>NC_141689.1:1041767243-1044695348 GCF_964263255.1 Lissotriton vulgaris
GCATCCACCACCGCATCCACCACCACATCCACCACCACATCCACCATCACCACCACATCCACCATAACATCCACCATCACATCCACCACCACATCCACCATCACCTCCACATCCACCATGAAATCCACCGCCACATCCACCACCACCACATCCACCACCGCCACATCCACCACCACATCCACCATCACCACCACATCCACCATCACATCCACCACCACCACCACCACCACATCCACCATCATCTCTACCATCACCTCCACATCCACCACCACATTCACCATCATCTCCACCATCACCTCCACATCCACCATGACACCCACCTCCACATCCACCGTGACATCCACCGCCACATCCACCACCACCACATCCACCACATCCACCACCACCACCGCATCCACCACCACCGCATGCACCACCACCACCACACCCACCACCACTTCATCCACCACCACATCCACTACAACCACCACCCCATCCACCGCATCCACCACCGCATCCACCACCGCATCCACCACCACATCCACCACCACATCCACCATCACCACCACATCCACCATCACATCCACCACCACATCCACCACCACATCCACCATCACCTCCACATCCACCATGAAATCCACCGCCACATCCACCACCACCACATCCACCACCGCCACATCCACCACCACCACCACATCCACCACCACCACCACATCCACCACCACCACCACATCCACCACCACCACCACATCCACCACCACCACTTCCACCGCATCCACCACCACCACATCCACCACCACCACCACATCCACCACCACATCCACCACCACATCCACCACATCCACCACCACATCCACCACCACATCCACCACCTCATCCACCACCACCACATCCACCACCACCACATCCACCACCATCACATCCACCACCATCACATCCACCACCACATCCACCACCACATCCACATCCACCACCACATCCACCACCACCACCACATCCACCACCACCACCACATCCACCACCACTTCCACCGCATCCACCACCACCACATCCACCACCACATCCACCACCACCACATCCACCATCACATCCACCATCACATCCACCATCACATCCACCATCACATCCACCATCACATCCACCATCACATCCACCACCACATCTACCACCACTTTCACCACACCCACAACCACCACATCCACCCCCACCACATCCACCACCACCACCACCACCACATCCACCACCACATCCACCATCACCACCACCACCACATCCACCACCACCATATCCCCCAGATCCACCACCACCACATCTATATGAGTGTGGCTCTGTGTGTGTGTAGGTGCAAATGCAATGTTCTTGGATTTTCGTCACAATAAAATACACTGAACATAATCTTCGCAAAAGTAATTTACAAACGTTTAAGCTATTGCCATTATAAATTACAAAAACTTTTATTTAAGTATTAATTATTTACAAAATTAAAAGCCATTGTTTTTTGTAATATCAATACATCTAAGTCACGTAAATACAACACACATTGCATTACAAATGCTATAGGTGTCACATTTGCAAAAGTCAAAACTATTGACATTGTAACTGACAAAGCTATTAATTTTGCTACTTTCAAAACCAACACAAATAAAAAAAGTGTCATTTACAATACTAATAGCTCAAACTTTCCTAATGCGAGACCTATTGCATTTCCAATGCTTGTTTCCTCTTTATATGTGTGCTGCATTTTTCGGCACACATAGAAAGAGGAAAATGCCTCAGTTTATTGTTTTTATGCAAGAAGCTGTCCCTTCCTTCATAAAAACAATCCTGCCAACAACGCAGACACCTCTGCACCATGGTGCAAAGGTGTCTGCGTTGGTGCTAGGCACCAATTTATGCGTCGGAGGACGCAGAAAGGACAGGGATGCGCCGTATTTCATTAACACAGCACATTCCTGCACTTTCCTTTTGAAGCAGGGCTGCCTTGCGGCACTGCTCTGTGCTAAAAAGTTGTAAATGAGGCCCTCAATGTGTACATTGAGGGCCACATTTTGCCTCGAGTTGCATCACTTTTTTGGCACAACCCAGATGCAAAAACTCATTTGTTAAATCACATAACGCGCTCAAATGTAGACATGCAAAACATGTGTGAAGTTTTAAGATATGACGTCACTTCCTGTGTAATCATGGTTGAGATGTCACTTCCTGTGATGTCACGCACTATGATGTTACTTAACTTGGTTAGTTCCCCCACCTCTTTGTTTAAGACTTGGGCCCTGAGCATATCGAACATCAAAGCTAATGAGCAGCAAGTTTCCATATCTAAAATTAACACATGCATTTCTTACAATAAATATGACACCATACCAACTTCAAAACAATCTGGGCTGTAAATCCTTCTACCATTACATCCTAAAATCTTTTTCTTACTATAGGTCTTGTTGTACCTGCTGTGTGAGAAGGTTTCTCTGCAACTTTTCATGTTGTACATATGCTGTGGTTGAGAAAGCATGTATGCAAATGCTAATTAACTATAATGACGTTTAAGGAAGCATGCGCAAGCCGCTAGTACCTGTGTAGCACCTGCCCTGAATATGAGACGCTGTCTAGGGTTGCACATAAAAAGTGAAGAAGGTGCTATACAAAAAGTAAACATGGCCACCGTTGCCACTACTTAATCCGAAGCCTCACTAAAAGCAGCGGGGCTATGCTACCCATTATACACGAGTCACAAACCCGCTGGGACCACGTGAACTCAGAGGAGTGTTACAGAACGCGCCCGTTACCTTTCACTTTCAACACAGAATCTCATTGATTCCACTGCTTTGCTGTCAACTCAAACCGGCTTCAACATGGCAGGCAGAAGTTTCTATTAGAGGAAAATACGTAGGCAACCACGCAACATCACATGACTGTCGCGTCACGCTGCTAGAGCATGTGACGGACAGAGGACTCCTGCAACCATTGGTTAGAAGTGCCAAAGCTGGACACTGCGCGAGAGGCCTCACATGTAGGTCCGCCTACTTTTGATTTGCCGGCAAAAACAAATCTCTGTCTGTGTTATGCTCCCAATAGTTACCGAGAATTTTGTGATCGATATTGACACACGTAGCTACTCGACGCTGCAGATTCGCAAGTAAGCTAAAACCTTAACTGGTTTTGCCATTCGTTTGTAGGCAGGGAGATATTTATTTATTTAATGCATTTTTCTTAAGCGCGGATTTCACCCAAAGGTGTCAGAGCGCTTCCCAATAGAACCAGTTACATGAGGAAAATGTACATACTTATAGATTACAGATACAAACAAGATAGATGAAAAAAATCTCGCACTGTACTTCTCCCATATATGCCTAACATTGAATTCAGGCAGAAGACTCCTAGTTTTTAAAGCCAAAAACGGCTTTATTTTAGCTGTCTCGCCTCTGTTTCAATGTTAGTCAATGGGGAAAATAAACTCCCCCGATTTTTTTCACTTTCTCCTTTTTCAAAATGTTGTATGTATGTTCATGTATCGCATTGACCCTTGACCCTACTTCCAGGCAAGTCGCTCCCCAAGCCGCACAGCTCCACCTGACGGCGCCCACGTGTCCTGAGCCCAGCTGCCGCTGCTGACCGTGTTCGAGGCCCGCCTCCACCCGCAGGCTACCACCTGCGCCTCATCCCTGGTGGTCAGTGGTAGGCCGTAGGTTCTGCTCGCTATATTGCATTGTATTGCTTTCTGTAATTGTACTATGTTTTCATCTGCCTTTATTGATTGTATCATTTTTAGGGCTCGACCTCTGCAATGCGCTTGTGCATTCAGAGGTCGAGACATATAGGGGCTTAAACAGAGTTTAACCAATCTCAATGCGCAAGCGCAAACCCTGAAAAGCGCGTGCACAATGCCACCAGCCGCCTGCCTCGCATCACCACATCAAAGGCAGCCCAGCCTCCCTCCCACAAGCTTCTCCCAGCGTGCGCTCTGCCTCAGGCCGGCATTTCTCCTCCCCTAATTATTCACTGCACGGCCTGCTGCTCCCCGTGCATCTCGTCACCCTTCCTCCCTTGTAATTATTTACTTCACAAAGCAAGCCCACGTTTACTCACTTCTTGTTTAAATACGTTTCATTCAAGACCGTGGCTTAAAAAGCAAGTGATAGAGCCTTGAACCACGTGTATCTGAAAATATCAAGTGATTTAATACCCTTGTCTTTAGTCAAGTAACTATTTAAAACCCCTATTGCCAGCCACAACCGGATCCATCTTGCGTGTTTATTTCGCAGCTCCATTGCTGAGTGCTTCACATCTTATATTATTCATAGGCAACCCGATGTTTTAAAAGACTGCTAAACTACTTTACGATGTATTAACTTCAATTAAAACGACAGATAAACAAACCAAGCTGCTATAGTATTCCGTAACATAAGTCAGAGATACAGTTTTCTAGAAGGCAGACACATAAACAGTCCAGTCCAGCTCTCTCCTTGCAGCCCAGCGCTTTTATGTAACTCATATACTCTAGTCTGAAGTCCTTATGTAATGTAACTGGTCCTTTTGTAAAGCGCTCTGACACCTACGGGTAAAGTTCGCGCTTTATAAAAACGCATTAAAAAAATAAATAAATAAATTACATAAATAAATACATTACAAATATCCATGCAGCGCTATCCTGGGCAGTCTTCCTTCTAAGTGTCCGGTGACTCTCCAGAGGTGACTGCCCTTTAGCTAATGGTTCCTACCAATAAAACATTAGCTGCTGCTGTTTGCAGTCGTGTTTTCTCGCTTCTTTTAAACGCTTTGAATAACACATGCGTCTTGCTGTTCCTACTGCGCAGTTATCATTGTCTAATAATACTGAGGCTTTTCACACACCAACTTTAAGCAATTACTGCACATTAGAAATGTACACGGCCTGTTTCACAGCGACTGTTTATGTTTAAAGAGCATCCCTTGGACTGACCACATGTTTACGTGGGCACCACTTTGTTGAAAAAAATATGCTCTATCCCACTTAAAAACGATTATCCTGAAACAAAATGTTCGCCGTCTTCCGCCCGGGGCTGCTGTCGCCCCCTCCGCTTCCCAGGAGGGGCTGTGCTGTACCCCCGCATTTAACCAGAGGCTTAATGTACTGCAGTTTCCAACTCTGAAATGGTGGTTGCAGCAGGTAGGCAAGCGGTTCCTTCCACTCACACCTATTTTGTTGCCTGGATGGGTTGCTGGCAGTTGTCCTGTTTGTATGCTAGTTCTCTTCTCCCATCAATGGATGTTTTAACATTATGTATGATGTATTTGTTGTGTTTCCCTTGTGATGGTGCAATGGGCTCGAAATGCAAACACCCCTCGAACATTTCTGTTAGGTTGGGGCGTAAAACATGTATTGGCAAAGCCAATACGTCTGGCTTGCATTTTGGGACTTAATTTACATATTTTCAAAAGTCCTTGTGCAACGAGAAAACACAACCAGATAAACAATTGATTGTGTGATTATCAGTACAATTTTGAGATCTATAATTGTCTGTCATGCGTTGCAATGCAAACTCTCTAAGGAGTTAGAGGGGGTGGAAAAATACACCGAACAGATACTCGGTAACGCTCGCCTTTCTGTAGTGCCTCGCTTTCCCCATATGCTTGAAGACAATCTGCTTCCCCGCCCCCCTGGTGTTTGCTAATGCGTTTTTTTCCCCTCCCACCCTTCCTTTGATGTCCACCGCGCATGGCCTCTGACTGTCGCCCCTCCATCCTTCACAGCCCCTCTCTGTCATGGAATCTCGCAGAGGGTGTGACCGTCCTAGGACTATTATGTGTTCCGTTCTCACTGTTACAGTCCCATTTCTTGTTTTTATTCCCACTTAAAACCCTACCTCACCCTGCATCTCTGACTGCCGATAGTAATCTTGGCCTTCTAATTCACAAGATCTTATGTTTTCTGTAGTGTTTCCATCCAACCCCCCACTCCATTCATCCACCCCCACTCCATCCATTCACCCCCACTCCATCTATCCATCCATCCACCCCCCATCTCACTCCATCCATCCATCTATCCATCCATCCACCCCACTCCATCCATCCATCCATCCATCCCACTCCATCCATCCATCCATTCCCCCCACTCCATCCATCCATTCCCCCACTCCATCCATCCATCCCCCCACTCCATCCATCCATCCCCCACCCATTCCATCTCTCCCACTCCATCCAACCAATCATCCCCTCCACTCCATCTATCCACCCCCCACTCCATCCACCCCACTCCATCCCCCCACTCAATCCACTCCATCCATCCATCCATCCCACTCCATCCATCCATACATCCCCCCCACTCCATCCACCCCCCCACTCCATCCCCTCCCCCCACTCCATCCATCCATACATCCCCAAGTTCAAGTTCAAGTTTAGAATTTGTATAGCGCACTACTCACCCAGAGGGTCTCAAGGTGCTTGAGGGAGGGGGGGTACGTTACTTATTGAATATCCAGGTTTTTAGTTGTTTTCTGAAGGAGAGGTGGTTCTGTGAAAGGCGGAGGTGGGTGGGGAGAGAATTCCAGGTCTTGGCCGCTAGGTAGGAGAAGGATCTTCCCCCCATGGTGGATCTTTGGATGCGTGGAATTGCGGCGAGGGCTTGGTTGGACGATCGTAGTTGGCGGGTGGGGGTGTAGAAGGACAGGCGCGTGTTGAGGTATTCGGGTCCTAGGTCGTAGAGGGCTTTGTGTGCGTGGGTGAGGAGACGGAACGTTATTCTCTTGTTGACGGGTAGCCAGTTGAGGTCTTTCAGGTGACCGGAAATGTGAGTTTGGCGGGGGATGTCTAGGATGAGTCTGGCTGAGGCGTTCTGGATGCGTTGGAGTTTTTTCTGTAGTTTGGCTGTGGTTCCGGCGTAAAGTGTGTTTCCGTAGTCCAATCGGCTTGTGACCAGTGCATGGGTGACTGTCTTTCTTGTTTCGGTGGGGATCCAGCGGAAGATTTTTTTGAGCATACGTAGGATGTTGAAGCAAGATGACGAGACGGCGTTGACTTGTCTGGTCATCGAGAGGGAGGAGTCCAGGATGAAGCCCAGGTTACGTGCGTGGTCCGTTGGTTTGGGTGCGTTTCCCAGGGCCGGTGGCCACCATGAGTCGTTCCAAGCGGAGGGGGATGAACCTAGGATGAGGACTTCCGTTTTGTCCGAGTTCAGTTTAAAACGGCTGTTCTTCATCCATTCGGCCACTTCTTTCATCCCATCGTGTAGGTTGATTTTGGCGGTGTTTGGGTCTTTGGTGAGGGAGAGGATCAGCTGGGTGTCGCCTGCGTAGGAGATGATGTTGAGGTTGTGTTGGCACGCGATGGATGCGAGGGGACTCATGTATTCGTTGAAGAGGGTGGGACTGAGAGATGATCCTTGTGGAACGCCGCAGATGACTTCAGTGGCTTCCGATTTGAAAGGGGGGAGGCGGACTCTCTGGGTTCTTCCGGTGAGGAACAAGATGATCCAGTTCAATGCTTCTCCTTGTATTCCGACGTTGCTGAGGCATTGTATAAGGGTGCTATGACAGACTGTGTCGAAGGCTGCGGAGAGGTCAAGTAGGATGAGGGCAGCTGTTTCTCCGTTGTCCAGTAGAGTTCGAATGTCGTCTGTTGCTGCGATGAGGATCTCTCGGTGCTGTGTTTGGCTCGGAAGCCGGACTGTGAAGGGTCGAGTGATTTGTTGGATTCGAGGAAGGCGGTGAGCTGACTGTTGACTGTTTTCTCAATGACTTTGGCAGGGAATGGGAGGAGTGAAATGGGGTGGTAGTTCTTATGTTCGGTGGGGTCTGCTGTGGGTTTCTTCAGGAGGGCGCTGAGTTTGGCATGTTTCCAGCTTTCCCGGAAGGTAGCGGAGTTGAGGGAGCAGTTCGTCTCGGAGATGGGGTGCGATAATGGAGTCTGCTTTGTTGAAAATGTGGTGGGGACATGGGTCGGTTGGCGATCCTGAGTGGATGGAGTTCATCAGGCGGATGGTGTCTTCAGTGGTGATTGGGATCCAGGCGCAAAGGGTGTTAAAGGGGGGTTTTAGATCGGAGGAGGGTGGGGTGGACTGGTCGCCAAAGCTGTTATGTATGTCAGCAATTTTGTTGTGGAGGAACGAGGCTAGAGAGTCGCAGAGGTTTTGGGAGGGAGTGATATCGTTGTTGCCGGCGGTGGGGTTGGTGAACTCTTTGACGATGTTGAATAGTTCCTTGCTGTTGTGGGCGTTGTTTTCGAGTCGATCCTTGAATGCTGATTTCTAGGTGGATCTGATCAGTTGGTGGTGTTTGCGGGTGGCGTTCTTGAAGGTGATCAGGTTGTCAGTGGTTGGGTTTTTTCGCCAGGCTTTCTCGAGGGTGCGACAGGTCTTCTTGGATTTCTTAAGGTCAACATTGAACCAGGGGGCTTTTTTCCTACCTTGCTTGATTTGATGGTTTTTCAAGGGTGCTAATTCGTCACCGCTGTGGGTGATCCATTGTGTGAGGTTGGTGACTGCTTGGTTTGGGTCCGATGATTTGGCAGGAGGGTTTTGGTGAAGCGATGTGAAGAGCTGGTCGGTGGTGATTTTGTTCCAGTTTCTGCGGGGAATCGGTTGTGGGTGGTTGTGGGTCGTAGTCTTTATGTAGTTGAAGTGAACGCAGCTGAGGTCCGTCCAATGGAGAGCAGTGGTGTGATTGAAGGAGATGTGCTTACTGGAGGTGAAGATTGGGTCGAGCGTGTGCCCGGCATAGTGGGTTGAGGTGTCAACAAGTTGTTTGAGTCCGACATTGGCGAGGTTGTCCAGAAGGGTGGTGGTGTTGCTGTCGTTGTTCTTTTCCAGGTGGAAGTTGAGGTCTCCCAGTAGAATGTAGTCCTCGGAGGGGAGGGCGTGTGGGCTGATGAAGTCAGAGATGTCTTCGCTGAATTGTGTGCGGGGTCCTGGTGGCCTGTAGATGAGGGTCCCTCTGAGTGTGGTCTTGGGGTCGGTGTGGATCTGGAAGTGAAGGTGTTCGGCAGCTGCGAGGTTATCGTCGGAACTGGTCGTGATGCGGATGGTGTTCTTATGGACGATGGCGATGCCTCCTCCTGTTTGGTTGATGCGGTCCTTTCTGATGATCTTGTAGCCGTCCGGGATGGCTATGGCGATGTCGGGCGTTGATGAGGCGTTCATCCAGGTTTCTGTAAGAAAGGCGACGTCCGGTGATGTGGTGTCGAGTAGGTTCCAAAGTTCAATGGCGTGTCTGTGGACCGAGCGGGTGTTGAGCAGGATGCACTATAGGTGGTTAGTGTCGGAGCTCTGTTTGGAGTTTGTGGATTTGGTGTGGGTCCTGATGCAGTCGAACTTGCAGGAGTGGCAGGTGAAGGGTCCATGGGTGTGTCCTGGGGCGGCTTGGTGGCAGTCTGGAAGTCGCCCGGGGTTGAGAGCTAAGAGGGTTGCGGAGTTGTACGTTATGCGGCTGGAGTGGGTTTTACGGGGGCAGGGGGTCTGGGGCTGGGCGCGGTCCAGTCCAGGCGCGGACGGGCGTAGACTGGCTTACCTTTGGCGCACCTTCGGCACGCATGGGGCGCGCCCGCAGCACGTAAACGCTGCGCGTAAGTGCATCTGTCATAAATGGATTGTGGAGGGGGCGGAGCGAGGGAGGGGCAGCTGGGAGGCAGGAGCGGGGTGGAGAGACGGGCTGGGAGTCACAACAACAAAATGGCAGCAAGCCAAAAGCGAAACAGGACGAGATTGGGGCACAAGTCAGAACACTGCAAAGATGTGGGCAGAGGCACCGACACAATCAGGCACAATATAAATTAACCAGCAATGCGAGGTTTCGAATACAGCGCCACGAGGTCACACAAGCACAAGAGGCAGCACGCGCAATGTGGGCTATGTAACGAAGCGCTATAAAAATAAGTCAGGCCACAAGGCGCTATGGAAATTAATGCACGGCAGCAAAGCGCTATGGAAATCAATGCGAGGCAGCAAAGCACTATGGAAATCAATGCGAGGCACCAAAGCGCTATGAAAATCAACAAATGGAGATGGTAGCAGTGAGTAGCAAAGCGCTACGATACCAGTCAAGCAGGGAGCGTGGGGAGCGACCGCTTCTGAGCGAGTCAGGACCCCAACTCCATCCCCCATCCATCCATCCCCCCACTCCATCCATCCATTCATCCCCTCCTCTCCATCCATCCATCCCCCTACTCCATCCCCCATCCATCCACCCCCACTCCATCCATCCATCCATCCCCCCACTCCAACCATCCATCCCCCCACTCCAACCTCCCCACTCCATCCATCCATCCCCCCAACTCCATCCATCCATCCATCCCCCACTCCATCCATCCACCTCCCACTCCATCCATCCACCTCCCACTCCATTTATTCATCCACCCCCCATTTTCCATCCATCCCCTCCACCCCATCCATCCACCCCCCCACTCCATCCGTCCATCCCCCCCACTCCATCCCCCCACTCAATCCATCCATCCACCCCCCCACCCCATTCCCCTCCCCCACTCCATCCATCCATCAACTCCATCCCCCATCCATCCCCCCACTTCATCCATCCATTCATTCATCCCCTCCACTCCATCCATCCATCCCCCTACTCCATCCCCCATCCATCCACCCCCACTCCATCCATCCATCCATCCCCCCACTCCATCCATCCATTCATTCATCCCCTCCACTCCATCCATCCATCCCCCTACTCCATCCCCCATCCATCCACCCCCACTCCATCCATCCATCCATCCCCCCACTCCAACCATCCAACCTCCCCACTCCATCCATCCATCCCCCCACTCCATCCATCCATCCACCCCCCCACTCCATCCATCCACCTCCCACTCCATCCATCCACCTCCCACTCCATTCATTCATCCATTCACCCCCACTCCATCCATCCCCTCCACCCCATCCATCCACCCGCCCACTCCATCCGTCGATCCCCCCCACTCCATCCCCCCACTCAATCCATCCATCCCTCCCCCCACTCCATCCATCCATCCCCCAACTCCATCCCCCATCCATCCACCCCCCCACTCCATTCCCCTCCCCCACTCCATCCATCCATCCATCCCCCAACTCCATCCCCCATCCATCCATCCACTCCATCCATCCATCCATTCATTCATCCCCTCCACTCCATCCATCCATCTCCCCCATCCATCCACCCCCACTCCATCCATCCACCCCCACTCCATCCATCCATCCATCCCCCCACTCCAACCATCCATCCCCCACTCCAACCCCCCCACTCCATCCATCCATCCACCCCCCACTCCATTCATTCATCCATTCACCCCCACTCCATCCATCCATCCCACCTCTCCATCCATCCATCCCCCCACTCCATCCCTCCATCCACCCCCACTCCATCCATCCATCCCACCACTCCATCCCACAACTCCATCCATCCATCCATCCCCCTCCACTCTGTACCACCACAGCATCATTCAGCACCACCACAGTACCACTCAGCACCACCACATTATCACTCAGCACCATCACATTATCACTCAGCACCACCACATTATCACTCAGCACCACCACAGGACCACTCAGCACCACCACAGCACCACTCAGCATCACCACAGCACCACTCGGCACCACCACAGCACCACTCGGCACCACCACAGCACCACTCGGCACCACCACAGCATCACTCGGCACCACCACAGCATCACTCGGCATCACCACAGCACCACCCGGCACCACCACAGCACCTGCCAGCACCACCACAGCATCACCCAGCACCACCACAGCATCACTCAGCACCACCACAGCATCACTCAGCAGCACCACTCAGCGCACAACCACAGCATCACTCAGCGCACAACCACAGCATCACTCAGCACAACCACAGCATCACTCTGCGGAACCACTTCATCACTCAGCACCACCATATTATCACTCAGCACCACCACATTATCACTTAGCACCACCACAGCACCACTCTGCACCACCACAGCATCACTCTGCACCACCACAGCATCACTCAGCACCACCACAGCACCACTCAGCACTACCACAGCACCACTCAGCACCACCACAGCACCACCACAGCATCACTCACCACCACCACAGCATCACTCACCACCACCACAGCATCACTCACCACCACCACAGCACCACTCAGCACCACCACAGCATCACTCAGCAACAACACAGCAACACCACAGCATCACTCAGCACCACCCCAGCATCACTCAGCACCACTCACCATCACCACATCATCACTAAGCATCACCCCAGCATCACTCAGCACCACCACAGCACCACTCAGCATCACCACATCATCACTCAGCGCTACCCCAGCATCACTCAGCACCACCACATTATCACTCAGCACCACCACATTATCACTCAGCGCCACCACATTATCACTCAGCGCCACCCCAGCATCACTCAGCGCCACCCCAGCATCACTCAGTGCCACGCCAGCATCACTCAGCGCAACCACAGCATCACTCAGCGCAACCACAGCATCACTCAGCGCAACCACAGCATCACTCAGCGCAACCACAGCATCACTCAGCGCAACCACAGCATCACTCAGCGCAACCACAGCATCACTCAGCACCACCACAGCATCACTGGTTCAAATATGTTCTTTCAATGTTTCAAGCTGTTTTCAAGCTTTCAAGCTTTATTACAAATCACAAAAAAATGTTAATATTTCACTTCTGTTCTTGGATTTTCGTCACAATAAAAAACAATGAACATAATCTTCACAAAAGTTATTTACAAAAGTTTAAGCTATTGCCATTACAAATTAAATAAATTATTTAAGTATTAATTATTTTAAAAAAAATAAGCCATTGTTATTTGTAATATCAATACATCTAAGTCACGTAAATACAAAACATGTTGCATTACAAATGCTATAGGTGACACATTTGCGAAAGTTATAACTATTGGCATTGTAAATGACAAAGCTATTAATTTAGCTATTTTAAAAAACAACACATAAAAAAAAAAAAAGTAATTTATAAGAACAATAGCTCAACCTTTCCGAATGTGAGCCCTATTGCATTTCCAATGCTTGTTCTTCCCTCCTGTACTTTTTCTTTGCCCTTTTTAGGTCTCGCCTGTCAATGCGCATGCGCATTGAGCTTGCGAGACTATGGGGGCTTAAACAGACTTTAACCAACTTGCGATTTCATGGCGATTCCTTGCAGTGCCCGTGAAATTCAAGCTCAATGCGCAAGCGCATTGACATAAAAAGCGCGTGCACATGAAAGCGACAAGGCTCCCTCCCACGGCTATCCCCAGCATGCGCTGTGCCTCAGGCATTTCTCCTCCCCTAATTTATTCACTGCCACGGCTTTCGCTTTGACGGGCGCCGGTCCGCCTCTCCCCTCCTGGCCGCCTCTCCCCTTTCTCTCCAGCACGCTCATACAGTCCACAAAAAAAACATGCACCGTCTCTCCCCTCCTGGCCACCTCTCAGCATACATTGGATACATTCATACTCCAGGCTCGCATCACAACTTCGAGTCACCCGTAGGGATGGCTAGCTTTCATTACAAATTACTTGTGTAGAAATAAAATGAAACACATAGACTCACTCCCATTCATCATGCCTAGTTTTTCAACCCCTCCCTCTACAGCGTGCTAGGGACCCTAAATGAAAATCACAGACTCACTCCCATTCAGCTTTCATACTATCATTCACAAATTCAAAACACATGGACACCAATACATGCTATAGCTAGACATTTTCAATACACAAAGAAATTTATTACCATTATACGGAAGCAATTTCCTTTACGCCAAGCATCAGCACGGACTATACATCGCACACAAGGTGCAACTATCGAACCACTTTATATACACTTTAATAACAGCAAGATTCATCATTTGAATTATGTTGCTATTAGCAGGGCCAAATCAATACAAAATGTATATGTACACAATTTTGATGAAGGCAAAATTATAGTACAGCCACAAGTTAATGAGGAAATGCACAGATTAAGGACACAAATGCCACTTGAAATACATATCCCACAGTTACACACATACACTGCACATTTCAATATCATTGCACACAATATAAGATCACTACAGAAACTTTTTACATCAATGATAGCTGATAGGAATATATTACAAGCAGACATTATTTGCTTAACTGAGATCAACACTACAAGGAAGGCAACAGCTACAGATTTTAAGATACTACAATACCATCACATTATATTTGATAAATTTCATACATACAACCCAAACCATGGTATGATAATGTATTACAAACAAGATTTATTTATATTGCCTATTTATGAGACACACGAAGGGATAGACATTTTACATTTTACAGTACATATTAATAACACGGATTACCTTATTATTATCCTATACAAACCACCACATAAAAGTATAACTTCTCTTTTGAATTTTATTGGAAATATTACGAATTTTTACCCCACATACAAATGTATCATTATGGGGGATTTCAATGTGGATCTATCTCAACAAAATTCATACACTAACCAATTAATTGGATTCTTTGAAGCAAAATTACAATGTAAACAACTCATTAACAGTTACACAACTAACTACCAATCCATTTTAGATCATATATATACTAATGAAAAACTACACAAGTATGGTACATTAGAATGCTATTACAGTGATCATAAAGCAATATGGGTCTGTATTTAACATGTTGTAACATATTTTATATTTCAGATGATGTCTATTGAAGAAATCATTAACATTAATACCGATGACAACAAACCGTATCAGAAACCCATACGAGTTAATGTAATCAACTGCTCTGGAAAAACTACATACAAAAATGCAAAACAAGAACAAAAAATTCTATTTCATTTGGCTCTAGCTGATAAAACTGGAAGTATCAAATGTACTTGTTATCAAGAAGAATTATACGAGCAAACTAAAAGTAACTGTGGACTACTGATACGCAACTTCATCATCAAAAACAAAACAATTCTAATTACTAAGCAAAGCAAAGTAACAAAATTTCCCGCTATGAAAATAGATGAGGGGCTTATCCAACAAGCGAAGAACATTTTGCAACCGCCTGCACCATCTGCTTCTCCCATTAAGGAAATCAAACGTGCAAGTTTAAAAACTCTTATGACCGTTTCAGGGACAATATGTGACGTAAGTATAAAGGCAAACATATAATAATGTCACTAAAAGAACATGTCTAGTTAGTTTACAAGCACATTACACCTTTGCTAACTAAGCTCGGAAGCTAAAAACACATAGCGTTATACACTCTGTCACACTATGTAGAACGTCCTAGGTTTTAAAACCTTAATCTGGCAGTGTATCACAGTCAACTAAAAATTCTAGCACCCTCTAAAGATCCCTTTTTAAAAATAAACTCTGATATATTTTAGAAAGGAGGTTCAGTTGGGTGTTATAATCTGACACCTTATATTGCCATTCATACATTGTTATTGTTATTGTTATCTGGATTTTGTATAGCGCCAAATCACCGTCAGGTCTCTAGGCGCTTCTGACAGATACAGCAACAAGAAAAGATAAGTGAGCAGGGATTCGGATTATCGGCCTAACTCACAGAGCTCCAAAAGCATCTCTGAATAAAAGTGTCTTCAAAGATTTCCTAAAAAGGAGGAGGTTAGTTTCTTTACGAAAGGCCTCAGGTAGCTTATTCCACATTTGAGGGGCTTGGATTGAAAAGGATCTGCCGCCTTTGGTTGCCATTTTAAAGCGCGGACATGACAGCAATTGGGAGTTGGAAGATCTTAAAGCTCGCTTGGGATTGTAGACTTCAAGCCTCTCTTTTATATAGGCAGGTGCCTGCCCAAAAATTGCCTTATGGGCAATGCACAGGCTTTTAAATTCCACCCTTTGCTTTATGGGTAGCCAGTGTAGCCTGTGCAATAATGGGGAAGCATGGGTCTGTCTGGGTAGTCTGAAGATTAACTGTGCTGCATCATTCAAGGTGATCTGCAGGCGGTTAATCAGATTTTTTGGCAGACCTAGATATAATGCATTCCCATAGTCAATCCTGGAGACTATTGTTGCCGAAACAATGGTTCGGAGCATGGTGATAGAGAGTAAGGATACTAACTTTCGCAACTGCCTAATCAAGTTAGTGCAAGTTCAAACAACAGAGGATACTTGGCTGATCATTGAGAGCTCCTGGTCGATCTTAATACCAAGGCTCTTTACGCTAGGGCATGGCCTTGGGGTCGGTCCAAGCTCTTGGGGCCAGAACAAATCATTCCAAGGTGAGGTGGCAGTTGAAACTACCAGGACCTCCGTTTTATCTGGATAAATTTTTAGCAGATTTGTCGTCATCCAGCTCACCGTGAACCTTAGTATATTCTGGGCCATGGACAGAGCCGATGTTGTATTGTCGATACTCAGCAACAGCTGAGTATCATCGGCATAGTTAAAAACTTTACAGCCCATGTTCGCCAGGGAGTCTATCAGTGACTGCAGGTAAAGATTGAACAGGAGTGGTGAGAGTGCAGACCCTTGCAGGACTCCACACTCCAAAACACCCACCTCAGAGACACGGTCTGCTAGTTGGATCCTCTGAGTCCTCCCTAGCAAAAAGGATTTTAACCATTGGAGGGCCTGGTCATTTATCCCAAACACAGCCAGCCTGTCTAGGAGCAGGGCATGGCTGACAATATCAAACGCCGCTGAAAGATCTAAAAGTATCAGGGAGCTTGTTTTTTTACTGTCAGCCATGCATCTAAGCTCATCCAGCACCGAGAGCATTACTAACTCGGTGCTATGATGGGCACGAAACCCTGCTTGCCGCTCCTGGAGTAGATGATGTAACTCCAGGAAAGATGACAGTGATTTTAACACATGCTGTTCTAAAATCTTGGACAGGAAAGGCAGCTGGGATATTGGCCTGTAGTTTTTCAAGCAGGTCGGATCAGCCCCTGTTTTTTTTATCAAGGGTTTGACGCGTGCCTCTTTAAAACTAGCTGGTAACAAGCCTGTGTCCAGTGAGTTGTTTAGGAGGCCTAGGATCTGGTGCTCCAGAACGGGAAGCGCCAACCGAAAGATTCCAGGGGGGCAAGGGTCTGCGGGGGAACCGGACTTGGTTGAAATGGCGAGCTGTCTAAGAATTGTAGAATCTATACTTGGAAAACTAGAGATGGTGAAGTTCGGAGGAGTTTGGGGGGCTTGCAAAATAGTAGGCATAGTAGGGATATCCTTCTTAATATCTGACAGAATGGTTGCCACTTTCTCCAGGAAATAGCCTTGGAAGGTGTTACAATCTATCACCTTCTTACTTAGTTCTTTTAAAATTTGGAAAGTTTCTTTCTGGACATTTACTGCATTTTTTATGCGGGTTTCGTAATAGTCCCTTTTAGTTGATACAATAAATTTGTTGTATACCTTCAGAGATGTTTTATAAAGTTTGCGGTCTGTATCGTCTTTAGACTTCCTCCAGCATCTCTCAAGATGGCGAAGCTTTCTTTTTTGATCTCTCAAGATCGGGGTAAACCAAGGGGCCCCTTTTTCCACGCCCTTTATTTTCTGTGTCTTTTCCGGGGCTATCTGGTCGATAGACTGTCTAAGACTCGCCACTATGGTGTTGTAATTTTGGTCTAGATCTGGACTGTCATGTGGACTCGTTGACTGTTGTGAATATTTGGAAAGGGCATCGGTTAGGGTTACCGAGTCAACTTTTTTCCACTGACGCACTTTTTTAGTTTTTAACGGGAGCTTGACCTGAGGACTATCCTGTGGAACATCACACAGGAGTAGATGGTGGTCAGACCAGATACATGGTACAATACTCGTGAGGGCCACCTCTGGAATAGAGGTCCAGATTAGATTGAGGGTGTGGCCCTTTATGTGAGTTGGGTCTTCCACTAGTTGTTCAAAGCCTAGTGCGGTCATGGAGGTCTGTAACTGACGTGTTGGCAGATCTTTGTCTGCCCTGTCCCAGTGGACGTTAAAATCACCTTTCACCAAAATTTTCTTGTATCGTGTACATATATCCGATACAATAGGGGAGAAGAGTTCATTGAATACTGAGGTAAATTGTGGTGGACAATAAACATTAAGAACGATGAAACAGGAATTATTCAGGGTGATTTTTACTCCAAGTAAATCTACAGCATTTATTGTTTCAGCTAGGACTTTGGCCACTGTTAGCTGTTTTTAAAAAATAATTGCTACGCCTCCACCTCGAGCCTCGTCCGGACGATTATGCCAGATCATATCATATCCACTTGGGAGAGCAGCTATGATGTCGGGGGAGGAGTTTTCACCTAACCATGTTTCCGTAAGGGTCAATATGTCAATGGTCTCATCCTGTAAAAGAGTGAATATTTCCAGGTGATGTTTCTGAAGTGACCTGGTATTTAGACTAGCAAGCTTCAAAGGAGATCGTTGGAGAGTGTCCCTACTACTAGGAAAATGTAAGATGTTAAATTCCTTTAGGATAGACAGCGTTGTGGAATTTACGATATGCCCACCTGAGTTCAGTAATAGAAGGTCATTTACAGAGTAAGACAAACGCCTACCAGAGTGCCTGGTCCCTGAGCCCGATCGAGCGCGGACGAGCGCAGACGGGCAGGACTCTGGCACGACTCCGGCTCAGGTCCGGCGCGTCCGCTGAACGCGTCCGCTGCGCGGAGTCATCACCGTCCGTTTTTGTAGCGCTGCCAGAGCGCGTCACCAGCCCAGCCCAACCCAATATGGCCGCCGAAACCGGAGACCCTGCCCTCGGCGTCTACACTCAGCCGAGAGCCGGTCCGAAGGTAAAGGGAGGGGGGAGAAGGGACACAAAGCGCCAAGAAGCGCAGGGGAGTCTCTACACACTTCTTAAAATCAAGTGTGCAAAAACGACATCAAGTATGCAAAAGCGATTTTACACAATTTAAAATGCTGATAATTAAAGGAAAAGGTAAGAGACCTACCGGCTTCCGCCTCAGGAGGGGAGAGTAGCTTGTCAGAATCACTCGCTCCGCCAAACAGAGCCCTTTTGTAGCGCTGCCAGAGCGCGTCACCAGCCCAGCCCAACCCAATATGGCCGCCAAAACCGGAGACCCTGCCCTCGGCGTCTACACTCAGCCGAGAGCCAATCCGGAGGTAAAGGGAGGGGGGAGAAGGGACACAAAGCGCCAAGAAGCGCAGGGGAGTCTCTACACACTTCTTAAAATCAAGTGTGCAAAAACGACATCAAGTATGCAAAAGCGATTTTACACAATTTAAAATGCTGATAATTAAAGGAAAAGGTAAGAGACCTCCCGGCTTCCGCCTCAGGAGGGGAGAGTAGCTGTTGTCAGAATCACTCGCTCCGCCAAACAGAGCCCTTTTGTAGCGCTGCCAGAGCGCATCACCAGCCCAGCCCAACCCAATATGGCCGCCGAAACCGGAGACCCTGCCCTCGGCGTCTACACTCAGCCGAGAGCCGGTCCGGAGGTAAAGGGAGGGGGAAGAAGGGACACAAAGCGCCAAGAGGCGCAGGGGAGTCTCTACATTGCTCAATTACTATGTGTTCTGTACTTAAAAAATTAATACAATGGTTTTTTTTTAGGAAGAGGACGTAAAGACTGTCTTTATCAATGGACAAGATACTGCACTGAAATCTATTACTTTAAAAGATGCTACAGATGACATCAAAGTGACACTGTGGAGAGAAGCTACACTATTCCACATAAATATTGGAGATTATGTGACGCTAACTCATGTGACTGTCCATGAATTTAATGCACAGAAAATATTGAATACAACGAGGCACAGCAAAATTGAAGTAAGCACAAAAAAAAAAAAAAATCTTCTTGAAATCATAACAACTATTTCACTACCTATATACAACTATCTACCTCTCGCACCCACTCTGGATCTATCACCCACTCTGGATCTATCACCCACTCTGGATCTATCACCCACTCTGGATCTATCGCCCACTCTGGATCTATCGCCCACTCTGGATCTATCACCCACTCTGGATCTTTCAGGCACTCTGGATCTTTCAGGCACTCTGTATCTTTCAGGCACTCTGTATCTTTCAGGCACTCTGTATCTTTCACGCACTCTGTATCTTTCACACACTCTGTATCTTTCACACACTCTGTATCTTTCACACACTCTGTATCTTTCACACACTCTGTATATTTCACCGATCTGTATCTTTCACCGATCTGTATCTTTCACACACTCTGTATCTTTCACACACTCTGTATCTTTCACACATTCTGTATCTATCACACACTCTGTATCTATCACACACTCTGTATCTATCACACACTCTGTATCTATCACACACTCTGTATCTTTCACACACTCTGTATCTTTCACACACTCTGTATCTTTCACACACTCTGTATCTTTCACACACTCTGTATCTTTCACACACTCTATCTTGCACACACTCTATCTTGCACACACTCTGTATCTTTCACACACTCTGTATCTTTCACACACTCTGGATCTATCACCCACTCTGGATCTATCACCCACTCTGGATCTATCACCCACTCTGGATCTATCACCCACTCTGGATCTATCGCCCACTCTGGATCTATCGCCCACTCTGGATCTATCGCCCACTCTGGATCTATCACCCACTCTGGATCTTTCAGGCACTCTGTATCTTTCAGGCACTCTGTATCTTTCAGGCACTCTGTATCTTTCACACACTCTGTATCTTTCACACACTCTGTATCTTTCACACACTCTGTATCTTTCACACACTCTGTATCTTTCACACACTCTGTATCTTTCACACACTCTGTATCTTTCACACACTCTGTATCTTTCACACACTCTGTATATTTCACCGATCTGTATCGTTCACACACTCTGTATCTTTCACACACTCTGTATCTTTCACACATTCTGTATCTATCACACACTCTGTATCTATCACACACTCTGTATCTATCACACACTCTGTATCTATCACACACTCTGTATCTTTCACACACTCTGTTTCTTTCACACACTCTGTTTCTTTCACACACTCTGTATCTTTCACACACTCTCTAGCTTACACACACTCTGTATCTTTCACACTGTATCTTTCACACATTCTGTATCTTTCACGCACTCTGTATCTTTTACACACTCTTTATCTTTCACACACTCTGTATCTTTCACACACTCTGTATCTTTCACACACTGTGTATCTTTCACACACTCTGTATCTATCACACACACACACACTCTCTCTCACAAACACACTCTTTCTTTCACACTGTACTTACAAAACAAATAAAAAATTAAATTAAAATAAATAATAGTTGCATTTGTTTTTTCTCAACAGGTAACAGCACCACCAGAGGAAAATATTGACATTGAAATTTATGGAGTAGAAAGCACCAAAGAAGAAACAAGTATAATAACAATAAGAGTGACAAACACGGACGTTTATCAATCAATGCCCATAGAAAATGACATACTAATTAAATGGTTTATGTTGGATGAAGAGGTGGACAACATTGGAGATGCGCTTGTACATTATTTGCCGCAAAATTGTGAAGTGTTTTTTTGTAATGGGAAAATAATTAAAATTGTAAAAGACAAAGACGATGAAGACATATGTTCAGACTAAACCTTTAATGTTGACATGCTATTACATTTTGTACAAAGTAAAAAATAAATATTTTTGTGTTTCTAAAATAATAAAGGTGTGAAAATAAAATTATAAACCTGTATGGTCTGGTTTTTTAAAAGCGAGGCTAAATACAACTACAACTACACTCAACTAATACAACATAGTCACACACACCTACAACCATCATACAATGCTTCTGCCAGCCAAACACAACAACTGCTAATGCTTGCTTTAACGCCATGCAAATACAAAAGAGGTCCATCACTGCAAGCTTCCACAGGGCACACACAACACCAGGCACACACTAGCATCATGCATCCACACAAGTAAAACATCCACAAGCGTAAGGTAGGCACTCGTGTAAGGAATGCACAAGGGCAAAAATTAAATAGATTTAACCGTTCACAAAAAACGTACACAAACAAAACAAAAACATACACAAGCATCAATGTAACGCATCTTACGCCATCACTCTATCTATCACCCTCACTCTATCTATCACCCTCTATCTCACTCACTATATATATATATATATATATATATATATATATATATATATATATGGAAAACAACTCCTGGAACAGAAAAAGCGAACTCCTCCACCAGGAACGGACCACCACACAGGTTTTCGAAAATTACAGTGCTTTTTATTCAGCCTCTCACAACATGACGCGTTTCAACCGGGTTGCCCCGGCCTTGATCACATGACGTGTCAGGAAAAACTCCACCCTTAAGTACTATGAATCAATGTAAAACCCTCCCATTCTTTTCATGAACAGGGTAAACAGACTATAAAAGTACATAGTGCTAATGTGCAAAAACATTTCTTGTTGCTGAAGTTCAACCATTTAGTTTTATATATTATCCGACATAATTTAAATGTCAAAAATTAATAAAGGTCAATGAACTTCAATAATTTAGAAAAATCCGGGGCAAGTGCCCGATACTATTCTATGAAATGTAATATTCATCTTGTACAAATCTGAAAATCATTGATCATAGTAAAACCCATTAGTGCAAATAAAACATGTGGTTGAACACAACCTTTCATGATTGATAAGTTAAAAATTAATTAGAGAATGAACGGATGCATTTTATCAAGCAATCATGCATACAACCACCCAGAGATACATTTCTTATTAAATATACTGATGGTATTATAACTTGAAACTAGAAAAGTTGATATATTCTATTAAAAAGGATCAATTCACAGCAAATAAATATATATATATATAAATATGTATAAAATTGTATATAAAATTAGAAAATAGATTAGATATTTCCGTGGATTCTTAATAAAGTGCTAATCAACATTGACGAATTCATAATAGATTGATAACCCTCTCTTTAGAAAACCCTATAGTCAAACCAGAACATACTAGAAGACCAACTAGGTAATATACAATAAAAGGTTCCATTTAAAATCCATTATATCCTACAAATTCATAATATGTTTTACACATCTATATAAAATCTAAATTCATATATATACACATCTATAGCATATCTGTATCAGAGGAACATAAACCAACATGAAGTAAACATATTCTTCTAAATTCATTAATCTGATATTGAGCCCAGTATCAGATATACATATAAAGCTATTATTAGTCCCAACTAAATGTTATAAATTGTATTCATAGAAAATTAACCATATCCTCTCCTGTGTTCAAACCGTTAGGTATCTTGGTGTTTAGTCTTACAATGTATTTACTCTCTAACTGACGGAGTTTCTTCTCCCTATCTCCGCCACGTATTGATTTTGGAACAGAGTCGATTACATAGTATTTTAGGTCATCCAATTTATTTTGATGTACAAGTTTAAAATGCCGAGCAACCGGATAAGATGGATCCGAATTCACAATTGCTCGCAAATGTTGAAGGATCCTATTAAACACAGGGAGTTTAGTACTACCGATATAAGATAATTGGCATGTACATTCTAGGACATATACCGCACAATCGGTTTTACAGGTATAATAACCATTAATCTTATTAGGAGTTCCTGAAAAGGGGTCAGTAAAAAATTGTTTATTTACACCAAATTTGCATATATATATATATATATATAATCTATTGATCTATCTCACTCACTTTATCTACCTATCGCCCTAAATATTTATCTATCTAGTTATCGCCCTGACTCTATCTATCTATCTACAGCCCTCTATATATCTATCTATCTCCATCACTTTGTATTAATATCTATCTATCTAGCTATCGCCCTCAATCTACCTATCTATCTATCTATATCACACTCACTATCTATCTATTAATCGCCCTCACTCTATCTATCTACCGCCATCTATATATCTCACTATCTCTCTAGCTCCCTCACTCTGTCTAGCTATCTATCTATCGATTGCCCTCACTCTACCTATCTATCTATCGATTCATTAACAAGCAAATAAATTCACAAGCAACACATCCAATAGCAACAAACATATACAAACATCTAACATACACAAGCATCACTAAGCATGCTCAATTATGCTACAGTGGTGGACAGTGATGCAGTTGTGCTGATAAGTGATGCTGTACTGGTGTTAAGTAATGCTGTTGTGGTGCAAAATGTTCCTGTTATACTGTTAAGTGATGCTGAGGTGATGAAGAGTGAGAATACGGTATGAATGAGTGATGCTGGTGTGTTGCTAAGTGTTGCTAGGGTGGTGGGGAGTCATCCTGCATGTGTTGCATAGTCATGCTGGTGTTGCTCTGATTGATGCTGCTGTTGCACTAAGTGTTTTGGTGGTGCTAAGTGCACAACCACAGGAACACCGTGCACCAAAACAGCATCACTCAGCATCAACATAGCACAACTCAACAACACAACAGCACCACTAACCACCACCCCAACACCACTCATCACCACAACATTATCACTCAGCAACACCACATTAACACAATGCACAAACACAACAACACTCAGCACATTAACATTATCACACTGCAACACTACAACATCGCTCAGCACCACCACAACAACACGCAGCAACACACCAACATCACTCTCAAGCACCACATCATCACTCGCAAACACCACATTAACACTATACAGCACCACACCAACACTCCAAAATACAACAGTACTCAGCACCATCACAACACCACTCAGCATCACCACATAAAAATTCAGCAACACCACAATGATCCTATTGTTTAATAAGTGATGCGGGTGTGTTGGTAAGTTTTGCTAGGCTGCTGGAAAGTCATGCTGCTTGTGTTGTTAGCTATCGCCCTCAATCTACCTATCTATCTATCTATCTATCTATCTATATCACACATTAACAACAACATCTATACAATAGATAATTCTTTCGCATAATTATGTATTGAGTATTAAAGTTTAAACTTACCGGTCAAACGACGCACAAACAAGACCAGGAGAACAACGCGGCTTGCCCACGCAACTGTTCACGAACATCTAGGAAAGTCCAAAAAGAAAAAACATCCAAACACGTATCCCCGTATGCCCATAAATAGGAAGCAACACCCTTATGCCTACTGTTGCATACATCAAAGATAGTTGGCATACACTTTATTATCTAACACATATAAAGCAAACCACCAATAAATACGTTTGAATAAGAAAATAGACTGCATACACTACTACAAAGTCACACATACTCTGGAAATGGACTGCCACATATTCCGTCCATGACTAAACTAAAAATTCAAAAAAATGGCAAACACATTCGCAAAATAATCTATATTCTATTACAATTTAGTTTTAACTGTCAAACGACGCAGGAACAATACAGGAAGAACAACGCGACTTTTACACGCGACAGTTCACAAACATCTATGAAAGTGAACGTTTACGGACGTCAAACGCAACGCCACGTCACAAAACCTAGCCCTACGATTGGCTCTAAATTACGTCATACCTCAAATAATAACAACATTTCAACAAAAACTAGAACGCTACAACAATAAAGGGAACACATTGCGTACGCCATTTTTTAAAATTAAAACTTTATTAAAAACATTACAATGTTATACGTTAACACACTGGGCAAAGACGTACTGTAAAAAATACACAAACACGTTCAAAATAAAAAAAAAATGCAACACACTCACACTGACATGTATATTACTAGTCCATCTGTTAAAAATGTATACAACAATAGGTGGATTTTTTCACAAATAAATGTGCGCATTACAAGGTATAATTGTCACAAACGCCTGCTGGATACACTTATTATCTATCCTCAACTTTCAAAATATCACACCCTCACTCACCTTCACACCCTCACAACAATCACCCTCAAACTCTCAGCCTCACTCACCAACACCTATCATCAGACACTCTCACACCCCCTTACCCTCACACCCTCATCCTCACACACACACTCACAACACTCACACCCTCACTAATACAGTCACCCTCAATCACTCTCACACATCATCACACACCCTCAAACCCCCAGACCCTCACATGCACTCACACTCACACCGTCCAAGTCCACCCTCCAACTACACCCTATAACTACAATACCACCCTACAACTCTATCCTCCAACTACAACTCCACCCTCCAACTCCACACATAAATAGCGTGAAGCAATATTTATTTTAATACGTAAAAATCGGATTACACACTTGTAGCTATTCAAAAATTTAAACTTAATGCAATGCAAGGACAGTGCAGCAATTAATACACAAAAATGCAGAAAGGGATTGTAAAATAAAACATTTCTTTAACAAAAAACATAAATTAAACACATTAAATCACTGTACATACTCTTAATACATTGAAATGAAGAATGAAATCAGCATATGAAGATAAGTATCCTTTAATAAATCGAAGAGCTCAATAACATATAATCCAGCAAGTTCAGCATCACAGGAACAAAAGAATGCAAACACAACATACATAAATATACTCGAAACGAAAAAGCCCTTCGAAGTTCAAAAAACAGTTCATGTACGTCGAATAACAAACACCAGGTAAAAAAACATTAAATTAGATTTGTCGCTAACATATACATTACATATCAACGATAAAAAACAAGAGTTAAATTTTATTTACAGAAATAAATAACAAATATTACAATCGCTAACAAACAATGTCACCATTTATATAAATACACTCATAATCATTAAATAATTTATACATACTATGGATACTACATTAAATTAGATTAAAAATCACTTAGGAATAAAATCTTACCTGTCAAACGACGCAGCAACAGCACACGAACAAGCGCACGCCTTCCGCGCACCACCATTCTCGATCTTCTGGGGAATTCCACCGTTGACGTAAGCAAATCGGAACGCTACGTCAAAAACGTAGCGCTCCGATTGGCTACAAATAAACGTCAATCAAAAGTGAACAGTGACAACAACAAAAAAACTAGAACTCTGACGTAGGTAGCGTCAAAGTGACGCATTGCGTCGGCCATTTTTAAATTATTACATTTCATACGGGAGTCAACAGACACAAAACACACACATAACACAACACATATTAAAATACGCACACACAGTTTAATTACATAAAAACATACACATAAGGCAGGACAATTCAAAAGGGAAGCTCTATCACATTTTATTTAATACAACACATATTAAACAAAGCACACACATTTCAATTACATATAACGATACACACCCTCACACCCACACCCCCTAACTCTCACCCTCACCCCCTCACACACTCTCAATCACCCTCACACATCACCCTCACACACCGTCACACACCCACAACATCACACCCCCTCACTCACCCTCACACACCATCAAACACCCTCAGCCTCACACCCCCGCACACTCACCCTCACACACACACACACACACACACACACTCACACCCCCTCACCCTCACACACCCTCACCCTCACACACCCTCTCACACTCACTACACCTCACACCCTCACACACACTCAGCCCCCTCACCCTCTCACCATCAACACCCCTCACACTCACACACACTTACCCTCATCCCCTCACCCTCACACACCCTCAGTCACCCTCACACCCTCACACACCCTAAGTCTCACCCACTCACACACCCTCAGATTGCCTCACTCACACACCCTCACCGTCACACACCCACACCCTCACACCCCCTCACTCACCCTCACTCCCACTCACCCTCACACACCCTCAGCCTCACACACCGTCACACACCCTCAGCCTAACACGCCCTCACTCACCCTCACACACCCTCGCTCCCCTCACACCCCTCACAACAATCTCACACTCACTACACCTCACACCCTCACCCTCACACACACTCGCCCCCCTCACCCTCGCACCCTCTCACCATCAACACCCCTCACCCTCATACACCCTTACACTCATCCCCACACCCTCACACACCCTTAGACACCCTCACACCCTCCTCCTCACACACCCTAAATCTCACCCTCACCCACTCACACACCCTCAGACTCCCTCACTCACCCTCACACACCCTCACCCTCAAACACCGTCACACACCTACACCCTCACACCCCATCACTCACCCTCACTCACACTCACTCACCCTCACACACCCTCAGCCTCACACACCGTCACACACCCTCAGCCTAACACGCCCTCACTCACCCTCACACACCGTCACACACCCTCAGCCTCACATCCCCTCACTCACCCTCACACACACTCAAACTCCCTCACCCTCACACCTTCTCACCCTCACACACCCTAACTCTCACCCACTCACACACCCTCAGACTCCCTCACTCACCCTCACACACCCTCACCCTCACACACCGTCACACACCTACACCCTCACACCCCCTCACTCACACTCACTCACACCCCCTCACCCTCACACCCCCTCGCTCCCCTCACACCCTCACAACACTCTCACCCTCACTACACCTCACACACTCAACATCACACACCCTCACACACACTCACCCACTCTCACCCTCGCAACCTCTCACCATCAACACCCCTCACCCTCACACACCCTTACCCTCATCCCCTCACCCTCACACACCCTCAGTCACCCTCACACACCCTAACTCTCACACTCACCCACTCACACACCCTCACGCTCCCTCACTCACCCTCACTCACCCTCGCACACCCTCACTCACCCTCACACACCGTCACACACACTCAGCCTCACACCCCCTCACTCACCCTCACCATCACACACACTCACACCCCCTCACCCTCACACCCCCTCACCCCCCTCACCCTCACACCCCTCACCCTCACACCCCTCACCCTCACACCACTCAAGCCACAGATGGGTGTGCGATGGGAGGACGCTCAGCTTGCAGGGTAATCAGTTTGCTTCATCCACCGAATTTCACAAATACACAAGGGTACTTAGAATTAAAAGGAACTAATGTATGTGGTTTTCATTGTTAACTTGTTGATGAGAATAAAAAAAAACTCTTCACAAGGTTGCTATCTAGTAACATTTTACATGATGTTTTCCACTGGATACAACGGTCAGGCAAGATAGATGAAGTGATGAGGTGGGTATTGCTAGCGCCACACATACAGCAAAGGCAGACTGACTGTATTCCCTCAAGACATTTTCTGCAAAAAAACAGGATATTAATAGTGAACATTATGCAAAAAGCATGCATCAAATAAAAAATATTACAAATATTCAAAACCCAATAATTCAGGATTTTAACAAAACTATGGACATTGGTGAGGTGGCAAAGTTTCAGAACTAAATTAGTCACATCTCCTCTTCCCTGTTGAGCTTTCGACATTTCTAGACACAGAGGTTGGTCTACTTTGGGGGTTGTCGTATGTGGGGGGGGGGGGTTTAAAGTCATAATCCTCAATAGAAACGCACTAAATACTAACTAAAGTAATGGGATTAGGAGCTCTATGAATGCAAGACATATTGCATTGCTGTGCTTCTCTCCCCTGCTGCACTCTCCTGCTCTCTAGAGATGTGGCATAACAACAAGAGCTGCCATCAAAGTCACGTACATACAAAACATGTTGCATTCCAAATGCTATAGGTGTCACATTCACAAAAGTTAAAACGATTGGCGTTGTGAATGACAAAACTATCAATTTAGCTATTTCAAAAATCAACACAAAAAAAATGTATTTACAAGACCAATAGCTCCAACTTTTCTAATGCAAGACCTATTGCATTCCAATGCTTGTTGCTTTCTGTTTCCCTTCGCTGTTCCTCCTTCCCATTTTCCCGCCGCTGCGTCCCCTGCGGCCCCGCCCGCCCATTCGTCGGATCCCACCTCCCAACTGCTCCTCCCTCCCACCTTCCCTTCCTATGGCGGCCGCTGCTCGGTGAAGAGAGTGACCCTTGACCCTGCTTCCAGGTAGGTCCCTCCCCACGCCGCGCAGCTCCACCTGACTGTGCCCGTGCTGTGAGCCCAGCTGCTGCTGCTGACTGTGTTCGAGGCCTGCCTCCACCCGCAGGCTACCACCTGCGCCTCAACCCTTGGTGGCCAGTGGTAGGCATTAGGTTCTGCTCGCTGTATTGCATTGCATTGCTTTCTGTAATTTTTCTGTTTTCAGCTGCTTTTTATTGGTTTTATCATTTTCCTTCCCTCCTGTACTGTTCTTTGCCCTTTTTGCCTTCTGTTTCCCCTCGCCGTTCCTCCTTCCCATTTTCACGCCGCTGCTGCCCCATCCGTCCATTTGTCCGATCCCACCTCCCAGCTGCTCCTCCCTCCCATCTCCCCTTCTTATGGCGGCCGCTGTGCGGCCGCGCCTAAGGCAAGCCCGTCTGCGCCTGGACCGCGCCCAGCACCTTAACCCCTGGCCCCCGCGAACGCCACGACAACCGTCTCCGCTACAATGCCAACGCCCTTCACGTACTCTACACCGGACGATCGCACACCTGCTTCCGGGCTGCCCCGAAGTGCACTCAAGGACCCTTCACCTGCCCGAACTGCAGCTTTCCCAGCATCCGATCCGCCAAACCGTCCCATTGTGAAAGAACGCAACCACCTCAGCTGCATCCTTCTCAACACCCACTCCGCCCGCAAACACGCCGTTGAAATTTGGGACCTACTGGACTGCACCTCGCCAGATGTCGCCTTCCTGACAGAGACCTGGATGAACCCCTCCTCGGCACCCGACATCGCCATAGCCATCCCCGACGGCTAAAAGATCACCCTCAGGGACCGCACCAACGAAACAGGAGGAGAATCGCCATTGTCCACAGGAACACTCTCAGAATCTCGACCAGTACCGACGACACCCTCCGCACCGCCAGACACCGGCACTTTCAGATCCACACCAATCCCAACACCACCCTCAGAGGAACCCTCGTCTACAGACCCCCCGGCCACAGTTCAGCGACTCCATCGCCGACCTCATGAGCACACACGCCCTCGCCTCCACAGACTACATCCTCCTCAGGGACCTGAACTTCCACCTCGAGAACAACAACAACACCAACTGCACCACCCTGATCGACAACCTCGGACTCAGACAGCTCGTCACAACACCCACCCACTCTGCCTGCCACACGCTTTACCCCATCTTTTCCGCAAGCTCCCACGTCGCCTTCAGCCACACCACCGAACTCCACTGGACCGACCATCGCTGCATCCACTTCACCTTCGGGAAACCCACCACGCACCACCGCACCCAACAGATCCCTCGCCAGTGCTGGCGCAAAATCACCAAAGACCAGCTTACCACCACCCTCGCCCACCCGCTTACCCCACTGACCCGACACCGCCGCCCACAACGTCAGACAGTGGATCGAAGATTGCAGCAACACTCTCGCCCCAATCAAGAAACCCTCCAACAGAAACACCAGCAAGAAAGCCAGCTGGTTCACCGAGGACCTCCGGGCCTCCAAGCAAGCCTGCCGGAAACTAGAGAAGAAATGGCACAGCGAACAGACACCAGATAGTCAAGCGGCCCACAAGATCGCCACCCGCAGATACCACCAGCTCATCAGATCCGCCAAAAGGACCACTTTCAAAGACCGCCTAGACAACAACGCACACAACAGCAAAGAGCTCTTCAACATCGTGAAGGAACTCTCCAACCCCAGCTCCAACACCAACGACATCCCATCTTCTCAAGACCTGTGCGGCTCCCTGGCCACCTTCTTCCACTGCAAGATCGCAGACACCCACACAGTTTCATCATCTCGACCACCCAGACAGCCACTGAGACCTCCGTCCCCACGACCACCATCAGCACTGACCCCCTGCTCTCCTGGAGCAACATAAATTACGACAACACCATCAAAATCATGAACACCATTCACTCCGGATCTCCATCAAACCCATGCTCACACCACATCTTCAACAAAGCCAGCACCACCATCGCATTCCATCTCCAGAAAGCCATCAACATCTCCTTCGAGACTGCCACCTTCCCGGAGAGCTGGAAGCACACCAAGATCAACACTTTACTCAAAAAACCCAAGGCCGACACTAAGGACATCAAAAACTTCGACCCATCTCCCTGCTCCCATTCCCAGCAAAGGTCATCGAGAAGACCGTCAACAAACAACTGACCCGCTACCTCGAGGAGAACAGCATCATGGTCCCGTCCCAGTCCGGGTTCTGCAGCAACCACAGCACCAAAATAGCCCTCATCGCCACCACCGACGACATCAGGGCCCTCCTGGACAACGGCGAGACCGCGGCCCTCATCCTCCTGGACCTGTCAGCCACCTTCAACACCGCCTGCCACCGCACCCTACGCATATGCCTCCACGACGCTGGGATCCGAGACAAGGCTCTGGACTGGACCACCTCCTTCCTCTCCGGCAGAACCCAGAGCATCCGCCTCCCCCCTTTCTGCTCCGAAGCCACCAAGATCATCTACAGTGTACCCCAAGGCTCATCCCTCAGCCCGACATTGTTCAACATCTATATGGCCCTGCTCGCCACGTCGCCCGACTTCATCATCATCTCATACGCCGACGACACCCAACTGATCCTCTCCTTCACCAAAGACCCCCTCACCGCCAAAACCAACCTCCACGAAGGAATGAGAGCCGTCGCCAAGTTGATGAAGAACAGCCGTCTGAAGCTGAACTCGGCTAAAACAGAAGTCCTCATCCTCGGCTCCACCCCCTCGGCCTGGGACGACTCCTGGTGTCCGACCGCACTAGGAACAGCACCGACACCCACCGACCACGCACGCAACCCGGGGTTCATCCTCCACTCCACCCTCTCCATGACAAAGCAGGTCAACGCCGTCTCATCCTCCTGCTTAAACACCCTCCGCATGCTCCACAAGATCTACAGGTTGATCCCCACTGAAACAAGAAAAATGGTCACCCAGGCCCTCGTCAGCAACAGGCTGGACTACGGAAACGCCCTCTACGCAGGAGCCCCGGCCAAACAACTACAATGCATCCAGAACGCCTCTGCACGCCTGATCCTCGACATCCCTGGCCGCAACCACATCACACCCCACCTGAGAGACCTGCACTGGATTTCAGTCAACTAGAGGATCACCTTCAAGCTCCTCACCCACGCACACATAGCACTCCCCTAGGCAGGACCAGCATACCTCAACAAACGACTCACCTTCTACACCCCCAACCGCCAGCTCCGCTCGCCCGACCTTGCCACCGTCACCCGCTTCCGAAGAGCGACCTCCGGTGGCAGATCGTTCTCCCACATCGCCGCCAAGACCGGGAACACTCTCCCCATCCACCTACGGCAGTCCCAGGACCTACTAACGTTCAGGAGGTTACTCAAGACATGTCTATTCGAGCGGTAGCAGCACCACCCCCCCCCCCCCCCTCCCCCTCAGCGCCTTGAGACCTTCACGGGTAAGTAGTGTGCTTTACAAATTCTCTGATTGATTGATTGATTGCTAAGTGCTGGTTATATTTCAGACTGTCAGAATGTTATCCTTTGGGCTCTTCTTACTTACCATATCTGAGACCGAACACTAGAAACATTGAGCCATCTGGTAAGCTAACATGATAGACATCAGCAACATAAGCTTCTCTGCATACACCGAACCAGACATGCCAACTTAGGAAAATCTTTCACCATATGAGGAAAAATGAGACGGGGCGGGGCTTTATGCCGAGCACTGTCTCTAAGCCACTCCTACCCCTGTCCAAAAGCTTCTGAGGGGGCTGCCAAAGTAAGGAAGAGCTGGCAACACCCTTGACAGATATCAGGTGCTCTGAGCCACCATAAACAAAGTGGAAACCCCCTCTTTGTAAGGTTTCCTGCTCAACTTGTGTAGCACCATGTGACATCGAGTGATTGTGTGACACATTCTGGCACCATCTGACTAGCTGACTGTAACGGGGTGGGTGCGGAAACCCCGTTGGAATGGTGGAAACCTGACTCTGCTTACCCTCCTTCCCTCCAGTCGAACTGGGACACCCGTCCCCTGCTTGCAAACGACGAGGAAGAAGAAAGTGACGGCGCCTTTAACTGGAATACCCAAGCGAACGAGGCCACGCCCTCGCATGACGTCAGCGGTATCCGTGTGGACAAAGGCGCGGAAGCCCTGTATTGGGGGTGTGTCGACACCCCGGAAGAAGGAAGCGAGGACGAGGAGGTGAAGCGCGAGACTGACGGTGTGCAAGGAGACGGAAGCGGACCTGCCGAAGACGGAAGCGGAGCGCCAGGAGGCCAACGACCCGGTGAACCGCCGTGCCACACTCCCGAGGGAGGAGTGTGGCTAAACAAGGTACGGCGGCGTTGGGCGGCTTGGGTTGGGCGTAAGGGGCACAGCGAGTGACAGGGTGTGTAGCTCTTCTCCCGTTTTACCGTCCCACTTCTCCGACCTCCCCCTCCCTACTTTTCCTACCTTCCGTTCCTCACTCCCCGTATAATCACTGAGCACTAGTGTTTAAAGACTGCACAGGTGACCCCTCACAACCACTTGGTTCCCCGGTGCAAAAACGTATCTGAGCATTGTTCTGACCGGCTTCCCTCTCTGTTGGCTTTTCTTTCCGGAGCTGACCTTACCTAAGCGTCCCAGGACGTCGCCACCTGAAGAGGAAAAGCTGTCCCAAACCTACCCACAACGGAAGTCAAGACGGACCGAGCAGAGTTTGCCCGTGAACGTTTAACCTTACGCACCAGAAAGACCTTTATAAGAATAAAGCCTTCTCTACGCAGACAGAGTGTCCAGCCTATTCTTGAGCAAGCTGCTGGTAATATTGAGCACACCCCCACCCCCACGCTACACTGACCAAAGGTATTCAACATGGACAGGAGGATTGAAAGTTACTCACACGCAGAACAGTTATGCTGTAAATATTTATATATCAGTTACTACCACTGACAAGGCTTTACAAACGGATGGCTCAATGTTAGTGATTTAACCATGCATATTAGTTTGTCGTAAAATGATCATGCAAAGAGTACATTTATGTAATAATGATTTACAGTTATTGAGCTGATTGCTAAAGTATTTATTAAAGTTCGGAAAATAGTGGGATCTGATTTATTAAAAGTACTCTCCTTTTGGTGTTCTTGCTAATTTTGCCATTGAGGAAAGTGCCGTGTACTCTTTTCTGTCTGCATACGAGATAATAGGAAAACATTTGAATTACCTTTTGTTGTGATGTGTTACATCATGATGTATTTTAGAATGGAATATAGAACATGGAATGTTATAAGTTATTCTTGAGTCTGCTCAGTCTGCAGTTGTTCCTGGAGCTTGCAGCACCCTTTTCCTGTACTACTTCATCTTCTGGAATAAAGGATATATTAATACTTGTACTTTTCCTGAGAGCTCACTACACCTTTCTACTTGTACTTACGAGTAGCCAATGATTCCCTACCGTTCACATTGGCAGTCGAGTGAGACTGCATTTTCTGTTTCCAAACTATTTAGGGAGGGAAAAGCCAGGCTTTCACCACTTTACTGAATACAAGAATTCTGGTAGGAAAAGGCCAAGTTTTCACTATTCTACTTGTATCTTTGTTGGAAGAGAGCTCCATAATTTAGCGATATGGACAGAGAACAAGGTGTCGCAAATTGTTTTCTCCTTGTTAGTTGTAATGATAGCTGTAGTGCAAATCTGGAATGCAATATCTTTTCTTGAAAGTTTCTTTTAAGCTTCACCTTTAGGAATATTGGCCCTCCCTATGTGATACGCATAACCATGAAAGTAAATCTAGTGACATGGAAGTATGCAAAATGTGATGGATGGAATGACTGAATTAATCTCAACCGCCAGTAATTACATGGGGCCACACCCATAGGCCATCGTTATTTTGCACACCCCATTTTAGACCCAGACATATGCAAATTAGTCTTGACCCTGCTCCTGTGGGAGCAGTCCAGCTTGAACTGCCAAGCCAAGTCCTCTGTGTACTGGAAGGCAAGCAACCTAGGACCAGTTTCACCTTGATTAGGGCTCATCAGCAAGGTACAGCTTGCTTCCAGTTGCTCTGTGTGCACAGGCCCTACATCTGGGCATACGGTCTCACCTAGGGCAACACACTGAAGTATACAAAAATTGATGGATGGAATGCTTTAATTAATCTCAGCCATTGGTAGTTGCACTGGACTGCATTCCAGTTCATGGTTATTTTGCACACCATGCCACCTCAACTTGAGCCTAGCCATATGAAAACAAGCCTTGGCCAGCCCAAAATGCTAGGTCCGTCCCCCCCCTCCCCCCCTCGCACCTTCCCCCCTGAACTGGAGCACCAGTAACTTAGGACCGATTTTGTCCTGATTAGGCCCCATCTGAATGTGAACTCTTCAACGTGTTCAGAATGCTGAGACTAGAATGTTGCCTAATAACATGATTCTCTTCTACAGATTCTTCCCTTAGACGTCTTCACTGGCTCCGGTGAGGGTAAGAATCTCTTATAAAGTATTATGTGTTTTCCACAGAATTATGAACTCAAGGGGTCCTTGCTATCTATATCTCTTGATCGAACCTTACCTTTTTAATCGTTGTCTGAAGACGTCTGGTGCTACATTGGCTATAGACCCCAGGATAACTAGAGCATGTATGGAGGTCGCTCCTTCAATTATCGAGCCGCAAAACTGTAAAACTCTGTCCCTGTTGATCTGAGGTAGGAACAGTCCAAAATAAACTTCCGGACGAAACTAAAAGATTGTTTTTTAGGCAATCTTAATACCTTCTTTCCTTGAGGCAGCGCAGCTTAGGTCACTGTTGAAGTGTGGAATCTCAGCGCAAAGGCACTCCTTTTGGAGTAACCATTGCACTCTATAAATGAGATAACATAACATCAGACAGGTATAGCGTTGGGTACAATAACACTGTGTACACAAGACCCACTTCTGGGCGTACCCGTCCCACTTAGGGCAACACACTGAAGTATACAATTCATCACTTCATTATTTAAGTTTTGGAACTCCAATGGAGATCCACAGAAAAAGGGCAAAAAATACAAACATTAATTTACACAGTCATAATTACAATTGATATCAAAACAAGCTGGTAATACACATTTTAAAGAGTTTTCAAATTTTGCGCAAACCATCTTATTAGGGGAGCAAGTAGGCATTGACAGTCCTCAACTGCCTCTTGCGTGACGTGGTGACGTGCAGAGTGGAAATAATGGCACATAAAGACTCTCTGATTTAAATCTTGTGGATGAATAGAGCAAAATTCACAAAGTCTCTCGTCCTTGGTTATGCCTTGCCATATTCCTGTAACCACATGCAGAGGGAGTAAATGTAACCTTGAAAGAAAAATAAGTCTACGCACACCATGTGGAAGAGTCATTCCAGGCAAGGTAAGGCTGAGGCTTTTTACATGTACAACTTTCCTGAACAACCATGTTATTGGCTCATCAGGCGGGTACATATTGGTTCCAGTGGCACAGTGTGCACGGGACCCACGTCCCATTCAGGGCGACATAATACGTTTACAAAAAGTGATGGATGGAATGCTCAAATTAATCTCAGCCACTGGTAATTACTCGGGCTGCATGCATTGATATTTTACACACCATGTCACCTCAGTTTGGATGCAGCCATATGCAAATTAGTCTTGGCCCTGCTCTAATGAGAAAATGATTAGTAGCGCTTCCTTGCAATTAGAAGCGTCCCCCTAGGCACTACTTTGCCCGCAATCGGGTTAACATTTGTTTCAAATCAAAGTATATCCCAATGATATTCCATACATTTCACATTAATGCTCCAATGCATTTCGGGCCAATAGCCCTTCATCACGGAACCATGTGAAAGATGTATCAAATTCTGACAAACGTCAGCGGACGTGGTTGTGTGGTTAATAAGTGGCGTTCATTCAGGAACTGATGAAGGGCTAATGGCCCGAAATGCATCGGACCATTGATGTGAAATGTATGGAATATCATTGGTAAATACTTTGATTTGAATAAAATACAAAGAAAATGCACGTTTGAAGAAAAAAGCTGAATAAAAACAGCAAGAATTCTAAGAATGTTGTGACCTTATCATTTGTAATAAAGCACAACTTGTTGAAACAAATGTTAACCCGATTGCGGGCAAAGTAGTGCCTAGTGGGACGCTTCTAATTGCAAGGAAGCACAACTTATAATTTTCTAATTAAACATCCTTATATGGAGCACGTTACCCCAGGAGCACACACAAACTTGGGAACCTTTGAAAAATCAAGCTTAAACATCAGGTTTTGCATGCACAACAAATAACCTGCTCTAATGAGAACAGTCCAGCCGGAACTGCCAGGCCAGGTCCTCCCTGAACTGGAACACAAGCAACTTAGGACCGACTACATTCTGGTTAGGGTTCAGCAACCAGGTATAACTTGGTTCCAGTGATACAGTATGCATGGGACCCATGTCTGGAAGTACCTGTCCTACTTAGGGTGACAAACTTAAGTATACCAAAAAGTGATGGATGGAATGCTTGAATTAATCTCAGCCACTGGTGATTTCTCTGGGCCACATCCTAGTCCATTGTTATTTTGAACACCATGCCACCTCAGATTGGACCCAGCCATATGCAAATCAGTGTTGACCCTGCCCCAGTGAGAACAGACCAGACTGAACTGCCAGGTCAGGTCCTCCGTGAACCAGAATACAAGCAAACTATGGACAGGTTTGCCCTGATTAAGGCTCATTAGCAAGGCATAGCTTGGCTTCAATGGCAAAGTGTGCATTAGATTAACGTCTCGGCACAGCCATCTCACTTAGGGCAGCAAACTGAAGTATACAAAAAGGGATGGATGGAATGCTTGTATTAATCTAAGCCATTGGTAATTACTCAGGACCGCAACACAGTCCATTGTTATTTTGCACACCTTGCCACCGCACTTTGGACCCAGTCATATGCAAATCAGTCTTGACCCTGAACCAATGGGAACAGTCTAGTTCGAACTGCGAACCATAACACAAGCAACATTGAACCGGTTTCGCCCCAATTAGGGATCATCAACCAGGTTATAGCTTGGTTCCAGTCCTGCAGAGTGCACGGCACCCACAGCTGGACACACCTGTCATACTTAGGGTGACAAACTGATGTATTTTTAAAAGTACACAAAAAGTGACAGCCGGAATGCTTGAATTAATCTCTGCCACTGGTGATTACTCTGGGCCGCATCCTAGTCCATTGTTATTTTGTATACCATTCCACCTCATTTTAGATGCAGCCATATACAATCAATCTTGACTTAGCCTCAATAGCAACAGTCCAGGCCGAACTGCCAGGTCAGGTCCTCTTTGAACTAGAACACAAGCAAACTACAACTTGGTTTGCCCTCATTTGGGCTCATCAGCCAGGTATAGCTTGGGTCCACTGACACAGTGTGCATGGGATTCACGTCTCAGCATACCCCTCCCACTTAGGGCAGCACACTGAAGTATACAAAAAGTGATGGATGGAATGCTCAAATTAATCTCAGCCATTCGTAACTACTCAGCAGTGCATCCCAGTCCATTGTTATTTTGCACACATTGCCACCTCAGTTTGGACCCAGTCATATGCAAATCAGTCTTGACCATGAACCAATGGGAACAGTCTAGCCTGAACTGCCAGGTCAGGTCCTCCTTGAACCAGAGCACAAGCAACCTAGGACCGGTTTTGCCTTTTAGTTCTTAGCCAGGTAGTAATTACTCCGGCCTCATTCCAGTTCAGGGGGAGAGGATGTGGCCTAATGGCTAGGGCAGTTGATCTCAAATCTGGGGAACCGGGTTCGAGTCTCAGCAATGACGCTCAACATCCTGTGATTCTGGGCAAATCACTTAATCTCCCAGTGCCTAACAAAAATAAATGTGTCCTTGTGCAACGCAACTGGTGCTCATGTAAAGTGGTCTAATACCTTCAGGTCAAGTTCGCGCTATATAAAACTCTGAAAACAAAATATTGCTAAGAGGACATTTGTTCCTACTAACCAACCCAAAGGGTCGAAGCACACATCATTTTCCCACAGTGGCATCACTTGGTAAGTTTAATTCCTAACAACCATAAATTAATAATAACAATTTAAGAATTTGTGAACATTTGTGGATTTGTCTGCTTATAGCGCCCTTTAAGTGACATTTGTATAATTTCTACGTGGTCTGCAAATGACTAAACTTTACATATAGTTAATATACATTTCTGATTAAATTAAAGCACCTTTAAGGCTATAGTGTATTAGTGGTTTACTACATTAATTGTATGCTTAGAATTCTGGTCTAATCTGTCCCCATTATAGCATGTTGGCTTCGCGCATGGTGCAAAACTGCCACATCACATGTTTTTTAAACATCAACGTTTTCACTATTACGGAGACATGTAGGGTGTTTGTCTAAGCTTTAAATAATTATCGCTTTGCAAAAAACAAATGAGAATTTATTTATTTGCTTAACTACAAAGATTGTGTGAATGAATTCAAGGTGAACCATTGATTGGAGTATATATGAGAAGAAAATGGTGCACAAGAGAGACACTAGTCAGACAGCATGGTTACCAGTTTGTGATTGTAACAATGGAACAAGTAGTGCACAGAACAGTGTTTTTATTGTCCAATGCTTTTGCACTTGTGGCCTATTATACACAATATCGAAGAGGAGTTGGCCTAACGACTAGGGCGGTCAACCTCAAATCTGAGGAACCAAGTTCGAGTCTCGGCAAGGACGCGCAACATCCTGTGATTCTGGACAAATCACGTAATCTACCCGTGCCTAACAAAAATGAATGTGTCCTCATGTAAAGAAACTGGTGCTCCCAGTAAACCGCTCTGATACCCGATACCTTCGGGTCAATTTCGCGCTATATAAAACTTTGTTAAAAAAATATATATTTCAGTTATGCTGCTTTTGACATATCCAGGGTTAGTTTGAGAGCAGAATAGGGTTTTACAATCATTTTGCCACCAAACTACACTAGTTTGAAGAGGCAGAACACAGCAATACAATGCCTACAGAGGGGAGTATTGGTGTACTATCTCTGAATAAGCACCATCCCACTGAAAAATCACACTAGGCATATATTAAAGGAAATTCTACATCTGTCGTACAATGCACGCAGAGAAATTGATCATAAAGGTATTTTCTTAAAGCGGCAAAGGTATACCTCTGGTTAGACATCATTGATACATTTTCAGGCTTCACATAGCTGAACTATCTTCAGTCTACTTAGGTCAGGCGCCACACATCTGAGGTATCCCTCAAGTGACACCGCTCCATCACCAAAGGACAAAACCATAACCCATCGTTTCTGCTCAATGTCTTCAAACAATTGCTGTCAACCCTGCTTTTAGTGCCTGAGGGCAAACTAAATATGCTGAAATCCTATATTTTGGAAACCATTCCCTTCTGCAGGGTCACCCCAATTTTATTTGCCTTTTTGCTGCACCCTATTTTTGCTGGCTGTAGAGCTCTGTGCACTTCTAACCAGTGGTAAAGTGCTGATGCTCCTCCTTTCAACATGGTAAAATTAGTATACTCCTGATTGGCATTTTTTTTTTTTTTTTGGAGAACCTTTATTATTACTTCAAGCAATTACAAGTATGGGCCTACAACCACCCCGGCCGGCCGCTAGTCAGAGAAAAAGTACAGCAAAGCAATGTGAAAAGTTGTAGCAGTTCGAAAACCGGCGTCTTACAAATGTTCAGGACACGACTTGTATTGAGGCGTACAGGTCTGAATACAGGAGTATAAAGGTTCATTTTATAATAAAAGAAAAACTAAAAGTAAGTGCCATACAGTCGTACATGGTCCCACAATAGTGAGCATAAATCAGGATATCCGCAAATAGTACGAATACAAATGAAGCAGTGGGGAGAAGGTAAGCAAATCAGGATAAATGTAGGCACAAACCCGTTACGTAGCAAAGCTCAACCCCACCCCTCAATACGAAACATATTGTAGGAGACATGACGATCGACGACACTAAAAAAAGGAGAAAGACTAAAGGGCCATAGAAACAAATAACGGACAATTTAACAAACCCCATCCCCCCTACCCCCCACCCTGCACCCCTGCAGAAGGCCACGGCCTACCCCACCCAGCAGCGTGCCTGTCGCCCTAATGGAGACCCGAAATGTAGAAAGAGGAGAAAGAAGAAGAGAAGAAAAAAGTGGAGGAGGGCCCTCAATCTTACCACCTGGCCCCGCCCTACACCCCTATGCCCAGGAGACATCCCAAATGCGAGAGCAGAATATCCGTGGAGAACGTCAATCATCGACCAAACCAGCCTCACAATGCCGGCCAAATGTCCCCCAAGCACCGCCAGCCAACAATAAGTCCACTAGACTCTAGACGGTGTCATCCCTGGCCTTGTCTATCAATGGAACCAACATACGTCCACTTATCAATCGGTACACAGAGCGGCGTGGAGGGTCCAAGTGATCCGGGCGGGCAAGGCCGAGTTACCGCTGCATGGGACTTCAGCACTCCGAACCCATCCGAACATGCATGGCGGAAATCCGTCTGCGTCGACATTGACCCCGAGAGCATCCCCAAGGCCGAACACAGTCTCATCGTCCAAGGCGGGAGAGTCACACAACCCGGCAAGCGCCGAGACAGCGCCTGGCCAGTCCAAAAATTAGATCGGCGTTGTTTTCCCAGCCTCCAAGTAGATATGTGCCCCAAAGAGACACTCGCATGCATCACCAAGCTGTCCAGGGCGATAAAAGGAGCCTGGTCTTTCAGCGGCTCCAGGAAACTAGGTGTAGCTGGAGCACTCCGCATGGACACAGAGGCGGGCACGGCGGCACTCCGTTGAGGTCGAACTGTGCCCGCATGAAACGGCGGGACAGCAATGGCGGCCATCCTTCTTCCCCAGTCTCGGGCATTACAGATCAGGGTTTCGTGCATGTTCGTTAGTGCAGCCAGTACATCTTTGGACGTGGGCTCCTTCTCGCGCCACCAGTCCCCTGATCTCATCCACACGGCAGCTGTTTGACCTGGATGTGGTCCGCACAGGGGGGCGCCGGCCGCCATCTTAGCCGATCCGGCCACGTCCTTCTACACCTCACCTCGGGGACCAGGCCCCAAACCAGGGCACTACAGGATGCACAACCGGGACTCAAAAATGCAAGGCAGGCTCCCCGGAGAAGAGTCCCCAAAGGGCTAAACAAAATCTCTGCCGCCCCCCGGGAGCCGCCCTCCGATTCCGGGGGTAGTCCTTGAGTATGCCCGGACACAGAACTGGGGAGGGGTGCCAGATACCATGCACCCCCCTCGACCCTGCTTTGCCACGCAGCCCCACGGGGCACTCCGTTAAGTGGACTGGGTCGTCACTGCCGCCATCGGCCCATCAATTCACCGGCGCCCTCCGGCCGACTCCTCACCACCACCAGTGGCCGCTGTTGTCGCAGTCGCGGCCGGCTGCTCCTTTCAATCGACACCCCGGTCTCAGCACCGCGAGGGCCTCAGAAGAGTCGGGGACATATCTCCGGGTCCGCCGCACGTAGAAGCCTCAGGAGCAGACGGTAAGTGGCAGTTCTCCTTCGCCTACTTAAATATGTCGTTACGGCTCAGGATAGTTGCCAGGATATATGCGCGGGGTGAAAGGGCTCACGGAGCCGAGGGTCTATGCGGCCAACTCGGTCGCTGGCTTGGCTCCTCCCCTGATTAGCATATTTAACGTACCTATACGTCCATAGTTTATGGTACCAAGGTGTATCCAGGGCCAGTAAGTTAAATGTCAGAAGTGGACTGCAGCATCCGTTATGCTATCCACTATAAGGACAATGTAAACATGACTGCTAGCCTGCCTCCAGTAGCCTGATTGTGAAGGCTTTAATTGCAAAATCACCCAGTCAAAAGAACCCCTTTGACAAGCTTAAACCTTTCTTTTAGATATTTATTAGTCACACCTAAGTAGGCATGTTTCCATATAAAGGCAGGGTGTGTGGTATTTAAAAATAGGGCATGGAAAAGTTTAATGTTCAACATGTCTTTACAGTGAAAATGCCCTAAAAGCTATGTTCACTGTAGTAGAGTTGGCTGTTCCATAGGAAAACACTGGAATGCAATATTAAATAGTAATCCTGTATTTTTGGAATGGGACTAGCTAAAAAAATAACGTAACTACTTTTAATAGTTGTTGAAAATCGAATTCAATGGTGAAGTTGGATTAGTTCTGAATATTACGGAAAAGTAACCTTTAAAAAGGATTTTAGCCCTGCCTCAAGCTCCTGGAAGCTATAGCTGCATTTTGTTCTCCCAGCCAGTAATCAGCATTTGAATGGGTGTAAATGAGGTGTGCCCTTACGCCCAGGAGCAACAAGCTGACCTGAAAGGGTAAAATGACCGCTCTAAACCTGACAGAATATGCGAAGAGGGCTGGGAGGATCCTTTATGACATAAAGTGTCAAGTCCTGACTGACTGTCACAACATACTTGACAGGTGCTAGGTTTAGATATAACATTTGGGCCACACTTCAAAGGAGGAAAGCAAACTGTTATCTGTTTGTGCATATCCACTGTCTGGTTGCTGAAAGCTCACCTTTGTGATACCAGAGTTCTGTCTCGGAGGTTGTTGTGGGTAGAGGGATTGCATCAAACTGAATTTTGGTGTTAGAAATGGGTGGACACTAGAAATACCATAGTACACTCCCCTCCCACACACACACGCAGACCTCACAGCCCAGGTTTAGTATGGGGAGAAAGAATCCAGCTTGGGGGTGTTTGCTGTGCCCTCACCTTGTTGCCTGTGAGCTCCGCCGCAGTTGGTGGCTTGTCACAGCTTGCCGTCACTTTTCCTGCCGGCAGAGCGCCGCTCAGAGGAAGGCAGAGCCCGGGGGACTTCATTGCCCAGCAGCCTTAGCGGCCGGAAGCCGCGCTGTTTGAAACCGCGCCAGGAGGCGCAAAAAGGTCAGCGCTTCCCCCCGCGTCGCGGGAGCGCGCGGTAGCTGCCCGGGAGAGGCCCGGGACAAGGGCGGGCCCTCTTTGGCCCTCAGTGGCCAGAAGAGGCCGGGACGGGCCATAGACCCTGAATCCTGTATAGAAACTAGTCAATTCAAGTGAGACTTTGGACATATTTAATCTGTTTTTTAATTTTGTGGTTAATTGTTGCATTGGATCTAAGTATCATAGGATTCATTACGATCATTGGGGGTAGGAGCATATAGCGTTAGTCATAATGCCCAGATTGACCTGTGAATCACCAGCAGCAGGTCTGGTTACTATGGACAACTTCTTGGTAAAAAAAGTTAGTCAAATAAATAAGGAACGCAGGGCCTCCTTAGGCCGCAATAACTTTCCTCCCCCCTTGGAAAATGTGCCTACTGTAATAACAGAAGGCCCGGATGGCACTTTAGAAGTCAACCGTAATCTACATAGTGCAGGGGGGTCTAGGACAGTGGTGCAGGCACAGGTACACACAGAGGTGGCCGCTGACTTGCATAATACATCTGAGGAAGATTCAGCTGAGGAAGATCTAGTTGAGGCCACTTCTACAAGGCCAGTGAGGAAGTGCAGAAAGACTCAAGGGAGGCGTGGGGGGAAAACTTCTAAAACAAAATCTCATACTAACCCACTTAATACTAGTAAAGCTAGTAACGTAAACACTATAAGTGAGTCTGTCACAGGAGGAAACAACCAAGAGGGCAATAAGGAGGGAGGTTTAACTTTATCTGCCTCCAACTTGGAGACTTTGATAAATACAATAGTAGGGAAGTTGGAGGAGAAAATTATAGAATTAATCAGTCCAATACTATCTAGACTGGAAGTAGTGGCCTCTGAGGTGGAAAGGTTGGGAGGCCTGGTGGCGGTACATTTGGCTCCTGTCCCAGTAGCTACAGCCCCAAAAATTATCCCTGCTAGTGGGGGGAAGGAGATTGTAGCTAGGGGGGACAGTGGGCAGCTGCCGAATTCCCAAGGACAGGCAGGTGCTGGGGCGGTTCTAGCTCCAGCACCAGTAGTCCAGCCAAATAGACAGGCCCAGGTACCTCTGAGTATTCGACCATTTCCACCGCAGAGGGTAAAACTTAGGAATGTAAACCTCCCTCCAGACTGTGTGCCATATGTGGTGGTGTTAACGAATGTCCCACGCCACGAAGAACATTCAGCCCAACCACACGGAGAGTCTCATGGCTCACTAAAAAATAAAACGGTGGCATGGTTAAATAAGAATTGTGGCTACCCAACTCACTATCATGACCAAATTATTTCTACTGAAAGGGTCAATTGGGTTGGCCCTTCGAGTAAGGCGACCACTGGGGATTGTTTGGTTGTCAACTTCAAGCATCCCCAACATGTCGCTACAGTTCTACTGCGTCTGCATCTTCATTAGTATACAACGCAAACAGCGTTTGCGTGCGCCCTCTGGGCTACTTTTATACTCCTGACCAGAATACTCCAAAAGACCCCCGAAGGTACAGGCTTACATCTCACACCCAGTCACCAATCTCTGCGGTTCCATATATCTATAATAATAGCACACATGGGATGAATGGATGGCAGACACCTGCGCAAAATGTTAATGCCGTCAATCAGAGCATGAGAGGGTACTGTAATCCCCCTACTTCTCGGGATCGAGGGTATTGGTAAGAAAAACCCACGGCAACAATTGTACTGCTATGTTCTTGTTTAATATGCACAAGTACACATAGAATAGGGAAAACAATAATAAGAGCGATTCTAGTCTCGCACTACAAGGTCTCTCATACGTTACCCATCAGCTGTTGGCTCCTAGTTCATTAGGGCCGTGATCCAACCGTCCTCTGCATGGACACCGGTCCCGGTGTCCGGCCAACAGAGGACACTGTGCAGAGAAACGTCCGAAAATGCCGTTTGAAAACGACTGACGGGGAATCACGCTGAGGCGTCCTCTTTAATCTGCAACTCGCCTCGGGAACACCTAGCCTGGCGCTCCACCAAGGGGTCAGAATCAATACCAAAACACTTCCCAAAACAGAGACGCAGCAACCACCTCCTTTGGTGGGCGTCTCTGTTCCTGTCCGTCTCGGGAACGTAAAAACCAACGCTCTACCAAGACTCCAATGCTGAAGAATGAAACGAGCCACCGCTCGCTTCCAGGAAACAATACCGGAGTTCCGAACTGAGGTACTTACTCCAAACGCCGAACTGCACCCAGCTCCTTGTTCCCGCGAACCAAGGGAAAGCGGGACAAAACGGACAGCCGGTCAGCAATCAAAATATTCGACAGTGTCCGTTCGGCCAATGCGCTTTAGGTACCCATTTCCGGGTGCGTGATGCGCGCGCTTAGCATGCCGGATCTTGTGGTTCCTGAGCCTTCCGTGACGTAATCTGTCTTCTTTGCGGCGGTTGTGTTCAGCGTTTCCACCGCGCCCCATAGATCCTGACAGTACATCCCCCCTCAACCGCCTCACCGAACAGGACCCGCGCAAGCAGGGTGTCTTTTGTGGAATGCCGCAACCAACTGTGGCGCGTTGATGCCTGCCTCGGGCTCCCATGATTGTTCCTCAGGTCCGTATCCCTTCCAAGCCACCAGATACCAAAGCTTGCCGCCCCGCCACTTGGAGTCCCGAATCCCCGCCACCTCGTACTCCACATCGGCGTCAACCGACACAGGCACCGAGGGCACCCGACCTCCCTTAGCGGCTGGTTTCAGGAGGGATACGTGGAACACCGGATGGATCCTCAAGTGGCTAGGCAAACACAGGCGTACGTTCACAGGGCTGAGGCACTTGGTGATGCGATACGGACCAATGAACTTAGGCTGAAACACGCTGTGCTTTCGGAACCGTAGATTCCTGGTGGACACCCACACGTACTCCCCCACCGTATACAGAGGTCCCGGTCGTCGTTTCTTGTCCGCCGAGGCCTTGTAGGACTTCTTGGCCGCCTCCAGGCACGCACGAGACCGAAGAAGTGTGTCCTTGATGCGCGCCACTCTCCTGGCGGCTTCTGGCACTTGCAGGACCTTTGCCGGGTGAACGAAAGGCAGGAACCTGGGGTGATGACCATAGTTGGTGTAAAACGGGGATGACTTGGTGGAGCTGTGGGTAGCGTTGTTGTAGGCAATTTCTGCCAGCCATAGGTGATCCACCCACTCCTCCTTTCCCTGATCCACGAAACATCGCCGATACTGCTTGAGCGACTGGTTAAGGCGTTCCGTCTGCCCGTCCGTCTGCGGGTGATAGCTAGTTGACAAAGCCGACTTGACGTGTAACGCCGAACACCACTTCCTCCAGAACTGGGCCGTGAACTGCGAGCCCCTGTCCGATACGATAGTGGTGGGCAATCCATGCAACCGTACCACGTTCTTCAGTAGGAGCAAGGCTAGCTGGTCCGCCAAGGGTACCTGCTTGCAGGCAACGAAGTGCCCCATCTTCGTGAGATAGTCCACGACCACCATCACCGCCGTACAGCCCTGGTCCTTCGGCAACCCCACTATAAAGTCCACGGAAATGCTCTCCCATGGTCTGCTGGGTGACGGAAGAGGCTGCAGCAGGCCCTGTGGTCTGCGATGGTCCGGTTTCACTGCGGCACACACGGAGCACTCCATCCCCCATCTGCGGACATCCGACCGCAGCGATGGCCACCAGAAGTGTCTTCCCAAACTGGACACGGTCTTCTCGAACCCCAGATGGCCCGCGCATGGTGACGTGTGGCACCAAGCAAACGCCTGCTTCCTCAAGCGGGGAGTGGGTACCAGAAAACGGTTACCGTGCATAGGCATGCCGTCTACCATCCGCCATTCCTTATGGCACGCTAGCCATTGTTTCCATGCAAACGATTGTATCCCTTTCTGGACTCCCCTTAGGAACCGGTCAGGCTGTACAGCCCCGATCACCGCGCCCGGCGGGATGATGGAGTGCACCGGTGCAGGAGGCGGTTCCAGAGCAGACGTTTGCCGGGACAGCGCGTCCGCTTTCCTGTTTTCCGAGCCAGGCCTGTAGGTGATGTGGAAGCGAAAACCGGAAAATAAAAAAGCATCCACCTCATTTGCCGTGGCGACAGGTGTTTCGCCGCCGTCATGAACTGCAAGTTGCGGTGGTCCGTGTACACCGTCACCTCATGTCTGGCCCCCATCAGCCAGTGCCTCCACTCCTCCAAAGCGTCCCTTATGGCTAGAAGCTCCTTCTCCGCAATGTGGTAGTTTCTTTCTGCAGGGTTCAGCTTTCGGGACATAAACGCCACAGGGTGTAACACCCCGGAGTGCTGGTGCCGTTGCGACAGAATGGCTCCTATGGCCACCTCGGATGTGTCCGCCTCCACCACGTATGGCAAGTCAGGGTTCGGATGAGCTAAGATAGGCGCAGAAATAAAGGCCTTCTTCAGCGCCACAAAGGCGTCTTGCGCATCTGCGGTCCATCTGAAGGGCTGTGATTTCCGCAGCAGCTGCGTGATAGGGGCCACCAACCCTGAAAATCCATCGATGAAGCGGCGATAAAAATTGGCGAACCCAATGAAGCACTGCACGTCTTTCACCCCCTGTGGCGTTGGCCAGTCTTCCACGGCCTTGACTTTGCGTTCCGCCATTTCCTGTCCTGCAGGACTCTGCATTACTCCCAAGAATTCCACTGATGTGACGTGGAAGTCACATTTGCTGAGTTTGCAAAACAGCATGTGATCTCTGAGCCTCTGGAGTACTGTGGCCACGTGGCGTACATGCTCCTCTTCAGAGTTGGAATAGAGGAGGATATCGTCTATGTACACCACTACGTACTCATCCATGATGTCTCTGAACACTTCATTTAAGAAGTACTGAAAGGCCGCAGGGGCGTTGCAGAGCCTGAACGGCATGACGAGGTATTCGAAGAGGCCGAAGCGAGTCTTAAACGCCGTCTTCCACTCGTCGCCGTCGCGCATCCGCACCAGATGGTATGCCCCTTTGAGGTCCAGTTTCGTGTACACCTGGGCCTGTTTCACCTGTTCCAGTAAGACACTTATGAGCGGCAGAGGATACCTATTCTTCACTGTGATTGCGTTCAACTCCCTGAAGTCCACACAGGCCCTTAACTCACCATTGGCCTTCGGGATGAAGAAAAGGGGTGAAGCGGCGGGAAACTTGGAGGGTCGGATGAACCCCAAACCTAGGAGTTTGTCTAGATAAGAGCGCAGGTGGAGATTTTCCGGTTCTGTTAGCGCATACAGCCTGCCGCTGGGGATGCTGGCACCCGGAACTAAATCAATCTGACAATCGTAGATCCGGTGCGGGGGCAGGACCTCAGCCCGAGCTTCATCGAAGACGTCCTGGAAGGCAAGGTAAACTCCGGGCAACACAACTGCTTTCTTGGCCGCTGTGGCCACCATGTATTCCATTGCTGCACCGGGTGTGTGTCCCGTCTGCACTCCACGGTGTTGGCTGCAATGCGGGGATGTCATCTTGATCTGGTGGGTTGCCCAATCCACTGTCGGATTGTGTTTTTCTAGCCACGGCAGGCCCAGGATGATTCTGTACTTTGGGGCCCTAATGATGCTAAAATCGATGCCCTCCTCATGATCTTCGCCGTATCTCACCGGTAGCACGCCGGTGTGATGCCCTATGGGGCCGGTGACCAGTCGTCGTCCGTCCACGGCATACACATCCTCGGGGCGATCCTTGGGCACCAGGGTGATCCCCAACCGACATGCCTCTTCCTGGTCCATAAAAACGCCAGTGGCCCCGGAGTCCACCATGGCCTCTACCGCCCTCCACCTTGCGTCTACGGAGACATGGACTGTGATGTAGAGGTGCTGCGGTTGGGACCGAGAAGGTCTCCACTGTAACGTTCCGGATTGGCCAGGGGAACAGTCACAGGCATCTCCACCACCACCGCAGGGGCGGTAGGCACGGTTGCACTGCCTGCATCAAAGGGATTCCTCTGTGTTGCCTCAAACCTGGCTTTTAGATCCGCAGTCTCCTGCCTGGAAGCCGTCAGCTCTACTTGGGCTGCTGCCAAGGCTGCCACCACATCGTCTAATGTGGCCATGGTCTTACTGCCTCGATCGGGAGACGATTGAAAAGATAAGGTCGAATATTATGTAATCCCCCTACTTCTCGGGATCGAGGGTATTGGTAAGAAAAACCCACGGCAACAATTGTACTGCTATGTTCTTGTTTAATATGCACAAGTACACATAGAATAGAGAAAACAATAATAAGAGCGATTCTAGTCTCGCACTACACGGTCTCTCATATGTTACCCATCAGCCGTTGGCTCCTAGTTCATTGGGGCCGTGATCCAACCGTCCTCTGCATGGACACCGGTCCCGGTGTCCGGCCAACAGAGGACACTGTGCAGAGAAACGGCCGAAAATGCCGTTCGAAAACGACTGACGGGGAATCACGCTGAGGCGTCCTCTTTAATCTGCAACTCGCCTCAGGGAACACCTAGCCTGGCGCTCCACCGAGGGGTCAGAATCAATACCAAAACACTTCCCAAAACAGAGACGCAGCAACCACCTCCTTTGGTGGGCGTCTCTGTTCCTGTCTTTCTCGGGAGTGTGAAAACCAACGCTCTACCAAGACTCCAATGCTGAAGAATGAAACGAGCCACTGCTCGCTTTCAGGAAACAATACCGGAGTTCCGAACTGCGGTACTTACTCCAAACGCCGAACTGCACACAGCTCCTTGTTCCCGCGAACCAAGGGAAAGCGGGACACAACGGACGGCCGGTCAGCAATCAAAATATTCAACAGTGTCCCTTCGGCCAATGCACTTTAAGTACCCATTTCCGGGTGCGTGATGCGCGCGCTTAGCATGCCGGATCTTGTGGTTCCTGAGCCTTCCGTGACGTGATCTGTCTTCTTTGCTGCGGTTGTGTTCAGCGTTTCCACCGCGCCCCATAGATCCTGACAGGTACAATGTTGCCACACATAATCGCTTTGAAATGTTCTCAGGGTTGGATGCATGCGACTGACTGGTGGTGCCGACTGGTCAGAGTATTGCACGGTCTCTTGTAGGACAGCCTGCAGAGGCGATAACACCCACAACACATAAAAACAATGTTATTTGCTGGAATGTGGCGGGTCTGGAAACTAAAATGCAAGATGAGAGCTGGATATCATATATCAGGGGCTTTCAGATTATATGTCTTCAAGAGACTTGGGCAGTAAAATGTGAAATTTTTATTGAAGGATATAAGTCATACTTTGTACCTGCTATACCAGGTAGCCGGGGGAGGCCGAAGGGGGGCATGGTAATGTTTATCTCGGTAGCATTGACATGTTCGATTGACAGAAGGGCATAAAGTAACCCCGGTATACAAGGCTTAGTCTTAAGTGCGGGAAATTGCAAGTTTGGTTTGATCAATTTTTATAACTCTATTAATATTGGCTCAGGTCATGGTAATTTAAAAATTTTAAATGACTATGTTAGCACTTCAATGAGGGATTGTTCACACAACCTAATGATCATGGGTGATTTTTAACGTTCACCCTTGGGGTGACCCCCTAATGAAAAACCTTCAGGAAATTCACTGCCCTAGACTGAAGGGACTGCATCTGGAACATACCATGGAGGGGGACGTTTTCAATGATTTTCTTAACAATCATGGTCTTACTTTAACAATGGCATTGTGTGACCCTAGAAAGCGCTTTGTTACCCCGACCTTCAAAGGGCATGGTAAAGGGACTTTTATTGATTATATGTTGTTAACCTTGCCCATGCAGGTTTTTGTGGATTCATTCACTATTGAAAATAATGCATCTAGCGATCATAACCCACTCACTATACACCTAAGTGGGCCCTGGGTGGCTAGTGCAAGCGGCAATTTGTCCAGGGGCAGGGTAACAACTACTGATGGCAGACGTCGTTTAAAATGGTCTATGTGTACCCCGGACCTCATATATCAGAACATTAAAGACACCTGTAGTGCTGCAATTAATGGATGCACACAGGCTGACTCCGATCCAACACAGGTTCTGTCTGACTTTCAGAGCTTAACAGACAAAATAGCTACTTTAATGACAGAACCAGCAAAAGAGTCGGGGGAGGGAGGGCCCGAGGTGGTTCAATAAGGAATGCTCTAAAGCTGCTCGTGACCTTAGAGCTGCTTTATCAGTAAAACCAAGAAATAAAGAAATAGTTCAAAGGTCACGTAAAGAGTATAAATCAGTCATTGCCTCATGGAAGGAAGAACTGAAGAATGAGGCTTGGACTGAGATCCTGGAACCTCAAACATTGAAAAACAGAGCTAGATTCTGGGCGGTCCTTAAGAAACCCTTCCTGGTGCAAGATCCGGGAGAGGGATTAGAAGGGGTTATAACAAAGAGTGGGTTGCTCATTTCAAAAAACTGTATGGGGGCACCGAGGCTAACACTGTACATTTTGAGCCCATTAAAGGGGCCACATGTCTTAATGTTAGTAGAGGAGAGGTGTTAGTGGGGATAGAGGGACTCACAGCTGGAAAATCCCCAGGCCCTGATGGGATACCCCCCGATCTTTTTAAATCTGATCCCAACTTCTGGGCTCCGATTATTGTGGCGGTTATTAATGCAGCCGCCAGAGTCGGTTGCCCATTATCTTGGGGGCTTTCCACTATTGTGCCTATATTCAAACAAGCATTAGAAATGCAATAGGTCTCGCAGCATTAGAGTTAGTGCTTTTAGAATTGTTTATGGGTTTTTTTGTAAATCTTTAGCATGAGGTTGAGGGTGAGTGAGGGTGAGGGGTTGAGGGTGAGTGAGGGTGAGGCTGAGGGGTTGAGGGTGAGGGTGAGTGAGGGGTTGAGGGTGAGGGGTTGAGGGTGAGTGAGGGTGAGGGGTTGAGGGTGGGTGAGGGGTTGAGGGTGAGTGAGGGTGAGGGGTTGAGGGTGAGTGAGGGTGAGGGTGAGTGAGGGTGAGTGAGGGTGAGGGTGAGTGAGGGTGGGTGAGGGTGAGTGAGGGTGAGGGTGAGTGAGGGTGGGTGAGTGTGAGTGTGAGTGAGGGTGAGTGGGGGTGAGTGTGGGTGAGTGTGGGTGAGTGTGGGTGAGGGTGAGGGATTGAGGGTGAGGGGTTGAGGGTGAGTGAGGGTGAGGGGTTGAGGGTGAGTGAGGGGTTGAGGGTGAGTGAGGGTGAGGGGTTGAGGTTGAGGGGTTGAGGGTGAGTGGGGGTGAGTGAGGGTGAGGGGTTGAGGGTGCGTGAGGGTGAAGGTGAGTGAGGGTGAGGGTGAGTGAGGGCTGGTGAGTGTGAGTGAGGGTGAGTGTGGGTGAGTGTGGGTGAGTGAGGGTGAGGGATTGAGGGTGAGGGGTTGAGGGTGGGTGAGGGGTTGAGGGTGAGTGAGGGTGAGGGTGAGTGAGGGTGAGGGGTTGAGGGTGAGGGGTTGAGGGTGAGTGGGGGTGAGTGAGGGTGAGGGGTTGAGGGTGAGTGAGGGTGAGGGGTTGAGGGTGAGTGAGGATGAGGGGTTGAGGGTGGGTGAGGGTGAGGGTAGGTGAGGGGTTGAGGGTGAGTGAGGGTGAGGGTGAGTGAGGGTGAGGGTGAGTGAGGGTGAGTGAGGGTGAGGGTGAGGGGTTGAGGGTGAGTGAGGGTGAGGGTGAGTGTGGGTGAGGGTGAGTGTGGGTGAGGGTGAGGGTGAGTGAGGGTGAGTGAGGGTGAGGGTGAGTGAGGGTGAGGGGTTGAGGGTGAGTGAGGGTGAGTGAGGGTGAGTGTGGGTGAGGGTGAGTGAGGGTGAGGGTGAGTGAGCTACATCTAATGACTTCAGAGGACTGCTTATAGACTGTTTAAATTACAACCACTGTCGATAGTAAGTACTATTGACCCTGATAACACCCTAATATATGTCCAAAGTCACAGTTTGGTAGGACTGGGCCAGACCAATGTATATGTTTCTATAAGTGTAGTCAGGACCATACAAGGGTTAGTTGAATAGCCTTGGCGGAAAACCCTGCTTCATTGTCTGGGAAGATTTTATTTAAATAGCTCGTTCAACATTTAGCTGTAACAACTTAGGAGAGAGCCTTCCCCACCCACATCAAGGAAGATAAAACCTGTAAACGGTGCTACCTGACGGTAGAGCCCCTTTGCAAAACAGACATCAGGCAAAGAGTTATGCTGTTACTCTTAAATAGAGTGTTATGATGGAATGCACATTGAGCCCCCCCGGCCTGGGGGCGTGAGGTGGGAGGGGCTTGGCTGGGCTCCAGCGTGTGTAGGATTCCTGCTTCCCTGCACGGGGGTCTCCTCTCTGCCTGCAGCTGAGGTCACATCCTGCCCTGCCCGCCGCTCCAGACATCCATACAACTCTGCCTCCTTTGTTGTGGTGCGAGCAGAGCAGGCGCGAGAGAGGCACGGAGAAACCCTGGCACTGCCAGCTGCAAGGGGCACGGGAGCAAGATCACACGGAGAGACGCAGCGGCGCCCGGGACTGAAGGGAACGGGTCCTTGTTGTTGAGCGGAAACCGAAAGAAGAGGTACCTCTGTCGGCCCCGCGGGCTGCAGAGCACCAAGAAAGGGTGGAGGGGGCAGGGGAGGAGGGGTCCGGGGAGGAGGGAAGGGCCAGAGGGACTTGATGGGAGTGGTGGGGGGGAGGGGGAGGGTATAGAGAGGGAGAGGAGGAGAGACAGGACAGGGGCAAGCAGCAGAGATGGAGGGGTAGAAGATAACGGGAGAGAAGCAATGAAGGAGGAGGAACCCCTGCAAACGTGTGTGTGTACATATACATTAGTGGACTGTGTGTGCATGACGAGGTTGTCTGATAGTAACCTTGTGTAGGTAAGTGCACACATTTTAGCGAGGAGTGTGTGTGGTGTGTACGTTTTCTCCGTGTAGCATGTGCTGAACCGCAATGGGACAACAAGCGAAAGGATCGGAGACACGGCGACACGGCGGGTAAAATAAACAAAAAAGAAGCCGGAGGGAAGAGAGGGGAGGGGGCAGGAGAAATGCGACACGGCGGGAGGGGGCGGAGCGGGTCAAATAAAGAAACAAGCCGGAGGGAAGAGAGGGGAGGGGGGAGGAGAAATGCGACACGGCGGGAAGGGGAGGGGGCGGAGCGGGTAAACAAAGACGGACGTGCACGCGCTTTTAAGCTCAATGCGCATGCGCATTGAGCTTAAAAGTCACGGGCACTGCAAGGAATCGCCACGATTCCTTGCAGTGTGGATAAAGAGCGGATAAGTCCCAATACTCTCGCCTTGCTCGATGCGCATGCGCATCGACAGGCGAGACCTAAAAAGGGGATAGGGATAGTCCAGTTTGTTACAGGCCTATCTCCCTAATTAATTCCATGGCTAAATTGGTGGGGAGAATTATACTGCAGAGACTCTCGGAGTGGGCACGGGATAACAACATCATGTCTATTACACAATATGGTTTCTGTAGTGGCCGCTCGACCACAACACAATGTCTAAACCTCTTCCTTATACTTAGCAAATACACCATTGCCCAAAAAGGTACAGTCCACCTGGCCTTCATGGACCTATCCTCAGCTTTCGACTGTGTGAACATGGGGAAGTTGTGGGGGTCCATGAGGAATAAGGGAGTAGACAATGGTATTATAAACTTTTTAGTTGACCTCCATAGTAACACAAGCGCAAATATAAGGTATTCACAAGACCTGTGTGTAACAGATGAATTTAGAACTGGGAAGGGGGTGCGCCAAGGCTGCATATTAGCTCCCTTCCTTTTTAATTTTTATATTAATGAGCTGGATGGCATTTTACAGGAGGTGAAAGCTGATAGCCCGAGAGTAGGCAGAAGAAGCATCCCTGTCTTGTTGTACGCAGATGATGCGGTTTTGTTAGCTAGAACTGCAAAAGGCCTTCAACTATTACTTAATGCTTTTAAAAAGTTCATGGAAGATAGAGATTTGTTAGTTAACAACTCCAAATCTTTCATCATGCAAGTAGGGAAACAGCCAAACAGACAATATACCTTTAAACTAGATAAGGCAGTAATACCGTTTTCAAATACATTTTCCTATCTAGGTGTACTCTTTGACTCCAAATTGTCGTGGAGCCCTCAACTTGCAAAGAAAAGATGTGCTGTGACTAGGGTTAACGCCTCTATCTTTAACTTTGCTTCAAAACTCGGCAAAAAACCCACGAGTGCCATGATAAAATTATATGACGCAAAATCCGTAGCAACTGCAGCGTATGGCAGTGAGGTCTGGGGTTACATGGCTGGGGACCAACTACAGATCACAGAAAACGCATTTTACAAATGGCTTCTGTGTGTCCCGGCCGCCACTTCCAACTTTGCAGTCCATGAGGAGCTAGGAGTGGGATATTTGAGCGATATCCTATCCCTACGACCACTGACCTGCTGGTTGAAAATGTGGCTGTGTGAAGATATCCCCTTAACACATTTAATTGTCAATGACTTCATGGCTCACGATAAGGCTTTGGGCACCCCTTGGATGAAGTATTTAAAAACTTGCTTTTCGGAGTTGGGTCGTCCCGACCTGTTTGAATATCCGGCTGGAATTATGAAGGGGACGTTGAACTAATTAAGCAGACCTTTCTTCTGCGAAAGAAGGCTGTGAGAGAGGGCGCTGAGCTACAAAAATCAAGTGTAAGGAAATTTATAATGGTTAAAACCTGTCTGACAACGGAGCCTTACCTACTCGGCACTCTAAGCACTCACGAAAAGTTTCTATTAACAAGATTCAGATTTAACCTGTTTCAGCATCTGCTCATCAGACCTAAAAAGGAGAGTTTTAGCAAAAATCCAATATCCTATGGCTGCGATGGAAAGTCTCCACAGGATATGTTGCATTTTATGTTTTTATGCAGATTTTATGAATACCCACGTAAACGCTTTTTAATTGCTCTTTTAAAGAAACTCAATTTTAATCAGATACGACCAGCCTTTTTAGGTCTCTCGCCTGCGATGCATATGGCGAAGCCATATGCCATCGCGCAGGCGCGATACTATTGTTGCCGGGTCTGCTTCCCAGGAGACAGGAGACTGTCACGCGCACGCTCAGGAAAGCGATCGGAGCCGGCCGCGCGCGCGCGTTCCCAATCTCCTGTCTCTCTGGGAAGCACACATGCAAGCCCAGCAAGCCCCGCCAAGGCACCAAGAGTGAACGCAGTTAGAGTTGTGCAGCCCAGTTTGTGCACTAGTGACGTAATCTCTGCGCGTGGCCTCTGTCGTCCATCTACGCGAGATTTGTAGATATACCGACTGGAAATGACCTTCAAACAGAGATCGCGTCCTCCTTTAGCAGTATTAGTAAAACGCATTCGAGGTGTACTGCACGCAAACGATCCTGAAAATAAGGCATCGTCGGTGCTGTTTCTAAAGCTATGCTGTGCTTCAAGTCAAATACATCTCAGTTCAGAGACTGCTGTAGGCTCAGCCGACGCAAACACTCTACCACTGTTGCCCACAATATTTTTGTTTTTCATAATAAAAATAACTATTACTGAACTAATAGCGATCTGTCCATCGTGCTCGCAGGAATGGCCGCACGCCTGGATTCTAAACTGTAAAATGCAGATTAAGCATAGACTTCTACAGCAAATGGTCAACCCACTCAGAGATATGTGTTTATTTTATATTAATATCGACACCGTTAACTATTCGGTAAAGACCAGTCAAGATAATACTTCTCTCCGGTAGGGGTTATGCAAACGGTCATTATTAGCAGAGAGCTGCTGCGCACTTGGAACGGAGCTGCAGCGCCATCTGCAGACCTGCGGGGATGTTCAGGGAGGGAGTCGCCCCTGGCAGCGTTGGCATGGGTTAAGTGCAGTGCAAGCACTGAACGTTACCAAGCCTGGGCACGAGATATTGCCAGGCATTTGCGACCCCTGCACTTCAGCGAAAATACCAGAGTGAGGTATCTGCAGAACACGCACCGTGTGATCTCAGCAGTTCAGTCTGCACTCCTTCTCGAGTAGAGAAAAAAGGATTTGAAAACGGTTGTTCCCCCTTGTGCGATGGAACGCAACCCTGGGGAATTCGGAGTGCTTACGAGTGACTGAAGCATATACATAATTTGTATTTTAAAGTGGGTCGCACCCCTCAAATACGCGTGTGCGAAGGTGCGCCTCACACACCTGCGCTTGCCCACAATCAGTAAATAATACGCAGACCATGACTCCCAATATATCCCGCCTGCGCTCAGGTTACCTTTTTTCCAAGACTGCAACCCAATTTTTCCCAAACCACACTGCACTCTCTCCCACACTGCACTCCTCTCTCTCCACACTGTACTCCACTCTCTCCACACTGCACTCCACTCTCTCCACACTGCACTCCACTCTCTCCACACTGCACTCCACTCTACCCCACACTGCACTCTCTCCACACTGCACTCCAATCTCCCCCACTGCACTCCACTCTCCCCCACACTACTCCACTCTCCCCCACACTACACTCCACACTCTCCACGCTGCACTCCGCTCTCTCCACACTGCACTCCACTCTCTCCACAGTGCACTCCACTCTCCCACACTGCACTCCACTCTACCCCACACTGCACTCTCTCTACACTGCACTCCAATCTCCCCCATTGCACTCCACTCTCCCCCACACTGCACTACACTCTCCACACTGCACTCCACTCCACTCTCCCCCACACTGCACTCCACACTCCCCCACACTGCACTCCACACTCCCCCACACTGCACTCCACTCTCTCCCACACTGCACTCCACTCTCCCATACTGCAATCTACTCTCCCACACTGCACTACATCGCTCCGTGCTCATGCCCTCCTTAACTACTGTCCATATCAGTCACTTCCCCCAGGCCACTATCTACACCTGTAGTAACCCCGACCCCTCCCCGCCCTTTAAGACATCACTTCATCAATCAGTTCCTGCTTCCCTCCTGGATGCTTTCCTTCTATTCTACGAAATCAAAGGAGGACCCCGCACAGACTAATAGGGGACTGGGGGGATGACAGATTAAAAAAGGACCAGGGCGTCCCCACAAGCAAGGACAATGTAGGACGTGTCTCACTTCTATTGGGTGTACTCTAAAGTAAGTGTTGTATTCCAAAAAGCAGCATGCCGACAATGCGGCGGGAAAGGTAAAGTTACAAGGAATTTAAATTTCAATTACTACAAGCGTGTGTTGATTGGAAAGGAGAATTCTGTGTGTTAATATTATTATAATTCTGCAAATGCCAAATCTTAAGAGAAAAGCCTATTTCTTACTATATAGTCAGCTCAAACATTAGCAACCACAATCTACAATATTCTATGAATAACACAAAATATAAGTAATAAAAATGGATGTTTCTAAAAAGTAAAAGATATTTTCCACACCATGAGTTACTTAAGTCTCTGTTGTATATTTATCACACTTCAAATATAAAAATTCATTGTTACACAAAATACAAATTTAAGAAAACGTGTTATACATTTGTATAAAAACATTTAAAAACACAAAGAATCACAAGTCGACGCGGCGTTTCGGTATTCTGTTTGTCTACCTTCTTCAGGACTGATTCTGGATGGATTTAAAAAAAATTTAAAAACACAGAGTTACTTTTCTATCATTGGTGTGGATTGCTCTTAGTTCACAATTATAACTAGTCACAACTTTAGTAGCTATAACATCGTTCTAGGCCTCTCTTGTGCAAAGGACATCACTTATTAGCACACAATTTCGGTTTTACATTCCTAGTAACACTTCTCACACTCATATGGATTTCCAATACTCCTTCCAATTTAGTAACATATTGACCAATTTATCTGTATGTCCCTACACTTGAACAAAACTAATGGCGTTTACCTTTCCCTTGGACTATATAGTCCAATGCAATGCTCAAGAGACTCAATATGAGACCTCTATCTATGTATATAGTGAAAAAATTGACAGTCTGACGCATACCTTAAAGACAGGCGGAGTGAATATCACCACCTGGACATTATTCGCTTCGGTTTAGAACCCTGTCGTCATCAAGTTCATGGGACTAATTGAGGATTGGCTCCTACTGATGTGCGATGTAAATCTCAAATTCACATCTCCCATGTTTAACCAGATCAGGAATTCATTAAGAGTGTCCATTTCTCCTGTCCATATAAAGAAAATATCATCAATATAGCGACCCCATTCCGAGATGTTTTCAAAGAATGGGGCAGCTATATTGTAGATATGTTTCTCCTCAAATTTTGATACATATAGACATGCCAGACTGGGGGCACAAGTAGCCCCCATGCTGGTCCCCTTGATCTGTCTGAACAGGTTGTCTTTGTATAAAAAGATATTATTTTTGAGGATTATGGTGATACAATCAATTATAAATATCTGATGGTCAGTCAGATCCTGATCACCATCTCTAAGGATCTCTTCCATAATTTTTATAGCGCTGTCCTGAGGAATATTAGTATATAAAGCTTCAATATCCAGAGTCACCAACACCTGTGAGTCTGGATTGAAGCTTAAGTTCTCTATTCTCTTGATCATCGAGGTGGTATCCTTTACATAGGCTTTTTGTTGTTGCACGAGGGGTTGTAGGAATACCTCCACGTACTTGCTCAAGGGTTCGGTCAAGGACCCTATGCACGATACAATTGGTCTCATCGGGGGGTCACAGATGTCTTTATGCACCTTGGGAAGGCCGTACAGTGCTGGAATCAGTGGATCTTTATTCAACATAAATGCGAATTCTTCTTCGCATATAATGTCATCCTCCTTCGCCAGCCTCAACATTCTCTCAATTTCGCCCTTCAGAGTTTGCCATTCCTCTCTATTAGATTTTTCGTAATGGTCACTGTTGTTTAGTAGTTTAAGCATCCTATTGTCATAATCATGACTATTCATAAGCACAACACTGCCCCCCTTGTCTGCTGGCTTAACTATTAGGGTACTGTCTTTTTCAAAGAATTCTAGTGCTTTTTTCTCTTCCCACTCAGATTATGTGATGTCCAGTTTTTTTGTTTTAAAAGATTATCTATGCTTTTGTCGACCGATCTTTCAAAGGCCTCTACATCTTTGTGTACAGCATTAAGTGGGGGAACCCAAGTGGACTTATTTTTTAAACCAGATTTATTCTGTCTAACTATTTTATCTTTTCCCTCAAAGAAAATTTGAAGTCTTATTTTTCTGAAGAAGCTTTGTAAGTCTCTTTCCAGGGCATATCTGTCTACAGGGGAGCATATTGCGTAACCTAATCCCTTCTCAAAGAGTTTTGTCTCTACTGGGGTTAGTTGATGGTCAGACAAATTAATGACAGCCGCTTTTTTGCTCTCTATTAGTCCCACTGTTTCTGGCTCCGGGTGCGAGGACGTTGAGGGGTCTGGGCTTGAGTATATTGTGTCTGGTTGTAGTTGTTTCTGCCCCTCCCTCTCCCTCTCTGTTGTCCAAACATTTGGTTGCGTCTCTCTAAAAAAGCAAAACCCTCCTTAGTGGTAGTTTGTTGTTGTTGTTTGTTTGTATCACCCTCTTGTTGTTGTTTTTCATTTCCTAATTCACCCTCTGAATCCGTACTATATGAGGAGTCAAAGAATCTCACGTTTTGGATAAAGAATCCGTACTGCATTGGACAATAAAAATATATATATATATCAGGTGCAATGTGGGGTAGGTTATATCTTTTTCTTATTGACAATATTTTTTTACTTATGGTTTATCTCATCTTCCTTAACATAAAGGGTAGGGACATACAGATAAATTGGTCAATATGTTACTAAATTGGAAGGAGTATTGGAAATCCATATGAGTGTGAGAAGTGTTACTAGGAATGTAAAACCGAAATTGTGTGCTAATAAGTGATGTCCTTTGCACAAGAGAGGCCTAGAACGATGTTATAGCTACTAAAGTTGTGACTAGTTATAATTGTGAACTAAGAGCAATCCACACCAATGATAGAAAAGTAACTCTGTGTTTTTTAAATTTTTTTAAATCCATCCAGAATCAGTCCTGAAGAAGGTAGACAAACAGAATACCGAAACGCCGCGTCGACTTGTGATTCTTTGTGTTTTTAAATGTTTTTATACAAATGTATAACATGTTTTCTTAAATTTGTATTTTGTGTAACAATGAATTTTTATATTTGAAGTGTAATAAATATACAACAGAGACTTAAGTAACTCATGGTGTGGAAAATATCTTTTACTTTTTAGAAACATCCATTTTTATTACTTATATTTTGTGTTATTCATAGAATATTGTAGATTGTGGTTGCTAATGTTTGAGCTGACTATATAGTAAGAAATAGGCTTTTCTCTTAAGATTTGGCATTTGCAGAATTATAATAATATTAACACACAGAATTCTCCTTTCCAATCAACACACGCTTGTAGTAATTGAAATTTAAATTCCTTGTAACTTTACCTTTCCCGCCGCATTGTCGGCATGCTGCTTTTTGGAATACAACACTTACTTTAGAGTACACCCAATAGAAGTGAGACACGTCCTACATTGTCCTTGCTTGTGGGGACGCCCTGGTCCTTTTTTAATCTATTTCTTCTATTCTAGCCCCTTCCCTCGCCTCCCCTCAGCTTTTTAAACTGCAGTCCGCCAGCATCTTCCTCCTCCCTGCCCAGCAGCCCTCGGCCGCAGTCCTTGCATCTGCACCCTCCTTCCGTGCTGTAGCGCATACCTGCTCCTCTCCAGGTTGCAGTGGGCGCCCCTCCCACTCCCTCTATATACTCCTTCCTGTAGCGCATATAATACCTTCCCTGGGCTGCACTTATCGCTCACGCCGCTTCAGCCTTTTCTTCTCCTTTCCCAGCGGCCTTAAATGACGACCATAACTGCTCTCCTCAGCTCCAGTACATCCATTATTTCCCCCCTGATGCAGCCCTGCCCCTACCTCCCCTCCCTCGCCTTTATGTAGTCCTTCCCAGCACTCACTTCGTTCCTCCTCTTTCTCAGGTTCCCTACCTGCTCTCTCCAGGATGCTGCTCCTGCCCCGGTCTCACCTTGCCAGCAAGGATGCTCTGAGCTTGAGAGCTTCCCACGATGCAGCTCCCCTCTGCATCCAGGAGTAGGAACCGCCAATCAGAAGGCTGATTCTTTCTGGTCCAGTCTAGCAGTATCGGCTGAGGCAGAGTCGGGCGAGACCAATAGGCCGTGAGTGGGACGCTTAGGTCCTCAGTCCCCTGCTCCTCCTATCTCTCTTTTTTTGCATTACGTGTTGCAGTAAAAGCACCCCTCCTGGCCAACCCCATTCCACTGACACAACCCTTAATGTAAATATCCAATGCGAACCTCCCCGTCCAGCCATTCTCAGTGGACATGCACGAGCAACAGAAACGCAGGAGCTGAAGTTGGCGCACTCCCGCGGCCTCCTACGAAGATCCGTACCCTCTGTCAAGAGCGCCCTTGGCGCCATCTTTCCCCATATTTAGGGCTCGCCTGGCGTTGCAGCGCGAAGCGCTGCCGCTAGCGAGCCTTATTGTCGCTGTGTTGCCTCCCCAAGTGGTACAGACTAGTGCACGAGCAGACACCGGTCTGTGAACGCGCGAGCCGCAGGGAACGCCAATGTGCACGCTCACGGCATCACACTCCTGCCCTCCCGCGTCTCTTCCAAGGCTCGCTCCAGGCCAACTTGTTGGTAACATCGACTGCTCTTCCTACCCGTCACTTTTCTACTAACTAATTTTATGCATTACTATGCGCCCCCTCTTCAGCGCCACTCTAAACAAGTTTTTGCAGGTTGTGTCCTGTGAAAGCTCCTGCAGCAGGCAGGCAGGCTGCGGGAAACCTGAGCTCGGGCAGTAACAGCAGAGCAACGCTGGCTGCAGGCAGCCACGACTTTCCCCTCCTCTCGGTTGCTTACACGGACCAACTTAACCGGGGAGTTAGGTGTCTAGACTCTGCACGTGGCACGGTCGGGGTGATCTGCGAGAGTCCTGGCCCCTGGAGGATCCCTGCCCCTTCCCTGCTTCAGAGCCTTCAGTCTGCCAGGCTGGCACGAGTAAGTATACATTTTCGTTAGCACAGTCTCTGCTTGATGGATGTCTTCATTTTATAGGCACCCGCTCTTGTCATCCTCCGTGCTTTCACCCCAAGAGCAGTGTGCGGCTAGCTCGGCTCGAAGTGCTGAGCACTCACTGCCTGGTCTCGTCAGCTCCATTGGTTTTACCCCAAGATCAGCGGCGAGCTCCACCCTGCTCTCACAGCTGTGAAAATTAAAAGTCTTGTGTTTTTTTTGCAGAGCGAAGTTATTTTTCAACAACCAGCTGTTCCTAATGGCCCCTTGGGTCAAACGTTTGTATTTCTCTTTTGGCCCATCTTAGCTCACTGCTCAACCCGGTGAAAACCAATAGGGAAAACAAACAATCTTTTCTGTGGCAAACCCTCCCTTGAGATCATGGAAAAATAGGCTGCTGTAAATATTGCACAGTTAATGGCTGTAGGTGTCTGGGAGGTTAAATATGTGTTGGGTTTAAAACCAGTGGCTTTCAGTGTTTACGGACAGGTGGCTTTGTTACTGCCACCACCACGTGCCTATTTCAATGAGGGCGACAGGCTCTGTTATTGTTAATAGTCTGGGAAGTAAACTTTCAGCGGACATCCCACTCGACACGCACATTGTTGTCAATGTATGGCGGGACTTTAAGTAATTAAAAGCACCACCACATCCACCACCACCACCAACACATCCACCACCACCACCACATCCACCACCACATCCACTACATCCAACACCACCACATTCACCACCACATCCACCACCACATTCACCACATCCACCACCACATCCACCACCACATCCACCACCACATCCACCACAGCCACCACCACATCCACCACCACATCCACCACCACATCCACCATGACATACACCACCACCACGTCCACCACCACCACGTCCACCCCCACCACATCCACCACCCCCACATCCACCACCACATCCACCACCACATCCACCTCCACCCCCACATCCACTACATCCACCACCACCACATCCACCACCACATCCAACACCATCACCACATCCACCACCACCATATCCACCACATCTACCACATCAACCACATCCACCACATCCACTACATCCACCACATCCACTACCACATCCACCACCACCACATCTACCACCACCACGTCCACCACATCCACCACCACCACCACCACCACATCCACCACCACCACATCCACCACCACCACCACATCCACCACCACCACATCCACCACTACCACATCCACCACTACCACATCCACCACTACCACATCCACCACCTCCACATCCACCACCACCACATCCACCACCACCACATCCACCACCACCACCACATCCACCACCACCACATCCACCACAACATCCACCACCACATCCACTACATCCACCACCGCCACATTCACCACTACATCCACCACCACCACATCCACCACCACATCCACCACCACCACATCCAACACCATCACAACATCCACCACCACATCCCCCACCACCACATCCCCCACCACCACATCCACCACCACCACATCCACCACCACTTCCACCACATCCACTACATCCACCACGTCCACCACCACTACATCCACCACCACCATGTCCAACACCACCACGTCCACCACATCCACCACCACGTCCACCACATCCACCACCACCACCACATCCACCACCACCATATCCACAACCACCACCACCACATCCACCACATCCACCACCACCACCACCACATCCACCACATCCACCCATCCACCACATCCACCACCACATCATCCACCACCACATCCATCACCGCCACATCCACCGCCACATCCACCGCCACCACATACACCACCACACCCACCACATCCACCACCACATCCACCACCACCACATCCACCACCACCACATCCACCACCACCACATCCACATTCACCACCACCACATCCACCTCCACCACATCCACCACCACCACATCCACCACCACACCCACCACCACCACATCCACCACCACCACATCCACCACCACCACATCATCCACCACCAACACATCCAACACCCCCACATCCACCAGATCCACTTCCACCACATCTATGTGTGTGTGTGTGTGTGTGTGCTCTTTGTGTGGCTCTGTGTGTGTGTGTGTGTGGTTGCACATGCAATAGGTCTCACATTTGCGAGAGATTAAGCTATTAGCATTATAAATGGCAATGCCATTTATTTATCTGTTTTCAAAACAAACACATACATAAAAAAATTGTCATTTACAATGCCAATAGCTCTAACTTTTGCAAAGGCGAGACCGTTGCATTGTAAATGCTTGTTATATTTACAACTGCTGCACAGTGACAGTGTCCTCCAAGTTCTTGAATTTTTAAAGTTGTCTCTTAAATTGCGAATCTGCCTGGACCAATGATTGATGTTTTTATAATGAACATGAGCTTTATGGATCTAATGCAGACTGCCGAACTAATATCAGTAATTATATTTTAACAATGTTATTTTATGTATGTATTATATGTCATGCTCTTTTATGGTTGAATGAAACCAAATAAAGTCTCTTTTTGACTTGACTAGTATGGCTGAAGATGTTGGCCAGCTTGAAAATGCCCACTGTGGGTAGGGTTAGCAGCGAGAACTGTTACCCATTGGTTAGGGTTTCCCCAGGGGATCGTTCCCATCCAATTACACATGCCAAGCATAAATGTGGCACCTCCAGGCATCCACTTCAGAACACTCCTGGACCTGAGGAAGATCAGAAAAGGACTGAACCTGGTCTCTGCAACCTGAGAAGAGGACTTGACCTGTTCTCTCTAAACCCAGGACAAGTAAGTGGACTCTAAGGGGCATAAAGCTAACCATCTTTTAAAGCTGCGGGAACACATCAAGTTGCAAGAGGCCTTTTCCTGCAACTAGCCAGCTGACCTGTGTCAACTGGACTTGACTAGACCCTCTTATTGACCTCTGCCTTATACCCTATGAGTCTTTCCGTGCCTCCCCTGGGGTCCCAGGGGCTTTAGGTTTATATTCCTGTGGTGAATTGGGACTTAAAAGTCTAAAGTCTGAAGGTAAAATCTTTGACTTATCTAAACCTGGTTAATGTATCCCACCCGCTCTGCATCACTGTCAGCGTCAAATTGCACCTAGACCCTGTTCTACTACGACCCTTGACTAACATTCGCATTTTGTGCTTATTGACAATATTTCTACTAAAAACTTTGACAAATTGGCATCTGCCGTTCACTTTATCGGATATGGTGTCATTAATTATTTATTGTTTTGTATTTCAACTTTAGTACCGCACACATACTTTACTCATTGCCTTTAAGTTAAGCCTGTCTGCCCTGGGCAATAGCTACCAGGGGGTTGAGTTCAGGTTAATTTAGTGACTTAAGCTGTTCACCCTGACAAGTATTGTGATTATTACTTGAAGTGGGTACTAACCCAATTTCTTACACTATACATGCTAGATATGAATTTTGGCAGAGTTGTGACTTACAAAGTTCAACAAACGTCCTAAGGCATCCTGGCGCTGAACTAACAATATCAGAAACAATATGAAGATAATCAGTAAAATAGCTAAAAGATTTGTCTGGAGCACACCAAAAAATAACAATGATCAGTAATAACAAAAGAGAGTACAAATAGGCTGTCAAGAATTACAGATTGCTATATATTCCAATTACAGCGCAGATATTAAATGTATGTTAAAATTCACATGGGGTTAAAGTCCATGATTATTCTGCAAGCAGAGCTATAGTTCCCTGTCAGTGAAGTCCAGAAGTACAAACTTTAAACCAAGTGACCATGTGGTGAGTGTCTTAGACCAGCTTGTGTGGATGTTGAGATAGCTGACATGTGTTTTGTCAATATGACTTTTTCAAGGCTCTTAAATGCTAGTAGGACATACGTAGAATAATAATGTTGTTTGATAATAGTATAGATTATAAACTATAATACGTTATGAATCTTATTATGAATTTTCTACTTAAAATTATTCTTAATTCCACAGGATTAATAAGCCAAAATGAAGGAACTACTTTGACTTGGAAGCATACAGCTAAACAACATAGTGCCGGTTTCATAATAGGCTTTGTGTGGAGAGTAGAGTGCATCTTAATGGATTCTTCTAGAAACTACATAAACAAGACCTTAAACTCATCTAGTAATAGGTATTCTTCCAAATGTTTAGAAAGCCAGTGAGCCATAACTTCCTAACAATTTTAGTGACTGCCGGCGAAAGAAAGGTGGAGAAGTGTGGCTCAATGGTTAGAGCGGCAGACCCTGATGCAGAGGTCTGGCCCGGGACCAGGGTTCAATTCCCTGCCTCGGCGGGTCTTGGGCTCAAAATTCCACGGACCTGATAATTCTCGCCTCGGTGCCTATTCCAATCATGGAGTCCCACTCTGCAACTCTGGGCAATAGCTTGCTTAATCTCCACAACGGCCCCCACAACGCTAAGGATGCCTGGCCTCCACCTTGGGGGTGCCCAGGAGTGGACGCCTCACAGGGAAAGCCAGGATGGGTTCCACAGCGGTATTCGTACAAGCGCCTTGAGACCCTTGCGGGTGAGTAGTGCACTATACAAGTATCAATTTACATATCAATTTACAAAGGTGAGCCTATAGTCAGATTCTTCCCTTGGTCCCATGCTTGACTTTTTTAAAGGGGTTTCCCAACCCCTTTCTTCACCACAGACAGTGCCAGATTAAAACAGGTGTTAAGAATGAAAGTAAAAGCAAGTGTAACGATTTGTGAACCCTGAGTGGACATTCAACACCTGGAAGCCCCACTTTAGGATGGTAAGCAAGGAGGAAACCTCTTCAGCTCCCTGAATGGAGGGAGTGGAGTGCCAAAAAGGTGGAGGCTTGCAGTGGCGTAGCAAGGTCAGGTGGTACCCGGTGCGGAAAATTTCTTTTTACCCCAATATAAATATATATATATATATTCACTATAAAAAACATAGGTTTAAGGGACGTTATAATTAGTTGCACATTTGACACTTTCAATCACTCACTTATACAGTCAGTCACGCACCTACTAAATAATCTATTCAGGCACTTGTAAATCCACTCATTCTTCAAAACACCTTGGCATAGATATATATATGAAAAATATTTAAACTTTCCAGAAACACACATTCACTGGATGATGTCATCAGTGATGTCATTTGAGATGTCATCAGTGATGTCACTGACCATGTCATGAGTGATGTAATATGTGACGTCATCACCAGTGCATTAAGGGTGTGCAACTAACTAACTATAACAGGCGAATTTCTCTGGTTTTATATGAGTCAAATGTTCAACTAACTATAACGTATCTAAAACCTATGGTTTTGCTGTGAATTTCTAAGGTTTTTTTTAATGCTAATTCCTAACTATAAATGCCTGTAAAACCTATGTTTTTTTCAGTGAATTTCAAAGGATTTTTAAATGTTAGTTTCATATTTTAATGTTTATAAAACCTATATTTTTTCTATTATATTTTTAAATATTTTGGAACTCTATTATACTCCTTTTTTTACTTTAAAAATTATGTAAAGTTTTATATCTTCCCCAAAAATGTGTATCTCTTATTTTTTTTGTTGCTGAGAAAACTGCACTCCCATACTGGTAGCGTACCAAGCATCACCAACCGAATCCAATCCACCATATTGCTAAACTCGTAAATGATGCGCATTTCGTATCCGACGGGTTCGTGACACTGCGTCCCGCGGAACATCATATACGCATGAAGTCGCCCCAGCTGCTACTTTGGTATCCGATGGGTACGCAGTACCAAGCCATGTGTTACGTCATATACGTATGGGGTCGCGCCCGCTGCGCGTTGCGTATGTGATGAGTTCACGCTGCCAGGCCCTGTGTTATGTCACAGACGGGTACGCCATTCCCCCTTATTTTTTTTGTCTCAAAAGTATATCTAAATAACCTTAAACAGTATATGACAGCAAGCGATAATCCAAAATAATTTATACATTTATATATTTCAAACTGTAATAAACTTATATTATGATAAATATATTTTCTCAAAATTGCGTCTGGTGCGGCCTCCTTGCACGCTCGGTGCGCGGTTGCCATGTGACCTTAAAAAAAAAAGCATTTGATTGCTTCATAACATTTCCCATTGTAACAGTTGGACGACCCCACCCATTTTAGTCATTCTCTCTACAGAGTTTGATGAGAGACACCACTTCACCTTAAACAGCTTTTTTGAAAAGTTTTTTTTCTCTACACATATCTTATACTACACACAACATGCAACGATCATCTTGATCAATATTCATGGTCTGTACATTAAGCTTTCCTCGTGTGATGGCCATGCATCTAAAACGTTACATCAAAAAACAAATGTGTGTTACACGATGCCCCTGGTGTGTGTGTGCGTGCTCATTATTGTGCTGCCTTTCGGCCTGGATATTGGTGGCTCTAAGGAGTATCATCAGCCACGGGCATAGTGAAGCTCCTGGATCACATGTGACAAACAGTAAACAGTAATGTGTAGATTTGTATTGCTGTACGCTCTCTTGTCAGGCTTTGCCAATATAGTAGTGTTTTATATGTGGAACTTTCATATTCACGTTTGACATACATTGCTTGACTGAAATAAGCTTTATCATTGTGTATGATGTAGCCACACTGCCGATCCTCCCTCCATCCAAGCACATTTACATGTGTATGCTTCGCGATAGCAACACTTTCAATAATATCGCACACCATTGACATGCTTGTCTGCGCATATCAACACCCTTGACAACGACATGTGATGTTCGTCATTCAATCTTTTCGAACGGCATCTCATTAGCGATAGTTGCCGCCCTCCCGATACATGCTACATTAATATAAATTGGGCACTCTGCGACATCAAAACTGCAAAAGAAACACGCATAAGTACACTTCCTGGCCAGGCAGGAACTGAACAACGCCCAGATCTCTGGAAAAATTATTCACACCCCTACGCTGGCCTGGCGTACGCAAGCCCAGCCCACTTTGCGTACGTATAAATAGACTAATGACGACGCCACATGTCCCAGTTCTTCCACACTGCCTCAGGTGATATGGCCGCATCCCCCTCACATATCACAATGTGCAATAAACAAAAGGGATCCATGAGGTTCTAAATTGTGAACTCTACTGCCCGTCACGTTTCCAAAGGGATCCATGAGGTGCACACCATCCTGCTATCAACACTACAACTGAATTGTGAACACTGCTGCCTGTAGTGTTTGCACAGACAACAATGACAGCAGGTGAGCAGTGGGGCCTGGGTGCACAGCGGCTCCAATTGAGTGCGGTGCTGCGGGAGGGGTGGGCTGCATCAGCCTGAGAGCGCAGTTGCGAACAAAGCGAAGTTCCCTGCATAATGATGTGATCTCTGACCTCATTCAGTCACGCCTCTGTCTCATTTTAAAGACCTGCTGGACCCTTACTGTAGGCCTGAGCCAGCGGGCAGCGCTGCTCTACAGACAAGTGTTGAGCACAGTGCTGCTGGAGGGTTGGGCTGCATCAGCCTGGGTGCACAGGTGCGAAAAAGCGATGTTGCTGTGCGTAATGATGTGATCTCTGACCTCATTCAGTCACATGTCTGTCTCATTTTAGGGACCTTCTGGACCCTACTGCAGGCCTGAGCCAGCGGGCAGCACTGCCCTACAGACAGGTGGCGTGGGCTTTTAGGGCTCTGTAGTGAGCTCATTACTATGTGCTAACAAAGAAAGTAAATGGGGCTTGCACCGCTCAGTTCAAGGATGGTGATCCGTGTAATGATCTGTGGCGTGCTGACGAGGTATCACTGTCTGGTCCTTACAGCGTATAATATATCAAAGTCTATTATAATGCTGCCCCAACAAGGGGGAAGACTCCTCCAAGCACTGCAAGAAAGCTGAACCAGTCTTATTCACTTATACGTATTTAATAAAGTTTTTTTAAACACAAAATGGTTTATTATATATTTTCAAATTCGTTGTTTCAATATCAACACATTGCTTTCATGGTTGAAAAAATCTATAACATTTTATCCAATGCATGTATCATCAAATTTCTTTATCCCAATGCATTTCGGGCTATCCTTCAGTCCTTCTTCACAGGAAGAAGAAGAAAGAGAAGGCTGTCAGCCTGTGTACTCGGGGTGTTATACGTACAAGATAATCATCATGCACGGTGTGATTGAAAGCACCTGATGGCGAAGTGACTGTGATATCTATGCGCATTCATGCATGTTATCAGAGCAAGATCTGTGAAAAAATAGAAAAGATAAAGAGATGAAAAATACAAAATCGTGACTAACCATGGTGTTGGTGTGCATTAAAAATCGCTCATAGTACCGGTGCTTGACAAAATGTGTCCTGGAGGTGATAGAAGCGTGTACCGGAGATAAAGAACTAGGTGCTCAGATTTACGGAAAAGACGAGTGTAATAGTCGCCATTCTCCCAAGTATTAAACAAGCGTGTGTGCTACTCGATAAATGACTCACTGATACAATGCCGTTATAAGTCCGTCGACCTGAAAGATTACAAAGGTGCGCGCATATGATTTGCGCTGGATGATAACTGTCGGTAAATATGATAAGGATGTCCTTGAATCGAGGTACTTACAGAGATGTGAGAAAACTCTGCGTAGTTTCCTTTTGGTGAATCAGCGTGTGAAACTCATTCGAAAGTGCTACGCTCTGCCAGCATGATGACTAATATTACACAAAGGATGGACTAAACCCGTGATAACGGGCGCCATCTTTGAGTGGTAAAAGTGCGCGTTAGTGTGACTAAATCCAAAATGATAGTGAAAAACGTAGGTGATTAAATGTAGGGAGAGTGGGGGACCAATGATTGTGTAGGATTGTATCGTGCATATATGAGGGGAAAAAACAACAGGTAATACAAATGATATAGAATGAATATACAGCTAATACCATACATTGTGCTGGGAAAATGTTCATTGGGTTAGATAAAAAAGTGTCCATTAGTACTGCTCTGATGTTCTACCATTCGAAGATGATCATAGATAACATAGGAATTCCATCCTATCATTCAACCCATGTGGTTGCATTGTCGCCATGTAGCGGATCCAGTAGTTCTCACATTTAAGCAGTGTGTTTTTGTTATGTCTGGTGGGTTTGATCTGTTCCAGAATCAAGTATTTAAATTGGGCCACTGTGTGATTTTTCTCCATAAAGTGTGTTGCCACTGTGGACTTAACGTTTTTCGTCCGAATGTTGCTTTTGTGCTCCAGAATGCGTGTTCGGATCTTTCTCTCCGTGTGGCCTATGTAGCAGGAGCCACAGGGACACTTGAGCATGTAGATTACGTTAGAAGAGTTACATGTGGCATTGACTTTCAGTTTTACTTTGTGTCCTTTCATGGGGTGGTTGGTGTAGTTTCCTGGTATGACGTTGTTACAGTTACTGCAGTTATAACATGGCAAAAGTCCCTTGTATGTTTGAGATTCTGTGTGATCCCTTGGTCTCGTAAGTATTTCTTTGAGGTTGCGTCCTCTAGTGTAGGCAAAGATGGGTGTTTGTGCAAAGATATTTTGAAAATCAGGTTCTGTGCTAAGAAGTGGCCAATGTTTCAGGATAATTTTTCGGAATTGATTGCTGGTAACGGTGTATTTAGACACAACTACCATGCGTGTGTTCTCAACTTTAAGTTTGATGTGCAGTAACTCGCTGCGATTGGCCTTCTTGCAACGGGCAGCTGCCTTTTCTAAGATCTCCTGTGGGTACCCTTGTGCTTTAAATCTTTCCAATGTGAGCCTTTGTTGATTTTCACTCTCCACAGTGGAGGACACGATGCGTTTAACTCTCAATAGTTGAGAATATGGCAAGTTGAGTTTGAGGCCAGATCAGTGAAAACTTTTGAAATGCAATATTGAGTTGCGGTCTGTTGGTTTTCAAAAAATCGTGGTTGACATTTTGCCATCTTGTCTGTGAACTGCTACATCCAAAAAATGGATGGTTTTGTCGTCATAATCCCATGTGAATTGGATGCGATTGTTAATGTGATTCCAGTTCTCTAAGAAGTCCAAGAGACTGTTGCTGGTGCCTGCCTAAAGTATAAATATATCATCAATGAACCTGAGATATAATTTACCATGTCTCTTTCAAGAGTGGCTGTCTAGAATGTGTGTCTCTTCGAATACTTTCATGAATGTGTTGGCATAAGATGGAGCCACACAATTGCCCATGGAAGTACCGCATAGTTGGTGAAACCAGTTGCCATCAACAGTAAAATAGCTATGATAAAGTGTGAATACGAGAAGTTCCATTAGGAACACTTGGAGATCGGCGTCCACTGAGGATCTTGTTAGAACTTTTTCCACAGCCTCTATACCCAAGTCATGAGGTATGGACGTGTACAATGAACGTACATCTACTGTACATAGTGGCAATTCCTGTTCTTCCAACTGGTTGGTACAGGTGTTCAGTTTTACCAAAAAGTCAGTGGTATCACGTATGTATGATCCTGAGTCAAGTACGAAGGGCTGAAGATATTTATCGATGAATTTACCGATTGTCTCCTGTATACTTCCTTTTGTCGACACTATGGGTCGGAATGGAGGCTAAGTTGGGTGCTTATGTATTTTTGGCACCATGTACATAATTGGTGCTGTGGGATTATTTGGAGCCAAGTACTGTCTTACTTTGTCATTGATGGTGCCATTGTCGAACGCTTTTTGTATGATGTGGTTTAAAATATCAGCGTACTCACAAGTGGGATCCATTTGGAGGGGAGCATAAGTGTTGATGTCTGATGTGTGTTCCGCGATTTGTTCATGATAGAATGTGGCGTCCATGATAACTAACGCTCCCCCTTTATCGGCCGTTTGACATACTATTGATGTGTTGTTCGCCAGTTTTTGCAGAATGTTTTTCTCTATTTTAGAGAGGCTGCTTCGTTTGATGGAAGACTGGAATGGAAGAGTCAATATTTCGTGTTTTATCAGGTTTTCAAACGTGTCTATGATTTTATGGCTTTGTGGAGCCAAAAATGTACTTTTGGGGCGAAGCCCTCTCAATATATCTTCTTCTGATGTGGACGTGGACACGACGTTCTGGAAGTAATGACGTAACCGTATGTTACTTATCAATTTGAAAGCACTGACTTCTAATTCCAGACTATTTGTGCGTGTGGTGGCAACAAAAGATTGACCTTTCTGAAGGGTGAGAATCTCCTCCTGAGTTAGCTGATATGAGGAAATGTTAATGACTAGATTGTTTTGATCCATTATTTCCTGCGTGGACCTTTCTTCTTCTCTGGTTCGACTGGTGTTTTTTCCACCTCTGGCGTTTATTCCACCTCTGCGGGTTTTGCCCCACCTGAGTCGGATTGTTGTCTTTTGCCTTGTTCCAAAAACCCGCAGAGGTGGAAAAAACACCAGAGGTGGAAAAAACACCAGTAGGAGACTCTCACCCTTCAGAAAGGTCAATCTTTTGTTCCCACCACACGCACAAATAGTCTGGAATTAGTAGTCAGTGCTTTCAAATTGATACGTAACATAAAAAAGAGAAAAACATTTGCAAAAACTGGCGAACAACACATCAATAGTATGTCAAGCGGCTGATAAAGGGGGAGCGTTAGTTATCATGGACGCCACATACTATCATGAACAAATCGCGGAACACACATCAGACATCAACACTTATGCTCCCCTCCAAATGGATCCTACTTGTGAGTACGCTGATATTTTAAACCACATCATACAACAAGCGTTCGACAATGGCACCATCAATGACAAAGTAAGACGGTACTTGGCTCCAAATAATCCCACGGCATCAACGGTAGCCTGTAGTTGTGACCACCACTAGACTCCGTAATGATACGATGTGATCAACTTCAAAACGGTAGCATGTGGTTGTGACCACCACCATGCTCCGCTTCTCCAACTGAAGAATACGAACAGCAAATACCGGAAGCGGGTAGTTTCGACCACCACTGCTGCTCCGGAAAGCAAATAGCTCAAACGGCACAAGGAAGCATGTAGAGCGCCCCCACTACGCTCCGCTGCCCAAACCCAAACCTTAGGTCCAACCAACTCTCCAGAAAGCACCCGGCAACGTGTAGCAGAATACTACTACGTTCCGTTGCTTCGATACAGGACCCTTATTGAAAGAGAAAACAGAACCGGCACGCAAGAGAAGATGCGTTACCTCTGGTTCGCAAACTGAAAGCTAATAAGATGATTAGGCGCGAGAGAACGCTCCCAGCGCCTTGTGGTAAAAGTACCTGACTCAGATGGAAACAGGCTCTGGAACTTGCAGCGCAACTTCAGACTCAGCAACTTCCCAGGCGATGCAATCCGGCGAAGAGAGCCTTCCACACAAGAAACAGGAACCAGAATTACGCGCACCTTCCCACCGTCCCCAGCCAGCAATATACTTCCTGAAGCAAAGGCTCATGGGTGTTGTAGTTTTTCTATTAGGCAGGCGCGGGTAAGGTGAATCCTGACAGTCCAGACTAGAGGCTAAACTGGATGCCCTCGCCAGCACCGTGGCAGACTTGGTCAAGGAGTTTGCTGCGGAAAGAGAGAACCAGAGGTGCACTGAGCGCAGCAGAGAACAAATAATTGATAGTTTGACAAGGGCAATAAATAGGATGGCACATGCCACCAATAGGTAGAGTCATCGCACACTTGGCCTACAAGTAGAACTAGGTCACTACAGCGGAGATGTAGTGCATGGTTTGGAGAAAATCACTGCTGCAGTTAAGACACTGCAGACAAATCAGTTACTTGGGGATGTTGGACTTGGTGGCACTGACAGTGAGTTGTCAAGCAGGAGCAGCATGTCAGCCACAGTGGAACCTATGTTGCGCAGAAGCAGCAGCCGCAATCTAGGGATGGCTAGTGGCACCTCTGGTAAGGCCACGCACAGAGGCAGAAAATGACATTTCACTATTACCCAAAGCTCCTACATTGACATTAGAGTAATTTTCTATTGGTGACGCAACCCATTTATTTTACCAGAGGTGTTATTTTAATAAGGTTACTGTGGACATGTAGTCCTACTTCACAGATGGATGTGTGAAAATTAAATACCCATTTGCATCCACAATTGCTCATGCCTTTTGTACAGCTGAGTGACTAGCTTGTGTGCAAGTACCTTTCAGAAATAGCTGTTTGCAATCTGTCCCCTGAACCTCCTTCCCTCTGCTGCAGCGCTGCCATCCCTTAGTTGTTGGGCAGGTGGTACCGGTCCATCCGGTGATACAATTATTAAGAGGTATCCATCATCAAAGTCACCTCTTTCTAACCTTTGATGTAGGCCAATGTGCCAGAAAATTAAAGCATCATGGGTGCTTCCTGGGTATGTGGCTACAATATAGTTTATGATATTCTTTGCTTTACACACCATTTGAATATTGAGGGAATGTGTACTTTTTCTATTACAAAAAATATATTCAATGTGGGATGGTGGACATATGGGCACAAGTTTCCCATCTATGCACCCTATTACCTGTGGGAATCTTGCTAACCTGTAGAAATCCAATTTAATCTGGTCTAATTCCTGATTGTCATGGGGCATGTATATGTGTTGTGTATGTGTTGTAGCATTGGTCTAGGAATTGGTGGAAGAAAGGCGATAGCGCACTTTGAGATATACCACCAGCCACTGCTATGACATCCTGGTAACTACCAGTGGCCAAGAGGTGGAGGGAGCACAAAACCTGCACATGTGTGGGAATAGCATTGCTGCGCATGGTACTACTCTCAAGTTGTGGCTTCAAGATGTTAATGATCTTTAGTATGACCCTGCTACTTAGCCTGTACTAATCATATATCTCCTCTTCAGTCTTATCCAGCAATGTCAGCTTGACTCTGAATATCTTCTCCTGTCTTTTTCTCCTCTGCCATGCTGCCATTATCCACCTCCTCCTTCATAGCCAATACAGGGCAGCCATTGTGGAAAGGTTTGGTCATTGGTAAACATAGGTTCAGGAGAACCGAAGACTGCGATCGGGCCAAATATTGATGCCTCGGTGTGGGAATCACATGTCAAAGCTCTATATGCACCTGAACTGGATGAAGGTAGCATGGTGGGACCCACATTCTTAAATGCCTCCGCTGACCCTATGGAATTTACCTTGGGAGAAGTATCTGTTGCAATTAGCAAATTGGCTGTAGGGAAGGCACCGGGCCTCGACAAGCTCCCTGGGGACCTTTTCAGGCATCAACCAGGGATCTGGGGACCCTATTTACTCATTCTCTTTAATGCAGTCCTGAGGGGGATGGAGGTGCCCTGTACTTGGCTGGTAGCGGAGATAGTCACAATTTTTAAGAAGGGTTCTCCTCTGCTCCCAGCCAACTATAGGTCTATTAGTTTGATAGATGTCCCGCAAAACAAATTTGCGCAGCTCGTCCTTGATCATCTGCTAGCTTGGATGGAAGACCATGATGTGTTAAGCCCCTTACAGGCGGGCTTCCGGACGAACACGTCCACTGTGGACCAGATTTTCCGTCTGATCCTTTTGTACTGGAAAACTGTTACAATTGAGGGTAGTAGCCTCTACATGGTCTTCGTGGATCTCCGGTCCGCCTTTGACCTGGTGCCGAGGGTGAAACTGTGGGGGGTTCTTTAAGATCTGGGCGTCCCGCTTCAAATATTGAATGTCCTGATAAGGCTACATATGGGAAACTTTGCCCAAGTCAGATGCGGTAGAAACAGGGCTCTGTCACCAAGATTTCCGGTCGCCAGAGGGGTGAGACAGGGATGTGTCCTGGCACCGACCCTGTTTTGCCTATATGTTAATGGTGTAATTTCTCATCTGGATGGTATTCCTGATAATGATGCCCCCAGGCTGGCCGGCAGGAGGATGCCAGCGATCATGTTCGCCGATGACACCCTCTTGCTTTCCAAGTCCCCGATGGGGATCCAACGAATCTTAGACGGTTTTGGGGACTTCTGCCGGTGTCGTGGCCTCAAGATAAACATTGACAAAACTAAATTCATGATATTCAATCCTCCTCCATCCACTAGACCCAATCCGATCTTGGGTAGTGCGAGGCTCAAGAGGGTCACGACATTCTAGTACCTGGGGGTTAATCTACATGAAAATATATCCTGGCGACCCCAGCAAGTCAACGCAGAACTAAAATTAGCACAGCTAGTGGGCGGAATTTCAAAAGTCTCTAATACATCGACATTCAAGCCGGTGAGCCCAGCTCTTGAGATTTACAAGAGCCAAGCAAGGGCAGCACCTCTTTATGTTGGTGAGCTATGGGGTCACTCCCCAGGCTCTGATACTACTAAAATAGAAGCAAGATTTATAAGAGGGCTGCTGTCACTTCCCCAAAGCCCCCCGTTGTTACTGTTAAGGTTAGACCTGGGCCTGCCCCCCATCCAAGAAGAGCTAGCACTGAAGCCACTTAGGTTCTGGCGTCGAGTATGGGTTACAACAGATCTGCTCAATGACAGACAAGAGCTGGAGCAGATACTAAGCTACAATAAGGCTTGTAAAATCCCTTGGCTGAGGTTTGTTAAGCGTGAACTAATGAGTCTAGGCTTGTCTGACATGTGGCACAACCCGGAAAGGGGTTGCTCGGATGTGTCACGCAAGGATCTTAATAGGATCTTCAGGGAAAACAAATTGAACTCGGCAGTTTGCTCCACCAATCACGGCACCCTGACCAATTCGTTTTTAACTTTCAAAAATTCTTACTTCTTTGAAGGTTTTATGGATGTTGTGTTCCCAATTTTAGCGAGGAAACTTTTTATACAATGGAGATATGGGACCCTACCACTTAGGGAGTTTACTAGCAAGTGGTCGACCTCTACTAACAAGTCCTGTCCTGAGTGTAGCTGTGACAGAGAAGATGAACTTCATGTTTTCTTCTTCTGCCCAGCCTACACCAAATCCAGAAAGTACTGGCTGATACCACTTTGCAGAAATCTGGGTTTCAGAAAATGCTCTTATGCTTTTAGAATTCTTAAGACGGACAGAGCTAGTCCCACTGTGTATGCAGTTTCCAAGTATTTGCAAGCTATGTGGGTTAAACGTTCCCAACTAATTGACGTTGAACTCTAAGTCTTAAAACTTTTTAAACTTTCTAGTTTCCTTGTAATGTGTCATGACCTATATGTACAGAATGTATTCTAATGTGTTTTATGAATGACATTAATATTCCTATTTTAGTAATGAGTTTAATGTATCTTTTATGGTTTTGACAACCGAAATAAAGAATTTTTGGATTGGATTGGAAAGGTTTGTGATGCATTCTGGGTGTCTTTATATAGGTTTTACCTGATTACCACCTGTTTTTGGTTAGTGGTAAATTGCATGTGCAATTTAGAATTTTTGCATGTTTTCGCAATTTGTGATTGTTATGTTCATGCTTGTTAGCGACTCACAAATTGCGATACACAATTTGGTAGCCGCAAATTGCATGGGCAATTTTTGCGTGTCGGCATTTAGTCGCAAATTTATTTGGGCAATTGCGAGTGGCTTTTGTACATGTAAACGGACATTTTAGCATGTGCAAATCATTTTGCGACCGATTTTGCTCAAGCTAAATGGTCGTACATCTGGCCATAGGTTCTGTGTGGACTTAAGGTCCTTGAATAAATGTGTTGTTGCAGACACTTTCCCCTTACCAAATATTGGAGAGTTAGTTTCTACATTAAAAGATGGGGGAAAAAAATCTAAACTTGATCTTAAAAGTGCATACCACCAGATAAGATTACACGAAGATTCTAAACACCTTACAGCTTTTATTACGACTGAAGGAACATATCAATTTACACGGTTGCCTTTGGCCTGTCATCGGTAGCTAGTGTATTCCAACGTATGGTCACTGAAATCTTTAAAGGTATAGACAAGGCATAAAAAATTTAAGGCGATATCCTTGTTTTGGGAGATTCATTCCATTAGTGACCACAAAAAAGTTCTTAAGTCAGTTCTTCGAAGAATTGCTGATGTGGGCCTCACTCTTTGTGAAGAATAATGTTGTTTTCTGGTTGAACATATAGAGTATATCGGATACGAAATCTCTTCTTCTGGAATAAAACCAAAGAAAAACTTACAAGCAGCCATTTGGTTGCCCCATGTCCTGCTGATAAGTAGCAATGAAGGTCTTTCATTCAACTTATAGAATACTATTCTAAATGTGTGCAAAATGATTCAGACAAAACCTTGTATATAAGACAGTTACTTAAGAAAGGTGTAAAGTTTGTTTGGGGTGAACAACAAATCACTTGATTTAATTCCATAAAAAAAGAAATTTGTGAGGTAAATGTTTTGGCACCTTTTGACATCAAACGTACATCCTTTCTCATGGTTGATGCTAGTGCTACTGGTTTAGGTGTGGTTCTATTGCAAAAACATCCAGGGTGCGAAAAAACAATTGCTTTTGCTTCTAGAACACTCACATCATTGGAACAGAATTACTCAGTCATTGAAAGAGAAGCACTTGCAGCAGCATGGGGTATTCAATATTTCCGAACTTACCTTCGGGGTACTAGATTCATACTTAAAACTGATCACAAACCCCTAGTGAAAATCTTTTTGCCCGGTGCTGCTGGTAAAGGTTCAGCGAGTTTGGCCAGACTAGCTGCAAAATTAAAGGAATACCAATATGAGAAGATTTCTCATCTTCAGGGTTAAAAGACTCTCCAAGAAGATTGTCTGTCCAGATTTTCTTTTAAATGGGAAAATTTGGATAGTTCGTCTTTTGTAGCAGGTCATGATGATGTAGCGGTTGCTTCCGTTCAGGATGTGGTTGTTGTTGACGGAGGAACCTTTTCTGTTGATGAATGGTGCAGAGTAATGGACACTGATCATGTTCATAAGGCTGTTATGGATCTGATTAAGTTAGGTTCTAGACGCGGGAGTTGTGTGCTAGTTTTCAGTACGTCCTTTTCTTAACATTTTGGATGAATTGGCTATTTGTGGCTCAAGTGTTCTTATACGGGTGATAGATTCGTTCCTCCTTTTGGTTTAAGGTCCAAGCTTCTTAATTTGGCTCATGAGGGCCACTTGGGCCAAACGTTGACGCAACGGAGATTAAAAGTTGATTTTTGGTGGCCAGGCATGGATGAGCAAGATTCCTCTTGGTTGAAAAATGTTCTGTGTGCAAGGAAGGGGAAAAAAGCTTAAGGTTGCTAATAAATCATCATGGGTCATATTGGATACCCAGGTAGTGCTTGGCATAGCATTTGTCTGGGTTTCATAGGACCCATGGAAGAACTACCCCATAACCAGCGTTTTGCCATTGTATTTATTGATGTTTTTCAAAGTGGTTGAGTGTGAGTTTTGTTAGCGACATTACCACTGAGAGCAACATTTTTGTTTTGAAGAATTTGTTTCATGAGGAAGGTTTTCCTTCTGTGTTAATTACCGACAGTAGCACTCAACTGGTTTCTCACAACATGTGTACTTTTCTCTCAGTGTGTGGTGTGATACATCATTGTACTTCTTTGTACAACCCGCAAGGAAATGGTTTATGTGAGAGAGCTAATTGTGTTGTTAAAGGCATTATCCAGATGACATGTGTGAGCGGGTTTGCTCAAGATATGGTGCACGAAATGGTTCGGGCATATCGCACTACAAAACACAATCAGGGTGATAAGTCTCCGTATGAGCTTATGCGTCGCAGGCTTCCTGGAACTAAACATACGCCTTCATGGATCAAGGAGTGGGTCACGAGAGGTGGTCCTTCAGGTTTTACACATGCTGATTATTCTCAAGGTGGGAAAGTCAAGATTTCCAAAGGCGATTTGGTAAAGGCTAAACCAGGAAGAGTCACTAAGGGCCTTACCAAAGTCAGAGGGCCTTTTACAGTCAAGAATGTTTTTCCACATTATGTGGTTTTGACTAATGGTGAAAAATTGAATTTTCACTGTGACGCTTTACATAAAAAAAACAGATTCTCACATTCCTCTGATGTTGCTGCCCCTATATATGATGCTTTACAGACAACAAGTGGTTACATGTTGGCTGATGTAGATGATTTTGTTCCTCATCCTGTTGTTGGCAATGGAAGGGAAGAGGGTGTTGGTGATGCCTGTGATTTGGACAATAATCCAATGAACACATACAACTTACTGGAGTCCAGGAGTGTAAGGTGTCGCAGACCACCTGCTTATTTGAGTGATTACTGTTGTTGAGTATTATTGCTTATGTTTGTTTTCCTTTCAAGGTTGACACTCATATTTTAATTTTTGTTTATATAAAAGAGGAAGATGTGTTGTACATTATTAGTTTCCTCATCAATGTATTCGCTTCATGTTAAGCCTTTCTTTGTGTTTCCTTTCCCTTCTCTTCTGGAATACCTGTGTATATTCTAGCATGTTTGTTTGATGATTCTATATTTGTCAGTTACTTGTATGGTCAGCTGGCGAGGTGTTCGTTTGGCTGATGTCTTAAATAAAACCCACTTTATCTTACCTCGAAAGACTTCAAGCTGCCCATTATTTTTACAACATATACATGCATAAAAAATCAGGGAATAGAATTAGCAGAATATTCCTGAAGCCAACGATAACTCTGAAAGCAATTAAGACTTCCTGGATCAATTAAATACATTAATATATACCCCATCCCCCTTCCTTAGGGAAGGTAAATGTACAAGCATACCAAGACCAAAGGGGACGAGACGCCACACACAACACACCCTGTACCTCAGACCCAACAAGAATCTCAGGCAACCATACTTCATGGAGTAATCAAATATGCACACCTGCAACACAACACACAAGTAGACCCACTCAGCACTGAGGTACACACAACCTCACAACTCTGTACTAGGGTGCTCACAACCCCACAACTCTGTACTATCGTACTTACCACCCTACAACACTGTACTAGGGTACTCACCCTCTTACAACTCTGTACTAGGGTACTGACAACTCTACAACTGTGTACTAGGGTCCTCACCACCCTAATACTCTGTTCTAGGGTACTCACAACCCTACACCTCTGCACTAGGGTACTCACCACCCTACACCTCTGTACCAGGGTACTCACCACCCTACAACTCTGTACTAGGGTACGAACCACCCTACACCTCTGTACCAGGATACTCACCGCCCTACAACTCTGTACTAGGATACTTACCACCCCACAACTCTGTAGTAGGGTACTAACAACCCTACAACTCTGCACTATGCAATCCTGTACATCACCATATAGAGTAAACAAGCATTTGCAATGCAATAGGTCTTGCATTAGGAAAGTTTGAGCTATTGGTTTTGTAAATGTCAATTTTTTTATTAATGTGTTGGTTTTGAAAATAGCGAAATTAATAGCTTTGTCATTGACAATGCCAATAGTTTTAACTTTCGCAAATGTGACACCTATAGCATTTGTACTGCAATATGTGACTTAGATGTATTGATATTACAAATAACAATGGCTTTTAATTTTTCAAAATAATTAATACTTAAATGGAAGTTATTTTAATTTATAATGGCAATAGCTTAAACTTTTGTAAATGACTTTTGTGAAGATTATGTTCAGTGTATTTTATTGTGACGAAAATCCAAGAACAGAAGTAAAATATTAACTTCTTTTTGTGACATTTGTAATAAAGCTTGAAACATTGAGAGAACATATTTGAACCAGTTGATGTTGAATGGTTGCACAGATTGATGATGTGGTGGCGCTGAGTGATGTTGTGGTTGTGACGAGTGATGCTGTGGCATTCAGTGATGCTGTGGTAGCGCATAGTGATGTTGTGGTGGTGCTGAGTGATGCTGTGGTGATGCGATAGATAGAGTGAGGGCGATAGATAGATAGAGGGAGGGCGATAGATAGATAGAGGGATGGTGATAGAGGGAGGGCGATAGATAGAGGGAGGGCGATAGATAGAGGGAGGGCAATAGATAGAGTGAGGGAAGGCGATAGATAGAGTGAGGGAGGGCGATAGATAGAGTGAGAGAGGTGATAGATGGAGTGAGGGAGGACGATAGATAGAGTGAAGGCGATAGATAGATAGATAGATAGATAGATAGATAGATAGATAGATAGATAGATAGATAGATAGATAGATAGATAGATAGATAGATAGATAGATAGATAGATAGATAGATAGATAGATAGATAGAGTGAGGGAGATAGATAGATAGATAGATAGATAGATAGATAGATAGATAGATAGATAGATAGATAGATAGATAGATAGATAGAGTGAGGGCGATAGATAGATGGAGGTGTAGAGAGAGAGGTAGAGAGAGAGTTAGAGAGAGAGGTAGAGAGAGGGGAGTAGAGAGAGTGGGGTGGAGAGAGAGGGGGGTGTAGAGAAAGGGGGTGTAGAGAGAGGGGGTGTAGAGAGAGGGGGGCATAGAGAGAGGGGTGTAGAGAGAGGGGTGTAGAAAGAGGGGTGTGTAGAAAGAGGGTTGTGTAGAGAGAAAGGGGTGTATAGAGAGAGAGGGGTGTAGAGAGAGAGATGGGTGTAGAGAGAGGGGTGTAGAGAGAGAGGGGTGTAGAGATAGAGCGATGTAGAGAGAAGGGGGTGTAGAGAGAGGGGGTGTAGAGAGAGGGGGGTTTAGAGAGGGGTGTGGAGAAGGGGTGTAGAGAGGGGGGTGTAGAGAGGGGCTACTGCAAGAGGAGGGTGTGGCGAGAGAGGGGTGTGGAGAGAGGGGTGTAGAGAGAGGGGTGTAGAGAGAGGGGTGTAGAGAGCGAGTGGGGTAGAGAGCGAGGGGGGTGTAGAGAGAGAGGGGTGTAGTGAGAGAGGGGTGTTGAGAGAGATGGGTGTAGAGAGAGAGGGGTGTAGAGAGGGGTGTAGAGAGAGAAGGGTGTAGACAGAGTTGGGTAGAGAGCGAGGGGGTGTAGAGAGAGGGGTGTAGAGAGCGAGGGGGGTGTAGAGAGAGGGGTGTAGAGAGAGAGGGGGTATAGAGACAGTAGGGTAGAGAGCGAGGGGGTGTAGAGAGGGGGGTGTAGAGAGAGGGGGTGTAGAGAGAGAAGGCTGTAGAGAGAGGGGGCGTAGAGAGAGGGGGTGTAGAGAGAGAGGGCTGTAGAGAGAGAGGGGTGTAGAGAGAGGGGGGTGTAGAGAGAGGAGGGTGTAGAGAGAGTTAAGGAGGTCCTTTATCTAAGAAGACTTATTCATTACCCTTCCTTAAATCACCAAGAAAATGCGAGAATATATCTTCACATTAACATACATTGAAAACGTCTTAAAGTATGTGCTTGCAACAAAGTGTAAACAGATCAGTGGCCAGTTCGCTCACACTACAGGTTTTACGTTTATTCCGGATCAAAAGCAGCTCGGGTGTTGTGTGTAAACAACAAGCTCTTGGCATTGTGCGAAGGGGGACGGGGGAGCGAATTACTTTGAATTGTGAGAATTCCTTTGAAGTGTGAGTGTGTAGAGAGGCTCACAGGCTGCCATTCGATGTGCATGCGCCTTCAGACATGCACTGTAGGCAATCCGCCTGTTTGGTAGCATTTTTGAATGCCCTTTTACAACTCGCTGAGAACACATGCGCGTTATCTCAGCGAGACCTAAAGAGAAAGAAAGCGGAACATAATGATAAATTACAGGAAGGGTAGATTTGAAGTCACGAGAAATAAGAAGGGCAGATAAAATACGAACATATAAGGGAAGGGACGAGAAGTGAGTCACAGAGGGGTAACTGGAGAATGTAGTGCGGAAGAAAAGACACCGAGAGCAGAAGGAAGAGATAGGGGGATAAGTAGGAGCTGAAAAGGGAAGCGAGGCGAAAAGGTCTCAAAATGAGACAAGGAGGAAAGGTGCTGCAAGAGAATGTCATAAAGTACAGCGAAGTTAGAGATGTGAAGGGGGAGACAGAGAAAGAGAGAGAGGAACAAATTACAAAATAGGAAAGAGACTAAAGGAAAAGTGAATGGAAAAGAACGAGGAAGTGTGAAAAGACGGATGTCGAAAAGGAAAGAAGTGGTTAAATTCAGTCAAATGTGATCGAGAAATGTGAAAGTGAAAAAAAGTGCAGGATAATGATATAGGGATAAAATGAAAAGAGACAAACACAGGACAGGAAATGATGATATGAAGAGATTAGGGAAATTCACAAAAAGGGAAAAGGCAAAAGGCAAAAGAGAGGGAAAGAAAGTCGAAAGCGAAGAGAAGAGACCGGTGAAAGAAAAGAATAGGTGAAACTGGCGAGAGAAGAGTGAAAGGGATTAGAGGGGCTAAGACACGGGAAAAAGGGGATTAACGTTAATATAAGGTAGAGTCAATAGAATGCAAAGAATGGGACGAGTGTGAGGGAAAGTAATATGAAGATAAAGGCGAGGGGAGAAAGAGATGGACGATAACGGTGAAATGAAGAGAAAGCAGAACGTGAAAGACATGAATTGAGAGAAGTAGAGAAGGGGTGATGTGAGGGGAAGTTACGATTAGAGAAAGGAGAGAGAACAGAATGCTGAGCACAAGATGGAGTGAAAGTGGAAGGGCATCGGAAAAGAAAGCGGAGACTCGGTCAGGGAGGGAAAAAGAAAAGAAGGGAATGGCGATGAATTGAAAAATAGGAAATAATGCATGCAGAATATTTTTAAAAAAAAATCTTTTTATTGTTTTAAAAACAAGGAAAAGGAATAGACATATGTGGTGTCATACATTCAAGCATAATAAAAGGCGAATCAGTACAAAATCAGGATAAACACGATGCAATAAGGGAGTAGCTGAAACGCCTCCTGCGCTAATAATTACAAAACAGGATTTACGACATTTCAATCTACCCCCCAGCTCAGGTGTAAATCCTCAGAACCCACCCACCCATAGAATCAGGATAGTAAAAGAAGCACGTTCACCAGATACTAGAATATAGACAAGTACAGGATAATTCCCAATATTATTGAAGAGACTTGAAGGGAGAGTGGAAAAAAAGGGAAACCATAAGAACTAATGCTAATACAAAACGAAACAATAGACCCATCCCCCCACCCTGCACCCCTGCATATGGCTATCGCCTAACCCCAACTAGCAGTGTGCCTGTCGCCCCAACTAACTAAGTTCTAAAAGTAGAAAAGAAAACAGAGGAGGAGAGTTTCATACAAGCTCCCGGTCTCCCTTCCCCCTGCCAGCAACGAACAACCCCTGTGGAAACCAAAAAGTAGCCAGAAGTTATAGACAGAGCTAAACAGGGGAGACGTTAAACACCGCCCAACCTTCCGCAAACATATGGTAATAGATCCCGTGTCCTCTAAAGCCCCGAAATCAGACCCATGAAAACAATCTCATCCTTGGCCCTTTCCGATCCCTCATGTGAACTCTGACTGACAACACCATCCCAATCCCAGGAGAATCAAAGTTCGTAAGAGTTCAATAAAGATCAGTCTGGGACAGGTCAAAAATGATGAGTCTTTGCAAACCTCAGCCACACATATGATCTCCCTCACCAACATTAAGTCCAGATGTTGTAAATGTAAATGTAAATGTTTTTGTACTTGTATAGCGCACAGCTACCCGCAGTGGGTTTCCCGGCGCTTGTACGAATACCGCAAGGGAACCCTTCCTGGCTTTCCCTGTGAAGTGTCCACTCCTGGGCACCCCCATGGTGTAGACCAGGCATCCCTCGCGCTGTGGGGGCCGTTGTGGAGACTAAGCAAGCTATTGCCCAGAGTTGCAGCGTGAGACCCATGATCAGAATAGGCACTGAGGCGAGAATATCCGGTCAGGGGAATTAATGAGCCCGAGACCCACCAGGGCAGGAATCGAACCCTGGTCCCTGGCCAATGCTCTGCATCGAGGTCCATTGAGCCACACTGTGTCCTCCGTAGATGTAGGAAAACCGCTAGGGAGGGAAAAGACGTCTTTGCCTTACGATAGTCACTAAGGGAAGTCCCCAGGAGTGAAAAACCAAGTAGATCAGTCTCAATCGGCAGCGATGGTGATTGCTGCGATACTGTCAAAGAACCAAGTCCGCAAGCACTCTGCGTTCTAGCCAAGGGCATCAACACTTCTTCCGGCACTGGGTCCTCATCCTCTGGCACTATGTACCTCGTGGGAAATTCAGGTCGTTGTTGTTCTTGCGATAAATCAGGGTCCGGACTCGGGCACCCAGTTTCGATGATACCAGCGATCATTTTGTGAACAATGGCTTCCAGATGTGAATGAAGTGCCCCGATGGCGGCCAATGCGTTCTTCAATGACGGTTCACAGTTTCGGCCGACCCATCTCCGCTCTGTCGATTTCAATCATAGGCGTGTTCCCCGGAGAGCCCGGTTTCTCCGGGGGATAAGCAAGAGCGGAGAGGACGGCATCGGAGGGTGCATCATCAGACAAACAGCCTCAGTGTGTGTCCCGCTACCGTAAGCAAGACCCCCAACCCAGCAGACCCCGGGGTGGCAAACCGGGGTGCCGGGACAGGGACTCCCCCCCACAGAGCCACAGACGAAAATTGACACCACTCCTTCGATTTCAATCAGGCCAAACGACCGCCATCAGAATCGGGCCAGGATAACCTCCACTGCGAGAGACCGGACCCTGTCTGAGTCCCACGGCCGATGTTGTTCAACTGTAACCCGGCTGGGCCAGTACTCGAGGCCCCGGCTCACATGCTGGGTTAGGCCGAGATCCAAAACATGACACAACTCCGTCAATCAGGGCGATAAAATTACTGGAATTGCTCCATCATACTCAGCAACGGTTCATCTACTCGGAGGTCGGGCGTACGATCAGGATATATGACAGGATTATCTGGCTGAAGACGGAGGTCGGCGGAGCCGGGAGCCTAAGCGGCCATCTTGGTTGCTAGCGTAGCTCCTCCGCAAGCAGAATATTAAAAGGGCATAAAAAGAACGCAACCACAGAGTCGGCGGAAAAGCGAGAGAAAAAAAAAGACTATAAATTGTAGGCCAAAAAAATGTGTATTTATTTTTGTAGCAATGGTGGTATGCTGCGCTTTAGATGAATATGTTTAAAGGTAAAGTGCACCATACTGCAATTACTACAATAGTTAATTGTGGATGCGTTAACAATTGATGTGTGCACTGATGGCTGGTGGTGTGTGTGCCTGTAGAAATTGTGCACTGATGGTTGGTGGTGTGTGTGCCTGGTGGAAGTGTGCACTGCCGGCTGGTGGTGTGTGTGCCTGGTGGAAGCGTGCACTGATGGCTAGTGGTGTGTATGCCTGGTGAAAGCGTGCACTGACAGCTGGTGGCGTGTTTGTTGCTTGATGAAAGCGTGCACTGACAGCTGGTGGTGTGTGTGAGCCTGGTGAAAGCGTACACTAACAGCTGGTGGTGTGTGTGTGCCTGGTGAAAGCGTGCACTGACGTCTGGTGGTGTGTGCCTGGTGGAAGCGTGCACTGACGGCTGGTGGTGTTTGTGCCCGGTGAAAGCGAGCACTGACAGCTGGTGCTGTTTGTGCCCGATGAAAGCATGCACTGACGACTGATGGTGTCTGTGCCTGGTGAAAAAGTGCACTGACGGTGTGGTTATGTGTGTGTGGTTGTATGTCTGGTTGTATGTCTGGTTGTATGTGTGATTGTGGTTGTCTGTGTGGTTGTGTGTGTGGTTGTGTGTGTTGTTGACACCTTCAGGTAATGTTTGCGCTATATAAAATTGCATTAAATAAACCCAGCCCGTGACATAAGACAAGCCGACGTGCGGTGCCAAAAACTGAAATGTATCACAGCAACCACAAGCTGGGGACCACGGGTCAGACGGGAGTGGGTTTTCATTCTGGCTCGTGGGTAATATTCGCGCTTTACAAACTGCGCCAATGTGCATTCTGCGTAGTTTGTGTCAGCGCTTTACCATACCGAGGCATTAGGAATACCGACCTGAGGGTGGCGCTTTAGATACAGTGCCTGTGCCGGACCGGTTGGCTTCGCTGCTGGTCTGCAAGGGGTGTGACGGTGTTTCTGGTACTGTCTGACTTCCAGCATGTGAGAGGAGTGAGAGGATGTTAATGGTGTGAGAGTGCTTCCGGTAGTGCAGGACTGTTAGTTTGGGAGTCGTGTGAGACTGTTAGTCTATGAAGGGTGTTCAAGTGTTGTACATAGTATGAAGGTGTGAGAGTGCTGTTAGTGGGAGACTGCTACTCTATGAGGAGTGTGTAAGTGTTGTTGGTAGTGTAAGACTGCTAGTTTGTGAGGGATGTGGCTGTTGTGGGTATTGTGGAACTGCTAGTGTGGAAGAGCTGTGAGCGGCTACTGATAGTAGGGGGATAAGAGAGTGGTGAAAGTAGCGTTGGGCTACTACTTTACACTGTTTTACACTCACCACCAAGCCAAACCGGCCATCACCATCCAACTGCTGCTGCAGTCATTCACTGAGGGTGTACATGTTTATTTTGGACATGATGTATCACTCACATTACTGGTCCGAAATCATGAAGTAGGTCATTGCTAGAAGTACACATTTTAGTACCGAAACTGTCTAAACTGAAAGCATGTTAAAAACAAGTATCATGAAGACATTGTCATAATGCCTTCATTGTAAAGGCATCTCGTTGTTCACCCTTCGTTATAAAGGCTGTTTCCCCTGATATTACCACAATCATTGGCTGCAGCAAGCATACATGCATGCAGTCTCAAACATGTTCAAAACTGCCCTGGGTTGTTTGAAGACAAGTCTACTGTTTTAGGTATGTAATTCACTAAAGGGCCCAATCTGACCCGCCCAACTTTTACCTGCAGTAGATACCAAAGTGAAAGTGTGCAGCACGCTATTGCAGTAGTGGTACAAAAGATTCATTTGGAGAGGATGTGGCAGAACGGTCAGAGCTCCCTACATAAATATGAATCTGTCCTTATATAATATAACTGGTGCTCATGTAAAGCAATCCTAAACCTGTAGGTCGCATTTGCGCTTTATAAAAACTACAAAACAAAATACAAGATTGGTCAGTGTCGGACTCACTAACCGAACGGGGCAAAACTGTGACTAGACTTGGTGGGAAAAAATATACATGTACAAAACAGAGTTTGACGTAAAGCATTAGGAGACGAAGGAATGAAGTAAGAAGAGAATATGAAGTGGCCACTGTGGAGAGAGCACGGGTATACAGATAGGAGCACACAAAAGGGCACTACGACGAACGTCACCTTCATAGACTGACTTCTCCAAAGATCCATGCCTCATGACCCAGTGGCCAGTAATTCTGCTCTGTGTATGAGAAATGTATGGTTTGTTTGATGGCAATGGCATCTACTTAATGCATGTTTTGTTCATGAAGAATACTCTAACCTGCTGCAAAGTCACAGAAACCGATAGCGCGCTTTACCCTGCCACACTGATCATTGGTGTCGGGCATGTAATTGCAGTAGCAGGCTGGGGTTGTGGCGGTGAGCGTTGGGAGAGGGGAGCCCATGTCAAGGGTGGAAAGCAATCACGGCACAAGGGCACGTGCGTTCACAGGGCAGTAGTAACAACCATTGACAAAGCCAATAGTCCTGGCTGTTAGGTATAATATTACTTGCTGTATTATATTTCTGGGTGCAATGACAGAAACAGCAAAATAACAGTCGGGCAGCACACTATGCTAAGAACGGGTTTTAGCTTAGGTGTTTTAAGCCACACCTTTAATTATATAGACCCCGCCACATTGAGAGACACCCCCCGTATAGACCTTTGTTTTTGTGCGGCACACACCTCGTGCTAATGTATTAAAAGGTGCTGCCATGTAATGAGGAAAGAAAAGAACCACTGTGGAAACAAGTAGGGCGTGGGCGGCACAGGAAGAGTACAACGGGGGTACAACCTGCAGAAACAAGAGTGCAGAGAGTGGTGCAGGTTGCTGAAAAGGGGGTGGGGAACAGGCGACAGAGAAAGAAGACACAGGCTGCAACAGAAGAGGAGTGAAAGGGGGTGCAGGCCGCAGCGGAGGAGTGTGGACAGGCTGCAGAAGAGGTTGGGGGTGTGAGTGAACTTGTAAGGAATAAGATGGGTGCAGGAAAGGGGGGCTTAAAAACAATGAGGAGAGGACAGGGAGACAAGAGATAGGAGCGAGAGAAAACGGGCAACAAAGGGGGAGGGAGGAAGTACCTGAAGCGACAGAGAAGAGAGGAGACGAGTTTGGCAGCAAACAGCGCGGTGGAGACCGAGGGAGGAAGAAGGCTGTGGTAAAAAATGTAAACTTCAAAACAGTATTACAATTATTTTTGCAACATTGCATGTGTTTCAGCCCCATGTTTCATGCTGCTTCTATGAATGAAAACAAGGAATGGAGAAGGATTCAAAATGCACATAGTAGTAGCAGCGTGTGACAGACTTCGATGCTCTATGCTGTTTGGGAGGTGGGAGGGGAAGTAGGAGAGGGGGGAGTGATAGGAATGAAAGTGGTAGCGGCCGCATGCTGGCAAATGGTGACCTGCAGAGCGCGTGAATGGGAAGAGCGTCTGTGGGAGGTGGGAGGGAAAGTAGGAGAGTGTGATGTGCAGGCGGGTGGGGAGCAGAGCCTTTGAAGTGTGATGTGAGGCACTGACAGACAAATGGTGGTTTGTGACGTAGCTGGTTTGTGCACGCGCATAGACACATGAACTGTGGCAAATCCGCCGTTGGTAGACTGTTCTTTTGCCCTTACTATAATCTTCACCAGCAATGCGCAAGCGCATTGGCAGGCCGAGATCTAAAAATGAACATGCACACAAAATAATAAGACTAGCACACATCAACATGAACAGAAAACCTCTTATGGCATGAAATAAACATTGCAGCATAATGGCCACATAAATTAAAATATACATACTAAAATATCAGCAACAAACTAGGGATGGTAAGTATAAGCAAGACCATGCACACAATCCACTCCGGCTCTCCGTCAGAACCATTCCCGCACTGAGGTACTGGGTTTTTCAGAACCGGTACTAATCCGGTAACCCAGCAGTGTCAGGGCAACACCCAAAGACCCCGGATTCCCCTGTCTTGGCAAACAGAGACACGGGATACTTCTTGATGATGTCAAGGACCAAAGTTTATTGGTTGCAACCAGGGACAGAGATCTAAGAAGTACACACGAGTAGTTCGTCAGAGACTGCACACTTAGATAAACGGAGCTCGGTCTTTTATGCCAAAAATCATGCCTCAGGCAGCATTACAATTTACATTTGGTGTATTCAAACTGACCAATGGCAATGTAGCATTTCAAAAGTAGCAAATGACGACAGTCAAAGACAATCCCATTCTCCGTTGTCCAGCCCAGCAAAAGCGATCACGCACATGGTCGGTTTCCTGTTTGATCAGACCGGACAAACCCATCGGAAACCCTTCAACCCAGATCGATGATCAAGTCGTAAAGGAAAGGCAGAAACAGATGGAAAGGAGATAGAGAAGTGGGAACGGGGTACCATAAACTCGGGCACGTCCTGCCCCTTTGATCTTTATCAGACCAGCTGCTGAACAAGGAACTGGCTCAGCGGGATTCGCCCCAGGCAAGGAGTCAGTTCGGCCAGGTCAACCAGAAGTCAGCTAAGGCGTACGTGTCTCAAGGATTTCTCGGCCGCAGTCATCGGGCCTATGTTGGGGCAACCATACAAAATGGCTGCCGTATACAAAATGGAACCCAAAGGTTCGAACTAAACCCTTGAATATAGAGTGTTCTCCTATATAGATTCATACGAAAACACTCAGACACGTTACACTCGCCATTTGCGGTCTGCTAAGACCAAAATCGTCCATTTCCGACGATCTTCATAAATCGGGTTCGGAACTTTCGAACCTAATTCGGAACCACGGAACCACAGACCCTCCTTTTGCCCTATCATAGGCAACGAACCCAAACCCATTAATCCGAATCTCGATCTATATTCATCAGGTCATTGATATGCTGCTTTAGCATCATCCTATTACTAAGCATCTCTCTCTGGACAGGTTTCCGTACACACAAAGTAGCACAAAGGCCACAAATAGCAGGAGCACACTGCACACAGAGACAGAACATGAACAGGATTGCTAAGACCATCCCAATAACCATCAAAACCTTCCAGCCCCAAGTGGATATCAATCCCCATAACCATCCCATCAAAGACCAATCTCCTTTGTCCAGATGGACAGAATCGGAGATTTTGTGCAATTTGGAAATGGCCTGGAAGACCGATGGAGCATTGTCTGGAATAAAAACGCAGCAGCTTGATTGAATCAATCTACATACTCCACCTTGATCTGCCAAGATAACGTCTATGGCAACTCTATTCTGAAGTGTCATAAGTCGATCCGACTGGAGCTCAGCAGTCAGGTTACCAAGGGCACCGGCGGTCTCAACTATGGTGGACTCAACCACTCTCGTAAGCTGACGAATATTCCTACTGTTAGCCATAGGTCCCCAAAACGGCAGAAAACCCTTAACGAAATCTCCCAATTCTTGACCTGCAGTGTCTTCTTGGCTAAAGACACCTCTAGCAACTCTCGTCTTATGGTAATCTGCCGCAGCTGTAAAAGTGGGAGGTAACAGAAAGGAAACAAAACATGTGCCCGAGAAGTCGGGGGGCAACCATGTATACGCTTTGTCATAGCAAACAAAGTAGGTACCCTTAGCAGCTAAGAACGCTGGGGAAGACTGAGACGGAAACACGTAAGTCTCAGCGCAAACACTCTTCCCTAACTGAGCCTTCGGATTCTTACCGTTGCCCTGCAGACAATAGTAGCAATTTTATGGGGCACTATCCAGATCGGTAGAGGACTTTTTGCTCGCTGGTTAATACTCAGACTAACTCCATATCCAGTGACGTTCCAAGCACTATATGGTTGCCTCTCATCTTTCGGAATAGTCTCAACTGCATTAGTCCCTTTAATCATGTCGACTATGCCTCCAGCTAAAGCACTATTCCTCGGATTGTCTTTCGGTGAACGTAGGGGGTGGACACTGTGGGTATAGATAAACATGGTTCTGTAAGCTCGAATCTAACCATTTAAGCTGAAGGGCAAAACTAGATAAGGAATACCTTTATCGGTTGTATGAGGCATCAAACCACAAATCCAGCAATTCGTTGTATTAATCACTAACTGATGCTGGTGCAAAAGTTGTATGAAGGAATTATTACAAAATTCCAAACGTCTGACTACCTCATATTCAGGCAAAGGATGAAAAGAATGAGAAGAAATAGTAGGTGAAGGTGTAGGTTGCACAGTGGAATTAGACGTCATTTTAAAAACAAATGATACATAACCAGCTATGAACATTACGAAGCTCAATAGCAAAAACAAACATGCTATCAAAAAGCATTTCTTCGACATTATTTCACATATTCTTTTCCCAAAAGTCAGTGTCTGTACAGGTCTCTCCAACTCAAAGAAATCCATCCTAAACTAAATGCGCTGCCCGCGGTGGTTGGTTGATTCTGCTTGAGAGTGCCTCTGCTGAACCCAGGAAGGCTGCCTCGGGCCAACAGAACCCTCGGCCTAGTGTCTCAGGCTTACACTCCCAAGACTGGTAGCAACCGCGACCCTAGCAGCAAGAACCGGATGGCGGTTCAAAAAAAACAAAAATGAGTAGATCCTTGGTGGAGAGTTAACCTGCAAACAAAAAAATCTACTTTATTAATATTTTTATTTGTCCGTAATTCTCGATCTCAAATTGTAGCGATCTCTTCCAGATTGTTCTTGATCGGTAAACAAAAGGTGAGGCTCTGTAGCGTCCAATCTCTCTGCAGGAGGTACTGATGCTTGTAAAATCTTATCGCTCTCTTCCTCTGAACTAGTTCCAATCAACCTAGCATCACTAAACGGCAAAAATCGCGGCACTACTTCTGTCTCGGAGTCCGCAAGACCTTCCTGGACCCACTTGTCGTAAGGCAAAGGCAAAGGTGCCTTTTTGGTATGAGACCCGTGGATCCAGTTTCTTTTGCCTCGCACTCGGACTGCAGATCTTGTAGACAAAAGCACTTGATAGGGCCCAGTCCAGCGGGGTTGCTCGTTCTTCACCCGCTGAAAATTCCGAACAAAGACCCAGGAACCAGGTTCAAGGGAGTGACCAGGATCCTCTGTAGCTTGAGGAAGACTGTCAAGTACCTGTTGGCGTAAAACACTCATTTTAGTTGTCAATTCACGCAAATAATCAAGCAAAACAGGATACTCGAGGTCACTAAACCTCGTCGGTCTTGGTACGCCCCAAATATTCGCCGGGCGACCAAACACAACTTCGTACGGACTCAAACCCATTCGTGAGTGCACAGTCATTCGGGTGGACAAAAGTGCTAATGGCAGGGCGTCTGGCCATTGCAAACCAGTGCTTTCTTGAATTTTGGCCAACTTCAACTTAAGGGTGCCATTATAGCACTCAACTAAACCAGCTGATTGGGGGTGATTTGCAGTGTGGAATTGCTGCCTAATCCCGAGGCCCTCACACACTCTCTTCATAACTTGACCCACAAATTCACTTCCGTTATCACTCCAAATAATTCTCGGCAATCCAAACCTCGGGAAAAACTCTTTTATAAAAACTTTCGCTGTGGACAAAGCAGTATTGTCCTTAAGGGGGTAAGCTTCTACCCATCTAGAAAAGGAGCAAACAACCACTAACACATATTTCAAGTTGTTGCATCTCTCCATATGGATAAAATCTAACTGCAAAGCCTCGAACGGATACGTAGGAGGAGCAAAATGACCAGCTGGTGTTGGAGTTCCCTTACCAGGATTATGCATCAAACACACCATACAGTTCTTGACTAAGTTCTCTGCACATTTGGGGATTCCTACATTCTGCCAAACCGGAGCCAACAGCTTGCAAATTCCTTTCACACTAATGTGTGCCATTCCATGTGCCATTGTAACAACTGTGAGCACATACGCATTAGGCAACAACCATCTCTGATGTTCGGACAAATCAGTCCAACAACCATTCGAATCCAATCTACCCTTACTCTCTCTCCATTCATCCAACTCTTTCTCTGTAGCCTCACTCTGAATAGTTTTCACGCTCTCTATGGTGTCTTCACACATGCTCTTCTCTGGAACCCATCTCGCCGGACCCACAACATACATTTGACTCATCAGGTTTCTAGCAGTTTCTTTCGCAACTTCATCCGCAAACGCATTACCACGACCAACATCGTCCGTAACCTTTTTATGAGCACTACATTTCACGATCGCTATTTGCAAAGGTAACGTAAGAGATTCAAGGAGTTCATTCACCAATTGTCCATGCTGGATCTTCGTCCCATGCGATGTCAAAAACCCACGTTCACGGCACATTCGTCCAAAACTATGAGCCACACCAAAGGCATACTGACTATCCGTATACACATTCACTTGTTTCCCTTTCGCAGACACACACGCTCTCGTAAGTACAATAAATTCTGCCACTTATGCAGAGTTATGTGGGAATCGTGCACCTTCAACGACCGTATGCAAAGTCGTCACAGCATATGCTGCAGTCGTATCACCATTCGGTAATTTAAAACACGAACCATCAACCCACAAAGCATCATCACAATCAGGAAGAGGAGTATCCCTCAAGTCTATTCTCCCTTTCGTTTCTTCTTCTGTTTTTGGAAAACAATCGTGTTGCTCTTCACTACCCTCATTTATCTCAAGCGAAATCGGCAACAACGTTGCCAGATTCAAGGTATTGCACCTCTTGATGTGGACATGGCTCGCTAACAACGTAAGTTCACACCCTGACAACCGAGCACTAGTTAAGTGCTGTGTCTTCGTACGATTTAGCAAGGTATCCACTGCATGTGGAACCATGACCACTAACGTATTATCCATAACCAAACCCGCAGATTGTCGAATAGAAACAGCCGCTGCCGCTGTGGCTCTCAAGCAACTCGGCAACGCTCTGGCTACAGCAGTGGTTCCCAAACTTTTTTTACCTGTGGCTCCCTTGACTAAATTGTCAGTTGGCTGTGGCTCCCCACCATCTTTTTTACCGGTAGGGGGAATGTATGCCCGACCTCAGGAGTATTTCCAGTTGTCTTACTGAAATTAATTGTGACGCTTTTTTTATTTTCGAATTGATGACAAGCAGAGGAAGTCATGTTTTGGAGCATTTGTGATCATTAAAGGTTCCCTGGCAGGCCAAAACTGGTCAGGTCAAGTTACTTACCGGAAAGATGGCAGTACGCCGGGTGATGCAGTGACAGTCGCATGCCATGTCACTGTGCACGGGCAAAGTCAGTCGTCGAGCAAAGTTAGTACAGTAGGGATGGAGCAGTCAGTTGGGTGGCAGACTGGGAGGGCTGGTGGACAGCAGGTAATATATACTGTCAGTGGGGGTAGGTCAGCGAGCATTGGTAGAGGTATAAGTAGGCACACTCCAGGTCACAAGGGCTGAGGCAGGGCAGGACAGTAAGGTTGGGGGCAGAACGAGATGAATGGCAGAAGACAGGGCTGCGCAAGATCCAGCCAGCTCAGTGGGGCTGGGGTAGAGCCAGTCTCATGGCACGGAGAATGGACGGGCAAGAGGCAGTTTTGTACCAAGCTGGTATGGATAAGGTAGAGTCAGTTGCACAAGCTGGAGGTGGTAGTAGACCCAGTTGCAACCCAGGTCAGTGTGGGGCACAGGACATGAATGACTTTGAATTGACCACAGGTGTGCCCATTGCTAGTCCCTGCCCTGGTGCCTTTTATCATATAGGTCTGCTGCTCCCACGCCTAACAGCCCACTCCTGCTTCAAAGCTGCTATCATACTTCGGAGATGTCTCTGAGAAATATTGCTTTTGGTGCAAATTGTCTTTTCATTTTTTGAGCCAGGTGCGAATTGATTCTAAAACCTGCATTACTTTTTTATTCAGAAATGTTTTTCAGGAAGTAGACTGTGAGTGATAACAATGTCCCTTAAATTGTGTTCAGGGGTTACAAACTTGTTTTTTTTTTTTTTTTTTTTTTTTTGTAGGGATAAATACCCAGGCAGACTGAAAAGTACAAAAGCTGGCTGACTATAGAAACAATGTTAAAATAGCACAAAATTTATAAAAAATGATTTAAGCAATGGACTGAAATGATATCAAAAAGATACACTTTAATATACACATAAGATAGACGTATACATAAAAAGTAAATAAATTACACAATAGACATATTATTTCATGAAGTTCATTTGTTTGTTTTCAAAAAACGTCTTCATAAAGTTTTTAAAAAAAAATCTTTTTCTTTCATAACATATGGCTGTATATCGTGTGTCAACGCGTTTCGACAAACTTGGTTGTCTTCGTCAGGACAGAAACGGATGTTCAGCCAATTTTTCTAGATAAAAAAGATATACAATGGTAATATTTGAATAGATTTAAAATCACAGTGCATTGCTTTTTTATGAATAATAAAATTATTATAAGACATTTTCACATATCTCAGCCAGACTAATGTAATAATACATAGCATTTTTTGGGAAGTAGTTGGAAAAGAGCATACATTGTTCATTGTGTCACAATTATCAAAGAAAGACTTTATCTTTAGCAGTTAAACTGCAGACATGTGCTGTGGCTTCATAGAAGTCGGTGTGTCATTCATAAAGTCTAATGTTCTAAGATGGTCACCCTAAACCTTATTAGAAAACTATTTAGTTCAAAACCCAATCTGTTTTTCATTTTTTAGTATATCTGCCAAATTATTTGAGGTCATCTATATGAAAAGGCGGCCTGTATAGGATTGTGTCTAATTTTTATAAATTAACTAAGTTTATCTATAAACAGGTATGGGATATAGGTAGTATCAGGACAGTTGTTTATTGACGGGAGATGCATCTGTTGTTCCTAAGGGTCGAAGGCAATGAGGATAGAGTTTCTAAATTATTTGATGACTCCCTTAATTTATAGAGAGTTAGGCTAATGTTTTAGTCAAAAGATGAGGCTAAGGCATACTATTAGCATATTGTATGGCTAGATCATCCACATAAAGCTTTTCTTACCAAAGTTGATTAAAAGCCGGAATTATATGCAGTAGTTCTAGGGAGTAAGGCACCTTTCCTTCATAACATTTGGATTCGGTATGTGATAACTAAATACAAAAAACATATTTAGATTACTATTAAAGTTTATCTTCGATCCATATGATTCAACCTTTAAAAATTAAATGATTGTATTAGGTGCTGATCTCACCTGTTTAGTCCGTCTTCACTGACTCCATCTTACTACTACCTATCATTATTCATCATCATTCCTTTAATAATGTAAAGACAAGGGAGAGAGGTCTCAGGCATTCAGGTCCACTTTGGTCGTCTTATAGCGAATAGTGCACAGGGATGTTTATGGCTGAAAATAAAATTATAATATTAAAAATAACATACTTCGCCAATGATATATTACCAGTTGGATGTTATGGTTTTTAGACTTTTGTTTCTTACATTTGTTTATTCTCACAGGGAGGCACGATCCTAAAATGCTGCTATCGGTGGTCAGAAGCGTGACACAGCAAAGGAAACCGTTGTGTGCTTTAACAACCGCTCACGTTCCTCGGACGGCACCCTTCTGTTATTTATTATAATTAGGATACGGCCTCTGAGGATAGAAAGATATATCCATAAATAGTAAGAAAACTGAGTAGGTTCTTAAGGTTAAATAAACACAGCTTCGACTCTGCATTCCGTCAAGCAGGTATTTGCCTAACAAAGAAACGGGGCTTTAAATAAACAACCTCCAAAATCACGAGTGCGGGTTATAAGTTATAAACTTGTTTTGCCACTTAATGAATCCATTTGTCAACCTTATCTTTATTGAAGGACAGGCTAAAAACTTGTGCCTTGCAGACTGCACGCACCCTTTTGCAGAGACTGCCTAGTTACGTTCACTGGACTGTAATGTGAGTTTGCCCACTTAAATTTCTGAATTATAAAATCAGGCACTGTATTTCTTCAAGTTCACACAAAGTGCGGGAACAACAGCCAGGATATATTTATACATGGCTGTATTTTACATTTACAAGTTGTAGCATTATTTGAAATCATCTTGTTCTGAGAGGGGCTAATTACGTGTTCATTAACTCAGATGCTGTTCTGTTTTCCGACGAGAGTGCGGGGGCCACTGCACATTTTTAACTTGTCCCCTTTCAAACGGAACTTCTCAAAATAAACTAAATAAAATTAGTTAATGAGCGAGCAGTGTCTCCCCTGTATGTTGCGGCTGGAATAAGCTTCATCCTGCATTCAGGCCCTGCTAGGGCGTCAAAAGACGCATAATGTTTTACTACCTACACACGTCTAAATGCTATCTTTCCCACCTCGTGCGCGGCGCCCCTGGCTACTCATAACGGCGCACAAGGGCGCCGCGGCGCACAGTTTGGGAACCACTGGGCTACAGGATCTAAAGTTGACGAAAAGTACGCACATGGGCGTTGCTTCTCGCCAAACTGCTGAGTCAAAACCGATAATGCACATCCCTCTCTCTCATGGACATACAATGTGAAAGGCTTACTGTAGTCGGGAGTACCCAACACAGGAGCCGAACACAACGCATTTCGTAATTCAGAGAAACTCTTTTGACATTCGTCAGTCCAAGGAATAGGATTTGGAGTATCCTTAACCGTAAGAGCTATCAAAGGCTTCGCTAGCAGAGAAAAATTAGGGATCCACTGTCTACAGTACGACGTAATACCCAAAAACGCACGTACTTCTCTCTGTGTCGTAGGGACACTCATTTTCGCAATAGCTTGAATTCTTTCTGGGGCCAGTTTCCTTCCCTCCTTCGATAAGAGGTGACCTAGGTAGGTAACTTCTTGTCGGCAAAATTGCAGTTTCAAAAGAGAAACTTTATGATGGCAATCAGATAAATGAGACAACAAGGACACAGTGGCATCCTTACAGATGTCTTCGGTATCAGCAGCGACCAACAAATCGTCGACATACTGAATAAGGGCTGCACCATCAGGAAGAGCTAACAAGTCAAGTTGCGTCTTCAAAGCTTGACTATAAATCGATGGACTCTCGCAATAGCCTTGAGGAGCACGCTTAAAGCGGAAACTTCGTCCTCCTAAAGAGAATCCAAAGATGTCTCTACTCTCCACGGCAATCGGAATGCTGAAGAAAGCATTCTTCAAGTCGATCACCGAAAACCAGGTAGTAGAAGCCGGAATCAACGTCAATAATGCAGTAATGTCAGGTACAACAGGGAATTGCGGAACAACAATCTTGTTCACTTCACGGAGATCGATAACAAACCTATATACAGGAGGCTGTGAAGAATCAGTTCTCTTCAAGACAGGCAAAACAGGACTATTACACACATTACCTCGTGTCTCTTCAATAACGCCCTTGTCAATCAGATCATAAATGATCGCTAAAAGTACACGCTCACCATCACTCGAAATGCGATATTGTGAAATGCGCGGTAACTTAGCATTCGCCTTCAGTGTCACAACATATGGGGGAATGTCTAACAGGCCCACATCGTTTGGACCTGTAGCCCACAATGAGTCAGGTAGCGAAGACAATTCCAATGGAAGACAATCTTTCGAGATATATATTGGAGAGATCACATTCTTACCGAGGGTAAGATGTACTCCTGACGGAGAACAGTACAAAGTCGCATACAATCTCTTCAACAAGTCCAGACCTAGCAAGTTCTCATTACAACCTGTAGTCAAAAGAAGGGGTGCTTCAAACCTACGAGGACCAACAGAAAGAGGCAATGGAACGGAAATCGGATTCATAACGGGGCGCCAGAAAAACCTATAGAAACATTATTAAAGCCAGACAAAGGTGCGCCAGGGAGTTTAGAACGCATAATAGAACTCTTCGTAGCACCAGTGTCTAGCAGAAAAGGCTCTGACACACCTGATGCAATCACTTCAACGTAGGGTCCACTCTGATCTACCGGAACTGAAACAACTCCCTCTCTTTGTCTATGGCTGTCCTAACAATCATTACCTTGCTCTTCGTCGCCTTCAACATAGTAATCATCCACGTAGTACTGTGTAGACCTACCAGACGAATTCTGCTGTTGGTCGAAACTGTTCATCGAATTCTGCGGAGGCAAAGGGCGCCCAGTCTGTCCGCGACCTCTACCTCTAGGCGCTTGCTGAGCACCTCTACCTCTAACACCAGGAGCATTATTTGCACGTTGCAACAGAACCGGACAACTATTCTTATAATGACCCTCTTCTCTACAATACGCACACTGATTAGGCCCATACTGAATACGCTGTTGAGGAATCTCGTCTCTTTGCGAGTTCCTCGAATATTGTGGTGACTGTTGATAATCACACTGATTATTAACACGTGGTGGATAAGCTTGTTGTAGAAGAACTTTGGTCTTCAATTCCTTAGTCTTCTTATCTGCTTTCTCTAACTCGTCCTTACGCCTATTCTCATAGTACTGAGCCGTAGCTAGAATCTGCGCAGATGTAGAAACAGGCCAAGCACTCTCGGAATCCTTCAACTTGGTACACAACTCAGGAAGAAGATTGTGCACGAATTTATCAACGAATAATCTCTGGCCACCCTCGGTAGCCATATCCTGACCACTATGATCAACAAAAGTTTCTTCGAAACGTGAGAAGAAGTCCGAAACAGACTCATCTTTTTTCTGCTTACACGTAGACAACTTGTCCCAATTCACACGTACTTCAGGCATCAAAGTCTTCATAAAGGTAATAATTCTACCAGGAAGTTCAGTAATAATATTTTCAGGCTTAGCACCTCCAACTTGTCTATCATTTGCAGCAACAAGATTCACCCACGTATCACCCAATTCATTATCATGATCCGTATGTCGAATGACATTCCAGATGGGCTGTGGAACAACACTCCCAAACAACATGTCTATGTCCGCCAAATTCATGACGCACGAACTCACAGTTTGCGTAAGCTCTTTATAATATCCCGCAGGATTTCTCCTCGGATCAGTTAAAGTCTGCTTAAGAGCTAAAACTTCTGCACGCTTCCATGGAACATGTACCCACACTCGCTGAAAGTGCGCAACAACAGGTGGATGAGCAGTCGCATCAGCAGGTCTCCATACCGGAGGAACCTCTTGCATCGGATACTGACGCGCATGTCTCCTAACCGACGAATCTGGCTCAAACAGCCGTTCAGTAGGGACATTGCTTCGAAGTGACAATAACGTCGACACCGCTCTCTTGATGTCGTGTAGACCCACAATCGTTCCTCTAGCAAACTCGGAATGCAATCGGGACAATTCTTCGGACACTTTACCCACTTCATCAGTCCATTGTTCATGGAGGAACGCACACATGAGCTCGAAAACATAACGTTGCTTTGGTGCTTCCCATTGCCGGAAAACATCCATAATGCCCTCTAGTTCGTACTGGGACTTATACGTCACCCATCTACGTGCCATATGATCCAAAACCACTCGCTCATCTGTATCGGGCAATTGGCTACGTAGCTGTCTACGCTCATTCACAGGAGACATACCCAATTGTCCCAACCAAGGAGTCAAGAAACCAGAAAAAGCAGCGGTAATCCGCTGTCTAGGAGAAGGAGTAGTCGGAAGGACAAGAGGAGATGGAACGATAGTAGAAGAATCCATAGTCGGAACAGGCATAGAGACAGTAGTAGCAGGAAGAGACAAAGTTGGCGGCCCCTGAGGAGGCTGCGCCAAAGGGACAGTAGCCAACAAAGGAGCTGGCTGTGGAGGAATTACAGGAGGCAAAGCAACCGGCAGTTGCACGGCCACAACTGGTGGCAGTGGTGCCGTAGCATTCTGCACATAAGGTGGCGGTGAATTTAACAACTGCGACATTAAGGGATCTTTCGCAAGATCCTTCTCGTCTTTCTGCTCTTTAAACAGCAGTACTGGGTAGCATCTGTCTAACGCTAACTTCCTCACTCTAAGCATCTGTTCGCTTTCCTGCTCTTCTTCATTATCTCTGTATGCAATGGCAGCTTGCACCATAGACATACCCTTCTTATTCTTCTTCGCTAACTTTATTTCTTTCTGTTTGGCTTCTTTGTGCCATATGCGGAAAGAGTCAAACATCGCCGGCCGGGCTTTCTTCTTGAACAACTTCACTTCAAGGTTATCCAAGACTTCTGTCTCAAAACTACCATAACGGGGCCACTGTAGGACACCGTCATTCTTCGTGTATTTAACCCAAATCTCATTATAGCTAATAGGACCCACGCCATGCTTCACATATAGGTCGTAGGTAGGAGTTCCAATCGGAGGAACGGGACACGAATCCTCTAACCGGGAGTCCCTCAAAGTACCACAACTAAACAATTTCCTAAGACTGCTAAAACCAGGCATCTTGTGGTACTGTAAATTTGGACCCTGCTGTTTCACAGATATCGGGGTCCAACACCCGTGTTATAAAATATCGTCGTACCATGACGAATTTGGTATCTACGAACCGGTAATGATTAGGACATTATCCCTATGCATTTGCGTCATGATTGAGTGATGCTAACACCCTTAAATCGTGGTTTCCGTCCCGAACCCTCAGACTCCATTTTGTAAACGGCATCCATCTTATGACTTGCCCTCATATAGTCAATTGATTAACACCGAGTTCGATCTAAAAGGACACGTCCACCGTAGCTGACTTCCCCATGACCTGGCCAAGCTGACTCCACTGCCTCCAGCCAAGCCTGTTTGGGCAGCTCCTCGCCCAGTGGCCGAGCAAGATATCATCAAGGCACAACATGTCATAAACCATTCACTACATACAGACCCTGTTTTCCATACACATACACCTGTCCATGATTCTTGTTTATGACCCGTTTTATGATGGGAGGGTGCTCGACCTTATTGACGTTTCATCGATATCTGATGGGAATTCTGGATCTGGCGGGGTAATCCATCACAAACTGGACATCTAAAATATGTGCTGACCAGCATGACTTCGCTCTTTGTATTATTGTCGAAATATGTGTATAGCCATATCATAAACTCAAGAATTCTTGCCTGCAGCTGTTATTTATGTATATAAGGAGAAGGCTGGTTCTGTAAAAACGAACAGTCTCCTGAGAACTTACGGCCCGTGCTGTCGTACTTCTAGGACACATGTTACTTGGTTGCAGCCAATAAAACTCGATCTCTGACTTCATCTAGAAGACTCTGTGTTTCTGTAAGTCCAGAACAGGGAGAAGTCAGAGGTCTTCGGGTGTGGTCCTCTGGCACCACCGGGTCGCTAAAAACCCGGCACCTCAGTTGGCGCCCAACTTGAGGCGATATCAAGCGGTGATGGTCCAAGCCAGATGTTCGTGAGGAGCTTCGTGTGAAAATTCCGGAGGATGGCCAGCCACTTCAGCGACCCCTGCATGTCGACGTGGTTCCGAAGGTCTTTGCTGCGAGGTTCCCCGCGTCCCGACGGCTACGAAGGACTGCTGCCCTGACTATCGCCCTGTTTTGGACCCAGTGATCCTTGGTAGAGCGAAACGATAGACCAGTCTTCTAGTGACGTCACCGATCTTCAATATTCAGTTAAGTATAAGTGGAGCGTCTCCCAGTCCTTAGTTTGGTTCTTAGTTTTGGTATCCCAGAGATACGGTTTGTATTGGTTCTTGCAAGCACCAAAACCGAGGGATTCGTGTATTCACGATAATATCATAATTAGATAATCCCTTGAAGTTTGAAGCTAGACTAGTGAGCGAAGATGCCTGGTCTCAGCAGACTTGGAAACTTGTTTTGTCTTGGTTGTAGTAAGGACTCCCGATTAGAGGATTCGTGTCCGGTTCCTCCGATTGGAACTCCAACATATGAGTTATATATAAAGCACGGAGTAGGTCCTATCACGTATAATGAGGTATGGATAAAATACACCCGCAAGGATGGTGTTTTAAAATGGCCCCAATATGGTAGTTTTGACTCAGAAATATTAGACAACCTCGAGGTCAAACTGTTCAAGAAGAAAGCCCGGCCGGCGATGTTTGACTCTTTTCGCTTATGGCGCAAAGAAGCCAAACAGAAAGAAATAAAATTAGCTAAGAAGAATAAAAGAGGTATGTCGATGGTACAAGCTGCCATCGCATACAGGGATAATGAGGAAGAACAAGAAGGCAAACAAATGCTCAGAAGCAAGAAACTAGCAGTCGATAAATGCTACCCGATGTTACCACATGAGGGACAGGACTCAAAGAAAACATCCGAGAAAGATCCACTCATGTCCCATTTATTGAACTCACCACCCCCATATACATCGAGTGTTGTTGGACCCCCGAGGCGTATTGTTATACCGCGCCCTGGCGCACGAAAAGCAGCTCTGGCACAAGCACCAGCTCCTCTTCAGCTGGTTCCTACTTCTCCGGCGCAGCCTTCTCAAGGGCCGCCGCCTTTGCTACATACTCCATCTACTTCTACAACTCTGCCTACTGCTCCAACTATTCACTATGATACTACGTCTGCTACTGCCTCAACTTCCTCTGCTGTTGCTTCGACTTCCTCTTTACACCAGCCTGTCTTTTCTGGCGCATCTGCCTCGCCGCAAGCTTCTCCTTCTGTCAGACAGAGAGTGACAAGTACTGTCACTGGTCTATTCTCGCCCTTCTTCGGGTCGCCTAAAACGACCCCTAAAACAGAACGTAGACAGTTGCGTAGTCAACTACCCGACTACGAGGAGAGAGAAGTGCTGAATGAGTTAGCGCGCAAATGGGTTACTGATACTGTAAGATATGATGTTCAGTCTGTTATGGAAGTCTTCCGTCAGTGGGATTCATCCACTCAAAGATATGTATTTGAGGAGATGTGCGTGTACCTCTGGGAAGATTTACAAGACAATGACCCGAAACGCAGAATGCAGGAACTAGCCCGCATGCGATTCAAATTTTACGAAGGCATGATTGTAGGTGCCGATGTTGAAAAAGCAATGGATCTGTTGTTATCTTATAGGAGTAAGGGAAACAGCTCTAGATCGTTTGATGAGGATGATGTGTCTGGTAGGAAAAAGGCGCGACAGTACCCCATGAGAGAGTTTTCTCCAGTATGGAGGGAAGGTGATGCGAATGCACAACCACCTGTTCCACCGCATTTCCAGCGAGTATGGGTACATGTCCCTTGGAAAAGATCCGAAGTTTTAGCACTCAAACAGACATTACCTGATCCACGTAAAAACCCAGCAGGATATTACAAGGAGTTATCACAGACTGCCAGCTCATGTATAATGAATTTAGCAGATATAGACATGTTGTTTGAGAATGTTGTTCCGCATCCTTTATGGAGTAAAATTTGTCATGCAGATCATGATCAGGAACTAGGTGACTCATGGGCTAATATTACTGCTACTGATGCTAGACAAGTCGGTGGTTCTAAACCCGAGCCTTTAATAACAGAACTTCCCGGTAGGATCATCGCGTATATGAAAACGTTAATGCCTGAATTACGTGTAAATTGGGACAAGCTGAGGATGGTACGCTATTGCATACACTGTGGGATTGCCCATTCATTAGCAGGTATTGGCAACAGGTCATGCGAACAATATCCCAGGCCCTTGACTCTTCCCTTACGCCGGAGCCACGCCTATGTCTACTGAATATCTGAGAGGGTACTGACCTTAATCTTAGACAACAGCAGTGGGTTACAATTGGTACAATGGTGGCCAAGCGCGACGTGGCACAAAGATGGGGGGTGGCGGAGGTACCTACATTGGCATTGTGGTGCAGAAATATGGATAAATTGATGTTAATTGAAAGAACTGTATATAAAGTGAGAGCTAACCCCAAGAAATGGAACAAGGTATGGGAGGCATGGAATAGATACAGAGGGGACATATGTGAACCGCTGCCGGAGGATGATGAAGATGATTCGGAGGATGAAGAGGACTTGGTTGACTGAATCGAGGGTGTGCTTTGGGTAGGAAACGGAAATGTTACCTTCAGATGGGGATTTCGACTTAGCGTGGTGTTTGAGGGGGGAGGGGTACTTACCTGGGTGGTTGGGATCGGCGTACTTCCTTGATAGCATTATTTTCCTTTTGCTTTGTGACTATATAACACAGATGAGCCATTGAATTTGTTTTGTTTGTTTTCTTTTTTACAAAAATATAAAAATGGACTTGAAAATGTAAGATTTCATGCCTTCGACTATTGTATCCTGATGGCACTCCACATCATCTTTGACATTCGCTGCCGAACCGGAGGGTTGTCGGCTGAATAGCTGTGTAAAAGTACAAACTACTGCCTTATCGCAAGACATGTGCTACCGACTAAATGTACTACTGTTGTTATGATGTTAACTGTCAATAAAAATCTTACACCAAAAAAATTAAAAAAAATAAAAAAAATTGGGACAAGCTATCTGCGTTCAAGCAGAAGAAAGATGAGAACGTGTCTGACTTTTTCACGAGATTTGAGGAGACTTTCACTGATCATAGTGGTCAGGACATGGCTACCGAGGGTGGCCAAAGATTGTTTGTAGACAAATTTGTACATAATCGGCTTCCTGAACTATGCAATAAATTGAAAGATTCAGAGAGTGCTTGGGCTGTCTCGACGTCAGCACAGATTTTAGCCACAGCCCAGTACTACGAAAATAGGCGCAAAGACGAGCTAGATAAGACAGAGAAAAAGACTAAAGAACTAAAAACTAAAGTTCTTCTCCAGCAAGCGTATCCGCCTCGCACTCCTAGTCAGCCCAATTATCAGCAACCACAGCAGTATTCGAGAAACGCGCAAGGGAACGAGTTTTCCCATCAGCGTTCTCCGTATGGCCCGAATCAATGTGCATATTGCAAAGAAGAGGGTCATTTCAAAAGTAATTGTCAAGCTCTTGCGCGACGCCTAAGCGGTGTTTCCGGCGCAAGAGGTAGAGGTGTTCAACAGGCTCCTAGAGGTAGGGGCCGTGGAAATTTCTCCCAGAACACCATTTCTTTTCCGCCTCAGAATTCTATGAATAGCTTTGACCAACAGAATAATGCGTCTTCCAAGTCAGCTCAGTACTATGCAGATGACTATTACGCAGAAAATGAGAATGAGGGTAATAATTGCTAGGACAGCCATGGACAAAGAGAGGGAGTTGTTTCAGTTCCAGTAGATCAGAATGGACCTTATGTCGAGGTGATTACATCCGGAGTGTCGGAACCATTTCTGCTGGATACTGGTGCTACGAAAAGTTCTATTATGCACTCAAAACTTCCAGGCGCACCTTTGTCCGGCGAAATGAATGTTTCAGTAGGTTTTTCTGGCGCCCAAGTTAGGAACCCGATCTCCAGTCCCATGCCCCTTTCTGTTGGCCCATGCGAATTAGAAGCACCCCTCATTCTTACAACAGGTTGTGGCGAAAATTTGTTAGGTTTGGATTTACTGAAGAGATTATATGCGACCTTGTACTGTTCTCCTTCGGGAGTACAACTTACCCTTGGTAAGAAAGTGATTTCCCCGATGTATTTGTCAAAGGAAAGAATTCCGACTGAGTTGTCATCTCTTCCAGATGTACTTTGGGCGAATGGTTCTAATGATGTGGGTCATTTGGAGATAGCACCGTACGTCATAACATTGAAAGCTAATGTTAGGTTGCCGCGTATTCCCCAATATAGAATATCAAACGAATGTGAAAAGGCTTTGTTAGCGATCATTTACGATCTGATCGAGAAAGATGTCATCGAAGAAACTACAGGCAACATGTGTAACAGTCCTGTTTTGCCTGTTTTAAAGCGAACCGATCCTTCACAGCCCCCTGTGTATCGATTTGTGATCGATCTAAGGGAAGTGAATAAGATCGTTGTACCACAGTTTCCAGTCGTCCCCAACATTACTGCCTTATTGACAATGGTTCCAGCCTCAGCCAATTGGTTTTCAGTGATTGACCTGAAGAATGCTTTCTTCAGCATCCCGATTGCCGAGGAGAGCAGAGATATCTTTGGCTTCAATTTAGGAGGACGAAGTTTCCGCTTTAAACGCGCTCCTCAGGGCTACTGTGAGAGTCCTTCAATATTCAGTCAGGCTCTGAAAACACAACTAGATACGATTGTTCTACCTAGTGGCGCGACTCTGATTCAGTATGTAGACGATTTACTGATTGCTGCAGATACCGAAGAGATTTGCAAACAAGCTACATTATCATTGTTACGTCATTTATGTGACATGAAGCACAAGGTCTCGCTTTCCAAATTACAATTTTGCCGACAAGAAGTAACCTACTTAGGTCACATCTTATTGAAGGAGGGAAGGAGACTGACCCCAGAGAGAATACAGGCAATTGCAGAATGGAGTGTCCCAAGGACACAAAGAGAAGTGCGTGCCTTCTTGGGCATTACATCGTACTGTAGACAATGGATACCGAACTTCTCACTGTTGGCCAAACCTTTGCTAGCATTAATGCGTAAAGACACACCCAATCCTTTGCCTTGGTCTGAAGATTGTCAGGCGAGTTTCCATGAGTTGCGTAAGGCATTATGTTCGGCTCCTGTGTTGGGCAACCCCGACTACAGCAAGCCGTTTACATTATACGTCCATGAGAAGGAAGGTTGCGCATTATCAGTCTTGACGCAGCACTTTGGGGACAAACAACGCCCATGTGCATATTTCTCCGCGACTCTAGATCCTGTAGCTAAGGCATTACCAAGTTGCTTGAGGGCCACTGCCGCAGCGGCTGTCTGTATTTGACAGTCTGCTGGGTTAGTCATGAATAATACTCTGACTGTTATGGTCCCACATGCAGTAGATATCCTACTAAACAGGACAAAAACGCAGCATCTAACTAGTGCTCGACTATCCAGCTACGAATTGACCCTGTTAGCAAGTCACATTCACATAAAAAGGTGCGATACACTCAACCCTGCTACGTTATTACCCATTCCAGCAGAGACAGATGAGGTCGACAAACATGATTGCTGTTTTAGGACAGAGGAAGAGACAAAAGGGAGAGTAGACTTGCAGGACACTCCTCTCTCTGAATGTAATGATAATTTATGGGTTGATGGTTCATGTTTCAAGTTGCCGAATGGTGATACGACTGCAGCATATGCCGTGACGACATTAAACACGATTGTAGAGACAGCTCACATCCCCCAGAATTCTGCACAAGCAGCAGAGCTAGTCGCACTCACAAGAGCATGTGTGTTGGCGAAAGGAAAACGAGTGAACGTGTACACTGATAGTCAGTACGCCTTTGGCGTAGCCCACAGCTTTGGAAGATTGTGGCGTGAACGTGGGTTCCTGACGTCACATGGTGCGAAAATCCAACACGGCCAGTTAGTACACGACCTTCTCGAGTCACTGACCTTGCCCCTACAGGTTGCGATCGTGAAGTGCAGCGCGCATAGAAAGATCCGAGATGATGTTGGTCGAGGGAATGCATTTGCCGATGAGGTTGCGAAAGAGACTGCAAGGAACACAATGAGTGGGATGTATGTTGTAGGTCCTGCTAGATGGACCCCTGATGTGGGTATGTGTGAGGACACCATCGAAAGCGTGAAGTCTATACAAGCTGATGCTACCGAGAAAGAGGTGAATGAATGGAGAGAAAGCAAGGGTAGATTAGACGCGAATGGTTGTTGGGTCGAACTGTCAGAACATCAGCGATGGCTGTTACCAAACGCATATGTGCTCGCAGTGGTAACGATGGCCCATGGAATGGCACACATCAGTGTGAAAGGAATATGTAAGCTGTTGGCCCCAGTATGGCAGAATAGTGGTATCCCAAAATGTGCAGAGAATTTGGTCAGAAATTGTATGGTGTGTTTGAAGCACAATCCCAGTAGAGGAACCCCAACCTCAGCTGGTCATTTTGCACCTCCAACGTATCCGTTCGAGGTCTTGCAACTCGACTTCATTCACATGGAGAGGTGCAATAACCTGAAATATGTCCTCGTTGTCGTTTGCGCCTTCTCCAGGTGGGTAGAAGCGTACCCCCTTAAGAACAACACTGCATTGTCAACTGCCAAAGCCCTTGTCAAGGAATTCTTCCCTAGATTTGGCATGCCTAGAATTGTCTGGAGTGATAACGGAAGTGAATTCGTGGGACGAGTAATGAAGAGAGTGTGTGAGTGTCTAGGCATCCACCAGAAGTTTCATGCTGCAAATCACCCCCAATCGGCAGGTTTGGTAGAGTGCTATAATGGCACGTTAAAATTGAAACTGGCCAAAATCCAAGCCAGCACAGGTCTCAAGTGGCCAGACGCCCTGCCTTTAGCACTCCTGTCTACCAGGATGATTGTCCATTCCAGACTAGGACTTAGCCCACACGAGATCGTGTTCGGGCGCCCAGCAAATATATGGGGAGTACCGAGGCCCAGGAAGCTCAGTGAAATAGAGTATCCTGCACTGTTTGACTATTTGCACGAACTGACAACTAAACTGCATGCTTTACATCAACAGGTCCACAGCTCCTCTCCACCGGCATCTGACGATCCAGGCCACGCCATCGAACCTGGCTCCTGGATCCTGATTCGGAACTTCAGACGAGCCAAGAACGAGGAGCCTCGCTGGACCGGACCTTTCCAGGTTTTACTGTCCACCCGCTCTGCAGTACGTGTCCTCGGGAAGAAACACTGGGTGCACGGCGCCCATTGCAAAAGGGTCCCGCTGCCCCTTCCATATGACCGATGGGTCCAGCAAGGAATAGCTGACTCCGAAACTGAGTTTATATCCCATTTTGTCCCCTTCAGCGACGCACAACTAAAAGGAACTGGTACCGACAAAGAGAGCGATTGTATCTTGCAAGGATCTGTGCCACCGTCGATGCAGTTGAACACTACAGAACCTGAAACATTGTTTGAAGATCACACCGTGCCTGGAAAAGAACGATATAATCTGAGGACAAGACCAAGGAACTGACATAATCGAACTAGTGCGATCTTTCCCTTTTTCCCATGAACTATTTTTGATTTCACAGCTCTCTCGCCCAGGGAACTAGCTCATTTTTGATTTTCGAACCGCCATCCGGTTCTGCTGCTAGGGCCGCGGTTGAAGTCTGAGGAGTGCAGCCGGGGACGCCTAGGTCAACGGTTCTGGTCAGTCTGAGGGAATTACCCCGGATTGGACAGAGCGCACATCTTGGCAGAAGCAACCTCCCACCGCGGGCAGCAACCAGAGGATGGAGTTTCCAGGGGTAGAGAGACCTGCTAGACATATGACCTTTGAAAAGAAAATATGTACTGTAATGGCAAGAAGACAAACTCTAGTGTTAAGCATCTCAATGTTGTGTAGTATAATAATGTTTTTAACTGGCTATGCTCTGTTCATTTTTCGAGTTCCATTCATGCACAACACACAGCTCACACCTCCTCCTACTGTTCCCACACACTCCTTTCACCCTCTACCTGAACACGAGTCTGCCAGAAGACTAGAATTCGTAAACAACTCATTTGTCCAACTCCTCCACCAACACCAATCTGTGATGAACACTACGAACTGTTGGATATGCGGACTCATGCCCCACCCTACGGATAAGGGCATCCCTTACTTTGTCCTGCCATTTAGTTATTTCGGTTCTCTGTGGGCTTTCCAGACCATGTTCCTGTTTTCCCTTGAACCATACGTTCGAGGGGAGAACTCAAACAATAAGGCACTAGTGGCAGGAATCCGAAATATGAGTAGAGATATTGACACGGTTAGAGCAACTCCCAAAGATGAGTTTACCCCATACAGTAGGTGGAACATCACCAAGTATGGAATTTCCTTAAGTGAGAATCAGAAATCAAAGAAATCCTCCCCAGTCTGGATAGTGCCCCACCGAGGTCACTTATGTCTGCAAGGTATTGGCAGGGATCCCAAAGCCCAGTTGGGGAAGAGCATATGCACGGAAACATATGTGTTTGCCTCCCGAACTTCCCCTCCATTCTTGGCGGCTAAAGGCACCTATTTCGTCTGCCATGACAAAGCCTACACATGGTTGCCCTCTGACTTCTCGGGCACATGCTTTATCTCGTTTCTGCTGCCACCCACCTACACGGCCGGGGCAGATTACCATCGGACAAGGACAGTTAGGGGTGTCGTGAGTCAAGACGACACTGCGGGTCAAGAATTTGGAGACTTCGCAAAGGGTTTTCTGCCATTTTGGGGGCCCATGGTAAACAGCAGGAACATTCGGCAGTTAACGAGGATAGTTGAGTCCGCCGTGACTGAAACAGCCGGTGCCCTTAGCAACTTGACAGCTGAGCTTCAGTCGGATCGACTTATGACCCTTCAAAACAGGGTTGCCCTAGACGTCATACTAGCAGACCGTGGTGGTGTACACAAAATCTCTGATTCCCTTCACACAGAGAAAGGGGATTGGTCTGCTTGGGTGGTTCTGGGAACTGATCTCTGCCTGGGGATGGAAAACTCTGATCTTCATTGGGATGATCTTAGCCGTTCTGTTTATGTTCTGCCTGTTTGTGCAGTGCGCTCCTGCTATATGTGGCCTCTGCGCCACTTCATGTGTAAGGAAGCCTGTATCAAGGGACGAATTGAGCAACAGAATGATGCTACAGCAGCATCTCCATGAATTCATCAATACAGATTTGGACTCAGATTAGCATGAGTTATTGCCTAATATGAGGGCAAAAGGAGGGTCTGTGGTACTGTAAATTTGGACCCTGCTGTTTCACAGATATCGGGGTCCAACACCCGTGTTATAAAATATCGTCGTACCATGACGAATTTGGTATCTACGAACCGGTAATGATTAGGACATTATCCCTATGCGTCATGATTGAGTGATGCTAACACCCTTAAATCGGGGTTTCCGTCCTGAACCCTCAGACTCCATTTTGTAAACGGCATCCATCTTATGACTTGCCCTCATATAGTCAATTGATTAACACCGAGTTCGATCTAAAAGGACACGTCCACCGTAGCTGACTTCCCCATGACCTGGCCGAGCTGACTCCACTGCCTCCAGCCAAGCCTGTTTGGGCAGCTCCTCGCCCAGTGGCCGAGCAAGATATCATCAAGGCACAACATGTCATAAACCATTCACTACATACAGACCCTGTTTTCCATACACATACACCTGTCCATGATTCTTGTTTATGACCCGTTTTATGATGGGAGGGTGCTCGACCTTATTGACGTTTCATCGATATCTGATGGGAATTCTGGATCTGGCGGGGTAATCCATCACAAACTGGACATCTAAAATATGTGCTGACCAGCATGACTTCGCTCTTTGTATTATTGTAGAAATATGTGTATAGCCATATCATAAACTCAAGAATTCTTGCCTGCAGCTGTTATTTATGTATATAAGGAGAAGGCTGATTCTGTAAAAACGAACAGTCTCCTGAGAACTTACGGCCCGTGCTGTCGTACTTCTAGGACACATGTTACTTGGTTGCAGCCAATAAAACTCGATCTCTGACTTCATCTAGAAGACTCTGTGTTTCTGTAAGTCCAGAACAGGGAGAACTCAGAGGTCTTCGGGTGTGGTCCCCTGGCACCACCGGGTCCCTAAAAACCCGGCACCTCAATCTTGCTCACTAGTCTAGCTTCAAACAACAAGGGTAATCTGGAATCGATAATCTCGTGAATACACGAATCCCTTGGCTTTGGTGCCTGCAGGTACCAAATCAAAGCTATCCACTAAAGGATATAAACAAACTAAGAACTAGGAGACACTCCGTTTACACTTAACTGAATTGTCGATGGCATCACCAGAAAACCCGTCAATCGTCTCGCTCTACAAACGTCTAAGGCTCCAAAATAGGGCGACAGTCAGGGTAGCAGTCCTTCGTAGCCGTCGGAAAGCGGGAAACCTCGCAGCAAAGACTTTCGGACCACGACGACATACAGGGGTCGATGAAGTGGCTGGCCTTCCTCCAGAATTTTCTCACGAAGCTTCTCACGAACCTCTGGCTTGGACCGGTACCGCTGAAGTCGCCCCACGTTGGGCGCCAATTGAGATACTGGGTTTTTCAGAACCGGTACTAATCCGGTAACCCAGCGGTGTCAGGGCAACACCCAAAGACCCCAGATTCCCCTGTCTTGGCAAACAGAGACACAGGATACTTCTTGATGACGTCAAAGACCAAAGTTTATTGGTTGCAACCAGGGACAGAGATCTACGAAGTACACACGGGTAGTTCGTCAGAGACTGCACACTTAGATAAACGGAGCTCGGTCTTTTATGCCGAAAATCATGCCTCAGGCAGCATTACAATTTACATTTGGTGTATACAAACTGACCAATGGCAATGTAGCATTTCAAAAGTAGCAAATGACGACAGTCAAAGACAATCCCATTTTCCGTTGTCCAGCCCACCAAAAGCGATCACGCACATGGTCGGTTTCCTGTTTGATCAGACCGGACAAACCCATCGTAAACCCTTCAACCCAGATCGATGATCACGTCGTAAAGGAAAGGCAGAAACAGATGGAAAGGATATAGAGAAGTGGGAACGGGGTACCATAAACTCGGGCACGTCCTGCCCCTTTGATCTTTACAGACCAGCTGCTGAACAAGGAACTGGCTCAGCGGGATTCGCCCCAGGCAAGGAGTCAGTTCGGCCAGGTCAACCAGAAGTCAGCTAAGGCGTACGTGTCTCAAGGATTTCTCGGCCGCAGTCATCGGGCCTATGTTAGGGCAACCATACAAAATGGCTGCCGCATACAAAATGGAACCCAAAGGTTCGAACTAAACCCTTGAATATAGAGTGTTCTCCTATATCGATTCATACGAAAACACTCAGACACGTTACACTCGCCATTTGCGGTCTGCTAAGACCAAAATCGTCCATTTCCGACGATCTTCATAAATCGGGTTCGGAACTTTCTAACCTAATTCGGAACCACGGAACCACAGCACCACGTCTTCAACAGAGCAAGCAGCTCCATCGCACTCCACCTGCGCAACGTCTTCAATCTCTCCCTCGAGACCGCGACCTTCCCAGAGATCTGGAAACACGCCGAGATGAACGCCCTACTTAAAAAACCTAAGGCAGACCCAAGAGATCAAGAACTTACGGCCCATCTCTCTGCTCCCCTTCCGGGCCAAGGTCATTGAGAAAACCGTCAACAGACAGCTAATCCGATACCTCGAAGAAAACTGAATCCTGGACCCTTCCCAGTCAGGTTTCCCCAGCAACTACAGCACCGAGACTGCCCTCATCGCCGCCACCGATGACATCAGGACCCTGCTGGACAACGGCAAGACCACAGCACTCATCCTCCTAGACCTCTCTGCCGCCTTTGACACCATCTGCCACCCCACACTACGCGCAGGCCTCCACGCCGCAGGGATCCGAGACAAGGCTCTGGATTGGACCACCTCCTTCCTCTCCGGCAGAACCCAAAGTGTCTGCCTCCCCCCATTCCGTTCCAAAGCCTCCGAGATCATCTGCGGCGTACCCCAGGGATCCTCCCTCAGCCCGACGCTGTTCAACATTTACATGGCCCTGCTCGCACACGTAGCCCGACAGCACGACCTCAACATAATCTCCTACGCCAAAGATCTTCAGCTGATCCTCTCCCTCACCAAGGACCCCATCACCGCCAAAGCCAACCTCCATGAAGGAATGAAGGCCGTCGCCGACTGGATGAAGACCAGCCGTCTGAAGCTGAACTCGGACAAGACAGAGGTCCTCATCCTCGGCTCCAACCCTTCAGTCTGGGATGACTCCTGGTGGCCGACGGCACTGGGGGCAGCCCTGACACCCACCGACCACTCATGCAACCTGGGAATCATCCTCAACTCAATGCTCTCACTGACCAAGCAAGTCAACGCTGTTTCCTCCTGCTTCAACACCCTCCGCATACTCCGCAAGATCTACAGATGGATCCCGACAGATACAAGAAAGACAGTTGCCCAGGCCCTCGTCAGCAGCAGACTCGACTACGGGGAGCCCCGACCAAGCTCATCAAACGACTACAACTCATCCAAAACGCCTCGGCACAGCTGATCCTCGACGTACCATGCCACGGCCACATCACCCCCCACCTGAGAAACCTGCACTGGCTCCCTGTCAACAAGAGGATATCCTTCAAGCTCCTCACCCATGCACACAAGGCACTCCACAAGACCAGCCCAGCCTACCTCAACAGATGGCTCTCCTTCTATATCCCCAACCGCCAGCTACGCTCCGCCGACCTCTCACTCGCTACCATCCCGAGCATCCGAAGAACCACCACCGGTGGGAGATCCTTCTCCCACCTCACCGCCAAGACATGGAACACCCTCCCACTGAGCCTACTGTTGTATCTTAGTAATGATGTAATGTTCTATGTCGCTGTGCTCACTGGATTCCAGAGTGTGGAATCCAGGGGGCAGTCCAGAGATGCACAGTTACTGAATGTGTTGGTCCTTGGATGTCTCTGGGGTTGTTACCTTGAATAAACTTCTTATTCTATCACTATCCACTGTATATCAAGTCATTTCAGTGGCCACGAGGATGGGATTGATTTGAAGAAATTGAAGAATTGAAAATTGACTTGATGAAGAATTTATGAAGAAAATCGATTGATAAAGTGAAGATTTTCCTTCAACTGAAGATTTCTAACAACCCCAGATTAAAGCTGAACATTTAATTGGATTTTCAAGGTATTTGATGCATATTTAAACAATTTTTTTTCTCTATATACATCTTCTCAAAATTTAACTTTAAAAACTGTTATTCGTGCGTTTAAATTTGGACCTCACTCAAGAAATCCTTCGTTGTCAAGTTTTTGAGAAGCAATTTCTGCATGATAATTTTATGCGCAGCAATATAATCGGAACCTAATTTGTGTTCGTTAAATCGTGATTGCCTGATGCCACGTTAAAGATTTCACCTAACTGCCATTGCTACCTACTTGAAAGATGCTGTGTTGATCTTCAATCTTCCTCGCGTGCACTCGATTCTCTTCCTCCATTATTGCAGTGCTTCTCAACGCACACCTTCGTCATCACACGTCATCACGCTGTGTTTCATTACGCCACGTTGAATACACACGGCGGCGGCCATCTTAGATCTCCATAGCAACTGGATGCCACCGATCTCCACGGCAACTCAATGCCATTGCTCCCGTTTGCTTTGATTTTCTCATAAACGCGCCGCGTTTACGATGTTACTGTAAACACGTTAGAGATTTCTTCATTTCCCCTTGGTGAAGTAATGGGAATTCAACGCACATTATAAAACGAAAACAGTTGGGCAGAACTCAACAACAGTCTACAATCTATCTGCATATATGCTACTTTGACAACGGTGACTACATTATTTATTTTAGTTCATTACTTTGTATTCCAATTTAACAACGGTGACTACATTATTTATTTTAATTAATTTCTTTAATCCTCTTGTTTATTAAGTGTGTTTGATATTACATTTAAAGTATTATGGATGTTTCGTCTTCTGTAATTGCTCCTCCCAAATTTTTGCAATCTCCTGGTCCTCCGTCAATGAATTGGGAGGATTGGTCAGAATCTTTTGAGACTTATTTAGAAGCAATTGGCGGTGATGTATTTTTACCATCTAGAAAATTAGCATTATTAAAACATAATTTGGGAGTTGAGGGCAGAAAAGTTTTAAAAACTCTACCTGTAATAAATTGTGTTGTTTCAACTGTTGTTGACAATGATGAAAGCAGTGAAACTAGTGAAACAAGTGCTAATGATACATCCATAGATATATATTCTGATGCGTTAAAAGCTTTGGAAGAAAATTATGGGAAGAAAACTAGCATTGTAGTTGAAAGACACAAATTTTTCTCTAGAGCACAATTAGCTGGTGAAAACGTGCAACAATATGTAGCATGTTTAAGAACCTTAGCCATCACATGTAAATTCAAAGATTTACATGAAGAAATTATTAGAGATCAATTTATAAATAGGATTAAAAACATCAAAATTCAAGAACGTTTACTTGAGCTCAAGAATCCATCTTTACAGAAAACTCTTGATACTGCTAGAAAAATGGAAAATACTTCCCATTATGTTAAAGAGTTAAGTTCCAAAGATGAATCTGGTAATGTTAATGCTTTAACTACGGGTTATAAAAAGTCAGACTCTAAGAGTGACAACAAGGACATAAATCCTAATTTTTCTAAAAATAAGTCTGGTTTTAACAAACGAGTATGTTTTAGGTGTGGTAGTCAAAAACACACTGCGGACTTCAATAAATGTCCTGCCAGTAAAGTTACGTGCATTAAATGCAAAAAAAATGGTCACTTTGCCAAATGGTGTAGAACTGGTGATAATAGCAATTGGAAACGTTCAGTCAATCTTGTGGAATCTCATGTTGACAGTGATGATGATGAAATTGTCAGCAATGATAATGATATTGAAGTAATGATGCTACAGGATGATTTTGTTAATGAGATTTCTGAAGATTATTGTCCGCCTAAATGTGAAGTGTTAATAAACGAAGTGTACATGATGCTTTGGGCGGATTCGTGTTCGCCGTACACTATCATTGATAAAAATATGTGGGAAAATGGAAATAAAGACACCTTAATAACCTCTGATGCACGACCTAAAGGATATTGTGGCATAAAGTTACCTGTCTTGGGTTATTTTAATGCCCAAGTAACTTTCAAAGGTAGGTCTTGTTCAACTAAAGTATATGTTGTTGAACAGGGGCGTGCCTTATTAAGTTGGAAAGATCTTAAAAAGATGGGGTTATTATTAAATCCTAATCATCCTGATCAGGTAGTGTTGGCTAATGATTATCTTGACCAGGTATTATTAACTAATGAAGATTCATCTTCAAGATGGGAATCTGTCTTTCCCAAATTATTTAGCAAGGATCTAGGATGTTTAGTCAAATTTGAACATAAGATCATTCTAAAAGCTGACAACATTCCATCTGTTCATAAGGTAAGGAATGTACCATTTGGCCTGCGAAATCCTTTGAAAGAAGAATTAAATAGATTGTGCGATGCCAAAGTAATAGAACCTATTGAAGCCTCAGATTGGCTTAGTCCCATCGTTTTGGCTCGCAAACCCAATGGAAAAATTAGGATGTGTGTGGACCTGAGAGATCTGAATAAAAATATTTGGGTTGATAGATATCCTCTGCCACACATCAATGAAATGATTTCAAGTATTAAGGATGCCATGTATTTCTCTTCAATTGATTTGTCTAATGCATACCACCAAATCAAACTACATGCTGACTTCAGACATTTAACATCTTTCATTACGCCTGAAGGTGCTTTTCAATATCTCAGAATGCCATTTGGATTGGCATCTGCATCCTCAGTTTTTCAAAGAGTCATGTGCAGTATTTTGAAGGATGAATTGAATGTGAGAATATTTCAGGACGATGTTCTTATTTGAGGGAAAGATCTATTTTCTCATGATAAGGCAGTACACAGTGTACTGCAGAAATTACAAGATGCTGGTCTGACTGTATGTGGAGAAAAATGCAAGTTTGGGGTGAAACAAATTGATTATCTTGGACATACCATTTCCAATGAAGGTGTTAAACCTAAGATGAAATTATTGGATGCTATTGAAAAAGCACCGCACCCCATTAATAAAGATCAGTTACGATCATTTTTGGGACTTGCAGAATACTACTCTAAATTTGTCCCAAACTTTGCTGACAAAGTGCATAATTTAAGATTGCTAATGAAAAAGGGTACTTCTTTTGTATGGTCAATTTTGTGTCAACAGGCTTTTGAAAACATCAAAAGTGATATCACAAAAGCTGTAGCTCTTAAACCTTATGATCCTGATCATGCTTCTATAATTGTGGTGGACTCTAGTGCATATGGTTTAGGTGCTGTTCTTATGCAAAAGCACAATGGAGTTGAACGAATTATAGCTTTTGCGTCTCGCACACTTAAGGGTGCTGAACCTTCGTATTCCGTAATTGAAAAGGAGGCTTTAGCATGTTGGTGGGGTGTAGACCATTTCAAAACTTTCATTTGGGGAACTTCATTTGAATTAAGAACAGATCACCGACCTCTCATTGATATTTTTACCACCAAAGGTGCTTCAAGAGCCACGCCTAGAATAGCAAAATGGTTATATAGACTACAGGGATATAATTTTCAAATAAACTATGTTCCCGGTCATAAAAATATAAATGCAGACTGTTTATCACGCCTTCCTTTGCCTTATGACAAGGATGATACAACTGAGGATAATGATGAGTGGTTAATTGCCAGCATCGAGGAATCCTGTAACAATGCATTCAGTGAACAAGAATGGGTTCAAGCTGTGACCGATGACAACTTGCTTCAGCAAATTATTAATAACTTACATGTTGGTGTAGATTTATCATCTTTAGACAAGTCTATTTTGGCCGATTATAAGATGGTTTGGCCGGAATTATCTTTTTATGATGGCATACCTAGGAGAGGTGACAGATTAGTTGTACCTGCAGCTTTGCGTGACAAATTATTAAATTTATTACATGAAGGACACAGTGGAATGACTAGCATGAAAAGGAGAGCTAGGAATGATTTTTGGTGGGTCGGAATGGACAAAGACATAGACAGATGCGTTAGGAATTGTCTAGCATGTATGTCTAGTGACAAATCTCACAAATCCCAGGAAACCACTATTTCTGCAACTCCTTTTCCTGACAAGCCTTGGGACAAAGTTGCTATTGATATTTGTGGTCCATTTCATGTTAAGGGTATTGAAAATAAGTTTGCTATTGTCTTGATGGATTTTCACTCTAAATGGCCTGAAGTAGCTTTTGTAAGGGACATCAAGGCCTCCAATGTTATTGAATTTTGCGAGGGAATTTTTCGTAGAGAGGGCTATCCAAGTGCAATTCTATCAGATAATGGTCCGCAATTTATAGCAGAGGAATTTTCTATTTATCTTAACAAGGTTGGTGTAAAACACATTACTACCTCTGTATATAATCCAAGAGAAAATGGTTTAATAGAAAGATTCAACCGGGTGTTGAAGGAATGCATTCAACTTGCCAGCAACAATGATGATGATTGTAAAGATGCTGTTAAGGAGATGTTATGGTGTTATAGAAATACTCCCCATACAGCTACGGGAATATCTTCTTTTTCCCTATTAAAGGGGCGTGTGGCTGGATCTAAAGTTAAACCCATATGGATGTCTAGAAATATTTCAAAAGTAACTGATGGTAAAAACTTATCTATTAAAGTTCAACAATATCAGAATAAATATGTGCAAAGTCATAATTCCAAAATCAATTGTAGTGTTAGAGCATTTAAGGTTGGTGATTGGGTACGCTCACAATTAATGGGAAATCGGAAACCTGGTTCCTCTAAATGGTCTAAGCCAAAACAAATTATTCAGGTGACTGTTAATATAGTGAGATTAGATGATGGTAAACAATGGAATGTAAGAAGCATTACAAGATGTAATGATCTTGAATGCAAACAAATTGGTGGTCAGGTAGACAATTCTCCAAAAACATCTGTTGAGAAAAGAGATGATGTACCCATTTCTGTGTCTTTATCTACCAGGCCTAAGTGTAAACCAATGTGGATGAAGGATTACATTTGTTCATGATTTGGGCATCTCTATACGGGATGTAAGTTTGTATCACAATATATATATATGTTTTCTTTTAGTTTTTTTTAGTTTCTTGTTTTGAGTTTGTTTTGTTATTTTATAGAAAAGGAGATATGTTGTATCTTAGTAATGATGTAATGTTCTATGTCGCTGTGCTCACTGGATTCCAGAGTGTGGAATCCAGGGGGCAGTCCAGAGATGCACAGTTACTGAGTGTGTTGGTCCTTGGATGTCTCTGGGGTTGTTACCTTGAATAAACTTCTTATTCTATCACTATCCACTGTATATCAAGTCATTTCACCTACGACAGACCCAACACCTGCTGACCTTCAGGAGGATACTCAAGACCTGGCAGTTCGATCAGTAGCGTCCCACCCAGTACCTTGAGACCCTCACGTGTATGTAGTGCCCTTTATAAATGATTGATTGATTGAAGCAAGGAAATCCAAAGACTCATCTGAGCCAAGCATTCTATGACCTTACATAAATACACAATAAGAATTCTAAGGGTGACATTACCGTGCAATCATGCAAATACACTAAACGAGAATGAATACAAGCATTAACAAAAATATAGAAAGAATAATATATATGCAATTGCAAAGTCTTATACAACAGGAAGGGATCTAGAATATATAAAATGTACTATCAAAAACAACAACAAAACATGGAAGATTGGAAGAATCCGAGAGGCAAGGGGGCAATAGTCCTATCCGTGGGTATGATCAGAAGCACACTGGCCCTCTGTGGGCAGCGCAACACAGGCTGGTCTCCCTGCCCCTCCTCTTACCGTTGGTCAGACAGTGGAGGCGGTGGCTGCTGTAATTGGCTGGGACCGGTGTGTGCTCTGCTCGTTCATTGGCTCGATCGTTTCACCTTGCTGGCTCTCTCTCTCCTCGCCCCGTGTCAGGCCGGCTTGGTGTGCGCATGCGCCCGTCGTGGTTGGGGCTAAGGCTGGAGTTGAATGAGAGGTGCGGGGAGCACCGGCACTGGAGGCAGCGGCGCCGCACCGTGGCCTCGGACCTGCAGGAGCCCCGCAGCTGCACTGGTGCCCCTCGCGAGCGGCAGGAGCCGTCACCCGTGCTGGACACAAGGAGCAACAAAGCACCGGCGCCAGGAGGGACCAGGCGTCTGCAACGGACTCCAGGAGCCGGAGCCACGCAGCTCAGGCGGGATGATGCCCGCCAGCATGCCGAAGCTCCGCTCTGAGGGGCGGCAGTGAGGCGCCGGCAGCGCGAGCCTCTTCCCACTGCACAGAGCGGGGCCGCGGCCACAGCATGGTGAGTGTCGTTCGGCGCTGCCACCCACGAGCCCCCTCTCCGGGGAGGGGCGGGCGAGAAAGGTGGGCCACACGGTCTTCACCCGTGAGGGGGGAGGAATGACAGGCTGCAATTCTATGGTGCATTTCTGCGCTGCACTGAAGGAAGGTGCATGCTCAGGGCGGCCCGTGCCCAGGGCTCCATATGCTACGTCGCTTCTAAGCATATTATGCGCTGCTCTCTTCAAAGCTGCCTCTCGAGCCGGGCTGATGTGCGCTGCCACGGGGGCTTGGCTCTCTCTCCTGGCTGCTGAGCTGCGGTCCCAGCTCCCTTCCTCGCCGCTGTCAGCGCCTGCACACCGCACCAGGGCTCTGCGGGGGAACTTCCCCGTCTTAATATGTGTGTTTTCACAAGCGGAGGGGTTCTCCGTCTTCATGCAGCGTTCGTTTCTTGAGGCTGGCCTTGCTGTAACCGGCTAAGAACAGTATCCTGGTAGATTTACGTGAACCACCTTTGAGGATTCATGTTCTTCGATGCCTTGGGTATTCTTTCTTAAAGATTTCCTAGTGCTGCTAACTGGATCTTGTTGAATGTAATGTTTTTTTCTTTGGGTCATGGTTCTGCTGTCATTAAAATTAACTTTTCCTGTGGTTTGGGTTTTGTTGGAAGTAGTAATTTAGCTGACTTTAACAATGTTGTGCATTAAAAACAGGGGTTTCATGGTTATACCCCTTTGAAGTGTCTATTCTCTGGCTTTGTTAATGGGTTAGTGATTGATCAGTTAGTTGCATTTGGAAGTTCTTTAGTGTGGGGGCAAACTGATTTTTGCCTATCGTGTTGGGTTTTCTTTGCAGTAGTTGTTCAGCTGTTGGCGGCTTTGGATATCCTTTGGTGCTAGTTGTTTGACTTCTTTTCCTCGCCCTCTCTTTGGAGTGTTAGTAGCAGTGGTTTAGTTGCCTGATGACTGGAATTTTTGGGTGTTGTTATTTACATGATACGTTTATGTTTGCGGTTAGGTATAGGAAAACAACGGGGTTTTCTGAGGAGTTGCGACCGGTTCATTTGGCCTTTTGCTGAATGGAGTTTCTGACATGTGAGTTTGTGAAATGTTTGGGAGGAAATGCCATTTGTATTTTTGATCTGCCTCGATTGGTATTTCTATTTACCAATATTTCCTCCGGTCACATATGCCTGCTCTGGTGACTAGTAGGTCACCACTTGTTAAAGTAGAAACCAGGGAGAGTGACACTAGTTGTTTGGGGAGTCTTGTGGTGGGGTGTTGTCGTTTCTTTAGGGGTGAATGAACGTACTGTGCGGATTAGGCTTCACCTTGTCCATCCTTGCCCACAGTGTGCCGTTCAGGTGAAGCTGGAACTGGGGCACCGCGCCCAAGTGCGCAAGAAGCCTACCCTGGAAGGATTTACTCACGATTGGATGGTGTTCGTCAGGGGTCCGGAGCACAGCAACATACAACACTTTGTGGAGAAAGTCGTTTTTCACCTGCACGAGAGCTTTCCCAGGCCCAAGAGGGGTAAGAGCTTGTTGAAAGTTGATTTTAGCTGTTCACTGCACATGCATGTCATCATCATCCACGTATAGGCAGATGTGGCATACGGTCATACATTTGTTGTTGTGGAACGTTTCATCACTTTTGCACGAGTGTCAGCCATGTGACGAAGGGGCTGTTTATTTTACTGTGGAAACAATTCCAAGCAAAGGGCACCTCTTCTGATGTTTTTTGCTTATTGCGAATTTACAATGTTGTATAAAAGAGAACTGTGCATTAGATTTACCAACGAGCAACAGCATATCCTTTAAGTTTTGAAGACTTTGATGCGCTTGTTTAATATCGGTCATGTTTGATGTAGTGTGTTACATTTCATTCATTTTGATAACTTTATTGCGGTCATAGACCATAAAGGCACAGATAGAATATGTACATACACAAAATAAAATACATAAATAATTAAGAATACATGGTAAAATAGTTATTATACAGTAAGTTATCAAAAGAAAGGTAACAAACATCACAATTAATCACAATTTATCACAATTCATTAGAGTGAGCCTTCTGCGTCACACACCATATAAAAACCGGGAGACCGCAAACGCAACAAAAGGGGAGGTGTCATATCTTAGAATTCTAACGGCTTGTGCACATTGCCTTAGACCAAGACTTCTGCATAACGGTGCCAACCAGCATCTCCCTATTACACTATAAGCTGGGCAGAGGAATAAAACGTGAACGATATCCTCTTTAATATTGTTGCAGACTGGGCAAATTCCCTCCTCTCGTCCATCCCATAGTGTGTTACAATCCTGTTTGATGTAGTGTTAACACGTGTTTTTCGGACCTAACAACTCATCCTACTGCTTCGTGAGACACCATATCGAATATATAATAAGAGTCCCAAGCATGGTCGGCATAAACCCATCTTGAATACACTGTTGCTGCGTGTACAGTGTTCTGTGCCAACCATAAGCCCTAGTAAAGTGGTGATAGAACTGCCTCGTATACTATATGTAATGCAAATCCTCCTGCAATTTATTGCCCAGATTATACGATCTAATAGAAGGCTTTATATGGGCGTGTAAGAAACCAAGGAAGGCAACAATTTGGGCTTTATATGGGCGTGTAAGAAACCAAGGATGGCAACAATTTGGCCTATTGTACTCCTGAAACAAGCTGTCTTGGCATTCCGAATATAACTAATTACTACCTGGTGGCTCAAACCTGCGATGTTGTGAAAGTGAATAGGGCTAAATCTGAGAAATACTGGTGTTTCACGGATCAATTAATAGAGGGTATTCATGTTTGGAAGGTGGCATGGCTTTCAAAGAACCACAGGGTGTTTGGCCTCACTTTGACCCTGGTCATATGGGCCATAGTTGCCTGTGACAGGTGGCAGTGGTGAAAGGCCTAGCGACTATCACAATTTACATCTAATGCTGACTTAACACCAGAGCCAACAGGAGAATGAAATTGGGAATGTCATAAAATAGGCTGCAGAAGAGTCTGGGATTTTTTTTATCTTGAACAGCTGTGACCAAATTATAAAGGATTATAGGATGGCAGAGGAAGAACGTTTATCTCCAGATAAGGCATAGGTTAGCCCACAAAACAAATGTACCCCAAAAACTAAAAAATGAACACCTATTATCTGAAATATGAGTTCATCCTACTTGCTCCAAGAGTAGGCAGATACCCGTCAGAGATAAGATGGGAAGCAGCAGTAGATCTACCCATGGCAAGTAAGGAGTGGAGTGATGTACACAGGAGAACTCGAATAATGAGTGCCAGCATAGTAGATAGAGTGCTTGATAACAAATCACCTCTTTATGGTACCCTTACACTGGCAAGGATCTATGCATGGAAAGCCCCTTAGCGCACTGCTAGAGGAAGAGTGGGGGACAGGCACACTGCTACATCTACTGTGGTAATAAATTGAAAATCTATTCAAAGACATTCCTCCGCCTAAGGTGGAGTGTCTGCAGGAGGTCACAAGCACATAAATGTGGCAGCTCAGCCCTTTTCTCAAAGTTTCTAGGAATTCTTGAGCCTGTAGTTAGCTAATTTGGATTCATCATCTTAATGCTCTACTATGGTATCAGTTGTGTGGCGGGGAGGGGGTTGTGATTTAAATGTTGAATCCCCCTCACCCATGCCAGAGAACGGTTATAGGCAGGAATATGTGTATTTTGAAATTAACAGTATTGTACCATATAGTTTGAACGTGGTGGATTGTAAAAAGCTGTGTCAGCCCAATTTCCTGTAGGGGCGTTTTCATTTCACAAGAAAGTTTGAAAAACATGGCTAAAAGGTGTATTTTACAGTCCAGTATTAGCCATAGCTTCTAAAAGAATAGTATTGAAGTTCTACATTAATTGTATGGGGTGCTGGGCAAGCTGTACCCTCTCCAGTGTGTGAGAACTATTTTACCCAAGAGCGCTTTGAAAAAGTGTTCGCACAATTGTGGCAGTTTTAACATGATTTACTCAGATATTTAGTAAAAAGCTGTAGGTATTACAAGCGGATAAAAAAATGATTATGCAATTTAATATGGCCTATACATTTTGAAAAAAGTGATGGAACATCTTTCTCAACGTTATTTATCCACATCTCATCATCGAGGTAGATTCTCAATCATGTGCTATGACTGAGAAAACGCTTTCAAAGGGATAAGGCTGTACATTTAAAGGTTATGCAAATATCACATCCTCGCTGTAGAAAGCAGAGCTTGGCACGTTCTAAAGGCTCATAAAAGCAATGCTACTCCTTAGTTATATAGAACTTACAGGATCAGATAGCAGACAGGTCAAACCAGTCTTGCTGCATAGTCCCCAGACCGAGTAGGGATATTGAACGGTTTATGATTATATACACGATTAAATGCTACACACGCCATGAAATAAAAGGAAAAGTTGTAAGTACCCACTAGTGTCAAGGAGCCAACAAACACTCACAAAGCCATAGGCCAGTAGGTCTGGTCTTGGCATGCCTGCTGTTGTGTGTGTGTGTGTTTCTGCAGACTTCTGCAATGTAAAATTAATCAAACGAAAAATACTTCAGTCTTAAATGTAGCCCACGTGTTTGCCCCCCCCCCATGCAGAAAAAACCATTGCAAGGTTATATTTTAAAGAAATTGAAACCGAAATTGATTTACCGCCCCTTGCACTATATAGGCAACCCTTTAGGAGGATGTGCACACGTACAAGAGCAAAATTATTGTATAGTCAAGAGAGCCAGCAGCTGAAGTGGTCTGCTCCATTGCCATTTGTTGTCAAAACTATTGGGTGAAGAGGGCTATCCGAAAGCCCTCCCATATATGTCTCTGTATCTTTCTGTGTATTTTTATATATCTCATGATATTTTAGAAAACATGAGTTTGGTGAGACAGCTAAAGCAGTCTCTAGGCCAAGCCTAAAAGTCAAGAGTATTCACCCGGACTTAACATAATGTATCCCTCCAATTCCAGTGTTCAATGTATTTTTGAAATGCTGCAATGTTATTCAAAACGTTACCATCCCAGTTTCTGAAAACGTAGACGTTTCACAAGGAGGATAAACCAGCTTAATTTTCCTAAACCGCATCCTGGAGAATGCCAGCTTTTCTTTTATAACTTTATGTAGGCTACCAAGCATTATTTTTTCACTTTCACTAAAGTTTGCATGTACTACTTTCAAACATGCAAAGATTATGCCTTTTCTCTCCATTTGTCATTAATGTGAAATACTAGGGCTGTCTGCTACATGGGAGTTTTTTTCATTTTTTAAACTATTTTTTATTTTGGATAAATATTTTTATTGATAAACTAAACAGTAGGCTTCATTTATCAGCAATATAGTCAGATCATTACACATACTTCTTTGCTTTGTTGCCCTGGGCCCCATTATGGAAATGCACTGTTCAGATGCTTTTACGGTCATTCTAATTTGACCCACTTGGCGTGCCACCCCCCTTCTTTCATATTCCAGATGGGAGGGTTTTTTCCGCCATTATGTCTGGACAGCCAGAATTACATCATAGAGGGACACCATTTTGCAAGGACTGCTGTCATGCAATAGATAGGCACATATGTGTCAATACCGCTCACATGTCGAGGATGGCAATCACTATGGCCACGATAGCCAGAATGCTGCCAAGAATGTCCATAGTATGGATTATTATTAAGACTCCCGGATTTATGGTATTTATTTATTTTTACATTTCCGGATGTATTTATCCATATTTATTTTTGGGCTATTTGATTGGTATTTATCCATAAATATTTTATGTTTTGAGATAAATGGGGGTCATAAAATGGTATATTTCCACATTTATTTAATTGATAAACACGCACTCATACTTTTATGCCTGTTGCTTTTGAGTAAATTAAGCAGCTAAATGTAATAAAACACTACACTGGGAAGAAAATATTAGCATTATATACAAATATATGTTAACATGCCTGTATTTAAGAGAATCTCATCCTGTTTTTAAATGTCCATGGTGACTATCTGCCAAGCAGACGGCTTGGAATTTTTGAAGGACAACAAAGAGAGTCGGCCATAAGAAGAACCATTTTCTGTATTTTTCCTCTTTTAAAAATGAATACAGACAGGAAATAGATTGGTTTTGGTATGTATTTAATTGTAACAATCGGATAAAATGAAAAACTGGAAGCCTTAGTTATTATGCTGCAATTGGCTCCGGTATTCTTTGTAATCTGTCCTTCTCTCATTAGTTCTTAACTCCTTCCTTCATTGGATGACCATTTAAAGGCTCTGCCAAAGGACGGAGGAGACCGGCATCTGTTGGCTGTGCTGTATAGTCCGTCTAAGGTTTACAAAAAGTAAAGAACTCAACCACTAGTAATTTACTCTGGACCATATCCAAATCCATTGTTGTTTTGAACACCATGCCATCTCAGTTTGGACACCTCTATATCCAAATCAGTCTCAACCCTGTTCCAGTGGGAACAGTCCAGCCTGAACTGCCAAGCCAGGTCCTCCCTGAACCGCAACACAAGCAACCCAGGAATGGTTTTGCCCTAATTATGGGCTCATCAGCCGGGTATAGCTTGGTTCCAGTGACAGTGTGCACGGGACCCACGTTTGGGCATCCCCGTCCCTCATGGTGACATACTAAAGTATACAATTAGTATGGATGGAATACTTGAATTAATCTTAGTCAGTGGTAATTACTTGAGCCGCATCCCAATCCATCGTTATTTTGCACACTATGCCACTTCAGTTTGGACCCAGCTGTATGCAAATCTGTCTTGACCCTGCTCCAATGGTAACAGTCCAGATCGAACCGCCAGGCCAGGTCCTCCCTGAACCAGAACACAATTAACCCTGACTGCTGTAGTCTGAGCAAAACACTCTCTTATCCTGCTATCAAGAAAGCCTAACACTTTAGCAAGGTCTTATTGCCCTCACTACTGCCTCATAGATGCACACTTAACATGAGATTGTAGCGCAGTTAAAGGCACTCCCCCCACACGTGGCCATTTTGTGTCTGTATGCTACTCTGCTGCACTTTTACTGCCTCTTTGATGGTATAGAAGGGGTTTGATGAAAATATAATTGTGGATGAGCTTCTACTTATTGGATGGTATGATAGTATATCGTGAATAAGTGGCTTAAGGCGTATGATAGGCTAGAAGCAAGAGTAAAAGAAAAAGAGAGGACGGCAGCAACGGCTGCTGCCAATCCGATTTGGGGGTGAATGGGGGGGATAATAAAGTTTAAACACTTTCCTTTCGCTGCTGCCCCACTTTCTTCTGCTCCCTCGCCGTCCCGCGCTCTTTTGCTCCCTCACCGCCACGTAGTGCCGCACCTCGCTGCTCCTGAAACCACAATCCCTTGGAACACAGGATTCCAGACCACACCCAATCCCAGTGCTTCTCCCAGCATGAGAGAAGCGATGGGATTGGGCGGAGCAGTCCAGTTTAATGCTCCGTGGGGACTGGGACCCTAAGCACTGATTATATCTCACAAGAACAGTCTGGAGATATCAAAATACACATGTAGGTTTGACCAAACCTACATGCGCACTTTCAGTGCCTACTACCACTCTCTCTTCCCCCCCCCCCCCCCCCCCCCCCACACACGGCTGATACAGAGACATGGCCCTGCCCCAGACTCGAGACGCGGACTAGAAGAAAAAAATAAAATGACAATAAAATAGTTTTATTTTCATTTTATTTTTCTTCTTTGAGCTCTCATTTCACTAGTGGAGTGACGCTTCTCTGCCATAGCGGAGGTGCCGCCCCTGGAGAAGGAGGCAGAATTTGCTTTGACATGATGACAAACCTGGGACTTAAAGAGACTGAAACATCGTTGTAGATTGTGAAAGAAACACCAGGCAAGGATGAGCTAGGTCATAGAGCCCCTCCCTAGATTCTTGACTTTCATGCTACCTCTACCTGTCTAATAAATGTACCTCTGGACTCGTAGCTGTTGGTGGCAGGCAGCATCTAGGGTACCATTTCTCTCAGTTCTACAGGTGCTTGGGAGCTAAGTGGAACGATGTTTTAGGCGGAGCCATCCACACTTGCAAATTCCTTGCCCTGACTCTTGTCCTAAGCTAGGATTCCAGAGCCTAAGACCTTCCCCTGAGTTGCTGTTCTCGAGAGGCCACTTTGATGTTGATCGAATGTGGACTTGAACTTGTATTTGGGATGCTTGGAGGATATTGGCTTTATAGCTTTGCCTTTTTCTCTTCAAGATTTCTGAAACCATGTTACTGAGACAAAGTCACTGATCCTGTTTAATAGTTAAAGACAAGCATGGCTTGTAAAGATCTCTCATGCTCAAAATACCTCTTGCTTTCATTCTCAGCTCTTTTCAGCATTAAAATGGGCTAGTTGATTGATCGGACTGTGTGAGTCTATAAAGACGCGAGCTCTAAACACAAGTTCATATAAACCCAGCAAATTCACATATGGAAATCCAAACTGGAAAGTGCAGTCGAAACTAGGTTCAAAGTACAAACAATGAGGGTTTATTTAAAATGTAATAATCATTACAGAATGGCAAAGATAATGGTTAATCAAGTAAAAATACGCAAAATGCAAATAAATGTAAATCGGGAAGCTGAGCCCTGATCTAGTTAATTACTAGAACCGAAAAGGGTCTAGAACATGGCAAATAATAAGTCTGAGCAGTCATCATAAGGACTGCTCAGCTTAGTAGGAGAGAAGGAGCATGAAAAATATGTTAAGTACGGATCAGCAGTAAATAGACTTCCATATAGTCTGCTCTCTAATGTGACAGGGTAGGAACCTTAAGAAAATAATCTGTGTGCTAACGGCTTGAGGTGACATCTGCCATTAAGGATCATATCCCAAATGGATAGTTTTTATACTTATTTTTAGGTCTCGCCTGTCGATGCGCATGCGCATCGAGCTTGCGAGACTATGGAGGCTTAAACACTCTTTAACCAACTTGCAAGGAATCGTGGCGATTCCTTGCAGTGCCCGTGAAATTTAAGCTCAATGCGCATTGAGCTTAAAAGCGCGTGCACATGCCCCCAGCCGCCTGCCTTGCCCACTCTCTCTCTCACAGCCTCCCCCAGCTCCGCCCCCTCACTTCTTGGTTGCACGGCCGCTAGGCCGTGCCTCCCCTACTCTCCTCCCCCCTCCTCCTCCTACTCTCCTCCCCTGCCTGCCGTGTCGCACCTGTCCCCGCTCCGCCCCCTCCCCTGCCCGCCGTGTCGCAGAACACAGAAGCTTGCCTGTTAATTCACTTGTTTGCTGGAAACATCTGCTATCTCAGCTTTGTAAAACACAAAAAGCACCTCTCACCGTTGCAGCAAACTAATTTCGTTAAGCTCGTGACACACTCCCTAGCCACTCGAGCTCTTCCTCTTTCGAGAACCCAGAGGTGCAGCTTTTGAGAACGAAAGGCCTGGAGTGAACATGCACACGGTGAAGCATAGCTGCGCATGCGCGGATGCTACCATTACCACCCACGTGATAGCCGAAAAAGAGCATCCACCTGTGTATAAAATAACAAATTATGTGGCACCATTCTCCGGCACAGTGAAAAGAATGAAGCCGAGCGATTCGTTACGGCAGGGCTCCGGCCCGAAGCTTAGACAGTTTTACGAGTGCCACTTTGGTGTCGCCCGCAAGCATCACTCTTTTCTCAGACGACTGGCAGCGCACCGCGTGACGTCGCCCCGCACTGTCTATGACGTCACTGCTCTCGAGCGCAAATCGTAATCGCATTGAAATTCCAAACACTCACAGGAGTAACCCCGACCGAAGCGCGCGCGCCCCCTCCTCCTCGCGCCTTCCGCAACCCCCTCCCTCTGCCGGGCCCGCCCCCCTCTTTCCGCCATGCGCACCCACTCCCCTTCTTCTGTGCCTGTTTCCCGCTCTTTTTTCTAACCGCCCTCGCTGCTCACTTAGGCAATCATGGCAACATCCATCAAACGGTGGTTAAGCAACCTCTCGACCACCTCCATCAGAAAGAACCGCAAGGCCGAACTCTGCGTGACTCCATCTGGGCACCTTAGACCAATTGCAACTGGCCCGGATAAAACGCAGTCCGCGCCTGTGTTTTCAGAGAAACAGTTGAGTGAACTATTCCCGTGCACATGCCCCCAGCCGCCTGCCTTGCCCACTCTCTCCCTCACAGCCTCCCCCAGCTCCGCCCCCTCACTTCTTGGTTGCACGGCCGCTAGGCCGTGCCTCCCCTACTCTCCTCCCCCCTCCTCCTCCTACTCTGCTCCCCCCTCCTCCTCCTACTCTCCTCCCCTGCCTGCCGTGTCGCACCTCTCCCCGCTCCGCCCCCTCCCCTGCCCGCCGTGTCGCATTTCTCCTCCCCCCTCCCCTTCTCTACCTTCCCTCCGTCTTGTCTCTTTTGGCCCCCCTCCTCCTCTCCTCCCCACTCTCTCTCTCACAGCCTCCCCAGCTCCGCCCCCTCACTTCTTGGTTGCACGGCCGCTAGGCCGTGCCTCCCCTACTCTTCTGCTCCCCCCTCCTCCTCCTCCTACTCTCCTCCCCCTCCTCCTCCTACTCTCCTCCCCACTCTCTCTCTCCCAGCACAACCTTCTTTACTTTTGTCTTCCTGTGAAAACGCACGTCTGTGTCTGTCTGATTTTTTCTCAATAACTAGGGAGATAAACCTGCGTTAAATGAACTATTTGCTGAGTTCCACGTTTTGGGGTTTGCAGGATGTTAGCTAGTATTTTTTAACACACCGGTGTGCACTGTGGAGAGGCTTCCGTGACGATATAGGTCATGGGCGCTCATGTGGTTAAAGATGGCGATAGGCAGTGTGAGTGAGCAAAGAGCTGCTTCTGTGCGTGTTTTCAGCCGGCAGTAAGCATCTTTGGGAGACTGCTCTGCAGTTGTTGCTTTCCCAATCGGCATTGTGTTTCCCTTAATGGCCAATTAATTTCAAATGTTGCTGCTTGCAAATGATGCGTGTGAGAGACCCCTCTGGGGGCCTCTTATGTCCGTCATAACTTCCTAGTGGGACCGCCGTTGTCGGCCAAGACTTTTGGCGGGGCTGTTAAAGCGAAGACAGCGGAAAACGAGCCATTCTGATTACGTGCAGCACGGCCTCCAACTCCGCACGATCACAAGCAAAACCTCTCCCTGCTCCTGTCCAGTGCTAAGGACGTGCCTTTTATGGGCTATGAGACTATATCTTGGACGGGCTTTGTGCTTTGACCTTCTCTTGTATTCGTCACTCTCTTGTAACCAACCCTCTATCATTCAAATAGGTTAGTATTTCCCACCACTTTCTTCCAAACATCCTCTTGGAGGCAGGATACAAACGGTTAATGTTGCCTGCATAGATTTTAATACGTGAGGAAAGTCTAACACGGCGCCCGATTATTGCCCTTCATATGTTCCCCGACTTTTTTTCTTCATTTCCTTATGTTTGTCAGTTCGCAGTTTTCCCTGCAAAATGACATTATTATTTCTCAGTGCAAGTTGGCACTGAAAGTGGTTGAACTCCTTTCTCGCAATTTTATTTCAACACCACTTGCCTCGCGAATTTGATGGATGTTGGAGATCTTTATTTTCTCACGACATTTTAAAAGGGAAGCAAAAGTCCTGATTTTAATTTGAAAACACAAATGTAAAAAACTCTGCTAACTCCAGGTAGCAATTATGCATTCGCAAGTATTACGAAAAGTTTACTAGAGAGACATTTTGGTTTTGCACATCCCTTATTCAATGCATGACTACTGCAATCAAGTCTAAAGCCAGTTTCTGAGCTGTCATTGAAATTGAAATAGTCAATTGTTCCAGAAACTAAAGCATGTCGTTGAGTGTGTAACATCCATGTCATTCAATACAACAGCCATGCTCTAGATCAGAAGCTTTTCATCCAAACACCTCCCTTGATCTAAACCAATACAATGAGCTAACAGATCACTAACTTATAGGTGGAGTGTGAAAAATAAAATATCAAGGAAGCAAACCTGTATTACGCCTTGAAAATGGAGCAACACCCTTCTACACATAATGCTTGCACCTTCATTTCTATAATTCAAAAAAATCTGAATACATCTTTCTTGAACATTTTCAAAAAATATTTCATCCATTATCCATGATTAAAAGAGCACCAATTTGCCACCTCGGAATCCACTTAGATTACATTTACCTTTCTTCTGCTATCATCTGTATTATGCACAAAGTCATATCACCTCTTCCCCAAGTTCTACATACGTTCATTTTTAGGCCTCGCGTAAGGCCTCGCGTACCGACAGCTCATGTATGCTCATGTAGCCCGCTTTCACCACATCCACCACCACTTTCACCACATCCACCACCACTTTCACCACATCCACCACCACCACATCCACCACCCCCACATCCACCCCCACATCCACCCCCACATCCACCACCACATCCACCACCACATCCACCACCACCATATCCCCCAGATCCACCACCACCACATCTATATGTGTGTAACTTTTATTTAAGTATTAATTATTTACAAAATTAAAAGCCATTGTTATTTGTAATATCAATACATCTAAGTCACGTAAATACAACACACATTGCATTACAAATGCTATAGGTGTCACATTTGCAAAAGTTAAAACTATTGACATTGTAACTGACAAAGCTATTAATTTTGCTACTTTCAAAACCAACACATAAATAAAAAAGTGTCATTTACAATATCAATAGCTCAAACTTTCCTAATGCGAGACCTATTGCATTTCCAATGCTTGTTAGACCGAGAAATCGTACAGTAACAGTCGTATGGAGCAATAGACAGTATTTTGTTCAATGGTAAAACAGAAAACACGTCACGTGGTACAATGATTTTCGCTCCAGTACTAATAAGCAATCCTGTATAATGACACACAAGAGAAAACAAAGGCACCTTTAAATTATACACACAACCTCCGCTAGCCAGAGGAAGTGGCCTTCAATTGAATGCCATTAAACTTTCCTCTCCTTCAGGAACATTTTGCACACACGAAGAAACAGTCAGTGCAAGAAAGACTATAAAGCTAACTAAATTTCGTACAATTAATGAAATCCCAATGGTCCCATTTGAGGCTCTCGGTGCACATTCAGAGTAAGAGAGAACAGTTGGTGTTTGACACTGCACATCACACACATTTGGTAGTGCAATTGAAACTCGACTAGACCCACTTATGACAACTTATGAAACTTTGTTCTTTTTAACGCAGTAAAAGAAATTGTGTTCACAGCTCTACATTATTAATTAAAAATAGAGAATTATTAATTGTAAAAGCTGCTTTCACTCGGCCAAATACTGCTTGGGGCGAAACCTGTCTACAGTTACACTTGTGCATAAGCCGCCACTTATCTGGTCTCAGAGCTTCTGCTCACATGTCCTTTGTGGTGTAGCATTTGCCTTGTGTATCATGTTTTGAACAATGAGGAGCAGGATTTATGACCGCAGAGCCGTACAGTAGCAAAATGGCTGAGGGGCAGGGTTCTGGTTTTCAAGGAATGCAGCATGTGGCAGGGCAGGTAATTGTACTGACGTTTTGAGTTTAGATGAAAAGGAGTGTGTCAGTGTTGTGGTGAGTGATTGGCAGAAGGGTGGAGGAAGCTGAGAGACCTTTGCTTCCTTTTGAGAAGGTAGCAGTGGTAATTTGGTATTACAGGCGCAGGGATCACGCGGAACATGTACGTCCTTGGTACGCATACATGGATGGAAGAGTATGTAATGGCAAAATGCATTTTCATACTCTGTTTATCGCGTATTATGGCATAGCAAATATGGTATGGTAGAGTACACTTGCAAACAAACCTATGCATGAAAGCAGCATGTTAGCCACACCCAAACGCTACTGATAATTGTATTTGTCAGTCATAGTCACTTATTTCGGTTAAATAAAACCATAAAAGCATAATTGTATTTGATCCAACCAAACACTAGATTGTCACATTTTTAGGGCATTACCTGCTGTCATGAGGCTACTGCAGTTTAGCACAGGACTGCAACATTGCAGGCCTGCAGTATCATATCCTTTGGTATTGTTTTAGATTGTGTTTCTTTCGGTCATTACATTTGAGTATGTATCAAGATTACAATATCAGAACAAGCACAGGCAAAGCCAATAGGTCTCTCGTTTGAAATGCCTTAGCGCACCGATAGGCTGTTCCAGTGCTTGCTGCTGATGATTAATAGCACTGTCAAAAAAAATGCGTAAATATCTGGTCCTGGCATGTTGACATATTTGTGTGCATGTCTTGCTACTGGGACCATAATGGCTTTTTTAATTTTTTTAAATGTATTCTTCTTAGATGGCAGATGATCTTCTTGGAGCCGTAAGTTAAAAGAATAAAAGTCGTGTGAAATTGCATTGTAGTGAAAAATGCTACTTGTTAACAAATTGCAGCTGCCGGGCCCTCGGAAAGAGCAAAAAATAAGTTTAAAAAAATGGTGAGGTAGGGGAGCAAACATAATGACTATTGATTGAAGAACTAGGAGGAGATGGTTGAGAGAAAAAACAAGTAGAGCTGGAGTTGCTGGGGAAACAGTGGACAAAGCCAACAGAGAGAGAAGAGAGAGCTGGGGGTGAGTGTGAAGATGTAAGAGGGGAAGCAACACATGAAAGCTAGAAACCGCAATGACTCCTATGGAGTACTGAAAGGAAAAGACGACCAGCATTGGCTTTCCATTTGTCTCTCCTTTGTGACCTGTTTGCTTTTCCAATGGTTGTTACCAAGCTAAAGTAAAACAACAAAAAACTTTTAAAGTGGGCAGGTTGTAACATGAGGGAGGATAGGGGACATGGAAGCAACACAGCGGAGGGTGCGGGAATGGATGCTACGCGGAGAAGCACACGGGTGCGCACAACAGGAAGGGGGCAGGGAGAAACACATCGGGACAGGCAGCAGTACGAGGGTGTAGAGAAGTACTCGAGGAACACTGCTCAAAAACACACGCCCTCTCTGAGTACTTACGCAAAAAGAAAGAAGTTCCCTGATATTGAGCTCAGACACCGGGCACAAACACACATGTTAGAGGCCGTGCTGCATGGCAGGGAAAGACACATGATTGACAAGCTGAGACATACATTTGATTCTGGAAATTGGGAGTGACAAGGAAAGATAAGCAATGGGTGTTCTCTAGGCCCCTCTACTTTCATGGTAAGGCTCTAAATGCCTTGCAACATACAGCACATTAGCTGTCTAGGAGGCTCGACCTAACAAATAGTGCCCTGAAGCTCAACCATAAAAGGATCCAAGTATTCCAATGAAAAGCATGGAAAAGAAGCTATGCTCCGAATAAAAATCAAGTAAATGAGAAGGACAAGAAGGAGAACCAATGATGCGCTGACCCAAAGCCCATGCTTTGTATTAGTGTTGTACATAATTGGTATTCGACAACCGACTGCTTTTGTTAAAGACTAAAAATCACTCAAGATGCTAACACATCTGTATGAAGCATTAAAGTTTATAAATGAGCATCTGTATAAGTATAAGTAAATAAGAATCATTGAGGTTGTCATAAAGAGATATAAAATTTAATATCACATCTTCAGTAGCCTCTATATTGATAGAGATGATTTATAAACCTTTCTTAGTGTTCCACATGCCTTTGCTATAGTGTGCTTGCTGGGGTGCTACATGTTTGCATTGCTCAAGCACAGCGGTTTCAAAAAGGATCTGGAGCAGCTGCCTTTAGGTCAAGCCTACCAGACTGTGCAAGCTGTCTGGTTGCAAACGCCCTATTGTGGGCTTAGTGCCTCTCCTTATCCCAGCTTGTCCGAAATGTGTTAGTCCTTCCTCCCATTTAGAATAACCTCTAAATCATTTACCTGATTGGCAAGCTGTTATCCTTCCACTGCTCACTTAGCAAACATTTTTCCTTTTTGGCTAAGCACTCCACAAGAGCGCATTTGTTTATCAGCTCTCTCCTCTCCCATGTGTACTATCCCCCCCCATGCCCACCTTCACACTTGCTGTTTCTCGCTTGTTTACTTTCCCCTTGTACTCTGTGTTCTCGCCCTCGTGTGCTTCTCTCCCGCTCCTCATCTTGCTGTCACTTCTGTGTGCTGCTTGGTCTCCTGTGTGCTTCGCCCCTGCTCAGCGCTCTGTCAATTGTTCTGTTTCCTGGCCCCATGCTTTGTTTCCTCTATCCATACCTTCTTATCCTCCATGTTGCTCTCTCCCTCGTGCGTTTTCCCCTCCTTGTTCCCACCCCATTTACTCCTCCGTATCCCCCCACACTTCACTGGTCTATCACACTAAAAACTTTTTTAATTTACTGATCCATGAGGTGTTCACCATAATGTGTGATGATGCATGTGCGCATCTGTCATCATACATACACATGCCAGTGGAATACTCACATCCAAACGTTTGTTTCATTGCCCCATTTATTTTTTTAGTTCCCTTTTAATTTTTTATTTTTAAAGAACCTGGACAGCGTCGGAGTAAAAAACAATGTTGTAAAGCATCACCAAAAGACATTGGCAAAGCCAGTAGGTCCCAAAGGCGTGACGTATTGGCTTTACTCTTGCTTTTCTTCATTGGGAGGCTGCTGTATTGAAGAGACGGGTAGATCATAAACCAGTGTCTAATCTTTTTCAAGCAGCCCTCTTCCTAACAATTTACATAATGGGCTGTGGTTCACCCCCTTGAACAACTGGATTTTTTGACAAGAGACTCTCCACCAAAGGCTTCAGACCTTTTCTCTCCCGTCTTGGCTGTCCCCAGTGGAGTGCTACTCTCCCCTAAGAGAGAGTAGTCTATCCTTCGATCCACAGAGTGCTTGGCTTGAACTGCAAGATAGTTTACTCCCACATGCCTCTCTACTGTGCTAATGCAGTGTGTGTGAGCGCATTAAACCAAGTCCTGTTGGCTTTGCTTTTGCTTTTTGTTTGTAAATATTAGCCGAAGCCTTGGATTTTGCCTTGAGTATTTTACGTTATTCTCATAATTATATCTTGTCTTTAATTATTGTCCAAATTCTTACGTCGCCGTCGTTTTTTTCCGCGGCACTATAGTTTTCTCCGTGTTATTGGCGATTTAGGTTTAGAGTACCTCCTGCGTGCGATTGGGCATGTAATCGGAAGGAAAACGCAGGTTTACGTAATTTATGCTACAGCTTTTTGTGTACGTGTCACCAGGTTACAAAGGAAACACTCTTTGATGTTTAATTAGGATTGAAAATGAATCGGCGAAAGGTCTTTCCAGACCTGGAATTGTTCGCCCTTAATTGTTAACCTTTTCTTCTCAAACGCCCTTGTTTTGGGGGCTTAGTGGTGATAACACGGCGCACACAATTGGAGCGATTGTTTGGCAGGGGCCTTGCTCGTCCAGTCGACACACTGGTTGGAGCTATCGTGCCTTTGATCTGCTATCTTTATTGCCATCGAACTATTGCTGTTCCTTAGAAATACATACGTTCAGGACAGGTACCGGTTTTAGCTGCAATTGGGTGACAATATTAACCCTGCCGACTCCTTTCTATGAACTGCTGTTAGTTAACAGTGCTTTTGGGTTTGGTTCGTAGGTACAACTATCCCAGAATACATAGCGCCAGTATCATTACCCATTGTGCATCAGTTCTCGGCTTTTCGTGCTTGGACAGTTGTTTGTTACTCAAAAGGAATATGTGCATAACCTCTTGCTTTTTTAATAATACTTTTTTTTCCTGGTGTTATGTACTTAGTCCAGTCTCTTATATTTCTGCCTGACTTAGACTGCTGTTCTCGTGTGCTCTGTTTTTGACCCACAATTCGTTCAGACCAAGGTGTCTGTTTCAGTTTTGTTGAACTTGATAGACGATTCTTTTTGATTCGTTTTTTTTTTGTTTTTTTGTTTTTTTCTATCGTATTTTTATGGTTAGTTTATGTTGTGTATTCTCAATAATGGGATACCAACCAAGTATGTGGAAACAGCCAAGCAAGACAGATCATCATCCGAACTAATTGAATAGTAGACCGTTTATTGCTTTCCCTGTTATTCTAGGCCAGTGGCTAATGTTTTGGGAGAAAATTCCATAAACCAGGAGTGAGCTTGTGGTAGCCTCTGATATGTGGAGCCACTCGTGCACATATAAATCTGTCTTGTTCGCATAGGATTGTGAACAGATCCCTTGATCGCTTAACACGTTCATGGACGTCTCACAGTGGATATTACAAAACTTTCAAGGATCCCTGAAGAGAACCCCACGGTAGAGTTATTAAAACAATGTTAATCTTTTTTTGAGTTTTAGATCTAAACCTTCATCAATAATCCCACAGCATGTCTTGACCCACTCATTCACTGTGTCACATACTTTTGATTAACTAAACAAGACCTTCATCTTGAGGACACTGTTCACACTGGCAAATTTACAGAGAAAATGCCAGCATAATCAAGAGACTACTTTCCTTTGTCAGCCTTCCCCATAACTACAGCCCAGGCTGTAATATCTCTATCCAATGTTGGGACCCTACTCCAGATTGTTGGCTGCTCTTTGAACCCTCTCTAAATAAAATTCAGACGTTTCTTTATCATCCCTTTCTTCATAGCTCTTTGAGAAGTCCAGCAATAAGACAAAAACAGTTCCTATAAGTAATATGAAAAGGAGGGGGTTACTCTGAATTTTTAGACTTGAAGGGCCCTAGTCCTGAGCAGCAGAAGAGATTGATGACTTGGGCAACAAAAGATGCCATAACATCAGGCTGCTCTTCTGCTGCCAGTGCGAGTAGGAAGTCTTAAGTGAAGAAGGTAAGTCTAATGGAAATTAGCAAATATCCTGCTTTCTTCAAGAAAAACTAGCTGGATACGGAATTTACTCATCTGTTTCAGATTAGCGGCCTATGCCTCCCAGTAAGCAATGCTGATTTTCACTTGTCTTTCAAATAAATAAAAAAAATTAGTTCAAAGCTTCACCGAATTCTTGATATGTTGTAGCCTCTGGCATGCTCCAAGCTGGGGATTGAACGTTTTGAATAATACAAAAAATCTCTTGATTTATTCTCTGCCATGATAATCTTCTCCGGTAAGAAGCTATTTGCTTAAAATGTTGAATTCTTGTAGCTAATTTGGGCCACTCCCAGTTTATGACTTTGCAGGGTGCTAGGAGAGGAAGTGAAGATGGCTGCTAGGAGAGGGAGTGAAGACCTTTGCATCTCTCGTCTAGTACCACCAAATCCTGAATAAACCAGGGAGCTGGTCTGGTGGTACTTATCTTACTCCATGATCCATGTCTTTGTACTCCTGATCCTGGTACAATTTTTCTGCATGGATGTTTGCACCCGTTATTCTAGTGTATATATTTTTTTACACCGATTGTAGGCTTCATTGGTGGTCACCTTGGAATGTGTGCCCTGTCACTGCTGGTTGTGGAGTATCACAACAGGGTTCGCAATTCTAGGTGTTGATTTTGAGGCCCCTACCCACCCTGCGCAAATGTGAGTGGGACGTGTATGTGCTGTTGCCTTTGTTCTTGCGGTGAGATGTGCCTCAGCAAATTTATCAGCTGGCATCATTGTGTCATTGTCCAGGAAAGGATGTTTGCTCCAGGACCATTTTTAAAAAGAACTCAAATGTTTTTTATTAAGATGGAAATTTACATGGTTACTGAGTCTTTTTAGGGTGAGTTCTTAAGTTGTTTACTGGGATGCTGGTGTTAAACTATATTACTAATTGGCTTGACCAGGAAACCAAAAAGGTCTTCGCCAATTAGCCAATTATAGATATGTATTTCTTAACAGTAACTGGTCAGTGCCATTTATTATAGATAAGGGGTAGGTAAGTAAGCAAATATATTGGGCAAAGAATGCTGTTGAATGCAACAGTGTCTGTGTTGGTGGTTCAAGCCTATCAAATACAGATTTTTGTTGTTGTAAAACAATCTTTTCAAAGATAGGACGTGCAACAGTGACATTTGCGGCAAGACACATCCATAAGATATTAGTTTCCATCATCTAACATCGAAACATATGTATATAGCGCATCAGACACGCAAAAAAGGTTCATCAATGAACAAACCAGTTTCATTATTGAGCATCATCTACCGACACTGGATTTATAATCAGTGGGGTACAAATGCCTCCCCTAAATGTATTCCATTTACCCCACATTCTTTCCCATTTTTTGGGCATCCTCTGTGAACATACGTGGCTTTTTCTGCCGCCATGGCCATGTCTTTACACCATTCTCCAAGGTTCGGAGCATTACTCGCCCCCCAATGTCAGGTAATATTCAGTTTGGCCATTGCAATACCAAGAGCCGCCCAAGCTTGGGCTGTGTGATTCATGTCTGTTGGTTCCCAGATGTTTAGGAGACATCGTTTCGGTTCAGGCGGTACAGGACAGGCACTGACTAGTGTGATGGTGCTCGTTACTGTCGTCCAGTACGTCTGAATTGCAGGGCATTCCCAAAGTGTGTGGTAAAAGGTGCCCATGTCATGTCCGTGTCGCAGGCAGAGGTGGTCACTGGTCTTCCCTATTTTGTGAAATATGTTCTGTGGAGCACTTTGAGTTGTGTTAGCCGCAGCTTAGAGGTCACAGCCACTACCCTCGGGGACTCTAGCGCTTCCTGCCAGTCATTGTCGTCCAATTCGCCCACGTTAGTCTGCCATTTTTCTCGTAACAATTGCATACGATCTAATTGATTATTGGTGAGTTTCCGGTATGTGAGTGATATCGCCTTATGGTCCATGTGTTCTGTGAGGAGTCTGTCTTCTAATGGAGAGACCCTTGGAAGGGTCGTATCCGGTGGGATAGCTGCTTCTAGAGCGTGTTTAACCTGTAAGTATCGAAACCGCTCAGTGGGCGCCATTTCATATTGGTCTTGTAAGTGGGTGAAGGTGATGACCCTCCCTGCCTTCCAGAGGTCACCCACTCCCCAAATCCCTATTGCCTCCCACTGTCTAAACCCCCTACTCTTGCCCAGCTTGCCTGTGTCCCATAGCGGGGTGTGCTGTGTTAATTTGTCATTCTAGCCTAAGGGTTGTGTTACCGCATGCCACATATGGACGGTATGTGCGGTCGGTCCCAGCAGGTCTGATTTTTGCTTTTTATTATAGAGTACTCGATTGATCCCTCCCACTCCCAAGACGTGTCTGTCTAATCGGTACGCAGGGTCAGTTTGGGGCGAGTGGAGCCATTGATTAATCACGTCTAGCTGAGAGGCCCAGTAGTATGTCTTGACATTTGGAAGTGCAATACCAATGTCGTGCAAGCTCTTAACCAGCTTAGCCGCAGCTAACCTAGCTGGTTTCCCGTTCTATAGGAGATTATTCACCTCTGAGTCTACTGCTTTAAAATATGACAGAAAGGGGTGTTGTGAAGGGCATAAAGAAATCTAGGGAGTTCCATCATTATAAAAAGTGCTTCTCTACCCAATAGGGTAAGGGGCAGTGATTGTCAGTTTTTGGCATCCTGTCGTAGTCTCTGTAGCAGTTCCTGGAGGTTTCTCGCCATGAAGTTGTCGGGGTCGGACGTGACATGGATCCCCCAAATATTCAAAACTGTCTGTGACTGTTCTTACCACACAACCCCTCAGCAATGCTGGAGGAGGCCCATGTAAAATATACAATACCGATTTTCCCCAGTTGATGGTGTAGCATGAGACCGTCCCGTACCCGTCGCATATGTTTAAGAGTCTATGTAGGGAGCGTTTTGGGGATGCCATGTATGTAAGGATGTCGTCCGCATTAAGGGATATGCGGTCTTCCCATCCCTCTGTCCATCGGAGGCCGCGGATATCTGGGTCTTTCCTTATCCAGGCTGCCAATGGTTCTAGTACTAAGGCAAAAAGGAGTGGGGACAGGGAGCAGCCCTGCCCTGTTCAATCTCCTAAAGGAAATTTATCGGAGATCTGTTCGTTGACAACTACATGTGATAGTTTGTTAGTGTATAATAATTGAACCCATGAGCAGAATTTTGGCCCAAACCCTAAATGTTGGAGGACCGTAAAGAGGAAGGGCCATTCCACCGAGTCGAAGGCCATTCTTGCGTCGAGATAATATGGCAGCCTTTTCTTGGATGGTGTGTTTGCGGCTCAGGACACTATGTAGGCGTCTGAGATTTAGTGCTGTATTTCTTCCAGGCATGAATCCGGATTGGTCCGGATGGACCAGTTTTAATAGGTGGGGAGTTAATCTATTCGCCAGTGTTTTGGCCAGTATCTTGGCCTCTGCCTTAATCAAGGAAATAGGACGGTAGGAGGTACTTTCTGATGGCAGTTTACCCGGCTTATGGATGGCTACTATGGTAACTATACTTTGGTCTCTGGGGAGCTCCCCCTTTTCTAGGCTGGCTTTATACATTACTAGCAGGTGGGGGGTGAGTGTAGTAGCCGCCGGCTTGTAAAGTTCGATGGGTATGCCATTGGGACCTAGGACCTTTCCTGACTGTATCTTTTTCATGGCAAGTGTTAATTCATCTGTTGTGAGGTCTGTTTCCAATAATTTGGGTCTCTTCCTTTGTAAGTGTTGGTAGGTGTAGTATATCTCGAAGGAATGCTATTGCATCCTGCAATTCAATTTTTGTTGTGGGAGTGTAAACACGCACGTAATGTACCGATAATGCGTCCACTACCTCTTGTGGGTCTGACGTGATTGTTCCATTGTCTAGTCGGAGCTCTGTCACCCATCTATCCGCTTGTGCATGTTTGTCTAGCCAGGCCAGAAGCTTGCCTGCCTTGTCCCCAGCCTCTTAGACCCTGTGACACGCACTGAGAGTTTGGTTTTAGCGTCCTCCCACAAATTCTCTTTGTATTCTTGCTGCTTTGTATGCAGCCTATGTGTGTTGGCGTCAGATGGTTCCCGGGCGTGCAGCGTCTCGAGTTGATTCACTTCCTGCTCTAGGTTGTCTATTACTTTTCCCTTTTCCTTTTTTTTATGACCTGTGATTAGGGATATGGCTTGTCCTCGCAGAACAGGTTTGTACGCTTCCCAGAGGATCAGAGGAGAGGGCACCAATGACACATTTTCTGTAAAGTAGTGTTTAGTGGTAGTAAGAAATCCCTTGCATATCTTGGGTTATGTAAAGAACCAGGATATATTGGGTAGATGCGACTTCGTGTTGAGACATGCAAGGCATACTCAGCAAAGAGAGGAGAATGGTCAGAGATGCCTCTGGGTAGGTGCGATTTCTCCCGGAATCTACACACGCTATCTGCTGCAGTGAGTATATAGTTGATTCTAGAGAGACTGTTGTGAGCACCAGAATGATAAGTGAATTGGCGTATCTGTGGAAACGTAAAGCACCATGTGTCTATTAAGCCGAAGGCGTCTAGAAAATCGGCAAAGCTGGAACGGGTACTGTGTTATAGTCTGGGGGGCGTTCGATCTAAAGTATCATCAAGAGTGTCGTTGAAGTCTCCTCCAATGATCAGTTCTCCTTCTCGAAGCACAAGTAGGAATTTGCCAAGCGCCAGAAAAGCCAGCGAATGGAGTGCAGGAGGAATATATACTGTGACCAAATTAACTATGCGCCCTTCCCATTGCAAGAGACAGCTGCAAAGCGGCCTTGGTCATCTGTGTAAGCGTGTTGTACGATCAGAGGGAATTGCTTTCTAATCAAGATTCCCACCCCACGTGAGTCTGATGTGAAATCTGAGTGTACCGCTAACTTGAAGCCCCACCGGTCTAGGGCGTTACATGTCGATCCCACCAGATGGGTTGCTTGTATCATAGTTATGGCTGGTGCCTTGCGCTTGAGATATTGCAGCAGAAGCCCTTGTTTTAACTCGTCTCGCATGCTGTTAACATTCCTAAATACAAGCTATCAAATACTGAATTAGCATCAACCAAAGAGTACATGTTATTCAGTTGTAAAGTTGCAGTTCAGGATATTAGAGTATATCTGTGCGCTGAATTACGTTGGACCCAAGGAGTAGTAGTGCACCAGGGATCTAATCACCAGTGACTTGTTCGCTATGCTTTCACATATTGTATCATGAGGCTGATTTTCTCTCCGTTGTCACAAGATTTCATTTTGTGTGGCCTCAGAGACCAACTGGTGGGTGGCCCTAGATCCTTTATGTGGCACTGTAAATGTTTCCTAGTTTAGGTGTTCCTGGTGTGGCATAATGAGTTAATGATCAGAATTGTGGGTGAACCTTTGCTCATGATATGGATTGCGCTATCAACGTGATAATAGCTTATTTAAACAAAATATTAACAAGATGGAGAAGCAGCAATTGTGTTTACCAAATAAGTGTATTAAGTTGAATAAATAAAGTAATGTGTGCTACTGTACAGTTACAGGATATACATACTTATAGTTGGGAGAATCTAACATTTGGGAGAGTACATGCTGGTAAGCCAGCCTTAAGACCGTTATTTGTTGATAACCACTGCTAAATAAATATTTAAAGTGCATGAAACCCCGTAACACTGCGGGAGCAAGAGTAGTACAACAGTAACTGTCGGTTGTTCCAAGGAGCAATCAGTTATAAGAATATGTTGGGAAATGGAGAATTAATTAACATTCAAATGGTGATCAAATTCCTTTGTAAACTTTTCAGTTTAAAGTGTCCGGGGAGAAGCAGAATTGTTCTGCAACAGTGTCGTGAAATCTGCTGCCATTGTTTTGATCAGCACAATATTTATTTGTTGACAAGAAATCCATTCAGCTCTGCGTTGCATATTTTTATATTTGTATCTGTGAAAAAGCGGCAATCCTTCACCACTTGTGAATAACGTAGCATATTTAGATAACCCATTTGAAAATAAATGTATGTCAACTGATGGATACACAATGGTATGGTCCTAAAACTATAGAAATGAGCATCCCAAGGCGCAATACTCGTCTGTTGCTGCTGGCTGTTAGTCGTTGCAGAATGTGTGGGATCAAATATATTGTTTCATATTTGCTCAGGACCTCCCCTTATTTGTGTCAGCATATCTGACCTCATAAATGTTATTTGGGGCTTTCTTCAGTACAAAGTAGACCACAGTGTTTACATTTTAGCTGTATACTGACGTGTTTCCACTTTTGGGAGGCATGGCCCGTACATATTTGTGGTGGTGTATCTTTGGCTTAGCTGCAATGTGCTTCTTGTTGACCGCTTTGACTGTCCCTTGTGTAATGTGGTTCAAGTTTGTATAGCATATCTTATACAGTTTAGTACCTGTTTTGTCTTGCCCTTTGGACCGAGGCCTGGTCCATTTACCCCAGTCCATTTCTATTGAAAGACGTAGCCCTGAGAGGTGGTCGAAAGTTGTCAAATTTGAAAATGTGATGGTTTCCTTCAAACTTTTCTCCGCCATAAAGATACTTGTGCATGAAGAGCGGCAGAACGACAGCTACTTTCTAAAGGTCCCCAAACCAAGACCTGTCAACCAACTAGTCCATACCAGTAGAACACGATTGAGTCATTCCCTCTCCTTATCATGCCTGGCATGCAACAGAACCAATATATCTCGACTAGCAGAGAAGAGAGACTCAATATTGGAAAACCTGATTCTCTTTCCCCAGACCTAGTGTTCTCATGAAAATCCTCTTCTTTTTTTTTATTTGTTATAAGATTGTAGGTGCTCAGCCGTGCCTTTTAATGGATAGGGGGAAAAACTGAATTTTCGCGGCTTGTCCCCCCCCCCCCCCCCCCCAGCCCAGACTTGTGAAAACTGTTGGTGCTTCCTGCGGAGCCAGCCTGCAGTAAATTCTCAGGCTTCGCGGGGAAGCGTGTATGAACAATGTCCACATTGTGTGGGAGCTCTTTCATGTGCTGTCATTCGGCACCTTTGTGTGAGCTTTTCAGCTGCATTTCACGTACGTCTCGCGGGCACACATTTCTGCGCCATATTTTCCCCATCAAAGGTTTCCGTAAGCGGAGGTGCGCGAGTTGGGTCCGCCTCCGCGTCACTGGTTGTCCTGCACGAAAACAATGGAGCCTATTGCAAGCCGTGCGGCGCGTGACCCTTCCAGAAGCAGCATTGGTCTATCCTGCCTCTTAACCCAGGTCTTGTGCAGCAACTGAAACAACCCCCTTCTTGGAACTATGCAGTCTATATGCTCGTTGACCTTCCGAGGGCAGTTCTGATAGAAATCGGTGCGTCACCGTGAACAGCCCGCTGAGGAGAATGACAGCGTAAAGTGTCGACACCCCACCCATCAAAGAAGATATTGTGCAGAAATTAGACTCCCGTCGGAGTGAAACAAAAATTAGTACGCGCTGCATTATAATTAAACCTGTGTTCTGTGGCAGTGCTCATTGTGCGTTCCGCGCACATCATTCGTTTCCTCTCGCCTCGGGAAATTGAGTTAAGCCAGAGACCTCTACCAGGCGTGGAGGAGGCTGCTGAGGGAGGCTTGTGTTTTGTTAGTGAACTTGTATGTTCATAATGACTGGCTTGAAATGTTGACTGTTGGATACCGTTTTTATTTTTTAAACAAAGTAGGAGGATTGGGCTAGCGTGTGTGTTTGTGGTTTTTATTTGATTACATATTTAGTTGGTAGGCTGCTGTATCGTGACAAGGCCTTTGGGATAAACGCATGTTTCCATCTATCAGGCCAAGAGAGGTCTCGTCTTGTGCGCACCATTCCTATTGCAAAGGCTCGTTCTCCCCTTTATTTTAACAGTTGAAATGTCTAGGTATGTGCTCCTGGCCGTTCAGCACAGGTTCCTAGCTCTTTTTGGAAATTATCTTTGTGCTCTGTGTGGCAAGGGGTCAATAAGCCTTATATTATATCTTTGTAAAGACAGTTGAGTCATGTCCAACCACAGTTACACTTGTGCTTCATACACTATCTATAATTTAGGCCATATCGAGAACAAAAAATGGTGCCAAATGTACTCTTTACCCAAGCACCATGGTAGTTGTTTCAAAATAGTGCACACAACACATCAAATATTTTGCAGCAGTTATTGCTAATGGAAATATATATAAATAATATCCCTTAAGAACACCAAGGCTGTTCCTTCCTTTTACTGCCTTGCATTGAGGCAGGTTCCTACCGATTAAACTGATTTCATGGAGTCATGGCAGCGCTGCAGGGGCACCTAATACGTGCATTTTGTACTTACATTTGTCATTGGAAAGGGCTTAACAATTATTTAAATTAGGACCCGAAGCGTGATAAGCTTTTGCGTATATTTTAGCAGTTTTGCTGGTTTGTGGAACATTTGAAAATTACACTTGGGCTTTGGAACATGAGGACCAGAGGTTGCACTCAGGACTTCAGTTATTTGATTTTGGAAAACCATTTATTTGCCCCATGCTTAAACATATAATTATGTAAAATGCTAGTGCAAAGATGTGACTCGTAATTGTGTAACTTCAAGATTTAAATCCCAGATAGTTTACAGTGGTCTGATGCTCCCAGCAAGGTTTGCACATTATAAATACCAATACATACTTGATTACATTCTTTGAAGGTAATACTTGGCTGTCAAGAGAATGGTCTGACCAGATTATGGTGGTGCAGCAATGTTATCGATCTGACTATTGAGGTTTGCCATTGGACGGACGCGCATTCCCAAGCTGTGTGTTCTCCACTAGATCATATAATGTCTTGTCAGTAATTGTAAGAGCAGAGAAGTAAAATCCCCTCCAGTTTTTCTGGTTGGGTTTTTCACTTTAGCCTCATTGTGTCTGGCTTTCTGAACTCGTAGGCCTGTGTTAGAAAGTTGGTCAAGAGGTGCTGAGTTTAGATTTTTCTCCCCTAAACGAGTTCTCTTTAAGACTCTTTAAAAGGTGTAGGGGGAGCGCGGTGGCGATGAGGGAGGTGGGTGTTGGTGGGCATCCTCCTTCGGAATTATGCATTAGTTTAAAGGCAGTTTATTAAATACAGATCACCTTAATGGGGAAAACATGACAACATTCCACGGTTTGTGTTAGGAAAATTGCAATATATGTTAATTAGATTGTTACACTCATTTTAATTTGAGGTGACTAAGGTTAGAAAATGATAGCAGTTCATAGACATTTCAAAGGTATGTTTTCCGTCATGATTGTTAAGAATTTTGTGGAAAATTTCAACTAAAATGCAAATCATGTTTAATTTTTATGTGTTTTAAATGGACTGTTTGCCATTGTTTTTGTGGGCGTGGGTGAAGGGACAACCCTGACACCAGGTGTTGCAGGCAAAGAAGGTTTTATTTTTAAAGTGCTTTTGTACACAAATGTCTTTCTCCTCCTCTGGGTCAGGCGGTCTCGGGGGAAGGTGCTGGGATCCGTGGTTGAGGTTTCCACTGCTTCTTGATGATCTTTGGGGAGGCGCTTAGCGGGACTCCGACCAGCTCCGTCACACAGAAGAGACCAGAAAGAGGGATGCCGTTAAAGTATGCTCTTTCTCAGTTATGCACCTTTTAGGGACCGGGGTAGTGAGGACAGCCTTAGTGTACAGTGCTCTTTCAACTCGGTGCACGGTGAACGAGGGGTTGGGATAGGAGGTGAGGTACTGGGAAGGAAGCGGGTTGTGGAAGCGGGAACGATGACACAAAGGGGAGGAAACAAACAAGGGCTTTTTACACTAATTACACGTGAGCACTCCGGCTCCCCAGCCAGGCTGCCCAACGCCGCCGTACCTGTGATAGCCACACTCCTCCCTCGGGAGTGTGGCACGGCGGATCACGGGGTCGTTGGCCTCCTGGCTCTCCTCCTGTCTCCGACTCCACCTCGCCTCCTCGATGTTCCTTCGTTGCCTTTTCCTCCTAGTCACCGTCCTTCTCTCCTCGCTCTCCCGTCACTTCTTCCTCCTTCCGCTCCTCCGGGGTGTAAACACACCCTCCATACATCACATCCTGGCCTTTGACCATTCCGGCGGCGCTGACGTCCTCAGGGGGCGGTTCCTCCTTCTCTGAAGCAAACGCCCAGTTAAAGGGGCCGCCGTGATCGCCGTACACGTCACTGTTGAACTGATCGTTCCTCCATGGGTCAGCCTGGAATGAAGGAGGGGGATCAGGGTCAGAGGGGCACGGACACCACCATTCTCCCGGGGTAAGCCTTCCGACCTCTCCCCTGTTACAGTTTTATTGGGGTCATTATACCATAATAGTGATTTAAGATGGTTTGACAAAATTGCTGATTTTTCTGGAACAGCACTAATAAACAAGTGGTGTTTATGCATTTGCTATTGAGTTACCTGGAGTATAGGTAAGTGGTGGGACAATATTGCGGACTAATGTCTTTGCAGGTAAATGGGTCTACCCTGTAAAGCTGTGCCCTGTACGAAATATTGCCATGTTCACATCTGAACGGTGAGCTAACACGAGAGAAAGTAGATTATGGTTTCAAGTGATCAGAGTGCTTCCAATTTACCATTTCCTATCATGTTTTGTTTTATTCAGGTTTTTTGTTCTGTTAAACATTCTAGTAAGAGGTTTCGGCTTTTTTTAGACCTGCTTGCTCCCAGTATCCCAGAACAAATTTATTCCGGTTTGTTTCTGATTTATAAGGCACTGCTCTCTATCCAAGAAACTAAGAGATACTCACAGGTAAACCATTTTGAAAACATTGGGGTCTGTCTATTGTTATATAGTTTTCATGCCAAAACAATCAGTTCCCTTTATATTTTGTTAATATTAAAACTTTCTTGTAATAATATCAAATACGTTTGTGTACTTCACTCATTACCTCATGTTGTGGTATCCTCTGTCATATCTATGTTGGCGCTCGGTGTCCAGGCATTTTGCAAGTTCAGCACTGCTAATTTCATGTCAAGACCAGAGTCTAGCAATATGCATTTATCTTTTATTGCCAGCTCCTCGGAGCACTTTAATGCAAACAACACAAACACCAACATTCCAGAATCTTGCTTTTATCATTCTGGGCAAGTGAAGATAAAGGTGACCTATTATTCTAAGTTTCGGGCACTTACGACAAAAGCTTTATCTAATTGACCTGTAGGAAGTACCCTTCCGGGAGTTCTGAGTGGAACACTGTACCTGTCCTTGCTTCATACTGGTGTGGGAATGACTCGTAACCTTAACTCTTACCCTCTTATTTTTACTATGCTGTAAGTAGTTTGCGCCTTGAAGACCCCATTAAACAAGCATTTACAATGCAGTGTCTCGGTATTATTAAAGGTAGAGCTATTGGCATTGCTTATGACATTTTTTTTTTTTAAATCCTAAATAAATGGCATTGTCATTTACAATGCCAATAGCTTAATCGCTCGCGTATGCATGACCTATTGCATTTACACCCACACAGAGCCATACTCACACACATACAGAGCTACCCACACAGTCATTCAAATAGAGCCACCCACACACCCACAGCCACCCTCACACAGACAGAGCCACCCACACATAGAGCCACCTACAAAAAAAGCTATCTACACAGGAGGAAAAAGTAAGATGGGCAGAAAGAAAGACAAGAATGGAAGAGGAAAGGAAGAGTGAAAGAAGGAAAGAAACTTCGAAACAAAGAAGGAAGAAATGGTGAAGGGTGGAAGGATGGATGGACTTTAGAATGAACCAATTGGAGTGATGGATGAAACAATGGAACGATGAGTAGCAGAGTGAATTGAGGATTGGTGGAAGGATAGGTGATGGGCTAGTGACTGGATCAATGGCTAAAAAGATAAATGGATGTATGCATATACCGACGAGTGGATGGACAATGAAGGAAGCATGCAAATGTGGATGAATAAAGAGTGAACGTGAGAACCGATGGATGGATGTGTGGATGGATACGTGAAAGGAAGGACGACGAAAGGGTATAAGGGAACTGTTCTAGGGAGTATGGGCTGTGTCCCTAGGTGCTATTTAAGATATGGTTCAAGGTGGGAGCTATTTTACTGTTATTCCTGCTCAGTTGTTTCAAAGTCTATGAAATGCTGCAATTCAAGGAGCGCTGTCCTGCACTCCCGAATTTTCATCTGTTGACATAGTTTGATTTGTTTCCCCTGAATGTTTTGTCAATCTTTGTATTGCTAAATTAAAATCAACTACAATTATGTGCACAGATAAGCAAATCTATAAATATGCACTTTAATAAAGCAATCTAGAAGAGTGGGTCCTACTAACAAAGAGAGAGGAATAAAATAAGATACAAGAGCGCATAAACATTTTTGACACCATCTACAATGTGGTTTCCACTGGAATACAATCTGTCAAATGCAAACGATTCTGAGAGGGGTAAGAATGCGGAGATTATTAGGCTGTCAAGTCAGTCCCGGCTGGGGAGCACGTTACCTTCTTTTTCAAGCGGGGCAGTTACACAAAGAAGCAGAGCGGGGCCCCCGCGACGACTCCGAGCACCATTCCCACGACCACGGCGGCCGCCATCAACCCGGGAGCCACCTGCAGCGGCTCCACGGACACCCGCAGCACCACATCGCTCAAGCACGAGTCAGTCATCACAGCCGGTGCTTGGACAGAACGAGCCCTGCTCTCCTAGGCTCCCTCTGCGGGGATGTTCCCGGTATTTGACCGGGCAGCTGGCTTCACCCCCATTTTGCTGGTGGATTCTTCCTTTAAACGATACATAAAGAAAGTATCCGCGGTGCCTCTATAAGAGGCGGGTTGCTACCTAATATCTGCCCTGTATTTACAAAGCATTGAAAGTTTCTGAAGTGCTCGTCTGGCAACAGTTACTCTGAGCAAATCTGGGAGTGATGCGAAAAGAACAGCTGCTAGGGATTCTGGGACATTGAGTTTCTAATAGTTTTCCACTGAGAGAAAAGCTGCCAAACATTTCAAGCATTGGCAAAAGAAGCATAGGAGACCACACACTTTTAATCACTTAATATTGGTTGTTTTCGTGTGTTTTTTTTTGTTTCACGGTGTTCAAAAGGGAGAAGAGGTTTACATGGACAAAGTACAGCTCACTACATATCCCGGAAGCACGTAGGCGAGACTTGAAAACACAGGCTGGCAGACCCGTTTACAACTCCAGAGAGGTGTTATGTTTTAACCAATGGGGAGAAGACAGGGCGGGGTTACAGGGCCTTGTGCAGACTGCAGTTTAGGATTCAGGGATGTACGCGTTCCACTGCGTGGGTGAGTGCTAACTCACAGGCACACTTGGTTATTGTTTAAAGAATTAAAGAAACTTGGTAACTGTACCTACCCTGCATTTAGCGCTGCCTTTGACTTGAGCTCAAAGACATTAACCCTGCAGTGCGCACCTCTTTGTTGTCCCTGATGTGTTTGTTTTTAGCTAAGCCTGGAGCAGTCTCTTCGGGGTGGCCTTGAAGAATCTGTGTCACTGGAGCGTTTTGTTACAGGAGGCAACGGATTTGCAATGGAAACGCTGCGCTTTCCAGGAGGCGGGCAGGGCTGATGGCGGCGGCGCGGGTCCTTCTGAACTTAGGAGGGACGTCCTGACAGAGCTTGCCCTGGGACAGAGGGGCTGCACGGCTCCCGAGAGGCGCAGAAGTATTATGAGCTCTTGAAAGCAGCCCTCGTCAGAGAGCCCGTCCTGCTCTGAGGGATACCTGGCGCTGTGCCCAGGACTCCTCACCCTCAGATGCCCCCCCCCGGCCGGTAGCAGAGCCCTGCTCCTGTGGTGCGCCCTCATCTTTCCCCCCCATCTGCTGGCACTTGTCGCATCCCTGTGGTCGCAGGCCCCGCAGCAGCAGCTGTAGTCGCGTAGTGACGGTCCAAAGTCATTGCCGTCTATCTCGGGGCAGAGATACCGAAACGTATCCCTTGTTCGACCGGGTGACTCCGCAGCACAGTAGGCACCCTAACCGTTGTTCTTTACGGGCTATGCCGATATTTTTGTCGGATTTGGGGGGAAATGATACAAAAGCAAACGTTAAGTTACATGAGGCAAAAGTGACCATTGTGAGCAAACAAAATACAAGAGGTAGCAAAAGGTACATTACATGAGGAATAGACTGGGACCTCGGTGAGAGGGAGGGTGTCCCTGAACACCACCATGTTTCTCTGAGGCAATGCAGAAATGCCTTGGAGAAAGCATTGTCTTTTTCCGATTCGGGGGTGTGGTTTTCGTTCTCTCCTCTTACCATTGGCTGGAAGGTAAAATTCCAGCCAATGGGAGGGGGAGAGAGAGTAACTAGAAAGAACCTTAAAAAAAACGCCCCGAATACGAAAAAGACGGGGCTTGAACAGAGTGAAGCCACTCTCCTCAAATGGCTGGCCTCCGTTTAGGAAGCCAGCCAATGGAGAAGAGGGGCGGGTTCCAAGCCCCCTCTAAGAAACTGTAATTCCATTTAGAAGTTCAGTCATTACAAAACATTAAATCTTCGTAGCTCTGCCCTCTGCTTACGCAGTGCGACGGAGTTCTCGACCTAAAAATGAACCTCTACCGGACTTCAAAGCAGTTAATTTACACGAGGCGGGTGTTTCCTGTCTTAACCTTACTACCAGTGCTGTTAAATGCTTTGCCATTCCTAGAGACCATCACTGGAAAAGTTTTTTCATGAATGTCAGTTTCCCAAAATAAAATAAAAAGATATCCTAGGTTGTTGTAAACCATTAGGACTTTTCGATTTAAATGTCACTGAGAAGACAGCACTGTTAGAATTCAAAATCACATTTGCAAATTTGTTACAATAACTTTGAAATTCTGCAACTTTGGTGACTCTTCTAAATATGCATGTCATTACAGTAAACTTCAAAGTTGGGATACAAACAAACTCAGGGCGCTCCTCTTAATATCAGGGAAATGTGTTACCTATATTCTTAGTTAGATTTGGTGCATCTAGAGGAAGGGCGTGTATCCAACACCCCTGTCTTTCTGTAACAAACAGAAATAGAACAGTACAATATGCCCCTGAGCACACAGTAATTTTATAGTCAGTAAGTCCAGTTATCCTTGTGCTTCCAATCAATCAGCAACCCACAAATAATATAGAGAATGTCCTTAGATTGTCCTTCAGAGTTTTTATTCCAAATGCTCCAAGTTAGATCAGATTCCAATATATATTTCTTCAGTACATCAATTCAAATGGTGAAGGTCAGTTGCCAACACATGTTTCGTCGTGTGTATATTTCACACATAGACTTCCTCAGGGCTGAAACACAATATACAAAGGCCCTGTATTAGAATCATACATATTACTAACTTTTGGGAAAGAAAGATCACCCATCACCATCACCTCCGAAAATTCTTTTGTGCAACAGATGTGTAGGCTCCAGACCGGAGAAAAATAGGAAAGAAGAAATACACCAGCTAAGGATCACCAACATAAGGTGTGTACCCTATAAGCCAATAGCAGAAGAGAGAGATAAGAGTGAAGTCTCATATTCACTTTGAAGCTATATATTTGTAATCCTCTCTAAACTTCTGTTCTCCAATCCAGCAAATTCCGACCAATGTCTGAACGGTATAAGAAACAGACATTACTAACATATACTCAAAATATATATTCAACTACTCCCTACGTTCCTAGCAGAAGCCTGCATGTTAAGGTAGCTCCAGAAGTTTAAAGAACAAATCGCGCGAAAAAACTGAAGCATGCTATCATTAATCGCCATAATGCGTCATATCCAGTGATAGACCCGCCTTAAGTTTGCGTGTGTAATTCCTCGCTCGGGCGTAAATCGGTAACTCACCCAATGTCTCGTGGTGATTCCTTCACCTGCAATATCTTATCATCCCTGTCACAGTCGTTCTAAAATAAATATCCATATAACATAACGAGCGTAAGCAAACTGTGCATATATCCCAATAATATAAACTCAGAAAATGATGTAAAACCTCCACTCACCCACTCCAATAATATAAATCTCTGTATGCTGGGGCGCTAAAATTTAAAAGCGTATATATTCAATACACACGTACATACTGCTAGTAAACGTGTCAATTATAGTAAACTAAGTGCGTTCTCACCTATGTATCTCAAAAGTTTCGCCCGGTCCCCAGACGAATCCGCACCATTCAGTAATATCAATTATGTAAATCAAGTCTAAGTGATAAAGGACCTTTAAAAGAAAATAATTAGAGAAAGGTTGTAAGCGATAGTCTTCTAAGTATCATTCACAGATACTCTAAACCTCTATCCCCACGTATTCACCTTATCGAGGGTCGTCAGTAACGGTGGAACATCATGATAGTCCCGACCTGAAAACACGAAGGAAACCGTTAAGGAACAGGTTTCTTACACAAGTCTACACTATCTCAAACCTAGTAACGGGCTCTGAACACGAAGACACTCACCCGTAATTCAGCGGCAAGTGTCCTCGCTGTACTCCGGCGTTAGCTGTGAGCGCCATCTTGAAATGTCTAGTTATAGGCAAAGCCGTAGTCGCCATCTTGTAATGGTGTACTCGTGTTATTGTCTGTCTTTAAGTCCTTACAGCATTACTACACCACATATATACGGTCTAATATAGAGAGATAGCAATATTTATATTTACGCATCCTCCGTGTTATATAGTTGTAAATTAACCGTTGGGTGACAATAAATAGTAATATGTCACCGCAATATTCTACTCATTCTCGTTTAAGAAAAATAATAAAGTTCTGCCTATTCTTGGCGCTATCACCTACAAGCTAAGTTTTCTGTCCACTGTTGAATCTGGTGAATGGAGAACGAGGCGCTGGTAGGTAGCCTCGGTAAGTCCGAGCAATCCTGCAGTCATCCAATTAGATAACATGTGAACCAATACCAAATCGTATGGGAATCACAGACGCGTTCCATGGTCGAGTCCAAACTAAAGTTGAATAATTTAACACCCTGTGTAACTAGGTATATTATGTGGTATGTACCAATAGTAAAGAAAGAAAAAGTGTACAGGCAGATCACCCACCAACGGAAGGAAAGACATTTTCCTATTATACCATGTATATGAGTGTACATTCTATAACACACACTAAAACATATTTCCGTACAATACAGTATTTGTTTGCATAGTTCGGAGGAAAGGAAAAGATCCTATCGGCAGTATATATATACAGTTGAGAGAAAATAAATAAGGTTAATATCAGAGATACATCATTTCTCAACCCCATTGACTAGTACATAGAAACAGACACGGTACATTACAATTTACTTCTCTATGTATCTCACGTACATACTATCCTATATAGGCCAGAATCCTCAACATGGACATAGTTAATCCTGCCCCAAGTAATATTGATACTCATTGTCAATATTCAAACCCCTGTTTACAGCCCGAAGCTTCATAATCCAGATTACCTCTCTTCTTCTGAGCTTAAGTTGTCTGTTGCCACCCCTAGGGTCTACTGCAACATGATCTATTCCATGATAACTAAATTGGTGTTGTTCCTGTTTGTCATGATGCTGTACACTATGGGCTGCAATCGGGTATCTGGTGTCACTATTCTTCCATGCTCGGAAATGCTCTACTTGTGTAAGAAACCTGTTCCTTAACGGTTTCCTTCGTGTTTTCAGGTCGGGACTATCATGATGTTCCACCGTTACTGACGACCCTCGATAAGGTGAATACGTGGGGATAGAGGTTTAGAGTATCTGTGAATGATACTTAGAAGACTATCGCTTACAACCTTTCTCTAATTATTTTCTTTTAAAGGTCCTTTATCACTTAGACTTGATTTACATAATTGATATTACTGAATGGTGCGGATTCGTCTGGGGACCGGGCGAAACTTTTGAGATACATAGGTGAGAACGCACTTAGTTTACTATAATTGACACGTTTACTAGCAGTATGTACGTGTGTATTGAATATATACGCTTTTAAATTTTAGCGCCCCAGCATACAGAGATTTATATTATTGGAGTGGGTGAGTGGAGGTTTTACATCATTTTCTGAGTTTATATTATTGGGATATATGCACAGTTTGCTTACGCTCGTTATGTTATATGGATATTTATTTTAGAACGACTGTGACAGGGATGATAAGATATTGCAGGTGAAGGAATCACCACGAGACATTGGGTGAGTTACCGATTTACGCCCGAGCGAGGAATTACACACGCAAACTTAAGGCGGGTCTATCACTGGATATGACGCATTATGGCGATTAATGATAGCATGCTTCAGTTTTTTTGCGCGATTTGTTCTTTAAACTTCTGGAGCTACCTTAACATGCAGGCTTCTGCTAGGAACGTAGGGAGTAGTTGAATATATATTTTGAGTATATGTTAGTAATGTCTGTTTCTTATACCGTTCAGACATTGGTCGGAATTTGCTGGATTGGAGAACAGAAGTTTAGAGAGGATTACAAATATATAGCTTCAAGGTGAATATGAGACTTCACTCTTATCTCTCTCTTCTGCTATTGGCTTATAGGGTACACACCTTATGTTGGTGATCCTTAGCTGGTGTATTTCTTCTTTCCTATTTTTCTCCGGTCTGGAGCCTACACATCTGTTGCACAAAAGAATTTTCGGAGGTGATGGTGATGGGTGATCTTTCTTTCCCAAAAGTTAGTAATATGTATGATTCTAATACAGGGCCTTTGTATATTGTGTTTCAGCCCTGAGGAAGTCTATGTGTGAAATATACACACGACGAAAAACGTGTTGGCAACTGACCTTCACCATTTGAATTGATGTACTGAAGAAATATATATTGGAATCTGATCTAACTTGGAGCATTTGGAATAAAAACTCTGAAGGACAATCTAAGGACATTCTCTATATTATTTGTGGGTTGCTGATTGATTGGAAGCACAAGGATAACTGGACTTACTGACTATAAAATTACTGTGTGCTCAGGGGCATATTGTATCATTACAGTAAACGACTATGGAGTTGAATGTATTGGGGAAGGTGTTGGATAATTTGGTTGGGCAGGGCAACAAGACTACCTCGGGTGCGGTTTGCGAAGGGCTGTTAATGCGCGTTTATGCTACAAGCAAAGGCACCGTTGTAGAATTGGAAAAAAGCTTTGTGGATCCAAAATCCGAAATGTATGCTATCTGTAACACCAGCTTGATGTACTCTGCCAGTAGAGGTGAATGAGCAATGGCAATTTCCGCTTGTAATCCATTTATGTTCAGCAGCAAACTAAGCCTGGCAAAAAGTTTGCCCGTCAAGATGAGCCTTCAAAGCAAGCATTTGAGCCATTGATGTATCTCAGTGCCATCCTTGTTCAATGAGCATGTGGTGCATTTCAAGCTGTGAACTTGTGACTGAGTGAGCATGCCACAAATCCATGGAAACAAATGTAAGTGTTACTTATTATGGCACTCGATAGAACTAAGTGCTGTAGAAATGCTTAAGCAAAATCTTAAATTTTTAGTGTGAAAGAAAAAACCTTTTCAGTAAATGAGGTGGAACGTAAACCATTGATTAAGCAAAGAAGCCACAAGAAAGCCATACCTTGTTGAGGCATGGTTTACTGTTAAATTGTATTAATGTAAAACAATTGGAATTATAAAGGGTGATGATTGAAGTGGTCAGTTAGACATAAGGGGAAGACGAGAGTGCTGATTTATTAGTTTAAACAGTACTTGTTCAAACAAAGCACACCAAGCAGGCCACAGAGGCCCACTTGTTCGGTCGGATTAGGAAAAAGGCAATACTTTTGCCCTATGGTTTGAAGGTAAATGTCTGCCCTCTTTAACCTGTTTCCTTTGGCAAGATTTGATGTGGCTCTGGAAAGAGATAAAGTAGTTTATCGGTTATATTGGCCCTTTGAAGGAAAGTACGTGTGCTGCACGTGATTATGACTATTATTGGGATCAAAAGAATTCACTGCCATTCAGGAGCACGCCAAGTAACAACAACCAAGTTGAACAGTCTCCCGACAGATGTTAGACAAATGAGTGTCCATTTCCTTTGTAGGCTGAGCTGTTAAGACGGCTCAATACATCCACAGCAGAGTTCTGGTGGGCTTATTCAGCAATTGTTGCTTCCTTTGTGTTTGATGTAGAGATAGATTATTAGTTCCTTTTGATGAGTCAGTTCATGAAGAGAGCTTTCTGCTTCTGCTTATTTTTTATATATTTGTATCTTACTGGAGTTTCCTCTTTCGAATGGCTTTCCCCCAGTGTCTTGAACTCACAAAGTTGAGTGAGCTATAATGTACTGGTAGCTCACTCGATGTGTGAAGCCTCTTCATGCAGCGCGATAAAGATTCCACGTAACAACTAGAACATTTTCACTGTGGAATTAAACTTGTAAAACATGAAGTTACTAAAGTGTTTCACAGCTGTTTTTTCTTTATTCGTTCTTTGTGCTTTTTTTTCTTCTTCTTTTTTACACTTATTACAGGTCTGGTTTCCTTAATGAAAAATAACCAGATTAGCTCGCACTTTGCATTTGTGGATGGCACATTTTGTACAGTTGACACGTTTTGCTCACGGCGAGTTTACAATTCCCTGATGAGATAAAGTGCTAATTGAGTGGGATAATGGCGAATGAGGCTTTTTAGTTTTCCATTTGTTCCGGGGTCAGGAGAGTTGCTCGTTTTTGAGGTTGGGGTACTTCCAACTTGCAGTTATGGCTCACCTTTATCTGAGTAGTGCAATAGTCCCTCTCTAAAAGCAGAACCTGTACTTTTTCCAGTGAACTTGTTTCAACTAAGTATGAAGTACACATTAACCATTACGAACAAGGATGCATTTTAACTTTTTATGAGCTGTTTGTCCCTTATGCGATCACCTTGTTGTTGATTTTTGGGTCATTACTTGTACGTATCCTCCTAAAGTATGGTTCTTTTTAGATATTTAAGAATGTCAAATTAGGGAGTATTCCAGGAGCCGTGGTAGAAAATCTGCTTCCAAAGAAATATATATTTGCTTGTTTACCTGTTGTTTAATTCAGTACTGGTGTAGCTTAATTGTGATGCTGTTTCTTACAATAAATTGACACCTTACTTTCTGCTTGTGAAATGTTTGGGATTTAGAGTATTGGGCATGGAAGGGTAATCAAGTAAAGTTGGTTTGTACGAGTGAATAAGGCTAGAGTTTTCTTCTGCAACCTAAGGTTTTTTCTAATCAAATTTCATTTTCTTTGTCAACTTCCTAACTTTATAATAATCATTAAAACACAAACCGCAAAAAGAACAATTTGGGGGAAAAATACATTTTTAGGTGAAGATTTCTCTTGAATTTAGTTTTTCGTTTTGTAGAAAACCTCTCCACTGAGAATATACTTTCTCTTGGTTGTCTGTGTGTGTAAGGAGCTGCACAGGAGCTAGTGACATTTTGTCCAGCCGCACAGCCTATGATGTCACCTTCAAAGGCAGTGTGATTTTAGCTGCTTGTGACTGAAAATTACAGTTTGGTAGAAGAACCTAAGAAACAAGTAGGGTGTGCAGCACTCTCCTGCCCTGACCGGGATACCTTTGAGGCCTCTGTAAGAGAGAATATCCCATTGTAGTGCTTGCTTAAAGCCTTAACCTGTTTACCGCCAACTCCGTTACGATGGGCTGTGGCCTCCCATTTTTATGGAGCCAAATTGTTGAGCTGCCCCATTCAGTATAGGAAATAAATTATCAGAAACTCTGATACGGAACCACAGATGAACTTCTAGGATTCTTTTTGACAGAGATTAAAGAATTACTCTATCAAATCAGTAGGGCGCTGTGGCTGTGAGAGCAGGTGGAGGTATGTCACCCCACCATGTTGAGTTCTGCCCCAGGTTCCACAGTTTAGATCTTACTGGCTGACAATTAATATACATTCTTAGATTTTGAAGTACAAAGAGTGCTTTGAGGAGTCTTCAAGCTCACTAAGAGACACCCACCCAGTTTTAGCTGAGAAAGCAACATGGTGCATTTAACCCGTTAACCGCGGTGGTAATTCTGCCGCTGTGCGGGCGTTTTCGTGCGCGGGTCGGGCGCCGTCGGCCAATGGCCGGCAGCACTGGGGAGGTAGTGCTGCCGTCGGCCATTGGCCGACGGCAGCAGGGAAAGGGTTAAGAGGAAATCCAGTCTGTGGTTTATTTACGAAATAAGTAAGACTAAAGTTACTTTTTGTGTTTTGATAATGTGTTTAGTTATGTTGAGAGGGTCGGAAGTATTTATAATAATATTTGTAAAGCATCATGTTTAGTTGTCCATATTTGAGACACTGAAGCAATTGATTACTGTTGAATATAAAATCCGTAATCTTCCACTGAAATTGCTAATCCTGAAATAGAGCTTCTTATAGCATGCAGGTACGTGTAGACTTTGTGGCAGTAGAGGAGATCCTGCCCACCACTCAACAGGCCATGTCAGTCAATCTCTGCCATCACCCGAAGTCTGCGGGAATAGGAGAAAAAGGCACCCAGATTGCATTTTATTCTCCCTCTGCCCCTGTTGCTCGTCCATTTCATCCGGGATGAGAAAGGTCAGGTCTGCTTATAGATGCTGACCTCTTTCTGTCTGTAGCATGCAACTGGTGGCTGAGCATCTTTCATGTCTGATCCGTCCACACCGGCACCTGGTACCCCCAAGAGCATGTCTAGCATTTAGTCTATGATTTTGTTTTCAATTTACTAATTAATAATTAGAGGTTTTCAGGAATATCCATCTGGACTATAGCAGAATAGGTGAATCAACACTACTACTTTATGCTGTTTTTATTTTGAGTTTAATAGAGCGCTAGCTAGACCTGGGGGGAATCAGTGCTTTCCATGTTATGATAATACTGTTCACATTGAATTACATGGGGGAATCGTGAGGGTCGAAATAGTCATAAAAAGTGTGGGAAACTTCTTGTTCGAGTATTGAAACATAAAAATGCAGATGTCAATAAAAATACAGCAATAAGGTAATGGTAATAACAATAAATGAAACATTGAATTGGTCAGATGTCCGTCTTGAGGTCTAGTCAATGCAGGTTGGGTCTTTAAGAATAGTCGATCTGTTCATGTACGTGTTAGGGGGTAGTTGTTAAGCAGTAGAGGCTTGAGGTCCTGCTTAAAAGCAATGAGGGAGGGGATGCAGCTCAGATGTTTCTGGAGAGAGTTCCAAATCCTCGGGGCATTTCCTGAGAGAGTGCGTCTGAAGGGAATTGTTCAGCTTTGAAGGTATAGGAAGAGTTTGGTTTCTAGGTATTCAGGCTTTTTTATATGGAGGTCTTTACGTGGGATAGAGCGTGTCTTGAGGATGCATCTTCTTTCAGTGGGACGCCAGATAAGACTTGAGTGCAGGTGAGATTTGATTGAAACTGTTTAATTCCTGTGAGGAGCCTGGCAGCCGCATTAAGGACTGCTCTTAGAAGGGCAAGGTGAGTTTTAGGAGCTCCTGTGATGATGGTGTTACCATAGTCAAGTTTAGATAGAACTAGTGATTGCACTTCCGTTTTAAGATCGTCAAGGGGAATGAACGGTTTGATTTTCTTGAGATGTTATAGTGTGAAAAGCGTTCCTTTAACTAAGTTATTGATGTGCTCCTTCGTTGACATGTTTGTCCAGGATGACACCAAGGACTTTATAAAGTTAGCTAGATGACAGTATAGAGCATCCAGATTCTTTTTTTTTAATTTTTTGAAAACCTTTATTGTGCATGAAAAATGAAACAAATACGGGCCTACAACCGTCAGGCCGGCCACGATACTGTGAAGCACAGGAGCAAGCAATACGGTTCCCCAGCGTCATCAGGTACTATTGCAACAATTAACAACAGTTAAACTGAACGGAATCATGTCGCCAGGGAGAAGGAGCATTGAAGGTTAAATTTTTTTTTACATTTTTCAGTCTAAAATAAAGCAGTGAAGAATAAAATTAAGGAGAACTGAGTCCGCACATTAACATCACAACATGGGGAGGCAGCATCAAGAAGAAACAACAGTAGTGAAAGCCACCCCGTCAACTTGGCAGTACTGTACATATCAACAGGAGAAGCAGTTCGCATTTACGTACCACCCACAGCGCTACCCACTCCCAACTAGACCCCTGTCACAGACCCAGAACGGAAAGAAGAAAAACTTATAAAAGAAGATCATACGTAGGCACCATAGAAACTAACAAAAACTAAATGTAACCCCCCACCCTACACACATGCAGAGGCTACGGCCTGCCCCCCCCCCCCCCCAGCAGAGTGTCTGTCGCCCCAAAAAACCCGAAATTTAGGAAGAAAAGAGAAGTAGAGAGAGAAAAAGAATGAAGAAGCAAAGAAAAATATTCACCAGTGATATAGGGAGCGAGGAAAGAAATCTGACCCAGAACTCCCACTAGAGAACGACGGGGAGGAGGGCCACATCATACACGCTCGGACTCCGCCGGCTCATTAAGCATTCTCTACCCCAGTACCAATAACGGATAGCTTCATCAAAGGTCTGACCATTAGGGAGAGCAACAAACAGTACACAATGTCACATGTATGAGTCTGGTCCCTCGCGGTCTCCACCCGCCAGTATATCAATGCAGCAAGAGGACCACCTAGCCCTGGCCCGACCTGGGATTTAGTCTCTCACCCACCCTGCGCGGCAGTCCGATGCAGGCCGAGTAGACAAAGAAACATGGCCGCTCCGAGGATGGGGGAGGTGCACAGTCGCTGAACAAGCATCGCCTGCCCTCCATAGGTAGTGCTCCCCTGGTAACACACTCATCCGAGGCATCAAAGCGGCAAAAATCACGAGATGGAGAAGTCAAAACCGGCAAGGAAGGAGCAGAAGACAAGGCAGGAGGGCAGGCTAGCAGTGACCAAAGCAGTGAGACTGTAGCACGAGGTAGACAGCCAGTCAGAGAACAAAGGGGAGACAATGTTGCAGCGGCAGCCTTGACGGGTGGCAACAAGTCTCCACATGCCTCAGCAGTAGTTTCCTCATTCGCAACAGTATCATTCGGAGGCGGCGGTGGGCTGGCAGACTGTAACAAAGTCAATTCCAGACCTTGTCGGGGGTAAGCCCCCTGCGCTTGGCATACATCATAGGCACATGCATCAAGTGTCTCACTCAATACTTTGTAATTGCACAACATCTCCGATCGTATCTCACCCAGGACCTTCATTACATCCTTGTAGGTCCATTCTGGCTGCAAGTCCCGTAGCTCTACACTCCCGGGGGAAAAATCAAACCCGGCCCCCTGCGCGAAGACGTGCTCGCCATCCCAAGAGGAAAGCACACAGTCGTCCCAACAGCACCGAAGAGCAGGCACCGCCATCTTGTCCTCAGTCGACGGAGAGCAGGGGGGGGGAGTAAGACAAGGGGGCCACGGGACCCGATCGGTAGGCAGCTGTCGTCCCTGTAGCAAACTGTATCCCCTCCCGTCTTATTGTTTAATCAGGGAGCAGCCGGTCGTGAGGTAATCAGGCAGGACTGTGAGGAGCTCACCGGCGACAGGCACAGTGACGGGAAGAGCCGGCCAGCATCATGGCGGCCACGAGCAAAGGAATCTCAGGGAAGCCCCTTCTCAGTCGTCCCGGTACAGCTCCGCGTATCCTCGGCTGGGTAGAGAAAGCAATCATCGGCCAAGCAGCAGGCAGGTGGAAGCACCCCCGCGCTGTGTTACAGCCGCCGCATCAGAACGGTCACCTCGGGGCACGCGAGGTACGGCAGGCGCTTTTCCAGCACCTTGCAGGCAAAAAAGATCCGGAGGACAGTAGTCAGGATGTAGGTGCGGGATTCCAGAGCCGGCGGAGCCGAGCGACCGCACGTCCGTTCAGGTCGCCATCTTGGCTCCTCCCCGAGCATCCAGATTCTTGAGTCATTCTTGTGTTTATTATGGTTTGTTTTTTGGAGAGAAGAGTAGCAGTTCAGTTTTATCGGGGTTGAGCTTTAGATGGTTGTTGTTTAGCCATGCTTGTATTTTGATGAGTATCATTCAGATACCCAATGCTATTAGGTGTTCTAATTTTGTAGTAGGCTTGCTTGTCGTCAGTGTAAAGGTGTTACTTGACCCCTGCTTGGTTCAGAATAATTGTGAAAGGTTCCATGAAGAAATTAAAGAGGACAGGGGAGATCATTGGTCCTTTGGGTACCCCTTGTAGAACTGGTGGAGGCTTTAAGAGACATCTATTTGTTTTTATTTGTTGCATGCGGTGCTGTAGATAGGATATGCAATTTAGGAACTTGCCGTTGATGCCAGTGCAATTCTAGAGTAAAGCAGGGTTGTTTACTGTATAAAATGCTGCAGATGGATCGAGTAGGATCAGGACACAGGAGTTGCCTCTATCTAAGGATCTATGAATATCTTCTTTTATATTGAGCATAGCAGTTGCTGTGCTGCAGCCTTTTTTTTAAAGTGGATTGGAACGTGTAATGGAGGTTCAATTCATCTATGTGTCGGTTGAGTTGTAGCAGTACATACTTATCCATAGCTTTGGCTAGGAAAGGAAGTTTGGTAATAGTTCTGAGGTTGTTGAGGTCATTAGGGTCTGCCTTGGCTTTTTTAGAATGGGTGTGACTTGTCCTAGTTGGAGGGTGTCTGGTACAGAGCCAGCTGAAAGAGAAGCATTGAAGATTTTGGTCCAAAACAGAAAGATGATATGGTTTTATCTTCTGTGTGTACTAGGCTGTACTAAGGTAGAGGGTGGTGGTGGTGGTGGTGGGGGGGGGGGGGTCAGCAGTGTGGGATGTCGGCTTCATATGTGTGATTATACTGAAGACTTCTCTTTCAGCCATAGGTCTAAATTCTGTCCGGTTACCATTGTTTTTTGGTGGAAGGTGATCATAGTTGACTGTTTTTTCCAGGGAATTACATACTTTATCTTGTCTTGGGGGAAGTTTCAGTTTTGGCCTGTGTGGCATTAGGGCAGATGGACTTGGTATGCCGACTTGTGTCTTGGAAAAGAGATTGTTAAATGTTTGCAACTTTGTCAGTGAAAACGTTGGTTATTTCTTCACAGCGTTTATTGGTGGCTGTTATTTTGTGTTTAGGTGCAAGGATAGTTTGTTGTTTTATTATATTGAAGAGCTCCCTAGGTCTGTTTTTTGAGCAGTTAAGTAGGTTAAGAAACAAAGTGTCTTTTCCCCTAAATATTTTTTTTTTGTAGTAGAGCTGTTGGTATCTTTAGGAGTGCTGGAGAAGGGTCTGTCTCCAGTCTTTCGATCTGTCTCAATTATTTCCTCGCTTGATTAAAATCACTGTTGTACCAGACTATAATTGTTTTTTTCTGGGTCACTTTAGTTTAAGCTGTGCCATTTTGGCAAGAATATCTGCCATCGCTGAGCTGTAGTAAGCGGTGAGGTCCTCTACTCCGTGAGGGAGAGAATGTGTATGTAATTGGGCACTGATCTTGGATTTCAGCTCAGTTCGTGGGTTTTGTTCAATATCCCTTGACCAGTGCTTAGGCTTGTTGGATGGGGCTGGTTCGGATATGGGAAGGACCGTGAGGCTTAACCGTATTAAATGGTGGTCTGACCAGTCGATGGGCATGATGGATCGAAGGGAAGCAGTTTCACTTCTGGTAATAATCACATCTAGAGTAGAGCCTTTGTTTGGGTCTGTTGCATGAGGTTGTTTAATTCCAGAAGATTTATACTGTGGCATTTTCAGTGTCATTCAGTGCTGGTTGGAACCTCATTGGTGTGGGTTAGGGAGAACCATGTTACTAGGTCGGTTGGTTCTTCTGTGAAGAGTATTCATTGTTAGGTGGGTAATAGATGGTGTGCAGTTTTGTAGGTTTGGTGCCTCTTTTTGTGAGTTTAACTTCGTGTTCATGATTGAATAGGTCATGGTCTTAGGGGTGTTGAGCTGAATATCTTCTCTGTGAATGATAGTTAGCCGGCCATTAATTTGGCCTGGTCTGTCATGTCTGATGATGGAGTAGCCTGGTGGAGAGATCAATTCTAGTATAGGTCCTGAGTGATCATTAAGCCAGATTTCCGTAAGGAATTCAGTGTCGATTCTTCAGCAGACAATAAATGGATCAATTTAGTCCAAATTGACAGTTGTTTTACATAATCTTCCTTTAAAAAAAAAAATCATCCTTTATTTGAGCCTAGCCATTGCTTTTCGTCCTAGAAGAACGTCTTCAGGGATACAAGACACCTAAAATACAATTTTATAAACAATACTAAAGATACTTATACATAATACAAAAAAGGGGCAAAAGAAATATATATTGTATTTTGCATATCCAATAAGACTTCATATTATAACAACTCGATAAAGAGTTTTTTGTCAAGTATCAGGGGTTTAGCCGATCCTGTTCTGGCTCTGCTATTAAGGCCACTTGAATTTGTATGTAGAGTTTGAGGGCCAAGCCAAATAAACACAGCATGCATAACGATTTTCCTTCTGAAGCACAAGATGCAGAATCCTATTGGGTTGGCATGTATGGATCCTTAACGTCCTAATTCTTTTTTTTTTTTTTTATTTGTTTATTAGAGTTGGGCATTTCACAGTTCAATGTTAACAAAAGTAACTTCAGATATGATACTTCAAAGACAAGCCTTGGGAGTGAGCATCAACTATACAATTAGCAGAGAAGCATTGTCGGATTAAGTCATGATAGTCATCATCAATTAACATAAAAGTAATGTTTCTCAACTGAAAAGGAAACAAAATCGGGGAAAGGGAAAGAAATAAGGTCAAATCAAACAGCTATAGCTCTGGTGCCAACAGTGTGGGTAAGTGTAAAGGATTGTGTGCAGAGTGGGAGGTGAACGCACCAGGTGGGACAGTCAGTTGTAGAGTGTTGCGAACAATTACCCCCAGGCAGTCGAAGGGCTTAATTTCCTAATTGACCACAAGATATCTGATAGCCCCGATTTCTGCAGTAACCACCTCTTCATCTTTAAACATGCACTGGTCTTCATGAGTTTGGCCAAGACAGTATTGGTCTTTAATAGATTTGTGCATCCATGCCTATACTTTACAATTTATTTTACCAATAGCTTCTGAAAACGCTTTGCATCTGATACAGCATATCCAGAATTCTACAGCCAAAAGTGGTGGTGAGCTTGAAGATGGCTTGTTGCATCTCAGGGAGGCTTAGACAACAATATGTGTTTGGTTTCTAGTAAGGAAGAGGGAATCATTTAGAATTGCCTCAATGTACATGCTTTTCTTGAACCCTCTCTTGCTAGTAAATATCACAAGTATAGACCTAGGGCTAACTTACATTCTGCTTCACTTTTCTAACAAGTTTCCTACCACAGACAGCTGGGGGGGAAGCATCTTTTCCTTTCTAATGAGCATAGTTTAGAACTGACTCTCTCTTATTGAACTAAGGAATCTCCCTGCCCTCATTATCTTTTGTAAAAAGCTGAAAACACTATTGTTAAGGGCTATGGTGGTGGTTTGGTTAAGGCTTTATGTATAAATCGTATCTTTTACAGCACCAAGAGACCCGCTTATCAGGGTGTACCTGGTGCTGAATTGCAAACTGGAATGGAATAAGGACCAAAACAAGGGCTGTAAACAGGTATGTTTAAACAGTGCACTTACACTTTAGAATTTAGCAGCTAAATTGATTTTTTTGGGTTATCGGCATACATTCATTACATATATTCACTCAAATTGTCTTTTCAATGGTTCGTGTAAGTGTTGCACAGTATATCCAGATAAAGCACAGAAGATTCACTGCACTTAAATTTTCACTGCAGAAAAAATAGCTTTTCTGTTGCTATCTCCCAGCCCACATCTGCCTTCTGCCTCCTCACAACAACTTAACGCGGGACCACAGACACGCAATAGTTGGCTTATTCTAGAGCGAGCTCTCATTGGGTGTCATTTTCGTGAGAAACTGTAATCTTAAATAAGTGCTCCAAGAAAATCGAAAATACTGGTAACGCTGACCCAGATGATGGCATAGATGTTTTTTTTTTCTAAAACTTTTAACAGGGTCTGGCAGCAAACATTTAGCTAACATGCAAACACGGAAAAACACGACTGCCTTTTAACTGTAATGCAAAATATCCTGTTCTTTTTAATATTTAAGACTTCTTTACAAGTGATGTTTGTGGCTACTGTTCTAGTTTAGGATTTTATTTCGGAAAATGCTGGGATAGAACATTGTTCACATTATTTTACCTTTTCACAATATCTGATGTTTAATGGCTGTTGTTTCATTTATTTTCAGTCTTTAATAATGTAGAAAATAAGTGAGTTTTCAACTATATCAAATAGATGTGCACAAAAAGATTTGTGCATGTAGTTAATAATTTTTATCTTTATAGGTTCTTAGTTTATTTGAGGAAGTCTGAAAATAAGGAATAAAATACCCCCACATATTTAGAATCGGGATATTCCAAGTCATGTTCCATTACCTTAAAATATAATTGTCCTGTGGCTTCGTGCCTCTGTATCAAGATTGAATTATTTTCAGAGTTGCAATATCCTTATTGCATACAGTGTGGGGTACTTTATCCCATATAATTTGGAGTATTAATTACAACTCCATCGCCATCCAGCCTAAGGTCTGACTGATTTGCTTAGTACATACAATATGTAGATGTTTCTTCGAACTGAACAGCCAATGCGCTTAAAAACGCGACTTCATCACAGAGCAGGCTTGTTGAAATATGCAAGTGCTAAATAGAACTTTTTGTAACGGATATTTAAAGTAGACTGTGTCAGCTTTGGGCTATTTAAGGAGCCTGTCCCGTCTTCTTGGCCTTTAGTCAGAACTAAAAGAGGTTTTCTTTTGTTGTAGATTGATAATTGTGTTCGCACAAACAGCAAGGGCTCCCTACAAAGGGCGTTCAAATGTGAGAGATTAGCGCACTCTTTAAGCCTCACCTTGGTACCCACAGCACTGCACTGTACAGGCAATTTGAGCTAGGTTGAATTTAAGCTGCTTCTCCTATTACAGATGACCATTGTAAAAACTCCTAATGACTTTGTTTCCAACTGCTAGGAGGCTTTTTTGCCTTCAAGTATGATTTTGTGCAGGCAAATCTCTTCACAAGGCACCGCTCTGTGGGATTACTGTGGTGGCATAATGGGGTGGTGTCCCCGACTGCCTCGCCCAGTAGAGACAAGGAAATGTTAGCAGATACAAAAGTAATCTCCCAGATCACAAATTACCCAGGGCAGGATAGGCATCTGAACATGGCCTGTGTCGGATTTCGCAGGCCTCTCGCCTGCGGTTCGGGTTGGTTTCCTTTCTCAGTGCAGCTGAAGCTTTTTGATCCTGAAATTTAGTTTATGTTGTTACTTAAGCCTCGGTTAATCCTTCGTTGCTTTCTGTGGCTGGCTGCTTGTTAGCATCCATGAAAAGAGGGAGATGGCCCGCTGTTTAACACGCTTCAACTTGCGCACCTAGCAAGTCACAGGTTCAGATTTCGACAGTTTCCACCTTTAATCATTATAAAGTCGACACAATTGACGAAATTTGGTAGGGTAGTAGTAAATATGTAACAATATTTATCAAGCGCATAAATACTCAGCAGTGAGTATTATGCTTATTTCTAAATATTGCGTAGATTTCCATAGATGCTGCAATAACTAAGTGATGGAAGAGAAGCGCTTCCTGCGCACCACACACGTTGATAAAAGCTTTTCTGAAACCCCTCCCGCTGCCCTCCCTTGCCTTACTTGGCCATTATGTCCGTGTTTCAAGATTGTTTGTACTTCAGCGCTGCGTTGCCCATTGGCAGTGTTGATTGTGTGTCAGATTGTGTCCGTTAACAACAGCTCCCAGAGCTCTTCCTGACCGTAGGTGTGCTCTTTCTCAGACTATGTGGTGCAGCCTGCCCTGTTGATGTATCTGCTTATCGTTTTATATTGATTTTGCAATTTATTAAAACATAATAATGGCATCTCAAAATGGACACACATGAATATGGTGAGTACCCGTCTTTTTTTTATCACACGCCATGGAGTATTAATACCATGCCACATCTTGCGCATTTGGTTCTGCCCTCCCTTCCTGCTTCCATAAAATGCTGCTGCTACCTACCCACCAGTTGTTCTCATACAAGCTAGACGCATGACAATACACTTTCCAACACGTTTTTCTTTTTGTTTTTAAGTACTTTCCTGATGAACCTCAGCAGTACTACATTTTGTCCTCAAACTTGTTGGTTCATTCAATTAGAAGTGTGACCTCCTCTTTGAGTGTAGTTCCTCAGTTAATAGTTCGGCATTAACCAATCTCTTATTTCACTCTGCGGTCCACAAGCCAACCGTGCTATGCTGCATCACTGAACACATAACTACTGAGAGACCTCGATTTCACCACACACCAAATCTAAAGTATTTTTTAAAATTTTTCTGGGGGGAAATTTGTAGCATTTTTCAAACTTTTCCTCAGTTTTTTGCAATTTGGAATTTATCTTTAGATTTCCTGTATCTGCTGGAATTTTTCAAGCAGACCTGGTTTGTAGAAGCCTCAAAAAAGAACATTGGGACTATTGCCTGAGTTTTTAAAATGTCAATAGCAGATCAGATGGGTTCCAGGCTGAATGAACAGGTGGCATCTGCCCAGTAAGCCTTTTTAGGTCGAGCCTGGACAGCGCATGCGCTGCTCTGCGAGGCATGGTGTTGTATTGGCTTCTAGATCTGCCCACTCTCCGCCCATATTTTTCATTGGCTTGTGCCATTGTGCTTTGTAAATGCTGGCTTTTGATTAGTTAATAGGCTTGTTAGGCCCTCCTTAGTACTGCCTTGTCTTCATTTGTAACCTCCCTTGAGGCCAGTGCCCTTTTACTTCTTTTTTACATGGTATGTCTTATTTAGTCTGTAAGCACTATTATCTTTAATGAGTTTCTCCTACTGCAGGCACATGTTTTTATGCCGCATTCAGCGCGCCATGTGCACCGTCACTTTCCAATCATCCCGGGGCAATGGCGACCGCTTGTTTGGAATGAAGTGGGTCTCGCATTTACAAGAGTTTGAGCTATTGGCATTGTAAATTGCAATGCCTTTTATTTATGTGTTAATTTTCAAAACCGATAAAAAGCGTTGTCCTTTACAATGCCAATAGCTTAAACTCTCGCAAATGTGAGATATATTGCATTTCAAATGCTTGTTATGTAAGCACCTGAGCTCGGCAGCCCTGTCTGAGTGATTCACTCCCATCTCCTACAAACTAATTCAAAGGGGGGACGAGGAAAGGTGTGTGTTAAAAAAATGGCTGCAGGGCACAGGCTGCTGTGAGTTTCGTGTACAAGACCTTGACAGTCTGGACTTTCAAATTATAACTGAAGGGAGATATGAGTGATGGGGGACAGAGGCCCTCATAATTCAGTTAGCTTGTACTCGAATAGTAAAAATACATACGTTGTTCGGCATTGCTCTTAAAAAATGATTTTCACTATTATTTTTGCAGATTTTACCTTCTTTTCCTGCAAAATGTAAATGCATATGTAGCATTCCATGTTTTTAGCTAGATTTGTACTGTCCTACTTACGGTCAATTACACTGAGATCCACATACAGACGAATCTTTCCGAAAGTGCAACATCTGTGTGTAAAAGTATATGTGCAACACAACCCAGTCCCATAAGAGTCCCAGGATTACTGAATCTCTGTAGCACAGATAAGCATCTCACATTGATAGTTTGTTCCCAACGAGCTTTTAACTCCAGGTAACTCACCTATTTTCTAAATGCCTAATCTAAAAAAATAAGGAAACCTGGTATAATTCACAATGAGCATCTAAGAAATGGGAACTATCTCCAGACAGCAATCAACGTGGTAGGTGGGTACGCAGCAGCAGACGTTCCTCAAACACATCCAATCTGAGTTGTCTCTAATGAAAGATTCAGACTGCATGCTTCCAACAATGTTTGCACTCCTATGTCCCTCTGTATGCCAGTTTGGGAACTAACATGCACTGTAGCATAGGAAATTAATGGGATCATCCGGGCATCTTTGCAAATGAAATCCCTCAAATACTTGTTTCGGCGGTGGAACAGGGCATGTGGCTACATCCCATGCCGAATCCAAAGAGGGTAGTGTTGGAGAAATGTCTCCCTTTTGGGTCACCAGGATTCCATGTTATTGCTTATGGGAAGGGTACCTCTTTGTGTTTTGATTCTCTTTTAAAGAGAATCAATCGCCAGATTGGTACCTTTGAGTGTAATTAATGATTGCATGGCTCCATTAAAAAAGATCATCAATTGCTTCCAGTATGCTAATTCTGTAGAACGGTTTCATTTTAGCCAAGCATGTTCATGGCATGTAACATTTCTGTTCCATATCCATGATCGAGTCAGTGCAGTTACAAACACCTGCTTATCCTGAGCCTCGGTGTCATGTCCTCTCTAAGAACGAGTACTTTTTATGCTCGTGGGACCCAGTCGCCGTCCATTTCCAGATACTGAATTCCTGGACACCAACATTTTTTGTTTTTTCCTGGGAGACTGCCAGATGAGTGATGGTTTGTTCAAGTGTAGTGAGGGCTGAAGGTGCATAGTTTTGTTAAGGAAAGTGAGAAATTATAAATGTGCTGCTACATTTTTCAGTTGCATCAAAGGCTTAGCTGATGAAAGGAGTTGGAAATCGCCGGCGCGTGTGTTCATTTCTCTCTGGCAGACGTCTGAGGCGCCATGTTCTCGGTCTTGTTTCAGTGACGTGCTCATCTGGAGAGGTCGGAGGCCCCCTCAAAATTGGTTATCGGTGGGATGCCGGCATCGCGTTGCCTTGGTATTTATGTCTATAAAAACCTGCTAAATCAATGTTAAGAGTGTTCAAGTTTTCAGTGTCGTTCTATGATTAATTGCCTCCCTCATGGATTCTTCCGAAGGTGTTAATTTTGTAATGGTAATGGGCTTGGAGTGCCAATCAGATGTGATTGATTGCATCCCTCAGTGCGGGCTGTTCTGTGCCTTTCTTCATTTTTTATTTTCACCTAATGTTAGGCTGAGCTCACGTTAAGACTAACATTGGAGTGATTTTGAAGAGTGTTTTGTTATTTTATTCGTTTTACCTGGACTTAAACCCTTGCTGTGAAAATGTCCTTCCAGCAGGCAGCAACTATGTAATTTAAATTAACTTGAATATTAAACCGCCCTGTTTTAGTTGATGTTCTATGTATTTTTATAGGGAAATTCCACCATTTATATGGTCTAGTAGTGCTTTCGGAATCTGGGCACACTTTACTGCTCTCTCTGTGACTGGAGTCGAAGTGCGCTGTGGTCGTGCCACTTGATTGTGTGATGTAAACTGTGAAGGTGAATCATGTTGGATAATGCTGGTAAAGTTAGGATGATGAATTGTTTAGAAATAGATTATATTGAAAAATGTCTAGTTAAATCGTGATGTTGCCTTGCAGCACTTCTATAGAGTTTTCTTACCACTGAGGGGCCCAAAGTGTTTCTTGGTAGTAGAGTAAGACACTGCTACTTTTGTTATGTTTGTGTGTGGCTGTTAGTGTTTATTATTTTTTATTAATTTTTTTAACATTTTATTTTTCAGAGCCAGATAAAACAGGTACATACAAAAGAAAAGGTAGTCGAAATACGATATTGTACAATAAACAATAGCTTCCAAAAAAAAAGAAAAGAAATGAAAAGAAAAAGGGCAGTGAATAGACATATAAAACGAAATTTTAGAGTAAGTCATTATCATACTATCACACTGTGCTAAGCCTCCTTCTCCAATTAGTGATGGGTTGCCAGATCGCCATACCACGCATAGCAGATCTTAGCCCTCTATTGGCATAGATAGCACTTTCCTGATTGAAGACCCCGAGAAGACGTGCTAACCACATTTAAAAACTCTGTGGATCTGAGTCTTTCCACTGTGCTGCTAGTATTACCCTGAGGACTGCCGAGCTTATGAAAAGCATGTCCTCTTCTTCCCTGCTCAGGTTTAGTGTATCAGTGCCTAGCAGATATAGAGTAGGGGAGTCGGGTATTTTATGGCCAAACACTTCCTCCCAGAATTCACAGATCATTTTTTTAATAAGTGTTAATTGGTTGCATTCACAGAACATGTGAATTAAGCGTTGCAGGGCCTTTAAGACATCTGGGGCAGTGATCGTTCTCTCTTTTGCCCCAGGCATATAATTTGGCCGGAGTATAGTATAGATTATAGATCGTCTTATAGGTCTGGGCTATTAAACTAGCTGACATAAGTAGTCGTGATGATAGGCAGAGACTCATGTCAATATCTACATTGGGATTGTCAAGTCTGTCTGCCCACGCAATTTCTGTATGTTCTAGGTCATCTTGTACCTTATCCAGTAGCTGACCATAGATTGTACCTATTCTTGCTGTTCTTTTAGCGATGGTATCGATAATTTCAATTTTCTCCAAGTTAATATTAGGGTTCTTATGTTTGAGCATAGTATGAATCTGCAAATATTTGAAGTAGTGCCCATTTGGAAGATGACATTTTAGTTGTAAATCAGTAAAGGTATAAGCCTCATTCGCACCCAGAAGGTAACCAACTGAGGTAATTCCTACAGAATGCCATTTCTTTGCGATAACATCGCTCCCTAGTTCGGGAAGAAGGTTGGAATGCCATAGGGGAGAATACCTATTAAGCTTTGGGATGTGCATATATTTCGTAATCCTTAACCAGATTGTCCAGGCACTCGTGATAACTTTGAATTTATTTTTCTTGTGGTAGCTTCTCTCTACTTGTCTCAGAAAAAGACCTATAGCTTTTTCCCCTAGGGATAGCTCGTATATAGATGGAATAGGTGCATCCTCCATAGTCTCTGAGCTAGGATTCTCATAAAGAAGAGGGGCTATCTGTTGGAGAAATGAAGCCCAGAGATATAGCAGAATGTTTGGAACAGCCAATCCACCTTTGATCTGTGGTAGTGACAAAAGCTTCAAGGATCTTCTGGTTTTGCCCTGTTGCCACATAAATTTGGACATAAGAGAGTCTAGAATTTTGAGGACCTTTTCTTCAGGTATCAATGGAATAGCCCGAAAAAGATAAAGCACCCTTGGCTAGATATTCATTTTTAAAAAGTTTCCTCTACCAATTATTGACAGCTGTAGACTATTAACCCGATCTAGGTCTTTCTTTACAGTGTTTAGTAATGGCTCATAATTGAGTTGAGAGATTCGTGTAACATCGGGGCTTATGCTAACACCTAGGTATGTAGCATTATCAGTTTTCCTGTGATCATTGCAAATAATGTTATCCGTACATAGGATGATTATTTTTTCTTTATTTAGAGAATATCCAGAGTAGCGTCCATAGGCTTGCGTTACTGCCTCTATTTCTGATATTGCCACAGAAAGATTAGGCGTTAGTACCGCAATATCATCAGCATAGGCCAATACTTTGGTTTCAAATTTGTTAACAACTATAGGTGTGATTAGTGGGTTCTCTAAAAGTTTCAAAATCAAAGGGTTTATATACAGGGCAAATAATATCGGAGAACATGGACAACCTTGGCGGGTGCCTCTGGATACTCTAATTATACTTGATTCAGAGCCCATTATTTGTAACTTTGCTATTGGTTTAGAATACATAGCCATTATAGACTTGATAAATTTGGGGCCGAAATTATACTGCGTCAGGGCAGCCCATAAAAAATTCCAGGACACCCAGTCAAAGGCCTTCTCGGCATCCAGAAGGATCATCGACATCTGGCCTCCTGTTGCAGACATTACATCAAACAGGGAGATTCCTTTTAGAGTATGGTCGGTCGTACCTTTGCCGGGAATAAACCCGTGCTGGAGTCAGAATTGATTAGGGAAAGTGGACGATATGATGATAATTGATCCTGAGGTTTGCCCTTTTTTGGAAAGATAATTATATTTGTTTCTCTCCATGAGGTGGGTGGGATACCACTCCATTGGATCCCTAAAAATAGATCATATAATAGTGGGCCCAGGGTATGACTGAGAATTTTATATAGTTCCAGAGGTATTTTATCGAGGCCTGCCCCTTCCCAGAAGCCAGTGAAGACAAAGCAAGCTGGACTTCTATAAGGGTAATTTCTTTCTCAAGCTCTTCTCTGGTATTCTCATCTAAAGTCTTGTTTACCTCTGGTTGATCAAGAAGATCTTTCAAGAATAGGTCTGCGTCTGCCCTGCTGGTTCTGTTATCATCCTTGTAGAGGGTCTGATAGTATTGTTGAAATGCCCCAATTACTTCTGGTGTTTGTGTCAACGTCTGCCCTTGTGATGGCATTATGGGACATTTGCTGGCGTGTATGTAGTGCGAGATGTTTGCCAACTTTCTCCCCGTTCTCGTACACTTCTTTCCAGTGTACTTTATATGTCTCAGCAGCTTTCTGAGTCGGGCCAGAGTTAAGCTCGGTTTTTAACACTAGCAGACGGTGCATAGCTAGTTTCCCATTTTCACCCTGAGCTATTTGTGCCATGTGCTCTTCCTCGGCTCTGGTCAAATCAGCCAATTGTTGATGATATCTCATATTGTTTTGCTTCCGTATTCTAGCTTGATAGCTCGTAGTTTCGCCTCTTAGAGCCACTTTAAAGCTATCCCATACAACAACCCTAGAGGCACTATATCTGTTTATATCAAAAAACTCTTGGGCCCAGCTAGTAATGTGAGTAATATAATCTTCATTGGCTAACAGCTTCCTATCAAATGTCCAGATTTTACGTTCTCTCTTAATGGATCTAAGTTTAATAGTGAGCGTTAGAGCATTATGGCCCGAGATAATTTTAGATTCCTTTAAAATTGTAGCATTGTCAGCCAAATCACTAGTAGCAAATAGATAGTCAATCCTGACATATTTGCTATGGGGGAAGAATTAATAAGTATAGCCAGGGTCCGGATAGTTTTTTAGGTCCCATACATCGTTTAACACAAAGCTATCACAAAGTCTGCTAAGAGCTTTAAAGAATCGTGGCTTGCGGCCAATATAGTGATGGTGTGTATGACTACTGAATCGGGGGCCTAATGATATGTTTAGATCGCCACATAATATAAGTGGGCCCTGTATAGGTGCTAGCTCGAGCTCAAGTGTCTCAAATATAGTCGGATCATCCTGATTAGATCCGTAGATAGAACAGATAGTGATTTCCAATGCCCAGTTTGATAATTACCCATCTGCCATGAGTGTCTACTATTTTATGGGTGGCCTGTCCCAGAAAAGTTTTAGCAAGCACTGCTACCCCCCTAATATTGGAGGTTTGTGTGGTACATGCTAATAAATTATATCCTGTGATTTTGAGAAGGTGTCTTTTCAGCCAGGGCAGGTGTGTCTCTTGAAGGCAGATGATATCTGCTGGGTTTCGGTAAATTATCTCTCCCAGCCGTTGGCGTTTATCACTATCTAAGAGTCCTGAAACATTCCAAGTTCGTATAGTTAACTTCCCCATGGTCCTATGTTTAGCGAGCCATAATTTGCCAGTGCCCTCAGCTCATATTGATAGTGTGTTTGATCTGACTTAATTTTGATTGTCCTATTCCGTGAGAGTAATATTGATTGGAAATAAAAAATAAGACTTGGGTTGACTCTGGCTCTGTTTTTTAAATTTCTTTTAGATGCTCCCCCCTCCCCCACTTTTCTCCCCCCCGCCTCCCCTCCCACTATCCCCCCCCTCTCCTTGCGAGACGTCCTGGGCCATAGGGCGCCCAGGTGTGGCCGTCGGCAGGGACTGAATGTCCCAGCACGCATGCACCGTGGCCTGATCAAAAATATATACATTTTGGGTACATAGAATACATATAAGTTACTTCACTTTGTTGTCATCCTAGCCCAAATTTTTACAAAATTGAGATGCTCTCCTTATTTATCTTGGTCCTATCTTTTTGTTTATTTTCATTTATTGGTTTTTTTTTCACTTTTTTTTATCCAATGAACTGCCGGTGTATAATCTGCTGGCGTATATGTTCAATAAAGTGTAATGTTTTGATGGTTAAGACCGTTACAGAATGCCTTTTGGTTATTTTCCAGTGTTCTACTTGCTTTTCTCAGTAATTTCTTTTAGATAGGCTTCAGCCTGTATCTCACTTGTGAAAGTTTTAACTGTTCCTTTATAGATGATTTTCAGACGCGCCAGGTTTTGTAGATATACTGTTGCTCCAGTGTGTTCAAATGGGGCGAATAGGTGTCTCATTCGCCATCTGCGTTCTACTGTCGCGTGAGCGAAGTCGGGGCGCACAAAGAAAGTAAAGCCCTTGAATTCTGTTTTATTTGTCGGTCTGGCAATATCATAGATTTTTTCCCTTAAGATGAAATTTCCGAAGTAGACCAACATGGCCCTCAGGTACTGTGGGGTTTGATGGTTACGTTTGGGGAGTACCAAGGGGAAGCGATGTGCGCGTTGGATCTCTCTATTCAGGTTCCAAGTTTGGAGTTCGTGAAAAGATGTTTTCAGAAGATCAGCCATGAAGCCCCTTGGATCATTTCCCTCTGCGCCCTCGGGAATACCGAGAAAGCGCAGATTGTTTCTCCTGCCTCGGTTTTCAAGGTCTTTAACCTTTTGCATCAGGTCTTTAATAACACCTTCATGTTCTTTTTCCTGAGTCTGGAGTTTTGTGACATCAAGCTCGAGATTTTCAGTACGGGTTTCGACAGAGGCCATTCGGTTAGATATTTCGGAGCACGTTTGGTCTACTTTTTGTACAGCATCTTGAAGTTTTTGTATAGCCGCATGATTCCTGTTGCTGTCCATTTTGACATCCTTATGAAAGAGTTTGATGGAATTGAGTACTTCGCTCAGAGATGGTTCATTTGTATTTTCATGTCTGTACTTTCCATTTTCTGCTGAAGCCATTTCCAATGGAACCCGATTAGAACACATGTCTGATTCGGATTCTATGGGCTTTTTAAATAATGAGTCATTCTGGGTATGGTTAGGTCTTTCTTTAGTATGTTCCGTATTACTCCTGGGGTCAGTGGTTTCATCATATGTTAGTTTACAGTGTCTTCTATGTCTAGTTCTTTTTTTTTTTCCAGCTTCTTTTTGGGAGTGGGATTTTGACACCCTGCCCCTGATTTCCCTTCGCCTATGATATCCGAGACCTCCAGTATTGCTTCTACCAATTTGAGGCTTGAGCTTCTTTCAGTTGGATTATCTTCCTCTCCTGCCTCGCTTGAATCAGTTGTCGCACTAGAAATAGATACTCCTGTCTCATAGATGTCCGAGTCAGAGTCCGCATCTATGGCGGATATTTTAGGCTCAGGATATAATTCGCCACCATCTCTAGATGTTTGTGCCATGGCCCTTGCGGAAGAGTGTTCAACTCTCAGGGGTTCAGTTGAGAGTGTAGGCAAAGATTCAGTCGCATCACTTGTATTTGTGGATGAGATAGTGTTTTTACTCGTATTTGCGTTTGAGTTTGCTGTAAGTTTGTTCTGCCCTTCCTTGAATAATAGCGTAAAAATATTAGAGATCCTGGGCTGGGAGTCTACCTGCTGACCTGTGTTTTTGGCTGCTTCTTTCAGGTTTTTTATATTTTGCAACATCCTTTCCTTTTTGGCTATCCACTCCAGATTCTCATTGTTGTCGCTTTGTTCTTTTAATAGGATTACTCTGTCCTTTTCCTTTACTTTATCATTGCCTTCATTTTTGTTCTTGTCTTTGTCGATATCTTTATCAATGTTTTTTTCCGTTTTTTTATCAAAGGCCTTGTCTGTGTTTTTTTCCGTTGCTTTATTTTTGTTTTTGTCCTTATTTTTATTTTTCTCCACATTGTTATTACTAGCGTTGCTTTTCTCATAGGGGTTTCTTTAGCCTTTGACCCTCTGGTTTCAGGTCGTCGTTGCCCATCTTTTGCTTTTTGGACATTGTTGGTGTTTTGTGTCTCTAAAGTGGCTTTTCTGGGTTCTTCTGGCACTTCTGGCCCTTCTGGCTCTTCTGGATTACCTTGTTGAGTGTTTGATTCAATTAAATGTTCAGATATTTTTTCGGATATTTGCTCCGATGCCTGTCCCTCTGCCCGAGCAAGATCTGCCATGTCATATATCCTCTGTGCCTGAGTCAGGCTTTGGCCCGCAGCTTGCCCGCTCAGTTGTACCTGAGTTCGTTTGTGTGTTCTTAGGGCAAGTGTTATAGTAGCTATAATGGTTATAGTGGAGAAATTAGAGAGTTTTGACCCCTTTGCTTCCACTGCCTCAGAGACCACTGATACGGCTAATGCCCTTACCTTATGTTTTAGAAGTGATTGTGGATCTCGCGCAGACCACCCTCTTATGGTATTTCTGTCACTTGGCAAGCGGCGGGGGTAATACGGTGCGCATCTGCGTGGTTGGCGTATCAAACCTGACCCTCCATACCTCTTACTCAGGTATCATATGGGGGACACATTTACCCCTTTTATTTTTGAAGCAGTCGAGTATGCTTTTGGCGGATTTGGGAGCAGGAATATGTAGATCATCCAATTACAGATTCCGCTTGATTTCACCAATGAATTTTGAAGGCTGCTCATTAATTTCTGCACCAGGAGTATAAAGGACATTAAGATACGAGAGCCCTGATGAAGTTCAAATGTTTGTTTGAACGAAACGCGTTGGCTGGATGTCCATTTAAATAGGATTTTTTAAAATATGAAATAAAGGAAGACTTTTTTTTAACACAACTGAGGATTTGTGGATTGCTATATTTCCAGGTGCACCATTCCACTTCTTTGTGAAAATCGATTTCTGCTTGGCAGCGGTATATAGGCGGGCACTGGAAAAGAAGCACACCAGGTCCTAATTGGTTGGAACTTTGTGTGAGGTGCAGTTAACTAGTTCGCCGTTGGTGTTTGGGTTGTTCGTACTATAATAGAATGTACTCATGATAGAATGCATGTGTGTAAATTAAAGTCTGATGCTTCACCACATAATCACGCCCCCAACAGTTTATCCATTGCTTCCACCACGCACAAATATGTTTTGCTATACAAAAGTCCTATTCGTTTTTTTGCACCAAGCTGTGCTTTCTTTTGCAGGTAGAAAAGGAGAGCGAGGCACCAACTCACTCATTGGGCTAAGAGATGCATTGTTTCAACAATCAGATGTGCACTTATGAAAAGCGTTTCGCTGTTTCTTTGTCTCTGAGGCACTGTTCCATGGCAGCGAGATAATAGGACGTGCAGCAACTAGTAACATTAATGGAAATTAAGTACAAATCTAATCACAAATTATGTCATTACACCATGCGAGTGAAATATTTGACAGGCGTGACAGAGCCATTACTTGCTTACGATAACCACAGGCTAAGTAAATTGTTTATACTTACATTACGCGTATTTTAGTTTATCCCAGAGGCGAGGAGCAGGGGAGCAAAGGCCAGCAGAGGAGCAGAGGAGCAGAGGAGCCGAGGAGAGGAGCTGAGGAGCCGAGGAGAGGTGGGGAGAGGAGGACACCATCTCACTCACCTTCGCTTTTAGTGAGAAGCGACTCAGCATCCAGCCTTTAGCCTCCAGACTCCAGACTCCTGCTGCCTGCCTGCGTGTATTCGGCGGCGGGGGAAGCTCCGTGCTCCGTGTTCCTGCAGCCTGCAGTCTGCAGCGGGAGAGGACACGGACGGCGGTCGGTAGCCCTTGTTTTCTTCAATACTTGCTGTGCAGGGTCAGAGCATCGAACGAGCGAGGAGCGAGGAGGCGGAGGCGAGGAGCAGGGGAGCAGGGGAGCAGAGGAGCCGAGGAGAGGTGGGGAGAGGAGGACACCATCTCACTCACCTTCGCTTTTAGTGAGAAGCGACTCAGCATCCAGCCTTTAGCCTCCAGACTCCTGCTGCCTGCCTGCGTGTATTCGGCGGCGGGGGAAGCTCCGTGCTCCGTGTTCCTGCAGCCTGCAGTCTGCAACGGGAGAGGACACGGACGGCGGGAGGGGGGGCGGGAGGGGACACGGGGGCGGGAGGGGACACGGACGGCAAAGCACTCACGCAAGCAGGAAAGGGTGCCGGCTCAATGCCGGGACAGATTCGGGGGCGTTCCCGGCGTCGCGTGACGTCGGCAAAAGCCAAAGAATCTCGGGAACGCCCCCGTGTCTGGTCCGGCATTGACGGACAGTCCCCTCGTCCAATGGCTAGGCTCCATTTATGGAGCCAGCCAATGAATGACGAGGGCCGACCCAAACCCACACACACAACTCAAGAGGTTTTTTGGCACATGCGCAAAGCGCATGGCCAGTCAAAACCTAAAAAGGGAAGGACTTAACATTTTTGACAGAGACCCTCCTGTGCGGAGTTCTGTGTCTCTGCCAGGAAAAAACATATAGAGGGGAAAATCAACAGATTTTTAACTACTGCCCTCACCCACAATTAAATGGCATGCTTCATCATCGGTCTGCTTACGACGCCCAGGTGCAGACCAACACACTGGCCAGAGCGCTACATTTTTTAAAAGAAAAGATAAATCTAGAAGGAGGGTAAAATAAGGTTAGGGAAAGTTTTCCCAAGAGGGATCACTAGTGCAGAAAAAAGTGCATGCTAAAACTACCTCAGAAAGTACCACTTGCAATCCTTTACTTTTGGGTCTCCCTTGGCAGGATTAAAAAAATCAGAGATTGGGTGTGTGGGAGAAGTTACCACTCCTTACCCCCTACTGCATTTACCAACATGTTTCGGCCAATTTTTACTTAATCATCAACACTGTAGTTCAGTCTTTGACGTTCATCCAGTTGCGTCAAGGTGTAAGCCACTGCAGTGGTTGCTTCTAGGCAACCAACAAGGGGAGGTGAAAAAAGATAACCTTGTGGATAGAAGATGTAGTTTGATTTAAGGGGATGAGATGCGATTCAAAGGGTATTTAAGGGTGCAAGGATAAGGGTTAATAGTGCAGCATTTCTGGACATATGGGTTCTGCTTAACCTACAATGGGAAGATGCCATAGGATTGTGCACATAGGCTGTCAGCTCTCCTCTCTAGCGGGATCACTCAAGAAAGCTGAACTTCAGTGATGGTTTGGGCATGTCTAGCTCCTAAAACTGAGAGACGGCAATCTGATTGACCCTGAACGGATACATAAGCTAGGGCACACTGTCGCAGTGAAAAGCTTAAGAATGGCTTAGGCCAAACTTTCAAAAGAGAAAAGTTGGAAAAATACAAACATAGGAATAGAAGCATAATGCAAATGGTAAATCTATCATGCAAACAGGTGGCCATGCTACTAACCAACCATGGTAAGCTAGCTTTGAACTAGCATTAAACATGGCTAGCTAACCACCGTATACCAGAAAAAGGTTTGTGCTGCTCAGGCAAAGGGCACAATAGCCATCACAGTAGCGTTCAGTAATAAGTAGTTCTGCATTGCCCTTATGATGTTTTCCATACCCAGAGTTGCTTGAATTTCTTGCAGAACAAAGTAGTAGATGCGTTTCATTGGTAAGAAAGTGTTTCATTGAAATTTGAAATCAACAGCTTAGCGATTGCAATCTCTCCTGAACTAATCAATGATTTGAAATGTTTAGTCCTGCTGGCCTAGACTACATTGGAACTGTGTGTGTGTGTGTGTGGGTGTGTGGGTGTGTGTGTGTGTGTGTTTGTGCATGTGTGTGTGCACCTTTGTTTCAACCTGTTGATGTGCGTCTGTCTATTGCTGTTTCATTTGTCTTTTCCTTTTGGAGGCATTGTTGATAGTTTTGTGGCTTTCAATGCAATGTTGTGCTCAAATGGCTTTGATATGTTAACCCCTTCGCTGCTGGCCCGTTTCCGCTGCTGTGCGGTAAACAAATGAACAGGGGCGGGCCATGACGAACCCCAGCCGTCATCAGCACACGAGCACCGTAGTGCATGACGGCTGGGGTTCGTCATCAGCATACAAGGGGTTAATGTTAATAACTTCTAAATAGTAGGTGTTGGGATGGGAGTGTCCCCTGCATGGAGTACAGTTATGCTCCCCTACATGGAGTACAATTTGGTTTCCTTGCTCTAAGTGCCCAATTGCTTGTATTCTGGTATCCTGTTTTTCAGATCTTGCCTGAGACTGCCAATGTGATGTTGCTTTCCAAACATTTTGTTTACTTACAGAGGTGGTTAGAGCCCACCCATTGCTTACCATAGGTTGATTTCATTGTCACTAAGATTTCCTTTCTTCTTTTTGGTCGGTGTGCCTGCTTCACTTTCCCTTTGTGTTTTGTATCTCCCCTAGGGCATGACCCAAGTACTGCTTCCTCATCTAGTGCTCTCCTGCTGCTAGTGCTTTTGGAGCAACTTTTTTTCTTTTAGTTGCAACAACTGTTTAAGAGTGAATGGGTTTGCAAGTTGTCTCCCCTCTGTCTTCCTGCTTTTCATTGTTGCTTGCCTCCTCCCACCATGCACCCAGTTGTTGCTTGCCTCCCTCCCACTCTGTCCTGCTTTGTTGCTTGCTCCCTCACTCCGTCTTGCGTTGTTGCTTGCCCTTAGCAAGCAACCCTCCCTCCCTTGCTATTGCTTGTGTGTTGTTGCTTGCCCACTCCGTATGATTGCTTGCCTGCATTGTTGGTTCACGCTCCCTGCGTTGCTTTGCCTGATCCTGGTTGCCCCTCCCACATAGTTGCTTGCCCCCCACCCAGTTACTCCCCTCCCTTCCACCGCCCCTGCATTGTTTTCACCTTCCCCGCGTTGTTTTATTTGCCCCCTCCTGCCATCCCCTCCCTTGCTGTTGCTTGCCCCTTCTAGTTCTTTCCTGCTGCGCTTTGCTTGCTCCCTCCTTCCGCGCTTTGCTTGCTCCCTCCTTCCAATGTTGCTTGCCTGGGTTGTTCTCCAAGTCCCACACTCCTACGTGGTTGCTGTTCCTCGTCCCAGCATTTTTGCTTCCTTTCTCCCATCACTCCATTAAAAGCAAGCATTGGTAAACCCAATAGTTCTTGTCTATGTTACCAATTGGCTTTGTCACTTTTTTTGCCATTTTGCCATTTTGCATAGCAGCGCAGCTGAAAGCTTAAAACAAACACTATGAAGCGGCCAGCACCTCAATGTTTTTATTTATTGCTGGCAGGGATGGATGCCTCTACACCTTCTGTGTTACACAGCCTCTCTCCCTCCCTAGTTGCCTCCCACCCACCCTCCCACCAGCGATTTAAAAAAAAAAAAAATATATATATATATATATATATAAAAAAAATTAGCCATGCTTTTGTGCTACACAGTTAAAACAAAGCCAGTAAGTGTCACATAAGCGAGACCTATGCATGTAGATTGTTGGCCCCGACTTCATGCTAATGTAGTATACATGCAGAGGTCTAGGCCTGTCCCTTGACACTTTGTCACCCTGACAGCAAATCATATTTTATGTATTTGATGGTGTTCAGTATTATTACAGCTATATAGTCCTTAATTATGATTGGTGAGTTTTAAGAGAACGGGAGTTAATGAATTCCATCAGATGCACAAGCCAAAATTCTTCCTGTTACTGTCTATTTAATTTTACACATGTTTACATGCACAGATAATACAGTACACTCTCCGCATTACTAAACCCCATTGTGTATGCTTGATAATGGAAACTAAATGGTTCTTCATATTTTTATCCCCAGACATGGAGGTAGAGCCCTGTCCACCATGGGTCCAAAGATGTGGAACAAATTACCTTTGGCTCTAAGGTTATGCAAAGAGCACCTTACTTTCCGCAAACAGTTAAAAACTATCCTGTTCAAAAATGAAATCTAAATCCCATCCCTCTGTATATCTGCTGTTTTACCGGTCAAAAAGCGCAGAGATACTCCTGGCGGAGTGATTCAAGCGCTATATAAACTCACAAAAAAATAAATAAATACTGTTAAACAATTACATGAGGCTCTCATCTTAAATTCAAATATTCTTAAATTCCTTTGTCCTATTCATTTTTTGCATGCCAACATTGTTGCAACACAAGTTTTACGTACACCTGTGGAAAAAATGGTACAGTGCATTACCTCTGAAGGTAAACCATGATGCACGTGCTTGATTGCTTTTTGTCTCCTTTTAAAGATTGCTCATACTACCACATCACTTGCAGTGTTTGTGTGTGTTTGTGTGTATGTATGTATGTATGTATGTATGTATGTATATATGTGTAAATATATTACTACTGGCAGTCGCCAGTAGGTAGTTATAGTTAGTATTATTTTCAAAAGGAAAATCGCAACATTCTATTGGGAATAACTTTAGCGCCGGTTGAGGAATCTGCCTGACAATTTCCTCAAATTTGCCTCGCGGCGCTCCGGTCCTTCCCTGAAAGTTTGGGGGGGATTCGTCAAGCAGGGGCTGAGATAAAAGGGGGGTCCCAAAACGTGTTTTCCCCATGTTAATTTCCATAGGGCGGTCGACCTCACTTTTAGCCCGAACGGCTGAATGGATTTCCACCAAACTTGGCAAAATTGTAGGGACTGGTAGCCCGATGTGCCTTTGCTATGTCTCAAGATATGTGCTCCAGTGGATGTTGAGTAATTTAGGTTAAAAATAAGCGCGACCCGGGGCGCGAACCAGCGCGCTACGCGAGTTCGCGCGCTGAAAGCTGATTGGCTCTCGGGTGTCTGTAAACATTCCAAACAGTCCGGAGCGGCCGCCATCTTGTGTCTCGGTAGGATCGAGACACAAGAGGTGGCAAAAACAAAGAGGGAAATGACCAAAAGGGGGCAGGATAGACCCCCCTGACCCCCTAGGTTTGATGTGGGGGCCATAAAAGGGCCCAGCGGGGCAAAAAGAAAAATTCCGATTTGCGCGGGTGGAGCGCCCGATACGCGCACCGGGAAGCGGACCGGGGAGCTAACCATGGGGAAAAAAGAATGACAGTTTTAAAAAAAATGTAGCCTTTTTTTATAAATTGGAGGTAGTTCTAAAAAGAACAGTTTTTTTTCTTCTTTTTGTTGTTTATTTTTTTTATTTTTTGGAACATTTTATACTTTTTTTGGCTTTTATGAAGTTTTATATTTTTTTTGTATTTTTTATGGGAACAAACAAAAAACAGGGAATTGTAAAAAGCTCAACTGGAGCAAAAAAAAAACGGGAACAAATTAAGGCTTATTTCGGCACCGGTGGTTGTCTCCAGCACGGTTTATAAGTTTGATGCTCTGCTCCCCATAAGAAATGGTAATCCCACAAAATATACAAGTAATCTTGTAGTCTCCAAACTGGCGTTGAATGCATGGGACCATCTCTCTAGTATCAGGACCCGATGGAGTGGGTTGTTTAGAGGTGCTCAGAGAAGATTGGGGAGGGTTTTTGGTCAGTTCTCTGACCTCTGCTGCAGAATAGTAATTGGGGTGCTTTCGTTGCATGTGGCGTAGCATTGTGTGATTCCCAAATGAATATTTTTTTGCACGGTTTCCCCTGGTAAGTTATGCGCCACAGATGAGACAGGTCACCTTTGCAGTATTAACTTTTTTGAAACTCCTTGGGATTTTAAAAAACTCCCATATAAAGTGCTCCTTAAGTTTATATGGGGGATTGTCTTCAGGCAGGAACTGCCTTCTCTCCTCCTCCTCCTCCTCCTCCTCTTCTTCTTCACCACCAATGTGATGTTGTGGTGGTCCTTGTGGTGGTGGTGGTGGTGGTGCAGATGCTCCAGCTGCTGCTGCTAATGTAGCCATTTCTCTATCAATAGAAGCAGGTCTTCCTCACTCAAAGAATAAAGTGAGAATGAGAAAAAAAGGTGGGGGCTTTCATCATTTGGAAATCAAAACTGTTCTGAACCTATGAAAAGTGTTATTTGCATGTCACATGACCAGGGCTTTCATCATTTGGAAACCAAAACTGTTCTGAACCAATGAAAAGTGTTATTTTCAGGTCACATGACCCGACGCGCTTACGCTACGCGCCCCGGGTCGCGCCCGGCAGCGCTTACGTAGCGTGTTCATATGCGCGTGGATGCTTCCGGGTGCACTTACGCCATGCATATCACGCGGACGCGGCTACGTCACGATGTTGTTTTTTTTCGCGGCAATAGCGCTAACGGGACGCTCACCGGTACGCGCCCTGGGGCGCGCCGCAGGACTGCGCTTACCGGTGTGCTCACAGGGACGCGCACCGGGAGCGCTCCAGGGCAAAAAAAAAAAAAAAAAAAATTAAGAATATACATATAAAAAATAGTATTACATAAATATACAATATAGGATTCATTAAAAAAAATAATATATATTTCATTGCTATAGAAATTTGCTATTAAAAAGCCTATGACATTCACTGAAAAAACCATAGGTTTCACATCAGTTATAGTTAGGAATCGGCATTTAAAAAACCTTTGAAATTAACTGAAAAAACCATAGGTTTCACACCAGTTATAGTTAGGAATCAGCATTTAAAAAACCTTTGAAATTCACTAAAAAAAACACAGGTTTCACACCAGTTATAGTTAGCTGGAAATTTTACTGACATAAAACCATTGAAATTCCCACATTATAGTTAGTTGGACTCACTATAACTTGCGCGCCTGCAATGCACTGCTGATGACGTCACATATTACATCACTCATGACATGGTCAGTGACATCACTCATAACATCACTAATGACACCATCCTTGTGACAGAGTGACAAACCTCCTTTCAGTGTAATGTAACCCTTGAAACACATATTCAAAAATAGAAAATAACATTTTCAAAAAAAATGGAGATACCCATACCAGTTACAACAACCAATTCAGTAATACCACCATCTATATACACATCCACTCATTCACCAACAGTTTTATATAGTCACTCATACATATATTCACTCATCATATGTAGTGAAACACCTATACATCCTGTTACACACCGACAGTCATCCAAAAGTTACTCACACACATACTCACACATGCAAAGAAACTTTTGAACATCCATTTATTTGCATATACAGCTATACACACACTACCAGCTTACTTCTAAGGAAACTTACACATACTTACTCTCTTAAACAATCACTTATAGAAACACATACTTATTTAAACAGGAACTCTTACAATCTTTCACTCTCGCATATACTCACTTATATACATCAATACTCACATATACTAGTTTAAAACATGTCGTTACTGATAAAGACACTAGTGAGACAGTCATTCACTCACTAACACACTCATCCACCCATACAGTCCTGCACATATGTTGTGTTCAAAACACATACAAACATAGTCAGTCATTGATGCATCTATGTTCTAAGTCATACCCCCACCAAACCATACAGACACTCCTACTGATACTAAAAACAACATCTAATAACCCATATACACACACATGTTGCTACTCACAAACCCATGCAGCCACTTATACACAAAGTGAAACACTAATACATATATTTAAATATTTCTCACTAATATATGTATTCACTAAGATACACTTAATAAGCCAGTTAACCAATCAATTTTTTTAAAAAATGCATCCATTTAGACACTGATTTAAACATTTATTCTTCCGTTGACTTTTACATATACATATTTCTTTTTCAGAAAGACGCACATTCACTGGATGGTGTCATCAATGATGTCATGAGTGATGTAATATGTGACGTCATCAGCAGTGCATTGCAGGCGCGCAAGTTATAGTGAATCCAACTAACTATAACGTGGGAATTTCAATGGTTTTATGTCAGTAAAATTTCCAGCTAACTATAACTGGTGTGAAACCTATGGTTTTTTCAGTGAATATATATATATATATATATATATATATATGTGCACGGATGGCGGAACGGGGGTGTAACAAAAGAAGAAAAACGTACCGCTCATCGCAATGTCTCTCCTCCGCGTCGCACCCTAGCTTCTCTAAGCCAATCACAAAGCTGCAGTGCAGCGTTGTGACTGGTCTGAGCGACGGGGGTCGGCAGTCAGACAGGCAATGGGAGCCTGGGCATGCACTCCACCCAGGCAGTGATGCAGCCTGGATGTAGAACATGCAAAGCGTACATGACTGTTTGGCCGTCCAACAGTCATGCACACTTAGTGTACCACCACTCCACCCCCTGCTCTTCTGTCACCTGCAAAGCTGCCGCAGCAGGAACAAGTACATTTATAATAACCTTTGTTATGGTCATTTTATTTTTCCTTTATTTCACTAGTTTAAAGCACTGGGGCGACACTCCTATGCCTTAGGAGGAGCCGCCACTGATGAAGATATATGGATTTATGTATATATTTATGTGTATTTGTATCTATTCTGCAATGCTTGAATGAATATACTTGTTGACTATTGTAGATATATGAAGAATGATAAAAATGTAGTGTAGGTTAAAATCATTATCAAATATCAATGGCATAGAACTCAAAGCTCTCAAAACACAGGGAACCATAACATTCATCATGTTTTGTTGTACACACCAGCAGCCTTAGAACTACAGACTATTTAACACCTTGGCTGCTAGAGGTTTTCCCCCCCGGTGCTGGACTCACAGAGTTACCTTTATTCATGACGAGCTCAGCTCGTCATAAGCACAGCTCAACCGTGCCTCATGACGAGCTGAGCTCGTCATGAGCAGCGAAGGGGTTAATCTTGAACACTAGCTTGTGTGTGTGTGTGGGTATATATATATATATATATATATATATATATATATATATATATATATATATATATATATATATATATATATATATATATATATATACGCAAGGATGGCGTGCTTAAGCCACTTAGACTTCTTTACAGTACAAGGGAAACCCAAAGGAGCGATAGGTCAGGGACCTTGGGTGCATATATTGATTCAAGGAACATTGGTCCCTAACAAGTAATTGATAACTTGGAATAAATATAGATCAGAAATTAAGGTCTATATGAACTGTCCAGCCGGACAGAGTTTAATAACACAATTGTAGAATTTGTCAATCCATTAAATACAATACAATACCAAAAGTGGGACACAGCCTGTGTCCTACTACTGTATAAGAGACAATTGTGACACAAATGAACATGAATGAGGCAAGAGCAAGCAGTCTGCATACATTCCAAATTTTTGGTAGACAATTATTTGCACAGGGTACACTGTTGTGATTTAAATAGTAGTCAAATCAAATCATCCAGTGTAAGGTGTCGACGACGTTTCGATCCCCTTAGGGCATTACGGGATCATCATCAGGACATTCACAATTCATGCCTTATCATACTAAAACCAAAATCATGCCCAACCATTTGAGGTAAAACATAGACAATAATTAAACACAATAGGAACAATAAACATAGGAAAAAAACGGGGAGGGGAAAGTAATTTTAGCAAGGCGTTGCTTAAAGAAATGCGTTACTACATCTATTGTTGAATTGTGGGCGTGATGGTGATTAAGGAGATTGTCTTTCTGAACATTTGGAAGATAATGTAAATGTCAATCGGTCCTTAAGTTCGGTCGGATGTAGAACAATTGGTAGTTGGTGTCTGTCACTTAATTAGAAAAATATTGAGTGGTCTAATTGTGCCATATTACTGTTGCGTAGGAAAGCACTCACATCAGAGACACACTCCTTATAAAAACAAGGAAGGATGTTTAGTTAGTGCCCTTGCTGCATAGTCTGGATTTTGCTGCAAGAAACCCAGCCCAGGGACTTGCAGTGTTCAATTTTCAAAAGACTACTTAAATGTAAATTGGCTGTAGTTTAGGCACATGTCTGCAAAGCTTACACGTGCTGAAAGTTGCTTGCAAATTCTTCTGTTTTTACAAATGTAAGACTTTAAAAAAAAAATCATAATTATAAATTGTAGCATGGTGACATCTTGAAACCCCGCCTGGCTCTCTCACATAAAACAAGCTGTATGTGATCCAGTCATGGCGCACACCCATAGAGGTTATTAGCAGGAGTATAACATACCAGACCTTTTTAGTATTACATTATTAGCGATTGCGAGGTATAGTTGCCCAGTACAGTTCTATGCGCTACCATACATGTTTCAACAGATGACTAGTGTGTCAGTATTTATCCGTTATATATCCTGTTCCACGGATGCTTCTTTTGCTTGAATTCAAATACATTTTGCTATGTTTCAGAAATCAATCCACTGATGTATAAGTTCTCTTTGAAATCAAAGTCACAGTATGAGACAATATTTGTATTTATTTATTGGTAATCATTTTGAATTTATTGTTATTTTTTAATTGGTAATTAATTTTTATGAATTGCCAATTAATTTGTATTAATTGATTAATTGTTAATTATGTTAATTCTCTAAATTTATTTTCTGTAGCGGGTTGTGGGTTTATAGGGGAATAGGGTGGGAAGTAATTTAATTGTAATTAAGTAAAAAAAAAAAAATTTATTGGTATTAATTTTAAATGTATTGTTAATTAATTTTTAGTTGGTAATTAATTTCTATTAATTGGCAATTAATTTTTATTAATTGGTAATTATTTTGTATTAATTAAATATTTGATAATTATGATAATTGTATTAATGTATTTTCTGTAGTGGGATGTGGGTTTATAGGGGAATAGGGTGGGAAGTAATGTAATTGTAATTAATTACATGTTAAAAATACTTTTTGTGTATTGATAATTAATTTACTGTTAATTTTTAATTAGTATTAATTTGTATTATTAATTAGTTTTTGGTATTGAAAATTAATTAGTTGTTAAATAATTATGAATAGGTTATTAATTTCTAATAACTAATATATAGTTGTATTTCTAATTAATTATTACATAATATTAAATTGGTTATTAATTTCAATTAATGTTTTATTGGGATTGATATTTATTTTTAATAATATATTAAATCATTACTTTCCCTACTGTTAAACTCACTGGAGTGGGAATAGTAATTTTCACCCTCCCGCTATCCAACGCTTTCCCTACTGTTGCACTCGCTGGAGTGGGAATAGTATTTTTTACCCCTACGCTATCCAACGCTTTCCCTACTGTTGCACTCTCTGGAGTGGGAATAGTAATTTTTACCCCTACGCTATCCAAAGCTTTCCCTACTGTTGCACTTTCTGGAGTGGGAATAGTAATTTTCACACTCCCGCTATCCAACGCTTTCCCTAATGCTGCACTCTCTGGAGTGGGAATAGTATTTTTTACCCCTACGCTATCCAACGCTTTCCCTACTGTTGCACTCTCTGGAGCGGGAATAGTAATTTTTACCCCTACGCTATCCAATGCTTTCCCTACTGTTGTACTCTCTGGAGTGGAAATAGTAATTTTTACCCTTCGAATATCCAACGCTTTCCCTACTGTTGCACTCTCTGGAGTGGGAATAGTAATTTTTACCCCTATGCTATCCAACGCTTTCCCTACTGTTGCACGCTCTGGAGTTGGAATAGTAATTTTTACCCTCCCGCTATCCCACGCTTTCCCTACTGTTGCACTCTCTGGAGTGGGAATAGTAATTTTTACCCTTATGCTATCCAACGCTTTCCCTACTGTTGCACTCACTGGAGTGGGAATAGTATTTTTTACCCCTACGCTATCCAACGCTTTCCCTACTGTTGCACTCTCTGGAGTGGGAATATTAATTTTGACCTCTACGCTATCCAACGCTTTCCCTACTGTTGCAATCTCTGGAGTGGGAATAGTATTTTTTTACCCCTACGCTATCCAACGCTTTCCCTACTGCTGCACTCACTGGAGTGGGAATAGTATTTTTTACCCCTACGCTATCCAACGCTTTCCCTACTGTTGCACTCACTGGAGTTGTAATATTAAATGTTACCCTCCTGCTATCCTACAGTAAAATATTGTACATTTTTTTATTAATAACTTAAATTAATTATATCTTAATTTTAAGGTTATTTGAGTATTTTTAAGTATGTTTTAGTTAATTATATTTATTTTTTCATTAATTTTAACTTACTTTTAAGACATTTAAAAAAAATCGATATTTTGACTGACTATATTTTTTACAGACTATATTTTGGATTCGATATTTTTGTACTTACCTGTTTGTAGATAGGAATGCGATATTTTGGCATTCTATATTTTGGTGACTATATTTTGGTAAGTCTATATTTTGTCATTCTATATTATGTCAGTGATCCTTTTGCAAGCCTTTAAAAGCTTCAAGTTTATTCCAGGTGACCTGTAACGTTCTAGCATCTTGGTGCTTGTTTCCCAGAGCACTGGGCATTGATTCTTGATGGTTTGGTTGAATTTCCTGGCCAATTCCATTTAATCCTTGGGGTTTCTGGTGGTCGAATTCTGTGGGGGTACTCGGTCTGTTGCCAAACATATTAACTTAAAGTGGTCCATTGCTTATTGTTGTTCTTGCTTATTGGTTGCCTTGTCAATCTAATTTTCTTGCTTCTTATTTTAGTATTTGTGGCCTTTCCCTCCTTCTCATGTTTGTCCCGTCTCTCGAGAAAAAACATTATTGTGCCCTTATTCAGAAAGTCGTTGTCTCCTTCTGCTACTTCTTTTCTGTCTCTGGACATCTTGTGTATCCCTCTGCCACTATCCTCTCTTTATTTCTCATTTCATCCCATACCCCGCTGCCGTTTCCCCCTCTCCATCCTTCAGACCATCTCTTTAATCTCCCCGTTAACCTTTCAGTCACTCAATGTATCTTTCTCTCTTAGTCCCCTTCTTACTCTCCTAGGCAATGTATTCTCTACCAGCACTGTGTAACCTTATTTCAAACCAGTCTCTCTCGCGCACCTGCAACTCCCCCAGACCATCCCTTTAATTCCTCTCATTCTTTTTATTCTCTCTTAGATCCTCTCATGTGGCCTATCCCACCTGCCTCTCTTACGCCACCCCTCCTAACCCTCCCCCTACCTGCCTCTCTTACACACCTCTCCTAACCCCGCCTGCCTCTCCTACACATCTCTCCTAACCCTCCCCGCTTGCCTCTTACACATCTCTCCTAACCCTCCCGCCTGCCTCTTACACACCTCTCCTAACCCTCCCGCCTGCCTCTTACACATCTCTCCTAACCCTCCCCCGCCTACCACTCTATAACATCTGTCCTAACCTTCCCCGTCTGCCTCTCAGGGCCGGTCCTAGGCATGGGCGGTATGGGCAGCTGCCCAGGGCCTCCCGCTCCTGGGGGCCCCGCCGCAGGCCCCGCAGTAGATCGCAGAACAGGGCCCCACCGCCGGCCAGTCATAAAATCAGGAGAAAAAAAACGCTTCTCGCACTTGCGCAGCTGAGGCAATAATTTACAGTAAGGCAGTCCGTCAGTCACCGTGCACGCACCTCACCACCTAGCTTAGGGACCACCTAGCCTGGTGGTGCCTTAGTGGTGGTGGTGGTGCCGTCTGCCGTGCGCAGTGCGCGGGCGCCAGGCTAGGCCGTTATAGATGTGGGTCCCAGGGCCGTCAAAGCGCTACCTATGACGGCCCTTGACATCATTTTGGCCAGCCCACGCTCTGCAGTTAACAGCACTGTGACGCAGCACGCACCCCGTATGCGCGCTCCCTGGCCAGGAGGAGGGTGGAGTCGGGAGTCGGTTCGGGACGCGGGCCCCGGTCGTTGTTGATTGGCATAAGTTGGTTAACGTCTTAGGTAAGAAGTGAGACCTCCTGCTATATTATATGTACATGATGATGATTGCATACAGAGAGACTCCTGATCCATCGCTTGTCGTCATTCATGAGTTTCCAGTGGCGGATCATGGTGACATTTGCAAGTGGTGGGGCGTAAAATGATTGTGATACTTCACCGTAGCGAGCGAGCGATACTGGGGCCTTCATATATTCTCAAAGAATCTGCCTCTGCCGCATATTGCACATTTTTGAGTTTGCCGGAACACTGAACACTCGAAGTGGACAACCAGGTTCGAATCTCGAAGTCTCGCCTTGCTCAACATGCTTTGATTCTAGGCATATCACCTAATCTCCGTGCTTAAAAAATGATTGTGGCCTTATGCATCCATGCTAATATTTTAGAAGAAGAAAGCGGGAGACTTTTAAAAAAACGTAATAAAAACAAGTAATCAGGAAAATGAATGTCAAACATTGAGCTCTATTTAGGGAGAGGGAATTTCAAGCGGGCGACAGACAACATGAAGCTATTTTATGGCTTACAAAATCGGTGGTCCCGCCTGAATCAGGTGACGGTCTTGGAATTCTGTAATTGAACTGGTGCTCATGTAAAGCTTTATAAAATTGCAACAAAAAAAACCCCTGCTTTAGGGGATAGTCTCAGGCTAACAGCCGAATCTTCCAAATTCATGGGAAACTTAAGTTCACCACAAAGCCTACAGGCGACGTTCAACTGCTGTTTTCATGCCTCATTGATAAGTTTAACCATGCATTGATAACCATGCAGCGTTCTATCGTGTGCGTCATGTTTTGCAGCGCATTCCTTTTTTTCGTGCCCAAAGCCCATATTGGCCTTGCAGCGCTATATACAACAATGGGTGCGTGCTACAGCACTGCTACTGTCCTCTTCCACGCTCAATAACTCTCGATAGAAAAATACAGTGCCTTCCCCTTCGGCCGCCAGGCGCCAGCGTCAGGTGCATTGAACCGCCGATCTAATGGTGTATCCTTTGCAGATGAAGTAGAATAAGAGTTGGCTGTGGAACATGATGAGTGCTAAGCAGGTGTTCCAAGGCCACTAATGTCATAAATACACCTCTTTGCTTGTAGCTTTTGGCGCGTGAGGAAAAAGATGAGCGTGTGCCACATGGTGCTTGAGTATGTTGGTGATTTGCCTTACATTCTCACCAATTAATTTGTTGTGAACATATATATTGCCATGGGAAACAAGGAGGGAGCCAGGCCCGGATGGACAGGTGAGGAGGCAGGGCCTTCTTTAAACAAACACACAAAAGAGTGCCTCACCACCTACATTAGAATCCACACTTGAGGAGAGTTAACCACGCAAATTATCGTAATCAACTGGGTATTTTTATTTATACCAACGTTTTTATCAATTAATCAAAGTTTGTCGAAAAATCATGAATGAGAAAACACACAAAGACAGTTATCAACAATACATATTTACACCAAAATTAATGGGCTTATCATTATGCAAATGAATTGTGGTCTAAGAGAAAGACATTCAAGCATCAATGACCAGATAATTTAAAAAAACAAACAGAATAATTTAAACATGTGCAGTATAAAACAGTGAATTTACAAAAAATAGGAAATGGGTTTAGTGCCCAGAGAAGTTAAGAGAAAGGGAAAGAAATTAGCAATGAAGCAAATACAATGTGTAACTCTTTTTACAACCAACAAGAGCTGGTGTGAGGGAACAGATCACAATAATTCTTTGCTAACTGGCCGACGCGTTTCGATTCCAGGTAGTGGTTTCCCGGAATCTCATCAGGGCGCAATGAATCTGTCAGTGTAGGCGTTGAAATGAATTCGAAAAAGAGCACGTTGAGTCAGTAAGTGCAGGAATGGGCTTTTGACGCGTTTCGATTCCAGGTAGTGGTTTCTCGGAATCTCATCAGGGCGCAATGAATCTGTCTGTGGGGTGAAAGAGGGTAACCAAATTTAATTTATGGAATGGTAGACACTAGGCCCTATTTTTGTGACACTTCGTTGTTTATAATGAACCTACCAGTGTAGGCGTTGAAATGAATCCGAAAAAGAGCACGTTGAGTCAGTAAGTGCAGGAATGGGCCTTTCGTTATGTAGTCGCAGTGAGGGCGGGGGCCACCTGAAAGAGCGAAAGAGCCATTAGAATGCTGGCCCCAAATTACTGTGGACAGTCGGTGAATGGAAAAGAAAGAAGCCTACCGTCAGCTGGGAAGCTTTAAGGAAAGCTGGCGACTGGCATTATATTCAATTAGTCTTCCATGGCGATTTTAGGAAGAGCCGTGCAGGGCGGGCACTGTAGGGGCAAGAGGGCATTTACATCAGGATCACATTCGGGAGTCACTCAATTGCGCTTTGTAACTCTCGATTGGAAACGTACCTGAGGGAATCAGTCCCGGTACCGAGTGGCCTTGTGTATTTAAATTTGTTCTTATCTTCGTGAAGTCAGGATGTTCCACGGCATCCGCTGCAAGAATTAGCGGAGTCGGTTGATAAAAAGCTAAACCAAGCCGTGAATTAAATGGCACGGTAAGAGTATGGAGGAGCGTATCGTACCTGTGTCTGCCTCAGAAGGTGACGAGTTCCAATATGGAGAGACCAGATGGAAACGCACCGAATTTTCCAACTGCAAGACCAAGAATGTTGTGTATCTGGTCTTGTGTCCCTGTGAAAAAATCTATATAGGGAAAACAAGACAACAAGTCAACACCCGCATCTGCCAGCATAGGTCCCGGATCAAAAACAAAATCCTGAATGCCCCGATGGTTGAACACTTTTTGGAAGCCAAACATAACGAAAATGAACTCAAATGGACTGTGTTGCACGCATTCCGACCTTTACACCGCAACGCAGACGTGGACAGAATGCTCCTTAGAAAGGAGGCATATCTTATCCTTAAGTTTAACAGTGTACAAAAAGGCCTCAACAGCCTATCAGAAATCGCAAGACTTTAATTCCATAGTGCCTTGGCTGTATGCAGCAGCCACCGCTGTTCGCCTTGCCTCGTTCCTCCTCAAAAAATGAATTGCAGAAATCCTGTATACACGGGGCCCCTCTTCACCGATGCAAAGCATTCACTTGCTTTGTGAAGACACATATAGAACTACGTCTCCCATAAGGCTTAGCTCTCCATCTGAGGGCTTGTAATAGGTATACACACCCACTTTCACGCTGAAACCAGCGCAGAACGCCGTTTACCAGGACTGAGGGAGACACAGGTACGATACGCTCCTCCATACTCTTACCGTGCCGTTTAATTCACGGCTTGGTTTAGCTTTTTATCAACCGACTCCGCTAATTCTTGCAGTGGATGCCGTGGAACATCCTGACTTCACGAAGATAAGAACAAATTTAAATACACGAGGCCACTCGGTACCGGGACTGATTCCCTCAGGTACGTTTCCAATCGAGAGTTACAAAGCGCAATTGAGTGACTCCCGAATGTGATCCTGATGTAAATGCCCTCTTGCCCCTACAGTGCCCGCCCTGCACGGCTCTTCCTAAAATCGCCATGGAAGACTAATTGAATATAATGCCAGTCGCCAGCTTTCCTTAAAGCTTCCCAGCTGACGGTAGGCTTCTTTCTTTTCCATTCACAGACTGTCCACAGTACGTTGGAGCCAGCATTCTAATGGCTCTTTCGCTCTTTCAGGTGGCCCCCGCCCTCACTGCGACTACATAACGAAAAGCCCATTCCTGCACCTACGGACTCAACGTGCTCTTTTTCGAATTCATTTCAACGCCTACACTGGTAGGTTCATTATAAACAACGAAGTGTCACAAAAATAGGGCCTAGTGTCCACCATTCCATAAATTACATTTGGTTACCCTCTTTCACCCCACAGACAGATTCATTGCGCCCTGATGAGATTCCGGAAAACCACTACCTGGAATCGAAACGCGTCAAAAGCCCATTCCTGCACTTACTGACTCAACGTGCTCTTTTTCGAATTCATTTCAACGCCTACACTGACAGATTCATTGCGCCCTAATGAGATTCCCGGAAACCACTACCTGGAATCGAAACGCGTCGGCCAGTTAGCAAAGAATTATTGTGATCTGTTCCCTCACACCAGCTCTTGTTGGTTGTAAAAAGAGTTACAAATTGTATTTGCTTCATTGCTAATTTCTTTCCCTTTCTCTTAACTTATCTGGGCACTAAACCCATTTCCTATGTTTTGTAAATTCACTGGTTTATACTGCACATGTTTAAATTATTCTGTTTGTTTTTTGAAATTATCTTGTCATTGAAGCTTGAATGTCATTCTCTTAGACCACAATTCATTTGCATAATGATCAGCCCATTAATTTTGGTGTAAATATGTATTGTTGATAACTGTCTTTGTGTGTTTTCTCATTCATGATTTTTCGACAAACTTTGATTAATTGATAAAAAACGTTGGTATAAATAAAAATACCCAGTTGATTACGATAATTTGCGTGGTTAACTCGCCTCAAGTGTGGATTCTAATGTAGGTGGTGAGGCACTCTTTTGTGTGTTTCATATATATTTCCATGGCAAATCACTGCAGAAACCCAATAACATAGTAACCTAGTGAGCCTAGGAGCTTTAGTTTGGGGGTTTTGGTGTGAGATGTGTTTTTCTCCAGGATGATGTGGTACATTATGAATAGGGCTCCCGGTTTTATGGTATTTATTTTTTTGCCATTTCTGTCTGTATTTATCCACATATATTTGTTGCCAATTTTATCTGTATTTATCCATATTTATTTCTGGTTTTGTGGAAAAATGAATCTGAAATTACTATATTTCCACAAATAACTAAGATCAAAAGTCCAGCGAAGTCACTTTCTGTGATGTCACTTCTTGCGACACAATGTGCAATTAGAGGGGCCTCGCATCTTCCCTTTCGCCCGGGGCCTCAGAAGGCCTAGGACCGGCACTGCTGCCTCTTACACATCTCTCCTAACCCTCCACATCGCCCTCACTCTATCTATCTATCGCCCTCTACCTATCGCCCTCTATCTATCCATCTATTGCCCTCGCTCTATCTATCTATTGCCCTCACTCTCTGTCTGTCTATCGCACTCACTCTATCGCCATCACTCTATCTATAGATCGCCCTCACTCTACCTGTCTTTCTATCTATTTACCTATCTATCTATCTATCTATCTATCTATCTATCTATCTCCCTCACTCTATCGGCCTCCCTCTTTCTATCTATGGCCCTCCCTCTATCTATCTATCTATGGCCCTCCCTCTATCTATCTATCGCCCTCCCTCTATCTATCTTATCGCACTCACTCTATCTATCGCATCACCACAACATCACTCAACACCACCACAGCATCACTCAGGGGCACCACCACAGCATCACTCAGGGGCACCACCACAGCATCACTCAGGGGCACCACCACAGCATCACTCAGGGGCACCACCACAGCATCACTCAGGGGCACCACAGCATCACTCAGGGACACCACAACATCACTCAGGGACACCACAACATCACTCAGGGGCACCACAACATCACTCAGGGGCACCACAACATCACTCAGGGGCACCACAACATCACTATATGCTACCATAGCATCACTGAACACCACAGCATCACTCGTCGCCACCCCAACATCACTCGGCGCCACCACAGCATCAATCTGTGCAACCATTCAACAACAACTGGTTCAAATATGCTCTCTCAATGTTTCAAGCTTTATTACAAATGTACAAAAAGATGTTAATATTTCACTTCTGTTCTTGGATTTTCGTCATAATAAATTATACTGAACATAATCTTCAAGTTATTTACAAAAATGTAAGCTATTGCCAATATAAATTAAAATAACTTTAATTTAAGTAATAATTATAAAAAAATTAAAAGCCATTGTTATTTGTAATATCAATACATCTAAGTCACGTAAATACAACACATATTGCATTACAAATGCTATAGGTGTCACATTTGCGAAAGTTATAACTATTGGCATTGTAAATGACAAAGCTATTGATTTCGCTATTTTCAAAACCAACACATAAATAAAAAATGTCATTTACAATACTAATAACTCAAACTTTCCTAATACGAGACCTATTGCATTGCAAATGCTTGTTTACACTGCAGTTACTTCTAATAAGCACTATCCTACCATATAAAACACTTTAATTGCTGGTACCATTGGCCATTGTGTAAAAAAAGTATTGGATACAATTATATTCCCTATTTCCGTAAATGGCTTGCCTTTCTTGATGCCAAAAATCATTTTAAGTCCGTCAGACCAAATTCCTTACGAAGGCAAGTACATAGATTTGTTACATCCTAAGTTAAATATGACATAATTTGTTTTTCCTATTTGCTATTCTCTAGTTTGTTAAAGATACCATAACTATCACATGTGTAAGATGGCAGATTGCATGCATACATCTGTAAGAATTTGTCCACATATTAAGTTCCACATGTTCCAAAATGTGTTCTGTGGGAGAGTTTATACCAGATAAATGTGAAAAGCAGCGAATCTCCTAAGAACCCAATGCTGCCCGGCGCAGGGTCACCTTTAATTCACTGGATTTACTATCAAAATAATGAGGCAGGCGCTGGGAACTGGAAGACGAGAAACAAGTTTATTTCTCATGATGAGAACCTGTCAACGGACACCGTGGTACACCGTGGTAATCTGCTGAGGTGTTCTAAACTGCATCTTTGTGACTCTTCCTTTTATACAGGTTTGACACAATGCATTCGTTTATTTATCCTGGTTACAGGCTTGGAGTCTCCGCCCCGGGCAGGTTTTTCACACCAGCCCAACATTGTTCCATCCACATGGTTACACAAGCCCAACATTAATTCTCCTCCCACCCAGGTCGAAACAGAAAATCTAATCTTGCAGCTGGACCTTGCTTCAGGGTCTAAAACATGTGAGACCAGCCAGATCTAAGAGTCTGTTCTGTTGATAAAAACAGGCCCCATTGTTGGCAAAAACAAGTCTTGCTGTGTGCAGTGCAATAAACCATGTTTGCAAGAGTCTGTTTGGTATTTGGAACCTGTTTGTGTAAGGGTGTCCATGGGTTTGCCTGTAAACGGAGATGAGAGGAAAAACAAGTTTGTGGCAGCAAGTTAATGTTGCTGCGATCGGTCAGAATGACTGCAGTTTATATGTGCGGAGGAACTTCCAGCAGACAAGATGGTGCAGGCAATGTTCACGATCTTCATTTTGCTCTCAACAGTGGCGGTGGCAAACATAAATGAACGCCGCTTATGTACACCTAAAGTTTATCGATTCTAACGTCATTAGCTAATGCCTTAGATTATATCATTGATCGTTTGATACCCATGCCAGTGTCTGAGTTCTTGCAGTGTTTGATTTCTGTAAGCCAACAACCTGTCTTGTGTCTTCGAATAGCAATGAAAAGCAAATCGATCCCTTATGTGGAGATCTTTTGTTCCTTTGAAATCACATGAGGACGCAAGAACCCTTATGAAGTTATATACTCTTCTATTTTTTCCTTTTTCGATTGTTTGCACATGCAAAAAACAGTTTTGTCACCATAACGTTAGGTTCTTCTGAAAATAGTTTTTCCATATGTTTTACTGCTTCCTCATACAAGGTAAAAGGATTAATTTGGCCAAAATGCCTTGCCTGGCATTACCTAGTAAACCAAACATCAAGGCTTTCTTCCTCTCAACATCATATTTTTGTTGCCGTCAATAGCTACAAAATAGTTTTCAAATTCTCTGTGACCGTTTTTGCATTTCAAAATGGTCTTCTCTGGATTGTTCAGAAATAGAGCTGGTTTGGTTGATAGCATTCATTTGCCCCATTGTGAACTAACAGGATGTTTTACTGTGTGACTCTGTCCATTTAATAAAAATAAAAATATGCCAAAAAAACACACAAAATGCAATGTGCGGTTATAAACCCTGTTAAATCAGCACAAATTGAGTGTGCTAATCACGGTACAGGATCAGACAAAGCTTCAGATCAGCCAAAACTTCAATAGTGTGCTGATCATTGAAAAGTTTCGGAATGTATCCAAAAGGTGGCAGTGTTGAACAATATTCTCCTTTCATCAAACAGACTTTGGTCCTATGTTTATTTTGGAGATTTACTTGCACACCCCTTCTTCATTTTGAATTATTCCACAGAATCAAAGTACTTTTAATTAGCCAGTTCAATGGAGAAAGGTTTGCCAAAAATTGCAGGAATTCCACACTAGTGCTCCCTTGCATGGAGCTAGTGAAGCTGAAACGTATAAACCTTCAACAAGCACTGATACAATTTTCAGCAAGGCTTGACAAATGAAGTAGTATTAGGCCTCAACACTGTCAAATTCTCCATATTTGCCCAATTCAAGGTGGGGGCACGTAACATGACGCTCGTCATGTTGATTTCCAATGCTCTGTGGTGACGCACAAGTCGTGTTTGCTGGCCTCATCAGTGCATCATGGGAATCCTGGGCAACAGCTATGGACGTTCAAAATATGCGTTGTTAACGCCTGTATGATCAACATTAAGGGGTAACTCAATTTGTATCCAAAATATCTACTTTAGTCGTGTGGGCAGACTTCAACGGGCAGCACATGTACTCCTTCACCAAGTAAAATTTCAAAGCGTTCGTCACAGCCGTACTCCACCTTCCCATAATTGTAGTAGACCCTTTAAACCTTCTGTTCTTACGTATGTTTATTGCCAAATTGTTGTATTCAAAAGAAGTCCAATTAATCTTCTTTATTTTACAAGTACAACATAAGCGAGCCCATTTGGGTACAATCATCGGTGAGCAAGACCAGCCTCAAGGATTCTTCCTTACAACATTCTTCTAAGTTATATAAATACTCAAACATTTTATTAATGACTTATGGCATCAGGTGGTTACTGATAAGACGACCTTGTGGCATGTGTTTGTGAGTGACAGTGAGTGTGTAACATATTACTATATGAATATCGTGTAATGAATGTAATGTTGGTTACCGCCATTTGTGTTAACTGTATACAGCAGTTAGCATGAAGAATGGGTTAAATAACATTTCCTTTTAGTGCCTTCTTAGAGAAAGTGTAACAAAAGCTGAACCTGTGGTTGGCTATGCGAAGGACACACAATGCCTATTGTTTGGTACCCTCTGCATTGGCAAAAGCCTGTGCTGTATTAAAAAAAGATTTGTTTGCTCCTGCTTATCAATCCTGCAGTTTAGTAGCGAGCTAAGATGAAGTTTGTAGTACTGAAGATAAGCTGGTGAGGTGGAAAGCTATCCTGCAGATTTTTCTCCTATTTCTTGGCGACAATTGCAGGAATAATATGCAGGACACCAAAAGCAAGCCCTGCTAAAACTGTAAACTATGAAACGCTGTGCTAGAATGTTAAACGTTAACATAGAGTGATGAAAATCGAATTCTATGTCAGGACCGGAGGCTTCGGATTATGCTTTTCTTCCTTCGCTTTAATACATATCCAAAAAACACAGCGGCCTTAGAAAAGCTCCAATCCATGTTTAAACTGCAGAAAAACATAGTAAACAAACGTCTTTTTAAAGTTTATAAGTTCGGAACGAACTACAGCTCCCATGAGCCTTCCAACATTAGCCTTCTATTATGTCCACTCCAGGTATGATAGCCAGTCCTTCCTCAACCTTCCTCCTCTTTCTTCGCTGCTCACGCAGCAGTCAGTTAAGTGTTTTTTGCTACTTCTCGTTTTATGGGTCTGTGACGATGTATTTCCCGTCTGAGGTTTGACGGGGGTGTTTTGGGCTCTGACAGTGATTAATTTGCTCCCCCCCCTCCCCCCCCCCCCCAGAGCCCCAGTCGCGGGAGCGTCCTCGCTCCTTTCACTGCGATCGTCCCGGTGGCGGTGCAGTGATTGAAGCGCTCGCCAGAGGGTGCCCGAACGTCTCGCCTGCTCCTCGGCACGCTTCCCTTCACTCTGGGGAGCCGCGCTGAGGAGACGGTCTGACACGGAGCTTTGCCCTCTCCACCCCTTATACGCCCGGTGCTCCGGGTCTGTATCTGGCCCTGCCTTTGCATTTCGGACGTCCTGCGGGGTCTGTATTTGGCGGCAGAGACCGCGGTAAACGCCGATAGGCGAGTGCACGTTTTTTACATTGTGTGGTGTAACGCGCATTGGGGGTGGTCAGACCCGGTCCCTGTGTGGAGGGTCAGTGCGTTTGGGGGGTTTCTCGTGCATCCCTACCTTGCCAGGTTCATTTGGTCCAAAAAGTGATTGCAGCCTCAGTTGCCTGCCCAAAATCTTGTTACCCGACACCCTCGGTAGGGGGGGGGGTAAGACTCATAGCGCAGTTTTTCTACAGTTTCCAATTCTTAGCTTGGCAGCCATGGAACAGGGCGATTATTTTGAGGAGGAGCCCCACTCCTACTTACAGGATAAGGAGTTCTATCAAGCAGTAGACAGCTCTATCTATCGCTGTGTGACTGAGGTGGTGGGTCCCATGGAGGACCGCCTGTCGGCGCGCATTGTTGAGGAATGCGCCAAATTGGCGCAGGCCCATTTGGGAGCTCCTATTGGTCTCCCGGGACCCTCAGGGGAGGGCCCTTCTGCCCCAAAGAAACCCTGCAGAAAGGGGGCACCGGAAGGAGGGCAAGGGGTGGACAGGGGCGCCTTTGAGCGTCTCAGAGACGCTTTCTTAGCCAAGGCGACGGCTGTCCCCTCTGCTCCACTTTCGGCCCTGAGCCTTCAGTGGTTTTGGAGACCGCACCTCCGTCTCCGGTGCTGGATTCCCCCGACACGGAAGACGATGGGGAGTCAGTGCGCTCTTGGCGCCCCTCGAGCTCGGCCGCTGAGTTGCCCCGGGACAGTTCCGGCATGTTGGACACGCATGAGATTATGCATCCGCGGTCCGCCGCCCTGACGCCGGAGACACGGTGGCAAAGTTCGTGGCAGGTCGCCTACGAAAGCCCTTGGAAAAGGAAGCCAGGGGTTGCCTGTAAGGGGAATGTCCGAGGCCCACATTGGAGGGTAAGGTGGCCCTGACGCCAGAGTTAGATGCGAAAATGGCCACCTTCCCGCGTAAGGGCATTGACCGTTCCTGGCGGTCATGCCAAGATAAATTGTTAGACGTGGTGGGGCCCACCACGAAGATTCTCGACATGGCGGAAGAGGCGAAAGCCAATGGAACGGTTATTTCCCCTGAGGTTTTGTCGAATTGGGCTCAGCGAGTAATAATTTTCTTGGGCAACGCCAACTGCGCCCTGTCCACCGAACGACGGAGATCTCTGCTTATCAAGCTGGAGCCGAAATTAGGTGATTTGGCTTCTTCGGGGGCGGTCTCTTTGGGGAGCCTTTCATTAAAGAGCTCGGCAAATTTGTATCCACCTTCACTTCGCTGGATAAGGCGCAGTCCAGCATTAAACGGGTGTTCCAGCAGCGTTTTCCCCAAGGGGCCGGTCGGGGCAGGGGCCGCCAGACCGGCCGAGCGTGGCAGCAGGCCAACGGTAGGGGGCAAGGCTCCGGCAGAGGCCAATACCAGACCTCAGCGAACTTCAATAACTTTTACCCCACGAGAGGGCAACGCTTCGGCGGTCGAGGCTACCGCAAGAACCCCGGACCCAATAATTCCAACGGTAAGTGTCCTGTCTTCGGACCAGGTTCTCATGGGAGGCAGGTTGGCGGCCTTTTACGAGGAGTGGGCGTCGCTCACTGCAAACGCCTGGGTTTTGCAAACCGTGCGGGGGTTCCACATAGAGTTCTACGACCGGCCCTTTCAGGAGTCCTCTCCACGGCCGATAGTTTTTCAGAGTCCGACGCACGCTTGATAGACGGGGAGGTTTCGGAGTTACTCCAAAAAGGAGCCATCCGCCTATCAACGCGGCACCCCGCTGGTTTCATCAGCAATGTTTTCTTGGTGGACAAGACGGATGGAGGCAAGCGCCCGGTGATGGCCCAGTGTCCAGTGATCTTGAACGGTCAACTTCAGCAGGCGGTTCAGCTCCTGCCGAGGCTGGGTTTCATCATCAACGGATCCAAGTCAATCCTTGTTCCGTGTCAGAAAATTACGTTTCTAGGTTTTGTCATAGACTCAGTCAGAGCCTCTCTCAGTCTACCCTAGAGGAAGATAGCCAAGATCAGGCATACGTTACGACAGACGATTTCAAAAGACCGGACCTCTTTGCGACAGGTGGCCAGAGTGGTAGGACTCCTGTCATCCTCCATTCAGGCAATTTTTCCGGGGCCATTGCACTACAGAGCGCTCCAGCGCCTCAAGGCCCAGCACCTCCGAAAGGGCATGTCCTACGAACAGATGGTGCCCCTCTTGGAGGACGTGAAGGAGAAGATGTCCTGGTGGCTCACACATGGAGGCTTGGAATGGTAGGGCGATCTTCGGGTCGGTTCTGGACCTTGTGATAGAGTCCGATGCCAGCAGGTCTGGTTGGGGTGCCCGTTGCGGGGAGTTCTCCACCGGCGGCGCTTGGTCATCCGACAAACAACAGTTGCGTATAAACTGTTTAAAGCTTCTAGCAGGGTCTTTCGCTGTCTGCTGTTGGACCAAGGATTCAGTGAGGTCCTGCGTTCTCTTAAAGATGGACAATGTCTCGCCGGTTCGATACGTCACCCACCTGGGAGGTCCTCGCTCCCGAGCTCTGGCGGATTTGGCGAAGGAGTTCTGGGACTATTGCCTTTCGCCTCACATATCAGTGACGGCGGAATATTTGCCAGGTCAGGCCAATCAGGTGGCGGACTGGCACTCCAGGCACCTGAGGGATGCCAGTCAATGGATGCTGGACATCCCGGTCTTCCAGTGGCTGAACGCCCGCTGGGGTCCGTTTTCGGTGGATCTGTTTGCGTCCCGGCTGGACCACCAACTCCTAAGATTTTTCAGTTGGAGGCCGGGCCCGCTCGCGGAGGCCACGGACGCTTTCCTCCAGGGTTGGAGTCGAGAGAAGCCCTTTGCATTCCCTTCATTCTCGATGGTGGTACGGACGGCGGTCCAGGTTCACCGTCAGGAGGTGGAGATGGTGTTGGTTACGCCGCTCTGGAGGTCTCAAGTCTGGTTTCCGGTTCTTCTGGAACTTCTTGGGATTTTCCAATCCTACTCCCCCAGTTTCCTCATCTCTTGCTCAATCCGGATCGGGAGCGACATCCCCTCATCATCCAGGGCTCTCTCTGCCTCATAGCTTGGAGGCTTTCCGGAGATGTTGGTCGCTCCCGGGCCTTTCGGGATCGGCTGAGGGCCTGCTCTCCAAGGCCTGGGCTGATAGCACGGCGAAGCGCTGCAAATCCGCTTGGCTGAAATGGATGCGTTGGTGTCTTCGAGAAGTCTGGAGAAGTGTGGCTCAGTGGTTAGAGGCGGCAGACCCGGAGCTGGGATCGACTGTGGACCAGGGTTCGATTCCCCGCCTCAGCGGGTCTCGGGCTCAAAATTCCACGGCCTCGACAATTCTCGCTCCGGTGCCTACTCAACTCACGGGGTCTCACTCTGCAACTCTGGGCAATAGCTTGCTTAATCTCCACAACGGCCCCTCGCGGCGGGATGCCTGGCTTTCACCCTGTGGACACCCTGCTGGGGCCTCTCACAGGGGAATACCAGGACGGGTTCCCTAGGCAAGCGCCAGGATGCCCTTTGGGTGACAGGTTGCGCTATATAAATACACCTACATTTACATACACACATATTTCGAAGGGACGTGGATACCGTGGTCGCAGGACTCGTTCTGATCTTGAATTTTTTAGCCGAGTTGGCAACTAAGGGCCTGGCTTATAGGACAATTAATGCTATGCGTTCTGCAATCTCAGCGGGTCACCAACCTGTGGAGGGTTCCCCAGTGGGAGAACATCCCTTTGTTTGCAGGCTCTTGTGAGGTGTTCGTCTCTTTACCTCCGGAGCCCCGGTATTCGGTCCTTTGGGACGTCAATGTTGTCTTGAATCTGTTTCTGTCCCGGCAATCTAACGCATATTTGTCCCTAAAGGAGCTTTCGGCTAAGTTGGCTATGCTTCTGTGTTTGGTTTCTTGCCGACGTGTGTCAGACGTGCGCGCCTTGGACGTTTCGGCGCGAGTTTTTTCCCCCGACGGGGTAACTTTTACAGTGGGGCGTCGCACAAAGTCTGCGTCACGTACTATCTCGTACCCGGCCTTTTTGGACACTCCCAAGTTGTGCGTCGTGCAATGCTTGAAGGCTTATGAGGACATGACGTTGGATATCCGCCCTCCGGGCGAACGACAATTGCTAATTGCCCTGCGAAAACCACACAGAGCAGTCTCTTCCCCCACTATTGCAAGGTGGGTGCGTTGGGTCATGCAGGAGGCTGGCATTGATACTAAACGTTTTGGAGATCACTCTGCCAGGGGAGCCATGGCTTCTAAGACGTTTTCGGTGGGAGCTCGTTTGGAGGATTTAATGCGAGCAGCAGATTGGTCCTCGGATTCCACGTTTAAGAGGTTTTATTTTAAACCGGTGGTGGATCTAGCTCATTTGATGGTGAGTAAGCTTTGAACTAGCATAATCCGAAGCCTCCGGACCTGACATAGAATCGAAATTTGCCTAGCTTACGTAACGGTAAGTTTCAATTCTATTAAGGACACGGAGGCGAGGATTATCCCACCCTGGAGTTCGACATTGCGAACCCGCCCGTATGCCAGTAAGTAAACCGTTTTCCATCTCTGCATTGTACATGTTCTGATGCCAGTCTTGATGATGTCCTCAGTTTCTATGCTGTCAGTGGAGTTTGGTGCTTCTCTTACGCTGTCGTTATTTCCGCTAGGAAATTACGGTTCCAAGCAAGACCAATGAGGAATGTGCGTAACCAGCGCAAAGAATGAGGAGGAAGGTCTAAGAAGGACTGGCTATCATACCTCGAGTGACCATAATAGAAGGACTAATGTTGGAAGGCTCATGGGAGCTGTAGTTCGTTCCGAACTTATAAACTTTAAAAAGACGTTTGTTTGCTATGTTTTTCTGCAGTTTAAACATGGATTTGAGCTTTTCTAAGGCTGCTGTGTTTTTTGGCTATGTATTAAAGCGAAGGAAGAAAAGCATAATCCTGGCCTCCATGTCCTTAATAGAATTGAAACTTACCGTTACGTAAGCTAGGTAAATTTCGATTCTTTGCCTTTTGATTTTGGCCCTCATATTGCCTTTATTCCCTCTGTATTTTCCTTAGTCTCTGCGCATGTCAGAGGGGAGTTGAGCCCCCTTCTCTTTCTAACACGAAAGGCCTCCCTTTTAAACTTTAATACAGATTGGTAAAGAACTCCTGCTCCAGGAGATGCAGCCTTCTGATAATCACATTCATTTTGTGTGACGTCAATTGTGATAAGGGTACAGGGCAATCTTTGTCATCTGTGGGATAACCTGTGTTGAGGAAATCATTGCATGGGACCATTTTGACTGGCAAGCTTCCATTTCCTCAGCTCGTGGTGAAGTTTTCATTTTACCCCTAGGCTGTGTCAACAACCACATACTCAACATAAAACTTAATAGATACTGTGTCTTCTCTCACCGTTTACAATATTTATTAAAACGCATTAATTAACAAACTTGAGAACAAGTGCCTTTAATTATAAAATTTCAGAACAAGCAGTTTTATTTAATAGCTTGAATCTCATTTATCAAAAAATTTGAATACGCTTCACTTAATATTTTCCAGTTTCATTATTTCAAGTAATGTCTTCGTCTGTGCCAACTCAACTGTGCATACATTTAATCCTGATATAATTCAGTCTAGATTGTGTTCACTAATATTTTATATATGTGCGTGTGTGTGTATATATATATATATGTGTATGTTTGTGTATGTATGTGTAAATATATATTACATAGTGGTATAGTTGATTTGTGAATCTGGTGCTTGACTCTTTCCGTCTTGTTGCTTTTCATTTGCCCTTGGCTTTGCCGAGCTTCGAGTCCTGTGTAATAATTACCGCTAAGTTTCAATATGTTGCTGTGCCTGCGCGGTGATCCGCTCCCTTCTTGATGAGGAACGAATGCTACGTAAACCCTTCCAGCCGGGGAAACAATGAATACATTATGCAGCCCTCTGAGTGAAATTAGAAGGGTCTGGCTGCCGGAGCCCGGTGCAGCCATTATATCACATCCTCCTGCGTTTGATATTCCAGCGAGCGGCACCCCACAACAGCTGCTCTAGATTTTGCCTCTGCCCTTGCATGAAAACAAATATTGAAGATATTAGTTTTGGATACTATGCGGTGCTTTGATTAGATACTTGCTGGTTCCGATTATGGGGTTTCTTACTAAAATACTGGGCTGTGTCAAACCTGCTGCAAAGGAAAAAGCAGGTTTCTGAATTTGTGGCGTTAGTTTTCATGTTTAACAGTTTCCTCGTGGGTCTCGAGACCATCAAAGTGCCTTTATAACAGTAAATACCACCTGTTAGTTTTAGTTGTTGTTTTTGGTAATTTTACTCGTTCATTAACTGTTATTACACAAGAGCTTCTAACGAAAAGGGAATAAGAATTCCTGTACATTTTTTTAATTCTGAGATTAAATGTTTCATTTTGTTAGTTTGCATTAATGCGGTTGTTACCAATTTTCAGCCTGTTTCTAAACACACACAAATCTGCTAGCTAGACTGATAAGGACACATGAGATGATTTGCCCAGGTTCCCCTAGATGGTTATCTGGGGAATCAATGCCATGTCTCCTGGATCTGCGCCCTTACCACACCTCAACATCAAACCCTGATTGGAACCACCAGCCAGTTGCTATTATTTTCATTGGTGTATTTCTTTTGAGTATGATGGTGTATGAAGTGAAAGTCCTTATGAATAGAAACAAAGCTCAACTAATCCTTAAGTGAGATAGTTGGAAAAAGTTTGAGAACAGCTGGAGACCATTCAATTGAGTCAGAGAGCGGACTATCATTTACTTAGAGCTGTATTTTTTTTATCGTTGAGTTGTACTTCTCCATTTCGCTTTGTGTCTTTGTGCTCATTTATGAATCCAGAATTGACCTGGGGGGGGGGGGGGTTGAAGATAAATTTGTTTAAGTCTGAAAACTTGTTAATGCTTTATTTAATTGCTTTATTTAATGTATTAATTGTTCTCATGTTCTAGTTTGTTGCACGCTTCCACTGTTTCCTTACACAGACGTTTATGCACAAAATAGTTAAGTATAACATTTATCATGCAGGGTGTTATGATTTGAACCCATGGCATAGGCGCACAAATTTCCCAACGCTTTCCTTGATATATAAAACCTAAATAAGTCTTTTGCTACCATCTTGATGAGGAGATTTGATTCCTTTTTGTCCAACATTCCATTTAAATAATGTCCTAATATTAAAACGAAGGTTCAGTAAAAGAATGCAGATTATATGAAAATAGTCAAGTATTGGAAGCTACATTGAACACAGTGGAATGACATAGGGGCCATAAGGGTTGATATTAAGATTTCTGCTCCAACATTCGTTTTTTAATTTCCCTTTGTTTAATTTAAAGTGTGGCGCCCCGAGTGGGTGAAATGTTTTAATTGCATTATATCCCTTTAGCCTCTAACTATAATCGGTATTAAAGCCAGTCCTGCTTTACCATTATAGGCAGGGCTTTAAGTGGGCCGGGTCTCACCGGTGCTGAGCATCAGCAGTTTTTTAAAGGAGGCTTTGAAACGGGTTTCTATCGGGCTCTGTTTTTGCCGCGGCGGTACGTTTTTTTCCGGACTGCAGTGACAGCAGGCACATCAATGTGTGGGTGTTCACACTGCTCACTTCTTACTAGTGGAGAAGTTACGGCATGACGTCATGCCAGGTGAGCATTGTAGGGGAAGGGGAAGGGAAATGCTTTAAAGAGAGTCCTTTTCTCTCTGGATTTTCCATCTCTTTTTGAAACTCGGGAGCAGCAACATTGTCGTGGTTTCACCAGGGCTTTAAGTGGAAGCTTTTTTATTTTATTTACAAGCCATAGTTACTGCTTATTTATCTTATGCAACTAACAACCATTGACAAAGCCAATAGTCCTGACTTGTTGTAGATATGATATTACTTGTTGTATCATATATCTGGATACAATGACAGAAACAGCAAAATACAAGTCGGGCGGCACACTATGCTAAGCACATACTTTTAGCTTAGGTATATAAACCACGCCCTTAATTGCAGTGGCCACACCCCTTTGAGAGACCACCCATTTTTTCATCCCTCTTAAAGCCCTGGTTATAGGCCCTCACCCTGATTATAGACTGTGATATTAATGTCTGTAGCAACAAATCTTAGTGAATTATTAAACGTTTGTCCTGAATTTCATCCAGAAATATTTAATCCACCTGACCACCCTAGAAGGTTAAGACTGTTTTCCACTTTGTTTGTCCTCTGTACCTCATCTTGCTAACAGAGGAATACAAGCCAGTATTTTTTATGATGGTAGTGGTGGAATACTAGCATCTATCTTAGAAATGCAAGATTGTTCATTGTTTTAAAAGCAACTTGGGAGATGTATCATTCCTATATTTAATACTTTGGAATGCTTAAGTCATAAGTACTTTTTTCAGTATTATTTGTAGAGTTAAAAAGTATGGTATTTAGTGAATGGCCCACTCTGCTCCACAGTTTTTTAGGTGGTAAAATTGTGATTTCTTTCGACTTTTTTGTCATATGATATGGTAAGAATAAAGACTGGCAGCCTCATATGTTTAATAGTAAAAACAATTCATCCTTTGCTGTGATCCTGCTATAGAACACATTTGGGACCCACCATGCAGAGATAGTCCTAAAGGCTTACAGCTATACAATCCTCCCTGTAAATATGTGGAAGGTAAAGGAATATCTACAAGTATCAACATTTTGAAAGCTGAAAATATTGTATTTCTTTAAAACACCTTTGTTGAGATTTGACCCAAGGAGAATGAAAGACCACTAATAGGCAGTTAAAGGACTATTGGTAAAACGTATATGTAGACCAATTACAATCCAGTATTTGTACAATTAATTAGATTGCTAGGTGGAGGGCTATGTCCTCTGACCACAAAGGATTGATGACCAGCATTACAGCAAATGGTACTCAGTGACATGTGGCATATGAATAAATTCTACGTCATGTATGGTGTGATGTGTTGCAGTCGATGGTTTTGAACCCTTGATGTTTGAGAGGGAGAGAGAAATTATCAGAGGAGAGATCTCGCAAGTAAGAAATCATGTGGTATGAAATGATTAACTAGGAAGGAGTAGAAGATAATTGGCGGGGGACATCAGGTGTTATAGATGAAGGGTTCATGATCTTCCCTCACAACCCCCACCATACAGCCTCACTGGGGAGCTGTGGTGCATATTCACGGTGCCAGAAATTAGACTAGTTCCCTTGAGACATATACAGGATAAGCTAAAACTTAGCTTTCAAGCAACCAACGATAAAATCATGAACTAATACAATTCTAAACATAAGGTACACATCAATTTATTAAAGTAACAGAAATAAAAACAGTTTACATTTATACATCATACAATTGCGAAGAAACAATTACAATTTCAACTAATAATACAGTAGTAGTAGTAAGCTTTATTTCGATATATAAACATATCATAAAAGCAAAACATCACAGTATAAAAACAACAATCGAAACAAAGCAACTTACAATTCATTATACCATTAAAAACATCTAATCCTTTGCACGAGGAAGACATGACTTAAAAAAGGGGACACATTATTGGGTCGTCAGTTCTTTAGCGGTTCTTATGCGCCATGCCCAGCCTAGAAATTTTGCCAAACAGATGGCAAAAAAAGGTCTTGCATCCGAGAGCAGTATTCTTATAGCTTCCAGGTGTGAGCGAGTTCCCAGGCTCCTGCAAAGAGGCTTCAACCACCTCCGTCTAGGGGCCAAATAGGCTTGACACTCAAATAAAAAGTGTGCGACGGATTCTGTTTTTAGCTCGCAGAATGGGCAGTAGGGTACAGTTTGGAAGGGTGGTTTCCAGGTAGATGTAAACTTGCATAAAGGTAGGACCCCAACCCTAAATTTAAAATATAATGCATATCACGTGAACTGTGGATCAGGTCCAAATATGGTTCTCTGGAGGGGATATCTTTAACCATCAGGAAATTGGCAACAGATTTTGGATGGTTTGGTTTACCAAGTCTCTCGTTATCCACCCAAGACCAATAAGCCTTCTTCAGTTCTTGTTTGGGTGGTGCTGTTTTATTTTCCCACGCGGCTCCTAGACCAAGCATGTACAGTGTCTTCTTGACCTCTCTAAGGCAGGCGATCTTGTGCCAGCCAGGTAAGGACAATACGTCTTTTAGAGCATCTGCATAGCTGTGGAGTTCGGGGACGTTCCAAATTCTGGACCAGAGTAATAAGGGGCGTAGTTTGGCTTGCTCACAGATTGGACGAGTACCTGCGTCGAGCAAGAGTGGGATTGTGGGGGTGCTCTGGGGTAGCCTCATCAGATCTTTATGAAATTTATTTTCTAGATGGGCCAAGGTGTCAACTCTCTGGGTTCCCCAAAGTTCTGCGCCATACAGTGCTGCACTCACAACCCTACCCCTATAAATGTCAAGAAGTGGCCCAACCGGTTTTATGGAGGAAGCACGCTGTTCTTTGAGTAGAGCGCCAACAACCCTCTTATGGGTTAAAAACACTTTTTGATGGTGGGCCTTCCAGTTCATACTATCACAAAGACGTATGCCTAGATAGTCAAATTCTTTGACCCGTTCTAATGAGACAGAGTCTAGAGTGGGGGGTTTAACAGATTTCTTAGGGGGGTTGAGGACAAGAAATTTAGTCTTGCCAATATTTATGGCTAATCCCTTGGTGTCACAGAAGGCCTTAAAGCTGGAAAGTAGTGACTGTATGCCTGCTGGTGATTTCGAAATCAGAAGGGTGTTGTCCGCAAACAGGAGCGTCGGGATTTTCCTACCAGCCAGGGATGGTGCATCTGCAGGATGTTGAAGAAGGTGCTCCACCACTCCGTTGACGTAAAGCGAAAACAGAGTGGGGGCAAGCACACACCCCTGGCGGACGCCCCTGTCTACTGGGATACACGGTGTTTTTTCTCCCTGGGCACCCCATCTGATTTGGGCAAAGTTGTTGTCATGGAATTTTATCAGCAAGGCCAGCAAGTAGGGGGGCAGACCTAACCCATCAAGGACCTTCCACAATAATGCTCGTGGTACCAGGTCGAAGGCCGTTTTTAAGTCTATAAAGACTAAGTATAAACTGCCACCTCCTAGCACCACTACCTTCCAATAGAGCATTAAAAGGCGGAATGTCTGCTCGACGGTGCCTGTCCCTGATCTAAAACCCGCTTGGAAATCAGACAATATCTGATTTTCATCCACCCACTCCAGAATCCTGCCCAATACCACTTTCCCCGCTACCTTTTGCGTCGAGTCCAACAAACTGATGGGGCGATAATTGGCTGGGTCTTCCCTGCTACCTTTCTTAAAAATGGGGACTACTTCAGCGCCCCTCCAGGAGTCAGGGAAACACCCCCCCAACATAACCTCATTAAGAAGTGCAGCAATTAATCTGCTCCAAAATGGGGGGTTATTTTTTATCGGATCGCCCGGGATCCCATCGGGGCCTGCCGCTTTGTTGGAAACAATACAACCAATTGCCTTCTCTACTTCCACGGTGGTGAATGGGACTTCATTTGGTGGGAGATCTATGGAACTGGGCCATGGGAGCGGGTCTGATTGAAGAGGCCCTGTATGAGCCGAATACAATTTCGAGAAATGGGCAACCCAGGCAGCACCAGGGATATTGCAAGTCAGTTGTTGATCAATGGGCTTGTCTCTTGATCTTAGCAAGTCCCAGAACCCCTTAGCATCTTTTCTTGTGCTCGCCTCCGTTAGGTCACGCCAAAAGTTGAAATCATATGTCCGCTTGGCCTCAGCCACAGATTTCCTGTAAAGTTTCCTTGCAGACCTGATGGTAGCTTGGTCTTTTCCTTTTACTGCGGCCACAAGTTCACCCTTAGCAATACGACAATTTGCTGTGAACCACTTTTCGCTTGCTCTCGGGGCTCCTTTTGAAGCGGTTCTGGAGCTGGTTTTGGGAATGATGAACAGCCCACTTAATGCCGATACAGTCTCTAAGAATAGCGATAAGAACATCTTGCTATCGCCCTTGGTGGTGTCAAGCTTAGATTCAGCCTCTGATAAGATGGTTTCAGCTTGTATCATCCTTGCCTCATCTGCTGAGACTCTTGCCCATTTAAGACGTCTGCCACAGTTTGAAGGGAGGATCTCGTGTGAGGTTTTCCATATCTGGTTAGTAGTTTCTTGAGAGCCCTTTTGCCAAGGAACAGAAATGGTTAAAGTGAGAGGGTTGTGGTCGCTGTCACAAGTCTCTATAACCTCCATGTCTTGATGGTATGGCCAGAGGGTATAGTTGAGCATGACAAAGTCAATTCTGGATGAGTGGCCCGTCCTATTGTATGTATGGGCACCCATGGGATCTGATTTAGAACGCCCATTTGTTGCTCTCAAGTTATACTCCATACAGAGAGCATTTATATCGATCGCCCTTTGTGTCCATTTAGGAATCGGGTCAAGGCTCAAGATGGGGATACCCCTCCTATTATCCTCATCGTTAGTGTCCAGAATGTCTTCTTTAGCTAAAGGCTCAAAACAGCAGTTAAAATCGCCTGCCAGCAGGACGAAAGAGTCGGCGTCGCAGGCAGCCAGGTTGTTACTTAATCCTAAAGAGGTTAGAGATCCTCCGTTCCTGTCGCCCCTTAAATAGAGATTAAATAGTTCTAGTTTCCTTCCCCCTTTGTGATGGAGTGTGAGCCATTGAAGGTCGGAAGAATCAGTGGGCCTTTGGGAAACACTGAGGTCTAGAGCTATGTTGATCCAGATGAGGAGACCGCCGGACGGGCGTCCTTTAGAGCCTTGGTGGTGTACAGCCGGGACGTAGTAGGTCGAAAACCCCACTCTATGTCTAGGTTCCTGGCACCATGTTTCCTGTAGCAAGCAAATGTCATAGGGTGCCAGGAAGGTGTTCCAATCCGGGTTATCAAGGTTACGTTCAAGGCCAGCCACATTCCAGCTTAAGATCTTTAGTGAAGATTCACCAGATGAAGAGTTTTTAGGAACATGAATGAGTAAGGGAGGATTATCCTCATCCGGAATAGTTGGTATTGAAGGAATCTCGATCCGGTGAAGTGCGACGGGGGCAACTCTGTCGGGCAGTTTGATCTCCATTAAATTAGATTGAACAGGAGGAGGGGGGATCGGGCAGTGGCTATCTGGCCTCGCTTCCATCCTCATGCAATCTAAGATAGCCATTTTAGTCAGTTCCATGGTACGGGGCGTGCGAGACAGAAGCCCGCCATGGCTAGTTGGTGGGCCGTAGGTTTGGTTTCCAACTATGTCTATACCCTGTGGAGATGGCGCTTTTTGTAGTTGTGAGCAAGCGGGGGACATAGAGAGTCAATCGACTTCCTCCAGACCTCCAAATCTATTGTAGGTAGAAAGGCCATTCCAATGTAAGAGAGTGTCCTTTTGCCTCATGGGGTGGGTGTTCCATGGATGTTGCTGCACCAAGGACCAGTTATCCGCTTGGGTATGCACTTGGCGTGGAGGATAAAAATAGGATAACGGCCTTGGTATAACTAGGGATTCTTCGCTGGTTGGCCAGGAACAGATATGATGTGCCGTATGTGGGTCTTCGAAAGTTACAACTACACAGTCCCCTTGCTTAGATTTCTTTGTTGGGCCCACCCAGGGTAATCTACGGACCATCATTACTCGGCTTCTTTTGCCATTAGGAATCGGTCTATTGACGTTAAGCCAGTGCATTGTTTTATTTTTCAATGACCAGTGGTTTTCGTGTTGGTCAGTGCCGAGCATAGGGACGCCTGTCAACACTACCACATAGTCATTGGCCTCTGGAGGGAGGTCTATATAGCCTCCTCTAAAATTTTCTTTTAGGCGAGGACCCTGGGTTTCAATAGGATGGGGTCTAGTGGGTGCTACCTGATTTGAATTTGATTTTTGTGGCTTAGAGTTCCGTGCAGGAATTTGCGGTTTGGTGGCCTGGGGTTTAGCGGTTGTGGAAACTTGGTCCACAGCCACAGTCCTCGGCTTAGGAACAGGCCTTGCACCGACAGTTGTGCTCAGCTTGCACAACAGGAGCTGGCAAAAGTGGGTCAGGTAAGGACAGGCCCTGGTTTTCAAGACTTCTCAGGCCGAGAGTGGCCAGAGCAATAATGCTCTTCTCCATCTCAAGTAGATTGTTTTCTATCCTAGATAGTCTTAGGTCGAGTGGTGAGAGAAGTTTTTTTAGTGTTTCCCAGACTTGGTCTATGAATTCCTTGTCATTCCTTCCCTGATCCTGTGCCTGCGCCCCCTCAACTTCTGGGGTGGAAATGACTAGACCCTCTCCCATACTTTGGCATACTGAGTGTGATCTCGAGGGACCCTCGGGTAAAACATTACATGCCTGGGCATTAGTCGTTGTGAGATGTTGGGAAACTGCCACTTTTGCCTTTTTACGGGAGTAGGCTGAGCGTGATTGGCGTTTTCTTTTGGGTCGTGCACCACTAGTACAGGAAGCAATTGGAAATACTTGGGCGAGGGGATTAGGGGTGGGGAGCTGGGCATGAGGAAGTGCAGAGAAACTTAACTCTTCTGTAGTGCATGGTTGCTCTAAGGGCGGAGTGAGGGTGGGAGCAACCGGGGGCTGGTGTAAATCAACCTGAGTGGTAATACTATTTGGGCGGACGGGGCGTGCAGGAGTGACAGCAGAGGCTATATGGCCTAGGGATGATTTTTTCGAGAGGGCAATTACCTCGGACAATCTGCGTGCGGCTACCAATTCTAAGGAAACCCGGGTTTGAAGTTTGGTTATTTCTTCATCAATAGCTATATTTGTCCGGGTGATGAAGTCGTCTATAGGACCACTGATTTGTGTACCACCTTTGGAGGCCTTGCTACGTGTCATCCTAGTGCACATAGTGCTTACGATGGAATAAGAGTCCTCACACAACTTGCTACCTACGTTGCTTCTGGTGAGCTAGCCTAATTTAACACGATGGTACAACAATAAGCAGGTTGGGAGCAATAGGGGGTTTGGGCCAGGGCCGTCCGCTGCCGTCCTCGAACGGCCTCAAACGGCCCGCTCTTAGCCCGGTCTTCGCCCCGGCCTTTGCCCCGCGCGCGTCCCGCGTGCGCGTTCCTGGCTCAGTTTATCTAGGGGCTGGGCTGGTGGAGGGGGCGGGAAGAGGACCAGCTGCGGCCGATGAGCGCCGCTCAGCACGCTGGTCCTCGCAGTCCCGCCTCACCTCGCAGCAAGGATCCGGTGTCAGAGTCCGCGTTGGTGCTCCAATGCACTTCCAGGGACCAGTGTCTAGCGCCTACGAGCGGCACCCGCGGAGCGGGGGCCGTGAGGCGTGGTGAAGGGCAGCGAACCAGCCACAAAGAGGAAAACCCGTGCTGTGCTCCCAACAACTCGGGAGAGAACCCAGGCAACTTCCACTGCAGAAGGGTTTTGTCAGATGGAGGGGCGGGAAGAGGACCAGCTGCGGCCGATGAGCGCCGCTCAGCACGCTGGTCCTCGCAGTCCCGCCTCACCTCGCCGCAAGGATCCGGTGTCAGAGTCTGCGTTGGTGCTCCAATGCACTTCCAGGGACCAGTGTCTAGCGCCTACGAGCGGCCCCCGCGGAGCGGGGGCCGCGAGGCGTGGTGAAGGGCAGCGAACCGGCAACAAAGAGGAAAACCACTGCTGTGCTCCCAACAACTCGGGAGAGAACCACTGATTCTTCCGACCTTCAATGGCTCACACTCCATCACAAAGGGGGAAGGAAACTAGAACTATTTAATCTCTATTTAAGGGGCGACAGGAACGGAGGATCTCTAACCTCTTTAGGATTAAGTAACAACCTGGCTGCCTGCGACGCCGACTCTTTCGTCCTGCTGGCAGGCGATTTTAACTGCTGTTTTGAGCCTTTAGCTAAAGAAGACATTCTGGACACTAACGATGAGGATAATAGGAGGGGTATCCCCATCTTGAACCTTGAGCCGATTCCTAAATGGACACAAAGGGCGATCAATATAAATGCTCTCTGTATGGAGTATAACTTGAGAGCAACAAATGGGCGTTCTAAATCAGATCCCATGGGTGCCCATACATACAATAGGACGGGCCACTCATCCAGAATTGACTTTGTCATGCTCAACTATACCCTCTGGCCATACCATCAAGACATGGAGGTTATAGAGACTTGTGACAGCGACCACAACCCTCTCACTTTAACCATTTCTGTTCCTTGGCAAAAGGGCTCTCAAGAAACTACTAACCAGATATGGAAAACCTCACACGAGATTCTCCCTTCAAACTGTGGCAGACGTCTTAAATGGGCAAGAGTCTCAGCAGATGAGGCAAGGATGATACAAGCTGAAACCATCTTATCAGAGGCTGAATCTAAGCTTGACACCACCAAGGGCGATAGCAAGATGTTCTTATCGCTATTCTTAGAGACTGTATCTGCATTAAGTGGGCTGTTCATCATTCCCAAAACCAGCTCCAGAACCGCTTCAAAAGGAGCCCCGAGAGCAAGCGAAAAGTGGTTCACAGCAAATTGTCGTATTGCTAAGGGTGAACTTGTGGCCGCAGTAAAAGGAAAAGACCAAGCTACCATCAGGTCTGCAAGGAAACTTTACAGGAAATCTGTGGCTGAGGCCAAGCGGACATATGATTTCAACTTTTGGCGTGACCTAACGGAGGCGAGCACAAGAAAAGATGCTAAGGGGTTCTGGGACTTGCTAAGATCATTGTATATCAACAGGGGAGGAGAGGACTTGAATTGTACAGGAGTTTGGCGTCGACGCGTTTCGGTGGTTCTGAAGCGAAGATGTTCCACCTTTATCAAGACTAAGGTTCGATGTCAAGTCCTCTCCTCCCCTGTTGATATACAAATTTGTGGCCATAAAACTAGGGAGTGATGAAATTGTAGTATTGAATGTACCACTTGTGTTTTACAATTTTTTATGTTTTACAACAAATTTTTGTCTGTCTGTTGCATTGTGCAGGTCACAATAGATTGTATTATTAGTTGAAATTTTAATTGTTTTTTCGTAATTGTATGATGTATAAATGTAAACTGTTTTTATTTCTGTTACTTTAATAAATTGATGTGTACCTTATGTTTAGAATTGTATTAGTTCATGATTTTATCGTTGGTTGCTTGAAAGCTAAGTTTTAGCTTATCCTGTATATGTCTCAAGGGAACTAGTCTAATTTCTGGGTCCAACACCCCACTTCCCTTGACTAACTCAAGGGGTTCCTCTCTTTTCTTACAGCATATTCACGGTGGCTACTGTGTAGCGTTTTCACTGTGGTTGAACCTGGTCATCCAGGCCCCATGGTAGTCTGCCACTGGTTAGTAGATCTTCTTACCTTGTGCTATTACCCATACCCACAATTATGTCTGAATAGCTTGTGTCCAGTGAGATGTTTAAGTGCAATTGCAACAATAAGTAAACTGATCACTGATAGAAAGGAGGTATGTCCGTGTGGGTAGCATTGGAGCTTGAGCAAAAAAGTGCTAGGTTAGTTAAAAGCAGTATTGGCAGATTAGTTGTTCAATTAGTTGTTCAGTTCCAACTGAACAGCCTCAAGTGCAATTCCGATAAATCTGAGGTACTCTTTTTCGGATGCGATACGGAGCCGAGCTGGCAGGCCTGGTGGCCCATCGATATGTTCCCTCCGTCCGGTTCTTCCCCTATGGTTAAAAACTTGGGGGTTAAGATGGACAAGGGGCTGACGATGAAAGCCCAGATCCTTGGAGTGACCGGCACCTGCTTCGGCCTATTGAAGATGTTGCGGAGGTTTCTGCCTTTTCTGTCGGTGGAGCACAGGCAGCTGACTGTACAGGCCCTGATAGGTTCCAGGTTGGATTATGCCAACATTCTTTACCTGGGCCTACCAGAGTACCTGTTGCAGCGTCTTCAAGTTGCGCAGAACGCAGCTGCCAGGGCCATTTTCGGTCTTAACAGACGTGCCAGTGCCTCGGGCCTGTTATCAACCCTGCATTGGCTACCCATCCGCAAACGGATCGCCTTCAAGGCTTTGACTCTGGCATACAAGGCTCTCCATGTGGTGGGAGCAAGGTATCTTCAAAAGAGACTGGCTTTTTATCATCCTGCTCGTTCTCTGAGATCCGAATCCTTGCTCTTGGCGGCTGTTCCTCGTGTTAAGAGAGCGCGCCTGGGAGGCCGCTCCTTCAGCCTGCTGGCCCCACAGATGTGGAATTCGCTCCCGCTCCCTCTTAGGGGGGCTTCAAGTCTGCTTGAGTTCAGGAGAGGTCTTAAGACCTGGTTGTTCTCTCAATAGTCCTGTTAGCAGTCCCCTCTTCTGTCTTATGTGCTTTCCGTTGTTTTTAATGTGTTATGTTATTGTGAATTAGTTCTCCTTACCCAAAGCGCCGGGACACTCTTCCTGAGTAACCGTTGCGCTATACAAAAGTATAAATAACATAACATAACATAACATAACAATTTAATCCCATTAAATGTAAAAATGTTGCCTTCATAAAGTGTGTGTAGCAAATATTAACTTTTCTATGAATGCCATCACAATGGAGTTGGAGGGACCCTTAAATAGCGCATTTTCTGTAGAGCCAAAGTGACTTCTAACTGGGCTAAATTAGGACTGAAGTTGTCACAGGCCTTAAAGGGAGACATCTATCTTTTTAAGGGGGAAATGTGGAATTTATACAGGGCTTTGTTCCATTTAATAATGTTCAAATTTGTTGTATTAGGTCTAGTGTTGATTAAAAATGGTTATGTTCCACGCCACCTTAACCTTGCATATTCAACTATAGTAGGATAGAGCCAGTGTCAGGATTCAAAGCTCTTTTTCTGCTTAACAGCATGAAAAAACACTTTTAAGCTGGCTGAGTATTAATTTTAACACCTTCCTTATACCACCCTGGATTGAGCTTGCCTTTGGTTCTGATAAAGCATTTATCTTCCTTAGAGATAACTCATGCCACGTAACCAGTTGAATTATTGAATGGAATCATCAAATGTATGTGTCCTCTTGGTTGGCCCATTAGGTCATTAATTACAAATCTTAAAATGGATGACTTATGCAGTCACCTCAATAAATCTGCCAGACCAACTTACTGGACCCTATGGAAGTCTGGGCAACGGAAAATCCTTTGTACAAGGTGGCTATGGTGCCCAAGAGACCAGATAATATTGCAAGTGAAATGAATGCTAATTGCTTACTTTTTTATAGATTGACACCCACATGGAGTACTAAAAGCGAGAAGTGAAATCTCATCTTCTGGGTGGTGGTGTGTGGTAGAATGCTCAGGTACAGCTGACAGTAAAATGGTGCATAAACAACAATACTTCCCATGCTGCACACATCATCCTTGCTGCACATACATCTCATGCTCTGGGGAAGGGGGGAGTACTTTGATACATCATGAGGCATTCTTGACAACTTTGAGTATTTTTTGCCTCCCACGACTATGTTAAAAGCTTGTACCAACCATACATTTTGTTATGGGCTCCATCGTTTTGGATGAACTCCATTTCTAGGAGAATCTAATATTCTGCTGCCGAGTACCTCTCTAGAAAAAAATCATGTAGAGCACCTTACAAAGAACTCAAGGCATGAGTTTCATGTGCAGGAAACACAAATTGGGAGTAGTGCTACACTAAGTAACTGCTCCGGAGAATTGTGATCATGCTGCATTGCTAAATTATTGACTGTTAACCACATGGCTGCTGCGGGGATTTTTGCGCTGTGCTGCAAATTGCTCTTTTGCTGCAGATATGACGAGCTCAGCTCGTCATCAGCACACGACACCCGTGGGTGATGACGAGCTGAGCTCGTCATCAGCATCGAAAGGGTTAAAGAGCGAAGCTGGTCTTTTCTTAGAAACTTAGTTGAAAATGCAGAAAGTGTTTGTATGCTAATGAGATAATAAATCTTGAGTATTAGAAAAATCTTAATGGTTTCAAGAAAATTCGAACTCTACCTAAAGCCTGCCAGAGTTTGATATAATACAAAAAAATTGACACTTGATCTTTTAATTGCCTAACTTGCCATAAAGTTATCTCTTATACATATTTGTCTAATTGATTCAGATAAAATGAGGCATGTCGGGCTAGTATTGTATTATTGCCTAGTGTCTAAGAATACCTCTGTTTTGATATTTGTATAGCACACTTCTACCATTTGTATTGCACATTAGTACTTTCAGAATCTGGGCGGCCTTTCCCTACAATTCTATGATTACGCTTACTTAGAAGAGATGGATTTATTCAATATTTTTAATGATAGTTTATACCTGGTTAGTGTGCGCATATTAAAGCGCACCCAGTCCAGGATCTCTTGTGTGCTATATAAATGTATGTATGTTTGCCAGATATTTTTCCTGAAATGTATGTTCATCTGGACTAAAAGGCTGTCCGTTACCTCCCGAAACTCAGGACCAACACATCGTGCAGGCCACCTGTTAGATCCCATATTTTCTTCCCTTAACAACATCACTATATACCCTGCTCTGCCCCTGCCCTGGACAGACCATTACTTGGTTAAATTTACATTTCAAGGTGATATAACTAATAAAGATAACCTGCATACACCTTTCGAGTACATAAGGAAATGGAAGCAATTAGACACGGACAGTCTTAATGCTCTCCTAGAAGAACACAGTCCCTGCACCAAGTCTTCAGTTCAACAGCTTTCTTCTACAGTTCAGAAATGGCTCTTAGAAGCCATTGACCTTATCCTACCTAAAACAAAGTTAAAACAAAACTCACATTGTTGCCCTGCCCCCTGGTTTAATGAAACCTCAACACAAGAAAAAACCAGATGTAAGAATCTAGAGAGACAATGGAGAAGGACCTACTCTCCTGAAGATACGGATAAATATAAAACACAGCTAACAAAATATCAAAAGATGTGTAGCAAAGCCAGAGCAGATTTCGTCAATACTAAAATCACAAATGCCTTGGACCAATCTAGAACACTTTTTAAATTGGTGAAGGAGTTGGCGGGCTCCAACACGTCACAACCCCCACCGGAACTTAATAAAACACAATGTGACCTTCTGGCCACCTTCTTTATTAACAAAGTTGACTTAATTCATCAAGACATCAACCAAGATTCCAATAACCACTTTCCAGTCACTTCAGCCATAACTAATAATGCACTTTCCAAACCTATCAATGACGTATATATGTCAGATTGCTCCACTTCATCAAATGCATCGATCGCTATTCTGGCAGAATGGCCTCTCTTGAACCCTGACATGGTTCAGAATTTGCTGAAGACAATTAAATCAGGCTCACCTAAAGACCCGCTGCCATGCACTGTTTTAAGGTTGAACAAGTGGAAGGTGTGGGGCACGCACTCCTCGATGTACCAAAGTTAGTATTCTGTGGTGTGCTGCGGAGATATCACCCCCCGACGAGAAGGTGTGGAAATCACTAAATGGTTGGTGGCACCTAGGATAGATGCCAACTCTCAGCGCACAACCTCAAGTGAAACAGATGAGTTTCTTCAATCAATCATTCCAGATTAAATACAAGAATTAAACCAAAATCATTGTTGAATTCTCCATGTTTAATTTCACATGTGTCGTTCCTCCAAATCAATGCAATTTCATGTCATGAATAAATCCAATCAACAAATATGGGTGCGCATTATTTCCCAATGCATTTCGGATATTAAATCCTTCATCAGGGGAATCCTGAAAACAAGATAAAGTGAACTAAGTATGATCCTCGATGGTAGAAATGTATTTAGATGAGGTTACTAATGTGATAGATATCCTAGTTGAATAACGTGCACAGTATGTGAAATAAAGTGTCATCAAAGCACCTCAATGTAAAGTGTCCATCAGTACCAGAGTGAACGAGTAACATAGTCAAAAGGGTGAAAATCAAATAGTGCTCAATGAGTGAAACGTGTACACGAAAAAAGCTGAAAGGCAAATGGTGCTCGGCAAACGAAACATGCAGATAAAGTGACTGCTCGTATATTTGTTAACGTTACGCGCAAAACTACATCAAGTCCGTTATCACCCCAGGATAAAGCGCAAATAAAACAGAAGTAGCGTGAGCATTAGTCCGCGATTCAAATTAGACTTATGATAAATTGAAGGCAAGAACACGCGTCTTGCTGTTGGCGTCCTTCGCCATTAGTTGGGAAACGAAGTGCTCGGTGAAAGCGGAAATGTAACAAGGGTGACGATAAAAATAGAGAAAGGACCATAAAGTGCGGCGGCCATCTTAAAGTGGTAAAATGAACCGTGAATCCCCATATGTGAAGAGGGAGGTATGGTGATGAAAAATCGGGTGCAAATAAAAAATGAACAATACAAGACCTAAGGTGCAAAATAGACAGAACATAGATGGATGAACACATAATTTGTGATGGAAACATAATATAAGACATAGATTAAAAATACAAAAATGAGATGTCAAAAGTATAGGAAAAACATATTTTCACAGGTAAACACTAGATATCACATCAGTGAAAGCAGTTGCATTAAAGATAACATTGAAATTCCATCCGATCATTGAGACCAGATGGTTTCATGGTTTGCAGAAATTTAATCCAGTGGTTTTCACGCTGCAGTAAGAAGTTATTGTTGTCTCTGTCGTCCCGCTTATTCACCACTTCTACAGCAGCGAACCTTAGTTGACTGATGTTATGTCTACTTTCTTTAAAATGTAGTGCCAGGTTTGATTTGATGTTTGCTGTTCTTATATTGCTCTTGTGTTCATTTATTCTTACTTTAAGCTTGCGGGTGGTTTTGCCAGTATACATCAGTCCACAAGGGCATTTGATCACGTATATGACATTTTCAGTGTCGCAAGTGGCATTCAATTTGAGTTTCACATCTGTGCCCTTCATGGGATGTTTTATTACAGGGCCTTTGATCATGTTGTTACAGTTCTGACAATTGAAGCACGGTTGGTTCCCTTTGTAGTTGGCATTAGTTTTGATTCTAGGGTTTTTTATGAGCCCCTTTAGGTTATTTCCCCTTTTGTAAGCAAACAGTGGTTGTTCACTGAAAATTCCATTAAAATCATGTTCTTGGCTGATGATCGGCCAATGCTTCAAGATGGAGGTTTTGTAAGCCCTGGAGGCCTCAGAAAATTTGGATACAATTACAGATCTTGTCTTTTGACTTTTTTGTTGTGTGGCTAATGCTTCCTCTCTTTTGATGCTGTCGCATCGTTCTTTAGCGTTGATCAAAATGGTTTGAGGATATCCCCTTTTGGAAAAGCGTGTCAACATTTCAGTAGCTTGTTTTTCATACTTGTAACTGTCAGATGCAATCCGTTTAATCCGTAACAATTGTGAAAACGGAAGATGATTTTTCAGTGATCTTTGATGGTAAGATTTGTAATGCAACGTGTTATTTTTGTCAGTGTGTTTCCTAAATAGGTCGGTCTCAAGATGATCACGCACCTTTGTAACTCGCACATCAAGAAATGTGATGGTGTCCTGGCTGGTTTCATGGGTAAACTGTATGCGATCATTGATATGGTTCAAATCCGTTAATGCTTTCATTAAAGATTCATGATCTCCTTTCCACAATACGAAAATGTCATCAATGTATCGCAAGAATGACATGGCATGTTGAATCCAAGGTGTCTGATTCAAGATATGGTTCTCCTCAAAATAAATCATAAATGCATTGGCATAGACAGGAGCAGCACAATTGCCCATGGAAGTCCCGGACAACTGTGCAAAGCATTGATCATTCCAAGAGAAATAACTCTGGTAAAGAGTAAAGTGCATCAGTTGCATCAAGAAAATTTGGAAATCATTAGAAAGGTCAGATTGTAATAGGATGTTCTCCACTGCTTCCATCCCGAGGTCATGTGGGATGCTTGTGTATAAGGATTTGACATCAATGGAACATAAATAGATGGTGGCGTCTTCCTCAAATCGGATGTCCATGATCTTCTGCAGGAAATGTGTAGTGTCCCTTATGTAGGTCCGAGATTGCTGAATGAGAGGTTGGAGGTAACGATCAATGAATTTGCCTGTATTCTCATGGATACTGCCACGTGTAGATACGATAGGTCTGAATGGGGGTTGGGTGATGCTCTTGTGAACCTTCGGCAGCATATACATGCTGGGAGTGCTGGAGTTAACAGGTGTCAGAAATTTCTTGATTTTGATGTCTATAGTACCCTGTTCCTCTGCCATGGTCAGTATGTGGATCAAAACTTCACCATATTGTTTGGTGGGGTTGAAATGAATAGGGCCATATGTATTGGTGTCAGATAGGTGTTGACGAACCTGTTCATTGTAAAAGGCGGTGTCCATGAGTACTAATGCACCCCCTTTGTCAGCAGTTTGATATGTAATCTCTTGTCTATTGGCCAGATTGTTCAGCAGTGAAAATTCCTTATTAGTCAGGTTAGTATGTCTAGTCCTTTTTGAAAAATTGATGTTGCTGATGTCATTCTTGACTAGGTTTTCAAAAGTGTCAAATGATTTATGGCTGATGGGTGCCATAAAGGTGCTCTTCGCACGTAATCCTCTTAGTTGGTCTTCACGATTGATGTCTTGAGGAGGTAAAACATTGTCAAAGAAGTGCCTTAAGCGTAGACTGCGCATGAACTTGAATAAGCTGATCTCAAGCTCTAGCTCATTAGTATGGCAGGTGGGAATGAACGAGGTACCCTTCTGTAGTACGTTTGTTTCTTGGTCAGACAAAGTGTAAGACGATATGTTGATCACTAGGTTGTCTTCTTCTTTGGTTTGTCCACCCTCTGGTTCAGTGTGGTGCTTCTCAATTCTCTCTCCCTCTCTTTCTCTCTTTCTTTCTCTCTTTCTTTTGACCTTGCTCCTCCTGGGTCGTCTCTTTCTCCTGGGCCTTCCCCTAAAAAATTAAAAAAAAAATTTCTGAGGCCTCCAGGGCTTACAAAACCTCCATCTTGAAGCATTGGCCGATCATCAGCCAAGAACATGATTTTAATGGAATTTTCAGTGAACAACCACTGTTTGCTTACAAAAGGGGAAATAACCTAAAGGAGCTCATAAAAAACCCTAGAATCAAAACTAATGCCAACTACAAAGGGAACCAACCGTGCTTCAATTGTCAGAACTGTAACAACATGATCAAAGGCCCTGTAATAAAACATCCCATGAAGGGCACAGATGTGAAACTCAAATTGAATGCCACTTGCGACACTGAAAATGTCATATTCGTGATCAAATGCCCTTGTGGACTGATGTATACTGGCAAAACCACCCGCAAGCTTAAAGTAAGAATAAATGAACACAAGAGCAATATAAGAACAGCAAACATCAAATCAAACCTGGCACTACATTTTAAGGAAAGTAGACATAACATCAGTCAACTAAGGTTCGCTGCTGTAGAAGTGGTGAATAAGCGGGACGACCGAGACAACAATAACTTCTTACTGCAGCGTGAAAACCACTGGATTAAATTTCTGCAAACCATGAAACCATCTGGTCTCAATGATCGGATGGAATTTCAATGTTATCTTTAATGCAACTGCTTTCACTGATGTGATATCTAGTGTTTACCTGTGAAAATATGTTTTTCCTATACTTTTGACATCTCATTTTTGTATTTTTAATCTATGTCTTATATTATGTTTCCATCACAAATTATGTGTTCATCCATCTATGTTCTGTCTATTTTGCACCTTAGGTCTTGTATTGTTCATTTTTTATTTGCACCCGATTTTTCATCACCATACCTCCCTCTTCACATATGGGGATTCACGGTTCATTTTACCACTTTAAGATGGCCGCCGCACTTTATGGTCCTTTCTCTATTTTTATCGTCACCCTTGTTACATTTCCGCTTTCACCGAGCACTTCGTTTCCCAACTAATGGCGAAGGACGCCAACAGCAAGACGCGTGTTCTTGCCTTCAATTTATCGTAAGTCTAATTTGAATCGCGGACTAATGCTCACGCTACTTCTGTTTTATTTGCGCTTTATCCTGGGGTGATAACGGACTTGATGTAGTTTTGCGCGTAACGTTAACAAATATACGAGCAGTCACTTTATCTGCATGTTTCGTTTGCCGAGCACCATTTGCCTTTCAGCTTTTTTCGTGTACACGTTTCACTCATTGAGCACTATTTGATTTTCACCCTTTTGACTATGTTACTCGTTCACTCTGGTACTGATGGACACTTTACATTGAGGTGCTTTGATGACACTTTATTTCACATACTGTGCACGTTATTCAACTAGGATATCTATCACATTGGTAACCTCATCTAAATACATTTCTACCATCGAGGATCATACTTAGTTCACTTTATCTTGTTTTTAGGATTCCCCTGATGAAGGATTTAATATCCGAAATGCATTGGGAAATAATGCGCACCCATATTTGTTGATTGGATTTATTCATGACATGAAATTGCATTGATTTGGAGGAACGACACATGTGAAATTAAACATGGAGAATTCAACAATGATTTTGGTTTAATTCTTGTATTTAATCTGGAATGATCGATTGAAGAAACTCATCTGTTTCACTTGAGGTTGTGCGCTGAGAGTTGGCATCTATCCTAGGTGCCACCAACCATTTACTGTTTTAAGGTTGCTCAGTGGCAATGTTTTTGAAACCATCACTGATCTTCTGAACTCATCGCTGACTGAAGCAACAGTACCCAGTGAATGGAAACACGCTATGATCCATCCTCTTTTAAAGAAAGCCGGAGCTGACCCTAATCTGCCATCCAAGTTTCGCCCTATTTCATTGCTGCCCACCTTTGCCAAAATATTAGAAAAGCACGTCCACCATTACCTCACTGATTTTATCACCACTCACGACCTACTACCTTCCCATCAGTCAGGATTCCGTTCAGGATTCTCCACCGAGACCACCCTGTTGGGCGTCACCGAAAACATCTGCCGTTTGGTTGATCAGGGCTAAACAGTAGCACTTGTGCTGTTTGACCTCAGTGCGGCGTTCGACACCGTGTCGCACGTGGTCCTCGCCCAGACACTCCATTCCATAGGCATCAGGGGCGCGGCTCTCGAATGGATAAAATCATTACTGAAAGACCGCACATTTCAAATTTTTTCACAAACCGCCTGTTCTGATATCATGTCATTCAAACATGGAATACCACAAGGCTCCATTTTTAGCCTGTTACTCTTTAATGTATACATGAGCCCCTTAGCAAAAATAGTGGAGGAAACAGGACTGCTTATGTTTTCGTATGCAGACGACTCCCAGCTGCTTTTCTCTCTTACATCAGCTGACCCGAACACTTCTTCCTCGCTACAGCTCGGACTCAGTAAAATCTCAGAATGGATGAACAATTTTTTTTTTAAATTGAACAGCGGTAAAACTGAGCTAATTTTGCTGGGAAAGAACAAAGGGCTATGGGGCCCTCAACATTGGCCATCTGAAATGGGTACCCCCCCCCCACCCCTGTTACACATGCTCGCAATTTGGGCGTCATCATTGATGACTCGCTCAATGTACACAAACAAGCGGTGAAAACTTCGGCTACCTGTTTCACCATACTTAAATGGCTAAAGAAGATCTGCTGGATGCTACCCGAAAACACCAAAAAGACTGTTGTCAATGCTTCTGCTTTCCTAGAACCCTACGACATCTGCCTCCTACAGGAAACCTGGTGCCAAGATCCCAGACACAGAGTAGGTTTCTCAACCTACTTTGTTCCAGCCGTCCAACAACATGGCTCCAAAGGTCGCCCGTCCGGCGGTCTCTTGATTAGGGTCAGCATCGCTCTAAGGTTGAGTGTTACCCAAAGGTCCACTAAATCTCCTGATTCAGTGGATAACAATACACCGTAAAGGAGGGAGGAATCTAGAAGTCTTCAATATTTATCTGAGGGGTGCTAGTGGTGGGACATCATGTTTAACTTCAACAGGCCTAAGCAGCGATTTAGCTTCTTGTAACATTGACTCTTATGTTCTTCTTGCTGGCGACTTTAATTGCTGCTTTGAGCCATTGGCCAGGGAAGATATTCTGGATACCTTTGAAGAGGACTCAAGGAGAGGTATCCCTATCCTGACCCTAGACCCGATCCCTAAATGGACACAAAGTTCGATAGACATTAATGCCCTTTGCTTGGAACATAACTTGAGACCAGCTAACGGACGCTCTAAATCGGACCCTATGGGAGCTCATACATATAACAGGACGGGCCGATCCTCCAGAATCGATTTCATTATGCTCAACTACAATCTTTGGTCTTTCCACCAAGACATGGAGGTCATTGTGTCTTGTGACAGTGATCATAATCCACTCTCCCTATCCATTACTTCTCCTTGGCAGGATGGGATCCAAGGTATGTCAGACCATAAGTGGAAAACATCACATGAAATTGTTCCTTCAAACTGTGGCAGGCGCCTGAAGTGGGCAAGAGTCTCAGTGGATGAAGCAAGGATGGCACAAGCCGGGTCCATCTTGTTAGAGGTGGATTCTAGGCTCGATGCCTTAAGCCCCACCAGTAAAAAGACTTTACCACTATTCACAGAAACCATAGTGGCTTTGAGTGACTTGTTTATTATTCCCCAATCTAGTACCAGGGTGGGTCTGAAAGGTGCCTCCAGGGCCAGAGATAAGTGGTACTCCTCTAAATGTCGAGCAGCGAAGGGGGCACTTATCTCTGCAGTAAAGAACCAAGACCCAGTTAGAATAAGATCTGCGAGGAAACTCTATAAAAAAAACTGTGGCAGAAGCTAAAGAGGCTCACGATCTAAACTTCTGGTGGGAGTTAGCAGAAGCAAGCACTAGGAAAAATGCCAAGGGGTTTTGGGATCTGCTAAGAGCCAGGGACAAGCCTACCGATCATCAGTTAACTTGTAATATCCCTGGTGATGTATGGCTTGTACACTTCTCAAAGCTGTACTCTGCTCCTCTGGGGGCATTTTACCATAATTTGGCTTCCTTGCCTAGCCCCACAGTTGATTTTCCATGTAACGATGGTTTATTTTCTAGACAGGAAGTAGAAAGGGCAATTAAGTGCATTGTACCCAATAAGGCTGCAGGCCCTGATGGGATTCCGGGCGATTTGCTAAAGTCCTATCCAGTATTGTGGAGCAGATTAATTGCTTCCCTCCTAAATGAGGTCTTGCTGGGAGGCTCTTTCCCTGATTCATGGAGGGGTGCCGAAGTGGTCCCTATTTTTAAGAAAGGCTGCACGGACGATCCAGCAAACTATCACCCTATTAGTTTGCTGGATTCAACCCAAAAGGTTGCGGGTAAAGTAGTACTGACCAGGATTTTGCAGTGGGCAGAAGAAAACCAGATTTTGTCTGATTTTCAAGCAGGCTTTAGAACGGGGACAGGTACCATCGAGCAGACATTTCGCCTTCTAATGATTTATTGGAAAGTAGTGGTGCTGGGAGGGGGCAGTTTGTACTTGGTCTTTATAGACCTGCGTACAGCCTTCGACCTGGTCCCTCGAACATTGCTGTGGAATGTCCTCAATGGGTTAGGCTTACCGCCTTATTTGTTGGCCTTACTCATAAAACTTCATGATAGCAATTTTGCCCAAATTAGATGGGGTACCCAGGGGGAAAAAACACCTCGTATCCCGGTAAATAGTGGCGTCCGCCAGGGATGTGTGCTTGCCCCCACTCTGTTCTCTCTCTATGTTAACGGAGTGGTGGAGCATCTTCTCCAACATCCATCGGATGCACCCTCCCTGGCGGGGAAGAAAATCCCGACGCTCCTATTTGCGGATGATACCCTTCTAATTTCGAAATCGCCAGCGGGCATCCAAAAATTGCTCTCCAGCTTCAAGGCCTTCTGTGACGACAAAGGTCTGGCTATAAATATAGGTAAGACCAAGTTTCTCGTTCTTAACCCTCCCAAGAAATCCGTTGCTCCCCCCGTTCTAGACTCCGTCCCTCTGGAAAGAGTCAAGGAATTCGATTATTTGGGCATACGACTTTCCGACTCTATGAGCTGGAAGGCACACCATCAAAAGGTGTTTCTGGCTCATAAGAGGGTAGCAGGAGCCCTGCTTAAAGAACAGTGTGCCTCATCCCTAAAACCTATTGGGGCACTCCTAGATATTTATAGGGCAAGGGTTATAAGCGCAGCACTATACGGCGCAGAACTGTGGGGCATTCAGAGAGTTGACACCTTGGCCTCCCTCGATAACAATTTTCATAAAGACCTTATGAGGCTACCCCACAGTACCCCCACAATCCCCCTCTTGCTAGATGCGGGCTCCCGTCCAATATGTGAGCAAGCTAAATTACGTCCCCTTTTATTATGGTCCAGAATATGGAATGTCCCTGAACTCCGCAGTTACGCAGATGCTCTAAATGATCTCCTGTCCCTTCCGGGTTGCTATAAGATCACCTGGCTTAGGGAGGTCAAGTGCCTTCTCTATAAACTGGGTCTAGGAGATGCTTGGGACAACAAATCAGCACCTCCAAAACAACTGTTAAAGAAGGCTTACTGGTCATGGGTGGACAACGAGAGAATGTGCAATCCAAATCACTGCAAATCTGTTGCCCAGTTTTTGTTAGTCAAAGAGCTCTCTTTTAGGGAACCCTATTTGGATTTAATCCATAATTCAGGCGACAGATCTCTGTACATCAAATTCAGGGTGGGGGTACTCCCTCTAGGCCAGTTTACCTCGACCTGGAAACCACCCTTACAAACTGTACCATTCTGTCCTTTCTGCGATTTGAGGGTTGAGTCCGTTGCGCACCTGTTGTTCGAGTGCAACACTTATGCAATGCCTAGAAGGTTGTGGTTGAAGCCCCTATGTAGGAGCCTGGGAACGAGATCACATCTGGAAGCCCTGCGCATACTGCGCACAGATGCAAGACCTTTCTTTGCTTGCTGTATGGCAAAATTCCTAGGCTGGGCTTGGCGTATAAGAACTGCAAAAAAGTTGCTGATCCAGTAATATGCTCTTTCCCTGTCTTGCCCTTTCTTAAAAATTATTGATTGTATTTTAAATTTTCCATGTTTGATTCTGTCGGACATTGTATTGACTGTGTTAAAATGTCTTTTAATTGATGTGATGTGTTGCTTTTATGATATGTTTTTATATAGAAATAAAGCTTAACTACTACTACTACTAGTGCTCTAGTAACATCAAGGCTTGACTACGGAAACGTTCTGTATCTGGGGGCAAATAAGATCACAGTCCGTAGATTACAGACAATTCAGAACGCAGCAGCAAGATTATTATGCAAAATTCCCTTTGCGAAGCCCACTACAAAATACATAAGAAAGCTCCACTGGTTAAAGGTCGAGAACCGAGTTAAATTTAAATCTCTATGCTTCATGCACCGAATTTTCACCAATAACTCCCCCAAATACCTGCAAAACCTAGTGCGTCCCTATCGTCCCACCAGATCTCTTCGCTCCTCTATGGCTAATCTTTTCGAAATTCCAAAGTTTAGATTGTCACGCATGGATGGCAGGTCTTTTTCATTCCTTGGACCATCACTTTGGAATTCAATGCCGCTGACATTACGATCGGAGCTGAGCTATGTCAAGTTTAGGAAAGCCTTAAAGACCTGGCTATTCGACATCTAGCAGGCTATAGCCCACTATTATTGGATCTGTTGCGCCGGGAAACCCTTTGCTGGGTAGCTGTGCGCCCTATAAATGTAATAAATAATAATTACCTAACCTTAGCAGATGGTCCACTTGACTAGCATTGCTAACCAACTTTCTAGCTTGAATGACGTTGGGGTGGCTTTATCTTTTCGTCTCTATTGTTCTGAAAGATATGTTATGAGAAAGTTGTGCCTTTGAGGCCGAAACTCTTTGAGTACTCCATGGTTTTAGTTCCATGCTGTAAGCAGAAGGATATCAGGAGGTCTGTCTAAAGTGCAGTGTTCGTGTGGGCCAATCAAATGCACCGTGGCAGAAAAGGTATTGTATATTATAACTGTTCTCGGTGTACGTCAGTACAAGTCTGACTTAAGTAGTTTTCTTTTCAGTCTCCTTTACTGTATGCTGCAGGTATGGTTCTCGTCTCACTTGTTTTCAATAGCATAGGCACATCTTACTTCAATGGAATTTAAAAGTAACTGTAGAGTAAAGGACTTCAAAATGTTATATAAAATGAAATATTAAAATGTCCAAACATTGGTGGGCCCATAGCTTAATTGTAGTGAAATTTGAAAGGATGCACTATTTTTATCAATTTTTAATAAAATTGCATTGTAGATTATGTTGATAGTATTTATCCAAAAACGTTTAGATCATTAACAGTGCTGCAGGCCACTGAATTTGATATTTTCATTTGATTATACAATTTTTGTTTTATTTGGAAAGTAAATACTATTTAAGCTACATTATAATTTGTCTTAAACGTAAGTGGTAATTAAAAAAAAAGATAGAGGATTGTACCATAATGAACTGTAGTGGGATTGTGAAGTTAACGTTAAGACATCCACTGTACAGTATATAATCCCAATTTACTTCCATTTACGACTGATGCTCTCCAGTTAGTGCCTGGACCATGAAGCTGGTGCCTCTGGGAGCCTAGGCCTTGACATTGTCGCAGTGCTTTTGCCAGTCTGATCCGCCGAGGCTGGCTAAGGTTCCTTGCCCGGGGGCTGGGCAATGAGATGGTGCAGATTTCTGCCCTGGCACTGAAATGATCTGACAGATGTGGGTAGAAATGATGGTAACGTGGTTGTAGTAAGCATGAGCGACATTTCGGTTGTGATTAGGCAATGTGAGGCCCGGGGGAGATGTGTCTACAAGTTATGGCTAAAAAGGAGACTGCAGAATTAAATGGCTTTGAGATTAAAGACACAGTGAACGTTGTTAAAAGGGTTTTTTTTCAGCGTGAAGGCCAGAGAAGTTGGATTATGTTTGGGATTGGGGGAAGGTTTAGGTTTGGGACGCAATTAGCCGTGAATGATAGTGCATTTCGCAAACTTTGATTTAGAACATTAAAGGAGTTGTTCCCATAGGATTAGGCGATTTCTTGCACACTGAAGCCCAGACCTTGAATGAGGAGGGCAAGTGCTGCAGCAGAGTCTCGTCTTCTCCCGCCTGGGTGTGACATTTATGTTGAGCACTTCAGATGCCTCCCGTTGTCGGTGCAGTTGCGTTGTGTGGCGCATATTTAGATGATTCAGTTTATGCCTGAAAGCCCTGTTAATAACGCAGTCTTGCTTTTTAATTCTGGTACACAAATGACCTAGACTTAGCTTGTTTTCTGTCACCGTGCAGTGAACTAAATATGCAGTAGTGAAAGTCCTTGTTTTAAAACATTTGATTCTGTATTGCATTTTTTTCTCTCTAATAATAATTACAGTTGTCTCTTGCTTTTCGTGTTCTTCCAGACTATTGTGCGCCCTCTCTCAAAGTTCTGCGCCTCTCTCTCTCGGTGCCTGCTGTTCCCAGAGCTGACAGGCTCGGCCCCGTGGTAAGCTTCCCTCCCTCAGGCTGCAGACAACAGTTTTCGGAAGTCAGCACTTGAGTGAAGAAAGGTTTTCTTGTCCAGTGGTTTTCAAAGAGAGTGGCCAGACCGAAACGCTGTATTGTGCCCTCGCGGGGCACGCGGGTACAAAGAGCTACAAGGAAAGCGGAATAGCACCGCTGTAAAGTAACACCCGACCCTCCCCCTCCGAGAGCAGCCCAGCTTTCTGTTTCCATTGTCTGGCTTCGGTGTCTGGTGTAATGTAAAGTAAGCGACGTCCACGGTTACTTTGTGGGCGAGCGGCCCTAGAATCCAGCGGCCAATAGCTGGTCCAAGCTGAATTGTGCATGTGTTCATACCCCGTCTTTTGTGTGCTATTGCCGATACTAGTAAGGTAAAACCACCGTTCCCATATGCAACCACGAACTGCTACTGCACGTTTAAAAAAACGTAATACACAAACGATGTTTACTGTGTGTTGACATACCACGGACTACAATTAAAGAATCACTTATTCGTGTTGCTATGTGCTCAACATATTGAGATGCCTCTCTGGGGATTTTCGGGGCAAGCAGTGTAAAAAAAAAAAGCGGGGGTGGGGGGTTGGCGCATACATTGACCAACGTACGTTGTACCACCTTTGACTATAGAGCACACAAGTGAACTCATTTTACAAGTCACTTGTGATAATGGCTTGTACTGGTATGAAGAGACCTGAAGGTGTCTTGTAACGACCAAAAAAAGCCTATACACAGAAAGTGTTCTGAGTTTTGTGTTTAGAATGGTTTTGGAGTAAGTTGCATTGTAGAATGATACAGCGTTTGATTCATCGCTTGGGAACTTAAGAGTACAGAGCTTTCAAGTTTCTCGGTCCATGGTGGAACGTTCAGTTTTTTTGGGGGGTTCTGGAGTTTAAAATCTGGGTTTTATAATGGGATTAACTGTAACAGAACTACATGTCCCAGAATGGAGATAAAAAAAAATCATGCACAGCGTGCGCTAAACACGGAGAGGCATGGGTAACGTGATAGCTCCGAGGGGAAGGTGCGAGTACACAGATGGGCTCGAGGCGCAGTAGTATACAGCGTGAGTGAGGTGTCTGATGGTTTGAACTGTCTGCTGTCGGTATACATTCCGTTTTAACAAGTTAGAGACACGAGGAAGGAGTTTTCTAAGTTCCATCTCCTTCCACAGACCTGTTTGTACAGTACTCCTCAGCAGTGAAAGGCATTTGATCCTGCTACGTTAAGTAAGGTTCCGTATCTGATGCAGAAAAGACACGGGTTCCTTGTTGATGAATAAAAGAAAAAGCTGTCCGGGTTATTTATGCCAAACATTCAAAAACGTTGTCCTTTTCCCAGTGTAATTTCTGGCATGTGATATTTGGTTGCACTTAAACCATCTGTTATTCTAATCAATAATTCGTGCGTAGCTGGTAATATTTCTGGTTTATATCCATCTCTTTTTGGGACACTTAGGTTTTCGTTTTGTATTCGAAGTCCTAAGAGATAGCCATTAACCCGGAATTATTTCCAAAAGCCATAGATTGTTACCTTTCTTTTTCGCCCAAAATCTAAGGAGCTTCTCGGGTGAGTTTGGAAATTGGCATAGGAGGTGACTGATAATGGTGGTTGAACGGTGTATGGAATACATAGACTGTGACACGTACAAAACGCATGCAGTCACTTCCCTTTGTTCTGACATCGCTTCCTGTCTTCTCTGGTCCTCTCTTCCTTCCTTAGTATTTTCCCCTGTATGGTTTCTTGCCAAAAGAGTCGCAGTTTGGGAAAAGCAGCATTTGTCCATCCCTGAGCACTCTGGACAGATTTACGAATACTTTGTTTATATATGTCTCAGGACCCAAATATAGTTCTATGAACCTTCGCCCATTTTATAACAATAGTAGTCATCGGTGTTTTCAAGGCAGCATGTGGCTGCGTAGTGACTTTTTGTTTTTTATTATATACACTGTCTGGTGCACACATGCCTTTCCTGTTTATATTCTGCAGTACAGAGCTGGCTGCCTACCAAAAAGCAGCATCTTGCATTATTATTTGACCATAATAGTCGTCCGTATTAGCACTTGGAGGTCAAGGTTTCAGCCATCCTTTAAAAAAAAAAAGAAGCTTCTGGCGCTTGTACTCATCTGAAACGGGATTAAAGTGCATAGATTGCATTGGTGGGCAAATGGAAGCTAGAGGGTGCAAGGAGGTATCCTTTGACCTGGAGGCACATGCTTAGTGTGTTATCTTTAAAAAAAAAAAAAAAAAAAATTTTTTTGGGGCGGGGGAAGGGTCAGGGGAAGGTACCTTAATTTGGGAAGGGGGCTGTGGCTAGTAGTGGTGGGACAAACTAATTATGGTTGCACTTTCAGAAATGTAGCCGGCTCAATAAGTTTAATATTCACTTAGATCTGAGAGGTACGGTTCGGATCGCCTCAAATCAGTCCAGCCGTCTACGGTTATGGGTACATTGAGCGTCATTACAGCGACTTAGAGTAGCACCATGTATTTAATATGCAGAAAAAGGCAGAAAAGTACTGCAAAGTGTTCTAATAAAAAAGGCACTAGAGTTACTGTTTGAATTCCTCCTAGATCCTACTTCACTTACAACGTATTGGTAATTCAGTGCTTAATTTGTAAATAATAAGTGCCAGGGTCCAAGCTATTGCTCATGAAGCCACTGTGACCCGGTTCCTTTCCGTTGTCCCATATGTGTGTTTGTGTGCCTGAATGTTATCTGTGTTTAGGCCGAATGCTGTACTGTAGGAAGGAACCTTTGAAGCCTCCTGGGCAGGTTGGGGATATCAAAGGGCCATAGGAATGTGGCTGTAATTATTTTATAGCTCGCCAGAAATCAGACCCCCTTGTATTGGTAGCTCCCAAACTGGCTGGGATCCGGCAACTTGTTGCTGTTTATGCCCTGCTGTAAAAAGGGAGAATAAAGGGAGAACTTAAAAGGCGGGTTTTGGAAACAGGAACTAAGCTGTAAATGCAAATTGCTCTTGTAGTTACTCAAAGGGGGGGTAAGAATGCATGGAGTGTCGAGGAAGCGTTTTATTATAGCCCCCTTAACAAGGATCGGCCTGCTTTCACAAGCACTTTAATGTGTTGCTCACACTGTTAAAGGCATTTTTTATTAAAGATAATTTTCCTCGAGCGCTGCTCGCCTGAGAAAAAGAAAAAAATGACTACATTTCCGTCCTCTATTTACCCTTTCCTCCTGATAAAAAAACTCAGTTTAAGCAAATGCTCATGTTCTAAATAGTTCAAAAGAATATGAAGGACATATTGGCTATCAGCTGTGAGTGCTTGACCGGTCATTATAACAAAAGGACGAGGGCATTTAACACCGGTATTAGGCCCCAGGGGTCTTAGACTATACCAGTCTTTGACATCAGAAACCTGTTGCTTATCATAAACGAAGAGGGCGTGTGTTTACAGATATTTTATGGAGACCAAGCCCATAATATCCATAAGGTCCAAGTGATGTTGGGGATCACAGATTCGAATATACAACCCTACCATTCATTCAGACACATACAGGCAAACATGCGTTCAACTCGAATGGCAACCACGCACATTTTCATGCACATACACACGCCACTCTTAACCCAGATTCATAGGCCACAATATCCCCCCCTCCAAACCACATCCTTCAAACTCCCACCGCCGCACCACATGCCCCACTTTTCACACGCACACATCTGCCACTCAGACTGAAACTCACACCTCATCCGTCACAGACTCCCAGCACACTAACATGGCATTCCTGTTACTCGCACACCAACGCACGGTACTCGAATGGCTAAGCAGTAAGCATTTGCACGCTGCATTATACTCACAGCGCACAACAGGGCCACGTCACACGCACACAAACAAATGCAGTATATTACAGTCACCGTTACTGATAACACAACACTTGCACCAGTGAACTCTGGCGTCCTTTGCTGTCCTTTTGGCTGTGCAACATGTGGCAGTCGAACTTTACTATCAAAGGCTTTGTTTATGAGTAACACGTTACTCTGAAGAAGTTGGAATGTGTACTTCTGTGTTCTCTTTCCCTGCAATAGCCCTATCTTGTTCAGATGTTGGCTGTGTTCAAGTAACAAAATATTAGCAAAGCAGGATTTTTTGTTCAGCTATTTTAGTCTTGCCATGAGTGGTGGTGCAGTAGAAACCTGTATCCGACGTTTCTATTTAGGCGGGCCGATCAGCAAACTAACGAGTAGTGTGTGACGAAACGGTTTATAATGGTTGGGTAGCAACACCCTGTCTTTGGAACTGTGGTAGTCCTTATCTCTGACCTCGAGGGTTTCAACCGGGTCACCTAAAACTGCCAATTGGCCCATACTTAGATTGCTGGTCATTCTGGAGAGGAAATCGAGGCCCAAAAACCAGGGTCCCCAACCTTCGGATGCCCGGCCAGCTTAGCTTGAAACATTGGAGAAGAGTGCATCCTTTGAGGAGTGTGAAACACAAAGCTGGTAGGCAACTTCATGATAAAGGTCTTCAGCTGACTGTTCGTTTGATATTTCACATCTCTCTCTCTAATTGGGCCCAAGGGCCCTAACTTTGCAATGGAGGACATGAGGCACTGTAATCAAAACCAGGTTACACAGCATGCAAAGTCTTCTTTGTATATTGCAATATGTTTTGGTAAATATTTGTAAACCACAGGGATTGCTTATAAGCTTCTGAAGCACTTGAAGATGGGTTGGAAAATGGAGTGCAATCTTTGGGAAAAGAGACAGACTTGCACATACATTTAGGTAATATTTGTTATTGCATAGTTACATTTAGTAGTTGTTTGATTTGTATTTACAAGGTTTATAGTTAGTGCTATAAACTTTATAAAAGCTCCACTACAAGTGAAGTCTCAAAAGCTACTGCAAACTAAAGACGAACTTCCTAGTTCCAGAATTTGAAGGCCAAGAAATAGAATGAGTGTTGGAAAAGTCTTACACAATGACTGTCTAAAGTTCTTTACTAAGGTTTTAGAGTGCTCCGCTGGCAACAAGCTCTCCGTCATTTTATATGGTAGATGGTGAGGCGTAGGCATTAGCATTATGTAACGTGCACCAGATTTGAAGTACATTCCATGTTGAGCTGGCAGCCGATGCACTGAGTCAGTGGCGGGTAAAAGAGGATCATGTTTCCACATAATCTGTCGCCTCTTTGCAAAACCATCTTGTGTTGTCTAAAGGCTCTTAGTATTTTTTCACAAAATCCTAGTTAAGACAGTGTTTCAGAAACCCAGATGAAATCGCCATTTACCACTGAAATTTGGTGCGAGAATGACAGGTAGCATAGAAGACGTACAATCCCACAAAGCTGGTGGTTAAATCTGACAAATTGCGGTCACTCTAGGAACAAAATAAAATTCTGCATCCATAAAAACGTGGAAATGGAGGGTTTGGGAACCGGTGTAGGGCACCTCCAATGTAGAAGCACCTTTCTAAACAGGTAGTCTAAATAAGCCCTGCTCTTCCACAGTATCACAGGCCCAAGAACATCCAAGTCCCATGTTATCGAAAACCATGGCTGTGCTATCTTTTGTGCTAGTTTGATATTCACCTTTACTGCAAGGAAGAGAGGAAAGTAAATCAGCCTGTAAATGCCTGGGCCCTAAATGACCTGTATGGTTTGTAAAGACTGGGCAACAACGTTTCAGCTCAACCTGGACGATTCTGTTAAAAAAAAAAGAAAAACACAAAAAAAACAATTGACCCAAAGTGTCCCTTAAACATGTAGCTCTTCGGTTTTATAAAGTTCCAATAAGACAAACCGCCAACAGCAAAACTGCCAGTCTTCCTTAAACTTGTAAGTAAAACCTCCTTTTGTTTGCTAAGGGAAACGTTATTTTGGAAAATGTCATTTAGTTGCGTTTTAGGAGTGTCCAGCAGGTATTTGGCAATAGACAGGAAAGCTGTGGGCACAAAGTGATTGTTTTAAATACTATGCTTTAATTCATAACACTTGTGGACTACTGGAATATCGTTCCAGTCCCATTGCTTAAGGAAAAGGCTAGCCATAAATACTCCAGGGCTCTGTAAGACTGACGCTTGTCTTGCTGAGTGAGGTGAGGTCAGTCTTTGCAGTGTCAGCAGTTCTGGTCCGACATCCTTCTAGGCCCAAATAGAGGGGTTGCAGCAAGGAGATGACCTTTGCCTCTGACGCACTTAAAAGTACAATGCCAAGGGGATAGCATGGACTAATGAGTGGTGCTTCTCTATACTGTACTCCTAATTCCCTGACAGGTAGTATGTCTGTGACCACCAGTCTAGTAGAAGAGCTGACCTCTGGTCACAGTCATGTCAGATCATGTCACCCTGTGTCCTGGCACAGTTAACATCATGGGCGTTCAGTTTTGGATTAACAAAGTTAAGCCATGCTACCAAAAAGTACATATTAAAAGGTCTACAACTGGGTTTGGGGGTTAAAGGAGCTTGTTTAGGCAGGCTCTTTGGGAGGGGAGTGAGGGCAAGCAGGATCACGAGTATGTGTATTCAAGAACTGATTTGTACGTAGTGAGTGGAGGATACACAGAGACACCTATGAAGAGTATCATGTAGGGGTTGGAGCCAGAAGCAAGACAGACAACTGGAAGAGAGGCTGTAACCCAAAAAACAAGGCTATATGCACATGAGTGGAGCCACAGACGAAAAGGGACACCATGTGACACAAAATTTAGGTGAAAGAGCAGCAGATAGAAATATTAAGGAAGGAATTGACAAAGGCCAAAAATTATCTAATAAATGTTATAGATTCTAGGATTAAGGAGAGATGGGAAGCGAGTAAGTTAGCTCACTATCAATACGGAGAGGGGTGTGGCAGGCTCTTAGCTTGGAAAACAAGACTGACCTAACTAAAAATAAAATCTTAAGTATCCAGGAGGCAAACCGTACTACACCCTTGGTGGAAGAAGTAGATATTAAAAACACCTTTTTCGACTTCTTTTCGCAATTATATAGGGATGATACAATGAGTAACGAGGCTCTAACTCAAGAATACCTCAGGAAATGGGTAAAACAAACTCTGTTGGAAGATCAGAAGGAGAAACTAAATGCAGAATTTACAGAATCTGAAGTTGAAGAGGTGATTAAAGGTTTAAAAAGCAAAAAGGCAGCGGGGCCTGACGCCTTGCCCAATGAATTCTACAGAGCACTGCGAGGGGTGCTGGTCCCAGAACTTACCAATCTGTTTAATGATATTTATATAAGAGGACCACTACCTCCTAAATCATGGAGCGAAGGTAATATCTGTATAATATTGAAACCAAGGAAAGATCCTAAACATTGCGAGTCCTACAGGCCAATCTCCATGCTAAACTGTGACTATAAGATCTTTACGCAGCTATTGGCAGAGATTAGGAACTTGTGCAGGTCAGCTGATTCACATAGATCAGAAAGGGTGTATAAGGGGCAGGCAGATTCAGGAACTCACACATGAGCTGATAGGAGTCCTAGATCATGCTACAGAGGAAAAGTCTCCCCTATCGATTGTCACCTTTGATGCCGCTAAGGCCTTTGATAGGGTTAAGTGGCGTTTTCTATAAAACACACTAGAAGCCTATAATTTGGGCAATATTTTCCTAAGAGCAGTTAGAGCTATCTACAGCGCCCCAACCTCATGTCTGTTGGTTAACGGGTACTTAACGGAGAAAATACACATAGAAAGAGGTACTAGGCAAGGGTGCCCGTTATCTCCTATATTATTCTATCTCTATATTGAGCCCCTGGCTTGTGCCTTAAGATCTAACCCATATATATCTCCATTCATCTGTAGGAAATGGGAAAAGAAAGTCGCGCTTAACGCAGATGACTTAATGATCTATACAAACAACTTGACAGGTTCTTTTCCCGAAATATTAAGTACACTACAGCAGTTTGGATACATATCAGGTTACCAAATTAACCAGCAAAAGACAGAGATAATGTGCTGGAATACTCAGGCTAATTATCCTATGGAAAAATCTCAATACTTAGGGATCTTAATTGTGAAGGAGATCAATAAGATTGCCCAGATAAATCTTAATAAGGTACAGTCCAAGGTCAAAAAATTGTTTAATGCTTGGAGCGCTCTTCCTTTGTCCTTTATAGGCCATTCCAATCTGGTCAAAATGATGATCCTACCTAAATTTACCTACCTCTTCAATTCAATACCATTAGAGTTAAAAAAAGACTTGATAGCTAAAATACAGGGTGAAATCACCAGCTTTATTTGGGCCTCGAAGGGAGCCAGAATCTCATGGAAGAAGCTGAGAAGGAAACACTAACATGGAGGGATAGCTAGCCCAGACCTTCTCCAATATTTATAGGACATTCCATTTTAAGAATATTAGAGTGTTATTTAAAAATGTTAACTGCTTTCCAGTCTACCTGCAAGCAATGACAGGTTCAGAAGGGGACTACTTTCTGTACAAATTTGGCCATACAAAGTATTTCAAAAAGATCAAACTGAAAATCCTGGGAACAGCCATTAGACTTTGGGTCCAGATAAGACACTTATGGAAGATCCCCTATTATAGTAGCTGTGCCCCAATTTGGGACTCACCTGGCACACCTGAATGCTTAAAGGATGTGCTAGCGGTTCCACTGAAAGAGAATGGAATAAAGGGAATGGGGTCAAGTACCAACAGGATTAAATATTATTGAGTGGGAAAAATTTGTAGAGTTAACTAACGGAAGCTTATCAAAATTCAAGTATTACCAGCTAGCAAGCTGGGCAAAAACCCTAGGAAAAGATGGACCAGGAAATGCATTATTAGAGGCCAAGTTTCGACAAAGATTTGAGAAGAAAGAAGTAGCCTATTGGTACTGGGCGCTGATCAGTGAGGGACGGGAGGACTTCACCTTACCAAACGAGATATGGGGGAAGGCGCTGCCGTCGCAGGATGTCGCAGCACTATGGTAAGTATCTGCGGCTGCATGTGAGGATGTGATTAAATCCGCACCTTTGGAAAAAAAACTTCTTGTTCACTCTGCATAGAGCGTATTGGACACCCAAGAGGCTATCGAAAATCAACAAAGGGAGAATAAGGAGTTGCCCCAAATGCAGTGAAGAGAGAGTGGACGACATCCATATGTTTTGGCAGTGCCCGCACCTCCGATCCTATTGGGATAATGTAGGTAAGACCCTCTCCGAGATCCTCAAACAAGAAATTCAGGTGAGCGCCCATTTGATTCTTTTTGGGGTGAAACAAGAGGACACGGGGGTGTGTAGCCTTAATAAAAGGCTTAGAAATTTACTATTCATGATGGTGTTAGCAACTAGACGGGAAATTTGTATAAAGTGGGTTAATCCCCTCCCCCCACAGTAGAAGAGTGGTTAAATTCACTCATTAGAATAAATAAACTGGATAAAGCTGGGACACATAGTTAAAGGTTGAAGTTCTGGAACAATTGGGAACAGTACTGGGCGGAAAGATCATAAGAAACCATGATTCGGCAAACTAAGAGGTCCAATGATTAAGCGCACCAACAGTTTTGAGTAGTGGGTCCAGGTTATGGCCTGCGAATGGAGTGGGCAAGCTGCTTAAGAGATGCCTAATAACCTCGAAGGATACCCCCACGAAGATCAAGGTGTGATTCTAGTGCCGGGGAAGAACATGGATGGTATAGTTAGCCAGAAAGGATCTCTCTTGGTGGTTACACTCTATTATTTGAAACTTTGCATGATGAGGACAAAAAAAAAAAAGAGCGAGCAGCAGATACTACTATTAAGAGTACTCAAATAGCAGTGTGAAATTTAGTATGTGCCGGTATAACTCTGGGTTCTCCAAACGTTCCTTAATAAAAGCTTCTAATGTTCAATACAATTCCTCCCCAGCTACTAGTGTTATTGGAGATGTCAGTAGCAATCATATAAGGCCAGGTTACATTAGTGGGCACTATATGCAAGATCACCAGCAGTGATCAACTCAGTGCATCAGATGCAAGGTTGCCAGCAGTGATGTAAAAAAAAAAAGGCTTTGTCAACGTGGAATGCCTCTACAAGGGTAACACCTAACATCCATCGTTGCAATGGCACTACCACCAAGTTAATAGTAATAATTGCTCCACAAACCTGCTTGGTTTTTATCACACAAATATTCGCTCTGAATTCATATTGGAAATTCAACCATTTATTTATTTTATTTAAAGATTTATAAAGCGCACATCTACCCAACAGGGTTTCCCGGCGCTAAGCAGGGCTTGCGAGGTAGCAGATAATTAAAACAGAGGAATTATACTTGGTTATAAGAGGTCTTTAGCTTTTTACGGAAAGCTAAAAGCGACTGACGGATCCTAAGTTCCAAAGGAAGCATTCCCCCGCCCCCCCAACATAAACTTATGAGTTCTGACAATACAGACATTTTCAGCTCAAATACATGCTTTATAGTTTTACTGTACATAGATTAATTCAAGCTTCTAATTTAGTTAACTGGGCTGCACACACGGGAGCTACTACAGGTGGTTGGAGAGCTACCAGTTACTCACAGGTTTCTCGTTGGAGAAGCTTGGTATACCTCAACTTTGTCTACCAGCAAGAGCAGGTGACGTGCTGTCTGCCTACGCTCTGTGGTTCTTGAAGTTGTGCCATTGGCTGCCTACCATTTGGATTTTACTAGCAACATTAACAAAGGACAATGTAAAAGTTTTAGCTTCGGGCAAACATGAGTAACCATTCTCTTCTAACCACAATCCTACTTTTGCAAAATTGCAATGCAAGGTAAAACACACCTGAAAGAACAAACATTCCTGACTAATTCACTTCTAGTTGGTGTGCATATATAATGTAGCAGCGCAATCTTCATTGTGCAGGGCTTAATACTAGATGTTTGTAACGGGTGTTGCTACTATCCAAAGCACTGGCCATTTGAGAATTATGAAAAACTGAGTTTGCTCTACTGGGTTTCAAACGTGTGAAATGCAGGACACTCCACATACTCACTTTCCGAGTTACTCTGCTTCTTGTCGGATGTTTGTCATGTTGATGTTTTCATGTGAAACAATCAGATGTTGATTGTTGGCACTACATAGAATCCAAGAGCGCTAATTATAACTCCAAGCAACAAGCAAGCGTATTAATTTATATTTGTCCCGTTGCAACTCTTTCACATAGAAGGAAGTTTGTCGAATCCTATTGAAAGGTAGACTGTGGCATTTGCCAGGCAAGAACATGTAACTAGCTGTGGTCCACCATTGCCAGCCTTTTGAAGGTATCCGTCTGTTAGAAGTTCTCATATTTTCCCTAAAGGTTAGCAGGTCTCTATCTGGGAGATGGGGTCTAGCAACTAAGTTGGTTACGATTGTATCACCTGGGTTCTAATTCTGGTTTACACACTTGACCACTTTGTGTGATCTTGTGCAAATAACTTCAGCGTTCTGTACCTTGATTTCCTTGGAAAGTGTGTTTGTATGTGTGTACGCACGCATGTATGTATGTGGGTGTAGGCTTCTCCTCCAACAGGAAGCGTGCTCCATACAGTTTGCATAGAGTACATACAAAGATGGCTGAGGAAATGATCATTTGCAGTCCTTTGTTAAAGAGTGGCATCGTTTAGATATTGCTCTGATTGGCTTCAGGCTGCACATAGTGCGAGATTGATATGATGGATGTTCTTCATGACTTAAGAATGGGGTGTGTGTGTGTGTGTGTGTGTGTGTGTGTGTGTGTGAGGTGGTGAAGCGCGCGTACTCCTCTTTTTGGACTTAGCTGCTTTGAGACCGTAGACCACCCCTCTCTTCTTGCTAGTCTTGGGTACTGTTGGTCTCGAGATCAGCTTTTCAATGGATTGGTTTCAGTTCTCTCTGAAGGATAGGGGCCAGGTGGCGGGTGGCGTATCTGCCATTCTACTATCATCCTCCGATGCTGAACCTGGCGCAGTCTTTTCACACTTTTTGCAATATTTTCTTAACTCCTTTGATAAACTTATCAGTTTAGAATGTTTGTATTGAATTACCAAGCTAACATATAGCTAGTAATTTAGATGTTACCTACAACCGTTGATGGTAAATAACATTTTGGTAGCTGACTGGTGTATAGGGAAAATCCCTAAAACTGAACACAAACCAAACTGAAATGTTGCTGTTGGGTAATTAGCTGCATATCTTGACTGGACTAGGCAAATGACGTTTGCCAGATTATCTCGATATACAGTTTTAAATTCTTCGAGTGCAAAATACACCTGCACATTCCATGATGGGACTGAAATGGGGCAAGTATGCATCTCCAGTTTTTTTTAAGTGCATTGACTGCTAGTGTCAAAGTAAAACTTATTTTTTTGCCTTGCACATAGGTGAGCAAATTGTCCAGCTCACTGGTCCTACAACAAAGTTAGTGAAGATCACCTGATCCTTTTAATCGTTAAAAACGTATCTCTTTCCCAGGTAACAACATTTACTCTTTTGTGGCTGTGTGTTAGAGGATCTATCTCCTGAGCAAAGAGACCCACACAAAGCATGTGTTGCCCGTTAAAAGTTACCTTAAAGTAACAACTAAAATAGCTCCTAGATGAGAAATGTCTCAAAATACAGTACTTTTTAAATGTTTCTTAATAGCACCTCTTTGTATACATATTTTTAAATAATGTTGTATATCGCTGATAGTTGCTCCAGAGTTCTGGAGAGGGAACAAAAATAGGTAGATAAACAGTCTTTTGTGGATTACAGTCCAGCCATATGTAGGAGGATTTAATTTGAAGAATGAAATAGAGGTCTGAAAGGAAATTGATCCCCTGGATGCCCACCTATTGGGTGAGGTCAAGGATCGGTCTATAGCTGGTGGGCCAGTAGAATGGGGGAGAGTCAAGGTCAGTCCTTCCTACAATTAAGTCTTTAGTCTTTGCACTATTTAGCTGACTAAATTACTCTCCACCCAGTTGTTTATTTGATTCAGGCTCTTGGCAGCGTGCCTACTCCCCTCTGTGATTTTTCTCCAGATAAATTGAAATCTGGGTTTCATTGGTGTACATTTGGAATTCCACTTTCTGTAGGTCAAGTAATTCAGTCATGTGGAAGTATCGGACGAGGGAGGAACCCTGTGGTACTCATTCTTCTCTTTCTGGGACCATGAGACAGAACATCTTATTCTTATCGTCTGACTAGCTGAGGAGCAACAATTCAATCCAGCCCAAGGCCAAATCTGATACCCTTACTGGCTCATTAAGCCTTTGTAACAGGATGTTGTGGTCCACCCTGTCACATACTGCCCAGAGATTTTGGAGAACTAACGCCTTTTCTTTGGCTTCGTCAAGGACGATGAGAAACTCTTCTCTGATATCTACCAGGATTGATTCTATGTCTGATTGACAGTTATTCAGCATGAAGTTCTTTTGAATGCCCTTGTGTAATATTCTGGTTACTTTGTTTTCTAAGATTTTGAGCTGTATGGGAGGTTATAAATTGGTCAGTAGTTAAATAGAACTTCTGGGATGGTGTTGGAGTGTTGTGATGTTTGAGTGTTTCAGCATATCATGATCCATGCTGCTAAGAACGGAAGCATCTATTACATTCATGGTATCTGCTATGGGAAATGGGGAAGCGTTTTTTTTCTCGATTTTGTGTTGGTTTAGAAGATAGATTTTCATTTTCTTCACTAGAATAGCAACTTTCTTCTCTGTTATTGAATTGAAGGAGGGGTGAGAGGTTTATTACTGAGATGGAGTAAGAGATTGATCAGAACTCAGTACTATATTATACTTTACTGTTAGCAATGGTTTCTCAGATGTTTGAGTTTTATTTGAAGAAATTAATTAGGTCTTCTCCGTGTTTGAGTGAGCATAGAGTATTGTGTCACTTCAAAGTACCTTATTTCTTGGATATTCTGATGTTTTCCTTTGTTTGATTAGGAACTTCAATTTAATTAAAATAAACTGTTTTTCTGCAGTTTTTTAAATTTATTTTTTAGCCAGCTTTTTTGTATCTCCTCTGATTCCTACATTTGGCCTTGCAAGTGTTTGACATGAAGGTGTACATTTTACATTTATGTACAGCACTCTTTTAATTTCGGTAATCTCATAATTTTACTGCTTGAAAGCAGAAGTATTAGGGATTGATTTCTAAAACCGGAGGAGCCATCTTGTCCATCAAGTTCTGGCCTTTAACTTAGACCACACATTTGTTTTTATTGTACTCTCATGTGCTTTCTTTGTTGTTTTTTGCTGTAGTTGCTGAAGTTACTGACACACCAGACTATGTGGGTGCAGGACTGCAAGCCCCAGCCTGCAGCAGCACACTTAGGCCAGAAGGTAGGGCCCTGACATTTGCGCCAGTCTGGCACATAAACTGTGGATCTTTCACCTGCGGGGCGGTACGTGCCCAGGCAAACACCAGGCCAAAAACTGGCCCGTCTGCGTCTGGAAGAGGCTGGGCTCAGCCAGCCCCCTTAGTTTTGTAGCTAGGAGTATTGTTATTTCTGATTACAAGCCTTTACTAAGCATGACCTGCAACTTTAATCAACAGTAATTGTCTATCAAAAGTACTCTAGCGTATCTTGTTTTCTGTCCACTAAGATTGTAGGATGGCTAAGTGAAAGCTAGGTCCCAACATGGAAGTGGCCACCGGAAAAAAAAATATCAGTACACTAGACGGGTATATTGTAAAGGCTGTGGGCGCTATTATCAAAGAAATCCTCATCACTGAAAGGTGGATGTCTAATGTCTTTTTTGCCAATTGATTGTGGAGGCTCACACTTTTAGCAGTCTGTTACAATAATCCAGATGGTTGTCAATCCTGCTTGGGGGAAGGAACCCTGCGGCATCAAATGTCAATCCAGGTCTGTGCGGGTGGGACCACGTCCGCCGATTGTGTTTCTCACCCCAATGAGCAGTGTGGTAAACCAGCTACATCTCCAAGCACCAAATGCAAACGCGGGGTTAACTGCAAAAATAGCTAATTTAAGTAAATCCTGCCCCTCAGAGTATCCACTGCCTGGCAGCCTTTGTCCAAATAAAGAGGTAATTGGGCATATATATGCTCAGTTTAGTAAGGAAGTTGCGAACTTTTTGGACTCTTTAAGATGCAGGGACTGCACGACCACCTAGGGTGCATTGAGAAGCAATTAAGTGAGCTGGCTCATGGTCTTGCAGGGGCAGAAGCTTTGGCAACTAAAGGGATTTCATCAAGCTCCAGCCATGAGCCGCAGCCTCTGGTGGGGGAGAGGGGACAGCCGCGTGCTTGTATGCCAGATGAAGCTTGCCAGGGTAGTCCAGTTTCTCCTAGTCTCTTTATAGACTCCAGGGCATGTGGAAACCCCCAAGCATCCTCTAAGAAGGCGCGATTTGATTTAGGTATTGTTTCTAGGTATAATCTCCCAGCAGCAGCTTGTCCTATGTTGTTGTTATGGCCAATGTTCCCACCCTACACACAGCGGTTACTGAGACCATTGTGGAACTAATAAGGAAAACATTCACCGGATTCATGGGAACATCAGATTTCAGGGTTCAATATACAATGAAATTCTCATTGCAAGGAGAGTGAGCTGGGTGAGGAACATGCATAACGAATTCTCAGGAAACTGTGTTACCTTTGGAAACTGTCGGATAGCTAGCAGACTATCTTATCAGGCCCCCTACCAAGGCTACTCAAATCTGAGCAATATAAAGATATTTCCCCTTGGATATTTTACGGAGACCTGGTCAAACTCCCTCAAATTCAGGAGGGCCATATTGCCATAAGTTACCCCAGTCACTTTTCTATATATCCCTGTTTAGAATCACTTTGCAGCCCTGGGCAATCGGTCCGATAATTAATGACGTTGTCTGTCAGTTGACCCTGATTCAGGAGTTTGTCATTTTTACGGGGTCGTTCGGTTTTGCTACTAAAGGACTAAAACATTCACTATGATTTGTGGGCTTAGGCATCATAAGATGTGAGGGGTGTTGCTACATGGCCACCACACAGGAATTTTCTTATTTGGGAATTGTTTGATGCAAGGGGGTATTGGGGTCCCAGTACACCATAGTGTGACAGATTTGTGAATGTGGCAGTGTGTATCTATAATTTAGCCTCCCGCATTGAGAAAAAACTGTGCCCCCCCCTCCTGCTGGAGGTATACAAGAGTAAATGTCTCCCTATTCTTGCATATGACTCGGGTATATGGGCTACTCCAACATTAATTCCCTCCAGGGTGAACAAATCAGGGTGCTGTGGTGGTTCTGGGTGCCCCTCCCGCTTGCTGAACCTTTATTGTGCACCAAGAGATTGGAGTTGAATATGTGGCAAAAGTATTTTATTTATTTTCATCAACAATTGCACTACGTTACAATATTATCGTGGAAAGACCACAAAGCAATAGAATCAAATGCAAATAGAATTTTTAGGGTATAAACAGAAGCGTTTATCCAGTATATTTTACATACATATTAAGATTGTAAAGGGGATGCTGTTCAGGTTTGGGAAACACAAGAGGTTCTGATCCAACTAATATCTTCTTTCTCTTCGAGAGTTTGACATCTCGCACTACTCCTATAAGCCATTTTGTACTTAATCATCTGCCTGCACCATTTGAGTTTATACCGCGCTAGAATCAAACTCCCGAAGGAGTATCTCCGCGCCATATGCCCTGTGGAGTGGTGTACAGACAGAGAGAACAAATTATGGGGAGACTGCTAACACTGGAATAAAAACGTTTTCAGCTTTTTCCTAAAAGCTAAGTGATCACTGCACTGCCTGAGCACCATTCTCACTTGGATCTCAGCTAGTAGTCACTCAGAAGTCCTGGTACCACAACCGCAAGCAGGGGCTCTGTGGTTGTATATCCAGTGGATTAATATAATCCTGCGTTTGGCAAGTAATAATGATAAAAGCGTTAAAATGTGTTTCCCTTTCGTAGGCTTTGATTCAGTATGTAAAGCACACTGTGGTATGTGGCTCCTATGTATGGAGTTGTGGTTAATGGATGGATGGGGGGACTTGCAAGCAAAAAAAAACGGGGGGCTCCGGGCACTTAACGACAATGGAGCACGAGGTGGAATGTAAATTGAAGGAGGAAGAGCAGTTGAATGGTGGACCAGAGGGAAATGAAAGCTACTCACCTCTTTTCTGCTTTGTTGATTTACACTGTAACCAAGTAAAGGTTACCTTATGGGTTGTACTGTTGACCGAGCGTTCCTTACCACACAATCCTACTATAAACACAGCTTCCACGTATCTCACACATAAGAAAGGCATTGGAACTCATTTAAGTAAACTGGATAGACCTTTAACTGGGACAGATAGACCTTTAACTGGAGGGGCGGGGGCGCAAAAAGTTATTCCCCAACAGGGGTACAGGTAAAAAGGACTTTAGACTTGGACTAATAGACCCTGTCAATAGAGACCGTTACGATATAACCTTCCTGAATGCCATGTAGCCACTCTTGCTCAGAACAGGATACTTTTTGCTTCATCCCTCTGTAATTAGAACCAGACTGTTATGTCACACTGTAAATTTATAAGGAAGACACTGGTCTAGGCCAGAGAAAAAAGCGGAACAGGGTGGCACAGATTTTTCAAGTCGTCGGTAGTACTTTCACCTCAGCATAAGGGGAGAGGAACCAGCAGTATTGTGGATACATCTGTCTGAATAAAGAAGAAATTTTGATTGATATCCTCCGATTTAAAAATTAGGCTGACTCAGCCTTCCATTCTTCCGAGTTTGCTAAGTTTAGTACAATTAAATTGTGTAAATAATGGTAATAGCTGTTATCTATAGGTCTTGGGATAGCAGAAGTGCTCTATGAAGCATTATATAGAACAAGCATTGGCAAAGCAAATAGATCTCACCTAAGCGAGACCTGTTGGCTTTGACAAAGTCTTTAAATGTACTTTTAGCCGTGCTGCACAGCCATTCTGTTGCATAACTGTGACTAGTCTCCTTGTTACGTTATATAGAGGGGGGTTTCGAACTGATGGCCTAGTACTCCCCTGCTATGACTATACGCGTTGGCCACCTTACTACCTTTAGTGAAATATGCGACTGTTTCCATTAGCTGTGGTTACTTTTGTCAATGTAATGTACTGAAATATTGTGGCCTTGCTGTGTTCAAGGCGCCACAGGCTTTCCTTGTTGTCTCTGTACTGTACAATTATCAATAAAGAGATGTTTAACAAAAAGTGACGTTTCAAAAAAGCACTACACCACGGCTAGCTCTGACACCATGTCCTAGCGCTTTTCTTGGAGGGGGAGGGGGGACATGCAAGCAAAAAAAAAAACGGGGGGCTCCGGGCACTTAACGACAATGGAGAGGGGCAGGGGTTTGGGGCAAGCAACAACAAGGTGTCGGTGGAAGAATTAACACAGAGAAGGGGTGGGAGAGAGGGGGCAGAAGCACCATGGACAAAGGCGAGTGCAAAGGGAAGAAGAAATAGTACCTTGATCACGCAAGCAACGGATGGACACTAATCAAGAGAAAACGATCTGTGCTGAATTCATGCTTCACAGAAAGAAAAGGAAGTGACGCCCTGCGCACACTGGCCAATTAGGAGACAACAAAGAAGAGGAACAATAAAGCCAACGAATGGCAAGCAATGGGCGGACTCAAAGCCTTTTAATGTAAACAATTTCCCTTGCACTGACAGTGCATGCCGAGTCCTAAAAACATTTTTTTAGATAAGTTTAAAGACTGCCTTATAGATAGCAACTTCCTTCTCTCTCTTTCACAAAAGGGCTTTTGAACAAGTCTAAAACTAGCACCATCACAGAGGTGTAGCTTCCATTAGTGCAGCGACACCAGGACCCAGAGACCTGCAGGACCCAATAAACCCCGATTTTGCTGTAGTTCAAACAGTGGCCAGGGGGTGTATTTCTTTCTTTGCACTAGGGCCCGTGACACACTGGCTATGCTATGCCTCTGTACCATCAATAACAGTTTACTCAATTTTTACTTTGTGTATTCGTATTTATATTAGCTCGAAGCAAAAAAATACAACACATACATGTAATTAATACCATGTTTACAATGGATTGCTAAATCCTACAGTTTCATAAACCCAAAAGGTTTAGCAGTGACAAAGCCTTCATCCATAATCTACCTTTAAATCTTCTAAGGGGCTCAATGCCCTTCCTTTTTTTCAAAATGTTTTTATAAGCGTGGGGCTGCCAAGGTTTTCGCTTTGCCTTGAATAGCAGGAAGGTCTATTGAAGCACTATATAAACACATGTAACAAGGTGCTCAAATGGTTTGTATATTTGTTTTAAAATATTGAGCATAGTGAGCTCCTATTTGTAGACGACTTGCCCGCGATAATCCCCATTTATTACTTTTTTTTAAAGTGTCGGTCGGTTGGTCAGTCAGTTGGTGACAGGCTGATCTTGTGAGCGAGCCCGTGCCCTGCTGGCACCCAGGAGGTGTCTGGTTGTCAAGTTCACCCGTGCACTGACGCAGCCTTCTGCCATATGCTATGCTTTCAAACGGTTGCATCATTGAACCGCTCTTGTTTTTCTACCTCGTGGAAATTCGATTTCCTATTTTTGATTTCAGAGAGGAAATTGTCAGTGGAGAAACCGATGAAGTCATTCATACAGTTGTATGGAAAGTTGATCCCCATGAAATGTCCTGACTCCTGACAGTGGAGATAACTTTTTGAATGTCACTTTTACGTCTCTGGTTATTGGAAAGACGCGATTTCCCCCGATGGATGTTTTTGGTAATGCTGCTCCTTTTACGTCGAGTTGCATTTATTTGTTGCCCGTCATCCTAATATATTCTCGTCAGGCTTGACTTCCAGTCGCTGATGGCATGTTTTTTGGCTTAACGCAGAACTTCACCTGCTGCTTTAAAACACTGTCATAATCACTGTATGTAGTCGTCCCTTTTCTCTTTTCGTGGAGATCTACTTCAGGCCCTCAACTTTCCAGGCTATAATTCTCAAACTTTTTCAAGCTGGAGAAGTTTTAGTCTAAAATCGCCGAAGGGCTTCATCAAAGCAAGATTTCAACATTCCTTAAAATTATTTTTGGTGTGCGATGAAGTTAAAATATGCATTTTTAAAAATATTTTTTGTATTTTACCGCTTTTATCAGCAGGCCGTTCCCCACAATGTACAACATAAAAAAGGGTGAATTTCACCTGCTGCCTTGGTGTTTTGTGTCAGCCTTGCATCAAGCTGAGGAGGTGTATCTAGAAGGTCAAAGATTTGAGATGGATTTTTCTGTGCAACAGAAGTGTGAATTACGTGGTCGCCAGGTGCTCAGTTTTGGGTATCCTCAGCAGGAAGCCATCCTCTGTGAGGAGGCAGGGCATCATGAGATCTGGGTTTTCAGCAACTTATGGACAAGTAGGTAGTGGTTGCTTGACGTCAACGGCAGTGAGACTACATTTTACCTCTAACTTCATGGAAGACCACCCTAGACGAGTGCTATTTGTCCAGTTTGTATACTTGATGGAAACACCAAGCATACTAACTCCTCTCTGGCATGCTATTGTGTCACATGCACTATGTGGAGTGCACACTGAAACTAACAGCAGATTGGAATGAATGTTATGGTGGTACCTCAAGCTCACCAGCAAACCAAATTGTTGGGCTCCATGAGGTGCAGTTTGACTTGAAGAAATTGAGGGTAGCTGGTGTGAGCCCCGAGAAAGTATTTCCCAACTTCTCGGACCTGTGAATCAGTGGTGCCTACTCTTTGGGGGGCATCACTTGCCCACTGGCTGTCATCTCGTAGGGGATTAGCTTACCTTGAAAGCATAAGCGCAGTAGTCAACTGGATTACTATATAATCTGTCCTGATTTACTGCATCCCTTTTTTTTTAAGCGACGACTCCACTACGTCTAGACTAGGCCGCAGGCTTATGGCATTGCCATCACGATTGCACTAAGTGACTCCTTGAAACGTCGTGTGTCACAAATACTTGCATCAATTTTTTCAGTATGAGCTATGTGAAGCTTGACTGTGTTGTCTGTACGCGAGTCCTCCAAATATATGCATGACTGCTCAGCCATGAAGTGTTAATTATTACAATGTCGGAGGCTGAAGGTGGTCCCCAGGAAGGTGCAGGCATTTATGCCCTTTGTCATTTTTCAGACTTCCAAATGAAGGAGTCAGTTTTATTTCCCCCGTTTTATGTTTGCATATCCAATGCTGCTTTTAATCATCCTGCAAACGTATAGTATTTTACTGTGTACTTGCAAAATGCTAATGTAAATGTTGCCTAACATAATTGTAAGCGCTTAAGGCTTCTGTCCGGCGTTCATTTTTTATACTCATTAGCGCATTCTTTACTTTTTTTCCTCTTTCCCGATTCCTCGCCGCTGACGCTTTATAAAAGTATTACATTTTTAATTGTGCAAAATGAGCTCTGAATGGAGCTTTGGTGGATGGGATCGGAGTGCACTGATCGCGTTTCATTGCAGCAGTTTTTCATGAAAAAGTTGAACACGCGGATGCGAGCCGTGTGATGAATGGCAGAGTGCTAGAAAATGTACTGCTGTCTGTGGAGAATGCTGCGACAAGTTAAGCACCGAAGTGGTCAGTCCCAGGAAGGGTGCTCTTCAGTGTGTTTAATAATAAGCAGTAGGAAAGTCAATAGGTCTGGGTTAAAAGTTGGTAGTGTTCGAACCTTAGAACGCCAGCAGGAGTGGACATAAGGCTATAGTTGTACAGTCAGTAGTCCCTCCTGCGAATTAAGCACTCAAGTAGAGGTGGAAGAATATACTCAAGCAACTGGAAGCATTGGGTGAGAGAGAGACTTCACTGAACCAATATGTGATTTACAAAATTTACTGAGTCAAGACATGATTGACATATTTGCAGGCCAAAGGCTGTTGGAGACTGGTTGAAAAGTTACCCAAAGCCCACTCTGTGTAGGTATGTTTCCAGTAGACCTGATAGACAGCTTGACTGTCAAAATCCACACCTAAAAATGGAGTTTCAAATTAGCTTGTGGGTGATTTATGCCTTCATGTACGTGATTTACCATACCGTTGCAAAAACATTGGAAGATTGACGTACATGTCATGCTCCGTCAATTGGCCGTCGAATGGTGAAATGAGGACCTTCTGTCCTAATGGAGTGTTTTTCCAGGGGTGTAGGAATACCCCACAATTTCCACATTCAAAATAGACAAAACTGTAACTTGGCAGAATGTGCTTTACGTGTTTTTGTCAGGTATGTGCTTTTTCTACAATATGTACTGGACTTTTAGCCAATTTCATTGACAGAGACTCCCAGTGAAATTCCGAGTGCAGTTCAAATGTCTCTGTGTGGCCCATAAGGCACTCTTTGGGAAAGCCCCAGAGTACATTAAGCAACGTCTAAAGAGGTACACTCCGGGGAGGCTACTGCGCTCAGGAACAACCCCCAACCTGTTTCAACCTAGGTTCAAATTAAAGTCCAATGGAGGCAGGGCCCTGTCCGTGCTCCTTCCACAACTGTGGAACGAGCTTCCACCTACCTTGAAAGCGGAATCGCAACTTCTACCTTTCGGAAAGAAACTAAAAACTTATCTTTTCAGAAAGGCCTTCATGACATCATAGGAGGTGAAACAACTGAGGTTCTAGGGTCATTAGTGTGTTATGTTCTTTCTGGTTAAGCGCTTAGAGACCGGCGGTGATAGGCGCTATACAAGCAATCCCTAACATAACATAACATAACTTGCACGACTGGTTGATCTTTTGCCAAGTAGCAATGTCGTACAACTGCTGTATCTGTTCTTCTGGGATTCTGTCTGTTTTGCTTGCAGATGAAATAATCCCCTACCTACTAGCCTCCTGGCATTAAGCTACCGGAAAGATAATGACCGCATACAACTTCACAAAAGACTGAAAATACCATAGAACAGTTTTGCATGGAAAACGTTAGCACTCAAATCGCCAGTCACTCTTGGGATGCTGCATGTGAAGAGCTCTTTGTTGGGCATCCTAGTTACTGTTGTCTTCGTGCGGATCTGCCACTGGTGCCTGTTGACTGGCTGGAGACACAAAGCCTCTTCAAGATTGTATATTGCGCTCGGGCTTCAGATGAACATAAGTCATTCTCTGTACCAACAAGGAAAAAACGAAGCCACTGGTTAGATTCTCTTAGGGAAAAACATATTTTTTATCAATCGTCGTTTGTGGAATGTGAATACATTTATGGTGGCTTTTTTTTTTTTAAAACTCTGAATGCAACTCAATAATTAGGTATGACAAAAACAAATACAGTACCCCCTGCAGTGAATTCACTATTTACTCTTTAAGGAGGCACCTACACTGATATAAGGTTGATACCTTCATCATAATATAATACTGTTCAGCAAATATGACGATGCTTCGTCGATAATTGATTACATCTTAGCTCATTAATGTGGGAGCAGGGGCGGCCTTAGGCATGTGCAAGCTGTGCACCTGCACAGGGCCACCAAACCCCAGGGGCCATCACGCCAAAATATATCCTTAATATAATAATCCTCTGAGGATGGATACATATTTGCGAGGCGGCCCCTGGCAGGGATTTGGCGGCCTCCGGCTCTGTTCCACTTCCAAACACCCTGACCCCCCTCTTCACTGGCCTCCGCTCTCTGCCCCGCCCGGACCCCCTCTTCCGGGGCCCCTACCTACGCTCCCTGCCCAGGGCCGCCATGAGCTTAGAGCCGCCCCTGGTGGGAGACATTGATTTGTCGAGTGCATGATCTTTATTCTATGATCTCTCACTACTCTTACATTGATTAGGTCAAGTAGCGTATATATGTTGGTTTAATGGCTTCATGGAACAATACAATAAGATTGATCACTCTACTATAAAGTCATAGGACTAATAATTAAAATTGAGATGGATCCACCTCCGCATAATAAGATCACTATAGTTGAATCTGCTCCTGTTACCCTCTCACCTCATAATCCACGTGTATACACGCTCAGACCCACAGGGTCACACGTACCAGTCCGCCACGTCTTTTGGCTCAGTCTGCGCCTGGTCATTGAATTTCCACAAAAACATATAGCTAGTCAGCAGGTGCGGTTATGTAGGCACCACCATGTGTATTAGTTGTGGGACAAAGGGAGGAGGAGCGAACCTGCATCCTGTGTGCCAGTCACTGAGGTGTAACCAAAGACATAAGTGTCAAACAACAGAATTTGTTTGCTACCTGGATGCGAAGGGTACATCTAGTTTGTTGCAATGTATAATTAAAGGACAGATTCCTCATTTACTATTTAAGGGGAACTATTTAGCCTGAAGGAGGAAAGCTATTATTGTTTCCCAGGTCTGTCTAGTATGTCCTGTTTAAAGAAAATCACTCCATGTCAGTCAGAAAGATATCCGATCACCAGACTTTCAAAAGACTCAAACCTGGCAGCGTTCTGTGTGCTTGTGCTACGAGCAGCTCTGCTGATATAAAAACTTGCCCGATTTGACTTTTGTTTCATGGGATAACAATCGATATTCACACTCAACATAAAAATAATGAATGCTGTACTACCTCTACATTTCTTGCACATTATTGTGAAAATAATCTTACACCTGAGTTTATATACATAGAGAGCCCGCCATAGTGGGCTCTACCAGCCATTAAAGGCCCGCTCCAGCGTCAGCTCGGGCTTTTAACACGGTAGCAGGCTTTTTATTTTGTTGGTATAGCCCACTACGGAGGGCTCTAAGGCTATAAGAACATTATGCCCCAAGAGGGCAGAATGTTCTAATTTGTAAAACAAAGGCCGATCTGGGCCCCAAACGACTCCGCCAGCGCCGCCAAAGGGGTCATGAAGATGTTAAAAAGGGCCGGGCTCAATATAGAGCCCTGTGGGACCCCGACTCCCAGAAGCGGCATCACGGCGGAATCTGGGGAGGCCCAGACCGTTTGCCGGCGGCCGGCTAGAAAGGAGGAAAACTAACTGAGCACCGTCCCCCGTAGGCCGATCTCATAGAGTCTTGCGAGAAGGCCGTCAAGGGGGACGGTGTCAAAAGCCGCCGACCGGTCCAACATCACCAGCATGGCTTTGCCCCCAGTGTCCAGAACCCCTTTAATGGTTTCTGAAACCTCTAGGAGCGCGGTCTCTGTGCTGAGGTTTGGGCGGAAGCCAGATTGGGTGGCATGCAGAATCTCGTGTGTTTCCAAGAAATTGGAGAGCACCAGCTGAACATGCTTCTCCAAAATTTTTGAGAGAGCCGGCAACAGAGAGATAGGCCTATAGTTGACTGGGGCTCTAGGGTCGAGACCGGGCTTCTTAAGCAGAGGGATGACCATTGCCTGCTTCCAGGCCTGCGGAACCACTCCCTGGCTCAGCGAGAGGTTCAGGAGAGGGTTTGCCAGTGGATTTATCACTTCCGCAATTTTTACCAGGAATTTAGCCGGACAAGGGTCTAGAGGCGACCCAGATTTAAGATTGCCCATCAACGCTAAGGAAGCGGGGGCTGAGATAGGTGGAAACACAGCCAACGTCGGGCCCGACGAGGTCAGAGGGTCCAGGTCATCCTCTGGGTTGGACAGCTCCTCGGACGCCACCGGTGGAAAAGAGTCTTGTATGAGTTTGATCTTGTTGGTGAAGAAGTTAGCAAGATCAGACGCCCAAGAATCAGAGGGCATCTCTTCCGATGTATTGGACCGCGGCGCCATGAATTCTCTCACTATAGTGAAAATCTCCTTACAGGAGTTGGAGGCGGCTTCTATCCTCCCTGCAAGGTAAGCTTTTTTTCCAAGGCGAATGTCCCGGTGATAGGCCTTAACCGCCGTCTTGTAGGTAAGCCTCGCCACAGTGTCGTATTGTGAATGCCAGGCTCTTTCGGCCACTTTGCACTGCTGCCGCTTAGCCGACAGTGCTGCGGTGAACCAGGGAGCCGAAACCCGTTTCGGAGTTAAGCGGGGGGCCAACACCGGGGCTAGATCGTTCAGCCTCTCTAGAAGCCATGCTTGCAAGGACTCCAGATCCTTCTCCAGGTCGCCTGACAGGGGACAGGGGTGATCCAGAGCGGCCTGGGCCAGCATCGCAGGGGTCACGCGATGGTATGCCCTAAGGACTCGACCCTGCTGCTGGGATACAGATGTAGATGATTTAGCTGTACCTCTAACCAGGAATTTGGCAAGCCGATGGTCTGACCATAGCACCGGGATCATTTCCTTCACCTCGAGAGGAGATGTAGAGAAGACCTGGTCGAGAGTATGTCCCTTGTCGTGCGTAGGTCCCTGAAGGTGGGGGATCAGGCCCAGCGGGGCCGTAGCCTCCAATAATTTAATAGCGTCCGGGTCCGACGGATCATCCATACGGAAGTTGAAATCCCCGGCTACTATACAGTGTTCTGCTTTCAGGGCCAGTCCCGTCAAAACAGAATCTAAGTCCTCAAAGAATGTTCCAGGTGGGCCAGGCGGTCTGTATGCTAATAATCCTTTAACAGATTGGTGAGGAGCCAGGGTGATTGAAAAAGCGAGGGCCTCGGAGCCGCGGATCTCGTCCACTGGCAGAATAGCACATGGCACGCCCTTCTTAACCACCAGTGCCACACCACCGCCCCTTCCCTTGGCTCTGTCCTTCCTGAAGATATTATAATCAGGCGGAATCGCCATGGCGACATCAGGATTTGAGAGATCTCCTAACCATGTCTCCGTCAGCATGAGACAAAGTGGCTTTTCCAGATCAAGGAGGTCGAAAAGGTCTTGTGCGTGTCTGCATGCAGATCTGGTGTTTAACAGCATGCAGAGATATCCAGCACTATCGCTCTTCTTGTTGGGAGACGATGGTAAAGCGCGAATGGGACGCCATCCACATCCCGGGCAGCGTGACTTACCTCTGTGGCGACCGGGAAAGACAGTGCGGCAGCCCTCCGCACGATCAAGAAGTGAGCGAAGCTCCTCAGAAGTATATCGACGCATGGTGGAATTAGGAGAACAAATGCCCTGAGCCGGAGCCCAGCCCGCCGCCCCATCCGCCTCCGGGACGCTGACGGGCGCAGACGGGTTGAACTCTGGCGTAACTCCGGCGTCAATCAGGCGTCCCCGCTGCGCGTAACCGCTGCGCGTCTGCATGACTCACTTTTGTACACGCCTAGCGTCCTTCTGAGGACTAGAGCGTGAAGCCTACCTGCTAGCGCCGAAAAGCGGCCCCATCTACTTACAAGATGGCGCTACTGCGAGGAATTACGCCGGGAAGCGGACCCGCCCAACAGCGGTGTATTTCCCACAAGTTAGAGTGCAAGTAAGGGACAGGCACAATTAAAAACAGGGGAGAATAACATAAAATAGAAAATCAGATGAAAAACGAGGTACATTTAAAACGAGCAGCAGCTCAGGTCCTGAAGCGCACAGCGCACAGAGCTCAAGCACAGGTCTAATGCCAGCTAGGAAGGGAGAGCCAACGATTTTCCTCACTTTTGTACACGCCTAGCGTCCTTCTGACGACTAGAGCGTGAAGCCTACCTGCTAGCGCCGAAAAGCGGCACCATCTACTTACAAGATGGCGCTACTGCGAGGAATTACGCCGGGAAGCGGACCCGCCCAACAGCGGTGTATTTCCCACAAGTTAGAGTGCAAGTAAGGGCCAGGCACAATTAAAAACAGGGGAGAATAACATAAAATAGAAAATCAGATGAAAAACGAGGTACATTTAAAAGAGCAGCAGCTCAGGTCCTGAAGCGCACAGAGCGCAAGCACAGGTCTAATGCCAGCTAGGAAGCTGAACGTTATTGTTCTTATTTTTCTAGGAGTTGTGTGATTGGCTTGGGCTTTTTCTCACAGGCACCACCAATCATGCATCTCCTTTTAGGAAGGTTGGTTGTGTCCCCGTCCACTTGTGCAGGTACAGGGGCATGGCGAAGGGGAGAAATCCTCTTTGGCACCAGCTGGAGAAAAGGAGTTTGTTGATCCAGATTCACCTTTCCTGACCCCTTCAGCTGTTTATGAGATTGGGCTGTGCCACAGAGTTTGAACGGAGCAGTTAAGAGAATGTGTGGCTATTCCGTTTTTTAAAAATCTGCAAAGGCCCATCTAGATGTACGCTTCGAGGATCTGTGTATATTAGTTATTAGTTTTTTAAATCTATGAGGGCCCAGGATTGAGGGATTAAATTAGTCAACTATGCCGACGACACACAACTGGTCGTCTCACTGAATCAATCAGACCATTGCTCCGAGAATCTGCGATCCTGTTTATCAGAAATCTTTGGTTGGATGAATAAATCCCTGCTCAAAGTAAATGGAGAAAAAACAGAGTTTACGCTCCTGGGACATAAGACTAAATCTGTTTCTAGTTCCATGTGGCACACATGCCTGGGACTAACTCCTACTCCAAAAACTGAAATCAAAAGTCTTGGGTTTTGGTTGGACCAGGATCTCTCGCTTAAAACCCAAGCTAAGAAAACGGCCAGGGTGTGTTTTGGCTTTGTCCGCACTGTACGGAAAATTCTGCCTCGCCTACCTCCCCACTCTAGGAAGCTCCTTGTGCAGGGTTTAATCCTCTCCAGGTTGGATTATAGTAATGCTCTATACTTGGGTGCCCCAGAAGCCACCAAAAATAAATTACAACTTATCCAGAACTCGGCAGCAAGACTGCTAACTGGATCTTCAACCAAGCTCTCAGCCAAACCCACACTCTGATCCCTCCATTGGCTGCCAATACGGGAGAGAATTATATTCAAATCCATGTGCATTATGCACAAATCCTTACAGGGCAAGGGCCCCCCCAGCCTGACAAGCCTGGTCGGCCCCTACAACGCCAATAGGGCACTTAGATCTGACCATCTGTACCTGGCCAATGTCCCTAGAATAATGAAGGCTCGAACAGGAGGACGCTGCTTCTCTGTTAATGCCGCGAAACTCTGGAATTCTCTTCCATTTAAGATTCGCACTGAACCCAGTCTCAAAGTTTTGCAAGCTGCTGAAAATCTTTCTTTTTCCCTTATGGCTTCTTAAAACTTCCGCTAGCTCTGGTGTGATCTCTACTCTTAGCGCTGGGACGCCCACGGGTAACCACGCGCTCTATAAATCCTATTCCATTCCATTGGGGGAGGGTGGGAGATACGGAGAGATGAGGGGCACTGGTGGAGGGTGGTAGTGAGGGAGTCTAAGGAGGAGGTCATGAGGGGGAGGGGCTACAGAGAGATGGAGTGCACTGAGGATTGTAGTAAAGGTATGTACAGATAAAGAGGTTAGTGGTGGGGCGCCAATAAATAACTCTCCACATGCTCTGTATACACACAAAAGCAATCCTTGTATCTTGGTGACTGTTTGCAAGTAGATACAATGTCATCTATGGCTTGTAGACTGCCTCCAGAAGCGACAAATTGGGCCGGTAGTGGCCCACCCGAAAGCACCCTTGGCCCACCCAAATAAAAATTCCTGGAGCCGGGCCTGTAACTGGCTGCTGTAATTTCTCTACAACCTAATGAATATTATGTTCACACTAGAAAAGATCATGAATAAGACTGACGAAAACCTCAGGTCTTGCCAGGCTATATTCTTGCACGTAGAAAGCAAACAAAAGGTGTGCTCAGTTGTTGATTGTTGTCTTTGTGAGCGCTCCAGAATGAGTGCAGACAAAGACCTGGGTTGAAAGTCCCTGGTGGTGAACAGTCTGCAACATAATGGTCAAAGACTCCTTTCATAGTGTGGACAACTCCTACTATTTTCCTCGCAGTCAGAAACATCGGATGCTTCTTGGAAGTTAGTAATTCATGTGAAAAGCACTTTACCTGTTTACACAGGTTAAAAAAGCGGTGCATGTAGTGCTAATGAAAATGAACTTTATTTTACTTTTGAGGTTTGGCTTTAAGCCCTATTTTTAACCTGACATTTATTCAGTCGGTTCAAGTGTCTTTATATGCTGGGTAAGCCTGCTGCTGCCTTACAAATCGTAAAAATGAACCGGATAAAGACCATAGACTGACACATCGGTTGTGCAAAATTATGTTAATCAAATGTAATATACCGGAAATGTGTGTGTCTATATGTTTTTACTGAAAAAAGATTAAAGGGACATTATCATTAGGTGAAAATGTCAGTTAAAACATAACCCTTTAAAAACAAACCGCCTGAAATTGAACTGTACTAGTTGTCTTACATAACTATAACTCGCGCCCCACCGTTACTATAACTCACGACCCCGCCATGCAGTGTGCTGTTATCAGTGATGTCATTTCGGATGTCATCAGTGATGTTATCGATGCGGTCACTGAACGTGTCATTAATATGTGAGGGCACAAACGCATTGATGTAATATGTGATGTAATATCTGAGGGCACAAACGGTGCATGGCAAGGGCGTGTGTTATAGTTGCTTTAGGTCAAATAGGGCAAAAGTTACTTAAGATAACTATAACTTGAATTTCAGTGGTTTTGTAATTTTAAAGTGTTTTATCTGTCATTTTCACCTAACCATAACACCCCTTTAACCGTTGCCTTTTTCAGTGAATTTCTAGATTTGTTTTAAGCATAAAGTAAGATGTCCATCATTGTGCGCAATATGGGGTTGGGCACAGGGCCAGTTCGCTGTGTCCACCACCTGTGAATGCTCGAACCCCTGCAGTGCGCAGCCTTTGGCCAGGCTCTTTGCCCCCTTTTTTTTGTGCAATTGCACGGATCCACTGAGATTCTCCAGGGAGCCACACTGGGCATTGCAGTGAATCCATGGATACACAGAATTGTGGAAACACATATTTTTTTATTTTTGTCTTGGGATATAGGCCTCTAGGACTCACCTCGCAAGTCCGTGACCCCTACCTGTTTTATTTTATTTTGTTGCACTTGGGTAAGCAGTTTCATCCAAAGTGGATAAAACTTTATGTTGGAAAGTTTTGTGAAGATTATTCAAACTGCACCAGAGGTATTGGCAAACCTAAAAAAATCTATTTCCTATGGAAACCTGGTCCTAACTAGAACTACCCAGTGACAAATTGCCATTGGGTAACATTTGTTAGTTGGGAAACAATGTTTAAAGAGATGTCCTAGATAGGTAAAAATGTCAGTTAAAACATTTTAAACAAACTTTTGAACTTCTAAAACCACTTAAATTCACCAGTGATAGTTTTCTCATGTAACTAGAATGCTTGCCCTATCTCACACCCTCTCCTTACGCAGTGTTATCAAGGATGTTTCATATGTTGCAGTGATATTATCAAATATGTCATAGAACGTGTCATGAGAGATGTATTATGTGAGGCAATTACCAGTGCATTGGCGGGGGTGCGAGTTATAGTTGCTTTAGAGGACAAGTTCTAGTTACTTGCAATATTTGTAAATGGTAACTTTCGGTGGTTCTGTTAGTTTGAAATTGTATCTTTTAACTGACATTTTCAAATGATTATAATGTCCCTTTAACCTTTGGTCTTTTTCAGTACATTTCTAATTTTTTTTATGTAAGTCACTGTATATAAAAGGCAGGCCTATTGGTTTTCTCCTGGTATCATTGCAATGTCTGTCAAAAAAGCATTTAAATAAAGCATTTATGGTCAAAACAACATTAAACAATTTCATTTTTATTATCTTCAAGCCACATAATACAGTCACATCACCAACCACAAGGGTTCCCTCCATTGCCAAGATGAAGAGCAAAAGCTCCATCTCTGGGAATGCTTAAAAAGCTAATCCGATTTTCCTGGTGTCATGTTCTCTTACCCAAGAAAATATAGGGTTATTTAAAAGCAATATGTTTTTGGTGGGTTGCTATACTCCCTGCAGCCCACCACAATACTTGAAAGAAAGTAGGTGCCCCTGCCCAGATTGGTGAATCGCTATGTATCAAAATATATTTAAACTAGCCCACGAAGGGCATTATGGAGCACTCCTTCCCAGAGGATATTAAATGAGCATCTTCGGCTGCTCAGTATTTTTTCTCCTTTTTTCTGCCTTTTTAGTATTACATATGTGGGTGACACGAGACACAAACAGCTTTTTTTGTGTGCTAGCTGGAGACAGACACTTTTTGGTTCTGGTGCATGCTTCGTAGGACACCCACATCTCTTAAATTTGCTGGGAGGTTACGGGGGAGCCCCAAGGCTGTCGTGGCCCATGCCATCTCCCAAGCCATCACCGATTGTGGGTGCTGGTGAGAGCCCGACACATTCTTTTCTGGTGGTTTCCCAGGTGGCCACCATGGGCACCGACCTATCTTAAATATCTTGGGGGCTGCAGGGAGAGTCCCAGGGCCCCCAGTGGCCCCTGCCAGCATCCTGGGTGATGTTTACAGCTGGCAACAAGTATGCTCCTGCCCTGCGGGATCAGATTTTCACTCTGCTCCAGCGGCTGGAGAAAACATTCTTCCCTGTCTGTGCTCTGAAAAAGCAAATGTTTTCTCCAGTCCTGGCAGAAGTATCACTGCTCTCGCCAGAGGTGGGAGTCATACTTAAATCCCATGGCGATGGGCTCCCTGAGGCCCTAGTGCGGCTCAAGGGGCCACCCCCCCCCCCCACAAATAAATAGGCCCCGGAGGATGAGCTCCCCAGAACCTCACTAAGGCTTGGGGTGGTGGCACTGACGTCCTCCCATAAATTCACAAATAGGCCCTAGGGGTCGGGGTGTGCTGGGCCTCCCTGCTGCTCTGAGAGAGGGGTCACACACCATCTCCCCTAAAAAAAAAACTAATTATGGCATCAGGGGTATTATCAGTGCGGTTATTGAACATGTTATTAATTATATAATATATGAGGGTATAAGCAGTGTGTGCGGCAAGGGTGTGATTTTACCTATTAGCAGTAATGTTTTTCAGTTGCAAAGCAAAACTATGGATCCTTCGGAGTTTTGTGTATGTTGCGGGCTGGCCCATATTACATGCTGTAGCTTTAGATGGGATATCACTGTGTAGACCAAACCTGGACTTTGCTGCGAGAGATTTGCAGGAACATCTGAAGTTGAACCTTCAGGAAGAGTCACTTCTGCAATATTGACCACTGGTGTGAAAGATAGATTGGCATCTAAGTTGACTTTCAGTTTTCAGCATTGGTAGGAAAGGAATGCCTTGGGAGATTGGGTTGCTGGCATCCCAGGCCACGGTACTATATTTTAATGGATTTCTGTATCCTCTGCAAATATCTGCCAGCTGAATTTGTAGCTGCTAAGCTGGACTGCATGGAATGGTTTTAGGGACTGTATGGTGAAGGTGTCACGGCATGGCCTTCATTGACCTCCAGTTGATAAGGATTACATGAATGGCGCGAGTTTCACATGATGGATCTGAGAGGACCGGCTTCATTAGAACTGCTGGAGAGTCATTGCTTCAATGCCTGCCTCGCCTTCAAGCGGTGGAGGAGGGTGCTGTGGTCCTAGCACTGCTAATAAGTCGAGTCGAACTAAAGCACAAGTATGACCCAGTATTCTGGAGGTGAGCACCACTTTTCAGATGTTTTTAATGACTCTTCTGGTGTCCTTTGAAGCAGTCTTTTCATCTACAAGAAAAAGGGGGTGGGGCTCAGCTAAGAGAAGAGTTTGGATTTAAGAGCATTGGTGAAGTAGGGTGTTGAAATGGGACTCTAGTTTGTTTTGCCTCAGGGTCCCCACAATGGTTATTGTGGATCGTCTTGGTGTTTGTGTCTTTAAGCTTCTGCGAAATCACCCCTTCTTGGAAAGAAACTGGAAGTGGTTGTGGCGTTAAGGTTAGGATGACTCAGTCTGTGGGAGTGTTAAGATATTCACAGTGCTTAAAGCATACCGGGACCTGACCTCAGTTAGGCCTTATTTGAAGGCTTCCAGTAGGGAGTACAAATGCCTTGACAAGAATAATTAGAAATATACCTTGTTGTACAAGTGTACTTAAATGAGGAAAGGAGGATGTTTACTGAAGGGGGCGGAAATCGTGTGTCTGATTAAAGCCTTGTAAACAGTGGAGGAGAGACATCAGTTTCTAATAATATCTCTTATGTGGGGCTGGAATCCAGTTGAAAGGGTTTGCTTATTTTTAAATACCTGGTGTTACTATTTACCCCCTCGGAGTTACTCAATGTATCTGCCTTCAAAGGGTGATATGTTAAGTCGGCCCTGTTGGACATCAAATCAGTGATTTTCCCAGTGTACACAGATTTCAGCAGTGGGTTCCTACTTTGCTGGAATATATATGACCTGCAAGTACGAGTGTGGTTTTCACTACTTCATGCTTCTTGAATCCAATGCTGGCAATGAATCAAAGTGAAAATCCCTCAGCGTTGTGTCGTGAGTAAATCAACTGTCAGCAGTATAACAAACATTACACAGTTTCTAACTTTAAGTGCAGAAAATCATCTGAAGTCACACTAAGCTAATCCAGTCCAAGCCTTTGCCCAAGTGCACTTCAGGTGCTGTCTTTGAAGGTGAAATAGTTGCACCGGACTTTACTAGTTAGTTTAATCCTTAATCTATTATAGCACATCAGATATATTGATAAATCTCTCAGGAAACCAACAGCGGTTTTTATTGTCCATCAAATTTCTTCTATCTCAGTTGACCTCAGATCAGGGTTGTACCCGTGTTGACAGCCAGGAGGAAAAGTTAAACAGCAGAAATCTAGAATTGTCTTACATGAAGATCAAGTATTTATTTGAAAATAGCTATGCTCAAGCACACATATAAATTTCCAGATATAAATTGAAATATAAAGATATAAATTGTGCAGTCCCAAAATAATAAGGTTTATATTTGAATCTCCCCTTTATTACTGATGGCCCTATCTAGGTTCACCAGTGTCCTGCTCTAAACCAGAACACTGGATATTGAGTGCGCTTCAACCACAAACGGATGTCCTGCAGCAATTGTTTGTGTACACCTATCAAGTACCAGCTTTGTGGGTTGTTACCATCTTAACAGTAGTCAACAGTGGTTAATGTGTGCCAGTTGGGCGGGCACCTGCACTCGTATTTAGGAGCCCGGACTTATGTTTAATTATTACACCTTGACTATGAGAAAATCAGAAAAGGTAGCGTGGAGGAGGAAGAGTAAGTTAAGAGAACAGTGACACACAGAGAAAACGGTGCAAGGAGCTAGAGTTAGGAAGTGTTAGATGATGGCTTAGTACGAGACACAGCCCTAATTCACCTAAATATAAATCTCCTTTATAGGTGCAAACTGCATTTGTAAAGTTCCACAAACCCTACAAACTGAATTGCTTTTTTGGTACCTTTAGGTGACATGAAGGCATGCAAAACGTTAGTGAATCAAACCCTGGCTTCCCAAGCAAAAGCTCTGATTGTCTTAACCCCTTCGGGGCTGATGACGAGCTGGGCTCGTCATGGCGTAGCCTCCTCGCACGCTGATGACGAGCCCAGCTCGTCACGTAACATGCGATTTAGAAAATCTCCGCGTAGGAGCGGAATTGCGCTAGCGCGCATGTGGTTAAACGTAAAGGAGGTGTCTTAAAGCCAAACACTGAGAAAACTTCCAGTGATGCGCAACATTCACAGATGCATTCAGTCTTGTTTTAATTGCATCTGTGTAAGGCGGACAGAGAAATAATGCAGAAGGGAGGCAGCTACCATGAAATAGAGGTGGGTGAGGCGGTGAGCCACTAAAATCCAGAGCCAGGCTCTAGTTCAGGCCAAATCAGAACTGAAAAAACGCGTTTTTCACCTTTATGTTTACGTGGAATTTCCCTTATTATAATTAACACCTTTGCTAAAGGATACTTTCAGGCCTGGGGAGAGGTGTGAAGTCTGCAGAGTTTATTAGCAGCTGTGGTGCACAAATGACATGAATATCCTGAAAACCGAGTTATGATTCTGGGCTTATTGCATCCTATTTTTAAACTTAAATGCTTTGCAAAGTAAAAAGCTTCCAATATTTTTTTTAAACATGAAAAGCTGCAAAGTAGCTCTGTATGGTAGCAGATACAGGAGAATGCTGTATTTCTTTTTCTTCACAACTGCTTTTATTGAAAGTTTAGGCAGAGCATAAGTACAGGTCTCCACAATCAGGAGGACACTGTCAACAGCAAACATGTAGCAGGATGAATATGCAGCCTAAACTTTTGAATCACCCCCCTCCCAATCCCCATACCCTGCTAACCACAACAACCCCCCCCCCGCTACCCACCCCTTATCCCACCCTAGCCCAGTGCACGTGTTCACAGTCCGCCATAGTATACAAGTAATGCACAGTGGGTATCCGATGCCATCCTAGGTCTCAAGGTCCCCCTCAGGAAGATGCACATCATCCAAATCAACTGGTGGTTCCAGAGTCAACCCCCTGTAATCCGCCCGCCGCTTCCACATCTTGTAATGTTTCCGGGGGCATCCCAGAATGCTGTATTTTTAATCTTATGTATCTTAAAGATATGACCAGCAGCGGCCCTCCCCTTCCCCAAAGCCGGAAGCACATCAAAGAAAACCGCTCTCTTGGTGCTGATTGTGTTAACAATGTTAAATGTGGACAGATGCCAATCCATAAAATATCAGATTGATTAAATACTTTGTTGTTTTTTGCCGGTACCCACTCATCTTCATGACCCATCTATGATTCTTTACGGCCCACCCAAAGAAAAAATTCGAGAGCCGGGCCTGCTCGAGATCCTGTTGGACCCCCAAATCCAAAGCGAGCTTTCATGTTGCTTCTGTCTGCCACCTACGCTCCACACCCATGCGCCAATAATTATAGGCAAAACAATACCCTTTCATGTAAAACGGGCAAGAAAAAAGATATTTGTTTAGTGGTTGAACTGTACAATGTGGAACTAGAAAATCTGGGATTAATCTCTGCTTCGCTGCTTCATAAAATTGTGTGATCCTTGACATGTTTTTTTTATTTTACCACGTACCTCTCACTGCACTGATATAACCAGATGTACGAAGATGAAACGCATCCACACGTTGAACACACACATTTTTATTTTGAAGAAACTTTTTCACATTTGAACATGGTGGTTGTATTATTTACATGGCAAAACATTTTCGGAGCTCGCTCGGTTCATGCCTTGGCTCATAGACACTTGTGGGTCGCCCTGTTTGTTGACTCGCCCACATCTACCTTGAACGTTTGAGTGTGTTTTTAATTAAAATATTACATGCACTTCCTGATTGCAGAAACACCGAAATGGTATTATCAAATGTTATGCTGTGTAGTCATTATATGTGTTTCGTTGTTGTTTTTGCCCCATTGTCCGTGGAGTTTGGCCTCATAGCAGAAATGAAGTGTCACTGCCTGTCCTACGGCCAAGTTAGGTGCGGAAGACTGAATGGCCATTTTCAGACCTCGAACCCAAATATGGCTTTGAATAAATCGTGTATTTTTCCCGCTGCCACCTTCGATGGTTCTGGAAAGTGTTCGCAAAGGCTCCGCTGCCCCGAGGTACTTCACTTCTATCTCCAGCACTGAGGCCCCGGCCTTCGCTAACAAGAGGACTCTTTTAGTCAGAGTCCCTCCGCCCCCACCCTGTCCCTCCTTGTTACTTCACCCGGCCACAAGTGCACACACACGCCAAGTAATCCACCCAAAAAGCGAAAGAGAGGCATGTGTTCATGGCGACCTTGGCACCGAAGAGCCTTTCTTTGGGGATTTGACAGAAATGGCTTGCAGGCCATAAAAACAAGAAGCATGTGTAGCCGGGGTTCGGTTACATCGAAGAGCTGGAATGAAAACAAGAGCTTTACGTTTCACGTTAAGGAACGCTTGCTTGTCTCTGCAACAAAAAGAGCGCTTGCTTGTTTTGGTCAGGCCGGTTGTTTTCTCCCGCTCATGTTCTTCGTCTCGCCCCCCTCGCGACGGTCACCCGCGAGCCGTCTCCTGAGTCTAGACTGCACAACTTCCATTGGCTAAAAGAGCTTTAAAGACCCCTATCCCCTGGGCAGTTGTCGATGGCTGGCACATCCGGGCTGGGGCTATCAACTTGGTTTGGCTAAGTCAGTTAAGCAAAAGTGTTCTATGCTGACCTCACATGTTTACAGCGGTATAGCTTTTTTTTTGTTTTCCTCACTGAAGGTGCCCCTGCTGTCCGGTCCGCCTTGCCCTAATCGTTTCTCTTTCAAGGTAAATGTGTCTATGGCACAGGTGTGAACACAGCAGCAGGGGATGAAAGCGTCTATCTGGGGATGTCACCCAACCCCATATAGACTGCAGGGTTCCTCCGTATTACTCCCAGAGCAACAAGAGGGAGGCAATAATCCCCATCACAGGGCTAATAAAATGCAGAGGTACTTACATGGTTTAATAAAAGGATTGATATTCGAACAGTGCATGACATTACAACTCTGATATTAGAAGCACATTATTTTATTCAGTTTCGAGTTAATCACTCCTAACTAAGTGCAGTAAGTGGGGGATACAGCATCCTGACATAACGAGTTTGAAGCACTATACAAATGCAATCCAAAGCATGCACAAATATGCATCTTTGTAAGCTAGGAATATGTGCCTTATATAGTGAACTAAAGTTCTATCGCCAATTCCAGCAGTGGCATCTCTTCATTTAATCCTTCAAGGATTGATACTATGGCAAAGACTAAGGAACATTTACGGTCCTGCAAAACTGTAAAATAGCATGTAGCAATTAATATGCAGAACACAAATAATATATTCATAAAATAAAAAAACTGGTTAAAAAAATTAAGGCTGCATACTACAACACCTATTAAAAAAAGTCCCCAAAGTACTAAAAGGAATCAGTTACATTACTTTTCAAAATCAAAGTCCTCTCCAATTATCTTAACTCTTCCTGCATAATGATTAGAATGATGTCATGTGTTTGGAGTAATGGTGGAATTTCGGAACTAGATAAAGGATTCTGTGTTATTCAAAAGCGCCTTAATTGATGCACTTCAAAATTGTTACAATATATACTTATCATATGCTGTAGTCTACACTTTTGTACATGTAACTGTGGTTTAAAGTTTTAGAATAAGTGACTCTCAGTGATTAAGGCCCATATCACAATTGCACCAGTTAATTCCGATATGTGTTAACTCCTGTTATGGCATAAATTGAAATTATAAATTTAGTGGCAAACATCAGAATCTTAAAATTTTTCATATGTAAACTTTGCATGTGAATCCTGTTGAAATTATTCTGGGGTGCGGGGGGGCATCTAATTTGGTGGAGATAACTTAAATCTTCATGATATGCCACATTGTTTTGCGCAAAACTCACAATTGGTGCTATTTATTGCGTATAATAAATTCAGATTCCGAAGGTCCCACATTTTGTCAAGTGAGAGGTATCCTTTTCATCCAGGGTATTTGTAATCGAAACGTAGATTGAGTCTGAATATCCATGTTTGTTTAGGAGAGGAAAAGAGCCTTCAATATTGCATTTCCTGAATGGGCATGGTTTTTGATGGTGTGTTTACTTCGTACTTGTTTAGTTGCCTTATGTAAATGTGATGCAGTGCCAGTATTGTAAGAATGCAAATTTCTCCTGTGAGTAGAAATTCACTGATAGAAATGTATATTCTTTTGTGCAATTGTACATTTGATAGGCTCCAATATACCTGGGCTGTTCAAATGTTCATTCCTTATATCAAATCTATATTCTCGTCTCTCAATGTACATTCATTGGAGCAAATGAACGTTTGATTAGTCTGAGGTTGAACTGTAACAATTTACATTGTGTTGTGGTTGCTTTATTTTATAGTGTTCTCCCTTTGATAGGGCTCTAGTGAGTTTCTTAGTGGATGGGGAGCAAGCAAACCAAAGGTTGCGCTTTGCTGGAAAGTGAGGGTTTATAGGGTGACCTGAATGTAAAAAGTATTGCTGTCAGCCTGTGTACTCACGGGCTGATGGTGTCACGATGCAGCATATATGTAGCTGTGCTTAAGTGAAACGAAGATGATTGAGAAATGTAAAATAACACTATGCATACCACTGTTGTGCATGTTGATGGGTTAATAGTGTGACCTTGGGGAAGACGTTTTTTTGTGAGGCTTGGTAAGCAGATGGGCGCTCTTACCATTTTGCAGCAATATTGCAGATACACTTAAGCTTGCTATAAAACCAAGATGAGTGAGCTATGCCAATACCTACTATCAGTATCAAGGTGATTGATTTCGCTCTTTTAAACTGTTAGGGTGTAGGACTGCTTTGTAGTATGGATGTCACCTGTAAAATGACGGTTGCCTCAAAGTGTTGTCTGCCAGATGAGATAATCTTGTGCTCCGAGAATGGAGGTTGCTGGGGGACTTAATTCTGAGATAGTATTCCAGGCATCCGGTTATCATGAAAAATGGTTTGCAAGGGCCTCACACAGGGTGGTAGAGACTTCACTGCAGGGGTTTAAGGACTTGTGAGAGGAGTCTGTTGTCAATGTTTGGGCAAAGTACTGTGGTGCTGACATTAAAAATAAAGAGAGAGAGACAGAGAGACAGACAGAGAGAGAGAGATTTTCATTCTTAGTCACAAACAAATATAATGTGTGAGTATATCTCTCTCTCTCTCTCTCTCTCTCTCTCTCTCTCTCTATATATATATATATATATATATATATATATATATATATATATATATCTCTCTCTCTATATATATAGGTCCTCACCTATACAATAAACCAAGCTGCTGTTCGCGTGCTACTCAAAGGTGGACACCTTCGAGCATTGATTTATACGTGGCCGTCCAGCCGCGGAGTCTGCACCACCCCGGTACCCTGGGGGTCACTAATGTGAAGCAGCAGTCGTACTTGGAATCGAGGACGGGCCCACTTGTGGAGTCCATACAGGACTTGATTGTGTGCTTCCCGGACCACACTTCCCAGAATGCACAGTCTCATTTGAGCCTCCCATCGGTGGGTGTGTTATACATTAAATGGGGAAGTGGGTCAGCGGTTGCGCACACCGCTTCCGTTAAAGCCCCTGAAGAGAAGCAGATGGAGCTTCGAAACGCGTCGGGCAGATCCCGTACGGATCGGCGTCTACGAGTGGATCCCCGTCCTCACCTATACATAAACCAAGCTGCTGTTCGCGTGCTACTCAAAGGTGGACACCTTTGAGCATATATATATATATATATATATATATATATGTGTATAGCTATATATGTATGTCTGATGTGCAGCTATGACAGATGTATAACTCATCGAAGTAGTGAATGTTGACTCTTTCTTACTTAACTCCATGGCGGATGCACTCATAATGTGCTCCATACTGACCATGATACATGTTTGGAACCCTGTGGTTCCAGGATAGTCAAAGACTGTTAAAGGTAAGGATGCACAGAAAAAGTGCAATAGGAAGCACTCTGCTAACATGAGGTGACAGAGAAAGATCTGATGGAAATCTTTTGCGTTGTGTACCCCCAAACTTTAAGGCAGTCTGATTTTGCTGACTGTAGAACTATTTGCCCTTTACTCCTGCTAAATAGTGGTAGAGTGCCTGTGCTTTGCTTTTAAGCATAACAACATTGATATTCTATCTGACACTTTAAACTTACATACATGTCCCTAGTACATGGTATTCAGTGTACCCAGGGCTTGTAAGTTAAATGTCATAAGTGGACTGCTGCAACTATTGTGCCGGTCATTATTGTGACAATATAAAACGTGGCTTCTGGCATACCAATTTTGTGTCACTAAAGCAGCTTTCATGCTGTCATTTGACTTGTCAAAATAAATCCTTTTGACAGGTCTACGTTTAAAAAAATATTAATAAGTCACTCCTAAGTTTGTCTTATTGCCTATAAGGCAAGATACATGGTAATTACAAGTAGGACATGTAGAAATGTGATGTTACACATACCCTTCCAGTAAAAAAAGCCCCAAAAGTTATTTTCACTGTAGCAAGGCTGGGATTTCCATAGTGAAATACTGAAATGCTATATTAAATGTTGAATGAAGTTATCCTGGGATAGGAAACCGATTGGAATGTTATTCTTGGACTCTTTGTAATATTTAGCAAAAGATCCAATTCACTGGTTCGGAGTGTCCACAGAGGAGCGAGGTTCTTATTTTTCTGTTGTTGAGTGGATATAGGCTCTACACAATGGAAGAAGGATTTCACCATCTTTGAATTAGACAAAGAGGAGCATTGTGGGATTGTTTGTTGTAGGGGACAGAGGAAATGCTGCAAAAGTGGGTAGGGTTACCCTCGGACCATTAATCCTATTGTTTAAGGAGAGGCTAGGAGTCACCGTTACCCACAGGCTAGTGTCAGACATAAATATGGCACGCACAGTACTGTCCTGGGAATCTGGAAAATCAAAAAAGGATTGGACTTGCTGTCTGAGAGCTGAGAAGAGCCTTCAAAGTCTGGACCTGCTTTCCTTTATGTACCCAGGACAAAGAAGTAAAGTCCAAAGGTTATAAGACTGATCTCCTGTTCAAGCTACAGAGACGCAATAAATTACAAGATGCAAGAGGTGTTTCCTGCAACTGCTCAGCTGACCAGTTTCAATTTGACCTGCCCTGGACCCTGCTGGTTGTTCCAGCTAGAGTGAGTTTGGACCCCAAAGTGCAGTTTCTAAAATCATGGAACTTGTCAAAGTGTATTCCTCCTATCATCCTAAGAAACCTGGGACTTGAAAACCTATGGACTCCAAAGATCTCAGGAGGACCGGGGAAAACCTGCTGATCCAATTCAGGTGTATCCACTGGGCTGAAGATGCAGGTTTCCCTGCTCAGAACTTTTTCATAGCAGCAAATATGACTCTTGAGAGACCTCACGAGAAGGTATCTGGCTCCATGAAGCGCTCTTCAGCCGCAACCTATTGTCCTGCTCTGCTGGTGGAGTCTGAGCTTCAAAAAAAAGATTAAATGTGAAATGTTGATTGGGCCAAGGTGCCAAAGCTATCTGTCTGGTGAGGAATCTTCTTTGGGTGTGAAATTTGAATTCCTCCCACTCGTAGCTTCTCTGACTAAAGTCAACAGCTTCACCAAGACCTCGTCCAACAACTAGGCAACCTCTTGGCTCCTTTCTTAACCACAGCCTGCTGCTTCACCTGTTGAAGATATAGGACTTCCATTTCAGAGACCAAAGGTAAAAATTCTGACTGTGTCACACCTGGATTCTGTAGCCAACCCATACTTATCGCAGTTGGCCTAAAATCTCACCTAGGTCCTGGTCCACCCTTACCATTTGACCCAAGTTTGCACTTAGCACTTCTTGCCTCTCTTTTTATTTAAGGCTTTAAAAATTCATGTCCCTTGTTCTCTAATTGGATTTTTGTTGTCTTATCTTACGCAACTGAGATATCAAGGAAGCAGGAAGGTGATTGTTGAGTGTGATTAAACTTAGTGTTTGAATGTCTTTGGAGGGTATTTTTGGTCTCTAATATTGTGAAACTGGTACTGGTGTGCATGTTAGCATTAAACGAGCTGAAGTGGTGGTCTCTTCAGATGACAGGAGGACTTACTGTCCATTCACCATGTAGAGTCCAGGTGGGGAAATCATAACATCCAGAGTGTGGCCAGCTGAGTGCGTTTTTGAAAAGACAATTGTGAAGAAGTTGAGATTTTAGGGTTTGAGAGGGTGGTTCATGATTGAGTGAGTTTTTATTGTTTAAACCAGATGCTTCAATTTCCCAGGTTGCAGAGGTTCTTGTGGGAGTGAGGAGGGCCAAGGAAAGGAGGAAGGAACCTTGTAGGCACTCCGTGTTCCACAATACATTATTATCCTTTTGCAACAACATTAAGGTTATGGATGGAATGCTTGAATGAGTTTTTCTCCTCTCTTTTTAGCGCGGGGACACGCCGAGATGGCGTACTTTATCCATGCGCTCTATAAATGTCTTTATTATTATTATAATTGATCTCAGCCATCCCAATCCATAATTTTTCGCTCACCATACCACCTAAGTTTGTACCCAGCCACATGGAAATCACCCTTGACCATTCTCCTCATGGGAACAGTTTAGCCCAAAGTACCAGGCCAGGTTCTCCCTGAACCGAAAACCAAGCAACTTAGGAACGGTTTTGCCCTTATTATGGACTCATCAGCTTTGTATAATTTGATTCCGGTGTCCGTGTGCACAGGACCCACGTCTGGGCATACCCATCATACCCAACTGCAACAACAACAAGGTGTTAGATGGAATGCTTGAATTATTCTCAGTCAGTGGCAATCGCTCGGGCTGCATCCCAATCCGTCATTTTTCACCCACCGCGCCGTCTCAGTTTGGACATAGTCATATACAAATCAGTCTTGACCCTGCTCCTCATGGGATCAGTCCAGCCTAACCTGTCAGGCCAGGTCCTCCCTGAACCGGAACACAAGCAACCTAGAGCCAGTTTCACCCTTCCCCCAATACTTTGTTGTTGTCCTAGGCACAGCATGTAGCTGACCATAGGCATTTTGCCAAAAGGTAGAGAGCAATGGAAAAATCACGTATGAAGAGGGCAGGACAGATTGGGAAAAAGAAAAAGGTAGATTTTATGATGAAGGGGGACAGTGAGACAATTGGGGATGGCAGAGAGAGAAAGAGTTGTAAAAATAAGGACAGAAATACTCGAGCAGGCCAAAGGGAGCCCATGGGAAGTCCGACCGGATCATAGAATCTAAAGGCAGACCTCCCAATAGTTCTGGTTAGCTTAAGAGATATCGGGAGGAAAAGTGGGAGCGAGAGACTGGCTTCCTTGAGTACAGAGGCCAATAGGGTTAGAAATGTATCTATTGTTTTAAGAGTGTGGGGGTCGAAAGGCTGGGCTTGCAGGAGAGGACATGCTTGAAATGGACATTATTAAGGGTGGGCATATTTCCTGTCTTGGAGTAATTGCTTCCTTTTCCGATAAGCCATTACTACACCCCCGAAAAGAAAATGATCATGGGATTAGGTTTCTATGCAGTATTGCTTAATATTGTCAAGAAAGGTATTGATACCTAACAATTTGATCCTACCAATATTTAAGAGTGTGTTCCAAGTTTTGGTGTCCCTTCTATACTTCATTGTGCCTTTATTCACTTAAATAGCAGAAGTATTTGAAGTGACTTCACCAACTTTCATCGCCATTGGCAGCACAGTGTAGCTGGTTGACACACGTTTTGCTCTTCAACATCTAGGCAGTTGCTGCCCAGTTTCTAGGTGGAGGGAAAAGTATATAAACTAAATGACATAAAGAAACAGAGCATTTAGAGTGCAGTTTACTTTTTAGGTCTCGTGGCGATTACCGCGCAAAAGCGCGGTTTCGCCAGAGACCTATAGTCACCGGCTCAGCTTCCCAGGAGCCAAGAGATGGCCACGCGCATCTTCAAGAATCTGATCGGAGCGGGCCGTGCATTAGTGTGAACATCTGTCTCCTGGGAAGCTCCAACACACACAGCCACACCTCCCCCTGCTTTCGCACACGCATGCGCGCACACACACACACACACACGAGCGCACACACAGACACACACACAAGCGCACATACATGCACACATACAGAGAAAGCCCCTTCCTGCCGCTGCCGCACACATACACACCCCCCCACCCGCTTTCGCCTCGTGTTACACACAGGCGCAGACACACGACCGCACACATACAGAGACACACACCACATACACGCCGCCCCCAGTACAGTACTGATAACAGGACGTGTGCAACAAATCGCGGGTGCAAACTGCAAAATACTGATATTATTGGGCGCAGTAAATATGAGGGTCCAATTTACACCCGACTGCGACTTGCATAACTCCCACTTGCATCCCTGATGGGGAATTGTGTAAATTATTTCACCCGCTACATGGGGTCTGCAAGCGCCAGTTGCTTTTGATTTGCACTGCAGTTTGCAGCAGGCAACGCGGGCAAACTTCGTGTTGTGCTCAATTTGTGAACATTTTGTAGCTCTGTTTTGGGGACACTGGGATTTTGCACGCACATGAAAAGCAATATATGACCAGTTGTAATCGCGGGCATTCTATTTACACATGACAATCAGCACTGATTTTGGCACCGAGCAGAGCTGATTTTCAGGAATTCCTGTGTGGCTACACGAAGCTAGTGGTACATTTATTTAGACATGGATTTTTTCGTGGTTATGTCACATTTCAGCAATTGTGATTATGCAGTAACATTGCCATGAATTAGCATTACGGAGGAACAATGTGTAAATATTATCTCAAATTTTCTCAAGAAAAAAAAAATAGCTAAATTACTACCAGGCGCAGCTTTTCGGTGCAGGGTGTTTAGTAGCACGTAGCAAGTACCTACCAGTGCCGAGTGCCTCCCTCTTAACACAGTTCAGCTCATGCTTGTGTGTCTGGCCAAAGTGTTCATTCTCATTGATGAGGCGAAAAACCGATGAGGGAACACTGCCACCAACCTCTTCCCCGCAGTGCTTAGTGTCTGGAGCAGAGACTTCCGCGGACAGGTGGCTTTTGCGAGTGTTGACGGAAGTAACTTTGAGCTGCGGAGGGAGTCACGTGTGGGAGTACCCCCCCTGAAATAGCTTCACCGTCCCCGAGGAGAGCAGAGGGTGCGGGCCGGGGTCTGTGCACGCGGACGTCTCTGGGCCGTAACTTTCACTTTCGAGAGCCTTTGCCGGGAAATGAAAACTTACAGAGGAGGCGGGAGGGGGGACGACGCACCAATGGCTGTCACTACCGTATCTGTGCAGAGGGCAGGGCACCCGCCTCAGCGCCCCTCACTCGGTAAGTGTCACGGCTAATGCGTGAAGTGTGCCATAGTATACCATATTTTTGGAGCATCCTACTTATGTGCTCGGTATTCTGGCATACAGTTCTGTCCATGTAATGCAAGCAATATACCATATATTTCATAAAGCTGCCACCCTGTAGTCTGGGCTACACCCAGCTGATGTCATTAAGGATGTCGCCACGCTAGCTAGAGTACGTGTGATTTATGTCGACGGGGAAATCATCATGCAGCCTGTGCACAACATGCTAAAGTTGGAACCAGACATTCTGAGTTAAATGTGCCTTCTTTCAGCGCGTCCACCGTCATGTGGCCTGGGTTAAATGCCATAATTTCACTCGAACATCCGGATGTGGTCTGGCCGAAGTGCTTTATGTGGACAAGAGCATGACCATGGAAATGTAGGTTAAAGGTAGCTGATTTGAACATGCTATCTCCATGTACTGCAGGACAGCTGTGTAGAGTCAGCTATATTTATAAATGGTAGATATTATTCATATCGGTGCTATTATTTAATAGAATAAATAAAAATAACATTTCCCCCTGCTAATGAGCCTGCATCTGTCTCCTGTCTGAGAGAATGGAGTCTATTATGTAGCGCACAAAACTAATTCTGTTGTCTCTAAGTTCTCCAGCGCTGCACAGAGATACATTTATTTAATGCCAAAGAAAAGGCTAGATGGAATAAGGGAGTGAAAACCACTGCAAGGTAAAACCAAAATGTAAGTGTCACCAAGATACAGGCCACGTCCGTGCCGTGCACAGTTAATTGAGTCTAAATTACATCTGACCCAAGGGACAGCTCTGTTTTCAGTGACCCGAAGCGGACATCCAGCGGATGTGTGATTGGATGCAAAGTCGCTGAACAGGCGAACCTGTCCTGCAGATTTAAAAGAGCAGATCCAATGTGAAGCACGCATGGAGGAAGTGGCCTTCCTTGGGAGAGAGGTGTGGCGCAGCGGCCAGAGCGGCTGGCTAACTCCAGAGCACAGTCCGATCCCCAGTGCCGGCGGCAGCTCAGTACCGTGCGACTCTGAGCAATAGCTCATTTAATTTCCCTGACTGCCCCCAGCGCCTTGAAAACATAAAGGGTGATATCTTCGCGCTTTACAAATATGAATTATTCCTTGCAGATGTATTAAATGATATTTATGTATTCTAAAAGGTATGACATATTCACCCACTCTGACTGGCATCCTGGCTGATCTCTCTACAGCTGCCAAATAGAACAGAGATCACACATCACAGTCACTACATCACCTACTCAGCACCGAAAGTTACAGCTGCTTGATTTTTCTTACGAGGAATAACGCTTGTTTTTACACTAGTTACCTTATGTTTCATAGCGTTCTTAAGCAGTTGGAGAGGTATGTGTATTTATTTTGTTCACTACAACTCAGCCAGAAGGGAGGAAAGAGAAGAAAACTTAATCTGATGGCTAAAATGCTGGTTTTGTAGCCCAAGTCGTTAGCATTTCTTTGGTACCATTTCTCACTTACCAGCACATGTGGCACTTAAAAAATCTCTTCCACCTTTAACAAGCCTTTGCACTGCAATAGGTCTCGCATTTACGCGAGTTTGAGCTAATTACATTGCAAATAACAATGCCTTTTATATTTGTTTTCGTTTTAAAAACTTAAATAAAAGGCATTTTCATTTCCAATGCCAATAGCTTTAACTCGTGTTTTTTTTACTGTTGATTTCGCCTACATTACTACAAAAAAACAGTAATAAGGACAAATACATGTCTTCCATAACCTGCAAAACAATTATACAGGGTTTCTATTCATAAAAGGGTGAAAATGCCCCGATTTTCAAATGTGGGCTTTTTTTAGGTATCTGAATTGCCAATGGGGGTGTGGGAGTCACTTTTTTTTAGTTCCTTGTCTAGTTCTTTCTGTGCCAGTCAGACCCTGAATGTGTCAAGTTTGGGCAGCGCAGCAGTCTCCGAAGTGGCCTGCTGGTTTCAACTACCCCAGTGAATTCTGGTAAAAAAACAAACAATGAATCCATAAAATTCACATAGGTAACTTCTCAAAGTATGCTGTGTCAATTTTACCAAAAAAGTTCTTTGAGAATATTAGCTCACTATATGCTGCGGATGCTGTTTGTGTTCTCATTTAGAATGTATGCATCAACATAAGCCTAGATTCTCTCGAGGGGGGCAGAGTAATAAACACAGAAAAATTCATTGCAGAAGAACAAGGTACAGAGCAGTCCTGATTAAGGGTGTGGCTCAGAGTGCACAATTGTATTTCGAGGTAGCAGCATTACAGCGGTGCATTTATTTTAGCGAAATGAAAAAAACCAAAAAAATATTTGCAATGCAATAGATCTCGCATTTACGCGAGTTTAAGTGATTGGCATTGTAAACGGTAATGCCTTTGATTTAAGTTTTAAAAACCAAATCCTAAAAAAATGCATTGTCATTTACAATGCCAATAGCTCAAGCTTAAGTCAATGCAAGACCTATTGCATTGCAAATGCTTGTTTATTCTGCCACTGTCATCATGACTCCTGAGACAATTTTTAAGAACAGCAGTACCATGGGTGGTAAACTAGGACAGCAATTGCTATACCTGGTAAACCCTAATAGAATTCCATGTATGATGTGGTGGTTGCATGGCTAATCCTTCAGGCATGCTTTAACTGGCAAACCTTTCCAAACGTCGGTTGTATCTCAGTCTATATTTATACTAAACATTTCAAACCAAGAAAATTTGATGGGAGTTATATCCGTACCAATGAATACATTTTCAAAATGCTATGTGTTACAGAGCTTGGACCTGAGGCATTCCCCACCAGGCAACAAGAGATGGATTTATTATAATAACATCCTATTCTGCTAATAACCTTTCCATTTCCAAGCTTTATTTCGGTCATTCTAGACCATAAAAGCAGATAATAAAATACATACATCACTGGATTTGGGTAATAAACACATCAGTTAACATTACAAACTATGACCCGAATGCAAATGATCAAGTTTCATAACAGTAAAATATGTTAACATTTAAAAAGTGGTTAAAACAATGATTTTATGAATTGATAGTGTTAAAAAAGTAGAAAATACAAAAAGGACATTTAACATATGCGAGGGGAATAAAAAAACTTACAGCGCCTATGCCACATAGAATTGAGGAAACGGGACCCAGCAAAAACAATTGTAGGATGGGTGTCAGTTTTCAAAACTCTAAAGGCCTCCAGACACTGCCTATACCCTAAATTCTTGCATCATGGTAATAGCCAATACCTCCTGGCTGCATTATAGCCAGGACAAAAGAAGAAAACCTGAATGGCTGACTCTTCTTGGCTGTTACAAGCAGGACATCCAATGGGAGAAGCTTTTGACCATTTGCTTGTAAATAAATGAACCGACAGGGAACCCAAACTGAACTGTATATATACTTTCCTAGCCATGGATGGATGAACAACATCAAGGAAAGACTCAAATAGATGCTGATCTTTAAAATTGAGGCAGTCAGAAGTTAGGCGGCCCTGTTTTATGCTCCCCTGAATTTCAGCCAGTCTAAGCAGTCTGTAAGCTTTAACTAGTTCTAGGCGCGATCTTGTCGGGGACACTTCAGGGTGGGTCCATTGGTTTGGCCGACCTAGTCTGGAGCACAGGTCTTTTATGTGTACAAACCAGGATAGTTTTCTCACCTCTAGGAGTCCCAAAATCGCCCTTGAGTTCAGACTGGTAGGTTGTTAATTCGGGGGTTGCCCATAGTCTACGCCAGAAAGTCAAGGGTCGTAGTCCAATCTCCTCCTCTATGGTTCTAATTCCAAGATCCTTATGTAAGGGAATGAGAGGGGTACTTAGCGGTGGACCCAAGAGCTGCCGCATAAACTTGTTCTCAGATTTAGCCAGCCCACCTGAAGGAAGATGACCCCAGAGTTCTGCCCCATACATTATAGCACTCCTAATATGTAAATGTATGTATACTTGTAAAGCGCACTATCACCTTACAGGCATCCTGGCGCTGTATACTGCTGTGGAACCCTTCCTGGCTTTCCCTGTGAGATGCCCCCTACTGGGCACCCCCATGGTGAAGCCAGGCATCCCAGCACTTTCGGGCTGTTGTGGAGATTAATCAAACTTTTGCCCAGAGTTGCAGAGTGGGACCCATGATTAGAGTAGGCACCGAGGAGAGAATGATCGAGTCCGTGCACATTGAGCCCAAGACCCTGCCGCGTCAGGAATTGAACCCTGGTCCCGGGTCAGACCTCTGCATCAGGGTCTGCCACTTCTAACCAGTGAGCCACTCCTAATTTGGACTTTATAAATCTCGGCCAGGGGGCCTGGCTTTCTATATGATGTGTTCCTGAATGATTTTACCATTCCCCCAGCCATCTGTGCGATGCCTTAAGCCTGCCTTTTCTTGCTGCGGGCCCCATCCAAATGTTTCTGCCAGCGTAACACCAAGATAATCGAAGACAGCTACCCTCTCTAGCTGGGTGCCATTAAGGGAGGGATTTGGGTGATCTATTTTGCTTGGGTTAAAAATCATGTACTTGGATTTTTGATGTGTTGATCTCCAACCCCCTGTCATTGCAAAATAGAGAGAAGCTGTCAAGGATCCTTTGGATTCCCATGGGATACTTTGATAGTAGCAAGGTGTCATCCGCAAACATCATTGCTGGCACCTTGTCACGGATCAGCTTTGGGGCATCATTGTTAGCTACCTCATTTAATTGGTCCACCAGAGCGTTAATAAAAAGACATAACAGTGTGGGGGCCAGAACACATCCCTGCCGTACACCTCTATTTACTGGGAAACGGGGGGGTTATTTCCCCATATTTCACGTATCTCACCAGGGTAAAATTTCCAGGGTGCAGGCGCTTAATCAAAGACAGCAAGTAGTGCGGAATGCCCATTTGCTCTAGAACCACCAACAGTTTGTCTCGAGGTACCAAATCAAAGGCTGATTTAAAATCAACGAAGATCAAATAGAGGCTCCCACCCTCTATTGCACCATCTTTCAATATAATAATTGGAGCCTGAAGATTTGGTCAATAGTGGAAATGTTTTTACGAAAACCAGCCTGGCACACACTCGGAATTTCACGCTCGTCCACCCAGGACTGGAGACGCTCCAGGACAATCCTGGCAAACAACTTCTGAGTTGCGTCAGTTAGGCTGATCGGCCTGTAATTTGTTGGCAGAAGGGGTGAGCCCTTCTTATATACTGGAAAATTTCAGCCCCTAGCCAAGTATCCGGGATTTTCATGCCATTTAAAATGCGTAAAATATTACCCATAGATAGGGGCCCCAGATATTAGGTTGTTCCCGAAATAAATCCCCAGGGATCTTATCTAAACCGGAGGCCTTTCCAAGGGGAAGCTTCCCAATTCCGCTCATCACTTCAGTCAGAGTGAACCCTACATCATCTTCAGGGGGATTCCCTTCTGCAGTTGACAAAATTCCCTCAGTGAGCTCTAAAGTTTCCTGTGTGGAATACAGCGATTGGAAATGAAGTTTCCAGGCATCTGCAGCGATGTTCAGCTCAATAGGTGAGTTCTCTGTGGAGCTATCTGTACGAACCAGGATCCAAAACGCCTTCATATGCCTGTTGGTGAGTGCCTGTTTGATTGCATTCGATCTTTCAAGCTCCCTGTTCTTTTTGGCTAGCTTTATACTATCACTATATAGAGCCCTCTTTGTTTACATCAGGGATCTGTCTTTGGATTTTATAGCGTCGATAAGGGTGCCTTTTGCTATTCGACAGGAATTATTAAACCAAGCAGATTTAGGGCTCCTCTTACCCTTGGAGTGCATCAAGGGATTGAAGATGTTGATCAGGCTAGTGGCCAGATCCACATGTATAGCCGTAAGTTGAGCAATGGTGTCAGGAGAATTGAGTTTCTGGGCAGCCTCCTCCATTGCCAATAAAGGTGAAATAATTAAAGAATAAAGGGCAGCAGCCTTGCCTGGTGACTGCTTCAGGGTTTCCCATCTAATTCTCTTTCTATTATTGGCTAGTGTTAAATTGTTGCCAGAGGAGGAGCTAGTAATTGAGGGACTGAAAAGATCCAGGAGCTTGATGTCTAGTACCAGAGCATTATGATTACTGTTGTCTCAGCAAGACAGCGAAGTCGACAACCCAGTGCCATATGCTTGCTTCCACTAGGATCTAATCCAATAAGGATGATTGCCCTGGTCTATTAAAAGTAGGCTTCCCTGGTTGGTCTGACTTAGTACGACCATTACATGCCCTCGGTGCGCGAGTTAGTGTTACTGCACCTAGGCTGATGCAACTGGCCCAGTGCGTTTGGAAAGAATAATTTGACATAGATTGACTTAGATGATAGACCTGCCTTTCTACATTGTACTAAGTCTAAAATACAAATATGTAACAAATTAGAACATTTTCTATTCATAGTGCTACAGTTCATCGAGAAGCCTTAAACCCCTAAGGTTGTTTCTTAACTTTGTTTTGTTGAAAATATTTCATACCCATTGTAGTTTAAAATGCTGACTTTCCACATGTAGTCCAGAAGAATGACCCCGTGTTATTCACTGTCCAACAACAGCAAAAGGAGCCCCCCCCCCCCCCCCCCCCCCCCAGTAATTTCGACATGGCTATAATGTCTTCGCCCCCACTGCTTGACGTGTTAGTCCCCCTCCCAAAGTTTGAGTCTAGTTGCGCTCCTGCTTGCCAGCTTAGTATATCTTGGGTGGGTAATTTGTAGGCTTTGTTGTCATGATGAGCTATACCCACTGCAATTAAATGGTGATAAACTTGTCAGTAACCCTCTTTTTAATTTCAAAAGCCAAGAAACGGGAACTTGTAGTAGTGTAGATAATTAAGTCAATATGGAGTTGGACTAAATGTGTCCCAGTTGTAGCCATAGATGCACCTAGTACAATTGATGCTTAATTGGCATGAAATACTCATTGCCAGGGAAAATTGGATTTTATTTTGCAACATAATCAATTATAGTGTCATCACTTAAGAAGGAAGAGCATACGAATGAGAAATGGAAGTCCTTAATCTGATTTTTCTTTGGCAATGTATAATGCCTGTTCGGACTGTCCCATCCGTTTAGGCACCTTCCTCCTGAGCATTTACTTGCATTTCGTCGGCACACTACCTATAATTGAAAGTAGCATGCTATAATTAAGATTAATATCAGTTTTAAACTGTATTGTGTCTTTGAATGTGTTTAATGCTGAGCTGGGAATGTGGTGAGCCAAACTGGGGATGTATTACAGAAGTGCCCAGGGGGTGCAACTGGCATTAGCACCCACTTTGCCCTTCCCCGCGGCACCTTGGTATTACAGAAGGGGCCGCAGATCCGTGTGTGGCCCCCTCTGTAATACAGATGACACTGGGGCACATACAGCATCAGCGCTATCTCCAAAGGGCATTCCCTCATTCTGTGGGGTCGTGGCACCTTGCAAATCAGGTTATCCCTTTACCTCTACGCCCTTGCCATAATTTAGATGCGAGTGCAGAGGTAAAGAAGCTGTTAGGAGGCCCCCTTATGACAGCCCTGTGCAGGGGGAAAAGGGGCCCTATGTACCCCCCAGACATCCCCTCGTAGTCAGGGGCAGTCATTCACTGTACCCGTCTGCGAAGGGATCTCTCTTTTCTCTTAAAAGTGCAGGCTGGTCGCAGCCTGCTCAGTGAAACACAGAGCATCTGCTTCAAAGCCACTCATGTGATGCCTCTAGGGTAGCACGAGTTCGCGGCACTCCTAAGGGCACTGCATTCAATGTAATAGGGTGCACTTTCTCACTTTGCGCCCAGCTCACCTGTTTTAAGGTGCATCATAGTGCAAACAGGGAAAGTGCTCCCTACCCGTAATACAGCCTCTGATGTGCATGCATACCCTCATATATAGCTGGTTGTCAAGCTTTATGGTATTTTTAGATAAACTGGGGACCCCCAGCTAATATTTATGGGGCTTCTTCAGAAAAAGTTGTTTGCAACTTGAGTTCTCCTTTTAATGGTTAAGGAGAAGGAATCTACCATGAAATGATTGTGACTCTCCAACCAAATGTACTTTACATTAACACTGAACACCACGAGGAGACGTGAGCCACCTGAGAAGATGTTAAATGCTGGGCCCTATTTGTGATGTCTGGAGTGTTTTCTTCTACCCATCATAGCAAATTAAATGATCACATCGAGTTAAATGCTGAAAATGTGCAGAAATGAAATTTGCAGTCTTAAACAGTCTCTGGTCGTTCCACTGTAGCACTTTGAGATGCCTTGAAGACATACAGGTCAAGTGGGATTTAGTGTTGCCACAAATAAAATATATAATTTTGTATTTTCAGTTTCAGTTTTTAACGTCTTTATTTCGATTTTTCATCATAAAAGACACATATATACACAAAAATTACATTGTCTACAATGGGTGCAACAAAGTCATAAAGATATAAATATTTAAATATTTAAATATACGTAATAACCAAATCAGAAAAGAAAAACAAGACAAAATGATTAAAGAAAAGCAGGTGAAGTTAAGATCTCAATTAAACATACATGTAAAGACGTCAAGAGAAATGGTAAAATCATTTGAGCGTATATAAAAATAGCAGATCATTAATACTATTAAATTCATAGACCAAAAAAGCAGTCGGATAACATGGTATACAAGTTATTTAGATCATGATTTATAAACTGATTGACTTAATCCTTATCAGCCAATTTTGTATTTTAGTATTTACATATTTTATTTATTTATTTTATTTTGAAAGTTTTATATAGCGCGAACAAGATCTTTGCAGATATCAGAGCGCTTTACAAGGACAAGGGGGTCATAGAGTAATAGACTGTAATAGTTGAGGTAGTTAGGTACAAGGTGCATAGTTACATAGGTAGGTCAAATACAAGAGGTAGGTCAAAGGTGAGGTAGTGTCTTCTATCATAGTGTAGGTACAAGGTGCCTAGTCAAACAGTTGCGCCAATAATATAAAAGTACAAAAATAAGGAGCATATACTTGTTTAAGCGATCTTAAAATGCTTAGTATGAGGATATAGTTGAGGTACGAGATGAGTACAGGGTGTATAGTCACACAGGTGCATCAAAGTACAAGAGTAGGGATAGTTGAGGTGGTGTAGGTACAGTATGCAAAGTCAGACAGGTGCGTCAACAATATAAAATGTACAAAGAGGGAACGTATACAATCAAGTAAGTCGAAAATACAAGTAATACAAATAGTCCAAGGGGTCAGGCAGGTAGTGCAGAGCGGATTCTTGAGAGATGCAGAATAATAGATCATGTGTATTTAGCCATGAGGATCGCTTTTACTTCTTTCTTAAAAAGTTTGTTGGAGGAGATGAGCCTGGTTTCAGGAGGGAGTGAGTTCCAGATCCTGGGTACCATTCCTGAGAAGGAGCGTTTATAGGTTTTTTCCTTCCGAAATCTTCGAGGCTTCAGCAGAAGATTGTTTGTGCTTCTAGTAGTTCTAGAGCCACCAGAAATTGTCAGCTTTTGAGTGAGGTAGGCGGGTGAGTTCATGTGTACAGCCTTGTGTGTCATGCAGGCTATTTTCAGATGTATTCTGGCTTCAAAAGGTAGCCAGTTCAGGGATTTAAAGTCAGGGGAGATATGCGAGCCAGTGATGAGTCTCGCTGCAGAGCGTTAAGGGACGCTCTTAGGGGTGCCGTTGTAGTTAGGGGGAGCCCGCAGAGGGCGGTGCTACCGTATTCTATGTGCGGGATGACTATAGATTGTACTGCAGTTTGGAAGTCTTTGGCTGGAAGGAAGGGTTTAAGTTTTCTCAAGGTATTGATTTGGAAGTTCGCTCCTTTCGTTGCCTTGCTGATGTGCTGCTGCATGTTGAGATTGGCGTCGAGTGTTATGCCTAAAGATTTTGCTGAGTCTACGATGGTAGGTTGTACATTTAGAGCCGTTAGGTGCTTAAGCCATGTTTGAGCGGTAGAGATTTTTGCGGGAGGTGAGATCAGGAGGAACTCAGTCTTCAGCGCATTGAGTTTGAGGTGATTCTCGGCAAGCCAGGATTGGGTGTTTCTAATCGTGGTGTTCAGAAGCATGATGTCCTTGGGAGATTGTATTTTGAGATAAAGTTGGGTGTCGTCGGCATACATGTGAAAGTGAACATTGGATGCTTGTAGCAAAGTAGTGAGAGGTTCCATAACTAGGTTGAACAGTGTTGGGGAGAGGGAGGATCCTTGAGGGACGCCTAGCGATACAGGTACCGGAGAGGACATCAGGTTGTTGCTTTTGAATCTTTGAGACCGGTTGTGTAGAAAGGAGGTGAACCACTTGAGAACAGTCCCAGATATGCCCATTCTTGTGTTTAACAGATCGAGTAGGTTCTCATGTTTAACTGTGTTGAATGCTGAGGAGAGATCAAGAAGGATGAGGAGGCAGGTATCGTTTTGGTCTAGAATTTGGAGGGCGTCGTCAACTATGTGAGTCATGGCAGTTTCGGTACTGTGCCCAGCTCGGAAGCCTGATTGATGAGCGTTGAGGAGATCAAACTTATCTATGTGTTTAGTCAGTTGTAGCTGTACGCATTTTTCCAACAGTTTAGCGAGAGTGGGAATATTTGTAATAGGACGGTAATTGTTTAGATCAGTGGGGTCTGCTGTTGGTTTTTTTAGTAGCGGTGTGACTTTTCCGACTTTGACGGCGTTAGGGATGGATCCTTGTTGAAGAGAGCTATTGATAATCTTAGTCCAGAGTGGGAGGAGCAAAGGGATAAAGTCTTTTACAGCGTTAGCAGGGAGGGGGTCAGTGAGGCGATTGGATGGTTTCAGGGTGCTGAGCAATCTGCCGATTTCATCTTCGGAGTAGGTGCCAAAGGATGACCATGTAGCATTGTTCTTTGGTTCAGCCACTGCTGTGTGTTGGGGGTTGGAGTAAAGGATTGAGTCATTGAGGAGATCGCTTCTTATCTTGTCGGTTTTTTGGTTAAAGAAAGCAGAGAAGTCTTCACAGGAAGGTGTAACGCCCATGGTGATGAGTGTCTTGGGTTGTTCTTTGGATTGTGTTCTGATTAGCTCGAACAGTTTTCTTGGGCGTTTTTTTGCTTGGGCGAGCTGGAGGCTGAAGAAATCTCTTTTTGAGCGTTTTATTTTCCTGAAGTAGGCGTTTCTCTGTTTCTTCAGTGTTTTTAGGTGCAGTGCAGAGGGGGCTGACCTCCAGGTGCGCTCTGCCATTCGCATGGCCCGTCTATCTTCATTGAGGCTCCCGTCATACCATGGGTTGGAGATCTTGGACGAAACTCTTTTCAGTTGCATGGGTGCAGCCTCATTGATTATTGTGGTCATAGCATTGAGATATTGGTCAGTCAGTAGTTGAACGTCCGTAGCGCCGGCAGGGGGGGGGGGGGGGAGTAGGAGGTTGCAGCTGTTAGGCGGTAAGGAATTTGGGTTGAGTTTCTTCATGCCTCTTTTCCAAACTTTGGTCTTAGAGGGTTGAACTGTGTTAAATTTAATTTTTTCATTGATAAGGAAGGAGACAATATGATGATCTAACCAGTCACAAGGTTGGATTGACTCAAGTTGAACAGCGTCCTCTTTGGAGATAAGGTCGAGGATAGAGCCTTTCTCATGGGTCGGGCTATTGCATATTTGGGTGAGATCAAGGGCGTTGAAGATTTTGAGGCTATTTACCACTGTGTCACTGCTGTCATTCCAATGGAGATTGTAGTCGCCAAGGAAAATTTGGGTGTTTTGTCGTCCTGAGTTAGTTGAGATCGTGCCCATGAGTTGTTGGAAGAAGGAGAGCTTGTCCCCAGGTGGGTGGTATATAATGTGTAGTGAGCATACCGATTTGCTTTCGCTGATGACATCAAGGCAGAGGTATTCACAGGAAGTAAGAGAGGGGGCGGACGCTTTAATAACTGAGATGTTGCTTCTGTAAATACAGGCAATTCCACCGCCTGTCTTTTTGGACCTGTCCAGTCTAATGATACAGTAGTTGGGGGGGACTAGGATATCCATGATAGGTGTAGAAGAATCAGACAGCCATGTTTCAGTCAGAATGGCTAGATCCGGTTCCAGAGAAATGATGAGATCGGCGACCCCCGCGGAGTGTCTTTGGGCCGATCTGCAATTGAGAAGTATGCATTTGAGGCTAGGGGCGCAGAGGGTGGAGGAAGGTTCTATAGTGAGGGGTACATTTGTGAGGTTGTTGGGGACGGAGCCTCTGTTATTCTTTTGGTGCCTGAGGGGGTTAGAGATAATCGTTGGGATGGACAGCTGGTTGGTGTCTAGGCGATTTTGGGGAGCCGGGACGTAAGAGTGGAGAAGGGTGTGTATGTCATGATCTGAGATCGTATTGGTAGTGCGTCTGGGGCGATTGGTGGTATTGCGAGAGGGGATAGAGGTCCAGTGAGGGCAGTGTTGTGTGATAAGGCGAGAGGGAGGTGAGGAGGGAGTGTTGTTAGGTGTAAAGGGATTATTGCGCTTGGTGGTATTGCGACTGATGTTGCGATTGGTGGTAATGAGAGAGGGGATAGAGGTCCAGTGTGAGGAGTGTTGTGTGGTACGGTGAGTAGGAGGTGAGTGGGAAGTGTTATTAGGTGTAAAGGTGGTGATGGGAGGAGGGTGTCTGGGGTGTGTGATGAGCAACTCTTTGATGGAGTCTAGTTCTTCTTTCATGTGGAGGAGGGTGGACATAATCATGTCCAACGTGGTTTTGGCTGGCAGTGAGCAGGCGTATAGGTTGCTAGAGAAGGGGGGGCATCGGGGAGGAGAGGACATAGTCCTTGTTATCCATCTGTGGGGCTCAGAAATTAATACTAATGTGAATTTAGTAAAAGATGGCAGAGAAGCAGTAATCCCAGTCTGGCCCGTGAAGGGTAATACTGAAGAGTGTTAATCCCTGCAGCACAGGAGATGCTGAACCAGCCTAGAAAAATTGGTAAAGCACTGTTTGTGCCACCCTGAGTGACCCCAGCAAACTAATAACACCAGGCCTGCCATTACAGACTGTAGGAGCAGCTCAAACTGCTTGAACTGGTCTTTTCCCCTCACCGTGTACGGCAAACTCAATGCACTATTTTTGATATATACCAGTCACCCCTAAGGAAAGCCTCCTGATCTCAGGAGGCAGGGTTCATTTTACTGAAGGCGAGGGTGTAACTGAGCAAGCTCATGTGTCCATATAATGGCTTTACCTTTAAGGGCTACTATAAGTGGTATGCAGTCCATAGGATAACATGGGCTGCCACCCGGGCAAACTTGAGGTCGTCAACTCCATTATAGTGCTGCCAAAATATGTAATTTTTTGTATCAAATATTGTGCTTAGTCACCCCTGATCTGAATCTCGGGTTGAGAAGGATGTGGCATGCACCCAGGTGGCTACCTTAGAGGTTGCCCCAGCATTTCATGTGCTATGGTTGCCAGCCTGCAGCTGCTGCCAAGAAAGGAATGTGACCCCCTGCCAGGAGGTGTTAACTCTCCCAGGAGTCGGAAACAATTCCCTCGACAGGAAGGAAGTGTCACCGTCCTCCCTGACAGGATGGCTAGTAAAGTGGCACATCAAGGCGGTGAGCTTCAAAGCCTTCACTGCCTATGATATGCAACTAGGCTGCCTCCCAAAGGAGGAAACAGCCTTTCCCCAGGCACATTTGCACCCAGGCAAGTGGGCAAATTAGGTATTCAGGAGGTGTACACCCCCAGACGGCTAGCCACACCTCTAAGGTGGGCTAGCTGGTCTGTACAGCTAAGAAAGTTGTATGCCATTTTTAAAAAGTGGCAGGATAGAGGGTTCTGGGTAGAAAATGTGACACATACCTCGGATGTGGTGACCTCCGAGGAGATCAGCTGCTGGGGCCAGTAGCCCATTGGCCACTTGCACCCACAACCCCTGACACCAGAGCCTCATTTCAGATCTGACTTGCAACAAAGGACACAAGGCCAGAGTCTGCCACAATCGGAGCTGCATTAACCAAAGGTGTGATACATCGCAACTGTGGCAACCTTTCTGGAACTTCACAGCTACGACTTATCCTGGACCAACGACTGAAGACCCCAGAGAGAGGGACCCCTTTGAGAGCCAATGGCAACTCCAGACTTCCCCTGACTAGTAGTACAAATATAGGAGGTCCCAGTGTGGAACCGTTTAGGAAAAGGACACAGTAGGAACTTTGAAAGAGAATAAAGGCAATATAGATTCAATGTTATGTACTCACAATGAATCAAAACACAAAATATGGTTCACAATTTAATGAAATCGCAAAGGAAGTTCGTTGATTCACAAACAACAACAGTACCCCAGGAAGGAGAGGGGGGGGTTTAAGTGCAAGGGGGGTGTGTAGGTTACTGGGAAAATGGGAAGAGAGTGCTGGTCCGCATGACCTGATTCATAAAATAATTACAAGACTTGTTGGCTTTTAAATTCAACCACACTTTTCACATGAATGTTCAAGAAGTTACATCACATGCCATCAAATATAACCATTTTGGACAATTCAATAATATGGTCGGTTGTTGGCAAACAGAATGGTCGTCGATGTTTCGATCCCTCTAGTTCTATGTGGCAATGTGACCTTAGGATGGGGTCTTCATCAGGACAGATAAGGGGAGCAAGGAAGCTGTTGAACAGGGGGCACAGAGTCAGTAAGCGAATGGAGTGATTGAGTTAAAAAAGGAAACTGGTGATTACTAAAACCAAAAGGGAATTTTTACCGTGATTGTCAATCATCACGGTCTGAGATTACATGGTAAAGGTGGGCCTGGAGGCTCTGTGTGTGAGAAAAGAAGAACACTTTGACGGGGTTTCTCTGAAAGCGAAAAATCATCCAAATTAAAGGGGAAAAGGGGTGTAGACTCTCAAAACCACAGTGTGCAAGTTATTACAAAGACTCACTTGATTAGACTATGCTAATCGATAGCAAAATAATAGTGTGCCTCACATGACATTGACAATATCTTTTTTAGAATCACCAATAATACAATAGTCATCCGCTATCATATCACAACGAATCCATACTCATATGGCATCCATCAATGTTTGACTTTTTAATTTTTTCGATTTACCCCAATCACATCCACATCACTCACACACCTTTTATAATACGAGCAGAAAATCCGTTGCGCACCTATTCCTTGAATAACATACTCTGCTTTTACTATAAACAACTCACGACCCAGCCATTGAATTCAGCAAACACACTAAAAGATGGCACCCATTCGGTTGCACGGAACTAGGTCATATGACCACAAGTCCGCTTTATGTATCTATAGTAGACGCCCGATATGAACGGCGTTTTACACGATTACGCACACGAGGAGCTTTGAAATACACTGCTTAAACGCAGTTACATTCAATCGAAGGCAAGACCCCGACTTTAGGAGTCACGACCTTTAATGCTAAGTTTTTTTCGAGTCACCGGCACAACGTTTTAGCACCTGCTATGGATTGCACCCTCACTCTTAATGTCATCATCACTGTTCAACCATAAATAGGACAAACCTTATGTTGTTAACCTTCAATTGAGCATGCTTCCCATGCAAACACCATCGTATTTTTGTCACTGAGAGCTGTATAATATATTTTATGTACGCACCTTGAGCACTGTTAAAAACACTTAATAGTTTTAGCGAGGCACGCAGTCCTTGCGTACAATTGGACAATTGTTTTAACAATATGGCAAGACAAGAATTTCGTATTGAATACATGCAACCTCATGCCCAATATCTCTCGTAAACCGATACACCAATCATTTTTTAAAATATGCTCATCAAATGAAAGAATTATAAGAACTTTCAGGGAGTGGACCCTCATTTAGTCAATTTTGTTTAGTTTTCATTTAGACTTCCCCTGAAGAAGTACATGAGTGCACAAAATGCATTGGGAATATTTTTCAAATGAGATTGAATTTTCAAGAAGAGAAAATTGAAATAATGTATCATACAAATGGACAGATTTATGAATTGAATTGAAGAATGATTTTCAATGAAACAATTGTCGAAAAATCATTGAAGATACAGTTTTGAACAGACATATAGATCGCTTATGCGATTCATACCGCTGCGCCCAGAGGGTCGTCCCCTAAGATTAGAGGACGCTTGCATGGTCTTATAAGGAACACTCCAGGAGTCAGAGAGTGATACCTCTGTGGCACGCGACAAAACCCCAAAGTGAATACAAAAAAGTAGCTTGTGCGCAGCCAATCCCAATTGAATCTAACCACCACCTTTACTCAACGCTGACCTAGAGGGAACCCTGCAAAACCTTCATCTGACCGCAGCAGTGGCTTTGTTGCCGACTTTTTGCACCCAGTTCCACATCAGCACCATGTAATTGGTAAAACCAGCTCTCCTGTGGCTCCCTCTACAGCACCAAGCAAAGCCAGGACAATTCTGCACCTGGGCTTCTTGAGCTAGGTCAAATCGGACTGTCGTGACTTGGTCCTGGGATCCGCATCACTTTTACCCTCCTTAGGTTCCACACAACTCAACCTGCAAGAGACCGATTGACTCTAGTGCTTTTAATGCATTGACTGCCATTATAATTAGCTTGAGCCCTTTCTTGCTCTGGCTGTGTCTTCCCTGTTGCTCAGCTAGTGTGAGTGTTAGAATGCCTGATGTCGTCATGGAATGTTTGGGTGCCTAGCTTGAGTGTGGAGTGTCAGTTGATGCCAGACAGGCTGAGCGACAGCGAGGTTGCTCCTGGTGGGGTTTTAATTACCATCTACCTATCTTCTACTAATGAACTTACTTGAAACTAAGCTTTAATAAACATATCCTGTTTTGTATACCTGGCTCAAGGATCATCAGTTTACAACAATAACGTTTTTCAGTACTGTTTTACACTGATTAAATTATTTTACTTTCAAAATCCATAACTGGTTATAGTTAACCGATTGAATTTGTTTTGGCGTCTAAATTTATATAAAAATCTGCTTTATTTTTTCAAATTGGTGTTGTATTTATTTCTAGTTGTCAATTACTTATCGTCCACTTTGGTACTCTGAAATGCTTAACACTATCTTTCGGGTATTGTGAGTATTGCATGATGAAGCCTAACCAGCATTACCACAAAATGCTCCCCCTTCCTACAACCAGGATAGCAGCACATTTAGTAATGGGAATAAATAGGTGGCCCAACCATTATTTCTGCAAATTACTTCACCCTTGTATTTGAAACGGATGCTTTGTGCGTTAGCTGTATATTTGAACTAATTTCCTATGTCATGCGTATCCGAGTTAAGGCTCTAGACCAGCCTTTTGCTATGGGACCCAATGGCTCCCAAGACAAAATCTGAGGCTAGTTATTGTTTTGTACAGCAGCCAAAAGAGCTTCCAGTTCAAGTCCTTGTTCCTTTCATGGCTTACATACTTTTTGTGTAGTAGTTCGTCTGAAGAACATCTGAAAAACAATCACATTGTTTGATTTATGAGATTTTTCTCTGAACTGCTTCTTTGCGACTGCCCGGGAAAGTAATATGACACACTTGCATTGAATAAGTAGTCTCTAAGTGTGCCCTGTGTGTTATTTCCCTTAGTTTTAGGCCAAAAAGGGCGTTAATATTAGGGATTCCGTGTGAAATAAATTCATTTTGAAGTAACATTTTACTAGTATGAATTAATTTATTGCCCCGACTAACAAACTGTTACATATGGCGATTATTATGCTGTCTAGCCGTGAATTAATGCTTGTATCAATTGGAAGAAAAGGAAGCACCAGCTGCTTGTTTTCACTCCCTTAAAATAACAGGGCATTACATAAAAAAGAAAATTGTGTAGATGGAACTTGGTAGGACGGTAGAACTAGTCAATCAATGTGACAAATTCTATCTAGCCACTGGCAGTTACCGGTTGACATGCCCAAATCCGTTATTTTGTGTTTACTTTGCAAAATATTTGAATGGGATAGGGGCTAAAGCTTACATTTATGGTGCTCTGAAGCAGTTACCTGTGCAGCACAAAACATCATTCACATGTAAATATGTTAAATTTAAGTTAAAAGGGCGCAATGAAGGACAATTTACTAAAAGTAGAATTCTTTAAACCTTGAATTTTTGTTTAAATGGTGTCCTTCTTTCACCTACAACTTTGTATATAGTTGAACTTGACAATGTGGTGGGGCATTACGAGGGTGGGCTTTGCGTGTCCATGGAGATGAGTGTTGATAAACGTAGGACAAAAGTGGATGGAGAGAGACAACTTATGGAGAAAGTATGGATGCAGGCAAGCACATCCGTATGTGCTGACAGATGATAGGTTAGGATAGAGGTTTGGGATAGAACTGATCTGAAACTACTAATAAGGAAGGGATCAGAGCGGTGCTGAGAGTAAAGTGTATTAGTCAGTGAGTTAGATTTAACATTTTACCCGGAGAAACTGCAAATAAATGCAGCAAAAATTAAGACAAACTCACATCATATAATTATAAATGTGTACTTTTTTTGTAATTTATACTCATCTGACATTGGTGGCTCTAGAAAACATGTATTGACACCTAGATTATTTGCTCTTTGTGGCAAGTATTTGCCTGGAGTCCATACTTAATTAAAATATATGCTGTTTGTGTCTTACACTTTTCATAATAGATATTTTTTTTTGTCTTAATATTGATTCAGAACACAACCAAAGAATATTGTACCACTTTGAAAACCAAACAAATCGAATCAGAGTAGTGCTTATGCACTTTAACATGAAGTAGTATTTGACTTTTGCGTCCACTACCACAATATAAGGAACCAACTAAACACTCCTGACGTATAGTTTGACATCTAGTGAAGGGACTGAATAGGAACTTCCAAGAAAACCATCAAAAGTATATGTCTGATACAAGACCACTTCATGAATGTGAGCTATCATGAGGAGTAAACATGGGTCCAGATTACTGCTACAGAGACCAACCTGCCTATATATGAGATAAATTATACCCAGAGGGGGTTAGTAAATACATAACATAATGGGGCTAACAAAATACAAGTGCTCAACATCACATCACGGAAACATTTCTACAAAATGTCTTTATATTTATTTTCAAAATTGACATTCATTGAATAAATCAGAGGCAAATACATATAGAGTTAATGACAAAAATATGAAAAACATCAATCAAATAACATTCTAACCACAATCAAATATTCAACACTGAACAACCTTGTGTATCTGGATCGAACTATTGCCTTCATATAAGAACACACACGAAAGTCCTTCATTTGTACTTTTATGCCGAATTTAGGAAGCTGTATTGACCCTTTATTCTATAGCTTTGATTGTGGTTAGAATGTTATTTTTTTTTTTTTTTTTAATTTTTGAAAACCTTTATTAGTGCATCTAGAAAATTACAAATAGTGGCCTACAACCTGCAGGCCGGCCACAAATACGGTTGAGCACTTTCACAGGCAATACGGTGACGCGACAGTACAGCAATATGATCAGTAAGCATGCAGCAGTTACACTGTAGAGCCTTTGCTGACGCGTCTCAGGAGTACTGAAGGTTAATTTTCAAAGTTTTCATTGCAAGCAATAATGTCCGACTATTTCGTTTCAATAAAAAGGAACATAAGCGAAAAGAAAGAACAGGGTCCATGAAGACGTAAGATAGGGATATCAACGCAGGTATACACAGCCCAGCAACTCAGGGAACAAAACCCACCAGGCAGAATGGCGGTCAGGATGTACGTTACCAGGATATTAGACCCAAGGCCCTACCAGCATTCGCCGCCACCCACCCGGCAAGAGCGTCGACACGCACCCAAGACAGAAAGAAGAAGAAACAAGAATGTTATTTTATTGAGGTTTATGCCGGAGTATGTATGTATCGTTGAAATGTTGGATGAATGCTGGGTATGAATGTGAGTGTGTGGGACCTGATGTAATGGTATTTATATTTGATTGATGTTTTTCATATTTATGTCATTAACTCTATATGTATTTGCCTTTGATTTATTAAATAAATGTCAATTTTGAAAATAAATATAAAGACATTTTGTAAAAAAAATTCTGTGATGTTGAGCACTTGTATTTTGTTAGCCCCATGATGTTATGCATTGACTGACCCCCTCTGGGCATAATTTATCTCATATATAGGCAGGTTGGTCTCTGTAGCAGTAATCTGGTTGTTTTCCCGTAGCCTTACTGCCTATCATTAGCTTCTAGGAGCCCCTTCTTAGTGTGTAAAAATAGGCCTAGCCAAGACTAGACACCTGTCCTGTAAGACCTACAATCCAATAGCACCACAAGAGCTTTGAGTGTCACTTCAGAATCACTTTCTGCCCTGCTCCCCCCCACACCCCCCACCCCACCCCGAGCCCTTTCCCAAAGCGAGAGGCTAGTTCTAGAGGTGGAAACACTGATTTTTTTCTCTGAGCATGACTCTTAATTGTTGAAGATAAGTGTTCTATTCTCAAATCTAGTAGGCCCTTTCTCTATTCTTTACCTCTGCACCATATCAACTTCTAGTTCAGGGAAGAGTATGTCCCTGGGACCTTGATATTCTAATTTTTTTTGTTGCCTCTGGCTGTCTTGAAAATTAGTTCCCATTTATATTCTTCCTGTAGTTAAGCTGAAGTAGAGCCCAAACCATCATCCCCTCACTTTAAGCAGGCAGTTTCACCAACTTCCTACGTTTTTCGTGGATTGCCCATCCGTTTCAAGATTTACCCCCAGAGATAATAAGCCCTTGATAATCTCTTTAAGACCTAAAACCTCATCCTCCTGTTTAGCGCTAAACATGTTGGGCCTCATGAAGTATTTTATTTTATGTATTTTTCATCTATCCCTAATTTACCTCCTCTACCAATACTGACATTTCTTAGGTCCTCCCCTGGATCTTGTTCTGTGATGAAAGGGACCGCAATACTTAGGGGATGAACAATTATCATATGAGGACCTGGAATAAGATAATTATCATTCAACATTAAGCGTGAACTACCAAGTAAACCCACCTCTAGTTTAATTAACCACAAAATCAATTTGTACTTAGCCACAAATAATGAGACAGAATTAGCAGATTACATTTATTTTAAATTGTATTTTCTAATAATTAGCACGCAATATAGGCTTAAAATAGATCAGATTTAATAAGCATTTGCAGGCTCTGCGAGATTCAGATATGAAGGAACTAGCCGAAGGAGATTTTAGCCTAAGGAAAATTAATTAGGGTCGGTATGAGAGACAACTGTTATCCCTATTAGTAAAGTTCAGTAAGTTCCAAATGACCAGTTCCAGTTCATGGACAGAATCATCTGCTTCTGTCCATACTGCGGCGTCAATACCACAGCTGCTCTAACGCACACCCTTTCAGCTGAAAAGGTTGCACTACACTAGCATAACAGCCGGCAGCAAATTGCAGTATTCTTTCACAGTTTGTGTTGTTTCTGGTATTACCAATCATCAGTCTCTATACTGCAAGTTGGGTTGAGGGACACCTCTTAGTTTAACATTTAGGCAATTCTACTCCATCAAATCCTGGTTTATACCCCTTGACATCTCCAAATATATCGGACCACTCTTCCCCATTGGTTGCTCAAGATAGGATGAGATTATGTAACAAGTAAAAGGTATACAGATCTGGAAGAATTAAGTAATCAATTACTCGCCATTTCCTTGGAGCCACTGTAGTTTAGTCATTCGATTATTTGTTGCCTTTAGAAAGTAGACAATTTTATGCTCTCATTCCTTGCCTGTCCGTTCTCAAGCGTGTGCTTTAGGAAGTAACACTTTTGTTGCAAATCAAGAAAGCTAAAATCGTCAAATAAGGCAATTGAGTGTTAAAACACAAGTGGTAACTTTATGAAAGGTTCCCATAGTCTTCAGACTATTCAGTTCATAAGTTCATACTAGGAAAGGAAGCAGAGTTTGAGTCCTTCATGAAATACAGCTCATGCACAATGAAAGTGTGCTAAAATATGAATCTTGCATTACATAGAACAATGCATTCATTTCTTTAAATAAACATATTAATACCACTTCATTATGAATTGCAATTCGTCCATGTAAGTATTAGGTACTGATAGCTTTTTTAAATATTCAGCATAATTTCACATATAATTTTGTAAATCTCTTTTGCACTTTAGATGTTATTACAGCATACAATGTTTAAAGGCGCATCAATGATAAACTTTTACGAACGGCAATCATACAAGGTTTAAAGGCACATCAATGATAAACGTTTACGAAAGGCAATCGTAACATAACCTCGTGTAGCATCTACTTTTTATTGTCAATGCCAGTACTCACATTTATACATTCCAATATTGTTATCCATTTTTCTAGCACATGATGCATTTTATTCTCACGTAGAAGTGTCCTGTATTATCATTTACTTATCACGTTTACCAAAGCATAATTACACATGCTGCTTAAATGTCAGTTTTTACATTTACTTATTGACTGTTGTGTATTCAAAAAGCTACTTCTAACATTATGCATGCTTTTACGATGCAGTATCGAACCCAGAACTTCATTGCATGTAATTTTTGAAACATGAAGTTTAATTCACAGTTGGCCATTGTCATGTTAAATCGTCATAAATCATTTCCATGTAAAATTGTCGAAAATAGATCTAAGGTAATATCTTCTCTGTCACTCGACTATCTGGTTCATTATCATGAAGTAATGTCAGGCATTCAAGCCTTTTAATGTTTACCCCAAGTCAGACAAGTTACCGTACAGCCTATTAACTCAGAGGTCTGGGTACTGTCTTCTTCCAGCACTTTATTTTTGTCACCTCTGCTTTTAATGGCTGCACCCTTGGTCTGAATTTTGACTTCTGTAGATATCTATTTTTCCATATTATTGATCTTGGTAAACATGTTTTCTCCTAAATGGCATAAGTCTGCTATTAATCTCTTCCACATTTTTATTCTCTCGACCTAACATTCCTGGGATTATGGGCATTTCTGACATTACTGTTCTGGGGGACAAATGACTTTCTTGGGTGTTTTGAGATGGTTGTCCTTCGAGGATTACTCTTTCTGAGGTTTCCCATTTGTTAGTCAGACAGTAAATCTAATCCGAAATGGGATCTTTTATCGCCAATAGAGTTGGAGAAGTGAGGGTTGACAGTGTGGTATTTCCCAGATGCTGTTTCACACTGCGGCTGGCCACCCTCTGCCTCATTCACACCATTTGGCATCCTGCACTCTAGTGCAGCCCCATCTTAGGAAATAGAGGCAAAAGATTTCAACCTTGCAAGGATAAGATGCATATTTCAGCAGCTGAGTCACATGCTCTTCACATGTAGGCTCCGGAGGTGAACCACTGTAGCTGGCATTTCAGCAGGAGTTCTACATGAATGATTTCTTTCTGTGTACTGGCCTTCGCTTTACTACATATGCTTCACACCTGCTGTTATGAGATTGGTTTGCTGTTTGTAGATGGACACCTCCATCTTGGAGCACTAGATTCTGCATAGTTACGATTGGCGCACTACCGCTGCTCCCAAGTTGCTCATAGGGGGAACAGGCTTTCTAATATTTCTTTTCACGTAGTGCCTTGTCTTGATGCAGGGGCGATGTGGGCAGGAACTGGTTGTAAATGGAGCTCCAATATCGGCTTCCATCTTGCAGCTCATGTGGTCACACTGGTCTTGCTGTATTTCACTGTGAAATTGGATATTTGATTTTTCTTCAGACTTATTTTGAAATTGCGCCCAAATTGTTTGTGATTTGAATGCCCCAAGAAACCTAAAGATGTGAAAGTTTTTTTTTTTTTTTTAGATCTTTAGTCAATCTGAACCCAAACATAAGAGCAGGATGACATTTCTTTATGCCAGTATGACACCTCATTTGCATGATAGGCATATATGTTGGCGAAGCTTAAGTGTACAAGGTCGCTGAGACATGCTGAGACAGGGTTGGATTGGGATTAAAAATCGGCCCAGGCACGCATAAAAAAATCGGCCCACATGTGCATAATGCCTTCCCTCCATTTACTGCTTTCAGCGTAATTTTACATAAAAGGGGGGGGGGATGTACAAAAAATACACTCATCAGTTTACACTAGTGAAACACACCTGAAAACAATTGAGGCCACTTCTGCTCAGGCCCCCTGCCCCACTTATTTTGCCTACATTAATGGGAGGCCCAGTGAAAGAAAAGGGGTGACACCTCTACCAGTTGCTGCTATACGGGAGATAAAGAGTGCCCATCTCCCTCCAGAAAGGCCACTCAGACACCCGCTGGCGGTATAGTCGAACAACAGAGGCACCGCCCAAATCGGCCCCCAGGCTGCTCAAAAGCAGTCCTCAGGTGGAACTCGGACCCCGGCCCCTCGGGCATTGCCCGAATGCCTCTGTTACCAATCCAACGCTGTACTGAGAAGCAGTCCCACTTAACTCAAATGAGAAGGGTCAGTGTGAAGCTGCAGGGTCGCAACACACAGTAATGCTGCAGAGGCACGTCTGGCCTAAAAGTGCTGTGAGACACTGATTAGAACATGCTGTCATCATGTAGAAGAGATGTGGTAGGGTGTCACTGCATTCACTTCACCCACAACTGCAGTTCTGATGCAACTTTTGCCAGTGGCACCAGAAGAACTATGGCTGGTTCTTCCTATTAACAAATACTAGGCCCTAGGTCATAGACATCAGTGTGTCCGCAAACACTGCGTGTTCCTCCTCAGACCTCGTACATTTCTTTTGATGTCTGGGTCATCCTTGCCTTAAGCAAACATTCCTTAAAGTAACACGCCCGTTCGTAGTCCAGTACCAATGCCCTGGTTCTCTAGCTCTTAAGGCAGAAGAGGGTGAGCTGCAGGCGTCAATGGAGAGTCATTAATTGCTCTGAGCTCAGGGTTTGTCATGTGATCAAATTCTACTTTTTTGCCTTTTAAAATTTGAAAAGTTATGTTCTGCGCTGGAACGACCATGTTTCACAGCAAAGGGAGGAGGATTGAAATGGTTATTGTGTGAGGGTTCTAATTGCTGTGTTAACACCTAGAGTCACTTTTTTTCTTCATCTGGAAGTTGTAGTGTTCTAGTTGAAGGTCTTCAGTAAGTCTATAGCTCCACCTTGTAGGTATTAACATCTTTGCGAGAACTCTGGAAGTTTAAGAGCTTCACTAAAGACAGTTATGTGGCTCTGGGCCAATCATGACTGGCACAGACTTTCTACTCTAACATTCCAATGTTTGCTCTTGTGTTCATCCCTTTTTGATTAAAAAAAAAAAAAAAAAAAAATCCCGGTGGGTAGAATGTATGTTAGTCCTACTGCTCTTCTGCATCAGGGTATACCTATTGTTAGAGGCCCTCTCCTTCTTTATAGGTCTTGGTCAGCGACTTGGGCCTATATATCTGGTTTAAGGCCTTTAACAGCTTGGATAAACTGAGCCAGAAGGACTAAGGACATATAAGTTGCCTCTTGGAAGCAGAAAGTAATGGTTTTCTTTAGGTATTTATCTCACACCAGCAATGTACATCTTCCTCTCATACATCCATTGTAACATTGAATTTAAATGCAAAATTCTCTGGTAAAAAACGTACAGATAGCGTTGTTCTTGTTTATAAGTATTGTATAATACTTCCATGTGTTCAAAATGGACAGATTTGTTGTAGAAAAGTCAAGGCGAAGGTACATGCTTGAAAAAACAATTTTGTGGTTGATCATTCTTTTGGTTTTTTGATCAAACCTTTTTAAACTTTTCTGAAAAGGATATTAGATAACAGCACTATGTAACTATAGCATGACATGGTGGGATGTGTATGTTAAAATAATCACCCTTAAGCTTGTAACATTACCATGGCTGCCCCTCTCTGTTCCCTCACCCCCTCCCAGTTCCGACTACACATCCCACATCTTGTGATATTTACGTGGGCAGCTAGGGACTTTATATACTGCTCATTTAGCTGTAGCACAAATATCCATCTCCATAAAGTTCAGGGCTATCCAAGGCTATCCAGTATCTGGCAATGCCTCGCTTTGCAATCAGTAGGCCCATTGCTACAAGATGGTGGGTCCCGGTAATGTACGCTCCGCTCCCTCCTGCTCAATGCACCAAATACCATATGTAGGGTCAGGGGGTAGGGAGTAGCCTAAAATGTCACTCAGGTTAGCGTAGACAGCCAAACCAGTAGCAGGCAAGCTTGGGGCACCTCCATATCATCTGAAAAATAATTGCTCGTTCATTGCAGCATGGATATGAAGGGTCTTTTCGTCTCCCTACATGCCAAAACTTAGTGGGATCCTAATAAATTAAACGGAAGTACTTAAACTATAACATTCTCAGTTTGTCGAATATGGCCAAAAATCTGACCTCCATCTTAGCTTCATCCCAATTGTCAGCTTACAGTGGACTAACATCTGTTTGCCTTCAACAGTAAGAAAGGGTGTGGGGGAGTGAATTACTAATTATCTATAGGTATATGATATATATTTCACTGTGAGTGGTTCCATGACCATTTCAGGTTCAAGCGGATTGAACTCTGGGAGCACATGCAGTAGACATTTATATGGCCAAATGGCTCGCAGGAGTTATATGCAACCAAAGAAATTGGTTGTAACGTGTGTGTATATATAAATATATATATGTATATATATATATATATATATATGGATCGAATTCTGTTTCCAGGATGAACCAACAGAAAATACGGACCACCATATATATATATCTCTCTCTCTCCTCGGGATGCCTTTGAGGTCCAAAGCCAAAGAACTGAGGCAGCCATGTACCCTGCCAAAGGTAGGTTTCCCTTGTAATTATCTTGAACCATCCAATGTTTTAAGGATTTGTGCCAGCATACAGGAATTGATCATTTTAAGTGTTATATTGGTAGTGAAGCTTATGGATCCAGAGGGGAAGTGTGTTTTTGTGTTTGGGGAGCGGTAGAAGCGTGTAGGTATGTTTGGGTTCGGGACCATTTATGTATATGTGAGTGTGGGGAATGTGTGAATGGTGAATGTTTTGGGGAATATAAAAGTGTGTAGTTTTTCAAGAAGAAAGAGGAATTTGCTATATTCGATATGCACATCAACATTAGTCTCTTTGTAATTCTAGAACATGTAATAATTTGTTTTTTGAGTGCAACCTTGATGAAAAGTGCTTTTCCTCTTCAAGCACTACCCATGTACAAACTGCCCCACAGCCGTGTTGCAGGTTGTTACATCCATATACGATACAAACACATCAATTGCACATCATAAAAAGTCTCTTTTAGTGATTTGCTGTAAGAACGTATAGACCCGATTTCTTTGTCCGATTTCTTAAGAAAGCCCATAGGGGGCGAAACGCGCGTCGGCTGTCAAGAACTGTGTTTTAAAAAGAAATAAAGCATGGATTTTGGATAAATCCTACGTGATTCCTTTGGACAAAGAAATCGGGTCTATACGTGCTTACAGCAAATGACTAAAAGAGACTTTTTGTGATGTGCAATTGATGTGTTTGTATCATATAAAAGTGTGTGGTGGTGGTGTGTATGTGTGTACTAGATGTGTATATTTCTGGTGGTGTGTGTGTGTGTGTGTGTGTGTATATATATATATGTATATATATATGTATATATATATATATATATATATATATATATATATATATTCACTGAAAATCACAAAGGTTACAGAGACGTTAAAGTTAGGCTCATGTTTACCTCCTACAAAACCAGGGGAATTCAGCAGTTTTTAGTTCGCTGAGCTAACTATAACTTACGCCCCCGCAATCCACTGCTTATGACCTTGCATAGTACATCACATGAAATGGTCAGTGACATCAATGATGATGACAACCACAGACCCACTCACACCCATATCATCTCTCATACACCCACCACACAACCATTCATTCTTTTTGTTTTTTAAATCATTTTTTTATTGGCATTTTTGTAAGTACAGTACAATAGTAACAATTTTGATTTGAACATGTATTTCATCAATTATACATCTTCTCATGGAGTAGAATTACATCACAGTATATGCCCCACAAACCAGTTCTGGAAGTGGCGGTGTTGATACGGATAGATGGGTGAGGCGAGTACTGTGTCCATGTAAGGTAGGCTATGAGTTGTACTGGTAGTTGGGCATTCCCTCTCATTATCCACACAACCATTCATACCCTTCCACAGACCCATACAACTACTCTCACACATCCATAGAACCACTCACACTCACAGCCACCCATACAGCCACTCACACAACCACTCACCCACCCATACAACCAATCACTGACCATGTCATGAGTGGGGTAATATGTGAGGTCATAAGAAGTGAATTGCAGGGGTGCGAGTTATAGTTAGCTCAGCTAACTAGAACTGCTGGATTTCACTGAACCCAACTGTAGTGTCCCTGTAACCTTTGGTTTTCCTAAGTGAATTTCTGTGATTTAAGTAGTACTTGCGTTTTGAGAGTGGTAGAGAAAGGGGGCTAGGCCTCCGACCAGCTCTCAGGAATATCGCTGTGTAGGCCTTCGTGGAGATACCAGAAGGGCTTCTTGGACCCCAAGGACACCGAGCATCCAAGGGGACTTCATCCCCATCAGCAGTGCACCAAGAGGTGCGCTTGCAGAGTGGTGGAGAAAGGTAGAAGTGCCCCCAGGTTGCCGTTTAATTTTTAATTTTTTTATTTAGCTGAGTAAGGCTGCTCAGTTCCCCCTCCCGGGGCCGATTTCGTCCCTGAGTCAGGCATTTTTAGAATGCGGATGGGGAACTGAGTTGCCCCCCTCTTGGGCCAGTTTTTGCCCGGGACCCCACCCACCAGAGCACTGCTTTTTAAAATGTTACTTTTTTGATTTATTTAAAGAGAGAGAGGCAGCTCAGCCCCCCCTCCCGGGTCTATTTCAGCCCTGAATGGCCTGGCTCTTTTTGATGTGTTTTTTTTTAAAGGGAGTCGAGTGTGCGCAGCCCTTCACCAGTGTTCACTTGGCCCCAGGGAGGTGGTCGTCCCCGGGGCTGCGGCAGGGTCCAGTGGGCCCGCTCTAATTTTATTTTAGGGTTTAAATCTATTTTATTAATTTCATAGTAACATGATACATGACAATCCACCTACATCCACTGTCCTGCGGTGTTTCGGCATTAAATAGGCAGTGTGCATCATTTAATAACAATAGAAGCAAATGCGAGAAAGAGGCCAGAAGAAGGTCAGACCTGTGTGGGGGAGTGAGTCAGGCAGGTGTGCGCTATGGGTTTCTAGGCTTCCCGAATGATGTCTATAGGCTAGTGGTCTGCAGCTGGGGCCGTGTTAAGCGTAGAACCCATAGGAATTGGAGGCAGGACAGTTTGCAGAATTCGTCTGACAGGTGCTGTGTACAGGGTTGCTACATTTTGTCTAATTTCATTTTAGTGGCGGGGGGGGGGGGGCGGGTGCTGCCTCCCTTGCGTTAATGCTTTGTTTTGCCCCAGGGAGGTAGTGGTCCCCCTCTCCCTACTGGCTGCAGGGGGAGGGGGCGTGCGCGGGCCCCCCGCATTAACTTTAGATTTTGTCCTAAGGAGGTGGTGGTCCCCAGGGCACGGGGGTTGTTAAACAGGCAACCCTTACATTTGTAATAAACTAAGACCTGGGAAGGTATTTTTTGGGGGAGTATAAGCTTTATTGTTCAATTACTTAAAATCGTTACAATATACTAACATTTCAGTGTACTATAGATAAGAAAATAATTTAAAAACACACAGTTTACTATAACTAGAGGGAATTAAATAATTAAAACCCGTGTCCTATCTGGCAATAAAGTGCAAGTGCATAAAACTTGGAGAAGAGTTTTATCAAAGTCTCTTGGTTGACGACCAGCCGTTTACTTTTTGTGTCTCAGTTTTTCTGTGTCAGTGCGGCCCGGATTGTGTCTGTAAATGTACCTAGCCTTGCAACTATTTGACCTGTATTGGCGGAGAAACACAAGTCTGAAACTTCTCTGCATCGAAGAAGGCCATAGAATCTACAGATGGGGTTTACCAGTCTGTACCGCTTGCTTGCTAACTTTGTGCAGCAGCACAGCAAATGGAGCCAGGATTCATGATAGAAACTGCAAAGACGACATGTGACTAAATTGTCCTGCCAGGCCCAGGATTGATTAAAGTCCACAATGGGCAGTGCAAGAAGTCTCATGTAGGTAATTCTTTTACGGGCCGGGCCGGGCCGGTCAGTGCTTGCTCAAAATAAGGCTGTGGTTTTCCCACAATGTAGGAATTATCCAGAGAAGAGAGATTGTGTTGATGTAGGCTGTTCAGGTCCCTTTCATATGATATTTTCTTGACCTTTTTGTTCACTATTCTTTTCCAGGCAGTTACTGGAATGTCTGCTTTATGCAAGTTTTGGGCGTCTTTTTTCAGTAATCTTATGGCTGCTACCAGCTGTGCCATCCATGGAGATTCGCTTTCATCAAAAATTGTTTTAATTTGCGTTTTCAATGAGGTTGCTGGGGCACACAGGGTGCTAATATAATAATTTAGAATGTTCGGGCGGGTAAGACCCAACTCCAGCCTTACTCGTGCTCTCCTAGCCTGTCGTGGGAGGCCTAGAACCTTCTTATAGGCAGAAATTTGGTGTTTCATGAGGAACTTTGTGGAAGCACCAGGGGAGACTAGGTGGCTGTAGTTGAGAGAGGGAAATAGCTTTGCTTTTAAGATTTTTAGAATGTGCTCTGCAGTCAAACTATGTAGTCGTAGCTTAAGGCTTCTTAGACTGTAGATAATTCCGGCCCCCTTGCTTCTTAGATGTTTCAAATGGGCTGTGGGCTTGGCCCTGTATGATAACCTGAGCCCCAGATAGTTATAACTTATGCATGTTCTAATTTGCAGGTCACCTAGGTGCGGTCTTCTTACGGTGGTACTTCCCAAAGATTATTATCCTGGTTCACCTGGAGATTTTTCTTTTGATTAAACCTGTACAGGGCATCTAAGATTTCTGTAGGCCTGTCCTAGTGTGATCCATTATAACTATGTTGTAAATATACTGGAGAATTTGGAGCTGCACGTTCCCCAACCTTGGTGATAATAGGTTTGCCCCCTCCAGGGCTTTTACCAGGTCGACTGTGTAGAGATTAAAAAGTAAAGGGGCTAGGACGCACCCTTGTTGGAGGCCGTTATTGGTTGGAACCCTAGATGTTACGGTCATTTGTCTGGTTTTAATACGGACCCAGGTCCCCTCATGAAGGGCAATTATAGCCTTTAGCAGCTGTTTGGGAATTCCCCAGGAGTCCAGTTTTTTCCCACAGCTTCCCATGGTCAACCCGGTCAAAGGCTTCACTGTAATCCACAAAGCAGAAAAACAGGGGTAATTGTGAGGAGTGACAAGCTTCCCAGAGCTAAGATGTTATCTGTGGTGGAGCTTTGGGGCCTGAAGCCAGATTGAAAGAAAGGAATAATATCACGATCTTTTGCCCAGGTTTCTAGTTCTTTCAACAGTATTCTGGCATATGCTTTCTTTTATATAACTAATTGAGCGATGAGCTGGTAATTTTCTGGTTTGTGCAATCCCCTTTTTGGTGAATTGGAAAAAGTATTGAGCCTTTCCACGACAATGGAACAGTGGAAGTGGCAAATGTGCACTTATAAAGTGGTGTTAACTGTTCTGCCCAGAGACCTTGTGAGGCTTTAAACACTGATGCGGGGACTCCACTGGGGTCTGGGGCACCCTCTGACATCACTTTTCTAATCAGATTGGCTATTTCGGCCATAGTGATGTCAGGTGTTTTGACAACTTTGTGTATTGCTGAGGGGGTTTGTTGTGGTTGAGTGCAAGTCATGTTTTAATGTGTAGAGTACAACTGTTTTGCATATTTAACCCATTCAGGAGTTGCTACGCCATTTGCTTTAGACTGACCGGTGTGGCTATGTTGCTTGATGTGTTTCCAAAGTTGGATGTGTCCCTTTTCTTTGAGAAGGGTAAATATTTTCAGCCACTCTGCCTTGATTTTCTTTGATCCGATTTCCTGTACTTTCATTGTGTGTTCGGTACGAAGGGCTGTTATTGCCGATGTTTGGGAATCTATGGCTCCTTCTCTTCTTACCTTCAAGGCCCTTAAGAGACTGCGCTTAGTTTCAGTTAAGGCCCTTGGTATTATTTGTGATGGTACACGTTGGGAATAGAGATCCTTCGCTTGAGGGGGTTGCAGCTCGTCCACCAAGAACCGTTTTTAATTTGACTAAAAGTGCTTTCCAGCGTTGCAGGAGGGATACAGTACTTGTGTCTTTGAAGTTCAACTCTTTATATGTGATCCACCCCAAAAGTTTTGGACCAAGTTTTGTGGACCATTTTATTCTGCTCAGAACTGCGTGATGCTCTTCTCCTGTTGAAACCCCCAATGTTTACAATTGTTTTGCCGATTTCCTATTTAACTGAAGAGTTACCCGCAGTGGTCTGTGTTCACGCTCGTCCCTATTTCCCACTTCGAAGTCGTTGAAGTATGTTACCAGGTGATCTGAAATAAAGTTGTAGTCTATGGTGGACTTATCCCTGAAGGTGGGGAGAGGAAGCCAGAGAGGATCCACAGCTTTTTTGATGATGTGGGCAGAAACCATGTTTTGAGTGAAAAGGAGCTGCTGCAGGGGGGCTGATTCAGTGTGAGTTGGGGAGTCCGTTTTTGAGTGCCCCAACTCCCGGGTGTTTATTGGCAAGTGTGAGACATATTTGTTTATAAGCTGGTCCATTTTTGTTGTCATTATTTTTAATACTTGTTTTTTTTGCTGGGGGGCGGGTTTGACATTGCAATTAATTAACAAGAGGCGTATTGTGTTGTTACTTTTTAGTCTGCTGATAAGTACCCCTTGCAGATCCGAGGTGTTTGTTGTTATTAAGGTGGTCTCTATTTTGCCAGCTTGATAAGATTGAGTGCCCACCAGATGCTCTCCCGAAGATGTTGCGTTTTATGGCTGCAGTGTGAAATTCGTAAAATCCTGGAAGAATTATGTCTCTTGTAGGCACAGGATGTCATTTTCTCAAAGGAAGTTACTTACTGAATTAAATCAAAGCAATCCTTTTAGCCCTGCGACGTTCCAGGATGTGATGGACAGCTGTGTATCATTTCCAGGAATTCTGATCCTGATCTGATAGCGAGCCTTTATAGTGTTAGAAGTGCTGTTGTGCTGGCTGCCCTTCTGGACAAGTCCTAGTGCCATGCAAGCGGGTATGCTTTGGGCCACTGATATGTACTGTCCTATGATCTATAATGCTTGATATCCTGTAGGCGTTGTAAAATCTTGGCTGTGCAGCTGATCTTTTCCAAGGTTGATTTCTCGCAGTCCCTCTTAGAACTGAGTGGACTTCCTGCATTGGTGGAGATGCTGATAGTACACGTGGGTATTTCTCGGGTACGGGTAAAGCGATGTCGATACCCCAGTCAGCCATTTGAGCTATTTCTTCAGGTGTTAGCCCCACACTGGAGTGACGAGTCGGCCCTATCGCGGTTGATGCACCGTGAGTCACTGGACAGACTCATGAACTTAACCCAGGCTAGGTCATCTCAGTGTATTCTTTGAGGGTTGGGATGTGCTTAAATTGTCAAAGTATGTTGCCCCTATTTAAGATGTCATGTTGGTCTTTAATAAAGTATATGGGGTGAGGAGTACCTAGTTTGTAGATTTATTGACTTGGTTTTCTTTGGGTTGGTCACTTGAAACCGTCTGTACAATACTCAGGTTGAGGCTTGGGCCGGTGTCCCGTTGACGTAGCTCTGGACGGTAGAGGGAGTTTTGGAATGAATGAGCAATTTGGTCAGTGGTCCTCTGAGGATGCGGGGGTAGAAGGCCCTGGACGGAGGTGTCCCTGATGTCTGGTCCTTGTTCCTTGGTAGAGCATAGTTGACTTTTATGCTCGGACTTCGTAATGTTTGATGAGGGAAGTGGTTGAGCTTTAACTACCGGGCCTGATGGGCTGTACAATTCCTCCGTTTGGGGAGTTGGCTGTCGTGGCCTGTCAGCCACTTGTTTGGCCTTAAAAGGAATTGGTGCTGTGGGAATTGAATTGCTTGGTACATGGTTTTTGGTGAAGATTGGATAGACCCGTGTTTTGTCGTTGATAATTTGTGATTTTTGGGTATGGGTTGGGAATAAGAAGGCAACTTTATTGGATGCCTTGGCCTTTTTGTCTTGTTTCTTTAATTTTTTTATTGGCCCTCCTTGAAAGAGGTTCTTCTTTTCTTATCTGAATAGAAGCGTTGCCCTCAGGGTCCTTCCCTGGGTCTGCAGTTCGGGAGCTGGAATTGGGTCTGAATGAACTAATGATGAGTTTGGTAGATAGGATTAGACCTTGAGTGTCCGGCATTGTTAAGGGGTTGCCTGAATTGTTTATGGCTGGATTACCATGTGGATCGGCAATATTTATAATGGATTCAGTACTGCTGTTATTCGTCGGACACGTGGTGCCTCCTGTTTGAGCTTTTAATGAGTCTACCAGGTCTGTTAAAATTTTTGGAAGTGATGCCCATTTATCGATGAGGGCTGCACACGAACAGGTGCAGAGTCGGTTATTCAGAATGCCACTAAGCTTGTTCTCTATAAAGTCCACCTTGTTACTCAGTTCTGCTAGACGTTGTGCCATGATAGATAGGTCAATTTGCAACTCCATTTTGTTGGATTTCCAGAGTAATGCCCTTGCCGTGGAGTGGGTCCTGAATCGTTGATAAAACTGCTGTTATGAGGACTGTGGCTTTGAGGACTTTGGGTGGGGTGGTGGTGGGAGGAGGGGGGGGCTAGAAGAACCGGGTTACATTGGCCACTCGGAAGAGCTTTGGGGTGAGCTCCAAGGTTCTTTCTAACTTAGATTCCAGGTTTTGAAGAAATATCGGTGATAAGTAACCATGAGTTTGTTGGCGCTCTCACACTTCTGTCTTAAGTTGATCCAGGACCTGTAGGCTCTAAGGGAGGTGGCTGAACTGGAGACTGCCGAGTGCGTTGTTGCTGGTAGTGTATTTGGGCTGTCACAACCTGCTCGTGATTTCGTAGAGTTGGAGCAGTGGTGTCATTGGGTGGATCACTTCCATGTCTTTTTTTAATTCCTGGAGGGCGATATGTCCAAGAGCAAGATAAAGACCGGCTTCTCCCGATATTTATACTTTGTTCTTGTGTTGCAAGAAGATTGATGTTGGAAGGGCTCCCTGGCTGGTGGTTCATTCCATTACTGGCCTTGGCCCTTTCTGATAGGTCTATCGGGCGGGGTAGCTCTCATCTTTTGGGGGACGTTTGAATAAAAATTGAGTTAGAAGTCCTGCTGTTGGAGACTTCAAAAAGGACTTTTTGTCAGGGACTGTATTCCGTGCACTCCTTATGGTTCTGGGTGATGCTTGAATTGGGGGGAGTGTTTTTACAAGGGCGTTTTCTTGGCGCTGGGAGGCTTTTTTGTTGTTGTCATCCTTCAGTTGGGTTGCCTGGTTGTCAGTGGCTACATGGATGCCACAGTAGGCTTAGACTTTCTCCTTGGAGTTCAAGCAGGGCGAGTGGCGGTGCCCTGGGTTTAACGGGATGGCTGGGTGCTCTTTGGGCTGATATCTTTGCCTGGTTGGTACCCCTGTGAGCCACTCCACTGCTAGCCACCCCACACCACCACCCAGGAGCTTGGATGCAAACTGTTCTCTCGACTTCCAGCACCAAGTTCAAAGCCTTGCCCCTCGGTTTTCCTTCAACTGCTGGCCCCCTGCAGCAACACCCTAAGTTATAACCTACCAGGGGTGAGCCAAGACAGGCGACCTCCCCCAAGGGTGAGCCAAGATCAGTTGTCAATGACCCAGGGATTTACCTCTGGGGGACCCTGGAAAGCCCGGTAAGGTGCGTTTGTTCAGAGCCAGTCTTGCAGTCACCCCTGCTTTCCACAGCGTACATCACTCGTTTGCTTAGAGCATACCTTTCTGCCGGTCGCCGTGAAGGGGCTGCTTCTTTCTGCAACGATGACGGTGGATGACGGTCCCAGCAGTCTCCGATTCTGGCCACTGTCGCCTCAGCAACTCCCCCACCGGAACGGCTCCAGCCGAAGTGGACACTGAAGGACCAACGGCAGGGGGCCGCATGCGATTGGCTACTCCCGGTTTCGCCAGGCTCTGTGTGGACCAGGCCTGGACTGCAACAACAACGTAACCAAGAGTTGGTTCTGGCCACTGTCAGTGAAAATTACAAGGAAAGCAGCGGGTTAGAGTGACCTGGGCAGGATGGAGGGAGAGGAGAGCAAGGAGGCCAGAGCACAGTGCTTGAGCCTTGTTACTGACTCGGTCACGGCCAGAGTGAGTGAACATTGCAGAGGAGGCAACAGGTGTGGTACTGTAAATTTGGACCCTGCTGTTCCACAGATATCGAGGTCCAACACTCGTGTTATGAAATACCGTCGTACCACGACGAATTTGGTATCTACGAACCGGTAATGATTAGGACACCACCCCTATGCATTTGCGTCATGATTAAATGATGCTAACACCCTCAAATCTTGATTTCCGTCTCGAACCCGCAGACTCCATTTTGTAAACGGCATCCATCTTATGACTTGCCCTCATATAGTCAATTGATTAAAACCGAGTTTGATCTGAAAGGACACGTCCACCGTAGCTGACTTCCCCATGACCTGGCCGAGCTGACTCCACTGCCTCCAGCCATGCCTGTTTGGGCAGCTCCTCGCCCAGTGGCCGAGCCAGATATCATCAAGGCACAACATGTCATAAACCCTTCACTACATACAGACCCTGTTTTCCATACACACACACCCCTGTCCATGATTCTTGTTTATGACCCGTTTTATGATGGGAGGGTGCTCGACCTTATTGGCATTTCATCGATATCTGATGGGAGTTCTGGATCTGGCGGGGTAATCCATCACCAACTGGACATCTGAAATATGTGCTGACCAGCATGACTTCGCTCTTTGTATTATTGTGGAAATATTTGTATTGCCATATCATAAACTTAAGAATTCTTGCCTGCAGCTGTTATTCATGTATATTAGGAGAAGTCTGGTTCTGTAAAAACGAACAGTCTCCTGAGAACTTACGGCCCGCGTTGTCGTACTTCTAGGACGCATGTTACTTGGTTGCAGCCAATAAAACTCGATCTCTGACTTCAACTAAAAGACTCTGTGTTTCTGTAAGTCCAGAACAGGGAGAACCTAGAGGTCTTCGGGTGTGGTCCCCTGGCACCACCAGGTCTCTAAAAACCCGGCACCTCAATTGGTGCCCAACTCGAGGCGATATCAAGCGGTGACGGTCCAAGCCAGATGTTCGTGAGGAGCTTCGTGTGAAAATTCCGGAGGACGGCCAGCCACTTCAGCGACCCCTGCATGTCGACGTGGTTCCGAAGGTCTTTGCTGCGAGGTTCCCCGCGTCCCGACGGCTACGAAGGACTGCTGCCCTGACTATCGCCCTGTTTTGGACCCAGTAATCCTTGGTAGAGCGAAACGATAGACGAGTCTTCTAGTGACGTCACCGATCTTCAATATTCAGTTAAGTATAAGTGGAGCGTCTCCCATTTCTTAGTTTGGTTCTTAGTTTGGTTCTTAGTCTTGGTATCCCTGAGATACGCTTTGTATTGGTACTTGCAAGCACCAAAACCGAGGGATTCGCGTATTCACGAAAATATCGTAATTAGATAATCCCTTGAAGTTTGAAGCTAGACTAGTGAGCGAAGATGCCTGGTCTCAGCAGACTTGGAAACTTGTTTTGTCTTGGTTGTAGTAAGGACTCCCGATTAGAGGATTCGTGTCCGGTTCCTCCGATTGGAACTCCAACATATGAGTTATATATAAAGCACGGAGTAGGTCCTATCGCGTATAATGAGGTATGGATAAAATACACCCGCAAGGATGGTGTTTTAAAATGGCCCCAACATGGTAGTTTTGACTCAGAAATATTAGACCACCTCGAGGTCAAATTGTTCAAGAAGAAAGCCCGGCCGGCGATGTTTGACTCTTTTCGCTTATGGCGCAAAGAAGCCAAACAGAAAGAAATAAAATTAGCGAAGAAAAACAAAATAGGTAGGTCAATGGTACAAGCTGCCATCGCATACAGGGATAATGAGGAAGAGCAGGAAAGTGAACAAATGCTCAGAAGCAAGAAACTAGCAATAGATAAATGCTACCCGATGTTACCACATGGGGGACAAGACTCAAAGGGTACATCCGAGAAAGATCCACTAATGTCCCATTTATTGAACTCACCACCCCCATATACATCAAGTGTTGTGGGACCCCCGAGACGTATTGTTATACCGCGCCCTGGCGCACGAAAAGCAGCTCTTGCACAAACACCAGCTCCTCCTCAGCTGGTTCCTACTTCTCCGGCGCAGCCTTCTCAAGGGCCGCCGCCTTTGCTACATACTCCATCTACTTCTACAACTTTGCCTACCGCTCCAACTATTAACTATGATACTACGTCTGCTACTGCCTCAACTTCCTCTGCTGTTGCTTCGACTTCCTCTTTACATCAGCCTGTCTTTTCTTGCGCATCTGCCTCACCGCAAGCTTCTCCTTCTGTCAGACAGAGAGTGACAAGTACTGTCACTGATCTATTCTCGCCTTTCTAAGGGTCGCCTAAAACGACCCCTAAAACGGAACGTAGACAGTTGCGTAGTCAACTACCCGACTACGAGGAGAGAGAAGTGCTGAACGAGTTAGCACGCAAATGAGTTACTGATACTGTAAGGTATGATGTTCAGTCTGTCATGAAAGTCTTCAGTCAGTGGGATTCGTCCACTCAGAGATATGTATTTGAGGAGATGTGCGTGTACCTCTGGGAAGATTTACGAGACAACGACCCAAAACGCAGAATGCAGGAACTAGCCCGCATGCGATTCAAATTTAACAAAGGCATGATCGTAGGTGCCGATGTTGAAAAAGCAATGGATCTGTTGTTATCTTATAGGAGTCAGGGAAACAGCTCTAGATCGTTTGATGAGGATGATGTGTCCGGTAGGAAAAAGGCGCGACAGTACCCCATGAGAGAGGTTCCCCCAGTATGGAGGGAAGGTGATGCGAATGCACAACCACCTGTTCCACCGCATTTCCAGCGAGTATGGGTACATGTCCCCTGGAAAAGATCCGAAGTTTTAGCACTCAAACAGACATTACCTGACCCACGTAAAATCCAGCAGGATATTACAAGGAGTTGTCACAGACTGCCAGCTCATGTATAATGAATTTAGCAGATATAGACATGTTGTTTGGGAATGTTGTTCCACATCCTTTATGGAGTAAAATTCGTCATGCAGATCACGATCAAGAACTAGGTGACTCATGGGCTAATATTACTGCTACTGATGCTAGACAAATTGGTGGTTCTAAACCCGAGCCCTTAATAGCAGACCTTCCCGGTAGGATTATCTCGTACATGAAAACGTTAATGCCTGAATTACGTGTAAATTGGGACAAGCTATCTGCGTGCAAGCAGAAGAAAGATGAGAACGTGTCTGACTTTTTCACGAGATTTGAGGAGACTTTCACCGAACACAGTGGTCAGGACATGGCTACCGAGGGTGGCCAAAGATTGTTATTAGACAAATTTGTACATAATCTGCTTCCTGAACTGTGCAATAAATTGAAAGACTCAGAGAGTGCTTGGGCTGTTTCCACGTCAGCACAGATTTTAGCCACAGCCCAGTACTATGAAAATAGGCGCAAAGACGAGCTAGATAAGACAGAGAAGAAGACTAAAGAACTAAAGACTAAAGTTCTTCTCCAGCAAGCGTATCCGCCTCGCACTCCTAGTCAGCCCAATTATCAGCAACCACAGCAGTATTCGAGAAACGCGCAAGGGAACGAGTTTTCCCACCAGCGTTCTCCGTATAGCCCGAATCAATGTGCATATTGCAAGGAAGAGAGTCATTTCAAAAGTAATTGTCAAGCTCTTGCGCGACGCTTAAGCGGTATTTCCGGCGCAAGAGGTAGAGGTGTTCAACAGGCTCCTAGAGGTAGGGGCCATGGAAATTTCTCCCAGAACACCACTTCTTTTCCGCCCCAGAATTCTATGAATAGCTTTGACCAACAGAATAATGCGTCTTCCAGGTCAGCTCAGTACTAGGCAGATGACTATTACGCAGAAAACGAGAATGAGGGTAATAGTTGCTAGGACAGCCATGGACAAAGAGAGGGAGTTGTTTCAGTTCCAGTAGATCAGAATGGACCTTATGTCGAGGTGATTACATCCGGAGTGTCGGAGCCATTTCTGCTGGATACTGGTGCTACAAAAAGTTCGATTATGCACTCAAAACTACCTGGCGCACCTTTGTCTGGCGAAATGAATGTTTCAGTAGGTTTTTCTGGCGCCCCTGTTAGAAATCCGATCTCCAATCCCATGCCCCTTTCTGTTGGCCCATGCGAATTAGAAGCGCCCCTCATTCCTACAACAGGTTGTGGCGAAAATTTGTTAGGTTTGGATTTACTGAAGAGATTATATGCGACCTTGTACTGTTCTCCTTCGGGAGTACAACTTACGCTTGGTAAGACAGTGATTTCCCCGATGTATTTGTCAAAAGAAAGAATTCCGACTGAGTTGTCATCTCTTCCAGATGTACTTTGGGCGAATGGTTCTAATGATGTGGGTCATTTGGAGATAGCACCGTACGTCATAACATTAAAAGCTAATGTTAGGTTGCCACGTATTCCCCAATATAGAATATCAAACGAATGTGAAAAGGCTTTGTTAGCGATCGTCTACGATCTGATTGCAAAAGATGTCATCGAAGAGACTACAGGCAACATTTGTAACAGTCCTGTTTTGCCGGTCTTAAAGCGTACCGATCCTTCACAGCCCCCTGTGTACCGATTTGTGATTGATCTCAGGGAAGTGAATAAGATCGTTGTACCGCAGTTTCCAGTCGTTCCCGACATTACTGCCTTATTGACAATGGTTCCAGCTTCAGCCAATTGGTTCTCGGTGATTGACCTGAAGAACGCTTTCTTCAGCATCCCGATTGCCGAGGAGAGCAGAGATATCTTCGGCTTCAATCTAGGAGGACGAAGCTTCCGCTTTAAACGCGCTCCTCAGGGCTACTGTGAGAGTCCATCAATATTCAGTCAGGCTCTGAAAACACAACTAGATACGATTGTTCTACCTAGCGGCGCGACTCTGATCCAGTATGGAGACGATCTGCTGATCGCTGCAGATACTGAAGAAATTTGCAAGCAAGCCACATTGTCATTGTTGCGTCATTTATGTGACATGAAGCACAAAGTCTCGCTTTCCAAACTACAATTTTGCCGACAAGAAGTAACCTACTTAGGTCACATCTTATCGAAGGAGGGAAGGAGACTGACCCCAGAAAGAATACAGGAAATTGCAGAATTGAGTATCCCAATGACACAAAGAGAAGTGCGTGCCTTCTTGGGCATTACATCGTACTGTAGACAATGGATACCGAACTTCTCACTGTTGGCCAAACCTTTGCTGGCATTAATGCGTAAAGACACACCCAATCCTTTGCCTTGGTCTGAAGATTGTCAGGCGAGTTTCCATGAGTTGCGTGAGGCACTATGTTCGGCTCCTGTGTTGGGCAACCCCGACTACAGCAAGCCGTTTACATTATACGTCCATGATAAGGAAGGTTGCGCATTATCAGTCTTGACGCAGCTCTTTGGGGACAAACAACGCCCATGTGCATATTTCTCCGCGACTCTAGATCCCGTAGCCAAGGCATTACCGAGTTGCTTGAGGGCCACTGCCGCAGCGGCTGTCTGTATTTGACAGTCTGCTGGGTTAGTCATGAATAATACCCTGACCGTAATGGCCCCACATGCAGTAGATATTTTACTAAATAGAACGAAGACACAACATCTGACTAGTGCTCGACTGTCCAGCTATGAATTGACCCTGTTAGCGAGTCACATTCACATAAAAAGGTGTGATACACTCAACCCCGCTACGTTATTACCTATTCCAGCAAAGACAGATGAGGTCGATAAACATGATTGCTGTTTTAGGACAGAGGAAGAGACAAAAGGGAGAGTAGACTTACAGGACACTCCTCTCTCTGAATGTAATGATAATTTATGGGTTGATGGTTCATGTTTCAAGTTGCCGAATGGTGATACGACTGCAGCATATGCCGTGACAATATTACACACGATTGTAGAGACAGCTCGCATCCCCCAGAATTCTGCACAAGCAGCAGAGTTAGTCGCACTCACAAGAGCATGTGTGTTGGCAAAAGGAAAACGAGTGAACGTGTACACTGATAGTCAGTACGCCTTTGGCGTCGCCCACAGTTTTGGAAGATTGTGGCGTGAACATGGGTTCCTGACGTCGCATGGTGCAAAGATTCAACACGGCCAGCTAGTACACGACCTTCTCGAGTCACTGACCTTGCCCCTACAGGTTGCGATCGTGAAGTGCAGCGCGCATCGAAAGATCCGAGATGATGTTGGTCGAGGGAATGCATTTGCCGATGAGGTCGAGAAAGAGACTGCAAGGAACACAATGAGTCGGATGTATGTTGTAGGTCCTGCTAGATGGACCCCTGATGTGGGTATGTGTGAGGACACCATCGAGAGTGTGAAGTCTATACAAGCTGATGCGACTGAGAAAGAGGTGAATGAATGGAGAGAATGCAAGGGTAGATTAGATGCGAATGGTTGTTGGGTCGAACTCTCAGAACATCAGCGATGGTTGTTACCTAACGCATATGTGCTCGCAGTGGTAACGATGGCCCATGGAATGGCACACGTCAGTGTGAAAGGAATATGTAAGTTGTTGGCCCCAGTATGGCAGAATAGTGGTATCCCAAAATGTGCAGAGAATCTGGTCAGAAATTGTATGGTGTGTTTGAAGCACAATCCCGGTAGAGGAACCCCAACCCCAGCTGGTCATTTTGCACCTCCAATGTATCCGTTCGAGGTCTTGCAACTCGACTTCATTCACATGGAGAGGTGCAATAACCTGAAATATGTCCTTGTTGTCGTTTGCGCTTTCTCCAGGTGGGTAGAAGCGTACCCCCTTAAGAACAACACTGCATTGTCAACTGCCAAAGCCCTTGTCAAAGAATTCTTCCCTAGATTTGGCATGCCTAGGATTGTCTGGAGTGATAATGGAAGTGAATTTGTGGGACGAGTAATGAAGAGAGTGTGTGAGTGTCTAGGCATCCGCCAGAAGTTCCATGCTGTAAACCACCCCCAATCGGCAGGCCTGGTAGAGTGCTATAATGGCACGTTAAAATTGAAACTGGCCAAAATCCAAGGCAGCACAGGTCTCAAGTGGCCAGACGCCCTGCCTTTAGCACTCCTGTCTACCAGGATGATTGTCCATTCTAGACTGGGACTTAGCCCACACGAGATCGTGTTCGGGCGCCCAGCAAATATATGGGGATTACCGAGGCCAAGAAAGCTCAGTGAGATCGAGTACCCTGCACTGTTTGACTATTTGCACGAATTGACAACTAAACTGCATGCTTTACATCAACAGGTCCACAGCTCCTCTCCACCGGCATCGGATGATCCAGGCCACACTATCGAACCTGGCTCCTGGATCCTGATTCGCATCTTCAGGAGAACTAAGAACGAGGAGCCTCGCTGGACCGGACCTTTCTAGGTTTTGCTGTCGACCCGCTCTGCAGTACGTGTCCACGGAAAGAAACATTGGGTGCACGGCGCCCATTGCAAAAGGGTCCCGTTGCCCCTTCCATACGACCGATGGGTCCAGCAAGGAGTCGCTGACTCCGAGACTGAGTTTATACCACGTTTTGTCCCCTTCAGCGATGCACGACTAACAGGGACTGGTACCGACAAAGAGAGCGATTATATTTTGCAAGAATCTGTGCCACCGTCGCTGCAGTTGGACACTACAGAACCTGAAACACTGTTTGAAGATCACACCGTGCCTGGAAAAGAACGATATAATCTGAGGTATAGACCAAGGAACTGACACACTCGAACTAGTGCGATCTTCCCTTTTTCCCATGAACTATTTTTGATTCCACAGCTCTCTCGCCCAGGGAACTAGCGCATTTTTGATTATCGAACCGCCATCCGGTTCTGCTGCTAAGGCCGCGGTTGAAGTCTGAGGAGTGCAGCCGGGGACGCCTAGGTCAACGGTTCTGGTCAGTCTGAGGGAATCACCCCGGACTGGTCAGAGCGCACATCTTGGCAGAATCAACCTCCCACCGCGGGCAGCAACCAGAAGATGGAGTTTCCGAGGGTAGAGAGACCTGCTAGACACATGAACTTTGAAAAGAAAATATGTATTGTAATGGCAAAGAGACGATTTCTAGTATTGAGCATCTCAATGTTGTGTAGTATAATAATGTTTTTGACTGGCTATGCTCTGTCCATCTTTCGAGTTCCATTCATACACAACACCCAGCTCGCACCTCCTCCTACTGTTCCCACACACTCCTTTCACCCACTACCTGAACACGAGTCTGCCAGAAGACTAGAATTCGTAAACAACTCATTCGTCCAACTCCTCCACCAGCACCAATCTGTGATGAACACTACGAACTGTTGAATATGCGGACTCATGCCACACACTACGGATAAGGGCATCCCTTACTTTGTCCTGCCATTTAGTTACTTCGGTTCTCTGTGGGCTTTCCAGACCATGTTCCTGTTTTCCCTTGAACCATACGTTCGAGGGGAGAACTTAAACAATAAGGCCCTAGTGGCAGGAATCCGAAATATGAGTAGAGATATCGACACAGAGCCACTCCCAAAGATGAGTTTACACCATACAGTAGATGGAACATCACCAAGTATGGGATTTCCCTAAGTGAGAACCAGAAATCAAAGAAATCCTCCCCAGTCTGGGTAGTACCCCACCGTGGTCACTTATGTCTACAAGGTATTGGCAGGGATCCCAAAGCACAGTTGGGGAAGAGCATATGCACGGAAACATATGTGTTTGCCTCCCGAACTTCCCCTCCATTCTTGGCGGCTAAAGGCACCTATTTTGTCTGCCACGACAAAGCCTACACATGGTTGCCCTCTGACTTCTCGGGCACATGTTTTATCTCGTTTCTGCTGCCACCCACCTACACGGCCGGGGCAGATTACCACCGGACAAGGACAGTTAGGGGTGTCGTGAGTCAAGACGACACTGCGGGTCAAGAATTTGGAGACTTCGCAAAGGGTTTTCTGCCATTTTGGGGGCCTATGGTGAACAGCAGGAACATTCAACAATTGACGAGGATAGTTGAGTCCGCCGTGACTGAAACGGCCGGTGCCCTTAGCAACTTGACAGCTGAGCTTGTCGGATCGACTTATGACCCTTCAAAACCGGGTTGCCCTGGATGTCATACTTGCAGACCGTGGTGGTGTATGTAGATTGATCCAATCGAGTTGCTGCATTTTCATCCCCGATAATGCTCCGACAGTGTACCAGGCCATCTCCAAATTACACAAAATCTCTGATTCTCTTCACATGGAAAAAGGGGATTGGTCTCTGCTAGGGTGGTTCTGGGAACTGATCTCTGCCTGGGGATTTAAAACTCTGATCTTCATTGGGATGATCTTAGCCGTTCTGTTTATGTTCTGCCTGTTTGTACAGTGCGCTCCTGCAATATGTGGCCTCTGCGCCACTTCATGTGTAAGGAAGCCTGTGTCAAGGGACGAACTGAGCAACAGAATGATGCTACAGCAGCATCTCCGTGAATTCATCAATACAGATTTGGACTCTGACTAGCGTGAGTTATTGCCTAATATGAGGGCAAAAGGAGGGTCTGTGGTACTGTAAATTTGGACCCTGCTGTTCCACAGATATCGAGGTCCAACACTCGTGTTATGAAATACCGTCTTACCACGACGAATTTGGTATCTACGAACCGGTAATGATTAGGACACCACCCCTATGCATTTGCGTCATGATTAAATGATGCTAACACCCTCAAATCTTGATTTCCGTCTCGAACCCGCAGACTCCATTTTGTAAACAGCATCCATCTTATGACTTGCCCTCATATAGTCAATTGATTAAAACCGAGTTTGATCTGAAAGGACACGTCCACCGTAGCTGACTTCCCCATGACCTGGCCGAGCTGACTCCACTGCCTCCAGCCAAGCCTGTTTGGGCAGCTCCTCGCCCAGTGGCCGAGCCAGATATCATCAAGGCACAACATGTCATAAACCCTTCACTACATACAGACCCTGTTTTCCATACACACACACCCCTGTCCATGATTCTGGTTTATGACCTGTTTTATGATGGGAGGGTGCTCGACCTTATTGGCATTTCATCGATATCTGATGGGAGTTCTGGATCTGGCGGGGTAATCCGTCACCAACTGGACATCTGAAATATGTGCTGACCAGCATGACTTCGCTCTTTGTATTATTGTGGAAATATTTGTATTGCCATATCATAAATTTAAGAATTCTTGCCTGCAGCTGTTATTCATGTATATAAGGAGAAGTCTGGTTCTGTAAAAACGAACAGTCTCCTGAGAACTTACGGCCCGTGTTGTCGTACTTCTAGGACGCATGTTACTTGGTTGCAGCCAATAAAACTCGATCTCTGACTTCAACTAGAAGACTCTGTGTTTCTGTAAGTCCAGAACAGGGAGAACTTAGAGGTCTTCGGGTGTGGTCCCCTGGCACCACCGGGTCTCTAAAAACCCGGCACCTCACAGGTTGGAGCAGCCAGGGCGATATGGGGGAAGAAGAGAGCAGTGAGTATGGAGGGCACTCCTCGAGCCCCGTCACTGCCTTGGTCACCTTAATCGCGGCCAGTGGCCGTCCGCTGACCGCTGGGAGTGCCTTTTGAAGAACCGCTTGGGCTGCCGGGGGCCGCAAGAGCCGTGGGGACGTGAAGGGGGCCGGTCAAACCCCCATGGAGTCTCCTCTGCTCCTCAGCTACTACCCAGCTGCACTGGTTCCAACTCGCAGCTCGCTTGGGGTGATGTGATGTGGGGTGATGCGGTGCTGCTGCTGCTCTCGCGCGTCCCGCTGCCTCTGCCGTTGTTGCTGCTACTCCGAAAAGACTGACTTTGTGCGTGTTATAATGCCCCGGGAAGGTGATGGTCATGTGGTGGTATAAGCCCCTGGAGGGTGGGGCTTGTACACCTCCACCCTTCTTTGTGTTCACTGCTCCCGGGCCAGATTAATAACGAATCGCTGGAGCCTGTGCTTTTTAAAACAACAATTATTTTCTTCAGGATTTGCGGATCCAGCACGACTCCTGCCGAATTACTTGAAAAAAAAAGCTTTTTTGCCTTCGGGATCAAGAGGCCTAGGGGGTCAGGGTATTTCTACCCTGTCTCTTATCTTTGTTTCAAATTTATTTTTCTGTGACTCGATTCAACCGAGTCACAAAATGGCTGCCAGCACTTCCTGGTTTGAAGTGTTGGTAGCCAGTCGGATCTCCGCACGAGATCGGGAATAGTCGCAAATCCTTTGCGTCCCCATATAAACAACCGGAAATTTCTTTAAATAACTCCAAAACAACGGTCCGGATTTACACCATTTCACAAAAATGTTGCTTTCTAGACCAACAGCTAACTTTCTGCCAAATGTGGTGTAAATCCGTTCAGCAGTTTGTGCTGTATCTTTGTCTAAAGTTCCTATGAAAATTGACATGGAGAAAATGCGTTTTTGGACCCCCCTCGCTCCACCCCCTTTTGCTGGATCACCCCGTAATTTTCAAGACCGCAGCTGAAGTGAGCGTTGAACTAGTTTAGAAAATTTTGGGAGGATTCGTCAAACAACGCCAAAGTAATGGGCAAATCAAAAAACGCTCTTCCTATGGAAACTACATCCCAACTATAACTACATATATATACTTTTTTTCGTTCTCCCAAAAATGTGTGCACGTTCCCCACCCCGAACCATGCATACACGCGTCTACCATTCCCCAAACATGTACACACAATTCCTCTCTGTCCCTACACACACACTTCCTAGTCCCAATCCTTCTTCCCCCCTCCACAAACCCGTACAGTCCCTAAACCTATTTGTCATCTGCCCCAAACCTGCTTGGACTCATATACTCTTGACTTTCTGTCCTCCTTCGAAGATGCCCAATGTTGACTAACCATAATGCATTATTGCTCTCTGGAAAGTGCCTTAAGTCCTTTTGAGGTAAGTGTTTAAATCCACCTGACTCATCTGATTTTTTTCTCTACTGAGCCTTCTTCCTCTCGCGATCCCATCATGGCCGTTGCCGATTGCACTAAGCAGTTTACAAGTGACTATCATAACGCCGCATTGACTCCAGAAGGTTCATCTATTCTCTGACCCCCTTATCACAAGAAAGAACCACCCGTTTCTAAGTTTCCTTAGTTGGCTCCTTTATCCTTTAAATGACCATTTGAGACCTTGAGAGTTGGGGGTGGTAGGTCATAAGCTCAAAGCCAGTAAGAAAGCGAGCAACTGTTATTTGTGTTAAGGTGGCCAGATGTAAACTGTGTGCTAGTGGCCAGGGCCGGCTCTAGGTATGTGCAAGCTGTGCACCTGCACAGGGCCACCAAACCCCAGGGGCCACCACGCCAATATATATCCTTAATATATTAATCCTCTGAGGATGGATACATATTTGCGTGGTGGCCCCTGGCAGGGATTTGGCGGCCTCAGGCTCTGTTCCACTACTAAACACCCTGACCCCCTCCCCTCTTTACTGGCCTGTGCGCTCCGCCCTGCCAGGACCACCTCTTCCGGGGCCCCTACCTACGCTCCTTGCCCAGGGCCACCATGAGCCTAGAGCCGGCCCTGTAGTGGCACAAAACTGGTATCGACATGTACGCTTTTCTGGCTAACAATGAGGACTATTGAGGTGTGACAGTTCTGCCACCCCTTTCTATATCCCCAGCCTCTCCCACAGGAACCAAACCATAGTTTATATTATAGATGTACAAGATAGGGAGCCAATGTTCAACTGTTTTTTTCTCTCATGTCATTGCTTCTTGGTGTTGAACAGCTGTGTTATCAAGTGAACGTTGAGGATTTTTTAAGTTACTGTTCCTTCAGAATCATAGTTTATACTAGTTTTCATTTTTTCCTTTCTCATTTGACCCACGGAGAAACTAAAGCTGCCTTAAGTGAGCAATCCTATTGCTAGAAAAACAAAGTGCTTGGCAGAACTTCAAACAATGTCTCACTAAGTAGCTTTCTGAACGGGAGTGTCTCTGGCAGAGCAGTGTGCTGCGTTTATACTGTACTCTGGGGAAGAGAACCAAGTCGAAGACAAACACTGCTGCCTGTCAAAAAAAAAGACTCATATTAGCAGTTAGAAATTGTTTTGTTGTGAACGTTTCAACTTGCTGTTTCTAAACAGTATATTTTTCCTTAGCGGAACTTGATTCGCTTTACGCACTTCAATTCATAATACAGTCAATTTTCAGGGCAGTCCAATCAAATGTTACTTTTATTTTCTCAATTTACTAAATATGTCCGAACCTCTGAAGACTGCCACACTTCCTTCCATGTATAGTATGCATGACGTGAGCCTAAAACTAAACACAAGGGATTTTTTGGGCTTTTTGGTGTTGGTGTGCCATTTATAAATATGTAACCCAGGATACTATTTTTTAATGTTTTTTTTATGCGTTGTATAGAATATATGTCTTATGAAACACGGTTTCTTACACTTCTAGATGCTTTCATGATTACTGAAGGTGGCAACTGAATTTGACATTCTTTTGCTATATTTTTTCGGGAAGAAAATTTGACAGAGCTGGCTTGTACTCCGGTTTTTTCATTGGCGAAAGCAGTGATCTGTTTAATGTAGAAAAAATATTCCAAATCTTTCTGGAAAGGGATGCACAAGATCATCATGCTTACGGAATGCTCTTCTAGATTCTTGGTACCTCCTCAGAAAAGGATTGACTTAGAGCTTTTTGTTTATTAAATTTTAGAATTTCAACCATAGCATTTCTTTGTTCCTTGAATTTCGGCGTTTTGTTGGAGGACGAAAGAAAAACACAACACAACTTCTGTGGCAATATAGTATAAAGGTTAATATAAAGCGCGCTGAAAGTCAGTCAGCTCTGTGGAACTAGAATCTGAGCTTCGGCTTACAATGTGGCGGGCAATTTCTATTATACACTTGTGACTAGAAAAGCGTCATACATTTGCATATTTTAAAAAGCATTTACTTACAGACCACATTATATCAAAAGTAATACTTTCTGCAAAACCAGCTAATTGCCTGTTTATTGAATGTGACTCGTGCCCGTGTTATTCGTTACACTTCTACACCGCTTGTACTACCTGTTGTCCTTTTGCTTTTCTCTTTGAAGCCTAGCATTGCTCTACTTCCTACATGTCTACTGCTCTACGAGGTCTAATCTCCAGCAAATTTTGTCCCCAGTGATACCTTATTTACATATTTCCTCTGAGACATGTTCTCACAGTGCGGGGCTGTAACTTCCTATTTCTGGTGTGTCTAATTCTATTTGTCTATTCAACTGAAGTGCGTGCCTATTTCCGTACCTCAGGTCATAACTATTTGCGTTTTCTATTCTATTAGCTTAGGCCTGTATTTCTCCTTTGATATGTATATCTGTACACAAATTTCTGCTAATGCTTGCATTGACATGAGTGGGCCTTCTTCATTTTCTACATTTATTATAACATTCCCCCCTTTGGTTGATTTTTCAACTATTTCTTCACTTTCCCTTTTGCTTGGAGTTATTCAGGTGTATACATTGTCCTCAACGGCCTGCATTTCATTGACCAACTTATTAGTGAACATCAACTTAACTTCTGACTAACCCTTTTGAAACAGAGCAATATCCCAAGAACAGGCAATAAGGCCTTAAATAGTCCTGACATCCAGGGTGGTTCCCAAGTGAACCACCCTGCAAACCATTAGTTGGGGCACCTCTTTCGTCCACCATTTTCTTTTGCAAAGAATGCAGAACTTCTCTGGGAGTGTTCCGTTGCTGCCGTCATTGGCTGGTATATATGTGTAAAAGACTCTTTGAATCTTGGCACCTACTCCTCCTTCGAAAGCTGTCCTTAAGTCCTACACATATCTATGCTGCATAATCTTTACTCTCATCGCTCTCAACTCTTTCATGGTCGCGTTGAAGCAGTCTACAGTGGCATTAATGGACTTTATTAACAACCCAACGGGTTATCTGAAGCCAAAGTGCAATTGTTTGTGCTACCATAATATTCTGCTGCTCTCTTCCTCCGATGATGGTGCAGCAAGGTCGTTGGATGGTTTATGGGATGATCACGCAGTTCTGAGATATTGACTCTTGGAATCACGAGGGCGGGAGTGTGCACAGTGACCAAAGAGCAGATTCATTTCCATCCTTTAGAAAGTCGCGTATACAGCATCTCACCACAGTTCCAGTAAAAATGCATTAGGCTGGAAGTGCCCCATTGCATGTCTGCATATCTTGTGACATTGCAATTGATGTTCTTTCTCACCTGGAATGTTCAATTTCCCCTGAATCACAAAAGAAAAAGTGGGTTTTCTACCTGCTCAAAGAATTGTAGGTGTTTCTACCCAAGTTAGTCTAGATATATTCTCATCCCACATTGCCTGACACCTTTGTCTTGTCCTATTATCAGTCTGGTTCCCTTCCCATAAAAGGGCCCTGTACCCAAATGTTGTGCGTTGGTGCCAATGACAACATATGCTGATCCATTTACTCAGAAATATGGCCTTTCCTGACAGTCGTGGGGCCTGGGTGTAGCGGACTAATTCTTGCAGAAAAGCGTAGGTCGAGATACCCTTAAAAATCCCTGCTCTAATATTTTAACTCCAAGTTGTATCCTTGTACCTCATAATCCCCATCTTAGCCATTGCATCTAAATTACCTACTAGCTCATTAGGGTCTGTTAGGGCATTCATTACATCTGTAAACTATTTCTCATCTTGCGTGGTGTTTACTAGTAATGTTCCCTTTTTGACCTGCAGTGGTTGCATCTGCGCCCGTTTTCTACAAAGGAAAAGATTTAACAGACGCATGGTAATATTTGGGGGTACCTCCATGGACGAGTGTAACCTATCGGTGGTGTGTAGAATGAAAGAGCAAACAAAGCAAGAGGAATTAGAAGTTTGCGTACTTATCTATATCATATGCTGATACCACATATTATTTAATAAGCCAGCATGAATACTATGGGATATATTTTTCTGTTCAGGTTCTGCTCTCTGCAAGCACACGGGCTGCTCTCAGCCTCTCTCACGGGCTGAGTGGTCGCTCCCAGTGTCCCTTGCAGACATCTGGTATCGTAGCGCTGCATTGCTTTGAAAATTGCCATATCATTTTGCCTGCTGTCTGCTTGACTGCCGCTTTGCTTCATTTGCGCTTTGTTTATTTCATACTGCTGTTTTTGACTTTGTTAGCGCGTTTGCCTCTAGCGCTCCGCTGTGCTCCCCCCTCCGCCTCCATTTTGTTTGTTGTTGTCGTCCTCGTGTGCCCGCCCCGCCTCCCAGCTGAGCCGCCCTCCCTCTGACCAGAAATAGCGCTCCTCTCCCTGAAGGCGCCGTGACTCGCTCCTCTCTCACGGGCTGAGTGGTCGCTCCCAGTGTCCCTTGCAGACATCTGGTATCGTAGCGCTGCATTGCTTTGAAAATTGCCATATCATTTTGCCTGCTGTCTGCTTGACTGCCGCTTTGCTTCATTTGCGCTTTGTTTATTTCATACTGCTGTTTTTGACTTTGTTAGCGCGTTTGCCTCTAGCGCTCCGCTGTGCTCCCCCCTCCGCCTCCATTTTGTTTGTTGTTGTCGTCCTCGTGTGCCCGCCCCTCCTCCCAGCTGAGCCGCCCTCGCCCCTCCCCCTCCACTACCCATATATGACAGTTGTTCCCGCGTGCAGCGTTCACGCGCAGCGAACGCGCCCCATCCGCGCCGAAGGTGCGCCAAAGGTAAGCCCGTCCGCGCCTGGACCGCGCCCAGCGCCATACCCCCTGGCCCTCGCATTGCCCAGCCCTCCCGCATTACTTACGATGCCACCACCCTCCTAGCCCTTAACCCCGGCCGCTCCACCAACTGCGTCCAAGCCGCTCCTGGACACACCCATGGACCTTTCTCATGCTACTCCTGCAAATTCATCGGTGCCGTCACCAACTCCGCTACGCTCACACAACAGATTCCCGACCCCAACCACCTACAATGCATCCTTCTCAACACCCGCTCGGTCCACAGGCACGCCATTGACCTATGGAACCTACTAGACACCATCTCTCCAGACGTCGCCTTCCTAACAGAAACATGGATGAACGCTTCCTCCGCCCCAGACATCACCATTGCCATCCCAGGAGATTATAAGATCATACGCAAGGACCGTACCGGCCACACAAGAGGAGGAATCGCTATCGTCCATAAAAAATCCATCCACATCTCAACCAGCTCAGACGTCAATCTCGCCAACTCTGAACACCTTCACTTCCAGATCCACATCGACCCCAAGACCACACTCAGAGGCACCCTCCTTTACAGGCCACCAGGACCCCGCGCACAATTCAGTGAAGACATCACGGACTTCATCACTCCACACGCGCTCCCCTCCAAAGATTACATCCTTCTTGGAGACCTCAATTTTCACCTTGAAAAGAACAACGACCGCAACACCACCACCCTCTTGGACAACCTCGCCAACCTCGGACTTAAACAACTGGTCACTTCCCCCACCCACATCGCAGGCCACACTCTCGACCCTATCTTCACCTCCAGCAATCACGTCTCCTTCAGCCACACTACGGCTCTCCTCTGGACTGACCACAGCTGCGTTCACTTTACCTACAACAAGCCCAAACCCATCAACCACCCCCAACCAACTCTGCAAAGAAACTGGAACAAAATCACCATCGACCAGATCTCCTCATCACTCCTTCTAAACCCCCCAGCCCACTCTTCAAACCCCGACCAAGCCGCCACCAACCTCACCCTATGGTTATCCAACAGCGCCGACATCCTAGCACCACTGAAAAAACGACAAAACAAACCTGGCAGCAAGAAGGCCTCATGGTTCAACGATGATCTTAAGAAGTCCAAGAAACTCTGCCGCTCCCTTGAGAAGGCCTGGAAAAAAGACCCAACCACCAACACCAAGAACGCCTTCAAAAACGCCACTCGCATACACCACCAACTAATCCGAAAGGCCAAGAAAACTGCCTTCAAGGATCGACTAGATAACGCCCACAACAGCAAGGAACTTTTCAACATCGTCAAGGAATTACCAATCCCTCGGCCAACTCCAACGACATCACCCCCTCTCAAGCCCTCTGCGACTCACTAGCTTCATTCTTCCACAGCAAAATTGCAGACATCCACAACAGCTTCGACAACCAACCCGGAGACCAACCCACCCAACCATTTGCTGAACATTCACCCCCCTTGAACATCCTTAACGACTGGAGCCCAATCTCCACTGAGGACACCATCCGCCTGATGAACTCCATCCACTCAGGATCCCCCACTGACCCATGCCCTCACCACATCTTCAACAAAGCAGACTCCATCATAGCACCGCACCTCCGAGACGTCATCAACTGCTCCTTCAACTCCGCCACCTTCCCGGAAAGCTGGAAACACGCTGAACTCAGCGCCCTTCTGAAAAAACCCACAGCGGACCCCACCGAACTCAAAAATTACCGCCCCATCTCGCTCCTTCCATTCCCAGCCAAAGTCATCGAGAAAGCTATCAACAACCAGCTCGCCGCCTTCCTCGAAGCCAACAAATCCCTCGACCCCTCACAGTCCGGATTCCGAGCAAAACACAGCACTGAGACCGCCCTCATCACAGCAACAGACGACATTCGAACGCTACTGGACAATGGAGACACAGTCGCCCTCATCCTCCTCGACCTCTCCGCAGCCTTCGACACAGTCTGCCATAGCACCCTTCTACAGCGCCTCAGTAACATCGGAATCCAAGGAAAAGCACTTGAATGGATCACCCCGTTCCTCACCGGAAGAACCCAGAGAGTCCGCCTTCCACCATTCAAGTCAGAGGCCACTGAAGTCATCTGCGGTGTACCACAAGGATCTTCACTCAGCCCCACCCTCTTCAACGTATACATGAGCCCCCTCGCGGCCATCGCCCGCCAACACAACCTCAACATCATCTCCTACGCGGATGACACTCAACTGATCCTTTCACTCACCAATGACCCTAGCACCGCCAAAAATAACCTACACGAAGGAATGAAAGAAGTTGCCGAATGGATGAAACACAGCCGTCTGAAACTGAACTCAGATAAAACAGAAGTCCTCATCTTAGGTACATCCCCCTCCGCATGGGACGACTCTTGGTGGCCAGAAGCCCTTGGAAAAGTACCCATCCCGACAGACCACGCACGGAACCTAGGCGTCATCCTTGATTCCTCACTTTCAATGAACAGACAAGTCAACGCCGTCTCCTCATCCTGCTTCAACATTCTGCGCATGCTCAAAAAAACATTTCGCTGGATCCCCACCGAAACTAGGAAAACGGTCACCCACGCTCTGGTCACGAGCCGACTGGACTACGGAAACACCCTCTACGCAGGTACTACCGCTAAACTCCAGAAAAAACTCCAACGAATCCAAAACGCCTCAGCCAGGATCATATTAGACATCCCGCATAAAGAACACATATCTGGACACCTGAAAAACCTCCACTGGCTTCCCGTCAATAAGAGGATCACTTTCCGGCTCCTAACCCACGCACACAAAGCACTCTACGAAATCGGACCAGAATGCCTCAACACACGACTGTCCTTCTACACCCCCTCCCGCCAACTACGATCTTCCAACCAAGCCCTCGCCACTGTACCTCGCATCAACAAAACCACCATGGGAGGTAGATCCTTCTCCTACCTGGCAGCTAAAACATGGAACTCACTTCCCACTTACCTTCGCCTTACCCAGAACCACCTAGCATTCAGAAAGCAACTTAAAACGTGTATATTTGACAAGTAATCCCCCACCCCTCCCTAAGCGCCTTGGGACCCTCTGGGTATGTAGTGCGCTATATAAATTCTCTGACTTGACTTGACTTGACAATACTATTACATAATCCCATACATGAAGAAAAATACTATTTCAATGAAGCCATCAGTATAAGACGACATAAATGCAGTGGGGGTACTCATTGTCACTGAGAAGGGGCGGCTGTACTTGGATCCTTCCATTGTTGGACACAATTCTGCACATAGACTTGTTGGCTAACGAGTATCTGACTGGTCTCCTGGGCTGAGGTGGTCTTTTCCGTTTGCATTATCTGTTTAGAGTAGAAGTCGACCGATTTCTTTAACTCTGGCAAATAATTCATTTTATCCTCTAAAATTTCAGCTGTCTTATGGGGGTTCTGTCTTTTGCCTCACTATAGTTAAAGGGGTGGGAATGGAAGGTCCGGTAACTATTTGATGTGTTACTGGTGATCACTTTTGTAGGAAGATACCAGGAAGCAGGATGATGTTGGTTCAAGGATTTATTAGTATAAGCGTCTGGTCACAAGTCCGGTAGAAATCACAATGCCCGCATCATTCCAACCTCCAAACAAACCCACATTTCAAATGATGCAGCATGTACACTAACCAACACAAGATAGACACGAGTCACAGTCTCGTGCTATCTCGTGCTATACAACACACCTCCCTTTCTCTAAAGAAAAAACAAAACAAAAAAAAAATAAGATACATATAAGTAGATAATGATAATAATCGAAATATAACATATATACAAAGAAATAATCTTGATAATTCGATTTACAACAATCTTTGTTCCATACAATTAGTATCATTCATAGTAATATTAATTCATTACAAAATCCTTCTACTTTTCAGGAAGACGATGAATTCTGGTACATTTTTTTGAAGAAATAATGGGAAGCGTAGGTGTAACATTTCCATGTGCAAGGTTTTCTTCATTGTTTGATTTAAAATCCAAAAATACGTTACTGTCACCATCAGATCTAACAACTTCCTTATCTTAAATATAGAAACTCTGTTCAAATTCCAAACGCTACCATCATCAATTCTAACAGCATGCTTAAAAACTTCTATAACTTTCTTAGGATGTGACCAAATTTTACCTCCTTTCAGAACACCTTCCTTTTTCTTAATACGCACTAGATCACCAACAGAAATCACATGTTTACTCACTGATCCTTGTTGTTTTTCCATTCTCTTCTTCATCTCACCCTTAAATGCACTCACTCTATTACGAACCAAATCATAGTCAACCCTTGAAAATCCACAATGATCATTAATTTTTTTTTTTAACCACCATGGACTTAGTTGAGTACCGGGTTTTCGACCTCTTAAGAGTTCAAATGGGCTAACCAATGTGACAGAATTTGGTGATGTTCTATAAGACAACAACATGGATTGGAGAGCATTGCGCCAATTCAAATTGCCTTTAACAGAAAGTTAAATAGCTTCCTTAACCACTCTATTGAATCTTTTAACTTGGCCATTGGCCTCTGGGTGGAAAACAGTAATCTTTTTGCGTATTATGCCACATTTAGTAATAAAACACTCAAAATCCTTACTGGTAAATTGCGGCCCATTATCAGTTACTATCTCTTCTGGAATTCCTTCTCTGCAAAAAGTTTCATCCAAAAATTCTTTCAAATTTCTTGTTGTTATGTCCCTTACCATTTTAACTTCTGGCCATTTCGAGGAATAGTCTATCAAAACAATTCCAAACCTTCCTTGTTCAGGTAAAACGCTAAACGGACCAATAAAATCCAGACCTAATTTTCGCCAAGGACCAAGAGGATATTCCACAGGACAAGGTTCAGATCGCAAAGGAATAGCAGATTTGTCACTATTAGCACAATCTGAACACTTCTGGACAAAATGTTCTACACAACTATCTACACCTGGCCACCAAAAGAAATCCTTTATTCGTCTTCTAGTAAACGAAATCCCTAGATGCCCTTCATGAGCAATGCCAATAATAGTATTCCTCAAAGAATGAGGAGGAATACATTTGTCACCTCTCATGAGCAAACCATTTTCAATTGCTAATTCATCTTGTACTTTAGCATAACTATATCGCCTGAAAATTTCCTTTGTTCTGGCCATCCTTGCAAAATGTAGTTCTTAACTTCCGTCAATTCAATACTTTTTTCCATTTCCCTTGTCCAAGATTCCTTACTTAATTTCTCCCCATATACTAACATGACATCTTGGGAAGTAAATGCAACCTCACATTCATCATTGTCAATAGAAACTTCACAAGAAGTATGCAGTCTGGACATGCAATCTGCATGGACGTTAGTCTTCCCTTTTACATAAACCATTTCATACTGGAATGATTGCAGCCTAGATGCTAGTCTAGCAAGACGAGCTGACATAGTACGTTCTCCGCCTGGTGCCATCATATAAATAAGAGGTTTATGATCCGTTTTTATAGTAAACTTCGTGCCCCATAAGAAAGTTTTGAAATGTTCCGCCCCCCAAACTGATGCCAACAATTCCCTTTCAATAACTGAATAATGTTTCTCAGTATCCCTTAATGCCCTTGAGGCATATGCAATTATCCATTCTTTTCCACAGTCATTTTGTATGAGAACAGCACCTAAGCCAGTGCTGCTTGCATCAACCATGACAGTACACCTTTTCCCAACAACAAAAGGTTTCAAACACGGTGCATTCACAATAAAGGTTTTGAGACTTTGAAATGCTTCAGTCATCACACATGACCATAAAAATCTTGCATTTTTCTTTAAAAGGGGTCTGAAAGGGTCTACTTTCGATGAAAAATTGGGAATAAATTTTGCATAGAATTCCATTAGTCCTAAAAAAAGCGACTAACTGTACTTTTGAAGTGGGTACAGGTGCTTTGATAATGCTTTCAACATGCTTCTGCTTAGGTTTAATCCCAGCACCACTAATGGTGTGCCCTAAGTATTCTACTACTTTTTCTCTGATTTTGCATTTATCAAAACGTAGAGTAAGACCTTTAACAGATAATGCAGATATCACTTTTTTCAAATTCTCATCATGCTCCTCAACATTTTTCCCATACACAAGTATATCGTCTTGAAAGGCGACCGCCCCTGTCAAACCATCAAGTGTCTCTTTCATAAGTCTTTGAAAGACTGAAGCGGCACTAGCTAACCCAAAATGCATATGTTTATATCTGAAAAGACCTTCTGGTGTGATAAAGGCCGTCAAATTTTTAGATTCATCATCCAAGACCACTTGATGGTAAGCACTTGCCAAATCAATGCATGAGAATACTTCAGCACCACCTAATGTTGAGACCATCTCATGAAGGTTTGGCAAAGGATGTGCATCAACCCAGATGGAATTATTTAGACTGCGAAGATCTACACATAATCTCAATTCGCCGTTGGATTTAACCGAAATCACAATCTGAGAAACTCAAGGTGACGACTCAATGGGCTCAATAATATCTTTGTCGCACAAATCCTTGAGTAAAATTTTAAGTTTGTCTCTATATGTAAGAGGGACATTTCTGACTCTGTGCCAAACAGGAACAACACCTTCATTGAGCTTTATTGTGTGTTTGAAACCTTGATACTTACCAAGTTTCCCACTGAAAACATTAGAAAATTCCGATTTCAATTTACTGAGCATAACATCCCCATCAGAATTATTAGTGCCTACGATAGAATACACAGGAGGATTAGCTCTAGGATCAATCTTAATCCCCAGTTGTTCTTGGTGAGGCCATCCTAATAAAGATTGACCTGATCTTGCAACATAAATCTTCCCATATGTAGATTTATTTGCAAAGGTAATGTTTCCCCAAAAGAAACCTACCAGATCAATTTTGTGTCCTGTGTAACCTCCTGGAGAAATGTCAGGTTTGAGTAAAACCTTATTTGGCCAATTTTTTTTTACCATATCTAAACCAATTAGAGTATACCATGCACATGAATCAACAAAAACATTTATAATCATTTCATCAATAACTACATCACAAGATGGAAACCTACTTACACGCTCACTCCCGCAAATATTAATTACAGTGTTGATATCATTTTCATTTAGAAATTCATAATCATCAACATCTTGAACAATCAATTAGTGTTGATATCATTTTCATTTAGAAATTCATAATCATCAACATCTTGAACAATGTTAACTTTCTTAGTAGTAGATTTGCAAAATTTAGTGAAATGCCCTTTTTTATTACACTTTGAACACATTTTATCAAGGGCAGGGCAGGATTTAGAATTTGCTAAATGATTCGGACTTCCACATCTAAAACAAATCCATTGAGCGTTCTTCCTTTCATTTTTAGTATATTTAGGTTTCCAATCGTTCTTGTCATTAGAATTCTCGTTTTTTTGAATGAAGGATTTCTTAAATTTATCTCCCTCTTTTGAAACGCTGAAAACATCTCCTTTTTCATTTCCTCTTATTCCCTTCACAAATTTTTCAGAATGTTCAATTGACCTCGCAATATCAATAGCAGCATTTAGAGACATATCAGATGTTGTGCAAATTCTTTCCTGAACTTTTTTATTATTTGTTCTCATTAGTATTTGGTCTCTCAATACTTGTTCCTAAGTGATATGCTCAAAGTCACAAGTAACAGCAAGCGATCTGAGAGCAGATACGAAATCTTCAATTGATTCGGCAGCATGCTGTTTACGAGAATAAAATGTAAATCTCTCCATAACATTCTTTTTCTTCCCAAATCTTATTTTCATTTGTTCTGCTGCGCGGTCATAAACATTCTTATCACCAGGATTGATTAACTCCGGTAAAGTAAGAAACTCTTTAAATCCCATTCCTCCAAGACGATGTTTTTAAAGAGAAATTTTTCTCTCTGCTTCACATTCTGTTCCTTCCAAAACCTCTACATAGGCTAAAAAAACTGGTTCCCATATTTCCCAGTCCATAGGTGGATCACCTTTGTTTGCCAAAAATGAGGGAGGAGGAATAATATCACTCATTGTTCAATTTGAAGTATATTAAGAATTGTACTACTATTTTATGAATGTATTCGAAAAACGCTTTTATAAGTAGCACAATGTAGAAACCAAAACATCCAGAATAAAATTGGTACCTTAATCCAAAACTTAATCGAATTTTAAGTTTGTATTTTCGAGGATTCCAGTCGTCTTGAAGTAGGAAATGTCAAAATAAACTATAAAATTACTTTAAAATCGGAGTTGACTTATCCAAAATGGCCTCCGTGGTTATGACGCTTCTTTTTAAAGGAGATAGAGGTTGTTTTGCAAGCGTTTGACGTCAAACGTTTATTCCTGTTTAAACGGTTGTTTCTTTAGGAAATGGAAATGCTCGCTCGCGCTGAAACAGTGAAGCAATCCTCGCACTGGTGAGCAAGAGAATCACTCGGTAAATATAGTTTAAAACAGTACCTTAAGTGATTTAAGCGTCAACAATTAGTTTGTTCGATAAGTCAAACTCCGGAAAGGTAGAATAGAAATAAATTAAAAAAATTAATAAAATGAAATTAAATAAATTTGAAATAAATAAAGAATCCTTCGCTCCAGTAGTAGATTGTCCAATTAAAAGTTATTTTCCCCCTCGTCGCCAGTGTAGGAAGATACCAGGAAGCAGGATGATGTTGGTTCAAGGATTTATTAGTTTAAGCGTCTGGTCACAAGTCCGGTAGAAATCGCAATGCCTGCATCATTCCAACCTCCCAACAAACCCACATTTCAAATGATGCAGCATGTACACTAACCAACACGAGATAGACACGAGTCACAGTCTCGTGCTATCTCGTGCTATACAACAACTTTCGGGCTGATTTCTGAGGGCCTACAAAGCCAGTGGTAGGCAGTACAGCCATTTCTTTTGCAGAGTAGCACATAATTTGCTTATTTTATTATTGAGGAGGCCATTCAGGCGCTCCACCATTCCATTACTGTGGGGGTGATAAAAAGGTGTCCGTTTAGGTTATCTTTCTTAAGTCAGTAGAAATAGTGTTGAAATTTTGAATTGACAAAATGGGGTCCGTTATCAGAGCGGATCGCTTCTGCCATGCCCCATCTCTGTATCACCTCTCTTCTCAAAAATTTGCCTACTGCTTTAGAATAGTTATGTACACAGGTTCCTGCCTCAATCCATTGTGAGACTAGACAAACAACTACTATAAGATACCTGTAATAGTGGCATCTCTCTATTGTTTTGACAAAATTGTAGATTTTTAAATGGACCTGTTGGGTGTGGTATCATTGTGGTGATTACCTTCAAGGTTGGCTTGGGGCTATACTGTTATCATATGGTACATTCTGCAATATACATAGAGATTTTTAAATAGTTGTAAAATAAGCCAATCTTCCTGTAATGTCGCAAGAAGATACTCTTTTGCGGTGTGTGCTGGGAGGTGTAGTTGCTGTAGAATCATGTACAACAGAGCTTGTGACATTACTGGCTTGCCGGTAAACAAAATCTGTTGGTGACTGAATGCAACCTGTCTGTTCCCACAACTCCCTTTCACGAGGTAATGCTTGTTCTTGCAATCACGCAAATGTAATTTTGCTGTCTCTGTTTATGGGGATGGTAATTCCGCAGCATCCTGTTGCCTGCTTGTCTTCATATCAAACGTGTGTTCATCACATTGATTGTAATTGAGGCTGCTTAACTGCTTGTTCTGCTGCCTAATCTGCTAGAGCATTACCCCTAGAGATAAGGTTCTGCTGATTGGTGTGCGCTGCACACTTTATCACTGCAGATTCAAAGGTTTTAGTAACTGTGCCAGTAAATCTTTATGCATCACAGGGGATCCATTGTGAAAAGCAGTGAGTCTCCTAAGACCCCCAATGCTGCCCGGCGCAGGGTCACCTTTAATTCACTTTGGATTCGCTATCAAAATAACGAGGCAAGCGCTGGGAACTGGAAGACAAGAAAAAGGTTTATTTCTCATGAGGAGAGCACGTCAACTTCAGACACCGGGATGTCTGAGGGAGGTGTTCTGCTGGCAACTCCTTTTGGCTCTTCGTTTTATACAGGTTTGACACAATGCATTTGTTTCATTTATCATGGTTACAAGCTTGGAGTCTCCGCCCCGGGCACGTTGTCGCACAAGCCCAACATTGTTTCGTCAACATGGTTACCCAAGCCCAACATTGTTTCATCAACATGGGTACACAAGCCCAACATTAATTCTCCTCCCACCCAGGTCAAAACAGACAATCTAATCTTGCAGCTAGACCTTGCTTCAGGGTCTAAAACATGTGAGACCGGCCAGATCTAAGAGTCCGTTCTGTTGATAAAAACAGGTCCCATTGTTGGCAAAAACAAGTCTTGCTGTATGCAGTGAAATAAACCATGTTTGCAAGAGTCAGTTTGGTATTTGGAACCTGTTTGTGTAAGATTGTCCTTGGGTTTGCCTATAAACAGAGATGAGGAAAAATGAGTTTGTGGCAGCAAGCGATGTTGATGTTCGTCGTGGCAATAGAGCTTATAGCCCCCAGCTCACATACCAGGTTGGTCAGAGGGATGCTAGTAAGGGCAGGGTGAAACAAAGGTGCCCTCCAGAATACAAAATGGTTGCGGGCGGTCAGAATGACTGCAGTTTATGTGCACGTAGGAACTTCCACCAGACAAGATGGCGCAGGTAATGTTCATGATTGTCGTTTTGCTTTTAACACCATGAGATTTAAGAAATCCCCTCCTGTCCAATGTGAAAATGTTCAGTGGTGGTCAAAAAAGAGAGCTTGCTCTTCAGGTCTCCTCCGAGAAGATTGACCAGTACCTCAGGGGAATATAACCATGATCCTTCAATCTGTGTGCCTCCTATTGTCTTGTTCATTGATCCAGTAAAGGGAACCCTTCTGACAGCCGCAGAAAACCCTTGTGTGTCTATTGACTTGTGAGAAAGTGATAGTGTTCCTTCCTTTATTCAAGATTAAGTGGCCGCAGTATTGATTAAAAACGTCTAGGGGAAATCTTCTATGGCTACCGTTACAGTGGGTTCCTCATCAGATCTGTGAGTTACCGATATCATTGGAGACATAATGGTTGTCTGTCGGCTTCCTCATTGTGTCTAACTATTGGTTGTTGTCCTTCTGCACATCTGTGTTGTGCGGAAAAGGAGTTACCTCCTTGTACAGTTACTCCTCCCATCTCGACCTGCGTTTGTCCTCCTGTAGTATTTCCGGTACCCTGTGGCATATTCTGTGGCATTTGCCCATGTTGTGCAGTCCACTGGACCTGAGGAACCTGCGCTTGTTGTTGAGGAACCCATTCCATCTGTTGTGGCATAATCTACCTCAGCGAAGTTAACCATCCCTGAGCTTGCTCATCGTTCCTTTTCGCTCCACATTCTGTTGCAAAATTACCTATATTGCCACAATAATAACACTGTTGTTCAGCCCTTTATACTCCTTTTCTTTTTCCCTGCACTGGCCCTTGGACTCTTGAAAAACCTCCTTGTCTCTTCCCTATGTTACTTACTGTCTGTCCTTCTGGTGCCTGCACCTGAGTTGGTGTTGTGACAGCCATTTGTGGATGATGCTACAAGCTCCCCTTCTGTACTTGGTTTTTAAGTTTCTTTTGCATCAACTTAGCTGAATCTCTATCTACCTGCTCTGTTCTTTCCTGGTCTCTTTATTTTTTCTGCTTTAAATAACGAATTATATGGTCTTGTATTTCTAGTCATGGTTTAGCCTCTTTATATAAAATAATATTATGTTACATTTCCTCCAGTGTTTTCCCAGTTGCATACTACTTTCTGTATCCATAGTTCTTTCATTCTGTTGATGAGCTCTGTAATATTTCAGTCCGTTTTATACTCTCTGCTATTAGGGCTCCAGTGTCTCGCCTGTCTATGTATGTCTTCCGAAGAGCATCACAGACATGTTGATCGATTCTTTTGAAGGATGATCTGTCAAACTGTGTGTTTATCAATGTTATTTGAGGGAATCTTGCTCTGGTAAAAATGGTATTACTTTGTCTCCCACCAGAGAACCTAATCTCCTGTTTCCCGTCCAGCCGAAATAGTATTTCTTGAAGTGAGAACTGAATTGTTTGCCCTTAGGCATAGGTGTGGGACATAAGAATACCATGGCATTACCTTTACAGGGTCACCTGCTCAGCCCGAAGGGAGCTGTTAAGGATGGAAGTAGAATTGTCTTGTGTATGAGCGTCCTCTCATGACCTCCCCTGTAATATGCCCACAAAATATATATTCAGGCTCTATACTATGTTCTGATGCTGTTGTTTAACTGGAAAAAAGGGGTATTCGCTGCAAGAAATGCACTGTAATTATTAACCTTCCAGTGCTAAATTAGAATGCTTTCATATCACGATTTCAGTTGCTCCCATAGACCATGCTCTTTCTAGGTTTTCCAGCTGCAAACAAAAAAAAAACTTTTATTATCCAAGAAATCTACTGGTAATTTTACATGTTAGTCAGCTCATTGGCTTCTTTTTTCCTATGTGTTGTATGGTTTTGGCCTTATTTATTTATTTTTTCATAGGTTTATTTATAAGTTGTGAAATAACAAAACTAACAGCAAGTGGCAGCTATCCCATTTACATCATTGAAAGAGACATAGTCCACTAAGCACCTACCGATTCCTCACCACCACCTCATAGCCATCCCCAACAAGCATTTGCAATGCAATAGGTCTCGCATTTGCAAGAGTTTGAGCTATTGGCATTGTAAATGACAATGCCTTTTATTTATCTGTTTTGATAATTAACACATAAATAAAAGGCATTGTCACTTACTATGCCAATAGCTCAAACTCTTATAAATGCGTTACTGCAAATCCTCACAAAACAAGTGTTGCTGTACTTTAAATAAATGTATTTGTTTTTATTGTTTTGTAATTCAATAGTGAAGCACTTGTTAGCTTTGTTCATGTTGAACTCTCTCTTGAAGCCACTGATACTCGCTGTAAGTACAGACATTGCCTTTCTGTGAGTTGGTCTCATATAAACTTGCAGGAGCACAGTTTGTCGCGGTTCTTATTATGTTGCACGTTGGTCTGCACTAGAGCTTGCAAACCTTGCACTGGGTATTCTAGGCGTGTGATTGCAAACTGACCAAGATTTACAACACACAAACAAATATGATGTCATCTACACCTACATTACTGATGCAACTACTTTGCAAACAAACACAAAGCAGGATTTGATGGGATCTTCGAGACAGGGAGTGATGGTACCCAACCCACACAGCGCTGCGAGGCCTCATTCAGCGCTGTACAAATCCGTTACCATAGGCTGTTATTTTAGCAGGAGCTACTACATGCCGCCCGTGTGAGTTTGTCATCCCCATTATAGGAATAAATAACAGGAAAAATAAGCCGCTCAGTTATGATGTCAAGTAAATTTTGCTTTAAATTAAGACCATAATATATATAACATTCTCAATAATATCATTTACACCATACACTGCGCAGGAGCTCGAATAATCTGGATTATCAAACTCAACTATATGCACTTTATCAACCTCCGAGGGATGAAAGGTTAAGCCAGCTCTGCAGTGGTCCAACGGTTTCATGCGGATATTTAGAGCATGCATTGTAGCCTACAGAACGACTTTCGGGTGATATCAATGGCAGCGCGCAATACAGTATGTAAATGAGCATTGGCAAGCAATAGATCGCGCTCTATTTTTCTGATCGATCGAGGCTGGATTTAGGGACAGTGAGGAAGAGGGCGCCCTCCCCCAATGTTTTTTTTCCATCTTTGATGGCAGGACTGCTGTGATGGGATTTCAAGTGAGCCACCCTGTGCGGCAATTAAACAATAAAAGTGTTGCTTAGGTAACGGACGCATGAACCTGAGCTTGTTTAATTTGAAGATGTAAATAGCGCCGCTTATTCCTGGTGAGGGCATCCAGGTGCTGTACATGGTGACAAGGAGGTTAAGTGAATTGCCCAGACTCTCTGGACGTTGCGAGATTCGAACCGGCTCCCGAGTCGGCAGCGCTGGTCGCTGCGCCACACCCAGTGCCCGGTTGTAAACGGTGCAAGCGTCATTACAGGGTTTGGAAAAGCCACTGCACATATAATGCATAATTGGCGGGTACCGTTTTGTTTATTTTTGTTGTGTTGGGGGGGGGGGGGGGGGAATACAAATTATATCCTTTAATTCGATTGATATTTTTAATATGCGCAATGTCTTTTTTCCGTTTTTTCTACAGATATCGTGATATTAATGCTCTGCACTGGCTGGAATGAGTGCTCAGTGGGAAGGCTTTTTCTTTTTCAAAAACTCAACTTCCTCTTAATCTGAAGGTTTTGCTTTTAGCAGAAATGCCAGTATGACACGGTTATAGATATTTTCTATCGGTTGTAGTACTCCTTTCTTAAACCCTTAGGTTTACAAGGATGAATAGCGTCGTTGGCCCTGCTGGGCCACGATTCTGTGCTCTGAGGATTGCACACTGACCTCCGTAGTACGCGCTCAACCCACTGAACCTCTGCAGGGGACCACTCTTGCAAGAAATTCTGGTCACATCGTATATATGTTGCGTTGTCCAAGAATTATGCATGAAAGTGTTTCTGTAGCGTAATAAAAAGTAGACAATCCGTTATTTGACAGACTCAAAGAACTAATGTTTTATTCACAAGGAGGGTGGAAAAATAAAATTAAATGACATTTAGTGTAATTTATGAAATGTGAACCTCAGACAGCCAGTTAGTGATATTACGCAGACCTTTCGCTGGTCGACGATGCAGAGCGAATATTGTGCGCTATACAACAAGGGTGACCATAATTTTAAAGCCAAAAACCGGGACGTTTCCCTAAAATAGGACTACAATTTTATTTCAAAACAGCGCTCAAAATGACAGTGCTCCTTAGCAGAGAATTACAGCAGAGACTGTAAGAACACACAAAAAATAGCTTTTGTTTTTAAGCCAGTAGCATGCCTGTTCATTAAACTGCTAACTATACATGTTTTGCAAAACATAAAAAAATACCTCCCGCCGCCTTTCACTCAAAACCGGGACAGGAGCTTTATTTCCTGAAATCCGCCGGGATAGCAGATGAAAAAACTAGCACAATCGGTAGCAAGCTGTCATATGGTCAATGACCCATTATAGATTGTGAAAAAATTGAAAGTATAGTATTAGTATCGATTATTTCGCACTGCATTAGTTGTTTGCAATTGTCCCACTGTCTATCTTTTGTGATAGTCCTTATTTTTTATTTTTTTTATTTATAAAGTTTTATATAGTGCGAACAAGATTCCAAAGGATATCAGAGCGCTTTACAAAAAGGATGGAAGGAGGGTAACACATACAATATCGTCATTAAGTAGGAATAAAAGCAAGAATAATCACATAATTTGATGAATTCAAAGCCTCAGTTGGACCATCTATTTAATTTATTTATTCTGTTTCATACAGCGCAAACTCGATTCCGAAGGACACCAGAGCGTTCCACAATCGGAGGCAAAGGCAACAAACCAGAGCACCAGTCCAACACAGGGAATCCAATGGGACTGAGACAACCACTCCTCCCAAAATCGGAATGGCTGCTGCATAACGCAGTATTACATTAGAAAGAATTGCGTAATGCATAGAAACTTGAGAAGTAAACTTAAAACCCCATTTGGGAAAAAGTCTAGCTATTTGAAAGAAGCATGCTTGGGGTGTGTAGGAATAATAAGTCTACTCATTTACAAAGACCATGTTCATCATTAAGCGATATGAGGTGACCTTTCAAAGAAATTCAAGAAGTATACAGTAAAAGAATCTGTTTTGCTCATCTGACTGCATTTGGGTCTGATGTGGTGTGAGTTATATGAACAGGATATTTTTTCAAGCAAAAGGATGATAGGAGCGATCCTGTTTTCCAGCATAAGAATGACTGTCTGATCTAATGCGAAGTACAACAAGCATTTGCATAGCCAATAGGTCTCGCCTTTTGGATCCTATAAGTGTTTAGCCATGTAGCACATTGTCTATTATATTACATTAGCCAATAAAAACATCAAAGTTTGGGGTAAATCAATGCATGCATCGAGGATCTCTATATAGGATGTTACAAGCAATCCAAGGCAGTGCTATAATGGGCAGTTCCTCTCTGATTTCGAGTCCCTACACCTTTTATTTGGAGCACTTCTCAGCACTGCTGCGAGCTGTGGAATTTTTCAGGAGCAAACTGTTGCTTTGTAAAGTGAGTCCCTGCACTTCCATATTTCACTAAAAACCCTGATCACAGGAAAAAATGACTCCCATTCAGAACAAGCATTTACAATGCAACAGTTTCGCCTTTGCAAAAGTTAGAGCTATTGGCATTGTAAATGACAAACATTTTATTTATGTGTTGGTTTTGAAAACAGATAAATAAATGGCATTGTCATTTACAGGCGAGCTATCTGCAAATCAGAATGAAAAATACACCTACTCATCCAGAGGGGAGGATCTGCACTTGGGCTGCAGACCCAGACAACACTATGCACTATTAGATGTAGCTGAACCGAGAATCTAACAGGCACCTCTACTATTCCGACCAGTAGGAGTCTGGTTCCAGAGCTCACCCCAACTCATTCAAATACACACCATGATGTTTCCGCTTTGCGTTTGGAACTATGTTCTCCACTTTCCTAGGGCCCCAGACTCAGACCATAAATGCAGAATGAAAATTACTACTCACTCATTCATTCATTTACCAGTTATGAGACAATCGCTGATGCCTCTTGTCTGGGATCTTTGTACAACCATGTGCTATAGTGGTTGTCTCTATCTATAGGCTAGAGCCATACCCGAGGAGCAAAATGTTAATTAGTGAGCGCATGCAGACCATAGGAAATTGATTTTGGTGACCCATGGATATCAAGTGCATGCACAAAGAGAGTGGCAGCTGACCTATTAATGGGGAGCCAACCTACTCCTGACTGTACCCTATTATCAGGTACCTGGAATCTGGGCCTTTCCCTGTGGGGTGACATTGGCAAAGAACTACAAAGGCCAAGCTGCTGACGGGACTGGCTCTTTGGGCGTGGGAGCCCCCACCTCATCTTGGGACACTAGAGAATTTGACGGGACTTGGTGAGACATGCCACCCCCTACAACTTCTCACCTTCCACAGCCTACGTACCTCAATATTTGGTGATCCTTTCGGAACAAGCCTGCTGTAAACATGTGCTTTCAAGCAGCAGAAGTTTATAGATCTTGACGGGATGGGCTGCTCATGCTGTGCGGCTAGCAAACTCATTGGAACGCAATGTGGCGGCAAGGAGGCCTAATCCTGTAATTTTGACTACCTGAGTCTGCGTTTGAGCATTCCCTTTCGGACTCATTTGGCCTCTTCAGCATCACCTTTCAGAGATACTGTTGACTTTCCCGCTCTCTGGAGTACAGAGCTCACTCGCGTTGCACTGAATTCTATCTGCACATCCTTTCTGCCACCCTTTTCTGCCTGCTCAAGCAGTGTCTTGAGCGAGCAGGCCTACCCCTTGTGGGCCATCCTCGCCCCTAATTAGGTGATACTGTCAAACACGGCCGGTCACCACCTTCCGACCCACAATCACCCGTGGGATGACCCGCACAAAATTAGCCAAAGCTGACACTTCCTCTCCGCGATTGCAAGAGGACACAGTGCTGCCCAGTACTCCCACGTCGGAAACAGATAAACTGAACTCTATCCTAAAGGCAACTGTCTCATTGCATACCTCTTTGGAAGCGAAGGTGGATGCTGTTGCCATTGACGTAAACTTGGTATAGGAGGGTAATAAAAGGTTAGCACAACAACTCACGAACTTTGAGAAGCTGATGGCTCACCTACAACCTCAGTTAATGGACCTCCAACTGCAAAAATGCAGTTTGAAAGGATCGGCTTTCTTGAGGGCAGAGTGGATGGTCTCTCTCACCACAGCAACATCCGCATTGTGGACCTGCCAGAGGTGTCTGAGGGAGGCAACATGGGGATTAATTTGAGACTAGGCTGAAGGAACTGTTGCTTACTCACAGCCTTACACCATACTTTCCAATCGAGAGGGCCCACAGAGTGCTAGAACGCCACACTCCTGATGGGTCTCCATATCCAATATAGCTTGGACTTTGTTCTGCTGCATTTGGGACCAAAAGCTAGAATTGCAGTGGGTTGTGATATGCCAAATGCTGGGTACAGCAAAAAGGTTAATTGCTAGATTTTGGAAATAGAAAGATCCGTGATTGATATGCGGAATACTAGGATTATGGAAAAGCAGTTGCATGATCTGCAGCAACCCAAAAAATTATCTTGGGGACTGGTTATCCAGCTTTCCCATCCCTGCTTTTGACTGCAAGACTTTCCACCCAAAGTAGGAGCCATGAGACTGACTGAATTCTGAACTTTGAGCTTAAAGCAGAAGTTTTGCATAATCACAATTAATGTAAGAACACCTGCAGGGGTGGATAAAGAATGGGGTTATTGACTTTCCTGGGGGAGGGAGTGGGCGGGAGGAGTAAATGGGGAGGGATGGTAGAAATACAAATGAAAGCCCTCAAAATTCAACTGTATATTACCCAGAGAGCTAACTAATCATAGCAATGAGGAGGACACTCACTGGCAATGTAACATTAACTTTGGAACTATTGTGATGTTTGTTTCCCTTGCTCTTTTAAAAACTCAAAAAACGCTATTGAAACAAAAAAAAGCATTGAAAATGCAATAGGTCTCGCAATGGTTTGATTTAGAGCTATTGGCATTGTAAATATTATTGTATATGTGTTTTTAAAAAATGTAATTGTAATTTAAAAGTGTAAATTGCATTAAATATTAAACCCCCAAATACAGCTTGTATTGTAGTAAAAAAGAAAAAGTGATGGTTGACAATTTTTGTTTTTTTTTGTAGTTGAGGTGAAAAACAATTAATATAATGTGAACAGTCAATCACCCTTTATATGCCTTTGTTCCACAACACCCATACTTTGTAGGCAGTGGCAACCTGCGGGTTCCTGTATGCAGCGTTAGGTGTATACTAACCTTATGGTTGTAGTATATATTTGGCAATTTATGCTTATATAGATTTCCTCCACTGTTTCGTATATTTGCAGTTTATATGACGGGAAAAAAAGTAACTTCTAATGTTGCCTTTAGGCTACCTTTTTGTGTGAAGCTGTTTGAAGTGCGTTTGCACATTGTTTTTGACTGAAAGACAGAATGGTGCGCCAAGAAGTCTGGAGGGGTGTTAATCATTTGTGAATAGATTCTGTATGTGTTTGAATTGGAGGGCTGGGGGCATTACGGAAACTGGAGGGAGGGGGGACATGGAAGGCGCGGACAACGCGTAGGGACTGGGGGGAGTGAAGTGCCCGGATAACGCGCAGGGACAGGGGGGTTGGGGAGTGAAGGGCACGGACAACGGGAGGGATGGAGGTAGGGCGGGCGGGCGGGGTAAGGAAGGCACCAAAGCAATCGAAAGGAACAGAGCCCAGCATGTCCGTGCTGTAAATATTTTTTTGTCCGGTAGGGTGTGCTGTACAGTGCTTATCCTATCTAGCTTTAAAGCGCTTTGTGAGCTTCATGGAAGGTGCTGTAAAATTTTTAAAAACTTGTTAATGACACTTCTGCGTGACACAGTACATGCATAAGTTATGGGGTATCCCTTTACACTGTTAAAAAACATGGGGGCCGGAAACAAGATGAATTTAAAAAGCGCTATGAAGCAGCTTCGTATCGCTTTTTAGGTTGAGATTGAAGAGATAGGCGAGGAGAAAAATGAGGGACGGGATGAAAAGAAACAGGGAGGGGTGGGGGATAAGCTAAATAATAACAAAAAGGAGTGAATATGTTGGCCTGATGAAGGGGGTGAAGTAACGGTCCTGTCTCAGGCACAGGCCGAGAAAGGACAAGGGTGCTGCATGCACAAGAAAGGTGTAGCTTTAGGGGGGGGGGGTTGGAATCTAAGGGACTTCATATTGTTTAGGAGGGGTGTGTCCATACATGCAGGTCGCAGTCGGCCATCACTCACCTGTCCCTGACCCCGACACACTTGATGCCCTGCATGGCGGCTGCTGCGGCCCTGCTTTAGAGGGCGGGGCTGACAGTGGCGCTGGAGGGGGTTAGCAACCCTCCTGATCCGACTGTGGCTGCAGGCAGATCGCAGACAGAAACAACCACCACCCTAAACAGGACTGAGCTGCAGGGAAGCAGGAACTGACGCACAGACGTACATCCCCCCTCACCTCTCGGCGCGTGTGGGGTTAGGTTGTACTCGCTACTGCAGCATGGAAACAAAAGAATCACAAGCGGAAAAGACTGTCTCCAAACAGGAGGTGATATCACTGCCTGAAAATGTTGGGAGCAGTGGAGGATGGGAACGGGTGCACCAGGCACGAGCGGGAGGGGCTGGAATTTATGTTCCACGTTTCAGACCGCTTTTATATTGTGAGTGATGGCTACACCACGGCAGAACATCACTGCAAGCAAATAAATAAACCTTTCAAACGTGGCCCATACAGAAAGTAGCCGTCGCATGTACAAAATTGACATAAACAAACCTTTTGACCGTGGCCTGAAACGAAATCAGCCGTGGCGCATAATATGAACGTTTTCAAAAAGAGAAAGCATAGCACATGTGAAACAGGCGCAGTCCTGAAGTGCTCGTTGTACACAGAAACAACAAGGAGGGTCCATCCTCTAACTCCCCACTGCAATGCCTCCTTCCAGCAAAGAGAACAAGGCAACAATGAGTAAAAACGCACGCACCAAAAAAAAAAAAACGGGGCGGAAACAGCAACTGAATCCCTCCCCTCCAGGACTCCCTGACCTGCCCCATGGTTGCCAAGGCAATATTTCTGAAAATATTGTCGTGCTACCGTAAGGCAGGTCATGGAGTCCTCGAGAGGTGGGATCCAGAGCAAACAAATCTGCTAAACAGGAGCTTTTTCCAATGGCAGGCCTCCGTTTCGAGAGGCCTGCCAATGGAAAAAAGGGGGCGTGGCTTCACGTAGTACTGAAATCCCCTGTTCACAATAGGTCTTTGCCTGCAGCAGGGCTATGCCCTGCAATGCAGGCTTCAACCTAAAAAGGGATCAGTGTTATTATTGCAACAGGGGGGCAGGTCCTTGCATAAAGTGGTTCCCTGACGTAACCATAAAAATGTGACAATATTTTATGTGCAACAGAATATTGAAAAATTCAGGCTTGCGGAAAAGGTTAGTATCAGCCCAAATTAAATAAGACCTGAGTGTTTGTAGGTTATGATGATGTTGAGAAGCAGGCACCCCAAAGCAGAAATATAAATTCCAAACCTGCCTTAAGGCTCCTTTAGGTCTAAAATGAGTTTAACGTGGTGACGTCGCTCCTTGCTCAAGACATTTTTGAGTTGGCACTTTTAGGGGCCCCTAAAGTCTGGGCCTCTCCAGCCAATAAACGGAAATGACAGAGGGGAACAACAGAAGAACATGGCAAGAGAACTAGAGAGCAAGGCTGACACACAAACACACACACACTGTAACAACCACAGACAGTTTTAGATAGGGGGGACCGGGATATACCAAGAACAACAACAGAGGAGAAGCCAGAAAAAGGAACAAGCATTGGCATAGCCAATGGGTCTCGCATTTGGGGCCTTATAAGTGTTTAACCATGCAACAGTTAATGTGGTTGCACCAAAGATATTGTGCTGCATAAATAAATACTACTAAGGTCCCAAAAGCGAGACCTATTGGCTATGAGTACTAATAACAGAAACCGCAAAATACAAGATGGACGGCACACTATGCTAAGCACAGAATTGTGTTTTTAAGCCACGCGCTTAATTACATTGGACACGTCCCTTTGAGAGCCCCCCCCCCAGTTTTTTCAATCCACTTAAAGACCTGCAAAGCACGTATAGAGTGAAGCAAAATAACACAGCAAACAATCACTACCACCCACTGCAGACAGAGTGAAAAGGCTTACAGGAGGGGCAGGTCAAGGAACAGAAATGGATACACATCTAATCACCAGCATGTAATGTGCATAGAGTTGAGAAACTCCGGGAGAAGAAGCAAACAGAAGGCAGCAGAGTGGGATTAACGCAGTTGGCAGCTCAGTGTATGCAGTACACTGCAGCAGCCAGTGGTAAATAAGCAGCAGCTTACACGGTCTGTGAAGGGGGAGGAGGGGAGTAGAGGGGGAAACAGAGCACTGAAGTCAGCACCGAGAGGGAAAGAGGTGAGGCCAGGACGGAAAAAGACTGAGGGTGAAAGATGCCAGGCAAGGAAAGGATGGAGATTGCCATGAACTGAGGGGGCAAGATGTCAAGTGATGAAGGGGCGCAGAGGAGGTGGAGAAAGGGCAAGAATTTTAGGTCCCGAGACGTGATGAAGAAAGTCAAAGAACAAGTGGGGGAAAGGAAAGGTGAGGAATGACTGAAAAGAGACGGCCGCGGCCCAAGGAGTGACTTGTGGAAAGGACTAAAAGAGGGACGACTAAGAGTGCAAAAGATCTATAAAAGTCCTGCGGAGGCAGGGCTCGAGGTGAGAAGGGACACGCGAGCAAAACAGAGAGGCAGACAGATGGCGGCTGCGTGCGTGAAGATCTATGCAAAAAGGGCTGTCTGTCGAGAACGAAGTGAAACTGAGTCCAACCACAGATCACGCTCATATCTGAAACATCATGTTAAAGACTACCCTCCATCGACCCTTTGTCGTACAGAACGGTAGACTGCAACAGCCTAGTAAGTAATTCCAACTACCAGCCCAACGCCCTCAACACCCAGTTCGCGATAAACCCATATCCGATATAACTCAAGCAGGCAAGCAAAGCCCAACCAGCTCCAAACCAGCAGCATAATTGGATCGCTGTAAAATGACAACACACACAGAGGAAGTGAGGAGGCTCCATAACGATTCACCACTTCAGAATTTCACCTGGCACATTAGGATTGGCTAGGATGCCCCAACGCGCCAATCCTAGGTCCCCTTACATATTTACATTATACTGTCCACTCCTAGACGACTCTGAGAATGTATTCACTCTTGTGATTGGCTGGCATGTAACCCGTATGTGTTAAAATTATGAAGCAATTATGTTGTTTAAAAATATCAACACTGGAGGACAGCCATCAGGCTGAATTGTATTGTAATTGCATTTAAGTAGTGCACGGACAGTCCCTGTAAGTAGCGAACTGGTAGTCACTTTAGGGTTGGACTGCTGGAGGCTTTGCAATTGCATCACTCCATTGGAGTAATCCGGACACCTGACTTGAAGTTCGTGATCATCTGGCTGAGTGTAGTAACTAAGAATCGACGTAAGAACAGCAAGTAGATTTATTTTCTTAGGAACATCGAAAGCCACGTTGCGGTAACAATCTCTAGGCAGTCACGTTCTAAATACAGCACGAGGAATAATGTTGTGACAGCTTGTGGCGAGGAAACGTGTACTCTCACATAAGAAAACAAGCATTGGCCGCGACTGGGAGTTGTGTGCGTGCGCGCAACAATGAATAAAAAAAAACGCGAGTGGTGCTTGCGCGCGCGACGGGAAAAAAGTGCTGTGCCCGTCGCGCGTGCTTGTGCGTGTAATAGAGGTTGGCGGTCGGCAAGGTAGCACTTTTAAAGCAGCTACTTAATGTCTCTCCAGACAGCGCATGCGCTGGCTCAGGCGAGACCTAAAAACGTGAGGCACAGTAAAAAGAACAAGATATAAAAAAGAAATAAGGATCAGAAGTTAAAAGAGGAAGAACAACGCCACTAGAAAGAGTACATAGAAACAAACTGTGAAAAAAAGCAGACCGGCAAAAGATCAATAGCAGACAAATGCACAGACAAACGGAGGCAAACCGGCAACAGAAAAGTGGAAAAGTTGGAGAGCCAGAACATATAGAAAACCAGTGATTTGTTTTGCTCATTGGTTGGGTATGGAAAACAGGATGGAAGAAAAGGAGGGTGAGTGTTAATTAGTGGGCCGTTTAAAAATAAGTCCCGGCCTCAGCTCAAAACCCTGTGATTCAGGACATGTCACGTAGTGTACCTAAGCTAGTTCACGTTACATAAAAATTGGAAAAAAAAATTCTCGAAGTATAAAAGTGGTGTGCCCTCTGTGCTGTGCTTTCCAGCTTGTTACTCTTAATACTCCAAGCAAGTGGCTTGAGTACTTCATGTTGTGAGGGAGGTAAGGGTTGACCGGGTTGCAGACTGCAGGAGTACATGGTGCCTGCAGCATATTAAAGGGAGAAAAAGACAGAACACCAGTTATTGAAGAAGAACTGGAGCCCAGTTCGATAAAGACCCTTGCGCAGTTCGACCATGAAAAAAGCTAGCCTTAATTGTAATCATTTATTGATACCAAAGCAGTGTCAGAGTACACTCTGCTTTAGTGTACGGAATAAACATTAAACTGCACCAGTTAAATAGTGGCCAGTTAGTTCCTAGGCAGGCCTTTCCCTCTGGTCTGTTGCACACATGCGCTCCTTGTCTTCTGCCACAGGGATGACGAGAACCTCAACAGATGTCGTTAGGTTGGTACAGTCACCCCTTGAGCAGACTGCTAATGCGCCCTAAGTCCATAGCAGGCCCATGGTACACCTGGACACATTTCAGCTCAGTGGGCTGGGCAGACAGACTTTTTTTCCGCCAAACTAAGAGAGAATGTTTCTAATAGGGCTCTACTGGTGCAATATGCAACCAATAGCTGCTACATACATATTCAGTGACTGGATAGTTTGTCACTGAGATGGTGATGTTGCAAGAGCCTGCGGGGAGGGGAAGGAAGAGCGAGTGAGGTACAGTAAGAGCGAGTGTAGTTAAAAGAAACACAGCCTCAACATAAAAAATGAGAACCCACGATTGAAAATGAAAGTGGGCATTTAGTTGAAAGGCAGCAGCCTCCAAATTCCAATAATGAAAATAGCGATGGTAAAAATGAAAATGGCTTGTAGTTAAGAGGCACAGCATACAACAAAGTTTGTTTACACATGCATAACACGCTATCTGGGAATACTAACATTCAGTGTGACGTCCCGCATCTACTGTCCACCTCCTGTCCCTAATGTCGGCACAGACTGGTGGGGGGGAGCTAGATAAAAGGGTTGGAGAGAATATGAAGCAGCACAAGCGTGTGCTGTGTGAGAGGAGAGCCTTCCCAAAGAAACAGAAAACAAGCGATCTTCACTGTGCACTCATGCTTGTGGCGGCATCTACCTTGTGGGAGCGAGCAGCGGCCATATGTTTGTAATTAACGTGGCTGCACCGCTGCTCGCTCTGCAAGGTGAATGCCACCACAGGCACGAGTGCAGTGCTTGAAAAGTGAAGACCGTTGGCTAAAGGCCCTCCTAGAGTAGCGTATGCGCGCTGCCTAGGCGAGAACTAAAAATATTACAGTACTACATAAAAACGTAGCAGAGGCACTCTGACTGTGAGTATAACAGGGACCTTCAATATTTTGAAAATTATTTTTCTGGCAAATCGCTGAATTATTTGCATAAGGATCAAGTGAAATTAAATTTGGTAGACCTATGGGAAGAGCAAGAGGGAGTGCCCAGTGATCAAGAGAAGATGAGCTTTGGTAACTGGTATAGTTTAATAAAATAGGTCATAAAAGTTGAGTGAAAGATATGTTGCTATTTCCCTGTTGTGCCGTAATTACTACAAAAAAGATATAATTGAAAAGTGTGATAAATAGACTGAGACCGAGCAGTATAAAGTGCTGTGCTAAAAAAATTCAAAATGAATCTATAATATATAGAAAATGAGACCCAGCATATGATAATATGTTACTGGTACTCGACACTAAACAAGCTAAGGCGATTGTATGGACCAGACTTCTCCAACCAGTAACTCCAGCTACCTGTAAGTAGCTCACCTATGTGCAACCCACTTTTTGCTTGGATGAATTAATATATGTATCCCAGAATTGAAAAGCATGTATTGGAGATGAAAATATGTATATTTTCAGCACTCATAAGCTGATGTTTGGAGAAAAATGGTTGGATTTTCAAAATATATTTTAAGCTGATATTTGAGTTTTAAAACATGAGACTTTAGGGAGACATATTGTACCAATTATTACCTTGCGCCTGATACGCTGATGTGTTCACATCCAGTAATCTTGGAATGCAAGTAATTGTCACTAATGTAATCCTGTCTGACGAGGTCACTATTACCACACTAATAATAGTAGCTCACTATAATTTCCATTAAGTTTACATAGCTCTGTGTGTGACCGACACAGTCAAAACGTGAGCTGGTTAGACCAGGTAGGGGATACCAAAGGATGCATTCATCTGATCGTGATCTTTGTACATTGACACCACGGAGAGTGATTACTTTGTATGACATGTAAAAGGCAATAAAATGTGTTAAAAAATGTATACATAGCTCTTATTACAGAAAAGGTTGGAGACCCCTCGTATTGACACCAATGATAAATGTTTGAGGAAATGTGTACAGAATGGAGGTATGTTAAACTCTTTGTGGTTATGCACTTGCTTAAAGGTATATAGGAAGTAAGTATTGAGTCATATAAAGGGTATGTTCCACATACCGAACGATCCTCTGGTAGTGCTATTGGAAATCTAACTTTATGAAAGGGCTAATGAAAACGAACAGGACATTAATAGTGTAAATGTTATTGGTGGCAAATAAGAAATGGCAGCAAACTGGAAGAAAGCAATACCACCAATGATTGATAACTGAACGCGGAGGAACTGGACGGTAACTGCTATGCACATGCTGGCAGGGGATTTCAGGAATGAAAGACTACTGTTCAGTATATTTTGGGAAAGGCTGATAGCCTAGGGACAACTAGCATGAAATGGTCCAAAAGGATGCAGGTGCAGACTTCCAACTGCGTATGTGGCGCTGAAGTGTTAGTTTTGTAATATTGCTGCTAGAATCATTTAAGAATAGTGGGTGAAGAGGTAGAGTCTCTCTAGTGTTTGAAAGAGGTTGGATGGGTTGTATACTTTAAATTTATCTTATGTTGTCAAGCCTTCGTATACACGTATACATTAAACTGGGAGCGGAAAGGGCAGGAAGGTCAGGTTGGGGGACTCAGGTGTATATATGGATATGAACGAGTCAGTGGTCCGCGGGAGTACAGTTATATTCCACACGCTAGTTGTTAACCTATTTAAAACTAATACAAATATCTTTAAAGCAGTCTGAGTGATTAATGTGAAACACTGCAATAAATGTGTTTTAGCGGAGAGTACAGGCCTGGGCTGAAGAAGGACCACTGTTCATTCTGACCGGAAAGCCACCTCCCACCTACCCTCATCGATTGATCAATCAGCCTATGAAGTTTCATTGTAAATTTTGTTTGATTATTGTGTAGGTATATTTTGGCTTTCTAGTAAAAGCTTTGATGGACTGTTTTGGAGATGATGAGGAGGGATATTTTGGACAGTTTTTATTTATGCAAGTGTTACTCCCACAAGTGGGTGTGTAGGTTAGTAATTTTTGTCTCTGAAAGCATTGCGCTGATTTTCACAAGATAGCAAATTGTCGGAGTGATGCAACCTACTGTATTTAGATCTGGGTTTTGACAACACTGCTGTCAGATAAATCTGTTGTAGACCACTTTAAGCAGTCTTGTTTCTTTGGCCAGCCTCATTCAGCCATTGGCTTGAGACTTTGGGAATCACATCTTGGATCTCCCAGTCGTGTTTTTGTCCTTCACCTAATGCTATTGGCTGTTTGTGTGCATCTCTCCTTTGTCTACTCAACTGTTTGCATCAGACTGAATGAGAGACTACTTTGCAACTATAGCCTTCTGTTTAATCCTTCTGTCTTCGTACATTACTCCCATTACGTGGTTCACAGTTATAGTAGTTTAAAAATTTGATAATGTAGTGTTCTAAAATATATTTTATTGAGCGTTCCGCAGAAAAAAACATGCTGAATAAGCATGAATAAATCCTGGGTTAGTTTGATACTTAAAAAAATATTTTGTATAAGCATGTCTTTTGTGGTTATGGATAGGAATTATCCAAGGAATTTCTAGTTAACATAAAACTACAATGCCCCTTTTGAAAATTTAGGACCCTATTATGATGCGGTTGGAAACGGATCTCACCATCTTTATATGCTGGTCAGATTCCTTGCTGATTGCCTCATTACAAAGGAGGCAGTCGGAAAGGAATCCGAACGGTCATTCCAACTGACTTCCAGTGGGCACAGAGAGCCCGTCCACCAGATGTAATGCAGCCAGTAATTCCAAGGGCGTCTCTTTCCACCCCTGGGATTATGATGTTTGATTTCGGCAGCCTTTCCGTGCCAACGTTTCTGACAAAAAAAGGCTGTCAGAATTTGACTTTGGGGCCCCCAGCAGGCCCACAGCCTCTAGTTTGAGGACGAATTTGTGCTCCCATTGTAAAGTATAGGAATGTGACTAAACATTGTTCGGTCACATCCTAATTAGTCGATTGGGACCGCCAATCGGGTGTCGGTCGGTCCTATGACTGAAACGTAATAGGGCCCTTAGTGTGGTATAGATGGGTAGTAATTGAAATTTTATTGCTTAATCTCATAGATCGAGAATCAGCTGGCAGTAGCAATGTCTCAAGCTAATATGCTTATGTTGGATGCATTAGCATAATAAACTTTGACCTTTTGACTTATCTAGTGCTTGTAGGTGCTATATATGTATTGCATGTCTTCTTACCTTTCTATCTCCACTGCTGAAGAGCTCTCATATGCATATAACCTACCCCCACAAAAGTGTCTGTCCTACAGTGTAAAGGTTTTTTGCCCCGATTTGTGTTCCAGAATATGACCATACAGATTTTGCACCCCTTGATCAGTGGGTTCCAGTGGCATGTCATGACCTTCTCTACCAGCAGATTTAGACTGAAGGCTGATCGAATAAGCCTATTCACTATCCATTGCAGCCTTCAGAAACCCTGTTTTCCCCAAACCCTCCCTCCCCCGGCATTCAATTAATTTGCGATGGTTTCGTTCCACAAATAAGTGCTAACGCCCTGGTTAGAACAATTTATGCAAACTGCAGTATTGTTAAATTGGTCCATGAAAGCTCTTGTGGATGTTTTTATTTTTTATTTAAATTTTTTTTTTAACACCTTTATTAATACAGACAGGTATATACACAGCTTACTGCCTACAACCCCCCCGGGCCGGCAATGCGATAAAAACAGACTTATCCAGTAATCATGCAGCTATCAGTACACAGCCTTGTGCAGTCAACCCTGGGGTACGGCGGTGTAAGGGAGCCTTAAGGAAGGTATATAAACCCTTAGGAACTGTAGGTGCCATGCCTGTACATATGTGAAAGACCACATTAATATAGCAGTAATCCGTGTAGTCCGCATTCCCAGAGTTCAGAAATGTAGGTGTATTTTATTTTATTAGATACCCCCCTCCCATCCTGAGGTAAACATCCCTCTCCCCCCTCTATTCAACAACCCCCGAGAACCCCCCACCCCTCAATTATACAACCAGTTCGCTGACCTTCATGGTGCAGAAATATGCCACATTGCATTGTGTGCCAGTATCTCCCGAACCGAGTGTAATCGCCTCGGAATGACTTGTGTGTACCCCGTACTTCTCCCAGGTAAGTTTCCTGTGTGTGTCACTGCCGACCTCGTACTACAGGGTGGCCGAGCATCAATACTCCACCCAGCCACCGTTGTTCCCCGCAGGTCACCAACGAACCCCTCACACCTTGACTCCACGGAGGCCTGTCGTCTGTGTGCGAGTCATTGCGCCCCCTCCACCCCTTCCCGCTGTGTCTTCTCTAGTGTGTCTAAAAGTGTTATATAGGGCCCAGAAGCTTTTCGGTCGGCTGGTGGGAGGGAGGAGCTCACTGTAGCGTTCCGTTTGTGTGCAGCAGTATACCATATCCCTGTCCCACCCCTTCTTGGTTGGCGTCGGCCCCCTCATCCAGCACTGCGCCACTGTACGTCGTGCCAATAGCAGTCCCATATCTGTCAGTCGCCTGTATGCCACCGGCAATGCCTTTGAATAGCCTAGCAGTGCTAAGGCCGGATCGACAGGAAGTTCATGGTTCAGTATCTCGCTTAGCTCCGCTATCACTGCCACCCAGAACTCATGTATCTTACGGCATCCCCACGCCATGTGAAGGAAATCAGCAACAGGCGCATGGCAACGCTCTCATTCAGGGGACTGCCGAAGACCGTAACGATGTAGGCGCTCTGGAGTGTAGTACACTCTCTGCAAGAATTTAAAATGAATCAACCTGTGACGCCCATTCAGGGATAGCTTCCTGGTGTTGACGCAGCAATATGTCCACATAGAGTCGTCTATCACGATCTCCAGGTCACTCTGCCAGGCTAGACGGGCCTTAGAGGGTTCCTGCGCCCTATATGAGGCAATGCCCTTGTATAGGTGCGCCGTCAAATGTCGCGAAGATGCTGTGTCTATGACATGTGAGAGTTCCGGGAGGTCAGGCGGCTCTTCCAGGTCTGGGCCCAGAGCGTCCTTCAAGGCGCTTCGGACTCTGTGAAACTGGAACCGCTGTAGCAGCGTCGGGCTACCCACTCCCTGGGCAATCAGGTCCCACGTTTTAACTTTCCCGTCTGCAAACAGTGCTCCCGCAGTCTTTAGCCCCAGGTCGTGTAAGGCACGGACTACGTTCTTGTCCTCGATGGGAGCTAGCCACTGCAGCCATTCCACCGCCATCGAGGGGGAGTGAAGCAATTCTCCTCCCCTGGCTTTCAGCAACGAGCTCCAGGCATGCTTTGTAGCCGTAATCTAGTCCAGTACTCCTACTCTACGGTCTACGGGGGTGCAGATCGTGGCAGGGAGCGGAAGAGGGTCCGCAAATAGCTGCTCCATCCGCACATGGGGATGTTCCTCTCGCCATGAATCCTCGTATGCAGGTGGGTGGCCTCGGCTACCCTATAGTATCTCTCTAGATCAGGCGCGCCGAGGCCGCCTAGCTTGTACGGAAGCGTGAGTGTGCTCCACTTAACCCGCGGCTGCCTACCACCCCAGGCCAAACTTGCCATAAGTTTCGTTAGGTTCACAAAGAAGGCTTTCGAGAGTATAATGGGCAAAGTGTTAAACAGGAAAAGAAAGCGCAGCAAAATCACCATCTTCATGATGGCTATACGGCCCATCAGGGAAAGCGGGAGTTTACACCACTTTTCCACGTCGTCCTCACATTTGCTATATGCCGCCCCATAGTTCTCACGGAATAGTACTTCCGAGTCCGTATGGATCATTATGCCAAGGTATCGTACCGGGTCCATCGACCAGTGTAAAGGAAATTCCATGTCAAAGCGATCTGTCACCGGGGTCAGCGGAAACACCACTGAATTCTCCCAATTGATCTTTAGGCCCCAGAGGGCACCAAAACGCACCACCTCTCGCAAAACTGGGGATAGGTTCGCTTCCGGGTTCCGCACTTAGAGTAGTGTGTCGTCCGCGTATGTCAAGATGACTATTTTATATGTCGGAAAACTAACCCCCCGGTGCCAGTGATATTCTCGTAGCGCGCACGCCAATGGTTCAGCAACTAGAACGTAGAGCAACGGGAATAGGGGGCAGCCCTATCTCGTGCCTCAGCTGATGTTAAAAGGATCCGAAACTCGATCCCCCAGTCGCACCCTGGTCGTAGGTCTCCAGTACAGCGCTCCAACCATCTGTAAGAACTGCTCCCCCAGCCCCATTCTGCGCAGGACCCTCAGCATGAACGGCCACTCTACAGAGTCGAATGCCTTCTCCATATCCAAAAAAATTGCGACCGCTTTCGCATTCTGTCGCACATGTTACAAAGTGCCTAATACTGTGCGTATGTTATAGGTCAAGTTCCTGCCAGGCACAAAGCCGGACTGCTCCGGGGCTACGATTTCCGGCACGATAAGAGATAGCCGAGTGGCCAGAACCTTGGCATAAAGTTTGGCGTCTACGTTCAAGAGGGATAGCGGTCAATACGAGCTGCAGACATTAGAGGGTTTACCAGGTTTCAAGATGGTAACCAATAGGGCCTCCCGCATCGTTTGTGGCATGCTGCCTTCCTCGCATATCTCGTCGAATAAGGAAGAATGGTGGGGAATGAGTTTGTCCTTAAATGCCTTGTAGAACCCCACTGTCAAACCGTCTATCCCGGGGGCGCTGTGCACTCGCATGCTAGCCAATGCGTCAGAAATCTCGTCTGCCTGTATAGGGGACATTAGGAACTCCCTGTCCGACTGAGCCAAAAACGGCAGCCGTATATGCTCCAGGTAGTCGTCCATGTCCGACTCTAGATCTTCTGTTTTTGTATTGTACAAGTTGCAGTAGTAGTCACGGAATTCCATGATGATCTCCTCGTCTGTCGTGGCCATGCTCAGCCCCCCCCCCACCCCCCCCCCCCCCCGAGGTAAGAAGTTCAGTCAATTTGTGGGCCCTCCTGGTGTTGCGCAATATTCTGGCTAACAGCGAGCTGGGTCGCTCGCTCTCGCCATAAGTTCTCAAGGCGGGGCATACTTCCCCATATAGCAAACCTCTCTATCCGCCTCCTCGTTGAATTCCGAGATAAGGGATCGTATTCTATCTGGTGTAGAGGGGTCTGGGTCAATAAAGAGTTGATTCTCCAGGCCAGCTAATTGAGATTCCAGGGTGCGCAGCCGCTGCCGGATGGCCTTCAAGACACTGGAATGTTTGGCCATAGCGATCCCTCGAATGAAGACATTGAATGCCTCCCAAACCGTGTGGAAAGTATCCACAGATCCTATGTTCTTCTAAAAAAAGAGGTAAATTTCCTCTGCCAGTTCCCCTCTAAAGGCGTCATCTAGAAGGGCATACGGGGGGTAGCGCCATGTGAACGGGGGGAATCCTGCGTGTCGGTGTCTCAAGGACCAGTAGTACCGGTGAATGATCAGATAGTGTGCGCGCCAGTACAGTTCATGCCAAAATTCGGTCAGTGATGGAGTGAGAGGCCAGCCAGTAGTCAATTCTAGTGTGTATGTTATGGAAGGATGAGTAGTGAGTGTACCCACCCCTGCCCGCATTCCTACTTCTCCAAACATCAACCAGGTCCAGTGTCAGAAGCTCAGCTTGGAGAGTCGCCGCAGCCGGTCTACGTAGGGGCCCGGAGGACCTATCTAACTCCGGGTCCAGCACTAAATTGAAATCGCCCCCCCAGAGCATGTGTGCTGTGGCATATGTTCTACAGCTCAGGGCCAGCTGGGCATAAAAGTCCGGGGAGTCATAATTCGGGCCGTAAACATTAACTACAATCAAGTCGTGTCCCTTCCCCACGCATCTTGATATTAAATAGCGACCCTCAGTATCAGCCCGAACCAGCCGTAGATCTAGATTGGAACGTGGATTAACCCTTGTCAGAACTCCCCTAGAGTGTGTAGTGAAACCCGCCACTGTAGAATTCCCCACCAGGCCTCTGTGTTGTAACATCTTGCTCGTGAGTTGTATATGGGTTTCCTGTATGAGAGCCAGATCTATGTGGTGTCTCTGTAAATAATGGAGCACTTTTCTCAACTTCCTGTGATCATTCAGTCCTCTGACATTCCAGGTCAACACTCTAAGGGTATCAACAGGATTTTCCGAATCAGTCACTGGGGCATTAGACATCGGAGGCGATGTAAATTGATACAAAAGCTCGGAACCAAAAGCCACGAGCATTCCCTATGTTAACTGAATAAGCCAGCGAACATTCTGAGAACTGCACCCTTCCCTCCCCTTCCCCCACCCAACCTGCCCACAACCAAAACGTTAACTCCCACACTTCCATTCTCCACCCCCCCGCCCACAGCAGACCCACCCCAACCCGGTCCGACAATAGTCCACCCACCCCCCAGCAATCCCACCCCAACTTTGAGCAACCACCACAACAGTGTGCGTAACGCGCGGGGGCCTAGGTAGCCTGGTGTCATAGTCTCTACCTACGTCTCATAACGCTTGTGTGTCCCTCCACCCGCTCCCGCCATGCACAGTGACTTCAATTAGTGCAACATTACCATAACTGTTAAGTTTGTCTGTCCCTCGCCACGCCTTTGCGATGCGCGCTCAAGGCTATGCTCAGTGAATATCCCCAATTCTAGGCGAGTCGCCACACAATGACAAGAAGAAGACTCGAGTGACAGAGTTCAGTGTGCGCAGGGATCAACTGTGTACTGTTATGTAACCAGAGCAGCTATCCGTGCCATGTATCACCCCCCTCCCCGAACCACTTATCTGAATAACTGGTAGACTTCGCAAACCGTGTTGTTTGTCCCATCACTCCCCCCTGGGGGAGCTGCTCATGGTCTTCCCGGGACATCGCAGCTCAGACGCTAGGTTATCAATCTGGCAGCGAAAGACATCAGTCCTGATCGTCCAGCCGGCTATCGTTCTCATCGTTCTCATCGTCCTCAGGGTTCCTTTCAGTGGTCGCCTTTTGCTCCCTCGACCAACGCTTCATCGCTTGCTGTAGAGCCTTGGGATCCGTGAAGATGTGGGAATGACCTCCTCTGTTGACGCGCAGCTTGGCCGGGTACAGCAAGGCATAATCCAGGCCCATCTCTGAGACGCTTTTTGTGTGGGATGAACTGTTTTCGCTCCTCCTGCACCTTCGCTGTGAAATCTGGGTATAGTGAAATGGCGGACCCTTCAAATTGCAGTTGTTGTTTTGCCCTCGCCAGACGGAGCGCAGTGTCCCTTTCTCTATAGTTAAGTAGTTTCGCTATTATGGGGCGCGGAAGCGCTGCGGGCGAGGGGCTAGTGATCTATGTGCCCTCTCCACCGTAAACATGGCTGAGAACACCCCATCTCCCAGAAGTTTCGTGAGTAGCTGTTCCACAAAGCGCTCCTTAGGGCCCGTAGATGTGCTCTCCGGAAGGCCGGTGATGCGTAGGTTGCAGCGCCGTCAACGCGCCTCCAAATCCTCTGTTTTATCCTGCAGGGCCTGCATCAGCCTCTCTATTTTTTTTGCGCCGTGTCTGTTTGCGCCTCCTCAACTTAGGTCATCCTCCTTTCGGCCATATCGTGCCTCTCGGCATGTTTATCTAGCCGTTCCGCCATCCTGTTCATTCTGTATGACATAGCGCCCATCTTTGACCCCAGGGCTGAGATGCTGGTCTGTATGCCCTGCTCCATGGAGAGCAGCATGGCCTTAATGTCTGAGTCAGTGCCCCGAGCCTCCTCTGTCCGCGACGTAGGGCCATCCTCCGTTATCGGGCTCTGCTGTAGCAACCGCTTCTGTGAAAAGGGCAGCTTACTCTGGGTTCTATCGCCTTTGCCCATCTCACCACGATGTGCACCTTAAGTCTGCGAGGAAACGTGGAGCACGTGAGATGGGCCGCATCCAACGCACGCGGTAACTCTGATGTGAATGGCGATTTTCACTCTACAATGTGAGCGTAAACGTATTTCCGGGGTATCAGGGTATAGATAGACTGCCCTCAACCCGACACGAGGGAATACCTCCGTGCTGACCCTTATGCAAGTAGGTCCGAAGCGTCCCGCGTGAATATCTCCTCGTGGTGCCGGAGTTACCGCGTGCGTTGGATGCGGCGCCTTTTAACTCTTTCTTCCAGCCATTATGCTGGGTGTGCCAATAATTCAGAATTAAGAATAGAGGCTCTCGCTATTAGTTTTAAGCAGAACCCTATGTTTTTAAAGAAGATATTTCGCTGGACGAACATATCTAGCTAATGATAAGGAGGCATCATACCCCTTATGATAAACGGCGGTATCCTTTGTTTACTCGAGTATTGGGAAACATTTATACACATTTTCCTGATGAAGGCAGGTTCTATCTGAACACTCTGCCGAAACGCGTTGATGCAAGGAGTTAATCCGGGATGATAAATTGAGGGAAATTCAAAATAACTGTTTAGTGTTTGAGTTTAGTCCTTTTTCCGTAAAGCTCCTTTTTTATTGAAATGTTGATTTTATTGTTTCATCCTGTATATGTTTCCCGATTTTTAGTTTTTAACTTATGTAATGTATGTTAATAAATTATTTTAATCCCTTATTTCTTTAGAGTGTTTACACATGTTTTGAAGTTTTTACCTATTTTCATTGCTTCCTTGTTTTATGGTCAATATTTGTTTGATCACTGTTTGTTAGTATCTATGTATTTATGTCAATTCGCCCAAAGGGAATTTTTTCTTTGACTTGTGGCATGTTGAGGCATGACCTTGAGAGTCGTAGGTGCAAATTCTGACCAAGGCATCGCTACCGTGGTCTTTTGTAGCATGATGAGATGTACACCAACTTCTGTACGGCCATAAATAAAAATTCACAACAATATATTCTTTAGCTTTGCAGAGTAGAAGAGCATCATTGCAGTCCCCAAACTTCTTTTACGGTTGACTTGTGCTTTGAATCCACCACCCCCCCTTCCAGGTGACGATCTAACAGATCTTATGAAATTGGAGAATGCATGATGACATTGGGTTGACCTGTCCTGTAGCAGGGTCTTGGCTTTGTCTGAAGCGTCACACGTCAGTAATTAGAGCGAAATACTGTATTGTAGAAACAGCCTTGATAAACCAGTGGTCCTGCTGTTGACTTATGACATCTTGGCAGTTGGACATGGCGCACCTGGTTTGTAATGGTAGATGTGACTTTTTTTGTTTTAAAGAATTACCATTAAGTGTCTTATTAGAAATTCCTACTTTTGATAAGACCAAAGGTACTTTTCTGTCTGAGAAGTTTCTGTGTATTAGTTTTGTTTTGTATGGTTGCAAATTGTTTGTTGCGGTGTAGCTTATAGAAAGCATGTATTGGTGTAGTGCATCAGAATCAGAAGTGTTCTTCATTAATGTTGTAATAGTCATTTTACATGCATTTTTTCAAGAGGAATGTAATGTGTGAGCTTTAGAAATGTGATAGTTCTAGAAATAATATCGCAACTTGCATAAAACAGTAGATGCGGTGGTACGCACTCAATTGCTAGAGGTGGGCGAGCCAAAAAATTAACTGGGAGAGCAGAGCCGGGACATGGGTCTGGCTCGGATCTTACAGCCCATGCACGATTCGAGCCCAGAAAATATTTGCAATGTAAATCACACAGCAAACAACCATATAAAATATCGTAAAGTCTCTTCAAAATTAAAACATATCTATATGTCTATATCTTTAACAAGTGGAAGCTTTAACATTAATAAGGCATATTATTGCACTGCACTGAGAAGTACTTATTAAACTTGAGAGTTGTATACAACTTGTAGACTGAACTCACATAACGGAAAAGGCTTTCACATACAATAATTAAGTAAAAAAGAATTTTGAAATAGAGTAATTACTGAAGATCACACAATTTAAGCAGGGAAACTGCAATATATCCAGGTTTTCTGGTTTTACTTTGTACAAATCAGCTAGGCAATCGGTCTCTATTTGTTTTTCTTTACTTTAGAGCTTTGTTTGTACCTCTTAGTTCATTTTCTGCAGTTTTTATTACAGCACAAATTCAACCCGAAGGCTGAGCTCTTTACATGAGCACCAATTGCATTACACAAGGTCACATGCATTGTTTATAGGCACGGATAAAGTAAATGATGTGTTCAGAATTACAAGATGTTGACGTAACGCCGAGACACTAAACGGGTTCCCCAGTTCCAGAGCTGGCAGCACTGACCGTAATACCACATTCTAGGTAGAGGCCCGAGAGACAGTAAGATAGAGGCCACATGATAGTACTGCTCGCTACAGGCTCGAGGTTACAACAGAACCTTGACCGGAGCCAGGCTTCAGGCTCATGACTGGCTTGAGCTTTCAGTGGCTCGCCAACCTCCATCAATTGGTCTTATGGTCCAGGTTACTACCAGGTCTTTGTTACCATTTAATTTCTAGGCAAATGCTGATTATCCTTATTATTTTTTTTAAATGTTTAAATGATGTTGGTCAAAACCAAAGTCACAGTTACTGAATGAACAGTATTCACTAATTGTAGTGAGCTGACCAGTGGCTTAGAATATTAAAATAAAATCACATTAACGGATTTCTCCATAGCACACAGGAATATGCAGCTGTTTTAAATTTTCCTTACAATCTGCTTTGTCAGTAATCTTTTGAAGTATTCCCAAAATGTGCTATGATTTACTGTAGGTTTCAGTTGTGTGGCTAGTGCGATCGCGTTGTAGTAAAAATTGCATAAATCCCATTAAGTGGTTCACGCTTATACGTAGCCGAACACTTTGATAATGTAGAGTAATAAAATATATTTTATTGAATGTTCCACAGAGTAAACATGCAGAAAAAAACATGCATGATTCCCTGGTAAGTTTGAAACTTGAAAAAATACTTTGTATAAGCATGTCATTTGTGGTCATATATAGGAACTACCCAAGAAATTTCTAGTTCACATGAAAATTAAGTGCCCCTTTTGAAAATGTTGTACGATTTAGATACATAGCACTTTGAAATGTTCATATCTGCTGCATTTGATGAAAGTATTGCTTAATCCATAGATTGAGAATCAGTGGGCAGTAGCGGTGTTTGAGGGCAATTTTCTTCATGTTTGTCAACTTACGTTTATATTAAAATCAGTAAATTGCAAAAGTTACTGATGTGGCCGCATCATGATCAGCACATAGGTACTAAACCTGGCTTTTTTCATCACTAGGACATTCGACTTGAAGAAATTCTGTTCACCTCATGGGGCTAGGTCCCAAAGTGTACCTCACAAGGAAACAGCAGCGAGTTTCACTCGCATCTTCCCCAGAATCGAAGATTAAAGAAGTCTGTGGCTGGGTGCTTCTGAAATATAGTTCAAAGGAAACCTAATATAAACTTTAATCTCCATTGTTTGGAAGTGTGTCATTTGGCCCTTCTGAATCTGGCGCAAGTTCTCCCAGTAACATGCTATAGTTTTAATCATCTGTTGCACATAGGGACTTTCAGCTTGTAGGGTAAGTGGCTCTGATACTTTTAGGACTAATTTCTCATAACTATGACTATGACATGCAAAACTTTACAATGTAAATGCAAGTAAATGGGCGATCCTTGTGCTTTCAGCTAGGGAAGATAGAAAGCTATTTGATATGCCGATCTTTGAGCGATTATAGTTTAAGTGCCTCTTGTGATTATAATTATTAGCAGCCAAGGCTTTGACTCTTGTGCTTTGTTTTACTGTGTACCCTAGTAAAAAAGAAATGGAATTTATTGGAAGTTCTCCCAATAATGGATTTGTCTAAAGTTCTTGAAAAGACTTTGAAGAATGTTCCAGCAATTTAGAATTGTTTACCCTGCTATCCCTGCACAGCCTGTTCCCATCTTGAAACGTTGACATGATCATCCTTCGGCGCTCCGCCTTCTTTGCTGAACTTTCTACCCCAGGCCTTCCAAAACTCCTTCTTACTCACCCTGCATGACCCACCTGGCTGTTCTTCTTATGACAATGACAGTTCCAAGCGGGTGAAAACTTGGAAATGACCAAACTGCAGCATTTGCATATCCACTTGCCCAATTGGGGCACTTGCACCTGGATTGATTTGCAGCTTTAAGAGGTACACCAATCCTCCCTGTAGAACAAATGTAGCCGGGGGAGCAGCTCTGATGGCAGATGCTTGGTAAGTTAATATGATAGCCTTTGACTGTCTTGGAATGGCCTCTCCTGGTACTCAGTATATTTTGGAAAATGTGTTTGCCATAGTATGCTGGGAGTATGCCACTGAAATGGACAGAATCTGTCAGGTTCCCTCGATTAATAGTGTTTTATATGCTCTCAAATCTACATAGAGCCCTAACACATAGGAGGTAGGTCAGACGTGGCAGTCACATACTGTTTGCTTATCAGTCTCTTTGTGCAGAGACCCAGATTAGGTTTGGGTTTTGTCCATCAGCTCAACCATGGACCACCGTAAACAAACCTGAATAATAAATACAAAACATCAACTCTCGGGCACATAACTGACAGGCCACAACAGTCTCCGCCTATAAAACTGTCTAAGAACACCTCTTCCCAAGAGAGGGAGCATAATGTGCACCCACATATTGTACTTGGTCTTGATTGAACCTATACTGCAGAGATGGCACTAGCTCAATGAACGACCTACATCGTTGTTGTTAACCTGCATTTGCTTGTTCGTTGTTTTTCTATTTCATATTGTAAAGTGCTCTGGTTCTTAATCCTGTCAAAGTGCAAAAATATATAAGCATGCACTTTTAAACACTGATTCCGATATGAATAGTCTAAAAATAATTTGTAAATCTTTGATTGGCTTGTAAGATTTAAATTCATGGAAGCTTTCCAGAACGTGGTTACATTTCAGTAACTTTTGTGCAACAATAACTTGTGTAGAGATAGCTGTTGAAAATGAATCAATAATGAGAAGACTGGAATTTTGAGAGCTCCATGAGGACAGTGGAATGGCTCAGGGCCAGTATTGGCTGTTGGAATCTTTACGCACCAACCTTCCAATGTTTGTCTTGCTATTTCTCCTTTTTAATGTAGAACATTGTACACTTCGTGAATGGAATGTCTTTATAGGATTCATCCAGAGCGAAACCAATACCTGATCAGGGATCAATACTCAATAATATCACAAAACAATGACCCATACTCATTCACCCGAATCCCTGATGCGCTGGGGTCAATTTATATATGTTCAATGCTTTTCCTTCTATTATTCATGTGTGACATCACAAAATACTAAGTTATACATCAACTTTCCTTATACTTGGTTGATGAACCAATTAGTTGAATAGTTAATGGTAATGATAATACTATCTAACTATTCAGTCAGCTAAATAATAACAGACTCTCTGTAAAGTTAATAAAGTTATATCTCAATTTAAATTATTAATTGCTCAATGCATACGGTCACAGCTGCAAACAATGACATTCACAAAGGGAGAGAAAACATCAACAATTTCAAATAGATACAAACTCATAATACAAATATGACATTGCGCATGAAGGAGTGAATAGATTAAGAGACATCAGTTTCAGCTAAATTAAATGCAAAACAGAATACATCTAACGGAGGGAATAGATGAAAAGACAATAGTTTCATCTAAATAATACGTATCAATGTGCCTATGATGGAGTGGATAGGTGAAAAGACAAAAGTTTGAGACAAAATACATTTGCAAGTAATTTTGCAAGAATAAGTTTGAATAATACAAACCTAAAGCTGAGGAAAACCACCCCCCCTGGCCAAGGTGATGGTGGGGTCCCCTGAAATAGAATCAGGGAACAAAGATTTCAGGAGCAAGACAGGGACAGGAACAGCTAGGCCTCTTTGCAAACCAACGAACAGCAACACATTCACCCTTATTCTCTTTCTCCCCGTAAGTCTTCTAAACCGCACCCCTAAAGGCACCCGAGTTATACCATAAAACCTACATGTCCGTCCCACGTCAGTAGAAAGATTTTACAAAACTTGACAGTTGATTGGTGGACTTAGGGGGTGGCCCTGTCACACCACTGTGACTTCATCCCTATTTTAGTCATGTTATTGTTCTACATCCTTTGCCGTAGACTAATTCTTGACTCATTCTCACGATTTTAACATATTATACATTTAAACATATTTATTCATAATTTTCAGCAATGTTTGCGGAATGAGTCTTTAGTCCCTCGATCTGTGAAAAGCAGCGAGTCTTCTAAGACCCCCAATGCTGCCTGGAGCAGGGTTCACCTCTAATTCACTTTGGGTTCGCTATCAAAATAATGAGGCAAGCCCTGGAAACTGGAAGACAAGAAAAAGGTTTATTTCTCATGAGGAGACCACGTCAACTGCAGACACCGGGATGTCTGAGGGAGGTGTTCTGCTGGTATCTCCTTTGGCTCTTCCTTTTATACAGGTTTGACACAATGCATTTGTTTCATCAACATGGTTACACAAGCTTGGAGTCCCCGCCCCGGGCAGGTTGCCACACAAGCCCAACAGTAATTCTCTTCCCACCCAGGTCAAACAGACAATCTTATCTTGCAGCTGGACCTTGCTTCAGGGTCTAAAACATGTGAGACCGGTCAGATCTAAGAGTCTGTTCTGTTGATAAAAACAGGTCCCATTGTTGGTAAAAATAAGTCTTGCTGTTTGCAGTGCAATAAATCATGTTGCAAGGGTCTTTTTAGTGTCTGAAACCTGTTTGTGTAACTAGGTGCGGTGAGGGGTAGAGTGTTCAAAGGTTTGCCTGCAAACCGAGATGAGAGGAAAAAGTTTGTGGCAGCAAGTGGCTCTGAGTTTTGTCGTGACAATAGGGTTTATAGCCCCCAGCACATATACCAGGTTTGGTCAGAGGGGTGCTAGTAAGGGCAGGGTGAAACAAAGGTGACCAACAGAGTACAAAATGGCTGTGATGGATTAAAATGACTGCAGCTTATATGCACATAGAAATTTCCACCAGACAAGATGGCGCAAGCAATGTTCACGATTGTCATTTTGCTTTTAACAGATGGTCACATCCTTTGGCAAGCACTCAAAATTCTCCTTCAGCATATCGGCCTTGAATCTTTTGTGTCTCATCTGCTGTGCTCAGGGCTTCTTTCTTGCCTTAGACAGATCAATTTCACTCCTTACTTCAATCCCTCCTCTATCACGCCAAGTTAAGGGAATAGTGATTATTCGGCTCACTATATCAAATGGAACATAAACATTCATTCATTATGTGATAATGCACTTTTCACTGTTGACCACCCACCTTTGCACTATTTCCTATTAACGTTTCCTAGCATAAATTTTAGGCAAAAGCAGCATTATTTATTATTTCAACGCAAGATGCAACATGCAAAATACGAAATGCACATGCGGCCTAGTCATGCATTATTTCTCGTTTCTTTCAAAGCACACTGTAAATACGGTTTTAGTTCTTTCATATATTATTTCACATTAGTGCATACATGCGCAAAGCTATTTCCCTTGTGTTTATGTAAGGTGCATGTTTGTTTTTTATTACTATTTGCTGTTAGTATGTATTATGGGGGTATTCATTCGAGCAGGTTACTTTTTGCGAAATCCTGTTCCATCAGGATTATAACCCATCTGCCTTGGGCTGTTCCCTCTGTTAGAGACCCTCTTCCTCTTTATAGGTACTCACTTGCAGCACAGGCCAATAACCCAAGTTCATGGCCTTTAACAACCAGTATAACCCATGGCAGCGGGCCATACTGCCATAAAATATATCCACAGATTAACTGGCTTTCATCTCTGATTACGTAACTGATATTTGCTTGCTTTTTGTGAACATTGGGCCATATACATTGATGAACCCAAACACTAAGGATATTGGGTTAAGATTAAAAAAATAGATATATATAAATATGTGTATATGTGTATATGTATGTTTGTGTGTGTCTGTGTGTATATATATATATATATATTAGGCATAAATATTTGCATAGGTAGGAAAACGCTAATCTTCAGTTAGTAAGTGATCGGTGAACTGGAGTACCATTTGAGCATATGAGAACATTTAGTACTAGCTTTAAAATTGGTGGAGTACTACACAATTGAATCACATTATGTTATTGTGTTGTATCATATCATATTGTGTTATTTGTATAGTGCTTCATAACCGTCATTGCCTCAGTGTGCTTTTGAGTCACTTGCTTTATATCTCACTTAATGTACTGGTCTCTGGTTCAGTATTGAGAATGCAGCTTTTTTATTATGACATACCAGTTATCTCTAAAGCAGGGCTATCCAACAGTGTGTGGCCCTGGCCCGAAACATGACAGATTGGTCATGGTAGATCCATGACAGTGTGTGTAAATGATTTGCTTTTATACTCATATATAACACACTTTTTTCCAGTGTGGCTGGCTTGAAAACCTGGCACAGCTCATGAATCTGAAAACAAAATAGGAACTCCCCGTTGTACAGATTTCTTTTATTTTCTTTCTTTGCAATTTTTATATAATATCGTATTTTAAAAATCAAATTTAGCTGTATCTTAGAGCAAGTGCCATCTGCCTAAGAGTTATCTTAAGAACTTTTTTATAGAATTCTTAGTTTGGCGGATGTGGAACATTATTAAAATGTAATATTTTTTGAATTCTTAAATTGATTTATTGCGCATGACCTTGAAGTTGATTTACTTGGTGGGAGAGGATGAAAAACACACTCCTGCTGACATGACTTTGCAAATCAGTCTAGCATTTGAAACTTGGTCGGAGCTAAATTAGTTAATGTTTACATTGATCCGAAGGGAGACGTGTGCAGTGCCATTTATTGCACAGAGATTTTAATTGTTTCGACCAGGTTATTTCTGGGCATAAATATACCGGATTGCATCCCCACCTGGGTAAATAGTGTGTTAATTGGCCTTCCACATTTCCAATAGCTTTTGCCGTCGGCTGATAATTTCCACACCTGCACTGTCAAAGGTCATTGGAGTAGTATAAACAAGACCTCTCAACCTGACTGACCTTTCTGTGGCGGCAAATATCATTTGGCTGAGCAGCCGGAAATACTAAGGCTCAGTGTGACAAGCCTTAGCAAGAGTTTGGTACCACTGTGACCCTCCACATATTATGGTTAAGATTTATAAAAAATAAAAAAAATCACAGTCCTGGGCGAACTTTGAAGACTGTAACGCAGTTCTCGAATTCGATTTCATTTAAAATGCAAGCTTAATGATAAGTTACTTCCTAAGTTCAGTAAAATAAATGTTTCCTTCTAAATGTAGAAATAAATCGAAAATATACTGGCAGGGAGGAAAATTAAAACTGGTTTAGACCTGTGTTTCAAAGCAAATATAACCTCGGAAATCGAGCTACCCTTGCTAAGCCTCAAAGCCAGGTGAGCCACATTTTAACTGCATACCAGTGGGGAACTATGCTGTTTTAATTGAAAATTGTCTACTGGCCAGAGAGCCACGGCATGCTCAAACATTGCTCGAATCAGAGGCCTGGATAGGAAAGAAGTATCTGGGACCCAATTGAAGGACAATCCGTGGGAGCTTGGGCCATTGGCACTCTCCCTTCCTTTATGCAACTCAAGAGAATAGAAGTCAAGCAACATACTGCATAATAGAGAACTTCTGTAACACAGTATGATCTTAAATAAAACTGGAACTTTATTTTTACCCTTACTCAGAACTCGAAGTTTTAATTAAATGCAGAAGAATGGGAAACTACGGCTTGCAGTTATAACAGACCTTTCCATGGCTATGTGTAACCTGATGTTTATTACCATTGTTTGGGGGAAGTGGCCATGATAATCGATGATGTTCCTCCCCTTCCTCAAATTTGTTAATAAAAAGGATATTATACTATACACATCTGCATATATGCTTTATGGCATGGCATTTGTTTTCATATATCTTTGTTTTAACGAAGGGTATTTAACCAACACCAGGATGCAAGAGGTTAACTTTGTGCGGGATGGTGAAATCTCATTGAACAGATCTTGTGACTATTAGGCAAGAAGTTGTTATATAATTGTTGCATGCAACATCTGAGGCAAAATGAATAGTTTTACACATGTAAATTTTGCTGTACTGTGGTGTCCCGGGGTAGGTGTGGGCCTAGGGGAGGTGCCGGTCTCTACAGGGTTATGACGCACAAGGGAAGCAGAGTCTGAGGCTTTAAGTAAGCTTTTTAGGTTTCGCCTATTATCATTCGCTTGCAAATGTAATAGGCGAAAATTCAAGTTCTCCATCGACTCGTCAAACCACTGCGGTTTTTCCACAGTGCATGTGAGTCACGTGACCACAAAAGCGGGTAACGTGAACACACAAGCACGCGCATCTCCCTAATCCGCCTGCCACACTCATCCCCTCGCTCGCATTCCCGCCCCCCCCACCAGGCTCTCCCGCCCCCATCCGGCTTCCCTCCGGCCATTTGCCTACATACACTCTCCAAGCGCATCGCGCTTTCGCACACAGGCATTAACTCCCACGAGCAGAAGGCAGCTATAGAGCGAAGTCTGGCATCCATCAATGAGGCCTGGCTACATTCTTGCTGGTGTTATCTTATCTCGAGTGGTTGCTTGTCACTGTAATTCACTTTCGAAAGTGCACACACACCGGCACAGCGTGAAGGATGCATGGTGGTATGACAGCCACTCTAATAGATGTTGTTTCAACCGCAGCGCTTGCGTTCACAGAAAAAGGAATTCCAGGGCTCAGTGTGGATATGAACATTACGTACATGAATGCAGCTAAAATTGGAGACTCGGTGTTAATCACTGCTCAGATTTTGAAGCAAGGAAGAAGCCTCGCCTTTGCCACAGTAGATGTCACGGACAAAGCTACTTGGAAATTGATAGCACAGGAAAGACACACAAAGCACATTGGGAAGTAATGGCAAGCACATTTCTAATTTCAATTTGAAGAAAGCTTGCTTACCCTTTCACATGAACCTTAAAAGATCCACGCGTGTGGCGTTATTGTTTTTCTCCTATTATCTCGGACTGGTTTAGATCTTTTTTCACATTTTTATGTTGTTTCTGTGTGAGATGCTTCCATTCTTAAAGTGAGAGTACATCAGAAATGCTTTGAAGCTATTTTCAACTTTGTGGATGTTCACTCCTTCCCTATGGCCACCCCCCTCTGTCATTGTGCCGGAAAAAAACACATTCCCTCCTCTAACCAAACACTTAAGACTGGACAAAATGGACATTGCATAGTATGACGTGTTTATTTGTTTCAGTTAATGAAAACCTTTGCAAAAGATTAAAAGAAAATAAGAATAATAAACAAGCACTGGCGTTGCCAATAGGTTTCGCATTTGGAAAGTTGGAGCTATTGGTTTTGTAAATGACATTTTATATTTATATATTGTTATTGACCATGCCAATAACGATATATAAATATAAAATGTCATTCACAAAACCAATAGCTCCAACTTTCCAAATGCAAAACCTATTGGCAACGCCAGTGCTTGTTAGTGAGGGTTTTATTTTTATATAAGTTCTTCGTTTCCTGCTTGTGATTCTCTCTCTTGCAAATGCCGCCGGGTCGAACGCAGGCTTCGCGGTATCCAGCTTGTCTCTGGTATTCAGTCTCCACTCGTCCAGACAAGGGGCCGGAAAAGAAGGAAAGAGAGAGAGAGAGAATTAGGTCGCTGTATACCTCTGGGGATTAGGGGCTGGGAGTGAAGGAAACCAGTGATACTGTGTTCAAACAGGCAATGACGTGAGGTTGTGCTCGTGAAGGGTAACTGGTGATGTAGGTGCTTTACAACTAATGGACGGACAGATTACTCAGTAGGGAACCGGCGTCCCACCCAGCCCGCCACTCTGCCCCGTACCTGCTGGAGCCACGCTCCTCCCGTGGAAGCGTGGCGGGCGAAGCGTGGTAACGTTCGCCTCCTGGCTTCTCCTCTTCTTCCGTCGTCGAGTCTCTTCGTTCCCCAGACTCCTCCTGACTTCTCCGCTCCTCGTCTCCGGCTCAGTGTTCACTCTTCTCCTTCAGGGAAACTCCGTCCGCCTCTTCCTGGATTCGGCCCCCTTATGACGTCTGCATGCTCCTCAGTAGGGGAGGAGTCTCGTCTCTACTGTGTGTCTCCTTAAAGGGGCCCGGTACCGCTTCTTCGGTTGTCGGCCACCAATAGTCCGGGTCACCTTTTTGTTTTTCTTAATCTTCTCTTACTGGCACAGTTCTGACATTTGAAATTGATTTTGCTTGCTTTCACTTACTATAAGTAAATTCTGTACACACTATTGGGCTGCCTTAGTGATAGTAATAGTGTGTGGTGCCTGTCCACACTTATAAAGCTGGAAGGGGCCCACATGCTCTTTCATTTCAGCACACCTGGAAAGCTTGTATATTTCATAGAAAGTGATCCACTGTCGAATAACTTGAGAAGCCCCATTTTTCTCCCTTTAAGGCAGTGAGGGAAATTTGATGCCCATTCTGTGCACAGTTGACACGTTTTCTGGAGATCAGTTATAGATGGAGAAGACCCAGCTGTTTGTCTTTTAATCTCATTGAATGTCAAGTGTGGTCAGAAGACATTGTTCTCTTCAGGACAGAGATGGACCCCATAAATCTGAAGACCGAAAAGAAGTCTTTAGGAATTTCTACATTTTGACTGCTTACTTGAGACTCTGCTAATGTTAATTTAAACCCTTGAGAGGATTAAGAAAATTACCTATACTGAATACATATCTAGTTATATTCTTTCAAATTAAAACTATGGCTGGAATGTCTATTAATCTTATTGAGCATTTCGCAAAGGTCTGAAGAAGTTGGAGGCTAGTTAAGACACATTGGAAGAGAGTATAAACAGAAAGAACTTGAGCACAAAGAAAGCAAGCAGAAGCGAAAGAGATGGGGAAATGTTTCTGGCTTGAATATATTTTTTTCTGGCTGCTTTTGGTTTCTAGCCCGGCCCTAAAGAATCATTATTTGTATGAGTCTAAAAAGATTTGGAATGGTGGGTTCGGATGACCACGGTTATTAAGCCAACATCTGGGTACCTATTCCGCAAAACCATGTGAGAAACGCAGGTGTATTTGCAATGTTGCAAGATATGTTCTTAAGCTAGATGAAGCTGATGGTCAGCGCAGGGTCCTGGAGTGAACATTTTCTCCAGTCTGGCAAGAACATTATGTCAGGAATTCTTTTTGATTTAGACCAGAGTTCTTTACGTATTTATACCTTGGCAAATAATTTCGACTTGTAGCTTGTTGATACTTTGTGACTGTTACCTACCAAGCTACCACAAAAGAGGTAGACCTGGTGTTGATTATTGTTTCTCATTTTTAAGAAAAGGGATATTTAGTGACCGATTTGGTTTGAATTTCATTATTAAGGTGTTTATGTAAAATACCTACGTAGTACGCGAATTAGTGGTCGCAGGGATTTTCACTTTGTCAAATTGCAGGTTAAACGCACAACTCCCAGTTTACAATTACCCTGTTATAGATGTTGTAAGTTGACAATCCCCATGAACCACAACAGATTTTCTTGAATATATATCAAACAGCATTAATGTTGTGGAGAGTACAAACTTGGAAAGCAAATCCTCTGTAATGTACAGCAAACAATGATCATTTCCCAGAATTAGCAACGCACGAAAGCATGCGTTCAGTCACAATCTTAGGGTAAAACCTTGGAATAGCTCTATGCACCGCCAAGAACTTTCTGTTATAAATAATTGGTTCCAAGAGTAACAAAATTGTAGTTCAAAATATAGATTGGAATCCCTCATCAGTGTTGGTAGGAGAAATTAACGGTGGTCCACAAATTAAAATTTGACCAAAAGGATTAATCAAAAGGGGACATAAGAAAATATTATCTGGCTCATTGTGGACTAAAATGAAATCAGAGTATTCGGTTTTTGACCATCCTCTACACCAGTGGTTCTTAACCTGTTATCTAGTGTAGTAAATCTCAGATTAGTTCATGGGAACAGTGCAAGCACATCAAACAGAATTTAGTATGGACAGTGAGTGGCCTCAATGGATTATAGAAAAGCTCCAAAATTCCCATTCAAATGTAGTTTTTAAAAATATATTTATGAATTAAGTAAAGTATTCGAAAGTTTATATGTTTGTTTGATGAATTCTTGTTTGTGTCGTTTTCTGTATTGTTTTGTGGTCCAAATTGTCGAAAATGTAATTACTCAGTGGGGGTTTCCCAGACACTAATAATTTAATGGGGGTCCCCGGTTTCCAGTAATGATTATGCAGGGGGCCGCAGAGGTCAAAAGGTTAAATACACTGATCTACACAGAACCCCTGCAGCCGGTTCCAAGCTTTTTCCTGACGGACTACATGCAGAGGCTGAAACAGCTATGCAAATGCATACTAAGGTCACTAATTGGAATATATGATGTTACCCCGCAAACAAACACTCCGCATACCATTACAACAAATTTTTCACCACGCAAATTCAATGACCCCGCAAGGTATTACGACAAATCAAATACAACGAAATTTCTATGCAAAAGTATCAAAAGCACAATTACCCAGCTAATTAAAACACATGCTATTACAACTAAAAATAAATGGGACGGGATGCCAAGAAAACAGGGGTTTTAGGTGGGTAAATAATTTTCAAAAAATGTAATTTTAACTAAAACTCGTATTAATTGAAAGCTGTACATTTCTTAATAATTTTAACAATGTTACTTCTCCACTACACTCAAACCCTACCCTACCCTGCACGACCACCCAACCCTACCCTGAACCCTAAAACACTACCCTACACAAACACCACAACACTACCCTAAACCCTAATACACTACCCCCTGCACGACTTTCCCCCTACCGCCAGTCCGGTCCCTACACTGAAACAGTACCCTGCACGACCCCCCCATATCCCCCCCCGACACTACCCCAACCCCAGGTCTAATCCCCTGTACCTCGAGCTTCTCGTGGTTCCTCTCTCCTGGTTCCTTCTTCGTCTGAGGGGCGGTGCACAGTGCACGTCGTTTTGAGGAAACTGAAGAGGCTCTGTTTCCTCACAACGAGGTGGATCGTTAATTACATCGTATGCGTTGTAAAAGCGCATGCAATGCATTGGTCAATTACTGGTAATGGTATGCGGGGTAATAGACAGCGTTGTAATACAACATGCTTTGTAATTGAATTCGGGGTAATAGTATTAGTTATTAAAAAAAGTTGTGAAGGATATTTACCCACAAATTGTAATCATTTTGTAAATTCTAAGCAAAGGTTCAACTATCTTAATATACAGGCTGGCAGCCGTTAGTTTACATGTGATTTGCATTAGCTAAAATTTGACACTGGTATTTCACCCTCATTAATGCTCATCAATCCATATGTGTTAATATACTTTGATGATAGTGTATGTGTAAAGTTAAATAATAGTAGACCATATCAAAGGGACAATAGAGAGAGTTTAAAAAAGTAAGTACAAATTTCAGTGTGCCTTAGCAAAGAAACATGCCAGATGCCGGTCTCATCCGATCCCTCAGCTTTAAAGAAATATGATCTTGACATATTCACCCAGACACACTTGTTTGTCTCCGATATCGTCTTGCATTGAATAATAAGTGTCTTTTTCATAAATCCGAGGGCACCCAAGCTGTAAAAAGGACCATAGATATTTGTACCAAATGTATAACAATGCCGTAGTTTTTCATTGCTGGTTATTATCTTACATTGCCTTGTTTGTTTCTTCACAGTGTGCAAGGATCCTCCATACAAAGTGGAAGAATCGGGTTATGCTGGCTTCATTTTGCCAATTGAAGTATACTTCAGGAATAAGGTAGGCAGTATATTTTGTTCTCTTTTCAACTCTATTATTATGAATTTCTCCTAAATTTCTAAAGTAAACTTTTTGTTTTTTAGTTTATCACTCTTTTTAAGTGCTTTTTTGTGCAAAAGTGTATTAGAATTAAATGAATGTAATTCAAACTGTGCTGTACAACATCAAATAGTATGCATATTTTTCTGATATAATCCAATTCTCAATAATAGATGTATCAGAGATTTGTGGCTGTTGTAGCAGTATGGCACATGGCAGCCAGAAATATAAAATAAAAAGTAAAATAAACAATATACAGATAGTCCTGCAATAATACAGACACGTTGAAATATTCTGAAAACTCATAAGTAGATTTGTAACTGATTAGAATAATATGATATGACAAAATTAGATTAGACTAACAAACATAAAACGAGAAGTACAACATGCTGGACTACTTTTAGCAAGAGTGTAAATATGAGGAAAGGTAAAGCTTTTGAGGGGCGTGGCTTGGACAGCAATGGGGATAGTTGCCTGAATCCGACGCTCCGTTAAACCCTGGGAGCAAGCGAGAACTTATCGAACCCCCCCCATGGTGTGTTAAGAGAAAAAGAAAGCACCTCCAACTACGTCGGAAAGGCTCGGAGAGCTGTGCGGAGGTCGTACAGCAGGGAAAACCAAACTTAACCTGAAAAGAACAAACATTGGAAATGCAATAGGTCTAGCATTAGGAAAGTTTGAGCTATTGGTCTTATAAATGACATTTTTTTATTTGTGTTTTTTAAAATAGCTAAATTAATAGCTTTGTCATTTACAATAGTTATCACTTTCGCAAATGTGACACCTATAGCATTTGTAATGCAACATGGTTTGTATTTACGTGACTTAGATGTATTGATATTACAAATAACAATGGCTTTTAATTTGTTTAAATAATTACTTAAATAATTTATTTAATTTGTAATGGCAATAGCTTAAACTTTTGTAAATAACTTTTGTGAAGATTATGTTCAGTGTTTTTTATTGCGACAAAAATCCAAGAACGGAAGTGAAATATTAACTTTTTTTGTGATTTGTGCGACCTTAATCAGATTTGACAGCTTGACGTTCCAATCACTGCATTTTTCAGTGGTGACCATTAAACTCACTAAACCACAAAGGAAAGGCACGAGAGCCAGTATATGGAGAGTGAGGGGGTGTGCAGCCTGCCTCACATGAAGTGGCGGTGGAGCGCGGCTATGTTAGAAGCCACCGAACTGCTAATAATACTGCTAATAATAGGTGTATGGTCACCATTTTAAAGTTAACCTCATACCGAACTGCTAACTAAACTATGAGACATGTCTCGTACCTATACTTCAGCCAGGTTAGCAATTACTTTGCATCAGTAAAAACGCAGTATTCTTGTCCGTTTATTCTAAAGCAATGCATGCTGGTACTTGTAGTCTTGCTTCTCATCAATGGATTGTAGTGCATTCTACAAAAGCCACCGAAATTAACGTTATCCTTAATTACGTATTTAAATTCAGCAGGTGAAGATTTTAGTCTACAGTAAACTGGCTTACTGTTGCGATCTACCAAAAATGTATACATCCATGTTCATGGTGTAATTAATTAAGCCTGGGGAATACGTACACGACTAGCCTGCCTTTTAATTTTGCATAAACATAACTCGCGCTATCGGATGAGATCTCTACTACATTGTCAGTGTTCTTTGCATTAGCTGTGTAACACTCAAACACACTGCTACAAAGACATGTCGAAGTTTGCTGCTCACTTTCTGCCCACTCCTTAACCCATGACAGCTACTTCAAACATTGCTTATATTCAGAATATGAAAGCATTTGAAAATGATGATATGGCGAAGTACATGTTCTTTTTACAGAATGTGTGTTCCATGCCAGGAAGGGCGATCACCGAAGCCTCTGGTTTCCAATGATTCTAAGTCTGTCCAAGAGACACGTTGCCACGCGCCATTGGAGCTCTGGTTCCGCCCCGCATAGCTTAACAGAAAATAATGTCATTCTTACATACCAGCCGGCGCAAAATTAGCACATTGGAACAATTAAGAACTGCTAGCATTAACAACTCATCTGATGGAGAAAAAAACAATCCCAGTGAAGGTTTATTTGGGTATTTTTTATAACTGTTGCCTAAAGTCCGTTAATTAATGTTCATATTATTTTTCTGACCGCGGTTTCCTTGGTCTGCTTAAGCTTTCTGCGAATGCTGTCCTTTACAGTACTCTCATGCTGCAATGGTGAAAGAGAAGGTGGGGTGGGAAGGGTGGGAGATCGAAACCTGACACAGACAGAAGAAATGCGTGCAGATGCAATACTTAAAGATTAGGCTGGGGCGGCCGTCGTACTGATTATACTGATTATAATTAAAATGTTACCTGCAGAGTTAAGGTTGAATTGAGTTGCAGCGTTGTTATAAAGGGAAGCCCACGAATGTGCGCAAACAGCTGTTCAAAACAACGAACGAAAGTAGACAGAGAAAGGAGTGCAGGGAAACAAAGAGAAATATTAAAATGAGCAATAATAAAAGTAACAGGGCCAGTCGCCATCGGCAAGATTCATCCACGAGAAGGAGGGACAATCGTGAGCAATTAACCCCAGAAAGGCAAGATATTTTAAAAATAGAGGGCTAGGCGTCCCGGCAGACAGCGCACTAATTTGAGCTCGGACACTGTTGTAGAAGCAGGGGGCGGAGCGGGGAGAGCGGCGATGAGGGAGAGACACGGCCTGGCGGCCGTGAATAGTGTGAAGCAGCAGGGGCCTTTGAAGTGAAGCTAAGCTTCACTTCAAAGGTGTGGGAGGAGTGCGGCTGAGGCAGAGCGCACACTGGGGGAAGCTTGTGGAGCGGAGCGGGAAGAGCTGCTGGGGAACAGATGGCTGGCAATTTGATGCTGTGCACGCGCATTTTAGGTCAATGCACTTGCGCATTGACCTAAAAGCGCACGGGCACAGCATCAAATCGCCAGTCTAGGTAAACCTCTGTTTAAGCCCCTATAGTCTCGTTCCGCTCAATGCGCATGCGCATTGAGAGGCGAGACCTAAAAAAGAGATCCGCGAGAGAGCAGAGACCCCAAGATGGCAACTGGGAATGGAAGGGTTCCTGCAGCGGCAAAAAAGAATGCTGGAACACTGGACACCCCATCTCACTAATCAATGTAGACTGCAAGGTATACGCCAAAATCCTAGCCTCAAGGCTACACACTGTTCTCGTATGTCTGATAAGCAACTCTCAGGTGGGATTCCTAAAGACGCGCATGTCACATGATCACACCAGACTCCTATGCCACATACTGGAACGGGCCGCAAGGACGGAGGAACCAGCAGTGATGATCACACTAGACGCAGAGAAAAACGTTTGATAGGGTATCCTGGCACTTGATCGAGCAATGTATGGCATCATACAATTTGGGAGAATTGTATACACGGAAAGTAATGGCTCTAGACGAAAACCCCAAAGCTCATATAGTAGTCAATGGGGCGGTCTCAGAACCCTTCACCCTACAACGGGGGACATCAGGGACATCGGGTCCAATGAGGAGATGAGGGGGATGACCATCGAAGAGGCCACATTTAAACTAGCCGCATACGCGGATGACATCCTCATAGTCACAGAGAGACCTAACTCCTCCATCTCGGCCCTCATAGAGACAATAGGGAAGTACTCAACCCACTCTGGCTACAAGCTGAGCAAAGATAAGTAGGAGTGTAAGCCACTAAACATCCACACCACTAGAGAGATACTGGGGACCTCAGGCCTTGCGTGGCAAACTGAGTTCATCAAATACCTGGGCATACAATTCGGCAAAGACCTCAAAGCAACATTCGACCAAAACGAAACACTACTACTAGAAAAGACAAAAACGCTGTTGGAGGCCTGGCCACCTATATTCCTGACATGATGGGGGAGAGTAGAGACAATAAAGATGATGATCACCCCAATGGTCAATTACCTGTCGGGTATGCTACCGCTCGTACTCACGGAAGAGTTTAACCATAAAAAGGACAAAATGATAAACAAATTCCTTTGGCGGGGGAAAAAGGCGAAAATAAGCCTTAAAAAGCTAAGACTAAACAAAAAATTGGGGGGAGTAAATGTGGCAGACTTTAGAACATTTCAAACTGCTTTTCTAGCGAAACAGGGGCCCTACTGGGTCCTGCCTAGCCAGGAGTATATGCCGGTCTGGCTCAATATTGAGAGAGACATACTAGGCAATCTGGAGCCAATAGCGCTCCTTACAGCCAACAAACAGGCACTAGTAGCAAGCCCAATACTCAAAAACACTAAAAAGGCCTTGCTTAAAGTAGATCAAAAAATGGAACACAGCGTGAAGAACTCAATGTGGCAATCAATATGTGCAAACCCAAAGATAAAATATAGGGGGAAACCGCTCTCCATAGACACATGGAAAAGACTGGGTATCTCATACCCTGCACAGCTGGAAGAGGATGGAAGCCCCTCCTGCTCAAGCTAAAAACAAAGCACAGTCTACCAGACAAAGAACTGCACAACTTCCTTAAAATCAAAACAGCCCTGTCCAAAGCTAAACTATCAAAGCACAAACCCTCAATCATCCAATACATGACAAATATCAACAGAATAGGACATCAGGTATCACACCTATTCAAATTACTATGACCCAGCTCCTCCAAACTTAACGACAAAACAGTTACTTACTTGGAGAAAGAACTCGGCACTACACTCGGCAAGAAGGAATGCCACCTCCTCTGGGCCTCCCCCATGCAAAACAAAATATCCCCGGCTTTAGCGCAGACTAAATTCTGGCTCCTACACAAAACATACTGGATCCCAGCACGCCTCGCGACTCTGGGCCTGAGGGAAAATGACCAGTACTGGAATTGCGACAAGGATAAGGGGGACCTAGCACACCTTATCTTCCACTGCCCCAAAGTTAAAAAAAAAAATTGGGAAAAAATATTCACCTTCATAAATAAAACACTAGGATGCACACTTTGCTACTCTCGCCACTGCATTCATGACAACCAAGATAGACTCACAGCAAGAAAGAGACCTGCTGGATCTCCTACTAACACCGGCAGTCAAAATAGTACTCCCCATTTGGAAAGACACCTTCAAGGCAACTTTCAAGGGTTGGCTTAACTGAGTGACGTACCTTCGAGGCGCTGACAACACCGCCCTGCGAAACTCACCATGGAGACATGCCAACAAGGGGATGTGGGCGACCTTGGACGAGCTCTTAAATCCATATGACCCGCCATGAATAAATACTAACAAATCAATCAAGTGGCTCTACACCGCATCCCTCCAGGTTTCAAGACTCTCATGAGAAGAAAGTAAACTTCTGTATGTTATCTCTTTTTCTCCCTACCTTAATTCCTTTCCTTTCCCATTTTGTCACACTACCTTCCCCTTACAACGACAGTGGATAGGGGGACAGCCAAGCTTATATACTGTGTAACTGTACCACCGTTAACAGCCAATGTGGGCTGCAACCTTGTAACGACTATGCGCTGATGTTTGTTTTATTTTTAGAAAACAATAAAAGATATTTTGAAATAAAAAAAGCTTTTGGTAGATGTGTGGGGTGCAAAGCTTATGTAGGTTTGTTTCTTTTCCATGTGCTGAAGATCCGACCAACAATTTACCAAATAAATAATTAGGCATTTGGAGCCATACCCAAGATTGCCATTAGAGAGAAGATCATATCTATCAAAGCTAGGCAAATCTCGACTAGCATAAGCGAGTAAGCAAACCACTGTGGTCTTGGATGTGATTTCATTCCTCATTGCCTGTTTAATGACCTTAGGTGCTTTTTATTAAAAAGAGTGCATCAGGTGCATTAAATCCCCTTCACTTTCTTGACGTGCCAACCTCTATCACTGAGGAGTTGCCCTAACGTTTGTATCTAGAGGGAGTCCAGAACAGTCCATGGATATTTAGGGATTCTGTTTGTGCCAGGGTAGTAGAGACTTTTGAGACAAACGCTGGGTACTATATGTACAACCATTGATCTTATGATGGTGTTTGAAGGCTGTCTGAATTCACGTTTTGGTCCCATTTAGTTGAGTTTGTTGTTTAATTTGGACACTGCTTCCATAAGAGTTTGTAGATTTTAAAGACCAAGTGAATTTCTGTAGAACTCTCAATATTTTTGGTTGGTGAATTGGCCCTCTGTGGCTTTGAGAGGCTTTCAGGTTTAACAATTTGTAGAAGTATGTAGGTTGTATTTTTTTTTGGGTGCTTTTAACCCCCCAGTATAAACATAACCCCCCAGTATAAACATTTCAGTATCTTGCTAACTATCCCAAAATAGTGTGTACCACATCAATTTTACATAACGAGATAATGGGTAGAGCAACAATATGCTATTTTTATCATAAAGGAAAGTTGCTTTCAGCTTTCAGTGGGTTTCGTTATGGTACAGTCAAAGAGGAGATAGTTCAGTTTCTATCCGTATAGGGGATTTTATCTGTCTGTTACGATCCAAAGTGCACCGTACCAAATTAAGTAGGCAAATTGATATGTATAGAAGTTTGTCAGATTCATCCTGCCCATTACTTCCTGAGCCTTGCTTTACTCAGAGATTCAATTATTCATTTTCCAAAGAAATGAGGTGATTGCCAATTGGAGAATATATGCTTCGTTTTGATCCTAACATGAGTTTGATGGTGAACATGAGTAGCACATGAAAAGCAGGCAACCCCGCCTTACGCTTTTCCAAGGTCATATGGCTCCGATACATACCAGCCACTCACATTAGTCCTCAGGTTGTTGTATAAAGCCGTAATCATTTTAGTAATTTGGATTGATGTTGCATTGAATGTAGGAAGATTTGTATCAACTTGTCAAAGGCATTGTACTTATCCTTTAAGATAGCAGACATGAGGCTGTCCATATATTGTGCGTTTTCTGTGAAGTGACAAAGAAACATTGTGTTATCACTTCAATAAGTACCTCATGAAGCCTGTCTGTGACGGGGAATGAGTGGATTTATCCCCTTTTAAATTCTGCAGGCTAGAACTTTAACATAACATAGTTTTTACAATTGCAACTAAGTAGGGATATTGGCTTGCAACTTTTGTATTAAGACTGTAGTGGCTTCAGCCTCTGAACCTGTGACTTAACTGGATGAGGTAAAGCTGTGAAATGGGTCTAACCGAGTAGGAGAAAGTTTGTCTCTGTAGGTCTTTTAAAAGAGGCAGGTAATCTATGTGGTGCCTGTGATGTATTTTCAGGAACAGGGTCGGGACTGATTTGCATATGGCTGGGTTTACACTGGAATGGCATAGGGAGCAGAAAACAAAGGGATTTAGGCCCAGATCTCTGTACTGGGGTGAATGTTTGACATTGATCAGCATTCTGTCCATCAGTTGTTCTTTTTGCATTTTCAGGCAAAGCCAAGCTAGCCATAGTTTGAGATTTTTTGCTGGTTTATCTAACTGGGTCTATCTTTCTCTGACAGTAATGAAAGGTCGGGCCTTTCAATTGATCAACTCTACATATCAACAAATTATAGTGTTTGAATCACAGAGTGAGGCATAGTAGTTCTGGAAAACCAGTTCTATTTTGCTGTCTTTTGTATGAGTCCTTCTTGTATATATTTGATGGTGGTAACAATGGATTTTTACTTTTTTGCCTTGATATATGTATGTTTTTTGAATTTTTAATGTTTAGGCAAATAATTGCTTAATTGCATGCCTTCTTTGTGTCAATTTGTATTCATTTTTGCGTTTTTTGAGCTGGTTCAGCATTGACCGACCTAGACTGTATATGCTTTGGTTTTAGTTATATTGTTTCATGCTTCTAGTTTAACAATGTAACATGGTTCATTGTATTTGTCTAAGCCGTAATGCTAATTATGGTGATTATCAAAGGATTTTAGGGCATCCCACATGATTTGTGCAGAGGAGCTCATCTGTAGTTATGTTTATGATTGGGAAATGGTGGCCTTTTCTTTGTAAGGAAGAATGGTATTCAGTAGTACTTAGTCTACTGATTTTCGGTTTTGAAGGGGAGATCATTCAGTGGGTATGATACAGACACTGGCCTGGTCCAAGGCTAGCATAAGTTCTGTATATGTTATTAGTGATATGTGAGTCACATACACCAGTGGTTTAGATTTTTTTTTAGCCGTCCTGTAGCCGAAAGCCAACTAAAGAGTAGCCCAAATGTAGCCCAGCAGTGCTGCTCTAAGGAAGGAGGGGCACTGTGATGCAGACAGGAATGAGCACTGGTGGCTACGCTGGCATACATCTGAGTACATTTCTTGTCCCAAGACTTTTGAGACTGTCAAAAATGTGAGTGCAAATGAGCCACTGGTCATGACACCCATGTATCAGTTTGGGTTATTGACTCATGTATGCATACCTCTGAAAATGTTTAAGTAGCTTGGTGGTTGACACAACCAATATTGGCAGGCGATTCCCGAATTATTAAACAGTACCTTGATATACTACCTTTCAGAAGCCCCCGTTTAAAGCAAACGTGAGAAACGTGATTGGATATTTAAAAATTCAATATTTGCGTATGTGGCCTGTGGGCTCTGCCGGGTGACACCATTCTCACACATGTGCAACTATCTAGCTAGCTGTTAGACTCTTAGCTTAATGACATCAACAAGCATGACTTTCACAAATTGATGAGCAGACAAAGTTGAGGACATCAAATTTGGTCATAGCGACATGTTGCATCTACAGCACTGGGTGAAAAAGATTATTAAGCTCAGATTGTTCATAGACTATTGTTAATGTAGGTGAATGAGGCGGATTGGCTCCCAGGTATCTGTGGAAATGTGCATGACAAAGCTGCTATTTTTTGAAAATCTCTTTATTGAACAAGTAATCGATCCATCCTTACAAATAGAAATAGTCAAACAAGTGTGTTTTTTGCAACATCATAGCAGGGAGTACAATATTGCATACAGTTGGGGAGGATCTTAGACATCATACATGGTACCCCTTGCAATTTTTTTAGAGAGTTTTATATAGCGCAAACTTAACCCAAATTGGGTATCAGAGCGCTTTACATAGCAGCAGTTGCATTACATGTGGACACATTAATTTTTGTTAAGCACGGGGAGATTAAGCGATTTGCTTGGAATCACAGGATGTTTAGCGTCATTGCCGAGACTCGAACCCAGTTCCCCAGATTCGAGGTCGACTGCCCTTGCCGTTAGGCAAACTCCTCAATTTATTTTCCATTGCTCCCACACGTTTGTCGCCTCCGCCTGCTACAAAGCTGCTCTTTTAATTCCTTCAGCTACACTTCTCAAGGGGTTGGCTCTGAGCTCATTGCCAGTGCAGGCTTTGCTAGAGCAGCAAAGACTTAGTCTGTCCCCATCCAAGCTAGTCCATATGTTAACTTAAAGTCTAACCCAATGCCTTAAAAACTGCACAAATGTTATATATATATATATCACAGCTGTGAAAAATTAAGACCAGTTATGTGAGAACTAGCCCAATCCGGCAACACAGTCATCCACTAGAATATAATTTATTCTCAAATAGCTTTGCTGTGACAAAGATAAAACGTGTAACTCTACTTGTGGGGTTGTGTGTTCTCCACACATTGTTCAGATCTGTAGTTGGGAATATAGATGTTGCTTTTGTTTGAGATTGCAAGAAATTCAATCTATGCTATGATATTCTGTCAAGCATGCCATCCCTAGAGAGGGTGATGCTCTAAAATAATTCTGGTTTCTGAGTCCACCTTAAAAACGGGGTTGATTTGTAAGGGTGTATGCGTTAATGAGTTTCACATATTTGTTTCTATTTAAACTAATGAGTAGCCTGCTGTCCTCATCTGGTTTTGACAGAACAAAAGCCAGTTTTGATTATTTTTTTTAAATGAAAAGGACACCTCAGTTTTTCCTACTTTGGTCTTCTGAGCAAGTATCATTGCCTACCCAGAGATTCCACACAACCATGACTAGAGTAGGAGAAATATTTGATTTCGGCAGCAGAAAAATGCTACTTTTAAAACTGCTAATAGTAAAGATTTTTCTTTGTCTTGACTTGGTTGCTTAGGCTTTTTAGTGTTACGAGAGATTTGTTTATATCAACTCCTTAGCAGCCTAATGTGTTATGTAGTTTTGCATCATAAATCTTTTTTGGATTTGAATGCTGTGCATTATTCCGCCATCTACTGGTCAGGAATTTGTTTTTCTTTTTGTGGCCATTTTCAGCCATCATTTTGTGGTATGTCCTCCCCCTCGTGACTTTAGACATGTGCTCCAAAAGCCCCAGTGCGTGGTCACTATCTTTGATATTTGCTTCCTGACCCAAACTGAAAAAATCTGGAGTTCCAGGATTGGCAATATATATTTTTGGAGAATGCTCATTGAAATAGTGATCAGAAGAGCTGGAAACCACAGATAACAGAGAAAAAGAGACCGTTTAAGGATGGTGGAGCAACAGCAGATGTCACTGAAAGTAAGCGTGACACGAAGAGAACTGAACTGAAGCGTTGGGGAATGTGTAACCAAGGGGCTGGAACAATTGATGTTAATAAATGGACACCACCCCTATATGTTCGGCTCCAAGTGCGAGCCCAAGTTCTCACATAAGGACGGCCACAAAGTTTGTGTCAGATCTGGTAAAATTTTATTGGGTTCCTCAGGAACAGTACCCTCAAGAAGCCCTCCTTCCAGCAACCTGGAAGGGAATTAGGGTGGGTACTGCCGGGAGGGAGACCTGGAATGACACATTGTCCTTGATTAACTTTCCTTTCGTGCTTCGTAAACTCTTTGACTATATTTAACATGGGCTAAGCAGTGACAACATACCTGTTAAAGAAAAGCAGGTCATGCATAGAACATTTATTGTGTATGTCTTCTCGGGCTTCACTGGCAATTTCTGTTCCTATATCTCTCAAAGATACAATGTTATGGCTAAAAACCATGTTTCAGAACAAAGCACACATTCATATAAAGAGCCACTTGGCTTTTAGACTCAGTGTTTCCGTAATGATGTGCTTTAACCACCCTTAAATATAACAGTGGTACTTCCAACAACCTTTTTGTAATACACAACATGTTACATGTGCTAATGAGGAAGATTAGAATTAAAATGCCCAAGGGAGCGCTTCAGCGCTATGCATCAGAATTCAAAATATGCAAATGTCCAGGAAGCGCTTCAGCGCGCTGTAACACAATGCCAAAGTCATCAAGTATGCAAATGCCCCCAAGAGTGCTTCAGCGCGACGTGCCCAAAATGCCACTCATCAATATGTAAATGTTCAAAGATCGCTTCAGCGCGATGTGCCAAGTTGCCAAACTCACCAAACATGTAAATGACCAAAGAGCTCTTCAGCGCGATGTACAAAAATGCCCTAATCACCAAACATGTAAAACAGTGCCTAAATTACCAAACATGTAAATGATCAAAAAGCACTTCAGCGCGATATGCAACTTTCTTTCAAAATGCAAAATAACAAAAACAGCACATAGTTCATTTTACAATGCTGTTCGTTAAGAAAAGAAAGATCCTACCTGATTGTAGCTGAGAGAGGACCTACAACCTGAGAAGAGAAAACAGAAGTCTTCTTGGTGCAACTGTAATCTTCTTTCAGCAACTGGAGAACAGGGACAGCTGCTGCTCAAGCTCAGGGTTCTCAATAACCAGCAATGAGAACAGGGTGTGACCCCTATTTAAAGGGTTCAGGAAGAAGCTTCCAGAACAGGGGTGGTCCCTATTAGTTTTCAGATTCCAGCTCACAGATAAACTACTGAAGCTGAGAAGGGACAATAGGCCTTGATAACCTCATAGTCTGCAACAAGCATTGGCACAGACAAGTGGCAAAGTCACAACAAGAATTGGCAAAAACAATAAAAACCAGTAAACAGCTGCCAGACAAGTTAAACCAGGAATCTGACGTGGCAAGGTACATTTCTGCAACAAGCATTGGCACAGACAAGTGGCAAATTCACATCAGGCATTGGCAAAAACAATAGAAAACAGATGCCAGACAAGTTACACCAGGAATCTGGCGTGACAGAATCATGACAGTTTGCCGCTTCTGCCTTCCCAGGAACCGCAGCAATTGAGGCTGCGATGTTTGCACATAGTTCTAACTGAAGACACTCTGGACCAGAAAAAAACAGAGGTGGGCAATCTTCACTGCTATGCACTCACAGCAAAAATGCAACCCTCAATTAATGAACCCAAATAACCCATTGATTGACCTGTTAGTAAACATTTAGATTTAGATTTTAAGAATGCAACGTTTAGTTTAGTAGCACCAAACGCACAAACTTAAGAGCTCTGAAATGATCTGAAAGGAAAATGCAGAAAGATCATAAGCATGTGGTAATCCGTTAAGCACATGATCGTTATCCTCAATTCACAACCAGCCCCGTCTCTGTATTAGGAGGTGCCCAAACCAGTAGGTGAATCACCCTGTTCTACACCTCGGACCACTTCCCTAATGGACCAGGTATATCCTATGATTTCAGGGGACTTTACAGTTTGGTGGCAAACACTGCTGCCAGGTGGACCTGCTCATTACCATGTTCTTCCGTCAAGCTGTTTACTGGACTCTTCCGTGAGTCTGTGGTGAAGACTAAAGAGGTTTCACCTGAGAGGATAACCCTTGTTTCTCTGGCTCCACTGCTTGTGGCAGAAAGAAGAGGGCGCCCCTCATCCTTGCTGCAAGGATAGCTCTCTGACAAGCGGCTTAGGTTATCAGCTAGTTTGTAAAGTAAGTGTTGTCTCCCAGTAACCCAAAAATTTTAATGGAGGTGCTGGTGATTACAGTTTTTATTGTTTATTTATTACGCTTTTAAGTACCATTTTGATGCAATTGTTTTTTTTATTCACTTACCATAGTGAATTAAAACCCCTACTTAACTCGCAAGGATCTGGCCTTTCTCCCATACTTATTATTTTCCTGGTACTGCTAGCGAACGCTCTATAATCCATGAACATTCTTGTATACGGATGACGCACAACTTTACCGGAAAATCAATTCCTCTGAAGACCTCGTTTCACTCAATTCCTCCTTGCCGATTACCCAAACCAGGCTAACTGAGAACCACCTCCCGTTCAAAACTACCATAACCGAATTCCTTCTCATATCTCCTCATAAGCACACCCCCAAGATTGACCTCTGGATGAAGCACCTCACTCCCTTCAACTGCTCCCCTCTTATCGACTCAGCTAAAACTCTTGGAATTACCCTAGACTTGCACTTGAACATGAAGAACAATATTAGTAAGATATGTAAGGGTGCTAACCACCAAATGAGGATTCTTAGGAACCTAAAACCATTCCTCCCTCAAGAGGACTTCAAGCAGGTTGTTCAAGCGCTTGTCCTGCCGATGTTAGACTATGGTAGCGTGACGCTCCGTGGCCTCCCCAAATATACCTTGGCCCGACTCAGGGCTTCTTTGAATGCGTCTGCCAGACTGATCACTGATACAAAAAGAATGAACACATATCCCCAGCCCTAAGATCTCTAAAGTGGTTACCCTACGAAGCAAGAATACAACTAAAGATTGCTTGTTTGACGTACAAAGCCCTCCACTTCAAAACCCCTGGTTAACTGGCTCAAAAACTAGAACTATCAGGAGGGGGCAAACCATCAAGAAGTGCAAATGCTCTACTACTGAAACCTAAGTCCTTTTTCATAAAGAGAACGAGGCTCCGAGCCTTCTCTGGCTTGGCGTTGAAGATCTGGAACTCTCTTCCACCGAAAAATCTACAGAATCCCCTACACAGCCGATTTTAAACATGAAGTAAAAATAATCTAAATGAACAAGTTCCTGCCTTAAATGGCCATGATTCGTCAGTTTTCTAAATGTCCTTTGATTTCACTTTTTTTTGGGGCCTAACAACTGTAATGCCCAGGATTGTCTGCCTTACCCTACTAAGTAATGTTTGTTCGCATCCTTGTACATTGTTATTAGTTGATTATTTTATCCACTCTTGTCCCCTCTGCAATGTTCCCCTTAACTTTGTTCTTCCCTTCCATTATTGTGAAGCGCTCTGATACCCTTCGGGGTCTTGACCGCGCTATACAAAACTTTTAAAATAAAAATAAAGTGTTAACTTTCGCCATGAACACATTTCTTTCTAGTGTCAATGTCAACATTTTCACCTTACACAGAAATGTGTTAAGAGAACAGAAGTAGTCATATCTCACTATCCCCATAGTATTTTTTCAGCTCAATTTTACTAGTTTATATTAAGATGTGTCCTATCAAAATATAAACTGTTAGGATTTTGACATTAAATCCAAAGTAGTTAAGAATCCAAAAATCCCCAAAAAATAATACACCAGCCAGTGTCTGTTTTAATTTATCTCACTTTGGCACCAAACGAGTCACTTTCTGTGGTACCATAGAGCGTGGCTTCTCACTCTACAACATAGTAGGGGTTAGTACACAGCAGTAGAACCATTCCAACTATACTGAAAATAAGCCAAGCAATGTCGCCAGAACCAGAAAACCAAATGCAAAAGAAGGTAGTTTGTTAAAGCAATATTCAAGAAAACAGGAGAAATAATAAGAGAACCGGCCTGCAAAACGAACTTGTAAATAACCAATTTGATTTAACGTTGCATTTGTTCTGAGAAAACGTCAGGCGCTCCCCCGTTCCTTCAGAAAGGTGTGAGGGCCCTTAAAATGTGCCATGATAGACCACTGAGTAGAGTGGAGCTAGAACCTTGCCACTCGTGACAGTGTGGCAGAGTAATTGTAAAATCCCTACACAAGAATGTCAATTGCTCCTTTGTGAAAAGTTAAAACAGGAGTTGTTGGTTCTTGTTGCCGTGCCGTTGATGCAGCAGTATTTTTCAACATTCGGGTATTGAGAGCCACCTTTCCTGCAATCCTGTTGTGAACCATCTGTGTTTAACCATCTTTGTCAAAATAGCTGGTTCTCTCTCACTGCCGTTTCCAGCTGCAGGACCTTAAACAATGATCTCTCTGCATATTACACCCACGTCAAACATTGTATTATTACTGACCTGTTTCCATCTTACCAATACCTTGGAGGACTTATCAGTATTAAATCCGCCTTTAAGGGGGGGGCGTGGCTAGCAGCCGATCATGGCGGCAGCATAAGGGACGAGCTCCGCGGCTGAAGCGGCCTCTTCGTCGATCCGACACAAAATCCGTTACAACTTCAAGCCCCAAAGGCAGGCACCGGATCCCAGGACCGGGCGGAGTGAGCAGCGACAAGCAGCGAGAAAATCCGACGTCCGTAGCCAAAGATACGTCGAAGCCTCCGACCGGCCTGCCAACACCTCCAGAGCCGGGACCTTCCTTGGCTTTTCACCCCACCGGAAGTGCATCCTGACCGGAGAACTTGGACCGGAAGTGCCCGCGCGGCGGTGGCCTCAACAATTCGACCACACCTCAGGAGGTCGGAGACGGCGGCTCAGGCAAATCAAGGAAGCAGTGCCCAAGGGAGGGACCGCTGGAATCCTGACAGCATCGGAGGTCATCTCCTAAAGTGCCGGGAGCCTGGGCATCGACAACGGAGTGAGTACCCGCCATCTTGTGACCTGATCGTCGCTACGCACTTGGCGACCTACGGAGCACCTCCCGCCCCGAAGAAGCTCGCCCGACCTGTTCGCTGCTGTATCGGACTGGTCTGGGGGCCTGCGCTGATCCCTACATCCTGGCGCGTAGGGGCACGAGGAGCACAACCATGGCGGGGAAAGGCCCTAAGGGCGGCGTCACACAGACTCGCATAGATCGCTTCACCTCCGACAAGCCCACCGGATCCCCGGCAGGGAAGGAGCAGACCGGTAAAACAGCCGACTCCCCTGGGGGAAAAAAGGCCACGCTGGACGACGTCATGGTAGCATTGGCACAACTGCAAACAACTTTTGGCGGAATCTCCACGGACGTCACCCTACTTAGAGCAGACCTCCACAAAATGTCGGAGAAGGTCAAGAGTATGGAGGTGATCACAAAATCACTGGTGGAAGACGTCGCGGAACTCCAGCGAGAAATGGGGAAGATGGCGCAGGACAATAGAATGCTCAGGGAGAAGCTGGATGAGCAGGAGGGGCGTTCCAGGCGCAACAATATCCGCATTATAGGGGTACCGGAATCGGAAGGCGTGAAGGCGATGGATCTCTTTGTAGAGAACCTGATCACCAACGAACTAAAGCCAAAGGGACTATCCAACTTCTTTTCGGTGGAGAGGGCCCATCGAGTCCCGGGTGGCCAACCGAAGCCAGGGGCTAACCCGCGACCCATAGTGGCACGTCTGTTTAACTTCCGTGACCGGGACACAATCCTACAGGCAGCCAGGTCCTCCCCTCCCCTCAAGATCCAGAACGCCACCATTGCCATCTTCCCCGACTACACCGCGGAAGTCGCCCGTCGGCGACGCACGTTTTTCGACGTGAAAAAGGAACTGAGGTCCAGGGAATTGCCGTATTCCATGTTATTCCCCGCAAGACTGCGGGTGGTAGCGGAGAACAAAACCTGGTTCTTCGACTGCCCCGAAAACGTGCAAGAATGGCTCGAGGGATGGCGACCGGGTCAGAACCACAGACGGACGAATCGCTCCAGAAAGGATCGGGCCGACGGCCATCGCAGAGACTCGCAGGCCTCCGGCGGGAGGCCGGACAACAGTGACACTTTGGGAGCTGAGGGCGGCGTGGACGAGACTGAGGAACAATGAAAGCTTGGGGACAATTCATTCATATTTCAGTATTGAGACTATTAAGCTGTGAAGCGCTTCCCGCCATTGGACACTGGGTGAAGGGCCTCCGGGGGTGTGAATGAGAGACTGCCGGCTGCGGAGAGTCCCTCACCCCAACGCGCAAGTACACTGGTTTGGGGATGGGATATGCACTCTGCTAAGTTGGGGGGGCGGGCAGTTTTGAGTCCGTGTAGCAGGGGGGCAGGGAGGGGGGAAGAGTTGAAAAAGTTTTTTCTATGGGACTGTTTGGTCCTACAAGTTTATGTTCTATGCACACTTAAGTATCTAGGCATGTTCTATGCAACCAAGAACTACTGGCACACTCGGGGCGCAGGGAGGTCTGATTGGGAGTCTAGCAATGGCTGCAACAGATAGCCCAACCACGAAGAACTCACTGATTGTCATGTCCTGGAACGTGAGGGGCCTGGGGGATAAGATCAAGCGAGGGCTAGTGCTACAGGGGATAAGGAGACGGGGCCCGGCTCTCATTCTCCTGCAGGAGACACACTTGTCGGGAGCGGCCACGAAGGCCCTGGATAGGAGAGGCTATCATATGGTAGTGCATGCGGAGTTCACCTCGGGGTCCCGTGGTACTGGCATCCTGCAGAAAAAATCTTCCAAGTTCATCGTCAAGTCTACAGCAACGGATGACCATGGCAGATTCGCGGCAGTGCATGGCCAGTGGGAGGGGAAGCTCTTTAATATAGTCTCTGTCTATATCCCACCAGCTCTACACTCTGAGGCCTTGCCGGATCTGGGCAAGTTCCTGCTAACACTCCCTGATGGGGAACTACTACTAGGTGGGGATTTCAACATGGCACTCACAAACTCAGAAGACCGCTTTCCCCCACGTGCGCACGCAGGTGGGCCCAACAGGCTCCAGACATTCTTGACTGCACAGGGGTTGGTGGATGTATGGCGCGCTCTGCACCCTACTCAGCAACAATACACATACTACTCGGCCACACACAATAGCCTGTCCAGGATAGACTACATCTTCACTTTGATTAATGGACACCTTACGATAGCCGAAGCCGAGATACTACCACGGGGGGTCTCCGATCACTCGCCACTCACATTGACACTCACCACTTCGACCATGGCGCGGCGCAGATTATTCCCGATTTTCCCGGGCTACCTCAAAGTGCCCCGAATTAACAAGGATCTTAAGAAGGTAACCCAACAGTACTTCGAAGAAAACCAATCCTCGGTGGCCTCCCCCTCCATACTGTGGGAGGCGTATAAAACAGTGTTCCGGGGTCAGGCCATAGCAGTGATAGCGAATCACAAAAAGACGCACAGGCGGGAGGCCCTCGAGATAGAACTAGGCCTAGAACGGGCCAACACGGCCCATATGGCGAACCCCTCTGACGACACGCTTCACGAACTCCAGATCCACCAGCGCCGCCTCACAGATCACATGCGAAGGGTCACGATGTCGGACATTGCGGCTACACAGCACAGGGTATACGATATTGGAGACAAGGCCAGTAAATTGCTGGCATGGTTAGACAAAAGACAGGGGGGGGGGAAGAATATCTTGCAGATTGTGGACCCACAGGGCAACAACCACACCCGCCCCGATGAGATAGTAAACGTCCTCGCCGATTATTTCGCCTCAGTCTACACCCCAGAGATAGTGGTAGAGGAGGGGGAGGTGCAGACTGCCCTTGACCATGTTCCCTTGCCAGAGCTGACACCTGAGATGTCCGAGGACATAGACGCACCTCTCACGGTGGAGGAGATCCAGATGGCCATAGGCGCCCTTCATCCAGGCAAAGCGATGGGCCCCAGCGGGATACCCATTGAGTGGTTGAAAGTCATGGCCGAATCCTTAAGCACACCCCTACTCAATATGTACGAGGATTCTAGAACACAGGGAACGCTGCCGCTCGATCAGCGGATGGCTACTATTGTGGCGATACCGAAGCCAGGTAAGCCCCCCAACGAATGCACCTCATATAGGCCGATCTCCCTTTTGAACCCGGAGGCCAAAATTATTGCCAAAGTGTTGGCGAACAGGATCTTGCCAACTCTGTCACACCTGATCCACCCGGATCAATCCGGATTCATGCCACACCGCAGCACTGCTTTAAATCTCCGCAGGGTGCACGGCGTGTTGGCGCGAGTTCCACTACTGCAAGAACCGGCTGCCATCCTCTCCTTGGACGCCAAGATGGCGTTTGATATGGTGGAATGGAGCTACCTCTTTGCAGTACTCACGCGTATGGGTTTTGGCCCGGTGTTCCTTTCCTGGATACGAATGCTGTACAAGGACCCGGTGGCGCAGGTGACGGCCAACGGCCATATTTCAAACACCTTCCCCCTAGGCAGAGGCACTCGACAGGGCTGCCCGCTTTCACCCCTGCTCTTCGCCTTAGTTTTAGAACCACTGGCGGTTACGATTCGTACCACCCAGCTCCTGAAAGGGATACAATGGACCCCGTTATGGGAGGACAGAGTGTCCCTCTACGCAGACGACATGCTGATCTATCTCACAGATCTGGAAGAGAGTCTCCCTAACCTCCTGGCTCTTTGTACGGCTCATGGGCGAATCTCGGGTTACACCATCAACTGGGCTAAGTCCACCATTTTTGAACTGCGAGGCCCACTCCCGCCTCTCCCGGATTCCTGCCCACTGGAACTGGCCCACACGTCATTTAAATACCTGGGGATTCATATCACCCGTAACGAGGCAGATTTCTCACGCCTCAACCTACTACCCCCCTTAGCTCGTCTCCGAGGAGACGTGCGACATTGGAAGGATCTCCCCCTAACACTCCTTGGCCGTGCAGCACTATTTAAAATGATGGCTCTGCCGCGCTTCCTATATGTGCTGGAGAACGCCCCGTATCTGGTGCCGGATGGCTACCTCCAGAAAATAACGGCGCAAATCTCGGGCCTGTTATGGGGCAACCAGCCAGCCCGCATTTCCCACACTAAACTGAACAGGGGGTGGTACGACGGGGGCATCGCCCTCCCGAATGTACAGTTGTACTACTGGGCGGCCCAACTCAAAATCCTTAACCAATGGATACATGCCCCGCAGGAAGACCCAGCGTACAAGGCCGACAGGGCACAACTGGGTGCCAACACCTTATTGGCCCCACTGTATCACCGTGGAGTGGCGGCAAAACTCACGGGGCCTACGAAACACACGGTCCGTATATGGTACAAGGCGCAGGCAAAGTTGAAGTGGGATGGCGTCATAACGAAACTTACACCCCTGTGGGACACAAAGGCGTTGGGCCATTTGCGGCGCTCCAAGGGCTTCGCACAATGGGACAGCATCGGCATCTCCACGGTGGGGGACATGTGGACGAGGGAAGGAGTGCTCTCATTTGCCACTTTGCAGGACCAATATGTGTTGGGGAACACAGAGCTCTACAGATACATCCAGGTCCGACACGCACTACAGGCAGCGATCTCACCAGACGCACCCCTGCCCGAATCCTCCCCTCTGGAGGATCGGCTACTTACTGACTTCATGCAAGAAGGGGCGACATCGCTGACATACCGCAAGCTGATTAACAATATGCCTGATCCACTGGGGAAACTGAAGGACAAATGGATGGCGGAAGTGGGTGACCTGGAAGACAATGACTGGAACGCAGCCATGGCATCCCCCCGTGAAGCAGGCATATCATCTAAATTTCGCCTAGTGCAGCTAAAATTTCTTCACAGAATCTACTACACCCGTACATTACTTCACAAACTGCACAGGGCGGATCATCCATATTGCCTTAGGGGCTGCGGGGCAGAAGGGACCTTCATACACACGGTGTGGGAATGTCCATTGTTAGTCGGCTACTGGCAACGGGTAATACGCACGATGGCCCAAGCTCTTCATACCACCCTCACCCTAGACTCACGGCTCTGTCTGCTAAACATCTGGGAGCCGACTGACCTCACCTTTCATGCAAGAACCTGGGTCACAGTGGGGATGGTAACAGCGAAACGGGACATAGCACAGAAGTGGGGGTCGGCTGATCTCCCCACGCTACCCCAATGGCTCCGCAACATGGACATGCTCATGTTGACTGAAAGAGCGGTGTACAAATTGAGGGGTAACCCACGTAAATGGAACGGGGTGTGGCAATCCTGGAACGCATACAGGGGGGATATCTGCGAACCATTGGAGGAAGATGATGACGGAGGGTCAGAGAGTGACGAGGAGCGTTGATTGGGTTGTAACTAGGTGAATAGGGCGAGCGCAACGGAGGTGGGTGGGTGCAGCCGTGGGAGGTGGCATGGGAGGGAGTGGGAACTAGGGGGCTATGCAACAATACACTGCTCTCTTTACAGATGGACTGTGCTGCGAGTGCCGAAAGCTACTACTTCAAGTACGTGCCGGACTAAAGTGTGCTGTTTTTACTGTTTTATGTTTATTGCAAGGTGCGAACGGCAAGACTCAGACGGATAGTAGCCAACAAAACACAAAATTGCAAACTGTATTTTTTTCGACACAAGTATATTCCTATTCATCACATCGTCGACGAAACTCGCAATGCTATATACTACTGTGGATGTTATAAGTTTTGCCTTTGTGAATACTGTCTCACCTCATTCACCTAGTAACTTATGTATGGAAATGCGATGGATGACAATGTACCTACTATCTTTGTTTTGCACCAAAAATAAAAAATTTCAAAAAAAAAAATCCGCCTTTAACTCTGACCACTTTGAAAAATCCAGTTTTACAAAAGCATTATCTGCGTAGCCGGTTATAGTTTTACATATCCTCTGTATGGAGTAACTCAGTTTACATATAGTGTACATTTTAGTACTTTTTTATGGATGGTGCTTGCTCAATGCATACGAAATCCTTTTTATAATGATGGTACCATGTTAGATGTGGACATTTTAAAAAGTTTGAGCTAAATATAAACAAAAGTGATGTATATGAAACCTTGTATAGAATCATTGTAATTCTGAAGATCTAGAAGCTGCATCGTTCAGAAAACTGCACATTCTCTCTCTAAAATGGAGTTCTCTCTGTCCAGCAGTATGAAGACTTGTGTTTAAATAACCTGTAATGCATAATATATTTTGTGTGACAGAAAACCTGGGAATAAATCACCTTGTCACAAATTTGTATTACCTTTACAAACCAAGAAGGAACTCTTAGTCAGCAGGCAATTGTTTATAGAATGTTTTTCATTATACAAAACTGCATCAGCTCTGTCTAAAAAATGTATCGACTTGACCTGCAATTTTTTAATACACCTGATTTAACTAAACAGTACTTCTCTAATTGGTTGGCCGAAGAGAGAATTTTTTCGGTAAGCACATTTTCATTTGTCGTCCTTAGCCATAGAGTATTACTTGTTACACCTTATCCTCAAGTGGCATTTTTATTGGACCAAATATTATCATTACAATAAACTTTTTATTTGGAAAAAACTGCAATAGGTTTGGTTAACTGTCATGTGTTTTGACAGGGTATAGGCAAAATATGTGTAAAGAATGAACACTAAGCATGAGTGACTATGAACTGTCTAATTCTAAGAAACTTGCTGATAACTTTCAAGACTTACTGATGACTACCTTTGGATTCCTATTGATTTTATGCTTCCTCTTTTAGTAGTTTCCCCTTTATTTGGCTTCCTTTACTGGTTGTCTGGTGTTGTCAAGCGTCACCTCAGAAACTGGACAGATCATACAAGTTTGCTATCAAAAAAGCTAAAAAAAGGTACTATTACGACAGAATTCAAAACGCTAAATGTGCAAATAAAGAATTTTGTAAAATTCTCACTGAATTTCGTGAACTAAATTTCCTAGAAAGAGCTCATCCGTTACTCAAGATATCACATACAAACTGGCAAATCATTACGCTGCCAAGCAGGCACTTTGGACTCCTATTTAATACAAAGAAAAAGCACCAGCATTGACCCTTTTCCAAAACAACAATCCAACAATACTCTAACCCAGCCTCTCCGTTCCTTCGAAAAAATTTCACACCATGAATTTATGGACCTGGTCAAAGCAAGCATGCCTGCCGGCAGCCCTTCTGATCCGTGTCCACCACTAACCTTCAAGAGAATTCTTCCAACAACCTCTGCTGCCACACTAGTAGGAAGAATGAAAAATTTCCTAGCTAACGTACAGGAAAGTTTCAATTCTATTAAGGAGGCGGAGGCGAGGATTAGGCTGTCACTTTCTCCTTTATTGTACTCCAGCAGCCCTTAAAAGGTATCAACATTCTCAAACAAAACTACATTTCCCATGAGCATCAGGGAAAATGGAAATAGAAACTGTCCAATCTCAGGGCAGGGCTCCTCATATCTTCCCCTGCTGGCACTCTATCCTCCTCTTTCTTCCTGCGACACTGCCACAGTCCTTCGTCCGTTAGTCCTGTTTGCCCGTCTCGGAACCTACGGTACAAGCAGATTAAGTAAGGCACCAGGAAGTGAGCTTCCAACCACATCAGCCAGCATCACTGTGCAAGTCAATCAACATAGGAACATCATAGCATCACTGAGCAAGTCAATCGACATAAGGGCGTCATCGCCTACAACAGCATATTAGGGAAACTGCATCACAAAGATTTTACTTACCGTCCCAACGTAGCAATTCTGGAAGGGTTCGAATGAAGACAGGGTGGGCTGATCCTCGCCTCCGCCTCCTTAATAGAATTGAAACATTCCTGTACGTTAGCTAGGAAATTCTTCATTCTATGTCAGGAGCGGAGGCTTCTGATTAGGCTAGTTCAAAGCTTATCCACCACCAATGAAGCTAGAGACACTACTGGCGTAAAGTAAAATCCCTTGAAGGTGGAGTCTGAAGACCAGTCTGCAGCTTTCAGAATGTCTTCCAGACGAGCCCCCAGGGAAAAGGCTTTAGACGCCATTGCCCCTCTCACAGAATGAGCTCCAAATTGGGAAATATCTATGCTAGCTTCCTGCATAACCCATCGTACCCATCTCGCAATAGTAGGGGATGAAACCGCCTGTGTGGTTTAGTAAGAGTAATAAACAGCTGTTTGACGCCCTGTGGGCGTATATCAACCGTTGCCACTTCATAGTCCTTCAGTGCCCTAACCACACATAACTTTGGGACATCCGGGAATGCAGGATACGAGATAGATTGGGAATCGCCCTTAGTACGTCTAGAGATATGGAAGGTAACTCCATCCGGGGTCAAGACACTACCTGTAAGGTCCAAGGCTCTCACATCTGAGACCCTGCGACACGAAATCAGACAAAGCAACATTGCCAACTTAGCTGAAATCTGTTTCCTCGACAGGTATTTATTGGCCGGCCACTCTCGAAATAAGTTAAGGACCTTATTCACATCCCATAAAACTGAATAGCGAGGTTCCGGAGGAACTGATAACCTAATCCCCCGCAGCGGTTTGCAAACCAGAGGGTGTTCCCCTATCGGGTGGTTATCCACCGGGGTATGACCTGCCGAGATGGCCGACCTAAAGGTATTGATTGATCTGTACGCCTAACCCTCCTTCGCCAGTGAGGCTAAGAAATTAGGGACGTGGACAATGTCTGCCCCCATTGGATCAATCTGTAGTCGCAGACACCAACCACACCACCGAGACCATGCTGATCGGTATCTCTTGTTGGTACCGTCTGCCCAGGATTTGGCCAACAGTGTGGCAGCGTCCTCCGAAAGTCCCGGGACTTGCCAGCATTGCCTGTAACCCGCCAGGCCATCAGACACAGGTTGCCTGTGGCCAGGAGTGGTGAGAATCCCCTTGAGGACTCTTGAGGAGATCTGGAACGCGGGGTAGAGGGATTGGAAAATCCCAGGAAAGTTCCATCAGAACTGGAATCCAAACTTGCGATCTCCAGATCGGGGTGATCACCACCAGATCCACCTGCTGTCTCCTCACCTGGGTTGACACTCTCATGATCATCGCAAAGGGGGGAAACGCATAGCCCCTCTCCTTGCTCCAATCCTGCAGAAACGCATCTACCGCCGTTGCTTCCGGGTCTGGCCGCCAACTGAAATAGCGCTCCAGCTGGGCGTCCAGACGGGAAGCAAAAAGGTCCACTGAGAACGGATCCCATTTGTTTCCGATCGCCTTGAACACATCCGGGCGAAGTTGCCATAGGCTTGCGTCTCTCCAATGGCGAGACCACCAGTCCGCCACTTGGTTGGCTGAGCCGGGAAGGTGCTCCGCCGACAGGGATATTTCGTTGGACAGGCAATACTCCCATAGAGTCCGGGCAAGGTCGGACAAAGCCCTGGACCTGGTTCCTCCCAGGTGGTTGATGTAGCGCACCACCGCCACATTGTCCATCTTTAGAAGGACACAGCACTGAATCCTGTCTTTCGTCCAACACCTCACCGCAAATGACCCCGCCATCCACTTCAGACAGTTGATGTGAAGACCCTTCTCTGCGGATGACCATACTCCGCCTGTAGAAACAGCGCCGCAACGCGCTCCCCAGCCCAGGCCGCTGGCATCGGATTCTATCACCAAATCCGGCTTGGAACCTAAGATCGCCCGACCTTTTCAAGCGTCCATATGCTCGATCCATCATCGAAGCTCCGTCCTCGCCTCTTCCGTGAGTGGGATGACCTGGGAGTAGGTAAGGCCCTTGCGGAGATAAAAAGCCTTGAGGCGCTGAAGGGCCCGGTAATGAAGGGGCCCAGGGAATATCGCCTGAATGGATGACGATAAGAGACCCACAACTCTGACCAGATGTCATAACAGGATCGTCGGACGTGCCAGGGTGCGTCTCAACTTGTGCCTGATCTTGGACAACTTCCGAGAAGGCAGGGACAAGGTGGCTTCCACTGAGTCTATCAGAAAACCCAGGAACTGCATCCTTCGCGATGGTAGAATGTCCGATTTGGCCTGGTTGACTATGAACCCCAAGGACTCTAGAAGGTTGACCGCACTCTGAAGGTGGGCCAGCAGCTTCCGTGGACATTGATGCAGGAGGAGCATGTCGTCCTGATAAATTATAAGACGGATGCCCTCCGTGCTCAAGCGCTCCACCACCGGTTTCAGCACCTTGGTAAAACACCACGGAGCGGACGACAGTCCGAAAGGAAGGGAGGCAAATTCGTAAATTTGTTTACCCCACTGAAACTGAAGAAAACGCCTGTGGGGAGCGAAGATGGGAATCATGAGGTAGGCGTCCTTCAGGTCCAGCCGGACCATCCAGTCCCCCTCCTGAAGTAGATCCCGCAGGAGGTGAATGCCCTCCATCTTGAAATGGCGGTAGATAAGCCAGCCATTGAAGTCCTTGAGATTTATCACTGGGCGATATCCCCCGTCCTGCTTCTCCACAAGAAAAATATTGCTGAGGAAACCTCGCGGGTGCAGATCCGTCTGCACAATAGCCCCTTTCTGTAGGAGATCCGCGACCTCTTTGTCTATCAGAGAGCATTGGTCCGGCGTGAAGCCGATAGGTCTGGGACAAGCGGACTGCCTGGGGAGTCCCTGGTATTCTATTTGGAACCCTCCGACGGTCTGTAAGACCCAGGCGTCGGAGGTGAGCGAAGTCCATGCCTGAAGAAAATACTGGAGTCTGCCCCCCACTTTCAGGCCCTTCACATTTTGAAGTCTCACCTTTGTGATTATTGTAGCCGCCGTCTCCTCTTCCACCACGGCGGCGGGGATAACCTCTGGTCTGGTCGAAGTTTTCCGAACGTGCCAGGATCCTGGTATTGACCCCTGTGAGAGTCGCTCTGCTTGTAGGAGCCTTTGTTATAGGGTCTGCCAGACGAGCGGCCCCTTCCACGACTGGCTGCGCCAAATACACGTGGCGTGAAGATTCGTTTCACGGACGTCTGGGCCTTGTCCAGGGAATTAAAGGTATTTACAAATTTACCCAGTTCTTTGACAAACGGGTCCCCGAAGAGGTTACCCTCCGCCATCGGACCTGCTTCAGATGTGGCTAGTTCCCCCAACTTCGGGTCTATTTTGATTAGAATAGATCTTCTCCTCTCCATTGAAATGGCTACATTCGCATTCCTCAGGAAAATGATCGCTCTTTGCGCCCAACCGGAAAGGGTCTCCGGGGAAATCAGGGATCCCGAGGCCTTGGCGTCTTCGGCCATATCTAAGATTTTCGCCAAAGGCCCCACCGTGTCCAAGAGTTTATCTTGACAGGCCCTCCAAGTGCGGTCTATGCCCTTCTTGGGGTCCTTCACAAACTTTGTCAGGAAGGTGGACATCTTGGGGTCAATCTCTGGGGTAACCGTAACTTTACCCTCCATGGTGGGACGCGGGCATTCTGCCCGAAGACAACTACGCACCTCCTGGTCCAAAGGCTTACGAAGCCTGGCCGCCATGTATGCCGCCACCTTGGGAGCGGGAACCCAGTGAGTTGAGTGCGGGTGGAGCATCTCGTCAGGGTTGAGCATGTCTGAACTGGGGTCGGAGCTTGACTCCTGGGTGGGCTGGGCGGGAAGCCACAAGCTCTCTGGTTCCCCATCCCCATCCGAGGTTTGGGGTGACTCGTCCGGGTCAACTATGGCCGCATCGTCCTGAACCCCCAAAACCCTCCCCCCCCCCCCCCACCCCCCCAGGCCTCCAGTCGGTGCCTCCTTTGAGGTCGAAAGGGGTCTCAGTAGTTTTCGAGTCTAAGAAAGCCATCTTTAAGCTTGAGAATGTGTCGGAGTCCACCCCCGCGTCCGCAGGACACTTCCTCTTGGGTTCTGTGGTACTCGTCTGGTTGGCTCGGAGGTATGGGCTCAGTTTGCCCCGAAAGGTCTGCCCCTTGGCCGAGGGGTTGGCACTGTGCCTGCAGCTGATCAATCTTCTTCTCTAGGGGTGTCACTACCCGCGTCACTGCTTTCAAAATTTAAGAGTCCATAACTTGGCAAAAGTGGTCATCCACCGGCAGGTACATGACCTGCTGCTCTTCCTCCTCCTCGTAGTATTCTTCATACTCCATAGTGCCTCTGCGCAATACCCAGGAGCCAATTCAGTTAGGGGGTAATGACAGGACAGAGCCCTGAAAAAATACCCCACCGCAGCGGGGTAATTATGTAGGAAAACTGAGACCAACAGCCTCTGCTATGAGACACTGAACAATGAAGCCTGCCTGGGCCGGTCCCGAAAAACGTGCCCAATATCTTACCCGCCTCGCGGGCGTTCAGGCTCCAGGCAGGGGCTCTGCAATCGTATTTACGTCTTAGCGCTGCCCAGTTAGTAACACGACCCCAGACCAGTCCTCCCCCGCGGTGCGCGAGTCTGTTGAGCTGCCTCTCCCAACGCGAGTACAAAGCGGAACACAACACCTCGCGCCCTTCGGGGGGGTAAAGCTCCTCAGAGTGGCAGCGAAGGACGCGCGGTCCCCTAGCAGCGGGAGGCCGCCATGCACAGAGCCTTATAGTAAACACAACCGCGAAAGGAGCGGAAAACACTCCCACGGCGCACACACAGAGTCGCTAACTCAACCCCCCAGGGGGAAAAACATCAGCGTGTTAGCCTGCGCGACCCTGTACATTTCAGCAAATAAATCGCTAACAATCTAGAGTCAGGCAGAAAGTAAAGAAAAACACTCATCTGTATGCTGTTGGAGCAGCGAAGTAAGAGGAGGATAGAGTGCCAGCAGGGGAAGATATGAGGAGCCCTGGCCCGGGATTGGACAGTTACTGGGACATTTTCCATTTCCACTGATGCTCATGGGAAATGTAGCTTTGTTTGAGAATGTTGATACCTTTTAAGGGCTGCTGGAGTACAATAAAGGAGAAAGCGACAGCCTAATCAGAAGCCTCCGCTCCTGACATAGAATCATCAATAATTCCTTAACTACAGGAATATTTCCAGAAGAAATAAAGTCATGCATACACCCATTACTAAAGTATACAAACCTGGACCTGCTGAACCCTGACATCTACAGACCGATTACAAACAGACCTTTCCTAGGCAAACTGATTGATGGAGCAGTATTTGCCCAGATGTCACAATTTATGAAGATAATGCCATACTTTCAACCTTCCAAACAGAATTCCATCCAGGAAAAGGCATAGAATCTGTCTACTTTGCTGTCTGGGATGACCTTAAGAACACAGTTGACCGCAGCAGGTTTGTGCACTAAGTCTCTTGGACCTCTCACCTGCCTTTGACACGGTTGACCATGACATTCTGATACAAAGACTCTACGAAGCTGGCATAGAGGGGACTGCTCTAGACTGGATCACATCCACAACAGAACTAATGTCATCCATACCCACCCATCCTCTTCCAAACCGTACTTCACAAAAGCAGGGGTCCCTCAAGACTCTATCATCTCATCCATGCTTTCCAACATATACATGAAGTTACTTACTACTGGCACTGATCAATCAATTTCACCTCACGCACTATAACTTTGGAGATAACACACAAATACTCCTTCAACTGGAATGCCCCAAAGACATTGGAAACTCACCAATTTTTAATTGTCTCCGAGCCGTGGATCAATGAATGACGTGGAGCCATCTCAAATTGAATGCTTCCAAAATGGAAATACTCACGTGTGGCGACTGAAAAAATTATGACCCACTCGCCGCATGGCCTGATGATCTGGGAACACTGCCTAAAGTATCAAAGGTAGTAAGAAACCTTGTAATACCCATGGACTTCAAGGTATCAATGAATTTCCAAGTGGACAAACTTGCAAGATCATGCTTTGTTACTATAGAAACTCTGTGATGCATTTTCCCCCACCTGGGATTTCCACAAAAAGTCCAGGCTGCCATCTCTCTTGTTCTGTCCAAAATCTATTACACCAATAGCCTCTGCCACGGATCACCTTTAACAACTATGAAAAGACTAAAATGGATTCAGAACTCGGTTGCCAGACTACTCTTGCATTTAAAACTGCAAGTCCACATCTCCCCTACCTTGAAAGCCCTACATTGGCTACCAGTTGCTCGAAGATCCTCTTTCAAGCTACTTTGTATCACCCACAAAGTGATAGATGGAGCAGGATCCCTCTTCATCAGGAATAAAATCACAAAATGCATTCAACAAAGTAATCCACTCTCTAGAGTGGCAGCTCACCTCAAAATCCCACTGTACAAGAAAAAAACGATGGGTAGCACATCCTTCTGTGTTCAAGCAACCAAACAGTAGAACTCTTATCATTCAAATATAAGATCCATGGGTAAACACCTTATCTTCAGAAGACTACTCAAGATTTGGTTCTTGCGCACATAATCACCATACTCCAAAATAAATATACAGCATATCTCTTTGTATATTAGCATTTATTATGGCTTTCGATGATGTACCTACATATGTGTATTGTTTATACAAAGCATATAAAATTGTTTCTGAATATATAGATATTAGTTAGTGCTGATTAACAAATGTACTTATTACTTATAGTTACAATATTCCATGTTTAACATGTATATAAGTAAATATTTTATTACAACTATAATTGCTTCACTATTGAATTAAAAAAACAAATTAATTTATGCTATAATACTTGAAAGTCTGAGTTTATTAAATGCAACTTTAATCTTCATATATTACCTTCCTCATGTGTGTGTGTATATATATATATATATATATATATATATATATATATATACACTGAAAAAAACATAGGTTATAGACCATATATAGTTAGGGATTAGCATTTACAAAACCTTAATTTACTCGCACAAAACCATAGAAATTCGCATATATAGTTAGTTGCAATAACTATATATCGCGCACCCGCAATCCACTGCTGATGATGTCACATATTACATCATTCATGACATGGTCAGTGACATCACTGATGACATCACTGATGACAACTCAAATGACATCACTGACAACATCACTGATGATATCATTCATGTGATAATACGATGAACCTCTTCAGACTCTAATATAACCTTAGATACACTCAGTGTAAACAGACACTCACAGATTGTCACTCATCCATGGAGTTACTCATACACCTAGTCAGTCATGCAAAGATTCAATCACACCTCCATTTCCTCAACTATACAGTTATACACACCTTACTTATTCAAACATATTCTAACACATATTTACTCTCTTATACAATCACTGATACAAGTTTTCAATGATCCATGCAGCCACTCACACATTCACTGGCTCTTATACACAGTAATTTATATATGTCAACTCTCACATGTACTGTGTTTTACATATGTACTTACTTTGACATGCAGCACTGAGATATCCATTCACTCACCAATACACTCATGCACACAGTCAACTACCCATACAGCTGTTTCCACATGCAGTTTTGAACCCATACATCTAGTGAATCAACTGTTCACACATCTATGCACAGAGTCACACACCTCCCAGCCACCCACACACACACTCACTCTCCCATACAAATACTTGGGCAACCAATCAATAAGCCATATAGTTAATCATATAGCTACTGATCAACACATGTAGCAGTTTACAGAACAACAGATATAATGATGCACAAATTAAGACAGTTTAGTCACTAACCCATGCTCTCAGTGAGACACATTTAATCACTCTCTCATACAGTCAGTCATGCACCTACTAAATCCTTCATCCAGACACTTATACATCCACTCATTCTTCAATATGTAAGACATATTTTAACTTTACAGAAACATACAGTCACTGGATGATGTCATCAGTGATGTCATCAGTGATGTCACTGACCATGTCATGAATGATGTAATATGTGACATCATCAGCAGTGGATTGCGGGTGCGCGATATATAGTTATTGCAACTAACTATATATGCGAATTTCTATGGTTTTGTGCGAGTAAATTAAGGTTTTGTAAATGCTAATCCCTAACTATATATGGTCTATAACCTATGGTTTTTTCAGTGAATTTTCAAGGTTTTGTAAATGCTAATTCCTAACTATATATGGTCTATAACCTATGGTTTTTTCAGTGAATTTCAATCGTTTTTTAATAGCAAATATCAAAAGCTGTCAAATACGTGATAGGTAAAAACATTTTCGTGTTTATGCACACTGATGTGCTTTGAAACGCTGCCCCCCCCCCCCTCTTTTCTCTTAGGAGTACTCTCTCTTTGCAGATAGTGAAGGGTAGTTAACGCAGGCCTTTGCCCCCGTTGTAATCCGTCGTGCCTGCTTCTCTCTCCATTTGATTGATTGTTATCCAAGCATTTACTATTTTAGAATTGGTTCTCTTTGGTTAATTCTCTATTTACAAACAAGCACAGATTCGCAATATTCCGTTTAGTCTTTGCAGATAGTGAAAAATAGTTTTAAAAAACAAAAGGAATCGAGCAAAATCAGTAGGCCACTAATGGGATCTCTTGTTGACCTCGCTAAAATAGAAACATTAACAACAACCCCTCATGAGAAATACGAAACTAGTGAAATTAACTGAGCTCCACACCATGATGGCTGCAAGACAGCTCGACTCCGCCACCCACCCCGCCCAAAATAACGACAAACCCTATGCAAATATTATAAATATATACAACACACCAGCAAAGTAACAGGGTAAAACATTTTATTAAATAACTATTTACATAACTATTTTATACTTTTTGTTGCCCGATCCGGCTAGCTCAATCGATCGAGCATGAGACTCATGCACTCTGATCTCCTTGGCCTCAGTCAAGCATCAATAGTAAGATTTTCATACGTGAGTGTACGTTCATGGTTTTGGTCCCTGAGTTGCTTCGATGTCACTGCCATGCTCAAATGGCATAAGTCCTGGATGTTGGGTGCCATAGTTCAGAGTTCTGAGCAGCGCTTGTAACACTGTCTGAAGCTTATTTGCACCTGCTGCAGCTTCACTATTCTTAAAGTAAGTGAGGGCCGTTTGTGGACCTGACTGCATTGGAAAACAATGTGATGCGGTGCCTCCCTAAACCGCTTGATGGAGGCCCCCGAGGGGCGGTGAGATGGCGTGGACTCGGAGGGGGCGCTTGGCTCCGACCCCCTCCCCAAGTCTTGTTGCCCTGGTGTGGCCTGAGATCGCCCCTGACATAGGCGGCCGGCTCCCGGGGTCAAGCGGAACTTTTTGCCTTTTGGTGACTCTTCCATTCTGGACCTTGTCCCACAATCCGTTCGACCTGAAGACACGTCCTGCGGTGCCCGAGTCCGACCATCACATATACCTGCGCCAGGTGGAGGTTTTTCAGATACACCCCAGCGCTTTACGCAACCAGCTGAGTTGCGCCCGCTCTTCCGGCTACAGCGTCTCGCCCACCATCCACTTGAATTGCGCCCACTCTTGCAGTGCAGTGATAGGCGGCTGCCACAGGACTCTCAAAATGGCGGCCGGCTCTTCGGATTTAGGCCTGGTCCACTAAAATGGCCCTGGGACACCTTGGAACTCGGATGCTTGACTGCTAGGGCATGGACCCCATTCCCTAAAGCGTCCCCTCAGCCTTGAAGATTCTACAAAAGTCACCGGGCCCCCGACTCCCGCAGACTTCCGGTGGTGAGCGACTGCCATGATTGCTCGCGGAATGGCCACGACGTAGCCACGGGGTGCTCTCATGCTGACGCCAGCTTCAATCTGAAACATCCAGAAACACTGTAGACTACCAATTCGATCAGTTCCGGTGGAGCCCCAACGTGACCCGGTAGAAAAGAACTTGCCCTCCCCTTTTTTGAGTGATGGTTCTTGTTGCCTGTCCCTTCTGTTGTCAATTTACAGAACTTTTTGGACTACTGAAAGGGGTTGTGTTCCGACCGCTGGTTGGTGGAGACATTTTGACTATATTCTGGACCTGTGTTGTCGCGTTAATAACAGGTCATGTGACTTGTTTATAAAACTTTTCATTGGTTTGAATATGGTGCCTATACACTTCCTGATTTCCTTCGAATCGAACGTTAACAGACGTCACGCAGCAAAAAAAAAAAAAAAACCCTCACGCGCAGCCGCTGGAAGACAAGTATCAACATATATGAGCATCCTCAGCCACCCTCAGAAAACATAGGGGGTCAGGATACGTCTCCCGTACCCCCTTATACCTATTTCTCAAATTGTTTTTCCTCCATCTTGTAATTTAATTAAAACGAAACGCAAAATGGCGAATTCCCGTTTCGCTACCGGTTTGCGAACCGGGAAGCGCTTCTACCGCAAAAAAATCAATATTTTTTTATTTGCCCCACGGGACCCTTTAATAACCCCAACATCATTCCTAGGGGGTCAAGAGGGGTCTACCTTCCCCCTTTCATTAAATTCGCCTTTCGTTTTTCACCTCTTCTTCTCTCTCGATCCTACCGAGAGACAAGATGGCGGCCGCACCGGACTGTTTAGAATGTTGACAGACACCGGCGAGCCAATCGGCTTCGCAAAGCTCCTTTACGTGAAAAGTACGCGATCTGGAGCGCTACCCGGGACGCTGTCACAGATATATACATTTTTTAAAACGTTAATTTCTCAAAATCCACTGGAGCACATATATTGAGACCCAGCAAAGGCACATCGGGCTAACAGCCCCTACAATTTTGCCAAGTTTCGTGTAAATCCATTCAGCCGTTCGAGCTAAAAGTGAGGCCAAACGCCCTATGGAAATTAACATGGGAAAAACGCGTTTTGGGACCCCCCTTTTTTCTCGGCCCCCCCTTAACGAACCCCCCCCCCCCCCCCCCCCCCCCCAAATTTTCAGGGGCTGCTCATAAACAAACTGTGCCATTTTCCTGAAAATTTCAGCCGATTCCGTCCACAAACGCCAAAGTTATTAGACATAGAATTTTCAAAAGTCCCATAGAGAAAAAATCCTAACTATATATACCTACTGGCTATCGCCAGTAGGTAAAATATATATATATGTGTATATATATATATATATATATATATAGATATATAGATATATAGATATATAGATATATAGATATATATATACACACAAAGGGGGCCTGCTTCTCCCCCAGTTACGCATGCTTGCTGGTGGGAGGAGCGGGTCCTCAAAACCACCTATCAGGCAGAGTTTGAGGCACACATCACAACATACCTGAGATACATTGATGATGTGTTCATCGTCTGGAGAGGGAGTGAAGAGGAGGCTTTGAGCTTCATAAGTAAGATTAATCACAACATCTTTAATTTAAAGTTTACTTCCCATATCCATAAGAACGAAATAGAGTTTTTAGATGTACGGCTGTATGTCAATAACAAAATTGAAAGTACTCTGTATAGAAAACCTACTTCTGGCAATATCACCCTACACGCCAACAGCTCCCATCCAAAGCATCTCATTGCTAGCATTCCCTACGGAGAAATTCTTAGGTTGAAACATATATGCAGCAATGAAGATGATTTTAAGGCTTGTCAAGATGAGCTAATGGACAGACTAAAAGCTACGGGGTATACAGATAGGATTCTGAAAGAGGCAATGGACAAAGCCGTGACCAGATCTAGAGTTAGTCTTTTTGAATCCGAAATTGATATACCAAGGGTCCCTGATATAATTGCTGCCTACAAAGTCATTAATACTCCTAGACTTATCATGACCTATAACAGGGAGGAGCGGCAAGTGAGGGCCATAATTAACAAACATTGGCCAATTGTGCTTTCAGATAATGTCCTCCAAGATAGGGTAGTGAACAAACCTATCATTACCTTTAGGAGAAGTAGCACTATGGGCTCAGTTCTATATAGGGCTTCGCCAGAAATAAAGAAGGTCACCACCTGGCTACAACCTATGAATGGGTTCAAAAAGTGTACCACCTGTCGAGCTTGTAAATTTGGTCCCAATATGTCCACATACTCTACTCCATTCAGCACCACTCCTAAAAAAAATCGAAGGAACGTTTAATTGTAAGACTGAATGTGCTGTATATGTCCTGACGTGCACCTGTGGACTTAACTACGTTGGTAGTACAAAGCTACAGGTGCACGTCAGGATCTTGCAGCACATAAGGGCCATTCTCCACAGTGATGTGACATATCCTGTGGCCAGACATTTTAAAAAAACTCATGCTAACGATATCAACAGCCTCTCATATTATGTTGTGGACTCTGTGGCCAAACAAAGAAGGGGTGGCAACAGAGAACTTCTACTCCGGCAGTTAGAAATGGAATATATCTTGGAGTTTGATTACAAATGGCCCAATGGTTTGAATACGATTGAAGATATGCGCCATTTTTTATAAGAACAAGTAGTATGATTTGGCGCAGGGTTCCTATGATTTTTCATGTATTCTTTTCATGTTTTCTGTATTATGACCTATTTATGTAGTGATGTGGATAGGCTTGGATTATTTGTATGATTTCCGCCTAGCATAAATTTAGGCAGTTCTCTTTTCCCTCTTTTGATCTGATTTTAATTGTTTTTTGTGGTTTTTAGTAGAGTCATGAATTTCTTCTTTTTGACACTGGTAGTCAATAATGAGGGGACACTAGTACTTGGAGAATAATAATGACAGATCTCGATCTTTTTATATATCATCTACCTTTGACACTTTATATTTATGTGCACTATATTGCACAGTACGCACTTAGTTTGCACTTTCTATAAAAAACAGAAAAAAATATATGTAAAAATGGGGTTTTTCACAAAAATAATAGGTATATAGGATGTCTCGTTTAGCACATGTTTGCAACATGGATTTATCCAGTTATTTGTTTTTTACAGACTGCATGATCTAGAAATTGCAGGGGGCAATTGGATTTACCCAATAAGATGTGATTTTTACTAAAAATCCAATCAATGCAAAAGATGTGATATATTTAAAGAAAACTCTTTTTTTTATGAAATGGCAAAAAAAGTGTTTAAAAGGATATATTTTTGTATAGATTTCATATTTATAATATATATATATATATAATATCTAGCACTGACTTGTTTTATGATATATAGATGTTATCAAACGGTGCTATTTTTTTACCCCCAAATGCTATGTGGAATGTTATACAATTGAGTCTGATTTCCATAGATACCATCATGTGACCTGTGATGTTCTGCAATGAGTGTGGTTACTTGCACTTTAAAATGGTAGATGGCGTTTTCACTGGGATACACGTGATCAAGGGCTTCAGAGCTCGAAACGCGTTGTGTGTGGGGTCTCTTTGAATAAAGATAGAACATTGCCTAGAAAACGACGAGGTCTGCGTCTCTTTCCTCGCCGAAGCCGCCGTGTGTGTGGCATTTGAAAGTGGTTCCAGTGCTCGGGATATATAATACCTTCCATGTACTTATTTCTCTTTATATTTATTCTTTTGCTTCTAATTCAGCATATTCAATGCACTACCCCATATCTTTTTCAATACATTCCTTATTTCCACTCTGACTCGTCTCAAACTTCATTGTACTACTCTTTCCAATGAACTAACCTATTCCTCTATCAATATATCCTCTACCCTTTAATCCCAAACTTCATACCACTACTATGATGCCCAAAATAACTCTTTCTAGACTCTTCCATCCTCTACCCTTCCTTGCATCATCTAATTCCTCTTTTACTATTCAGATCAATCAAAACAAGCATTTCTAAACCCTTCCCTCTGACTCTTCCCCCCCTCCACCTCCCCTTTACTCATCCGAATCCCCCTCCTACTGTCATGAGCTAAAAAAAAAAAGCTCTTGACCCTTCCCTCTTTAATCCTTCCACTATTCCTTTTCAATCCAAATACCAAACTAACATGTCCTCAGCTCAAATTATTTCACATTTCGCCAGACTAATTCACCACTTATCCTTTTTTTTTGTTCCGAAGTAGCGTGCTACTCGCCGAAAAAGCACTTTGGCGCCCCATCAGGGGTAGTAAGAGCTATATACTTGCAATTACAATACAATACATTCCTGTGTTCTAGAGTATAGCTGACATTTTTGCATATCTGTGTAGGACATGTGGTATGATTATAGTAGTTGCTTTATTTTAGGCCTGTCATTAGTCAGATTCAATATAATTCTCCTCCCACTACTTAACTAGGTTGTCAGTGTACCATTTACATGAATTTGTTTGATACAGTTAATCAAAAAGAGGGACCAGGAACTATTGAAGGTCCAGCTACCCGTGCTCCTGACTCTTAATATTCATGAAAATATAGGTAAGCTGTTCCTGAAGTGGGGAAGGTCAGAGAAAGTAAGGTTGGAAAATCAGTTGGTTCTGGGAACTTCCTCTTTGGAAGATTTCGAGTTAGTGAAGCCTTTACCTGCAGAAGTCCAAAGTGTGGATTGAGCCTGTCTGTCTCCTAGGAGATTCTAAGCAGGAGAAGCAGCTTCCAACTCTCTGGCCAGCAAACCTTGTCTGAGGTCGCTGGGACATTTGGTATTTGAGGGTTCTGATTGGTGTCTAGGTCTGTGATTCAATCATTGTAGGTTTGGGACTAGGGCTAGGTTTAGGATTTCTTTTGGAAGTAGGGACCAGGGCTTCCTAGGTTATTGGTTGATGGGAGTAGGGTGGGACTAGGGCTAGGGTTAGTCCTTTAAGTGAAAGTAGCTATTTAGGGCTTCTGGTGTGATTAGTTGTTGGACTAGTTGTGGGACTAAGAGTAGGGTTAGGCTTTCTATTGGCAGTAGGGACTAGGGCTACCTGTGCCATTGGCTGCTTGGACTTGGGTTGGGACTACTGGTAGGGCTAAGGCCTTTAATTGGACGTAGAGATCAGGGTTTTTTAACTGATTGGGTGCTTGGACTAGGGCTAAGATTGGCTGTAAGGTCCTGATCTCCTATTGGTTCTAGATTTTAGGGCTAGTGTTGTGATTGGGTAGTGTTAGGGCTAGGGTTCCCATTGGCTGAAAGGGTCACCTGATTACTAGGGCTATAGAAAAGGTCAGGCTTAGGGCGTCTCAGCTAAGGACGGAGAGGACAAGGGTAGTTGCCGGTTTGGGATTCCAGCCGGTTTGAGCCGGTTTGGGATTCCAGCCGGTTTGAGCCGGTTTGGTATTCCATCCGGTTTGAGCCAATTTAGTATTCCAGCCGGTTTGAGCCGGTTTGGGATTCCAGCCGGTTTGGGATTCCAGCCGGTTTGAGCCGGTTTGGGATTTGAGCCAGTTTGGGATTCCAGCCGGTTTGAGCCGGTTTGGGATTCCAGCCGGTTTGAGCCGGTTTGGGATTCCAGCCGGTTTGAACAGGTTCGGGATTCCAGCCGGTTTGAGCCGGTTCGGAATTCCAGCCGGTTTGAGCCAGTTAGGGATTCCAGACGGTTTCAGCCGGTTAGGGATTCCAGCCGGTTTCAGCCGGTTAGGGATTCCAGCCGGTTTGAGCCGGTTTGAGCTAGTTAGGGATTCCAGCCGGTTTGAGCTGGTTCGGGATTCCAGCCGGTTTGAGCTGGTTCGGGATACCAACCGGTTTGAGCTGGTTCGGGATTCCAGCCTGTTCGAGCTGGTTCGGGATTCCAGCCTGTTCGAGCTGGTTCGGGATTCCAGCCGGTTTGAGCTGGTTCGGGATTCCAGCCGGTTTGAGCTGGTTCGGGATTCCAGCCGGTTTGAGCTGGTTCGGGATTCCAGCCGGTTTGAGCTGGTTCGGGATTCCAGCCGGTTTGAGCTGGTTCGGGATTCCAGCCGGTTTGAGCTGGTTCGGGATTCCAGCCGGTTTGAGCTGGTTCGGGATTCCTGCCGGTTTGAGCTGGTTCGGGATTCCTGCCGGTTTGAGCTGGTTCGGGAGTCCAGCCGGTTTGAGCTGGTTCGGGCGTCCAGCCGGTTTGACCTGGTTCGGGCGTCCAGCCGTTTTGACCTGGTTCGGGAGTCCAGCCGTTTTGACCTGGTTCGGGAGTCCAGCCGGTTTGACCTGGTTCGGGAGTCCAGCCGGTTTGACCTGGTTCGGGAGTCCAGCCGGTTTGACCTGGTTCGGGAGTCCAGCCGGTTTGACCTGGTACGGGAGTCCAGCCGGTTTGAGCTGGTTCGGGAGTCCAGCCGGTTTGAGCTGGTTCGGGAGTCCAGCCGGTTTGAGCTGGTTCGGGAGTCCAGCCGGTTTGAGCTGGTTCGGGAGTCCAGCCGGTTTGAGCTGGTTCGGGAGTCCAGCCGGTTTGAGCTGGTTCGGGAGTCCAGCCGGTTTGAGCTGGTTCGGGAGTCCAGCCGGTTTGAGCTGGTTCGGGAGTCCAGCCGGTTTGAGCTGGTTCGGGAGTCCAGCCGGTTTGAGCCGAGTTGAACCGGTTTGGGATTCCAGTCGGTTTGAGCCGAGTTGAACCGGTTTGGGATTCCAGTCGGTTTGAGCCGAGTTGAAACGGTTTGGGATTCCAGTCGGTTTGAGCCAGTTTGAGCCGGTTCGGGATTCCAGCCGGTTTGAGCCAGTTTGAGCCGGTTCGGGATTCCAGCCGGTTTGATCCTGGTCGGGACTAGGGCCAGAAATGCTGCCCTTCTCATTTAGAAATTCCCAGCCCACACCTTCCACATCCACAAACAGAGCAACATACTCACACCAAATGTACACCACGCACAACACTATGCACAGATTAATGTACCAGCATCCACCACCAACCCAACCAAACCACATCTACACACCCTACTATCCCAACTACCACACTTATCCACCATCACCCACAAACAGTACACAACTCTATCCTATACCACTTACCAATACACTGATCACTAACACACCGCCAATCAACTCCGTACATAACTACATCCCATTCAGACACACTCTTCCTGCTGTAATTACACCTAACAGACCACCTTTTATCAATAACAAACATATAATGATCCTTCCATCAGTTGTCCAACAAACACCCTCCTCTCCCTTCTACCATAATAACATTAACACACAACACACACACACTGCACACCACTACACTTTGTAACTCTTGAAACAAACCAGTCTAAGATGAACACTCTCACGGCTACTTTATTCCCTCCTACACACAACCTACACTCTACTCATAAGCACATCACCACCCCCTCTACGTCACAACCTCCTCTCACAAACAATACTACACAACCAAATCCAGTGCATGAAACCTATACATCAGCACTTCTTTTCACTACACCTCAAAAGCAAAACATATCGCACACACCAGCATAACAAGATCTTCAGAGCACAACACCTCATAATACTTACCATCACAAAATACATACATATACCCACCTTTCAAACCACATAAAGGAACAAACTCCAATGCCAAGCTTTCACTCTTCCACCACACCTAACACAGATACAGCAATACAGCACCTCTCTTCTAACCGCCTCTCATCCATTGGACAATTTAGAACATTACGACATGACCCACATGCTGTATCACCTCCCCTGACTCATACACCTTCTGCCTTAAACACACGCAAAAAATATAAGCAACATGCCTCACCTCACAACTTTGCTTCCCCAAGTCTACCTCACAACAATGTTACACCACAAAAGCAACACAGCACTCCAACTCACTCTCAAACACCATCTCCAACACATACACATGCAGACCCATCAAAATGTCTTCTTAGCATGCTGGATGGGGAACGCGATACAGAACAGCTACACGATTGCTATCCTAATACAGCGAATACCAGCACTAAAAACACACCTGCTACACACCCACAAATACTGATCACTCTTCTACAAAACAAAGTCCCACTATCACCAAAGGCCACTCTCTACACTGTCTACTAATAAATGCTCGATCCCTCTCTAAAAACAAGCATCACACCTACGACCTTCTCACTGATGCAAAACCAGACCTACTATTCATAACCGAATCATGGTTGGGAGAGGATATGGCTCCAGTCCTGCATGAAGCCATTACTCTAGGCTATCAAATAATCACCCAAAATCGTATTGCCAAAAAAGGAGTTGGTCTAGCTGTCTTATTCAGGCAAACAATACATATCACTAAAGTTGACAACATCTCCATAAAGAATTGTGTGGCTCTTCTTACAAGATGTAATCCTACAACATCTTCCACCTGTAACTTCCTGCTCCTTTACAGACCTCCACCTAGCAAGGCAACATTCCCAGACGCACTTCTAGACACAGTTTCAAACCTGATAACCATACACTCCAACCTATGCGTTCTTCCACTACCCAGAAGACGACTACACGGAGGAGCAGGGAGGCCGCTCTACAATCAATAGGCTCATGTTCAAAGAATATACTCAAAAGAACCCGAGCAATTCAAAACGTTCGGAACGTTTCTTCAGAAAAGTACAAATATACCTACAGGTCCAAAGACCACGTGAATTCCCCCTCATTGACGGTGGCTCCTTCGTGTGAATAAAAGCCCACGGTTGCTTTGTAAAGCTCTAGGAAATTGAATAACCTGAGCAGCTAGCAACCCGCTAGAAAACCCATTGAAAATCATCTGTTTCATGACACAGAATAATATGGCGTCAATAGTCCAAATGTCCTGAAGAAGGTGTCAAAAGAAAGAAAGCACCGAAACGCTGCGTCGACTGTTTAGACTGTTTTGACTGTCTTTTTAACCATTTTTTTGATCGTAATATACTATGTGAACCACGGTTTGTGGTTTTTTAATGAATTTATGACATTGTTTTAGATTGTAACCCATGTGGGAGGAAAGCAATAAATTCTATATTTTTTAACTTTACTACAAGTGTTTGTCCGTCACATTTAACTGTTGATTTGAAATTCAGTATCTTCCTTAGCTTATGTGATGCATCTGTATAATGTCTAGCAATATATAGAAAAACTATTCCCTTAGCCAGACCTCCTCTATAGTGAAAGCCACAGGAAGGCTTTGCCCATTACTGGGATTAACAGGGACTTCTAAGTTTTCTGGGTGACCACAACATTTGGTTTGATAAAACCAATATGACCCATCCAAAAACAATATTCACCGGCCTAGAAGCATTTAACCTGCATCAGATTGTCCACAATCCGGCACACACCGCTGGACATATCTTAGATGTAATTTTTGCTAATACGAACTAGGCACCTTTCAAACTATAACTCCAGTAACATGGTCAGACCACCACCTGCATGCTTTCCAACATAAAACAACACTAAGCGACTCACCTAAAATTACCTTACATCCATCCACCTATCGGCCGTGGAACAAACTCAATTTGGAACACTTGGAAACACAACTAACATCCAGTATAAATCTGGAAACAATAAATTCTGTTCAGAATGTATATGAGTGGCTACTGGAAGCTTTTGACATCCTGATACCACTCAAAACCACACAACAGAACAAAAGAGAAAAAAGCGCCTTGGCGAAACATAGAACTAAAAGACATAAAACAACAAATTAGAAAGCTGCAACTTACCTGGCTCAAAACAAACGCCAAACGAGACAAACTTCACCTACAGAAAATTAACAGATTATACAAGTCGGCTATCAAAAGCTAAGAAAAGGTACTATTCAGACAGAATTCAAAACGCTAAATGTGCAAATAAAGAATTCTATAAAATACTCAATGAATTTCGAAAACTAAATTGCTTAGAAGGAACTCATCCTGTTACTCAAGATTTCACAGACAAACTGGCAAATCATTACACGGTCAAAGCAGACACGTTGGACTCGTACTTAAAACAGAAACAAAGCACCAACACTAACCCTTGTACAAAACAACTATCCAAGAATGCTCTAATCAAACCTCTCCGTTCCTTCCAACACATCTCACACAATGAACTTATGGACCTGGTCAAAGCAAGCAGGCCTTCTGTCAGCGTTTCTCACCCCTGTCCGCCACAAACTTTCAAGACAATTTTTTAACAACCTCTGCTGCCATTCCAGTAAGAAGAAGAATCAAGATTCCTTAACTACTGGAATATTTCCAGAAGAACTGAAAAAAAGTGATTACTGTCTTTGCATGTGGTTGTTACAGTTTAAAATTGCAGTTTTGACCTGCCTGTGATTGCATATTTTATCACATGTTTTTTGTTTGAAACTTGTGGTTTTCCCTGCCCATGATTGCTTGCATTTACTGTATTGAATTGTGGGATTTGCAGTCCAACCTCTGTAGTTTGTCCCGTTCATTCCTTGGTGACAAATCTGTTTTCCCTCCAAATTTCTCCTTTGCTCTGTGCTAAGACCTGTGTGTTAAAACAGTGCACCCCCAGCCACAATTTTGTTTTCACAAGCCAGGGATGCCAGCCCCCCTGCCACCCTACCAGCAAATGGGATATTCTACATCAGAGGGTGCTTCTGTGAGCTGTTTAAACTGTACTTAACTGGGGCCTGTGCATGTCCTTTTTTGGCCAGCAGGGGGAGTAAAGTTTTATTCAAACAGTATTGCTAGATTTCGAGTTAGTGAAGCCTTTACATGCAGAAGTCCAAAGTGTGGATTGAGCCTGTCTGACTCCTAGTAGAGTCTAAACAGGAGAAGCAGCTTCCAACTCCCTGGGCAGCAAACCTTGTCTGAGGTCGCTGGGACCTTATATGATCTGCTCGTGGTTGGCACATGTGTACACTGATTGGTGGTTGTATCTGGTGTTTCTATTGCGTTAGGGTCATTGGTTGGGTATTTGGGAGTTCTGATTGGTTTCTGGGTCTGTGATACAATCATTGTAGGGTTGGGACTAGGGCTAGGGTTAGGATTTCTTTTGGAAGTAGGGACTAGGGCTTCCTAGGTTATTGGTTGTTGGGAGTAGGGTGGGACTAGGGCTAGGGCTAGACCATTAATTGGAAGTAGCTATTTGGGGCTTCCAGTGTGATTGGTTGTTGGACAAGTTGTGGGACTAAGAGTAGGGTTAGGCTTTCTATTGAAAGTAGGGACTAGGGCTACCTGTGCCATTGGCTGCTTGGACTTGGGTTGGGACTACTGGTAGGGCTAAGGCCTTTAATTGGACGTAGAGATCAGGGTTTTTTAACTGATTGGGTGCTTGGACTAGGGCTAGAAATTGGCTGTAAGGTCCTGGTCTATTGGTTCTAGATTTTAGGGCTAGTGTTGTAATTGGGTAGTGTTAGGGCTAGGGTTCCCATTGGCTGAAGGGGTCACCTGATTACTAGGGCTATAGAAAAAGCCAGGCTTAGGGCGTCTCAGCTAAGGGCGGAGAGGACAAGGGTAGTTGCATGTTTGAGCCTGTTAAGGGCAGAGAGGACAAGGGTAGCAGCCTGTTTGAGCCGGGTCGGGATTCCAGCCGGTTTGAGCAGGTTTCGGGATTCCAGCGGTTTGAGCCGGTTTGGGATTCCAGCCGGTTTGAGCCGGTTTGGGATTCCAGCCGGTTTCAGCTGGTTTGGGATTCCAGCCGGTTTGAGCTGGTTTGGGATTCCAGCCGGTTTGAGCTGGTTTGGGATTCCAGCCAGTTAGTGCTCTTTCGGGATTCCAGCCGGTTTCAGCCGGTTCGGGATTCCAGCCAGTTTGAGCTGGTTTGAGCTGGTTCGGGATTTCAGCCAGTGTGAGCTGTGTCAGGGACTGTCCGGGACTATGTGGGGAACACAGTCAGGGACTTAGACAAAGACTGGGAACTGGGTAGAAGACGTACACAGAAAGGAGGAGTACAATGCTGCCCAGGATCATACAGGGAGTCAGAGGAGAAAAAGGGATCTAAAGGGGAAGCCTGTGCTAGTGAACAAGACGGGTAAGACTCAGAAAGGAAGGGCCCTCACAAGGCAATTTAGCATTCAGACTAACTACACCCAGGACGGACGTCCAAGACATATATATAATACAACATTAACAATAAAGGGGGGTGTGGGGTAAAGCACTCTGGAGCTCCACATGGTAAGACTGAAGCCCAGTAACTTTCTTACCCGCAATTGCTGTTACAGATACTGACTGCAAATACCCACATGTAGGATATGCATGCAAAGGCAGGGTCTGTGGAGCTAATACCTATAGTGATGTTATAAATGTAACTCAAAGACAAAATTCACAGTGAACAAGAAACGCCACCTAGGTAGTCAGCTGAGTCCACGGATCCTGGCGATCAAATAGGAACACGCAGGGCCGTAACAGCAAAGGGGTAGAACTAAACACAAGCACAATAGACAAGGAGCTAGCAAGGAGGAGTGCTTAACAGGAAAGGAAGGACATGACAGGGCACACTTGGCAGAAAGCAGGTAGCAAACATACAAGGTAACAGAAGTAAGACAGCAGAATAGAAAAGCAGCAAACTAGAACTGGAACCAAGGAAATGGGAAGCAAGGCAGGGACTGGAAACTGATATACAGAAGGGGAGGCTACAAGGGTATACTAGAATAGTGCAGGTTAAGGAATCAAGAAAACAAAGTAGCATAGAACGCTGTCCTGGGGCAGGAACAAGAAGTGAGCTAAGGCTCAGGAGTCAAGGCAGCACTGCAGGCAGTGCTAGTTCAGGAACAGAAAAATTACTAGAGCTCAGGAGTCAAGGTAGCACTGCAGGCAATACTGGTTCAAGGAAACAGGACATAGCTACAGCTCAGGAAACAAGGAGTCAAGAGAGCACTGAAAGCAGTGAAAATCAAGAAATAGCTAAGCCCAAGAACAAAGAATAACTATCTCAGGAACTCAGGAAACAAGGTAGCACTGCAAGCAGTGCTAATTCAGGAGAACGGAAACCTCTGCAGTTCAGGGACAAGGAATACTAAGGCTATGGGGTCCGGGTAGCACTGCAGGCAGTGCTAATTCAGGCACAGGGAAAACAGCAGCAGGTCAGGAACAAGGCATAATTAAAGCTCAGGAAACACTGGAAAGAAGAATAGCAAAAGCTCAGGGAACTCTGGAAACAAGGATTGGTCTCACCGGTAAACAGCTACAATGACCAACCTTTGCCTGAAGGGAGCTGGGGCTTAAAAGAGCTCACAGTAATCACATGCAGCTGGTGTGAGCAGGCTAGCAGCAGCCAGCCACAGGTGAGATGAATTCCTCCACTCATCCTTGGCCTGAAGGGGTGGAGACAAAGCAGTGAGCAGGGAATTCTGGGTAATGGAGTTTCAGGCATGAGTAGGCTGGCTTTAAGTCTAAGCAGGCTGGCTTTCACAAAACCCGGCATGGATTGGGAATGGATGTCAATTCCCAAATAGTGTCCAAATGGCTGGAAGTCAAGATATGCATGGAGGGGAGTGTCAGGAAGCGTATTAGAACACTGGAAAGTCCCACAGTTCAGCCCCCTGGTGGTGGACACGAGAACACAGGGAGCAAATCGTGACAAGCTGGTTCGGGATTCCAGCCGGTTTGAGCCGGTTCAGAATTGCAGCCGGTTTGAGCCGGGTCGTGATTCCAGCCGGTTTGAGCCGGGTCGGGATTCCAGCCGGTTTGAGCCGGGTCGGGATTCCAGCCGGTTTGAGCCGGGTCGGGATTCCAGCCGGTTTGAGCCGGGTCGGGATTCCAGCCGTTTTGAGCCGGGTCGGGATTCCAGCCGTATTGAGTCGGGTCTGGATTCCAGCTGGTTTGAGCCGGTTCGGGATTCCAGCGAGTGTGAGCCGGTTCGGGATTCCAGCGAGTTTGAGCCGGTTCGGGATTCCAGCCGGTTTGAGCCGGTTCGGGATTCCAGCCGGTTTGAGCCGGTTCGGGATTCCAGCCGGTTTGAGCCGGTTTAGGATTCCAGCCGGTTTGAGCCGGTTTAGGATTCCAGCCGGTTTAGGATTCCAGCCGGTTTGAGCCGGTTTAGGATTCCAGCCGGTTTGAGCCGGTTCAGGATTCCAGCCGGTTTAGGATTCCAGCCGGTTTGAGCCGGTTTAAAATTCCAGCCGGTTTGAGCCGGTTTGGGATTCCATACGGTTTGAGCCGGTTTGGGATTCCAGCCGGTTTGGGATTCCAGCCGGTTTGAGTTGGTTTGAGATTCCAGCCGGTGTGAGATTCCAACCGGTTTGAGATTACAGCTGGTTTGAGCCGGTTCGGGATTTTTAGCCGGTTTGAGCCGGTTCGGGATTCCAGCCGGTTTGAGCCGGTTCGGGATTCCAGCCGGTTTGAGCCGGTTCGGGATTCCAGCCGGTTTGAGCCGGTTCGGGATTCCAGCCGGTTTGAGCCGGTTTGGGATTCCCGCCGGTTTGAGCCGGTTCGGGATTCCCGCCAGTTTGAGCCAGTTTGAGCCTGGTTGGGACTAAGGCCAGAAATGCTGCCCTTCTCATTTAGAAACACCCAGCCCACACCATCCACATCCACAGAGCAACACACTCATACCAAATGTACACCACGCACAACACTATGCACAGATTAATGTACCAGCATGAACCACCAACCCAACCAAACCACATCTACACACCCTACTATCCCAACTACCACACTTATCCACCATCACCCACAAACAGTACACAACTCTATCCTATACCACTAACCAATACACTCATCTCGAACACAACGCCAATCAACTCCGTACATAACTACATCCCATTCAGACACTCTCCCTGCTGTAATTACACCTAACAGACCACCTTTTATCAATAATAAACATATAATGATCCTTCCATCAGTTGTCCAACAAACACCCTCCTCTCCCTTCTACCATAATAATACTAACACACAACACACACACTGCACACCACCACACTTTGTAACTCTCGAAACAAACCAGTCTAAGATGAACACTCTCACGGCTACTTTATTCCCTCCTACACTCTAGTCATAATCACATCACCACCCTCTCTACGTCACAACCTCCTCTCACAAACAATACTACACAACCGAATCCAGTGCATGAAACCTATACATCACCAAAGGCCCCTCTCTACACTGTCTACTAATAAATGCTCGATCCCTCTCTAAAAACAATCATCACACCTACGACCTTCTCACTGATGCAAAACCAGACCTACTATTCTTAACCGAATCATGGTTGGGAGAGGATATGGCTCCTGTCCTGCACGAAGCCATTCCTCTAGGCTATTAAATAATCAACCAAAATCGTATTGCTAAAAAAGGAGGTGGTCTAGCTGTTGTATTCAAGCAAACAATACATATCACTAAAGTTGACAACATCTCCATAAAGAATTGTGAGGCTTTTCTTACAAGATGTAATCCTACAACATCTATCACCTGTAACTTCCTGCTCCTTTACAGACCTCCACCTAGCAAGGCAACATTCCCAGACGCACTTCTAGACACAGTTAAAACTTGATTACAGTTCACTCCAACCTATGCGTTCTGGTTGACCTCAAAATTTGGTTTGATAAAACCAATATGACCCATCCAAAAACAATAATCACGGCCTAGATGCATTGAACCTGCATCAGATTGTCCAGAATCCGACACACACCGCTGGACATATCATAGATGTCATTTTTGCTAATACTGAACTAGTTACCTTTCAAACTATAACTCCAGTCACATGGTCAGACCACCACCTGCTTGCTTTCCAACATAAAACAACACTAAGCGACTCACCTAAAACTACCTTGCATCCATCCACCTATCGGCCGTGGAACAAACTCAATTTGGAACACTTGGAAACACAACTAACATCCAGTATGAATCTGGAAACCATAAATTCTGTTCAGAATCTATAGGAGTGGCTACAGGAAGCTTTTGACATCCTGATACCACTCAAAATCACACAACGGAACAAAAGAAAAAAAGCGCCTTGGCGAAACATAGAAATAAAAGACATAAAACAACAAATTCGAAAGCTGCAACGTACCTGGTTCAAAACAAACGCCAAACGAGACAAACTTCTCCTACAGAAAATTAACAGATTATACAAGTCGACTATCAAAAAAGCTAAGAAAAGGTACTATTCAGACAGAATTCAAAACGCTAAATGTGCAAATAAAGAATTCTATAAAATACTCAATGAATTTCGAAAACCAAATTGCTTAGAAGGAACTCATCCTGTTACTCAAGATTTCACAGACAAACTGGCAAATCATTACACGGTCAAAGCAGACACGTTGGACTCGTACTTAAAACAGAAACAAAGCACCAGCACTAACCCTTGTACAAAACACCTATCCAAGAATGCTCTAATCAAGCCTCTCCGTTCCTTCCAACACATCTCACACAATGAATTTATGGACCTGGTCAAAGCAAGCAGGCCTGCCAGCAGCCCTTCTCACTCCTGTCCACCACAAACTTTCAAGACAATTTTTTTAACAACCTCTGATGCCATTCCAGTAAAAAGAATCATCAACGATTCCTTAACTACTGGAATATTTCCAGAAGAACTCAAAAAGTCATACATACGCCTTTTACTGAAGGAAACAAACTTGGATCCGCTGAACCCTGACAACTACAGACCCATTACAAATTGACCTTTTTCTGGGCAAACTGATAGAAAGAGCATCGTTCGCCCAGATGTCACAATTCATTGAAGAGAATGACATACTTTCAGATTTCCAAACAGGATTCCGTCCGGGAAGAGGCACTGAATCTGCCCTCCTTGCCATCTGGGATGACCTAAAGAATACAGTTGTCAGCAACAGCGTTGCTGCGCTACTCCTTTTGGACCTCTCAGCGACCTTTGACACAGTTGACCATGACACTCTGAAACAAAGACTTTATGAAGCCGGCATAGAGGGAACTGCTCTAGTCTGGATCGCGTCCTACCTTCGAAACACAAATAATGTCATCCATACCCCACCTTTCTCGTCCAAACCGTACTCCACAAAAGGAGGGATCCCTCAAGGTTCTATCATCTCGCCCATGCTTTTCAACATCTACATGAAGTCTTTACCAGTTCTGATCAATAAATTTCACCTCACGTGCTACAGCTATGCAGATGACACGCAAATATTCCTTCAACTGGAATGCCCCAAAGACATTGGAAAATCACCAATTTTCAGCTGTCTCAGAGCCGTTGATCAGTGGATGACTTGGAGCCATCTCAAATTCAATGCTTCAAAAACTGAAATACTCACGTGTGGTGATTGGAAGAATTACAACCCACTTGCTGCATGGCCTGATGAGCTGGGGTCACTGCTTAAAGTATCGAAGGAAGTAAGAAACCTCGGAATGACCATGGACTCCAAGCTGTCGATGAATGCCCAAGTGGATAAACTAGCAAGATCAATCTTTGCTACTATAAAAACGCTCCGACCAATTTTCCCTCATTTGGGATTTCCACACAAGGTCCAAGCTACCATCTCTATTGTTCTATCCAAACTCGATTACGCCAATAGCCTCTACCACGGATCACCTTTAACGACAATGAAAAGACCCCGCCGCAGGACTGCCAAAATACAGCCCGCCAGACAAGAGGAAACTGCCCGCTCTTAATCGGGCCGTATATGTGGAGAGAGTTGGTTACATCGATTAGGTCTAGGGAATCAAATGAGAGCAACAAAAAATATCCTTATAATGTGTTAACACCAAATTTCCCCCTACAGCACTTATTTCGTCATGGATAAGATGGCATCAAATTGCAAGCTGTTCCATCTCCCTACTGGTGCTTGAGATTGTTTTTAAATCTTCTCTCAGAGTGAGCTCTTCTACCACATCTGGCATCATGTGTCAATGTATGTTGTGTAACATGAGGGAGCAATTTATAAAATTTAAATAGTGCCTAGTAGATGGAGTGACTTTCTCAAACCATGTGAAAAAATCACTGTTTATTACTGGTAATAATAGTAGTAAAGAAAGGATGTCCATGCCACTGCTTGTCCAGAATAGCACAACCGGTGACCATATAGTGACATAATAGGGCTACTCAAGATATAATTACTTTCTAGATTGGAACACATTGGTGAAAATAACACTTAATTTAATGATGTTGCAAAGAATTTGGTTGATTCTATGGGGTTTCATTGTTTAATCCCAGAGTATTAGTGTTAAGTCTGTAAATACACCTCTGTTCTTGATCTAGGATGTTCTTTGAGTTATGATCTCGAGCTAGAATCCAGAATTGGTCAGTAACTACCTCAATATAACTCCTTCTTCAGTGTGACCTGCATCAAGAAAGTGGAAAGTGAGGCATGTGATTGTTTCTTTACACCACGCATTGCTTTTATATTCACTTACCATTATTTTTACTTTCCTTGTTGTAATTCCAACATGCTTTAACCATATGGGTATGTTATCAATTGGCTAACATGTCCAGATGTGCATGTAGTGTGTTTGAGGGACCATGGAAAGGGTACCCCAGCGTTGATGCTTTTAGTTGGTTTTGTGGGATGACAGCAGATACTACAGTTTCCACAGGGAACATGTTCCTGTACTTGTGGGAGATTCCAGGGAGTGGAGCTGGTTCTAGCGTTCTGGATAGTTAGTCTGATAAGTACAAGTAGGTCTTGCAGGTTAGCGCATCTTCTGTAAGTAATTTGGGGAGATAATGTATTATATATTAGAACACAGATCAGTCCATCTTCTGTTCGTTTAGGTTTTTTTCTAGAAGTGAGTCTCAATTCTGTTTACTTAAAATTCGCTTGAATAGGAACTGACTTCATTTGGAAATTCAAAACATGACCCATGTTTTCATACTTACTGTCTCCACACGCAGCAATAAGTGTACTGAAATTTATTGAACTTAATATGTATTGTGATTCTGCAATAAGATGTTTTTGTAAGCTCTGGAGGAGGTTTTACTCTCAAAATCTATATTTCAAGGTTGTTCCTGTTCTTCCTGTTTAAAGTCTATTCATTTTAGAAGTCTGACATTGTTTTATGTATAACAAAATTGGTACTGTCACTTCAGCTGACATTAAGGCAACTGATGACTAATTATTAATTTGTGGGGGTGTTATGAGGCCTTTTATTCTGTATTATGATTTGCTGAGCCTGATATTCTTTTGATTTCCTCACAACCGCATGATCTTACTTTGTATTTTGCTGTAAAAGAGTGTTAATTTTGAAGAGAAGCCCCTCGTATTGCAATGGCATGGATCAGTGACCGCCCCTAGCCAGTCAGTGAGCTTGAAACCCCCTATCTCTTATTCACGGTCAGTAGGACCTATAATGCCCGGGTGCCCCCCCCCCCCCCCCTGCTGCTATCTATGTAGCTTCCACAAGCAGAAAAAGAGCAGTAATCAGGGTCCCAGATGGCGTTTATCCACACTACAAAAACTCGCCCCCCTCCATTGAAACCTGGGTATCATGTGGGACCAGACTATGAAAGAATTGGGAAATTGCTTTGCTAGCCACCCCACCTCTGTGAGCAGGTCTTCCACTAGTACCCTCTTACCAAGCCTTGCCAAGTCGTTGCCCCCAAGGTGCAGGGAGCCTTGTAAGATGGTCCCAATTCTCAAAGAGCACACCCATTCCAGTCTTTCACATGCTTAAAATTTTGAATAATTTTGATATTTCCTTTGAGGCGTGCCCTTATGTCAGATCTCTTTCTGCATTTGAGTGAGTTTTATACTAATTCCCAGTACATGAGATTATTTTGATTTTGACTGATAAACCACATTTTTTGCCTTTTGTATTACCTTTATCCTTAATAAACCTTCAAGGTTTCTAATTTATGTTCTATTTGTAGAAGACTTATTTGATTGATTACACTATTTAATTCATTGGCAATTCATATCTTTTCAGGGACATGTTTCCTCATTATTTCTTGCAGGCAACCCCATCCTCAATACTGCATAAGATCTTTTCCTTTAGGTTATCTGATAAGATAGCACCTTAATCTGTCACCTTGCCAGATCAAAAAGGTGTCAACAATCTAGTGATTCCATGGTCCAATGAGGTGCTTGTGGGGAGTACATAAAATCTACTTAAAATGTATGGACATTCAGACAGGCTAAACATGGATCAAAAGTGTTCACTGTTGAGGTGCCATGAGTTTATAGGTATAGTTTTCCCTCAAATTTAAAAGGTTTCCAGTAAATGCGATTCTTGGTAGACGTATGACCAATAGTTGGAGTTCGTAAGTACAGTCAGTAATGTAGAAGACTTCTTCAATGACTGAAAGTGTGTTATTAGGGAAGGATACGCGTATAAAATGACTGTCTAACACTTTTTGGAATATCCTTACATTTTAATTGGATTTTATTTACTTTAATAATAACCCACTACCAGGACTACATCAGAACATGGTGTGGCAACATTGACGGTATAATCGTGATGTGGCAAGGTAACAGAGAAAAAGCAGAGGAATTCTTACACTGGATTAACAGTAACACCTGAAACCAATGCCTCAAATTGACACAAGTGGCACACACACTCTGCCCAAAGACTCGCATGATAATTTTAGGGATTAAGAGGGGCCTGATGATAAGCATGCCTCAAACAGCGAGTGATGGTTGCTTTATCTTCCCAGAGGGAACTTGAAATAAATATTATAAAGACATAAAACGGATTGCTTAAGCTTATGTACACCATTTATGTAAATAAAATTAAAATATACAAAACCATAATTTTAAAAATTAAAAATACATATTTTTGGCCTCTAAAATTACTAAGGTAGACATCGGTTGGAAAGGATTTTTTCAGAGCTTAAAATAACTAATTTAGGGCCAGTACTCCTGAACATGCAGGTGATTGGTGTTAAGTAATGCACGCATAGGCCCACTCTGCAATTGAGAGAGATCAAGAGGGAGAGATCGAGAGAACTAAAGCCTCAAAATTGTATACTCAAATTCACATCTAGATGGCTAAACATTGTCTCTGCCCAAATACAGCCGATAACAGAATATCTATTGGTAGGAGCAGACAGATGTATGAGAAAGAACCATACCAAATGTTAGAATTCCCTGGTTGCGGACCCAAATTAATGTCAGCGAGTTTTTCAAAACATTAAGAGTATTATTTGATGCTATTAACTCTATAAACAGTGAGTAATCTCCTCACCCTCTTTTATACTAAGCTGCTTAAGAAAACAAGCTTTGGCAAAGCTAATAGCACTTGCCTATGCAACAGCTGTTGGCTTTGCCAATGTGTTTTAGCCATGTTGGAAACCAATGTGGCTGCTTTTGAGCATGAATAAAAGTTAGTGGGGTAGAGGAGCGTGTAGTGTCATGGACTGGAGTACAGAGTGGAATGGAGTAGAGTGGAGTGTGGTTGAGTAGAGGGACATGGGGTGTAGATGGGCGTAGAATGACATAGTGTAGTGTTGTAGCGTGTAGTTGCATGGAATAGATTAGTGTCAGAGGGGAGTATGATGTAGTAACAGGGAGTGTTGTAGAGTAGAGAGTCGTAGATTGGAGGAGCATAGAATTGCTTAGTTTGGAGGGTGCGTGGTGTGGTATCACGCTTTACAGACAACACATTTTCAATTGAAATCATCATTACATTTGCAAAGGCATACAGTTTTACTGATAAAACTGTACAGCACACAAAAGATAGTGTGGAAATCGGCATCCCCTAGTATATTGATTTGTTTTGATCGCATTCAAATATTTGTTTCCACCACACACAAATATTACAAAAAATGTGCATCCTTTGTGCTTTGCTAATTCCGATATATTTGTACAGTTAATTTATTGGCATTTTAATGTTATGTGCTATACAAAATGGCATCCAACAGCCTTTTCTTTCACATCTCCAATACCCAGCAAGATTATCACATACATTCTCTCACTTTACAGTCAGAGGAAGAAATGTAATCACCAACCTCCCTCGGTCGACAAAGCTTATCATTTGACCTCTGACTTTGAATGCGCAGCAAATGTGACATGATAAAAACAAATATAAATGCCTATTTATACTTCATTCCCTTCTGAACTCTAGCATGGTTATTTTAGAAGTGCTTCAGCACGCCTCAATTCCTTAGTTGAAGCGCCTATGTATGCCATGGACGTAAAATTGAGAACAGGCTTGTGTAACTTATGCTATTCCTAAAAATACTAACCAAAATAAACAATCTCGTAGACAGAACCTTGTTCCTCGCAGGCATTCGAGATTGATGAACTGGTAGTGGCAGAAATAAATAGAAAAACCAGGAGAAAGAAAGGAGGTAGGAAACCTTTTCAAAGAAATACAGCACATTTACTGCTGTGAACTACTATACTAGCATGAAAGGGAGACCACTGAAAACACATGCTCTTATGGAGTGCCTCGTGAAAAAAAGAAAAAAGTTCCCAGAAAGGGAGCACTCTTGAAAGAATACAAGGAGCCAGTTGGAGAGGTGGTAAATAGACTATGCTCCACTGGAGGCACAAAGACATGATGAATAGCCTAAAACAAAGCCAGCCAATATATAGCCTAAAACAAACAAAGCCAGCCAATATATATTTCATAGCGCGGGGACACGCCTGTGGGCGTGAACCAGGCGCTTTAGAAATCTCCCTAATAACAATATATAAGAGCAAGCAAATGTGGATTTAAAAACACTAAGTCAATGGTAACCAATGGGCGGAATGCATTCCTAGAGAAACTTTCATCATGTCACCAATATGTCTTTGCAACGGTAGCCTTTAACCTAAACAGACTTACATTTTTAAATATATTTTATTGATTTGTTTTTCTCCCATTAAACAGAAGAAAAAATAACATTATGAGATCGCAGCAATCAGACATACTTCAAGTGGTGTGACTGTCACCTAATTGAACGATTCCATAGTTGTAAAAACAAAGCAGCAGAGAGTGAAACTGTGCACATTGTATATTCTAATGTTCCGACCTACCTATTCAAACTTCCAATAGTACAGTAAGAAGTGCTGTGAAGTAGTCGGGAATCTTTCCTGGGAAGGGGAGGTCCAGATTTTTCAATTCTCTTTGAAATTCCTGTCCTTCATACATTGATTTTTCAACAGTCATAGACCAGTAAAGCTCCCTTCTCCCACATGTCCAATGTGGTTGTTTTAGATCGTATCTATTCCTGGGCAATGACTCTCGGAGCCAACATAAGACCTAAAGAGTAGAGGCTCAGTTTGTATTTGGGCATGAACAACTCTTTTTATCCCCAAAAGTGTAATGTATGGAAACATCAAACTGTAAGATCTCCGTAGAAGACACCTGTTCCTTGTGCACTCCCTCTCTGAACATGTTAAATCATGCTACATTCTCAAATCACTTGCTACCTGTGAAAGTATACTCTGTCTGGAATCTTACGTTGAATGAGTCTGAAATTGGAATTTATGGTTGCATCTTTAGCATATAAGAGTGTGTTGAACCAATCATCAGTGAAGGGCCCAATGCACCTGCCAACTGGTTTTTAACCCCAGCAAGGTTTTGGCATAATATTTAGGATAGTCTTAAGACTGCCATACTGCACAGTTGGTCCATTAGTAACTTGGCCTCAAACGGAATGCGGTCTTGTGTGTTATCCCAATCAAACCTGAAGTGCTGGAGATCAAGGTGGACCTGTAGACAGCACGAATGTTTGTTTGTTTTGACCGGCCCAATTTGCCCGCATTTTGGGGAAATATTTGTGTGTTAGTCCTCTTTATGCCACCTTGGCTGTTTTGATCATGTCCCAGGTTCTTTAAAAACTCATATTCAAGATCTGCCCTGATGAATTCTTCCTCATATACGGGTTTCTTTAGTTATTTAGTTTTTCCACCCTACTAATTTTGTCAAAGGACCTGGGACTTTAACTGTAGATTTTGTCTGAGGCTGGTCATTTATTGGCTTCTATGTGCAGGGGTAGTTACGGTTAATTCACAAATTAGCCTGTACACAAGCATCGTCCTGCCAAGCAAGTATTGCACTGTGTGGACATGTTAAGGGGTGTGGCAGCCACAGAGATTCCAGTCCATCCATTATTCTCGGCAGATCCCCTAAAATGTGTAAAAACCACCTCCCCTTTAACTGTGCCTGTCCTAAAGCTGGCACAGGTTGCAACAGGAGAAATTGCATGCAGACGAGACACCAGTCACGATCCTGTCTTTATTGTGGCCCTTGTATTCCACTTTTCATGGACTCCAGGGGCCTGGAGATGAGAGCAGTATGGGTTAAGTCGTGTACATATCGATGTACTCTTGTGGGTAATGGGAATGAGTTTGGGAACTTGGACACCTAGAGACACCAGTCTTATGGGTGCCAATGTGTAATATCACGAAGTGCTGTGCCGAAACTGTAGGCAAGCCTTCTATAAACACCTGCCCGAAGGTTCCAGTTGTTAACAGGGACTTGGATGCAAAATGCCTCTCTCGCTTAGCCTTGCAGTCACATGTTCATTAATTGGACCCAGATTCCTGAAGGCGTTGAAACCATAGTTATCACAATACAAAAAGTAAACCATAGATATTACAATACAAAATATATTTATGAAATACCAGAAGGAAATAGCAATACAATGAATGCTGATACGTGTGCATAATGTATGGTAAATAGGATAGACACAGATGCTCGGAGATACAGGTAAGGGCATGCTTGTCTTTGTTTAAGGAATGTTGTTGTCTATTTACACTTCAGGTTATTCAATCCATTGTGGGTTTGTGTCATCAGAGACTGTTCCTAACTTGGGCATCCTTGAACAATTCAAGGGACATCAACTAGTACAGGTTTTCTCCTCTTAATCTTCCAGAATGTTGGAAGAGCAGATGTACCAACAGCCTAAAGGGGCTGTTTAGGGGGGTGGGGGGTTTCTACCTGCTGTTCCCAGCTGGTTGGCAAAATACACAAGGTGGTACAAGCCCTTGCAAAGATCACAATATGGTCTATATATTTTGAATGGCCAAGTCCCTCCAGGTCCTTACGGACGCTGTTTCCAGTTATGGATATGGAGAACAAAAAGTTAAAGTGGGTCTTCAAGAAATAATGAGTTATGTGTCACTGACCACCAGTCTACTTTAAAAACTCGCATCTTCCCATCAGTGAAAGATGCATCTCTGGTGCACGATCAGATATCGTACGGTGCCGCCCTTGTCATCATCTGGGACTTCTTCCACCAAGGAAGATGTTACTGCATCCCACAGTAAGAAGAGACTGATGCCCCAGTGTGACTTTAGGTCTTTAATGGTAACTCAATCCCGATACCTGAAAAGCAGTGCGTATACAAAAAGGGGAGTGAAAGTGAGCAAATATAAAATTGGAGAGTATAGAGCAAACAACAATTTATTAAGTGCCTCCAATACTTCCAAAGACTAAAAACAGTGCGGGAACATAGTAGGTTTAAACAAATGTCTACTATATAGTTGACGAGGTCGACATGTTTCAGCAGATGCAGGACTTTTAGTCCACTGCTTTCTTCAGGACCTAACCTTCGCTGCTGCGTCTATGTGAGTCAACATACAAATCACCCGTGTTAGTGAAAAGATCTCTTGATGTCACCTTAATGACTAGGATCTGTAGTCATCCTCCAGACACCTATAACAGTGACATTCAAAGATAGAGTAGATTAGCGCCTTAAACATAACTCATAATATATCCAGAGAAACACATTGGTTTCCTGTACAAAGCACTCCTGTGCCCTTCCTTAAAGTACCAGGTAATGCACTCAAAAACTGTGTCCACTCACCTTCTTGGTAGGACGTGAGTGCGCCTCACCTGGCTGTGGCTCGGGTATATAGAGCACCACTCTATTACAAACAAAGAAATGCAAATCACGCATACTTGATGGCAATTCTTGTCACATACTTGTAAATGTTCACCCATACAACACAAACGGAAAAAGTGTCCTATGGCGTGTGTAAATATAGAGGGCTAAGCCAGTCTCTACACGTCTCTTTTAAGTTTATTATTTATAGATTCAGAGTAACTCATGCTCATTCGGTGGCCAAAATAGAAATTCTCTTCTAAATTATTGTGGAAATGAAAAGAACTGCCTCTTGGCTTGCCTCTCTTTGCTTTTAAAAGAGGACCAAACCTTAAAGATAAGCTCCTACTCCCGAGACCAAAGACGAAACCGGTTCACCAAGTTGGAACTTTGTGGAACATGCCCGCTGTTGAAGGACACCATCCCTGTGGGAATTGTGCAGCATGTCCGCAGACAGCAATATCAACAAGCATTGACATTGGCAGCAACCGTCCTTGGCAGCAGAGACGGTTTACGAACTGCAATAGCCAGAATTTTATGTATCTCATCGAATGCTAGTGCCAGCTCAAGTATGTGGGGATGACCACTACAAAAATAAAGGTCAGATTCTCTGAACATAAGAGCACCATTAGGTGCAAGAGACAGGCCACCCGACTCACCAATCACTTTCTGTCGGCGGGCCATGCCCACACAGACATTACGTGGACAGTATTGGAGCAACCTTTGATTCCTGACCATACCACAGACGTCAGCAAATACCTTTTCAGGAAAGAACAGAAATGGATATACAAACTGAACACGGACAAAGAAGGTCTTAATGACGAGATACCCTGGATGCTGTTATAACAGGTGCTTGATCCCTGTGCCACCAATGACCATTAAGCGACCGATATAAGGCAATCGATCGCTGTGTCCCTAACGATAGTGCAGATATCGATAATATGTAATCACTAACAATTACCAGGTGCTTGATCCCTGTGCCACCAATGACCGTTAAGCTACCGGTATTAGGTTATCGACCGCTGTGTCACTAATGATAGTGCAGCCATCGATAATATGTAATCACTAACAATTACCAGCTAGGAGTTAGATGATGATGATTACTAGTCAAACTGAGTATCAGGCGCAGGTTTGGGGAATAGAGTTCCTATTCGGAATGTTCACATATTAGTAATCTACACAAGGTAAACCCGAAAAATACTTGCAAAGAATCTCTGTTAACACTAAGGTTTATAAGAAGATATGGCCCGAGAGTCAGAAATGGGTCTTTGGAAAGGTGAAGACGAATTGACGCTCCTAATTCGTTATCAGGGAACGGAGTCATTGTAAATAAGCATGTACTAACAAAGAGTTTCTAGAATTCCAACCCAACAAGACCCAACATCATTACCACGGAATAAGCAGAAACTAGTAGTCTCGTACAACAGATGGCAGAATAAATGGAGAGGTCTCACTGAATACGAAGTGTCTGATCACACAATGAAAGATAAGAGCATGCAGCACCCAACTCCTAAGATGATAATAAATGCCTGCTTCTTATAACTAATATATGGTTTGTCACTGCAAACTAGCTGGTGTAATTGTGTGGAAGTACGGGAATTGTGTGCAAGTACGGTATTTTATATCGCTCAATGAGCTGGATCAACTTGAGGGCAAAACTTAGTATAAGTATAGTGATAACTGCGTGCCTGTTCCTTAAAACTAATCAAATTATGGTTTAACACTGCAAACTAGCCGGTGTAACTGTGTGTAAATAAGGAGTTTTACATCACAACGCTGAATGAGCTGGACCTTTGAGGGTTAAACTACATGTCCCGTGAGGCTCTGCATACAACGTGACGTGGGGACGTCACGTGATTGAGTGAACACGGAAGTATAATGCCGGCTTCTTTCCAACGCCCGACACCTCCCCTAGACGGCCCAGAGGAAAGTCCGGAGTACCAACTGGCAGGTAGGGACTAGCACGAGTTATTTACCAGATCGCCCCGAAAAACTAACTTGGACCGATGTGTGTGAGCAGACGTGATATGGTTTGTTGTAAGTATGATAGTGAGGGAGGACATAGCATAATGCTGAAACACGTTGACCTCTTCAACTATGTAGTAGACATTTGTTTAAACCTACGATGTTCCCGCACTGATTTCAGTCTTTGGAAGTATTGGAGGCACTTAATAAATTGTTGATGATCTATACTCTCCAATTCTATATTTGCTTACTTTCACTCCCCTTTTTGTATATGCACTGCTTTTCAGGTATCGGGATTGAGTTACCATTAAAGACCTAAAGTCACACTGGGGCATCCGCCTCTTCTTACTGTGGGATAAAGTAACATCTTCCTTGGCGGAAGAAGTCCCAGATGATGACAAGAGCGGCACCGTACGATATCAGATGGGTACTTTTACACCCGAGATGCATCTTTCACTGATTTGAAGATGTGAGTTTTTAGAGTAGACTGGTGGTCGGTAACACATAACTCGATATTTCTTGAAGACTCACTTTTATTTTTTTGTTTTCCAAGTCAGTAATTTGGGGTACGTAATCGTGCTTGGTCTATAAACACCCCAGGGACCCTCCTAATTGTGTGTCTTTGTTGTTCCAGTTATGGATAGTCTAAGATGTCCTGGGAGTTGTAGTCTTTTTTTGCTGCTATTGAGCTAATTAGACCAACGCACCTGAAATCAGTGATTAGTAGATGAAGAATTCAGGACTGGATACAGAGTCTGTAATGTCTTGGAGTGAGATGGCCAACCTGTATATATTTTGTCTGCTTTACATATATAAAGAGTGGTTGCCTTTTTTGTTGAGGGAGTTTTTGTCAGTAGTAAGAGTATGGCGGGGGGGGGGTGAAACTTAGAAATTTGGATAACCCGTCTGCATTTTTCTCAACAAATTACAGAATTAAAGCATTTACAATTTTCATCTAAAGAGTGTCCCAGGGTTATGGTAGTATTTTCTCCGCATCTTTCAGTTATTCTGCTTGACAGAATGTGGTAATGTGGCCTGCAGATTAGAATGTGGTGAGCTCATGGAGCAGGAGAAGAGTGTTCTCTCCCTGACATTCTGTAAACAGTCAGTTGCTCCAGGGGCCCCTTATTGTACAGTCGTACTTCTATCAATAAACCCATTTCTTCAAATATCTATTTTGAGGAGTCATCTCTTCAAAAGAGTTGCCAAGAATATCTCTCTTCCAACAAAACCCTGTAGATTGAAAATAGGGGACTGGGTTCGGGACAGGAATCCTGTCAAAGTTAGGAAAGGTTTTTCAAAGTTTAAAGAACCTGCTCAAATTTGTGAAATAAGAAAAAATTCTGTGAAACTTTCTGACGGGAATTGGTGGGGTATTACTCGTGTAGCTTTAGTTCCGCTCAATTGTCCAGCTTTTAAGAAAGTTGAAAACTGTTCTAAAAACAAACCATTTCTACTTAGGAGGAGTAACCGTATCCCCATGAGACCAAAAACATTGAATTGTTTTGTTTTGTGTTAAAAAAAGTGTGAGAATTATTATTATTTTTTTGTGTTCATGGAGAAGGTGATACCCTGTGTTTCAACTTTGAATATTGATTCATTGTGTTGTAATTCTAATGTTTTATTTATTACATTTCTGTTTAACTTGTTTCAACAGTTGTAATACTTTTGCTCTAGTCATTTTATGGAAAGTTCTATGGAATGTTCTGCATGTACCTATTTAATTGTTTCTTTGGTTTCATCTTTTATTTTTATAAAACGGGAAATGTGTGGTAATGTGTACCCACTAAGGCTGCAGCTTAGAATGTGGTGAGCTCATGGAGCAGGAGAAGAGTGTTCTCTCCCTGACATTCTGTAATCAGTCAGTTGCTCCAGGGGGGGCTTATTGTACAGTCGTACTTCTATCAATAAACCCATTTCTTCAAATATCTATTTTGAGGAGTCATCTCTACACAGAACTTGACCGATAAGCCGTTCTGCGTCTTTTCACACATTAAAGCGAGTTAATATTTGAATTCCCATGTACTTTGGCTGTTTTCACTCCCCAGGAAGAACCCAAGAAGGTCCGCTTTGACTATGACCTCTTCCTGCACCTGGAGGGCCACCCACCTGTGAACCACCTTCGCTGCGAGAAGCTCACCTTCAACAACCCCACGGAGGAGTTCAGGCGGAAGCTGCTGAAAGCAGGCGGGGTGAGTGGCCGCCATCTTGGAATCTCTGACGGTTGACAAGTTTTATTATTATTACCGCCGCCTTTCGGATTGTCATAAAGGCTTTAAGCGCGAAATTGCGTCGAGGTCTCTAGCGATATGCAAAGTGTTCATTGTTTGAAAGGCAGCAGGTGAGCAAACAGGTCACTTTTCAACCTGCCTAATCCCAAAGCACATTTCAAACCAGAATGCTTTGCGTCGGCCTGTAAGGTCGGGCAGCTAAGACGTTCTTTCTTTAAAGGCAGTAGGTTCCTTTCTTTGTGTTTGTGAAAATGTAATGCAGATTGCCTCTAATTTCAGTATGAGTTTGAAATGCACTTTGTGGGAAAATATTAAGCATACAATGTGCTCTGTCTGGTGTGTCTGACAACAAAAAATAAATGCACTATTTTTTTTGTTGTTGCAGGAAAACTGCCTGTTTTGCCGAGGCATCAGTTATACTTAAAACTGCAGACACTACAGTGAGTTAGTTAGCAGTAGAAATAATGAATGAAGGTACACGCTTTCTTAAAATGTCCCTCAGATAGATGGATGCATTTTACTAGTGTTAAAATTGCCCATTGGGGCAGTATGCAAAAACAATAGCTTGCTACAAGCCTTACCCTTGAGCTTATTTCATTCTAAATAAGAAAATATAACGGAGCTGGTGTTAGTCAGATTTTGCCAGCAGTGTTTACCTTTAATGGCCTTGTGTTATTTGAAAAGTGCTGTTTAACCCGGCATGTGTTATTCATTTATTTATCACATAAAAACCAGAAAATTCACCCTTTTCTGAATGCTATCCAGAATTGTCTCTAGATAAGTGAAAAGACTTGCACAGACTCCCTCAAATCAAGACTGATGTTTCTCGCTACCATATAAAGGTCTGTGCTTTTATTGCTGTTGCACTCATTCCTCTGTTCATCGAGATCCTGTATTTCATTAATGAGAGGTGGCAAAGTATCCATGTTGCCACTTGGTCAAGATTCATATCTGTTAATTTGGAAGCGGTCCTCGGAAGCTTATCGGGAAGGGAGGAAAGGAAGTAGGGGGGCAGAGGCTGTTTGTTGCTTTAGAAAATTTCATAAGTGGAAATTGTCTTTCTTGAAACTTGCTGAATTTTATGAGTCTCACTAATTATTCCTTGATGCAAGGAATCAATCATGGTCATGACACTTGGAAGGGTAGTGGACTCTTAGAAGAATGTAGTTTGTAGAAGTACTGATTAGGATGTATGCACGGCATTTCTGCATCAAGAATGAATGTTGTGTATAATATGGTCCTACAAACTGGATTGTCTCAAGATGATTCCATACTGGAGAATATGCATGTGGGCTAAAAAAAGTTCCATGATTCTTTAAAGTGAGAGTTATTATTGTATTTAATCTAAAGGAAATAAATATTGCATTTGATAGTTAGGCCCTTAAACTTAGAGGTGTAAGTCTTCTTTAGCGCTGCAGCTCATTTGGAGGAACTGGTGCATGTTTTGTTTAGAAAAGGAGAAGGGTGGGAGCACACTACCTCACATCCCAGCACTCGGTTTTCCCTGATGTATCATGGTAAATGTAGTGCATGATAACATGTCAGTAGTAATCTAATTTTTCACCCTTGCTGGTGACTCTAGACACGTGTTTCTGGATTAATTTCTTTATCAGTAAAGAGCAACAAGCCGTTTTGGGGGCACTGGAAATGCTGTCCAAAGTCTTCTCGGGTCTCTGTACCACACACTGGGTGCACGGGCATCAACATAAGCTTCTCAGCTCAGTAGCTCAAGGGAGCCTTTTCAAACAAAGTGGGTGGGTGATAACACTCTCCTTCTGCTTTGTTTTTAGAAGATTGCAGGCAGTGACCTTTTGTTGGATGCATTTGTGCATAACACAATAGTTGGCCTAATATGACCAGGGCGTTGACTAGCAGCCAATGCAGTCTTTATAAATTAGGATCTCCCTCCGTCAAGCACAAACTCCCAGAAATCCATGAGTGACAGCCCTTGCTAGTAATTGTGATGATTTTTTATTAATTATAAAACTGGTTGACCCACTGTGTTGCCAGTCAGTATAATTTATTTCCAGGTTAGGGAGATGAAATCACATGGTTTCTTTCTCACTCCGTTTGGCTGGGATTTTAATGACCATCTGGAGGTGGGATACATGGTTTTGAAGTAGTTCAGTGCTGGGTGTTGCTTATTCAGGAAGGGAATTAGTAATTCCCACTACAGTTGGACAAAACTCTGCAGGGGGGGCAGGATATGTATGTTCATGTATGAACATGCAAAAAGAAGAATTGATAGACAGAATGTTGAGCAATGTCAAACATTCACCCCTGTGCAGAGATCTAGGCCTAAAACCATCGTTTTTTTTTGCTCCTCGTGACAATCCAGTTTGGACCCAGCCATATGCAAATCAGTCCTGACCCTGCTCCCCATGGGAACAGTCCGGTCCGAACAGCCAGGCCAGGTCCTCCCTGGACCGAAAACAAGCATCCAGGGACCGGTTTTGAGGTCTCACACCTCATCAGCCAGGCTAGCTTGACTCCAGTGGCATGGAGAGCACGGAACCCACATCTGGAGCTGAGTCGAGCCTGATTTTCAAAAGGCTGGGTTTGAACTGGGGTGCAATAGTGAGCAAAGGAACAATGGATTCAACCCAGATCTTTTGACTGGGGTGAGTTGGTTGAAAAGTTTCAACACTCAGTCCATCATCTTGTGTTTATCATGTATGAACATGTGCATAAGTCTATAGACGGGTTATGTAGTCATATGATTATGTTCATACTAGGCAAGCAACTTTGTTTGTCAGTCCTATCTAATACACGACATTCAAAATTGGATCAATTGCAACTTTCTCCAACGTGAAAAGTGAAAATATCTGATTATTTAGGGCATTTAGGGATGGCCACCCCTCCTTCTTGTGGTCTTGGTGAAACCCTGGGTATCTTTGGGCTAAAATGTACCACCGCAGATGAACTTAAAAGCGTAAGATTTCTATTTGATACAGAAACCTCCCTTATTCATATAGTTATCAAAAACCTTCTTTTGCAGTATCAATAGACTGAAACTGGGTTTGGCACTCTTATCTATGAAGGATTGAACATTGGTAGTCGGAGATGCTATAAAACTCAGACCAGACTACTGTAATGCACTCTATTCAGGTCCTCCTAAAAAAACCCTACTGATAGACTGCAGAGGATCCAAAATGCAACCCTGACTGACATATTTGGGTGAACAAGATATAATCCTATATCTAGAGTCCGTTGTTATTCACAATGTAGGATTAAAACACTTTTAAAACCTTGTGTACAGTATAGAAGTGCCTTTATCAACAGGCTCCTAGCTACCTGGCTACTAAAACGGCTCAGCAATTCCCTACAGGCTATTTACCTAGCATAGCGGTCACCAAGAAAGGATAGTGATCCCATACCAAACTTTCACAATTGGAGGTTCTTTCTCTGTTCAGGCCCCTTTGGTATTGAATTTTCATTTGGGTTGCTCTAGGTACCCTTGGCATTGCCATCCCTCTATCGGGTTTCATGGATGCAGCAACATGTACTGAAAACGCCCTGTTTACTCTCTCTCTAGTATCTCTCCTCGATATTTTCATGTCTCCCTAATAAATAAGAAGCTGTTGTCGGAGTGCATGATGCCACTTCTGCTACCACTGGCATTTCAGTGACTCGTCGTTGTTGGATATTGACTCAGTGGAGGATAGCTTTGTATTAAAATGACTACTGTTGTCTGGGAAATGTTTGGGGGCAACACAACGTTTTTAACAATCCTGCTGCTTCGAAATTAAGGAACATACATATTGCACTTGATCTGTTGAATTGATTCAGTGATTAATATGAAAATACCTACTTGATTCCCACAAGTTGGTAATGTATCAGTAGAGAGCTTCATAGTATGCCTGCTGCTGGTTGATTCAGGACTATTCATTATAGTGTCTTCTCCTTGCTGGTTTGCGGCTTGTTTCAAGAGCGATCATGAAACTACTCTATTCAACTAAAGAGCAATTTACTAATCCCAGGGTGCATTCATTTATGCCAAATTGCTTTCTCATGTAAGCAGAACTCGCCTGCGAAGCAGCTGTCACCGGAATTGCAACACAGCTGTGACACTGTGCAACTTCCACCAGTCCTCACTGCGAATTGTTTGAAAACCGCTCCCCAGCCTTTCTTGAGTTTTTGCTAATTCTTTTCCTGAGGGTTCACGTAGAAGGAGGAAGGAACAAAAGAGGATGAAAGCTCAAACATAAATGTTTGCATGCCAGACGAATGTTTATCAGTAGAGTTTTCAGGTAGGTCACTGTTTGAGGAGCTTAATTTTCATTAGTTTTGTGGGACTGAAACTGCATAGCCCTATAAAATCTCATGAATCTCTTGTGACCGTTCTTCGTGTGACATTTAAATCTACCTATGTTATACAATATTTCGTTTGACTTTATTTATTGTTTTAACCTTTATGTATGATCCTCTTCTCCAACATCGTTTGACGGACCCATGCGTATTTGTATTTTCCCTAGATTATGAATTTAGAAAAGCAATGGCATAGTTAATTTGTGAAGTTATATTTAAACAAGCATTGATAATGCAGTGGCCTCAGCTTTGTTAAAGTTAGAGCTATTGGCATTGCAAATGGCATTTTTTTCCTGTTTTGTTTAAAAAAAAAACATAAATAAATGGTATTGTCATTTACAATGGCAATAGGTGAGCATTAGAGAGTATTAGCGGACACCGAGCCACACACACACAGAAAGCCACACACAGAAAGCCACACACAGAAAGCCACACACAGAAAACCACACACTGAAAGCCACACACACACACACACCCACACAAACCCACACCCACACACCCACACACACCCACACCTCAGTCTAGGTCAGCCACACGCCCATCTCTGCCCAGTAACGCCCCAGGGAACAGAGGCAAGAAAAAAAAACGATGGCAAGCAGGGAACAGAGGCAAGAAAAAAAAACGATCAGAAGCAGGTAACGGAGGCAAGAAAAATCGAGCAAAAGCAGGGAACAGAAGCAAGAACAATCAAGCAAAAGCAGGGAACAGAGGCAAGAAAATCGCGCACAAGCAGGGAACAGAGGCAAGAAAATCGAGCACAGCCAGGGAACAGAGGCAACAAACACGAGCACAGCAAACACAAGCACAGCCAGGGAACTGAGGCAACAAACGCAAGCACAGCCAGAGAACAGAGGCAAGGAGAAAACACGAGCACAGCTAGGGAACAGAGGAAACAAACACGTGCACAGCCAGGGAACAGAGGCAAGAAGAAAACACGAGCACAGCTAGGGAACAGAGGCAACAAACACGAGCACAGCCAGGGAACAGAGGCAACAAACACAAGCACAGCCAGGGAACAGAGGCAAGAAGAAAAACGAGCACAGCCAGGGAACAGAGGCAACAAACACGTGCACAGCCAGGGAACAGAGGCAAAAAGAAAACACGAGCACAGCTAGGGAACAGACAACACGCACGAGCACAGCCAGGGAACAGAGTTAAGAAGAAAACACGCGCACAGCCAGGGAACAGAGGCAACAAACACGAGCACAGCCAGGGAACAGAGGCAAGAAGAAAACACGAGCACAGCTAGGGAACAGAGACAACACACAAGAGCACAGCCAGGGAACAGAGGCAAGAAGAAAACACAAGCACAGCCAGGGAACAGAGGTAAGAAGAAAACACGCGCACAGCCAGGGAACAGAGGCAACAAACACGAGCACAGCCAGGGAACAGAGGCAAGAAGAAAACAAGAGCACAGCCAGGGAACAGAGGCAACAAACACAAGCACAGCCAGGGAACAGAGGCAAGAAGAAAACACAAGCACAGCCAGGGAACAGAGGCAAGAAGAAAACACGCGCACAGCCAGGGAACAGAGACAACACACATGAGCACAGCCAGGGAACAGAGGCAACAAACACGAGCACAGCCAGGGAACAGAGGCAAGAAGAAAACACGAGCACAGCCAGGGAACAGAGGCAACAAACACAAGCACAGCCAGGGAACAGAGGCAAGAAGAAAACACGAGCACAGCCAGGGAACAGAGGCAAGAAGAAAACACGCGCACAGCCAGGGAACAGAGGCAACAAACACGTGCACAGCCAGGGAACCGAGGCAAGAAGAAAACACGCGCACAGCCAGGGAACAGAGGCAACAAACACGAGCACAGCCAGGGAACAGAGGCAACAAACACGTGCACAGCCAGGGAACAGATGCAAGAAAAAAACACGAGCACAGCTAGGGAACAGAGACAACACACACGAGCACAACCAGGGAACAGAGGCAACAAGAAAACACGCGCACAGCGAGGGAACAGAGGCAACAAACACGAGCACAGCCAGGGAACAGAGGCAACAAACGCAAGCACAGCCAGGGAACAGAGGCAAGAAGAAAACACGAGCACAGCCAGGGAACAGAGGCAAGAAGAAAACACGAGCTCAGCCAGGGAACAGAGGCAAGAAGAAAACACGCGCACAGCCAGGGAACAGAGACAACACACATGAGCACAGCCAGGGAACAGAGGCAACAAACATGAGCACAGCCAGGGAACAGAGGCAAGAAGAAAACAAGAGCACAGCCAGGGAACAGAGGCAACAAACACAAGCACAGCCAGGGAACAGAGGCAAGAAGAAAACACGAGCACAGCCAAGGAACAGAGGCAAGAAGAAAACACGCGCACAGCCAGGGAACAGAGGCAACAAACACGTGCACAGCCAGGGAACCGAGGCAAGAAGAAAACACGCGCACAGCCAGGGAACAGAGGCAACAAACACGAGCACAGCCAGGGAACAGAGGCAACAAACACGTGCACAGCAAGGGAACAGATGCAAGAAAAAAACACGAGCACAGCTAGGGAACAGAGACAACACACACGAGCACAACCAGGGAACAGAGGCAACAAGAAAACACGCGCACAGCGAGGGAACAGAGGCAACAAACACGAGCACAGCCAGGGAACAGAGGCAACAAACGCAAGCACAGCCAGGGAACAGAGGCAAGAAGAAAACACGAGCACAGCCAGGGAACAGAGGCAAGAAGAAAACACGAGCTCAGCCAGGGAACAGAGGCAAGAAGAAAACACGAGCTCAGCCAGGGAACAGAGGCAAGAAGAAAACGCGCGCACAGCCAGGGAACAGAGACAACACACATGAGCACAGCCAGGGAACAGAGGCAACAAACATGAGCACAGCCAGGGAACAGAGGCAAGAAGAAAACAAGAGCACAGCCAGGGAACAGAGGCAACAAACACGAGCACAGCCAGGGAACAGAGGCAAGAAGAAAACACGAGCACAGCCAGGGAACAGAGGCAAGAAGAAAACACGCGCACGGCCAGGGAACAGAGGCAACAAACACGAGCACAGCCAGGGAACAGAGGCAAGAAGAAAACACGAGCACAGCCAGGGAACAGAGGCAAGAAGAAAACACGCGCACAGCCAGGGAACAGAGGCAACAAACCCGAGCACAGCCAGGGACCAGAGGCAACAAACACGAACACAGCCAGGGAGCAGAGGCAAGAAGAAAATATACACACACACACACACACACACAGAGCCACACACACACAGAGCCACACACACACACAGAGAGACACATTCACAGATAGCCACACACAGGGAAAAGAGGCCAGAAAAAACTATCACAACGAGGGAACAGAGGGCAGAAAAGCAAGCACAACGAGGTAACATGGGGGGCTGAAAAGCAACCACAACGAGGGAACGGGGGCTGAAAAGCAAGCACAAGGAAACGGGGGGGCAGAAAAGCAAGCACAACGAGGGAACAGTGGGGGCAGAAAAGCAAGCACAACAAGGTAACAGGGGGGCAGAAAAGCAAGCACAACGAGGGAACAGTGGGGCAGAAAAGCAAGCACAACAAGGGAACAGGGGGGGGCAGAAAAGCAAGGACAACGAGGAAAAGCAAGCACAACGAGGTAACATGGGGGGCTGAAAAGCAAGCACAACAAGGTAACATGGGGGGCTGAAAAGCAAGCACAACGAGGGAACAGTGGGGGCAGAAAAGCAAGCACAACAAGGGAACGCGGGGGCTGAAAAGCAAGCACAACGAGGGAACAGTGGGGCAGAAAAGCAAGCACAACAAGGGAACTGGGGGGCAGAAAAGCAAGCACAAAAAGGGAACAGGGGGGGGCAGAAAAGCAAGCACGAGGGAACAGGGGGGGCAGAAAAGCAAGCGCAACAAAGGAAAAGGTGGGGCAGAAAAGCAGGCACAACGAGGCAACATGGGGGGCTGAAAAGCAAGCACAACGAGGGAACGGGGGGCAGACCACACCCACACAGGTCTGGAGCCCCGACCGTGTCCACTGAATCACCCCCGCTTCTGCTGCACCGCAGGTTTGTCAATCGCATGTTACACTATATGAATCATTCACAGGAGACATATTAACTCTCTATTCTACCGTTTCCCAGAGTTTTGGTGTAACAATTCCAGCACTTCATATGTGATATCTCAGCCAGATATGGTACTTACGTCACAAACTTCACTCTGATGCTCAGTGTTCAGAATAGCTGATCAAAATAAAAGAATGGAATGTGATATGCGGAAATGTTATGTTATTATGTTATGTTATGTTATTATGGGTCTTCTATAGTGCACGGCTACTCCAAAGGAGTGTCCCGGCGCTTTGTGCTCCAGACCCAGAAAAGGAGACATGTAAAACATAACAGAAATAAAAAGAGAGGCAGAACCAGAGGAAAAACTAAAAAGTTCTAGCCAGTGAAAAGCCAGGTCTTTAAACCCTTCCTAAAAGCGAGCAAGTTAGATGTGGACCGCAAAGACAGCGGTAAAGCATTCCACAACTGAGGGGCCAACAGCCTGAAAGACCGTCCTCCAATACGGGCTTTCTTGATACGGGGGACTACTGCGAGTGCCAGTGACTCCGATCTTAAAGATCGTGTCGGCAGGTAGAAAGCCAGCCTCTTTTGTAGGTATTTGGCACCCGTGGCATGTAAGGCTTTGTGAGCTAGTGTCATAGCTTTGAAAATTATCCTCTTCCATATGGGGAGCCAGTGTAAGGTTTGCAGCAACTTCGAGGCACTGGCTCGACGATGCAGGCCAAAAATGGCTCGTGCCGCTGCATTCTGGGCCACCTGCATACGTTGTAAGAGGTATTCCGGAAGACCCAGATACAGGATATTAGCATAATCCAGTCTGGATCCAATCAGGGCCTGAACAGTTATTCTCCGATGTTCCTCAGAAAGCAGCGGAAAGAACTTTCGGAGCATCCTGAGGATACCGAAACATGTTCCTGTGAGGGTCAGCCCCTGGGATTTGAGCGTAAGCCCGTTGTCAATTTTAATTCCCAAGTTCTTGGCCGACTCAGAAGAATGAGCTGGAGGGAACATGTCGGCAGGCCACCAGCCATGCCAGTCCGGTTCCGATGGGCATCCAAAGAAAAGTATCTCGAATTTATCCGAGTTCCACTTGAGGCTGTTCAGTTGGAACCAGTTAAAAACAGCCCCAAGGCAATCACGGATCCTTTCCCCATCGAATTCTTCGCTCTTCCGGCAGGTGAAGAGAAGCTGGGTGTCGTCAGCATATGAGACGATCTGCGCCCCGTAGGACTCCACCAATGCCGCTAGAGGGGTCATGAAGATGTTAAATAGAGTAGGGCCCAGAACTGAGCCCTGAGGAACTCCGACTCCCAGAGGCGACATTTCGGCAGATCCCGGGGAGGCCCAGACCGTTTGTCAACGGTTGGCTAGGAAGGAACAAAACCAACTGAGCACCGTCCCCCTCAGACCGATGTTATGTAGTCTTATGAGGAGATCCTCATGGGGGACGGTGTCAAAAGCCGCCGACCGGTCTAACATAACTAACATCACCCTGCCTCCGGCATCCAGCGACTCCTTAACAATCTCTGAAACCTCCAGGAGCGCTGTCTCAGTACTTAGGTTGGGTCGAAAACCCGATTGAGACGTGTGAAGAAGCTCATTGGACTCCAGAAAGTTGGAGAGCATGCTGTGAACATGTTTCTCCAAGATTTTAGTGAGTGCTGGAAGGAGCGAGATGGGTCTATAATTGGCTGGGACTTCAGGGGCAAGGCTATGCTTTTTAAGAAGAGGGATAACCATGGCCTGTTTCCAGGAATGTGGTATGGCTCCCTGACTCGAGGAGAGGTTCAAAATGGGGTTGGCTAGGGGGTTGACAACGTCTGCCATTTTAGCTAAAAATTTGGCCGGACAGGGGTCACGTGGCGAACCGGATTTAAGGTTCCTCATAAGTGTTAATGATGAGGATATCGTGAGAGACGGGAAGTTCGCCAGGACAGGGCCAGAGGTGGGCAGAAGGGCTAACTCTTCCGGCAAGGTCGAAAGGTCGACTCTCGGTCTCGGAGGGGGGGGGGTGGGGGGGGGAAGGAATCCTGTATCTGCCTAATTTTGGTGGTAAAAAAATTAGCAATAGTGTCAGCCCAGGTCTCAGTCGGTACTTTCTGTGCTGAGTTCGATCGTAGGGTAGTGAATTCCCTTATGCCATAAATGTTGTGGGTACACAGCATGGATGAATTTAACAGTGCTCACATTAATGGCTCTGTACCTATAGTCTTCTCTTTGCAAGGACCACACCCCAGCTCTGCACATATGCAAACATTTAGGAAACTTTAGACTGCGACAGGAGGGAGATATCTATCGCCCCTTGCGATGCGTGATAACCGAGTTGAAAACTTTGGGAAAGAAAGAAAAGTTAACTATAAACCTCACACTCCTCACCACTGACTTTCAGGTGCTGTCCCTGCCCCTCATTACAAAGGCCACCTCCCTTAACTGCCGACGTCCCCGTAATTACTTTATCCTGCTCTCCTTTGCAAACCGACCATGCTTTTAACACCAAACAACTTTCCCGCAAACTCACCTTCCTCAGCTCGCTGGTAATGCCCCTCATGTTGCAGTTACCCCAGGTTCGCCAGATCCTGTGGGTGCAACGAGGCGGCGGGTGGGTCCTCGGAGGCCTGACATGAGTCCGTGCTCTGCGCCCAGGCTTGCCTCTTGTCCGTGGCCCTAATCCGACCGCCGGGCCCGGCGCCGCCACCACCTCCGCCGCCTCCTCCTGCACGGGGACCTCTCCGCTGCCGGCCCCCACCAGGAGCTAGAACAGGGCCTAACTAAATCCTGTTATCTTACAACACAACGGCCCCAAGCAAAAACAAGCGAGGGGGGGAGGGGGCGGGGTGGAGAGTCTGCATTTATTACCTTCCATAACGACTGGACCTTTAACTTGTCTTGTTACACGGTCTGCTTTGCCTTGGCTGGGAGCACTATTTTGTTTAATTATTTACCCCATACCACCCACCACGTCTCAGCACGCCGCCCGCTTTTATCTTATTTAATAATGTAGGTCCGCTTTAACTATAGCGGCCACGATTCTTTATTTATTTAGCAGAGCGGTCCGCTTTAAGTATAGCGGCTGCGCTTATTTATTTATTGTTTGTTTATTAGCGCTTATTAAAGTGAAAGCGCGGCATGGATGCTTTTACTTTAAAAAAAAAAAAACATCTGTTTGTTAACTTGACAAACAGAGCTTTTTTGGTCAAAGCGCCCCATGCTGCGGTTTCACTTTAATGTTTGCCATTCCCCTTTCTTTAGGCGCGGCTTGTCTAAAGAAAGGGGCGGCCTCCATGAATTTGAAAGAGCAGCATGGGTGCTAGTAATTTGCAATGTAATAGTTCTCGCATTTGCGAGAGTGTAAGCTGCTGCATTGCCAAAAGCTCAAACTCTCGTAAATGCGAGACCTATTGCATTGCAAAGGCTTGTTTTTAATATTGCGTTCACCACCATCCATGCAGCATATGGACTCCCTCAAGGAACCCATTCACACAATCAAAGTGGGTAAAGTACACCATTAACTGAATACATTCTCAACGGTAGTAGTCAGTGGTTCTTCTATCATGGGTGGAGATAAAAAGGCCTGTACGCCAAACAATGTGGAGCAACTATCGTGGTCTTTTGGGATGTGTTGGCCAGTGGGTGAGAGAGGAGAGGGACAAGTAAAGATTGCTTGAAAAAATCGGGAGTAGGCAGTGTTGCAAATCCTTTCCATAAAGTTCAAGTAAGTCTTTTGTTTATTACACTGCTTTTCGTTTTTGTTGGCTCTGAATTGGTTGTTAGTTTCTTCTAGAGTTGTATACGTTGCAATGCTTTACATATCTGTTTTTCCTCTCCTTCCTGTCTTTTTCCTTAAATTTCCTTATTTCCTCTGCTAAGTATGTTAAATCTTCCTTCCTCCTTTTTTAACATTTTTTATTTTGCTTGTTAGTTTCTTCTTGGTTTAAATATGTTGGAGTGCTTTACATATGTTTTCCCGCGCCTTCCTGCCTCTTCTTTACATTTCATTACGTCCTCTCTTACATATGTTAAATCATTTTCCCACTTTTTCTGTTCTCTTTTAAAAAAAGATTTTATTGGGTTTTATACATACATATGCAACAGAACAAACCCAACCCAAATGTAAGAAGCATGCTGTTGAGGACATACAGAATGGTAACAAAACCTCGTCCCTGGTGCCTGAGCCATTTCTGTTCTCTTCCATGCTTGTTCTCGTGTTGTCTTGTTCACTCTTTGTTAAAATCTTGGACTCTAAGAAATAACACACAAAAGCAGCAATTTTAAAAGTCATATTTGAATACTTCATTCTCCATTTTGGGGCTTGAGCTGTAAAGTAGAACTGAAAAATGTAAAACAATTTCTTGAAAAAACAATCAGAAAATATATGTCTAACCTTAGATTCTGCCAGTTGGCACTTTTAACAGTTGTAGTAGAGCAGCTACATTAATGTATATGTTGATGTGGTTGGTAATTATTCAATGTATGTTTGTAATTATTTTGCAGGACCCAAACCGAAATTTCTCCAGCGCTAGTAACAACAACAACAATAACCATCACCATAATTCATCAAAGCCTCACAAGCTGACAAAGGAGCATAAAGACAGACCGAAAGATACAAAAGAACATAAAAGTGCCTTCAAAGAACTTTCCAGGGAACACAACAAATCTTCCAAAGAATTCTCCAAGAAACCCAAAGAAAATAAACCACTCAGAGATGACAAAATCATTCCTAAAATGGCATTTAAGGAACCCAAACCAATGTCAAAACAACCACGATCCGAAAATACCAATATTCTAACTGTAACAACTGTACAGCTACAAGATAAGAAGGCCACAAGCAAGAGGCCCAACATGGACTCTGATGAACTTGCTGCCAAGAAAAAGAAAAAAATCTCAGAGATTTCCTCCAGTTTTTCGAATGCTCCAGTTTTGATACTTTCTTCTTCAGACAAGAAGCATCAGAAAGATAAATCGATCATTAAGGCTGGGAAATTGAAAACTGAAAATGAGCTGTTGGAAAAGCAAAAACCTTGTTTGCCGCCATTTGAGGATATTGTGGACCCCATTGACTCCGATATGGAAGATAACATGTCGTCCAAATCGGAGGTAAGCTTTTGGAGAGTCTCACTTTTTTTAAAAAGTGTTTTGTTGGATTCAAATTTGATTAAGCTCTTGCGTATCTTGATAACGAGTGATGACTGGTTTGACATAAAGGAACCCGTAGTGCATTGTAGATAAAAGGTAAACTAGACCCTTCAAAATATGCAATGGAGGTCTAGCCTTAAGCTGCTGAGATTACACTGTGCTTGTAGTATGCACTGATAGTGTGTAGTGAGTTATCAAGTGGTAAGGCATGAATTTGTGATCTCTCTATAGACCTGTATTTGAATTTGGATGTGTATGCTTCATATTCTGCGAAAAGCTGTTGGGTAATGATATAAAGTGCTTAAACGTTTCAGTAGGCTTTGTTGACTCGAGTATTCCTGTAACATTTAGAGCACGGTCTTTATCAAAAAGACACTCTTGTTACTGGATCAGACCCTGTAAGCTCTTTAATGTACATTTTCTCATGCACATTTGTTGCTAAATGGTAATTGTGTGTGATACTGTGGCCTTTGAGATGGACCTTCCAGAGTCAAACCCATTTATGATATGAACTTCTACGTGCAGATTTTCGGCTGTTAAATTCTTCCTTAGTGTATTTTGTTTAGCACCTTCGTACAGAGGTTATGGCTGGTACAATGCTTTGGCAACCTTTTTAAAAAAGGAAATGTTTGTGAGGAACAGTTTTTTGCGTTCTGCTATAGCTTACATAGTTGACTATCTTTTTGTTCTTTTTAAAGTGAGCCACACTTGCATGTAAGCCGCAGGGCACCGATATTTTGAAATCCGTTCAAAGGACTGATTGGAAATAAAGAAAGGCAGCAGAACTTGTTTATTTGTAAAACATTTTGAGGGTCTGTGCTCTAAGCATGGCAGTAAAGCAGAGCTTGTAGTACCTTTCAAAGTTTGCATATGTTTGATGTAGTGATTCAGAGAGTGTGTATTCTGGCTTTCTCTGACTACTTCTGAGCATTAAATACACAAAGAAATAGTCGCACCCTGTATTGACAAGATCACACCAAGGCCTGTCTAATAAACAATGATTTAGTAGAACGTTGGGAGTCGACCAGTTGTTTAGAATGTCCCCTTTGCTGACTATTTATTTAATGTTACTGGCCTGCAAAGTGCATTTTCTGTGGTTAGCCAACTACCAGTTTCTCTCTCCTATGGGCATATATTGAGTGCTGCAGTAGCACAAGCAACCTCTCACCTGTGAGTGGGTGTAAAGAAAACTGTCCATCTCAAGCAGTACTCCTTTGGCCTCTTCCGTTAACAGATTGGGCTCCTCCCCTTTGTTTTTACTGAAGGCTAGCCCAACCAGCTAAAGAAAAATAGACAAAAAAAACGTGTTTCTACCTTTCGAATGGTATCGGATGAGAATATGTGGAGACCTCGTCCTAGGTCTGTGCTCGGTTGCTGTAGTTTGATACTCTTTATGCTGTCAAAGGCTTACCAGAGGGAAAACGCTACTACCTCCTTAAGTAATGGAGAGGTGGGCCTGCAGAATGCTCAAGTGCCTGCTGGTGGCTAATTGATTTGTTTTGCTCTTATAGGGTAGTGGATGCATGTGAATTCATAAGAGGATTTTAGGAGCTTATTTTTAATGTTGTATTATAGTAACTACATATTTTAATATTCTCACAGACAGTCTCTTTATTCCTGCAAGAGCCCTGTGGTGTCTCCTATAGGCCAGCTAAATCCCACATGACTCCAGTATGACCGCAGAGAATGACTCACCTAAACTGCCTAAGCATTTATGGTTCTATCGGTTCATACAGATACAACACTACACAAATAGTTTTTAGACAGTTTTAAATTATTCGTTCTATGCTGAGACCTTTAAATTAAAATTCAATCGTTTTACACGAGATTTGTAGGTAACAGTTGGCATGTGTTTATCTAAATCTATTTGCTTTCTCAATGCTCTTCCATGTACATCCCTAAATACCAGACTCCAGCCACACACTATTTGGTTGTGCTCTATTTCTGCCGCTATGGATATCATTTAATTCTCGGGCGCCTTCTTTAATGGTTTTTGTTTGCTTAAGGAACAGACCCATTCCAATGGGAAATAGATTTGAGCCATATGAGCCACAATGGGATATAGATTTTAGCCGTAATGGCATATAGATTTGAGCCATAATGAGAGACCTAAAAAGGAATGGTTGGACCTGGGGGTTTCCAAGTCACATAGGGTAGCCTGGTACCGAATGGGAAGGTCTAACCTAGAGGCAAAAGTATTAAGCTTGCGTCTCACCCTCTCAGTAACTCAGTGTCCATCCATCCAAAAATGACACTACACCGTAATTATGAAAAAAGTAGAAAAGCTTCATCTTTCCTTCACTTAGTTTATCAGTTGCATATAAGACAATAAATCACATAAGTCATTACTTCTGAAACGCCTGCATTTGTAAAACATATATTAAAGTACCAGTTCACATTTCATAGGCGAATCCTTTCAGCACTCAATATATCAGCTATAAACAGGAATTCATTTCATTACCCCTTTCGAAAAAGATCAAGTTCCAATAATAAATCTGCAGCAATGGTATCTTGAAAAAGGAATCAAACAGTTGTTAGCCTAGAATGCTGCCTCCAGATCAAAGCAAAAGGTCATTTACACAGTGAGTACATTCCACATTCTTTTAAACAAAGTTCATAATGGCAATCCATACAGGCATACAGGCAGAAAATTGTTGGTGAAAACACTCACGTTAAATGGGCAAATCTTAAATTCAGTTTAACAAAATAAGGAGGCAGATACTTTCAAGGAATTATGGCAACACTTCAGCATAAGCCTGTTAACATGACCCACTCGGTTAATCTGCCAAGCCCCAATTTCAAATTAGTTTCAGTCAGGCCGAGATGGCTCCTGCTTCCTTCGTCCTGTCAGACTCTGACTCCACCCGCAGTGTAACTCTGCTGTCTCCAGCACCCAGGGCCTCCACATGCTCTCTCCCGATGAATCACAGTGAGATCGATCAAAGAATGGGCCCCACAGAGTTCTCCTGCTTACACTAATCCGTCACCCCAACTCCCAGCTTACTTTGATGCCTGAGGCGTTAACAGAGGCCCTGGGAATCCACGGTCCGAGGTCTTCTCTTCTGCCACTCTGCTCAGGGGAAGAGGGACCCTAGCCTCTAACCTTCCTGAGAGGAAACCACTCGCCCTCGCTGGTCAACCTCTCTCTCTTGCGCGTCCTTCACCTTCGCGTTGGAGTGTGAAAAGAACCTCCCTCGAGGCGGGGAATCTCGCTCAGGGTTGGCCTCCTTCGATTCCGCCCCCTTGCTCCCGGACACACTCTCCCGTCAGCGCTGGGGCGGGACTTCACTTGGCCTCACCTTCGACTTCCTCGATGTCGGCGGAAGCGGCACTTGCCTCACACGCCGGCCCCCTTCAGATGCACTTCAGCGGACCCGTAGTCGGCAGACTGCGGGAGCGACACTTTGCCACACACGCCGGCCCCCTTCAGATGCACTTCAGCGGACCCGTAGTTGGCGGACTGCGGGAGCAGCACTTTGCCTCACACGTTGCAGGGGTTTGGGACAGTAAGGTAAGCCTGTGCCAGATGCGCCGGTAAAGCCGGGGATGGCAGTGATGCCTTAGAGCCTGTAGTGATGGGGCAGTCTCCGGGGGTTCCTGACAGAACAGCCAGAAGTCGGGACGCTGAGGCCTCCAGACGGCCGCACAACAAGAGTGAGAATGAAATGGCAGGATTTGCAGTCCCTTCCTGGGGGATGTGACACCCTTTGACTGCCAAATCGTATGACCTCTCACCTCGGTTAAGGTCCCAAACAAAGTCACAAAGAGGGGTGATGAACGAGTGGGGGGCAGGGCTAGGTCAGCTCATAGGGGATGGCATCAGTAGCGAGAGGTAGCAACCCCTAAGGACAGTCAAACCTCCGCTTTGCGCACCAATCTCCCTTCTCAGTTGCCTAACCTCCTAACTGGACTCCCCACAGCAGGACAAAATGGCTGCCCACCAGTTCTCCTTATATAGCCCAGCCACGGGAGTCCGGAGTGGACTAGAAGGTTCTGGAACCCCCCCACTGTAACCCTATGGCCCGCAGCTATGAGGTAGACGGTTATGGCAGTTTCTAGCCACCATTTTATGTGACTAGATTTCCACCATTATGAGGGTCACCTAGGCCTAGAAATATTATGGTAACAAGGAGCATCTATCCCCTAGGACAATGCCCAAAAAGGTCAAGTGGACATAAAAATAAAAAGAATTGAGAGGCAGACAGGGGACAAGAAAAATAAATAATAGGTAGGGAACACCCACATGCGGACAGATCTATCAGGAATGCTTACACCCTAAATCACTTGGAAAACCAAATGGATTGTGCGAATGCTTAGTGGTAAATGGGACTGTGTTGATGAATACAGAACTGCATTACTGTGCTTGTTATGTTTGCATTTCCTAAAAGAAAACATTTATTTGCCTAATATTTTAAAAATGTTTTCTTAATTTAGTCATCTTACTAGATACATTGTGCTCACTCACTGCACTTGCCAACTATAAGTGGTTAAGAAGGGGAGGGCGGTTGTACTTTGCAAGCGCATATATACAGCTTTACCTATGTATGAGTATAGTTATCTTTATCTTGATTTAGCCTCTCTCGAACTTTTTTATAGTTTTATCAAGCAAAAATCTTTATCGCCATGGTGTATTTGTCTCTATATTTGCTATTCAATCTTTGGCGCAGCTCATGCTCTGTTTAGTTGTGAAGTTATGTTTCTCGGTCTAATTTTTTTTTTAATTGGTGACATTTTCTTGAGCCAGGAGGTGTCAAACTTTCATTGTGCAGTTTTTTGACTAAACAAAAAGATGCCATCTATGAATTCTGTTTTAGGAATGGTACTGTAGGTGAAGGTGAAAGAAAAAAAAAAAAACCTTAGTTGCTTGGTTATTGGGTACATTGCTGACCTGATGCTCTGTTTCCTGGGTTTCATTCAGTTTGTATCTGTTATTTGCTGGCACTTTAAGTATGGCCCTGCGGACCGCTTGTAATATTTTAGGCCTGCATGGCCTGACTGACCGTTATGCAGTGGCGGCTCCTCCGCTTAAGGCTAAGGCGGAAGAGCGTCACCCCACTATTTTGAAGCAGTGTAACAAAAGAAAAACAAATTATAATAACTGAATATTAACATTTTATTTGTTCTTTGGCTGGGGTGGACAGGGCAGGGGAGGAGTGGTTTGCCCATTCCTAATAGCACATGACTGTTTGAACGCCCCTCTCTGTTGATTAATATGACAAACTTGCATTGTGCCCTTCCAAATTGCCATTTTTTTGCTCCTAATCAAACTGTTTGCAATGTTCCTTATAGGTGCAGTTTATTTTTGGCACAAGTTTAAATGCTTGTCGGGACAAGGGTGCAGTGCAGTACTAAGGCAGCCATGGCGTTCCTACTTCATCTGGCCTGGTCTTTTGATCGTGAGAAGCCCAGGTCTTTCTCTGTGGTGATGTCTCTGTCCTGATTCGCAGCATGCTTTATTCATGCAGCAGTAATGCTCTCCCGGAGCTCTTGTCTGAGCGCTTCTGCCCTGATTTGCAGTGTTCCATGACATACTAGTACTGAGGCATCTACCGTCCAAGCCTACATCATGCAAAAGGATATCTGCATTGGATCAATCAGAGGTGTGATTGATAGTCTATATAATCTGGTTGGGATATGGGCGGAGGTGGGTAAAACATTGAGAAAATTGCAAACGGACTGGTACATCTACTGGGCTTTATTGGGTAGTCAGAGGGCATAGTCAATTGTGTATGCAGATAGGCAGCTGTGTTAAGTTTAAGAGTCCTACAAATTGGGTAAGAGGAGGCCATGTATGAGTGACTGTATAGGGGAATTCTGGATTTTCATGGAGACATGGGTTAGAAAGCGAGGGGAGACATAGGAAAATGTGGATAGTAGAGATGTGTAGGACGGGGAACTCTGAAAGTTGGAGGGTTGAGAGGAAATGTTCTGGGAAGTTGATCGGCTTAGCTTAGCTGAGGGCCTCCTGCAGTGGAAGCTCCAGGTAGTTAGGGAACAGGCTTATCTTGCCTGCAGACTTGTATCATTTTTATTGCAGAGAAAGGGTAAATGCCTCCACCAAGTCCTTAATGCACAGTTACATAATATATGTACCCCTTGCGCCTCCTTGCTACCTTGTCACCTCAGCCCCACTTTTCCTCCGTATACTTCTTTACTCTGTGCTACGTGTAGAAAGTTGCATCCCCCCATTGCGTTTCCTACATATTGCTCTGAGAATGCAAGCCTTGTCCCCTAACACTGCATGTAATATTTGTAAGTCACCTCTACAACAAGCTTTAAAGCCCTAAGGCAGTGTGCACTATATTACATGTGAGGACATAGCTGCAGTACAAGTGAACAGGGAAGCCATCTTAAGGTATGTACTGGGCAAAATGAGTTTTATAGCTACATAATGGCTTCACTGAAACCTATAGTGCTTGGTATCAAACATCTTGTTTTAATAAACCCACATTGAATCCAGTGTTGAATTTCTTAATACATGCACCCAGAGGGTACCTTAGAGGTACCCCCTGAAACCTACCAATCTGCGATTGTTTTGGCTAACTGGTCCTGTCCAGCCTGCCACCACAGATGAGTTTCCGACCCCCAGGGCTGGGATCCCTCGCTCTCAGGAGGACTCAAACGATGCCTGCTCTGGAGAGAGGTGTCATCACCCCCCCCCCCCCCTTCCCCGAAGAAGGTTGGTAAATCAGCTTATCAAGGCAGGAAGCTTCAAAGGCCTCTGTAGTCTTTGATATGCGACTCTGGGCTTCCCTAAATAGGGGAAATGCTACCCCATGTCCAGGGCCCATCTTGCAACAGGACAGGTGGGAAAACTAGCTATGCAGGAGGCGTGTTACACTGCCAGGCTAGACACGCCTCTAGGGTGACCAGTTTTAAGAGAGCACGAAATTAGGAGCACCATCATGTGTGTGGTGGAATTAGGAATTCTGGGACAAGGTGATGCCCAATCTCCAAAGAAAGTGGTCATTTATGGGGTGTAGTGACCCCTGGGGTAAGTAGCCCATTGGCGACTACATTTCACTCCTCTTAACGCCCCTAAATTGAGTATTTAAGGGACCCCCTGATACCAAGACTTAAGATTTCGACAGACCAAAAGGAGTGGACAAAGAAGAGTGCTGTCACGAGGACCAACAACTGACTTGGCTCCAACCCTACCAGCCTGACTGCTGCCCCCACCAATTGTGGATGAAGTACACTCGTCCTGGTGTTGTGCAGACTCCAGGAAACCAAGAGGGCTACCAGTGCTTTGTAAATTCCCAAAGAAACTCCTTTGGAGTAGAGGAATTAATCCCCTGTGACCGCAGGCACCAAAGACACGGAACTCTGTTTACTGACCTGCCGCTCACCAGGACTGCAGACGCAGCAGCTGGCCAGGAAGGTCAGATTCATCCTCCCCCCCCCCCCCCCCCCCCCCCCCCCCAAGTGTGGGACGCCAGGACCGACCGGAGCCACGCAATACCAATACCTGAGGCACTGGGCCCTTGCAGCAACCAAGGCTTGTTGTGTCCAGACTGGACACCAACGCTGAGGAGAATTGACCTGCATATCGAGGGACTTCAGGGACAGTGAGACTCATGAGTGGCCCAGCTGTACTGTCTGTCCCTCTGCAGCAGAAACCAAGACCGAGTGTGTCCTCAACCTTTTGCAACCCAATGCCTAAATTGCACCTGCGCTCCAATGCGGAGTCCAAGGGAGGTGATGGTGCCAACGGCGTGCCCAGACCCGCAGGCGCTAAACCCACCCTTGGGGTTGCAAAGACTGGACTTCCAGTCACCCCCTACAGCCTCTTTTTAGGTTTCGCCTCGTTCGGCGCAGGCGAAATCTAATGTTAGAAACAGTGTGGCCTCAGTTCCGCCTCTGTATTCCATTGGCTAGCTCCATAAATGGAGGCTAGCCATTGGAAGAGAGAGGCGTCCGTCATTTCCCGAGGCGATTCTTTCCCTCTCCGCAACGTCATGAAGACGTGGCCACTGTGGGCGTGTACTTTTTGTTTTTTTTTACCCCGATGTTTGTGTTCATTGTTCGTCTTGTCACTGTCCCGCTGGCTGTTTCCTGACCACCCTCTCGCTGTCCGTGTGCCTGCCCGCCCTCCTCCCGCTGTCCGTGTGCCTGCCCGCCCCCCTCCCGCTGTCCGTGTGCCTGCCCGCCCCCCTCCCGCTGTCCGTGTGCCTGCCCGCCCCCCTCCCGCTGTCCGTGTGCCTGCCCGCCCCCCTCCCGCTGTCTGCCTGGTCTGCAAAATGCCACGGTTCATAGAGGTGCAGCTTGCACGCGCTTCTTAATTGCACAGAGGGCTGAGGCATAGCTGTGAGCTACCTTGCAGGCCAAAGAGGCAGTGGGACAGCGGCAGCCAGCAAAACGGTGTGCGTTGAGTGGGTGCAGGGCTGCTGGCAGCGGCTCGACTGCCCCCTCATGGAATGAGAAGATGGCACCACGCCAGCTAACCAATGATAACACCGCACCACCCTGGAGCAAGGTGGCTGGGAGCGAAACTTACAGAATCGGAGATTTGAGAGGGCAGTCACTCCCAGCCCTAGGGCAAGAGGAAGAGTTAATGTAAAAACCGCCCCCCCACACATTCAGTTAAGGAGTCAATATTTCCGAGAGAGATAATCTAATTCCCCCGCACTCTGTCAATGAAAGCTACATTAGGGGAGAAATATTCCTTCTTGCCACTTCTTGGCAAGGTGATGGATATAACAAACACCCACACACTTTGCCATGTCGGGGGCACCAGGGCAGCTGTGCTTCATTTCCCTCGGTGCCCTTGCAAAAAGCAGGGGAGGTAGGGCCCTCCTCCATTCTTATGCAAGGCCTGGGAGACATGTAATTAACCCTAAGTAAATGTACCAGGTGGGAGGGCTCCAAAACGAGTTGGCAAAGTTTCAGAGTTCTACACCAAGAAACTTTTGTACATGGGAAACCAATGTTATTTTGAAAGTGACGATTTTTTGGACATCAAACCCATACAGGTTTTGATCTGATGGAGAAATCCGCAACAATAGAAATAGAAATGTCTTCCCACTGAACTCTTTCACCCTGGTGTTGAGTGCAAACTGATCACGGGAAGAAGTTGTTAAAAGGTGCAAAAATGTCATTACCAATGAAGGGACGTGTCAAGCATTACTCAAGAGGTGTAAATGCACTTCGAGGCGGCGAGAACACTCCCCTGCATGAACACAAACTAATCATGCTAGTTAACACAGAACTTTCGACACTTTAATGTTCAGTTAGCAACAGCTGCAAATAATATGATGATCGACACTTGGGAACCCCAATGCACCACTTCGCGTTACTGAAAGCAGTGGAGAGAAACTAGCTCCTCTGCACTGTGCACAAATAATATATACTACACAAGGGCGTCAGTGTAAACCTGGGCGATGCTGAATGAGAGAAAAACTCATTGTTGTAGTAAAGCAATTCAAGGATTTTAAGTAGTTTATTGAAGGAAATCAGCACAGCATAAATCCAGTCTGGATGGTAGCAGGATGCAACTGACCAACCAGTACAGAATGCTACATTAACAAAGCTCTGTTTGGAATACAGAATGAATTGCAGAAGATAACAAGTCTCATGCCTTAAAGTGTTATAACTAAATACATGTACATAATACATTTATATTATAATACAGAATGTAACACATCTCCCCCTTTAAATAAAAGACATTTACAACAGAATGAACACAATGACTTATACAAAATCATGTAAAGAAATGGGTCTGTTCCTGCCCCTAACATTACTCTTGATTCTAGAAGCCACAGAATCACCAATTGGTATATCAACACTCTTGTTTTCAGACATGTAATCTTCTTGGTACCGTTTGATATTTTGAACAGGACACTTAGCCACCCTCCTTGAATTCCAAACCTTACCATCTTGGGTGATAACCGTATTTCTAAAAACTTTTTTTATTTGAATAGGTCTACCATATTTACTCATTCCTTTACTCATAAGAAAAGGTTTAAGGATCCTTACCCAATCACCTACTGCCAAGTCATGTTCTTTAGTTTTCCATCTATTATTGTACCATGACTTGGCTTTGTCCTGCTTGCAAACAACTTTATCAGCAACCTCCTGGAGATCAACTTTGTTTTCCATTACTTCAGTGAACTTCTCTTTAAACCACCAAGGGCAAATAACCGAAGCTGGTTCTCGACCCTTGAGTAGTCTAAAAGGGCTAACCTCTGTGGTGGTATGTGGAGTGATGCGGTAAGTCCATAATTTTTCTCTTAACAACATTCAACCAATCACCCTTTTCCTTAACTGCATCTGTTACAAACCCTTTCAAAACCCGGTTAAAGCGCTCAACCTGTCCATTCTCATGGGGTTCATACAAAGAAGTGCGCACATGTTTAATTTGACAACCATTCAGAAAACTTTCCATCTCTGCAGAGACTAGCTGCACACCATTGTCTGATACCAAGGTAGAAGGACAACCCTCCTGTGCAAAAACTTCTCTAAAGAAATTGACCGCACTGGTAGTAGCCTTGGCAACAAATTTTACCTCCGGCCACTTCGAGTGGTAGTCAATCATGACCAGAGCAAAGCGTGATGTTTCTGGTAAGATAGAAAAAGGACCAGAGATGTCAAAAGCAATCTTACTCCAAGGAGCTTGCGGCCATTGGACAGGTTTAAGCGGTGGCACATGCACCTTTAACATTTTGTCTTTATCACAACATTCACAACAATCCCTAACCGTGCGATCTATGAATCTGTCCATGCCTGGCCACCAAAAGTGCAATCTAATAAGACGCTTCATAGCAGAAATGCCAGGATGTGTTCTGTGTGCCAACTTTAAAATCAACTCTCGTAGACCATGTGGTGGGATACATTTTCCGGATTTAAATAGAAAATCTCCTTCTAAGAATAATTCATCCGCAATAAGGAAAAATGGTAACACATCTGAACTAATACAATTTTTGCTGGGCCAGCCCTCCATCATATATTTTTTTAGAAGAACAAAAACTTCATCTGTATCTTGTGAATCTTTCCACTTACTCTCAGTAATTTCCTGATAATGAGATGGAATAACATCCGTCACACTCAATACAAAATCCAAATCATTAACAACATTCACTTTGTCTGAACAAACACTACAAGGTAGACGTGAAAGAAAATCCGCAGTTAAATTTTTCTTCCCAGGAATGTACTCTACAGTAAGATTATACTCTTGCAACTTAGATGCCAAACGTGCAATCCTTGCCGAAGAATTCCATCCCCCACCAACCGATAGTATGTGTATAAGAGGTTTATGATCTGTCCTAAGCACAAAATTGCTGCCCCAAACATAAATTCTAAAATGTTCTACCGCCCACGCACATGCAAGTAATTCTTTCTCTATGACAGCATATCTTCGTTCAGTTTCGCTCAGAGTTCTGGATGAAAAAGCAACATTCCACTCAGTATTTCCATCACGTTGAGATAGAAAACACCCAAGCCCATACAAGCTAGCATCAGTAGTTATGATGCACTTATGACCCATCCTGAATGGTTTCAATGTAGGGGCACTAACAATATCATTTTTAATATCCTGAAAAGCCTTGTCCTGTTCATCTTTCCACTCAAAAGTTACCTTCTGCCTCAACAACTTACTTAGTGGTTCCATTTTGGTTGCAAAGTTTTCTACAAATTTACTGTAGTACTCACACATGCCTGAGAAAGACAGTACTTGTTCTCTATTGATTGGAGCTGGTGCCTTGAGAATAGCTTCAACATTGGACTTCTTGGGAACTAACCCTTCTCCCGATAACGTATGTCCTAGATACTCAACAGATTTACAAAACAGCTTACATTTGTGTGCTTTCAAAGTGAGGCCACTATCTTCAAGTCTTTTGCAAACTTGATCCAAATGTGACACATGTTCTAGTTCATTTTTTGAAAATACTAAAATGTCATCTTGGAAACGTTTTACAAAAGAATCTAAATCTCTGAAGATTTGAAACATTACTCTCTGAAAAACAGAGGCTGCTGAGGCTAACCCAAAAGGCATTCTCTTATATTGAAATAACCCCATCGGTGTGATAAATGCAGTGTACTTTTTGGATTCCTCAGTTAACTCTATTTGATGGTACGCTGATCTGAGATCAAGTGTGGTAAAGATCTGCGCACCATCAAATAGAGAAACAAGCTCGTTGATGTTGGGTAGAGGATGACAATCTATTATTATATTAGAATTTAATGCTCTCAAATCAATGCATACGCGCAATTTTTGATCAGGTTTTCGCACTAAGACGATGGGAGAAACCCATTCTGAGGATTCAATGGGTTCTATTATATCCTCTTTAAGCAGGTCATTTAACATATCCTTCAGCTCATCTCACATTGAGAGGAACACCTCTCAATTTCTGTTTGACAGGAACAGCATCTTTTTTTAACACAATTTTGTGTGCAAAATGTTTTAATTTCCCCAACTCAGCAGAGAACACTTTGCTATATTTGAGACTCCAACATTTCATGTCTTCTCTAATATCATCTTTTCCAATCACATCATGACTAGTAGAGTTTACCATGTCTTTTTCACTACATAGAGATACTGAATCTTTTGAACGAGGGTTAAGAATAATGCCTAACTCATATTGGTCCTGCCAACCTAAAACATTGACACCCTTGACTGCAATATACAATTTAATCATAGCAGTTCTGTTCCTGAACGTAAGTGGTACATTTAAGAAACCCTCAATGTCAATCATAGATCCATTGAAACTTTCAGCAATGATATCAGATGGTAATAAATCCTTAATATCACACACATTTACCAGTCTCTCACTAAAGTGTTCTTTAGTGATAATTGTCCAAGGTGATCCTGAATCAACCATGAGGTTTATTTCCTTACTATACACATGAAAAGAACAAATGGGAGACTTCATGCTACTTATAATAACACAGCTCTTTTGTACAATAGAAACAACAAAACCTTTGTCCAGTTCTTGAATTTGGTTACTTTCTGTACTTTCACTTATATAAGACACTTTTGAGGGGTCTATTTTATTTGTAGACATGCGTGTCTGGTTAAAACGTCTATCTCTACAAACATTGCTAAAATGTCCTAACCTTCCACAAATTTTACACTCCTTGTTTATGGCTGGACATCCCTGAAAAGAAGCGAGATGAGATTTACTACCACATCTATAACAAGAAAAGGAAGTATTAAAATTATCTTGTTTTCTATAACTAGCATTGTTAGAATTCCCTTTATTCTTGCCTTGTGCAAAGTAAGAACCTTTGTTTTCAGATTTAGATTTAACAACACAAACTTCTTCTTCAGAAATGGATTTGTTAGAGTTAGAATTTTGCTTAACAACATCCATCCATTTCTCAGACATTTCAGTGGATTTAGCTACAGAAATGGTTTCTTCTAGATTTGGATCTCCTATGCACCAGAGTTTCTCTTGGATCTTTTTGTTCTTCCAAAACACATACAGTAAAGGGGACCCATGGGCAGTTTAATGACCAGCTCCGAATACAAGCCCAACTAACAGTATTCACAACAGAGTATCAGAGGGTCAGTAGTAAGACAGGTTAGTTTATAGAAAGACAGAACAGGTGTAGCGCTCCCACTGGCCATATGACTACGGGGCAAATGCTAAAAAATATGTATATACATGCCAGATCAAGATCAGTATCTGGTCTCTGGCTCCCATCAGTCACCACTCGGAACCGCCCTTCATCATTTGGGGCCCCGAGGACCAACACTGTACCGGATCTTAGGTATATTAACAGAAAGAAGGGATCTTCCTGTTAGACAGTATGTGTTGGTGTTATGGTTGAAACCATATGTGTTGGTGAAGTAACTGATAGGGTTGGAGAGAAGTCTAATGTGCAGTGCAAGAAAAAACCAGAAAAAGAATGAGGGTGAATAAAATTGGTTTAAGGAGCAGAAAATAATTTAATGGGGTATAACTCCTAGCACCAATGTTAAAAAATAGCTCAGACAGGGTGAATTTATAACCTGTCTAGTGGTGTGACGTGGTCGACATGTTTCAGAAAACCAGGCTATTAGCCTTGCTTTCTTCAGGACCTATTAATTACAGCTACTGCAAACAAAGAAACCCAACGTGATAAGTAAGTAAATGATAAAATGTAGTGTAGGAACGACACAGAAAAGTCACCTGAACATCCAGGTTGTGTCTGTTCCAGACCTCTTCGTACACTCAGCGGTGGGCTGAAATAAAAAGCATGGCGTGAGCTAATCCCCCCATGCCTGTCTTCAACAAACCTGTCTGATATACCTCTTGCAAATTATCCACATAGCTGTAGTCCATAACTTGGACTCTGAACAGGCACACTGACCAAGTTTTAATAAAAACGTGAAAATTGAAGCATTTCAAGTCTCACAGGCTACCCCTTACCTGATTAGTAAGAAGTGTACACCCCACCTCGCCTGGCTGCGGCTCAGGACTGGTGAAGCACCGCTCTAAACAAGGGGGTGAATAAATTCAAAGACAAGAATCATTCACCGTGCCGTGCCTGGACTTGATCAATAAGAGCACTAATCATAGCTAGATGTTAGCAAGTAATGGGGAGTGGTAAAGATGTCATAACCATTTTAACAACTGTTGCATTTTATCTGTCATTGCAAGACCCAATTGCCAAGTGTGCTGAGCCAGATAGTGTGTGGCGGTGGGTATCTTATGACTGCTTAAACATAGAGTGTATTCAAAGTTATCCCAGGTAGTAGGACTCAAATGCCAGATGCGCTCGTGTCAGAGCGTAGGACCCTCAGAGGTCCAGGATGTCTAAGAGCTACAATGCGTTCCCCATGGACAAAAGGACTGTGAACGCATGAGAAAACGAGGACCCGAAGGATCCGTTAACTACGGCTTGACTGCTCAAAACTACATGCTGAGGCTCTAAAAAATGCGCGCTGTTGCCCAGGAAGCGTAACGCGCACTCACCTGTCCGTCGGTACTTCCTAGCGGCATCTGTGCCGTCTGGGGAGGTACCGGCGGAATGTTTACAATGTGGTTATATAGCGCGTGCCCTCATTGGTCCATTGCGCTCACGTGACGCGCCAAACAGAGCGTCACGCGTCCGTGATGAAACGGAGCCCCTGATAGGGGCAGCGTCCCGGCTAGGTAACCAATGGCGAACCTAGTCGAGGACAACAATAACAAGAGCTTGATCCCTCGGTACTGGAAGTAAGTTTAAACAGCTCAAAACGGAGCGCAGCATTCAACATAACTCGATCATGAGGATAACCACCGTTGTGAGGACATTGATCTAAATTAGAATATACAAAGGATCAGGACAATATCATAGCTCGCAATTTAGGGGGTCTAGCAAGCAAAAAGAGGCGCAGTCACCCCGGGGTAATATCTATGGGATGAGACAAGTATCTTATAAGCCTCAAGAAAAACGTCCACTGGCCTAGAGTTGCATATAATGGCCATAAGCGCATATTTGACAAAGTCTGATCACTATGCCGAGTCAGATACATAACACTGGGATGGCTCAAAACGAGGACCAGGGGATATCATCATTCAGCCCCGTTCGGTCAGTCCCCAACCTTAGTACCCATTTCTGTTCCTTCTTGTGTAAGAAATCGCCCACATTGGTGATATGGGATGGAATGAATGGTTTCTCCAAAACTGTCCATTTGAAGGATGTGGGTGTATGATTCTGCGTGATGAAATGGTTAGTGAGTTTGGTGGCCTGTCTCCTGCAATTAATAGTACTTCTGTGCTCAGATAGCCGCACCTTTATTTTGCGAGTGGTCATCCCGACATACCTGAGCTGACAAGGGCAGGTTATGAGATAGATTAGCTTGTCACTATTACAGTTCGTGAACTTCAGTTGTTTCCAAGGTTTGGAAGTCCCAATGTCTATCTCATTCGTCCTGGATGTTTGGGCACATGATTGGCAAGTGCCACACGGGTGGTGGCCAGACACAGGGGGTAGATCCCAAAGGGTGCCTACAGCTCTCGGGGTCTCACCGGGGGTCTGGTGTGTACCATCCTATCCCGCAGATTGGGACCCCTTTTGAATGAGAACAATGGTTGTGGAATAGAATGTGGGCCTGAGTTCAAGATGGGCCAGCGTTTCTTAACCGCTTTCTTAATACTGTGGGACAGTGTGCCAAAGGTGTGTACAAAGGTTAGCCTTTCAAGGGGTGCCTTAGGAATAGTAGGTTCTAAAAGTGCTTCCCTATTGTTATTCCTGGCACGTTTTAAAGCTCGATGTACCAAGCGGGGTGGGTATTTCCTTGCAACAAGCTGGTTTTTAAGTGCAGTGGAATGCGTTCCGAAGGCAATGTCAGTGGAGCAGTTTCTTTGGACTCGCAGGAACTGTCCAAACGAAAGATTATCCCGCAAGGACTTAGGATGGTGACTGTCATATAACAACAGAGAGTTCCTGGACATAGGCTTTCTGTATAGCTCAGATTCCAAACCCGTGGACGTGGCTTTAATCAAGAGATCCAGAAAGGCTAGCTTATCTTCGCCAATCTCAACGGTGAAACGTAAAAAAGCATTCCTGCTATTCAACCAACCAAGGAAGTCTTGACAGCTGTCTTTGGAGCCCCGCCACACCACCAGGATGTCATCAATGTATCGTCTCCATGTTCTTATCTGATCACGATAGGGATTGGACTCAATGAGGACAAACCGCTGTTCGAAATAATGCACATAGAGGTTTGCCAAGCTGGGGGCATAAACGCTCCCCATGCTCGTTCCAGACACTTGTAAATAGATGTTATCTTCGAACTGGAAGAAGTTCTTCTTCATGGCTAGGGTGGCACAAGCCATGATAAAATGTGTCGGAGTGATGGTATCTCTCTCGGTGGTGTCCAGTAATGAATGAATGACCTCCAGGGTTTCGTCCTGGGGTATAGAGGTGTATAACGCCTCTACATCAAACGAGACCAATAGGTCCGTGTTGATGTCAAAATCGAGGTCTGGTAATATGCGTAAGACATCGGTCGTGTCCTTGAGGTAGGTTGGCATAGTTTGGACCATAGGGCGTAGGAAGTGGTCGACAAACGTGGATAGGGGTTCCAGAACGGACCCTATGCCCGAGATGATAGGTCTACCTGGTGGTGGGCGTTTCTCCTTATGTACTTTAGGTAGTATATAAAAGTAAGGAGTCACCGGATGTTCAGTATTGAGGAAACGGGCCTCTGACTCAGTAACCCATCCTTCACTCACTGCTTCCTCTGTCATGTTTTGAATCGTCCTTTGCAGATCTGCTGTGGGGTCTTGGTCCAGGAGGCGATAAGATCTGACATCGCTTAATTGGCGAAGGCATTCAGCCCTGTACGTCTCAGTGTCGAGGACGACGATTGCTCCTCCCTTATCGGCCGGCTTTATTGTTACAGATCTATCAGCCGACAAAGACTTGAGGGCTTGGTGCTCAGCCTTAGGGAGATTACAAAAGGTTTTACTGTCATGTTTAAAGAGCTCATCGATATCCCTTTCAATGGCCTGCTCAAAAGCCAGGACGTTTACTGGCATAAGATGAGTGGGGGGATTGAACGTCGATTTAGGTCTTAGTCCTGTGTTGGTCATTACTTCTTCTTGGGCCGATTTCTCTTTGTCCTTAAAGAAGAAGTGTAGCCGCACTTTTCTGATGAATTTAGACAATTCCACACGAGTTTCAAAATGTTCGTTCTTGTGTGTAGGAACAAAGCCCAGTCCTCTGTTGAGAGCCGTTTGCTCAATCTGGGTGAGTGTGCGGCTGCTCAGATTGATCACGATGCTATCTCTGTGGGGGTCTGTTCTTTGTTCTTGGCCGTGGCACTCCGTAGATTCCGAGTCGTGCTCGTTGTCGGCGGAGAGTTGAACTGTACTTGAGGTTGTGGTTGTACTGGTGTTTTGGACTGCCCTCTCCTTCTGCCCCGTGACCTGCCGTGGCCATACCCTAAAAAAGGCTGCCCATTAAAGTTGGTTTGGAAGGCTGGTGGGAAATTGGGAGGGAAAGGTCCCATGGGAGGTTGGAAGGGAATCTGTTGGTTGGGAGGAAAATTCGGAGGCCCATACTGCCACGGGTTCGGTGGCCACCATTGTTGCGGGCCCTGATTGTGTTGGTTACCTCTCCAAGATTGATTAAAGTTTCTTCTACCTCGACCCCTATTAGGTCTGGATTGATTGTCACTACCCGAGTCGCTACCATTGGAGCTGCCATCTGAGTCAGAAGTACCATAGTTGGAGCTAGTTTTGCGGCTGTTGGAATTGTATACTGGTGGGACATACGAATCGCTGGTGTAAGGGTACACTCTTTCGAATTTAAATTTCCCAAGGTCCTTCTTAAATTTCTCCATTTTAGTAAAAAGGATATGGTCTTTGTAATCACTATTACTTTTGTCAGACTCCTCCTTTTTCTTCCGAAAGATTTTATCTGAGAGGGTAGCTTTAATTTTGGATTCGGTGATCTGTATTTCAATCAGAATGGCATCAGCTGCTGATTTGGAAGTCTTGATGATCAAGATCAGCCAATCCCTCGTGCAGCGCCAGGCAATCATCGCCCAATTTTTCAAGAACTCTTTGTCATTTAAAAATAGTCTGGGGGCATTAGTAACTATAAGCCCAGTAGGGGCACAATCATTACGTAGATACTGGGCCATGATGGTACCATGCAGAGATGTTCTGGTCATGGATTTCTTCAGGGCTAACAGCTTTCCCCATTCCTCCTCACTAGTCACGACTGTTTGGGGTGTGACGTCTAATAAATCCGGGAAATCGGCTAAGGCCAATTGAAGGTCTGCATCATCAAATGACAGACCATGATTCTCCGCCATCCTAGCTATACTACGTGTGCTCAAAAAGAAACAATGTACGGACACTATATAGAGCAAAAACCACCCATTTAAGGGTGGAGAAAGTGTAGTCTATACAAGATCAATACACTAAGAAACAACAGGGGTCCGCAGTCGAGCGACTGCTCACAAACATCCAAAACACATACAGTAAAGGGGACCCATGGGCAGTTTAATGACCAGCTCCGAATACAAGCCCAACTAACAGTATTCACAACAGAGTATCAGAGGGTCAGTAGTAAGACAGGTTAGTTTATAGAAAGACAGAACAGGTGTAGCGCTCCCACTGGCCATATGACTACGGGGCAAATGCTAAAAAATATGTATATACATGCCAGATCAAGATCAGTATCTGGTCTCTGGCTCCCATCAGTCACCACTCGGAACCGCCCTTCATCATTTGGGGCCCCGAGGACCAACACTGTACCGGATCTTAGGTATATTAACAGAAAGAAGGGATCTTGCTGTTAGACAGTATGTGTTGGTGTTATGGTTGAACCCATATGTGTTGGTGAAGTAACTGATAGGGTTGGAGAGAAGTCTAATGTGCAGTGCAAGAAAAAACCAGAAAAAGAATGAGGGTGAATAAAATTGGTTTAAGGAGCAGAAAATAATTTAATGGGGTATAACTCCTAGCACCAATGTTAAAAAATCGCTCAGACAGGGTGAATTTATAACCTGTCTAGTGGTGTGACGTGGTCGACATGTTTCAGCAAACCAGGCTATTAGCCTTGCTTTCTTCAGGACCTATTAATTACAGCTACTGCAAACAAAGAAACCCAACGTGATAAGTAAGTAAATGATAAAATGTAGTGTAGGAACGACACAGAAAAGTCACCTGAACATCCAGGTTGTGTCTGTTCCAGACCTCTTCGTACACTCAGCGGTGGGCTGAAATAAAAAGCATGGCGTGAGCTAATCCCCCCATGCCTGTCTTCAACAAACCTGTCTGATATACCTCGTGCAAATTATCCACATAGCTGTAGTCCATAACTTGGACTCTGAACAGGCACACTGACCAAGTTTTAATAAAAACGTGAAAATTGAAGCATTTCAAGTCTCACAGGCTACCCCTTACCTGATTAGTAAGAAGTGTACACCCCACCTCGCCTGGCTGCGGCTCAGGACTGGTGAAGCACCGCTCTAAACAAGGGGGTGAATAAATTCAAAGACAAGAATCATTCACCGTGCCGTGCCTGGACTTGATCAATAAGAGCACTAATCATAGCTAGATGTTAGCAAGTAATGGGGAGTGGTAAAGATGTCATAACCATTTTAACAACTGTTGCATTTTATCTGTCATTGCAAGACCCAATTGCCAAGTGTGCTGAGCCAGATAGTGTGTGGCGGTGGGTATCTTATGACTGCTTAAACATAGAGTGTATTCAAAGTTATCCCAGGTAGTAGGACTCAAATGCCAGATGCGCTCGTGTCAGAGCGTAGGACCCTCAGAGGTCCAGGATGTCTAAGAGCTACAATGCGTTCCCCATGGACAAAAGGACTGTGAACGCATGAGAAAACGAGGACCCGAAGGATCCGTTAACTTTTTGTTCTTAACATGGACAATTATTTGATCCCGTATCATTTCATCACACATTGTCCCAAAATTACAATGTAAGCTAAGCGATCTTAAAGCCGTGAGAAAATCATCAAAAGATTCATCATTTTTTTGTGCTCTGGTGTAGAATTTAAATCTATTTAAAGCAATGCTAGCAGTTGGCTTAAATCTTTTCTCAAGTCTAGACAATGCTTCAACATATACATTCAAAGCATCACCTTCCCCATTCGTGAAACAGACTGAGGTAAAGTTCTGAAAATTTCTTGGCCTTCAGAACCAAGGCAATGAAGTAAAATGCTTTTTTTTCTTTCAGCATCCATACGTTCCCCATCAATAGCTTTCATATAGTTAAAGAATTCCTCCTTCCATCTGGACCATGGCATAGGAGGATCACCTTTATTTTGTAAAAATGTGGCTGGGGGATCAAATTGCATTTTTATATATATATAAAAAAAAAATAGAAAATAAGTAGAGGAGAAAAGAACAAGTGCTGAAAAATAACTAGGGAGAAATATATAATGAATTAAAAACTAATTCATCAGATAATAGCAAAGTCGATAAAATATTTCACAACCACATTTGGTAGAGCATTAAAACAAATGTTAAAAACCTTTCCGTGTAATAATTTGCTGAAATAAATGTTGTAACAGAAAGAACTGCTTCCGTGTAGCTTGCTGAGTAAACACACGAAGAAACACTGAGCTTTCGTAGAAATTGCTTCCGTGTTGTAAACTTGCTTCCGTGTTGTTGTTGCCAGGTGATAAAAGAAACAATGCGTCACTGCCTTTGCTTCCGTAGTGTTCGTGGCGTTGCTAGGAGACAAAACCCAGGAAGACGATCAATTGTAACACGCGCGTGTTACGTAGCGATGCAGATGGGCGTCTTGTTGCTAAGGGGAACAGTGAGGAACGTTGCTTGAAGAGACGCGCAATCCAGTTACCAAGCAGCAGCGCGAACAAACACGGAGGCTTCACGAGTCAGAAATTCAAAGGATGCAGACTTCGTGGCGCTGGATTTAAGCGCTTGTTTAAAAATTAATCCTCAAAATTGCAGGTACATTTAAGATTGTTCCACAACAAAATAGAGTAGAAATTAAATGGATGTGGAAGGCACAAAACAAACTGAGAAATTGATACGCTGGCAGCTTGAGAAACGAAGAAAAATGAAATAGAATAAATAGTAAAGGAAGGTAGTCTCAGTCTGAAGATAGTAATATCCAGGGAGATAATGTAGATAAACAGTACCTTGAATAAAGATTCACCTTAGAGAAAATCCATGAAGGTGAAAATTAGTTGAAAAATATCCGTGGGTTCAATTTATACTCCGCTCCTGTGCTGAAAAAGGCAGGAGTAATAGGTCCTCGTCGCCAAAATTTGTAGTAAAGCAATTCAAGGATTTTAAGTAGTTTATTGAAGGAAATCAGCACAGCATAAATCCAGTCTGGATGGTAGCAGGATGCAACTGACCAACCAGTACAGAATGCTACATTAACAAAGCTCTGTTTGGCATACAGAATGAATTGCAGAAGATAACAAGTCTCATGCCTTAAAGTGTTATAACTAAATACATGTACATAATACATTTATATTATAATACAGAATGTAACACAGTGCTGCTCTCACAGTTAGACAAGGAGAGATAACACAGACCTGGCTGTTTGACTGAACAGATCACCACGCAGCAGCTAGCAGCAACTCCAGCGCCTTGAGACCCTCACAGGTTATTTGACGTGCTTTATGAATGACTGATTGATTGTTAAGTAGCAGGACTGTCTATCAAGCCCTTCTGATTATTAGTGCGGCTGTTGCACGTGTTTCCACGTCTTCCCTCTGTAAGAAAGCATTTAAAATAAAAGAAAATACAACAAATACCTTCGGTTAGCAGGTATTCTGGTGCAAGTATGCCAGAAACAACTTACATACCCCCCACCTAGTGTAGACTCGGATGGGGTTAGCAGCTCAATTATAAAGGCACAGGTAAGTGAGACTGCTAACAGGTTCCCCTCGAAAAGCACCCAATCCGAATGTTTTAAAATTGTATTTAATGAGTCAGACGAGCAGCTATCGCTTAAATCTGCTAGAAAACCGACGTCTCATTTCCCTGTTAACAGTGGGTCTGCATGTTGGACCCACCTGTATTCTATTTCTGGTGTCTCCCTAAAATTCCAAAGACGTCCTCCATGCCCCATAAAACCAACTTCTAAAGCATTCGTTCGTTGATATGTAATGTTAACTCCGGTATTACAACCCAACTTTCCCTTTTCACCTTTTTAGGTTTCGCCTGTCGAAAGCTGCGCAAGCAGCTTTTCGCGCATGCGAAATCTTTTGTTTAGAGTATGTGAGTGTAGTCCCGCCCTCTGTTCCATTGGCTAGCTCCATAAATGGAGGCTAGCCATTGGAACAGAGATCTGTCCGTCAAAGCCGGAGCAGATTCGTGGGCAAGGGAGTGCAAGGGAGTGCAAGGGTGCAAGGGAGTGCAAGGGTGCAAGGGAGTGCAGGGTGCAAGCAGAGTGCAAGCAGAGTGCAGAGTGCAAGCAGAGTGCAGAGTGCAAGCAGAGTGCAGAGTGCAAGCAGAGTGCAGAGTGCTAGGGAGTGCAGAGTGCTAGGGAGTGCAGAGTGCAAGGAGAGTGCTAGGGAGTGCAGAGTGCAAGCAGAGTGACTAGGGAGTGCAGAGTGCAAGCAGAGTGACTAGGGAGTGCAGAGTGCAAGCAGAGTGACTAGGGAGTGCAGAGTGCAAGCAGAGTGACTAGGGAGTGCAGAGTGCAAGCAGAGTGACTAGGGAGTGCAGAGTGCAAGCAGAGTGGCTAGGGAGTGCAGAGTGCAAGCAGAGTGGCTAGGGAGTGCAGAGTGGCTAGGGAGTGCAGAGTGGCTAGGGAGTGCTATGGAGTGCTAGGGACTGCAGAGTGACTGCAGAGATTAAGCTAATGACAATGCCATTTATTTATCTGTTTTCAAAACCAACACATAAATACAAATTTTGTCATTTACAATGCCAATAGCTCTAACTTTTCCAAAGGTGAAACCAATGCATTGTAAATGCTTGTTGTAAGCTCCCTCCAACCGTGAGTGACTCCTGCACCGTATCAAATGCCAAAAGACACTACTGCACCCGAGCCCCATAGCCCGAGGTGTCCCTATGTCCCCCAAACTGGTCCCCCAGTCCCACCCAGCCTCTTTCTTACTGGACTGTTCCCCATTGAAGTGAATGGGGCACCCGACGTTGTGACACACCTCTGCACCTGGACGGGCCAGAGACTCCCAGTGTGACCTGCTGGTGTGACCTTATTCCATAATCACCTTAAGTCCAGAAGAACAGTCCCATTAGTCACTGTTAAGTGCCTGAATGCAGCACGCCCCTCCCCCCCATAGGATAACATTACTGCTCCCAAAAATTGCAGTCAACTTTTGAGACCTACAAAAATACACAACTCAAAGTACCTCATTCCGATGATCTTGGTATCTAAATTCATATAAAAGTATGATATTGTTGTTGGATTTCTTTATTGAGCGTGTCTCATTACCTTTGTGTATGCTGCTTAGGACTACCCTCTGCTATGCCTAACTACTCGCTCACACTAGAACAAAATAAAGCATTTAGGGGTGTCATTTGTGCCTCTAATTCCTTTTGGGTTCGCCTCTACTCTTTGCACAGTGTACCTCTTTTTGGTTCACTATATAAAGAGCCAGCTTCCTACAATGGTGGTATGGCAGATTTTGCTGATTCCAGTTTACGTTGAAGTTGAATCTATGTTGCAATCTCCGATTTTCATCGGCCGTGAAGGGCATTGTAACCCTGAGCAGTCAACCCCCGAAACAGTCAACAGTTTAAACTATATGAAAACCACCAGAAACATTTTTGGAAGCCTAAGCGAGCCACACTAGTTGCCTAATTCAGCATACCTTTAATGCATAGAACACAAGAAGAATGCTACACACTTGAATGTGTAATGGAAAGGATTTACAAAAGGGAGCGAAAAATACAGATTGAGAAATGGGCAATGAAATTAAAAAGGTGAAAAAAATGCAAAAAGTATACGAATGTTAATTGGAAGGGCTGGGGATATATCTTATCCTGTGGATGCGGATTCCCCCCTCCCGATCGGTATGGCTGATGGTCATAAGAAGCTGCTGCTTCCTCTGTTTGACCTGGGACAGTATGGAGAGACTTCTGTCCAGGTCCATTTGGTCCCTGTTTCAAATTGCTCACACCATAGATAATCCAGTCTTTTGATAATAGAATCTTTTGATAGGCTATTCTTTTGAGGAATTTCAAATCTGGCAGCACTGCTATTCCAGGACTCACATAGCAGTGATGGAACTTTTTTAACTGTGTCTTTCCTCTTCTTCCATTACTTTGCTTTTGTTATGAATTATTTGATTTCAGTTTAATTTGATCACTGAGGGCCTGATGTAGATTTCGGCGGATGGGTTACTCTATCACAACAATGACGGATATCCTGTCTGTCAAATATCTGTCACCTTTGTGACGGAATAAACCTGTCTTCCGGAATCTTATCTCGGGCTCTAAGACTCTGCAACTGATCCTTACGTTTGACTAGTGAGACCTTACTGATTCTGATATTTCAACCATTTCTTTCCACTTCACCAGCCCCAGTAACTTTTGAGTGACTTGCTTGCTGAAGAGTGGCTGTTTAGGATTGAGTTAGGGTTTTTTGCAGGCTTGCTTTCTGTTTGAGGAAAATTATTGCTTTGGCCTCCTACAGTTCAGTGGATCTGTCAGCAATGCAGCATATGAATGTTCTCTTTTCCACTTAGTTTCTCTGACCTCACCCAAATCTTTCTGGGATGACCACACCAAGATGGTGGACACACTTTGAATACAATATCCATTTCCCCACCAGAATAAGGTTACACTAGGACTTCATATCGGTTTGACACTGTGATAAATCTGCTAAGCAATCTCTCACTGCACACTGCATTCTCTTCTTCAACCTGCGTACTTCATTTCTGTCTCTTCCCCACCCCCTCATAGGCACTGCTCACTAAGATTGATTGATAGGTGGCTTAACTTGCAGCTATGAAAACGGTGGGACTACAGCTGTTTATACCTTTTTGAGTATGCTGCTGCAGAGATTTTAATGTTTTCATTCCACCTGTGTGAAGCATGAACCATTTTTTAAATTATTTATCCTTGCTTGTCATTATCTTTATAAAGGAACTAGATTCTAACGGCTTGTTAAATACACTAACCTTCTGGTTACACAAGACAATTAATGGGACCACAAATAAAAACATAGGCAGCGAGAAAGAAGCGTAGTTCCTTGGTTCTTGCGAAAAATGTGCCCGCTTAAAAAAGCATCTCAGAATAAAAGCAACATTTTGGAATACAAGCAACCTACTAAAAAATAATATGAATACGTGGATTTTATACCGCCAAAAAAGTATTTCACTTTTGAGTCTTTGAACTAGCTCAATCATGAAATTGCATACAAGTTTTTCAGCTTTAATATACTACAGCACTTTTGAATAATTGCTATACATATAGTCGAACAAGCTAGGACGTCCCGTGGATAATTTATAAAATGCCATGGAGAAGATTACAGATGTATTTTTCATCTGAATAAGATTGATATTACTAGAATTTCTAGTTTTCTCCAGGACACGTCTAGTTAAAACTGATCATTTTTTCCCATTTGGTTTAGAGACCTATTGTAATTTGAATGTCCACGTTGAAGATTGTGAAGAGCGCGCTTTCCTTACCTTAATTTATCCATTCAAGTGTCCTACTTTCTCCAGGAAAAAAGTGTTCTGACCTGAATATTGGTGGCACACCTTTTTCCTTAATGACTTTTTTTCTCCTCTGTGATGGACACCTGTCCATGCTCACTATGTTTGTTTTACAAAGGTTACCAAGTGTATTTCTTATGCATTGTTGTCACTCTCTTAAGTACCATCCAAAAGATAACACTGAAGTGCTGTCTGGGGAGTCGAAGTGTTTGGGACACACGCGGAGCATAAAAAGCATTCCTTCGGTTTGTTATCCGGCCGCTTCCTCCCCGCCCCAGGTTTATTTAGAAGCAGTCTGGAGCCGGGTCATAAATACCCGGCAGTTGAGGAACTCTCCTTGGGTCGCTCGTGGTGAGCTGCGGGAGAGAGGAGGCCTCTTGGTGGTTTTAAAGTCTCTTCGCCCACTGCGCTATAAGGCTGTTAAAAGACTGAGTATGGTAGGCATGCAGCGGAAGTGTCCGCCTTAATTGTCCATTTCCCAAGCCTGATGATAGGTTGGCTGCTTGATTGACATTCTACATGTATAAAGAAGCCACACTTTTCAAACAAAGCTTCCAATACTGAGGCCAGGAGAGAAATACTGTAAATCTTGAACCCTTGCTGAAGTGCAGTATGCTAATTGACACAGCAAATTAATTTGTATTGTGAATGTAGCGCGTTATTAAGTATATTCTATCACCTGCATCAAAGTCTTTATATAAAATTTAAAATGTATATTTAAAATATAAATATATATATATATATATAAAATATAAATATATAGATAGATAGATATAGCGATAGAGATATAGATATAGATAGATATATCTTTGTGTATGTGTTTATGCCGGACCAGTTTTCTTGCTTTACCTTGTGCAAATTTTGTGCCATATAAAGCACTATAGGATTATTCGATTTTCACAACTGAGGATGGTCAACTAATCAATACATTACCGTAAGCACATTAGTCTCCACAAGGAAAGACAGTGAATGATTGAGTTTGCAAGCCGGAAAGTTTTATTAAAGGTTGAAAGTTTTACAGAAGACAAAGTCATCTAGTTAGTGTCAATCCAATGCTTAATTTGAGTCTGTGGTTTCCGGCACTTGCTAATATTTGTCGCCCAAGCCATTCTTATAGCTTTGGGGCCTGGATTTGGCTAAATATTTTTATTAGTGCTGTCATTGGCGGTGCTGGTAGGGACAATGGGTGGTGTAAGCTCCAATGGCTTCCTGACTAGGGTAAAGGTGCTTATATTTTTATTCAATCAGTAATTAATATATGAATGTAGCAGTGAATATGAAGTTGAAAACTAGCATGGAGTCGCCACAAAGGGAATGATTAAAAAAGTCGGTTCTTCCATAGGGTACTCTAAATCTCTTATTCTGCTCTAAACTGCATAGGAAAACGGACTGATTCATAATTTATTATGCACTAAACTGAAATCACACAAATCTAACATTTGCTACAACTATGCAAACAGTCCAATCAGATTAAAGCGAGGTGATACAACTATGCAAACAGTCCAATCAGATTAAAGCGAGGTGATACAACTGTTTACACCTTAGCTGCTCATGACCTTACCAATAAAGCTTCTCTGAGCATCCTTTAAAATTGCATTAATTATAAAAAGATGAGATACAGGGACCAGCCAGTTATCCGAAGGTGCACCTTTGAGTATTCTAATCATTAAAACATCCTGTGATTATCTTGGTGAAAAGAAAACCTTTCACAGGGGAAAGAAATAAAAGAACATTGCATTCAATAATTAGGACCCCAGCTTGTTATGGAAATAAAAAGCACACACTTCACAAAGTAAGAGTGTACAAAGCTTACACAACATTGGCCCCAGGCACCTCAACAACTGCATAAACTTCCACAAACCTACCAGACACCTACGCGTAGCTGATCACCTACTAGCTTATCCCGCTTTCACCCTCACTGCATATGCACACTAGACTTTCGCAGCTTGTCCTGACTTCTCCAGACCTTTTAACTCCCCAACTTGGTCTTGAATGTCCTTGACTGAAAGTTTTTTTTGCTTACCTTTTTTCTTCTTCTCGATTTGAGCTGCTGCTTATCTCTCTTGTAATTTGACCCACCCCTTGATGGAATACTTATTATCCACCTTATAAAAAGAAATATGCATACCACACAAATCATCATAATAATTAGTATCAGGGCTAGTATTACCCTCCGTATTCCTCAGCCAATACCACTCAACCACTCACCAATCTTGGAAAATACTTTCCCTATTGCTTCTCAGACGCTTGTCTCCTCCAAGTACTTCGTCTCATGAGAAATGTCAGTCATATTAGTTATGAACTTATCATTCATGTTACTTGTATCAGTTACATAAGTGCAACATTGCTGAGCGCAAAGCATGCTGCAGACTGTCTTCTTTCGCCAGTAAGACATCTAAAGCTAGCTTGTCCCTCAAAACCATTCCCCTCCGTGTTTGTGGTTAAGTTGGTGAACACTTAAGCTGTTATCAGAAAAATGATCTACCAAGTTGAACAGCTTTCTGATCTATAAATTATTTAAATCTACCCCTACACAAGGTATCATATCGCCAAATATATCGCCTACTACTTGTGAAGCACTGCGCTTAGCCATTTCATGAGCTACTATTCTCTTATTGTCTGCATCATTTCCATGATGCACTTTACGAAGCATTAAAGCTAAATAGCCATATACCCAGTTCGTTGGAAGCTGAAAATAAACATTTTCTCACAAAGTTAATAAACTTCTCTAATAACTGGTTCTCTCTCTGAAAGAACTCGATAACCCATAACTTACAAGTTAGTACACAATCATTCTAACCCACCATTTTGGTCTTTGCATCTGATCTTTCTGTCTTACCAAACACAATTTTTCATTTTTCTGTAAATCCAAACTCAATTTTAATGTATTTTTTCACTCTTTCATTGTTTCTTCCTCTTTCTCCCAAGCAACCCATACTCCCTTCTTTACCCTCTTCTCAGTCTCCGACCTTTAATTCAGTTCTTCTATAAAATCCTTCTCCGGCTGTTTCAATTTACCTGAAGCTTAGAGTTAGTTAGGTTAGTAATGTTGATTAGTGTGATAAGTTGTCTACAATGACAGTCTTCTCCATGGACTTTACTCCAGCTTTGGGATTTAAAGTTCTAAATATAGGCACATAATTTAAAAGCCGGTGAAAATTTGAAAATTATCTTGATGATGCAACAGATTCATAATTAGAATGTAGGTTAAGTATTAGGTGAGGGGTAGGTAGTGGTACTTTACACCAGCCTCTGTGGACACAAGTACATACATTCCTACATGTATAGCAATCCTTTGCCTTGATAACTTTAGAATACTCATGTAACAATCTAAAATAACTATTGTATGAATAATTCCCCTCAAAATCATCTTTGTGTAATATATGTATATTAAATCTACATTTGCTTATCTGAATACGCCTGGTTAGATTGAGTTTTGCATGAAACCAGATCGACAGAAGAGTTAAGACTCACAAGTATGCCAATAATTAATATGAGTACGGCAAATACAAGCTACTATTAAAATTCCACAACTTTTCTGTGTCTTTGACGCCATGGTTTCTTTGAAGTCAGATCAAAGGCAAAAGAAAAATCAAAAATCTACTTTGTTAACTCAACTGTGCAAAGCTTTCAGTTATGTTCAGTGTAAATCTGTTAGTTTGAGTTGACTTTAGGATTAGGAACCTACAGTCTTCAACTGAATACCTAAAGGGAAATTCTAATCCTCTACTGTATGCCTATGGGAACCTTATATCATCATATGGGTACATAAGGTGTAAAACATGAAATATCAACATCCAAACATCTTGTCCCTTGAATTTATCAATTACAAATATATTTCAATCTTTAATCGTGGTAGCAGTATTCCGGTTTAAAAAAAAAAAAAACTTTTGATGATTTTCATTTTCTTGAGCTCGTAGATCAGGCTCGCTTTTAACAAAGTAGGTCCACTCAGGAGCGGAATACCTTCGATTTCGCTTTTTTTATACTTTTGTTCATCTGACTTCTGGTTGTTCGCTCTCACTCACATTCTTTTGAATCGGTTCCATTTCTTCTCTAATCATTTCTAGGATGTGCTCTTTTGACAATCATGGTCAACTTAATCGTTTTCAGTCGCCCTCTGAAAAGGTTAAGAGTAGAGGATTTTAAAACATTAGATCTCCTAATCGAGACATTTTCTGCTTCTAAATTCACTTGTTTAAGTAAGTGCTGTTTGTCATGTGCTGAATTTGAGTGTGGGCCAGTAACATCTCAACTGAAGGTGGAACAATCACTTAAGAGACTACCCCAAAACTTTGCATTCCCACTCCTCGACACTGACACCCACTGCAGCTAGTGCTTTAAGACATCCAGAAAGTGCCACAGCCACTAGATTGAATGTGGTAGAAAAATTAGCCATGGGTCGTTTTCCTTCCCCGTAGGTCTGTCAACACAGGCAAGGCACACCCTTCACTCTCATGGCAGTACAATACAAAATCCTCCTAATCAGGCATTCCTAGTGCTGGTGCACGGCAGGGGTTCTCATTGTGCTGTAGGAAGGCACTCATGCATTCGTAGACCCAAGGTGGCAGATCAGAGACTTTGAGGTTAAGTCTCTGTAGAGGCTTGATCACTAGAGAAAAGGATTGTACAGATAAGTTCTTGAGACCCCTTCCTAGCTCCTTTCTCAAGGTGGTGTTCCAAATAGAGAAACAAGCTTCCTCTGACAGTACTGCAGTTTTATAGGGGGCACCCTGTGTCTGTTATCTACCAACTGATTTAGAAATGCAGCTGTCTTGCTTGCAAGTTTCTTGCGTTATTGATGCTACCTGTAGGTTGTCCATGTACTGGACCAGAACGGAGTTGAAAGGCAATGTAGGGTTCCCAGATTTTTTTCAGTATTAGATTAAAGATTTGAAGGCTTTCTGTATACCCTTGTCAGACTCTGCATCATCCAATGGTTTTCCTTAAAAACTGGAACATAAAAAAAAGAAACTGACTATCCCCATGTAAGGGAATTGGAAACAAATGGATGACACGGATCAGTGACCAAGATCCACTCAGCATCACATGGAATCTGAAAGAGTATCACATCAGGATTAAACACCATGGGACATCACTGGTGAGTTGCAGGGACTTCATAGCACTTTTTTCAAAATGCCATGTTCGAACTTGGATTAAATGACTAGTGTAAGTCCACCACCGCTTCAGCTGTGAGATGGTATTAGGGCATGGGTACTCGCAAACATCTTTATAGGGGCAACAAAGTGTGGTCTGTGGTGTGTCCCAGGGCCGCATTGATGACAACCGGATGGGAGAGGGTCTTTGCCTGGTCGAGGGTAAGGAGGGCATAGGAAGAAGCGAAGCATGTATATTATGAGGTCACTGACTCATGGAGTCATTTTGAGGTTTTCATTCCATACTGCTGTTAAATTAAGCCGCCAGGCTCCCGAAGATTCATACATTTGACAATAGTTATGCTGTATCTGAGCCTCTATACCTCTACCGCATCTTAGGGTAAGCCTTCTCTGCCTGCTAATTTGGGAGAGTCAAGTATGTAAAGGAAGCAACTTGATTATTGAATTGGAATTGACATAGAATTGCACAATGTGAAGCCAGAAAACATGGGAGCAATCCTGACTTCCCCACAGGACCAAATTGTGTGATCCTAGGCAATTGTTTTATTTCACTTTGCCTCATTTATCTTCAACATCACATCTAAGAGCACCTTGAAATGTATACGTTCTGGCTGGGCGCTGTACAAAACCTCCTATTTTATTTAATTTAATAAACTATAATGTTGTCCATGTAGAACAAGCGACCCAGAGGGGCCCACACGACAATTCACTTGCCTCTTAGTTCACAGGTGGCATTGTTTGTAAGGGTGGGCAGAGGCATGAATGTTTCTGTTTCCAGTTTTGAAAATTATCACTTTTAAAAAATTATTCTTAATGCAGTGATATAATCTTGTGTACAAGCGTCCTCCAGGTGGTACTTTGAGTATCACTGTTTGGGGCGTTCAGGGATAGTCTGCATTGTGATTCTCCCCAGTTTTACATTCTCAATTAGTCCAATGTCTTGGTTTAAAGTCCCAAACTATCTCCTTCACCGTACATCTTAAGTCAGGAGGAAATAATTATTTTGTTAGAATTGGTAACAAACCAACTGCTGTTTCTGATATTGTGTTTCTGACGTTCCCCACCTTCTGGCGCACAATAAATTACACTGTTTAATTTACAGAGGAAATCCCTTCCCAACAGATTGACTGGACTTGTGTTACATACTACAAATTGATAGTCCTCTTCGAGGGAACCTATTTTTACAGGAACTTTAGCTGACACTGGATTTATACTCTGTATATTTAAGATACCTATAACTTAGACTTTTTCCTGGGAGGGGTATATTTGGAACCTCCATTGTACTGGAGCGGGTAGTGCAGTTATCCAGTATTGGGGTATCTTTCATAGAATCACATGTTTGAATCATTCCCCATCGTCGGAGTGGGAGTCCCAGAATAATTAAGGCATGTGCATCTATGAAAGACTCCAATACTGGAGAACCACAGATTACAGGTAAGCAACTATTGTTCTTCAGTATTGGGGTGTCTTTCATAATTCACATGCCTAAACCATTCTGGGACTCACACTCCGACGACAGAGAATGATTCAGCCAAGTGAATCTATGAAAGATACCAATACTGGAGAACCACAGATTGCAGGTAAGTAACTATTGTTCGTATCAATCATAAATGAAATGGGTGACCATTCACCTCTTAATCCACATGCAGCCCACTCTGGTACACCTCTAGGACTGCTCCAAGTATGCAACTCTCCTACCCTGTAAGGCACCGGAATTGTGATTGAGTTGGGTTCAGCCCAATGGGACTGTCAAAAACTGGGAACTGTTGGACATTGACATTTATGTAAGGGTTTTACTGGAACTTACGATAGTAATAAAAAAGTCCTGTATCTGGCCATCGTCAAATCCTATCATCGCGCTGTCTGCAGAGCTCGCGCGGCATTCTATGCCCTTGAATTCCGCAACAGCACCAATCCATCAAAAACTATTTTTAAGGCTCTTAAAGACCTGGTGGCAAAAAAGGTTTCGGCGAACGAATACTGTTCCATTTCACACTGTGAAACCTTGGCGGCCTTTTTCCTCGAAAAAGTCCAAGCCATCTACAGAGCCTTTCCTATGGTTTTGCCTTCTGTCGGAGGACCTTGCAACCTTCCAGTGCAGGATGTTCTACATTCTTTTCCCAGCCTAACACCTGAAAGCTTCAAGAAATTGGCTCAGCAGGTTGTCTGGGTCTCCTGCAGATCCTTTAAGACCAGCTTTGTTCAGAGACTTGGCATCTTTCGACCTTTTGCCGGTCTGTTCCTTGATCAATACCTCGTTGGCATCTGGTTTGGTCCCTGCAAAGTGGAAACAGGCAGTGGTTATGCCCATCCTGAAGAAGCCGTCACTGGACGCCAGCAAACCTGAGAATTACCACCCGATATCACTCCTCCGCTGGCCGGCCAAAGTAGCGGAGGCACATGTAAATACTGCCCTCTCGGACCATCTTTCACGGGCCAACATCTTAGACGTTACGCAGAACGGATTTCGAGCTGGGCACAGCACGGAGACAGCCCTCCTCTTTATGGTGGAACACCTGCGCTCCGTGCTTGATGCGGGTCAAACGGCGGCGCTTGTTTTATTAGATCTAAGTGCCGCCTTTGACACAGTTTCGCACAAGATCCTTCTGCAACGCTTGGAGGAAGCTGGCGTCGTCGGCCCTGCGCTCCAGTGGTTCCGCTCCTTTCTTGCTGACCGATCTTTTTGCATGGCTGTTCTGCCCCATCAGTCCAAATTCTATCCTCTGGATCTTGGGGTCCCTCAGGGTTCCTCGCTGAGCCCCACGTTATTCAATCTTTACGTGAGACCGCTGACTGAAGTCGTCAAGCGTTGGGGTATGACTATGGTGTCATACGCTGACGACACTCAGCTGGCGGTCACGCTCAGTGGGGACTCCGATGTGGATGCCCCTAGATTCCAGAACGGACTTCGGGCGGTCGCCAGCTGGATGACTTCCAACTGTCTCCAGTTGAACGCAAAAAAGACGGAAACTATGATCTTCGGCAAGCAAACGGAACTCTGGGGCGATAAGTGGTGGTCTTCGGAACTAGGTCCCACGCCGACTCCGGTTTTGGAGATAAAAAAATCTCGGGGTGTGGCTAGATCCTACCCTCAGCTTTGTCTGCCACACAAAGCGCAATGCGGCTTGCTGCTTTGGCATCTTGCGCGGCCTAAGACCTGTGTTAAAATTTTTTGATGCATCGACCAGGCAACTTGTGGTGCAGGCGACGGTCATCTCTCGGCTAGACTATGCCAGCTCCCTTTTGGTAGGGTTGATCAGGCCGAAATCACCCGCCTTCAACGCGTGCAAAATGCGGCCGCCAGAGCAGTTGTGGGGCTACCCAGGTTTTGTTCTGCTGCCAACACCTTGCGTTCTCTTCACTGGCTGCCGATTAAGCAGAGGATCCAATTTAAAGTACTCTGTATGTCTCACAAGATCCTCAAGGGCTCTCCTGCCCAGATTCTTCTGAATCTTTTGTCTCTCTACGCTCCGGTCCACTCTCTAAGATCATCGGACCTTGAACTTGCAGTAGTCCCCCGTTTTAAGCGTAGCCATGCTGGCGGCCGCTCATTTCGAGTACGTGCCGCGGCCCTGTGGAACTCCCTTCCTTCAGAGATACGTGCCCTTGGTGATCTGCTCTCCTTTCGTAGAGCCGTTAAGATCTTTCTGTTTTCTTAGATCTGCTCTCTTTTGGTATACCCTCTTTAAGTTGTGTTGTGTTGGTACCTTGTCGGGCGCCAGGACGCTCCTTTGCTGGAGCAGCTGTGCGCGTAATAAATGACCATAACATAACATAACATAACTTTGAGTTTAAATTCAAGTTTTATCTTCAATTGGTCATGTTTTGTTGAATCTTTGGGGCTTGGGGCATATTGGCATCGTATGGCCGTTGAGCATCCATATTCTGCATTGGTATAACATTCATATTTGGCATTTGAACATAGTTTTGCATTTGATTTGGATTCAGACTACATTCTCATTTCCAGTGTCCCGCCTTATTACAAGTATGACAAGTAGTGGTCTTCTTCAACATGTTTATGTCCATCCCTGTACTAGATTTGGCAGCCATGCTTTGACCTATTCCTTGAGGACCAAAAATCCCTACTTGTGCTGTCTGACCACCACCTTGAAAACCAATACCCTGCATTCCTGCACTGACCCCGTAAAAATAATGTAACTTAGAATCTTCAACATACGGGCAGTTCTGACATCCCCTTTGCATAATCTTCTTTTCTGCTTTGCTTCTAAACTGCCACTGCAATAAATTGTTTGAAGGAGAATCTCATCGACATAACATTGCCAATCAATCACATTCAGCTGCTTTTGAGAACTAATTTCTGGATGCAAACCTAGCACAAACTGAGACAATAACCCACTAAGATTCTCACTTTCAAGATTTTTGACATCATTGTGTGCTCTAAAAACATGCATCAACCTCTCATAATAATCATGCACTGCCACAAAATAATCAGAACTATCTGGAGTTTTGGATAGTTGTGATCATTTTATGGCAGTCAATCTCTTTCTGTGGGACCTTTGTTTTGAAATGAGGAATCACATGATTATATTTGTCCGTAACAATAGTGGAAGGAATTTTTGTCTAGCATCTCTCTGTAGCTAAGCATTTAGACATTTTACAACCACCCTACATTCTGCCAAAAATCCTTAGGAACTATGTCAAGCAAAGTATTCAAGTCTTTCCAGAGCACTTTTGAAAGTTTTAATATCTTGTACACCTCCGTATGCCATTTATCAGGATTCTTCTGCAACTTTGGAAAATGACTTGTGAATGAAAAAAAAAAAACTCCAGGGCACAAGAGCATTTCCACCTGCATGCACCTTTCTCAATGTGTACTCTCTAACCTTTACATTGTTCACTCTAGCTCCCTGTTCTGCCTCCCTTATATTCTCTCTTTTTTCGTTTTCTTATCCCGCTTTGACCATCAACACTTGCACTTCTGTCCTCCCACTACTCTTTAATGCATTCCCCCAATTCTCTCAAATGTTTCCAAGCTTGCTGATCTACTTTTCTTCAATGCATCCTCAGTCATCTACATCCTAATATTCTAATTTGGTTTCTGATTTTTATTCACATCTCCCTAAACTCTTCAGCCAGCTCTTTCAATCTTTTGTGTGCTGTATGAGCATAAATTGCAGCCCCCCTGCTTAAGAACCTGAGCTCGGTTTCGAACATGTATGTGAAATCTGTCATATGGGACCACCTTACAAGCTCCTTAAATTCTCTTTTTGAATCGTACTACATCTATCTTTTTGATGGGGGCCGGGGGGGTCCCTTCTGTCTCTGATTATCATCCTGACACTGCATCAGTGGTGGCTACAGATGTATTTTGGGAGGCAGGGGGACCCTTCTGTTTTGGGTCGAGCCCACAAATATAGAGTAGTAACAACAGTAGGTATACTAGGGAGTTTTATGGCAATACACACTAGGGACCGTAATGACAACAGATGTACTAATGATCCCTAATGATGGATCTGAAGTTGCCAAGTGTAATCCTCGCTCTGTGGAACTCTGTTCAGCAAGTACACTCGCATCCACTCCCTGTTCTGCTCCTTTTCCTGTCACTACCTAGATTAGAGGACGCACTACAGGGGGTGGGACAACATTAGATGTAGGTGGTTGGGAATTTAGCAAATCTTCCAAAAAATCATCACTCCAAATCACTGCCTATCTGTCTCTTCCATCCTCCACATCTTTCTCTCATGATTTCATTGCTTCTGTCCCTTCCTTTGCTTATCGGAGGATACTTACCTATGCCCTCAGACACATTTTGTCTCCACCTTCACATTCCAGCTTGACTCCACCCAACTATGAACTTTAATGTCTTGGTTGAGTTTTATATTTCTTCTTCACCGTCTCACACATACCCTGTTTCTATGCATTTAATACTTCAAATTGTACAGCCCTTGATTGTCAATTGTCTTAAATTCAGAATGTTACTCATATGAAATGTGCCATGTGCCACTCACGCACCCATCTTCCGTTGGGATCTTATTCCTTTGAATTGAGAAATGCTGAGCCTATTCTAGGAGGCTAATGTTTAGGCAACATTGGTCTGCAGTCAGGGACATTGATCTGTCAGGCAGTTTGTATTCAGACAGACTCCTTCCTTTAAAGCAGTTTCCACCAAGCTGCTTTTCCTTGCTGTTAGTGGTGCACAGGATGGATGGTGAGAAGTAGGATCCAGCACTTTCTCCCAGGGTGGTGATCAGTCATGTCCAACAGATGGATCCTTCAAATGATTCAGCATGGCTGTGCCCTACACTTTCTTCCTGCTCTGCTGAATTTCCCCCAACATCAGAGGGAATCTCAGAGTAACACTGGTTCATGCTGGTGGGTTGAGGTGCGCCGTTTACTTTCCAAAGGAACCATTGAGAGGGTTCCGGATTCGGAAATTGCAGAGGGGTACTACTCACACTATTTCTCTGTGCTGAACTAGCAAGAAGCATGGAGGCAGGGGGCTTTGACCCCATCTTAGTTTTCATCCTATGAATGCTTTCCTGTGGCAGGACAAATTCTGAATGCTCACGCTGGCCCATATTCACTTTCCCAGGTCCTACGCGACTGGATAGTGTCCTTTGATGAGAAAGACTGTTTTTTTAAAATGCAACTCCTGAAGTCCCACAGATATTCCCTGCGGTTCAATGTAGACCAGAAGCATTTTCAGCTTGCCATGCTCTCGTTCAACTTTACCAGTGCTCCTTGGGTGCTCACAAAACTGATTGTTGTTGTCGCGGCCCATCTTCGGCAGTCATGGATGTAACTGTAGAGGCAACTTTGGTTGTGATAGTAATAGAGAAGTTTTCTCTTAAAAATAGGATCTTACTCTAGTGCTCTCCTGAAAACCTGAGATCTATAGTGCCCTTTCAGCTGCATACGTGACGTGGAGTCTAATGTTTGGTTAGAAAACACACGGTCTCTGAAAGTTGCTAATCAACACCTTGGCAACAAGTTCAGACACCCACTGATAAGGATTTTGTAACTTCTTCCCTCTTTCAGCCATTTATAGTTCTGACTTTCCTGGGAAGAGAGAAGGGCCATGCTCCATTGTTACTTAGGGGCCTGGTTTAGATCTTGGCGGGTGGGTTACTGTGTTACGACATTAACAGATATCCTGCCAGCCGAAATATAAATCCTAATATATCCTATGGGGTTTCTATTTCGGCAGACGGGACATCCGTCACTGTTGTGACGGAATAACCCATCTGCCAAGTTCTAAATCGGGCTATTCATCTTTTGTATGTGGAAACAATCACTGTTTTATAATAGAAGTAGACATTTTTACAACGTGATTGAAGAGACGCAAGGCTGTACATTAGGAAAGTATTTTAGTGTAGAAGACTACTAACAAGTCTTTACATCAAGCCTAGCCTGTTACGACCAGGCTGGACTTGGACATTCTATACTCCAATCTAGAATAAAGGACTAGACCACTAACCAATGTCACCAGATGGTACAATCTTACTGTAAACCTTTTTTGCAAGGATTTCTATTGATTTGTGTGCAACCATGGTCACTTATGCACCCATGAAGCACTCATCTGCCCTCAGAAGCACATAGCAGCATGCATACGAGGATGAGCGTGGTATTAACCCTTTCCATGCGGCCGCGATTCCCCTGGTGTGCTGTAAACAGCACGAACAGGGGCGGGCCGTGACGAACCCCAGCCGTCATCAGCACACTAGCACCGTAGTGCATGACGGCTGGGGTTCGTCATCAGCATGGAAGGGGTTAAAGGACATAACTTCCAGTTACAGAACGTATAACTATAACATGGCGACTGCATGTTGTGGAGTCTTTGTAAAGAGCCTCTGCAGGGCCATCAGTGCATAGAGGTGGGGGAAGAGAGAAGGTCTTTAATGATGCATATGTGTTAGATTGAGGTGTAGATTACAAGTGTGTGTCTAAACTGCATGCCTGATGATCACAAATGTGCTCTATGCGTGACCATTCACAGAAAGACAGAACATCCAAGATTGAAATGGGGTGGTGGAACTGGAAGGGGCCAAAAGTATGCATGTAAGTCTAACTTCGTAAATGCAGAAATAATAATATTTAGGAATATTTTTTCTAACTCACTGACCATGCCTCGAGACTATGTATAGAGGTGGACAACTGAAGAAGTCTTCAGCTATAATAAGAGTTTCACTTGTGTATAGAGATGCTGTCTGTATAGCTTAAATTACTTGGAAGGCCAGATGGATGCTTGGTTGCTACAAATTATAAAGATGTGGAAGTCTAAACTTTTCATGGTTTGACTTCTCCCACATTTGAAAGTAGGTCCGCCCTCGAGCTTGGCTCTCACTCCATATGTGTGGTAAAATGCATTCCAGCCCCCTCTAAAATTCAGGAACGCCAAGTAATCTAAACCTGTTCCCCACAATGAACGCTTTGTGAATGTTCTAGTTTATGGTAATTCTTCGGAGGAGGACTGGGTTAGAGAAAGAGTATGTGTGTGTCTCTGTGGTGGATTTCCCATGTCAGTTTTAGTGGTGCCTCCCCAGGAATGTTTTTTGTAACTCAGTCTTTTTAGCTCTATAGCACCGAATAGCAGCTCTAGACTGATAGGAAATAAACTTCGACATGTGTGAGAGGTAGAGTGGTACATTACACAAACAGGCTTCATGTTTTTTTTTAGCAGTGTGGGGATTGAATTTTTAAGCCTCAGTTCTCCATCAGAGTGCTGTACACTGAGCCCAAATGTATGTGGGTTGCTTGCTTGTGTTCCGGTTCAGGGTGGGCCTGGCATTTCAGGCTATATGGTCCCCATTGGAGCAGGGTAAAGACTGATATGCATACGGCTGTGTCCAAACTGAGGTACTTTGGTGTGCAAAATAATGATGGACTAGGATGAGACTCCGAGTAATTGGTAGTGACCGAGGTTAATTCAAGCAGTCGATTCATCACTTTTATGTAATCACTTTTATTTCTAAGTACTTTTGGGAAAGTTAAACCCACAACACTGCCAAGAGAAGTCTGTTTTGCATGGCACGCCAGAAAAACATTAGAAGTTTCTTTGAGAGCATTCTAGGAGCCTTTAGTTGGTTAGCAAATATGTGTAAAAATGTTGCTTTAAAATGCATTATTTAGCCTCATTTGTTCGATCGAGCACCCCCCACTCCAGAACCCTTTCCAAGATGGAATATGAGCTACTATGCGAAGTGCAAATCTTTAAAAGTTTACCACACACCCCTCATGCGAGTGCAGCCGCCCCACCATGGTTCATACTGAGCTGTGTTTGTACAAGTAAGGCCTGCCCACAAAACATACTATAAAGATATCACTGTCCACTGATGCGCCTCAATCCTGATGTGTCAATTTTAACATGACCGGATCATCTGCTTTGGAGCTGTGAAGGAGTAGTGGGTTCCAAACGTCTTAAGTGCTGGCTCTTTGAAGTTGGTACTTTAAAAACCCAGGACAGCCACTGCAACATCCTTTGATTATTCCCAGCTTTGTGTTTTCTCTTCACAGTAGAACCGGCTACTATAATATTGAGCAACTGTCTTCATCTGCTTCACTTGATCACCCTCTGACCTGCCAGCGAAAGGTGAAAAATTGTCCAAAATTAAGCGTTGTGTGCAGCTCATCCCAGTTACCTTTCAGCTCTATCTTCTTACTAGTCATGCCAACAGCGACAGATTGGTGTGAATGACTACAGTAAACCTACATTTCACAGTTTAAAGATACATGTGAGTACTGTCACTGGTCAGACATACCAGGATCTCCCCTCCACCAGCAGTAACCTAATGCCTAAGTGTATAGCTGTTACTTGGAGAGTGCACCCCTGATTACCTTTCCACAAGTTTCCTACAGCTATCTAAGTATCTGTGTGGTGACTTTGGCAGATGGGAACGCCCCTAGGATGACTACCTTCATACCTTGGCAAGAACTTGCCTGCTGCACTCGTCATCCTGCTCAGTCTTTGCGCTTTGCAATTGCCAGATACCCTATTTTGTTGCGTGAATGTGTGAATTTCACAGCCCCTTGCTTTGCCCTGACCACACTGAAGGTCTTGACACACTTTTCCACATTTCCCTGACCACCAAGACAGACCTTTGGCATCAAGATGTTTAATCTTATACCTGCATTATGTAAGACTAGAGTTCTGAAGAGCCACTTTCTTAGCAGCGTTCAGATTGTGGGGCAAGGCCCTGCTTGCAAGGGAGCAATACTGTCCCGGGGCATTGACAAACAAAACTGAGTTGATATCTAGCAGCACCAAGAACCTACAACTGTTTTCCGAACCACCATCGCTCTGGACCTGAAGAATCCAGATCAATATTTGACCACAGGATTTCCCTTCAGTGAGAGGTGAAGCACTATATTACAGTAATGTCTATCAGCCGACTGTGTGTCCTCAAATATAAACACCCGGGGTGCCCCTAAACTCTCATTGTAAGGGAAGAGACCCACAGAACCCCACTGTCGCTGTTCTCCTAATTACGAAAGCCCCCATTAAAATAGGGGAATCAAGGACAGAATGAAATATCCAGGTAGCTGGACAGCCACAGAGAAACATTATGCAGTGTAATTTACAGTGACTGCCGTAGACTGTATTGATTTGGAAGAACATGGAACATTTGGACCAGAATTAAGTATAGTACCTATTGATGTCTTTGGGTCTGTTTCCCTTGGGCTGTATTATAGTTGTTATGGATTAAAAGGTATTAAATGTGTAAAGTCGATTACTGTAGCTGGACAATGTGTATCTATATTTTAGTAATAACTGTTTTTTGCTGATGCCAAAAATCTTCTAGTTCGAGCAGAGACTTTAGGCTTTGGTTGTTCAACCACTGCTACCTGCGTCAGACAAGAAAGCTAAGGAGACTTTTAGAAGCTGGACTCCTGGTGCTTGTCGACCAGGAAAGGGCACATGCAGAGCCACACTTGGAATTGCTCGGTATTCCCTTCCAGGAGATGGCGGCTGCCATTTTAGCATTTACCACAATAAGAACATCAGTGTGCGCTAAGATCTTAATGCAATCAGATGCTTATTAACTTGTATGAGGAACATTCATGTAAAATTAGGTTTGGTTAAATTGTTCCACCGCCAATCTCATGTATGACTGAGCCCCGATTGAGAGCTGCTTGGGACAGTTTTAGATAAAGATAGGTGTACCTGAGGGTCAACAGTCATTTAGGTGCTGTACCTTCTAGTGGTGAGACATCTCTCAAAGGTGTAGAGTAGACACTTCACAGATATTATTCCCCTTGTTTGAAGATAGTGTAATATGGTTCCTTTAGGGGAATGAAGCTTGAGAGGGTGGTGGAACCAAGCGGATTAGCTAAAAGTCCTTGAAAATGTTACCTAAGAGATAGCAATCCATTGTCCCTGGTCGCTGCTGGTGGTCTTCTCAAAGCTTCTCTTAACACTCTTAAAAGCATCCTACACTCTGCAAGCTGATTGGCGATAGCGATAATGTGTCTTACCCAATTCTGATCGAAAAGGAGAAGGGAGTATCTGTAGAATTCAGAATGACCTTGATAATCCGATGCTTGGTTGTTCACCTCCATCAACCTCCATCTCCTTCAAACGTTCCTGTGGTACCCCCATCCACCAGAAATAATTTAGCTTCATTCTTGGAAGTCCTACTGCTTTCCAATCCAAAATAGCAAATCAAGCATTCTCCTGTCTTGTCCCAAAGGTATAGGCCTCTCTTAAGTGAACACATGAGACTCCAAGCTTCTGCTTTCGTAAGGTGCGGAAAGGTCACATGGTGATAAGCTTTAGCTCCTTTTTTCTGCTCACTCTCCTTCCCACTTTATACTTTTGCAATTGTAGTCCTTTGTCATTCTGCTTAACCCTTTATCGCTCTATTTAAGTTTAGAATCAAGGCAGAAGTTCTAGATAAGCACATTTCTCTAAACAAAAAAATGCTTTTTTTTTATAGTTTACTGACATTGAACTCTGTATCATCATGCTTGCCTTTGACGCAGCTAGTTCTTTGACAAACATCTCGGAATGGAGTGAACCTGTTCCCGTGTTTGTTTTCTGAATGACCTGTTCATACCTTTTAATCGCAGCAATGTCATCTTTTAATGAAAGCATCTATTCTCCGTGTTTACTTCACTGTTGATACTTGGATAAAGGTTTTCTTGTGAAATGCTCTTGGTTTCTTTATTTGAAAGTTTAAACTATGAGTAAGGAGTCGGCTGGCTATGACTGAACTAGGAGACCCTCAAACATCTTGCCACACAAGTCTATTTGTCTTATTGGACACACGTGGAACGTAAAATGTGTTTAATACGGGTCCCTTCTTAGCAAGCACGTGTAATATGTTGTTTTGAAAAAGAGCATTTTTTAAAAAAGTGTTGACTAACCCACTTTTAATTTCTGTATTCATTTAAAAAAATGTTTTTATTGAGTATCTCATTTATAGTTTAATGATTGAAACTAATTAAACCATATCATTTTTACATGAGTTAGGAGTTGGCAGCAGGCTTGAAACCAGTATCCAAGGTAGTAAACTTACTGCTAAGCATTTCAGGGTAAATATTGATGCGTACGTCATTTGACATGGAGGAAAAAGACAAATGGAAAATCATTAAGGCCAGACGTGCGTCTTGTGCCGCAGTGCATGATATTCCTACCCCATCAAAGCCTCCTGACCACATGCAGGACCCTTTCTTTGGCTTACTTCAGTGATGTATTTGTTACTGGCCCCAAAGGATTCTAGGCTACCAAACTATTCGTTCTTACGGAAACCACTTTTTTGTTCTTAGAGGGGTATGTCTGATGACGCATCATAAGGGAAGTGCCATGAACAAAGCATAAACAGGACTATAAGAGTCCTATTAATTGGCTGCAGCTTCTACTCGTTGCCCTCCATTAGTCTCTCAGAAGCAGCTAAACTGTAATGATCTTAAGATGTCAACCCAAGATGAAGGTTCGAGGGCTTCATGAGGTCACCTCCGCTGCCCTTGGTAGTTTGATGATGTCCATGGTGAACTCCTCTGGGGAGAAAAAAAAATAGCAAATTACTCACTCGCTGTGCAGCCTCTAGCATATATTTTTGTACATTTCTAAAGAACTACATACCGCTTATTTTGACTGGACATATCCTTGCAGTGGCCATGTCTGCTTTGCAAGGTGTCCTCCAGTATACTGGCTCCTGTGAGGCTAGAGGTCCAACATCCATTTGTAACGTTGATAGAATCGGAAAACCAGCAGGGTAGAATCGGAAAACCAGCAGGGTAGCACTATTCCACAGAGTGAATTGTCATCCAGCTGCCCCCATTCCAAGGCCTTCTGCTTACCCATCACAACATGTCCAAGATGCCTTAGGGATTCATCCTAATATCACCAGAAAAGACATTCTAGACATGATGCATCACTTCCAAGAGAAGCGACTGGATATGCCTAGGTTAAAGGGTCTCTTCAAATATAGCTACAAAACATAGAGCGGATCATGTTGATGCTGGTTTCCTTTTCTTTCTAACCATGCCACCCGTGGTTGTGGAAAATTAGTTCAGCACCAATTGATTGAGAGTTCTAATTTCTTTCTTCATAATGCTTGGCAGAAGAGTTGACTATTTTTCTACGTGCCCGTTTCTGCTGTTTATCGTCTGCTTAGGAAATGTAGGTTTTTTTATTGTCAAAAACTCAAATTTCTTTAATTCTTTTATATCATCAAATTGTATATGTATGTTCAAAACTTCCTTTTTTTATTTTCATTAGTAGCAACATATCGCCTAGTTGGCCAGGAAGACACATTCTCATCACACTGTAAGAGCTTAGTCCCTAACACAGTATACATGGTTGAATGCACATTGTAATATAAACATCAATCCAGTCATGTAGCCAATGGCAAGGGAAAAAACAACAAAGCAAGAACATCAACATTGATGTCATCAATAAAATCGATATCATGTCGCGCACAGGTAATCGGCATAAGGAGGAATTGGGTCGGGAGGGAGAGTCCCCCGCAACATGTGGGCTAGCATCCGATGGGCGCTGGCATCCCACACCTACAATGTGCAATACAGTATTCCCTTCCCCATGATTACAAGGAATTCCTTGGACACTTTCAAGGCGGTCTGTCATGTTTGGCCTCGAGATTCAAGATCTACGTCTCCCAATTCCCTCTGTTCACAGGACCCCTCCATCGCACCCGCGTATGTCCATTGTGGCAGACTCTGCTCTCGCCCACTTTATCAGCGTGACCAGCCAGATCTTAATGCCGGGAACCATAGGTGCTTTTCAGGCCATTGCTGTATTACGTTTAAATAACACAAAAACCAGAACTACAAACTTGTGTAGATGTTGGTTCTCCCTTGGTCCGAGGGTGTAAACCAAGCAGACACGACTCTTGGGAGACCAACAGTGTGAGATCCGTTATCCCCTTTATCACCCTCGTGACTTCCTTTCACGCTCTGTGGATCACTGTGCAATTCCATACCATGTGGTAGAACCTAATGTCTGGTGTGTTGCACCTAGGACAGATATGCGGTATGCCAGGAAACAAAAGGTGAAATCGGTGTGGCGTCAAGTATGTTTGGTGGAGGTGGGGGTTTGGAGATATCTCTTTGACCTGTTGCAGGCTTTGTCCGTTAATGGGTCAGTGATTGTGGGAGGGCTGCAGCCCATTTGACCCTATCCCCCACGTGGGGTCCCGTTGGAGTTAAGTTCAGAGTGGTTTAAAGCACAGTGATAGCTCTGTGTGCACTTTTGTGCGTCAGGAGTGTGTGTAAGGCAGGGTATTGGGGCGGTTTGGTCAGATCTGGTCCCCAAACGGTGCATTTTACATTGTGTAATGTGTGACAGAGCAGGAATTATTTTGTTGTTAGCCCACAAGTGTCCATGGTGTCTTGCAAGGGCATAAGGGTACAGTCGTCATAAAAGTCTCCCATGCAGTTTATACACTTCTCTCTCCCAGATCAAATCTACGGAGCGCCTGTTGGAATGCTGGGTGCAGCCACACTGTTATCAGAAGAGCGTACGGTGGATGGGGTCCCCTTGTACATACAAACCTGCCAACTAAGGTGCACCACCTTCTTCTGGTGCGTCTCGGTTTGCGGGTGGGGCTGAAGGTCTGACAGCCAAGTGTATAGCGGGGTGGTAGTGGGCTGGTCCCCAGCAGCTTGTACACTGTTGTCTTTTCAGGGCAGGCAGTATCACTTGGCCACTGTAGCTGCCCTGCTGCGTATTATAGTTAATAGTTGGGGGCTCCCAGGCCCCCGTCGGTCAGCGGTCGCTGTAGTGTGGGAGAGTGCCTCAATCCTCCTGTGTGGCCCCATATAAATTCAGAAATGAGACCATGCAGTTCCTGTAAAAAGCTCTTGGTTAGGTGTATTAGTAGTTCTATAAAGAAATGGAGGAGTCTGGGCAGCATTAACATCTTGGCAATGGCTATCCGTCCTAATGGGGACCGGAGTAGAGAAACCCCCCAAAAAGGGAGGGATTTACAAATCGAGGTCAGTTGTTTGCCTATATTTCCTTCTCTTAGATTGGTGAAGTTGTGGTTGATCTTTACACCGAAGTACTTAAGTGACTCAAAGCACTGCTCAAGGCGGGTTCTCTGCATGTCCCCTCTGTCAGTGTCTGGGATTGGGGAGAGGGGAAACGGGCATGATTTGGTCAATTCATCCAGATAGCTCTGTGAACTCTTCTAGCAACGTCATCAGGGCAGGAAGGGAAGTGGCTACATCACAAAAATAAATCGGGTCTTCCGTGTAGAGCGATCCAACATGCCGTACACCAAATGTGAAGACACCCCATTGGTGTGCTCTTAATCCCAGCTGCAAACCAGTGGCTCCATGGTCAAGTCGATTATCAGAGGTGACAAAGGACATCCCTGTCATGTACCCCTTTATACAGCGAAGCTTCCAGAAATTAATTGTCCTGTTCTGACCCGAGTAGTCTGGTTTTTGTAGAGGGTACGAATCCACTGAAAGTATCCTGGTCCAAATCCCATTTTGTCAGGCGTGGTTATCTGCTATTCCCACCCCAAGGTATTGAAAGCATTTTTAATATCCAACTGTACTGCCACTGTAGTCTTTGCCCGTGCTGACGGGGTCCTGATGAGGAGCAACAATATACGGATGTTCAAGAATGCACTACATCCTGGTATAAATCCGGAATGATCATTGTGAACAAGAGTGCCAATCACAGGGACGAACCTATTGGCCAGCACTTTCCCTAAAATCTTGTAATCTAAGTTGAGGCGCGACAAGGGAAATAGGATTCGACATCCAGTTTGGGAAGGACCACTATCATCGCCTCCCGGAGTGAGTCTGGGTAGTTGGCTGAAAGTACAAGCCTCGTTATACACGTCCAAAAGATGTTGGATGAGATGAGCACTAAAGGTAGTATAGTATTCAATGGGGAGGCCGTCAGTGCCCAGTGTCTTGCTTCAGGCAATCTGTTCAATGGCTGTCCTAATTTCCTCTAAATGAAGGGGTGCTTCTAGGTTGGCCTGTTTCAATGGGCTCAATGTGGGGAGTGCTAAGTTTCAAAGGAGCCGTTCCAGTTGTTCTGGGCGAGGTTGCTCTGCAGCTGCATATAGTGTTTGGTAATAGGGTTGAACTGTATTGCTAACGTCCACCTGGCCGTTAACCACCATGCCATCCTCCAGTTTGATGGCTCCTATTGGGGCCCTCTGTTGGTCCTCTTTCACCAGCCAGGCCAGTAACCTGCCCGACTGATCGCTATCCGCATGGAGAGCCGCGTTCCGCCTCCTATAGTCCTGTCTATTCAGCCTTGTCTCAGCTTCCCAACGCTTGGAACACAATTATTTAAGCTGCTCAGCATCGGCGGGCCGCCTGGCTACCTCGGACTCCAGGAGATGTAGGTCAAGCTCAGTTGTTAGTAGTTCATTAGTCAGGACCAGGCGGACCCCCATGTGGTGGTGATACATTGGCCACGTATGACCACCTTGTGGTCATCGCACTCCTGGGCCCTAGTGGGGGTAGTGCTCTTATTGCTTTCAAAGTAGTGGGTGATAGAAGTCGTTATTGTTTCCCCGAAAAGGAGGGTCACCTAGGGCTCCCATTTGGAGCTTCAAAGTGGGTATGATGGGGCATTGCTTACCCCGGAGAAGTTTCAGTAGTAAGGGCCTATGGTCTGATAATTTGCAGGCCAAGTACTCAGTTAAAAATCTGGGGTCTAGAGGGGTGCTTCAATGAAAGAGGCCCACTCTAGTGTGCATCCCATGGACCGGGAACTAGTATGAGAACTCTGTGTCCTGGTGTGACTAAGACACCATGAGTCATGTTTAAGCATACATGTCATCCAGTCCTGAAAAAGGTGAGATGTGCGGATGCATGGGGCGCCAGCGAGAGCTGTCTTGTGTAATCTCTGGAACATAATTGAAGTCGCCTCTCAAAATAATCGGGACATGTGGGTCTGCAAATAGTGCCAGCCTGAGTGTATCAAAAAAATCCACTTGGTTGCCGGGTGCATGAACACCCACCAATGTTAACAGGGTCCCGTCTAGGTGGCCCTCCACAATCCCATATCGCCCTCCTCCATCTATTCGACTCTTATTCCCCACATTGGGAACCCCTGGGGCCACCCATATCAGTACTCCCTGTGCATAGGCAGAGGCCGTGATACCGTATTACTGACCCCTCCATTTAGATTGAAGTTTACGCAGTTCTGTGAGTGTCAGATATGTTTACTGGAGGATTGCATAGTGACATGCTGGTGCCTGAGATAGTCATGCACTCAATATCATTTTGTGGTGGTTGTTATTCCGCGGACATTCCATGTGAGCATATTTTAACTTGGGGTCAAAGTACTTGTTTGTGTAGTCATGGTATTGGACCACAGATCAATATATTAATCTCCCTCCCCTTCCGTGGGCGTTGCTTCGACTACCTTCTAGGTGTGTCTGAGTGTGTGGTGTCCAAAGAGCCTATGGTTTGAGATTAGATGTATGAGACTCCTTAAATCGTGCAAAAACTCAACTATGCTTAAAACCAAACATCCAACAAAAGTAAATACAAATATCCATTATAAAATAAACCATATCCTGTTCAGTGTCCCCATGGGCGTGGTACACCAATGAGCAGGTATTCTTCAATGATATGCGAGGGCCTCCCTCATCGAATTGCCAGGCATCCGGTTCCAAAGGGTTGGTCTGCATCGTGCGGGTAAAGCCAGCCATCTGCTACGTGGTCCAGGCAATGTCCATGTCCTTTATAAATCATCTGCTGATCTCTGAGTCCGTTTCGGGGCCCTGAGCAGGTTCCCAGTAGAGGATTCCGACAGGCTAGTGTTTGATCCGGTTTTCGAAGTTTGTCGAGTTGTAGTGCCTCATATGGGTTGTGACAATGGTGCAGTGCTCCGCCACTACCTATGCCTGTTCCAGAGCCCCTTGTTCTCAGGTTGGGCAACCTTCTGTTTTTCTACTGCTTTGGATAGATTAGGGGGATAAATGACTTTGAAGCAGTTAATTCCAGACTTAATTCGAATGGAAGCCATGATAAGGTGATGGCGTGGTGTGAGGGGTAGAAAAAGGGGCCACTAGGGTAGCGATAGCGCAAAGAAGTAAAATAAAAGGGGGGGGCATATTCTGGAAATCGAGTGAAAATAAACCAAAAGGAGTGAGGTGAACCTAACTAGGCTAAATACAGGCAGGAAGGTAGAGGGGAGAAGCAACATCTGAATATTTTAGGGGAAACCAATGGTCAATACACAAGTGCCATTAGTGAAGATCTTGATTATTCCAGTATGGTGGAATGTGGTGAGTTGTCATATACAAGATAGCCGCCACAGTTAAAGTATTGACCATTCCTCTTTCTATTTCCATAGACCATTCCGCAAGTAGGCTATAATAATGAATGTTGCCCTATCCAAGATGGCCGGTATAGATAGACCATAGATCATTCTTCTTTCTATTTCCAAAGACCACTTTGATAAGCGTGCGTACCTCTTCTATTTCTAATAGTGGAAGAGGAAGCACAAAATGGGTGCCAGTCTGTGGTTGTTATTGGAGATGATTGCTTAGAACTCGACCATTTTGATGGTGTCGAGAAGTTGCACAAAAAGTCAGGACAATGATAATACTATAGTGATGTGCCAAATGACCAACACAGTACAATTATGCAAACTGTCTCTTCATTAAACCAGACATTTCAATAAATCCCTGCCACAAACCCCAAGAAGTTATACTTTCCGCAGCGGGCTTAAGCCCAAATCAAAATCCTCTTAGTCCTGGAACCGCGGTAAACCTTCCAGACACCAGTGTCCCTATCTACCTGCCATCAAAATGGCGGTTAGTCTGGCCGCCTGTGGAATTGCAATCTGGTTGAATCTGATGCAAAGTCTAGAAGGTTGATGTGCGTGAGTTCCTGACTGGGCAAAATACGGACTTACTTGTTCGGCTGAGTCTGGCGCCGCAAAGGTGACTACTCGCGACCGTGCCACAGGGTGAGTAACTGCACCAGTGCCGCAGTTTCAGCATCTCGGGTGAGGAGTCAGCCAAGTGTTGTAGCTGTGTTGTCAGTGGGGGCAGCAATTAAGCACTTAGTGTGATGCCATGTCCACACATCCTCAGCGGAGGAAAAGAAGCAGGTGGCTTCTCAATCAGTCACCCTGAGTTTTACATTGCATATTTCAGGTTCAGCTCTCGGAGTTTTTGCTTGACCGCTATAAAGGTACTAAAGAGCTGTAGGACTTCCGCAATAAAGTCTGGATACCCTGTCATAGTATGATTCTCAAAGCACCAAGGTTCCTTTTCTCCTGAACAGCTGTAGTACTAGATCCCTGTCCCTGCAGTAAAGAAAGCAGGCAATAACTGGTCTTGCTCGGTCCAGCCCCAGGTGAGGGGGGATGTCCCACGATGTGATGTACACGTTCTCCTGAGAACAATTTAACATTTAGCACTGTGTCTAACAGCCAGTTCTGAAGAAAGAGGCCTATGCTCTGCCTTTCACAGCATTCGGGGAAACCCATGAAGCAAATGTTGTTGCGACAGGAGAGGCCTTCCGCATCCTCTTCTCTACTTTGTAGGGAGGCCATTTCCATCTGCATTTCCTCTGGTCTCCACCAGCTTGCGGTGGTCAGTCCGAAGTAGATTGACGTCTAGCAACATTGTATTCATCTTACTTTCCAGTGACTATGTCTCTTATGGCAGGATTTTCTAGAACTGTGCTGAGTGAGTGAGCAAACCAGTCTCCAATTGGGCCTGGGGGCAAAGAGTTTTCTCTGAGGGAGCAGTCGTTACCTCACCATTGGTTGGGACAGAGGGACGGCCTTAACAGGGCTTCGTTTTCACTATCTTTAGCTCCAGAGGCAAGAGGACATGCGTGGTGTAGTAAAAATTCTCCTTCCTTGTTTGTTGTTCTTCTAGTCCTTAGGGCCAGCAAATTATTTATATATTGCCAGTGTAGCCACTCTCACAGAGCACCTGGTCACATTGTCATGGAGTCCAAGTAATGCACCTGGGAGTGTGGATTCGGTGACTGGAGGATGTCGAGGCCTGCACATTAGTATTCCCACTTCCAGCTCCCAACGGACAGCTCCCTCAATATGTTGGGATTCAGGGCTCCACAATTCAGAAGAGAACAGGATGTCTTAGTCGCCCCTTAGCTCCCTTCTTTAGGGTGTCTTGGCGGCCTTCAGGTGGATGTATAGTGGGCTCCAATCATAGAGGGAAGGGCATCATCAATGGGCAAACATCAGCAGATTATACAAACAGGGGAGTGTCCGAGGGAGCTGTCCCCTCTCCCAGTCTCTCTCACCTTTTAACAGAGCGGAATCTTCATGGTGGGCAGTAAACACTGCAGGCAACAGCTGGGCTCCTGGGCGACACTCATATAATGAGGCCTGTGCATTGCCAACACTGTGTTAGCACCGGTCCTCAGCTGTAGGTCATGCCTTGAATGTCGAGCCATGGTGCAGAGGCATGCTGCAGATTTCTTCCTCCTGGCCTCACAGCAAACACTCACCCTCGTGGCCTGGGAATTTCCGTGTCCCGTAAGAAGGGGGACCCTCTGGAGGGCCGCCACCTTTGATTTTCAGCACACAATTAGTGGAGCCTTGCGCGCTGTCGGCCTTGCACAGGCTTAACAGCCTTGCATGGTCACGCCCGTGTAGAGTCTGCTGGCTGTGCCACCTGCGTTTCAGATGTTGGCCACCCAGGAGTCACGATCAAGTACCCGGTCACTGCCTCAGTCCGCGCACAACCTCGAAGGCAGGGGCCAGTTGTCGTAGATCCCTCAAGGGTACCCCTATGTCCCGTGGCAATTAGTCGCAGGTTCAGATGCCGCAGTAAATAGTAGGATTTTACGGAGGCCCTGACTGAACTCTCTAAAATGCGTCTAGCTTCTTTGCCAACTTGGCTACGCTCCCTGTTCAAAACATCCTTAATATTTTTGGACATTGAGTTTTTTATGGGACTTAACCCGTAAACCACCCAACCACTCACGAAATTTAGGAATTGTTAACTTAGGGCTTTTTTCTACATGTCAATACCTATAATTTCCCATTTGGGGTTTTCAGATTGTAAAGGGTTTATGTGTCTCCTCATTGTGCATTAATGGTTAAATGCAGCACTTGACAAGGATAGCTTTTGTAATAGTTTGAAAGTAAGGAACACAAAATGCCATTCTTTGAGGGCTAAAACCAATCACTAGTCGTCCTTTCATCTAGGATCATATTAAGGGACATGTTGCCATTCAACTTAAACCATGTGTTTCTTTATATTGGCTACTAATGTCCTTTTTAGGTCTCGGCTAGAAGCGAGCGAAGCTCGCTCTCGCCAGAGACCTTATTGTTAGCGGCTCAGCTTCCCAGGAGGACAGCACTGGCCGCGAGCGGCGATTTGTTAAGGCCACGCGCACGAGAACGCGCTCGCGGCCAGGTGCTGTCCTCCTCGAAAGCTGCCTCCCTTCCCCGTGCAGGTCGGGCCGCCGCGCTGCCTGCGGCGACCCGGAAGCATTGCCGGCCAAACCGGAAGTAGGTGCTCCTGAGTGACAGGCCTTCTCCCTTCAGCGGATGGCTCTTCATAATGAGCGGACAGACGACAAGTTGCCATTCTTATTCAGGCAATTATGTGGCAAGAAAACACGCGGGCACACAACACAATGCTTGCCTAGCTCCCCAGCCGTGTCACTGATGAAATATGAGCGCTCGGTGGACTGGTGACTTCTTTGCGCGTCTTATACATTATCCTGCCGGCGCAAGAAGCAAGCAAAGCGCAAAAGTACTTAATTATTTTAATTAAGCTCGTTGCAAGAGTGATCATCTTTGCCGTCAGTATCAATCATCGGCAATTTTTCGCGGTGATGGCTGTAAGTGATGACGATTCCAGCCGGCGATAAGTGATGATGCGCCACGCCGGGGCTGACACTCCATTGGACTTTGCCGGGACGTTCTAAATACTCCTGGGCCTGTTACCCGGAGAACTATCTGTCTATGACAAAAGCCGGGCCTACAGCATATTTGTTTCTGCTTCCCAAATGGCCAGGGCTATTTTATTTGCAAACCTCATCCTTCAACTAGCCGTGGTCTCTCTGGCAGACATTTTGGAAGCTCGGCGTGTTAACCTGCCAGGGAACCATGAAGGCACCGCTTCGATATCTGCAAGATTTTCAGAAAGCCTTTGAAATAAAAATGAACTACAGATGTATTGCACCACAATTAATGCACCAGCCATAAGTATAACGAAGCCATGGGGAATAAAGCTCCATTCTGTAAACAAATGGGCAGGTCTTTTCTTCCCACGGGGCCGAACAATAATGTATTTTTTAATGATTTAAAAATAATGGCAGTCAATAATAGCGGTAATCCGCTTCCCTTCCACTGTTGGCATGTTTTTTCCTATAATTTGAGCGATCTCAGTGCTGCAAAGCATAAAAAACACGAAGTGGAACTCAAGAGGAGTGGAGTGGAAGATATGATATACTAAAAGCTTGTAAAATTACATCAGCAATGTAATACACTGTAAAACATTTTTACATTTGTTAAAAATCTGTCTATTGTGTTAGATTGCTCGAGGAAAACGTATTCAATACCATGTTGAATTTATATGCTTAAAATCAAGTCACGGAAAGAGACAGGACATGTCATAATGACGAACAAACACTTCTTTACTGTACTTTACTTAGTTCCTTCCACAGGACGATTTTTTCTAAATTGAAAAGCTCAATCTGTCGAGAATAAACCTATACATTTTGAGAGTTTTTTTTCAAATTTGATAATTAAAGGTATGCTTTTTTGCACTTGTTCTGGACTTTTTTTTAATAGTTCCAGGCAATTTAGCAACATTTATCCCCAGATCCGGTCCAAAGCAACATTTGCAGAGATTGCCAACTGCAAAATGAAATTGTTTACATATTGCCTGTAACAAATATAAATGTATTACTGATGAAAAGTTGCCCAGCACAAGTACAACATTGTCTTCAGTCAGTGAAGCTGCCTGGCATCGCTGTATTTTCTGCTATTGGGCAACCCCTTGTGCTTTATGTCATTTCAATGTTAGCTTTGCATTATCTGAGTGGTTTGGTTTCAGGCAGATACTGTCCACAAGGCTCACTCAATCTCTCCATTTACAGCAAATCTTGGCACAACTGGACGATTCACAAAGTTTTCTGGAAAGTTGAGCAATTTACTCCAAGCGTTGTTTACAGATTTTTGTGAATTCACATATATTGCATTGAGCTACATGTATACAAGATGCTTGGAGTAAAATGCTCACTCAAATGTGTGTTTCACAGAAAAAATATATTTTGGTCTCGATAAGTCAAACAATTCTTGAGTAGAGGCAGGTGCCTGGCCAAAGAAAAAGATGGGCTGTTTAGTTTATCCTAACAGAGTAACACTTAATTCATTTGAAAACTCAACTTTTCAAGTTCACAGACAGTTTTTAGGTCTCGTAGCGATACAGCGCGTCAGCGCTGTACTCGCCGAGATCTTTTGTCACGGACTGTGCTTCCCAGGAGACAGCCTCGGCCACGCGCATTGCCTCTTCAAGGAGGCGATTTCCGCTGGCCACGCGCTCGCGAACGCGCTCAGCTGCTGTCTCCTGGGAAGCAGCAACACCACACTCGCATGCGCAGAAATAGCGACAGACACACACACGAGCGCTCATGCACGCACGCACCCACACATACAGAGAACCCACCCCCGCCGTCGCATACACACACACACACACACACACACACACATGCACCAAGCATCCCCCCCACCCCTCCGCCGTCGCACACACAGACACACACACACACACACATACAGGCATCCCCCCCCCCCCCCCCTTCCCCGCTCACCAGTCAACGGCCCTCCGGACTTGTGCAGCCTCCGACCGCGTGGCTCTCCCTCGGTGCTCCTCCAGGCACTCCGTGGGCGCGTGCTTCACAAAACGGAAGTCCCGCCCCACGATAGGTTTCGTTTTGTCAGTCCCGCCCCACAATAGGTTTCGCATGCAGCTCGCCTGTCTGCTGGGCCGGTGTCAGCTCGGTTTAAACATTTAAACAAATATTCCACACTCATTTGCTTTTGTTTAAATTTGTTTGCTGAGATTTTAAGCGCCAATAAGACCCGGGACCGAAAATAAAGCAAAGCTGCTGATTGCTCTCCTATGGATTCCCTCCTTCACCAAAAGCCCCCACTAAACCAGCACAAAATGCTTCTCAGCTAGGAGATCAGGGTTTGAATAGGAGCGTAAGATGACCTCCCATCTCGACTGCCAAACATGTTTAAATATAAATTCTAAATACATTTAAAAGATGTGTTTCGGTATAGCATTTGAGGTCGTTGTCTTCTTGGCGCTGCAAATAACGGGATGACTTTACCATTTCTACTCCTTCATTTTGTCGCCTGTGGAAGGGTTAAAGGAAGAGCTGTTCCGCCTCCGATTCTTGGGGTTTAAATGTGTGCGAAGCGCCAGTATTTGGCAGAGCAGGCGATAATGTCACTAGGCTGCGCTGAAGGCTCTCTGCCAGCTCCAGTTTTGAAGAGCTGGACACTCTGTTTTTGGCCCTAAGTGGGCATTTCTGAGGCAGGGCTCGGCCACAACCGGTTGCAATTACTTCCCAGCCACACTCTCTTGGATCTGCACGTTTTTGGCTGGAAATAAATGTTTGGGATCTGTTTGTTTTTGTAAGTAAAGTCACTCATTGGTGTTTGAGATAGCTTACTAATAAGAAGTCTGCTGCAGGCATTTCAGTGTCATTTCACGATCATAGGTTCATGTCCTGGACCTGGTGTTTTATCCTTCCAACTTGGATGAAACATGGACCAAGTTGAGCTGGTGTTTAGTAGTTCTGTTTTGTGTGCATTTTTTGGTGGCTGCGCAGTATCCTCTGTTTCCATTGCCTCACGGTGCTTGCTGTGTGCTCTAAACTTTGCACAACAGAAGCCATTTTGAAGAGAGGACGACTTTTATAAGTTTGTAACTCTGATGCCCTTGCCATTTTCAGGGTTCTGAAAAACTTGGCAACTTATTTATTTATTTAGAGTTTTTTATAGCGCCAACATAACCCTTGCGGGTATCAGAGCGCTTTACAATAGACCAGAGATAAATAGAATAAAAAATATCAAAGTCACTAACCAATAATGGATGCGGCTGCACCCCTGAGAAGGGAGGGTTCCTATGCATTCCTCTGTGCACCTGTACACTCCCTGTCTCTTTCGTGCTGTGCACATCCATGTCCCTCCCCATCCCCGCTTGCACCTCTCGGCTTCTCTTGTGTGCATCCCTCTGCCTCCCCGTGCCCTGCGTTTATGCTTACCTCTGCGCTTCCATTGTTTCATGTGTGCACGTCCCTGCTTCCTTGTGTGTGCACACCTCTATCCCTTCTCTTTTTTTGTGCATGCTTCAGTCATAAGAACGGACGTGGTACAGGTAGGCTGTTTTTTATTTATTTATTAGTTTTCACTTTTATATAGCGCAAACTTTACCAGCAGGTAACCGAGCGCTTTAAATCAGCATGCTTATAACAAGCAAGACTAGCACTCTATATTACTGCCAACTTAGCTTAGCATAAGCAACAGCTAACTACTCACAAACAATGTTTATATACCAATTGCAAATGTAAAAAAATTAATGCAAAGCATTGTCCTTTACAATGCCAGTAACTCAAACTTTAATGCTGCGAGACCTATTGCATTGCAAATGCTTGTTAGCTTAAGTTTAAACTGAGTAGTTGTACAGAGATTGTGGCAGCATCATTGATTATTAAATAAACGTAGTGGCTTAGTTGATAGGTAGGGTGCTGTTGAATTCAGCTACAGTTGACCTCATTCTTCAAATTGTTCACAGTGCATGGAATATGGTTTTATTCAGTTGGTTGGATATGCAGCGTCCTGCCAATCTCTATTGCTTGTCACTGTCTTCCATCTGTATGAAGGTACATGGAAATATTCTTTCCTAGAAATCGACCTACAAAATAACAGATAGATGGCTTCTAAATGTATATGGTGCCCTCTATCGTAGGTATGGAGATTCTCAGAATCTCTTTGAGAGAGCCCAAATAACTTTTTTTAAGGTTGAATTCCTCTGAGGCAGAAATGTTGTTGGTGTCTTTACTTTGCAGTTGGGCTGATTAACATGTTGGTAACCCTTAAGCATTATCATTCATGGCTAGAATCTCGCCAGCTATTAGAAATTTCCCAACGGCAGTGAGCCCTGACTTTGAAAGGGTGGGAGGACACCACTTCCTGTTTGGACACCGCTTAGCGCTCTAGCGGTTCACTTGCTCGGGGCTATTTAGCCCTCACCTCTCTCCGTACGCATAGCGGGAGCGCGCAGCAGGGCCGTAGCCGAGCCGAAGAGTAGCCAAAGAGTGGCCCGTCTGCGACAGGACGGGGCCAGGGGCCACTTACTCTGCCCATTTCAATCATGGAGCCTTTGAAAGCCTCATGACTCGGGTACACCTCCCAAGCTCTATTAGACCTACAGCCCCAGGGGGTGGAGAGATGTGTTAGTGGCTGTTGGCCAAGTCCTGAAGGACCCTTTTCATGTGCTGTATGTAGGTTTCAGGCTACACCAACATCCATTATTTTCGGACATGTCAGGGAGAATACATCTATGATGAAAGGCTGGAAAAGCTTTCTTCTTAATGTTCGCTCCTTACCGCAACACCATTTACAAATATGGGATCTTATCCATACTCTTAAACCTGAGGTCAGCTTCCTTACGGAAACATGGCTAAAACCGCATACCAACCCTTCTATCACTCTGGGGATTCCTATGGGGTATAAAATCCTAAGACAAGATCGCCCTGATAAAATTGGCGGTGGCATTGCCATAATATATAAAGAACACCTTAAAGTATCCGTTATAGAACTGATCAACCAACTTTCTATGGAAGTTATGATCTTCAAAATTATATGATAGGACCTAAGGAGCACTGGAAAGGTGCCTTAGTTTATCGCCCCCCTGGACCCAATGCTGGCTTTACTTTAGCCCTGACTGAAATACTAGCACAGCATATGAAAGCTAAAGAAAAGTTTATTCTACTAGGTGATTTTAACTTTCATGCGGACAATTTAGACCACCCAGAAACAAAGACCTTAATGTCTGATCTTGCCTTACTGGGATTTGCTCTACAGAATAGTGCACCCACTCATAGAGGTGGCCATACACTGGACCTAATTTTTGCAAACTGCACTACTATATATTGTCATCCCCCCAAAGTAATTAATTGGTCAGACCACAGTATGCTTGAATTTACCTTCATGGGCCTAAATAAATCAAAAAACCTCCTACTGCCCCGACCATCAAGTGAAGGTCCTGGCATAAGATCACCTTAGAAACAGTGGAAGAAGTCTGGAAGGAGTCGGTAATATTGAATTCTGATGACGCTGAGTCAGCCCTGTCCAAATTTAACACCACTCTATTAGACGTGATCAATCATCTGGCCCCTCAAAAAACAATTAAACAACCCTCTGTGGCCAAGAGAGAGGTATGGTATACAGAATCTTTAAAATTAGAAAAACAAGGGTGTAGGAAGCTGGATAAACTCTGGAGGAAACCCTATACTAGTGAAAATAAGACCAACTACCAAAAAGCTATGTCTGCTTATTATAAAAATATTAAGCAAGCAAGAAAGAACAGTATCATTGCACAGCTAGCCGAAGCTGGCAACTCCACCAGAACCAATTGCATGTGAAAGTCCAGATGAATTTTCACAAACCCTGTGCAATAACACCTCTCGATTCTTTGAGGATAAAATTGAGACAATCTATAAAAAATCACTATTGCTCAATGTCACAGGGACCTGGAGCCTTCCAGTATGACCCACTCTGACACACAAAGAGACACCCTACTCACCTTTCCAGAAGCCAGTAATAGTGATATTTGGGCACTAATAAATAGTATGAAAACAGGTTCCCCCCTTGATCTGTTACCAGCTAAGTTAACCGTTACCTTGAATAACATACTTTATCCCACTATTCACAAGATCTTAAACCTCTCCTTTAAAGAGAGGCATCTCCCTCGACGTTGGAAAGGAGGCAGTTGTGAACCCAATACGGAAGAACACGGCCCTACCATGGACAGAACTCTCCAACCTCCGCCCCATCTCTCTACTGCCTTTTTTGAGCAAACTGGCCGAGAAGCATGTAAACACCCATGTCTCCAGGTTCATAGAGGCGACAGGGGGCCTGGACCCTTCATAATCTGGGTTCAGGCCCAACTACAGCACCGAATCGGCACTCCTCTCCGTGACTGACAATATCAAGATGTCGCAGGATAGAGGAGGCTCGATGATTCTGGTGCTGTTAGACCTGTCGGACGCTTTTGATACTGTGTCTCATGACATTCTTCTCGTCTGTTTGCAGAGAGTGGGTATTGGAGGAGTGGCACTGTCCTGGTTGGAGAGCTTTCTCTCCGGCCGCTCACAAGTTGTCAGCGTGGGACCCTATCGTTCCACCTCTAGGGTGCTCACCAAGGGGGTGCCACAGGGCTCATGCCTAAGCCCCACATTATTTAATGTGTATGTGGCCCCCCTTGCTGACATTGTGAGAAGGTTTGGGTTCACCCCAGTGTCATACGCTGATAACACCCAACTGCATTTACCCTTCCACTCCCTCACATCTGATGTGAAGAACAATTTTGCCGAGGGCATGAGAGCAGTGTCCAACTGGATGGCTACCAACTGCCTCCAGTGTAATGTCGGGAAGACCGAGATAATGCTTTTTGGGAAAGCTAGCATGCTCTGGTCTCCCGACTGGTGGCTCTTAGATCTTGGACCTGTCCCATGCTCAAAGCCAACTGTTAAGAACTTGGGAGTGAAGCTCGATCAAAACCTGAGCTTAAAGGAGCATGCCAATTCTGTCACAGGAGCTTGTTTTAGAACAATCGGCCTGTTAAGGCGAGTCTTTCTCTTCTGCCTGACACCCATAGAAAGACTCTTGTACAAGCCCTGGTGATAAGCCGCTTGGATTATTGCAACGGTCTCCTTATATCAGCAAATGAGGAGGCGCTTAACCGTTTGCAGGTGGTCCAAAATACGGCGGCCAGATTCATCTTAAATGCTCCTGCAAGAACTCCGTCTAAACCCTTATTAAATGACCTTCATTGTCTGCCCATACGGCAACGCGTTAAATTTAAAATCTGCTGCTCAGTGCACAAATGTCTTTATGGACAAGGCCCCAGATACTTGGCCCAAAAATTTCAGATATATAAACCTGAACGTCTTCTACGCTCCAGCAACCAGTGTTTACTGGAAACTCCAACCATCAAAAAGGTCAGGCAAGGTGGTCGTGCCCTATCATTTGTGGGACCGACCCTGTGGAATAAACTTCCAACCGACCTAAGACACAATACCAACCACCTGTGCTTTAGAAAAGCCCTAAAAACGCACCTGTTTCAGGAAGTATAACTCACCCTGTGGTATCCTACAGAGGCACCGCATTTCTGTATTTGAGGCGAGCAAAGCGCGGAGATACCCCATGGGTCGATTCTGGCGCGATACAAGCAACTAAATAAATAAATAAATAAAGGCACCAACAACTGGTCTGTGATTAGTAAATACCAATGAGTCTATACAATTTCAACCACAATTTCTAAGCACAGACTAGTTTCCCCTTGGGTTTGGATACACAAAAGGTGGTTTACTTACCTGCTGCATTGTACTGGAGGAAAAATTATTTACATATCTCCCCATATAAAGCCCTTTTTAGGTCTTGCCTGTCAATGCGCATGCGCATTGAGCTTGCAAGACTATAGGGGCTTAAACAGACTTTAACTAGACTGGTGATTTGATGCTGTGCCCGTGCGCTTTTAGGTCAATGCGCAAGCGCATTGAGCTAAAATGCGCGTGCACAGCATCAAATCGCCAGCCATCTGTTCCCCAGCTTGGGGCCTCCGCTCCTGCTCTCTCCTGGCTGCTCCTCCCCTAATTATTCACGGCCGGCCGGCCGTACTTTCACGGCCGGCAGGCCGTGTCTCGTTTTATCTTGCTTGCAGTCTTGCTCACGCTGCCCAGCAGCCTGCCCCTCACTGTAATACAAACCCCATAGTTGGCCAGGAAGCGCCAGCAGTGTGTCTGTCCATCCGTTTGAGACTGAGGTGACTTAGCTGTGGTTTGCATCGTCGGAGCTCCGTTTGTCAGTGGGCTCGCAGACGGCGAGTCATCAGGCCGGGTCCAGGTGTTCACTGCTCGGCTGCGCTGCTCATATCTGTCAAATGGACAATTCAATTTCAAGAAGCTGTCTTGCGTACAATCTTTCTTTCCTATATACCACACAAAGTCCCCCCCCCATGAGTTTTCAAATCCGCCCTTACACCTACTGTTTTTTTTTTATTTCGTTTTAGCCCACGCGCGCGCACACAACTTCTGGGCATGCCTTTCCTGTTGCCTGCCTCTCGCCTCTCATACCCACCCTTCTCCCTCCGATTTTTTGTTTCTGACTGCCTTTCTCTTTCTGACTCGTGCTCTCCTCCTCCTACCTCGAGTGTTGGCCTCTCTGCGGTTCTCGTCAACGCTCGGAAGCAGCCTCGCTGGCAAGTGGTGCTTTAACAAACACACGCGCCTTTAATGAAATTAACCAAATTCTTCAATAACACTGCAATGTGTGTAAATACAGTTCTTTCATATTCAGTGCGTAATTTAAAAAGACATCAGATAAAATGTATCCCGTGGGAGTAAATTAATGGTGCTCATGCGCTATACAAAAACTCATAAATTCACTACGTAATAAACAGAAACCAGTATTTAGCAGGGACTATTTAATCCCCACTGGACATTCCAGCGCCTACATACCTTGCTTGTTTGAAGTAACTGTGCTTCTATGCACTGAGCTAAAGGTTTTCGTTACACGTAGCGCTCAACAGCCAACCCAGCTTTGTTTCTAAACACCCTTAATTGCTGCAGATAAAGCCCGGAAAATAAAAGCAATTTGCCCAGTAACACACATTTTTATAAGAACAGAAGTGCAATGGACACATTAATATGTGAACCCATGAGCGAGTTATCAGAGTATTGTGCTTGCGATAGAAGGGGCCGCACACACTGTTTAGAGCGTACGGTCACCCCCACTGTTACTGAAGTGGGGGTGTTCTTTGCACCCTCATCTCCCTCCTCCTGTCAGTACCCCAGTAAAACATCTCAAACTCCGACACTCAGGCAATTCTATCCAGCTAGCATTGCCAACATTGCTGCTTGCCGATTTCTTCAGCTTTCAGGAGTGCATGTTATGCTTTTATAAGATCCACTGAATTATATGTTTTACTAAAGTTAGTAGTTTGGCTAACATGTTTTACATGGGGTTATTACGTTTTACAGAGATGTGTACATGTATTAGTAAATCAACGTGTGATTTTTATGGGTTAGCTGGTGCAATAAAGTCACATGCGGCTGCAGATTTATGTGGCAATATTAAGATTAGTCTTTTGTTTAAGCGTGCAGTAGCGCCCTCTCTTCGATTGACACCTAACTGCCTGTCTGTGTGACTAATGCACACCTTAAATCGGTAGTCTATATCATGTCGAACATACGTTTGTTTCATTTAGATTTATGTAGGGTGACAATTTGAAGTTCTCCAATTAATAGATGGAAATCTTATGAAATCACATGCTCTGACAACATCCTAACATGTTTAATGTGGTCGGCAATATCAGTATTGTGTTACAAATAAGTAAAACATAAGGTATGCCTCTTTTTGATGCAAGGCTTCCCAGTTTTCTATTTTTCTTTACCTCTCTCCCTCTCTCACTCCACTCCCTCTCCTCTCCCTCCACTCCCTCTCCTCTCCCTCCTTTTCTCTCGTCCTCCCTCTCTCTCTCCCTCCCCTCATTCTCTCACTCTCCCACTCTCTGTCTACCTCTCTCCCTTTCCCTCACTTCCATCTCTCCTCTCTCACCCTCTCCCTCTTTCTCTTCTCTCCCCCCTCTCTCCTCTCTCCCTCTATTTACCTTCCCCCTGCTCTCCTTTTTCTCCCTCTCCCCATCTCCCCCTCTGCCTGCTCTCCTCTCCCTCTCTCCCTCTCCTCTGTCTCCCCTCCGTCCTTCGCTCTCGTCCTCCCCCTCTCTCCCTCTACCCTCTCTCCTTTTCCCTCTCTCCCTTTCCCTCACTTCCCTCTCCCTCTCTCTCTTTCCTTCTCTTCCCTCTCCTCTCTCCTCTCTCCTCCTCTCTCCTCCTCTCTCCCTCTCTTTACCCTCTCCCTGCTCTCCTGTTTCTCCCTCTCCCCATCTACCACTCAGCACCACCACAGCATCACTCAGCTCCACCACAGCATCACACTCAGCACCACTCATCATCACCACATCATCACTCAGCATCACCCCGCACCACCACAGCAACACTCAGCATCACCACATCATCACCACATCATCACTCAGCGCTACCCCAGCATCACTCAGCACCACCACATCATCACTCAGCGCCACCCCAGCATCACTCAGCGCCACCCCAGCATCACTCAGCGCCACCCCAGCATCACTCAATGCCACCCCAGCATCACTCAATGCCACCCCAGCATCACTCAGTGCCACCCCAGCATCACTCAGTGCCACCCCAGCATCACTCAGTGCCACCCCAGCATCACTCAGTGCCACCCCAGCATCACTCAGTGCCACCCCAGCATCACTCAGTGCCACCCCAGCATCACTCAGTGCCACCCCAGCATCACTCAGTGCCACCCCAGCATCACTCAGTGCCACCCCAGCATCACTCAGTGCCACCCCAGCATCACTCGGTGCCACCCCAGCATCACTCGGTGCCACCCCAGCATCACTCGGTGCCACCCCAGCATCACTCGGCGCCACCCCAGCATCACTCGGCGCCACCCCAGCATCACTCGGCGCCACCACAGCATCACTCGGCGCAACCACAGCATCACTCGGCGCAACCACAGCATCACTCGGCGCAACCACAGCATCACTCGGCGCAACCACAGCATCACTCGGCGCAACCACAGCATCACTCAGCGCAACCACAGCACCACAGCATCACTCAGTGCAACCACAGCATCACTGGTTCAAATATGTTCTTTCAATGTTTCAAGCTGTGTTCAAGCTTTCAAGCTTTATTACAAATCACAAAAAGATGTTAATATTGCACTTCTGTTCTTGGATTTTCGTCACAATAAAAAAACACTGAACATAATCTTCACAAAAGTTACTTACAAAAGTTTAATCTAATGACATTACAAATTAACTAAATTATTTAAGTATTAATTATGTAAAAAATTAAAAGCCATTGTTATTTGTAATATCAATACATCTAAGTCACGTAAATACAAAACATGTAGCATTACAAATGCTATAGGTGTCACATTTGCGAAAGTTATAACTATTGGCATTGTAAATGACAAAGCTATTAATTTAACTATTTTAAAAAACACATAAATAAAAAAAATGTCATTTATAAGACCAATAGCTCAAACTTTCCTAATGCGAGACCTATTGCATTTCCAATGCTTGTTTTTCTTTACAAGACGTACTGATTGATGTTCTTGATCGATAACAACTATACAGAAACCACAAAAGAGCATCAATGTTGTTCAAATGCCCGATTGTGATCTGTATGGTTATTTGGATTTAGAATTAAGAAATATTATCTTGAAGCCTTTGAGGGAACCACATTTTGGAACAGCCCCTTTTGAATTTACACCCCACAATCCCTTTGTGTTTAGAAGTTTTTGTAAGCCTAGCAACTGGGCATCCATTGTAGATCCATATGGTCTGTTGCAGCGTGAAGCGTGCATAAAATATTTCATTTTGCATGCTTACTTCTCTAACAGTACTGGGCCCCTTTAGACAATCTGAAGCGTTTCCATTACCATAGAGGCAATGGTATTCTGATTCATTTCAACCGATAGGACAGGGGGAAATTAGGTTTACCAAAGTCCATGTTGGCCCTGCAATGAGGAGCGTTGATCTCTTAGCCAACTTACAAATTTGAAATTAGATTTAGATGCAACACTCGCAAGACCATACTGTAGAAATAAAGAATAGCAACTAGAAGACTCCGCCTCCTAAAGAAGGTCAATCGAGTGAGGGTTATGCAAACCAAAACCTCTGCAATAGCAGCACAGAATAAAAGAAGTAAAACCTGATGTTCTGATGGCGCTTGTTGATTCTCCCTACAACACATTTAAAACAGAAGCACGGTTTAAATGGAAGAACCAACAGGACTCAATAATAGACTCCGCTATTTAGATTAATTTGGTTATTGTATTAAAGAATCAAAATTCATTAACCTAAGAAATTTCTTAAGGACTTCGGTCAAGAATATCACAACTTACATTAAAGCACCAAGCATTTACTCAAATCTTTATGAAATGGTTATAAAGTTCAGTTTGCAGAGTTACAGAGACCTACTACTATCAAGGCAGAAGGATGGTTCAAATTTCTCAAAGCTCAGGTCTACAGGAAAAAGGTTCAGATTTTAAGTCCATTAAGGACAAGTTCCATAAGCTTAGAGCTTAAGACATAATGGAAAATTGAAAAATAGAAATGGTTCGGGAAAGAAGGTCTCAGTCCATCAACTACCAATTGTAGCATAGACAAACAGTCCGCAGTAAAAGATCAAACAGCATAGCATCTGGGTCTCCAAGAAGCAAAAAGGTCAATGGCGTTTGTTGCCCCTCCTTTGGGGTTTCTTCTTTTATAGAGTTTTTAGTAATGCCCAGTGGCTTGGCATCGCACCACCATTGAAAGACTATCACCAGTCCATAGTGGCATAGCACCATCTAAAGCATTTGTAACATCGAGATGGTTTCCCATGCTCATCTTGAGAAACAAAGGTTTGAGAGTCCTCCCAGGTCTAACATTGGTAGAAAAGAAATGCAAAGTTGCGACTTATAGCCATAGCTGAAATTCTATTCCCACAGATATATTTCAATGTGTACATTGAAGAATATCAGGGTGTAGCCATGTACAGGACAAATAAGTAACATTTCACTCGCATCGAGCGATCCATTGTATTAAATCAGGGGAAGGTCAGCAGCAGAGAAAAAGCATTTTGAAAAAGATCTTTAAGTTAGAATTGCACATTTATACGAAATGAGCTCGGACTACTTCACAAATATTGAAATTAAATCAATTCAAAAGAGGAATATATATAGAACTTTACTAAATATTTTTATTTGAAATGACTAACATGCAAAATACCCTACTACCACAAATTTTTACGATATTCATATAATTGCACGTATTTCAAATTTTATAGTATATGCTTCGAATTTCATAAACTGTAACGTCTCTAGTATCATATTGCGAAATATTAAGCTTGTACTTCATTGATACACATTTTTGCACCAACTTTTCTAACTGGTGCATTCTCAGCAATAAGCATGAAATGCATTAGGCTACTTCACATAGCATCACATTTTTCATTAATATATGTTAATAATCAACACATGCATAAAAAATTCATTATCTCAACTTGTTTATATGTATTGGTGTTTTCTTTTCTGAATGCGTTTTCTTCATTTCCCTTTTTTTAAAGCACGCTTTCACGATGCTTCTACATTTGTCTCTGTTTCATGTCACTGTGTCTTATGTGTACTTTCAACCTTTCGTGTCTTCTATGTATAAATGTCTTGTGTATTATGATTTTTAAAATCATGCTGGATCAGTACAGGATGGACTTTCAGGACTACCACTGACAGCGCAGTTCAGATCCCTTCACATTTATTGTGCATAAATGTTATCTTATGTGGATATTTTGAATCTCTGGCATACACCCGGACCTCCTAGACCAATGGTTGACACCCCTGTTATGAAGCATGAATTTTGAAGAACCCTGCTTGTTCAAACAAGCGTTTTTAGTGATATTTCAATAAAATTAAAGTTGGGGAGCTTTAAGCCATTTCCACTGTTGGCCCAACTGTTTTTCATGTCTTCAAGTTGTGTAGGTTTTCCAATTCTGCCAGTTGGTGTGTTGCTGGCCTCTGGGAGACACCACAGGGATCTGGCTCAATTAACTGTCTCGCCTTCCAGCCCAGTTGTGTTGTGTTTTGATCTCAATATTGGCATTATTTGAGGTAGGCACTGCTCTGAGCCAAGGCCCTGATTGTGGTATCGATGAACCCAAGACAAGGCTGACGCCAAAACAGAAACCTTAAAAAACAAATCATTCCCTTGGGAAATGTAGAAACAGCTGTCTGAAGGGAGAAAAGGTTTTGTGAAAGAAAATTAATGCCTTGCTGCGCCGAAGATTATGCATGTGCTTTTTAAATTCTAGAACTTTTACTTTTCTTTTATACATGTTTCAGGATGAGGTAAAAAACCTCAAACACAATCCTCAAATTCGATCTCCGTGGATAGCAACGTTATCTCTGCAAAGGCAGAGCAGGCTTGAAAGTTGTAATGATAAAAGGTGTATTCTGTGTTTGTTTCAGTGTTTCGGACTACATTCAGTCATTTCTATGTTGGTTTAATTCAGTTGAAACCAGCGGTACACAACGATTATTTTTTCGTTCCCCTTGAATGAAACAAATAAATTGCAAGTTGATATTCAGTGTGGGTACACAGGACACTAGACCTTCTCTTTGGGTCCGATCGCATTCTCTCTTTATTTATATTTTGTTTTTATTCTTTTATTTGATTACAGAATTAACTATACTTTTTACGTTTTTTGCAAATATGTTTTTTTTTAAATTGAATAAGGCAGGATTGGTGCACTTATGCCAGTTAAGTCTTGCAGTTAATTCCAGAGAAAATGGCTTGCTGCGATAATTGTTGGATCTAATTTATTTCTGGCGCATGCAGTCTGTTTTTGTGCTCCAACAATATGCATTCCGTGGAAATGTTGTTAATCTGCAGGGTAGACCTCTGTCTGACCGCACAAGCATTGATAGTATGTTACGATTTCGCCAATTATCATTTTGTTTCCAGGTTTGGATTTTACCAGTTTATTTATTGTAGGTCTGTTTCATAAACCTGTTATTCGTGTGCCACAAATTCTGTTTTGCTAGGACAAGCACATCCGATTGTTCCTTTTGTAGACCACTAATGAGGCTTCTACATTTTTGCAGATTGGTTAGAAAATTCCGAGATGCAAATGTTTCTTTTTTTATATAACCGCAATATGTATATGGAGGATACCATGGGTGAAAGGGATATCGAACGAAAACTTCATTTTAGGTTATATGTTTAAAACTGAAATGACTGTACCAAACTGGTAAAGCAATCACAAGTGCAGGAAGGTGCAAGAAAATAATATACTTTTTAGGTTTTGCCTCGCCGAAGATGCGCTCTGCGCATCTTTTCGGCGCAGGCGAAAACCTGATGATAACTGTAGTGTGGCTTGGTTCGGCCCTCGTCGTTGATTGGCTGGCTCCGTAAACGGAGCCTTGCCATTGGACGAGGGGCCTGTCCGTCAATGCCGGACCAGACACGGGGGCGTTCCCGACATTCTTTGGCTTTTGCCGACGTCACGGGACGCCGGGAACGCCCCCGTGTCTGGTCCGGCATTGCCGGCACTTCTGCGTCTCTCCTAACCCCGTGACTGGCCGGCCGGCCAATCCTAGCGCGGCCGGCCGGAAGTGCCCGCCCCCGGCAGCCCGGGGGAAGAAGGAAGCAGCAGGACGAAAGAGGAAGACCTGCAAGGAGCGCTAAAATGTTTCTGCGCGTCCAAGGTAAAGGCTGCAGGCTCGCCTTTCATGTATTTTCGACGAGTCTTGAAATACGCCTTGTTAGCTATGTGATTCATTACTGAGTGCCTCTCTTATTCTTTATGCCTGGTTTTCTGTCCAAGTCCGACCCGTTTTGAGGCACGTCCCTCCCTTCCCTCTATCTCCGTGGCCCTGAAGCTGTAGGGCTGCTGAGGGAAGTTCAGTCAGGCAGCAACAGTGAGCCCCGGTGACGAGCTGCCATTGGCGCAGACAGGAGCCGTTCTACCAATCACAGGGCCCGGTCTCCACTCCCTGCTGCAGGCCCTCCAGCCCTCCAATCTCGCTCCCAGCTCGGGGCATTGCTCTTGCTTCTCTCTGCATCGACGAATATTCGCACTCTCTAGTCCCATTCACCTCCCTCCTCACCCTGACCCCACGACCCGGCTCTCCGGTCCTCTATTCTCACCCTGAGTCCTTCACAACCCTAATGTTCCTCCACAGTCCTTCCTCAGACCCGGCCTTCTCTCCTCATCCTCCTTTCTCAAGCCCAGGCCCGGCCTTCGCTCAGATAGCGCCCTGGGCGGCACCAGAACTTCGCCCTTGCTCCCGATTGTGCGTAAAATAAGGCAACAAGGGGTCCCTTTTGTGTTCAACGGCTAGTCATTGGCTGATTACATCAGAGCCATGAGTGGCCTCTGAACACACACATCTCCGCCATCACCCTCACCCCCCTAAATTGTACACAGATCAACTGCTCCATGGTAGAGCCAAGCTGTTGGTGAGGGGCCGGTTGGGGGATGTGGGCAGGGGGTGCCAGGTAGTTGAGGGAGGAGGAAGGTTAGTTGAGGGAGGAGGGTTAGTTGACGGTAAAAATGTTGTGCCTATGGAATATAGAAAAAAACTGATGAAAAACAAAAGAATACGATGAAGCCCTAGAGCCATATTTAGTCTGCTGACTGCATGCCATTAATAAAGCACCTCGGTGCTCCCCTGGCGCCCTGGGTCTAGCTCGCCCGTGCTCAAGGCCGGTTCTGCCTGGCCAGTCCCTGACTGGCTACATCAAGCACTGACTTGTGTCAGAACACACATCTCCCCCCCCCTCACTCGAGTTACCCACAAGGTAGCTCCCACCCCCTGTGAAGCTAATTCCAAGTTGTTTGGAGGGGCGGGGCTGTTGATGTGTGGCAGCAGGGGGCTAGATAGCGCTTTGAATAGATCACTGGACAAAGGAACAGAGGAGTTGTGTTGGTGTTTGCAAGGGTAGTTGTGCTGACAGTTCTTTTCGCCCCTCTGGAGCTTGGCGCCCTGGGCTTGGGCCCAGTTCGCCCATATCAGAAGTCGGCCCTAAATGTACCATCATTACTCTGCACCTGACAAACTTTGCCTCTACACTCTCCCCCCCACCCCCTTTAAAGTCTCCATCCGGTCTTCGCGCCTAGTCCCAATCTCCTGCCTTCATCATTTATTTGTTCCGCCCAGTTTATCTCCATTTCACAACACCTGCTGCTCTCAACACTGTCGGCGCCCCTCCCTCTCGGCCCAGTGCACCCGCCCCCTCTCTGGCACGCGACCATACTCTACTCCCCCCAGCACTGGTTCTCCTGCCTTACTCCCCCTCCCTCCTGCAGCACGTGCTCCTCATCCACCCTTATCCTCCTCCTGCACTTGCTACTCCTCCTTCCTCTTCCTCAGGGATTGGCGGTCCTCACTTTATCTCCCCATATCACTGACTCTATACTGCCCCACTTTTATCGTCATTCACCCACTGACTCTCCGTGGCTACCTGGGACTCAATCGTCAAATGTAAAGCGCTCTATCATATTTGGGTGAAGGCTGGCGCTATATCAAACAGCACACATACATAGTCCTTCACTCCCTCTACAACGCCCCCGACACACAATAACACTGCTCTCCCTCCCACGGCCTCTCCCCAGGGCTCAAACCACTCTTTCTGCACTGCCACCCTTCCCGCTCCATCTTCGTGCCAGCCCCTCCCGCCTCTTTCTCTCTCCTCCACCTCTGCTGTCCCTCCAGCCGCCCACCGCACTGGCTAGCCTCCTCCCCCGGCCACACTTCACCTGCCCTCCCCCGTGGTTTGATTTCCATGCCTCGCCCTTCTCCAGTCCCAGCACGGGCTCTCCCTTAGGGCCTTTTATCGCGAGCCTTTCCCCATCACTTCAGCACTACCTCTCCGAACCCTTTATCGCTCACCGCTGGCTCTCCCCTCCTCTCGCTCCTCGGGCCTCGCTACCTCTACCCTCCCCGGACGCACTTTCCGTTCTCTGCCCACAAACCAGCTGTAACTCTGAACCCGGCTCCGCTCCCGCCTATCTCTCACCCTCCCGGGCACCTATTAAACCCCTCCCGCCCCCGAGCAACGTCTATGTAGCCTCTCTTTTCTCCGGTAATTGTCTTTTCTCCTTTAATTTTTTTTCTCTTATTTAGATTTTTTTTCTCTCGCCCTGTTCTTCGATTACCGCCCCGCCCCCCCCCCCGCCACATCCTCCAGCACTGCCCCCCACCCACGCCCGTCATCGAGGAGTACCCACCCTCACCCTCACTCACACTCACCCACCCTCACTCACCCTCACTCACCTTCACCCTCACTCACCCTCAACCCCTCACCCTCACTCACCCCCACTCACCCTCAACCTCACTCACCCTCACCCTCACCTTCACTCACCCTCAACCCCTCACCCTCACTCACCCTCAACGCCTCACCCTCAATCACCCTCAACCCCTCACCCTCACCCACCTTCACTCACCCTCACTCACACTCACCCTCACTCACCCTCACCCACCCTCAACCCCTCATCCTCACTCACCCTCAACCCCTCACCCTCACTCACCCTCAACCCCTCACCCTCACTCACCCTCACTCACCCCCACTCACCCTCAACCCCTCACCCTCACTCACCCTCACCCTCACTCACTCTCAACCCCTCACCCACCCTCAACCCCTCACCCACCCTCAACCCCTCACCCTCAACCCCTCACCCTCAACCCCTCACCCTCAACCCCTCACCCTCAACCCCTCACCCTCAACCCCTCACCCTCAACCCCTCACCCTCACTCACCCTCACTCACCCTCACTCACCCTCACTCACCCCCACTCACCCTCACTCACCCCCACTCACCCTCACTCACTCTCAACCCCTCACCCACCCTCAACCCCTCACCCACCCTCAACCCCTCACCCACCCTCAACCCCTCACCCACCCTCAACCCCTCACCCACCCTCAACCCCTCACCCACCCTCAACCCCTCACCCACCCTCAACCCCTCACCCTCAACCCCTCAACCCCTCACCCTCAACCCCTCACCCTCAACCCCTCACCCTCAACCCCTCACCCTCAATCCCTCACCCTCAATCCCTCACCCACACTCACACTCACCCACCCTCACCCTCACTCACTCACCCACCCTCACTCACCCTCACTCACCTTCACCCTCACTCACCCTCAACCCCTCGCCCCCACTCACCCTCAACCCCTCAACCTCACTCACCCTCACCTTCACTCACCCTCAACCCCTCACCCTCAACGCCTCACCCTCAATCACCCTCAACCCCTCACCCTCACCCACCTTCACTCACCCTCACTCACCCTCACTCACACTCACCCTCACTCACCCTCACCCACCCTCAACCCCTCATCCTCACTCACCCTCAACCCCTCACCCTCACTCACCCTCAACCCCTCACCCTCACTCACCCTCACTCACCCCCACTCACCCTCAACCCCTCACCCTCACTCACCCTCACCCTCACTCACTCTCAACCCCTCACCCACCCTCAACCCCTCACCCACCCTCAACCCCTCACCCACCCTCAACCCCTCACCCACCCTCAACCCCTCACCCACCCTCAACCCCTCACCCTCAACCCCTCACCCTCAACCCCTCACCCTCAACCCCTCACCCTCAACACCTCACCCTCAACCCCTCACCCTCAACCCCTCACCCTCAACCCCTCACCCCCTCACCCCCTCACCCTCAACGCCTCACCCTCAATCCCTCACCCACACTCACACTCACTCACACTCACTCACACTCACCCACCCTCACCCTCACTCACACTCACCCACCCTCACTCACCCTCACTCACCTTCACCCTCACTCACCCTCAACCCCTCACCCTCACTCACCCCCACTCACCCTCAACCCCTCAACCTCAACCCCTCCCTCACCCTCACTCACCCTCAACCCCTCACCCTCACTCACCCTCAACCCCTCACCCTCAATCCCTCACCCTCAATCCCACTCACCCACACTCACCCCCACTCACCCTCACTCACACTCACCCACCCTCACTCACCCTCACCCACCCTCACTCACCCTCACCCACCCTCACTCACCCTCACCCTCAACCCCTCACCCTCAACCCCTCACCCACCCTCAACCCCTCACCCTCACTCACCCTCAACCCCTCACCCTCAACCCCTCACTCACCCTCACCCTCAACCCCTCAGCCTCACCCTCACTCACCCTCAACCCCTCACCCTCACTCACCCTCAACCTCATGCTAAAGATTTACAAAAAAACCCATAAACAATTCTAAAAGCACTAACTCTAATGCTGCGAGACCTATTGCATTTCTAATGCTTGTTTTTAATGCAGGGGACGGGATTTGATCATGCCCATTACGCCGTATTGCTTTTCAAAGGCAACTGTTGCAGAGCCAAGTGGGCTGTTGAAAATTGTGTTTTCTCCACCTGCCCCTGTTGCCTGCTTGTGCCTCCGTTTTCGTGCCCCTGTTGCCTGCTTGTGCCCCTGTTGCCCGCTTGTGCCTCCTTGTGCCCCTGTTGCCCGCTTGTGCCTCTGTGTGCCCCTGTTGCCTGCTTGTGCCTCTGTGGGCCCCTGTTGCCTGCTTGTGCCTCTGTGGGCCCCTGTTGCCTGCTTGTGCCTCTGTGGGCCCCTGTTGCCTGCTTGTGCCTCTGTGTGCCCCTGTTGCCTGCTTGTGCCTCCGTCTGCCCCTGTTGCCTGCTTGTGCCTCCGTCTGCCCCTGTTGCCTGCTTGTGCTGTGTTGGTGTGTGTGGAGGGCTCTGTGTGGCTGTGTGTGTAGGAAGCTTTGTGTGGCTGTGTGTGTGGAGGGCTCTGTGTGGCTGTGTGTGTGGGGGGCTCTGTGTGGCTGTGTGTGTGGGGGGCTGTGTGTGCGGGGCTCTGTGTGGGGGTGTGTGTGGGGCGGCTCTGTGTGTGTTTGTGTGTGTCATTTGCGATAGATAAAGCTAGTGGCATTGTAAATGACAATGCCATTTATTTATGTTAAAAAAACATAAATAAAAATAATGTCAAGAGCAATGGCAATAGCTCTAACTTTAACAAAGGCAAAACCATTGCATTGTAAATGCTTGTTCTTCTACAGTCTTAAGACTCTGCCGGCTAACCTCTGTCAGAAAGGTTTTGAGTAGTATTATTAAAGTTGAAATGTATATGTTCTGTTAAGTAGAATAATTATTGTTCTCTGTGGCCGAAGAGCCCTTCCCCAAATCTTGGTTCTTAATTGTAGGGAACCTACATAACATAATAACAATTGAAAGTACGTGATAAAATCCAGTTTTTGGAGAAGGTGCCCTTTCACTGTCTAACCATGGAAAACGCCATGTCCCGAATTAAACTTATTTGGCCCAGCCGGAAGCAGAACTTGAGCCATCACACAAGCCATGATACCAACAATAGCACAAATCAAGCCACCCCTGTCAGCCCGGATACCCTAATTGTGACAGAGTCTATCTTTTGGAAGAGACTTGACCTGTCCAAATAAACAATTCTGTTTCCTGTGTATAGGGCTGAGATAAAAGCCACATTGGCAACACCTTTTGGCTGAAGGGCAGGTTTGCTCTGACCAACAGTGCTTCTGGGATAATCACCCAAAAAGTATCTTCTCTAACCTGATTTTGACAGTAATTGTACCTGGAAAAAATACTTTCATGGTTGGGAACCTAATATCCTTCAAGTCAGGAAGTTAAGGGCATTTTACTGAAGAGCCTTCACCGCTAATAGCACTTCAATACTAAGAGCAAATCTCAAGTGCTGCTTGAGTACTGGCTGGTATAAAACACTCGAGTGCTGCTGTGGCTACCCAAACTGCCTTGTGCTGCTGAAAAAGCATTTTTCATGGCCCACTAAAGACAGAATTGAAATTGACAAAGTTGACAGAGTACTTCATGGAAAACTCGAGATAGGTCTGGTCTGGTCTGGGACACAAAACTCGAGATAGGAGAGATAGGTCTGGTCCGGGACACAAAGACTAAAGGTAATGCCAGTGCTCTACAGATTGTCAGGTCCCTGATCGCTGCATACTCTAAATTCTACCTCTAGTCCAAATGTTTCACTGGACCAGTAGCATGAGTTGACCAAGCATCAGGAAGTAAATGAGACTTCAGAAAATGTTATGTTCCATAATGAACTTTGCCATCCTCTGGAAGAGAGAAAGCACCCTTGCCCAGACAGAAGGGGGACCATTTGAATGACATTTGACAGCGACTCCTTTCTCTCATCAAAACCAGATGAATGTACATACATTAAGCTCTTAGGCCATTTTTCTACTAGGAGATCTACTCCAGGCCTCCTGGATCCTCTACTCCTAGAAGCAACATACTGGGGGATGACTGTTTTGAGCTGGTGCAAATTGATCTATTCATGGTTGCCTGCCTCTTAGCGTATTTGAAGAAAGATTTGGGCTGGAAAGTTAGAATCTTGAACAAGGGGAGGACCATGTTAAACTAATCAGTCCGTTCATTTTCCGCTCCCTTGATATAAGATGGGGATTCTCCCAGGAAGGGTTTTTCAATCACGTGGTGATATTTTAAAACAACCAGCCTTTGAAAAAAATGTTATTGACATTTTTTCCAATAGAATACAAGCACGTTACGTGGTAATATGCACTATTTGTAGCAACCATGATATTGTTATTTCACCATAGAACGTTTGTTTGTGCAGCGGAAATGCTGGCAGTTGCAGTTCTCGCTCTCTCCGTAACGTGCTGTCGGTGGGAACCAGGGAGAGTTAACTGGGGATATGCAGGGGGAGGGGGAGTCCGCGCGTAGGCATCATGGGTATTTCCTGGGACAGGTCAGTAAGAGGCTGTTGGCATGACCCGGCCCTGTTTGAGGGCTGTCCGTGGGACAGTGTCTCCGGGTATAATTATACAGCTTAGTGCACAGCGGGGAGGCTTCTACCTCACGTGGCGGGCGGTGGCGTGCATACTTCGCTGTGAGGGACGCGCCGTCGGGCTTGTGGGACTGTGCTGAGAGGCATTGGGATCAGTGCGCGCGTGTGATGGCTCATTCGATTTGGGATGTTTACGTAGGCCCTTCGCTTCCTCCTCTCTGTGTCTCCTCTTCTGCTTTCACCCACTTCTGTACTGCCGCCACCCATGCCTCTATCGGGGGGCCTGATGCAGTTCGCCAGGTGATGGCATTATTTAGTTTGTATCAAAACAGTAGGAGGAGGACCTGCACAGCGGAGTAATTCAATAGTTTTAATCCAAAGTGAGACTTTGTGGCGTGCCAGCAGGGTCGAACGCTGTCTGTATCAAAACAGTAGGAGGAGGACCAAGTGGGGGGAGCTTTGTATTATTATTTAGTTTGTCCAAGAGCGTGGCTAGGGATGCGAAGCTGACCTGTACCTTATGAGTTTTTGGTTTTCGGAGTATTCCTAGCGCAACTGCTTCCCACGTGTGGAGACCTGTGAGGCCTGTGAGCGTGTCTAGGACCTTAAACCAATATGGGCGAAGTGAGGGGCAGCTCCAAAACATGTGCTGGAAATGCGCGTCTGATGCGCGAAAACTGGGGCAGAGAAAGGGGGCATCTGGGAAGCAGGGCTGCAGACGCGCCGGAGTTTGATATGCTCTGTGTAGGACGTAAAACTGAATATTTTTAAATCGTGCGTTTCTGGACACTTTCTTGGGGAATTCCAGTGCTCGTCCCCACTCCCCGTCATGTAATTGTCTCCCAATTTCGTCCTCCGAAATGGCTCGGAGAGCATTCAGTGGTCTATTAATCAGTTCTCTAATGGCCTTATATAGCCAAGTAACCAGGTGTCGGCCTATACCCATTTATAATATGGAGTGAATGACCGGATGCGTTGCCGGTTCACCCGCAGAGAGGTCAGAATGCGGGCGGAAACACTCTGAGTTGTCCGTGAGTTAAAAACTGCCCCGGATGAGCCGCTCATAGGGGCAGAGCTGCCCATCTGTGAATAGCTCCTTCGCTTGAGTTATCTCGCGTTCCGTCCAAGCCCGGAGTGTAGTGGTAGTGAAGTACGCCTCGCGTTTGGGCCAGCCGACTAGCAGCAGTCGAGGGGAGTAGTGCGGGGTCTCTGCTGACATGCGATGAATTCTTTGCATACATAGACGGGCCACTGACACTTGCAGTGGATACGTCAGTCGCAGTTTGGTGCCCGGAAGCAGTAGACGGCAGAGCTCCGAGGTAGGGACTGTGACCTGTACCGGATGTGTTTCCGCGGTGTGCCTACCCGCTGTCCAGTACGACAGCCATTGTAGTTGCGCCGCCAGAAAGTATGATTCGAAGGCTGGGGCACCAAGACTGCCCTCCGTGGTGGGCAGCTGCAGTTTAGTGAGGGCTATTCGATGTCTGCTTGACCCCCAGATAAGTGAGCGGAGAAGTGAGTCCAGGTCTCGAAAAAAGGACCTGGGAGGGATTACCGGTAAATTTGTGAAGTAGTACAATAGCTCGGGAACAATGATCATCTTGGCTATGGCTACCCGGCCTATCGGGGCTAATGGGAGGTGCTTCCAGAAACCCACCGACGATCTGATGCTGGCTAACACTGCGCGATAGTTGCCCTCATATATATCATTGGGAGAGTGGTATAGGCGGACACCTAGATATTGAGGGGCTTTCATACTCCAGGAAAGATGCTGCATACCTATCCTCACCTCCCATGGTTCGAGGGTCTGGTGTAATGGGTAGACTGTGGATTTGTCCCAGTTTACCCTGACCCCCGAAGCCTCCGCGAACTCAGTCAGGGTTGTCCAGATGGGTGTAAGGTCTGCGGTGATAGCTTGGAGATACAGGAGGAGGTTGCGTAGAGGGATATGCAGTGGACCGTATCCGCTATGGGGATGCCCAATGTGATTCTCGGCGAGGTCGTATCGCCAGTGGTTTCACTGCCAGGGCGAAAATCAGGGGCGATAGTGGGCAGTCCTGTCTCGTACCTCTCTCCACCTTAAATGGGGGTGAATGGTGTCTACCTATTCTAACCCGCGATATAAGTTTGGTGTAGAGAAGTTGTGTGTAGTTCAGGAGAGGTGTGCCTATTCCCGCTTGTCGCAGGACAGCAAAAAGGTATGGCAATGTGAGAGTATCAAAAGCCTTCTCCAAGTCCAGAATCAGACAAGCCGCATGAGGGTACGCGTCGCCCACCTGATTCTGACCATGGAACAAGCGCCGTATGTTTTGGGACGTATTCCTACTGGGAAAAAACCCGCACTGGTCGGGGTGGACCAGGGAACGCAGAACTTGTTCGTACCTGCCCGCCAGTATTTACCCCATTATTTTGTAGTCTGCAGCTAGAAGTGTGATGGGGTGTTAGGAGGATAGTTGCAATGAATCCCGGTGTGGCTTGAGGAATGTTACTATGACTGACTCGCGAAGTGAGTTCGGCAACTCCCCCTTTTCAAGTACTGTCGCCAGCATTTCTGCGAGACGTGGGACCAGTATCGTGGAGAAGGTGCTGTAGTACTCCACCGGCAGCCCATCTAGGCCCGGTGCCTTGTTCCTCGTTAACGCCCGAATCACGTGTGTGACATCCGTCGATGTAATTTTTGCGTCTAGTGCAGTCTTCTCTATCAGAGATGTGTGGGATCGGTTGCGGGTCTAAAAAGTGGTCTATCGCCTCCTGTCCAAGAAGGCTCGGGGCTCGGTAAACCGCGATATAATGTAACTGGGAGGCCTTCAAAATATCCATTTGGGAGCGCGCTAGGTTACCCGAGGAATCTATTACCTCAGTGATGGGTTTTACGTCTGGGTCTTGTTTTGCAAGTCATGCTAGAAGTGTGCCTGTTTTATCCCTGCTTTTGTGCATCCGAGCGGCGTAGGCCCTGAAATTATATTTGCGGAAGTCTGCCATGGCTGCGGAGTACTGTGTTTTGGCCTCTGCTGCTTGAGCCGCCGTTGCGGCACTGGCATCTTCCTGTTTCGTAAGGGCTGCTAACTTCTGTTCGGCAGTAATGAGTGTTTGCTCTAGTGTGCGTTTTGCCCCCACTATTTGTTTAATGCATACTCCCCGGGTCACTATCTTAAATGCGTCCCATTCTACTAGTCTGGAGGAGGCTGTCCCTGTGTTATGAGTGAAATAGTCTTGTATGCTGTGTTCATGGTCTATTTGAACACCTGGTCCGTCAAACAGTCCTGTGGAAGGTGCCAGGTGGGTACCGGAGGGTGTGGGGGTCGCCATTGTAGGTGGAGGGTATGTGCGTCGTGATCAGAGATGACCCGGCCAAGGTAGTCCGAGTGTTGGACCCTGGGAATAAGGGAGCATAGAAACCTGTCCAGGCGGATCCGGAAGTCGTGGGGGATGGAATGGAACGAGTAAAGTCTTGTTAGGGGGTGGTGCGTGGTGCGTTCTCCACGCATCAGCCAAGGCCCAATGACTAACCCAGTGTTAAAACCGCTCTGTCTGGTTTAGGGCGGGAGAGTGTAGTGACTGTGGGTGAGATCTGTCCAGTGCGATTTTAAGCACGCAGCTATAGTCTCCCCCTAGGACCCATGGAAGAGATGTAAATTGGGCCAAAGTCCCAGTGAGTGACTCCCAGAACCTGTCCTGGTCAATTTTCGGGGCATATATGCTATCCAAAAGGACGGACTGCCCATCTAACAGCCCCTCTAGCAGTGCATACCTACCCTCTTTATCCACCACCCTACCGTGCTCCTGAAAAGGGGTGCCTGGGTGGACCCATATCAGCGCACCTGGATGCGTACGCAGAGTATGACGTGGCACATATGGTTCCGCGCCATCTGGCCCGCAGCTTGCTGATTTCTGGCGCTGTGAGGTGTCTCCTGAAGAAACGCTATGTGTGAATGCTGGCGCTTAATATATGCATAGGTGGTGTATCGTTTGCGTGGTGTGTGAAGACCCCGTACATTTAAGGTTAGAAAACTAACGTCCGTATTCTGCATTTGAGTGACTGGTGAGCGGTGCCTCTGCCCAGCTGAATGACGGGGGGCTGTAGGGCCACGGAGTTTAACGGTGTCCAGGTTGTGCGGTCATCATATTTAGAGGATGTTGTCACCCACCCAGGTGTGCTGTGTGCTCTGGTGCATGTACTCCCTACGGGGTGAAGGGTTAGAGTAAACCGGGTCAGTGAAACAAAGAACCAGGTGGGGAAACCGCCCCAATACCATGGGCCTATCAGCAGTGCCGATACGCCCAAACCAACTCTCATGGAACTAGAGTAATGAAATAGCACATGGGGGTGGCAGCTTGTGCTCACGAGGCGGGGCTCCGTCGGCACATTTGACGGATCAATGTTCGTCGTCTGGATTGTGGTTCATCATGTAAGGCATGGTGTATGATGTGGGCTTGTTCTTTTCAGGCGTAGAAGCCCATGTCCACCGGGTCACATCAGAAATGTCTGGACGTCTTCGTGTGCTTCCATTAGCGCGGGGTATTGGCAGTTTGCGGGGTAGCCCGGGCCAGCGTGATGGAGTCCGCAGTGGACTGGGTATCATTACTATCCTCTTCTCCTTCCGATGTGAAAAGGTGAGGGGCCCTCTCTAGGTCTTCTCTGGTCAGGGCGGTTCCCAGCTTGATCACGGCCTGCAATGCTCTACGCCGTTCTTGTATAATTTGCTCCAGGTCTGGTGATTCAGCAATGTGGAGCTCTGTAATCTTTTTCCATCCCTGTCGCATCTGTGTTTGGGTTAGCTGCGAGTTGCGTCGCCTGTTGCTTGGTGCTCACTGTGTTCTCTCCCGCGGGTCCTCTGGTGCGGGGTGCAATGTGCAGTGGTGGTCCGGCCGTTCGCACGCGTCTGTAGCACTTGAAAAGAAGTGGGTGGCGCCGGCGTGAATGATCTTCAGTCGGGCTGGGAACAGTAACGAGTACTGGATGTTGTTCGCCCGAAGCCGGCGTTTCACCTCAAGAAAGGGCGATCTTTGCTTTTGCACTGCCCGTGCATAGTCAGGAATATCCTGACATGCTTGTTTTCCACCTGTAGAGTGCTGGTGCGACTGGCGGCTCGTAGTACCGAATTGTGGTCTTGAAAGTGCAGAAATTTAGCAAGCATCTGCCGGAGTGAGGATCCGGGTGGCGGTTTGGTGGCTAGGACACAATGGGCCTGCTCGATTGAGAAGGTCGTTCTGTCCGCAGTTGGGGTAAACTATTTGACCCAGGCTTCCATGTGCTCGATTGAGTTCGACACCTCGACCCCCTCCGGAAGGCCCAGAACGCGAATATTGCAGCGTCTGGAGCTGCCCTCCACATCGTCCATGCGTTCCCCCACTGTGCTTAGGCGGCCCGTAACAGATCGGAGCGTTCTTTGTTGTGCATTCACAGTGGGTTGTAGGTCAGCGAAGGACTTCTCCCCCTCTTTCACCTTATCAGCTAGCTTCCTGTGGTCATCTCGGAGGATACTTATGTCCGTGGAAAGAGTACCGAACTGTTCCTCCATAGAGATTCGGGAGAGTTCTATTGCCGCCAACACCTGATCTAGTTTGTCTAAAATGGTTGGCTCCGAGTGAGTCTTGGGCGGCCCGGTCTGCGCCGCAGTGTGTGGTTAGTTCTCTGGCCCTGTTTCTGGGACCATTGTCGGTTGCATAGCTCTGGGTTTTCCCATTGTGGCACTTGGAATGGAGTCTGTCACGCCCCTCGTTGCCGATGAAGGGGATGCCCGCCGCCCGGCGTCCCCTCGCGACCCAACCTCCCCTCTTGTGGATAGTTTGATATATGGGGCGTAGTGCGCCCGTAGATTGTTCCTGCTCCAGCGTCGCGTCGCCAGTCGCACTCCCTGTAGCGATTGCGCTCTTTCGCGCCTGGTCCCTCCTTCCACACCCCTCCGGGCCCAGCCGCATCCGTCGATCGTCCAGGGGGGTCCCTGACCTCCCAGGGGCGCCTGCGGCGGGTGCACCCATCCCCACTCGTGCGGTGGCAATCACTGACCTCTTGGGCGGCTGGTGGTGCAGCAGTGATGTGGTAAAGGCCCCTCTGCTGTGCTTAAGCCTCCTTGGCGGCCGCCATTTTAAAGTCAGGCACTGGTGTTTAACTCCCCCCGCCGCCGCCACGGGCACAGGTTAAAGGGGGGGGCCCTTGTTGAGAGGAATGTTCAGGCTCCTCACCTACTGTGGCATTGTAGAGCAGGCCCTGGGGGGGTGTTCTCCTGGTGGTCTGAGGTGTCTCATCTTGCGGGCGCCATTTTGAGTCGGGCAGGTTCGGCGCGAAAAGGCTCAAAGTGAGGTACGGGTGAGGGGGCTTCAGCGATTCGCCCCCCGGCAGTTGCACGTTGGTGCTTGTTACCGACTGCCTCAGCAGTCATTCTCGCTGTCCGTTCTGGGTATTCTCCTTTCAGGTGAGGGGGTCGCGCTGTCACTAGCGCCTGGTTGCCGCCGACTGCCCCCAGCCCCTTCCACAGCCCGCTAGGTATGGTGCGGCCGGCGGGGCAATCCCAGGCGAACAACGCTGTCTTGTCCGGTGGACGTCGGCGGTGGCAGCAGCCATGCACTCCCAGCCGGGGATGCAACCAACGCCGACCGCAGCCCAGCCGCGCGGAGGTCAGAGCCGCGCCTGGGTGTACGCCATCTTTGCTATCGTGCTCTGGGGGTGGAACAACCTCGGTATTCTCGGCAGGCACTGCAGCCTTCAGGATTTCGGTGGCGCCAGTATGTGCAGCTTCAGTTCCGACACCAGTGGAGGTGATTTAGTACCAGATACGACGATGTGGTGCTGTCTACTTGTCTGCCTGATCGCTGAGCCTCAGCAGAGCGCGTCTGCCATCGCAGCCTGCTTGCCCCCGCCCCCAACAACCAGCCTTTGAATACTTTATTTTCGTGTTCCATAAGTAGTGCAAAGCAAGAACCACAGCCAGCGTGTCCCATCCCAAAGCATTGGGGCTTCTTCTGTAGAATAAATGTGGCACCGTATTTTTGTACATTGTACACAATGATAGCGAAACCTTTCCTGACTGGATAAGGCACACGTAGGTGCCACACGTATTCTGCCCTGATGAAGTCCCAATGCTTTACAAGAAAATAAAGAATATTTCTCTTTCATGAGACCAAACAATTTTGATGCTTTTGTCTTGTATTGTATTATATAATTACCGGGTTATTTTTGTTGAGGAACATCCACGGTCTTCTTTTGGTACTGAGAATGCCATAAACATTCTGATTCAAGTCAATAAATGTATATAGCGCGCTACATACCCAATGCTTCTCCCACCAATCTGTATTTACGTTTGTGTGGTACTTTTTAAGACGGTTGGCCCAGGGAGTGAGCACCCAATTGACTTCTGGGATTTTTGCAGAGTGCAGTATCAAATACCATAAACCACTCTTGTACTGTTAACAAAGCCTTTGAATTCTGCTTCCAGGCCTACTTGTATATGCTTGTCACAGAGTTGTCGGTCTTCACCAACCAACTCTTTACACCTCACCCTTGTGTACCATTACTAGAGAATTACCTGAGGAACTCCTGCAGTCCTTTTTTCTTCCTTGCAGTTCCAACTTTTTTCTGTCCTGTTATTTTATTGTTATGTGATTTTGTCTACTTTGTATCTCGATTGTACAGCACTCTGTTGTTCTATAGCCACATTTTCTATCCATACATTTTTACCGTTTTTTGACTTGACAAGTGGCAGAAACCTCTCGAGGTCCTCGAATACCCCTGCCAGTTTTCTCCAGTAGGATGATTTCCTTATTTCGTCCTGGACCACAATCTAGGAACCTTGAGGAGCTTATGTTTTACCCTCCTCCCTCTATCTCTAGATTGAGCCTACCTGAACGCACATCTGTCTGGTTGAAAAATATCTATTGTCGCTTAATCAAGATCTCACAGGTGTGTAAAGGCTAACTATTTCTTACTGTAGGTTGGCTTTGTTTTCTAACTGTATCCTTTGTGCTTCTGCCCCGCCCCCCATGTTGTTTTCTCTCATCTGTGGGATTTTCTCTCCCCACGCAGCTCTTTCTCTCATATGTGTACTTCTCTTCCTCCACCCCATGTTGCTCTCTTACCTGTGTGCTTCTGTGGTGGTCTCTATCTCTTGCCTGTCTTATGCTACTTTCTCCTTCCCCTTCGCCCACTCCTCAGTTCCCCCAACACCAGCAGTCCTTTTTTTTGTTTTTACATTTGCACTTTTGGGCTAAAATATATTCTTTTTTTTATTGATCAATCCAAGTGGCGTACACTGTTTGGATTACTCTAAATAAAAAATAAAAGCAAATTCTTTTTTTTTATTGCACCCACCTCATTCTGCTAGTGCGCACATGCCTTATGACACATGCACAGGTCAGGGAAATGATGCAACCTCTATGGTCGATTGTTTTTAGTTCTCAACTATTATATCCCGCAGGGATAGAAAGGCGAGTATATAGTAGGCCATAGCTTTCCAAACTTCATGTTGGTGACTCTTTTTGGAGATGCATCATTTTGGGACACAGTAAGGCAGTGTAGACAGTGTGGTTTGTGGCCGAGGGCTGCACCGGTGGGGGCGGGGTCAGTGGGGAAGGGACAGGGCTAGAACATAAAAAACTGTGACCATGAGGTTGAACACAGGCCCCTGCAGCGGATGCCTTAGTCCACTGAGCCACCAGACCCGACATACACACATCTTTCTCGCTCTCTCTCTCTCTCTCTCTCTCCCTCCCTCTCTCTCTCTCTCTCTCTCTCTCTCTCTCTCTCTCTCTCTCTCTCTATCTCTCTCTCTCTCTCTCTCTCTCTCCCTCTGTCTCTCCCTCCCTCTCTCTCTCCCTCTCTCTCTCACCTCCCTCTCTCTCTCTCCCCCTCTCTCTCTCCCTCTCTGTCTGCCTCCCTCACTCTCTCCCCCTCCCTCACTCTCTCCCCCTCACTCTCTCTCCCGTCCTGTCTCCCTCCCTCCCCATCCCTCTCCATCCCTCTACCTCCATCTCCCTCTCTCTCCCTCTCTCTCTGTCTCTCCCTCCCACTCTCGCCCTCCCTCTCTGTCTCCCTCTCTCTCTGTCTCCCTCTCTGTCTGTCTCCCTCTCTGTCTGTCTCCCTCTCTGTCTGTCTCCCTCTCTGTCTGTCTCCCTCTCTCTGTCTCCCTCTCTCTCTCCCTCTCCATGTCTCCCTCCTCTCTCCCTCTCCCTCTCTCTCTTCCTCACTCTCTCTCCCTCTCTCTCTTCCTCACTCTCTCTCCCCCTCTCTCCCCCTCTCTCCCCCTCTCTCTCCCTCTCTCTCTCCCTCTCCCTCCCTCTCCCTCTGCATCTCCCTCTCCCTCTGTATCTCCCTCTCCCTATCTCTCTCCCTCCCTCTCCCTATCTCTCTCCCTCTCCCTATCTCTCTCCCTCTCCCTATTTCCCTCCCTCCCCCTCCTTCCCCCTATCTCTCTCCTTCCCTCTCCCTATCTCCCTCCCTCTCCGCTCATCAATGCAGTGAAAAGTGAAAGTCAACTGCAACCGAATGAAAATAATTAAAAAACGCAGTTAATAAACAGAGTGAGAACCTGGAGACTGCGACGTAATTGGTGACAAAGTACCGAAAATACAGTGCCTATGTGTCGTGTCTTTCTAAATTCAAAGCTGACAGTGAGGTAGGTACTATGGTCCAAGATGTCTGGGCTCACGGTGCTCTAACGCATACAATCAGCCTTAAACAGCATGTGGTACCATCTCGATAAGAAACCAGAAAAGTACAAAGTTAACCAAATGTCGGAAGGCGTTCATTAGCCTGCAGCAGCATGTGTGATTGTAAGGTGGCGAGGCCCTGTTATCTTGGTGCAGGGGGCAAAGTTTGTGTTATTCTAACAAATAAAAAGTGCATAACTTAGCTGTAGTAACGCGTTCATAGAACTGCCACAGAAAAGAAACAGAAGGCTGCGTAGGGGCCATGCATGCAACAAGCGTTAATTATATGAGCTCACAAATTAAAAGAAGCTCACATTGCTATGTAAAACCGTTGTTAAACCTGCCACAATAAAGAAACATAAATGGGGGGCATGGCTCCACCTAGTGCAACTAATTATTTAAAGCTGGCTCAAGTTGCTCTATACTCGTGTTGGTAAAACTGCCACAACAGAGAAGAACCATAAAGCTGCCTGGGGATCATAATTCCAGCCAGTGCACCTGATTAATCTAACAATTTCAAAGTGGCTTAAGTTGCTCTTAATTAGCAGCAGTTATCTGCTAAGAGCTGGTGTCATCCCGCGACACATCCACCACTTGCAGGCGACACAGTACTGTGTCGGGACACACAGTTTGGAAAGCTCTGTAGTAGGCAGTTCAAAAACTCTACCAAATTTGCGGATCGCGTACGCCTCACACTGCTGCACGCCTCACGCTGCTGCACGCCTCACGCTGCCGCACGCCTCACGCTGCCGCACGCCGCCTCACGCCTCCCGCTGCCTCACGCTGCCGCACGCCTCACGCTGCCGCACGCCTCACGCTGCCGCACGCCTCACGCTGCCTCACGCTGCCGCTCGCAGCACACTGCTGCATTACTCACACTGCTGCACGCCACACACTGCTGCACGCCTCACACTGCTGCACGCCTCACACTGCTGCGTGCCTCACACTGCTGCGTGCCTCACACTGCTGCGTGCCTCACACTGCTGCGTGCCTCACACTGCTGCGCGCCTCACACTGCTGCGCGCCTCACACTGCTCAACGCCACACAGCAGGAATCCACTCTTACAATGGATGGGCTTCCCTACTTTGGTTGGGAGCACCCAGTGTTTGTAAAATACCCCTCACACACCAGAAGGACCCTTGGTGTCATGCTTTATCATTTGGGCCTTCGCACCCCTCTACGGGATTCGGCGTGCTACGACCTGCGACTACGCGGGAGCACTATTGTGGAAGACTGTGTGGTGTGTGTGAAGGTTTTTGTATTTTATTTTATGTGCGGGAGTGGTGAGGTTTATCGGTGAGTGATGTTTAAAAAGGGCCTGGCTCGTGGGGTAAGCTCAGTATTAATTTTAATGGGTCCCCAGGATGGGGCTATTAGAAGGTGAAAGAAGTGGAGTGTGGTATGCAGGGCAATGTGCATCACCTCCTGTGTGTGTGTGTCAACATGTTTCGGAGTCGGAACTCCTTCTTCAGGACGGGGTCCACAAATCCCCACCTTACTCACGTTTCTCTACACTGCACTCTCAGCGGAGCCGCGTATGGGGCAGTCAGGAGGCAGACTCTCTTTGACTTCGTAGCGAATCGACACGAGGATCTCTACGTTCCTGAGGCTCATGAGGCATTGGACTTGATTTATAACAGTTGACTGAATTGCGACAATAACAGAATTTGTACATACATTGCATAACCTGAACTAGATCTCACTTTTGTAAATAAAACACCTTTTTTATAGTAGAGAAACTTGAGTAAGGGGGGATTTGTGGATTTGTGGAGCGGAGCGGTGTTACAGTTGTTGGTGTAAGTGACTTATACAAGGAACTAAACTTATAATCAATGCTAGGATATGAGGCATAAAAGGTATTTATGGCTGAAAGGCAATGAAAATTGGTGTGCGTCAGCAAACATTATGAATGTTTAAAGGTGTTTGTGTGGCATTTATACATTATAATGACTTAATCCAACCCACTTTAAATGTAATGGTATTTTAGCTGTACAAGTATGTAAAACGATGCAGGCGTAGGTAAACAATGTCCAAAAACGCGATTTACAAACTGAAGGAATGATGAAAACAACACAAGAACTGGAAACCGAGGAGGTGGCCTGAAGAAAGATGTATATAAAAAGTACATCAGTCAAAGAAATAGTACCTTAATCAAAGCATGAGCAGTGGGCAGACACTAATTAGGCTGAATCAATTGGTGCTTGGTCCATACTCAACACAGAAAACGACGTGATGCTCTGCACTTTCTGGGCAATTAGAAGGCAGAAAGAGTGGCAATGGATGAGCTCCAAGCCGCGTCGGATTGGTAACGCGGGCATTCGGGCAATGCCCGAGGGGCCGTGTCCCAGTTTTGTTGTGGGCTGCTTTTTGAGCAGCCTGGGGGCCGATTTGGGCGCTGTCTCTATTGTTAGAGCACAGCCAGCGGCCCAGTGGGTGTCTGAGTGGCCTTTCTTGGGGCAGATGGGCTCTCATTACCTCCGTTTTGCAACAGGCAGAGGTGTCACTCCCTTTGTTTCGCTGGCCGGCCCATTAATGTGTGTACATACTGAGCGGGGGCAGGGGGCCTGAGTAGAAGTGGCCTCACTTGTTTCACCAGTGTAAACTAACGCATGCTTTTTTTAACCCCCCTCCCTAAAGTTTTTTTTATAAGATTACGCCAAAGCAGTGATTTTAGGAGTGATTATACAAATGCGGGCCGAATTTTTTTTTTTGGTGCGTGCCCGGGCCGATTTTCAATCCCAATCCAACTTTGGCTCCAAGCCCTTCAAGTAACAGTACCCCTCTCAATGGACAATGCATATGCTTTCCACAGGCAAGACCTAAAAATCTCGGCAAAAGGTTTAAATTTGCCATTTTACAAATAATATCTCAGCTAAAGATCAAATTACAGAAATAAATTCTGTATCCGGTTGGCAGTTTGTCTGTGTTTGATGATCATGAACAATTTTTCACAGTGCAAAGAAAAACTTTGTATGGACAGTAGTAACCTGAAGAACTTTGCAAACTTCTTGGAAGGGAGCAGATCTGGACTTAACAAAAATTGCAAGCAAAAAGACTGTGCGTAAGCAACACTGTATTATTTGTTGCATAGGTTAAAGTGTTTTTCTGGTTATTAAGTGTGTTTTTGTCTGGTCAGTTCAGATTTGGCCCCAAGGGCCCCATAGTTTCACTTTTTAGGTCTCGCCTTTTCCATTCCGAAGGAATGGGAAATGGCGAGAATTCAAGTGCTCAAAATGCTCGTCAAACCAAGGGCTTCTTGGTGCGGTTTTCTTTGAGATCACGTGACCAAACAAGCACGCGCATCAGCCTCCCTCCCTCCCTCCCTCCCTCCTAATTGCATTTTTTCACGGCCGCCACCACATCAAAGGGCTTCTCCCAGCGTGCGCTCTGCGGCTTCTCCTCCCCTAATTATTCATGGCTGGCCGGCCGTACTTTCAGTTTCCCGGCCGCTCTTGTTTTATTTGAGTATTTTCGCAGGGCTTTGCCTGCAGACTCATCCCCTCTGCTAAATTGGTTTTAAATACAAATCCAGCTTGTTAGACAGTGTGCATTTTAATGGAGATATGAGAACAACGTGCCTGTTTATTGAACATTCACTTTCAGCAGAGTTTCTCTCATTTGCAATGCTTTTATAAAGCAAAAGCAGCTTTACACAAAATGTCATCACTGTTAGGTATTTCGAAAAAACACCGATGTTTACATGCAGCTACTTAACCGCATCGCTGCTGCGGCGATTTTTGCGCTGTGCGGCTTTTTTCATTTTTCCGCGTTACATGACGAGCTCAGCTCGTCATCAGCACACGCCACCCGTGGCTGATGACGAGCTGAGCTCGTCATTCGCAGCAAAGGGGTTAATGAATGGAAGTGCGGGTTATCGGCTTACCACACTCCAGGAAAATACCACAGGCGAACTCAGCAGCACACACATTTGAATGTTGCATAATGAAGACGCACACCAGCACGCAAGAAATGCTGAAATAACAAAAGCGAAAGAAGGTAAAGAAACAAGTGCCTTCCTCGAAACATCGCAGTTGCAGTCCGGGAGGTCGTCGGAATCCACGCTGCCGCTGCCGTCGTCGGACCCGCTGCCCGCACCGAAATCTGTAGCTGCAGCCACGACCACCATGGCCATCAACGGCTTGAACATCACAAATAAGTTTATTGGAAGCAAATCTTCCGAATTTCACAGTCGCATGTTAGGTTTTCCCCTTGTAGACACAGCAGTGTGCCAACAGCACTAGTGAGCTTCTGACACGCTGCCGAGCGCATATCTTACGTATCTTGTTACGCGAGCCTCGGCGCAGACACAAGCTGGTCATGTTTCTAAATAAAACTTTTGCTCCGCGATAAGTGCCAGGCTAAGTCTCTTGGAATGCGCGGCACAGGCCCGGAGAGCACAGCCCTCACAGTCACAGTGATCGGGGAAAGACGAGGGCAGCAGCAGCGGCGCAACGCAAGATGGAGGCGTCCCCCAGCAATAATGACCGAATGTGCGGTATGAATGAAGAGTGACCCCCAGTCCCGCACCTCAGGGACAGGAGAGGCCTATGCTACACAAGGCAGTTGTACTGCCCTCTGAGGACTGAAAGTGAAATGCCACTGTTCCACCGAGGAAGAGGTCAGCAAACGGAAATGCATCCACGGCGAAAACATGGCAACAGTCACTGCATGCAAAACTCGATTGCTGTTTAATTTCCTACCCCACCACCACTCACGCATACAACCACTCACGCATACAACCACTCACGCATACAACCACTCACGCATACAACCACTCACACATACAACCACTCACACATACAACCACTCACACATACAACCACTCACACATACAACCACTCACACATACAACCACTCACACATACAACCACTCACACATACAACCACTCACACATACAACCACTCACACATACAACCACTCACACATACAACCACTCACACATACAACCACTCACACATACAACCACTCACACATACAACCACTCACACATACAACCACTCACACATACAACCACTCACACATACAACCACTCACACATACAACCACTCACACATACAACCACCCACACATACAACCACCCACACATACAACCACCCACACATACAACCACCCACACATACCACCACCCACACATACAACCACCCACACATACAACCACCCACACATACAACCACCCACACATACAACCACCCACACATACAACCACCCACACATACAACCACCCACACATACAACCACCCAAACAACTACACACACAACCACACACAACCGCACACACACACACACACACACACACACATCTGTCGCCCTCACTCTATCTATTCCCCTCACTCTATCTATCTATTGCCCTCACTCTATCTCTCTATCGCACTCACTCTATCTCTCTATCGCACTCACTCTCTATCAATCTATCTATCTATCGCCCTCACTCTATCGCCCTCACTCTATCTATCGCCCTCACTCTATCTATCGCCCTCACTGTCTATCTATCGCCCTCACTGTCTATCTATCGCCCTCACTGTCTATCTATCGCCCTCACTGTCTATCTATCGCCCTCACTGTCTATCTATCGCCCTCACTGTCTATCTATCTATCGCCCTCACTCTGTCTATCTATCTATCGCCCTCACTCTGTCTATCTATCTATCGCTGCATCCCCAGCATCACTCAGGGGCACCACAGCATCACTCAGCACCACCACAGCATCACTCAGCACCACCACAGCATCACTCAGCACCACCACAGCATCACTCAGCACCACCACAGCATCACTCAGCACCACCACAGCATCACTCAGCACCACCACAGCATCACTCAGCACCACCACAGCATCACTCAGCACCACCACAGCATCACTCAGCACTACCACAGCATCACTCAGCACTACCACAGCATCACTGGTTCAAATATGTTCTCTCAATGTTTGAAGCTTTATTGCAAATGTCACAAAAAAATGTTAATATTTCACTTCTGTTCTTGGATTTTAGTCAATGAACATAATCTTCAAGCCAATGTTAATTGTAATATCAATACATCTAAGTAAAGGCAATACAAAACATGTGACATTACAAATACTAAAAGTGTCACATATGCTAAAGTTAAAAGTATTGGCATTGTTAATCACAAAACATAAATATAAAATGTCATTTACAAAACCAATAGCTCCAACTTTCCTACTGCGAGACCTATTGGCAAAGCCAGTGCTTGTTATTCTTTGATAGTATCTATTACCTAGCATGTTAGATTACGGTATGTATGTTGTTGGTGGTATAGCGGAGTACTGTAAACTGTGATATGAGTTATAATAATATGATGACAGTAAGAGTATTTCAGCAGTATTTTGTTGTTTTTGTGGTTTCACGATTGTTTTTCAGGGTGTCCGAGGCGTGTACATAGTTTTGTGTAGTGCTGCAGGCAAGGATAACAATGCCATCTGTTTATATTAGACATTAGGTTGGTTGCTTAGATTTCTTAGTGTTTGTGTCTTCGTAGAGTCATGTTATTTTGGTGGGCTCAGCGGATCTATTGAACTGACGGCAATGGTTGCTGGACTCTACCTAATTCCTTTGATGAAGATATAAAGAGATTGTGTTTGTATTCGGTGGTGTTGGTGAACCGTAGATCTTTTTTTCTATACAGCATTTGTTCTTGTGGTGGTTACATGAGAAGGTAGTTGAAAGGAATAGGAGATGGTAAGGGAATGCTAGGTTGATTGTAGGAGCCGAGAGAGACTTGTACAGCAACACCAATACCCATTTCACATATTTGTATGCTGTTGAGGCTGTACCGGCTTGCCAGTGAGGTCACACAATTAAGGTGCCACATCAGAGGCAGGACCTGCTTTAAGAAAGAATAAAGCTGTATTAGGATGTCCTTCTATCACTCTTCCTGGTGCCATCGCCCAGTAGATAGATTGATGTAAAGTAATCCTGAATGCTAGAGGGAAGCTGGCTGAGTAAAAGCGCTTAGCAACCCATGAGGGCCTGTTGACCAAGGACGCTTTGGAGATGGGAGCACTATGGCATGGGCTTTGTGAACAGTAGCTACCTTCACTAGTTCACAGGTCAGCATATGTGGATGTTGTGAAAACGGGCTACAAGACTGCCAAGACTCCTGAAAGCCAACTAGTATCGAGAAGTAGGGCTAATCTGGTGAGTCACGAGGGCACATAACCCAAAACAAGCAAGGAGAGGGAGTACATTTAGGAAGCGATCATGGCCCCAGGTTTGTGCAAATAGTTCTCTACTGAAGATTTAGAAAGGGATCTCCCTGTAAACATGACGTACTGTGTAAGGTGTCCTTGAGGAACGTTGAATGGCCCCAGTGGTTTTCACTGACACATCAAGCGTATACAGTTAACAGCTAAATGCAGGCTCTGCGGTACGAAGTGTATGATTGTTACATGTCTCATATAATGTAGTCACAAAAGATCTTACATCGCTGAGGTCTCACATGGAAAGTATCCTTCGCTTACTTGTTACAAGTAACTTTTGGTTTGTGGGTGATGCATGCAACTTTCTGACTCAGGCTTACATATTATCTAGGAACTGAGTCTCACAATGTACATAAAATAGGAGTTTCACCTTTAGCAGATGATTGATTGTATGCAAAAAGGAGGATTTAGACAGAACGCTTGCCCATGTCTAAGATACGTATTATAGATTAAGGGTACTTTTTTGAGAGGGCTGCACAGCCAGAAGCCATATTAGACATGTTGCAGGTCCCTGCCGTTGCTGTCTGTGGAGTGGCAAGCTTCCACTGCTTAATATTTTATGCTAGCTTATGTTTATTTCTGACTAAGGCAGACCCAGCTCGGTCTAGAATCCATAATTGATTTGCCAGACTAGGAGACCATTTGTTCCCTTATTATTGCATTGACTCCTCCCATCAGGTGCTGAAACAGAAGCTAGAATGAAGGATGCACCACTTTGGAGCTATACATCATTGTGAGTGACAGGGCATACATTTCCACCATCCGTTGTCTTTAGTTGAGCCGGTAATGTAGATTTAGCCAGTAACTCAGTTTACAAAGATTACTAGGTTAGACTGGACAGGTGCAAATTCTCCAACAAGATAATATGACCAATCTGCTGGTACCCGAGTATAGCTGCCGCTGTGCCTAACTACATTAAATGGTCAACTCGTTTGGAATCTTGGTGCCTGCCATATAAAGCCTGACTGTCCGGAGAGCAGTGTAAAAAAGCCTGCCCTGATCAGGTGCGGACTGCCTGTATAGTATTCCTCAAAAGGTTAGCCGTTGGCTCCCTCGTGCACCGTTTTGAGACTATGTATCCCTCCTTGTCTGAAGCTAGAGTGAGGTGCACCTCTAGGATCCTTTGGAAACTCAGCCACTGCGAATAGTAGTAGTACCATTGAGCCTGCCCTGGAGCACATTGTGTCAGACTCGCGTCGTGCTGTTGCATGTCCCCAGTGGACAAGCATTGCTGACCCTTGAAGAAGGGCCTGGGAGCTGGCAGTGCCATTTGCTAGGATGCACCCCCTGCTGGATTCCGATCAGGTGCTGCTAATAGGAGCGATCATTGATCACATATGGCGGGGAACAACAAAAAATCAGCGCCTTTGACAGACCTGCATTGTACCACAAAACTAATGGCGGTACTATTATTTAAGATGTAGGCTGCAGATCCCGTGTTTAAAATCTGCTTGGGGTTCATTTCTAGGTTTTCTGTTTTTCCTATTTTGTAATATGTAACGTAAAGGAATGTTAATCGTTACTTTAATTAAATACTGCAGACTGGACCATGCTTATTAATTGGCTATTTATTGCACAACATTGGTTGATGCTATATTGTGCTTCTCCTTAACACCTTCTGTTTAGCGTCAGCCTAAATGTTTGGCCTAACTGTACAAAGTGAACTAATGAGTCTTGGTAGACCTGCTTGGGGCGCCAGCTTAAAAGGGAACTTAAATAACCGCCCCCGCCTGCCCCCTCCTTTGGAAGTAATTAGCTTTCCCTTCCCCCTGCAGAGCAAAGAAAGCCCGACAACTTGCACCTTGATCTGGTGCACGTGGAATGGCATGCGCCAACCTATTCTGGTTTCCTAGATAGCATATATGCAAATGTGCTCAGTGTAATTTTCTGTTTATACCCTTCTTTAGTGTGGGGAGGAGTTATAACTCACAAGAGGCATGATGCCCCTCCTTCTTTCAACAATTGTAACAGTACATTGCACATCAGCATATATGCAATGTTGTTTTTAATGTATATTTGTCTTAAAACAAGGGAACTAACCAAAACTAGGATGCAAGGGGGTTACATTTGTACAATAAGGTACAATCACATTGAAGAAACCTTGTATCTATTGGGAGAGTTGTTTACTTTGTAAATGCATTGTAAGGTCCAACAGTGTTTTTCCCCATATCGGTTTGACTATAACTGTGCTAATAATATGAAATTTCACCTTTTCACTGTAGTAATAAATGTGCTCAAAATTATTGAGCTATGTTTTCGCCATGACATCAGTAAGTTTTTGTGCATATATATGTGAGGAAAGGGTCGTGATTTACAAGTAGAGAAGCCTCTACGGTGGACACATTTCACGCAAAGATATGGCGGGGGTGTTGCATAATTACGCGTAATTTTCCATGCTCACGCGAAAACAAACTGCTCGAATTTCGCGCGCCCTATGTAGCACGTGGGGCTGGGTAAACCTCCGATCAGTGCAATATTATGATTGAGAAAATTCGATTTCTCCCTGAAGAAAGCTAGAAGACAATTTAACGCTGTGCGCAGAATTGAAGATGCATTTTACCTAGAAAATGAAACCTCCTTAATGGGGACAGATTTGCGGTTTATTTTCCTAGCCAGGCCTTCCATGCAATCTGATCGTTGTGTTCTTATAAACTATTTGAGTGCAGCAATAAATGTCACCACATATTTTGGAGTCGGGCTGCTGAACCCACAATAAAGACCGTTCTGGGATTTACAGTCTTCATTATACTCGGCAGTGGTGTTGGTATGTCACACGTGACACAGGGATCTTTGCTGAAGAATAACAGTGCCTTTGCATGAGTAGAAAAAAGTCGCGTCACGTATTTTCAGAAGGCTTGCACCGCACAGTGCCACCGGAGCTGTCGCAAAGAAAACAAGCATTTGCAATGCTATAGGTCTCGGATTAATTAACTTTGAGCTATTGGCATTGCTAAATATTGCAACACCAATTGAAAAAAAGTCTATAAATTGTTGGCCCAAAAAATGTGTATTTATTTTTTTAGCAATGGTGGCATGCTGCGCTTTAGATGAATATGTTTAGTAAAGTGCGCCATACTGCAATTGCTACAATAGTTAATCGTGAATGCGTTAACAAATGATGTGTGCACTGATGGCTGGTGGTGTGTGTGCCTTTAGAAATTGTGCAGTGCTGGCTGGTGGTGTGTGTTCCTGGTGGAAGCTTGCACTGACGGCTGGTGGTGTGTGTGCCTGGTGAAAGCGTGCACTGACTGGTGGTGTGTGCCTGGTGAAAGCATGCACTTACAGCTGGTGGTGTGTGCCTGGTGAAAGCATGCACTGACGTCTGGTGGTGTGTGTGTGTGCCTGGTGAAAGTGTGCACAGACGGCTGGTGGTGTGTGTGTGCCTGGTGAAAGCGTGCACGGACGTCTGGTGGTGTGTGCCTGGTGGAAGCGTGCACTGACGGCTGGTGGTGTTTGTGCCCAGTGAAAGTGTGCACTGACGGCTGGTGGCGTTTGTGCCCATTGAAAGCGTGCACTGACGACTGATGGTGTCTGTGCCTGGTGAAAGTGTGCACTGACGGTGTGGCTGAGGGTGTGGCTGTGGTTGTGTGGGGAGTGAGACAGAAAGAACTAGCGGTTGGCAGTCTGGAGAGAGTTACACAGATAGACTATTAAATGTAGATATTCAAAGAAAAAAAATTGTTAAAGGCAGACAGAGAAGCAAAGGCACGGTTGAAACCGGGAGAAAGGCAGGTGAAAAGGTTATGAGCGATTAAATAAAAGAGGAGATTAGAGAAAGAAAATAAAGTGGGCACATTTTGGAGGTAGCGAAACAGAGGTGTAGGAAAGAGCGTGAGAGAGAAAAGAAAATAGCAGAGAGGTGAAGCAGGCGACTGTTCTATACATAGATGGAGGATGGAAGACAGGAAAGAATAAAGTGAAAGAAAGAAACGAGAGTTGAGATCAGAAAAAGACAGAAGTGAAGATAGTGGAGGAGAAAAGGAGATGAGCGAGATGAGAAATGCAGAATAGACAGTAAAAAAGGTTGAATAGGGAGAGAGGAGCGAAGTATTAGAAGAGGGAGCGACGGAGATCACGTGTATACTTAGTTTCATATAGTACAGCTGTAAACTCTGACTGCTCAGCTGCCCACATTTTGCTTTAAAGTACATCGTAATAGACAAATGTTCTGGTGGTTCAAGATATAAAACACAAAAAGTTATGTTTTTATAAGAACCAAGTCCACTCTTCCCGGGCAGAGGCATGTCATTTGCGGATTCACCGTGAGTGGTGGGGGGCCTGGACGGACATTTGTTGGAGAGCTGTCTAGCGTTCCCGTGACCTGCCCTAAGCAAGCACATGCGCGCACCCGTTCATCAAGAAAGCAAAAAAAAGATGCAATTAAGTGGAAAACGAACCTGAAATATAGGACCAAACACCGGAAGTGTAACAAGATTTGTCACAGCGTGCAGGTTACATGTACTGTCCTCTCATTGTGTTCATTGTCACCTTTATAATGGATTGTGAGGTAGCTTTCAGTGAGGCAACAACACAGATCCAATTGCCCGAGCACATGTTTTGTACTGTGCTTGAATTCATATAGCGCTTGGTTGCTTACCAACATTGTGAGACGTAAAGCGCTCAGCCGACGACAACCCAACTTGTCAGTGCAGAGCTAGTACCAGAGAAGCACAAGAGCGCCAGCACTCGTCGCAAGCCTGGCAGGCTGCCTCTGAAACTTGGGAGGGTGGAAGTGAGGAAGTGGAGGCGGGGGTGTGTAGCCACCCTGTGGGGTAAAGTGGTTGCGCCCAGTTTGTACTGGAAAAAGATGCGGTTTCTGTAGTTTGTTTCTTGTACGTGATAAATAACAGGGGGGGCACTGGCGGGTCACAAATGCATCACAATGATAGTGCGTTAAAACAAGTAGGGAGATAACATTCTGAAATGTAAATTCTGTTTATTCGGCGGAAAAGTTGCGCGTGTCACCCCGTGTGGTGTTCGGTTGATTTCTGCTGAATCCTGCAGGAGTGAGATGAAAGTGGCCTGCGGCAGTATTTTTATCCGGGAGAGGAGGAAGGCAACGTGCACCACCTCGTGAAATGGATCCAAAAAAACCCCAAGCTCTCTGCATTGCTGTGGCGGGGGAGGGGGAGCGCATTCCTTTGAAGTCTGATGCCGAGGCTCAGACAAATGGTGTGGGATGTGGCTGGCAATGGTGTGGGTGTGCGATGTGCACGCGCCTGGCTCACATGAACTGTACCCGATCCGCAGCAGTTTGAGTAGACTTTTGAAAGCCCTACTATAATCTCAACCAAACAAGCATTGCTAAAGCAGTGCTGTAGGTCGAAACCTAAACAGTTGGGGTCTTCGGCCCCAGGTCCCTCTTTTTGCAGGCCCGTCTGTCTCTGCTAAATCTAGTGGCACAGGGCTTTAAGTGGGCCGGGTCTCAACGGGTCTGAGCACCGGCAGTTTTTTTTACGAAGACCTCGAAACGGGTCTGTCTCTATCTGGCTCGGTTTTGTGCCGTGGCACAGGAGGTCCGTTTTTTTCAAGCATTATAGGGGAAGGGAAATCCTTTAAAGAGTCAGTATATCTCTGGATTTCTCTTCTCTTTTCGGAACTAAGGAGCAGCAACATTGTTGTGGTGTCACCAGGGCTTTATGTGGAAGCTTTTTCAATATTATATACAAGCTACAGTTGCTGCTTATCTATCTTATGCTAAGTATGATGTTACATGTTGTATCATGTATCTGGATTCAATGACAGAAACAATAAAATAGCAGTCGGACGGCACACTATGCTAAGCACAAACTTGTAGCATATTTGTTTTAAGCTACGCCCTTAATTACATTGGCCACACCCCCTTGAGAGTCCAACTCTTCCCCCCTCCCCCCCCCCCCCGTTTTTTCATCCCACTTAAAGCCCTGTATTGGAATATCCCAAAATCTTACTAAGACTGCTTTAACGATGTCTTTGCAGGGCAGGTAACCCCAGCTTCCACTATATGAAACCATATACCAACACAGGCTCTAAATAAGTTCAAGAACTTAGTCTCCTTCTGACTGCAGCTCTCGTGTACCAGTGAGGGGCCCCGCAGAACGGTAGGAACCTGAGCCTTACAAAAGTTTCTGACAGGCCGAGGGCCACTTAACAACTTTTCAGTGCATCTGTATGAGTGTGTTAATATAGAAAATTCCAAAATGAACACTCCACTATCAGCTTCTCAAGTAGTGGATAAATATTTACAACTCTGTCAAATCCTCTGTTATTCGTGTATGGCATATAGGTTTAATTGTCATGATAGTGAGCAAATTGCATAAGGAACAGTACAAACGTTAGTATTGCCTTGCCCAACAGTGCATTTTAGCTCTGTTAATGGTCAATAACGCGTCAAGCCAGGTTCACTTCTTCGTAGTTATAGAACATTTTGTTCCGCCACAGTTGAGTCTAAGTAACAGGTCTTTCTGTAAACCAGCTTAAATCTCCCCTGTACTTCCACAGCCATACTCATTGGATCTCCAGCAGAGATCTGAGGCTGCCGGCTGAACCTGTCTATGCCTGCTGCCTTGCACTCGAAGCATCCGCAACCTGGAGCTACCCCTTATCTACCTTATGCCCATAGTCCCATCCACCTCATCTCTGCAGACCTGATGCTGTATTACACAAAGTGCCCCGGGAGCGCAACGGCCGTTTGTGCCCGCTTTGCGTGCCCTGGTGCACTTTGGTATTACAGATGGGGCTGCAGATGCGTGTTATGCCCCTTTTGCAATACCGATAGCGCTGGCGCGCATAAAGCGCCAGCGCTATCTTCAGAGGGCATTTCCTCGTTTCCATGGGGATGTGCCCCATGCAAATGAGGGAACCCCTTTGCCTCTGCGCCGTATTAGACGTAGGCGCAGATGCAAAGAAGCTTTCAGGAGTTGCACTGACAGGGGATGACCTAAAAGGTGTCACACTGTCAGTGCACCCCCTGATATCAGCCTTCTTGAGTGGGAAAAGGGGGTCCCATGGACCCCCAGATATCCCCTTGCAGGCAGGTGCAGTCACTAACTGCACCCGCCGGCAAGAGGATCTCTAATCCCCCTTCAAAGTGCAGGTGGGTTTGGGTTGCCGTCTGCTCTGGGAAAACTGGGAGTGGCTTCAAAGCAGCCGCTCTGTTTATCCCAAGAATGCGCTGCCACCAGGGAAGCGCGAGTTCGCGGCTGCTTTGAAGACAGCGCATTCTATGTAATAGGGTGCACTTTCCCTGTTTGCGCCCAGTACTCCTGTTTTAAGGTGTGCCAGGCTGCAAACAGGAAAGCACTCCCGATATATAATAGAGCCCATGGTGTTTAATGCGCATTAGTGGGCAGAGTGGAGCTAGGAAGCGAATTGGGGCCGTTTTACAATATCCACGAATACTGGAATTCTGCGGCAATGAAGACCAAATTATGCAACAGGAAAAAGCAATGACATACAGCTCATTCTGTAGCTGTATCATTTAGCTATTTTGACACTTTAGCCCAGCCTAATTTCTAGTTTAACAACTGAATAAACCAATCAGCAACTGAACAGTGACTAACGTTTCCAAAGTGTTAGTCACTTATGGTACCACACGTCATGCTTTCATAAGTAACTTTTGACGTGTTTGAGGCAGAAATAACACTTTGTTTTGTAAAAGTATGCAAAATATGAAGCAGATGGTTTATTATGTGGCTAATATGGGGAATCCACACTTGGAAATAGAGTAGTTGCAGAATCGCATAATTCCATTGTTCAAGTTCAAAGTACTTTATTTGGTTATAGATATAACCATAAAACCATATAGCATATAATTACATATACACTAAAGTTTTAACAGAAGATTTCTTAAAAGTGACACATTTTCCTTCTGAGCAAACTGTTACAAAACATCCAAGGTAGTTGGCTTACACAATATAAAATCATAAAAGGCGCTAGAACTGTAACGACAGATAAAATTGTATAGAAACTCTTTGGGTCTAAAAAGACTAGGTAACATAGGTTGTAGTTATAGTTCTTTACATATTAGGCACAAAATAATGGAGTTCCTGAGGGATAATGTCCATATACATTCGATCCCACTAATCTAAACCAGAAAGTAAATCAAAGCGGTTGGAAATAGGAATGTTATAACCACTCAATGCAAGGCCTCTACTGCCCATCAGGTAGTTACTCTCTGCATTTGATTTTAATGGTGGGAGGTATGATGTACTGGGGTAAAAGTCACGCAGTTCCCAAGTTACAATAGGGCCGTCTTCTATTTATTTCTTATTTTTTATTTTAAGTACTTTGGCCGGAGCGGATTAGGCGCGAGTATCGAGGAAACGCCGACTGGGGATATCGAATGGGACCCCCACAGGGAACTACCTGAATGTGACTACCTCGCCAGAGTCGATTAGGGATCTTCAAATTCAGATGAGTGACAGTGAATAATACGAACCTTCAAAATATTTTAAGGTTATAATTCAGCAAGAAACTGCACAGCTCACGGTTACTACTGACGAAAAATAAAAAATAAGAAATAATAGAGAAAATAGAAAAATCTTCAGGAAGGCTTTCACAAGGTGCATTCCCTTTGGAAGATAAAAGGCAACTACCTTTCTGAAATTGACATCTGGTGATCTCATATATTCACCGACATCCAGACATAGGATACAGATTTCTATGGTTAACTCTTGATCCCGGCTCAGGAAATCGTTACACTTGTCATCTATCATCACTGCCCTGAAGAAGTTCCTCTTGAAGGAACGAAACGCGTTGGCTGGCTTTTCGATTTGAAAATTAAAAGAATCCTGAACACTTGCTTGCAATTTTGGACTCAGCGTTCTCTTATTTGGACTATTTCCTTTCGAACATAGACTCCTTCACCGATACATGGTGTAATTTTGACGGTTAAAGTGGTGCATTTCGGAACTTGTAGTAAATCTTGTGTTTACCCAAAGCTGTTGGGTTATACTCTCTGGACAGGGAGTATTCCGAACATTGCACACGATCTGAAAGACAATTCAAATGCAAATATTGGAAACAGTTGGATTGGTGCTTGTAGGGTGTTAAAAGTGGTCCACTGTCCACATTGTGTTTTTGAAAAGTTTGCAGCCAAATCCTCAGCCAGCTTCTTTCTCACTTAACAGACCAAGTATGAGGCTTATGGGAAGGATGGGTGTAAAGGTACCTTGCTTGGGCTGTATGCCTGACTTGAACATTTCAGAGAACTAAGATGACAGGTGGTTAAATGCTCCTTCCTGATGTATTCTGTGATGTGTAGACCACAAATTCCCAGCAAGGCCAGCAGAGACAGTCCGTAAATTGAGTACCATTGAATTGGATTATAATACCTGTTGTATTCAGTGATTATAGGTAGCTAAACTGAGGTATGAATCGCTATAGAAAAAAAATAAATTTTACTTACCCGTAATGGAACAGAACTCAAATAGGTTAGATTTCATATTGTTTAATTTATGTATGAAGTTGCTCGTTCTTCTCTGTAGAACTTTGTGCTAGCTGTTTAGCCTTCTTTGCACTTCTACCTTATGTAGGCTGGCTCGCAATCTGTAATGTCCATAAGATTACATACTGCCGCTACACAAAGCATCCGAATAGCTGAGTAGATAGTGGATCAATGCAGACCCACGTTACAGTCATGGAGTGCACAGGTGGCAGTACACAAAGACTTTTGTTCCCTATTATCGTCCATTGTAAAGATATGGACTCCTACTGAAAAGTCGATGGATGGTTGTGACTGGGCCTTGGTGATTTTGAACATGTAATGCTCAGTTTGCCTGATAAATGTTGAAAATATTTGCACGTTGTCAAAGTGGTTCAGTGAAGCGGAAGCTAATCTCTGGTTTGAACAAATAGTAAATATTTGACGTTATTATGAAGGTTTGTTGTCTGTGACGCTGTTCGTCACCTGTGATACCTTCGTTGCCTTGGCTAATATTTACTCATTCGTAGGGGCCGCCTCTAGGATATTGTGAGCTATAGTCTGAGGGGTAAAGAGGAGTGTGGGTGTTGTCACTGGTTTGTTGTACTGGACGTTTTATCTGTGTTTTAGCAGGACTCCATGATGGATTGTTTGTCAGTCTGTAGAATGCTGTCATATCCTACCTACTCCACAGACATTGGCTGTGGAGCGAATGTTAGACATGCTCTTTGTAACCTACTCTAGCACTAACGGAATAGTTTCACTGTTTGCTAGTTTCCTTGCAGCCTTTCGTTTCTTATAATGTGGAATTTGTGGAGCACACATGGTGCAGGTCTGATGGCCCTGCGTTGTTCCAGTTGTGTGCTGTTGTCTGTGGTTCACTTGAACCCTGCACAAGAAGTTTTCTCCCTTCAGAATCTTTAAAGTTGTACAAGAACCTCTTGTAATTTGATTGAAGCTACTCTTTAATTTAGGATCATAATATTGTTCTGTTTGTGTTCTCTTCTATTTTGATGTTACTTTTAAACTTGTGCTATTAAAATGAGCTGAACCAGGGCAGTTCAGTAGTGGCAGTTTAGTGGGTGATGCAGCAAGTCTTTGCACCCTCAAATCTTGCTAGATTCAACTGTTGGTGAACTTACTTTACTGGGAGCTTTCCGATGTGTGCAACACCCGGTGATTCGTTTATAAAGTGATTACTAATTTGTGCACGACGGGCAAGAAATTCAAATAAAGGCTTTCCAATTTCACTGGGAAGTGGTGGATGGGTGTGGAATGGAAGATAAAGATTTGCACACATGGTGGTTCTGTCCCAATCTGCGCCATTTATGAAAGAAGTGCTGAGAGATATCATAAGAAAGTTTGGGCACTCAAGACGCCCGTCTCTGATTATCAAGGCTTAAGAAGTGCCCTAGAAAATGTGTCCATATATGGTTAAATTATGATGATCCATCGCCTGATGGCAACCAAAATGATAATTAATTTCTGCTGGAAGAGAGTGTATCCACCATCTGTTAAGTCATGCTTTTAACATAGTTGGAAAATGTTGTCTACCTAAATACACCTGATCTTTATCAGCGATGAGATTAAGGGGTTTGGAAAGACTTTCCACACACTTTTGAACTGTCTTTGGAGACACGTACCAGAGTTGTGATACCTGAGGTATTGGTGCTCTATTGGGTTGAGTAAGACATTTGATTAGGGGTTCACGTGGGCAGGGCAAAAGGGGGCTAGATCCAGTGGCATTGGTCCCTTTTCGTGTCTCAGAGGCTCTACACTTGTCTGGATATGTTCTTTTTGTTTGGTGGAAGCACATTCGAGGGGGATTTGATTTGTGATTATGTAAAAACATCTTGTTTTGCTCTCGGTTAGGCAAACATCATTTCTTGAATTTTTTTCTAGTCACTTTTACTAAATATATATATATGCTTTTTATGTTTGATAATCGTAGTTTAAAAATATAAATGCTAATCTGGTCTAAGTGATTTGATTTAAAAAAAACACGGCATGCTGACTGTTTTCTCTGGAAGAATAGTGTCTGGCTCATCATTTTCGAGATAGCTTTCATAAAATCGAATAAATTGATCGAACATGCCAAAAATACTTCTCTTCTTTTCATACCTATCTAAAACTTTTGATTACATTTTTTTTCAAAGTTGTTCATGTTAAACTGTGGGTCATTTGCAGAGGCAGCTTTGTGCCCAAGTTAGATAGGACTGTTTTAGTCAATTTTGTGTCAAGATTTTTCCTGCTAGCTTTCTTCTAGTTAAACTTTCATCTTATTTGTCCATTATGTTTACCCTACATCTTTACTAAAGGTCCCATATGATTAGTGACTGCCTTGTTTAGGTTACGTTTTTTACAGGGCTTAAATCCAGATTGTTTTTAACCTGATTCATAAAGGTTTGTACAATAATGCAATCCCCCACTATCTCGCCAAAGGCTCGTCCTCTTCTAACTTGCATAGGTCTCTAGTTCTCCCATCACTAACAGTGAAAATCAATACCTTTAAATACAGCGTCTGAAAGGTTCAGGATTTCTGATTTGAAGGCAGTGGTCCAACTCATCTTCACATTAATGATCGACCGATCAAACCAAGTCTTGCATGTGGCCCCCTTCCTGCTTGTGCAGCTACGTATAGAAACTTGGATAGATGCCTTTGAATTATACATCTCTTATGAGTTTATTATGCCGAATAGTTAAAGGAGTTCCAATTTGCATAACAGTGTTAAGTAAGTCCCTTTAGCTGTGTCTCCTGCAATGGAGCAATCTTATGCTTCTGTTTCTAGGAGACACTTTGCTGGTTGCGTGGTCCCTTCCCCATTCTTTGTTTTTTGGTCTGGATTGACCTTTTTAGCTGTCTGCATGACCCATTGGTACCAACTTTTTTTAAATGTACACATAGTGAGCTTTTTCTCCCCTCACTAAAGTACTGGCTGCTTAGTGTATCGTTATGCCTCCTATGATGCATTTGCACTGCAGTGCATAAGAGTTTTTTTACATCTCCAGAAGTACACAGAATCATCTACCATTACATGCTTTATTTATTAGAAAGTGTTTAGTCAGGACTTGAGAGTGTCCTGTGGGCAATTAGTTCTTGTTAAAAGGGATATTGCTGCCTGAACGCATTAAAACATGTTGCTGTCTGATTTGGAGGGTTCTACACTGCAGTTAAGATACAACAGAACACACCTGTGCACTGATGGAACAAATTGTTAGCTCTCCCGTAGTATAGAGAGGGTCGGTACAAGTGAAGATGTTTGTTATGTGCTTTCTTAATGCCTTTTTTTAAACCATTTGTAATGTATAAAAAGTGTTAAATTCAATATAAGTATTAGAAAATAATATATTTTTTTACTGTAGATACAAATACCAGTATATATAGCCCATTACCCATTTCCCCTGCCTTGTCTTCAGAAAGGGGAGAGTTGGAGGTTTAATTCGGAAAAGGCAGAGAAATAAGTATATTTTAGTTAGGGGCCTCGGCTGCGTTTTTATGTGGGATGGTGATTGCATAATACATTAAGAAGGGTATGTCTATGTCTAAGCCTGATTGACCTCTCTGAAACTGAGAAAGGCAGGCTTTGTAAAAGGCAATCCTAGGTCAATGGCAGAAGCAAGTATTGCTGGGAAACTAATAAACTATGTGAGCAGCAGTGAAATTCTTATGCATATTGAAGGGACTGCTTAAAATAGAAGCTCCTGAAGTTTGTGACTTGTCAGTGTGCTGTCGGGATGCAACGGCTCCTTTAAGTGTGTGTTTGCACGGAAGAGGGATAGTCTTGATTAACTTGTTCTTATTTTTGTAGTTTAGACCGGAACTGATAGACATGTTTCAAATTCTTTTTCTCATTGTGTTTTATATTTTTTGATTGTTCTTAAGGGTTTAAAGAACTTTTACAATAAAGGTTACTTACAGCGAGGGCTGTTTTAAGTAATTGTAGATTAAGTGCAGTAAAGAATACATGTAAACAATTGGGATATTTGTAGGGTTTTCCAATAGTCAAACCTAAGGAAAATTAGACGAGTAAGGCATATATGTATGTTTTCGGTATTTATGTAGCTCAAACTTTGCCAAAAAGGCAGCAAAGCGCTGTATAGTATCGAAGGCAAGCATACACTAGAGTGGTCAGAGGGGGAGCTAGTTATTGAATTTTTACTATGTGGTGAGCAATAACAGGTACTAAATACTGCATTGTTTTTAACTTGGCTAGCCTGTTTTGGGCAAGATCATGTAACATAGTCAAGTGGTGAAGCTTTGATTAGAACTTGGGCCTTCCCACAAAACGCAGCTTAGTCTCAGCCTAGAACAAAGGCAATGCGTGCAATATTCTGGTTTATACTCCCTTTTTATAGACGTAAAGCTACTCAAATCTTTGGTTTTCTGTTTCACACCATTCAGTATCTGGGCAGAGGACGGGGGTTTATTGGGGCCTCCATGAGTTCTGCAGGAGGCGTCAAGTGGCTGACTCTACAACTGATGGCCTAGTGTGCCCTGCCAGCATGACACACATGGGCGTCCGAAGGGGGGGCAAGGAGGGGTGCTTGCCCCTCCTGTAGCGCCTCTCCTTGCCCCCGCACGCCCATGTGCACAAATGCATCCTGGAGGGAGGCCTGACGATGGGGCTCATCCTCAGGCAGGACATCATCCAACCGTCCGCCTTAATTTTAGGCATTGCAGTGAACAGAGCTGTTCCCTGCAAAAGGCCTCAGCTCCCTGATGGGGTCGCCTTGCACTCCTCTGAGCACTGCGGATGCACATGATGACACACCTGACATTTTAGAGTGGGCAGTGTGGGCTGGTTACTGTTTCAGGCCCAATGCTACTTGCTGCCGAGACATCATGCCTGCCTCCCTTTGCCAAGGTTCTTTGGCGAATTAGTGGTAGCTGTTGTGTCTCGACCAGGTGAAGTATGATTTGTTATATTTCATTTATTTTTTGTGTTTTCTAAAGCGCGTACATGACCATCAAGTTAGCGCTGTACATAGAGAGCTCTGAATAGGGTTACATTACAGACAGGATCCTAGTCATTTAAGATATGCTGTATATACATAGGGTTCCAAGAGTAAGGTCGCAAACAAATGTGTATTGTAGTGTAATTGCATTTATATAGTGCTTACTTATCCTGAAGAGGCGTCAAAGCACTTTTTCGGCAGGTAGCATGCTACTCCGTAACCTATAAGGAATAGTAGTGAATTAGTATAGTGAAATATGAAATTAATTTGAGTGGTGGACATGTTAGTTTGTTATTTGGATTGAGAAGGATAGTGGAGGGATAGGAGAGAGAAACAAGTTTGCATTTATGTAGTGCTTGCTACCCCTGATGGGGTGTTCAATCACTATTTCGTTGAGTAGCACGCTACTCCAGAACCCATAAAGGATTAGTGGTGAATTAGTATAGTGAACAAAGAAATAACAGTGCTCGACTATGATCGCCAACTAAAGCTTCCTAGTTTGATGTAAGGAGGCTGCATCTATAATAAGTACAGTGACAAGTGAAAGATTACCTGATTCAAGAGGCAAGCTAACAGTGGCCAAGAACCAAAGCCCACCAAACTCCTCAATAGCCAACGAAACAAATACATGAGGCCCATTATAAATTGAACATATAGAAAGGGTGACTAACAAATTGGATATCAGGGTTACCATTCTGATTTCGGAATAATATTCATAAATTCTAGCTCTTTTTGAGGGTATGTGGAAGGGGTGTTGTTCAACCTAGTTTCACCTAGTGGTTTTCTCTTCAGTATCCACTGTGCGTTCGCTGCATGCAATAATGCCAACACTTGTAATTTCCTTTTGTGCAGAAACTCCTGTTTCTCCAGTATTAGGGTGTCTTTCATAGATTCACATGCTTGAATATCCCCCGTCGTCGGAGTGGGAGTCCCACGGTAAATAAAATAGCAATAATAATATTATATATATATATATATATATATATATATATATATATATATATATATATATATATATATATATATATATATATATATATAATATATAATAAAAAAGCATAACAAGCCTACACATATTTCTACATAGGAATGCATGGAAAAGGAAAAAAGGAAAAAACCATTTGCAGTCTATCATTGTCATTATGTTGGTCCAAACCACAGCCAATCAGGCGCCAGCAACCCTCTAGAACCTTCTCCTCAGAGCTCAGCACCTCAGATTTTCTACCGCACGTCGTGTGAAGGGAGTCTCCCTGAGCTCTGCTCAGTTTTCTTCAATTTTCTTCAAATTTTCTTCAATTTTTTCTTCTTAATATCAAAGTTTTGTAATGTCTTCAGACCTTGTGTCACTTGTGGGAAGCTGAGACCTTTTCCTGTGAACCCTCATGAAGAGTATATGGACAACTCTTTGCCGGTCTCTGACATGGTAAGGGGAGAAGGGGTTGTTCTTGTGCTTAGACTGTACCCCCCTCACCAGCAGAAGTAACATCACAATTAAGGGGTCTCTGGCCTTCTTTGAGTCTGCCTCCCACATCTACGCCCACGAGATTTACTCTGAGGCGTCTAGACTCACTCTGCGCACTTTTCTACATGAAAATGTGCCAGCTTGTCGACGATACGGTCAATGTACCCTCTGACGACAATCTCTGCCGTCACTGTTGCTCTGCAACGACAACGCCTCCAGGCATGCGTCGACGACTATGATGACAGTGCCCTCTTGTAGTCTACAGGCTCGTAGACCACTGGGAGTTTTTGTCGATGGTAAATTTCTTCGACAGTTGGCCTCGTCCACGGTAGGTTCGTCGACGGTGGGCCTGTCGACGGTGGCCTCGTCGACGGTGGCCTCGTCGACGGTGGCCTCGTCGACGGTGGCCTCGTCGACGGTAGGCTCGTCGACGGTGGCCTCGTCGACGGTAGGCTCGTCGACGGTAGGCTCGTCGACGGTGAGCTCCGTAGACGGTGGGCTCCGTAGACGGTGGGCTCCGTAGACGGTGGGCTCCGTAGACGGTGGGCTCCGTAGACGGTGGGCTCCGTAGACGGTGGGCTCCGTAGACGATGAGCTCCGTAGACGGTGGGCTCCGTAGACGGTGAGGGAGCTCCGTAGACGGTGAGGGAGCTCCGCAGACGGTGAGGGAGCTCCGCAGACGGTGAGGGAGCTCCGCAGACGGTGAGGGAGCTCCGCAGACGGTGAGGGAGCTCCGCAGACTGTGAGGGAGCTCCGCAGACGGTGAGGGAGCTCCGCAGACGGTGAGGGAGCTCCGCAGACGGTGAGGGAGCTCCGCAGACGGTGAGGGAGCTCCGCAGACGGCGAGGGAGCTCCGCAGACGGCGAGGGAGCTCCGCAGACGGTGAGGGAGCTCCGCAGACGGTGAGGGAGCTCCGCAGACGGTGAGGGAGCTCCGTAGACGGTGAGGGAGCTCCGTAGACGGTGAGCTCTGTAGACGGTGAGCTTCGTCAACATTCAGCTTTGATGCCAGTTGGCTTCGTTGACGGATGACCCTGTCAACTGTTGGATTCGTTGACGGTTGAGTCCGTTGACAGTTGGTTTCACACACTGTTGACTTTTATGCACAATGTTTTTCGGTAGACGATTATCTCGTCGACTGCAGCTTTCTGCTACATCCACGTGATGGCGCGATGGCTTTTTACTCCTGCTATTATTCTTCTTGGACAGCACATAGCCGTATGAGCATGTTTTTTCTTCAGATCAGAAATATGTATTTCTGACAGCAAGGCTGCCACGGCCTGTACCATGGCGGGATTACGTCTTCTCTTATAACTGGAGTTCTATTGCATTCACCTCCGGTGAATATTGGAAGTTTTCCCTCCTTATGAAGAGAGCGACTAATCGTTTTCCCTTTTTCCCCTCGTCCTGGGGTAACTTCAGAAACAAGTTCATTCAGTTCCTATCATAGACTGTATTTAGCAAGAAGGTGTTAGACTCATACAGAGGCCAAACTCTGAGCCGGCGGTTTGTTTTCCACGCCTCGACAAGAAATGAGAAGCTCCCCACTATTCAGCCTACCCTGAGTCAGTCATTACTCAGGCGGCACAGCGATTATCTTGCAAGTCAGTTGGGCAGGTATGCCACCAGATGTGCTCTGACATGTTGGCGCCAGTAGAACTTATTCCAGAATCCTTCAAGCCTCACGCTTTGAAGATCCTGCAAGAGGGAGAGGGAGAGAGAAAGATAGAGATAGAGAGAGAGAGAGAGAGAAGTGCATCAGAAATGATACACTGTGAAGCGGACATTGCGTGTACAGGTTTTTCCACAGCTCGCTGTAGGGGCAGTCTGGCAAAGACAATTTTGCTTCAATGCTACGTCTTTCGCAGGGAGTTTCAGACTTCAATACTTCACTTGTTCTATTGATTGAGGATCCCTTCTGGCCAGTATGTTGATGAGGCACAGCAGAACATCTTAAAGGACACAGATACTGCCCGCACCTTCGGTATGTAGAATCGCAGCCTTTTCGTGGTGCCGAGAACGTAGCTCCACGTCCTTTGTTTCAAGGGAGTTCCATCCCGTATTGGCTCCTGCAGTCAGAACCAACTGCGTTACGCAAATCAAACGCAGTCATATAGGCACAGTACCAACAGGTCCTACATAGACAATCATCGTACAGCCGAGGCAACTCTTCTAGAAGCAATGGATTACCTGGAACACACCTTTTTTCCCTCCAAAAACGTCAGAGGTCTAATATCTCACTTTTATTCCAATTAGTCAAATTTCCCTCTTTCTACACCTCCAAAGGGACCTCCACCTTCTCTTCTACGGGTGTAGTTTGCGCAAGTGTCTATATGGATACAATCAGGGACTGTCGGAGTGGTTCCGAATCTCCAACAGCGTTAGGGTTTACTCTCAGTTCCTGATCAACAAGCAAATGAGGGAAGTAGCGCATGATTTTGATCTTTGCGCAAACTTTACAAATGTGGTCCCTCAAGACAGTCCTAAAGTTCTTATGCCAGAACGACTTTATAACTACTCTCAACCTCCAGGATGTCTATTTTCATGCGCCAATCCTTCTTAAGCACAGGAAGTGGCTACGCTTTACAATAGGTACAGAACTTATTCAATTAAAGTCCTACCTCTTGGATTTAGGTCCGTTTCACGTGTCTTTACGTAGATGCTGGCACCAGTGGCAGCCTATCTACGTCTGCAAGGCATTTAAATTTATCATTACTGAGACAACTGTATAATAAGGGCTCGCTCTTATTTACAAGCAGTCCAGCACACCCAGACTTATCATTCACTGTTTCAAGACCTGATTTTCAATAAATCATGACAAGTCCCAACTAGTACTAGCTCCGATATCAACGTTTCTCGGAGCATCAATCAATACAAACCTAGCAAAGGTGTTTGTCTCACACGAACGACTGGCTTGCATCTCCCACTTGGTGGTTCTTCTACGTTGGTTGCAGATCTCCAGTTCATTCAAAGATCTCATTCAAATCAATCCTCGGATGCAAGAGGCCTTTTTGTTTGGTGGGTCCAAGAAAGAAATTTGTAGAAGGGGTGTGCGTTTTTTCCTTCAAAAAGCGCCATATTACAGAATCACCACAGACTCATCCCTCGAGGGTTGGGGAGCATATCTTCAAGGGCTGAAGGTCAGCAGGGAATGGAACCCTCAACAAAAGGCTTTGCACATCACTCTGCTAGAGCTAGGTGCCATCTTCTTAGCCCTCAAATCCTTTCGTGTTATCATTCAAGGGGCCATAGTATTGGTTCGCACAGACAATACTTCAAGTATGCATTACTTAAACAAACAGGGAAGAACGAGGTCGGTTCTTCTATCTCCGATCGCCCAAGAGATATGGGCTTGGGCAATATGGCACAGGAGCAAACTCTTGGCTGTTCATGTGCCGGGAGTTGCAAATGTGCTGGCGGACACCCTCAGCAGGTCAACAGGTGTCCAACCACGAATAGGAACTGCATCAGACAACGGCGGATCGAATCTTCCAGCTGTGGGGTCATCCCGATCTAGACCTCTTTGCGACAAAAAGAACAGCAAATGCCTGTTTCTTTGCAAGCTGGCATCCCCACAAGGACTCGCAGGGAAAGGCGTTTTTCGATAAACTGGTCTCAATTATATGCTTACGCCTTTTCCTCCGATATCGTTGGTTCCGAGAGTTCTCCGGAAGATGAAGAAAGAGCCGTGTTGTTTGATTCTCATCGCCCACAGGTGGCCTCGACAATACTGGTTCACCGAACTTCTTGTCCTCTCAGAGTACGATCCAATACAGTTTCGACCAATACCAAATCTCCTCTCCATTCAGTATGGTCAAATTTGCCTTCCGATCCGGCTTCTCTAAAATTAGCAGCTTGGCTCCTTAAGCGCCTTGAATTAGCTCATCTGACTATCTCGGCGGATTGTAAGGAGGTACTGGCTTACACGAGAGCACCTACTGAAATAAAGACATACAGTCTTTAAAAATGTTTTGTTTTTTTTTAAATAAAGAAATCTGCATTTGGTGTTTATCTGCTGGGGTTCACCCATTTCATGCAACGCCGGACTAGATATTACCTTTTTCTTGCACCTGGCAAGATCAGGCTTATCTCATACAACGTTGAAGGTCTTTTTGGCAGCCATTTCAAGGTAACGTCAGGATGGGTCCATCTCTCTTTATTCTTCAAGAATACAACAGTTCTTTAAGGAACTACTCAGAATGTTTCCTCCTGTACGTCGTCCGCCTCCATCATGGCATTTTAATGTAGTATTAGCGCAGCTCATGCGTCACCCATTTGAGCCAATTTTCAGGATGTATTTCAATTTCCTAACATGCAACGTTTGTGCTCTTTGCTAGCATTAACTTCATCTGAAGTGTCTGTGATGTTCAAGCTCTCACTGTCAATTCACCTTTCTGACAATTCACGTCCAATTCTGTGGTGTTACGTACAAACCCAAGGTTTATGCCTAAGGTGCCTTCGGATTTTCACCTGAATGAACTAGTTATCTTAAAGAAGTTTTTTTCCTATTCCCCAATCCCCTGCGGAGAGGGCATTACTTACCCTTGGCATCAGAAGATGTTTTAAAATTCTATTTGCAAAGGACCTCTGTCATTCTCAAATCCGATCGACTGTTTATTGCCTATGGATATATACTGCAAGGACAAGCAGAGTCTAAAGGCACCATAGCTAGATGGACTTATGCAGCTGCTGACATTTGCCATCTTAATAGCTTATGGACGTTTCCACTAAGGGCGTCCAGTTCCCAATCCTACTATTGCTCGTGGGGTTTCCTCGGCCATTGCTTTCTGCCATCAACATACACAAGTGGGGAGCGCGGGAGCCACGCTCCACTCCCAGTTGCACTGCTTTCATAGGAACTCCATCCAACCAGTTGCTCAAAGTTAATCAGTATTCCAAGTTAATTCCATTGCTTCAGAACTCTTGCCATTATTATTATGAACTTCTCCACATTAGTTACATCTTGAGTTTTGGAAACTTTTCATATTTAAGTGTGCCCATCCGGACTTCGTCGGAAATACAATCCAAACACAACAGGTGGTTCAGAGCAGCGTCTCTTTTATTTTAGACCCAATGCATTTCGGACTTAAAACCCTTCGTCGGGGGTCACTGTAAAGTCAACAATTTTAAAGATACATCAGTATTAATTGCGCATAATTATCTCTAAACGTACAATTTTTGTATGTAGTGACATATATACAAATCATTTCTATATTCTAACCATCATTGCATCAACGTAATTGCCCTCTTTAAAAACAACATCTTAACTGTTAGAGCTCATGTCACCACCCCTTTAAACTTCCCAGGTTCTTCCTAAAGTCAGAAAATCCACCTCTCTGTATACTACAGGCACTTTAAGTTTCTCTCGTATTTATGTTTTAAAATTATTATCTCATATTCAATTCAAAATTCTGCCATCAACAGGCAGGCAAGCCTCTACAGTCTTCAGTGAGGACCCATCCTACCAGGGCGATATATTCTTCAACTGCCCTGTTTGCCGGTGTGCCGCTGCATCAGATCTGCAGAGCAGCCATGTGGTCAAGCAGGCACACGTTTACGAAATACTACTGCCTGTGTGCCATTAACAAAGCAGACACTGCAGTGGGACAGGCTAGGCTTCGCTATCTTTTTCAATAAGGTGAGCCTCTGTCTTCCCTCCTCCATTATGGTTTACCTTGTTACTGTACGTCTTGCATGATTATAGGCCTATTTGGTCTTATAAGTCTATGCTTGTGTATCATGCTGGGAAGTTTTCTTCGGATATTACTGCTTTCTATTCTATATTCAAGCATGTGAATCTATGAAAGACACCCTAATACTGGAGAAGAACAATTGTTACTTACCTGTAAACAGGTGGTTCTCCAGTATTGGTGTCTTTCATAGATTCGCATGCGACCCACCCTCCTCCCCTCAGAGGCTCTTTTCTCCTCATAGACTCTGTGGTCACTCTTGTGCTCCGAAAATCTGAGGTGCTGAGCTCTGAGGAGAAGGTTCTAGAGGGTTGCTGGCGCCTGATTGTCATTATGTTGGTGGTCCAAACCACAGCCAATGATAGACTGCAAATGGTTTTTTCCTTTTCCATGCATTCCTATGTAGAGATATGTGTAGGCTTGTTATGCCTTTTTTCTATTCCATATTTCAGGGTTTATGTTATATAAAGCATGTGAACCTATGAAAGACACCAATACTGGAGAACCACCTGTTTACAGGTAAGTAACAATTGTTCTTACAACCCAATCAGACTTAAGGGACTAATTATGATTTCATAAGCTATTCATCGTCCAACGGTTCCTAAAACTGGTGGCCAAAAAGTGTTTGCTAAACAAACTGTTCCCTTTGCCTATACCAATGAGAGTATTTCTCATTCGCTTTTGTTATTAAAAGTTGGTCACAGGACTACTATCCCTGTCTGAAATACTGAATCTTCACTGTGGTTTGTTGCCTGTTTTTAGGGTAATACAAGGCCTTTGACAATGACACTCTAATGGTCTCCGAAGGCAGTTAGCCATTTTAGGCACTCCCAGGAGACACATGGTCTTTACCATAGCAAATACAAATGTTGTTGGTCTGGATGTTTGCAGTGAATTACCTTTGATTAGAATGACTATGACAGGTGCTTGTGGTATGTTTTTTAAGAATTAAGTTGTAATGGGTTAAGCTGGGGATTCACCACCTACAGTATCTTTCTTTTATACAGTTTGCATTGGTCCCCTCTAGAACATAAATTCACACCATCACACCCATTGTGAGCATGGCCAATATCATGTCTGTCGGCCATTTGTTCACCGGCAAAAGGTAAAGAGCTAGAGGGTGGCGGTACTGATATGACATTTGAGGCTAAAATTAAGATAGTATCTTCAGATTGGTTTGTGGGAGCAGTGCCACGTGCATCAACAGAATAATATAGATGCATGGCCTCAACTGCATTTAGAACAGCTCCAACTTTTCAATTAATATTGGTTTTAATTGGTTTGTGAATGAAATACAATGGCATAATCTGTATTTTTTTTTATTAATGTGTTTCTGTAGTTTGTATATTGCTTTGCAGTTCAAATCATTGAAAATGCTTATGACGGACCCCCGGCTTCCAGTAATATCGGGGATCCCCAGATTCCAGTAATGGTTCAGTCTGGGTCTGTGTTCCAGTGTACAATAAGTAATAGGGAGAATGATAGTTCTAAGCAAGTTATCTATACTTACTAGTATAAAGAGAGAACAGAAACCTTTTGGCAAGGTAAACTCTGGAACCACAGCGCCAATCCACACACCCAATACATTGTTGGAATCCTCAGGGTGTGTAGATGGACATAGGCGACATAAAATAAAAATAAAACTTAAATTTAAAAATTAAAATTTACAAACAAAGTAGTCCCCTAAAACTAGCGCCGGCCGCGACGTAGCGCTGACCGTCAACTACACGTGCGTGATGACAGGCGGGGAGGAGCGGTGACGAGCGGCGAGGAGTGGCGGTGAAGTCCGGAGCTCGGGGAGGAGTGGCGGCTCGGGTAAGGCGAGGCGGGAGTAGGTCTGGGCAATGTCGGGGTGGGCGGGCCCCGGGAGTGGCAGAGAAGTCCGGAGCGCGGCTCAGGTAAAGCAGAGGCTGGAGGCAGGCGGGCGGGAGGCAGGCGGGCGGGGGCGGTCTAGGCAATGTCGGGGGGGGCCCGGCCGGGACTGCACAAAAGCCGAAAATGCTGCCCCCAGTCCCCTTCTGCCCCGGGGCGGGCTTCTAGTCATGTATAAAGTCCAAAGAGTAAAATAATTGTATACAATAAGAATCGGGTGAATGTCCCTTTCAGAGTAGTTCCCTTAATTCACATGTTTTTTTTCTAGAAATAAAGCTTTAACTTCCTTCTTCAGCAGTCTGAATTGAGTAATTGTTCTTGTTGAGGATGGATGGGAGTTCCATACTTTAGGAGCATATCGGGTAAAAGTGCGGCATTGAGTTTTCCTTTTTTGGAATCTGGCTGGTTCTATTATGAGGGATTTAGCGCTTCTAGATTCTTTTACGCATCCTGAAAGCTTGATTCTGTTTGGCAAGTATTTTGGACCAGAATTGTGTAGAACTTTGGGTCTTATGCATGTAATTTTCGGTTGAATCCTAGCTTTGATTAGGTGCCAGTTGAGAGCTCGGAGTGATGGAGAAATGCAATCATAAGGATGTTTGCAGGTTAACAGTCTTGCTGCTGCATCTATTGTCACTTTTATTGGTGCAAAGCTGACTTTCGTTAGACCTATGAGTGTCAAGTCAAGTCAAGTCAGAGGATTTGTATAGCGCGCTACATACCCGGAGGGTCTCAAGGGGCTTTCTAACACTGTTTTTAGGTCCTCAAGCAGTGTGGAAAGTTGAAGGTTTCTTAGAATGTGCAGATGTAGGTTGGCACTCCCAAATGCAGCTTTTATGTGAGCTTACATATTTAGCTTTGAATATAGTGTGATGGCTAGTGATTTTACAGATTCACTAATAGTTGGGGTGCAATTTAGCGAGATAAGGTTTTGAGACTATAGTTGAGGTAGTTGGTTTTGGAATGTGGGGAGAAGTGAATGAATTCTTATTTTTTTGCAGATTAAGTTTTCGATGGTTGCCGGCCAGCGACTAGTGTTTTCCTCAGAGTGTTGTCTAGTCTCTGGGTATCCTCTTGAGAGGATAGTTTAATATATAGTCGAGTATCATCTGCATACATGTGGGACGATAGTTTGGATTGTATCAGGATTTCAGTGAGTGGTTCCATGTAAAAATTGAAGAGCGTTAGTGAGATTATAGATCCTTGTGGAACACCCCTGTCAATGTCTCTTACATGCAATAGGGTGTTGTTGATTTTGACTCTTTGTTGTCTGTTCTGAAAGAAGGAGGTGAACCAGTGATGGACTGCTCCCGATAGGCCCATTCTGATTTCAAGACTTTCTCTGAGGAGGTCTTGACTGACCGTGTCGAACGTCGAAGATAAATCCAAAAGGATTTATTCTAGTCTAGTTAAGCCTGTATTTCATCTAGAATGTTCATCATGGTGACCTCAGTGTTGTGTCTCAGTCTAAACTTAAGATTCGTGATGATCTAAAGGGTCCAAATTCTTGATATTTTCACATAGTTGATTGTGGATGCATTTTTCTTTCAATTTCGCCAGGAGAGACAGACTTGATACCGGTCAGAAGTTGTTAGTCTTTCTGATTGGCACCCTTTTTTTTAAAATAAGGGGATACTTGGCACATCTTCCGGTAATGTGGGAGGGATTCTTGTTGGAGAAATGCATTCACAATTTTGGTCCATAAGGGTGTAACATATTGCTTGATCACTTTCAGTAGGTGTGAGGGAATGGGATCTTCAAAATGTGTGGTATTTTTCATTGATAGCATGGTTTTCTGGATTTTCCTCAGATATAAGTATGAAACTGTTCCAGAAGGCTCTGTTTTTCCTTGGGATATTTGGGGAATGTTGGTCAGTATATATGTTGTGTGTTGAGAGTGGGGTTGGTGATTCCCTAGGTTGGGTACTTGCTAAGCTGAAAATACAGTTGCTTATGGTTGCGATGTTGTCTTTAAAGAAAGTTGTTTGTACCTAGATGAGTCAACTGGATACACCCTTTGGACTGCCGAAGTGTCTAACCTGGCATGGGCTCCGACATAGAAAGACGCATGCACACAAGTTGTATTGTAGGGTGGGGGGGTATGAGTTTACCTGCTCTGATGGGACACCCTATGCACTCTCCCAGCATGCTGCAATAGGCTGCTTTACTCGAGCACAATTGTTTAGTGCCTGGGCTTAAACTCTTCTTTTGGGGGAGGGGGGTGAGGTACTGTCATACTAGCCTTCTTGTATGAAAACGTGATTCGATTCCTCACGAGTGGTAATAAGCACTATATAAATGCAATTTCAATAAAAACGTTTAACGTGGTAATATGCTGCTGCCTGCTCAATGAAATTAAGTTCCTTGAAAGGATTTTATTTACAGTTTATTTGTTAAAATTCCCCCCAAACTTTTGGTCGTACTGCGGTTCAAATATTCCCATTGACCGTCCATTGTATTCTTTCTCCCTTGAGGGTGGCCCCTATTTGTTCCTTAAAGGCTGCTTCGTCACATTTGTATTTATTTATTGTATGTGGTTTTATATAGCGCAGACTTTACCCAAAGGTGTCAGAGCGCTTCACAATAGGAACAGTAATAATATATGAGGAGAAAATGACAGGTGAGCATGTTGATGTGCCTCCACCAGAGCAATGCACGGAGCTGCGCTTGCTTTCATACTTAGTTGGGACGGTGAAAGTGCCACAGCTGGACTGGTGTTCAGGTCAGCGTAATAGACTTTGTCAGCTAGCGGGAATTTGACTCACTTGCAATATCATCTCGATTTGCGTTTTTGTATTTGTCACGTACGTATTTTCCGTTAACGTTACACTTTGCAAAGCAGTTTGTCGCACCTGGGTTTGGTTCCCCTTCGAATAGGGTGTACAGACGGGGAAGAAACCGCCCAGAGACCATCCATTTTCCTCCATGGCCCCTTAGCCCGCCTGCAAGCATTGGAAATGAGTTAAACAGTACCAGGATCTGTTACCACCACTGACCGTTGCGCCATTTGCTGAAGGACACCCTGTGAGCTAATTTTAGACCCATAAAAATCTATTTCCTGATTAGCAAAGCAGCTCTGGATAAGGGCGGAAAGCCCCGGAGGATACAGGCCATAAATACCAAAGTCCTTGGGGGTAACAGCCTGTAAAGATGTCAGAAATTGGTGCTTAATGAACAAAGGAGTGCTCCTTCTTACAAGATGTGCGGCCCTCTGGGCAGTAAACCTGGTTCACGCACAGCTAGTTCTCGTTTTCCTGCCTAAGGCCTTTTTGCTGGCTCTTGGTTTGGTGGCATTTTTCCCCCCACTTTTCACTTTCAATTATTTGTCCTCTGTTCCAAATGAAGGATAATGTAAGCATCGAGTCCACGATTGTGCTACTGCTGAGGAGAGTCGAGGGAATCCTTGCTTATTTGTTGCAAAATCCATGTGCACGTAAATAGCATGTTGACTGTTGGACCTACAAGAACAGGACATTTGTGATGCTTTATTTTCACCATTGTCACCCCGCCCCACCCCCACCCCCTCTAAAAATGCGAGAGAGCTGTGCATGGTGTTAATGTAATCGGGGAAGAGGATGTGGTCTCACGGCTATAGACTGCCGACTTTGGAGCTGGGAAACCAAGATTCGAGCCTCGGGGTCGACTCCAGATTCTGTGATTCTGGGCAAATCATTTAATCTCCCTGCGCCTACCAACAAAACACGTGTCCTGGTGTAGTATCGTTACTGGTGCTCATGTAAAGCATTCCAGTACCTTCGGGTCGAGTTCGCGCTATGTAAATCTGCAAAAAAAAAAATACTATCGCTCGAAAGGTGCATCCATTCACTCCCAGTGCCCATATAGTCACATGGGGTTACTTTCGGGGTTGTTTGCTCTGGCCCCACACATTCAAAGGTGCCAGCATTACTTAAACACCAAGCAAACCAAAAACAGTGTATAGCAATCTCTCCACCAGGCTTGTAAAGCAGGACCCTGACAGCCCCTGCAGTGCAGAGGGCCCCATCCCTTTTTGAAAGGACCCCCATTCGACTTAAAAACTGCTCATGCCTCTGACATACATGTTCTGACTGATGGGTTCTTGCACTGATGCTACCTCTTACATAGGCGAAGAAAGACTACACTGTAGTTTTTATTCTGACTCCCACAACTATTCACGGGCTGGAGGTTCACGTATCCATTTACTCTTAGAATTTTCTTCAGTGGTTCCAGTGCACTACATCATCTCTCAATTCTATAAACGAATTGGTGTGTTTCATTTTTTGCTTTTTATTTAATATTTATTTTTACTTATTTAAAAAGCGCACACCTCATCCCCAAGGGAACATCATAGTGCTATAACCAAACTGAAAAATTCTGCAAATAAACGCCCTTTAAAGAGGATACAACCACGTTTTAAAATTTTTGCAAAACACAAAAATATCCTCCACAAGACCTATACCTAAAGGAAGAGAGTTCCAATGAAGTGCGGCTAAATGACCGAAATAACGGCCACCCAACCTAGCTTTCCTAATTCGGGTACAACGAATCAGGGCTTGCTGGGAAAAATGCAGCACTCTACTAGGCGTACAGAAGCTCACCTTGCCACGTAAAATAGCAGGTACTGCCTAGTGAAGGACCTTATGCACATAGCAAAGTATTTTAAACCTGCCTCTCTTCGGTCCACGGTGCCAGTGTCACTAATTGAGACAAGCAGTGCTGAACTCCTTCCTGGGCTGTTTGAGAATAGTCTAGCAGCTACATTCTGAATAAGCAGCAAATAACTGAAAATATAGTCAGCCATTCCTAAATATAATGCATTGCCATAATCCAGTCTGCTCAGAATGACTACCTGCAGGACTGTCCTGCTCCAAACCCTGCTCCAAACTAGAGGAATCCATCTGAATAGCTTCCTCAAAATGCGTAAGAAACAAAAGCACCTTCCACACACTGGTTTTACCTGGTCCTTTTTAGAAAAAGAGTCATTTAATAGGACTCCAAAAATTATTAGCGACTGTTGTAGGCCAAGGTAGATAGGCCTCCAGGTGTCATTATAGACTTCATCCGCCTCTCCGAACAGGATTTGATTTTTTTTTTTCTGCATTCAGCTTCAAGCAATGAGAACGCATCCAGAAAGACACATCCGAGAGACAGCCCAGAAGATGTTCACAAACTTGAGGCTTATTCTTATCCATGGTAATAACAAGCTGGGTGTCACCCGCATAAGAAAATATCTCATAGTCCCAAGATGTAACCATGTTCACCAAGGGGGTGACCTAGACATTAAACAAAAACAGACTTAAAGATGACCCTTGTGTAACACCACACTTAATCTACAATGGGGTAGATTTACACGGAGCCAAATGAACAGAATAAGAACTGCTCTGAACCATTGAAGAGTGGTGGATTGCAAGCCTGTTTCATAGAGCCCACAAACTAGATGGAAGTGAGAGACCGTATTGAAAGCAGCATACAGGTCCAAAAGGATCAAGGCAACGGCTTTGCCTTGATCTGCCTCTGATCTAATTCTGTCAACCACCGCTGGCAGGATGGACTCTGTGCAATTATTTGCTCTAAGGCCGTTTGGGAAGTGTTCAGAATGTTGTTGGCTTCCAGAAATTGTGTTAGGTGGGTATTAACTTTCCTTTCCAACACGTTTGCCAAATAAGGCAGTAGGGAGACAGGACGATAGTTGGAAAATACACTGGCCTCTGGCCTAGTGTAAACAACCAGGTAATACAAGGACTTGGGACGAGGACAAGTCTAGAGAAGATAAAATGGGGATAGTGATCCAAAGGAGATCACGACGTCACCTCCATTATGGGCTTTTCCTCAAATTTCTGGTTAATCTCCTGGAATTCACCCTGGTGAATAGACGTTCATGAGTGAGGGCCGACTTCTTCCTGGAAGAAAGCTGTCATGGGGGTTTGAGTCTCAAAAGCAGAGTAGAGCTTATCTATCTTCTCATGGAAAAATTCAGCCAGATCTTCACAGCGCTGAAAAGAAATAAGAATATTTTGATTCAGAGCCACGGGCTGAGATAGTTATTTTGACTATGTTAAAGAGTACCTTGGGAGAAGCTACTATTCTCATCTAGTCTCCTTACCAAATGAGCTTTTTTAGCGATCTTAAGCATTTTGTGATAGGATTTAAAAAAAACCATATTTTATTGGATTATCAAGGTACATATCGAGCCGGAGCTCACGGTAATCTGTTGACGCATCTGATATAACCAAAGTACCTGCATTAGCGATCAAATAAGAACATCTGCAAAACCTGCAGGCAATCCAACAAAAACATGACACAGAGCATTTAAAACCCCACAAGACTAGATTAATTAGCCTATGTTCGAACATCAACTCATTTGTAAGTGTCCGGAGTTGTGGAGGAATTGGCATTGCATAGGGTAACCATTCTATACTGAATCTGTCTGGCAGAGGCAGTAGCTCTATTCCTCAATAGCTCGCCCATGTGGACCATATTTTTCTGTGTTTTGGGGGGCACCCTCTTGCCTGAGATACCACGATCTCTGCCCCATACATGAATCTAAAGCTTTCATCCAGCCACCAAGGATGATGCTTCCACTGCTGTGCGATGTCTCTTGTCCTGGGTGAGGGCCAGGAAAATCAAATGCTGTTTATATGTGTTTCCATCTATTCCATCTGTGCTGTGCAATAAAAAGAGTTACAGCAAACAAGTGGACGGAATGTTGACAATGCAAACATTCTCCCCCAGTCAAAAGATCTGGGTTATATCTATAGTTTTTTGCCCACTAAGCCACCCCAGTTTGGACTCAGCCATATGCAAATCAGTCTTGACCCTGTGACTCATGGGAACAGTCCAGACCGAACTCCAGGCCAGGTCCTCCCTGGACCGGAAACAAGCATCCTGTGACCTGTTACAGGGTATGTCACCCTTCTTCAGCCATAAGTATGCCCAAACGTGGGCTCCAAACTGGGGTGGCGTAGTGGGCAAAATAACAAGGGAGGTAAACCAGATCTTTTGACTGGGGAGAATGTTTGCATTGTCAGCATTCCGTTCATCATTTGTTTGCTGTATCACTTTTCACCCTAAGTGGGAAGGGTATGCCCAGACGTGGGTCCCTTGCTCACTGTGCCACTGAAGAATGATGGATTAAACTGAGATCCTTTGACTATGGGAGAATGTTTGCATTGTCAGCATTCCGTCCATCATTCTTTGGTCTGCCGGCTATGAACCACCCCACCTCTGACCTGTCAATCAGTGACTTTGGGCCTGGGTCTTAGGGCCTGCCTAACTATGTATTTCTGAGTCTGGGTTTTCGTGGAGTTCACAACGAGCGGATTCCTCATTAAAGATGCAGTCTTGTTTTTATAAATGATTGCATAGTTATTCATATTGACATGGGCTTTTAAATTTTAACAGATCCCACTCTAGTAAAATCTTTTCAACTACAATATGTAACCGATACTTTTTGACAGTCACTTTTATCAGAGACTGCTCTTCGGTTTTGAAAATTATTACTTTCCAGTTTAAGGTCTGCGTTTTTACAGTAGGAAATCCCCAATTGCACGGAACCACACACAAACAGGAACACAATAAAAACTGGCAGCAACGATGTGCACAATCTGGAAAGATACAGCGATAGCCAGTAGAAACAATTAGAGAACTACTCCTGCTCAGGGTCATCTCCCTCCTCACGCATGTTTCTTTGTAAACAATGCTGTGCTTGGTTGACAAGAGTCAATGTCCCATGATTATACAGGTCATTCCCTGGGATAAATGTACAGCAGGATGCACCAATCTTGGCACACACCCCTCCCTCCATTGCGGTCATTAAGTCTAGCACATAGTGATGCTTCATCACTATGAGGCAGATTGCTCTCAGTTCTTCCTTGATCAAATTAAGGCCGAGCTCAGTGCTGCTCATCATTTTAAGCATTTCCCATCTGGTTATTTGGAGCCAGAGGGCCCTGGCTTTTTTCTGCATGGTGTATAAGGGTATGGATCCTCCCGCTGATACTTGTGAGTCCGAGAACAGTCTGAATTATTTTGGAATGTCCTTGTACTTAGCCCAGTTAAAATAATCTGCAATTCTTTTTTCATGAGCTTGATGCAGTAAGTGTGAAAGGCAGCGAGTCTCCTTAGACCCCCAATGCTGCCCGTTGCAGGGTTCCACCTCTAATTCACTTTGGGTACGCTATCAAAATAACGAGGCAAGCACTGGGAACTGGAAGACAAGAAAAAGGTTTATTTCTCATGAGGAGACCACGTCAACTGCAGATACCGGGATGTCTGAGGGAGGTGTTCTACCGATAACTCCTTTGGCTCTTCCTTTTATACAGGTTTGACACAATGCATTTGTTTCATCAACATGGTTACACAAGCTTGGAGTCCGCGCCCTGGGCAGGTTGTCACACAAGCCCAACAGTAATTCTCCTCCCACCCAGGTCAAACAGACAATCTTATCTTGCAGCTGGACCTTGCTTCAGGGTCTAAAACATGTGAGACCAGCCAGATCTAAGAGTCCGTTCTGTTGATTAAAACAGGTCCCATTGTGGGTAAAACAAGTCTTGCTGTTTGCAGTGCAATAAATCATGTTTGCAAGAGTCTTTTTGGTATTTGAAACCTGTTTGTGTAACTAGGTCCAGTGAGAGGCAGATTGACAGAGGGTTTGCCTGTAAACGGAGATAAGAGGAAAAACAAGTTTGTGGCAGCAAATGGCGCTGAGGTTTGTCGTGGCAATAGTTTATAGCCCCCAGCACACATACCAAGTCGGTCAGAGGGATGCTAGTAAGGGCAGGGTGAAACAAAGGTGACCAACAGAGTACAAAATGGCTGCGATAGATACAAATGACTGCAGCTTATGTGCACATAGAAATTTCCACCAGACAAGATGGCGTAGGTAATGTTCACGATTGTCATTTTGCTTTTAACAGCGGGTGCTGGTATAAATCCAACTTTTTCTCTAGGAAGGAGGTTTTAGTTCGAGCCTAGTGTTGCAGCGCATGCGCTGCTCGCTTTGCGAGGCATATTGTAGTAAGGACAGATGTGGAAGTTCCGTGGATGCTCCGTCACAATTTAATTTTTTTATGGGCTGGTGTCAAAGTCTATGGTAAATGCTGGGTTCCGATTGATAATGAGGCTTTTTAGTCCCGCCTTGTTTCCGCCCTGTCTCCCATCAGAACTGGATCTTTTACTTGCGGTGTTACACGGTCTCCTTCATTAGTCGGTAAGCACTATATTTTCTTCACAATGGTGACAGCTCGTCCTCAGACCCCAGTGGTGCCGCGTCCTCCTGACGCCATCTCCCTCTGGCGTCGCCGGGGCCATCCAACGTGTCGCCATTACTTCATGTCGAAATGACCGGCGGGGTTGATCCAGCGGGGAGAGGCCGTATTGACAAAGCCGGGGTGAGAGGCTGTCGGCGGAAAACCAGAAACCTCCTCGGGAAACCCAGCGGGGCCGAGCGTGTCCTTTATTTTTTTTTAAACCTGCATGCAAAATTAATATTTTATGATCTAGAGATGCTGGTGCTCCGCGGGAGTCCCCAGCTTTTGTCGGGTTGAGGTGATGTGTTACCAGCTGCAAAGGAGGAATGAAAGAGGATGGACATGTCAGATGTGCTGTGTTTATGCGAAACACACAAACACACAGACCAGACAAAGGGGGAGGGGAGCGAGCAGGCGGCTGACATGGCCAGTGCTAGTCCACCCTCCAGAGACCTGCATGACAGAAGGGCATCAGCCTAAACAGCGTAGCTCCGGCTCAGGCGAGGCCTCCGCACCCCATTGTTTCCTTTGTCCCCACCCCACCCGAAATTGTGTTTCCTCCGCCCCTGGTATTGGGTTCACAGATCTAAAACACCAGGGTACCCAGCATCTCCCACCTTTCTTCACGGCCTGGTATCCAGTAATAACGTACACAAGTGTATAGAATGCCAGCTTAAGTGGATCCATTTTAGGATTTTTTGATTCCCAGTTCAGCCCTGTGTACAGTTTTCACCCACATGAAGTGGAGGGGTGGGCCAAAGCCACCTCAAGGATGGGCTCGTTTGTGGCTAGTGTTTCCAAGCAGATGCTGAGCCAGGGCCCAGGTATCGGACTGGAGCCTTCATAGGGTCGCCGGCGTTAGCAGCACCCCAAAATGTTTCATTGTAGAAATGGAGGCAGCTTTTGCATGTTATTCGTGGCCTGCGGGGCCTTCACTATTCCAGTAATGTGGTTCAGAGCTCTGGGCCCTTCTCACTCAGTGTTTACAGCTCCAATGCGGACATGTAAGTACCCCTTATGAGGCAATCGTAGCTACAACTCGCCGCATCCCCCAAAATACAACAGGGCACATCACAAGCACTCATTTAAGTGCCCTCAGTCATTTAGAGAGGCCCCATTCACCTTCAAGGTCAAATGTCTGTGCAGTGTGGGAGACTCATTCTCCTGGGACTCCAATCATTTTACGTTACCCTGCTGGTAGCTCCCCTCTGCTTCTCAGTTTTGGCATGCAAGACATGCACTCATTCCTTAAGGTGCCATTCCAGGCCTGTAGGCCCCCTTCACCCCAAAACAAGCATTTGCAATACAACAGGTCTCGCATTTGCGAGAGTTTGAGCTATTGGCATTGTGAATGACAATTTTTTTTATTTGTGTTTTGAAAAGCTGCAAGAGGTGCGTAAACATGCACTTTGTACTTATAGTCCTTGCTTACGAGAAGCAAGACTGTGGAAATGTACCCCCGTGAGAAAACACTGGCGATGTGTCACCTTCTCGTCCATGGGTCGGAAGAAAGAGATCGGCACTGGAGTGAAGTGAAACAAATCAAGTTTATTAAACAATTATGAGCGGGACCGCGTCCAATCAACACCCTAAAGTGCTGTGGAATGAAGTACCTTGAATACAAAAACCGTAATCCTTATATACTGTTGGTGCAGTGTAATCGTGTGGGAAGGAAAACTGGAATAAACCAGTTTAAGCATGGAAATAGCTTTGGCAAACCAGGGCAGATGGGTGACTAGGTGGTCAGCAGATAAGGAGGGGGAGTAAAAATGTTCATGGCAGCAATAAGTAATCATTTGATAATATCTGAGACCAGGTGCACCGACAGCTGCAGCCCTCCAGCACGTACAGCAGATCGACTATTTCAGAGAGGTCAGCTTAAAGTTGAGGACACAGGCTGGGTGAAAAGGCGAGCAGCAGAGAATAAAATGAATACGACGAAAACAAAATGGATGCAACAGTAGAAATGGCTGCCGCTTATGCTAACATAGAATTTACACTTTTCCACAGATGAGCCTTTTAGCATAAGCTAAGACAGCTTTTGTCCCTTCTAAGGGGCATAGCATATATCCTCAATATCTATTGTCATGAGTCCATATATTTCGCGTTCCGCTGCCAAACTGGCATTTACTTTTTTGACATTCTCTCTAGACGAGATGCAGGCAGTACAGGCAGGAGAACAGAGCATTGGTCCACAAGTGAATACACAAACAACAAAAGAAGATAATAGCTATTAATGTGAACAGGACTGAGAATACTGTCCAACCCCAAACTGAAAGTAAGTCCCAAAACCACCCAGTCCAAGTCCATGTTCCTGGGTCTTGATGTATTTCGGTGGCTATCTTGTGTAGTTTGGAGATGGCCGCATAGACAGATGGTGAATTGTCCGGTATGAAAACACAGCAGCTGGGTCCGATGACACTGCACGCTCCACCTCGGTCAGCTAGAACAACATCTAAAACAAGTCTATTCTGTATAGCAACTATGCGGATTGATGCTTGTTCTTCTGTCAAGTTTCCTAAGGCCGCAGTTGTGTGATTAATCACTGTCTCCGTTGTACGGGTGAGGCGGCGAACCAGCTCGCCGTTTTGTACTGGGCAAACGAAGAAGAAAAATCCTTTATTAAAGTCTGTATATTGCTTCCATGTGGTCTCTGTCTGATCGACTACAGAGACATCAATGGAATGTTTTCCCCTACTACCAACGTGGTGATTGAGCAATTGCACATCTTGGTGGTATGTTAGGGGAGCTAGAAAAACAGGTGGTAGAAGAAAAGCTATGTAACCGGTACCAGATCAGCCTGAAGGTAGGAAGTAGTATGCCTTAGCTCCACACACAAAATAAGTATGACGTGATGTGAGGAAGCGGCTTTGGCCTCTAGTGGACATTTGCAACACTGTAGTACAGTTACTGTGACCCATTAGCACATTGCCTGTACTCTGTGCACAGAGGGGGCCAGTAGTCAGAAAAACAGAGATAACCGGTGGCCCATTTACTTTAGCTGATCTAGCGTTTGGATACACATATTTTGTTGCTGCATTTCCTCTACTATATTCTTCCATCTCCAAGAAGGTCCCCTTTGCTTGTGGGTCCCCATCTTCGTTGGGATAGCATACTTTATTCAGTTTGGCGTTGTCACCCGCATCCCACGTTTCTGAGACATTACATTTATAGTATGCACATAGTGTCTCAAACCAAGCTTGGCATGAGCCATTGTGAGAAAATGGCAGTGGTGGCAACGGGATTCCTCTTAAGTTCTGGTGAGGTGGAATCTTGCCACAAATCCAAGCGTTATTAGCAGTGCTTAGCTGGTGTGTCGGATGCAACATTTGAAGAAATTAATTGTTTCTCAGATTTTGCTGGTACCCCTGTTCATGTTGTGGCAAATCAAAATGATGGTGTTCCTTTGTAGTAGGGGATGTAGCAGTAATGTTGAGCAAGGAAGCTCCAGGCATTATTTCCTCCACTACGCACATTACAGTAGCGATAAGAGCAGCAATTCAAGTCAAACCAAGGATGCAAAGTGTACATCTATTACACATTGTCACAGCAATCCCTTCTTCTCCCTAGGGGAGATTATCTTTCGGCAGACAACAAGAAAGGTAGCGCCCTAAGAGTCCTGAATGAATGTTGGTTTCTTCACTGACGTTGAGACGAGTAGCCACTAATAGGCAGACCCCTCTTTGTAATCAGACTTAACCACTCAAGCCAATGACTTCACTTGTCTCGTTTTGCACTGTAGAACCTTTCTTCTTGGGACAGAGCAGGTACCTGGATGTACCAGGGATAGTGTGATCCGATAAACGTCCTCAGTTCTTTCAGGTGATGCAGCTCGTCCTGCCTCAGTGACCAAGATGTCGCTGTGATCTTTCAAAGCAGTAGGATCCACTAATGCGAGTGGAACCTTCTTTCAGTGGGTGGCATGCGTCCAATTTTTCCTGTTGGTCACTCGGACTGCAGTTCGGGTGGCGAGGAGGACCTGCTCGGGGCCCTTCCTGCCAGGTTCCAGACAATTTGCTCGTTGGAAGACTTTCATCATTACAAAGTCTCCTGGACGCAAGTCCTATCCATCACCTTGCGACCTGTCCGGCAGAGCTGTTGCATATCCAACACTTCCTGTCTAGCATCATGCCAATGATCAGCTTGCGACTTAACCTCATACATAGACGTGGTGCTTCGCTGCGTAGCAGTCTCACGGGCTGTACAATCTGCAAAGGCATTAACTGCTCCTATTTTGTCGGATACCTTCTTGTGTGCGCTACACTTGACAATAGCTATTTTTCTTAGGATAAGTTAAGGCAGTAAGAAGAGTGTGCACTAGTTCTCCATGCACTATCTGTGTTCCATGTGAAGTGAGAAGACCGCGTTCTTTCCACAGGCGGACAAAATTGTGCGCTATCCTGAACGCATACTAACTATCAGTGTAGATATTGACTATCAGGTCTGAACTAAGCTCACATGCTCTGGTTCGAGCGATCAGTTCAGCTTCTTGAGCTGATTTTTGTGGGATACAAGCTGTCTGGAGTGTCATAATAGCATAGTCAGCAGATGTAGTGCCATCGGGCAATTTCAAACATGACCCATCAACCCATAACTCCCCGTCTGTAATGGATACGGGAGTGTCTTGCAGGTCAACTCGACCTTTTGTTTGTTCTTCAGTGAGAAATATGCAATCATTATGACTGAGTCTGAGTGGATGGAAATGGTAGTAATGTGGCGGGATTTAGTGTCAAACCTCTTTTTAGCGTGATATGGGGGGGCCAAAAGTGTCAATTCATATCCTGTCAAGCGAGCACTAGTCAAATGCTTTGTCTTTGTTTGGATTAGCAACGCATCAACTGAATGAGGCACTATAAAATGCAATTTGTGTGATAGAACAATTCCTTCACTATGGCGTATGGATACAGCCGTTGGTGCCACTGCTCGGAAACATCCAGGCAACGCACGTGCAACTGGGTCGAGGACAGCTGAAAAATATGCACACAGGCTTTTATCGCCGTGCATCTGTGCTAAGACCGAGAGGGCACAACCTTCCCTTTCATGTACATAGTGTGAAAGTTTTAGTGTAATCTGGGGTACCTAATACTGGTGCAGATTAAAGGACTTGACATAACTGTTGGAAGGCGCTCTGACACTTAGCAGTCCATTGGAGGGGCATCGGGGTGCTTTTGGTCAAAAGGGCTAACAAAGCTTTGATAATATGCGAAAAACAGGGGATCCACTACCTACAAAAGGAAGTAGGGCCAATCAATGTACGGACATCTTTTTGACTACTGGGTACAGGAGGGCCCAGAATGGTCCTAATACGATCTGGTGTGAGCGCACCTCCCTCCTTAGACAGGAGGTGACCTAAATAGGTAACCTGCTGTCTACAGTATTGCAATTTCTTTCTAGGGACTTTGTGATTATGTGATGCAAGAAATGATAATAGTAACAATAAAGCTTCTTCACATAGTTCCGGAGTATCTGCAGCAAGCAAAATGTCATCCACATATTGAATTAGAACCACCCCCTTTGGTACAGGAAAGGAATCAAGTTGTCTCTTTAATGCTAGACTATCAATACTAGGACTTTCTGTATAACCCTGTGGAGCTCTACAGAATCTGAATGATCTGTTTTTCAGTGTGAATCCAAATAGATAACGGCTGTCCGGGTGAATAGGTATTGAAAGAACTCCTTTTTCAAATCAGTCACGGAGAATGTGGTGGCAGTTGGAGGGACCATAGTGAGGAGGGTTATGTCATGTCAGAAACTACCTGATATTGGAGCACCACTATTTTATTGACCTCACACAAATCAATAATGAACCTGGAATTCTTAGTATCAGTGTCCCTTTTCAAAATAGGAAGGATAGGGCTATTGTGGGTATTATAGGAAACCTTTCCGCTACACCTACTTTAATCAAATCTCGAACAATACCTGCTAATGCTTCCTCGCCCTCTCGAGATATCTTATATTGGGGCAACGAGGCACCCTTCCTCATTTTAATTTGTACAGGCGGAATAATCATTTGACCCACATCAGTGTCTGATCTAGCCCACAAAGTGCAAGGTAGGGACGCCAGAACAACGTCCTCATTGATAAGGCAAGATCTATCAACTATTGGATAGTTTTCATTGAGGATAACACGTGCACCTTCTGTGGAGCAGCTTATCGTAGCACGAAAATATTTTGGCATATCGATACCTACAATGTTATTTGGAGTGTTAGGGGAGAGCAAGAATGGACATGTTTCAGTGAATCTATCTAGTCTGAATTCAAGTGGCTGTGATAATGGGCTAAGTGTAGGTGTTCCTTCGAATCCTATTGATGTTATGAATGTGCCAGACAGGGTAGCCCTAGTAACCAGTATTTTAGATAGGGCACTATGGGTAGCCCCTATATCAACCAGAAATCCAACAGTAGATCCCAAGACATTTGTGTCAACATAGGGACCCATTTGATCTACTGGTACCTCAACTGGTCCCACACCCCGTCCTGTGGATCCCTATGCATAATCAGAATCTGTAGTCGCATCAGCAGAATAATCTGTCATTTGGTACTGGTGTCGTTTGTCAAAGGTATTAGGGTAGTTCGGTCCCTGTTCGACTGCCTCCAATAGGGGGCGAGCACTTGCACTTCCCCTGCTTCCTACATTCCCTGGACGCCCTTTCCCCTTCCTCGCTGGTATTGTTGGCCTTGCAAAAGGGGGCACTCGGAGTGCCAGGCCCAGTCTCTTTACAATAGGCATACTGATCAGGAGACAAATTCGCCCGAAGGAGAGTGAGTGCTCCGGGTGTAGTCATTGCACGTCCACCTCTCCAACCTCTCCAAAATGGTGGACCATACGCCTGAGCCATCATAACCTTTGTTTTTAAATCCCTAACCGTTTTATCTTCCCTTCCCTTTGCTTCCTGTTCCTGTCGCTCATAATATTGTGCCATTGTCAGAAGGGGAACTGGGGAGGACGTGGTCCAAGAACTTTCCCTGGCCTTGAGGCGACTAGATATTTCAGATAACATATTAGCAACCAATTTGTCAACGAACAGGTGTTTGCCTGTCTCGTCAGCCAACTACTGGCCACTAAAGTCATGAAATGTCTCCTCAATGCTTGAAAAGAAGTCAGAAACTGACTCATCTTTTTTCTGTTTACAGGACGTTCACGTAGTCCAGTCTATTTTCTTAGGGGCTATGAGAGTCTTCAATTTAGTCCCAATAGCTTTAGGAAAATCTAATATCTCCTGTTGGGGCTTCTGGGCAGGTTCCCTGTCCGCATCTAGTTCTTCTAATTTTTCCCAGGTGTCACCAAATGCCACAGCGTCATTCATTTTACCTATTGTTCTCCACATATCATGGGGCAAAAAAAAAAACCCAAAGAACACATATATATATATATATCCGCTAAGGTCATAGTGCAAGAGCTGATAGTTCCCTCCACCTCTTCATGGAAGGCGGTGGGTTTTTTCCGGGGGTCGGGCAGGGAAGTCTTAAGGGCCATAACATCTGCTCTACTCCAAGGAGTGTAGACCCAATTATATATCAAATATCCCTTTGCATCATCAGAAGTCTTATCATTAGTTTCTGCACCCTTCGGTGGAACATACAGGGGTGCGGCTTCACGCATTGGTCTCATATCAATTTTACTACTACTAGGATTGTCCTCGTCCACCGGAACATCTGTTTTCTCTGTCTGAGACTTTTCTGTCTCTACAACTTTACTCTTCCTGGCTAGTTCTTTTTCCTATTGCAGTTTTGATGTGTCATACCGTAGTTTAAACTCTTGTCTAATTGTATCAGCTATGTTTTTGAAAGGGTAAGTCCCATCTCCTAACTGTTTATAATCTGCATTCAAGTCTTTTGGGCCTGGTTCGTAAGAGATATTTTGCCAATTATGTAATACATCCGACATAGCTTTTCTAAAAAATATGACTGTTTTGCGTCTTCCGAAGCCTGAACTGTAGTTGTGAGGATCGTCTCTATAGTAGCCGGATGAGATTCCGCTCTAGCACTGCCCTTCAATGTATCTTTATCGTCACTAGACAGAGTAGAGCGAGTCTGTCGCATGGATCGCGGATTTTTGTCAATTTCTTTTGAGGGGGAGAGCGGCTCATCAGAAGCACCAACCTCAGGAGCATTCGGAACAGGGGATTTATACGAGGGTGGGGGTCTCTCTAGTATGCAATCATCATGAAGCGTATCAAGTATTGGATAGACAGGCCGTCTAATAGGGTACTGGCCATTTACCTGCAATCTGCGTTTTCTATCTTATCTACTCCTTCCTATATTTCCTTATCTCTTAATTAAACACATTGCTGATATATCATCTTCCGCTGTTCTTTCCTCGCTATTGCTTCCATTTTCTACGCTCTCTCTCGCACCTCCTTATCCCACATACGTAAACAATCAAACATATCCTGCCTGCACTTTCTTTTGAACAGACACTGTTCCACGTACTGAACCTTCTTAAAATCAAATGACCCGTTCCCTGGACACTGTAGGTCTTTTTCTTTCTTTGTGTATTTGTTACACAATGAGCCATACATTATGGGACAAATATCATATTTTATATACATCTCTTTTTACGGTGTCCCTTCTGGAGGAGCCGGCTGATTTTTGTTCCAAAAGATTTCCTGCACTGCAACAGCAGCACCACTTACGAAGTTTACCAAGAGGAGGCCTGTTTTAACAAATATATGTAAAATATTACTATTTAAACAAGCTTCAGAAGGAGGAAAATCCCCCCAATAACTGCCTTCAGTCTTTGCAAAGAGTGAATACCAAAACCAAACTTTCAAGAGTGCTGCATCAGTGACTTTACCAAACCGAAGTCTTCAACTCCCACCTTCTGATCTCTGGTTGACCTAATCGTCACTGCAAATTCGCCAAAGAAGCCCCAGTCGAGACAAGGAACCACCCGGAGGGTCAAGTCAGGAAAACCAGAAAGTTCATGTTAGCTGCAAAGACAAAGGTCTTCTCATGCACTGCACGCCCTCAGTGATATTTTTGATTTTCCGTCAAGACCACTCCTTCAGACGGCTGCGTCTCTGATGGGGTCCCACATTGGGCGCCAATTGTGGAAATGTAGCCTTGTGAGGGAACACTGGTGCAGGGTCACCCTCTCGTCCACGGGTCCGAAGACTAACAAAAGAGAGATCAGCACTGGAGTGAAGTAAAACAAACCAAGTTTATTAAAGACTCATGAGCGGGATTGTGTTCGAACAACACCCTAAAGTGTTGTGGGTGGAAGTACCTTGACTACAAAAACCATAATCCTTATATACTGTTGTTGCAGTGTAATCGCATGGGAAGGAAAATTGGAAGAAACAAGTGTAAGCACGGAAATAGCTATAGGCAAACAAGGGCAGATGGGTGACCAGGTGGTCAGCAGATGAGGCTTGGGAGTAAGAATGTATATGGCGGCAATAAGCAAGCAATCATTTGGTAACACCTGAGACCAGGTGCACCGGCAGATGCAGCCCTCCAGCACATACACCAAATTGACCATGTCAGAGAGGTCGGCTTAAAGTTGAGGACACAGGCTGGGTGAAAAGGCGAGCAACGGAGAATAAAATAAATACGACAGAAACTAAATGGACGCAACAGTAGAAATGACTGCTGCTTATGCTAGCATAGAATTTACACTTTTCCACAAGGCTGTCAGTAAAATAGGCGCAGTTACTGCCAGCCTTGCTTCTTGTAACCAAGGACTTTAGGTACAAAGTGCTTGTTAATGCACCACTTGCAGGTTTTCAAAACACATAAATAAATAACTCAAACTCTCGTAAATGCGAGACCTATTGCATAGCAAATGCTTGTTTTTTGGGGGGTGGTTACTTGTTACTAAAGTCTGCGTCATCCACGATCAGCTGGGTGTAAGCAAACTCACCACACTACCAGTACATATCCATCAGTGTGGAAGTGCCCCATTGCATATCCAGAATGTGCAGTATTATGTCACAGTTTTCATTCGTGCCCAGTGGAAGCATTACTTTACCTCTGAAACATAAGGAATTTAGTGTAAGTTTCCATACAATTAGGGGTTGCCCCTTCCCTTCTAGCCAAGTCTATCCACCCACCTCCGTATCCCAGATTTCATGTCATGGGGTGTCTATTCTTTCGTTCAACCCTCCGAAAACCTTTTTCCTTCGTATCATCGAGCTGGATGGCCTGACATAGGAATTCCATGTCGGTGGTCCATTTGTTGTTAAAGAGGCCACCCTTGGACCACAAATGGATGTGTTTGTGCTTTGAGTTGGGTGTTTTGCTACCTCCTTGAATGTTTTTCCTGGGATTTCTCAAGGCCAAAGAGTATCCTCCCCTATGGTGCTAGGCTCAGTGAAAAGGTATTGAGCAGTCAGGTTGACCTTGTAATGCTTTAGTTTTACTAATACTCTGTGGGGTTCTACCTTGTTGGGCTAGATTGTGGCCCTGATTCTGCACAGATATAAGTGGAGAAGGCATTTTGTTTTTTCATGAGGTGTACCTCTTGGGAAAAGTAAAGTCGCTCTGTCCCTACTGCATTCGGTATCAGCGAACAGACGTAACATGACCTGGCTGATGTCTTGGAGCCCGCGGCGGGCATGGGCTGATACCACATGTCATTTAAAAGGGTGCTGTGTAGTGCATGTGGAATGCTATTGTTGGAGTTGGTGTAATTATAGGTGACATGGGAGATATCCCTACGCAAGTGCTGTGATAGTTTCTGTACAGGCTGGCAAGGCGGTTCTTTAGCAGTGAATAACTTGGCCGGCACCCAGACTAGACAGAGGATGCAAAGAAGTACAATTATACATAACTTGTTAGTGAACATTGCAGGTCTTGGTATGTCAGTGGAGATGTCTATGGTTCTGGGGATTGGGGTTTTTCCTTCAACAGTTCAATCAAAAAAAGTTCACGGTGCAGTTCTTGATTGTGATTCGTACACTTTAGATCCGTGTTGAGATGATGACATGGCAGCTAAAAGGTGGTGCACTTGGAGGTACGATTGCTGACCTGTTGGATAAGAAAATTTGTTAATTCACAAAAACATTGCATTTGTGCCGTTGTTAATGATCTTTTTCTTCATAGTGCCTGTATTTCATTCAGTGGTGTGTTCTATGCACTCCATTTACGCAATGTTTAGTGAGGCACCTGAAGGAGACCCAGATTGTGGTATCTTTTTGATGATGAAACATAAAGGTGTCTTATTGGTGATTACACTAACTGTTCTATTTTATGAGCCTTCGTACCGAACTGGGTGCTTGGGTTAGTGCGAAATGTATATGGAGTGGTCTTGTGATCATAGGGAGGATCATATCAGTTTTTATTTAGTGTTTTATGGGCATTGCCAGTTTTCCGAGACTCTGTCTCTCCTGGTGCGTGCATGAGCAGGGCTCGAAAAATCCAAAAAATGGTACTAGTCCTGCAGGACTATAGTACCTTGAAAAATCTCCTCGACCTAAATGCAAACTACTTGACCCCCGTCTCTGTAAGCGGAGCAAATGTGACAAGATAAAAAGATTTAAAGGCATCTTTATTGCGCAGCTCATTAACTTTGTGAGCAATAAAAATACTTTTAAATCTTGTTATCTTGTCATTTTGGCTCCGTTTTCACAGAAAGAGGGCAAAAGTTAGTTTGTCTTCCTACTCACCAGAAAGGGTGAGTAGGACCTAAAAACAGCTCGACCTTGTTAAATTTAGCTCCAATATGCGAGCAGTCTAGTGGATTTTTCGAGCCCTGATGAGGGCACCATCCATGGGGGCTGCTTGTCGCTTGTAAGTGTTTTTAAGGGTTGCAACTTGCCTGAGGTCAAGTGTGTCTCGGCATGTGGAGTGCAACATGCCCTGCCTCTATGACGCCAGATATCTTGACTCCACCCTTTCTCTAGAGGCTTCTTTTTGTGCTAGATTTGGGATCCTTTTGTTGTTTTTCGGTGCTTCCCTAGATCTTGTAAGATCTATATCTCACCAGTGGCGGCTCCTCCGCTAAGGCGGAGGAGCGTCGCTTACTGCCTTGATGCAGTAAAATAAAGGACAAAGATCAAATGATAATAACTAATGTGATTATCATTTTATTTTGTCCTCCTGCTGCGGCAATTTGCGTGAGGGGTGGGGCTGTAGAGCAGGGTACAGCCCTCCTAAGTGCGCAATGACTATTTGGCTGGCCCTTTCGGGCCGCCCAAAACAGTTATGTGCACTTTCCCTGTTCTCCATGGAGTCTGCATTACAGCCTGCATGGAGAACATGCCTACCCCTCCAGCCCCTGGCTGAGCTACGTTTCACGGCGCTTGGACCAATCACAACATTGGCTGCAGGGAGCGTGGGATCCCTGGCTCTTCGTATTTCACCCAAGAAGGAAGAGGACACGGGAGAGGCGGGAGTGGCCGGCCAGCCGGCCAGCCAGGAGGTAAGTAATTAATTTTCTTTTTTTGCTTGATGCCCCCCTTGCCCCTTCTCCACCACCCGCCCCACTGCGGGTGGGAGGTAGCAGCTGTGACTGTATCTCACTTATGAGGCAGCGTGTGTTGTAAAGTTTTTTCATGCTCCCTTGTTTTCCCTTGTTTTCCTGATTGTGCCGTCTTATGGTGTTCAAGGTCAGGGCTTACTGCTTTCTCTGAATGGTGTATGTGAGGCCTGGTGCATTGGTCAATTGTTAGCACTCGTACGCCTGAAACTGTGATGGACTTTGCGGACTTCCCTCTCCCAGGCACCACGTCTTTTCAGTGCCTTTGGATCTGTGGTTCCTGGTGTGTGGCTAGGGACCTCTAACTAGCGGCATGCTGCTGTCTCTATTTTGGAGGTGTATGACATGGTGACTAGACGTTGGAGATTTGAAAAACCCAAAGGAAAGGAAAGAAAAGAAAACACCACCGGGATCATAAGAACGTGTTGAGCCCGGGATCAAAGCCAAGAACCCTCGCTGAATTTTGCCTTCGGATGATGACTGAGCCGGAACTGCCTCACACTAATTGGACGTCTGGCTAACCTCTCTACTGACTTACCCCATGCAGGCCCCTCACAACGTATTGGTTCTTGTGCGTGTGCTGTGATTATGGGGTCTTCACTATCCCAGGAGTACGGAAATCCAGGCTCCCGTCACTTGAGCACAGCTTAATTTTAGAACTAAAAGGGGGCCTTCATTTGGCCAACGGTTTGTAGTTTTGGGGTGGGGGCACTGTTGGGACTTCACCCCATGAAGGAAACATGGGTCCCCTGGTTAAATGTCCTAGAATAGGGACTTGTAGAATTAGCAATTGGAACCAGTCTCATTGACTTTGGATGCGGGGACCTGCGTGCCTGCTATTAAACGACTTGGTGTGGGAGTCACCCTGCCAACTTGTCAGAATGCCCTCCCCTGGGATGTGGTCTGCCAACCCTACCCTTGGGGATCAGGAGCAGAATGGGGCCTTGACTCACTGACAAATGGCGAACTTTGGTGAGGATACTCGATCGACAAAACATACACAACAGCCCTGAATCACCCAGATGCAAGTAAAAGTTTGCATTCCCAGTGTTGTCTCATTGGTCCATCTTTTGGTTTTGGTACAGTTAATTCTTGGAATGCGGGTGAATGGGTGGTATTTTACTCTGCGGTTTTAACATGTTACACATTTGGATTCTGTATTTGTGTGAAGGCATTGCCTCCCCAAACAGTTACCTCTCCCTCTTTGGCTGTGGTCCCCATCCCTGTTGGGATGAAATTCCTGTCTGTGGTTGCTGTTGCCGTGTGTTTGTCCAACTACCTAACCCTTGTTGCATTGGTGTGGCAACTGTCTGATTTTTCTGCGGCAGAATGTTAGGTGTGTTCGGGTTTTCCTGGGCTTGGTTTTGTGGATGAGGATTTTGCGGTGGCTAGCCCTGGCCCATTGATCTCTGTTTGTGGTATGCTTTTAACCGGCATCTGTCTGCCAGGTGGTCCATCCTGAGGAGATAGTAGCATTCCCTAGGGTCTAGTTGCAGCCAACTTCCCCAGCTACTGCCGCTATAGCTAGATTGAAATCCTCTGGGTTTTTGCGGTGCAGTTCCCTTTAATACAGGTGCCACTTGCACGCTTGTGGCTAACCTGGCCCCTTGAGGGCGATCTTTTTCAGTTTGTGTTGTACCAATTTAGTAGTGTCTGTCTGGGCTTGCTCCTGTTTGGGGAACGTTCTTGTGGTTTGCCAAGTGGAGTGTGTGTATCTGCCCACCCGTCTCATGCTGCCTTCCTTTCCCTGCGATCAGTGGGGACATATCCTCATGGTGGGTTTCTACCTTTCCTACATGTAGTATTTTTTACGATAGCTACACATTCAGGTATTGTATTTGAGGGCAGTAAGGAGTCCTTAGGCAGGGCGAATGCACCACATCACACCAGCAGCCTCTTCTTTGCTGCTCCCAGGTGCATGGAGGTGACGTGCTGGTGGCAAAAATCTGAGCTCTGCATTTCAAAATGTAGATGGGATCTAGCCGTTAAGACCATTGCCCCCACATGCTTTGTCCCTGTTTCTTGCTTTCTCCCAGGGACCCCAGTGGAAGCTTGTTTAGCGTAATCATGACTCTTTCTCCTTAACTATCCTATTAGATACAAAGGTTTATGTCCATTTAGCTGCCTCAACTAGGAAGCGGTGCATGCGATGTGCCCACTGCCGAACGAGTTCGCCGATAACCAAGAGTCTTCACATGTATGCCAAGACCACCTCAGTGAAGGTGATATGGTTGGTATGTGGTGTCTTTCCTGGTATACGTGTGGTGAGGTTTTGTTTTTCAATTATACGGATCCTAGGGTGAAAGCCCCTGTAGAAGGGAAGGCCATGGTCCCATCCTTGGTAAACTGGATGGTCCTTTATAGTTTGGCCCGCAGATCTTGTCCTATTAGATTAGTCAGGGAAGAGGGGACATATAACTGTCCTCTTACTTGGTTCCCTCCTATCTGTAGTTCGAGGGTTTTTGTGAAGAGGATTCTCAAAACTGTGCCCTTGAACCCCTGTATGACTGTGGTGTCTTTTGATAAGGGAACCATCCCTTCCTTTAGGCATGACTTTGCAGCTGCTGTGTCTGTTGCAAATTTGTAGGGTGTATTGCTCACAAGTACCATGACTACTAGTTCTTCCTCTGGTCGGCTTGTGATTAACAGTACGAGACTGGTGTCATTGTGCATCTCTTCTGCCTCGAGCATCAGCTCCCTTCTTGGCTCCCTTGGTTGACTGGGCAAGACCTGTAGACTCACCCTCGTCATCGGATCTTTGGGACTGGGACACCCTTTCTCACTCCTGTTAGCTCTATTTCTATCTAGAACCGCTACAAACCTCCCTGCCTGTGTTCACCTAGACCAATGGGGTTCATGATTACAGTGCTGCTGGGTTCTATGTGTTGGGCGTGATGGGCAGGGGTGGTCGAACGTGTGGGAGTCCTCGCACCGGATTGGGGTTGTGCTGGGACTGCCTGGGCCTGCTGGCCTGTTAATCTCCCAGACCAGGGTCTGACCATTTGTTGATTGTTAGGGGGGCCATTGGCTTCTTCAACTGCCAGATTGCATTATCCTGATTGGGGGATTGCAGGTGAGAGCGCCTCCAGACCTGCATATAGTGGGGGAGGTGCTGATGCCTTGCTTTGCTATCTGTAGTGCAGGACTGTTGATCTGGGCCTCCTCGAAGATGGCCCAAAGTTCTAATAAGGCCTCTCCCATGTTTCTTTTGCCTAGTGTATTTGGTTTGTATGTGTGTTCCTTTGTGTTCAATTGCATTAGTTTCTAAGTCCCCTTCTTTGGTCATGGAAATGTATGTGCCTTCGTGTGTGCGTGTCATTCTTGGCAAACCTTATTATGTTTTCAGCCTGTGTGGGAACGTGGTTTGCATGTGTTTTAATGGTGTCTCCATAATATGTTTGATAGTTTTAGAGGACAAGATACACCTTGGCTTCTTTGTTTTAGGGAATCTTTGGTTTCGATCTACTCGTGGGAAAATATACATGAGGTTCTCCAGTATTTAAGCGTCTTTCATAGATTCACATGCCTGAATCATTCTCCGTCGTCGGAGTGGGAGTCCCACGGTATATAAAAAGGCAATAATATGCCTGTAATAACCAAAAAACCTTGGTAATAACCAACCAGGAAGTAAAGTAGCCCTCAGCTACAGGAGCAAAAGCTCCCACACTCATGACTATCCTAGTCATTTTGTATAGACCAAACTGCAGCCAATCAGGTGACAGCACCCACCAGAATGTTCTCCCCAGAGGCTCAGGCTCACAGATTTTCTACCGCACGTCGTGTGAAAAGAGTCTCCCTGAGCTCTGCTCAGTTTCTTCTTACTTTGGTTGTTTTTTTACCTTCTAAAGATGTCTACTTCAAAATCCCTTTTTAGGGCTTGTGATTCCTGTGGAAAGCTAAGGCTGTTCATGGAGGAGCCTCACAAAAAATGTATATATTGTTTGTATCCTGATCATGAGGCAAAGGAATGTAAAATCTGCAGAACTTTTCCTCAGAAAACCCTCAGGGACAGAGGGGGTCGTCTTCTCCTGTGGCTCCAGAGGATAAAGGACAAGGATAACCCCGTTTCTGAGGTAGGGAGCATCGCCTCAGGGTCTTCTGTATCATCTAGGAAGAGGAAAGCTGAGGTTGAGGTAGCTTCTCCTGGGGCGAAGGTGTTGAAGAGAGCCCAATCCTCTCAGGATTCTGGCATGCCTTCAACTTCAAAGAAGGTTTCTCCACCTGTAAAAACTGATCCTTGTACGCCCTCAAGGAAAGCTGGGAAATCTACAACATCCAAGACAGCTTCTCAAAAGATTTCACCTCAGGCTGTTTCTTTGACCACTTCAGCGTCAAATACAGCTTCACCTTCGCCATCTCCTCATGTGGCCACCTTTTCAACATCTACGGTGACTTTCTCCTCACCAAACCCAGCTATGGTGACGTCTACAGCCTCCTCACCGTCTACGCTGGTCCACGTCCAAGTTCGACCTATCTCGTCGTCAAAGATGATGCCATCTACCGTCGACGTCCCACCGTCAACTCGAATCTTGAAGGTACCGTCGACAGTTGCTACGTCGTCGACTCGATCGTCGACGAACATCTTGCCGTCAACGAAGTTAGCCCTACCGTCGACGACATCCCCGTCGACGAAGATACCGCCGACGACCTCGTCGACGAAGACACCGCGGACGACCTCGTCGTCGAATACTCCAGTTGACGGCCTCCTCGTCGACTACATCATCGTCGTCGAAGAAAAAGACACCTCCGTCGACGACGACAATGTTACAGTCGACGGCCATACCGTTGACGAAGATTCTGGTTTCTCAATCGGATACAGGTTTTTCACCGTCGACGGTGGTACCGTCGACGCCCCCACTGTCAACCTGTACTGAACTGCAAGTTTGGTCATCCAAGCCTATACTTCTGCCTTCACCGTCGACCACAGCTTCACTCTTGGAAAAGCGTGAATCATCTGACAACTGTGTCTCCATTAAAACTACCAGAAAAATTGCTAGATTCCGAGGAAGAGGAATCTTATGAGGATGATACTTTCCGCGCATCCAGAAGCCCATCTGAGCTGCTAATCAAATTTCAGGATGAAGAACAAGATGAGGAGGACCAATTCCTTGGGCCCTCTGGTCGGGCTCCTGTGTCTGCGCCTACCACGGAAATGCCTTTAGACCTGTTGCATAATCTTCAATATATGCTAAGCGATTATTATTATCGTCGTTTTCCACCATCGGAATCCGGTGATTCTCACCTCTCTATGCCGGTACCAAGAACATCTACGGCAACGCTAGGGTCTCAAGGACCAGCTTCTCCGCAACAAACTACGGAGATACGGCCTGCAGTAGCCTCTTCACCAGGGCCATCTCCTTAGGTGCAGGATGATGACTCTTCGGAAGAGGAGGAACGAGAAGAAGGCAAGGTAGACGACAAGTCTGTATCGTCGGAGTGGGATGAGTATCAGGCACAAACTCCATCTCCAGTTAGCCAACCTACGGCGGAATCTCTGCCGGTGGACATCGCAACCTTCCATCAAATCATGGGAAGGGCAACAAATCATGGGAAGGGCAACAAAGATGGAAGCTAAGCAGCATGAGTGTTTTTTGTATGATTTAAGGACTTATTTATTTATTTTCAAAGTTTTATATAGCGCGAACAAGATCTTCGCAGATATCAGAGCGCTTTACATAGAAGGGTACATGAGGGAACAAAGTCAAATAGGTAAATCAATAGATCATACAGTACAGAAGGGTACATGAGGGAACAACGTCAAATAGGTAAATCAGTAGATCATACAGTACAAATAATACAAATAGGTGGCTGCAAAGCCAATCATGTGAGTGATAAGACAACTCATACAAATAAGTAAAGGGGTCAAGCAAGTAATACAGATCAGTGCAGGGTGTTAATAGGGTTCGAGATAGTAGATCAAGTGTATTTAGCCATAAGGATAGCTTTTACTTCTTTTTTAAAGAGTGTAGTGGAGGAGATAAGCCTGGTTTCGGGAGGGAGTGAGTTCCAAATCCTTGGCGCCATTCCTGAGAAGGAGCGCTTGTATGTTTTTACCTTCCGGAATCTTCGAGGTTTCAGCAGAAGATTGTTTGTGCCTCTCGTGTTTCTGATTCCCCCAGAGATTGTCAATTTCTGAGCAAGGTAGCCGGGTGAGTTTAGGTGTACCGCCTTGTGTGTCATGCAAGCGATTTTCAGATGTATTCTGGCTTCAAAAGGCAGCCAATTCAGGGACTTCAAGTCAGGGGTAATGTGGGAGTGCTTTTTTGACCCAGTGATGAGTCTCGCTGCAGCATTTAGAGACGCTTTTAGTGGTGCGGTTGTAGTTAGTGGGAGTCCGCAGAGGGCGGTGCTGCCGTATTCAATTCGTGGGATGACTAGTGCTTGTACCGCAGTTTGGAAGTCTTTGGCTGGGAGGTAGGGTTTAAGTTTCCTCAGAGTATTGATCTGGAAGTTCGCTCCCTTTGTTGCCTGGCTGATATGTTGCTGCATGCTGAGATTGGTGTCGAGTGTTATGCCTAAAGATTTTGCTGAGTCCACGATGGTGGGTTGGACATTGAGTGCGGTTAGGAGTTTAAGCCAATGTTGGGTGGTGGATATCTTCGCTGGAGGTGAGATCAGAAGGAACTCTGTTTTCAGGGCATTGAGTTTGAGGTGATTGTCTGCAAGCCAGGATTGGGTGCATCTGATCGTTGAGTTCAGGAGCAGGATGTCGTTGGGTGATTGTAATTTGAGGTAAAGTTGGGTGTAATCGGCGTACATGTGAAAGTGTACATTGGATGCTTGTAGCAAGGTGGTGAGAGGTTCCATGACTAGGTTGAACAGAGTTGGGGATAGAGAGGATCCTTGGGGGACGCCTAGCGTTACAGGTATTGGCGAGGACATCAGGTTGTTGCTCTTGAATTTCTGCGACCTGTTGTGCAGAAAGGAAGTGAACCATTTGAGGACAGTTCCAGATAAGCCCATTCTTGTGTTTAGTAGTTCTAGTAGATTCTCATGTTTAACGGTGTCGAATGCTGAGGAGAGATCAAGAAGGATGAGGAGGCAGGTGTCGTTTTGGTCTAGCATTTGAAGTGCGTCGTCAATTATGTGAGTCATAGCAGTTTCTGTGCTGTGTCCTGCTCGGAAGCCTGACTGGTGAGGGTTGAGGAGATCGAATTGTTCAATGTGTTTAGTCAATTGTAGTTGTGCGCATTTTTCCAGCAGTTTGGCGAGAGTGGGGATATTGGTGATGGGACGGTAATTGTTGAGGTCAGAGGGGTCGGGGAAGGCAGGGAGGGGGTCCGTGAGGTGATTGGATGGTTTCAGGGTGCTGAGTAATTTGCCAATTTCTTCTTCCGAGTATGTGTCAAAGGTTGACCATGTAGCATTGTTTTTTGGTTCAGTGGGTGCTAGGCATTTGGGTTTGGAGTAGAGGCTTGCGTCAATGAGGAGATCGCTTTTTATTTTATCAGTTTTTTGGATAAAGAAAGCAGCAAAGTCTTCACAGGAGGGTGCCTCACGACCAGTGTTGAGTGGTTGTGGTTGTTCCTTGGATTGCGATTTGATTAGCTCAAACAGTTTTCTCGGGCGGTTTTTTGCTTGGTTAAGTTGGAGGCTGAAGAAGTCCGATTTTGAGCGTTTTATTTTCCTGAAGTAGGCGTTTCTCTTTTCCTTCAACTCCTTTAGGTGCATTGCGGAGGGGGCTGATCTCCAGGTCCGTTCTGCCATTCGCATGTCTCTTCTATCTTCGTTGAGACTCCCGTCGTACCATGGTTTGGAGATTTTAGTAGAGACTCTTTTTAGCTGCATAGGTGCAGCCTCATTAATTATAGAGGTCATAGTGTTGAGATAGTGGTCCGTCAGAGTTTGGACGTCCGAGGCGCCTGCAGGAGGGAGTAGGAGATTGCAACTGTTAGGGGGCAGAGAGCCTGGGTTGAGCTTTTTCGTGTCTCTTTTCCAGACTTTGGGCTTGGAGAGTTGCGCCGGGTTGACTTTGACTTTTTCGTTGATAAAGAATGTGATAATATGATGATCTGACCAGTCACAGGGTTGGATGGATTCGAGTTGGATAGAGTCCTCTTTGGAGATGATCAGGTCGATGGTAGAGCCTTTCACGTGGGTCGGGCTGTTGCATATTTGGGTGAGGTTAAGGGCATCGAGGAAATTTTTAAGACTATTTACCACCGCGTCGTTGCGGTCGTTCCAATGGAGGTTGAAGTCACCAAGGTATATTTGGGTGAGCTGGCGTCCGGAATTGGTTGAGATCATATCCATGATTTGTTGGGAAAAGGTGAGGTTGTCCCTGGGTGGGTGGTAAATGCTGTGAAGAGAGCATATCGGTTTGCCCTCACTAATAATGTCGAGGCAGATGTATTCCCAGGATGTTGGTGATGGTAGGGATGTGGAATTGACTTTCTGAACAGAGAGGTTGTTCCTGTATATGCATGCGATTCCGCCACCTATTTGGCCTGTTCTGTCGAGCCTGATAATGTGGTAGTTGGGAGGAACCAGAATGTCCATTATGGGTGTCGAATATTCAGTTAGCCATGTTTCAGTCAGGATGATTAGGTCAAGGTCCCGCGATAAGAGGAGCTCAGCAATGGCTGCCGAGTGTTTCGTGGCCGATCTGCAGTTGAGAAGAGCGCACTTGAGACGGGGTGTGTAGAGGGTGTTAGATGGTTCTAGCGAGAGAGGGACTTTTCTAAGGTTATTGGGGATGGAGAATCTGCTGTTTAGTGTGGGTGGTCTAAGGGGATTTGGGTGTTTCGTGGGAATGTTGCGGTGTGGGGTGCTTGTGTGAGTTTAAGGGACTGGGTCATAAGAGCGGAGAAGGGTGAGTGTGTCGAGGTCAGAGGAAGAGTTGTGGGTGCGGCGAGGGCGGTTGTTGCGATTAAGAGCTGGGATTGATGTGAGATTGGGGGTTAGCTGGGTGCGAGAGTTATTCGGAGGGGTGGGGGACAAGTTTGGCGGGGAGGTGTAGATGTGTGAGGGGTTGCAGGGGCGATGCGGGGGACGAGGGCAGTTGCTGCGCCTATGAGCAGGGATTGACGCCTGGTGTGGGGCGTGATGAGGGTGGGGGTCCGCCGGCGGAGTAGGAGACAATTTGGGAGGGGGGGTGGAGGAGGGTGGGCGGTGTATGGGGCGTGAGGAGAGTAGTTCTTTGATGGCGTGGATGTCTTCTTTGATCTGAGTGAGGGTGGCCGTGATGTATTCCATCGTAGGGTAGGTGGTGGGGGTGGGAGTGGCAGTCAGGGGTGAATGGCTAGCCAGGGGATTCGTGTGCAGGTGGGAGGGCGGGCTGGTGTTCGAGCAGGTCTGCGTTGTGTTGGTGTGCGGGATGGGGTTAGGGATGCGAGAGGTTTTGGACGGGAGGGGTGTGGATGAGGTAGGGAGGAAGTTGATGTTATGGGTGGGGGCATTGGTGGTAGGCGGGGGGGACAAGGTGAAGGTTGGGAGACTGGTAGCCGTGGTGGGGGTGTAAGGAGGGTAGTGGAGGCTGAGAGTAGGAGGGGAAGTGGGATTGGAGATGGTCCTGTTGAGGGGAGGGGGAGTTAAGTTAGGAGAGGGGGTATGTTCTGCGAAGTTGGTTGGAGGGTAATGAGGACTGAGAGTGGGGGGGGATAAAGGGGGGGAATTGTCGGAATGCGTGTTGTTCTGGTGCTGGACTAAGTTAGGTGTGTTATGGGTGGGAACTGTGCTGTCAGCGGTGAGCGGGGTGTTAATGCCCGCTGTAGGTGTGATAGGAGTGTTGAGGGTATGTGTGGAGGTCCGCAATTTGGTAGAAGGGGCGAGGGAAAGAGCGGTGTATGAGGGGGAGTGATCTGAGTCTGTGACGGCGTGCTGAATTGGGGTAGTGGGGAAGTGGGTAGGGGATGGGAGGTCAGGGGTGGTAGGTGTGTCCCTGATTGAAGAGTATGTGGCTGTGAGGTCATGGTTGGTGGGACTGGGGGAGATATGAGTGTTTGTCCGTGACTTGGAAAGGTGTTCTTTGAAAGTGGGGAACATGTTGTCTAGCAGTTCCAGGTTCCTGTCTGTGGATTGTGATAGGACAATCCCGTTATTGTAAATAGTGATGGTGGCTCTGCCTGGAAAGGCTTGGGATGGTGAGATGGTGAGAGTTTGGCTGTGAGCGGATTTTCTAGTGGAGGAGACGGTGAGTAGGGAGAAGAACGCTTTTCTCCATTGAGCTCTGCGTGTAGTGTGGAAGATGATATTGGTGTTCAGGGATCCATTGACCGGTGAGAAGTAGGTGTCAGCAAAGGGCGTTTCCGAGTGTGACCTAAGGAAGTTGTGTTTAAAGCGTTTGGCTGCTTTTTTGGTGAGTGATGGTGGGTAGTTGATTTTGTATGTGTGTTTGCCGATGGGGTCCATGTTGCAGGATTAGGTGGGTATGAGAGGAAGCAGTAGTGCACTATAGTGGTACCAATATGCAGAAAAACATGTGTGTAGAAAAAACAGGTGCATATAGTAGGATACACATTAATAAGTTATAAATTACAAAGTGACACTAGTAATCAACCAGCATATCCAGGATGTAAGAGTGAGCAGTCGGGCAAATGCATACGGTAAATTGTTAGGTACAAGGTGTAAAAATAGGCATAATACTGATAATATATAATATAAGGGTAGGATACAATGGGAGAGTGCACTAATGCACTATAGTTGATAATATTGATAGAGTATAGAGGAAGGAACCAGATATAACCATTTACATGAGTCAAACTCAAAAATCGAAGGTGACATTGGTTGTCAACCCAAATAGTGTGAGGTAGCAATCTGTGCATTTATAAATGTTCAAAATACAAGTAAGAGTGGCACTAGTGAGGAATCCTAATATACAAGGTAATAATCTGTGCATACAGGTGTTCAAAATACTGATATAGGTACAGTACTACAATGGTATGTAGGCGCTCTGTCATATTTAAGGTAGTAATCTGTGCAATACAAATGTTTAAGATAAGGCTAGAGTGTACTAATGCAATGATGGCAAACACTCTATCATGTATGAGGTAGCAGTCTGTGTAGTACAAAAATTCAGAAGAGGCTAGTTGAGCAATATTGCAATAATACAGTAATAGGTAGACATTCTTTCAAATATGAGGTAGTAATCTGACCTAAACAAATGCTAAAACTATAAGTAGGAGTATAATAATACAGACATAGGCCGACAATCTGTTCTACTAGTCTAAAATATTATAATCCAGTAAAAACAAGAAACTAGACTAAAATGGCCGCCAAATAGTTCAGATCAAGCCAGTAGTCCTTTGTTTGTTGCTATGCAGGCTGGGAGAAGGAGAGAATAGTCCTCTGTTTGCTGCTATTGCTCTGAGCACAGGAGAAGAGATTCCACTTTCTGTTTAAGCAAACAGAGCACAAGGCTAGCTGGGAGGAATCTTATCTCTATGTGGGGGAGTTGAGCTGAGCTGAGGGCCTCGTGGACGACAGAGGTATGGGGGGATTTATTGCTACAGTTTTATGGCCCCAGCCATTTTGTACAAAGGAGTTAGATTTTTTAGAAGAGATAGATTTTTCAAAAAAATAGAGTAGGAGGGTGGGAGAAGTAAATACCTGAGATTTTGTGCTTCAGTAAATATTGCCAGTAGAGTTTTACCGAAGCACTACATTAATCCATGATTGGCTTCCGAGATTTATGGCTACAGTTCAGTTACAGTACAGTTCAGTTCGCAAAAACAAAGTTGGTCCATTCCTATAGTTGATTTTATCTGGAAGGAAGGCCTTAAGGTAATGGCTACGCCAAATTCTCTACCTGCAGTTCTACCTCTGGTAGATAAAAAGTATAGGGCGCCTAACAGTTCACGGCGTGCCTTATTGGACAAGCAAAAACAGATTCTGTGGTTGCCCAGGTGTCTCAGAGGAGAGCCAAAAATCCGTCTACACAAGTCACTGCTCCCCCGGATAGGGAAGGAAGGCGTCTCGACACAATACGAAAAAAGGTCTCCACTATTGCGGCAACTACTGTCCGTGTCGCGAACTCCCTTGCAATACTTGGGATGTATGACAGACAAATGTGGTCAGACATATCACCGTACATTGAAAAGCTTTCAGAGCCGGATAGGTCTGAAGCCAAGAAGATTTTGCAAGAGGGAAAATGTGTGTCATTAGAAATAATTGATGCTGCAGTGGACGTAGCATCCACAGGATTCAGACAGCTAGCAGGCGCAGCTGTTTTGAGAAGACCGGAATGGTTGAAATCTACATCCTTTCGCCTGGAAGTCCAGTCTAAGATAATGAACATGGCTTATGATGGGGAGTTCCTTTTTGGACAACATGTGGATAAGGCTTTACAAGCCATAAAGAAGAATACCGAGACTGCACGGTTCCTGGGGTCTCTTCAGTTTCGTAGATCTTCCTTTCGTGGAGCAAGAGGAAGAGGCAATTTCTCTAGCAGAGTAGGTTACTCACAGCAGCGTTCCTATAACAACTCACAGAGTAACGAAAGATACCAACCATACCGACAACAAACGTATGGTTAAAGGAGGAACTACTACTCTTAATCAAGAGGAAAAACCTCTTATCGAGGAAGGGACAACAACAACAAAAGCAAGTGAGACAAACATCCTGCCACCACTTTCACCCAACCTGAAGCAAATTGGAGGAAGAATATCCCTACATTACTCAAATTGGTCCAAGTTTACCACGGACAGATGGGTCCTGGATGTGGTATCCAGAGGTCACATTCTGGAATTCGTCAAAACCCCTCCAAATTCCCCCCCAAGGGGACCACCACCAGCTCATCTCAAGGAGCTATTTTCCCAAATATATTCTATGATTCGAAAAGGAGCAATCGAGCGGGTACCTCAATGTGTGGCTCAATGGTTAGAGCGGCAGACCCTGATACAGAGGTCTAGCCCGGGACCTGGGTTCAATTCCACGCCTCGGCGGGTCTTGGGCTCAAAATTCCACGGACCTGATAATTCTCGCCTCGGTGCCTATTCCAATCATGAAGTCCCACTCTGCAACTCTGGGCAATAGCTTGCTTAATCTCCAGAACGGCCCCCACAACGCTAAGGATGCCTGGCCTCCACCTTGTGGGTGCCCAGGAGTGGACGCCTCACAGGGAAAGCCAGGATGGGTTTCACAGCGGTATTCGTACAAGCGCCTTGCAGGGGTCGAAAAATGTACTCGCCCGCTCGCAAATGCGAGTGAATTTCCTTAAGGGCGAGTCAGTTTCAAGGCCTACTTGACCGGCCTGGCGAGTGCTTATCTGGCACTGCAGTAGCAGGTGAAGGCTCTAGGGGGCAGCATTACAATGGCGGCAACAACGGCATTCAAGTATTAAGTGCACGCGGTGCACGGTGAAGGCTCTAGGGGGCAACATGCACGCACCAACTTACTTAGTGGTGGTGGTGGTGTGGTGCGCTGCCTATTGTTTCTGTGGGTCCCAGGGCCGTCAATCTAGTAGCGTGCGAAAGCGCTACCAATGACGGCCCTGGCCTGCCCCCACGCGCTGTACTGCCTTAAGTGCAGCAGTGACGCAGCACGCCACCACGTGCGCTCTCTCTTCAGTTGAACCGGGAGTCGGGACAGAGTGCAGGGCGATTTGGAGGTGAGTCCATTGTGTATTTTGGGTTTTGAACATCCTACATTACATGCCCACTATCCTGAAATCTGCATTTGTGGCTACACTGCATTAGGCATGGCCTGGAAACAGTTGTCACCAACCTTCTACACATCTGCAGAGAAAGGGCTTATTCGGTGAAGACTGGCGTTGTTTATGACGTGTTTGCCTGTAACCGCCTTACTAATCGCCAGAGGAGACCTAGTCCCCCAAGGTGGTTGCCACACAATCGCACCTTTCCCACCTAGCCTCTGAGGGTGTTGATACAATCAGCCCTGGATTTCAGCTGAACTGGTGAGCAAAGAATGGTTGCAGTGTTGGTGTGTAACCCTCACTGGGTTAACCCCAGTAAGGGAGGAAGACTTTGATGCACAGTTGAAACTCGTGCCTAAAAGTTATTAATTAAAAGAATGGTATTTAATTGTTGGTTTTCTGCAAAGCTACAGACTGTCGGCCTACTAACCAACACTGATTTTAAACGTTTCCTAGAAAAACTTTAGGTTCTGTTTAAGTCTTGACCGAGCGTTACTAACTTTTGGCACGAAAACATCCAATTCGTGGATTACGTACTAGATGAATATATTCTAATGTCTCCTGTAGTGGAAATCCTGAAAAGTTTATTACACATTTGTTTAAAAAACTGCATAAAAGTGATTGTTCGAGCATTTATTTGTTTTATTTTTGTTTGTGTTTGTAAGGCCTGCATAAGATCTTTCAGTCTCCTTAGTGTGTTAGGATATATGCGCATATATGAAGAGAGTAGTTAATTGTCGCATATTTCAGTGGGCAGTAAACATTATTAATATTATAAACAGGTAAAAAGACGTGATACTTACTATAATATCTTGTCGTGATAGTCATGCTCCCTTTTTACCTGTTATGGGGTAGTAACTTCTATCTGCTATGTGTGGGGGTATGAAGTGGAAGTATACTTTGAAGGCATACCTCGATTGATCAGAGTCGGAGTGAAAAATGAATGTTGAAACACACAAACGTATGTGGAGCACCTCACAAGGGCTTTTACATGTACAGTTGAATAAGCAGGGTGGAAGAGTCCTGCCCTCACACACTGAAACCACTAGACTGGTGGTGTAATGCAAATGAGGGAATGCCACTGCAAAATGTGATGGGAGCACCATATCCTTCCATATCTTACTCATATAAGTAGGTTTTAGAGTGAATGGGGCCTGTGAACTCTGAAGGGTGGGGTGCCCTCGTGCTAAAGAGGGTGCAGAGTCCTGCATTATGGCCCTGCATGAGACAAGCAGCACTAGCCCCAGACTTCATTTAAAATGCTGATGGAGAAATCTTAAAAGTGAATTCTGGATGAAGGCACTTGATAAGTGAAGGCACTTGATAAGTGTTGGTACTAAGGTGAGAAAGATACTGGTTGGTCCCCTTACAGTCACCAACGTGACTAAACAAAACCAGGGAACCTATTAGTGGTATAACACAAAGTTATGGAGTCCCTGCAGAACGTAATGCAGGTCCCAGGCCAAAGAGTCATGTGTCACAGTATTCAAAGGCTTTAGTTTAAATCAGGGACCACCTGTTGCGGTGATGCAATGTACTATAGCCTAGTGTGTTATGCCTTGAGTTTTAAGTGGGATGAATAAACTGGGGATCTCTCAAAGGGGCATGGTCGATATCATTATTGGCATGGCTTAAAACACCTAAGCTAAAGATCTGTGCTGAGCACTGGTATTTTGCTGCTTCTGTCGTTGCATCCTGACATATAATACAACATGTAACATTACACCCACAACAATATAGGATTATTGGCTTTGTCAATCGTTTTTTGCATAAGATAAATAAGCAACACTTTTGGCATAACTATATATAATATTGAAAATACTTCCGTTGAGACTGTGGAAGTACTATATATAATGCGTTTCTTTGAAGTTACCTCAAAGGCAATGAAGGGTGGTAATGCTGCCGAATTCAAATGTGTTTTTCCCCCTGGCTGGTGAGGGCAAAAACGGAGACCCTATCATGATAGGAAACCGTCTCAGCACCTGCTTTTTAAAATTGCGGGTTTGAGCACTGGCAGGACCCGGCCCACTTAAAGTCCTGGTTACCCCTCTGTTGCAATCCGGAAGGAAAAGCTCAACTTTTGCAGTATTAAAAGTGCGCCTTACGCCCCCATATGACAGGGATATGGTTGAAGACCCAGGAAAATGCATATGCGATCAGTTTGTGGGTCAAGTGCATTGCTGTTAGGTCGAGTAGAAAAGGCTACTCACTCGACCTGCAGGTCAAGTAAGATTGTTTAGATTTGTCGAGCCCTGGCCTTGAGACCCTTGCGGGTGAGTAGTGCGCTATTCAAGTATCAATTTACAATTTACATTTACCTCAACATCAAAGAGGAAAAGGATTTTATTTAAGATTTTTCCTAATTCGCAAGAAGTCGGGGGAATGGCATCCCATCCTCGACCTGCGTGCCCTCAACAAATACCTCAAAAAATTGTCCTTCAGAATGTTGACGCTTCAAGAAATCCTCCAGTTTCTTTCAGAAGGAGATCACATGGCAACACTCTACCTTCAGGACGCATACTTCCATGTGCCCATTTTTCCCAGACACCGGAAGTTCTTGCGGTTCAGAGTGGCTGGCAGGGACTTTCAGTTCAAAGTCCTCCCCTTTGGACTACGATCAGCCCCCAGAGTCTTTACAAAGATGCTAGCTCCGGTGGCAGCTCACTTGAGATTGGAAGGGATTCAGATTTATCCATATTTGGACGACTGCCTTATCAAGGCCAGTTCTTTCCTCACAGCAAAAACTCATGTTCAGAGATGTCTGTCGCTACTTCAGAATCTAGGTTTCTCAGTAAATTTAGAAAAGTCTCATCTAATTCCATCACAGAGAAAATCTTTCTTGGGAGCGACACTGGACACAAAGCTCACCCAGGTCTTCATATCAAAAGAAAGGCAGTTGAAGATTCACAAGATGGCATCTGCATTGCTAACAAGAAAGTAAGTTTCTGTTTGCAAATTCAAGTCTTTCCTGGGGATGATCTCGCCCTGTATTCCTCTCACCCCCAACTGCCGCCTAAGAATGAGGCCCTTACAAGAGGAACTCAGTCTTCAGTGGATACAGGAAACAGGATCATTCGCGGACCTGATCAACATAACTCCTCGAATGAGGAACTCCTTTCAATGGTGGATGCAGAAGTGCAACCTACAGACGGATGTGAATTCCTAACAGAAGTACCCAGATTCATTGTGACCACAGATGCTTCTCTGGAAGGCTGGGGCGCCCACCTTCAAGGAATGACAATCAGTGGCAAATGGGACATACAGCATAGAAAATGGCACATAAACCTCTTAGAGTTGCGAGCCATTTTTCTCGCCCTGAAATCCTTTCAAGCAATATTAGAGGACTCTACGGTTCTAATTCGAACGGACAACACAACCAGCATGCACTACCTGAACAAACAGGGAGGCACAAGGTTGGCCCGATTATCCCATCGGGCACAGGAGATTTGGAATTAGACCCTGGATCACAACATCAATCTGTCGGCGGTCCATGTCCCAGGGGTTGCCAATGTACTGGCGGATTCCCTCAGCAGGTCTGCTGAAAACAATCACGATTGGGAGCTACATCAACAACTCTGGATCACATATTCCAAGAATGGGGTCATCCCGACCTGGATTTGTTTGCGACGAATCAGAACCGGAAATGCCCACGCTTTGCAAGCTGGATTCCCCACAAGAACTCATGCGGGGATGCCCTTTCGATGAACTGGTGTTGGATATTTGCGTACGCTTTTCCGCCGATTCCTCTAATTCCCAAGGTCATCAGGAAGATGAGGAGACAGCCATGTCGTCTAATCCTGATTGCTCCAAGTTGGCCCCGACAATATTGGTTCACAGAGCTGCCCCTCCTCTCGGAGTGCAGACCGATACAGCTGCCTCGAATACCGAATCTCCTGACAATCCAAGAATGCCAAGTATACCATCCGGACCCAGTTTCGTTGAAATTATCAGCCTGGCTCTTCAGCACAATGAGTTTGCCAACTTAGACATTCCTCAAGATTGTCAGGAAGTGCTCGCTAATGCCAGAGCACCGTCAACGATTAAAACCTACAAGCTCAAGTGGAAGCGATTTTGTGCCTGGTGTCAAGCTGCCGATGTGCACCTCATTCATGCTAGACCAGAACAAATTTTGCCATTCTTCCTGCATTTGGCTAGATCGGGTTTGGCACATTCGACCCTAAAGGTATTCCTGGCAGCCATTTCCAGATTCCGTCAGGACGGAACAAACTCTCTGTTTTCTTCAAGAATAATCCAGCAATTTTTTAAGGGATTATTTCGGATGTTTCCTCCAATTCGACGACCACCTCCATCTTGGCATTTGAACGTGGTGCTAGCTCAACTCATGCGTCACCCCTTTGAACCCATTCATAAGGCTGATCTCAAGTTCCTTACTTCGAAGGTCTCTTTGCTATTGGCTTTAACATCAGCTAGAAGGGTCAGTGACATCCAAGCATTCACTTCAAAATCACCTTTCTTACAATTTACATCAGACTCTGTGGTGCTACGTACCAATCCTAGGTACATGCCCAAGGTACTATCAGACTTTTACTTAAATGAGCCAGTGATCCTCAAGACATTTTTTCCAAATCCACAATCACCGGCTGAAAGAGCTTTACACTCATTAGACATCAGGAGATGTCTCCGGTTCTATCTTCAAAGAACGGCAACTGTTCGCAAGACAGACCAATTGTTTGTGGCATATGGAAGATTGCGCCAAGGCTGCGTGGTTTCCAAGCAGACTATAGCCAGATGGGTTTCGTCAGCAATTGGGTTATGTCATCAACAGGCAGGAAGACCCTTGCAGACTGTAACAAGAGCGCATTCTACAAGAGCGTGTCCTCTTCCACCGCTCTATTTGCTGGTGTGCCCCTGCTACAAATCTGCAGAGCTGCAACGTGGTCCAGCAGGCACACTTTTACAAGACACTACTGCCTGGATTCAGCAAGTGATGCAGATACTTCAGTGGAAAGAGCAGTTCTGCGCAATCCTTTCAATAAGGTGAGCCTCTGTTCTCCCTCCTCCTCTATGCTCTTGTTTAGACGCTTCTAACATGTTATTGGTATTACCGTTCATGCATATCTGCTGTATACTGTAAGCGTCTTACGAGCATAATGTTTTTTCTTGTACTGCTAGCTACTCTGATTCAAGCATGTGAATCTATGAAAGACACCCCAATACTGGAGAAGAACAATAGTTACTTACCTGTAATCTGTGGTTCTCCAGTATTGGTGTCTTTCATAGATTCACATGCTCCTGCTCACCTCCCCTCAGAGGCTCCCTCAGGCAATTATGATGGTTTCACTTGTGTGCGAGAAAATCTGAGAGCCTGAGCCTCTGGGGAGAACATTCTGGTGGGTTCTGTCGCCTGATTGGCTGCAGTTTGGTCTATACAAAATGACTAGGATAGTCATGAGTGTGGGAGCTTTTGCTCCTGTAGCTGAGGGCTACTTTACTTCCTGGTTGGTTATTACCTAGGTTTTTTGGTTATTACAGGCATATTATTGCTTTTTTATATACCGTGGGACTCCCACTCCGACGACTGGGAATGATTCAGGCATGTGAATCTATGGAAGACACCAATACTGGAGAACCACAGAACACAGGTAAGTAACTATTGTTCTTACTTCTTCTACTTGCCTAATTACGAGATCAGGGCTATCTACAGATGCCTTGAGACCCTCATGGGTGAGTAGTGTGCTTAAAATTCCCTGATTGATTGATTATCAATTCCACATGGTTATTTCATAAACATGATTGATAAACAATTCCACATGGTTATTTCATAAACACAAAATAGCAATGCATGTGAAGGGTTGCAACAGGGAAAAAGTATGATTGTCAAAGAAAAAACAGTATCTGAATGATATTGTCTCTTGGCGTCAAATACAGTTTGTGAGAAATAGCAGCACCTTCATATGGAACATTGGGGCATCGACAAAAACACAATACTTAAGACAAAACACAGTTTGCAGTAATTAATAGCACCACAACATCACACCCATACCTTACATCAGTCTCAACAATGAAAAACTGACCGGGAAAAAATAATGACTGTCAAAAATCCATTCGCTTCTTCTAGCGCATGCTATCCTGTAACCAAGGGAAGCTCTGCGTGATGCACAGGACTAAGTGGGCCTGATAGTCTGTCAATATCTGCTCTGGGACAAAGATAATAACAATAGTTTGCAATAAAAGAAATAACTCTAGCACCACAGGCCCCTCTTGGCCAAGCACAAGTTACACCTAATCTCCCAGGTAAAAAACTTTTTCCCTAAATGTCCAAATTGCTCCCTGTATCACACCCAGGGACCAAGCGTACCATCTGTTTCACGCCCAGTGGTCCAAGGGACCAACTCCTTTCAGATACCAACGGTGTTAAGAAACCGGTGGCACTGAGAAAACCCTTTTATACTAAAAAATAAGATTGAGGTGCCAACTACGCCCAATCAGGATAGCCTAACACAAAAATAGCGCCCTGGGACCCATAAAGGTCTATATAAATATTTACCTTTCCTAGCATGATGACTATCGTAACAAGCATTTACAATGCAATGGTCTCTGCAGCATTAAAGGTAGACCTATTGGCCATGATTTTTTTTAAAATAAATAAATGGCATTGTCATTTACATTGCCAATAGCGTCATCGCTTGCATATGCGAGACCTATTGCATTAGCACCCACACACAGAGTAAGTAGTAGAGTGAGAAGTTGATCGTGAGGAGGAGAGAGTTATTAGTAAAGAGTATTAGAGAGCGCATCAGAGCTGTGTGAATAATGACAGCTGTGAGCCCGTGCCTGAGGTGCATCATCAGAGCTGTGTGAATAATAAACGTGTCAGCCCCGTGCCTGAGGTGCATCATCAGTGTTGTGTGAATAATAACAGCTGTGAGCACCTGCCTGAGGTGCATCATCAGAGCTGTGTGAATAATAACTGCGTCAGCCCCGTGCCTGAGGTGCATCATCAGAACTGTGTCAATAATAACAGCTGTGAGCCCCTGCCTGATGTGCATCATCAGAGCTGTGTGAATAATAACAGCTGTGAGCCCCTGCTTGAGGTACATCATCAGAGCTGTGTGAATAACTGCGTCAGCCCCGTGCCTGAGGTGATGACCTCGAAGACTAATCGTTTTTAAAGTATTTTACTCACCAACAATTTCACGCAAATAGGGCTTTTCCCGATCACCTATTGTTTTTACCCCACCCCACCTCACGTCATCCACACGTTTTTCGTGCTAATTTGTGAGCCCTTGCCTGAGGCGCGCGCGTGTGCGCAGTTCAAGGCACGCACACAAGGCCAGATGAGAAACACTTTGTACCACTTTTATTAAAACCATACGAAGTTTTCCCAAATACTTCACCAAGTACGTCAGTATTCTCAAGTGACTCGCAGGGGTGATTAATGTCGCAGGCCGCCGTGAAAAAAAAAGAGCTGGAGGAAGATAACGAGTCTGCCGGGACAAACAAAAGAAAACCCACACACACCATGCTCAAGTCGAGCAGCACCGCAACCGTGCCTGCACCGTCAGGAGCGACACTACACAGCAAGAACACTCAGAGGTCAGCGACCCTGTGTTCAACAGTATGACATCAGGAGTACAGCGCCACACATAATACAGGTATTAACATAATCTATAAAACATTACTGGAGTGAATGCTTAGAGCACATGACTAATCACAACAAACATTACCTACTAGATTAACCAATAACCTTGTGTTCTGGAGTAGCGTTCTACTTGCCGTAAAGCGCTTCAACGCCTCAGGGGTAGTAAGCACTGTATACAATTATAGATGAAACACTTTGGGAGCAGTGTGTATACCCACTGTATTACTTTCCTCGCATATCTGTGGGCATGGCAGTGGTGGTGGTGTCTGTGTGTGTATGGCAGTGGTGGTGTCTGTGTGTGCATGGCAGTGTCCGTGTGTGCATGGCAGTGGTGGTGTTCGTGTGTGTATGGCAGTGGTGGTGTCCGTGTGTGTATGGCAGTGGTGGTGTCTGTGTGTGCATGGCAGTGGTGGTGTCTGCGTGTGCATGGCAGTGGTGGTATCCGTGTGTGTATGGCAGTGGTAGTGTCCGTGTGTGCATGGCAGTGGTGGTGTCTTGTGTGTGCATGGCAGTGGTGGTGATCAGCGTGCAAAGAACAGCGTTTCATGGCAAACGTTTGTGCGTGGAGATGTAGGCACGCACGGCGGTGTCTGTCTGGAAGGGCCGACGCCGTTCTGTTTTCAGGAAGCGCATCACTTTGAAGAGATGTTGTGTGCAAGTGCTCCGTTAAGACTCCCATCAAAGACTTTAAAAAGCAATAAAAGACAGATCACTTTAAGCGCGCGGGGCGGATGTTTGCGATTGCACTTGCGGTTTCTTTTTTCATAATCGGCAGTGGGTTGGTTTTAGTGTAATTTCATTGTCAAATCCATGTTTACACATTTCTTGCTCAGACTGCCTTGCGAACTGGAGGTTACATTTGTATAAGATGCGCCCGTTTTGCACACTGGTTTAAAAACATTTCCCGAATGAAGCCTGCCTGCTCCAGCCCTCCTCTGCCTCCGCCTCTCCCGCTCTCAGTCTCCGACGTCAGCCTCTTTAGCAGCGCCGTGCGCCTCTCTGCAGACTCCCCCTGCATTCCAGAGAGGCGCACGTCGCGATCCGGCCTGCTATGCCATGCTGTGGAGACAAGACCTGGCCGCGCGCACACCGTTATCCTATGGGGAAACGCTGCGCGCGGCCAGGTTTTGTCTCCCTTCGTCGTTCTGAGACTGCTGAGACGCCGACTATAGTTCTCTGGCGAGAACACGCTTCGCGCGTTTCTAGCCGGACCTAAAAAGGTGACTTCTGCAGGATCGCCTCAGAGGCTGCCTTGCGATTATTTAGCTAGGCAATACAAAATGGGTAATATGGCAGATTTCTGTCAGTGGCAGGGTGCTCGGGTTATATGCCATACGCCACAGGCTTTACTAAGGGTCGGATGTAGTCTCTTAGCCTCTGTGATGGGTGCTTCAGGATGGACCTCCATCCCGCGGATTCAGCAGAACTTCCAATCAATTGTGGTGTCTGCTCACCTTCCTTGTTGCACAAATGTGAATCCGTCTGGGCAGGGCGCCCTTCCTTTGGCTGCAGTCGTGTTCGAGGTACCAATCAGCTCCGATGGTGGCTTGCCAAAATGTTGCTTGAACATTAAATACCTTGAGAGACCAAGAGACATTTGTCAAAACAGGAACGGTTCATTTAATTAACAATTAAACAATGCGGCTGGGAGCACATTCACACGCATAGTCTGAGGACTGTCTCAATTTACAATCTGTCTAACAAGAGTTTTTATACAGTTCATTCAATGCAATAAAATAGTTCCAGGGATCCTTGTTTGGTAAGGAATGTGAACCTCTCGGTATTTAGAATCATAAATTAATGTATTGGATACGGAATCCAGGTGGGCCTTGACCTTGTGTGGACACAATGCGTCCAGTATGTAACATGTCCAGCATGGGGAGAATGTGATCACAGCCTGTACTGTGTGCTGTGTCCTAATTGGCTATGCGTTCCTAACTTCATGTGGCATCTGACTTTATGGTGTTTTGGGACCTATGTCATCCTTTAGGAAATGTGTGCTTTATTGGGGCCACTCTCCCTGGACAATTGTGGTGTTGCTGCGCCTATCTGTAGGATTGATCTGGGACTTCCTGTTCACATGTTTGTCTGCTGGCTGCGTGCCAACCCACCTGTGATCTGTCAATCAGTGACCTCGGACCTGGGTCTCAGGGCCTGCCTAACTACGTATTTATGAATCTGGTGTGACGTGGTGTTCACAACGGGCGAATGACATCAATAAAGATGAAATCATGTTTTAACCCTTTCCATCCATCACAGTGGGCCTGTGCGGAGGATGGCCGGGGGCCGTCCGAACCCTGCCCACTCATTATTTCGCCCGCTCCGCTGCGGAATTCGCGCCGCTGTGAACGGATTAAATACAAATGTATTGTTATTCCTATTGACATCAACTTTTTCAATATTAACATTGCGTATACATTTGTGAACCCTATTTCTAGTCTTACTGTTTGAACAGGTAAACTACTTCTAATGGATAACATATTAATTGTTTGCCTCTATTTCAATTTCCGCAAGAATACACAATGCCATTTGATAACGGTTGTTGAAAAAAACTACTCTAAACGTTAAGGGCATGCTCAAAAAGGTGATTACCTGGCAAAAGCATTCTCCGATAGATGCTGTTGTGTAGTTTAGTTGGCAAATTAAGCCATACAACTACCCCTAAATAAATATTAAGTACTCACTGTTTCTTCAAGGTCATTCACGAATGTCCGGTTAGTGACATTCTACTTTTATATTATTTTCTTAAAGATCAATTTCATGGTCTGTTCTGTGTGCGCCCACAATCCTAGCTTCTGAGAGTAGGCCAGGTCATTTCACATGTTTTAAAAATGTGGAAATGTGATAGCGTGGGCTTTGTTCAGGCAGCCTGATTTCATCACCAGGCTCTGATGCTATCTTAAGCCCGGCCACTTTGAGCTATTTTACAAATCCTGTTATTTGTTCTTGGGCCTCATACGAAGAATGTGGAGAATTCTTTTTTTTTTTTTTTTTTATTTTTTTTAAGGACGTGCTCCTTAACTTTTTTTTTTTGAGGGACTCTAAGCGCATGTTTTCGTTGGCAAGTCTTTTCATTCTTGACGGCTTTTCATATAACTATCACTGAAGCAATTCAAATTTACTGATTTTTACTTTCCAACTCAGACTGAAAGAATTGAAATGCCTTATCTAAAGAGAGCAGATGTGCAAAGCATTTTGAAAATCCCTGGAAAAGCAGCATGCTTTTTATTTTGCTCAGAATAATGGCATTTTTCTCATTGTTAGACAGCGGTGGTTAAAGGCTGTAAATCTGCCCTCCTTGTTCGAAAGGCACAATACATTGATTTATGGCGAGAAGCCGCTTTCAGTTTTATGGATGGTATGTAGATGTAAGCAAACGTTAGCAGAGAGTTTACAAAAAGTTAATTTTGGTGGGAATGAGACATGGTATTAGGTCTTGTGGTTAAAGTAAGTTTTGAAAATAGTTATACTGGCTTCAGGTTTTCGACATTTTAGCGCCCATTTATTTAAAATTAGAAGTGTAGTTCAAGCAATAGGGTTTCATTTTTTTAATTACATTTTTTATTTGAGAGTTGTGTGGCGGTTGGCTAAAACGTGTTATCAGTAGGAATTCTGCGATATTGTGTAGCAACAGGCTGATCTGTGAACGTTCATTTCTGTTAGTGCCTGAAATGCAAGGGAATGTTTAACTTGGCCCTTGACCTTAGTCTTGGTTGTGCCGTCATTCTTAGGCTTTCTTGTCATTGTTGAGGTTATTTTCCGACGTTGGTGTGTCTCTCTTTGCTTGTGGTCTTGGCCCAGCCCATGCGACCATTCTGTTTTCAGTCAACACAGCGAAAATATGCTTTCATCTTCTCTCTGACAGCCTGATTCTCTTTCTAAAGATTCTTTTAGAAGCTAGTTGGCATTATAGGAAAAAAAGATGAAAAACTAAAGTAAACCTCCTCTGCAAGTCGACATGCTCAATAAAACTCAGCACCAGTCTCTCTTGTGTTTGACGTTTTACTTTCTACAGTTCATGCGTTGCGGTAGGGCGGGGCCAAGAATGGCCCAATTAACCCTACCGTTGAGAATTCAGTAGACTACACCCTCTCTTGCTTTGTTATTGCCCTTTTATTTATATAGTGCTTCATACTTGGTGTAGGCATCTGGTCGCTTTAGATAGGCACAGTAGGTATTAACCTGTACAATTAGTTCTCAATTGCTGTAGCTGTTATCAATGAAATTTGCATTCAAGTAATAAACAGGACCTCATGGACTACTAGGAAAACGTTTACCAGATAATATCCTTTGTGAATATCCGTCTACTGGTGTCTACTATCACATTTCTTTATTAATTTTTTCACAAACAAATCATGATATATTAAAGTATATTACGAAAATCATTTACAACCAGTGGCATCTGGCCGTTTTATTTTATACGGTATCTAAACCGATACATCGACATTAATACCTCTCACAGACGCCTCCAAGCATCGTTCGGGCAAGCCATGCTCACTAGGCAGACCATAACTTAATTAAATATTTCTTTAGCACCCTTTCAGAATTTACTTGATAATATTGGTTTTTATGCAATTTCTGAGGTTATTGTCCTGCTAAATGATACATTTGCCAGATTTTGTTAATGGGAGAATTGGCAGCTTCTGTTTCGGTAGCATCAGTCAATATAATGCAGATCAGTTAAAATGTGTAAAAATGAAACACTTGAAACTCTTCAGCCATTGTGAAGCCAAATGTATTTATTTATGGAGAACATGCAATTTTTAGGCCTGGTGACGCACAGTCATGCATTTATATCCAGTTCATGATAAAAGTACATACATGTACACATTTCAACAATATAGGAGCTTTCAGTCCGCCTTCTTCATTCATTGATTTGTTATACTGTCATTCACATTTTATTTCCACCAACTACAGCACATAGGGGCTCAACCTACGTAATAACCTACGTAATCTATTGGGTGTCTTGCAGAGAGTTGTAGACTTGTTCACGTGCACATCCTCCTAAAAACGAGTACACGTCTGTACCCTCGATGGTGTTCCTGGGCTGCTGGGTCACTCATTTATTTCAATAGTTTTTAGGTCTCGCCTGTCGATGCGCATGCGCATCGAGCAAGCGAGAGTATTGGGACTTATCCACTCTTTATCCACACTGCAAGGAATCGTGGCGATTCCTTGCAGTGCCCGTGACTTTTAAGCTCAATGCGCATGCGCATTGAGCTTAAAAGTGCGTGCACGTCCGTCTTTGTTTACCCGCTCCGCCCCCTCCCCTTCCCGCCGTCTCGCATTTCCCCCTGCCGCATCAAAGGCTTTCACGGCCGGCCGGCCATGCTTTCAGTTTCACGACCGGCCGGCCGTGTCAATTACATTTCAAAGCCCGCTCTCCCTGCTCCGCCCCCTGCTCCGGCCGAGACGCATTTCTCCTCCCTCCTCCCCCCTCCTGGGTCAGGTTACCCTGCTTTCTCTTTTTTTTTTCACTTGCCACCCCTACAGCCGCCCCCTCCCCTTAATTATACAATTTAGGAGGTATTTTTTACATTTACCGCCAAGAGCAATGACATTTCGCTAGTTGATAATCCTAAATACAGTAATCTCTGTAATGTGGTATTGTTTCAAGATGTTTCTGTAACTATTCTACAATATGTTATTTGTGAGTAATGACATTTTGTATACACCAAGTGCCCATGTACAGACAGGTCCTGAACTAAGTCTTCATCGTCTTACAGAGGGGCTACATAATGTTTAGTTATACACGATCTTACACTCTAGATTCATCTTAGAACGTGTGCCGTTCAAAATAATGCCCTACTACTGAACCCCGCCCCCCTTGCATACTATTGGTTACCAGGACGTCGAGCCTCCAGGAACCATCCAGCTACTGCACCACGCGGTGCACGCATGCCGGAAAAACTCACTACATTAGGCGTGAGCTCTGCCCGCCGGCTCACTTTCAGAGCCGCACGGACATTGAGAGGAGGTAAGCTCCAGGGACTGACACTCTTGACCCGCTGCCTTTAGTTAGACAGTTGTTTGGTTTTAAAAAAATATCCACTTCAATCGGACTTTCACTTTCCTGCCACGCTGTCACCACGCCGTAATCAGTTATTTGATTTTAAAATTAAATCGCACTTTCCTTTGGCTTTGACGTTTTTAAACATGAGCATTTGCACTATTTTTATGATAGAACACGTAGCCATGAACCGGCCCACTATGGCATTGTTGAACACCCGTTTGCGCTTGTACAAGAGAACATGGCATGCCGGTATCTCACTCACGTTTTCACAGGTCACACGTAATTTTAATATGAGACATCCCATACCGTAGCCACCCTCACTCACCCTCACCCTCACTCACCCTCAACCCCTCACCCTCAACCCCTCACCCTCAACCCCTCACTCTCACTCATCCTCACTCACCCTCAACCCCTCACCCTCACTCACCCTCAACCCCTCACCCCCTCACCCCCTCACCCTCACCCTCACCCCCTCACCCTCACCCCCTCACCCTCCACCCTCACTCACCCTCAACCCCTCACCCTCCACCCTCACTCACCCTCAACCCCTCACCCTCCACCCTAACTCACCCTCAACCCTTCGCCCTCAACCTCTCACTCACCCTCACTCACCCTCACTCACCCTCACTCACCCTCACTCACCCTCAACACCTCAGCCTCACCCTCACTCACCCTCACTCACCCTCACTCACCCTCAACCCCTCACCCTCATTCACCCTCACCCTCAACTCCTCACCCTCACTCACCCTCACTCACACTCACCCTCCCTCAACCCCTCACCCTCACTCACCCTCAACCCCTCACCCTCACCCTCAAACCTTCACCCTCAACCCCTCACTCACCCTCACTCAGCCTCAACTACTCTCACTCACCCTCAACCCCTCACCCTAACTCACCCTCACCCTAACTCACCCTCACCCTCACTCACCCTCAACACCTCACTCACCCTCACTCACCCTCAACACCTCACCCTCAACACCTCACCCTCAACCCCTCACCCTCACCCTCACTCACCCTCACCCTCACTCACCCTCACCCTCACTCACCCTCACCCTCACTCACCCTCACCCACCCTCACCCTCACCCTCACCCTCACTCACCCTCACCCTCAATCACCCTCACCCTCAATCACCCTCACCCTCAATCACCCTCACCCTCACTCACCCTCACCCTCCCTCACCCTCACTCACCCTCACCCTCACTCACCCTCACCCTCACTCACTCACCCTCACTCACCCTCACTCACCCTCACTCACCCTCACTCACCCTCAACCACTCACCCTCAACCACTCACCCTCAACCACTCACCCTCAACCACTCACCCTCAACCACTCACCCTCAACCACTCACCCTCACTCACCCTCACTCACCCTCACTCACCCTCACTCACCCTCACCCTCCCTCACCCTCACCCTCCCTCACCCTCACCCTCACCCTCCCTCACCCTCCCTCACCCTCACCCTCCCTCACCCTCCCTCACCCTCCCTCACCCTCCCTCACCCTCCCTCACCCTCACCCTCCCTCACTCACCCTCACTCACCCTCACTCACCCTCACTCACCCTCACTCACCCTCACTCACCCTCACCCTCACTCACCCACCCTCACTCACCCTCACTCACCCTCACTCACTCACCCTCACTCACCCTCGCTCACCCTCAACCCCTCACCCTCACCCTCACTCACCCTCAACCCCTCACCCTCACTCACCCTCACTCACCCTCACTCACTCACCCTCAACCCCTCACCCTCACTCACTCACCCTCAACCCCTCACCCTCACTCACCCTCACTCACTCACCCTCAACCCCTCACCCTCACTCACCCTCAACCCCTCACCCCCTCACCCTCACTCACCCTCAATCCCTCACCCTCACTCACCCTCAACCCCTCACCCTCACTCACCCTCAATCCCTCACCCTCACTCACCCTCACTCACCCTCACCCTCACTCACCCTCACTCACCCTCAACCCCTCACCCTCACTCACCCTCACTCACCCTCACTCACCCTCACTCACCCTCACTCACCCTCACCCTCACTCACCCTCACCCACCCTCACCCACCCTCACCCTCACTCACCCTCACCCACCCTCACTCACCCTCACTCACCCTCACTCTCACTCACCCTCAACCCCTCACCCTCACTCACCCTCAACCCCTCACCCTCACTCACCCTCAACCCCTCACCCACCCTCAACCCCTCACCCTCACTCACCCTCACTCACCCTCAACCCCTCACCCTCACTCACCCTCAACCCCTCACCCTCACTCACCCTCAACCCCTCACCCTCACTCACCCTCAAACCCTCACACAGTGCAATAGGTCTCAGACCATTTCAGTTACAGCTTTAAGAAATGTTTATGTCTTTTTTTATTTGTAATTATTTAGCATTGGCTACAGGAAACAAAAATGCTAAACATTTACAAAAAAAACCCATAAACAATTCTAAAAGCACTAACTCTAATGGTGCGAGACCTATTGCATTTCCAATGCTTGTTATACATGTTGTTTTCTTCACATTGCTGAAGTTTGGGGAAAAAAATGAATTGCACCCTTTCTATGGCTGAACGTATTGGCTTTGTCAACGCTTGCTTAGTATGTAATGACACTGACCTAACAAAGGTACGTTCGTGGGGGGCAGACTGTTATTTGGTTGAAACCCAACATCTTTCACCACACAACAGAAATGTTTGGGTTAGCTCACAAATTTTAGGTCTCAATGATGCACAGAAGAACTGGAAAATTCAGACAAAGAACAAACACATTATTTTCCTCTATTCCTTCAACTCCCGAGGATGACCGTGATTAGCTAACTATAAACACTTTAGAATGTATGTAGCAACAATTAATTCGAAAAAGTTATGATCAGCTGTAACCATGTAGGTTAGAATCTGCAAGTGTCATTGACCACAGCTCAAAAATGGCTTTCTTTATACGTATCCCAAATTCATGATCACTTACACATACTGTAGCTCTGTCATTTATCATTTACCCTTCAATACGAACAGTACTGATCAAACTACACATACAGTTGTAAATTAATTCTGATGATAAGTTTTAAAAGAATGTGATTGTGTTGTGTGTTAGGTGTCCTTCTTGACCACACATCATAGATTTCCCTTGAAATTAAAGCAAGAACTTAAGTGGATACAACTGTCAAATGGTTTGTGTTTGTAACAAAGCTGTGAAAGTAATAAAATAGCTGTCAAAAACAGGTTTTTAGGTGGGTTCCCTTATCCTTTTCCAACAATAGAGCTCACCATAGTAGTATGAATCAGTATTTTATATGGCTTGATTTGGAGCCTGTATAACGTATAGCATATATAAAACTATAATAGCAGACATTCAAATAGCAAATGGCAATCCTGACGCTGCTTTCATGCTGGGAATACTATACTCAGCATGATAACAGCGCCAGGATTGGGCTGTGCTGCCTGGTTTGCCGCTCAGACAGTGCCTGGGAGCCTGTCGCTTTTCTCCACCCGGCTGTACAACACAGCCAGATGGAGAAATGGTAAGTGCACATGGCGGTTTGGCCAAACCATCATGCATACATAGTAGTGCCCATCAGCCATCCTCCCCACTGTTGCACATAGAGTGCATGGCCCCGCCCTCGCTGGCAGACTGCAGGTAAGCCGAAAAATAAAATGATAATAAAATGTGTTTATTATCATTTTATTTTTCATCTATTTAAATCTGCTGCCGCCTAGGTGGGTGACGCTCCTCAGCCATAACGGAGGAGCCGCTCTTGATAGAAAAACAAGTTCCCAAAGAGTAAGTTCCATTCTTCCCGACAGGACTGAAAACACTGCTTTTATATTAATTTTCAAAACCATTGTGAAAAAAATTATTGCCATTTGAGTTGCAACAAGAGAGAAAAAAACAATAATTTACCTATTTTACAAAGACTGTGTGCTGATATAAAAAAAGCTATCCATTGAATGACTGAAGGAAGTATAAGCCCTCTATCAAAACTCGTGCTGTACATAAAATCTGTATCATACAATGATGAACATAATATAGTGAAACAAGCAACAGTTGTAAATCATTACAACAAATACAAAACACATGGCCATTGCCTATCTAGAATAGAAAGCATGTTCAAGTTCGGGCATTTATAAAGCGCACTACTCACCCAGAGGGTCTCAAGGCGCTTGGGAAGGGGTACATTATTTGTCGAATAGCCAGGTTTTAAGTTCTTTTCTGAAGGAGATGTGGTTATGAGTAAGGCGGAGGCGAGAGGGGAGTGTGTTCCAGGTCTTGGCCGCCAGGAAGGAGAAGGATCTTCCTCCCATGGTGGATTTTCGGATGCACGGGACTGCGGCGAGAGATTGATTGGACGATCTTAGTTGGCGGGTGGGTTTGTAGAAGGACAGTCGAGTGTTGAGGCATTCGGGTCCTAAATTGTATAGGGCCTTGTGTGCGTGGGTGAGAAGACGGAATGTAATTCTTTTGTTGACGGGAAGCCAGTGGAGGTCTTTTAGGTGTCCGGTGATGTGATCATGGTGAGGGATGTTCAGTATGAGTCTCGCTGATGCGTTTTGGATGCGTTGGAGTTTTTTCTGTAATTTTGCTGTGATTCCGGCATATAGTGTGTTACCATAATCCAGTCGACTTGTGACCAGTGCGTGGGTGACGGTCTTTCTTGTCTCGAGGGGGGTCCAGCGGAAGATATTTTTGAGAATGCGAAGTACGTTGAAGCAGGAGGATGAGACTGCGTTGACTTGTCTGGACATCGAGAGAGAGGAGTCTAGGATGAAGCCACGGTTACGTGCATGGTCTGTGGGTGTGGGTGCTGTGCCCAGAGCGGAAGGCCACCAAGAGTCGTCCCAGGCAGAGGGGGAAGATCCTAGGATGAGCACCTCCGTTTTGTCTGAGTTGAGTTTTAGGCGGCTGTGTTTCATCCATTCGGCTACTTCTTTCATGCCTTCGTGCAGATTGGTTTTGGCGGTGTTGGGGTCTTTGGTGAGGGAAAGGATCAGCTGGGTGTCGTCAGCGTAGGAGATGATGTTGTGTTGGGGCGCGATGGATACGAGTGGGCTCATGTAGACGTTGAAGAGGGTGGGACTGAGTGAGGATCCTTGTGGGACTCAACATATGACTTCAGTGGCCTCAGAGTTGAATGGGAGAAGTCGGACTCTGAGTTCTCCCAGCTAGGAACGAGATGATCCAGTTCAAGGCTTTGCCTTGTATGCCGATGTTGCTGAGGCGTTGTATGAGGGTGCTGTGGCAGACTGTGTCGAAGGCGGCTGAGAGGTCGAGTAGAATGAGGGCTACTGTTTCTCCGTTGTCCAGTAGTGTTCGGATGTCGTCTGTTGCTGCAATGAGGGCGGTTTCGGTGCTGTGTTTGGCCCGAAATCCGGACTGAGCGGGGTCGATGGAGTTGTTGGATTCAAGGAAGGCGGCGAGCTGGCTGTTGACGGCTTTCTCAATGACTTTGGCCGGGAATGGGAGGAGGGATATGGGTCGGTAGTTTTTAAGTTCAGAAGGGTCTGCTGTGGGTTTCTTCAAAAGGGCGCTGAGTTCGGCATGTTTCCAGCTTTCTGGGAAGGTGGCAGAGTTGAACGAGCAGTTGATGACATCACGAAGATGGGGTGCGATGATGGAGTCGGCTTTGTTAAAGATGTGGTGGGGGCAGGGGTCGGTTGGCGAGCCAGAGTGGATTGAGTTCATTAGGCGGATGGTGTTCAGTGGTGATTGGGTTCCAGGCGCTAAGGATGTTAGTTGGTGGAGTAGGATCTGAGGGGGGTGGGGAGTGTTGGTCGCTGGGAGTATTCTCGAAGCTGTTGTGGATGCCGGCAATTTTGTTGTAGAAGAAGGAGGATAACGCATCGCAGAGGTCTTGGGAGGGAGTGATGTCGTTAAATGCTGCGGTGGGGTTGGTGAATTCTTTGACGATGTTGAAAAGTTTCTTGCTATTGTAAGTGTTGTTGTCGAGACGATCCTTGAATGCTGATTTCTTGGCGGATCGAATCAATTGGTGGTGTTTGCGGGTGGCTGCCTTGAGGGAGGCCATGTTGTCGGTGGTTGGTTTTTTTCTCCATGTTTTCTCCATGGTGCGGCATAGCTTCTTGGATTCTTTTAGTTCATCATTGAACCAGGGAGCCTTTTTGCTGGTTGATTTGATCTGGTGCTTTTTTAGGGGTGCTAATTCGTCAGCACTGTGGGTGATCCATTGCTTGAGATTGATGGCCGCTTGGTTAGGGTCCAATGAGAGGGTGGGAGGGTTTTGGTTGAGTGAAGTGAGGAGTTGGTCGGAGGTGATTTTGTTCCAGTTTCTCAGAGGAATAGGTTGTGAGCGGTTGTGGGTCAGGGTGGTTTTGTAGCTGAAGTGCACACAGCTGTGGTCCATCCAGTGGAGAGCTGTGGTGCGGTCGAAGGAGATGTGCTTGCTGGTGGTGAAGATAGGGTCGAGCGTGTGTCCGGCTATATGGGTGGGGATGTCAACAAGTTGTTTGAGTCCGAGGTTGTCCAGAAGGGTGGTGGTGTTGCTGTCGTGTTTGTTTTCAAGGTGGTAGTTGAGCTCTCCTAATAGAATGTAGTTCTCGGAGACGAGGGCATGTGGGCTGATGAATTCTGTGATGTCATCGCTGAATTGAGTGCGGGTACCTGGAGGCCTGTAAATGAGGGTGCCTCTGAGTGTGGTCCTAGGGTCGGTGTGGATCTGAAAGTGGAGATGTTCGGCGGTTGCAAGATTGTCGTTGGAGCTGGTCGTGATTTTGATGGTGTTCCTATGGATGATGGCGATGCCTCCTCCTGTCTGATTGGTGCGGTCTTTTCGGATAATCTTGTAAGCGTCCGGTATGGCTATGGCGATGTCGGGTGCTGATGATGCGTTCATCCATGTTTCTGTAAGGAAGGAGATGTCCGGTGACGCAGTGTCGAGTAGGTCCCAGAGTTCAGTAGCGTGTCTGTGGACTGAGCGGGTGTTAAGCAGTATGCATTTCAGGCGGTCAGAGACGGGGCTGTGTATGGGGGAAGTGGGTTTGGTGAGGGTCCTGAAGCAGTTGAACGTGCAGGAGAGGCAGGCGAAAGGTCCGTGGGTACGTCCTGGGGAGGCAACGCAGCATTGAGGTGTGCGTCCGGGGTTGAGGGCGAGGAGAGTTGCGGCATCATATGTGACTCTAGTGGGTTGGGTGCGGCGGGGACCAGGGGGTCTGGCGCTGGGCGCGGTCCAGGTGCGGACAGGCGTAGACGGGCTTACCTTTGGCGCGCCTTCGGCGTGAATGGGGCGCGACCGCTGCGCGTGAACGCTGTACGCAAAAAAATCGGTCATATGTGGATAGTGAGGGGCGAGGGAGGGGCAGCTGGGAGGCGGGTGCGGGTCGGATATCCGGTCAGGTCGGCACAACAAACTCAGCAAAATGGCAGCGAGCCAAAGCGGGCATACACATCAACAAAGCAAATCAATTGCAATAATCGGACACCAATGAGACCTGCAGGCAGCGCAGCACAACTGAGAAGCGCACTTAGTCAAACTAGCACTATGAAATGTTCAGCCAAGCAGAATACAAATAAGCAGCAATCTGGCAGTTTTGCGCTGCGATCTTAATTGAATGATGGCTAATTAATTAAATATTGTAGAGGCGCGTTTGTGAGCAAGGCGAGGTAGCGGTATGTAGTCAGGCTGAGAGCGCTACGATACCGTGTAATCAGGCAGGGTCGGGAGCAGTGTGTGGAGCGGCCGCGTCTGAGAGGATCAGGGTGGTCACAGCGAGGCCGTGGGGGCAATGGGCTTACTGTATCAGTGGGAGGGAGGGGCTGCTGGGTGGCGGGTGCGGGTCGGATATCCGGTCAGGTAGGCATAACAAACTCCGCAAAATGGCAGCGAGCCAAAGCGGGCATCCACATCAACAAAGCAAATCAATTGCAATAATCGGACACCAATGAGACCAGCAGGCAGCGCAGCACAACTGAGAAGCGCACTTAGTCAAACTAGCGCTATGAAATGTTCAGCCAAGCAGAATACAAATAAGCAGCAATCTGGCAGTTTTGCGCTGCAATCTTAATTGAATGATGGCTAATTAATTAAATATTGTAGAGGCGCGTTTGTGAGCAAGGCGAGGTAGCGGTATGCAGTCAGGCTGAGAGCGCTACGATACCGTGTAATCAGGCAGGGTCGAGAGCACAGTGTGGAGCGGCCGCGTCTGAGAGGATTAGGGCGGTCACAGCGAGGCCGTGGGGGCGATGGGCTTACTGTATCAGTGGGAGGGAGGGGCTGCTGGGAGGCGGGTGCGGGTCGGATATCCGGTCAGGTAGGCACAACAAACTCCGCAAAATGGCAGCGAGCCAAAGCGGGCATACACATCAACAAAGCAAATCAATTGCAATAATCGGACATAGAATATCAGATATAGAAAGATTGTGCGACTTAAATATTTTATCCTGAAAATTGTTTATAAAAATATTGTCCTATCAGTTGTAGATTTAGTACTAAGTAAAATGGAATAATGAAAATAAATTTGTAGAGTACGCTACTACACTGAGGTGTCTAGGCGCTCTAACTCTGGAGATAGAACACAATCCAACTGACAGATTAATGATAGCCGTGCAGCAAATGCTCCGACTGTTGAAAAGCCATGTTTTAAGAGCTTTCCAGAAAGAAAATAAATCTGTGTTTTCTATGAGATTAAGGCGCATTGAGTTCCAAAGCTTGGCATACAAGGGCTAAAGCTCCTGCCGCCCCAGCTAGATTTTTTAAATTTAGGTACTATTGGGTTACAAGCTGGTGATGATCTAAGTGTACCATTCGAAACGACATTTCAGATATTTAGGCCCCCCATCATGGAGTGCCTTAAAGGCGGCGCAGAGGGCCTTGAAGTCTATACGTTTTTTAATGGGCACCCAGTGTAACTGGACAAGACCCTGGGAAGCAGATTGAAATTTAGCAATTCCAAGGAGCTGTTGTGCGGCAGCGTTTTGAAGAATTTGCTTTTTTTGTAGACCTCTTTTCTTGTTATTGATGAACAATGCATTGCAGTAATCTATTCTTGAGAAGTAGGCTATGCTTTTCCGCAGCTCATACGGAATAAGTAAGAGTACTTTCCTTAATGTCTTAAGCATGTAAAAAGACAAAACGGTGATAGTGTTAATGTGCCCCTCTAAGGAAAGATTACTGCCAAAGACAACTGCTGGTTTTTAGCCTTGGAGACAGGAATGTAAGGTGTTAGGAAATCCTGAGGCCACCAACTTGGAGACCAAAAAGATGTATTCCTACCAAACAATAGTACCTCTTTTTTTCCTCATTTTAGTTTAAGGTAATTTTGTGTCATCCATTTTCCAGTCTGCAACATGGAGTCAAGGAATCTAAAGGCAGTGTAGTTTGGGTTACTGGATACACACACCATGATCTGGGTGTCATCACTGTAGGACAGTACTGCAAACCCAAATGATTTAATGAGATCAGCCAAGGAGGGGAGTCGCATAAAGATTGAAAAGCACGGGCCTCAGTTATGAGCCCTGTGAGACCTCACATGGTAAGGGGGAGTTAAGATCCTCCAGGGCGACAATTGCTCTTGATCTGAGAGAAAAAAGACTTTAGAAGCTGAAGGGCCTTGCCCCTGATGCCTAAAGAGGACAAACTGTGTAACAATGACGTGGTTTACTGTTTCGAATGCTACAGAGAAGTCTAATAATTTTAGAGCAGCATTCCCACCTGCATCTAAGGTTTGTCTGATTTCTTCCGAAGCAGTGATGAGCACTGGTTCGATTCTGTGTTGGCTTCTAAAGCCGAACTGGGTGTCACCCAGTAGACCACTGATACTGATGAAGGCAGAACGCTCAATATTGATGGCCTTCTTTACGATCTGTGCCGGGAAAGGAAGACTCGAAATTGGACGATAATTATTAGGATCTTTGGCATCCAAGGTGTTTTAAAAAAAAAAAAATTATTAACGGTAGACGAAATACCTTGTTTCAAACATCAAATTAAATATGTCTGTGAGGTATTTGGGTTTAGTTTCCGCAACAAGGTGAAGGATTCTGCAAGGGGAAAGGGTCAAGTGAAGAGCCAGACTTGACCTGGCTAAGTAGGGTCTGAACGAATGCTATGGATAACAAGCATTTACAATGCAATGGTTTCGCCTTTGGAAAAGTTAGAGCTATTGGCATTTTAAATGACAAAATGTGTATTTATGTGTTGGTTTTGAAAACAGATAAATAAATGGCATTGTCATTTACATTGCCATTAGCTTAATCTCTCGCAAATGTGAGACCTATTGTACCCTACGGACGAGCTCAGCAGACAGCAATTACTCACGAACAAAAATCATGCAATGAAGACGAGGGAAACTTCAAAATATCAGAAATTACAGCCATTTGAGCAACAAGAAACTCAAAGAAGCTATGCTCCCTCCTGTAACCTCATATTAAATGGCAAAATTACAGGAAGCTAAAAATAATGACACGGACAGCGGGAGGGGGGACGCATAGCTGCCAAGGTTTCAGATTGCCATGTATGACATTTTCATAATTTCAGCGAATTTATGAGTGAAATTTCAGAGACTATGAGTGACACTTTCTCACGAACAAAAATCATGCAATGAGGACGAGGGAAACGTCAAAATATCAGAAATTACAGCCATTTCAGCAACAAGAAACTCCAAGAAGCTAGTGCTCCCTCCTGTAATCTCATATTAAATGGCAAAATTACAGGAAGCTAAAAATAATGACATTTCAGACTTTGACAGCTGAAACGCTTAGCACTGATAACTTGCTAGACTGCATGAGATACATAAATTCACTACATGGAATTCAGTTGTGCACGTTTATTTTAAGGTTAGGCTACTGCAGTGCTATATTGTAGGCAGCTTTCAGAGATCCCCCCCTGGCCTTTTGACCAATTTTTAATGAAAAGTCTCACCTTGCTCTGGGAGTGACGGCAAAGGGAGCAGGAGCAGTGGCAGTAGGAAAATGATGACGGACATTAACCGCAGGTCCCGTGCGTGAATAATCGCCGCCTCAGCGTTCTGAGAGGGCGCCCTGTCAGTGGCAGTTTGTGCACACCGTCATAGCGCGTCACTACAGTGGGAGTCGTGTGAGTCATTCAACGCACTTAAAGGAATGCACGGAGGACACCTGGAACTTTGATGGCAGCAAGGCAGCCATCTTGTCATCTTATGTTGAAAATGTTTCCGTTGTTTTGTGTGTTTTAATTTTTTTTTTGGCAGCGCTGTAATCAATTAGTGCAACCGAACAGTGGTTTGATGCAGTGATTGGGACACTTCACGTGCAGTTTCCCTGCTCAAAAGCCTGCACTCCATTTCAAAGAAAATTAATTTGTGCATAATGATTATCGTGATTAAGAATGCGGGCTATGTGAAGCAAGATGTAATTCTTCTGGTGAGTGTTCCCGAGAAAGCTTACTCTAGGCCCGCTGTCTAATGCAGTCGGGCGGTGAGCAAACGCCTGTACCACAAAGGACTGCCATGCTCAACTTGTTCCATGGGCTGGCTCCAGTTGTATTTTCAACTCAGTGGGGGAGGGATGCTGCAGCTGCTCCGAGCTTGTGCTAAAAGCTGCTTCTTTTTAAGGAGAAACTGCATACATGGGCTTCTCTTCCGAACTTCTGCAAGATTTTATTGGATAAAATCCCATGAGGCTGAAGTCTTGGACCACAGTAAAAAAAAAAAAAAATCAACTGATAAGGCTGATAGCAAAAAGAGTAAGCTGTACATTAAGCCCTTGCACTCAATGAATGGTGGATTTCCTTATATCCGTTGCATAAAAAACAGGCAAGAGATCTTTCTCGCTGTCTTTTTAACTTCCAACAGTGCAACTGAGACAGTACTTTGTGCGCTCTCAACAAAGCACAGATATTCCAATAGTTACCGCTGCGCTGACAATAGCGTTCTCCATCACCACACATAAACAAACAAGGGATTTCATTAGACCGAACCCTTAACATATGCCAACAGATCCCACATTGTCCTCATGGATGGCTATTGTGTGTTTCTAGAAACTCGCATCTCCCACACTCGCCACTTTCAGAACATCCCAAAGTTAAAGGTGGAGACAACTATTGCACATTAACGCAACATTGAACAGATGGGCCCACACGGACAGCGGGAGGGGGGCGGGCACACACAGCGGGAGGGGGGTCGGGCACACGGACAGCGGGAGCAAGAAACCGGCATAAACAGAGCACAACCAAGCATGCGCCTAAAAGTTAATGCTTAGACACACAGGCATGGTAGCACTAGAATACATTGTCAGAATATCAACTGACATGAATATCGTCTCCTAGAAACCGTTTACTAAAATATCACACGGACAGCGGGAGGGGGGGCGGGCACAAGGACAGCGGGAGGAGGGGCGGGGTAACGGGCTCACGGACAGCGGGAGGGGGGGCGAGTGAACGGGCTCACGGACAGCGGAAGGGGGGGCGGGCAGGCACACGGACAGCGGGAGGGTGGTCAGGAAACAGCCAGCGGGACAGGGACAAGACGAACAATGAACACAAAAATCGGTGTAAAAAAAAAAAAGTACACCCCCACAGTGGCCACGTCTTCATGACGTTGCCGAGAGGGAAAGAATCAGCGTAAAGCCCACCAATTGCCTCGGGAAATGACGGACAGTTCTCTCTTCCAATGGCTAGCCTCCATTTATGGAGCTAGCCAATGGAAGAGAGAGGCGGAACGAAGGCCACACTGTTCTAACATTAGATTTCGCCTGCGCCGAAAAGCTGCGCGGTGCGCAGCTTTCGACGAGGCGAAACATAAAAAGGAAAATTAGGTAAGACCAGCATTGTTTGTTGGAAGAGATTCTTCAGGCATGCTGGAATGAGAAGCTAGGTTAATCTTCTGATGGATCATGTCATTGGGAGGAATAGCTGCAATTAATTCTTGCTCAGATTGATTATACTGTACTTCTGGTGAAGAAAGTGAGAGATGGGCTAGCCGAAAGCGAGTTGTAGAAAGTCTCAACCTTTTAACCTTGGACCTAAAAAACAAGGTTAAGGCATTGCAAAATGTTTGTTCAGAGGTTTTATTTTTAGGCTCAGGAGCCTTAGTTGTTTTTCTATACCATAGAGTTTTTTTAGAGGGATTTAGAGAGGACTGAATTTTAGATGCAAAATAGCTAGATTTAGCTTTTACAATATTCTCCTTGTATACTGATATGGGCAGTTTTTATGAATCTTTGTCTAGGAATTAGTAGTTAGTGCGCTATTTCCTTTCCTGTAAATGACAGATTTGTTTTTGTATTTTGAGCTTGTCATCAAACCATGGTTCTGATGGGGAAGCTCTGTGATTTTTTGCAAGGTGCATTTGGGGCAAGAAAATTGATGGAATTATTAATCCATTGATTATAGATGGCAGGGGCAGTATCCAGATTCAGAGTCATCTCCGGTACCAGTTGGTGTACAGAGATGTGTACGGTATCTGAGTTAATGTTGTGCAGCGAATGCCGGGTCTGGTGGCTCAGTGGGCTAATGCATCAATTGCAGGGGCCTGTGTACGACCTCAGGGTCACAGGTTCAAATCCTGGCTGGTTCACTCAGTTTTTCATCCGAGATCGATAAAATGAGTACCATTGAGTTGGGTAACAATAAACATCTGTTATTCAGCACCAAGATGCCTCTGGGTGAACGTGCCCTTTGCAAATAAACGTTAAGTTACGTTATGGGTCATACGGGCAACTTGATGGCAGTTATTAGATTTCTTATTGGGCAGCATTGGATGAAACATTAGTGCATGATGGTCAGACCATGCCAGAGGAATAGATGTTGCAAAAGACAAATGTGGGTTGTCAGGAAAAATACCAACTAATAGATAGCCCGCTGACTGAGTGGGACCTTTTATCAATTGAGCAAGACCCAGACTTGCCAAGGAGTCACAAAGATTAACTGACTCCTCTTCTAAAGGGTTCTCAAGATAGAAATTGTAATCACCCATAATGATGTTAATAAAGTTAACATTATGATTGAGCAGTTGGCCGATGTGAGTTAAAGTTGACCTAGTTTGGGGGGGGGGGGGGGACTATAGATAAGAACAACATTGAAGGTATAGTGAAGAACCCCATTGAAGGTATAGTGGTTGGTTAATTTAATTTTTATAAGAAACAGCTTCATAGTCCAGATTTGCAGAAACTGGGACAAACAACACTAAAATAGTTGCAGTAAGTAATCGCTAGTCCTCCACCCCTTTTTCCAGTACAATTCAGTCTAAACATGCAGTGGCCTGCTGGTGTTACCGTAATGATGTCAAGGCTTGAAGACATATCTGCCCACTCTCCGTAACAAATGCAAACTCAACAGCATTTTTTACTAAAGACTTTGCATGAAGTGTGCAGCAGTAGTAAGTCTGTGCACTGGTTAAATGGGAATGCAGGGATTGGAAGAGTTTGGGGCACAAATTGTTTTTTATTTTTAGTTATATAAAGCGCGAACTCGACCCAAAGGTATCGGTGCACTTTACATGAGCACCAGTTACGTTAAGGACAGACAAATTAATTTTGTTAGGCATGTGGAAATTAAGTGACTTGCCCAAAATCACAGGATTCTGAGCGTCCCTGCCGAGACTCAAAATGGGTTCCCCAGCTTCTAGATTGACCTCTCTAGCTGTTAGGCCACATCCTTTCCCCCTTTAGGCCACATCCTTTCCCCCTTTGGCCACATTTTGTCCTTGGTAAAAGCCAGATGACAGATTGGGCACGGTTTAGTAGTCACGTCCCCTATGGGGTCGAGAGTGGGGCCTATACTCTTCTTACCTGAGAGATTCCCGTTAAGCAGTTCTTCCCGCGAGTAGCAGATGGAGATACTGCTGTGTATATTTGTAATACTCGTGCTGCACTTCATCGGATTGTTGTACCATATGGCTAACCATAATTGACAAAGCTAGTAGGTCTCAAAGGTGAGACCTATTGGCTTTTCCAATGCTTTCTTTCCCCTTGTTGCAATGATGAACTTGCAGGAATTATGATTGATACATAAAACAGATTATTTAGCCATAGACCTGTCTGTTTATAGATAGACACCAGATTTCGCCAGATCTTGTCAAACTCCTCCTTTCTCTTGCTTTTAAATGTTATGCGTTTCCTTGATGGCACCTTTGTAATGTTTTCAAACTAATACGGTGTTTTACATGTTATTGAAAAGGTCTAGTTTCACATTGCCAACGTTTTCCCCACCCCAGTACATTTTTGATCCTCAAGGTGGTAGAAAAAAGCTCTTTAATTTCCCAAAGAGTTTGAAACGGTAACTGCCAGGTGCAGGAAACAAGTTCTGTAACAAATGTAATGGTTGAAATAAATTATTGCTTACAGTGAGTGGTCTTCTAACAGAAGATCAACCTGTGTGATGTGCTTCGAGGCTTTTGTTTGAGGGGTTACCAGACACCTTGCAGAGTTTAGCGATTCCTTAAGGTTCTTTCAAGAATTCACACAGGAATGCACGTCATTGATATCCCGTAATATCAGCAACATAGTACTTTAATAAAACATGTATTCCTTCCTAGTGCTGTAATGCACTACTAACCACAAATATTGTATCATCATAGGTACACACTTCTAGTAACAAGCATTTACAATGCAATGGTTTCGCCTTTGGAAAAGTTAGAGCTATTGGCATTGCTCATGACTTTTTTTTTTACTTATAAATAAATGGCATTGTTATTTACATTGCCAACAGCTCACAGCCCACACAGCCCTCACAGCCCTCACAGCCCGCACAGCTCACAGCCCGCACAGCCCACACAGCTCACAGCCCGCACAGCTCACAGCCCGCACAGCTCTCACAGCCCACACAGCTCACAGCCCGCACAGCTCTCACAGCCCACACAGCTCTCACAGCTCTCACAGCCCACACAGCTCTCACAGCCCACACAGCTCTCACAGCCCACACAGCACACACAGCACACACAGCTCACACAACTCTCAGCCCTCACAGCCCTCACAGCCCTCACAGCCCTCACAGCCCTCACAGCCCACACAGCCCTCACAGCCCTCACAGCCCACACAGCTCTCACAGCCCACACAGCCCACACAGCTCTCACAGCCCACACAGCCCACACAGCCCACACAGCCCACACAGCCCACACAGCCCACACAGCTCTCACAGCTCTCACAGCTCACACAGCTCACAGCTCTCACAGCCCACACAGCCCTCACAGCCCACACAGCCCACATAGCGCACACAGCTCTCACAGCACACAGCTCACACAGCTTCCGCAGTTGATAAGTGTAAGCAGGTGCACTTGTGTGCACCCTGTGGGTGCAGTTAAATGGCAGCTGCGAGCCTGGAATAGCATAGCACCTGGCTGCCATCAGCAGGGCGCCTTCCCTTCAAGGAGCTAGTATTTCCGTTTGTTTTATATTGCATTTAGAACTACCCAAATTGCATACACTCGTGTCTCTCTTCGTCTGGCACAATCGGAAATGTTTACAATTTCGTTGATAGGACCTTCTTTAGATTTGACAATCCTTCCGGAAAAATTACCCAGCCTTGTAAAAGGCAAGTTCTCCTTTACTGTCAATATAAACAAGCATTAGAAAGTGGTGCGTGAACGGGCACACAGAGAGCGGGAGGGGGGGCAGGGGCGGAAACGGGCACACGGAGAGCGGGAGGGGTGGGCAGAGGCGGGAACGGGCACACGGAGAGCGGGAGGGTGAACGGGATAAAAACACAATTTAAAAAAAATGCTGCTTACCTGAGCATTGAGCAGGGGGAACAGTGGTCGACGGGCCCCGGCGCCATCTTCGGCAGAATGAGAAAACACGCCCTGACAGAAAAAAAAAAAACGCCCACCGCCCTTGCTGCATGATTAAGAGTATTCTAAAGGAAACTCAAAAACTACGTCTAGAATAATAGTAAGGGACATGAAAATCACATAAGACGGGTCTTGATAGGCACGATAAGAAACTTCTTTCAAGACCAACCTCTCAGAGGCGCCCCGGAAACACGAGCACCAAACACATAAAATGATCCAGATAGAAAATCAGCATGGTTACTGCATGCGTCCTAGTATAAAAGACAACATCCTTTTATAAATATTGCTGTATAAATGCTTACACCATTAGTGAACGAAATAATGCACTGCACTTCATGCTTACTGATTTGTATTTTATCTCTTGCTTGCCAACGGTACAGCGCTCTGACACTCTGGCAGCTAGATAGCGCTATATAAACATACATATAGAAATAGACGAGCCTTTTTCATGTGGCAAAAAAATTAAAGTGCAGCATCCCGAATGGAGCTAATTACTTCCATTCTTCGGAGTCCGGGTGGGCGCAGCTGTGTCTTTGTGCTTCCCACAGGCCGTGCGTCGGATACAGATGTGGCATCATCCGATGCTGTGCTGGCTCCGGCTTCTCTTCCTCGGGTCTTGATTCCGAATAATTTCTGCTCCACAAGTGAAAACAGACAATTGACGGTGCGTGTTCATCTGTTGTGCGGGCTGATTGCGGCGCTGCTTCCGCAGTTGATAAGTGTAAGCAGGCGCACTTGTGTGCACCCTGTGGGCAGTTAAATGGCAGCTGCGAGCCTGGAATAGCATAGCACCTGGCTGCCATCCGCAGGGCGCCTTCCCTTCAAGGAGCTAGTATTTCCGTTTGTTTTATATTGCATTTAGAATTACCCAAATTGCATACACTCGTGTCTCTCTTCGTCTGGCACAATCGGAAATGTTTACAATTTCGTTGATAGGACCTTCTTTAGATTTGACAATCCTTCCGGAAAAATTACCCAGCCTTGCAAAAGGCAAGTTCTCCTTTACTGTCAATATAAACAAGCATTAGAAAGTGGTGTGGGAACGGGCACACAGAGAGCGGGAGGGGGGGGCAGGGGTGGGAACGGGCACACGGAGAGCGGTAGGGGGGAACGGGATAAAAACACAATTTAAAAAAAATGCTGCTTACCTGAGCATTGAGCAGGGGAAACGGTGGTCGGCGGGCCCCGGCGCCATCTTCGGCGGAATGAGAAAACACGCCCTGACAGAAAAAAAAAACAACACGCCCACCGCCGAAATGACGCGCACAGAGGGGTGGAGAGGGAAAAAATCGCGGGAACGCCCCCGAATCTGGTCCGGCCTTGACGGACCGATCCGGCTCCCAATGGCTAGCCTCCATTTATGGAGCTAGCCAATGGGAGCCGGGGGACGTTCCTGTAGCCCTTATAGTTAACAATAGATTTCGCCTGCGCCGAAAAGCTGCGCAGAGCGCAGCCTTCGGCGAGGCGAAACCTAAAAATTGTACTCTAACATGGTTACACACAGATTATGGGATGGTGGAAGACTGGACCTACAGCCATGCCAAGCGGATCATTCACTCAAATCTGTAATCAAAATATCAACTATTGGCCTGTTTCTTCCCTTGGAGAGCCAAAGGAAGATGGACAAATTCTACCTTTTCAGAAATGTTCTCTAAGATTAATTACTTGTGAGTCCCCTCAAAGTTTCCCAGCCCATAATTAACTTGAAGCGGCGTGATGTGCAGCTCACATTTTCTACTGCCAAAGGCCTTTAGTGTATCTGCAAAATATAACTTGAACCGGTTGTTTGGGGTGCTTCTTTTTCCTTTTATTTGGCAGTAAAGACAGGCACCCAACGTGTAGGTTTCTTCACTGGACACAGTCTGTGTAATTGCTACAGTTTTCTTGGGAGTTTGTCTAGCGCACAGTTGTTCACTGGTATTGACTTGAAATCAGTTTGATCAGTCCTGTAGCTTTCTGCTTGTGTTATGGGACTGCCATCACAGACAGGTGGAGTGTGGTGTGCGCTTGGATGGTGTATTTACTACAAGTGTTGTGTTTCGAACCAATTCTTGATTAAGGAGGTTTGTTATAGTCATTGTTCTCTAGTTGTTTAGTTTTGGGGTTAAAGACTGGAGGCCTTTTACGGTTGTGGTGCATGTTTGTTGCTGGACCTGCCCATTTCACAGCATATTCATATGTCCGATAAGTCTTCAAATTAACTTGTTGGGAACCCCAAAGTCAACCGTATAGCATTTCATGCTGCTTTAGCTGTGGATTATATAAAATGTGTGCTTTTTTAGATCGGCTAGTGGCATATCTTGATGAGGAGTGCTGTTGTCGTCACGTACATAACCAGCTACATGCCATCCCTGTGCTGCGCTGTGTGTATGCAGGGTGTTCTGTATACTGGGTTATGTTGGAAGTGTGTGTGTTTAGTTTTGTGCTTAATGCTGTTGCACGTTGCATTGTAGGCTTATCGGCCCACATTGGATGTGTGGGATCAGTTCTGTGTAATGTGTTCTGTGGAAACCTGTACTGCACAAAAAATGCTTTGTTATCATGAGAAATGTGTTAGTTTAATGTTTACTTGTTAGACAATACATTCGGTTTTTAATTAACCATGGTACAATTTATTGTGTGCAATAAATTGCAACTGGTTATTTGATTCCATTGTGTTAACATTATATTATAATAATTTGATGTCACCTATGATGGAATGTTTTGTTCTAGCAATATCATCTCACAAGTGTTATTTTCTGTATCTTATTGAAAGCATCTCTCACTCTCTGACCTATGGATTTCTCTTCCATCCTCACCTTTACACTTAGTGTCTTCTGAGAGCCATTCCTAGAAACAACTTGGTTCATAGAACATATAAAGCAACCACAATAACTTATGAGATTCCCTCCAATCTCTCCTGTACTGTTCCTTGCACATCCCACCCCCATTTCCCTTTCCTATTCACTCCTAAACTCTTTTATTCTTACTTCCCGACCTTGGTTAACCCCTCAGTGCTTTGAAAGCACCTTGCGGGGCATTTCAAGATAGGCTGCGAGTCTGCTTTGCAATGAGCTTCCTTTCCTGATTCCTCCGACCTGCGTAGTGGTTATGTTGCTGCATCAAAATGCCTATTGGAGGATGTGGAAAAGCAAAAACTTCTGTGGAGGTTTTCTGATGCAGATAGGCACACAACTTTCCAGACTACTGAGGTGCGGAGCAGATCCACACACCTTCTCATTTGAGCGATCAAGTGGGCACTGGTCATTTCAAGTTACAGTGGGTGAGACCAACAGACTTAAGTGGATGGAGCCGACCCACTGCATCTATGCTTTATAGGGGTTGAGCTATGTGCCGCCCTAGAAGCTCTTGAGCAGATGAAACTGTGGCAGCTTTGAGCTATGGTCCATAGTGGCCCGAGATGGTGTTGAGGGGAGACTTGTTGGGGCTTGCCTGGGCCCTCTTGTGAAATATTGAGCTCTCATTGTGTACTCATAGGCCAGGAGTTATTGAAGTGTCTGTGCACCTGCTCTTGTAGTCCATCTATTGACCGCCTTTGGCAAGGACAACAAGGGAAAACTGAGGCAGAATAACAGCGTTTCTTTTAGCCTTAAAGTTCTCACCAGGAGCAGTGATAATGTTGGTACTACAGGAGCTGCAGAACTAGCACTCACCTGGATGATCTTTTCTTATTGTGAAAAGCATCGAGACTCCCAAGACTGTCGATGCCGCTTGGTGCAAACCACCTCTCATTCACCAAAGGTTAGCGATCAAAATAACGAGGCAGGCGCTGGGATTTGGAAGGCGACGAACAAGTTTATTTCTCCGGAGGAGAACACATCACCTCGGACACCGGGGCTATCGTCGGGAGGTGCTCTAACTGCATCTCTGTGGCATGGCCGTTTATACTAGTTCTTGTTATTTTATTACAGGGTAAAACATTCCTGGCATTACTTTATTGCATATTCAAACATCCTTGGAATCCCCGCCTTAAGCTAGTTCCCACACAAATACAGCAGCTGTTGACTCTCCTCCCAAGTCTAACAGGTGATCAATATCTTGCAGCTGGACATTCCGACAGGATCTGTAAATGCGTGGGATCGGTCAGATCTAAGGGTTCGCGCTAGTGATTAGATCAGACTTCTTTGTTAGTGCTACAAGTCCTGCCGTGTGGGGGCAATAAACTATGTCTGCAGGGGTCGGTTAGTGCCTGAGACCGGACTGATTGGCCAGGTGCAAGGAAGGAGGTTATCAGGAGGCCTTGCTCATGTGCAGAGGATGAAAGGGCAAATGGGTTTAGGGCGGGAAGTGGCTCCAGGGCTTTGTCACGAGGACAAGGTTTTATAACCCCAGTATGTTTGGTCATGCTATAGTCAGAGTGCTGGGGGCGATTGCGAGGTCAGGGTGAATCATAGGTGACTAGCAGTGAATTAAATGGCTGCGATATCTAAAATGGTTGCTGCTTACGCGCACGCAAAGGCTCTGGTTAGGCAAGATGGCGCTGGCAATGTTTCATGATCTTCACTTTGCTCTTAACAGTGGCTGTGGCGAACATAAATGAACACCACTTATGTATACCTAAAGATTATCGATTTCCACAGTCCCCAGTTTTTATCATAAGTTAGTTCATTTCTGTTCATATCTGTTGTGATGATGTATAAGTTGACATTATTATACACAAAAGCTAAGTATACAGTTGGGCTGGCCATTTCGGTCTTTGGTGGCCTATATGTTTTACAGGTAGATGAAAACAATTCTGCTGTCAATACAAACAGTTTTGATCAATAACCTATACAGTCAATGTAACAAGCGGGGAGACAGTGCATACACAATGACATTTGTCGTATCATATGTTTAGACCGGGAGATAAGCATAATTCCTAATGATGCAGTAAATTCGTTCTAATACAAAAATGTTATCATACAAGTTGTTCTGGTAGGGTAAGTACCATTAAGTGCATTATTTGAGGCCTAGACTCCATGGGGATCCAAACTAATAAGCATGTTCATGAGGGCAACTGGTATTGTACTATTATCTTGATGCACAGTTTACTTTATCTTCCGTTTTTCTATATTACTTATTCATACACAGTAAAAGCGACCGATGTAAGGTTTCAAAGGAAAATCTTTTTCTTGTCCAATTGGGGCATAATCCATACGAGGTGTTTGGGAGAGAAATTCAACCTAATATAAGTGATCGTCAGGGAGTGGTAATGTTCAAAAGGCTCTTCTTTCCAGTGTCTTTTACAACGAGCCATCACTGGTAGGCTCCCATTGTTCTCTTCTTTCGTTGGCGCTGTTGAGCACCGGCGGTGGAGCTATGCGTCCAGCTCTGATCCAGATTCTGCTTTGCAGGGCATGGTCGTTCTTGCTCTCGGACCACAGTTCTTTTTGCCCTGTTCCCTAACTAATCTATCATAGGTACCTTATACAGGGTACTTGCACCCTATTCTCGATCCGTGAAGTCCATCCCTACTAACCCTATTCTGTCTTTATGCTGTGTTTCTTCATCAAGACAATTACAAGGACCCCATATGAAAAGGGGGGGGTGTTTGGGGAGTCCAAAGGAAGAGCGAGTGGAGTGGGGTCAGATCTGAAATGGACCAAGGGGGGCAGAAATTTCACGCAAGTGAGCCCACCAATTAGGCTCAATGGGCTGGGACTTCCGGCACAGGTGGATCAACAGGTTGGGGGCTTCTGGACAGCCCTTCTTTCTTTCATTTTCTTTGTTGGGAATGGTGCCTCGTCCAGCATCTCTTTGCTCTGCGGCTCCACCTTGGTGGTGGTCATAGGTGTCCCATGATCTGCAACAGGCTGTACGTCACGTCCGACCCCTCTCTTCCGAAGACTGTATGATATTTTCAATCTAGTAATAAGTATAAGACAATTTTCAGAGAACTGATAGGGGAAGACGTTCACGCAATTCAATTTCTCTCCCAACCCCAAGTAGCTGGGGAAACATTTATCTGTTACTCAAAAATGACGATAGCATGGATAACCTCAATCCTTACATCTGTGCATATTATTTACTCATGAACCATTACTGTTGTGCTGGTCTGCAAGCATTTCTTTGAATTTCCACCATAATTTTTATCTTCGGTGTCCATTCTTTTTACGTTTGTGATTGTGGCAAGAAATCTAATATCTATCAGTTATATAGTCTGTCAAATTCAAACCGGCTCCTCCGGCAGAGACTTGTCGTTCTAAACTAAATCCTGTTGAGCTATATTTTCTTCAAGGTTTGCTAACTACAAAAAGTGTGATGTGCTATTATCATGGGCACACAGGTACCCTTCCTAGCTATTGTTCACCATAAAGTACACTGGCTAAGCATTGTTCCATCCTGTCAATGTTCCTTACTTTTAGCTAAACATTTTGACTTCCGTACCCATTCAGCAGGGCTTTCTACAACATTCATTTTACTTTAGTTCAAATCATTTTTATAAACATTTTTCTCATTTCTGCGCCATCCTTTGCAACCTTGTTACTTCACTAGGCAATGAAGGACTTGTATTGTCGTTACAACTCGTATGTAGGGTGACCAGAATTCTAAAACCAAAACAACCAAGCACATTTCTCAAAATTGGGAGAAGGACTACTATGATTCTTCGGGTGACGAGCGCGCTCCTTAGCAGAGTTACAGAACAGTCAGTAAGAACATACATAAGTTGCTATTTTTAAACGTGGCGGCTAGCCTGCTAATCAAATTGTTTCCCGGAAACAACGGCTAACTATCCCTGTTTCGTAGAACGAGAAAAACACCTCCCACCAATTTTTGTCGGTTTTCTTTCAAAACCGGGACATGAGCTACATTTCTTGAAATGTTTCTGGGACAGCTGGTACAAAACTGGGACCATCCTGGCAAAACGGGGACATTTTGGTAACTCTACTTTTGAGAAATGTGTGTGGTAACATGAACGATGATGGCGGTGCTACTAAGGTATCTAAAACAAAACGCCACTGACCTATAGTTCCCTTTTTAGGGGCCAGATTAGGGGGCATCAGTCGTCTTACCCGTCCTCATTTTCAGCCAATTAAATTCCATCATTTTTCACAGAAAGGAGGGGTAGTAACATGGCAAAATATGGTATTTCGTCTCTTGTCAATTTGTTCAAACACTGTTGTGTTTAAAGCCAATTAGACGTGTACCGGTGAGGTACAGTGTCGTCATTTATTCAAAAGCAAATTCACAGCATTCTTGTGAAGTGAACGGCTAAAGGTAAGTCCACCCAGTTGTCATACGGAATTGATCCCAGCATGGTCTTTCCTTTACTGTGTAGGTAAGCTCACAGAGAGAGAGAGAGAGAGTGTGTGCACAACAATAGGCTATTCAGTACACGTACAACATAGGGAGTCAGAGAGAGAGGGTGTGTGTGTACAATAATAGGCTAATCAGTACACGTACAACGTAGAAAGGTACAGAACGATTTTCATATTAAACACACAAGCCAAAGAAAAACATGAATGCATAGTGTACATACACGATATAAAGATTAGGGAGACACCCTTACTGCCGAAAAGGGAATGGGTATGAGGTGAATACAAAAAAGAAGGTTTCCCTTTTCCTGGTTGTGAAAGATAGATCAGACTGTTAGGGGCAGTCCTACTATCATATAATTCAAAAATCTGCTCATAATATAATTCAATATGAGGCACCCCACATGGTAACAAATTTACAAATGAGACTAGTAAATGTAAGGAATACAGTTATTACAGTATTTCAACCGAAATTCAAAATTGCATATATAATAAAACAAGAGGTCAAATGATCAAATACTAGAGTTGCTATTGATTAAAATTATCACATTTATTGTAATTATTATAACAAACGATTTATACATTCATTAACATTTCATAAAAGCAAATTATCACATTCAATTTATTAAAAGCATGAAAAAACGATACATTTGTTAAAAAAGGAAGAAAAAGCACAATAACTGTCGACGCGGCGTTTCGGTTAACTGGCTTGAACACCTTCTTCAGGACAATGCTTTTTTATGGTTAAAAACAATCTATATGGGGAAATATAGGTAAAAAGATTTTATTAGCAAAACATTCTAGTACAAAATAACCTCTGTGTGTTATATACATTCTTAACACTATAGTCAGTTAAACATCAAGTTACTAAGACATATTATCTTATTTGTAAGATCTGGACACTTCCTTTATGCTAAGGACATCTACCAACAGAACACTTTTGGAAAAACAGTTTGTTCGATATACTAACATTTGTTACCCCATGTTGCCTCATGTTGTAATCCACTCTAACATAAAGGGTTTAATGAGTGGATATAGTACTTACTTTCTTATCATCAATGACTTTGCTCTGTTCTATGAGGCTTTGCACTGAACCTACTCAAGGTTACTCTTCCTTTGGGCGCTTGTTGTTTGATTAGTGATATAATAAAGAGAATGTGATCTTAATGAATGGAGTTCTCATTTTCCCTTTATTAAAGATTACTGAAAGTCTCTAAGTAGACTTACTTTGTATTTTGTTACTTTTGATTCTTTGATTTCTTGCTCAGGTTGCTGATTATAGTGTGCCCTGGGTTGGCTGTAAGGACAGAGATTCTTTTAGTATTTTGTGTGAACTGTTCACACATAGAATTATTATGGGTGAGACTTTAGCCCAGTACTGACCTTCATTAAAAACAACTTGTTTGAAGTTATTTGGTTGATTGTTGTTAGATAGCTTAAGTGTCCAGTGTTGATTTTCAATTTCTTCACTGGTGATTTTCTAAGGGCTATAGTAAATACATGGGGTCATTTAAATAACTGACCAATTGTATTCCTGTTATTAAAGATATTTAGGATCAAGGGTCTTACCTCTGATTCTATGCCCTAGGGGTCTTATACAGGACGGCTGTGGTCTGAGCGTCAGGTAGCTGTAAAGAGCACAACCCTGTATTATTGTTTATGGCTCCTTGGGGAATACAGATCCTAACTGTCACTCATAGGGTCCTAACAAAGTTAATATTACCTTGTTGTGCCGTAGAATTTTATGTAGCATTACACAGTCTTCTCTCTTCTAATTTGTCTGCTTCTTAATGGTCCTGATCTTGTATTTTCAGGTGGTTCTCTTTATAAAGAAAGAGAGGAAAAAGTCTCATTTCTTCTATTAGCTATGAGATATTCACTACTTAATGGCTGGCTTACCCCGCCCGAGGTGTTCTCCTTACCTACGGTTTTACAGCACTGCATCCACTCCGTCCTGTGTTGAAACTGCAACTGGGAAAGATGCTCGATTTTGCTGTTTATTTATACGTTCCTTAATTGGATAATTGATGTTTAATTGTTTTGGGCTCCAGGAGATAGGGGTCGAAAGCCGGTCTTGTTTATGTGTCTCTTTCGGCCATCTTGTAACGTGTTATTTAGTTAGGAACCAAATCTCGCAATCTTTAATTTATTGAATTGCGGGCTTCATTCTGGCTAAATTGTATATCGTTTTATGGTCCTATTGATCTCCCTTAATTTCAAACTACTCAGATTTAATTTGGGACATGAAGAGTAATTTTACAAAGACGCGTGCGTTATAAAAACACGTTCGGTCAGAATTTAGACACGCGGCATAATTTTGAGATATGTCTACCCATGATATACTATTAATAGACAGTGGGTTGTTATCGTGCCCTTGATTATGGAAACTTCTTTTATGTTCCAGAGTTTGACTCTAAGTTTTCAGCCATCTTGGAATGGGTTGGAATCCGGTATTAATCGTTTACGTGCACACAATCTTATTAGGTTGCATCAGTAGTTGGTTTTTCTATTATTACGAATATCATCCTTATTTGTATATGTTTATGTTCTCGCTTTATTTGCAGTAGTCTTACTTTTATGTTCAAAAACCGCATTCGTTATGGGCCTGCGACCGATAAGGATTAAAACACGCAGCCAGGTTTATAATTTGTTATTTTGAGATTTATCTACCTATGTTATGCAATCTATGGACATTGGGTTATTGTCGAGCCATTTTGGAGTTCAATTTTATGTTGGGCAGTCAAACTATTACTTATTATGTTTTCACTGGTTCGGCCATTTTGGAATGGGTTGGAATGGGTTTGTGATTAATTCCCTGCCTCTCTTCCGATTAATTTTAGATTTAATCTCTATCAGTGGCATTCAATCTCATTCTTACCTTGAATAAACTATTTAAGTCCTTTTTGTTATTTTGACTGCCTAATAGTAGTCTGTTCACTGATATGTTTGATAGATTAATGTTTCTTGTACATTAGTGTATATTGTTATAAGAGTCTATAAAGTTGTTTGACCAAATGAACTTTAGCTTGCCTATTTTAGTGCTAGACAGGTTTTGAAAACAATCCTCATTCTAGCTTGAAGTTACATCTGAAGGTAGAGCAAACTTTTCTAATAAACTATAGTTTTTCTGAACCCACCTTTGTATGGAAATAACTGTTACAGGAGATTTTTCGACTCAAGGGGGCTAGTTATTCATAAAATTCTTTCCCATTCTTCCCTATTATTTAAACCTCTCTTAAAGGTTTCAAATCTGGACATGTAAAACTGTTCTCTCTTCCTGCGTTTTGTATCAATATCACCTCCTCTCTTAAGATTTACTGCCTCTAGTACGCACCATCTCATTTCATCCTCTGTTTGTTTTGCGGTGATCCAGTGCTCCACTAGGAGTGCATTCGACCGTTTTGTTTTAATTGCTGATCTATGCTCATTGAGCCTAACCCTAACTTCTCTGGAGGTCTCTCCGATGTAAGCTAGTTCGCAGGGGCATTGGATCATGTAGATTACATTTTTTGTTTTGCAGTTGACTAATTTATGATGTTTATGGATAACTCCCCGGTATGTAATTGTGGATCCCTTGATGATCTTATTACAGTTTTTACAGGATCCACAGGGAAAGTTTCCTACAATGTTTTGACCATCCAATGTCCCCATCTTGTTCATTTTGTCTTGATAGGTGTGAACTAGACAATTTCTGATCGTTCTATTGCGTCTAAACGCAAAAATAGCTTTGGGGAGTGAGCCAGTATTTCCATTGTTTAATAATTTCCAATTCCTATTTATTACATTTTCACCTTATTGGTTATATTTGTGAAATTGGTTACACAGACTATGGTATTTTCTTTGTCATTTATTTTCTATTTTGGTTCAAATAAACTTTCTCTTATAATATTTTGCTCTTTTGTAAGCTTTCTTGATCATTGTCTTGGGATATCCTCTTTCAATGAACTTATTTGCGTGTTTTTCATATTCTCGTGTGTCCGTGCAATTCCGCTTGACCCTAAGGAATTGGCCAAATGGTATATTATTATGTTGACTAGCTGGATGATTACTGTTATAGTGCAACATTGTGTTGCGGTCTGTAGGTTTTCGATAAAGCTCTACTTGAAGTCTTCCTTGCGCTTCTTTTATATTTATGTCTAGGAAGTTGCAGCTTTTATTGCTATGTGAGGACGTAAATTTTAAGTTACTGTCCCCCAAGTTGATCCATTCAATGAAGGCTTTCAGGTTCTCCTCGCTGCCCTTCCATATAAAAAAGACATCGTCAATGAAGCGGGACCACCTATCTACATTTTCGAAGATAGGGGCCGCTTCATTGAAAATGTGGACTTCTTCAAAGCTGCCACATGGCATGCTAAACCTGGGGCACAAGTTGCACCCATGCTAGTGCATTTCGTTTGTTTAAAATAATCCTCTTTGAATAGAAAAATATTATTTTTTAGGACCAGTTCTACACAGTTTACTATGAATCTTGAGTGATCTGATAGCTCATCCTGGTTGTCTTTTAAGAGATTTTTAATCATAGCAATGGTGGCATCTTGCGGAATATTTGTGTATAGTGCCTCAATATCTAAGGTCACTAGCCACTCTGTTTCTCTATTATACAATATATTTTCTATCTTTTCGATTATATGCGTTGTATCTTTTATATAGGCTTTTTGGGATCACTACCAAAGGCTGTATGAACTTATCTATGTATTGACTTAAAGGTTCAGTTAGTGATTGTAAACTGGATACTATGGGCCGCATAGGGGGATTTATTATACTTTTGTGCACCTTAGGCAGTCCGTACATAGCTCGTACTTTTGGTGTATCATTTCGCAGGTAGTTATATTCTTCCTGGGATATGACATAATCCTCTAATGCGTAATTTAAAAGACTGATTATCCGTTTTCCCAAGTCAATCCATTCTTCTCTATTACTGGCTGAATAGTGGGTTACATTATTAAGGAGATCTACCATTCTGTTCTTATAGTCTGCTGTATCCATGACGACAATGCTGCCACCTTTGTCGCCTGGTTTGATGGTGATCTCTCTACACTGTTCTTGGCTTTTTAATGTCATTTTCTCTTTGTAGGTCAAATTGTGAGTGACCCATACCGTTAAAGATAAGATTTCCTCTAGGCCTGTTTCTACAACTTTTTCAAATATCTCCACTTCTTTGCCTACCATGGCTACTGTGGGGGTCCATGTGGATTTTGGTTTTAACCCTGATTTATTTTCTACTATTCGTTTCTCTTTGCCTTCAAAAAATTTTCTTAGTCTTATTTTTCTAAACAGGCATCTGATGTCTCTTTCAAGGTCTCTTTCAAGGTTAAACTTGTTTGGAGGTCCAGACAGGGCGAATCCTAAACCTTTTTCTAGCAATTTAATTTCATCTAAACTAAGAGTACTGCTTGATCAATTAATGACTGTATCATTTTCACCTAGTCTCAATTATTTTATGACCGTGTTTTTATATAGGGACGTTGTTGCCCTTGGTTCTGACAAAAAAGCCCCTTCCTCGTCCTCGTCCCCTTCCAGTTGGGGATTGATTCTGTTTTCGTCTCTCTAAAAAAGACAAACTGTCTCTGTTTGAATTATTAGTCGTCTCTTTATCCTTAGATATTTGATGTTCTTGTATTCCTTCATTTTCTGATTCACTACTCATGTAAGATGAATCAGAAAGTGACACCTTTTCTAGGAGCATTACGTCTATTGTTTTGCCGTTTCTTCTGTAAAACGGTTCTATCCTCTGTTTTTCGTAATAATCTTTTTGTAAGTATGGGTAAGTTATTTCGGGGTTATATTTATCGATGTCTTTCCTTAATTTGTTACTCTTTTTCCCTATCAAATAATCCTTATATCCTTTGAGATCTTCTTGAATTTCGTCTAACTTCTTTTTTGCTTCCTCGACTGATGTGTTATCATTTAGTCTTTTTTCCATTTCATCAAGTTGTCTTTTCTATATGATTAGTGTATTAGTTGCAGTCTCTATTATTAATAATAACCAATCTCGACTGCATCTGTTGGCTATAAAGGTCCATGTTTCTATGAATTTCTTATCTTTAGTAAACAGATTTGGTTCATTCTTAATTTGCAGTCCTTTTGGAATGATACCTATTTTACGATATTCTACTAGAAATTCAGCGTGGAGTTCTGTTCTAATTACTTTCTTTTTTAGATTCCATAACTCTTTCCACTTCTCTTTGTCACTTTCTGATATTACTATTGTGTTGGAACTTCTAGCTGGACCATTGATTACTTTATTAAAATGGTCTTCAGAGAAACTAAACGTTTTGAAAGAGTCCATAGTTACTATGGAACTCCGTGTCTAGTGGACACCTCACTTACTTTTGTGAGACTGTGGAACACTCCCCAGTTCAAAAACTGAGCTAGAAACGATATAAAGATTAGGGAGACACCCTTACTGCCGAAAAGAGAATGGGTATGAGGTGAATACAAAAAAGAAGGTTTCCCTTTTCTTGGTTGTGAAAGATAGATCAGACTGTTAGGGGCAGTCCTACTATCATATAATTCAAAAATCTGCTCATAATATTTTACATACACACAAATACCGAATAGGACGCAACAGTACAGGCACCAAGTACAAAAACCGAAGACAAAACAGTTATTTTTGGACAAAAGGAACTTTTTCATGCACGTTGAACATATCAAAATTTTATTCAATTTTTACTCGGGGGTCAGGCTACTTCCTTCCCTCCTTCCTAACAGTCGATCATTTAAGCAGGCGACCTATTTTGAAAATACTTACTCCCTTTAATTGGTCGGACACTAGCCCAGTCGCACTGATACTCACAGTGAACTCCCCCAACATCTAGCAACGATAGTCCAAGTTGAGGTAAAGGAGGGATGCCAGTCGGATGTGCACCGGTACAATTCTTATCTTTCTATGTGGATGGAAGAAGAGATAAATCTAAAACACAACAATATCTCTAACTTCTGGGTGGAGGAGGTTTTTGATGAACCCCAACCCGGGGGACTCTTCACTTCTCTATTTGGTCAGTACATAAATCAACTCACTGGTGCGCATTACTTTGGTCTAAAAGCGTTCCTAGAAAAGGTTGCACACTTAGGATATCGGTTGGAGTCTGGTTCGTTGTACTGCAATAATCCTTCAAGCCCCTGATGTTGACTACCCTCCCATTCACTGGCTTCAGAGAGACACGTTTCTAGTAAGGAATGTGCTATATTGTAGAAAAATGCTATTCGTCTTTCGCATATGGTTACCATGTTCAGGGCTATTTTTCGCATTCTATTGACCGCTCGATCTACACCTCAGTCATACAAAAGCGTTCTCATATCGATTCAGGCGTACATGACACATACGCATTCATACTATACAAATCTTTCACGCCTCCAGAGATAGCCTCTGCATACAACGTACTATCTCACAGTACTAGCCCATTTATCGCGTGGAATACAGTGCGTTTAGGCCTTCTCCATTCTTCAGCTGAAACTCAGATGTAACCTAAAGAAAAGAGGGGGAGGGTCAGCATTTAAAGCACATCAACACGCGTTATAACTAAAATATTTTTACTTACCATGTATCTGACTTATTTCCTGGGATGCAGTCCCTGGCATCTCGGTATTGAAGCCCAGAAGAACTGTTAGTGCGGTAAAGATAACTAATGGTAGAACTCTCACTTCATAGATCATTCGAGTACGGTATTACGGACCGTGTGTGGAGAAAGGGTCAGATGCCAGAGGTACTCAGTATAAGGCGGGGGTGATGGATCAATGCTTTCACTAAAGAAAACGATCTACAGTGGCCTGGGGCTGTTCGTATTCGCAAAGCAGGGAAACTATAGGAGGTGGCGAGTTTCATTGGATGCATTCGTGTTTCCAATGGTATGCATTTTTGCTACACGGTAAGACCACTAACAGACTTGTCTAATGGCTGCATGGTATCAGTTTTGTGGGCGGGTGGAGGGCACAGCGCCGCTCTAGTTCGATAACGTGGGGGCACAGCGCAGTTCTAGTTCAATAACGCGGGGACACAGCTTTGCCAGAAAATCACAGATTTGTAATTGCCAAGGCTGGCAGACCTGTTTCATGGGGTTCGTAAACACGGACTAGGCCATGCCTGAAATGTTTGCGTAAGGCATACCAATCTATAATACACAAAAGAAATTGTGCCTTTCTAAAAACCTGTAATATGCATTTTTGCCTGACTGCTAAAATACAGTGCCTAGAAATGTTTTCCATATATAATCTAAACAGATGACCGCTGCTTTAGGAGGTTACGAGAGGTTAAAACAGAGCAGGATTTTCCTAAAAATGCTCATTCTAGGCATATAACTTGTGCAAGGACATCCAACGCTAACATTTAAAACAAGCTTTCTGGCGATGTTTTTCGAACCCTGGCTTTGGCCATGCTGGCAAATATGTTTAGAGAAGATTTTTCTCTCCTTTTTACTTAATACATTTATAACTCATTTCTGCCTAATTTAGACTGGATGGCATTTCCCTGGTGAGGCTCAGGAGAGTTTAAAAAACTCCTCTGAAACATGTGGTGTGCAAATCAAAGATTACGATGCCTAGGACTCCAAGAACCAGAATGCACTTGGGGTTCATAGAGAACCAATTTTGGGCTAATGTACTTCCTTGAGAACCTTACAACTGTAATATAAACAAAAATTCCTAATGTGAAAAAGGCACGCTTTTTGCTCATCCGAGGGAGCTGCGAAGTAAGAGGTTTGGCCTACTGTCCTTTTCATTGATATATATAAATGTCAGGATCTTTACCAATTGCTTACGTTGTAGGAGTGCAAAATAAAACAGATCTTGACTAATCTTTTGACGTTGTTTCTGCGTACTGTATCTTTTTAACTTTTTAGAATCGAGTTACTCATTTTACTGGCCATTTAAATTCGAGTTTCTTCTTTGCATATTTGTTCCACAATGAGTCATACATTCTGGGAAAAATACCATACTTTTTATCCGACAAACGATTCAGGCTTAAACAACCATTTTCCACTAACTTCAGAAAAGACAGGCATGATGGATATCGGTCAAAACAAAGCTCTCAATTAATTCTAAATTCAGACAAGAAGTCTACATTTACCTGTCCTTTACTATTTGCAAATAGTAACCATTGTTTAAAAACTACCAATCAATCAATATTTTATGATGCGAATTCCATGTTTCTTGTGAAGGGCTATCCCCAGTGCTTCCATTTTAGCGGGGTCGAAAGATCCCATCAGTGGCCTACTGATTTTCCCGGTCTTTTCTGGTTCTTTTATGCCATAGTTCGCTATACATTACAGTGACTAGTCCATATTTTACATACATGTCCTTATTAGGGATCCCTTCCGGCGGTGCCGGATGACTGACCTCTAATAAACGGTCCGGCCAAAAACAGTCAATCGTGAGAAGACAGGCATGACGTAACAAAGGTCAACATGCATATCTCAAATAATTTTAGGGAAAAGCCCGCATTGCGTGTCCTTCGCTGTCTGCAAAGAAAGGGAGTATTCCAAATCTCCGTTTGTTTGCACGCAGGGAATCTCTCAACTAAGGGTAATACTAGTATTCGGGCGAACTTATTCAACCCAACAAACAATCAAATAACAAAGTAAGGATCGACTCTTTACGACCTTACCCGGACCGTTGTGGACAGTCCTTCGTCGTCCCCTTCCAGCGCCCGTTTGTCCTCTGACTACAAAAGTGTGGCGTTCCTGTAAGGCCACAGTCAGGACCGCAGGCCACTCGATAGAGGTCCGTTCGGAACAGGTGAAGTTTGGATGATCGGCCACCAGACGAGGGTCTCTTTCAGGCAGGTGCACTTTCCCGATCGTTGCAGTCGTTCACTCTGTTGTTAGGACCTCTCTCACTGGACCCACGTGTCGCTGATGGGCCCCGACGTTGGGGCGCCAATTGTGAAAAGCAGCAAGACTCCCAAGACTGTCGATGCCGCTTGGTGCAAACCCCCTCTCATTCACCAAAGGATAGCGATCAAAATAACGAGGCAGGCGCTGGAATTTGGAAGGCGAAGAACAAGTTTATATCTCCGGGGAACACATCACCTCGGACACCGGGGCTATCGTCAGGAGGTGCTCTATATGCATCTCTGTGGCATGGCCTTTTATACTAGTTCTTGTTATTTTATTACAAGGTAAAACATTCCTGGCATTACTTGATTGCATATTCAAACATCCTTGTAATCCCCGCCTTAAGCTAGTTCCCACACAAATACAGCGGCTGTTTACCCTCCTCCCAAGTCTAAAAGATGATCGATATCTTGCAGCTGGACATTCAGACAGGATCTGTAAATGCGTGGGATTGGTCAGATCTAAGGGTTTGCGCTAGTGATTAGATCAGACTTCTTTGTTAGTGCTACAAGTAATGCCGTGTGGGGGCAATAAACTATGTCTGCAGGGGTCGGTTATTGCCTGAGACCGGACTGAGTGGCCAGGTGCAAGGAAGGACGTTATCAGGAGGCCTTGCTCATATGCAGAGGATGAAAGGACAAATGGGTTTAGGGCGGGAAGTGGCTCCGGGGCTTTGTCACCAGGACAAGGTTTTATAACCCCAGTATGTTTGGTCATGCTTTAGTCAGAGTGCTGGGGAAAATTGCGAGGTCAGGGTGAATCATAGGTGACTAGCAGTGAATTAAATGGCTGCGATATCTAAAATGGTTGCTGCTTACGCGCACGCAAAGGCTCTGGTTAGGCAAGATGGCGCTGGCAATGTTTCACGATCTTCACTTTGCTCTTTACAGTGGCTGTGGCGAACATAAATGAACGCCGCTTATGTATACCTAAAGATTATCGATTTCCACATTATGACTTTCACCAATGCTTTTTAGGCTATGACCTGCATCATAGATGCAAAAGGTGTCTTTAATGGAGAGGGAACTGGAGGGGGGAGGACTTTCCGAGCTTAGTGTATGGCCAGCCAGCTGCAGTGGTTATCTTATTGGCTATCGGGACAACACATTCAGGAAATTGGCTACATGTCTCAGCTTATTGACTGGGTTCTCTTTCATAATTTACCCCTGCCACAAACTAGGATTCCACCTACAGCCTCCCCCTTGCTCAAACAGCATTATCACACTGAAAGAAGGCACTCCAATACACCACAAAGGCCCCCCATACTCCCCCAACATCCCCTTGCTTGGGATACCTCCTACTACTGGTTTAATCTCAAAGGGCTTTATCCTTATGGGTTCAGGAAGGTGTATAAACAATTAGTGCATTATTCACTGAAGGCACACTAGCAGATCACAATAACTTTGTCTGTACACAGGGGGTCCCTCCGACACTTTTTCTTTTACACGCAGCTATCTCTCACTACATCAAACGCTGGTGGTCCCCTGATGGGACTGAACCCCCTAAGCATGAACTAATATATGCAACACATCTCATGGGAAAGGGACGCCACCTCACTCGCTGGCTATACAGAGGTATTTGAGCACACTCTGGGTTATCGTTACTGCCACTCCGTGTTAAATGGTCGCTAGAGCTGGGAAGAGAAATGACAGACAAGGAATGGTCCTCTGTTTTAGAATTTCCTAAGAAAGTGTCACGCAATGCTAAATTGAAATACATACAGTACATGATCTTACATAGGGTATACCTCACACTACATCGCCTTAATTGTATATTTCCTAACATACAACTTACCTGCCCTAGGTGTCAGGAAGAAGATGCAGACCTACTCCACATGCTGTGGGAGTACCCACGTTTACGCATATACTGGCAAATGGTTGGATACGGAGTGCAGGAAGTCACTGGTACGACTGTTTGGTCATCAGCGGAAAGCTGTCTGCTGGGTCTGCATAATCGGCCCAAGGGGCAAAAGGTCCAATATAGATCTGCTGACTTGGCTGTGCTTATAGCAAAATGTGCCATCACAATGCAGTGGAAATCTGCTTCCCCCTACACCTCTCTCATGGCAGACAGAAATGGTCCGATGGGGCACCCCTGAGAGTACGATTATTAGGCAAGAGGAATTTAGAGGACTACGTAAGATCCCTATCTCTCTATTTTTTTTTAATACTTTATTTTGATTGTGATGAAAGGACAGACATCGGAGTAAACCAGTACGTGGCTCATCCTCGATCCGAAGACCTGGACGTTAACCAACAGAACACAGCCATTCAGCCCACATCCCGGGGGCCGGGCGGCAGTATGATATCAGAAACACGGACTCCGTAGTCATGATAAAGCGACAAACATGCTGTTTAAACAGCCAGGTGAAAGTACGTCATCACTTTTTTGGAAATACTGACAAATGAAAACTTCAATAGAATTCAAGAATAACATAAACTTCCCCTCCCCACAAACTCGGCATCAGTGAGAACACAGGCATATGTGGTCCGTTCAGGTCGTCAGGGCCCATCCGGGCACAGGTATCAAAATCAAACGCAGATCCATTCGGGACTAAGAGCAAATCACATAATCACAGATATTGTGCGTGCGTTACTAGCAAGACACTAGCCCATAACAGCCCCACCATCCCCACTCCCACCCCCGGACTCTGACCCCTGCGGGGTGAACAGCTCAGCACTGGTGGCGTCCGAGTCGCTATCTACAGTCCCCACAGCACACATCATGCGCCACGCAAGCAGGTCCTCTTGCAGCTTCTCATCCCTACGTGTGTTGCATATGTGTTTCCTCCCGCAAGGACCATTCCCTGAAGTCTCTAAGCCAGAACGACATCTCCGGGGCTCTACCTCCCATCCAAGTGATAGCCACCCTACGCCTTGCCAGCACCAATAGTAGCTGCAACAGCTTATAGGATAACTTTCTTTTTTTAGTCATGGGTACCAGGGCCAACAAACAATGTAGTGGGTCCAAGGCGATCCGGAGACCCGTGACCCTCCGGATGCGCTCTACCACCTGCCGCCAGAAGGCAGCTACCGGCGGGCACTCCCAGGCCAGATGGAGAAATCCCGCTCCACCCAGTCCACATCTAGGGCAGTCGTCCCGCCTGTCGTTTGAGATGCGGTGTAAGGAGACCGGGGTCATATAGGTGCGATGCATAAAATTGAAATGAATGAGCTTGAACCACGCATTACACAACACCGTACGGGTCAATGCCCCGATTCGTTTGCGCTGGCCAGGCTCCAGGGCGACATCAAAATCCGCCTCCCATGCCGCCCAAGCCGGGGAAACCGGTGGATCCGAGTCCCTCCGCATGGCTGAATACAACAATGTGATCAGCCGTCGGCCTCTGCCACAAGAAAGGAGGATGTTGAGGGTGTGTGACATCGAAGGCGCCTCTGGGAACTGCGGCCTGGTCACCCGTGCCATGTCCTGCAGTCCCCTATAATGGAGGTAGTGCCCCTCCGTCAGTCCAAAGGCCTCCGTAGCCCCCTGAAAGGTCACAAAGGAGTCATCCGGGTACAGGTCCGTCAAGGTTTCGCAGCCACCCCCCCTCCAGGTCCGGAAGGACATATGGTCTTCCATCAACACCACAGGCGCCAGAATCCACACTGGTAATTCCCTATGGAAAGGGGCCCGCCTCAGGATTCTCTCTACGAACCTCTGCCAAATCCCTGCAGCATGCCTTACCACATAAGGCAAAGACGTATCAGCTCCCCTTCCTTGCATCAGTGCCACCTGGAGAGTCTCCTCATCCGCTCTACCCGCCAAAAGGCTCAGTTCCCAATTCTCTGTGCCGGCGAACCAACGTGCAGCTGGTTGAAGCTGCGCCGCCTAATAGTACAGGTCGAATCTCGGAGCCTCCAGACGTCCCTTCTCCCTACTCCGGACGATAGTGCGCAAAGCGACCCTACTGCGCTTACCCGCCCAGAGTAGCGACATAAGTAATGAGTCAAGCGTGCGGAACAGGCCTGGCGGGATCGGGCACAATGAATTCTGTAGGACGTATAACAGACGCGGGAGCATCACGATTTTGGCCACCGCCAATCGTCCCATGAGGGAAAGCGGAAGTGTGTTCCAGAACGAGACAGACTGCTGAAGGGAGCACACCACTCGCCCGGCATTACGGGCCAGCAACTGGTCATCCGACGATGCCACCTGGACGCCCAAATACCGAAAGGCATCCAGTTCCCATCGTAATCCCAGGTGCGGGAGGTCCACCCGCTGGTCGGGGCCATAACCCGCCAAGGGGAAAATGAGGGACTTACCAAGATAAATCCGCAGACCCGAGGCCGCGCCCAAACGATCCAATAGCCGTAATAAAAGCGGCAGCGACTCGCTCTGGGACGTTAAATAAAACAAAGCATCATCTGCATATAGGGAGACCACATTTACGGTGTCACCTACTTGGATTCCCCACTGTGCCATTTCCATCCTCACGAGGACCGCCAAAGGCTCAATTGCCAAGGCAAAGAGCAGCGGCGAGAGGGCACACCCCTGCCGCGTGCCTCTGCCCAGTGGCCAGTCCTCCGAACGCGCTGCGCCGAGTCTAACCCTAACTCGAGGTTTCCCATAAAGGATCCGGATCCAGTTACAGTAGATGGGGCCCAGACCCACCAGATGAAGCACTTCCAGCAGATATCCCCAGTTCACCTTGTCGATTGCCTTGGCCAGGTCTATGGACACTAGGACCTGGGGGTCCTGTCTATCCCACACCTCATGCAGAATATGGTTCAGGCGTCTGAGGTTCATCGCGGTGTTGCGGCCTGGAATGAATCCGCACTGATCCTGATGCACCAGATGCGCCATGTGTGGCGCCAGGCGATTGGCCAATACTTTTGTGAGGATTTTACCATCGGTATTGATGAGAGTAATGGGCCGATACGCTGCAGGGGCGCAACTGTCGCCCCCAGGCTTGAGAATCATGCACACCTCACCCTGATTCATAGTAGGCGGGAGGGCGCCACACTCCAGCGCCTCACTATAGACCTGCAGGAGCCGTGGGGCCAGGGCTTCCTCAAACGCCTAATAAAATTCCGGCGGAAACCCATCACCTCCAGGGGCCTTGGCCCGCGGTAGACTGGCCAGCGCGACCCTGATCTCACGGAGCGACAAGGCCACCTCCAACTTCTCTACTGCCTCCTCCGATAAGGTCTGGAGAGGCAATCCGCGAAGGTGAGCCTGAGAAGCGGACTCCGTCTCCGAGGGGTCTGCAGCATATACCGCCTGCAGGTGGGCCTATAGGACCTCAAGGATACCCGCCTCTGAGTGCACCAAGTCCCCTGCAGGGTTGCGCAGAGCAACTATCCGTTCCGGAGCGAATTCCCTTCCAAGGATCCAGGCCAGCAATCTCCCAGCCTTGTCCCCTTCGCGATGGAGGCGCTGACGATACTGACCCAGAGTGTATTTATCTAGCCTGGTCAATATGTCATGGACCTCCTCCCTGGCCGACCTCTCAGATTCTAAATCCGAGTCGTCGGGGTCCGAAATAGTCTGGCAACTCCGCAGGCGATCCTCCGCCTCACACAGGTCACGGAGCAACTGCTTCCGCACGCCATAAGTCCGGCCCATACACGCGCCGCGCACCACCGCTTTCATGGCATCCCATTTGACCGAATAAGACAAGTCGGCTCCACCCCAGTTCAAATCCAAATGATCAGCAAGGGCTGTCTCCACATGGGCTTTCCCCACTTGGTCCTGTAATAGGTCCACCGGCATCCTCCAGGTCCGAGGACGGGAGGGCTGGATGAGCCACTGGGCTACGCATGTCACTGGGGAGTGGTCCAACAAGAAGCGGGCCTGGTGAGTGACCGTTTGGGAAAGGGATACATCTATATTTGCGGCGAGGACCCTGTCCAGTCTGCTATGAGTATTATGCGTCGGAGTGTAACAGGTATACAGTTTTTGTAGGGGATGGCGCTGTCGCCACACATCGACAACCCCCAGGTTAGACATTACTGCACGGAGTTTCGCCGTCATACGAGGTTTCGTGCCAGTACGGGGTGGGGGGTGCCTGTCCAAATCCGAATCCAACACACAATTAAAGTCTCCAAACCAAAGGAGGGGGGCATCGAGATCCGGAACCAGGACATCCTGGAGTCGGGAGAAGAAATCGGGATCGTCGACATTGGGCGCATACAAGTTTAAGATCGAGAAATCTCTTCCATCAAGCTTCACCCGCAGTAGCAGGTACCTATCCTCTATGTCAGCCTCTACATACTGTACGGCAAAGGGTACCCCAGGAGCCACCCAGACCAATACCCCCCTAGCATAGGTAGAAAAGGAGGAATGGAACACCTGACCTCCATTATTTAGCCAATTTTTGAGCACCCTCGTCGGTCAGATGCGTTTCCTGCAGACATGCGATGGCAACTCCGTGGCGGCGGAGGAAGGACAGGACCCTGTGTCTATTGGCGCAAGTGCCTAGCCCACGCACGTTCCATGTCGTCAACTTGTATCCCATGACCTGTGTTGCTGCCCTTCCGGGCCGCCAGCTGCATTCCAGTAGGATCCCCCACCGGTGACCCTGAACAGTGTCTTGATGCCAACAACCATCCCACTGAACCCCCCCCAACCCCTAAGAACCCCAAACCCCTCAACTCCCCCAGAACACACCCCGCCACCCCCACCCACAAGCAAGCAGACAGCGAAAACAAAACATGCTACCTTGCCCTCCCCCTGCTGGTGCCAGGACGTGCACAGCCACCCCATCCGTTCCACACAACCCCCACACACACACAGCCCAACCAGTACTTCCCACCCTCCCCCCTTCCAGCTCCCCGCTAGACCCAGTCTAACATAGCAGACCTTAGGTGAAATACAAAAATAGAACACATAGTCCCCCCGCCCCAGATTCCCCCTTCAGCGGGAGGCAAGTCCTCCGCCCCATCCCGACATCCCCGGGCAAACCGTTAAACCCACAGGCATCATAAAACACCAGAAAGGGATCCAAAGTTCCTCCTACACCGAGGATAATACTGCAGAGATCAAACAGTACCTCAAGGTGGAGCCGACCCCGTCAATGGCTCGGATAGTCCAGTCTCTGGTATCACCGGGACCTCGGTGTCTGTGCTATGCACTGTATCCTGCAGGGTGTCCGGAACCAAAATGTCCCCAGGGATAGACCTGCCTAGAGACTCCGGGCCCGTCTCCTCCCCGGGAGGTCTCAGCAGCAGAGCGCCATCCTCACCCACCATGATTCTAGGTCCTTCAGGATCCTCTGAAGCAGATCGGCGCCTTCGTCTCTCGCGGCGCCGTCGCTGAGGGCGAGTGACCCACGTCTCCCGGGGACCTCCACGTTCTCCTGGTGGTAGATCATCGCCTCTGATCTCGAGCCACTCCCAGACCTCCGCCGGGGATTCAAAGAAGTGTGCATGACCTTGTGAGATCACTTTGAGCTTGGCCGGATACAATAGCATATACTGCAGCTTCATCTCCCGGAGCTTTTGTTTCTCGCCCAGATAGGACTTCCGCTGCTCCTGCACTTGCTGGGTGTAGTCCGGATATATGAAGATGCGGCTGTTTTCAATAGTGAGATTCTCCGTCTCCCTCGCCGCCCTCAATATGCAGTCCCGGTCCTTGTAGTTCAGTATCTTGGCAATGAGCGCTCTCGGGGGCTCCCCCGGACGCGGAGGCGGAACCAGGGCCCGGTGCACCCGTTCGATAACAAAGACACTCGACAGGCCTTGTGGACACAGGTGGGTCCGAATCCAGGTTTCCAGGAAACGTTCGGCGTTGCCCGCCTCCAACCGTTCCAGTACGCCCAGGACCCTGATATTATTGCGACGCGCTCTACCCTCCGCGCCCTCAGCTCTCCGCTCCAGGTCATGCGTCGCGGCCGTGAGGTTCGTTACCGTCTTCTTGAGGGAGGCCACCTCGCCTTGCAATTGGATAATGTTGCCCTCGGCGTCAGAGACCTTATCCGCCACCTTCCGGAGATCCGTTCGCAAAAGATTAACATCAATGGATACTGTCTCGATCTGCCGCTCAATCGCAGTGTGGGAGCCCTGTATAGCCTTCAATAGTTCACCCCTGCATGGCTCCGCAGGCCCCTCCGCACTCTCCTCTTGGCCAGTCGTCGCGTAATCTTTTACGAGGGCAGCCTCTGAGTAGTGTATTGCGTAATGGTGTTGGGTTGGGTGGACTTCCACATCCTGTCCTTACACATCGCCGGTGGCAACAAGGTCTCAATGATCCCTCCCGGGGTGACGCAGAAACCTCTCGCTCCCCCTGTGCCCCCGCCGCGGGGCTCCAGGCAGCTCCTCAGGCCGTACGTCCAATGGCCGCAGCCTCTCCACCAGGTCACTCCAAAGGTCGCCAAGGATCAGAAGGACGCCAAGCCGGGGCCAGGGGCACCCCCGCCGCGTCCAGGCACGCCCATACAGCTGCGGCGAGGGCTATAATGTCCACTGTCGCCCCCTAGAGCAGCAGCGTCCGCGGGGGGCAGCCCAAGGCAACAATCCGCACCCCCCGGTGGCACCCGGCAACGGGTTGGGCCTAGAGGTCTCCGGGGTAGCGAACACGGGTCGTACCCCTCCTTCGCCAAGCAAGCGTCGAGGTTCGGGACAGGCAGGCCAGTTAAGGGGCCAGGGTCTTCGCGGTGGGCCAGCAATCCAATATTCGGCCACTGCCCCGTACTCTCGTCTTCCCAGGCACAGAGGATCACGGGGTGCTGGTCAACAATGCTGGGCTCTTGTTGGGAGACCGGGGCCACAATCCGGGCCCCCAAGGGTCACTCAGCCGAGGAGTCAGCCTCCCAGGAGTAGCTGCAGCCTGATCCAGCAGCACCCCCTCTCACCAGGCTGACGGCGGGGCCCGGGTCATACAGTCCATCTCAGGGGGCAGGGGCCACAGCACCAGCGGGACCAAACGGCACCAGCTACCGGCCCCCCAGGGAGCGCCCAAGCAGGGAGGGAGGTCCGGTGTAATGAGCCGCTCAAGCGGTATGATCCCTCCGCTCACACCGTGTCTCCAGGGTCAGGGACACATACCAGGCAGACGGGCACTAGGGACAGGCTCCTCTCAGCCGTCGGGCGGCCCGATCCTCGGCCTCCCGCTCCTCCGGGCACAGTCACAGCCCCCCAAGGATCGGGGCCACTCAGACGCAGGTCTTCCGCGGGGGGGGGGGGGGCGGAGGCCCCGCAATGTGTCCGCGCGAGCCCCCGCAGGTCACAGGCTCCGCCTCCGGCTCCCTGTACAGCGTGTGTCTCTTCCATTCCGTGGGCAAGATGGCGGCCTGGCCTGGCAGGGTCGCAATGCTGGACCTCAGAGCCTCACAACGGGACACAAGTCCGCACCGCCCCGGGGCACACGCTAGCTCCCAAGTCTTGCAGGGCTATCAGTGCTGTTACCAGGGGTACCTATCCGGTCAGGGACATGCCTCGCCGACCACCAGGCAGCCTCCGGGAGGAAGGGCAGGCGCCGCGTCGCACCCCCGTGCCTCCGACCAGGGTCCGGGCCGAGTTGTATGTCCCCAGAGCCCTCCGGCAATTCGCAGGCTTCAGGGAGGCCGAGCCCCGGATGGTATCGGGCTCCACCGGTCAGCAATCGACACCACAGCCGTCAGGGAGTCCAGGGAGGCAGAGCCACCCCCAACGCACCTCTCCACACCAGGCCACGATCCCCGGCCTCACGTAGGCAATCGGCCGGCCCCCGCAGTATCAGCTCGTCACCACCAGGATCTGCATAAGGCACCACAACCAGCCGTCGGCCAGGGGGTCTCTAGGACAAGGGGGACCCTCTGCTCACGATACAGTCAAATATAAACGCCCACACAGGATATAAATGAAGGATTTACGGGTCTGCAGGACGGGAGCCAGTGGAGCTCACGTCCTGCCAGCCATGCTGCTTGGCCACGCCCCTCCATCCCTATCTCTCTAGATTGGGACCATAAGCTTGAAACATTGAAAGCCATTGATATCCTAACCCCTCCAACATCGCAGAGCGGGCCCGGCCCAACCCCACATTCCACGTCCCTAAGAGCTGAACTTTCTGCTACCTGATAATGCCGTTCCCCCTGTCTCTCAGAGGACCTAGAGACGTTTACATATGTATGCTATGGAAAAAATCTGTTATTTACTGTGTGGATACAATCTTTATTCGTCTCATGCTATAACGTTTCTCAGGCATCTTGGTGGTTGCTGGGCCGCTAGGAATTACTTTTGATTGTTGGTTTAAGGTTTTAAGTGCAAAGTGCTTTATATTTGTTATGTATTGCCTATTGTGGGTGACTGAATGCATGGGCACTGTCAAACACGGAGACTAAGAACTCTGTTATGTTGTAAGTAAAAATGAAGGACTTATAAGGATATAAGCTCTGTGCATTGTGTTACCTCATTGCTAAACATAATAATAAACAATTTATAAAGCGCTTGGCTACTTCCACTGAAGTGTCCCAGCGCTAAAGTGAACTAGCTGCCAAAATTAAACATGAAAAAGCTACCTAAAAAAACATGTTTTAAGCTCTTTCCAAAGCAAAAGCTGTTTTCGTTTGTCAAAGATACAGTGAAAGAGAGTTCCACAGCTTTGAGGCAAGGAACCTAAAAGAACTACCTCCAGTTAGAACTTTCTTGACAGTAGGAAACTCTGCCAACAAGAATCCTGAAGACCTCAAACACCTTATAAGAAGGTAGACTTTAATAAACTGATGGAGTTAGGTAACCAGGCCCTGTAACAATAACAAAGAGCCTTAAAAGACACACGCTTCTTAATCGGGAGCCAGTGCAATTTCTGCAAGGCTGAGCCCAACGACTCGTTAGTCTCACAAGACGGGCTTGAGAGAAACCCAGATAAAGGACGTTATAGAAATCCAGCCGAGAGATAAGAGTCTGGATTACTGTTTTCATTGCAGCTTCAGGCAATAGTCCACTGATCTTTTTAAAAGAGTTCCACATCACAAAGCATTTGCTTGCTAAAGTATTAATCTGGTTGTCAAATGTCAATCTTGCGTTGAACAGAATGCCCAGATTCTTGACCTTGGGCTTCGGCATTGGAGGGGAACAGAGTGATGGAGGCCACAAGTCAGGAGTCTGAACCCCCCCCTCATCCCCACCCCCTCCGTATAAGGATCTCAGGCTTGACTGCATTTAATTTCAGACAATTAAGGTCCATCCAGAGAGCAACCCCAGACAAGCATGCCCTCAGAGAAGCTGTGGCCCTCACCACTTTGAGACAGGGTGACGGTGATCTGAGTTTTATCTGCATACGATACGATGTTAACACCATACTGCTCTATGCTATCCGCCGGGGCACATATATAGAGATTGAATAAAGTAGGGCTCAAAGATTAGCCCTGTGGCATCCCCTGCTGCAGTGGCAAGACCTCAGAATGAAATGGTTTCAGCAGGACCTGGAAAGTGTGGTCCTGCAGATAAGACGCAAGCCACTACAGGGCCTTATAACAGACACCATAGCCCCACAACCGATCCAACAGCAAGTTGTGGGACACGGTGTCAAAAGCTCCGCTCAAATTGAGCAGCAATAATGCTGCTGTGTCACCTCTGTCTAAAATCTGACGCATGGATTCAGATGTCCGCAACAGAGCACACACTGTATTGTAATGAGGACGGGAGCCCGACTGTGTGCTATGCAGTAGGTCCCTGGTCTCAACAAACGTTGAGAGTTGGGAGTTGACACATTTTTTGGCAACCTTTGCAGAAAATGGGAGAAGTGAGATGGGTGTGATATTCTCAGGTTTTGATGGGTCCAACGAAGCCTTCTTCAGAAGCTGCACCACTGAAGCATGCTTCTAACGAGTGGGGACCTCAGCAGAAGCCATGGAAATATTAATCAAATGACCCAGTACAGAGAAAACCTCCTCAGCTTCCAATTCCAGAATAGCAGGAGTGGTCACATCAAGGGGTGAGACAGATTTAACAGTTTGTAAGTCCTGCGGTTTGATTGGTTGGAACTGCAACAGATGAGAAACATGAGAAACATAGTGTAAAGGTTCAAACCAAACCTATAGACACGGAGCATTTCTAGAACTCTCAGGGAAGGAACAATACAAAGATGTTACTTTGTCTCTAAAAAATCTAGCAAGGACATTACAACTTTCTGCAGAAGGACTATGGGCTGAGACATGGTCTAAAGAAGACAGACTTTACAATGGAAAAAAATAGCTGAGATGAATTCTGGGCCCCTTCAACTTTATTAGTGTAGAATTCCAGCCTTATTAGTTTCATGCGCTTATGATGAATGTTTAAGGAATGGCAATACTGAACTTTGGTAGCCTCGACAAAATCCTTGCTCCACATACGCTCAGAGCATATACATTGTTTTTTAAGCAAGACTAGTTAATTGTTGTACCAGTCCGCCTTAGGCTTAACTCTTCGAACTATCTTGTCAACCACAGGTGCAATGAAATCTAAGGTCTCCGTGATCCAATCTTCAACCTGGGTGTTCGCTGTTGCAATACAGTTGGCCAGTTTAGGACATCTCAAAGCCAAGGCGGAGATTCATCAACCAAAATTGCGATCGCAATAGTTGCGAAACAGCTATTGCAATCGCAATTTCTGGTCCTGCAATTCATGATTGAAAAACCAACCAAATTGCGAATTCGCCAAAAATATTTTGCAAGATCGCAATTTGCGATTTTGGTAATTGCGAGAGCGCAATTTCAACATGGGAAACGGGCGATTCTGCGATTTTTATGCGATTTAGCAAAAATCTCAATCGGCAATTGCGGCCGACTGCGATTCGCTTTTTTTATTCGCTTTTTTTATTCGCTTTTTTTATTCGCTTTTCTTGATGCATCCCATTCTGCGAATTCTAAATAGCTATTCGGTATTTTTCGCAATTTAGAATTCGCAGAATCTGGGCTTGATGCATCTGGGAGATACGTAGCTGAAATCTTGGTCTATTTCCTTGACTTAACCAGAATTCCAGAAACCACCTTAGGGGGACAAAACCCAGGGGAACATGAAAAGGCACTGCAAAATGATCAGATCACATGATAGGCAAAGGACAATCCACAACCAAGTTACTCAAATAAGAGCATGACCACCTCTGTGCGGAGGAGAAAAAACTGATTGAAATAGCTAAAAACCTTCCAGATCTGCAATTAATGAGGCTACCACAGGGCACCTTTGATCTTCAAAGTGAACTATAAAATTAATATAATGCAGAATCAGGGGAGGAAGAGCCTCAGTCAATGATGTAACAACACTAGTGGTTTGTCCCTGGTGGACAATAAATGAGTCTCAGATAAGGTAAAACTGCTAACACAGGCTAAGAAGGAAAGAGCGGCCTCACATCCAACTATGTCTAACTCAGTAATAATACAGGAAAAAGATTGTTAGTAAATAATGGTGATAGCCCCACCGCGTTGACCTCACCTATCAAGCCTAGTTATAGCATAGCCCAGAGGAATAGCTAAAAGAAAGTCTGGCTCTGAGTACTCTGTAAGCCATGTTTGTTATAAAGATATTATTTATACACAAAACAGTGTCCAACGTGGGACTCTTTTCAAAAGATGTGCTGGCAACCCTCTTGTATCAGTCCGGGGAAGCCCACCATTCATTGTTATTGTTTCAAAAATTACAGGTGGTACTTACACATTCTAGTGCTGATTTATACAAATGTGTACAAACAAAAATAGACACATTTATATATAAACTGACAAGAGGCTTCTTTGATATTTATATTGTTTTCTCTTTTTCTATATGTTCATTCTTTCATAAATTGTTTGATATACAGGTAATATTCAAATAGATAACATAATTCTAGGCGACGCAGTGCTCAAGCGGGACAAACATATATAAAAACTCTACACATAAGAAGCAATATATCAAGATTCACTGGTTTGTGTATTTACAAGGGGACTACATGTGTATATCCTATTTCAACGTGTAAGGCAATCATTGCTCAAAATGACCAGAAGAAAACTTATGTCAATGTTTCGACCCCTGTCAAATCCCGGGGTCTCTTCAGGCCAAAAAGTCATCTGACTTATTACCAGGAGATATCATCCACTGGTCATGCAGGAAACGGTCATGTGTGGAGCCTTGTATGAGTTACTTAAATGAAATCTTTCAGGTAATGCACTTCCAAGCGGTCCAAAATTAACTCCAATTCTTGGATCCGTATCGGACACAGCTCTCCCAATACGAACAAAGTTCAACAGGTCCCGGGTACTTAATCTGTGGGAACCAGACCAGCAGCAAACGCAGATGGAGTAGGTCACATCGCGTTGATGGTTGCAAATGAATCAACAATCGCCGTCTGGTGCCCACAACACGACACCCCAAGCTCCAGGGGGCCCCCTCAGCACAGTATATCCTGAGTGAGTCCAGAGGAGGGCCCCTCCATGAACTTTACAGGGAGGCCCTCTTGTTTTGTTACGCCACGGGGAGGATATAAGAGAGCCGGAGGTCTTGGCATCCTGTCGCCATGCGCCACTTTGGCTTCCAAGGATGGGCAGGGGCATTCCACCTTGAGGTGGTTGGATACTTATTTATCCAGAGACTTCTGCAGTCTCTCTGCCACGTATGTGGCTCCTTGTCCGCAGGAACCCAGTTAAATGAGCAGGGATGTAGGACATCAGCTGGGTCAAGCAAGTTGGAATCTGGACCCAGGGTGGGTCTATCACCGTCAGAAGACTTGGGGTCTGATTGGGGTGCAGGGTCTATCTGGCTCCATGTCTCCATCAGAGGCTGGATAATCATTCCTTGCTGGCTCCAATGAGTTATCGTCCAGGAAAGCGCACTTACGCGGGCAAAGTCATCTAAATCTAGGCCGGCCACTTCTTGCTAGAAGGCTGAGACTTCTCTGGTATGCCCGAAGGCATAAGGGGGGGGAGAGGCCCATGACTTCGCAGAAGTCATAGTCAATGGAGAGGTAAGTGATTGCCTTCTCCGTATAGGAGTTGTGTATCTCCTGCATGTATATGCACAATATGGTCTGGACAATGCAAGGTAATCAAGCAGCCTTAAAGGAGCCAGTCAACAGTTGGACACCAACTGCACTTCATTTCATAGGGCAAAAAAACTGTTGCTGCAGGTGGTGTATGTATAACAGCAAACTGTAGCTGTGGTGTGGAATGATAATCAGGAATTTTTACGGACTTTTTTAATGTTCTTTTTAGGCTCTGGTGAACTGTCCGATAAATCCTAATAAGGGTTATTGAGGAGAGTGAAGGCGCCACGTTCGCGTTGCAACAGGATGTCAGCGAATATGGGACCACTACTGGAGTGTGACGTGCACCAGCGCAAGAAATAATGTGTCGCCTCCCGACAAAATTTTGAGCCCTGTGGGGCGTAGCACTTCAGGCCTTGGAGCTAGAAAAAAAGCAGAGACTGGCTGCGAGTTTGATCCAATCACTGTCCTCTGTAGAATGTGATCGGATCAGCAACCACACTTACCCAGAAAGAGTCTCCTGAGAAACGAGCAGGCACCCCGTGTGGTCGGAGGGCTGCACCTCACAGCCCTGACACATCTCTAAGAGATGCCCTCACTGAGTAGAAGCGAGCGATCTTCCGCTAGAGGGATTGGGAGGGATGAGGGGGCAAGCCACAACGACCACCATTTGTGTATGTAAAAGGCCGCTTTATTGAAACAGGTGCTTATCACAATTTTATTAAAAATTGCACTTTTGCCTTGCAAAACTAAAACCTCTCTAAACCTAAATCTACCTGACCCCTTTCCTCCCCCACCCCTACGATCCCCACATGATAAAAAAACCACCCTGCGACATACAATTCATACATTTCAATAACATTAAATATTACATAATCCTATTCCATAGCATTTAAAACTCCTACCCTCCCATGACCTACACTCCTACCTGCCTTCCTGCAACTGTTAGTAACAAACCTCTAATGTAAACGTCCAACCAGCTTAACCTTTCCCCGCTCCTGTTTACAAACTCCCCAAACTTAACCATAAACTTCCAAACTCCAGTCAAACTTGGCCAACTTCAAAAACAACTCCGCCACCCAGGAAAAGGCCGGAGGGTAGACTGATACGCCGCCTCCACCTTTTCCTGCCCCCCCCCCAGTGTCCCTGTGTAACCTACCAGCACTACACTCTCAACGTCTGTGAACCCCTAACAGCCTGGCCAGCACCTCTCGCAACTCCGTTAAATAAAGGTCCATACCCCTCCGTGAAAGGTGAACCCTGTCACCTCTAAATAATTCCGGCGCATCGTAACCAATGTCTATATGCCAAATTCTCAAAAAAAACAAATGCCGACAAAACCTTAACAACGCACACAACAGCAAAGAGCTCTTCAGCATCGTAAAGGAACTCTCCAACCCCAGCGCCAACGACATCCCGCCCTCACAAGAACTGTGCGACTCACTAGCCATCTTCTTCCACCGCAAGGTCGCTGACATCCACGACAGCTTCAACACCACGACCGCCCCTACTACGCCAGACTCCACCTCCCCTGTGAACACCACCAGAGCCAACCGCCTGACCTCCTGGTCCAACGTCAACGACGAGGAGACACGCAAAGTCATGAACTCCATTCCCTCAGGATCTCCGTCTGACCCGTGCCCATACCACTTATTCAACAAAGCAGATGCAGCCATCGCACCCCAACTACGGATGGCCATCAACATCTCCTTTGAAACAGCGACATTACCGGAAAGCTGGAAGCATGCCGAAATAAACGCCCTCCTCAAAAAGCCCAATGCGAGCCCCAAGGACTTCAAGTACTTCCGGCCCATCTCCCTGCTCCCGTTCCCGGCAAAGGTCATCGAGAAAATCGTCAGCATGCAACTGCCCGCCACCTCGAAGACAACAACATCTTGGACCTGTCCCAGTCCAGATTTAGATGAAACCACAGCACCGACACAGCCCTCATCGCCGCCACAGACTAGATCAGGTGCCAACTAGACAACGGCGAAACATCAGCCCTCATCCTCCTGGACCTGTCAGCCGTCTTCGACACGGTCTGCCATTGCACTCTAAAGACACGACTCCTAGAAGCCGGAATCCAAGAGAAGGCTCTTGACTGGACCACCTCCTTCCTCTCCGGCAGAACCCAGTGCGTCCGCCTCCCACCCTTCCGATCCGAAGCCACCGACCTCATCTGTGGCGTCCCCCAGGGCTCATCCCTCAGCCCAACGCTGTTCAACGTCTACATGGCCCCCCTCCCACAAGTGGACCTCAACATCATCTCCTACGCTGACGACACCCAGCTCATCCTCTCCCTCACCAAGGACCTGCACACCGCCAAAACCAACCTCCACGAGGCAATGAAGGCCGTCGCCGATTGGATGAGGAGCAGCCGTCTGAAGCTGAACTTGGACAAGACGGAGGTCCTCATCCTCGGACCCACCCCCTCAGCCTGGGACGACTCCTGGTGGCCGACCACACTGGGAACAGCACCAACACCCACCGACCATGCACGCAATCTAGGATTCATCCTCGACTCCTCCCTCTCCATGTCTAAGCAGGTCAACGCCGTCTCCTCCTCCTGCTACAACACCTGCTACATGTTCCGCAGGATCTACAAGTGGATCCCGACCAAAACAAGAAGAATGGTGACACAGGCCCTCGTCCGCAGAAGACTGGACTACGGCAACGCACTCTATGCACGAATCCCAGCCAAACACCTACGACGACTACAATGCATCCAAAGCACCTCCGCCCGACTGATCGTCAACGTCACCCGCCGCAGCCACATCACCCCCCACCTGAGAGACCTACACTGGCTCCCCGTTGACAAGAGGATCACCTTCAAGCTCCTCACCCACGCACACAAAGCATTCCACAACGCCGGACCAGCCTACCTGAACAGCAGACTCAGCTTCCACACCCCCACCCGCCAGCTCCGCTCCGCCAGCCTCGCCCTCTCTGCTGTCCCCTGCATCCAACGAACGACCTTCGGCGGCAGATCCTTCTCCTACCTCGCCGCTAAGACCTGGAACGCTCTCCCTACCCACATACGGCAGACCCAAGACCTACTCGCCTTCAGAAGACTCCTCAAGACCTGGCTCTTCAAACAGTAGCAGCACCCCCATCCCCTCCCCACCCCCTCAGCGCCTTGGGACCCTCACTGGTAAGTAGCGCGCTTTACAAGTACTCTGATTGATTAATTGATCTCCACATTCACTTTCCTCCTAGCTTTATCAACAGCCCCTGGATTCACTGCGCCCCTCCATACCCGCCGCGGCACCAACTCATTCCAGACCACGAGCACCCCGACCACTCACTCTTAATCTCCTCCAAATCCCGCCGCATAGCCCTCATAAAGACCAGACCCTTCTCTCTGACCATGTCATTCTCGCCTAAATGAAGTACCAGGACATCAGGGCACCTACCAGCCACTAACATCCCATTCAGCGTTGGCACCAATTCCCTCCAAAGCATCCCCCCTTTCCCTTCCAACACACATGAAAAAGATTAGGGTTAAATCCTAGTTGCTCTCCAAAGTAACTGGCACGGACCTGAACCTGGGCCCATTTAACAAACTAACGGCCCACGATCCATACAGACATATCACTGGCGAGGAGACCTGCCGTAACCTGAAATGAAAAACAGGAGTAAGTACATGGGGAAAAATACACAACCGCTCTATAACTGGTTCGAATCGCAGCGCACATAACGCCGGTAGCAATCGGACGACCACCTTCCCAGACGCATTATGTCCCCTCGTCCCCAACCCTGTTTGTGCGCTTTCGACACTGCACCGATTCGGAAGGAATGCGTGCCATAGCGTTTGCCATCCATCCCAGAAATGCCAGGGCCTTCCGAAATAAGGCCAAGAGCTGAGCCTGTAGCCGCCCATGCCGGAAAACTGCACCCACTACGCCTGGCGCCCTGGCCCTCCACCTCAGCCCACACCGCACGGGACATAGGAGGTCCACATCAGCCGACTGTAAGGATACCCACCGACCCGCACCCCTCTGGTCCGTCTTCGACTTCCTGAGCCAAAGCCAAGCCTCGGTCCCCGTAAAGGAAACCTCAGACCACAGGACCCCCAACACCACCTTTGGCCTCCAACAACTCCGAAACCCGGAAAGCCCCCACAAACATCCATGACATCAATGTGGAGAATAGGCAGACTTCCCCGTCATCCCTGCAAACCCGTTGCAAAGCTCCCAATACCCGCTCCAACAGATTCCACGACAAGGGTTCCCGAACCCGACAAATACTCCCGGGCCCACCCCTCGAGCATCCGAGAGCCAAGCTCCCCTGCCGACGGCGCGTACCCCCACAGGAGCTTCCCCATAAAGGCAACCCCAGCCAGCTTTCCCGCTATCGTGACCCGCTTGAGCCCCTTCTCTATTAACGCCAGGATAAACTGTATTACATCTTCCTGCCGCCCCCTCTCGGAAGACCAGCGACTCGACCCAGAAGCCACAAATTAATCCCACGCCATAGTGTGTGTCACCTTAGTCGATTTTCCAGTGGCTTGCTTCCTGAAGAATTCAGATGCCAAGTACTGTCATAATGAGGATCGTACACAGGATCAGGACTATTTCTCATTTGTTACTATTAGATTTGACACAATTGAACCACAAAAACCGCACAATTTCTTAGTGTTTTTATGCATTCCGTAATTCAGCTGTGCCCGAGTGTCCATAAAATGTAGGCCTTTCGGATCACTCCCCAGTGCTGCTTCAGTCGGCAGATAAACAAGAGGAGGGAAGAAGCAATTGTAGCGCCTTAATGCCTCGTTTCTTCATGATAGACTTTTCACCCAGACCTTCTAACCCCAACTGGATTATTTTTGGAGTGTCAATCAGGGAACGGTAGACTCACCAAGTACACTGTGGGAAACGTGCAAGAAAACTATGTGAGGTAACACGCGTTATTATATCAGGGGCCTGTCCTTCGAGGCGTAGGGTTGACTGATGCAATTAAGGTCTATTCTAACTACAGTGAGTAGGAACCAAGGTAACCTAACCAAATTGCTAGGCCGGCTCCTGGCAGTGGAGAGGGCAACCCTGTATTAACTTTGCTTGGAGAAGGCCCACTGACACTGGGAGACTTCAACCAGGTGTGGCTATGAGTGGGGCGATCAATCTGACGAAGTCCTTCACTGGCTAGCTAATAAGGAATGTAATCTAGGATAGTGCCTAGTCTGGTGTCACAGTATCCTCACAGTATCCTCACTGTGACGGGCTCTGACACCCTCCTGATTTGTGACTTACTATGCTTTCCAAAGCGGGAAACATCTACTCCTGTCATTGCTGATATTCCCCTAGCCAGACTCACCTTCTTAGAGTGGGAGACCTTGGCTCTGCCGTTGACCATCGAGGAGGTTAACCAGGGCCCAACAGAGCTCAATACAGGTATAAACCCTTGGCCCCAAGGGTTACCGATATAATTTTACCATAAAATGCGTCCTATTATTACACCTCCTATCTTAGCTATATACCTTGAAGCTATCGAACTGAGGCATTTCCCCACCGAGATTGACCTAGCCACCCCAGTGGTGGTGTTGAAACCTGGCAAGTCGTCAGACCGGTGAGAATCCCACTGGCCCATCTCCCTCATCTATGTGGAGGTCAAATTATTCTCCAAAGTGTTGGCTCAACAGTTAACAGACCCAGTTGGTTCACCCAGACCAGTGCAACTTTATCCCCCACTGTGGCGCAAGACACCGCATTAGGAGGGTTCAGCTTGCCCTGGTTCGTTTCCAATTGTGCACCGTGCTACCCCCTGCTGCTTCTTGACTTTAGGAGGTCTTTGACTCATTGGACTGGTCCTTCTTCCAAAAGGTCCTGGCTAAAGTGGGCTTTTGGTGCTAGATTCCAATCTTATATCCGAGTCTTATATTCTGAACCTCAGGAGCAAGTGCTGATAAATGTGGTGATATCCCTCTGGTTTTCGATTAGAAGAGGCACGAGACAGGCCTGCCCCTTGTCATCCCTGCTCTTCGCCCTGACAATTGAACCATTAGCAGCATGGATACGGTGCGATGCTCACTCCTGGGGGTTTAACTTGGGGGATGGCCCTAGAAGGCAGGATAGCATTGTATTCGCATGCTTGTCTTCTAAAGGGCATGGTAGTCATGAAGGCACTAATCCACTCTTAAACTGTCAACAGTCGCATGAGGAAGAGCCTTCATATGTGAGCACAGGGGCTTTAACCCCTTGAATGCTCATGACGAGCTGAGCTCGTCATGATCCACGGCGCTCCGGAGCTCATGACGAGCTCAGCTCGTCCTGAGCCGTGGAACGCTCGCATGCGGGGATAATTCCCCTGCTGTGCTGAGCGTTCCACTGGAACGGGTGTGGCCGTGACGAGCTGAGCTCGTCATGAGCACAGGCGCGCCTTGCCTCCTGACGAGCTCAGCTCGTCATGAGCATGTGAGCGCTGCGCGCGCCCCCCTCCCCCTCAGCACAGTGGGGGAATATCCCCCGCAGTGAAGGGGTTAAGGAAACTACCATTCATTATTTTAATTTGGAGTTGCCCCAGTCCCTTGGTGTGCTCCAACTAATGTGTCCTCTCTGCTAAGGTAAAAGACCTCATTGAAGAATTTGAACACAAGTTAGAAGTACGTCCTAGTGCTTTGGTTCTTCGTGAGGCTTCGGGGGAACTTCAGCCAAGAAAAGTGAATGTTTCTTGAAATAACCTTTTTCTGTGCATTATTTTCTTAGGACCTTGACAAAACGCTTTGCTAAAGCCATTTTCTAGAGCTGGCAGTCAGTTACGCTTCCTGTTCGTGTTAATTGGTCTCTGCCCATCTTCTGAACCCTTACATTGCCCGGCACTATTGGCATTGTGCACTCTTGCTCTGCTGTAGGTTTTAGGAGCTTAGAATGGGTCCAGTTTCACATCCTCGGTTCGGTTAGGCTCTCAGCAGGGGTTCTTCTCAGTGTATTAACTCTGTCACTGTGGGTGAACGAAGGAGGACTCGGCTTTTAGCCTCCGGTGGCTTATGTCGGGAGCACTTCCCACATGCCGGCTGCCAGGCTGGATATGGGCAATTCGATTTTTTTGCTCCCTGGTAGTTCTTAAACCTGGGCATGGCACTACACGGAGTTGGTAACTTTTTTCTCTGGTACATTAATCGACCGGATATCTGCCCACAACTCCCGAAAGCGATTCTCACTGTTTCTACTAAACCAGGGATAATTGGTAACCAGTGTGTGAGACTGTGAGTTGGGGAAGTCTCCCTAAAGGTTAACGCCTCCGGCTCTCTTGACCTACTAACCACAGCTCCCAGTGGGAGTCCCTATCTGGAGACAACTCTTGGCCAAATGTTAACTTATTTTCCCAGAGGATTTCCTTCTAAATACTTGTACGGACCATTACTTCTGATCAGTGGCAGTGGGTAACGACGTAATATGAGCAGCGTTCTAACATTGACAAGAGCGAGAACGAATAAGCGGTTAAAGAGAACATTTCACCATGATAATTTAAAAGATGAGCTTCAAAATATTCTTGGGCGTGTAAAGAAAGCAGACGCTGCCGGAGCTCCACGTAAGCCAAGTATCTAACACACCCAGCCAGAGATGACGTGTCAAGTAAAAAACCATAAAGACCCTCCCCCATTAGCTTTGCAAGTGCACCCACTGGGGGTAGGGACGTCTGTATGATCATCGCTTGAGAGGGGCACTGCCCTAGCTGAAGTCTTTATCATCGTGCTCGCCACATCAAGATTAATTGGGGAAAAAATTGCAGCTGTGACCAATACGCATTATGCCTCAAGTTTTCTTTTCTCACACGTCAGAAAGCCCTTTCGTTCCCAACATGGCGTCTTCAAACAAGGCTGCGACCGCCTATTATATAGACAAAGCAGGCCTGGTTCTGTCAGTGTACCCCATTGGAAATGGATCATGTCACTTTTTTTTAGCCCTTTTACAGCGTTGCTAAGCAGTGTTCACCTTTCAGCTCGCACAAACGAAGTGTTAAGTCAGCTCGTGTAATGGCCCGATAAGTAGGCTACTGTTTGTGAAATATATTGAACGTGCGTAATTGTTTCAGTGCCAAATTCGGCGACATAAAACACCTCAAGTCGTCTTCGACGAGCTTTTAGATCTACCAGCATATAAAGCCTTCCGTGGTTATCCCTCGTCGTGCACAGTTGGGTTTGCTTATTATCTTTAGAGGCGCCAAAGCAGAAAGACTAAAACAGGCGGCGTTGGAGGAAGGTGATTTTTAGGTGTTTAAAATGGAAATAAATGGGACTTTGCAGAAGAGCAACAGACACGATTTAAAAAGGGAAACAAGCATTTGCAATGCAATGGGTCTCGCAATAGAAAAGTTTGAGCTTTTGGTGTGTAAAATGTAAAAAAAAAAGTGATTTTTGTTTGTTTTTAAAATTATAAAAGTATTAATTTTGTTATTAGAAATGCCAATAGTTATAAAGTTAGCAAATGTTACATCTATAGCATTAGTAAAGGTACATGTTTAGTTTACCCCTGTCTTACATGTAATGATCTGACAAATCACAATGTTTTAACAAGAACAGAAGTGAAAACATTTAACATCTTTTTATGCCATTTGTAATAAAGCTTTAAACATTGACAGAAAATATTTGAAACAGTTGTTGTTGAATGGTTGCACAGATTGATGTTGTGGTGGCGCTGAGTGATGTTGTTTTGGGGACAAGTGATGCTGTGGCGTTCATTGATTCTGTTGTAGCGCATAGTGATGTTGTGGTGCCCCTGAGTTATGGTGTAGTGGTGCTGAGTGGTGCTGTGGTGGTGCTGAGTGGTGCTGTGGTGGAAGTGTGCACTGCCGGCTGGTGGTGTGTGTGCCTGGTGGAAGCATGCACTGACGGCTGGTGGTGTGTGTGCCTGGTGAAAGCGTGCACTGACGCGCCTGGTGGAAGCGTGCACTGACGGCTGGTGGTGTGCGTGCCTGGTGAAAGCGTGCACTGACGCTGGTGGTGTGTGCCTGGTGAAAGCGTGCACCGACGGCTGGTGGTGTGTGTGTGACTGGTGAAAGCGTGCACTGATGGCTGGTGGTGTGTGTGTGGCTGGTGAAAGCGTGCACTGATGGCTGGTGGTGTGTGCCTGGTGGAAGCGTGCACTGACGGCTGTGCACTGAAGGCTGGAGGTGTGTGCCCGGTGAAAGTGTGCGCTGACAGCTGGTGGTGTTTGTGCCCGGTGAAAGCATGCACTGACGACTGATGGTGTCTGGGCCTGGTGAAACTGTGCCCTGACTGTGTGGGTGTGCGTGTGGTTGTATGTGTTGTTGTATGTTGTATGGCGGGCGTGAAACTTAAAGTACGGCCGGCCGGCCGTAGAAAAATAATTATGGGAGGAGAAGCCCTTTGATGTGGTGTCACGGCCTGGCAGCCGTGAAAAAATGGAATTAGGAGAGGGGAGAGTGGTGAGGAGAGTGGTGTTGAGAGGGGAGAGTGGTGGGGAGAGGGGATAGTGGTGAGACGGGAGGAGAGAGTCAGGCCTGGAGAGAGTGAAGAGAGGGCTGAGTGAGGAGAGGGAAGAGAGGGAAAGGGAGAGGGAATTGAGTGAAAGGGAGAGAGGGAAAGGGGGAGAATGTAGAGAGAGAGGGAGGGTAAGAAGAGAGGGGGGGACGAGAGCAAAGGATGGAGGGGAGAAAGAGGGGAGGGAGAGAGAGAGGAGAGCAGGCAGAGGGGGAGATGGGGAGAGGGAGAAAAAGGAGAGATGGGGAAGGTAAAGAGGGAGAGAGGGGGAGAGAGGGGGAGAGAGGGGAGAGGGAGAGGAAAGGGAGAGAGGTAGACGGAGAGAGGGAAGGTGAGAGAGTGAGGGGAGGGAGGGAGAGTGAGTGAGAGAGTGAGGGGAGGGAGGGAGAGAGAGAGAGGGAGGACGAGAGGGAGGGAAGGAGGGAGAGGAGAGGGAGTGGAGTGAGAGAGGGAGAGAGAGAGAGGAGCGCACAGAGAGGGATAGAGGAGGAGAGGGTGAGAACCATGTTATCGACTCCAGCAGATGTAAAGGTACTCAAAATAATACAGGAAAAAAAGGCATCAGCTAACTCCACCTTAAAAGGCTAGTACAGGTCAAGAGCAATCAATAAACAAAAGCAGAGGACATGTGTGCCCTCTGCTTAAGGATCGGGATGCCTTAAGCAGCTGAATGGGAACACCATTCCATGTAGCAGCTCATTAGCTCATGGTGGTGGTGAGTGTTTCTGCTGAGTGGTACTGTGGATGTCTTTGAACCACTAAGATGTGACTGACTGGAAAATGTGCACTAAACTAAGACGACTTCACATTGAGCGATGCCAGGCGTGGGTGTATTCTAGTGGCCAAACTGTGTAGTAAACACGCATGGAGGACAAATAAATAGAGAAAGAAACGACAAATAAATGTATTTGCGTAAATAACCGAAATGCCAAATAACAGTAGCTTCGCACACTGCAAGATTTTCGAATACATAAACCTCACAGGGAAGCGAGGAACAACATTTATAATGGGGCCAGTAATATCTAGTTACATGGGCAACGTACTCAACCTCACGTTTACATACAGAAAAGGCTGTCCTAGAAAGAGTACACACAAGTAAGGGGAAATGGCCACGAGAGATAAAGGTTCACACTCATCCACTGAATTACCAGTCTTTCCAGCTTATAAACATTGCCAAACGACCACATTTGGTTAAACACGGGCCCATACAAATATAGTACCCATACGCATGTTTGTCAGCGGCTGGAAGAAGCTGGCGCACGCAGGCCTGATTCATCTCTGGAGCTCGGTCTTTCCCGACTGTCAGCTGTATTTGTATTTATTGGGTCAGCATGTCCGACAAATTCTGCACAGGGTGCGCAATAAATGTAGATCACTTGCAGGACGGCAGATGAAACAATACAGTGGCATAGCCAGAGATGTCCCAGTGGCATCACATTTGGTTAAAGTGACACCTGTATTTCCCAATGCTTAGAAATCGCAAAGGTGCACTATATAACAAGCAGCTGAAAAGGAACACTTAGATAAGGAGTCACGGCCTAGCATCTGGCGGAGAGCGAGGGATAGAGAGGAGGAGGGGCGGGGAGCAGAGTACATGCGAAGTACATGCGAAGTACATGCGGAAGTACATGCGAGTCACGGCCTGCGGCCGTGAATATGTGACGGCGGGGGGGGGGGGGAGGGGGGCGGCAGCGGAACCCTTTGATGTGGCAAATGCTGCTGGCAGGAGGAAGGCATCCATTCTCAGAAGCTTCTAGCATCAGGTCACATTGTTAAAGTTTTCAATATTCTAAATGGTAGGCGCAGGAATGACGTCATAAGATGCAGTGAGGCTGGGAGGAAGTGTCCTTCATAGGCATCTAAATAAAGTCTTGATGCTTCACTACTTTACACACAAAGCAATTTGATAACTTGACATTGAAGGTCACCCGCACAAACCCTGTCTCAGTGCTAAGCAGGGGCTTCGGGTTAATGTATCAGTCTGGCATCATTAAACAAAGCCTGCTGCAGGTCACATTGTTACCTGTTAGCTCAACAGAATTTCAACACTATGTTGCTGACCATCGAATCACTGCCTTCCCACTGGACCAAAATATCGTGTAATTCTGGGCAGATGCTCCATGTTTTTAAAAAAGTGTAAAAACGTGCACAGCAAAAAACAAAGTATGCTGTTAGGTCGTCTCATTTTCATGTCCACTCCTCGACTCCCCTCCCCCACCCAAAACCCTGTTGCAACTTGGCCCCTCACTGGTATAATGCACCCTTTCCTGCTTGAGATGTCGCCGCGCCAATAAAAATGTCCGCCGTGAAGCGCCACTGTCGTGAGCAATGTCAATTACCAGAATTAGATGTTTGTCAGTGGCTGGAAGAAGCTGGCGCGCGCAGGCCTGATTCATCTCTGGAGCTCGGTCTTTCCCGACTGCCAGCTGTATTTGTATTTATTGAGTCAGCATTTCCGCCAGAAATTCTGCACAGGGTGAGCAATAAATGTAGATCACTTGCAGGACGGCAGATGAAACAATACATGCTTAGAAATCGCAAAGATGCACTATATAACAAGCAGCTGAAAAGAAAGCCTAGCATCTGGCGGAGAGCGAGGAATAGAGAGGAGGCGGGGCGGGGAGCAGAGCCGGGGAAGTACATGCGAGTCACGGCTTGCGGCCATGAATAAGTGACGGCGGGGGGCGGGGCAGCGGAACCCTTTGATGTGGCAAATGCTGCTGGCAGGGGTAAGGCTCGGGCAAGCTCGTGCACGAGGAGCTTGTCACGTGATTCTATTCTCATGAACTGTTGAAAATCCTCATCGTAAAAAGTCAGCTTTGTTGGTGGGCGGGAATAGGTCTCTCTACGAGACCTAAAAAATATTCTTCCTGCATATGTGCAAAGTTTTGTATATTATATGGTTGTGCCCCACTCCAGGGGCAGAATGATGGTATGCTGCTTTTTCTAAAACGTGAGTGGTTAGAAAACGAAAAAAACATATAGCACCAATGTTGCTTTTTTTAAATTTGGGCGGTTGCTTCTGTTTTTTTCTTTAGCGCAAACGTGGAACATCCAGAAACTTTCCTTTGGAGTGATTGGAATGGCTGTCATGTGCCTGCACCACCTTCACCTTTAAATGTCAAGTTCTTATTACTGGCTTTTGATTAAGGCTTGCAACTCGGCCATAAGCATAATACTGTTGGTAGGAATCTTCCTGTTGCCTCATAACCTAACCCTCTTCAGCACACTAGGCTTGTACTACAGCTGGGATTTAGAGACTCTCCTTGTTACCGCACTTAAACTGGAATGGCCTCAGATTCGCTTAATCTTGCTCATGTTTGGTGTAAATGCTTTTGAACCACATCACTTACTGTACCAATGAAGGGATGCAGTGAAGTCCAAATGTTTGGTCCCACATACAACACTTCACCAGCTATTAATCTCAACTATTGAAAATCTACTAAGCATCAGCCATGGGGCAATTATTTTTTAGTGAAATTATCTCCATTTCCAAGCCTCATCCATTCTGGAGCACTCTAATGGCGAGCATCATGCGCAAACCGGTTCTTCCAAAAATGCATGCGCAATTGTCCTTCTCTGAATTTTGCGGCATCCTCCATTCTGTAATTTCTCGAACTCTCATTTTATCACTTTTTTCTGCTGCGGGCACTGAAATCATTTTAGAGGGGCATGATTGCTTGTCAAACCAACATAAAAATAAGTTACCCTTTCGTGTAATTTGATACCTTGAATGCCTTTTTTAGTCCCTTGAACCTCAGTTCGCCTCATGGTAGTTTAGATTATATTAATGAGTGACTTGGATTAAATACGTTTTAAATCCAGATCTCAAATTTCTCACTTCAAAGCTTACCTTTTTTCTCCTTTATTATCTCATCATTTTAATTCCTGTTGAAAGGCATCATGGGCTTGCCTGGAAGACCAGTGCTTGGACCCAGCAAGTTTAAAGCACTATGTCTGCAATGATTGGTATCCCGCAGGACAGTAATGACCAAAGGTCAAGTGTCAGAGGGTAGTGATCACTTCCTGGCGTCAATTTGACACCTAATTTGCAGTACTGGTTCTTTATGTATGAGACACTCCTCTGGGTTTATCTGGCTGGGGTTAAGCCTAGGAAGCTTAGTATGTCTTCTCGCAGAGAGTTGCTCTTCTGAGCTGATTTAAGCTCTGCCAATAAAACATGAGTTAAAGTGTGTGCCATTAAATCGACGACCAACATCTGGTTCGTTTTTTAGGACTTAGTACAGGCCGCTGACTGTTAACAGACCTGTTGTTTACACTTTAGGTCAGTCCCTTGCTCATGGTTGGATGGCTTTCTTCTCATGTCTGCTCTTGATAAAATACTTTCTTTCCTGTTCTTCTATAAGTCCCACCCATTAGCATCTTAGTCTTGGTGTTTTCATTGCATGCATTGTATAATTTCACATCTGAATTGAGGGGAGTGTTTAAAAAAATATATTGAGCACTCCACTTTTTTAACATGCATTTGCAATGCAATAGGTCTCGAATTTGTGAGAGGTTGCACTGTTGGCATTGTAAATGACAATGTCTTTTATGTGTTTTTAAAATATAAATAAAGGGCATTGTCATTTACAATTCCAATTGCTTAAACTATCGCAAATTCAAGACCTATTGCATTGCAAATTCTTGTTACCTTTACTCGGACACAAAAGAAATCCACCTGTAAACTTCCAACCAGTGAATGATCCTGTTCCACTGGGAGTTTGATGCTCTGCACCCCAGCTGGTCATGGCTAGTGAACAAGGCTTGTGAGCGAAACTAGAGTGGGCTGGGATTTCTCGAAAAGCTTTGAAAACTAATAGAGGAACATTAACTTGTGATCCTTAACTAGCCATCAAAGCCATTAAGAATGCTGTGGCTGAAACTTACAAGAAAGGCACGCTGCCATTGTAACAGTATAAGTGGGCGCTGTGCTGAAACATTAAGCACGGCACCCAGGTGCGGGACAGGGGTGACTGGCTGAAAGCTACGGGCGCAAATGTTAAGTGTGAGCCCGTGTTATGATAAAAAAACACAAAATAGGCAACCCAATAGACCCTTGGAAGCTTTGGTAGTATAGAGATTCAGGTAAAGATGCCTACAAGGGATTGTTTTCAGTATCTAAGTCTTTGCTAATTTTAAAAAAGAAAATTGTCTTAAGCCCTAAATAGTGGCTAGTTCCAAACAAATGTCAAAGTAAATTCTTTAATTACACAGCGAATTAAACGCAAAACTGGAAAATGTTCATCAAGAATAAACAATTCTACACGGGTGTATACTTAATCAAGATCAAATTTATGTAAAAAACAGTTTTAAAAAGGGTACACATTAGAAATCACATACAGACAAAAGCGACTGAGATGCACTCTATTCTACTGATCTTTTATCATGAAACACTTTTGCTATGGCCCATTTCATATATTTATTGACAGGAAAAACATAATTTTTTTTTTTGGAAAAATATTTTTATTGCGGAAAGCATAGAAAACACAGATAAGTAAAAGTACTCATAGACATTGATAGACGAGAAGTACCAAAGTGGTCACACAGGATAATACACAGCCATGTAGCCCACAGCCCGGAGGCCGGGCGGTGTAAGGTCAAAAAGTGCCAGAATATAAACGCATAGAAGTTGGATTGTACTAAATGCGTATCGCTCGTATCCGCTGTTTCTGTTTTTACCCCCCCGTCTATCATTAACCCCGTCTCCCATCGCCCTTTACTTTCCATTTGTTGATATACCCCCATTCTAACCTGTAACAGTAAAACATACCCCCCCCCCCCCTTACACTTGGCATCGCTAATAATGTACGTGTAAATACATCGGTTACCTCCTTATGGCCCATTGAGTGCAGATATCACAGCCATAAGCAAACCTCTGGGAATCAGAGCAAATCACATACTATTACAATAGGGAACATTCGTGCGCGTCCATCAGAGCACTACCCCGAAACAGGTCCCTCCTCCCCGCCCTCCACTAGATCCTCCTCGGATCCAGACTCTTCAGGGGTAAATAATTCAGCACTGGTGGCATCCGAATCATCACTAGGCAGCCCCTCAGAACACATCATTCTCCATGCTAGTAAGTCATCCGGAAGTCTCTCATCCCGGCGCGTGCGCTGCATGTGTGTTTCCTCAGCTAGGGACCATTCCCTAACATCCTTGAGCCACAGGGAGAACTCAGGGGCCCTCTGCCCCATCCAGGTGATAGCCACGTGCCGCCTCGCCAGCACCAGTAGCAACTGCAGCAAATTATAGGACAAATTCCTCTTTTTGGGCTTGGGGACCAGGGCCAGGAGACAATGAAGCGGGGTCAGGGCAATCCGGAGGCCCGTGACTCGACCAATGCGCTCCACCACCTCCGTCCAGAAACCACTAACCCCCGGGCACTCCCAGGCCAGGTGCAAGAAGCCGGCGCGCTCCGCCCCACACCTAGGGCAGCTGGCCCGCCTATTGGCAGAGATACGGTTCAGGGAGACTGGGGTCATGTAAGTGCGATGTACAAAATTAAAGTGGATCAGTTTGAACCGCGCATTGCACGACACTTTCCGAGTCAGGAGCCCAATGCGTTTACGCTGGCCCGAGTCTAGAGCAATCCCCAGGTCCGCCGCCCAGGACGGCGCTACCGGCGGGGCGGAGTCCCGTCGCATGGCCGAGTACAGTAACGTGATCAGCCTCTTCCCCCTGCCGCAGGATAGAAGGATGTTCAGGGTGTGGGTCAACGGGGGAGCCTCTGGGAACTGGGGCCAGGTCACCCTTGCCATCTCCTGGAGTCCCCTATAGTGCAGGTACTGTCCCCTGTTTAGGTCAAAGGCTTCCGTAGCCCGTTCTAAAGACACAAAGGAATCGTCCGGGTAAAGGTCCGCCAGAGTCTCGCATCCACCATATTTCCAGTCCCGGAAGGACATGTTCTCTTCCATGAGCTAAGATCCAAACCGGCAGCTCCCTGTGAAAGGGGGCCTGCCGCAAGCTCTTTTCGACAAAGCGCTGCCAGATCCCTGCAGCATGTCGCACTACATAGAGTAGGGCCTCGTCTGCACCCCGTCCCTTCATCAGAGCCACCTGCAATGTCGTCTCGTCCGCTCTACCCTCCAAGAGCCGTAGTTCCCAATTGTCCGTGCCCGCGAACCACCTCGCAGCCGGCAAGGAAAAACATAATTGACATTAAAATGAACAATTCCTGGAAGGATGGTGACAAAGAAAATGGGTCAGGTTGTCCACGTTTCAGTCTTTGGGTGTGAAGGCATCAATTCCGTTTATTTTTAGTTGAATTGAATTGAATTCGGTTGAAACAAGGGTTGCTGAAAACTCACGTATTAGGACTAATGCGCGAGTTGCCTATTCTGCAGCAACTTTTGTTTCAACCAAATTCAATTACTCAAACTAAAAATAAACAGAATTTCGTGGTGAGCGCTTGCCCTAATATGGTGACTACCATTTAAATCCTGATTACTGGAGCACCATTACATTTTAGGTTGCTGTTCTATATGGTTTTGGAATATATGTAGGTTCCTTATTATTCGGTAGGGGTCATCAGTACATACAAGAATTCATGTCCTGAAGATGGTCTTATAGATGCCTTCACACCAAGAGATCGAAACGTCGACAACCTGACCCATTTTCTTTGTCACCATCCTTCCAGGAATTGTTCATTGTAAAGTCGATGTTTTTCCTGTCAATCAATATATGAAATGGGCCATAGCAAAAGTGTTTCATGATAAAAGATTAGTAGAATATAGTGTGCATCTCAGTCACTTTTTTTTTTGTCTGAACGTTATTTGTAATCAGTACCCTTTTTAGAACAGTTTTTTACATAAATGTGATCTTAATTAAGAATACACCTGTGTAGAATTGTTTATTCTTGTTGCGCTTTGTCCAGTTATGCTTTTAATTCGTTGTATAATTAAATAATTTACTTTGACGTTTGTTTGGAACTAGCCACTATTTAGGGCTTAAGACAATTCACGTTTTGAAGTTAGCGAAGAATTAGATACTGAAAAGAATCCCTTGTATGCATCGTTACCTGATTCCGTGTTATAGATAAAGCATGGTATGGGTTCTGGGCAAAATTAAATGTTTTAAAAAATAACAGGCGCTGTTAAAAATTATGCATGGTGTGCGTTTTGTAAAAAACAAAAAATAAGGCTTTAGCTACACGATTGCCCCTCGCATCATGCCACTTCTTTTGCATTTTGGAGGCTGTAAAACATAAGGCATGCCCACTGGTATAATTAAAAAAAAAAGAAGTTGCTGGAGAGTGTACCCTGCCTACAACAGCTGGTCGGAAAAAGTAGTTTAAGCAAATGGTGCTCACCAACTAGATAAAGCAGACTGTGTAACACCAGCAAAAGATCCAGTCCTCATGGTAGGTTATAATTGCTGACAAGGCGGTACCAAGGAAGGTCTACTGAACCCATTTACAAATGAAATGCAACAATTTTGAAAGGACAGTAACAAGAGACAATTGAAAAGATGGGCGTGAAATGGGAAGAGCTTCTATGCCTAACCTAAATACAACGTGCCTTTCAGCAGCGCATGCGCTGCCAGGCTCGACCTAAAAATGACCACCTTCTGTCACAGTGCATACATACGCATTGCTGCAATCCTGGAATATGGTTTCTTTAATAACAAGATTGCCAGCCACGCATGCATGGCAGAATAAATTCTATTGGCGCAGCCAATAGCTTAGCCTTTTTAGAGCTGTGACCTATTGACTTTGTCAGTGTTTTTTTCTGATTTTTTTATTTTAATTTTTAGTTATTCTGGTATAGGTAATAACTGGCTCTTTGAGAAGTTTGGTAGAACCACCTGGTGCCTTTACTGTTTCACCACAAATCCATTTATGGACTTTTCAATTACCTGTCTGCACATGACAGATGGTGACTTTCTGTTAATTTGGGATATAATCCGATGTCTTTTTTTCCAATAAATAACTTATTACTGTGAATAATGAAGATCCATATTAAAACTGAAAAAAAAATTAGAATAAAGAACACCAACTAACGTATTTACAAGTAGAAATTAAATCTGTATTATATGACTGTGTAATACATTCTAGTGTTTGTATTTGGTGTGACTAGCAATGACTTGGAAGACAGTGTACATAACTGTGTAAATGCATACTCGGGCTAGTTTTATCATTTTAATGCCTTTACCAATAATCTGGAGAAGATATTTTTCAACTCTCCTCTGCTTCATTTGCAAGTGTTGTAGGGTGCAAATTAATACACCGCGCTTGAAGCTACGGACCTAGCTTATAATGATGCCTGTTTTCATACCCCTAATAAATGCTGTGGTGTTTCAAAAAAATCTTAATCACTCCCAATTTTGGCATATTGTGCATACTGGGGAAACGCTACATAGAGGCTCAAGCAAAAAGCAGGACCTCTGTTTTTTTCTCAAGTGAAGTTTTAATAATTCTAGGTCATCCCTGGGTCAGGGACGTCATAAAAATGTAAAGTCACAAGTACCAGGCTTATCACCACTCAGTTAAATAAAATATGATATACTCTTAACACAGGTAAATAACTAAAGCTAAACGGTGATAACTGCTGCCACGGGGAGAGGCTTTATAGATACTAGAAAACGTTGGGCTCAATGAGGACCCCTGTCCAAAGGTCGAAATGAGGATTGGAATGTAGGGGTAAAGATTACTGGCTGTCTTTTACATCGGAAATGGGTCTATCCATTCCAGTAGTACCCTTAGCAGGCAATCTGTTGGTTAGAATGTGGTCCACTATGTTGAAGGTCACAGAGAAGTTCTAAAAGATTAAGTCAATAGAACCACCTTGATCCAAGGTCACATGGATCTCATCAAAAGAAGATGCCAGAACCGTGTCTGTCCCATGAGCCAGACGGAAGGCGGATTGAGCGGTTGACCATATAACATATTTCCTCAGATCCACAAATAGGTTGTAATGTATAAAGAGCTCACCCAAAGAATTTAATAATTCAGTTAGCCTTTTTACTCTGCTAATGAGTAGAGTTGAATGAAAACAATATCTGCCTGATAAGAGGTGTACCTCCAGGCTCCTGCCAGATATCCAGTGTATAAGTATCAGCTGCGTGCCTGGAGTGTTAATTTTGCTGGTAGTCAGCTGCAGATGCATTTGTCTTTGGTGGCACAGAATGGTCATTCCCACCGCACAGCAGCACTCATCGAAGACATTCAAAGGGGAAAATAGAGCACACTGCCTGGTATACCAGCACAACTTTTATCCCAGATCACCAAGGTAAATACAGTGCTTGATGATCAGTCAGTTTAGTTCACTCACAAGTACTGCAGTGTTCGTCATTGGCTTGTTGGGGCAGCCAGTGCTCTGTATCTCTGGGTACTTGTTTCTGGATTTGTGTCTCCACCGCAGCATAGCGTCAATTTGCGTACTGCTTGGAAGTGCTTCTCGGTATCTCAGATTAAGTACTACTTCTAGAGTGCAGGTGCATCAGTGGCATACAGGACTCTGAGGTAATCCAGATCACAACACTAGCTGGTGAGGTGATGTCCCCCTCAGCTCTCCCTTCAGCTTAACTCTTTGAGAAGTAAGTGGTCATAATGTGATAAATGAGGACAGTGGTTTAAGAAAGCTGAAATGGGCTGGGCTTTTCCAGAGTGAGAAACTAGAGGCAGGGGAAGACATTAAGCAGCACTTGGTTCATGTTGCTTATAGTAGGTCACCTCTTGCATATCCTCATGTCTACAGTGGTGTAGGAACAAAGACCCACCACGTGGAAGAATTGGAGAAATGTATTATGTCAGATCTCAGATAATTGTTGTTAAGGACTCTGACATCAGAAGGGTGGCTAATCATTTGTATGGGTAATCAATGTGTAGGATGGGCGCAACATTTAGCCACTGTGGTTTACAACTCGGAAGACGCACCTTCCTACTTTACTAGATATGCATCTTGTTTGTGGAAACGTTTAGAGGGGAATTGATATGCTGTGAGAGAATTCATCAAATTGAAGTTAAAATTGGCATACAGCGAGAGAGAAAAACATAACGAGTCGGTAATGTTTAAGCAAAATGCTAGTTCCTCACCCTTGGGCCATTTAGCTAAACCAAAGTGAAGTAGTCATTCATAGTGCCACAGAATGTGTATGGGGAAAATAAACATTCCTTATATAGTTCTCAATAAGGGAGAAAAGTTCCATAAGAATTATTGATTAAGCAAAACATAATAGAACATTTAAAGAGTGGAGGAAGCGCAAATAAACCAACAGACATGACTAACGGGGTGTATCATACAGAAAAAAGGTTCTTTTACATTTTTTTGGTAGGCTTTTCAATGCCAAAAATGTGTATGTTTATAAAGGATGTAAAAATGTCCAGCTCCACCGAAATGGAGACAATAAATCAGATCTCAGGAACAGAGATGTATTTGCACCCAATGAGGAAAAAAACTCAAAAAACCACTTGAACTGCCGAAAAGGATGAACAAATGTAAATATTTAAGGATTGAGATGGGTAGGATCTGCAACAGAAAAAAACATAATATTCGCCTGGCGAACAGAGATCTCTAGAAAAACGAAGAATAGACTTGTTACACACAAGAATAGGCAAGGGCAAATTAAGATTGCAAGGTCTTGGAAAAGTTCACAAAATACAGACAAAGGAGTGTTCCACATAAGAACAGCTGCTTAACTAAACCCTGGTGTTACCTATCCCTAGAAGGAACTTCAACTGTGCTAAATGAGATGTCTGACCTAATCGAGGATTCCTGTCGAGTTCAAACTTTGAACAATATTCCTTAAGGCCATCATATCACATTTTTGGTAATCATGCAGCAAATCTCAAAGGGAAAGGGCTTTTGCTTCCATAGGATCTTGCCCAAACTAAAGTTATTAAGGGGTCTAAACCGTAAGTCTATCTTTCTGTTTACCGAAGAATACCACAAAGACCCGCCCTGATAGATGCATCAGTAATGCAGAAGACTAGATGAAGACCAAGGAGCCATTAGGATGGAGAAGTACATGACGATTTTCAGCAATCAAGATATAGAAACCCAGGATTAGCTGTTAAAGAGCCACACAGATTGATTGAAGTTATTTTTTTTTTATTGTTACACAATGGCTGATCGCTTCTCTCCCGCTACATATGTTCTTGCCAATGCTGCCAGATGTCAGGTGATTATGCTTATGTAGCCATGGGAACTACTGACTAGACTTTAGGCCGCTGTGTACAAGCTTTCAGGCACAGTTGCCCGTTCGCTACACTGGGTGTATTGTAAAGCATGCATCCTCTATCTCCCAGCCTTGGTCTTCATCGAAGGCACACAATGGACTAAGGCAGCCCACACATAGGCTTTCTGAGCACCTCTGAAGTCCACAAGAGTATTTCAGCCACAGTTCAAGCTACCAGCACAGAGGCACGCAACTGTCTAGCCAGCTTACTCATGCAAGTCTGTCTAAGAATGTCTGGTTAGGACATATAGTAGAGCTCTGGGCATCAAGTGCGAAAATATAGAATCTGAGTGACATCAAATAGACAGGAGTGCTGCTCGAGTTGTCTATAATGTTACTTGTGACCTCTCAGTGAAAAATAACTATGAAATGCACTTTTTACCCCTCTATAATGTTATGTATGGTCCCCAAAATCATCTGCCCCTGCTGTCAGCTGCTACAAAGGGGTAAAGGAGTATTGGGGGAGTCATACTTGACATGGCCGCTCCTCCCGGTCCCAAATATGCACAAATAATTACCTGGCCTCCAACCACCCAGCCTTAACACTCACTCTTACCACAGACTATTCTTGCCTTTCCTGACACTCGTCTCGAATGTGTGCTCTCTGCAATGGGTCAGAGAGCCTGCGCTGCACTGATAGCCTCTCGGAGAGCCCTGTCAAAGCAACCTAAAATCTTTGTGACAAAGCTACAACTTTTGTTTAACACTGTTACAACTTCATTGCAGTGAAGCAATAGATTTAGAATCTGGTATTCAAGATACTGACTCTCAATTATAGCTGTACGTAACATATTGTATGCAGTCTACACATCCTCCAAGAGCATATGTTCTTCGTCTTGCAGCTATTGGTATCTTTTTTTTTTTTGTAAATCTTTTTATTAACAAGGAATCAACATTGCAAGGCAAATCAAACTACATTCACATATCTCTTCACGATAGTTTGATCCGGCGAAAGTGCACATTTTACAACAGTCGGTAACATGTTATCTAGATTGTTTCATCGTGAGCTGGTAATAGGGGCGGAGTGCAGATGTTCCCTCTGTATTCGGTCCAGTCAGACCAAATGCAGGACCATTTTTTGGGGCATCCCCTAGCCACATATGCATACTTTTCACGGTCATGCACCAATCCATATCCTTTTTCCATGCGAACACCGCAGGTGCATGTGTGCCCCCCATTTCTGTGCTATATTACGTTTTGCTATCATAAACTAGCTATTGTTTTCTTGGGTTCAGGGGCCTTCAGTCATTGCCATGAGACATTTACAATCGCATCTTGGATTAGCCTACAGAAGTATTTTTAGTCTCCCCGTTTTGTTTTAGGTATTTTGATGTATCCTATCATCATCATTGAAATATACAGAGCCTTTATTAACACCTGAAAGGTACATTCTGAGTCATCACTCATATCTTCATCTCAATATCCATTATACATAAAAAACAGTACTTTTGAAAATATTGATTTGCGCTGCAGAATGCATTTTATTGTTTTTACCCGTGGTGGAGTGTGAGCGTCACCCCTACTCGTTTTGCCATTTCTTGTTTTCCTTAGTATGGAGAAGCATGGTTCAGGGATGCACTATGCTTAATTCACATCGCCAGTAAAGCCCATGAATGTCCTTGTCATAGGTTATAACAGTCGTGGTGTAGGAAAATGTGAAATCGGAAGCACAAAGGGAGTGGAAAAATATGCACAATTTGGGGAGGGCTGGTGCTGGTTGTGTATGGAATATCCGGATACTATGTCACAACGTTCACTACTTTAGAAATTTGCATATCCCTGTTGCATTATTTCTAACTTATCTTGTTCTATTACCAGGCATTCCTCACATTAAGCACCTTTCTTTCTTTGTAATTCATTTCTTAAAATTTCTCCACATGACTATTTTTCCTGAGGGGAGACACTTCTTTCTTTAACGGCTGACCCACCACTCACCATCCATCTTGTAAGAAAGTCACTGCAGAGCTCCAGTTGACATTCATTCTTTTGAGTTAATATCTCATAGTAATTTACAACTGCAGGATATTTTGCAGGACTTCCCGCAATTTGTTTTATAGAGGATACCCATTATTATGTCCTGCAATGCCCCTCCTCAGTGTGCTCTGACTAATCTAGATTCACAACCATTTTTTTGTGCCGATACCTGCTGGGCTCTCCACTGTCCTCTGGGTCATTTTACCGTACAGGCTGTTGCGTCTTTTCTGAGGCGGCACAGCAGATGTATGCTCTATCGCCTGTCAGAAAGGGCTTCCTAGAAGATAGAAGGCAAGAGAACATCCCCTCTCCCACCAGCCTGGCCTCCCCCCCCCCACACACACACATCTGCTCACCTTACGAGGCATGGAAACCTACCTTAACCCCTTCGCTGCTGCAGCAATTCTGCTGCAGCGTAAGGGGGGTGGGGGGGCCGCGTGGCGCTCCCATGCTCGTGACGGAACCGCTCCATCACAAGCCTCGGGTGCGCTGTGCTGATGACAGAGCTGCCCCGCCCGCTCAACAGAACGTCCAGCGCAGACAAGGAATCTGCGCCGAGCGGGCCGTGACGGAACTGCTCCGTCACACGCACATCGCGTCTGTGGCTGGTGATGGAGCGGTTCCGTCACCAGCATGGGAGGGGTTAAGGGATTGTAATTGCTTTATACCCATGGGAGCATGTATTTAACTCCTATCTCTGCATGATATTTCTGATTGTGTTTCTTCCAAATGTCCAGCTCAAGGCTGATTTTATTTTCCAACACGTTAGAGAACATATACATATAAACCTGTAAAGCCAGCCCATGAATCCCCTGGATTTATGTGCATGTTCTTGGGTGTTGTAGAAGTTGAATGGTACCATAGGGTGACCAAGCTTCTGTATAGATTCCTTCCACAGGGACAGTAACGGGTGACAAGAGCAGTGTTTGAAGCACAAGATTCCTGCACCTCATCATCATGTGCTTCCGGTATTCTTTTCCCTATTTCCTTAATCAAGCGTCACACCACAGATGGGATTACCACCTCCCTCGATGTCCTCAGCGCACCATATTTCCTGTCCTTTCCTTTTCTTGTTACAAGCCATGGTTCACAAGTTGTAGTCCAGTCGGTCCAATGTCCGCAGATAGAGGACACGCATCCTAGAATATATCAAATGCCTCTAAAACTGAAACCTAAAGTCCTGGACACTTGCAGACAGGAAGCAACACAAACTGAGGCACTGGAAGAGACCGAGGTGGCTTTAGAGTTAGGTCTAGCCTCTCAGTACAGGCAGGGGATGGTAGTCTTGAAATGGCTTTGTTAGTTTCTGTTGTTATCTTTGTGTTGTAGCACATTTGAGCTGAAAGTGAATTCGCCAACGTGAACACTACAGTGCGCCGTTGAGGTGGGCTCGCCTGAGCATTAGGGGATTTCCAAGGAAAGCTCGGTGCAATTATGTCTGCCAAAGTGGAGAATGGTGAATTTTTTGGTCCAGGCGAGGGGCCTAATTATCCCGTCTGGCAGTCCGATTTAGCCGACTCTGTGGGGATTTAACATAGACACCATGTGGAGGCTAGTGGAATAGGTGCGCAGGGGACATCCATTATTCGGAAGTTGTTTTTTGAATATGTGTCTGCGCCAGTCTCTCAGTGAATGGATTCAGACGGCTCTTATTAGTTTGTATTTATATTTTTGACTGTTCCTTCCCGTTCCCCCCCCTAGGTGTCTGGCTGCGTATTGTAGATCGCTCTCTTTTACAGAGCTCGTTCAGGTTTCAAATACCTTCATATTCCAGTAATGTTTTTTTTACCTTTTTATATTGTACAGTGTTGTACAGTGTCTTTAATAGTTCAGGGTATTGTCCTGTGCAGACAATGCTGCCAACGAATGTCACAGTTAAATACAAAATGTTGGCAGTCGCTCTCTTAAGAGACGCTTTATTTTGCAGACCACTGCAGCCTTTATTTGCAGCGGGCTTTCTTGATTATCGGGCTCCATTTCCTTAATGTATTATACATATGCATTCTCTCGCGATCCAATGCAAACAAATGGATACCTCACTTCTTTATCCAGGCATGGCAGGGCCTGCCTATGTGCTTGGAAATCATTGGTTCAGCTGATAAGAAAATCACCAGAGTAGGGAAAGCAGACAAATTACACCCGTTAAGTTTGTGTTATAAGCTTTTTTTGTTCAAAAAGGTCTTTATTAATTTAGAAGAGAAAGACGACACAACCTTAAGCCTCAGATATAATCGTTTATTACTGTCGAGTATTACTCAGAGTATTGGCAAAGTGTAAACAGTTTCATTACAATTAAAGGAAGGATCTATCATAACATGAGTGGGAAGGCTGGTGCTGTAGAATATTGACTGGGCTGGTTTTGCTAAGAGTGCGAAGCTTTTTTAAATCTCAAGTGGACTTTGCTGGCAGCATCACACAGCTAAAGAAATACCATTCTGTCGAAGTGAAATTGAATTGTATTTCTTGTTTGATGACCTAAGTATTAAATGCACCTCTTTTTTAAAGTCTTGTCTTTTAAGCAATGCAAATGTCACTGTTGTCGCACCTTCAGTATATCCTGGAGAGGTACCTGTGCCACATCCGGAGAGCACCGTCAGTGGCTGGCGGTTACTTGGCATTTGTTGGTAACGTTTGATACTATTTTCCTTTTATTTTCAGTCTAACCAGCTCAGTCCTGCCAGTTCCAGCTCCAGTTCCGAATCGAGTTTTGCCCCTTCACAGAACAGACAAGGTAAAAAACAGACAGAGAAAAAGCAAGCATTGGAAATGCAATAGGTCACATTAGGAAAGTTTGAGCTATTGGTCTTATAAATGACATTGTTTTTATTTGTGTTGTTTTTTTAAAATAGCTAAATTAATAGCTTTGTCATTTACAATGCCAATAGTTATAACTTTCGCAAATGTGACACCTATAGCATTTGTAATGCAACATGTTTTGTATTTACGTGACTTAGATGTATTGATATTACAAATAACAATGGCTTTTAATTTTTTTAAATAATTAATACTTAAATAATTAATTTAATTTGTAATGTCAATAGCCTAAACTTTTGTGAAGATTGTGCTCAGTGTTTTTTATTGTGACGAAAATCCAAGAACAAAGGTGAAATAATAACATCTTTTTGTGATTTGTAATAAAGCTTGAAAGCTTGAAAACAGCTTGAAACATTGAAAGTACATATTTGAACCAGTGATGCTGTGGTTGTGCTGAGTGATGCTGTGGTTGTGCTGAGTGATGCTGTGGTTGCGCTGAGTGATGCTGTGGTTGCGCTGAGTGATGCTGTGGTTGCGCTGAGTGATGCTGTGGTTGCGCTGAGTGATACTGTGGTTGCGCTGAGTGATGCTGTGGTTGCGCTGAGTGATGCTGTGGTTGCGCTTAGTGATGCTGTGGTTGCGCTTAGTGATGCTGTGGTTGCGCTGAGTGATGCTGTGGTTGCGCTGAGTGATGCTGTGGTTGCGCTGAGTGATGCTGTGGTTGCGCTGAGTGATGCTGTGGTTGCGCTGAGTGATGCTGTGGTGTTGCAGAGTGGTGCTGTGGTGTTGCAGAGTGGTGCTGTGGTGTTGCAGAGTGGTGCTGTGGTGTTGCAGAGTGGTGCTGTGGTGTTGCAGAGTGGTGCTGTGGTGGTGCAGAGTGGTGCTGTGGTGGTGCAGAGTGGTGCTGTGGTGGTGCAGAGTGGTGCTGTGGTGGTGCAGAGTAGTGCTGTGGTGGTGCAGAGTGGTGCTGTGGTGGTGCAGAGTGGTGCTGTGGTGGTGCAGAGTGGTGCTGTGGTGGTGCAGAGTGGTGCTGTGGTGTTGCAGAGTGGTGCTGTGGTGTTGCAGAGTGGTGCTGTGGTGTTGCAGAGTGGTGCTTGAGTGATGCTGTGGTTGTGCTGAGTGATGCTGTGGTTGCGCTGAGTGATGCTGTGGTTGCGCTGAGTGATGCTGTGGTTGCGCTGAGTGATGCTGTGGTTGCGCTGAGTGATGCTGTGGTTGCGCTGAGTGATGCTGTGGTTGCGCTGAGTGATGCTGTGGTTGCGCTGAAGGTAACTTACTTTGTTCCTTAAAGATTTTTATTTAGAACAACTGATTACTTCACATAAGGCTTTTTTGGTATATACAGTTACTGTGTAATTAGTCACTTTGGATGCCATGTGGCCAGGAAAGTGTGCTGGGGGACAATTCTTTTACAGGCAGGATAATTGTAGTGTATTTTATATAATTGGACGTCTAATATACTGTTAATCTCTGCATAAGGTTTTTTTATGAAAGTGTATTTGAAAATAAAATTCTTTCAACTTAAAAAAAAAAAAAAAAAAAAAATAACGGGCGATTCATATCTTGTCAGAACACAGGTCCTCAATGGGGGGTCCTTGTAGGTCCTGGTCTGTGCATGTGATGTGCGCAGTGCTAGTAGACAGTGGATCCTCTAAACACATCCAAACCTAAATTACAATAGACCCTTAAACCTGGAAAAAAGAAACAATGTCTCAAAACAACTCCACCTTCTGGAACACTACAACTTTCCCCCCTTTCTATCCCAGAACCTCCCCCCGCATTTCATTCATAACAACCAATGACCAGCAAAACCACCCCCTCACCTCACCCCCCCTCCCACAATAACAAGTGCCAAGCAGATTATTTGCCCAGGGTGTCCAAATACTCCTTTGACTTTATCTCTGAAGAGAAATAACGTGTGGTACCCTGGTTGATGATCTTTAGTTGTGCCGGATTAACCAAATTCGCCTGGATCTTTTTGTCCTGAAAAGGTTTCAAAAGCTGCCTTAACCTCCAGCGCCTTAATACCGTTATATGGCGCAAGTCGGACCATACAAAACGAGACCCCACCGCTTGATCTTCTAGCATCTGGCCTAGCTTTATCAGAAATAGACTGGTGCAGGAGGAAGTTTCCGAAAAAAGCCAGTATAGCCCGAGGTCTATCACCCTCCTTCGCTGGTGCTCGCAGTTTGAATAAGATACGATGCGCTCTTTGGATGTCTCATGCCCAATTCCACTCTGAGAGTTCCGGGAAAGCTGCCTTAAAAAGGGTGATAATGTAGCTCCTAGTGTCGGACCCTTCTAGGCCCTCCTGAAACCCCAGAACTCTGAGATTGTTCCTTCTTTGTCTGTTTTCAGACTCTTCTAGCTTCCATTGTATGTCTTTGATCTGGGCATCATGGGCCTCCACCAGAGTTACCGCATTAGCCACGTCCGCTTCCGAAGCCATCACTCTTTCTTCCAGATTCGCCACTCTTTCTCCCATATTAGAAAATGCCTAGATAGCTTCCTCACCACCCCCTGTATTTTCCTCATCCCTGCCTGAGTTTTCCGACAATCTTGACGGGTTTCCTCTCTATGAACCAGGATAGCCTGATGTATAGTATTGAGCGAGGGGGGAGTACCATCCATTAGCACCTACGTTTTTTTTCCCGATGACCCTGAGAGTGGAGTAGCTGACTAATAGTCCCACGAAAGATCTTTCCTTCCTTTATTTTTCATGCCATTTTGCCCCTTAGACTTTTTATCTGTTAAGAGATGATCCTCCTCACTATCCTCTGAATCTGACTCCAGACTGCTAGCCCCCTGTGAAGTGCTCAAAATGTCATCCGACCACTCCGCCCCCTCAGCATCTTCCACTTCCGAGGGCCTGGATGAGCCGAGCCCTTGCTTGTTGAATATCCCGTCTCCCTTGCCCCCGCTCCCCTTGCTGTCTTTATTGCCAGAATCCTCATCGGGGGTGACCGTGGGTACAATGTTCACAGCTAAGTCAGTTGCAGCATTTGTTTCAGTCAATGGTACGCACCCCTCATTCTCTCCAGCAGCATAGGTCAAACCCACGGCAGTCAGATTTACTCCCTCTTGAACCACTTGGAATACTGCTCCAGAAGATGTCGGACTCACCTCCTTGTCTCCGCTCCCTCTACCGGCACTATTCTCACCATTTTCACTGTCTTCCACCCCAGTGTCTGTAATCCCATTTGCAGCCAGCTCCCTTACTCGCTGCATCAGCTCCACCACCGAAGGACCCGCCGGGCAATTCTTTGCGGCTCCTCCAGCTGAAACTCCACCTCTTCCTCTCCTTGGCAGGTCGGGCAGACGCGGCTGTTGCGGGCGTCCGGGGGAGCTTCCCACAGGGGCAGAGTCTGCCGTGGGTGCGGGCACGGCTTCACCACGTGCCTTACAGGCGGCTGCTGCCGCTGCTGCCTTGGCAGCAGCCCCACCCGTCGCAACCTTCGGGGCCATTCCGGGATCTTCTCCTGCAAGCCGATACACCAGACACCGCAGGTGATTCTCCACGCACTGTCTGAGCAGCAAAGACACCGTTCCGAGGTGTTGGGATCGCAAGCACTTGCGGGAGAGCAGCATCCGAATCGGGGGGGGGCGGGGGGGGGATCATAAGCAGGAAACTAGCGAAGTGGAATCCTCTCCAAAACGGGTCTCATAGAAGCAATCGACCACTGCCTGCTAGCGCTGTTAACGACCTCCTAAGCGGCTGCCATCTTGCCCCCTTATTCCTCGCTAGGCAAAGGATCCCTCCAATGTGTTTTCCCCCCAAAATTATTGCATATTCAGGAGTAACACATTTTGTTTGTTAGCTATTCAGGAGTGACAAAGTGTAGTGCTTTGTACGTGACACAGGCTATGTTATAATGCTTGCACACTTTCAGGGGTAGCCATTTTTTGTCTGCCAAGACTTTTGTAATGTGATATAAGAGGACAAGTCTGTAACTTGGAAAATACTTTGATTAAGGCATTTGCATATTCCATATGTGAAATTGCTGTAGTTTGTTTCAGCAATGGTTTAATGATCTGAATCCAAATTGAAAAGGACTCCGCATGTAGATTCTTTGGTTGAGTCATGGAGGAAGCCAAAAAAGTGCCCACCATTCCACCTCATTATTAAATAATGGGGTTACCTCTAAGGTGTAGGACCTGAGTGACCTTCGATACATTCAACAAAATGGTCCCAACAGGAAACTTATATAAAATAAAACAAAGTCGGATATTTTACAAAGTATTGCTCATAGTGTAAGGACTCTAAACGTGATTAAAGAAAATGAGGAAAAAACGAGAGGAGACCAAACAGATCCCCAAATACAAATAATTCAATATATATAAAAAAAATAGTCCTCTATACACATTCATGAAATAACGGTTACTCCATAATGTCAAAGGTGTGAGAAATGTGCTCATGCTTAAGTTACAGGTGGGTGTGATAATTTAACAATACATCTAAAAAATACATTAGCAGTGCACACACGCAACTGAATGTAGCCTGCCCACGATGGATACAACAAGATTGATATCTATTTGCTAGGGGTGTGTGTTTGAATTTATACACTACTTGTCTGAGGAACATAGTGCTGTCTAGGCTAATTAAGTTAGATTGTTGACGTTTTGCCCAAAAGTGAGAAGATAGCCATCAACCTTAAATGTGGGTCTTTATCAAGACGTGAAAGGAGATGGAGGGGGCAACCTGTGTAAGAATATGTACAATTAAAACCTAATGTTTGACAAGCTATTCAGAGAAGAAATCTTGAAAGTATAGCTGAGAGTCCTCATCATATTGATGGCAGGAGCACCAGAATTCATGATGATAATCACTAAAGAGTCTATGTAACGATTGAACAGAGTAGGAGAGAGCATTGGGGCTTGAAGGACGCCTTGGTCCAACAGTACAGATCTGGAGAGAGAGAGAGAGAGATCCTGATTTAACAATTAGGGACCAGTTGCACAGACAGGAAATGAACATTTGTGGACCACTCCCTCTATACCCATTCTGACTTTGAGGTTGTTAAGCAATGAGGTTTGACTAACCATGTCAAAGCCACAGATGTCAAGGAGCACTACGAAAGCAAAATAAACTTTAGGGGGATGGAATCTCGAACAAGATAGTCTATCCAATAAAGGATCATAAATAACATTAAATCACCAGCAACAATTAAAGGAACATTTCCAATTTTTAACACCTGTTGCAAGATTATTCCAAAAACCAGGTTCATCCGCCGTAGGCCCATACACATTTAATAAAAATAGAATAGAATCATGAACTTTAACTTTAACAATTGAATATTCAATATCTCCCATTTGTATCTGTGATTTTACTTAAAATTTGGCATTGAGATTTCTTTGAAAAAAGTATAGCTACCCCATTTTTCTTCCCATTAGCAGGAGAAGAAACAATGCTGTCAACCCATTTTGCCCCAGTATTGGAACTTTCATAGATTCCCATGCTTTGTATCATTCCCCGTCGTCGGAATGGGAGCCTCGGTAAATAGTAAAAAACTAAAGTAGTAAGCACAAAGTGAAAAAATAGGCCTAGGCCTCATCTCATTTTGTAGCTTATCCACCTCTTTGTGTAAAAGAGACCAAATTTCTGCAGCAGCCAATCAGAGCAGCCTCACCCCATAGAACCTTCCTGAGAGAAGCTCAGAGCCTCAGATTTTCTACCGCACGTTGTGCAAGGGAGTCTCCATTGAGCTCTGCTCAGTTTTCTTCAGTTTTTTCTTCAACTACTTGGATTTTTTCTCAACATGTCGGAGAGGAAAGCCCTTTTTAGAGCCTGTGCCACCTGCTCTAAGAAGAGGTTGTTTGTCGAGGACAAACATGAGGATTGTATCTACTGTTTGTATCCGGACCACAAACCGTTAGACTGTCCGATTTGCAGATCCTTCTCAGCCAAGACCCAGAGGGACAGAGAAGGACGTCTCCTCACATGGCTTCAGAAGGTGAAGGACCGAAAGGACATTATCTCTTCGGACAGTGAGGGCTCCTCGTCTATGGTGTCATCCAGGAGGTCTCAAAAGAGGGGTAGGTCCCCCCTTTCTGCTTCAGACGAGTCCCGACACAAGGCCTTACCAGGGACCTCTGATAGGTCTGATAGGCCGGCTGCCCAAAAATCTCCTCACCGAGGTGAAAAGGAGAGGCAGGGTAAGCCTGAGGAACTTCTGACATCAAAAAAGGTGAGAAAGGCTTCTACAGTCTCTTCGCCTTCCTCAGAGAAGGATCGTGGGGTCAAAAAACCTTCAACCCCGATTCAGGAGGTGGCTTCAGACAAGAAGCATAAACCGTCGACGACTAAACTCCCAGGTACGTCGTCTACGAGTGTTAAAAAGGACAACTCTACCAAGGTTGCCTCGTCGACGGGCTCGTCGACGATGGCTGCGTCGACGCCTACACCGTCGACTGCTTTCAAGGCTCCGGAATCCTGCTCGTCGTCGACGAGGGTGACCACCTCCACGTCGACGACAATGTCTGCAAAGCTGCCGTCGACGGCGGTGTCGTCGACGAGGACGACTTCGACGACGACGATATCGACGACGCCGGTTGCCATGCTGATGACGACGAGCTCGTCGACGGTCCCGTCGACGATTCCACCATCGTCGACGATGAGCTTCACCTCGTCGACGACACTATCCTCGTCGACGAAGACAGTTTCTATGTCTACACTTCCACTGTCGACACTGATACAGAAGACCTCCCCGTCGACGACGGCCTCGTCGACGAGGGCCTCGTCGACGACGACCTCGTCGACGATGGAATTGGCGGGAAAACATGTTTTTTCGTTGAAAAGAAAGCATATCACGCCAGAGATGACGTCTCCTCGCCAGGTTCAGAAGCTACCACCAACACTACTTTTGGAGGATGACTCTGAGGAAGAGACTTTCAGTGAATTTGGGCAGGCCTATAGCCCTTCTGACCTCCAGGTTAAGGTGCAGGAGTTTAGCTCTGAGGAGGAGCAGATGGAACGACAGCACTATGCTCCAGAGCATTATTATGAGGAGGAATGTACTGCTTCCAGGCAGGTGCCTCCACAACAACCGATGCGTCAGTTACCCGAGGGTATGGTGGCAATACCATCCGCTTTAGTGACGGATTTACAACTTATGTTGCGGGATTACAAGCAACGTTTCCCGACACCTCCGGAGGGCCAACAAGTGCGCACCACGACACCTCCGCCTCAGACATTGCGTCCTGTGGCAGACCATTCTTTACCCTCAAGAGAGCGTGCCGCTGCGCTGGAAGTGCGCCCTCAAGAGGTAGTGCAGGTGCAGGACACTGATGATGATGATGATGCTGCGTCTTCAGATGCAGACCAGCAAGCGGATCCTGATCAGGATCAACAGACGCCATGGAATACTACTGACCCTATGGATCCGGACAACACCGACCCGGATAATATTACTTCGCCTCCAGCGGATGTTGGAGGGTTTCACAACTTAATGGACAGGGCATCCAAAAGATTTGGTCTCCCAGTGACCACAGTGCAATCGGATTGCTTTTTGTATGACTTTAAGGAACCATTCAGGAAGTCAGTGAGGTCCATTCCAATCATCGAGCATGTCTGGTCTGAGGGCTTGAAGGCTATGCATAATCCGGCTACAGTCCTCCCGGTACTTCCGAGACTAGAAAAGAAATATAAGGCACCGGATGGCAGTCCAGCATGTTTACTTGGCCAACCGAAACCGGATTCGGTCATTTCGCAGGCTGCCCAGAGCAAGTCCAAGAATCCTTCTGCGCCGATGACTACGCCGCCAGATAAGGAGGGCAGGCGCCTAGACAATGTGGGCAAGAGGTTTTCAGCTATGGCCAGTCTCCTGGTTCGGGCGGCCAATGCGTTAGCGATTCTGGGACGCTATGATCGACAAATGTGGTGCGATCTGGCCCCATTTGTTGACGAACTGCAGGATTCGTCTAAGGAAGATGTGAAGAAGATTTTGCTCGAAGGGGAGCGGGCCTCTTCGGAAGTCATTGATGTGGCAATGGATATTGCAACCACCGCATTCCGTGCACTAGCTGGCTCGGCGGTTCTGCGACGCCAGGGGTGGTTAAAGGCCACATGGTTCAGGCAGGAGGTACAGAATAAGATCTTGGATCTGCCATATGACGGTGAGATGCTATTTGGCAAGCACGTTGATGAGGCCCTGCAGGGAATCAAAAAGGACACGGATACAGCTAAGTCCTTGGGTACATTGCAGTATCGTAAGGTGCCCTTCAGAGGAGCTAGAGGAAGAGGCTTTTCGTCTTACCGTGGAGGTAATCAAAATCGCTACTCCTCTGGATCTCAGTCCAGCCAGTCGTATAAACCACAATACACTCAAAGGGGCTCTTTCTCTCGCCAGCAGCCTAGAGGACGCCAGGGGCAGCAAAGGAGAGACAACACCAGGAAACAATAGCGGCCAGGTGGCTCTTTCCACTGTTCCTGTTCCCTCATTCACATCTGTGGGGGGCAGGATTTCCCATTGCCTACACAACTGGATAATTATTACATCGGATCAGTGGGTCCTCCAGATTGTCAGAGAAGGACACACATTGGAGTTTCAAGACCTTCCTCCAACAAGAGCGCCGGATGCCTTCCTTCCGAAACATCTCAGGCTCCTTCATCTCGAAGCCCACCAACTTTTCACCAAGGGGGCAGTAGAGCCTGTACCTCTTTCGCAAAAGGGAAAGGGGTTCTATTCCAGGTTCTTCCTGGTTCGGAAGACAAAGAACAAGTGGCGTCCGATTTTAGATCTACGGCAGCTCAACACTTATCTCGTGAAGTTGTCCTTCAGGATGGTCACTCTTCAGGACATCCTTCGTCTGCTCAATCCGGGGGATTATATGGCGACCCTCGATTTGGAGGACGCCTACTTCCACGTTCCTATCCATCCAGCTCACAGGCAATATCTGCGCTTTACAGTGGGCAAGAGTCACTTTCAATTCAAGGTACTGCCATTTGGTCTCCGGTCCGCCCCACGGATCTTCACAAAGGTTCTAGCTCCGGTGGCAGCTTTTCTCAGAAAACAAGCTATTCAGGTGTTTCCATACCTGGACGATTGGCTGCTGAAAGCTCCATCTGTTCAAGAAGCGTCCAGTGCAGTCCGGACGTGCAAGGATCTGTTCGAGCGGCTAGGTCTTCGCCTCAACAAGGAGAAATCGGTTTTATACCCATCCAGGTCAACAAGGTTCCTGGGTGCCATCCTGAACACGGACAGTTGCTTAGCCCTTCCATCGGAGGAGCGCCAGACCAAACTAATGTGTTCAGCTCGTCTTCTCCAATCTCGAAAGACACTGACAGTTCGCAAGTACAAATCACTTCTCGGATCGATTTCATCTTGCATTCCTTTAGTTCCGCACTGCAGGCTCAGGATGCGTCCACTACAAGAGCAACTGGACAGGCAGTGGCGGCAAGTCACAGGATCCTTCGACGACAAGGTTGTCGTTACCAAAGAAATGAGAAAAGCAGGCGGCTGGTGGCTGGAAAAAGACAATCTTTCCAAGGGTTTATCGTTCCTCATTCCTCCATCTCCCCTGATTGTAACAACGGATGCTTCCATGGAAGGATGGGGAGCGGTCCTCCAGGAGCTGAAGGTCAGCGGTCACTGGAGTCCAGTGCAACGCAAGTTCCATATCAACCTCCTGGAACTTCTCGCGATCCGCTTGGCTCTTCAAGCTTTTCTTCCGAGGATTCAAAACAGGACAGTGCTGGTTCGTACGGACAACACTACAGCCATGCACTACATAAACAAACAGGGTGGCACAAGATCCTCCACCCTCTCCAAGGAAGCCCAAACGATATGGAATTGGTTGATACAGAACAACGTCGCCCTTTCGGCGGAACATCTAGCGGGGACGCTCAATGTCAGGGCGGACGCTTTGAGCCGTCAGAGGACAGTCTCTCACGAGTGGGAGCTGGATCAGACCGTTCTGGAGGATCTCTTTGCTCGATGGGGGACACCATCAATCGACCTGTTTGCGACTCCCCAGAACGCCAAATGCCTGTCCTTCGCAAGCAGGGTTCACCATCGGGAATCCTTGGGGAATGCGCTTTTGATTGCCTGGTCAGGCGCCTTTGTTTACGCTTTTCCTCCCATTCCACTGATTCCGAAGTTGGTCAGCAAACTCAAGGTGGAACCGTGCAGGATGATTTTGATCGCTCCAGCATGGCCCAGACAAGTTTGGTACTCGGAGCTTCTTCTCCTCTCCCAGGACCAACCAGTTCTCCTTCAGCCTATTCCAACTTTGCTAACAATGTCTCACGGTCAGGTTCTACATCCGGACTTGAAGTCCCTGCGATTGACAGCGTGGCTCCTGAGTTCAGAGAGTTCCAGGGATTAGATCTCCCAAGTGAATGTAGAGACATTCTAGCTCAGGCTCGGGCCCCTAGTACCAACAAGACCTATCGAGCCAAATGGAAGAGATTCTGTGTTTGGTGCCAGAAGGAAGGTTTACACCCGTATACTTCTTCTCCACACAAGCTCTTGCCTTACCTCCTTTCTCTGGCAAAATCGGGATTGGCTCCATCGTCGATAAAAGTCCATCTGGCAGCCATCTCTAGATTCAGACGTTCATCTTCAGGGCCTTCCCTATGGTCGGCTAGGATTGTCAAACAGTTCCTGAAAGGTTTGTTCAGGGTTTTTCCTCCAGTTCGGCCACCTCCTCCAACCTGGCACTTGAATCTGGTTCTGTCATCCCTCATGAAAGCCCCTTTTGAACCTGTGCATAAGTCTGACCTTAAGTTTCTTTCCTGGAAAGTGGCTCTTCTCTTGGCCCTGACATCGGCTCGTAGAGTAAGCGAGATACAGGCTTTCACGATTGAGGAACCTTTTCTCCAGTTTAAGAATAATGTGCTGATTCTACGGACAAATCCTAAATTTATCCCGAAAGTTCCTTCGGAATTCCACCTAAATGAACCCGTGGTCTTGAAACCATTTTTTCCAAAACCTTCTTCACCTGCGGAAAGAACTCTGCACTCTCTGGACATTCACAGATGCCTGAAATTCTATCTGGAGCGAACGAAGCAGTTCAGGAAATCTTCACAGCTCTTTGTCTCCTTCAGTGCTCCACGCAAGGGTTGTGCTGTTTCGAAGGCTTGTATTTCCCGTTGGATTTCCAGTGCTATACAATTTTGTCACCAGGCGGCTGGGAAACCTCTGCAGCGAGCAGTTCGTGCTCACTCTACCAGATCCATGGCTTCATCTGCGGCGTTATTCGCAGGAGTCCCTATCAAGGACATTTGCAGGGCGGCTACGTGGAGCAGTGTCCACACCTTCACCCGCCACTATTGTCTGGATTCTTCTGTGAGGGAGGATGCAGCAGTGGGCCAAGCAGTCCTGAGGAACCTTTTCCAATAAGTCGGTGAGCTTTCCTTTCTATCCCGCCTTCCTTGGCATATTTTGTATACTGCATTATTGTCATATTTCATGATCCTATGTGTTATACTGTTTTTACAGAGATGTGTCACATTTTCAGGTTTAGGTATGACAAAATATGTTTTTCTTTACTGCTAGTTACTCTGATACAAAGCATGGGAATCTATGAAAGTTCCAATACTGGGGCAAGAAAACAAGTTACTTACCTGTAACTTTGGTTCCCCAGTATTGGTAACTTTCATAGATTCCCATGCGCCCACCCGCCTCCCCTGGGAAAGCTCACTCTTCTGATCTTGATGGATAGCTATATACAACGGCTACGAAAATCTGAGGCTCTGAGCTTCTCTCAGGAAGGTTCTATGGGGTGAGGCTGCTCTGATTGGCTGCTGCAGAAATTTGGTCTCTTTTACACAAAGAGGTGGATAAGCTACAAAATGAGATGAGGCCTAGGCCTATTTTTTCACTTTGTGCTTACTACTTTAGTTTTTTACTATTTACCGAGGCTCCCATTCCGACGACGGGGAATGATACAAAGCATGGGAATCTATGAAAGTTACCAATACTGGGGAACCAAAGTTACAGGTAAGTAACTTGTTTTCTTCTATTCATTTAATTTAAAATGTTGTCATCAACATGAGTTTCTTGTAGAAAACAAAAATCTGCTTTGGAATTGCCCAAATAATTTAAAATTTTAGTACGCTTAACTGGATGGCGCAAACCTTTAACATTTAAGGAAATTATTTTGATATTAGCCATAATAGATAAAGAAGAGAAACAGAGGAAAGAAGAGGGTCGTCAGAAAAAGTACATATAATAAGAAATGAAAAAGAGAAATTAGTAACTCCAGAATAAGTAAAGGGACAGGAAAAGGGTAAAAACAAGGAAAAATAGACAAACAAAACAGACAAACAAAACAACAAACATAAATATAAGCAGTGAAACGCACACACGCTCTACAAGCATGACCGAAACCGTTGAAGCCCTGAATTATGAAGGAATAATCAGAAGTATGTCAGCTAAAAACATATCGGAAAGAGTTCAAGTAGTAGGATCATGAGTGTCCATTGAATGTGGAAGTTGTTGATCAAGAAAATGGCGCAGTTCTTCAGGCCGTTGATAAGATTTTGAGAAGGAATCCTTCCATATGCGCATTGTAGAGGGATCAAAAAGACCATACATATATCCAAGACTTCTTAGTTGCGGGCGAAGAGTAGTAAATTCCTTGCGTATTGCAACAGTTTCTTTTGCAAAATCCTGATGAATAAAAATGTTGCATCAATGAGGGAATTTCTCTTGCTGCTTTCCTGATCATAACCAAGTGATGACGAAACACCTTAAATATCAGTTGCCTAGGCTTGGTATGATGAGGGTTACGATGGGAAGCAATTCTGTGAGCCTTATCAATTTCAAAATTTTCAGGAAATTTGAGATTTAAAAGACCAGGAATTAAGTCCTCCAAGTATAATCGACAGTTAGATCCCTCAACCTCTTCTGGCAAATTAAATATGCAAAGGTTTTATTTATTGCATTTCTCCATATCCAAAAGATGTGAGCACATTGGAGATATTTTCGCCACAAGTGGGGTAAAAGCGTCCACTTTGACTTTATTATCTTGAATTTTAATGGAACTGTCAGATATTTTCACTCATAAACATGCCATTTCTTTTCACACATTTTTTATTTCTGTCGCAATAGTCTCTGTATTAGCACGAAGTGCCTGAATTTCTTCCAAAATTAAGTAAAGTGAATGTTCAGGTTATTCTACCACTTTCGATTTTAGTGTAGGTGGTGAAACCTGTTGTCTCCTTTTATTGTGAATAGGAGTTGTAATTTCCATGTTTGTGCAAAAAACAATTCAATTTGAATATAAATGAAGAAATTCTAAGGCAATATATTAAAAGCAGTGAAGCAATCCTCCAAATAACAAGTGCAGCAGCTAAACTGTACTTTGGGTGTGGCTAGGCCCAAGCCAGGCCCTTTCCTGAAGTATACTCCGCCCCCCTGACTGGGAATCCAGGCAGTACCTTCAAGCAATGCAGGGAGAAGGAACCAGGGAGCTGAAAATCTGACGACTTTCGGTGCAGAGAAGAGGCTGACACTTCACCAGAATGCAGGAAAACACTTCACCAGCACAGCAACCCCACCAGGTATTGACTGCTGACACAAAATCGTCATTTTTAAGAAAAAACGGGCGAAAACGCGAAGGAGCTCCTCAAACGGCGGCCATTTTGGCTCACGCGTATCCCCATGGGGAGCCTTTCTTATAAAGTTCTACAAACATTTTTGTATCAATATTTTATTAGGTTTCATCTTCATATTCCCTCTAAAAACAGCCTTTGAAATCTGTTGCATCGAAACAAACACAAATCAGACTGATAAGGCATTTGTCCTTAATATTAACTACAGTGGATAATTTGTAGTATGGAGGGGGAGTATTCCATTTAGAAGGTGTGTTTAACATGAGAGTGTCATAAGTGAGACCTGAGGAAGTGGCAGAATGCCACAAAACACGTATTGGCCCCTTGCAAAGGAATTTGGTTCCTTTTCGGCTTCAGATCATGGTTCCTAGCATAGACTTTGGTTCCTATTAGTTTTAGATCAAAGACCCAGGATTTGTCTGTAAAGGATTCTGGCTATTGCATCTTGGCCTTTGACTACATACAGTTAGACCAGTTGAAATAGAAAAGGTTCAATATGGGAATTGACAACTAAGATTTGATCCTATAAAATGTGGAAATGAGATTTAAACCATCCTATGGAGCATCTAAAGGGCCCGGAGAATGATAAAGTAAACCGGAACAACTGTGACATAGAAATCAGGTGGTGTATGGTTTATACCACAACAAATAATATCTGGGGGTCAAAAAGAGAGTCAGTAAGTCTAGCAGGAAGGACCACTATACCAGATGCATGCAGGGCAGTATCGGTGAGAAATAATAGTTAGTGAATGGTCAAGTCGAGACTCAAGAGTACATGGAGAAAAATGTATTGTTCCCATCAGAAGCCACACTGTACCGCCCTTGTTGTCATCATATGGGATCTCCTTACCCAGGAGACAAGACGGCCGGTAAATGTTTACCGTGACCGAGATGTGATGTGAGGGCAGAACAGAAGGGTATGATAGTGGCTAATGAAAAAAGCAGTGTATAGTGATTAGAGTGGAAAAGTGAAGGGTAATTATAAAATTAGGTGAATGGGTGGAAAAAAGAAATTTTATTAATATCCCCCAAACCCTAAGATTAAAAGGCAGGTGTAGGTGCAGGTTTTAAATAATAACCGCACGTAATGGTGGTCGACATGTTTCAGCATTTCACAAGATTTTCTTAATGCATTCCTCAGGACCTAAAAAGGATACACTACTGCTTTGTAAAAGAATGAATAATAAAGATATCACCTGGACATCCAGGCGTACTCAACCGTATACTGTCAGTGCATGATGGCAAGGGATCCAACATGTAAAACAAACAAACAAACAAACGAAGAAACAAATAGAGCACTTAATGTTATTCACATTGTTTCTGTTTGTATTCATAATGGAATAGCAATATATTCAACCATTTCAAGTATACACTCACCCTTATGTGTAGGTTGAGGAGCTCCTCAACCTACACATAAGGGTGAGTGTATACTTGAAATGGTTGAATATATTGCTATTCCATTATGAATACAAACAGAAACAATGTGAATAACATTAAGTGCTCTATTTGTTTCTTCGGTTGAATATATTGCTATTCCATTATGAATACAAACAGAAACATTCTTTTACAAAGCAGTAGTGTATCCTTTTTAGGTCCTGAGGAATGCATTAGCCACTATCATACCCTTCTGTTCTGCCCTCACATCACATCTCGGTCACGGTAAACATTTACCGGCCGTCTTGTCTCCTGGGTAAGGAGATCCCATATGATGACAACAAGGGCGGTACAGTGTGGCTTCTGATGGGAACAATACATTTTTCTCCATGTACTCTTGAGTCTCGACTTGACCATTCACTAACTATTATTTCTCACCGATACTGCCCTGCATGCATCTGGTATAGTGGTCCTTCCTGCTAGACTTACTGACTCTCTTTTTGACCCCCAGATATTATTTGTTGTGGTATATTGAGTTCGGGGCTCATATCTGGTTGGTCGGTAAACCTGCCCTTAGACCCTCCCCAATTTTTTGTTGAACGGTGTATGGTTTAACCTTTGAATCAATCAGTGGATGGTCTATGGCACCTATGGAGAGTCATACATGTTTTAAGGGTGTTTTTAGATGGAATATGAGATTAATTCTAGTAAAATGTTGATACAAAATGTGCGACCTTTTGTAATACCTAGGAAGATGAGAAATGCTCTCCATGTTTTTAGCATTAGTTTATGTGTAAGCCAGATAGGTCAGAAGGGCTTAGTAGGTATGAGCAAGCCAGGGCCATAAAACCAGAGTAACTATTATTCTTGAGGGATGTGAAATGATGTGAAGGTCCTAGTGGTCAGCTTATGGCATGTGATCAGCCTTATCCATCTGACACAAATCTGTTTAGGTCCTGGAAGTGTGTCTCCTAATCACATGATGACACTGTCATCTGCTGTGCCTCAAGAAGGATGCTCTGACAAATGCTACAGCCCAGGATAGAGTGGAACTTGTTTCAGATTTTATATTGAAGGTTAGGTGGTTGTACACCAGTGCTGTGACACAGGTCAATCATGGTGGATTCCTTTCCCGCACATTTTCCATTTGCCCATTGACACTCAATAGAGCTGCCCGTTATCTCCTCTGCTCTCCTTATTGGCAGATAATATAATTTCATCTGTGCATTCCTTGCTATCTCTCCATAGCAGCCTGTGGGTATAGACTTGGATGTACACTAAGGCCCAGCAGTGGCAAAATAAAGAGGTTCACATTTTGAAGGGGTCCCATTATGATGGAAGCAGCATTTATCACTGAAATAAATCATCTCCTCACAAAGGGAGTTGTCAAAACTCAATGTCAAAAATAGAGTATTCGAATCTCACTTTTTCTCCTGACTGGTGAAGGAGGATACAGTAGAAATAGTAGACCATCTCATCTTATCTGAAGAAGAAAGTTCGACAGTCTTCAGAAATAAGGCTAGGAGTTTACTCGATGTAGTACTAAAATGTGGTTATTTCAATATCAGTTGGGATTGGATACCGAGTTGACTTATCAAAGCTAATGTGTAAGACCATTGCTAACGCCTAGCGATGCACACTGGAGAGGTGTGACCTCGTATACATTTTGTGATCCTGTTCCACATAGGCTACATACTAGAGAGATCTGAGATACACTTCATGAGTTCTATAATATACCATTATTGAAGAAAGTTACTTCAGCTATACTTCACAACTTGCCTGAAACCCCAGACATTAAACACCACTGGAGGTGATGACTTTACACAGCACTGACAGTAGTTGAGATATGCTTACTTTAGATACTGGCGCTCACACACACTTCCCTATTACAGGGAGTGGATGGCAGAGATGTATAGAACAGCAAACTGTGAAAGGGTTATATACAGATAGCAGGCAGGACTGTATACCTGTTTTTGATCGACTATATGCACTGTTTCTGGAGGGATTGAAGAAAGGGACTGAAATCGTCAGATCACGTTACAACATACCACTCGCTCTCATAACTTGAATCGAACCACACAGATCCAGCCAAAAGAGTAAGTGAACTCCCCATACCCTCCTGTCGGTTGGAGAAATCGCCGTTCTGTATAATAATTATTAGTTGGGACAGAACAGCTAGCCAGTGCGCCCTGTCTGACCAGATGGTTGCACTGCTGCAAATGGGCAAAAGTAAGGCCTCCTCTACCGAAGAAGGGCGTGGATACAAATTGCATGTCTTCATGTAAACAGAAAAAGAAAAAACTCTCGCTAGGATCTGCTTTTATGCCCTCTAGCATTTCATTATCTTTGTTTTGCTGTATTTCTACAGATAGGGTAATTTGATTGCTCAACTCGAAATGGTGACACTGGGTGGTTACAGGGTGCGTTAGCCCTGGGACTAGATGTACAAGGGTCTCTGCCCCCACTCAATGATTCTAATAAATGAAATGTACTGAATGGCGTACTATTAAGAAACGTCAGATTGTGGATTCCCTGCATGTTCTGGATCATTTGGGTCCACCATCATCACCGCTGCTACTACTTCGGGCATCACCGCGGGGGGGGGGGATCGAGGCACGATTGTGGTGAAATACCTTTGGATTCAATAACACTGTAGAGAAGACTGTATGAATACCAGAAGCTGGGGATCGATTCGTATTTATTGATTACAACTCTATATGAACTGTCATAAGGTTACTATGTACAAACTTGACACGTTTGATTGCCGATGGCTGCTACCTTGGACCATTACCGTGTATCCACGTACACTCCACTGTTGGGTCTGATGTGAAATTTCATTTAATTTACTCTCTATAATAGTAAAATCGTGTTGCATTATTGCCCACTATAAATGCTTACGAAGAATGATTTTTTTAAAACTGATTTGTTTTTCGGAAAACATGTAGTTGTAAATATTTCAAATCTAGGGCTTATAATAAAGTTTTCTATACTTAAATTTGATAGGCAGATTTATGTACTGTGTGGCTTTCCTATGAAGCAGAAATTTCTAACAAAATCACTTACCACTTCCTTCCGTATCTCTGTATTGTGAGAAGTAACAGTATCATTGTATCATACAGAAAAAAAAAATTCTTCATAGCGAGCGGAAGGTTCAAAGGAATACTTGAAATTGCCACCTTCCTATCTACACACAGAATCTTTGTTTCAATGTAATGAACATTTGCCTTACCCGTAGCGAACAGCAAGATGGTGTTCAGTTGAGTTTTCCCAATTAGTTAATCCTAAATGTTCCCAACTATCTAGCTTGAACCTAATTTGCCCTTAATAGGTTTCTGATTGGTTTTTGTACGGAATTCCTTATATTCTTTGCAATTGTAACTCCCACATATTGGAACTAAAGTACGGGCCTAGTAGTCTTTAACAGCAAAAGGCTGTTTGCAGTACCCCTTGCAAATTAAAATGGTCTGTTATTCACTGGATATTTTATGGACCAAGAAATTCCTTTATTGATTTAGCTGTATTTACCTCCGGACAGGTTACAAAACTAAGATCGCCACCAACAAACAATAGGCTTTACATTATGTGTGAAGAAGAGTGCTGCCGTTGCACTCATTATTTTTTTACTATATGGCAAGACTCTTCTTTGGAATACCAAGACTACTGGCAAATTTGATGAAACTTTTAAGATTATTTCTGTTATTATGCTACCATTTCCTATTTGCTAATTTTTGAGAAAAGGTTGCACATTCTTTGCAAACCCTTAAGCCTTTAAACGTAAGGATTTTTTTTCGTAGTAGGGTAATTAACACCTTCTATGCATAATAATGCATTTTATGTAGCTATTCTCCAACCTGTTTGTTATTTTCAAGCATTGTAAAGTGCAGGTGTTATCTATTACAATGTTAACAGTAATCAATTTACCGATCTCTGAAGGGTGGAATGCAGAGTAGGGCCATGCTGTGATTTGAATTTGTCGCCTGTATTTCATCGCATTTTTACCGGCAGGTGTTTATCTCATACCTTTCCAAAGACAACTTATCCGTCCCGCTCTCTCTGTCAAACATCCATGTTCCTGCTCCTAGTTCAAAATTTGGCGCTGTGAACAATCTGGTGAATTTTCCACTGTGGGAATAGAGAAGTATTACTGAATCCCGTTTTTGTGAATCTGGATTTCAGAAGATGGAGTTTTGCATCACAAGTTGAACTGAGGTATATACCCAAATTTGGAAATAAGGCCACAAGTGCCATCCAAAAGTGCCATAAGCCTCACCTTCAACAAACAGCTGATCCATCAATAAGAACCAAAACCCCACATATTGCTGTAAGGCTGTAAGGTAGTGCATAGCTAGTATATTCATGAACCGCAGCTCTCTATTTCTTTTCTAATAAGAAGGGCTTAATCTGACTTTTTTGGAACAGATGTCTTCTGTTACCGATCTACAACAAAGCTTTTTGTCCAGGATAACTGAAAAGAATCTGCAGGTCCGCCCTCCACTGTACCATTCAACTTTGTCACTAGGTGACCTGTTGAGGGTTACTGAGAAGTCAAACGTACCTTTTCCTGTATTTTTTGCCAGAAAACACAAGGCGAAGAATATGATATAACCCTGCCACATCTGTGCACTACAACTTAATAGAAAAAAACAAGCATTGGACTAATTGTGTTAGCACTCTTTGCACCCGATCTCCTTCTAAGTACACCTGTCTCCAGACTTCGACCTTAATGTAAAGGTAAATGCTCCAGCTTTATCTAAAATCATGAAAAGCGGGCATGCGTTTCCGATCACAGAGCTGTGATTGTACTCTACTCGGACCCCAGTTCTCACTGGTATTTGAAAACCTATATTAAACTTGGGATTGTATATACCTCCACTTATGTGTGTAAGTTAACATTTTGTGTTTCCAAAACGTGAATATGCACTTCTATATAGATCTGCTCAGACGTGATTATTCCATTATGGCCTACTGTTTTGAAAATCGCCCCCAAAGATGTGTTGTAGACTTTCCCGGGGTGGAAATTTCTGATTGAGTATGTGAATGCTGGAAAACGACCGAGCATCTAAGCCTTCACAAACCGGCACATTTCGACCGGTTCACTCCCAAAATGTGTCAGCATATTGTGGCAGGAGTTTCTCTGAGGAGAAAATGATTCTTCCTGTACCGGAACAAAATATTGAATGCACTTTTGTGAAATATTTGCTCATAAACATGCCAATTACTATCAAGTAAGCGAAAATTATTTTGCAGCGAAGTTACTTGGAAACACATTCCAGAACTACAAGTGGGAAAAAGTAACTCAAGCAAATTATGTCAGTGTCCAAAAAGTTGCATTTTAGGTGTAGGACGATGGGAGATAATTTCGGACTTATTGAAAGTCATGACTTGGTGTCGCTCAGCAAAGATTTTATTTTTAAGAGGTTCTAGTTAAGGATAGTTATAGCTTCTTATTTTTTCCCAATTTTTTCCTTGTAACCATACTATGCTGACGAAATACGTTCCAAGTGGAGCACCCTGTGTTTTGCTCTGACAGTTTTGATCTAGTATGATGACTATTCAGACTCTCAAGACACATGTCGCGGTTTCACCTCCTTGACGATATGCAGAAGTGGTGCACCTCTTTAGCTGTCTTGCCAGCTTCACGTTTTCCCAAAAAATATTAAAAATGCAAATCTATATACATACGCAGAAGGGGGCTTTCAGTCAGCTCTATTCATTGGTCTATTTTTATCATTCACATTTTGCTTTCTCCTACCACAGCATGCAGTATGGGGCAGTTAGTTAGTCCACCTCATGCATTAGCTGTTTTGCACAGTAAGTGATGGCATTTTCTTTGAATACATGTACACAGTCTCCTAAAAAGAAGTGCGCCTCAGAGCTACGGCAGATGGACTGCTGCTGAGCCACTACTTTATATTGGTTACATTTGTTAATTTGTTTTGTATTTGCGTATGTTTGCAAAAAAACAAACAAAAAAGTAATTAAAAAAATTGCAACGCTTCCCATGGTCTGACCTATTGGCTTTTTCAGTTTGTTGTGTAGCATGTAATTTGCAAAACTTGATGCTAAATTGTTCATTTAAATCTTTGTAATTTCATGTATTTTTCGTTTCATTTTTTTTTGCTAGCACCCTTAAGGCCAGTCATGAAAGACTTGCACTCCGATGACAATGAAGAAGAGTCCGACGAAGGCGAGGATCATGAATCTGAACCAGAGAAGCCAGTGCACGCTCAAGGCGGGAGCAGAGGGCGGCGGTAAATTTGTTATTGAAAAAACAAACAATTTATAATTGTGCTAGTTGAAAAAATGGCCATGAAGAATCATTGGGAAGAAAATCCCTTCATTGTGTGCATTAGTGAAGCCTATCCCTTGTAAAGGCACATAAATTAGTTAACTTATTCAGAAAATGAATAATCAGTAGTTGTTTGGTTTTAATATTTTCATGCTTACCTATGGGATTCCATGAGTGTATGGCTGTGCAGTGACTATGCCAGTAATGGTATTGTCGTTCATATTCTATATTTTTGTTATTCTTCCAGAGTCAGCTTGAGTGACGGCAGTGATAGTGAAGGCAGCTCGAGCTCCTCGCCATTACGGAATGAGCTGCCTCCTGTATTAAAACCTAATAAAAACCAGGTAATGTAAGGGTCTAGAAATGGTATGTGGGTGTGTCCTCGCTTGCAATTCTCTATCTCTCTCTCTATATATATATCTCACCATAGAAGCTCAACAGAACCCCAAGAATGCCACACAGGAAGGAAGCAGGCGTCACGGCTCCCTATTTTCAAGAACAGTCCTTTATATTTATTTTTCCTCATGATTAAAGTGCAAGAGTGCAGATCAGACCAGCACGTATCAGCCACAGCCTTCAACAGGGCCATAGGGTTTTAACTTGCAGAGTGTACATTTAAGAGAAGCCCTTTTCCCACCATCATTGTGTTAAAAAAACAACTAGACTGCTACCACATTTTTTAACTTCTTCACCCTCGTGTCACATTTCATCCACCATTTTGTCTCTCGTGATTTTCAATAGTATTCCAAAGGATTATTTGCTTTTAAATGGTGGGAATCTCCCTTAAGGTAGTATATATTTGTTCGTTGGGAGTACGTACCAGACAAGTCCAAAATTGTAATTCGTCACATTGTCTATATTGAAGGTACTGTGTATGTTTGTACACCCCATTAACCCCAACTACCATGCATGCACTCAGAATCTGCAACAGATTAATAGTGCTTAATGGTAAAGTACCTAACATTTGAAACAATTCCTTCTCTTGGAGATACTATGTGACTCTATCAGGTATAATGCAGAAATGAGTGCTTAATGGTCAAGTACCTAAGATTTGGAATGCTTTCTTATCTTGGAGATGCTGCATGTCTCAACAAGGTGTCATGCAGGAAGCAATCTTGCTATGGCACCATGGATGTTATCGGGTGAGATCTCAAAAGGAGAGTGGGGGTGCTAATGAAGTCGGCGCTGGATGTGATGGGAGTACCAGTGTCATTGATGTGGACCTTACATAATCACATCTACCTCTGCATCTGTTGGGCATGGAAGTCCCTATTCGACGACACCTTAAAGTCACATGTTAGCAAATTCTATATAAAATTACTGCAGAGCCTGTAATCAACTCGATAAGTACTACAAATCATGAACCCAGGATATTGTGCAAAATATGCAAACAGTACTTCAGAATTTTCCAAAGTGCAAATGCAAATAGTTAAAACAGACAAATGCTGTCATCTTATGAATAAAGGGCTAACCCAGTGTCTATAATCAACTCAATGAGCACCACAATTCATAATCCCTTGAACTTGTGCAAAATGCGCAAACAGCACTACAAAGTTTTCTGAAGTGCTAATGCAAATAGGATCAAGCAATTTGTTAAGCATTTCCCCTGCCATTGTGCAAAATATGTAAACAGTACTGCTAGAGTTCTCCAAGGTGCAGATGCGAGATATAACAATTAATTTGACAGACAGTGGTTTTCATGAGATGTCATTACACGAGAGTTGTTCTTCCTTATGATTTGAAATTCCTATAACTCTCTAGCTGTCTATTCTACAAATATATTCTGAAGCACAGCCTGCACCAATTATACGGCATACGATCACAGTACTGCAATGTCGTTGTAAGTGCTAATGCAAGATGCATCAGTTAATATGCTAAAAACGAGGTTCCTGTGAAGTAAAAGTGCAGAACTAAAATCCTAGCTTCTTACATAAAGTATTTGTGTACATTTTTGTTTACACAAGATCAGTTATTACTTTCGTGAACGGTCCATTTCAAAGTCCAACAGCGTCTAAGGATCTATCAAAGTGCTAGTGCAGAGTGTAAAATTGAGAATACAAAGATCTAAAATTCAAGTGCTCCCTAATCATTCCAAATTAAATATATGTAATAATATTGCATCTGATTACATATAAGAGTCATTAATGTGCATTTAAATATATTGGACCAAAGAGAATTACTGTCCATTTGATCAAGGAAGGTATATAAATGCACCAAGTCCCTGTGATGCATCCGATCCCAGGTTTGCTGCTTTTGTACAGGTGTGGGAACCGGGTAAATCCAATGCAAAGCTTTGTCGATATCGAAGCAAAGCACATGTACTCCAGAGAAAATGTTCCATTGTAATTTTAGGTGCTGGCAAACACACCCAATGCGTTTCGAGAACCACTGTTCTCTTGTTCACGAGTCAGCGCATGTAATTGAAGAAGGACTTATAAACAAATAGTGTAATAAAAACAAAGGGCTACCGATATTTCATAATCACATCTGTGCCATCTTACATAATGTTTGCAACCTTAGCAGTAGCCTAGAAACATAATATATTTCTGTATTTAACGCTTGTGTACTTGAGAACTTTACTCCTTATAAGTTGTTTGCCTAGATATTACTGCAGTACAGTGAATTGATAAACTTCCCAATTAACTCAGTCAACATCATACACATTAGATATTTGCACCCAATTTGGTCCTGATGTTAGTACAAATACTGTGTGTTGATAAAATACTTTAAACCGCTCACAATATACATCATATACATAGACCCCCTCGCCCAAGTGGGCTTAATAAAGAACATTTTATCATCCGTAACAATGAATATACGTTCTTCTCTAGACTAACTTAAAGGCATCAAAGGGGTATATCAGCCCTTCATGAAATTGGGGCCAAACAGTGCATATATACTGTCCTACGTGTTTAACTACAAAGAGTACCCTAGTGGGTATTCTAAACAAAATTATAAAATTATAACCATGCAGCTGCTAAAGCTTAACACCATAGTCCGATACAGAAGATATGCAGGTTAGAGTGACAGGCATAACCATGTTGTGAGCAGTAGCATTTACCTTGAAATCAAATACTCTCAAGTTAATATTCAAATGCCACCTGCATATTCTAGAGTACATAGACCAAATGAGAGCCCTATTAAGTCAAAGGAGTTCAAATTTCAAAAATAGCAAAATATACACAAGAAATCTTATTTAACTCAAGCAGTCGCCTATTTGACTGTGTAGTCTTCCCCAATGTCACGTGTGAAAAATAGAAAATACCATTTTAAAATCTTAGTATTAAAAATAAACAGAGGTCAACTGAAATGCCTAGAATACATAATCAACAAAGGAGTCTAAATATAATATAGATATTAGACTAAATGCACTGCTTATTCCTCATCCATGCTGAGCCCCAGGGAGGGTGTACTGTGCTGAAGTTGGTTATTTAGCAGGATTCCAGCCTTCTGAGCGATGGCACGTTATCACTACCCCAGATGTTAACTGGGATCTAGTCAAACGCAAAGAATTGCAGCAAGCCTTTGTCGCTAGAGTGACATTCCCTGAAATGCCTTGCAACCGGGTATTGTTTATTGCGGCGGATGATGGGTCTCGTGTGTTCCAATATACTATTTTTTACCTTCTGAATAGTGCTGTCGATATAGTACAGGTTGCAAGGATATTTCAGGCAGTATGCACACAATTCAGAGTTGCATAAGAAAACCCTTAAGGATCTTAAATTCCTTGGTGGCATTGAGTATAGTAAAAGAATATACATTTGTGCTCGATTTACATGCTTTGCAATTTTTCATGTCACAAATCCAGCTGTTCTTATTACTCTCCTCCTATCCTGGTGACTAGAAATCCTGTTTCTACATAACATGTCTTTAAGGGATTTACTCCTGAAGGAGATTTTGTAATGGGTTGCTACATACTTGGAGATTATATCATGAGTGTGTTACACATGCCAGTGTTTCTGTAATACCCCACTGACTTTATTGGCTTGTTTGCTATACTCAGTCATGAATCTGATGGATTAAATGTCACTTAGAGTGTTATCCCTAGAAGCGAGAAGAGCATTTCTTTTCAATTTTCCTACCTTCGCATCAGCTGTTTTAAGGGTCTCAGGACTGTATCCCCTCATGCGAAACCTGTCTATCATTTTCTTCTTTTCTGTCTCAAATTCGGCATTGTTACTACAGTTATGGCTGGATCATATGAATTCCCCATAGGGACTGCTGTAGACTAAATTTCTAAGGCGGATCCAGGTAGCATGTAGTATGCTGTTGTCAGCGATGACTTTACGGAATAGCTTATTCTCGATTTGGGAGTTGTTGATCATGAGTTTTAAATACAGAAATTCAAGAATATTTTCATGAATGTTACTAGAGAAGCTTTGGTTCGCATCATTTTTGTTAAGTTCCTCAGCTAATTGGAGAGCAAGCTGTTTGGAGCCTTTCCAAATAATGAAAATATCATCAATGCAGCGGGCCCAGAGTGCTACATGTTCATCATAAAGTTGGATGTTAGCCACGTTTTGTGCCTCCCACCTTCCCTTGTAGAGACATGCATAGCTGGGAGCAAAGCAACTCCCCATTGCAGTGCCCGGGGTCTGCCGATAGTGCTTGTTATCAAACATGAAAAAGCACTGACTCTACATTCTCGAAGCACACAAACTGCAGATTGACTAAGTAGGTAAAATATTCTTTATTTTTTGGCAAGGTGTTTTTTTTACCATTCAGTGATGCCATCTTTCAATGTTTTGAGTCATTGACTAAACAGACCCATTTTCCTTCTGCTATCCACAGAGCTGTAAACAAGACATACAGAGTAATCTTGATTTCTGCTCTCAATAGTATTTCCAGCTGTAGGCTCTATCCACTGTTCATTCTATAGTATGCAGTTGAAAAACGCCTGAGGGTTTTACTTGAATACAATCTAGCTATTTCCTATTGAGCAACTTTATGAAATTTGTATGTTGGTGCTATATATACGTTTTAGCTTTGGTTTGCAAGATGTGTGGAGAAATTATCATAAGAATGTCTTTATTTTGGTCTCACTCTTTACATACATTCCAAAGAGTGCACCTTTAAGAAATGCATAACAGCTTAGCAACAGCCTTCCCCTCCTGAAAAATGTGAAACCTTTCCTACCTCTCTCTACCTGAGATCAACATTGCAAGCTTTTATCCTCTCCCACCTGGACAGCGGCAAAACTCTGCTCAACCAGACTGTGCTCTGATCATAATACCATCGCTGAAGGGCTTTCAGCTCACTTCTACTCATCTAGTCAAGGGCCTTAAACATTCAACCGCTCTGTCCCAATCGGCAGGAACTTCACAGACTCTGCATCATATTCAAGAGAAGCTGTAGAAATAACATTCAAATATAACTGCCAAATATGTTTGCCCTCCCTGTTGAGTCAGCTACACTGGAGACAATGAAACGACTTTAAAGCAGGTTTTCTTCACATGGGCTTTCAGGATCTTTGGCACCATCTCCATCGCATTAGACACCTCTTTACACAAAGCTGCCACCTCTCCCAATGGCTTCCCCTCCTCTCCTCTTTTCTTATTATTGTGCATTCGACCCTCACCCTTCTGCTCAATGCTCTTTTGCTTCCCTGCTAGATGTGTGCTGTACAAGTACTCGTTCACATATATATGACTACAACATGTATGAAAAGAAATTCTAAATCGTATTTAACAATGCAACATTTTAAAAAACTCTTGCCTATCATGTTATGGATAACATTTCAAAATGTTAGCCTTTGTTAACACACTGTATTATATGTTCTGACTTTTGGGAAAAGGGTGTTTCAAGAGGAAAGGGATGGTTTTCTTAAAAATAGTCTCACCCCTGAGAAAGAAGCCATTACATTATTGTGCAGTCTCCCACTTTTCTCTCCCCAGTCTCACAAATGTTGGCTGGACAGAGTGACAGGCTATGAGAGGCAGAAAGGATGAAGCTGTAGAGAGAGACAAACACTTATGGCAAGGAAATCCGGACCTTTATAGAAAATAAGAGGAAGTAGAGAGCAAAAGCAGAAACATTTAGACAAAGTTGAAAGAGCGAATCTAAATTAAATTAAATGAAAGGTCAATCTTCTAATCGGTTCCTAGGTACAGCTTAGATAGAGCCCTGCAGTAGTAACGTTACTGCACAGTATTACTGTGAGGTTGGGGTTAATGCTCTAAAAATGAGGAGCAGCATGTGCAGTTTGTTTTGTAGGTTTTCCACTTTACCACATGAGTTTAGTTTTGGAACTCAGTCACAGAATTATTGTAATTTCATACCATATTAAAACGAATTTCAAGGTTTGCTGCCATGGCAGATACGTGCAGTACTTGAATGCGTCATATTTCTGACACCCATTCGTATCTCGAAAGACTGAAAGAGAGCAAAACGTTTTAAGTAACAATGCTCCTTCTCTTTGAGCTTGGTCATATGCTCCAGGAGAATCTATATCAGAATAAATGTTATCATATTAGGCAGTACCCTTACCTTTCCAATATTATTCGACAGTACTGAAAGTAAGTATAATATGAGATTGTGTAATCCCCGAATAGATGCCAGTCTCTAATTTCTTTATAATCTGCGACTTGTGACACACCGATTATAAAGGAAAGGTGTCAGAACTCGACTATTATAAGTTGTTACAGTTGAGCTCTGACTTAACAATGCCTGCTGCCAGAGGCAGCAGCTGAGATGAAAGGCAGGTTGGGTCATGGAGCACAAATGATGCAGCTGTTTAAAGCAAGGAAAACAGATCGTTGCTTCTCTCTCTTCTGATGTATTTTTTAGCTCACAGTGACAAGCAGAGAGAACATGTTAATTCTTTGGACTAATTCGATCGAGAAAAGCTAGAATCTTTCTGCATGTTGCTACACATTCCTAGGTAGTGCAGCTTTTTTAATTTTATTAAACTTACTTTTATTGAACTGTTTCCAATATCTGTTTGTAGCAAATAAATTACGTTTTTTGTGTTTCGTTTTGCACTAGAGGTTTTATTTTTATTCTTCATGTTTGCAAACACACTCAATCGTTCACATGAATGAGTCGCGCACCAAGGTTTTGAAGTGGTTTGTGGCAAAGGTGAGGGTGGGACTATGTATTATATAAGATAAAGCACCCCCTGGCGTACATGATACGAATATTACATGTCACATGGCATTCCATAACTCGTCCTTCGGTAATGTGCACAGTAAAGCCAAATTAAAGTTGTGCTAAACATATTATTTCTTTCATACCCCAGATTGTAGAAGGGAAAAACCCAATTAAGCAGGCCATGTCTGAAAAGCCATTAAAGAATGGGGAATGTGACAAGGTAAGGAGTTTTTTTCAACAACCTAATCCGTTATTTTATCAAAATGGGCTGGCTGGACTGCTTTATCAAATTAGCTTTTTTTCAAAGCAGAGCTAGACTGCTACTTTGTCTTACTAATAATTTCACGGTCATGTGCATTATCAGGCTTTCTGCAGTGCTATGCTAGCTTTGCATAGCCCAGCGCTATGAAAAGACCTTTGCCCAATGTGCAAATTGGATGCAAAGAGGATCAGAGGGCTTACCTCATTATCATTAGATCAGCAGTGTCTCATTTCACCAACTTCAAAAGAAGCCTGGAATTGAAGCATGCAGTGTTCAGCTGTCTGTTGCTTTCTTCAGTTGATATTGGCAGCTTGAACATGCTCAATAGAAGGTGTTGGAACTGAACAGTTTTTACTTTGTGAATGATTTCGCCTACACTTGGCTTTCAGTACCAGGCTTTGGCTTAGTAGGTGAACATGTCGACCTGTTGTGTGTTTCCTGCATGGCCCATTGTTGTTTTCAGTATGTTAGTCTGTGGACGTTGTAGGTCGCTTCTATTTTGCACACGTTATTATTTGACACGCTTTGCAAATGGGCAGATTACATAGATAAAGGCAGCTGCATTGCGCAATAATATATTTGCGAATTAATAATCTTTTTTATGTGTAATGTATGTATCTAAATAACTCCAGATATTGCAGTTGCAGTCTGCTTTGAAAGTTAGGATCTTCTAAAGTATTTGTTTTCACATTTCAGGCGTATCTAGATGAGCTAGTGGAGCTTCATAGAAGATTAATGACTCTCCGGGAAAGACATGTACTTCAACAGGTGAGCAAAAACTATTCAAGAAAGCCCATGCCACCATCAACAGACTGTAGTGTTTGTTGTCATACAGTGACACTATTAACACCAAGAACCTTGTATTCCTGCTAAAAACAAATATACACACTTATTGTGTATCATATTCCGTTAAGTGATCACCTTCCATTAAGTATCAACATCAGACTTCCAACGATGTCAGAGCAGCAACCTAACCAGCAAATAGTATGGACCAGAACATAACGCTGGGGAAATTAAATGGTTATTCTCTCCGATGGTCTAGCTGTAATGAAGACGAGCTAAATAAACAAATTGTAATGAAGGCCTATAAATCAATCTTCGCTTGTCTGAGGTAAACTACCTCACACGAAGATATACTTTCAGCATTCTCTGAAATCATTGCAGTCATTCAAAATTTGTTAAGGTAGAAAGTAAAGAAGCACACACCCGCAGACAGGGCTGGTTTGATACCAATTGCACCAAAGCTTATAAAAACTTAAAAGACGACCCTACATAAAACTGAGAGGGATAAGGAGGAAATTAGAGAACGCAGGAAGGAGTATAATCTAGCATGAAGTACTAGAAGAAGGGAACTAAAGGAGAACGCATGGGTTACCCTTCATGAAGCTTCCCTAAGGAAAGATAATGCTTCATTCTGGCAAGCAGTGAATGCACCTTTATTTGGTGAATTAAAGAACCCGTCATTAGCGGTGGCAATAGAGGAGCAGAAATTGATTGATTTTGTTTTTCTAGCGTGTATAGCATACAGGGGGACGCCAAAAGGGACAGTCTCCCTTTCAATCAACAGGGGGGTTGTTCCCAGATCTCCCTACTAATTGACATACAACTTCCACATGAGAAAGTGATCGGGGCCATAAATGCCAGCAAAAGCAGAAAGGCCCGCGTCCAGACGGGGTGCCCGTCAATTTATTTAAGTCTATTCCCCCCGCTGTGGACACCTTTAATAAGATGGGTCCTCCAAGCCTGCTGTGCAAAGGGCTTTAAGACGTGGACAGAGTCAATAATAGTACCTATTTTTAAGAAGGGGGATCGGGAAACCCTGCTTGCTATTGCTGATCTCCTTATTAGATTCATTGATGAAGGTTGCAGGTAGAATAGTTCTAAATGGTCTTCAAGCCGGGTGGAGGAATCTAATGTTTTAACTGATGTCCAGTTCGGCTTTAAGCAAGACCTAGGGACCACTGAGCAGGTTTTGAATCTTAGTCTTTTAATAGGTAAATATAACCAGGCAAAACTAAAGACATTTTATTTAGCATTTATGGATCTCACAGTTGCTTTTGACTGTGTTATTCATTGTAAACTTTGGGAAATCCTGGTGGAATTAAAAATGGACCCACTATTGATAGTTTTTAAGACAGTTACATAGTGGGGCAACCTCTAAGGTTTGTTACGGAACCAAGGGGGAATGTACGGCGTCGTTCAAAGTAGAGAGGGTAGTCAGGGCTGCGTCCTTGCCCCATTCCTGTTTGCACTCTGTACAAACAACTTGGAACAGGCAATGGTGGCAAGTGCAAGCGATCCACCGTACATCAACAAATGACTGATAGTCTCCATTCTCTATGCAGGCAACGCAGTACTGATGGCCCGTACACAGCTGGGCCTACAAAGAGCCCTTACCTCCTACACTACCTTTATGGACACCTTGGGATTAAAATTAAATTTAAAAAAAACCTATATTAGGAGTTGTGGTAAAAGGAGACCGAAATGCACGAGCCTACCCCTTGGGGAAAGCAGGGTGAATTCCACTAAAATGTCTACATACCTGGGGATCTTGAATAATCTTGGCTTAGAGGCTGTTAAAAGCAGGAGTCTTCTTTTTATGAAATCAACTGCAACGGTCTCTAACTTTGCAAAGAAACTAGGAAAAAGGCCCAGAGATACTGCTTAAGATATATAAAGCCAAATGTGTGAGTATTGCTATCTTTGGGGCATGTGTGTGGGGTTTTGGTGACACTGACTTTATAGAGCGGGTTGAAAATGCTTTTTTAAGGTTCATTTTAGCTGCAACCAGCACTACTCCTGTTTATAATGGTCACGATGAGCTGGGCATTCCGTATATCGCAGATACCATCAAAGCCAAGCCAGTATTACTCTGGCACAGGATTTGGACTTTGACCAAGATCCTTTGGTTGAAATACATAACAAGCATTAAAAATGCAATAGGTCTCGCCTTTTATTAAGTTAAAGCCATTCGCTGTGCTATACAATACCATTAGCAAAGCAAATGGCTTTAAATTAACCAAAGGGGAGATCTGTTGCATTTTCCATGCTTGTTTCCATTGTTAATCCAGAGCGTCTACCTGTTAGTGAGTTTATGGTGGCTGCCCCTCATCCTCGTGCACTTGACTCAGCAGTAAAGTGTTTGACTTGAGGGTAGAGGTGGTCTTCTCTGATTTGCCTCAGCCATCAGATTGTAGATCATGTCTTGTGTTTATGTGCCTAGGGTTAGAGACCAGCGACTGCCATCGAGTCACAGGAGCCATTACAACGTGTACAAGTGTCTCCCCTTACGCATGCAGCCCGGTGCACCCACCCCCTTCAGCCGTTAAAGTGGGGGTGTATGCCCCCTCGGCTGTGCTGCTTCAGTGACTAGCATTGCTCTATGTAGACCATGTTAGGCTGCTTTAGTGTGGGCTCTGCGGGTTTCTTTAAAAGACCTGCAGAGCTCAAATGTGATTGAATTATTAAATTGTTCATTTCCAACAACTAGTCTGCGTCCCTGAAAAGTCCATTGACCACTTCTTGTCCAGATTGTTTTGCTTTTAAAAGTTATAGCAAAGGCACAGAACAGTATTGGACTAGTCTGGAGAAAGCCACAAGATTTGCCTCCCTGGGCACATCCAACTTCCGCTGTTCTGGCGCTCTGCCAGGGTCGGGGATTTGTGTACCAAACAGCTGCTCTACTGTACAACCTTTGAAAGGCGTGACGCAACACCTCAAACTTCAGTAGCGGAAAACTTTCCGGATACCCCGGAAGTCGATCACATTTTTTTCGTAGTTTCAAACAGACTAAGGGAATGGTGCAACCGTTATTAGCTTAAAAAACAAGCATTGGCAAAGCCAATATGTCTTGTTTCCATTTCGAGTCCAGTTTGAATGAACCATTAAAAAAAAAACACGGCTACAGTAGAAACGCTATTATAAAGGATTGGTTTGCTTTATACAGTGCACCTATGGGATAAATGATGTAATGTGCGGCAATTCAGAGTACTTGTGGGGAGTAAAAGCCCCTCATGTGATGTAATGCAGTGATTCCATTGGAGTGACATGATACCAAATTGCCATGGATAGCATGAGAAGAGCGAGAGATACTCCCCATGGCGCACTGAAGCCCCACTTCAGATATATTTTAAAGAGCTGGTTACAGTAGGTAACGCATGTGCGCTGTTCAGTGAGACCTATAAGTAGTTTTCCTGTGAATGAACCGATAGACGTGTAACTGCAGAGGGACCGCCCGCTCCTCCGTACGATATATACATTGCTGCATCCATGTATATCTTGTCTTCGGTGTGTTCATGTGAAACATTACAGAGTTTTAAATGGTTGTACAAACGAACATGATTGCTGCTTAGCAGTGAAATAACATACAGATACACGATTACAGCCACAGACAAATTATTTTGCTGTACAGGCTGCCTCGTGTGCTCCAAAAATGATTGTACATAGCCAATGCGCCCATAACAAGTGTATTCATCTGATTGCTACTAATTTACATAGGGCAGTGCGAATATAATGTATTTCACAGGCGTTTTTATGTATCGCTTGAGGTGGTGTGTGATGACGCTATACCGTGCGGCAGCCAGTAGTGTTGAAGAATGAAAATATCCCCATGTAGGGTACATTCAAGACACCCTTCTCAGAAGTGCTCGCCTCACAAGCAGCAAATGGTGACCCCACTTTCAGTTTTTGCTTTTGCTACCTAAGCGAAAAGTTGTGTAAAGGAAAGAAATAGATGTTTTTTCTATTTCTTTACTTTTGGTATAATCGCGGTACCCGCACTTTACTTGTAACATTTAAAATAAAGTGCGGGTGCCGCGTTATACCAAAAGTAAAGAAATAAAAAAAACATCTATTTCTTTACTTTTGGTATAATCGCGGCACCCACGCTTTACTTATAATGTTACAAGTAAAGCTTGGGTGCCGCGATTATACCCAAAGTAGCTTGCCAGGACGTAGAATTTTCTGTTTTCTGCCATCCCACTTGGATGGCCTCGGCCTGCTCGCGTAAAAGGTTTATTATCTTCTTTATGAAATACAGCCTTATTTATTATGCTGTCTAAAAGGTTATGATAGACATGTGCTATATTTGGGACTTTCCATCGATTAATTAGCTATCCAAATAGGAATGACTGGTCAAGAGAGGCTATGCTGCTGCCCCTGTGATTACTTATCCCCACAATCTACAATTCACGTGGTCCTTTTTTGTAAACTATATGCAAAAGAAAGAGTGAGATGGATTGTGCCCCTTTTGAAGGCAAGGGGCTGGAGGCAATGCCGACCGGCCTTCCTATACTTGCAATTACTGGATAGCTTTTACAGTGGTAGTGTTAGTGCAATGGCTAGTTTTTAAAAAAGTGTGCAGAGTCAGGTAGATTGTTAGGGTGTAATTGTCACAATTTACCAAATTTGAGTAAATTGCGAACAATGGTATCTCAAGTATTGTAAAATGCATAATATTTTCACCCCTTCTCTAAACAGCCGAGTTAAATTTACTTCCTTGACCCTTTTTAGGGTAGATGAATTTTTGGAAATACTGAACCATTTTATGTATTTTAAGAGTGTTTTATTATGTTTGAACTGTTATCTGCTTTTGTGATTTGATATGACTAAAATCGAATAAAGACTACTTTGATTGTGTATCATATTGCGTTTTGCTCTTGCTAAAGGTTTTACACTTGCTTCACCTTAACAGTAGTTTTGCATCATGAATCTTTTCTGGATTCACTATGCTGTGCATTATTCCGCCATCTAGTGGTTGGGTCCGGAATTGTAGTGTTTCTTCTCTTTTTTTTTTTTCCATGGCCTGGTGGACGTCGACGTACCACCATTTGGTGTGCTTCTGTGAAGTCGACGTGCTTCCTCAGGAAGCTCCCACCTTTGGTCGCCATCTTCAGATTCTTTTTTTCCGCCATTCGGTCTGGATCAAGACGGAAGGAGCTCCAGAACTTTGAAGGGAAGAATGTACGAAAATTAACTAGAAGATCAGGAACACAACTTATCGACTCACCGGCCTTCGAGCCGGCGAACTGGGACGCATAGAAGAGGAAAAGAACACCTACATTTCGACGTTAAACAGAGAATGCACACACGGGGGATCCCTGGGCGCTGTAATGGACAAGACACCATTCAAGTTCTGCGACAGTTGCCACCTAGAGTACGCACAGAAGGACCAGCATCCGGTCTGTAACCTTTGCCTGCTGCTCAACCACTTCTCCGAAGACTGCAACGTGTGCTTGGCGTTCATCCCGAAGAACTTGAGGGAAAGGCAAAGGAGAGCGAATTACAACATGCAGGGTCAAGGACCACCACCATTGCTTCGAGACCTGGGCCTCTCCAGTGAGGAAGAGGACAACGTTGCCGAAGGGCCAGAGGGCGATGAGGATGTGCAAGTCTAAGCCGTCGATGCCGAAAAAAGAGCGCCGAAGGAGGTGAGAGAGACAGCGACTCAGAGACAGTCGACCAAGCCCCAAAGGAGTGACTCAGTTCTCAAAAACAGCCCCAGTGTCGAAAATTTCGGCGACCTCAGCAGTTATGTTCATGTTATGCTGATATTTTATATTTAACCATGTCCGTCCTTAGGGTCTCCTGGTGCTATGAAGACAGCTAGTGAATACAAGATGATATGCAGAATAGGAACACAGATGCAAGCCTGATTTCCTTATTAAATTGTTTTGGGTTATGCAACTCGTGTTTTCTGTGGGGTAATGTGGAAGATGAGTGCTTTCTAAAGGCTTGGATCTGAGGTGTGAAAACAATTTTCACCATGTGCTTTCTGTTCATGCTAGGTAGGGATGTGCAGCAGAAATGCATGTGAGGAGTGCACTGTTTTAATAGGAATGTGGAGTTTGGCCTAACAACATAGCACAATTGATCCATGGTTGCTACATGAGTGGAAGATGCAGGCCACCTTAAGTTCTACTGTCTTCTTCCCTGGGAGCCTGTGACCCTGACAGAGTAGATATGTGTTACTTAGAGTAGAGCCTCTATAGGCAAGGCTAGGTACATCTTGGAGGGGTACTGGTCCAAAATGCGAGAGCCAAAATGCGAGAGACATAGTGAGCTACAGAGTACTGGTTCTGTGGAGGGTTTTGATTAGGACGGGAAGAATGGCGCTCAAGCAGGTTCGCAGTAGAGTATGGGATGCAAATGATTAGTTACGGTGTTGCCAGGTCAGGGGAAACAAACCCAAGCAAACCCCTGAAAGTGTGTGAGTGCAGACCCACACTGTGAAATAGAACCAAGTACCGGGCACACGTTTAGAGTATTGGGTTTAGAGTTACAACCCACAGTTATGGTACTTCCTGTGAAAAAAATTGTGAGGGTCGACTCCAGAAAGTTCTTTTTGTTGATTTTCTTTTATCACATTCTCGAAATGGGTAAAGAAAGAAAAACCAGCCGATATGCGTTTCGTCACATGGGATTTAACCAGTGACTCTTCAGGGCTGTAAGATGAGAAGTAGTAACATGCGATGTATCGCTGGAATGGTGATAATTCCAACCCGGTCTTAACACAGGTTACTTCGTGAGTAGAAAATGTAGAACTCCGTCTTGCTTACCGGAAAGCGAGACAGAGCTATCAACCGACTGTCCTTAACCAACGGGACCTCTCGTAAGATGGACTTACCCTTCTGCTTACTGCTTACTGCCTTGGGACTCTGAATATTCGGGGTTAGTGACAGGCCAGACCTCCCCATTCACTTTATGTGGTGTTTGCTGTATTTTTCATTGTTCAAGTGTTTCACTTGTGCCATTTAATTATTTCTTCACGAGCACAACGTGTTCACTTTGCACTTAGTGCACAATTTTAAAGCATGGTTGAGGCTGCCTTATAATTTGTGTAGTTTAATGTGTATGCCTTTACTGTTAATACAACTGCATCTCATTTTCAAATTAGGACTGTGTGGTTGTGTCCCCCCCCCCCTCCTATTGATTCCCATTGAGACATTGTTGCATACTACGTCTACCCAGTGCTCTACTGGGACTATGGGTTTCTCCTGTGGTTAATGATAACAAACCTTAGTTCAGCTTACTCTAAAGAAAAGGAACTCTGTTTTTCAAACATGATATGCTTTCCTTACTACTTGCCTCAATAGTGTTCACAGGTGTATACATATCTTGCAATGGTCTAGTGTATTACCGGCAGTATACTGGATTCTACTTTTGCATTCAGTTGTTTTGCTGTCAAAGCTTCTGAAAGATTAGTAACAAAAAGCTTTCCATTCCTTGTTCAGGTTGATGTCAACCAATGTGTAGGTTACAAAAGTAATTACATTTTTTTAGGTTTGGAAGCATCTTTCATAAAGTTGAAAGAGGGCTGTCAATGTCCTATGCTTTCCTTAATCCTTGCCCCAATAGTGTTCACCCGTGTTCTTGCAGTGGTCTAGTGTATAACCGGCAGTGTACTGAATTCTACTTTTTATACAATATTTTTTTTTTCTGTCAAAGCTGCTGAAAGATTAGTAGCAAAAGCCTTCTCTTCATTGTTCAGGTTGAGGTCAACCATTGTGTAGGTTACAGTATTGACATTTAAAAAAAAAATCTTTTTATTGAAATAAACAAAAGAAAACATTAGCATCAGGTGAACAATAATTGACATCATTGCAAGGTTTAAATTGTCATTTGTACAGAAGCAATAATCACAATATAAGTGAAATTCGGGATCACAGGGATTCCTGTGTTTCCTCTCCCCTTTGTCGCGTCGGGGGTGTGCATATGTCACCACGATAAGTATTCCAGTTTCCCCAAATCTTTCCCCATTTCTCCGGACAACCCCATGCCACATACACCGCCCTTTCTCTAAACATGCACAAATCTAAATCTTCAGCCCATTTAGTAATCCGAGGTGGCATACTGGCTCCCCGCAGCTGTGCAATATTTCGCTTGGCCACCATACACACCAACGTTACACACTGTTTCAAATAACCATTCAAATCCGTGGGTTCCCATACATTCAACACACCTCCGTGCCTCTGGTTGTATCTCCACCCCCAGTACAACTTTAATCTCCTCGTGTATCACTGCCCAGAAGGTTTGTATCTCCGCACAGTGCCATAATATATGCATGAAAGTGCCAAGTTTCCCACAGCCACTCCTACATTCTCCGCTCATCGCATGTCCCATGTGCACTAGCCTAGGTCTGGTGATATATGACCTATGCAAGATCTTAAGCTGCACCAGTCGGAGCCTCATCTGAATTGCAACCACTTTAGGGGAGCGGACCGCCTCTACCCAGTCTTCATCTTCTTACTCCAGTCCGTCTGCTCCCCACGCTGCTTGAATACTCCCCAACGGGTCGCCCATATTGTTAACAAGCTTCCTGTAGATCAAGGAGATAGTCTTGTCAGGGATGTGTCCGTCTAACACTCTATCCTCGACAAGAGAAGCCTCTGGAAGCTCAGCATCTCTGGGTATGTGGGTATGAAGAGCGTGTCTAATCTGCCGGTACCGAAAGTATTCATTATCACTCAACCTGTACTGTTGTTTTAAGGATTCAAAGGTCTGCACACTGCCCTTCCCCCACACATCCTTAATCTGGCTGATCCCAATGAGGTTCCATTTATCAAACCCTTTAGATCTCGCCAAGCTCCCCAGCTTTTCGTAACAGAACAGTGGGGTGGCTAAAGTCAATCTTCCCTCCCACCCCAGACTTCTGGTTGCAGCGTGCCAAACTTGTACAGAATGTGCTGTCTGGCCCGTCAGCGGGAACCTCCCGGGTCTGGCATATAAGGCTTTCATAATATCTCCACCCGGTGCCTGTCCACGATCCATAGCATAGCCTGGATCCCCGGGGGGCCCGTAGACCACATGATTCACTGCCGCAAGATGAGAGGCCCAATAATATTTCCTCAAGTCCGGGAGGCCTATGCCTCCATTGTACCACGGGAGGGTTAACTTAACAAAAGCTATACGAGGCCTGCCTTCCCAGAGAAGCCGTCGCTGAAGTGCCTCAATCTCCTTAAAATATGAGATCGGCACTGGATCCATTGTGTTTTGTAACATGTACAAAAACCGAGGCAATGCCATCATCTTGAATAAGACACCCTCCCTAATAACGAGAGGGGAAGAGCCCTCCAACGCTCCTCATCCTTTGTAAGCCGATCCAAAGGAGACTTCAGGTTCTCATCATATCTCAACTTCGGGTCTAAGGATATATAGATACCAAGATACATAAATCCCCTAATTTCAATCGGGCATGACTGTGGGATTATAGGCGGCCCTCCCGACAAAACGAACAAGACCGACTTCGACCAGTTACTGGCAAACCCTGAGCATCTGCCAAAAATAGCCAGGACATCCAAAAAATTATTCAAGGATGCCCTGGGATTAGTGAGGTATAGCAAAATATTGTCGCATACAGCGAAATGTTGTCTTCCCAGTAAGATGTCCACCGCAGGCCACGTATCTACCGGTCCCACCTGACCCATGCCGCCAGAGGCTCCAACGCCAGCGAGAAGAGGAGTGGGGACAACGGGCAAACCTGTCTCGTGCCTCTTCCGAGGGAAAAATCAGCAGATTTACAATTATTAACAATCACTCTGGCTAATGGAGCGGCATACAGCAATCGAACCCAACCAATAAACACCGGGCCAAAGCCCAACTTGGCCAACACAGCAAATAAATAGGCACATTCAACCCTGTCAAATGCCATAGTGGCATCCAAGAAAACCACAACTGCTGGCTCCAGTATCTTGTGGGAGCCACTCAGGATCCCATGCAGCCTCCGCAGGTTCAGAGCCGTATTACGACGTGGCATAAAGCCAGATTGATCAGGATGTACCAAGGTCGTAATGACCTTGACCAATGGTAATGGTAATGGTAGTTGCATTTGTGAAGCGCATTATCACCCAGGGGTCTCTAAGCGCTGTACGAATACCGCTGAGGAACCCTTCCTGGTTTGTTCCTGTGAGGTGCCCACTCCTGGGCACCCCCAGGTGAAGCCAGGCATCCTAGCGTTGTTAGGGCCGGTGTGGAGATTAAGCAAGCTATTGCCCAGAGTTGCACCGTGGGACCCATGATTAGAGTAGGCACCGAGGCGAGAATTATCGGGTCCGAGGACATTGAGCCCAAGACCCTGCCACGGCGGGAATTGAACCCTGGTCCCGGGCCAGACTTCTGCATCAGGGTCTGCCGCTCTAACCAGTGAGCCACAATCTTGGGCTCGGCATTGAGAAGCGAGATGGGCCTATATGAGGAAGAAGACGTTACCAGTCTTATGAATAACCACTGTGTTTGCCACCCGCTGTTCATACGAAAGCTGGCCGACCTCGCTACTCTCTAGAAACATAGCCCGAATATGCGGAGCGATTTTATGGGCATTAAGTTTGTATAATTCAACCGGTATCCCATTTGGATCCGATGCCTTTCCAGACCTCATGCCACTAATCGCCTGTGCGACTTCATCGTCTGTGAAAGAAGAGTCCAAGTACCCCCTATTGTCTTCAGAGAGATTTGGCATGCAGATATCTTTAATTATTTCCGCATTTTCGGCCTCTGCAAAACCGCCCACCGAGGTATACACTTCTTTGAAGTATTCAGAGAATACATCTGCGATTTCCTGGGGATCCGTGACTCTGTCTGATCCCGACCCCTTTAACTCCGGCACCAACCTAGAGGCCATTTCGCCACGCTCTAACCAAGCAATTCGCTTACCGGCCTTGTCCCCATGTTGATAAATACGACTTTGCAGGGCCCAGTTATGAGAAATTGCCCACTCCCTGGCGAGGCCGTGGTATTCCTCTTGCTTTAACTTCAGTAAATGAAGGTCTCCCGGTACAGCAGACTCAGCGGCCCGCTCCTCTAATCTTACCACTTCCGCCTCCACCCTAGTCACTTCCTCCCTGATGTTTCTTCTTCCTGCTGGCAACCAGGGAGAGGACTTTACCCCTCAGCACCACTTTATAGGCTTCCCACAGTGTCTGCGCCGAGTCGGCAGTGCCCACATTTTCACGGAGATAACTGTCCGAAACCTGGAGTATCTCTTTCTTAGTGCCGGGTCCTGCAGCTGCCAAGCATTAATCGGAGCTACCCTGCCAACCATTGGTTGTCCGAGTTCAACCTGCATCCACGTCGGAGAATGATCCGAAATACCCCTACCAAGATACCGAACGTCTCGAACTGTGCCCACCATAGCAGCAGGTATCAATATGTAGTCCAACCTGGACATAGTTTTGTGCGCTGAGGACACATGAGTAAAGCACTTTTGAGTCGGGTTGTGGACCCTCTAGCTATCAATCAACCCCAGTGTATGAAATCAGGAAGCCACCTTTGCGAGGGGGCGCAAACTCTCGCCGGGTGCCGGTCCAGCCCCCCATCAAGTACTGCATTGAAATCTCCACCCAGCACCAGTAGCCCAACTGGCAGTGTCAGAAAACGGCACTCAAATCCCTAAAAGTAACGGACTGAAGGCCGGGCGGCACATAGATTGACAAAAAAGTAACATTCTTGCCTCCCAGCCGTCCCGAAACACCCACATATCTACCTCTCTGGTCTGACCAAGTGGGCCCGTATGTCTAACGGAAAGGAATTCTTTATTCGGATACCAACTCCCCCTGGAACCTGATGTAAACCCAGCATGTGCCACAAGTTTATATCCCCCTTTATGGAGTGCCATACAGCGATTCCCGACAAGGTGTGTCTCTTGTAACAACGCAACTTCTGGGGAATGTCTTCTGATTAGCTGATTTACCATACTTCTTTTTATCTTGTCACCCAGACCATTAACATTCCAGCTCAACACTCTTATCCCCGAACCCTGACTAGTACGTGACATTTACTCTACACCACTAGCTTCTAATTGCAAAGCTGTCACCTGACGCAAAGAACAAAAACATAACAAACCCCCAAACTGTGCATGCTTTAACCCCAAAAAAAAAACTGACCCTGGACCCCCCCCCCCACCCTCCCTGCACCCATGCTTAAGGCTTACGCCCATCCCCAACTGGCAGTGTGCCTGTCGACTCTCACTCAAACTCACACTTCTAACTAAATATAGTAACGGGGAGGAGAATCGATGTACCACGCCCCTCCCCCAGCTCAATGGCAAACAGTAATTCGGTGTTTCGGAGGCACCCTCCCGCTCCCCACAGCCCGCATATGCATTTCAATACTACAGCGGGGACCGCCCCTTGAATGACCACCGCCTGAGTGACTCAATCCCACTCTCCGCTTTCACTTGGCCTCCTGTCACTCGTCCTCTCTCCCCTGACCATGGTTCTCCGACTCAGTCGAGTGGAAGCAGTCTATCCAATCCGCCGCCACTTCAGAGTTGTCAAAGAACCATGTCTTTCCCCCCGCATCCACTCTCAATTTCGCCGGGAACATCATTCCGTATCGCAAGCCCTTGTCTCGCAGTTTCTACTTTACCGGAAGGAAGCTTTGGCGTTGTTTCTGCACAAGTTGTGTAAAGTCTGGAGAGAGGCATTTTCATACCGGAGGGGTCCCCCTGCACGGGCCGCCTGCAGTATCCCATCACGGTCCCTGAAGTTCAAAACTCTTGCAATCATCGGGCGAGGGGGAGCCCCAGGCCAGGGCCTACCCCCTGGTACCCTGTGTGCCCGCTCAATTGTGAAAAATTTTCCCAGCCCCTTGGGCTTAAGATGATTGAGAATTAGATCTTCAACAAACAAATCAGGGGCCGGATTCTCCGCCTTCTCTGGGACCCCAAGGATGCACACATTGTTTCGTCTGAGCCTCCCTTCGAAATCATCCAGCTTCCTATCCACCAGGGTCCAAGATGCTTTAAGATCATGTACCTCTTGCTGAAGTTGAGTTACATCCTCCATCAAACTAGCAGTTTTAATACCCAATGTTTTAAGCTTCTCATTTGCTTTAGTGAGATCTGCCCGGATGAGGTTAACTTCTATCGTCATTGTGTCCAATTTGCTATCAAGAGCCTCCGTTTTCTGCCCCAAGGTCGCCTGTACCCCTTCGATGGCTGCCATCACATCCGACCACGTTAGGCCCATCGGCGCGTCCGAGGAGTCTCCACTCGTCAATTGGGACCTTTTCGCCTCCACTGGTGATCCCCTAGGCATAGTATACCGATCCAGCTTGTTGGACTGGACCGGCTTAGGACCTCTTGATGATCGGGCATAGGCTTATCTGTATCTCCCCTGGCCGCCATAGTCCTTGCTCCCCAATGGGATTCGCTGCTACGTCTCCTCACCGCCACGTGGGTCGGAGTTTAAGTCCGACCCACCACAAGACCCACTATCACTGCCGCCTGGAGTTGGGCCGGCCAGATGGTATCTCTCACGGGGAACAGCAATCCATAAATTGGGATCAATCCACCAGATCACCACGCAGATAGCTCATAGACTGGTCGCGGCCTCGGCAACTCAGGGGCCATTCCAAAACACATCATATGCAGGGGTGTCCACCCATGTTTGATATGACCATCAGACCCATTTAGTATTTAGTTATGGGACAGTATGAATTACCAGGAAAGGTGTTATCAGAAGTCACGGTGTCCCCTCGACACCGCTCCGGTGACAGGATATTACCTGAAGTCTGATCTGGAGGAAGAGCTGTTTTCCCTGTCCTAGAATGTCTGAAAAAGGGGGGCAATGAGCAAGTTATTCCTGCAGGAGCAGTTGGCCAGACAGGATCATGTGGGCCATGCGAAGCAACAATGTCAGAGGTAGTCAGCTCAGTCAACACAAACTCGCCCCCTTCAGAGCCTGCCGCCCAGACTGGATCATCAGCACCTCTCACTAGCGGCACCACTGCCTCCAGGCTGTCTCCACACAGTACTGGGCGAGGGGGGGTAAATGAACAGTCCCGGCACCCCCGACCCCGCCGAGCACAGCCGCTCAAATCCACGGTTCTGCACGACAATTGCAGGCCGCCAGTGAACTCACCATACCGCGGCCACCAGCAGCGACGCTCCTCGTTTCCTCCCGCACCATAGGGCACTACTCGGGATCAGTTCAACTCCGGTCCCCGCCCCCTCCACGGGACTGGAGAGCAGCGCAGGATCTCTGCCGTACCCTAGCTAGCAGGTGAACACTGTCGGCGCCGACTTTGCCCCTTTTGACTTGTCGCTTCCAGAAGGTTTATTCTCAGTATGGGTGGGGGGGAGCCGGGAGGAGCACTCTCCGTTATGACGGACTCAACCTCACTCCTGCCGCGGGCTGGCCTGATCACCCCCGTCTGTCGGCTCGATACAGATCCACAGCCCTTCATTCTCTGGCTGCACACTTCAGCTTGTCCTCTCTGCCCCCCAGCCGCCGCCACACACTCCGCTCTGCTCCCCGTCACCACCGCGGGACCGGAGACACTTATAGGACCCTCGGCCGCCGTTGGTGTCCCGCACTCAGGCCACTCAATGAGGGCTGCACCCAGCACTCGGAGGGTGGGGCGGGGGCCAGGAAGGGATCGAGCGCCCCCAACCCCGTCGGAATCAGCAGCTCCTCTGCAGCGAGCTAGTCAAGCAGTTCCCGACCGCCAGCACCGCAGCGCCTCGGTCCTACGCTCCGACTCGTCCTCTACGTCCCCTGGTCTCTGCTCAGCACTCAATACTGCTCCGGTCCCTGTCTCCACAGCGGGACTGGAGACAAGCGCAGGTCTTCCAGCCGCACCTCGGTCAGCAGGTATCAAGCCAGTATAGAAGAGGGTCTGTTCTTGTTTCCCACTCGCGGGCTGGCCTGGATACTTCCGGTCACCGGCGCCGCTGTTGTTGCACTTTGCTGCGGCCAAAGATGACACTCGGGTCCCCGGGCTCGCCCGTCCCACGGCCGCAACTCCTTCTCGGCACAACTCCGGTCCCCGTCACTGCAACGGGACCGGAGAAACGGCCAGGACCTCAGCGGGACCTCAACAAGCGGGAGGCGCACTTAACTACCAGGATAGTCTACAGGATCACTGAGCTGGGGGGAGAGCCACGCGGAGCCGAGGTCCTAAGCAGCCATCATGCTCAACGCGTAGCTCCTCCCAAGTATTGACATTTTATTGTAGGTTTGGAAGCATCTTTCCTTAAGTTTAAAGAGGGGCGTCAATGTCCTTGCTGAATCTCTGCTTCTAAACTAATATTGGTACCAAAACTTGTGATATACTATTTTACTGTTTGGAAAACAGCGTCTTTCAGATTTGTGTTACTCTCGATTATTTCGGGAACTTTGATAAAAATATTTCTTTGCGAGAAGTTTTTTAATCATTCTACAATGTAGTATATCATTTTTAGGTCTTGCCTAGCGCAGAACGCATGCGCTGCTCTAGGAGATGACCTCTTGGAATCACTCCAGCTTCTCAGCAAACTAGTGCGTGTGGCTTTTTTTTGGGCACATATTGTATTGCCCATTGCATGTGGCTTTCAAAAATGAAAGCACGCAATTGGCCAAAGGCGGGTGCATGTCCCACCTTTCCCAGTAAATGTTTAATCCCACGGCCTACAGCTGTCAGGAGCAAGCAGTGGCGCGCACTGTGCCATCTGTTCTGGGTCATATTACAAAGCTTTCGCGGCCGCGTGGGTGCGCTATTTGGTATAACTTGTCACAGTCTAGTTGTCTGGAATGAGCTGCCTCCGGGCATGGCATCTGCTCGAGCTGCCACCAGCCTTCTCTTTCCCACCAAAACTTCTGACACTCATGTGCTAATGACCGGGCCTGGTACTTCGCACGCACCTGCAAACAACATGCCCCCGTCCTTTCGCACACTGACAAGTAATGAAAATGGGGTTCCGTACGGTGGATTCTGCAGGAAACTCGGTCACAACGTTCGACAGTCACAGATACGCTTCTCAGAAAGCACAGATGCTGCCTGCCCCGGTGCCTAGACACTAGTGGTTCCTGGTTCTAATCCAGCCAGGCCTGGGAGTTTCTGGTCTGTCAATGTGCCTTCTCATCTTTGCAGTCATGATGGTGTTCTCCTTGGCTTCCCCCTGCTCATGAACGCGACAAACGATTGAATGACGAGTGAAGAAAACCTCCTCAGCACAACTTGGGGTAGGTAGCCTTTTTGTGACGGATTCCATAACAAATTCTGTGTGAAAAGGAAACGGAACAAACAAATGCTGTTCCAGCGAGCTCCTGTCATAGCTACAAACAAGTTGTTGTTTTTCCTGTTGCAGAGCAGTATGGGTCCGTGTGGAGGGGTTGGTCTGGCACCCAAGTGCTGTAATGCAATCCAGCTGTGAACACGAACAAAAGCAACATTTATGTTCCAGGAGGCGCAGAATGTTGTCTGGGATAGATGTTACTCAGTGATAGCAATCAGAGGATGAAACAAGCATTGGAAATGCAATAGATCTCAGATTTATTTGAGTTTGAGCTAATGGCATTGTAAATGGCAATGTCTTTTAGCCATGTGTTATGGAGTGTATGTATGTGGTGTGTAGTGGAATTATGTGGGTTGGATTGGAATTGTAGCAATAGTGGCATGCTGTGCTTTAGATGAATATGTTTAAAAGTAAATGCACCATACTGCGATTGCTACAATAGTTAATTGTGGATGCCTTAACAATTGATGTGTGCACTGATCGCTGGTGGTGTGTGTGCCTGTTGGAAGCGTGCACTGCCGACTGGAGGTGTGTGTGCCTGGTGGAAGCGTGCACTGACGGCTGGTGGTGTGTGTACCTGGTAAAAGCTTGCACTGACGGCTGGTGGTGTGTGTGTGTGCCTGGTGAAAGTGTGCACTGACGGCTGGTGGTGTGTGTGCCTGGTGAAAGCGTGCACTGACGGCTGGTGGTGTGTATGCCGGGTGAAAGCGTGCACTGACGTCTGGTGGTGTGTGCCTGGTGGAAGCCTGCACAGACGACTTATGGTGTCTGTGTCTGGTGAAAGTTTGCACTGACGGTGTGGTTGTGTGTGTGTGTGTGTGTGTGTGCTTTCGTGTGTGCTTGTGAGTATGTGGTGGTGAGTGTGTGTGTAAGTTTGCACAGTGTGTGTGGTGGTGAGTGTGTGGTGATGAGTGTGTGGGGTCTTATGTGTGTGTGTGTGTGTGTGGTGGACGTACTTCGAGTTTTCGTACCCTGCACACTCTCACACTGCTCACCCTGCACACACTGCTCACCCTGCACACTCACTCAGTGCTCACCCTGCACACTCACTCACTGCTCACCCTGCACACTCACACACTGCTCAACCTGCACTCTCACACACTGCTCACCCTGCACACTCACACACTGCTCACCCTGCACACTCACACACTGCGCACCCTGCACACTCACACACTGCTCACCCTACACACTCACAATGCTCACCCTACACACTCACAATGCTCACCCTACACACACACTCTGTTCACCCTGCACGCTCACACACTGCTCACCCTGCACGCTCACACACTGCTCACCCTGCATACTCACACACTGCTCAGCCTGCACGCTCAGACACTGCTCAGCCTGCACGCTCAGACACTGCTCACCCTGCACGCTCAGACACTGCTCACCCTGCACGCTCAGACACTGCTCACCCTGCACGCTCACACACTGCTCACCCTGCACACTCACACACTGCTCACCCTGCACACTCACACACTGCTCACCCTACACACTCACACACTGCTCACCCTACACGCTCACACAATCTTCAACCTGCACGCTCACACACTGCTCACCCTACACACTCACACACTGCTCACCCTACGTAATGCGAAAAGACCTAGCTCTGCCCTTTGGCCTGTGTTTTAATCGTACAGTAGATTGTGAGTAGTTGCGCTTGATTGGTTGGGGCGTCCCCTCCTTTCTGCTCCCCTCACAGAGGGCCGGCTGCCTCCATGAAGCTCCCAAGACATGTGTTCAGCTGTTCTTTGTTTTAGCTCCTGTGTGTCAGTGCACCGTGTAAGCGCACAAGCATACCCTGCTCTCACTCTGCACTCACTCTGCACTCACTGTCACTCTGCACTCACTGTCACTCTGCACTCACTGTCACTCTGCACTCACTCTGCACTCAGTCACTCTGCACTCACTCTGCACTCACAGTCACTCTTGCACTCACTCTGCACTCACTCTGCACTCACTCTGCACTCACTCTGCACTCACTCTGCACTCACTCTGCACTCACTCTGCACTCACTGTCACTCTGCACTCACTCTGCACTCACTCTGCACTCAGTCACTCTTGCACTCACTCTGCACTCACTCTGCACTCAGTCACTCTTGCACTCACTCTGCACTCAGTCACTCTCGCACTCACTCTGCACTCACTCACTCTCGCACTCACTCTGCACTCACTCACCCTCGCACTCACTCTCGCACTCACTCTGCACTCACAGTCACTCTCGCACTCACTCTGAACTCACTGTCACTCTCGCAGTGACTCTGCACTCACTGTCACTCTGCACTCACTGTCACTCTGCACTCACTGTCACTCTGCACTCACTGTCACTCTGCACTCACTGTCACTCTGCACTCACTGTCACTCTGCACTCACTGTCACTCTGCACTCACTGTCACTCTGCACTCACTGCCACTCTGCACTCACTGTCATTCTGCACTCACAGTCACTCTGCACTCAGTCACTCTCGCACTCTGCACTCAGTCACTCTAGCACTCACAGTCACTCTGGCACTCAGTCACTCTTGCACTCACTCTTCACTCACTGTCTCTCTGCACTCACTCTGCACTCACTGTCACTCTGCACTCACTCTGCACTCACTGTCACTCTGCACTCACTCTGCACTCACTGTCACTCTCGCAGTGACTCTGCACTCACTTTCACTCTGCACTCACTGTCACCCTCGCACTCACTCTGCACTCACTGTCACTCTCGCAGTGACTCTGCACTCACTGTCACTCTGCACTCACTGTCACTCTGCACTCACTGTCACTCTGCACTCACTGTCACTCTGCACTCACTGTCACTCTCTGAGGCTATCTCAGGTGGTTCAGGCGATAGTGAGCACCACTCTAATAGTTGTAGGAGATATGAAATCATCTAAATTGTTGGTTGTGTATTGCAGCTGTTTAGTTATGATAGAATTAGAAACTAGAGGTACAGTGGCTTGATATACTGAGAACGAACTCCCCGCATCCGAATTGGTGTCATAGGTTCGAGTTTGAGATCGGTGTGAAATATGCGTGTTTCCTTTTTTATATGAAAAGTCTTACAGGTGCCGAATCCTTTTTAGCATTCTCTCCTACAGATTATCTGCCATATTGACTGCAGACAAGCTTAGCCCTGCCTTTAAATAATGTGTAATAGACGATTAGCCTGTAGAGAGAGTGATCCTGATTAAATCTACAGCAGATGAGACCAGTTGGTGCATATCTAAGAACCAGCATCCTCGTTGCCGCTTTGAGATGTGGTGGAAAGATTAGCAATAGCTTTAGCTCTTGAACCGGTCATCTGTGCAAGACTGACCCGCTTTTTTAATCCCGTAGCCTACCTGTTTAGTTGTCCAGTGTGGTTGCTTGGTACACTTTATATATTATCCTCATCCCGACCTTTGATATTGGTTTCAATATCAACATTGGGTGTATTGCAATAGATCTATGTAAAGCCTTTTTTCAGATTTCTCAGCCCCAGCATTGCTGTATTAGGAGAATTGCCTCGGTCAGCCTCCTTATTTGGGTGGATAGTACGTATATTAATTAAAATAAGTTTCTAACTCACAAAAACTAATTATAATATATCTGTGTGTTTGTGTCATACAAAAACATGCAATTAAAATGTACTTGAATTTAATTAGAAAACTGTTTTTTCTTTTCAGATTGTGAACCTTATAGAAGAAACTGGACACTTCCATATCACAAACACAACCTTTGACTTTGACCTTTGCTCATTGGACAAAACGACTGTCCGTAAACTGCAGAGTTACCTGGAAACATCCGGAGTATCCTGAGGTTACACCATGCGGCTGTGACATTGAAAAACATTAAATTAAAGAACTCTGCACGCAAGGTTCAGGATGATGCACCAGTGCAAAGGGAAAGAAAGGAGCATTCCTCACCTTTACTTTTGTTTTAAAGCCGTTCTTCGTCCCCAGGTACAGGAGATGAGCAGTGGCAAGACCTGTGAGCCCCAATTACATGGAAGAGACGTTCTGGGAGCGATTGCCTGGATAGCCTTGAAAGAGAAACTTTGGTTCAGTCAATGAGTGTGTATGCTGAGTATACCCAGTGTATTTTTTACTCAGCTGGATGAAATGAATGCATGGTGACACACAACTGCCTTATTTACATACCTGATCTATTTATTATTGCATACATGTACTCTTATGGAGGCACCGGCACTCCTAGATGTTACAAGCACTTGGGACACCGGTGATAGTTCTTTGAATACCGCAATATCATGGCTTTCGCAGACTCAGAAACCCAAGCCGAGTTCAGATGTTCTTTGACGCCGGCGTCAGACTTAAGTCCCATTGCCATAATGGTGGCTTCAGGAAAATGGAGGAAGCCAGCTGGTGAGAAGCAGAACCACTTGTCCGAGTCTTTTCCCACAATCGACCCCAATGAATTCTCCTAAATTAGATCAAAACTTTCTCTTCTACTATAAATTGGTATTGAACAACCAAAATCAGGAAAATGTCACCAAATGCAATGTTGTGACTTATTCTTGCCATAGTGGATGGACCAATCGGACAAAAAGTGAACTAAGTAATGCTGTATAATGTTCTGAATCCAACTGTGTTATGTCTTCATTATTCTTTTGTCTGTTTTATTTTGTGATATTGGGACAGAGATGTTGTGCAGGCGTATCAATAAACTAATTAGTAAGCCTGCATTCTAAAGTCAGACTTTAGAAAATCAATCTCAAGTTCCTTAAAATTGACGACTTCTCGGCATTCCTTTATGGGTTTTTACCATGAAAAGAAAGGTAAACAAAGGCTCTTTGTGTATTGTCCATTGACAATTAAAAAATGTTAGGCCTGTTCAATCCAAATTGTTCTTCATTGAAAACCGTTTTTGTACATGTTGTCAAGTCTTGATTCAATGGTTCTCAAGAGACATTAAATGCACAGTAAACCACTCTTGCTTCCAGAAGGCGTTCCTGCAATACTGAAAATTAGTATGTAAGTTATGAAGGAAATATTCAGTACATCATTTCTGCTCTGCCTATTATGAAATGTTGAGAGTGCGGAGACCCTCAGTCCACAACTATCCACATTGGGATTAGTTGCTGCCCATCCAACGAATAGCTGAGCTGGTTTTGTGCAATAGAAATGGAGATTGGACACCAAGACAGTCTCTTTTGTGCTATCCTGTTTAAAGCTGTAGTAGTAACCTAATTCATGAAATTAAGTGCACGCACTAGAGCACATCTAGCAACATCCTTTTTGTGAGGATTTGACAGTCGAGGCACTCAGATCAAAGATTCAACACCTACTGGTTCTCACCTGGGTTTCTTGAGAATTATTTGTCTTGCTTGATTAGCTAATACTTGCTATAGAGGTGATATCTTCTCTTATCCCTCTACAACTCCATTCAGTGCATATATGTCCGGACTAGCAATGTAAGTTACTTGTTGTTTTTGGTGTGCTAAGGGAGTTTAAATGTATGTAGTGTTTAGCTGTTTTCTTTAGAGCCTAATCCGAATTGAATTTGCAGACTCCCAGTGCAAAATTTGTATATATTTCTTTACGTCCAAAGAAATTACTTGTTTCTTTTTTAATGTAGTTTAAGCATGGAAGCCCTCAAATGGCTTCCAGAACAAGTGTACTTTCAGTAATGTTATGACTCTGAACGACGATTGGCATGAAACATACTTGAAACTTTACCTTGTTTAGTCCTCTTCTCAATGTGCAATTATTGTCAAGCTAAACATCTCCAGATTGCGTTCTGACGTTGGACGGTGACTGTGAAGATGTGTTTGTTTTGGTGTTCTTGTTGTGTTACTGTTCTTTTGGATGTGTTTCTAAATTCGTCTTGGACAGTTTATGTAGATACAACGCGGTCCTTCTGAATCTGGGTTCATGTGTATTGCAGGTTGATCGAGCATAACCCTGTTTTCTAAGACATTTTTGTGGGAACGCGCATGATTTTGTATAGAGACTGAAAAATTACAAGTTGGAATGTTTTCTATGACTTATAAAGTGCAAGGGCTTATTGAATGAATGGCTTTGTACAAAAGGACTGAAAATGCGATCTCCAAAAAGGCATTGGCCGCTATGTTTGTGGCTGTCAGAAATGACAAAAATGTGATCCATAAATCGTAGGTACAGGAGCGCACCATCTCTTGTGCAGATGACAAATAAATAGCCCATCTCATGTTGCTTATTCACGGGCCTCTTGGAAGGCCGAGGACAGGTACATTTGTAGGCTGTATTCTTTTAGGACCTTTGAGGTTCACTGCAAAATTTAGGTTAAAATGAGTCACTACACATTGCACTCACATTAAAATAAGTTTTAAATTACCTTATTTCCTCAGATTTTGTATGCCTAAACAAAATAAATCTTTTTGCAATTATGATCATGTTACTTACTGGGTCTCTTTTGACATTGCACGTTTAATGTATTCTTTCTTTAGAATAGTACTTGACTGTTACCGCAAATTAACCTTACCACAGTTATCCCTTGTATCCCCCTTGATTCAACCACAGAAATGTTCAACGTTTTATATGTTGTAATCCGTTTTAGGGTCATGATTATAAAGGAAGAGTCTGCAAAAGGTAAAAAGACACGACAAATTTTACATCGTTTCTGAGAGATGCTGCTGAAAATGGATGCTTAGTCTACTGAGAGCATATATGAGAGAAAAGCAAGCATATGGAGAAGTTGTACTGTTTTTAGGTTTCGACTACAGCAATGCTTTAGCAATGTTTGCTTATCGAGATTATAGTACGGCTTTGAAAAGTCTACCCAAAACTGCGGATCGGGTACAGTTCATGTGAGCCAGGGGCGTGCACATTGCCAGCCACATCGCACACCCACACCATTTGTCTGAGCCTCGGTATCAGACTTCAAAGGAAGCCGCTCCCCCGCCACCCAATGCCGCTCCCCCACCACGCAATGCAGGGAGCTTGTTTTTTAGGTCTCGCACAGAGACCTATTGGGGTGAAACCAGAAAGTTAAACCATGCGGATTGCGAGTGCGGATTTCCAACAGTTCACGTGAAATTACGTGACCCCAAGCACGCGCATTTCCCCACATCAAAGCCTCAGCCTCCCTCCCACAGGCTTCCCCAGCGCGCTTGCCATAATTGCATCAGACCCGACCTTACCATTTGCTCCTGTGCTTCCCCGCCCACTGCTTCACACTTGTCTTGAAGGCCACAGGCATCTGTTGCTTCCAGCATGCTCTCGGCCTCAGGAGTTTCTCCTCCCCCGCCCCCTGCATCACACTTTTCACGGCCGCCAGGCCGTGTTCCGCATTTCTCCTCCCCCCTCCCCACTATCATTCTGCTATGCAGATCCGGATGCCCACTCCGCCCACCTTGGAACTGACATCACGAAAACTAAAAACTGTAAATATATGACCAAGTTTGTTCAAACTTGTGTTATGCTACGTCTGCCATTCGATTTAAACACGTTCTTTTTCTGCAAATAACTTTATTTCTCGTCATCACACGTTTGTATTGATTCATTGTACACCGTCTCTTTGAAGGTAATTACTGCTGCATATTGCCTTCTTTTTTCCCCATGCTCCGGCCTGAATCTTTTTACTGCTTCTCACTGTTTGTGATTTTTGCTGCACATTACTTTCCCCGCTGTTGAATATGATTAATGCCGCATCTAGCCTCCCTCCTTGCGCACATATTCTTCATTGCGCCCCTTCCACCCCATGAACTCCCTCTCCAGCATGCCTACACTCAGACGTGCACGCTGCCCAGTCATCCCATCTCCTGCCTGTATCTTTTTCCCTCGGTTCGGTCTGTTCTTTGCCTGTTCGCGCGCTGCCGGTTTGTAAACCCCTTACCGCCAGCATGTGTGTGTGCCTCTCATTAACTTTAAGCCTGTCTCTTTTTGCTCTTGTATGACTACATGCCTCGCTCCAAACTCTTCCTCCCTCCCTCACGCTCTCTCTCACTCTTTATGCGTGCTTCTCTCCATACCTGTCTTTCGTATCTATGCCTGTCAGTGTTCACCCTCCCACAAGCATGCCCTTCCCATTCTTCTCTTCCCTGCTGGCTCAATTTCTCACCCTATCTGACCCCCACACCCGCTTCAGGCCATCCCTCGTGCCTCTCCTCCGGTCTGTCCCTGCCCTTTCTGTGACTGTCATGGCTCACCTCCCCGTCTGTCCCTCCCACCCCTGCTTACCAGGGTTTCTTTCACTCTAGGTTTGCATGCGCCATCCCTGTCTGTGGCCTTTCCTTCATGCATTCCGTTTATGTATATTTTGTTAGCCCCCCACCACCGCCAGCCTGTCACCTTTGCTGTCCGTTTTTCTTTTCTGACTGGCTTTATCTCATCTGTCTCTCTTCTTATTTGCCTTTGTCTCATGGGAACTGCCGATATCAGCCCTCACTGTCTCTCTCTCACTGTGTCTGTCTACTACCTTATACCTTCCTCTACATGCCCCCTACCTACCACGTTCCTCCATTTTCTGCTGGCCTCTTCTCCTCTCCTTGCTCTACCTGCAAAAACTCGTTGTAGGCAAACACAGGGTATCTTTCACTTTGTACCTGTCTCTCTACACTCTGCCTATTTCCTTCTCCATCCCAAGCAGGTTTCCTCTCCCTTTATTCCTCTCTCACTTCTCTCTAACACTTCCTTTTTGCTCTACTTTTTTTCCCTGCTTATCTCGTGTCACTCATCTGTGCTTGTTTCTCTTCTCTTCTCTCACTGCCTGTTTCTGTCTCCCCCCGTCTCCTTGTTATGTTTTATGTTTCATTCCACGCTTAGTAAATACAAGTGGAGACTGTGGAAGCGCCCCTCTGGGTACCCCAGCATTACTCAGCGCCACTCCAGCATCACTCAGCACCACCACATCATCACTCAGCGCTACCCCAGCATCCCTCAGCATCACTCAGCACCATCACAGCAACATTCAGCACCACCACAGCACCACTCAGAAGCACCACTCAGCACCACCACAGCATCACTCAGCACCACCACATTATCACTCAGCACCACCACAGCATAACTCAGCACCACCACAGCATAACTCAGCACCACTCAGCGCCACCACAGCATCACTCAGTACCACCACAGCACCATTCAGCACCACTCAGAACCACCACAGCACCACTCAGCACCACCACAGCACCACTCAGCACCACCACAGCATCACTCAGCGCCACCACAGCATCACTCAGCACCACCACAGCACCACTCAGCCGCACCACAGCACCACTCAGCCCCACCACAGCACCCCTCAGCCCCATCACAGCACCACTCAGCGCCACCACAGCACCACTCAGCGCCACCACAGCACCACCAGAGCGTCACTCAGCACCACCAGAGCGTCACTCAGCACCACCAGAGCGTCACTCAGCACCACCCCAGCACCACTCAGCACCACCACATTATCACTCAGCACCACCACAGCATAACTCAGCACCACCACAGCACCACTCAGCACCACCACATTATCACTCAGCACTACCACAGCATAACTCAGCACCACTCAGCACCACCACCACAGCATCACTCAGCACCACCACAGCACCACTCAGAGGGACCACTCAGTGCCACCACAGCATCACTCAGCACCACCACATTATCACTCAGCGCCGTTAAACCATTACGGGTAGAGGTCGCGCTATATAAACTTAATAAATAAATAAAAATAAAATAAACTCAGCACCACCACAGCATCACTCAGCGCCACCCCAGCACCACTCTGCGCCACCCCAGCATCACTCTGCGCCACCCCAGCATCACTCTGCGCCACCCCAGCATCACTCAGCGCCACCCCAGCATCACTCAGCGCCACCCCAGCATCACTCAGCGCCACCCCAGCACCACTCAGCGCCACCACAGCACCACTCAGCACCACCAGAGCGTCGCTCAGCCCCACCCCAGCACCACCACATTATCACTCAGCACCACCACAGCACCACTCAGCACCACCACAGCACATCCACAGCACCACTCAGCACCACCACATTATCACTCAGCACTACCACAGCATAACTCAGCACCACCGCAGCATCACTGGACACTACCACAGCATCACTGGGCACCACCACAGCATCACTTGGCACCACCACAGCACCACTCAGCACCGCCACAGCACCACTCAGCACCACCACTCAGTGCCACCACAGCATCACTCAGCACCACCACAGCACCACTCTGCGCCACCCCAGCACCACTCGGCGCCACCCCAGCACCACTCGGCGCCACCCCAGCACCACTCGGCGCCACCCCAGCACCACTCGGCGGCACCCCAGCACCACTCGGCGGCACCCCAGCACCACTCGGCGGCACCCCAGCACCACTCGGCGGCACCCCAGCACCACTCGGCGGCACCCCAGCACCACTCGGCGCCACCCCAGCACCACTCGGCGCCACCCCAGCACCACTCGGCGCCACCCCAGCACCACTCGGCGCCACCCCAGCACCACTCGGCGGCACCCCAGCACCACTCGGCGGCACCCCAGCACCACTCGGCGCCACCCCAGCACCACTCGGCACCACCCCAGCATCACTCGGCACCGCCCCAGCATCACTCGGCACCGCCCCAGCATCACTCGGCACCGCCCCAGCATCACTCGGCACCGCCCCAGCATCACTCGGCACCGCCCCAGCATCACTCGGCACCGCCCCAGCATCACTCGGCACCGCCCCAGCATCACTCGGCACCGCCCCAGCATCACTCGGCACCGCCCCAGCATCACTCGGCACCGCCCCAGCATCACTCGGCACCGCCCCAGCATCACTCGGCACCGCCCCAGCATCACTCGGCACCGCCCCAGCATCACTCTGCACCGCCCCAGCATCACTCTGCACCGCCCCAGCATCACTCTGCACCGCCCCAGCATCACTCTGCACCGCCCCAGCATCACTCTGCACCGCCCCAGCATCACTCTGCACCGCCCCAGCATCACTCTGCACCGCCCCAGCATCACTCTGCACCGCCCCAGCATCACTCGGCACCGCCCCAGCATCACTCGGCACCGCCCCAGCATCACTCGGCACCGCCCCAGCATCACTCGGCACCGCCCCAGCATCACTCGGCACCGCCCCAGCATCACTCGGCACCGCCCCAGCATCACTCGGCACCGCCCCAGCATCACTCGGCACCGCCCCAGCATCACTCGGCACCGCCCCAGCATCACTCGGCACCGCCCCAGCATCACTCTGCACCACCCCAGCATCACTCTGCACCACCCCAGCATCACTCTGCACCACCACATTATCACTCAGCACCACTCCGCACCAACACAGCACCACCACATTATCACTCAGCCCCACCACATTATCACTCAGCACCACTCAGCACCAACACAGCACCACCACATTATCACTCAGCCCCACCACATTATCACTCAGCCCCACCACATTATCACTCAGCCCCACCACATTATCACTCAGCCCCACCACATTATCACTCAGCCCCACCACATTATCACTCAGCCCCACCACATTATCACTCAGCCCCACCACATTATCACTCAGCCCCACCACCACAGCACCACTACCACAGCACCACTCAGCAGCACCACTCAGCACCACCACAGCACAAATCAACACCACCACGGCTTCACTCAGCAGCACTCAGCACCACCACAGCACAAATCAACACCAGCACGGCTTCACTCAGCAGCACCACTCAGCACCACCACAGGTTATAGGTGTCAAATTTGCGAAAGTTATAACTATTGGCATTGTAAATGGCAAAGCTATTAATTTAGTTATTTTCAAAACCAACACATACATAAAAAAATTGTCCTTTACAAGACCAATAAAAGCTCAAACTTTCCTAATGCGAGACCTATTGCATTGCAAATGCTTGTCTCCTCATTATTACTGTTTTGCCTACTGTCTTTTTTTTTTTATTCCATTTCCACACAATGCCGAGAGCTTGTTTTTCTCCTTATTACTGTTTTGCCTACTGTCTCGTTTTTTTAAATTTCATTTTGCGACGCTAGGAACACACGTGCACAGACACGCAGCTCATAGAGGGCCCTCTTGCTAGTCTTTGTCCTCTCTACACACTCGCACCATAAGTGTTTGCCAGACATCGCGAGACAGTGCGCATCACACAGTCATTAGATGGCAGACAATGTTCACAATCGAAAACCGTACCTTAGCCTTGTGCAATCCTAGATGTTTACAGAATACCACAAATAATAAGGAATTTGCTGTCTTTTTCAGGAAACCGCCAAATTTAATCAAGACTGCTATACGAGTACATCAGAGGTTTCATCCACAGCAATAAATCATCGACCTCTCTCTGCTTCTTTAGTGAATTCATCTTTTGTTCAAAAGCCATGTAACCAACAAAAAGGCCCTACCAGCTTGATGTCAGCTGACTCACCTGCATAAAATGTACCCTTTCTTACCTCTAGGCAGGCTTCACACAAGTATTGAGGCACCTGTGTTCTTTAATGCATGCGTTTTATAATGGCCTACCGAAATTCATCCTCAATTCACTCCTGACTGACTTTTTTTAACCGCTGACCGCCAAATCACCTGCTATGTTCAGTTCATAAAACTTTTATTCGGTTACATCTTAGCGAAACCATAAAAAGTACAAAGATAAAACACTACAGTGCATATAAAAATCACAGTGTCGAGGTACATTTAAAAACAGTTGTCTTTTAAGTCCATTGCTAACAATAATTCATTGACAAACTGAACAGAAAATAAAATAAACTGGATCACTCAAGAATTACAGCGAATTTTTAGACATGATTTTAGAAGACAAGCTACGCACTTAGTGTATTGAGAATCCAAAAACTGCAGAGCCAGATAAGCGGGCCGACATGTTCTCAGGCCCATTTTTCGCAGTAAGGGAATAATCCAGCGCTTGCGAGAGAGCTCACAGTATCTACAGAACAGTATTACATGCATCGTAGACTGGGATGATATGCCATCACAAGGGCATTTCGTTGGATTGAGTGACAAGTCCTGCTTTTTAGGTCGAGGTATATCCGGTTTGCCGAAGGCAAAACCGGATGTACAGAGATCTTATGTTGTATAGTAGGGCAGTTTAGACCCGCCTCTCAGCTCCGTTCGCTTCCATTGGCTGGCTTCCTAAACAGAGGCCAGCCATTGGAAGAGAAGGGAGTCACTCAAAACAAGCCCCGTCTTTTTCAGATTTGGGGGCGTAAGTTTTGCTGTTCTTTAGCTCGTGACGTCGTCCGTCACTCAGGACAGCAAAACACGCCCCCAAATCCGAAAAATTTCGGAAGCTCTGAGGCAGCCATTGTTGCCCAGCCGGCGCCGAGTAAGGTGATGTTGCCGCTTTCCACCCACACTAGAGCCGCTTCCTCTGCTCTGAGGAGGACACGGGCAGTCAGGTAAGTTTTCTTTTTTTAAAAATGTATTTTTTAAACAGTCCCGTCCCCCCCCCGCGTCAGTCCCGTCCCCCCCGCGTCAGTCCCGTCCCCCCTCCCCGTCAGTCCCGTCCCCCCCTCCCCGTCAGTTCCGTCCCCCCCCCCCGCGTGTCCCGTCCCCTTGCGCGTGTCTTGTTTAAATACTTTTTTTAAATATGTTGTCCTTCCTTGTTTGAGGCTAGGCTGGGAGTGAAACAGAAAATCGTATTAGTTTTGATGAAGGAGGAAGCCGTTACTCTCAAGCGGACAGACGCCAGATGTAATTATTCTGAATCTGAGTTCGCTGCTGCCTGTTTTCTTTTTTGCCACCCGAAGCCCCTTTGAATATAAGGGGGGCGGGGCCCTGGGGTAGTTGGGGCGGGAGGGCCGGCGTTGACGGCTAATGCAGAGCAGTGAAGGTTGCTTTCTGCTCTCGGTGTGGAGGCAAAGGACTAGCGCCAACACACACGCATTCATCAGCGGCTGGGTGTGATTTAAAAAAAATGTATCCTTTATTTTCTGTACAGTGTTTTCATACATGCAATTGAGAGCAGAGGTGAGGGCGCAGGCTTAATTTAGGTCCATAAAATACCGGGGCGGGGAAACAAAATGTTCCTTTCATGACCTTTTGAGTCAATATGGCAAGTTCATGAAAGACGTCGGAGAATTCAGCGGAACCCGAGTCTGAGGGTGAGAGACGTGAAGAGAGTTTATATCTGGGAATCCGGGAGCGAGGCACGCCGTCAGAATCACTTTTCGCCCTGGACGTGGTGCTTTTTAGCCCCCTTGGGGATTCTGTAAAAGAAAACTGAGCGATATACTTATCTGGTGAATGAATCAGAAGCCGTGTGCTCCTGCCACTTAATGAAGGTTTACATCTGAATCTGCAGATGCATACCCGACAAGCGGACAACTGGTACGACATCTCCGGGGTGTCTGCGGGACCCTGAGCGGATCTGTCTCCTCTGGCACCTCTAGCGCTATATGAGGCGAGGCGGCACCCAGCTTTCGCTAATACTGCTCTCTTCTCTGCCCAGCAGTCCTTCTATCTGCCCCTACTTCTCGTTTTCCTCATTCTCTCCTTAGCTACCTCTTTTCTTCATTCCCCCATGTTTCATCTTCTGCCCACTTCTTGCATTTCCTCCCTCTCTCTTTTCGTTCCGTTCCTACTTGTCCCCCTCTTTCTTCCCTCTCCCCTTCTTTCTCTCCCTTCCTTCTACTTTACGGTATTTCTCTTCCTTCCCTTCTCTCTCTGAATACTCCTGTTCTTTGTTATCTTCACCAGACACAGCTGAGACACAAGCGGTCCTGTGTCTTGCTGGATTCAGCCATTCATCCTTCTGAGGCCAATAGAATCAGCATACTGGGCTGGCTGATAGAGTGGCACATTGCCAGCCCATCCACCATTCCTTGTTACGTAATTATTTTGTAGACTACTTTCTTGAATCGTAATCTACTTGTATCGGGGATGGAGTTACCATTCCGTTTGTTAGCCCCGGTGTGGATTAGGACCAATGAAATTCTACTGACGCCACAGCACGTGGTACGCCTTGTTGTCCGACTCGTTTACTGGAACATTGTAGACCGCTACCTGATAAACTTTGAGCTCCGTGACAGATTGGAGTCTCGGAAGTGAGGGAGACGGGCATGTCCTCTCAGTTGTGGTCCCTCCCTCGCTAGGTCCTCTCCACGCCTCTAGTCCTTACACCCGGTCTACGTCACTTCCGCCGTAAACAGACTTGGCTCTGCGTGGAACAAGGAAGAGAAAGAAGGTTGTTGTACAACAGTCTGGCTGTGTAACTGTGGCTTACCTGAGTAGCAGGTACTGTGCGAATGTGAGCGATGCGTCTAGTCTGACCCCGCTTGGTGTGATTTTTTATTTCTCTCCAAATTCAAGATCATTGGGCATGTCTGAGACAGGAGTATAATGCCCCTCTGGGCTAGCGGGGGAATACTGCTTTGCCTTTTCAAAAGGACGGATCACGGGTTGCCCCTTATGCTTGCCTTTGCTACTCTCCAGGACATGCTACTGTTAAGAGAATATACCACTACGCTTGGTGCAATGGATGGAGGCAGGCTTCCAGCAGCTAGAACCCAGAGGTGATAAGCTCCGATGGAATTTCAAAGGAGAATGTGAACGGATAAAACCTTGCAGCATGATTTAATGTGATTATGAGTCTGAGTAAAACAGTATTGTTCTGAAGGAGCTGATTAGTACAACGTATTTAATGCTCCTCAGCCGTGTCAACCTCGGCCTAAAATGAACTTCTTGGCGGTCACGCTAAGCCAACGCCGGCGACTCCGCAACCAAAGTAAATATTCATATGATAACGGAAAAGATTGCACTAATCAGGTACCCCTAGTGATATTCTATTTGTGCTCGCTAGGCTTCTTCCAGGAGTCGCAGCCCTCTCTTGTCAGTTGTCGCTCCGTTGAGAACTTAATTTTATCACTTGTGTGCCTTCAGCAAACCGTTTTTTTTTTTTTGCACATTCCTTATTATATTATATCGTACTCCCTTTCTTTTCGAGGGATACCTTCTGAGAAAACACCTATGGTTTTCTAGGGATTTCCTAGCTGTGTGGGCTGTGAGAGCTGTGTGGGCTGTGAGAGCTGTGTGCTGTGTGTGTGTGTAGTCTGTGTGTGTGTGTAGTCTGTGTGTGCGTGTAGTCTGTGTGTGCGTGTAGTCTGTGTGTAGTGTGTGTGTGGGTGGCTTTGTGTGTGTTGCTCTGTGTGGGCGTAAATGCAATAGGTCATGCATTTGCGAGCTATTAAGCTATTGGCATTGTAAATGAAAATGCCATTTATTTAACGATTCAACTATTGGCAATGTAAATGACAATGCCATTTATTCATGATTAAAAAAAAGTAATGGGCAATGCCAATAGCTCTACATTTAATAATGCCGAGACCATTGCATTGTAAATGCTTGTTTGGAAATGAAACTAGGCGAGAGAAAGAATTGAATCGGAACCTAGTCAATACATATTTTTCATAAGTAGTTAGATGGACTGTTGGGTATGGTTGAATACCCGGAGCAGTCTTAACTGATAGGATCTGTACGTTTGAGGGTTTGCTTATTTCTTGAGAAAGACGTAGTTCCCTAAAATGGGTTAAGCATAGTTTTTTCAGGTCTTTCCTGGTAAAATCTTTCATCGTGGAAGGTTCTAAAAACATAAGAAATACAGTCCAAATCCTTGAAAAAATTGGACACGTACAGAAGCCATGGGATTTTACTCCAATTTGCCAGGGCCAAACAATCGGTTATCAGTGAGCGGGTTAGATGGCATTGTGTTTTGGTCCAGATACGGTGCCACAACAAAATCGGCTGGCATCTAATATCTATTAGATAGTCAATACCCAGCTCGATGTGGCAACCGTATGTTGGAGCACTTTGAGGTACTGCCAGTAAATATTTAAAAAACCCATTCTCAACCGTTTGAAGGGTGTCAATGGGAGCGTAACCCCAAACCCCTGCACCGTAGGTTGCTACGCTATGACATTTTGCGTGATAAATTTTTAGCAACTCCACTGGAGCGGGCTTACCCAGCTTCCTCGAAAAGGAAACTAGAGCTGAGGTCGCTCTCTGAAAGAGTAGCTTTTTGCTAACCAGGGCTTGTTTCCAACATAATCTATCGTCCACTAAAATTCCTAGGTAGGGATATTCCCTGGTACGTTCCAACCTAACTTTATCGATGAAAACTGGTTTAAGTTTCTTCGCCCTGGAACCAATATGCATAACATAGGTTTTGTTTTTATTCACTTTTAGGCCAAAGGAGAGCATACATTGACAATATTTATTTAATCGTCTTTGTAGCTGATTTAAGGTTCTGGCTAGAATTACGGAGTCATCCGCGTATAATAACGGGGGAATAGGGCGGTAATTGATAGATGGAAGGTCCTGGCTCCCTTCGAGCATGCTATGTAAAATTCAACATCCCCATTTTTGGAGATTGGCACTGGCTCCCTGTGCCAGCCCAAGTTTACTTTGAACCTACTTTGGCATCGACAAAGGTCATCAAAACTCTCAAGCCAGATTGTTTTTCCCAGGAGCTTGCACGCCCAGCTGTCCAGAGAACATTTTCCCCCTACACATGCAGCAGCTGCCCTAAGGGAGTGCAACTTGCCTATACACTCATATCAATCCTTCCATGATCACTCAGAACGACATAAATGAGTTGTAATTGTAAAGTCCTTAACGCTAGCAAAACAGTATAACGTTGTGTCCCTTTACGTATGTATTATGAACTATTGAATTGTAATCTTGCAATAATATCGTATTCATTTGGCTTATGTAAAGGTTCCATCCGTACCATGTACAGCTCACCTTTCTATACACCATTTCTCTGTACATCTCTCTGCTGCCCCGTAGGGATAGGATCATTTTTTTTTTTTAAAACTTAAAATAGAAAAAAACACTGGCAAAGACCATACATTTCATCTTGTGGGTTACTGGCTTTGGCAGTACTCTGCCTTTGCTGCACAACATCGGCAAAACAAAAAAAGAAGAAAAAAAGGCACAATGATTAAGCAGCTGTTACTTGACCCATCATTCCGTGCGCATGCGTCACCACAGATGAAGCGCACAATTTTCATTTTTCAAATTGACCGTGGTAGACGCTATTTGCGTTGAGTGTTGCCTTTCTGTAACAGCGCTTGTAGAGTGGAGGTACACATTGCATTTTCGTCCAGGGAATTTACCGTCCAAGTGAGCACAACCTCGTCCTTGTTCCCATTCAATGTTAGTTGAGGGAAATCCCGAAAAGATCAGCGTTAAGGGGTTTTATCTACTCTGTGGTAGGATTCTATGTCATCTGCCTCGACCTTGTAAGGAAAATTCTTTTACCGGTTTCTCACTTACCAGTTTATCTGAAAACTGAATGCACTCATTACCTCGACTTGGCAACATATAGCGCTTGCAAAACACTGCAGATGTAACTATTTTGGTGGCAAGTGCTCCTTAAGTATAATAAATAACAGTTTAGAGTACGCTGGATCCTTCAGAACACACCTTTCGAATGAAATAAGACAGTCGTCAATGCGACTAGACTGCTGTTTGTGGTCAATAGCAAGTGATTTTATATTTTGTACACCTGTCCCTTTTGTAGCTCTGCCAACTTGTTTTCAGCCTTTTTGGTGTGAGGAACGCCCTCGACAGCGATTTTCTCGTTTAACGTGCACTGTAAGGCCTATTGTTATTACTTAAAGTGACCTATGCAGACAAGACAGGAATTTATAGGACAGGTTCAAGCAAGTAGATGTTGGGATACCATGCAGCATTCGTCATCTCATGACGTGCTAATGAGCGTGAGCAAGCTGTATACTGGCCTGAATATATCCGATGTAGGAAGCATACACAAACAACCTCATACTTTTCCATACCCTGTCTAAGCCTAAACCCGTTCGAAGGTTGAGTGTTTAAACATTCCATGTAAGTGAAAATCAGTTTATTTTCGATTGCAGCAAAGCCGCAGAGTACATGGTCATATTTCTTGGTACTATGTAATGTTAAAATTATTTGAAATCATGTAGCAGTCTAGTTTGTCCATCCTAGCTAACCAATGACCAATGCATAGGCTGTATATTATTTGCAACACAAGAATAGTAAATGGAATATCAAATCAGAGTGGGAAGTCCAAATGAAAAAGTTCTTGCATCTACGCAAAAACACTTTGAAACTCTGTGTCCCAGAAACGAGCACTGGGCAGAAATGGTACATTTAGTCTGGTAAAGAACTTGGATGCCATATCCTTGTATTGTATTGCAGCGTTTAAATAGCGTTTACTGCTACTTTGTGCGGCACTGAAGCGCTTGCCTACATGGGTAGCATGCTACACCTTTAGGAGTGAGTGGTTGTAAGGATGTTGTCTTTGTTTTGTATCCTATGTGGCAAGTGTTTCCATCATGTTGTGCGTAATGACCACGAGGCGGGGTTTACATGTTATGCGATGCAACACGTAGCAGTGTGGTGGATGAGGACGTGCGAGACAGACGCACAGTTTGCGAACAAAGCGATACCAAAGGGGATGATGGACTTAGCGTTTGAGCAAATCAAACACTCACCCCCAGTCAACTGATCTGGGTTTAATCCATCATCATTCTTCAGCTCACTCCACGACCCCAGTACAGCCCGAACTGCCAAGCCATGTCTTCCCTGGACTGGAAACAAGCATCCTGGAACCGGTTTCGGGTTCATAACCCTCATCAGCCAGGCTATCTTGAATCCATCATCCCCTTTGGTATCGCTTTGTTTGGCCTAAGTTGGCAGGGTATGCCCAGACTTGGGTTCCTTGCTCACTATACCACTGGATTCAAGATAGCCTGGCTGATGAGGATTATGAACCCGAAACCGGTCCCAGGATGCTTGTTTCCGGTCCAGGGAAGACATGGCTTGGCAGTTCGAGCTGCACTGTTCCCATGAGGCACAGGGTCAGACTGATTTGCATATGGCCATGTCTGAACTGGGGGGGTGGAGTGAGCTAAAGAATGGTGATGGATTAAACCCAGATTAGTTGACTGGGGGTGAGTGTTTTATTTGCTCAAACGCTCTGTCCCACTAATATAATTCAGCAGATTAGGAATAAAAAAGGGTGAGCTTGTGGTATTCCCTGCGGGCATTAGGGAGGTATTCTGTCTGTTTTATCAGAATCTCTACCCAGAGGAGTGCTTTGCATGTATGGAGGCTCTGCACCAATTTATTGGAGAGCATTTCCATCAGATGCTGAATCCCATTCTGCAGGCTAGATTAGAAGAGCACATAAAACTACACTGTCTGAGGTAGAAATAGCTAATAGTTCCTTAGCTAAAAGCAAGAACTTCTTTAGAATTCTATGTGATGTTCTCACACATTCTGGCCACGGTCCTTCAGGATCTTTTAAATGTTCTTAATGTGCTGGATCAGGTCCCGGGAAGAGCCTAATATTATCTTTCTCAAAAAGGGGAAGGTTCCTCCCCCATGTGGCTTGTACCGTCCTGTCTCTTTAAATAACACGGATTCTAAAATGTATACTCTCATGCTGGCCAATTGGCTATCCACAGTAATCTCAAGGCTGCTGGATCTACACCAGAATGGTTTCATTCCTGGATGTGACACAATTTCACATGTCAATACAGCCATTACAGCTGTGGAGGTTGCCACTGTGGATGCACGGTCATAGAGTCTGTGGGACATGGCCCTCGCTTTATATCTAGAGTCTGTCAATTCTATGTTTGTCTGAAAGCAAGAATCCGCTACTCAGTATCTCTATCACATCCTATTGAGATCTCTCGACGTACCAGACAGGGCTGTCCCCTATCCCAGCAGCTATTTGCATTATATATCGAACCATATATTCAGGCTCTTAAAGAGGTGGAGGATATCAGTCCACTGCACATACATCGATTTTAGGCGAAAGTTTTAGCTTATGCAGATGATGTGGCAGTGCTAACTCCTAATTCCATCACAGCCTTCAGGGCAGTTGAGGCGGACGAGCTGGCATTTCTTGAAGTCTCAGGCTACAGCCTTACTCTCGACAAAACACAGGTCCTTTCTAATATTATCCCTCCTGCCCATAATAAGAGATGGGTACATTCGGTCACTTATTTGTGAGTTTAACTGACACTATGTATGAAAGATGTTATCAAATTATGGGTAACTCTTCTAAAAGTCTTTGTCTTTAATCATTGGACTGTTAACATCGCAAACTGATTAGTGGGTTCTAATCGTATTAAAATAATTATACCCCCCAGGTACTTGTATATTTTACGATGCATTCCTCTCGTTCTTGCCATGTTTTTTTTCTTTAATTTTAATAAGATTGAGGCATGCTGGCGGAACTGTATCTGGAGCTATAAGAAACCCTGCTGTAAGCTTTCATGCTTTTGCCGCTTGTCCAGTCCAGTGTAATTACTGGGTCTTTTTTTGGTGGGAAATTAACATTATTTCACACCTTGCTGTTGGGTGGGATCTGAAATGAATTATGTTGAGGGCATTCACCGGTTACTCCTGAAAATGTTTAGGCCCTATATTTTTTCTCTCTGGCCAGGCTTGAACTGGCTCATTTCTGGCTTGCAAGTGCAGCCCCAAGTCCCTGGGTATGGTGGCATTGATTTTTGAATACATGTTACTTGAAAATGTCTTTGTTAGATAATGATATTAGTAGAAGAAGGCTGAAAAAGATCTGGGATTCAGTTTTGGATAAGTGAGATGGTGGCTGGCCATGACAACATGTATCGCCTGTGATGTTCTTTTTAAAACGCTTTTGGTATTGTAATTATTATGATTGCTTTTGGTATATTATTTGCACACCCGTAATTTCTACTGGTAAGCTGCCTTTTAGTTATTTTGTGGGATTTTTTATGTATGGATTATGTTTTCCACACAAAAAAATAAATAACTCTTCAAGATGTAATAACGTATAACCTACCCTAGACTTGCCCTAAACTACCACATTCCCATGCACCCAGCACACAGTAAGTGTCTCAAGTTTGTTCTGAGAAGGACTTGTCAATTCAAAAGGCTTTCCTTCAAGATAAAGTATATTCCAAAAGAGTTCTCAAAATATCTGTTGTGGTGACATCCTGCAATCATTGATCGCTAATGCTAGACGTCATATGGTGGTTATACAGGAATGGCTTTGGAGCTAATGGTCATAGGTGTAGGTGGTATGGGAGGGAGTAGTGGTTGCAAAAGGATTCAGAATTTACTAATGGTAGAGAGAGAGCAATAAAAGGGATGGACTTTCATGGCACAAGTCCCCAAGGGCTTGATGACCACAAACTCATCAAACCGCACTGGGGAGCATATTTCAGAAACCTGAATATTGAGTTACTGATCTCCACAGGTTGCATTGATACATTGATACATTGTTTTTTTTTTTTTTTTACTTTTGAACATTATACAGATTATACTTTTGCTCCATTTCTGTCGAGACCCCCCCCCGGCACCTTCTCGCAGCACTAGCACTAGTTCCCTTTCAAGTTTACAGACAATAGACTGAAAGGAAAATAAAATAAGATCTGAGAGAAAGAAGACAAGCGGAAAAAGAAATAAAAATAACCAAAAAAGAAAAAGAAAAGAAAAGAAAGAAGGGAGAACAGCAACCATTTCCTAATAAAAAATTGCTACCTAAAATTCCAATGTAGTTAGAAGAAAAAAAAATTAGTTTTTGCCAGCATGCGGCTTAATTCAGCCTTGTGTACCATCTGCCCATTTCTCTAACTGTTCCCAGAGGGCGAGACCCTTCTTTCTGGCCCTTTTCCCTTTTTTTGCATAAATTGCCTTTTCCAGTTTATAAGTCGCCAGCAATCTGGCCTGCCACTGTGTAAATGAGGGAGGGTTAGGGTCTTTCCAGTGTGCTGCAATGCAAATTCTGTAAATAGTCATCGCTACAAAGATAAATGGACTCTGGCCTTGTACTTCCATCGTAACCTAACAGTAATTCGGCTGGTGTAAGTTGTATCCCTTGCTCTAAAACCGCCCCTACAAAGAGTTGAATTTGCTGAATGAGTGGATTAAGTTTTGTGCAGGTGGCAAACATATGAGTATAATCTGCAGAGTATTCTTGGCATCGAGGACAAACAGTCCCCGCCCCATTCCCCCACTTGGCTATCCTGCCCGGTGTAATGTATAGAAAAAAAGCAGTTTTATAAAACTGTGCCTGCAGTTTAGTGGAAAGTAAAAACTTTTGGGACAAAACCAGAGCATTGGAAAAAATATTTGGCTCTATATTCAGTTTTGTTTGCCATCTCAACCCAATCCTTTCTAAATCATCAGGCATTTTATCATTAAAACTGGAATAAATGGTTCCTATCCTAGGCGGATTATTTGAGCACAGTCTATCAATGATCTCATTTTTCTTGAATCCGGTCGGTCCACCGGTCTTTTGATCCAAGAAACTTCTAATCGCATAGTATTGAAATAATTGGCTCTCTTCTATCTGAAACCGTATTTTAATTTCTTGAAAGGTCCGAACCCCTTCTTGATTAATCAGGTCGCCCAATTTGGTAACCCCCGCATTGTACCATTTATGAAGATATGATCCTTTAAAAATTGCTGGAAGTATTACATTATCTTTAATTGGAGTGTAGTAGTTTAGTCTACCTAACCCTACCAATTTCCGTACTTTGGTAAAAACCCGGTAAATATTTATTAAAGATTTGAACCGCACCCGCTTAAAATAACCGAATTCAAGTTGTCTCCAGAGAATACCTCGAGCATTCACTCCAATTAAAGCATAATAAGGAGATGGAAGATCTGAGGCGGACTGTATGTTGTAATCTAGCAATAACACAGGACTGTACTGTAAAACGACTGCCCAATAGTAGAGTTTAAGATTCAGTAGCGCCCAACCACCTCGTTCTTTTGATAAAGATAGCCATTTATAAGACCTTCTTATGGTAGAATACGACCAAATAAACTGGCAAAAAATGTGCTCAAATAGTAGAAGGAAAGCATCACTGAATTCCAGAGGGATAGTTCTAAGGAAGTACAGTAGTTTGGAAAAGTAAGTCATCTTTATTACATTGCTTCTGCCAACTATTGTTAGGTGTAGATTATCAATTCTTTTTAATGCCTTTTTTGTATCCTTGGCAAGTGGGTTCAGGTTATTACCTACTATTGCATCTAAATTTGCAGTGATGCTTACCCCCAAATACTTTGCTTTTGTGACTACAAGGGGATTGGACCATCTTATGTTTTCATTTATAATTACCTGGGTTTTTGTTCTATTTAATGAATAGCCAGCTATCTCTCCGAATTCCTGTGCCTTATATTCCAAGGCCCTGATGGACTTCTCGGGATCGGGTGTAACTATTGCCAGGTCGTCCGCATATGCCATGATTTTAGTTTCTACCCCTTGCCTAACATCTGGTCTAATATCTGGGTTTGCTAAGATTTTTGTGATAAGTGGGTTTATGTACAATGCAAACAGCAAAGGGGAGCATGGACAACCCTGCCGGGTGCCCCGAGTGATGATAATTGGATTGGTCAAGTTTCCGTTGATCATGATTTGAGCCCTGGGTGTCTGGTATAGTGTTTGAATTGCCTGTAGCATAATTGGGCCAAAACCTGACCTTTTTAGTACTTCCCACAAAAATAACCAGGAGACCCGATCGAATGCTTTCTCAGCATCTAGCAATATTAAAGCGATCGGGTCCCCTGTTACCCTTGCTGCATCCATTAACATAATAGCCCTCCTGACATGTTCTGTTGTACCTTTGTTGGGGATAAACCCACGTTGCCAATTAGAAACTAGTTTCTGGATGTTTTGTGAGATCCTGTTGGCTAATATTTTGGAGAATATTTTTGAGTCGGTATTAATTAGAGTGATCGGTCTATAAGATGCCATTTCTAGAGGTGATTTTTCTTTTTTGGCAAAGATGATAATTTTTGCGAGTGACCAAGAAGCAGGTGGTGACATGCCTCCGAATATTGACCCCACTACTAAAGAAAATGTCTCCTTAATCTGACTTTCAAAGATTTTATAGAATTCAGCGGGGATAGAATCAAGGCCGGCCGCCTTTCCATCTGGAAGGCTTTTAATCGCATTATGTATCTCCTCCCAGGTAGGAGGGAGTTCTAATTCCTCTTGTTCAATTAAGTTTAATTTAGGTGTGTCCATAGAGTCTAAATAGCCTGTAATGTTCAGTTTCCGATCACCTGTGGGCCTGACATCCTCCTCTGTATATAGTTTACTATAATACTCCCTGAAAGCTCTAAGTATTTCGGTAGGATCCTTAGTCAGACCTCTCGTGATTGTCTCAATTTCCGCTATTGTGTTTAAGGTTGTTTGTTGTCTTATCGTTAATGCCAGTTGATGTCCAACATGTTCCCCACATTCGTACAGTTTCCCTTTGGTTGCCGCCCATTTGGACGCTGTTCTTTCAGCAAAAATTGAGGCAATCTTGGCTTTTATCACTGCCACTGCGTTTTGGATTTCATCGACATTCCCTCCTACCTTTATTGCCTGTACTAGCTTGGTTTCTTCTGCCCCTAGTTTCACCTGTAATTCCTGAACCTGTATCCTCTCAACTTTGTTTCTCCTGACAGAAAAACTCAGTCTCCCCCCTGATCCCGGACTTGAAAGCATCCCAAACCACCATCAAAGGAGCAGAATCTAAGTTTATCTTAAAAAAATCCTCTATCCATTTCTTCATATGTGCCTGATATTTGACATCATATAGCAATGCTTTCTCAAAGGACCAGGTTGTGCTCTTATTTTCAATTTTTACGCCATCAAGGCACAGTTTTAGAGGATTATGGTCTGACATAAATCTGGGCACTATGTCTATACTAGAAGAACTAACCAGTGACGCAGAGATAAAGAAGTAATCTATTCTTGTAAGTTTTACATGAGGAGCTGAGAAAAAGGTGAACCCCTCCTGTTTAGGTCTTAACACAGACCAGACATCCCACAAGCCATGAGTCTCTACTAGATTTAGTAGTGATTGAAACACCCTTGGCTTCCTCCCTGAATATCTCCAGTCCTTGTTCGAGCTCCAGCCCACGGGTAGGTTTATGTTTAGATCACCACATAATATTATGGGTGTTTGCCAGTGGGCTAACTCCCCTGATACCCAATCGAGGACCCCTGGCTCGTCTAAATTGCTACCATATATTGAACATAGTGTAAATTTACAGTTTAAATCAACAGTGCAGCGTATAATGGCCCATCTGCCAAGAGGGTCTGTCTTTACTTTATCCACCTGCGCTTTGAATCTATGACTTGCAAGTATTGCTACTCCTTTAATCTTTGCCCCCTGTGTGGTGGCAGCTATTATCTTGTAGCCCAGCGAGGAAAGAAGATGTTTCTGTGTCCCCATCACATGGGTTTCCTGAAGGCATATCAGATCCGGGCCAAGTGAGCGTAAGCCATGTGCCACCTTCTGCCTTTTAGCCTGATCATTTAAACCACATATGTTGCTAGACAAAATTTTAATTTTGCTTAACTGTATCATCCTGTCTTGGTATTTATTTCAATCCCTATAAAACCCTGCCAATTCATGATCCCCTTCTCTGCCCTTTGTTTGCTTGCGCTTTTTTTTAAGTGTATTTTATAACATGCTGCTCCCTGTGTGTTTATATCCTCTATACCTTTAATGCCATTAGTGCCCTTAGTGCCCCTGTTTCTTTCCCTTGCGTTTCTCTTGGGTGCCCTCCCCCTCCCCCCGCCCTGATTGAGCAGTCAAGATGTCTCGTTTTGATAGTGTTCACGAGGCCCAGCCACCCTGCCACTTCTGAAGGAACAAAGCGAAAATAAGTGATCCCTGGTCATTCTTTCAAAAAACCTGTAACAACCCAAATGCCACTGTCCAATTGTTTGATAGCCAGTGTGTTCTAACCAAACAGGCTTAATGCTTCATTTCAATTCTTCTTTCTTCTATCTTTAATTTCTTTTAGAAATTCTTTGGCTTTGATCTCAGAAAGAAAGACCCTAGTTTTTCCTTCAATGATTACTTTTAATCTGGCAGGGTTCATTAAATAGACCTGGGTGCCTATTTGTTGGAACGGGGTTATCAGTTGCCGTAATTTCCATCTACGCTCCACCGTTGCATGGCAGAAATCCGGTTTAGCGAAAAATTTGACCCCATTAGCTTCTTTCTGTGCATTGGGTCTTGCTTTATCATAGACCAGTTGTCTTAAAAGAAAGTTTCCGAAGAATACTAGGAAGACCCTGGGTTTGTCGTTGAGGTTGCTGTCACCTCTATTATGCTTCAAGTTGAAAGGGAACCTGTGCGCTCGCTGGACTTCTAAATCCCAGTTCCAGGCAGTTTCAGAGGGAAATGCAGCTTGCAAGAGCTTTACTATATAGCCTCTAGGGTCATCCCCCTCAACTCCCTCCGGAATTCCTAGAAGTCGCAGGTTGTTGCGGCGCTGACGATTTTCTTGATCCTCCAGCTTAGTCATTAGGTCCACCAGGCATGCCTCATGTGAGGTCCTTTGCTCCTTTGCCTCTGCCACCTCTCCTTCTAAAATCTGTCCTGGTTTCAACCATAGTCAGCCGATCGCCGAAGTCTGTGCAAGCCTTATTAAGTATTCTCATCCCACTTTGGAGTTTTTTGGAAGCGATCTTAGCGGTCAGATTGTCAGACCGTACCTCCTCCTGGAATGCTTTGATCGAATTCAGTATGGATACCAGGGTAGGATTTTCGCCAGCCCCAATGCTTTCTGCATCATTTTTTTGGAGTGAGGTGTTATTGGATGCATTGGATGTGCTGGAGGCTCTGTGACCCTCAAGGGCAGGTAAGCTCGGTGAAACGTAATGAGCCCCTTTGAGCTGGTTTCGTTTTCGCCTTGAGTGTCTTTTCCTTAATACAGTATTGGGTTCTGGCGCTTTATTAGGGAGGTTTTTTTCCTCAGACTCATTATCTTCTGACTGCCCTTCTGCAGACGAGGTCTCCTCGCTGCAAGAGCCTGATTCTGATAGTGATCCATCAGTGACTGAGTAGAAGTTCTCTGTGTTGGGTTCTGAGCCAGGAGGTTGAATAGGCCCTGTGCCGATATCTTCTCCCTCACCGGACCCCTGACCAGGGTACAAGCTAGTGCCTGTTTCCATAGGCTGGGTATCTCTCTCCCCTATAGCTATAGGTGTTGCCTGCACATGCAACCCACTTGGGATAGATATTTCTGGATCCGGGGGAGGAACTTGGGGGCTAACAGTGGGTGTGCTCTTATCATTTCCCCCCTCCAACGAAATTGAGTTAGCTGGCTTAACTACAGGAAAATGGAGACTGATGGAGGGGGAGACGCCTGCACCAGTATTAGTCTTGGTAGTCTTTTTGATAGCCCCCAAGTCCCTCTTACCTTTCTGCTGTAGTTGCTGCTGCTGTGTAGGATTTTCGCTCTCCCTCTCCTCCTCCAGTTGAGGTGTCAATGCTTTATTCTTATTTTTCTGGCCCCTCGTGGTCATTTTGGCAGTAGTTACGAGGTCCCAATAGCAGCGGATTGTGTGGTCAGACCTTCGCTTCAGCTCGGGAAAGTAACCTCCGGCAGCCGCTAACACTGACAAAACGGCTCTGAGTAATTTATGCTGACGGGATGGCCGGCGGTTAAGAGCGACTGAAAGGAGCTTATCTGCAAGGCACCTCGATCGGGCGGGGTAGAATGCCCGCACCGGAGAATTGGTAGCCTGGTTCCTCGCTCTACTGTTAGATTCCGTCACAGATCCTCTCGAAGTTTCATTCCGCCGCTTTATTAGTATGTCGCGGCTTGTAATGCCGAAGTTGAGTAAATTATTTCGCTGATCGATCCGCTGCCTGCAGCCCGTTCTCTCCTCGCTGCACAGGATCTGCCGAGCGCCGAGCATCGCCAGGGAATCTCCCAGCATGCACTGGTGGCTGGAACGTGACTCCTCTTCACTCGAGCACCATCACTGCTCGAACCTCCTAGATTAGACTTGAGTAGTGTGCATTGATACATTGTGATGCTAAATTAGTCATAGGGTGACCTATCCTGGTCTGTGGCATGGTGTACCTTTAGTCGGATTTCGGATTTGCGGGGCACACAGTGGGAGAGTACACCCTGTTACAACAGATGCTCTGTTTCCAGTCTAGATGTGAATTTGCCTCTGCACTCGCAACAACACAGTGGTAAAAGGCAGACAGGCTGTTTGAAGTCCGTCAGTCTGCCTTTCGCTGAAGGCTGTTACCCTGTATATGTTTCAAGTGGAGGCAGAGATACCCCTGCAGACCACTGCAATGCGTGACTGCATCGCCTACAAAAGAGTCCCTACGATCCCAGTGCCAACTAATAAGAGGCGCCATCAGGACCAACACTTTTGGCCCTCAATGTCCTCATGACTTCTTTGCCTCTGTTCCTGAGTCTATAATATGACCTTTAGCCATGACTTGTGCCTGTTCTTTCGTGCACCTAAACTCTGCTGTGCGTACTGGCCTCTGGGTTGGGCCCTGTGCCAACCTCCTTGTCACTGAATCAACTGCACAGGGCCTACAGCAGGATACAGCTGTGCAGAGCCTCACCTGTTTATAGACCTTGTACTAGCCTCTGTAATGGGAAACTAGCTATGTACAGCCTTTGTTTGTACCACATGGGTTCTGAGTCCTAGGCCTCTCTTGCATCTGGGAGCCTGTACAATCCCTTGTGCTAAGGAACCTGCAGTACACATCTTCTGGTGATGCACAGAAGCCTCTGGGCAGAGTGCACCGCCCCCACGGTCCAGAGTGCTATCTTCATATGGTGTTTGACATGCATAGTTGCACTGTGATGTTTTTTCTTTTAGTATTTTTAGGTTTTGCAAAAATATCGAATTTTACTAAAGGTATACTTTGAAAAACAGTCCGTTTCGCTGCAAATTCAAAGTACCATGAGAAAAACTGGTGCTGCGCGTATAAACTTTCAAGTTTATACAAAAATCCTTCTCTAATTTAAAATATTTCAAACATTACGCAGAATAGTGCTTTTGATTGGTTTAATGTAAATAATATTAGTAAAATCCTGGTTTCAGGTGATCCAGCGCTCCTATTGAAAAACTGTCTCACAAACACTATTATCACCTCAATACTCACCATTCACTATTAAACACTTATACAGGCCCATAACACCTATGAGACAATTTATGAGCAACTGAATCAAGTGATTTGATTTTAACACTATTCACATGATATTTACACTATTATGTACAATTGCAGTTTATTATTCATTATCATGATTTAAAACTCGTTTATTAACATTAATCAAACCACTAAAGGTTGATGGATCAACTAATGGAAACTAGACCATGTATAAACAAGACTAGCTTGTCACTTCAAATCTAATTTTATTTACTTTATTTTCATAAAGAAAGAGCATTTTAACGTTTAGAAATCTTTATTTTCATAAGCAAATAGGAAAGTAGCATTTTAATAAGGAAATGAAAATTAGAACTGACATTTCAAAGATAAGCTCAGAAACATGAAGAATTAGTAAAAACCGTTTCCCTGAACCTATTTCCCTGTCTAAATCTCTCTGTACCTAGAAAAGAATAAATCATTAAGTCTGCTGTCCTTACATGTGCCAAAGGTCCATCAGCAAGTCTACCACCATTCAGGAATCGGGAAGCAAGAGTTTTTTCTCTGCTCATGGTGTCATAATTTATACCTTTTTCTCTAGCTAAACTTTCTACATTTTACATTCTTTTATAGGAATCTGTGCTTTTCATTGACTGTTCGTTGTCAGTCCATGATTAAGTCATCCAACTTTTGTCCAAAATCCGGGCTTCATATAAGGCCCATTGTCTTTTCATTTCCACATCCTCGATTTCCCCAAGAACGTTACTTTTATTTGAGCTTAGGACATGTACTTCCTGACCTTGGCCACCATATCATTTTGCTGTCCTTGGCTGGCCTCCGTGAACACGCTCATCTCAGCAAGGAAAATCGCTCTTTATTCCATAACAGCTTCGCAGCAAAATTCTTCACAGCTGCGCATGTGCAAATATCACTCTGGTCAAGCTTTCGTGTCAGCAGCTCTGTGAGCCATATTTCTGTACCAATTTTAGGCCGTACTCCGGAAACTATTATTAAACAAACACAAGACATCAATTAATTAAAGAATTGAGACCCATTCTGTTACCCTCCCCCTTTGCTAATTAACCCTGTTAATTATGTAACCTGGCTTAGCACATATAGCAGCATCATATTTACCAATCCTTTTCGAATGTCAGGAACTCGTAAAACTTTTATCACAAAAGACATAACATAAGCACATATAATAAGCACATGCTATTAATTAAAACTGCCGCATTTAATAATGACAAAGACAATAGACAAGGTTAGTATATTAATTTTTCTTTGCGTTTACAACAAAAAGCATATTAATCCCGCGTGTGTTTTCGTGCGTGTATCTTTTAAACTAAGTTGATTAATAATTTCACCACAAGCTTATTAGTCTGTTTATCTTGATTAGGAGAGATTAACTTCGCAAGTTTGAACAAAATTTTGTTCTTTACCTTGCTCCATCAACTCCCTCATCTGGTGATTTCTTATTCACCAAACTATACCCAACATTTTATAAATTTTCAACCCTTGAACATGTTTTGGACTTTCTTAATATTAGTATTTCTAAACTTTTGATTCATCTGTTTTTCTGCATCTCTCATATTGAGTTTTACAAAATTCCTCTAATTCTATCTCCTTTTCCTTTTCATCCCTTAACTTGTAAATTCTTTTTCTTTCTGTTACATATATTCTTCTCTTGTGTAGCATGCAACTAACTTTTAACAAAAGTATCACTATAGCTATTATCATAAAAGGAAAAACTATTTTACCTATTGTTGAGCTACCAATTTCTTGAAACCAGTTTGTGATTGCTGTAAATCTTTTACCTAAGCGTTATGAAAAAATGTCTTCTTCTAAGGGTTTAATCTCCTCATGTAATTCAGTAATATTCTTTATATACAATTCTGTATTCTGGCTTTTGTCAGGTATGTATGTGCAGCAGTGTTGAACATGTAATGTTCCACAAACTCCACCCTCCTTTGCTAGCAGAATGTCTAGTGAAAGACGATTCTGCATCACCATCGATCGCATGGCAATAAGTTCTGTATCCACTAATTGAAACCCACTTGCAGTATCTGTTGATAGCCTGTCAACAATTGTGGAAATTTTTCAGATTTTATTTGCATTCAGGGTAATTCCCACCATTCGTATTAGCGCACCAAATATGTCTCCCAAGATTTCTGAAAAGCTTTCTCTCTTAAAGCTGTTCACATGATTGCTAATTTCAAATGAACCTTCAGCATTTCTGTCAACATGAAAACATTTTGGAAAAACTAAACCTATATAACAAGTTCCGTACCAGTGGTTCGGAAGGCTGTAGTAAGCTTTATTCCCACAAATAAATTAAATCCCAGGAAAAATTGGATCTTTGCCTCGCTTGAATCCCCAGCCACCTATAATACGATAGGTGTCTTCACATTGACTTGCACCGACAAAATAGTTATCATACAGAGTATTGTCTCTTCTTATACAACATTTTCCACTAACAGGTTTTTCTATGTGTATTGCAACATTTTCATTTCTACCATTGAGTTGTTCATCCTCAATCTGCCAAAATTTTGACTTAGTAGTTTTCAACAACTCATTTCGTTTGTAAATTGCTCTTCTTTCTTCCACCATATTTAAAAATGACTTCTCCTCTGTTCTCAATTTACATGTTAAATTATTTCTAAAAGCGTACTCATACGTAAGTTCACTAGTTGTTAGGAAAAACTCCCTCATCTGTTTAGCAGGTCTCACTTTATTCAAGTTATATATGACCCTTAGATTTGCAAAAATTTCGTCAAAATCAGAATAATAATATTCCAGACGACCAGTCTTATAAAACAAACTAGCTATTACACTACATGTTACACCATAAGTAAGAGGAAGCATATTGTAATTCGCTCCTTCAGACACAGAAGTAGGTAATTTCACACAAACATAACAATCTTTTGCATTCATCACTTTAACATATTCAGATAAAAGTCTTGAGAAAGTATTACTAGAAAAATCTCAAATAGATCTATCTTGATGAATCTCTGGTTTATGTACAATAATTTTTTTATTCTTATCAAGTTTAGTTAAAACTTTACTTGTCATGTTAGCTTTATACATTTCTTTATCTACTCCAAAAGGAAAAATGACAGCTAAAATTATCCAGGCTAAAATAATCAAAATTACACATATTGAAGACAGTTTGCAACATCTTTTGAGAATTGAACATCTCAAATTTTCATTGGTATAACGCATATTAGTATAAGGCATCTTTACTACTTAAAATAGCAGCTAAAAATAAAAAATTGAAAAATTACAAAAAAATTACTAAATATACTCTCCTTTTTTTTAAACAGATAATCTTATTTTCTACAAATTTTTCTTCTAACAGCTTTTCTTCGACCTTATGTCATACATCAAATGTGTTTTTCAGCTAACACAATTTCTTCGACCTTGTGTCTCCTAACACAGTTTCTTCAACCTTGTGTCACTTAATGAATAGGTTCAATCATTGTCACTTGCATCATCAAGATTTTCTTGACTACTACTATTTACTTCCACTACTGGTGGGATAATAATATAAGCTCACTCTGGTATTTTATACTTTTGGTTCGGCTTAATTGTTTTTTTTGCTCTACTGCTTATCACTTCTATATTCTTTCCTGCCTGTTTTTTCTTACTCAGGTCTTCCTCCTTTTGACTTGTGATCTCATTCACTTGCTCCTTTGCCTTATTCATTAATTTGAATTGAATACCTTCAATTTCTTTTGGCGAACTATCCCCTTTTCTTGTTAACTTCTTTTTAGGAGGTTCTTTCAAATTATACTCCACTCTCCAGGCTCTTTTTCTTCTTTTCTTCAATTTGGATTCATCTTCGCTGTCATCTGTTTCACTTTCTGTGTTTTCAACTGATTCATTAATGATCAATTTTTCTGAGTCAGATTCTTCACCAGATTCAGGTACTTCTTTACTCAGCAGTTTCACTTTGTTAGGAAAATCATTCTTATAGCTGGTACTTGGAATCTCTTCGTCTTCTTCAATTATTTCCAGTTCACCAGTTTCAGAATTTTGCCTTTCAATACTCTTCTGATCTTGATCTTGAATCACTTCTTGATCAGTTTCTGTTTTTGCTTTCTGATCTAGCAAATCTTTGTCATTTTCTTCTTCAGAATCTTGTATTATAATGTCTTCACTTTCTTCATTCAAAACTTCATTCGCATTTGAATCTTCCAGATGTCGACTTTCTTGTCGATCTTCAGGATCTGGATTTTCTTCAGACTCTTCTTCTGAATCTGAATCAGCTGTTGTATCACCTTCTTCGTCAGGATTCTCAGGTTCTGGGACTCGTATGGTATGACTAGCATGAATCCATCTTTTCAATCCCCTACACTTAACTGCATTTGTTGTGACCAAAATCACCTGTCTTGCCTTTTGCCACCTTGGTACTAGGCAATTTCTTCTTCGATGCACTTTTGTTCTTACCCAGTCTCCTGGTAACAGATCATGAGCTTGTTCTTTCTCTTTTGTGAGCATTTCCGTTCCTACATGATGGAACACAGAAGTCACAACGTCAGATAGATTTTTACAGTAATCCATAATGACGCTATCATTTATACTCCGTAATTTGTCAACTGGAACAAATGCTTGCCTCATGACCCTGCCCATTAACATTTCATGAGGGCTCAATCCTGTTTTCTTATCTGGAATGCTTCTTAGAGTCATCAAAACAAGTGGTAGTGCATCTGTCCACTTCCTTCCTGTTGTTAAACACATTTTTCCTATTCTATTTTTTATTGTGCCATTTACTTGTTCAACAACACCTGATGCTTCTGGTCTGTATGCACAATGTAATTTCTGTTTTATGCCCAATGCTTCACAAATCAGTTATAACAATCTGTTTTCAAAATGTGTGCCGCGATCTGTCTTGACCGACACTGGGAAACCCTACCTAGTTATAAACTCCCTCAGAAGCAATTTTGCAACAGTGATAGAATAATTTTGTCGTGTAGGAAAAGCTTCCACCCATATTGAGAACAAACAAACAATCACCAAAACATATCTGAGTTTGTTGTGAGGTGGCATGTCAATGAAGTCAAGCTGTATTCTGGTAAATGGACCTCCCTCCCGTCCTATGGTTCCCATGCTTACAACTGTTTTTCTGTTCGGGTTGATCTGCTGACAGATCAGACATCTCTGACAAAAGGATTCTACAATTATTCTGAATTTTGGACTGTACCATGTCTGTCCAAACAACCTGATCATGGAATCTCTGCCAATATGTCCTGGACCATGGTACATGCGTGCCATGTCAGAAATCATGCTGTCTGGCATTACTACTCTGTCATCTTTGTAAACCCAAATCTCATCCTCTTCTCTTTGCCTGCATCCTGCTTTTAACCAAATGTCTTTTTCCTCATCGTTTGCCTCATCTTGCAATTGTTTTACTCCTTGCAAGTATCAACTACAGATATTAGCATAAGTGAGTTCAAAACATGTTCATTTTCTTTTTCCCGATTAACTGCTGCATTATGTTTTGCACAAAATGTTGCTATTTCATCAGCATATGAATTTCCTTTTGTTATGTAGTCGTCACCTCTTTTGTGAACTGTACATTTAACTACTGCAATTTTTTCTGGTAATTGAATTCCATCAATCAATCTTTTAATTAGCTTTGCATCCTTATTGGTGATCCAGCAGAAGTTAAATAACCTCTTTGAGACCAGAGCTGGCCATAGTCATGGACTACGCCATAACCATACTGACTCAGTCACTATGGTAAACTTTTGTCCTTTTCCCAATTCACATACTCGAATCAAAGCAATTAATTCTGCTACTTGAGCTGAACGAATTCCTTTGAGACTGGAAGCTTCAATTACATCTGCAACCGTGCACACTGAATATGCTGCACTCAGAACACCCTTATCTGTTAAGCATGAACCATCAACAAACAAAACATAGTCTGATTCAGGCAACGGGACTTCTTTAATGTCCTGTCTTGGTTTTGTGCAGTATTCTAATACATCCAGGCATTCATGATCAACAATTTCATCTCTGATTTCTGTTTCAGAAGTGTCCGGTAACAATGTAGAAGGATTTAAATTTACACATCTCGCAATCGAGACATTATCAGATCCAAGGATCACTTTTTCATATTTTGTCAACCTATTGCTTGTCATATGCTGTGTTTTACTTCTAGTAAGTAGAATTTCAACAGAATGAGGTACGTATACTTTTACTGGAAATCCCATTATTATTCCTTCACTCTGTTCCAAACTCACACTGGTTGCGGCTACTGCTTTTAAGCAACCTGGTAATGCTTTTGCAACAGGATCAAGCACAGCTGAGAAATATGCTAGTGGCTTTCTCAGTCTTCCATGTCTTTGAATCAGAACTGATAATGCACACCCTTCTCTTTCACTGCAATACAGCTCAAACTCTTTTTCATAATCAGGCATTCCCAATGCCGGAGCTTCACACAAACTTCTTTTTAGCTGTTCAAAAGCTTCCATTTCAGTTTTTGTCAGATTAATCAGGTTTTTTATGTCTGCTTTTGTTAGTCTCTGTAATGGTTTTGCAATTACTGAAAATCCATTAATCCATTGACGACAATAACCTACCATGCCTAGAAACATTCTGACCCGTCTCTGTGTTTTTGGAGGTTGCATTGCTTGAATCATTTTTATTCTTTCTGTTGTCATTTGTCTGTTACCTTTTGCAATTCTATGACCAAGATATTTTACTTCTTGTTTGCAAAACTGTAATTTCGCAGGAGATACTTTGTGTCCCTCATCTGCCAGATGATTTAAAAGAGTAATGGTATCTGTTATACAATTATCTCTTGTTTTTGCAGCAACAAGGAGATCATCAATATACTGCACTAACATAGATTTTCCAGGTAAATCTAGATTCTCCAATGATTTCTTTAACAACTGATTAAAGATAGATGGACTTTCGGTGTACCCCTGAGGAATTCTACACCATGCTAAGATACGCTCTTTGAACCAGAACACAAAAAGTTGCTGGCTTTCTGGATGCAATGGAACAGTAAAGAATGCATTGCATAAGTCAATTACTGTGTACCATTCTGCATCGTGTGGAATCTGATATAAAATTACAGCTGGGTTTGGAACAACTGGGCAACATGGAACAACAATTTTATTAACTTTTCTCAGGTCCTGAACAATTCTGAATGATCCGTTTGGCTTTTTGATTCCCATAATCAGTGAATTACATGGGCTGCTTTCAATTTCTTTCAGAACACCCTGTTTTATGAATTTTTCATTTACAGGAATAACTCCTTCAATCACTTCTGCTTTCATTTTATACTGTGGAATATTTGGATAGTCTTCTCCTTGTTTTACTGTTATTTGTACTGGATCTATATTTTTCATCAAACCCATTTCATCTCCAGTGAAATCCCAAATTTTTATATTCACTGTCTTTCAATTCTTCTGGTAAATTATTTTTTGTCAAATACAGAAAATAATTTTTTTTCTTCTGCCTCAACCATTGACGTTGTTAATTTATAAAGGTCATCTTCTTCTGGAGTTTGAAGCTCTATACCATCCGGTGAGCAGTAAACTGCGCAATTCATCTTACAGAGTATATTCCTTCCTAACAGATTTACAGGACTGCTGTCACAAACTATAAATTTATGCATGTCTTTGAATTTACCTATTTCAACTTCGATTGGTTCAGTTATGTCTGTTTTAATCTGTTGATTAGCTACACCAACTACTTGGATCTTTTCACCAGAGAGAGGTAGGTTTTCTATTTCCACTGATCTAACAGTAGAACGTGTAGCACCTGTATCCACTAGGAAAGTAATTTCTACATCATTCACTTTACCATTTACAAATGGACCAGATTGATCTACCTCCAGAGTGGCTCCAAGCACGCACTCTTCCTCCTCTCTCAGGCACCGTCAGAAGTAATCCTCAGATTCACTCCCATCTTCTTTCAACCAAAATTGCTGTGAAACATTCGACACATTCACTCTTGGTGTTCTGTTCACCTCCGCTGAATCCTGATTCAGTACTGTATCTCTGCAAATTTACACAGTTTGGAAGTGGCGGTTGTGGTAACTGTTGTGGTATCTGACTTTGCTGAATCCCTACCTGTCGCTGCAGCTGTTGCTGCTGATTTATCTCATTCTGCATCTGTGGATTTAATGATTTATTTTTTAACAAAATTTCGGGGTGGATTATTACATTCGCGCTTCCAGTGTCCAATTTCGCCGCAATTAAAACATGGGAGTTTCTGTTTCAACTCTTCTATATTTCCCAATTAACTTTGGTTTATTATAATTACCTTTAAATTTTCCTTGATTCTGATCAGCATTTTTATTTCCCAAACTTGCTATCTGATGCTCAGCTACTTTCACCTGTGCCCACATTGCTTTTTCTTTCAGCTTCTTTTGTTTAGCATCTATTTCATCACTACAATATTTTGCCTTTCTCAAAATTTCATCAACTGTATGTGATTGCCAATCAACTATTCCATTTCTTATCATTTCACGAATTTCAGGTCTTAAACCATATACAAATCTGTATAAAAAATGGCTCATATCCTTCTCACTCAGATGCTCATAACCACTGTATTGTTTAAATACCAGCAGTAATCTTTCATAAAATGAATGTACAGATTCTTTTGTCTCTTGAATTGTTCTATCAATTTTAACTCAATCTATTTCTTTTGGAGGAAGTTTGTTTTTCAGAAATACAATCACTTGTTCATAATTTCTCATCACATCTGGTGAAGGAGCACCTGTTACTTTATCTCGTTTGGGTTCTTCTCTAGGCCAATTTATAGCAGTTTTACATTCTGTCCAAAGATCAGATGGAACAATTATGTCAAATAATCCATCAAGGTCTACCCACAAAACCTTTGAAACTTTCACAAATCTTTCTACCTGTCGATACCATTCCACAGGTTTTTCTCTCAATCGGGGAAAGTCATTTGTAAACAGCAAAATGTCCTGTCTCGTCCATGGGACATGCACAAATCCACCACCTGCTATTTCCCTCATTGGAAATTATTTTGCCACCTTTTCTTTTTCTTTAACAAGAAAATTCAAACTTACTCTGTCTTCATCTCTTTTCTTTGTCCATTTCGCTCTCCATTTACTTAATTCACCCCATTTTCTCAAAATCACAATTAAATCTTTTATATGTGTAATTCTTCCTGAAGTATTCACGTTTTCAATGTCTTTTTCAGAGAAATCTACTCTAACTTTTCTGCAAATTCTTCTGTTTACTCAAATCAACTTCTAATTCAGAAGCTATTTCTTCCAATAGATCATATCTGTTTTTTGTTTTCCATGTAATGCTTTTGCAAATAAATAATAATTCATTATCCTGATATGCCTTTAAACTGTCAGTTCCAATAATTAATTCCTCTATATCTGCTTTCAGTTTTCCAACATCAAGTAATTTACATTCTGGGGTTTGCGTTAAATTTATTTTATTTATACTCTTTTCTGGCGATCCAGAATCCAAATCTGCACCAAATGGGGATCTGCATGTCAAACTTTGATTAAGAGTTAAGTCAGGCATCATTCTCTCTCGATGTATTTCAGTTAAATCTGAATAAAATTTTTCAGTTACTTTCTGTATTTCTGTATTTAATGGAACAGTTAAAGCTGAATGTCTAATTTCTTTTTGATCAAATACTGGAAGAACAGGTCCAATCGTTATAGGCACTGTTACTGCTTCCATGCTTTTAGTTAACTGCTGAATTAATTCATTCGCAGAATGAATGTATTCTGAAGTATCGGGTAATGGTAATCCTTCATACCTATCTACTCTGTTTTCACCTCTCTGGGTTTCATTTTTCTGATCTGGAGTTTCAGTTAAATTACTATTTACCGGTGATATATTTGAATTAGGTCCTGTTTCTGCTCTTTCTGGAGTTTTATTATTTGTCAAATTTATTTCAGGGGATTTCTCAACAATCTTTTCTCTAGGTGGAGGTGGGGCACTTGGAGGAGTAGTCCATGTACAAACTGGTTGATAAAGTGGTGGTTTCTTAGTATAGATTTCTTTTAAAACTGCATCTTCAGAATCACTTTCTTCTCTATTATTATTTTTCTTCTGGGACTGCATTTTTCCATTTGTCTCATTAGCTAGTCTCACTGGGTACAAGCCATCACACATATCTGCACTTCTCCATCGACGCATTCTCTCCTGATGTGTTTCTCTAGCTATTCTTTTTGGAATTCCTCTACTCTCACGTTCTAGTTCATGCATCTCATCTTCCCATTCAACTAAAGCTTCAAATTGTGTAGGTCTGGGTTTCGGTACAAGATCTATCATTCTTTCGCTAAAGTTTTTCAAAACCGCTACGTTAAATGATCCGTCTTCTGGCCATGTTAACACACCATCATTTTCAGTATATTTCGTTCAATTCTCAATCCAGAGACAAGTATGGTAACCATATTCACCTAACATATAAGCTGCAGGTGTTTTGTACTTATGAATTAATTTTCCGCCTCGAGTTTCAATTTTCTTGTCAGTTTTAAATTTATTTTTCAACTTTTGAAATCATGTAAGTTTCTTTTTCTCTTTCCTGAAATAATAATCCATGTTTTTAAAACTATTTCCTTTACTTCGGGAAAGATCGTAACGAAGAAGTTGTTATTCCGCAACACCAACCAATCAGTGCGCGAAACTCAGTAACAAGCCAATCAGGTTAAGCTACGTCACTATTCTGCTCAACCAGTAGAATTACTGTTTTTCAGGATGAGCCAATCAGCTGCAAGCCTGTCTTGTCACGTGAACCAATCTGTGCGCGAACACTGTGACGTATGTTAGCCAATCACAGCGCGACACCAGTGACGTATGCTGCAGCTGCAGAGAAGCTGCTCTGTTTCTCGCTCTTTAAACTAGCCCCTCCTTTACAAAAAAATTTCACAGCGCCATATTTACAATACTTTTGATGAAATTCAGTTAATAACTACACAAAAAAAACATTTGTCTGCTTTGCTAAAATAAAGTGATAGTTTTTTCATACGTTCAAGTATTCTTTTCGCGTGAAATAGACAACGCTATTTTCACAGAATATTCAAATTCGTCGATAAAGTAAGTAGCCTTACCCTACCAATAAATAATAACGAACTTGTTTCTCTCCGAATGCGCATACAGAGATTTTTACACCTCCTTAGAGACAATTCAGAGTTTCACTCGATCGAGTATTACAAACTCATTTTCGCACATTCATACGGAAAAATCCTTAGCCATGCATACATGAATCTTTAGTAGGATTTTAACCTACCAATAGAAATCCTCATTCGCCAGTAAGATAGATGACACTTCCTTACCCTTCACTCAAGTTTGGATAAGTTTTACTACTCTTTTCACAGTGAGTTTAAAAACAGGACAGTAGTAGTCCCTATACTCGAAAGCTACAATTTCATAGACAATCCTCACTATACATTCTACCTTTCACACCTAAAAATCCCTAAACTTGTGCTGTACGTCCACAACACTAGTGATATACGACGATACCACTATTATGAAACCGAACAAATGCACTGTGTAACTTTACTTGTCACACTACTCATGTACCGGTACAACTAGGAATTCTCACACTGTTTGAAAAAACCTTTCGACTACATATAACAACTAAACAAACTTAACAAGTTTTAGACATGTAATCCTATGTAATTACCATGTAACATGTTAGTTACCAAGTTATTGATCCAGCGCTCCTATTGAAAAACTGTCTCACAAACACTATTATCACCTCAAAACTCACCATTCACTATTAAACACTTATACAGGCCCATAACACCTATGAGACCATTTATGAGCAATTGAATCAAGTGATTTGATTTTAACACTATTCACACGATATTTACACTATTATGTACAACTGCAGTTTATTATTCATTATCATGATTTAAAACTCATTTATTAACATTAATCAAACCACTAAAGGTTGATGGATCAACTAATGGAAACTAGACCATGTATAAACAAGACCAGCTTGTCACTTCAAATCTAATTTTATTTACTTTATTTTCATAAAGAAAGAGCATTTTAACGTTTAGAAATCTTTATTTTCATAAGCAAATAGGAAAGTAGCATTTTAATAAGGAAATGAAAATTAGAACTGACATTTCAAAGTAAGCTCAGAAACATGAAGAATTAGTAAAAACCGTTTCCCTGAACCTATTTCCCTGTCTAAATCTCTCTGTACCTAGAAAAGAATAAATCATTAAGCCTGCTGTCCTTACATGTGCCAAAGGTCCATCAGCAAGTCTCTCACCATTCAGGAATCGGGAAGCAAGAGTTTTTTCTCTGCTCATGGTGTCATAATGTATACCTTTCTCTCTAGCTACACCTTCTACATTTGACATTCTTTCATAGGAATCTGTGCTTTTCATTGGCTGTTCGGTGTCAGTCCATGATTAAGTCATCCAACTTTTGTCCAAAATCCGGGCTTCATATAAGGCCCATTGTCTTCATTTCCACATCCTCGATTTCCTCAAGAATGTTACTTTTATTTGAGCTTAGGACATGTACTTCCTGACCTTGGCCACCATATCATTTTGCTGTCCTTGGCTGGCCTCCGTGAACACGCTCATCTCAGCAAGGAAAATCGCTCTTTATTCCATAACAGCTTCGCAGCAGAATTCTTCACAGCTTCGCATGTGCAAAAATAACTCTGGACAAGCTTTCGTGTCAGCAGCTCTGTCCGCCATATTTCTGCACCAATTTTGAAGAGAAGAGTAAACGGATCAGTGCTGCTGGAAAGAGACTAGCGGTAGGTGCGGCCACCATTGTCATCGCTCCAACCCAACTCAGTAGGCCTTCACTCTAGGTCCGACAGCCCACTTGGAGGTGATGGAGGGGCTCTTGTAGCCCCTCTCTGATCACTTTCATAAGAGGGGGAAGAGTGGGTTGAGAAAGGCAAGGCCATCTCTAATTCCAAGATTAGGCCGGCTTTGGATGTGACAGATAGTGTGCAAGGGGAGTGAACACCTTGGTTTTCCTACAGCACCACTCCTGCTCCACATGCCTGGCTTCAGGCCAGAGGTTCAATAGCACTTCAGCCTGCTGTTTGATGAGAAGCACCTCTTCAGACCTCAGGTTGACCGGATGCTTGAAAAATTCAAGGCAATGGGCTCCTTCAGGCCCCTTCAGGCAGGGTCCCCTTTTGGAACCAAAAGCAATCGCCCCAGAACCTACCTAGCCCTACCAGAGGCAGCAATAGAACTGTCACCATCATAATGCTAGGAACTTTGCGCAAGGCTAGTTCCAAAAACAGAGACACTCCAGTAAAGGAGCCTCCTCCTCCCAGAACTGACTTGCCTCACATCCCCCTTGATGAGACATCACCCGTTGAAGGAAGAGTTCAGAGGTTTCTTCCATGCTAGGGGATCACCTGAGACCAGTGGGTCTTCTCTATCATCCTGAGCGGCTATTGCTTAGAGGTTATTGCCACCCATTAAACATTTTCCCTTGCACCCACACTTTCAATCTGAAACAACTTACCCTGCTGCACAAAAAAGTTCAGGCGATGCTGTCCAAATGGGCCATAGAACCAGTGTCCCGTCACTGCCAAGACAAAGGCATCTAACCCCTATGTTTTCTCATTCCCAAGAAAGACCAGCCCCTCAGGCGAATCCTTGATCCCCATCCTTTCAATAGATTCATCCTGTCAGAGTACTTCCTTATGGTCACACTACAGGATGTCATCCCCCTGCTCCAGCACAGTGACTTTATGGCTATCCTCAACCTGAAGGACATCTACTTTCACATCTCAATTTATCTAGCTTATCGGTTTTACCAGTGACACAGGAATTATCAACATCCATGATTTACAGTCACTATATTCATGCACTTACAGAATGAATATGTTCCAAAGAGGCGAATACTCGGTTATATTATAATGCACTTGGTCCTCACCATTTGTCTCCCTATCACTTGTGTTAGATTCACTCTGCACATCTACCACTGAGTTGAGTAGCTCCATGCATAGTTCTCTCCAATTACTAATATCAGCCGCTAACTTTTCATCTTTTCTGTTCGCTTTCATATGTATCTCCTCCGCCAGAGACCACTCTTGCACATCTCTCAACCAGCTTTCTATTGTTGGGGCGCGATTACTCATCCAGACTGTGGCTACCCTCCGTTGTGCCAATACCATGGTCAGCTGCAGCAATTTGTGTTATTTTATACATCTTAGGTCTTGGAAATTGGCCTAATTGACAGTGAGTGGGGTACACCTCCACCGCTATACTAATACCCGCACGCACTCTCTCAACCACACGTTCCCAATACGGATACACCTCCGCACATTCCCTTTCTAAATACATAAAACCTGCTCATGCCCGGTTACGTCTGGGGAATTCATGAGCGCGACTAGGGTCAATACAATGTAGTATCACTGGGGTTATGTATATCGGCTGCAGAAAATTAAAATATATTAATTTTAGACAGGTGTTACAGGATACTGTTTGTGTTAAGGAGCATGCCCTCGTTCAAGTCCTTTCTGCATGGCTGCCTGCAAAACCTCATCTGATGCTGCATCCGCCTAAAGAGAAGGGGCCGTTGTATATGTACTCATGGCCCTGTGCAACAACAACACCAATCGTTGCCCACTCCCACATGTGAGCAATACATTCAGTGTTTTTGTAATTTTTCAGGGCATGTGGATACGCAGGCCTGGTTGCTCTCAACAGTTCCGTAAGGCCCGCATATTGCAAATATTGCCCTTGTCCCAGCCCAAACCTCTTGTATGCTTGTTCAAAGATGATAAAGGTGTTGTTTATATACAGTTCTGCCAGTACCTGGCATCCAACTTCACACCAGGCCTAAAATTACATATTTACTACCATTTTCTGTACTGGGGCTAAAATACAAATTGAGCACTTGTTCCACAAACATTTGCCAAATAAATGCTGTCTGCTTAACGATATATGGCAAGTCCACACAAGCTCCTGCTCCCTCCATCAAAATTGCAGCTAGGCTTCTTGGCTCTACTCATCCGTTGAGTAAACGCTTATACCAATGATCACCCTCGTCTAGCTAACGAGCTGCATTCTGCAGTTGTGCCGCATAATAGTATAGGTCTAATCTGGGCGCCTCGAAGCCTCAGCTCATAAGTTCTTGAGCTGCAATGCCACCCTACTATGCTTCCCTGCCCAATATAGAGATACCGAAAATGGGTTCAGTTGTCTGAAGTCTGTAATGGGTATACTGCACAACGAATTATGTAGGATAAAGAGATACCGATGCAATACCACAATTTTGGCCACAGCTATCCTCCCCATAAGGGATAACGGAAGCGTATTCCAAAAGGCCACGGAAAGCTTCATCCTATTCATATTTAGGTGTAGTACTTGTGTATTCCCGTGCGCCACCTGCATGCCCAAATATCGGAAGTGACTGGTTTCCCACCTTAACCCAAGCCTTGGCATATCTTCTGGATTTTTAGCTACCAGCCCTGCCAATGGGAAGATTAATGACTTATGCCTATTAAGTCGTAAACCTGAATATCTGAAAGAAACACGTTAGCATTAGATTCCTTACCTTAGAATATCCCCAGGCGTCAGACTGGATCCGGCAATTTTTGCGTAGCAATACCCTTGCGCGTCTTAGGCGTTGTCTCTGGCTCCGCGTCCGTCGTCGGCGTCATCTGCGCCGGAATGACGTCGTCGGAGTACTTAGACGCCGCCCATGCGCGCTGACGTCAGTTCTTCTTTTTTCCGCGCCAGCTAGCGCAGATCCGGAGAAGCTCTACCCCTTAGTCACTTTTTGACTAAAACTTTTTTGATCATTTTTGATCTTCGTCAAATCGTTCTCGACTCTTCAGGTGCCGGTAGGGATGCCCGGGTTCAAACCCTGCTCGAAGTGTAGTCGACTGATGTCGAGTACCAACCCCCATCACCGGTGTCTGCAGTGCCTAGGCCTCGACCACGACGACCGTTCCTGTTCCGACTGTCGAGCTCTGACGTCGAAGGCTAGGCGGGAGCGGTCCCGCAAGCGGCTCGAGCTCCGGCAGTCGGCCCGCGCCATTCGAGGTCCCGGTCCCATGGGAGGTCGAGTGATCGGTCGCGGGGACGGAGCCCTAGCAGCTCCGGAAGTCGGCATCGGTCTTCCGGTTCCTCCTCAGGTAAGAGGCATGAGAGGTCGGAGCGGCGTCATTGCTCCTCCGACCGCCCCGATGCTCGCCCGACGCGGCCGGGGTTTTGGGTGGCACCACCCATGCGGCTCCGCAGAAGTCGCTAGCGCCGCATCCTGCCCCCCACCTTCGGGTCCCTGAACAGGATGCGACGCCGGAGAGGATCGAGCGGTACCTCATGGCCATGAGGTCGCTCTCTTCTCCACCAGACCCCACGGCGCCTTCGGGCCCAGTGGGTCCGGCTCCGGGGCCTGGCGGGTTGGGTGCTGCGTCAAGACGCCGCAGACGCCTTCGGCTTCGGCGCCGCCGGTCACTTCGGCGCCGCAGGCCCCGGCCGGATCTGGCTCTGGATCCGGGTCGACGCTGGTCGACCTTACGACCTCACCGGCGCCGCCCCCAAGGGTGTCACCACCGGCGCCGACTTAGGTCGACGCCGGCCCCAGCCCTTCTGTCGATCCCGTTCGGCCATCGACACGGCCCCGTTGGGCGCCGTACGAGACGGCTTTGGGTACATTCTACTTTAATGAACGGGCCCCGATTGTTGATCCTGGCTACCAGGCATTGGGTGACGAAGAGGACTGGGAGGGGTCTGAGGACCCTCTGACACGGGAGTGTCAGGACCAAGCAGACTGGACAGAGGAGCTTGGGGAAGCCAGCGGCCTGGATCTCTCTCCGTACACTGGTTTTGTCTCCCCTCCAACCGTGGCTACGGAGGAGGGGGCAGCCTATAGGGTAGTGCTGATGTGGGCGGCTAAGGCCTTAAACCTTACGCTCCCCTCAGCGGCCGTGAGGACTAATCTCCTCACCGAGGTCCTCAAACCGCAGTCAAGCTCGGTCGAGCCTCTGCTGCCATTCAATGAGGCCTTATGTGACGTTCTGCTGGGCACCTGGTCCAAGCCCGCCTCAGGACAGCCTGTGGACAGGAAGGTGGCCAGACGCTACCGCCCGGCTCCGGGGGACCCAAGCTTCCTGTCGACCCATCCAACCCCCGAGAGCCTGGTTATCCAGGCCTCTAACTCCCAGACCGCGTTCCCGTCGGCCCCTCCTGACAGGGAATCCAAGAGGTTTGAACAATTTGGCAAGAAGGTGTTCTCGTCCCTTAGTCTGGGACTGCGGTCAGTCAACACCGCATGCCTCTTGGGCCGCTACACCCACACTCTGTGGGACACGGTTGCGGACGTGCTGCCACAATGCCCTGAGGAGGTCAGGGCTAAACTCGCCCAAGCCCTAGTGGAGGGTCGAGATGCGGCACGGTACTCTATCCGGTGCGGACTGGATACCACCGATACGCTAGGCAGAGCGTTGGCCACGACAGTGGCGGTCAGACGCCACGCCTGGCTACGGCGCGCCAATTTTTCGGCCGATGCCTAGGCCACACTTCTGGACATGCCGTTTGATGGCTGTCGCCTGTTTGGCGACCAGGCAGACCACGCGCATGAGCGCTTTAAGGACTCCAGGGATACGGCCAAGTCCTTGGGCCTCTCGGCCCCGCGCCAGCAAATGAGTGCCTTTCGCTCCTTTCGTGGCAAAGGAAGGGGCGCCCCCACACGGACCGTCAGCCACACTCCGCAGCAGAATGTCCAGCGCGGTGGCGGCCGTGGGAACCACCGGGGAGGCGGTCGGGGTCCAAGGCAGGGCCAGTCCGCACCCGCTCCCGCAGCACCCGCCTCCAAACCTTCCGAGTTTTCAGGCCCTTGTGACGCCAGTGGGGGGCAGGGTCCGCCATCACCTCTTCCACTGGTGCACAGTCACATCGGACAGGAGGGTGCTGCAAATAGTCCGAAGGGGCTACTCCCTCCCCTTCAAGACGACCCCTCCAGCCATGCCACCGCAGTACCACCGCGTGCCGGGGGACCACTTGCAATTTCTGCAGGATGAAGTTACGGCCCTCTTGGCCAAGGGGGCCATCAAGCGCGTTCCTGGGCCAGAAGTAGGGTGTGGTTGCTACTCCCACTACTTTCTGGTACCCAAGAAGGGCAAAGGGGGCCTACGCCCTATCTTGGACCTACGGAGCGTCAACGGGTTCCTCCGGAAGGAGAAGTTCAAAATGTTGACTTTAGCTCAAGTCTTGGCTGCCCTAGAACCGCAAGACTGGATGGTGGCGTTGGACTTGCAGGACGCCTACTTTCACATCCCCGTCCTGCCGGCCCACCGACGTTACCTGCGGTTCACGGTAGGCCTCGAGCACTTTCAATTCACCGTGCTCCCCTTTGGCCTTACCAGCGCCCCACGGGTGTTCATGAAAGTGATGGCGGTGGTCGCAGCTCATCTGCGCAGGTTAGGGGTTTCTGTCTTCCCCTACCTCGACGTCTGGTTGTTGAAGGCGGGCTCGCCCCAAACAGTCGTCAGCCACCTCCAGATTACGGTGGATCTCCTGCACCTGCTGGGGTTTTCCGTCAACGTGCCGAAATCACACCTGTGCCCCTCCCAAAAGCTCCTCTTCATCGGAGCTGTTCTGGACTCGGCGCAGTTTCGGGTTTATCCTCCCGAGCAGCGAGTCCGGGATATTCAGGCTTCGATTACCATCTTCCAGCTGTTATCCCGGGTTTCGGTCAGGTTGACGCTGCGGCTCCTGGGGCTGATGGCTTCCTGCATCCTTCTGGTGCATCACGCCCGGTGGCGGATGCGGGCTCTGCAGTGGGACCTGAAGTTTCAGTGGGCCCAGCATCAGGGCAACCTGTCAGACCATGTCCTGATCTCGGAGGGCGCTGCGAGACAGTTGCAGTGGTGGCTCACGGACCGCCATTGGGTCAACGGCAGATCCCTCTCCCTTCCCCAACCGGAGCACGTAGTTGTGATAGACGCGTCCCTCCGGGGCTGGGAAGGCCACATGAGAGAGGCGGAGATCAGAGGCCTCTGGTCTCCGGCGGAGTTCCAGCTCCATATCAACCTTCTGGAGCTGAGGGCGATTCGTCTAGCACTGAAGGCATTCCTCCCCTCTGTCCGGGGGAGTGTAGTGCAGGTGTTCACGGACAACACCACCGCCATGTGGTACTGCAACAAACAGGGCGGTGTGGGGTCCTGGACCCTCTGTCAAGAGGCTCTGCAGCTCTGGCAGTGGCTGGAACATCAGGGCGTGACCCTGGTGGTTCACCACCTGGCGGGTTCTCTGAACGCCAGGGCGGACGAACTCAGCCGACGGCGCTCGATGGATCACGAATGGCGTCTGAATTCGGACGTGGCGCAAGGCATCTTTCTGCAGTGGGGAGAGCCTTGGTTAGATCTATTCCCCACCGAAGAGAATGCGCAATGTCATCAGTTCTGCGCGTTGGAATTTCCAAGGCGGCACTCGCTCGGCGACACATTTCGTCGCGAGTGGAGTTGCGGTCTGTTATACGCCTTTCCGCCTATACCACTTCTGCCCAGAGTGCTGAAGAAGATCAGGCGCGACTGGGCCCAGGTCATCCTTGTGGCTCCGGACTGGGCTCGAAGGTTCTGGTATCCCGAGCTACTCAACATGTCAGTCGGTCCCCCGATCCGTCTGCCTCTTCAGGAGGACCTACTGTCGCAGCAACAGGGGACGGTCCTCCACCCGCACCTGTCCAGTCTCCACCTCCATGCTTGGAGATTGAGCGGCGGCAGTTGAGGCCATTTGACTTGCCTCCTGAAGTTTGTAATGTTATTCTGGCAGCCAGGCGGCCCTCCACTAAGTCGGTATACGCCTGCCGGTGGAACAAATTTGTGGCATGGTGCACAGCAAAGGCTGTGGATCCCTTTTCTGCCCCTCTTTCTGAAGTTCTTCTCTTCCTTCTTTCTCTTGCCCAGCAGGGCTCTGCTCTGGGCACTATCAAGGGCTACCTTTCTGCCCTTTCGGCCTTCTTAAGGCTGCCTGATCAACCTTCTTTGTTCAAGTCCCCTATAGTAACTCGTTTTCTGAAGGGCACCACGCACATGTTTCCACCTGTCCCTTTTGTGATGCCTCAGTGGGACTTGAACCTAGTTCTTACTTTCCTGATGTGCGCTCCCTTTGAGCCACTTCACTCTTGTCCTCTCCGTCTTCTCACCTTGAAGACAGCTTTCCTGGTTGCCATCACCTCTGCCAGGAGGGTGAGTGAGCTCCAGGCTCTATCTTGCAAACCTCCCTTCCTGTCTGTGTATCCGGACAAAGTGGTGTTGCGTACCAAAACATCTTTCCTGCCCAAGGTAGTCTCTGCTTTCCACATCGGGCAGTCCATCACCTTACCCTCCTTCTTCCCGCCTCCGCATCCCTCAAAGGATGAAGAGCGGCTCCATCATCTGGACCCAAAACGTGCGCTTTCATTCTATGTGGATCGCACACATCAGTTCCGGGTGGACGACCAACTCTTTGTTGGCTACGTGGGTGCGAAAAAGGGACGGGCGGTGCATAAACGGACCATCTCTCGGTGGGTCGTCTTATGCATCAAGGCGTGCTACTCCTTGGCTAGAAAGGAGCCTCCAGTTGGGCTGAGGGCCCATTCCACTCGGGCCACGGCGGCTACTACTGCCCTGGGTCATTTGCCAGGCGGCTACGTGGGCCTCGCTGCACACCTTTGCGAGGCACTACTGCCTGGACAGTCAGGTCCGGAGGGATGGCTTCTTTGGCCGTTCCGTCCTCCAGGACTTCCTGGTGTGAGTATTGGTTTGCAGACCCACCAACGGGGTTGGTATTGCTGGGGTATCTATACTAAGGTAAGGAATCTAATACCAACGTGTTTCTTTCAGATGAACAAGTTACTTACCTTCGGTAACGATATATCTGTAAGAAACAGTAGTTAGTATTAGATTCCTTACCGCCCCACCCATCCTCCCCGTTCTGCGAACTGATAGCTAGGGTTAAGGTTATTCCCCTTTCAGGGCCCTAGTTTCTTGGCACCAGTGTTGGTTCTAGCATGGCTCTGCATATCTGGAGCGGAAAAGCTGTGGCTAAGAACTGACGTCAGCGCGCATGGGCGGCTTCTAAGTACTCCGACGACGTCATTCCGGCGCAGACGACGCCGACGACGGACGCGGAGCCAGAGACGACGCCTAACGACGCGCAGGGGTATTGCTACGCAAAAATTTCCGGATCCAGTCTGACACCTGGGGATATTCTAAGGTAAGGAATCTAATACTAACTACTGTTTCTTACAGATATATCGTTACCGAAGGTAAGTAACTTCTTCAGTTGGCAAACTTCTCCAAGAGCTGTAGGAGTTTGAGGACTGCTGTACGGGGATACCCAACATAAAACAGCACATCATCCGCATGAAGAGAAATGGATACTACATGGGTACCATTCCGTATTCGTATTCCCCGTTGTATAAGAGCCCTTCTGGCCCATATTGCCATAGTCTCAATGGCCAGGACTAACAGCAGTGGCGAGAGGGGGCATCCTTGATGGGCGCCACGCTCCAGTGACTGTTTTGCCTATATGCTCTGTCCCAGCCGCACACGAATACTCCGCTCCGTATAAAAGATATGCACCCACCTATGGAACCGCTGTCCGAACCCCACCGCTCTCAGCACTAAGTATGGGCGAATTTTGCGAATCTCGCGTTCGCGAATTTTGCGGATTTGCGAACTCGCAATCCGCAAAATCCGCGAATTCTTCCGAATTTGCGGATTTTTTTTGTGTTCGCAAGGATTTCAGCCAGTTCGCGAGGGTTTCGTACCAGTTCGCAATTGCGAACTTACATTTCGGCACGCAACGGTCGCAATTATGTTGTTTCTACGTCTGGTTCATCATCACAGGTTCCCAGCACCCTCTGTTTCACCACTGCAACCCTCTGTTACATCAATGCCACCCTCTGGTTCATCATTACTGTAGATTATGGGGGGGGGAAAGCAAGCACACCAGCTCTGCTTCAACTGACATGAATTAATTTGGGGTTAGTTTATTAATGCGTCACTGTTTTAAAATTCCAGTCTGGCACCTGCTTCCTTATCTGTAATTTTGCTTTCTGTTGCAGTGCATTTTTTTTCCCCAGGACCTTTGTGGCCTACTTGTAGCTATTCTATGAGCCTGCTGTGAGGGTCAGAGCAGGGTCATACAATTGTTGCAACTAGCAACTGAATTCTGGAGGGGCCCCAGTCTGGAAGCACTACAGGGAATTGTTACTAATGATGAGTTTGAACTCTTGCCCCTGCCGAGTGCTTTCAGTTTTGAAAAACTTGTTTTTCTGCAATTTCGCGGGATTCGCGGGGCGCGAGATCGGATTCGGAAGCCGCAAATTCGTGCGAATATGCAATTTGTTTTTTTTGCGGCGTGTTAGTTGGCAAGGTTTTGTGCGTTTTTGCGAGCCGCTCGTAGCGCAAGGCGCGAAGTTACCCTCGCGGTCGTTCAAGGGCGCGGCCATCTTGTTTGCCTGACGTATTTCCGTTTCCGGGCGCGAAGTGTAATCTCGCAAAAACTGCGGCTTGCCAGTACAGTTTCGCGCGTGTTCGCAAGGAAAATCTCGCGCGAACTTACTCGCGCGGTCGTGAACGGGCGCGGCCATCTTGTTTCTCATTCATTGCTATGGTTCTGGGCATGGTCTTTGTATCCTCTGTCAATCTCTGCCATCCTTTGCTTGTTTGAAGTTTTTTTTTATCTATTTTACTTATTATCTATCACTCTATTTTTCTAGCCCTATATTTTTGTGTTTACTGCTACTTTTGGTTAATTTTAAACTACTTTTTTAAACTCTTTTCTTTTCTTCTCTTCCCTATTCTATTTTCTTTATTCCTTTCCGCCCAGACCATGGTGAAGGGAGCCGGGAAGCATCCCGAGAAGGGGAAGGGTCCCGCACCCCGTATCCGGCTCCCGTGCGGGCGTTTGAGGGGGGAGGAGGTCGTACCCAGGGAGATCTTTACCCCGGAGGAATTGGGCCAACTCATTTTTTATGTTCAGCGCCGCCTCCCCAGGACCACCATGGGAGGCGGCAAGATCAGTGCCGGGTACGGGGCCCGGGAGCGCCGGTAGCGGTGGGAGAAGGTGTGCCAGGCCATTCACCACCACTCTCGGGTCTGGCGCACCTACAACCAGGCCACCCACCGCTGGACGGATGTCCTGACCCGTGAGCGAGATCTGCTCGACCTCCTTGGCCTTGAGATCCCCGGGCTTGGTGAGTAGTAGCTATTTCTTTACTACTATGTTTTCTCCTGCTGTGTTATTATATTGCAAATTTTTGTTTTTTACCAAGAGCAATAATGCTGCTCATTACATTGTAGGTAAATTATATTTCAAAATCTTCTGTGCATTTCAGGTACACTGCTCTCCTTCTTCTCAGTAGTGTTGCTACTATGCTTATTTGTTTTAGATTTTGTGTTCATTTCATTGGCCTGTGAAATTATGTATGAGTGTAGTTTAAAGAACTGCGTAATGCTACACACTAAGGTTCAGATTTTTTATTACCTGCGCATCCCTGCAAAGTAGCAGGGATGCGCCAGTAATTGTGCGTCACGCCACCATCACCCATGGTGCGCCGTATTTACAATGCGGCGCACCATGGGCCCAAAACGTCACCAAAGCGTTACGCATCTGTGCCGTAAAGGCGGCGCATTGCTGGAGTTGCGTGGCAACGATGGTGCAGCTCCATCAATGCTCTGGGGTGCCCTATCTCCCCAATGCTGCGTCAAGCCGTACGTCTGCTTCAAGCAGGCGCAGGGTTTGAGTCACGCATCATTGTCCTCAAAGTGACTGATTGAAATCTTGTAGATTTTCCTCAGCCACTTTTAGGATGCGTTCCTGCGCAGGAACGGCCCTCCCTTGCGCCGGAACGCCCCCTATTGGCGCAGGGCTTTACAACGTGATGCATCTCCCATATGCGTCACGTTGTTAATATACGCCGCACCATTGCGCCTCTTTTGTGCTGTCGCTGCGTCACAAAAGTCACGCAACAATGGAGCAAAAGAGCCGCAAGGGGCTTCTAAATCAGCCCCTACAGACTCAAGTCCAGTCCTTCCTTTGTACACATGGCGATAAGAAGAAATAGTGGTGGTGGATTAATAGTTTGAGTATTTTAATGACTGGTTAATGTAGTAGGAAACTTTAGTGTTGTCGCTGATCTTCAGTCACGATGGACTTTGGCTGTCACTTTGCGTGCTGCGGACTGCTGCCTGCCAATCCTAGGCAAACCTTTTTAGTACTTTGTTTAGTGAGTTACATAGGGTAGTTTCCAATTCGACGGTCCGCAAATCAAGCAATACTAAAGTAATAACGTAGTCGACCACATGAGATTGGTCAATAATATATCCCGTGGAGTCGTTCCCTATTTGCTATTTCGCAAAAATATTTTGTTAGTTCTTTTGAAATGTTTGATTTGGTTGAGAAATATCATCCATGTTTTCTGTTTTTCTTTCTTTCATGTTGTACATTAGCTTTCCCCAGGGGCAAGAGGAGGACACAGGAGGAGGAGGAGGAGGGTGCTGTTGACGATACAGGCCAGGACCGGGCAGGCGAGGGCTCCTTTGCTGGCCCCAGTAAGTTTTAATTTTAATATAGAGTACTTATTTTTTCCTAGCGTACCTCATTCGATTTTTTCTAAATCGTCTTTGATCTTCTTGTAGACAGGATCTAAATTCTTATCCTGCCTCGACTATGACTCCGTGTGGTATTACTAGATTATTCTTATTAGTCTGTCTGTGTAGCTAACTAAGATTGCACATTTGGCATTTCCATTGGACTCCCATTCTAGTCAGCAATAGCTCTATGCACTGAGTGCAGTCCTCTGGGATTGTCCATAATGTCTTTTCAAGTATTCTAAATGTTTATGCTTTGACCATTGCCAACAATAAAAAGGTGAATGACCACCAAGAATGAATAAGATACTACTTTACTTTTGGTTTGGATAGGAGGACAATCCATTCTACTACTGTTGCAGGGACAAATCTGCACAAACAGAACTATGGACACTAAATAATGCATTGCTTACCTTATCAATTATAATAGGTGCTATTAGACTTTCCACATACCTCAGTGATAACAGACTTTGTAGTTGAACCCCCAATCTTCTTACTGACTAGATAGTGTGGCAGAGTCATTTAGCTCCCAAAGTCACCGATGGCAGAGGCACGGACTCATGCTTGCGAAAATTCCAAAACCTTTAGCTCATCCACTCTAGTCTGGAGGACCAAAAACCACAGAGTCCATTTAAGTTTAAAAGCTTTATTAAAAGTAAACCCATTTATTAAAATCAAGTTTGTCATAAAAGTGAACGTGTAACTGAAAATGGAAAAGTGCTTAGTGCTGACGATTAATTGGACACATTTCTTGTGGTCGAGCCGAGCTCTCACCTGGTTTGAACTTGATCCTGCTCGTGTTCTTAGAAGTCAAGCTTCTGTCTGTTAGGAGAAAAAGTGTTGCGTGTTAAAAAGTAAAAAGCAAACATTCATCAGTTGTGCCAAAAAGTGCAGCAAGACAACAGCCTTCCCTGGAAAAAGGGACATTTTTACTCTAGAGTACACAGTCATAAATTATTAAATTGTATACTGTTTTTTTCACATTTCTTTCTTCCTCCTAGACCAAATATTATATAGTAGTGAGTGGTGTATTCTAACATTATTAAATGTACTTTGTAGGTGGAACATCTGGAGACGGGGCCAGCGCGGAGGTGGTGGTGGCATTGGACGAGGAGGACAACTCTGGGGAGGAGGCGGTGCAAGTGCCGGACAAGGAAATGCCTGTGAGGGTTCACACGGTGGTGGCGGGCAGAGGTAAGCTATACATTCCTTAGTCATTGAGATTGAAGACTGCAGAGTGTGCTTTCTGCAGGGGTGTATTATAAATAAACCAGGTAGTAGCCTCCTCTAAATGTACTTCGACTTAGCTGGGAAGTTTTTGGCGAGAAGAATCCCAATCAGATCTGAGGTGAACTTGATGGATGGGATGAACGAAAAGCGAAAGAAGGGTGTAAGTAAGTGTGGAAGGACGAGAAATGTAATGATGACTGGCAAAGAAGAATGATATGTGTTTGCTTGGTCCCCGAGGTGGCTGGGAAGGAAAGAATATGGTATGGTGCATGGCTGGGTGAATTATGAAGCAAGGATGGGTGGAAGGAGAACAGCCTGGGTGGGTGAGACAGAAACTGTATGTGTGCATATACTTTGAATGGATGGATGCCTGGATCATTCATGGTACTATCTGACTCTTAGATAGCATATGTGTATCTAGAGAGAGTAGACTGTCACTGGATGAACTAAGTGTTACTTTGAAGAGCATGTAACACCGCACCCGCACGTCCGTTCCAGTGTAGGAAAGGCAAGGAAAAAAAGTTGTAACGTTGTCCAAATACTACCATGAATAGTAGCAGTAGTTTGTATTGCAACTGCAAGCACAGCATATATCCGGTTATTACGGTGGACACTCCCTACCTCTCTTAATAACTTTAGTTTAGTAGTAGTACGTCATTCATGTGTGGGGGTATCACTGTTCACTCAATAATAAGCAAAGCACCTTAAGTCATCCCATATGTCATCAAATACATCCCATGTGAAGTGATAGATAATCAGATAATTTAGCTTCTTCATTTTCCTTTTCTAATACTCATTTGCACTGTAGGGTGAAAGCTAAATTAATTAAGCAGTAGCCCTTTTAACAGAGTATTCTCAGTGCCACCCGTAATAGAAAAGTAAGAGCTTCACCACCTGCATGTACTGGACCGGTACAGTAACGCAAGTCTGTCTCACTCACCATGGTGTGCGTCTGTTTTTCTCGGGTGCAAGTTCACTGCGCTGGCATTATGCCGGCTTGCATAAGATAACGTACCAATTTTCCTAAACAAGAGAGAAGAAGAAGAATAAGAGTGGTGTACTGTCATAGTCTACTGTAATGGAAGTTCATAGTGCTCGTAGAATTTGTTCCTTAAACTCCCACTAATGTTAGAGCAAGGATGAAGAAGTCGGAGGTTACATAGATACTGTCCTCAATAGTTATGTACTGTGCTTTCAATTTGCTACTTGTACTGTGACAACTTTCTGCTCAATCATTTTGTGTTAATCTTAAGGAGCATTGGTTACAGACTATGTCTTTCTTTTTTCATGTAGTTGCTCCTTTCAAATCCAAGACACCATCAAGGAGGAAGGAGCTGGCTCGAATGGCCCGGCAACGGAGGCTGGATGCCACTGTCGCTGAATATCGGCGGCTGGTGGCCCTGGAGGAGGAGGAGACGCAGTCTGGTACAACAACAACGTCCACTGGGACAGCTGCATCCTCCTCCGTGCGGGCTGCCAGCCAGCGCAGTGCTCCAGCGGTACGGAGCCGGGCTACCAAAGCCAAAAGCCACCGCCGAGCAGTAAAGAAAGCAGCTGCCCCTCACAGGATTTGCAAGGCACACCGGCGCCGCTTATCCCTCAGACTGTCCTACCTGGAGCAGGAGGTCCATAACTATAAGAACTTGGTGGAGGGCCTCCGCTTCGAACTTGCCACCATCCGCAAGGAGCATGATGCCCTGGCTGCTAAATCCAACAGCACCCTGCCATAGTGTCCCTTGCCCCTTTTTTAGAGACTTTTGGGGGGTGGGAATTGGGAGTTGGGTTTTTTGGGGACTTTTGAAGGACAATCGTTGGGGTTAGGGAGGGTCTTGCGGGAGATTCTTTTGTTAGGGCTATAAAAATATACTTTTTGAAACTTTATCTGACCATACCTGTTTTTTACTGCTTTTGAGTCTGGTGGGTGGGGGTTTAACAGTAAGTTTGTTTTCCTGAATAGTCCTAGGACTTTAGTAGTACTACAGTCAATCCAATCTCTCGTCTCTCATTATACTCCATTATACTACCTCCAACCAAACGCCTATCTTACCTGTAATTTCTGTTTGCAAGTAGGGCTAGGCCCAGGGCTGGCTCCACGGGAAACAGCGAATAAGGTTGGCAATCCTGGGCGGATAAAATTTCCTCATAGCGGTGGTACTAGTGGTGTGACACAGTGGCAGTTGCATGCCTATGAAAAAAAAGAAAATGAAATCTGGTTTGTCCTCCTGAGCAATACAACGGTACAATAGAGAATATAGCAGGTGACAGAAGTACACTAGAACAGTGCCACATTGTAGCCTAACAAATGGTAAAGTATAACTAATTCGGTTGAAGTTCTTTGGCATTAGCCATGGGTCTTTGTCAAGCAGAGTAAGAATATATCCTCGGATTTCTTCACCAGCCTGTTGCTATCACCTTATCCTCCCCAGCAAGTGTGTGGATTTATTGCTGTAATTTAGTCACACATCAATCAAAACCACACAGACCGGGGGAAGAGGGTTAGGGTTTGAAAAATGGATGGGTACGGGGGTTTTTGGGAAAGGTTTTGGGAGACAAGAAAAAATAGCACAGCATGGACAAAAAAATTGTGAACATAAACAAATCTTTGGGTACAAACCTATCCATCAATCTTTGAAAGTGCATGCACTACTGCATGCATGTCAGTGAAAAGTAAGTAGTACTTTCGACAACTGTGGAAGAAAGAATGCGACAGTACAGGGCGTGTGTGGAATTATAGATAACTATATTCAACATAATGTCTCTGTTGCCAGATACCTGAGAGCCTTGCTGGTCACTATAAATCCATTCACAACACTCAATGGGGTTGGTCTGGAAGGTATAGTAGATAGAAAAGGAGAAATTGCTATTTTTCTAGGTGTCCCTTCACTCACCAGGGTTGCCCCTTGGTGACATGCTTCATCATTGGGGCCATCCCAGTCCTCTACGGGCTGGGGCGTGCTGCGACTTGCGAATTACGTAGGAGCACTTACAAATGACTATGTGTGGTGCAGATGTGATAGTGGAGTGGACTAAGTGATGTGTTAAGGGATCAATTTAGAAGCAGAGAGAGATCCAAGAAATGCAGTCACAGTCAGAGAAAAAGACAAAGGATACTGTATCTGTATGTTGTTGTAGTTGTCCTGTTGAATTTGGTAAGTAAGTTGCCTGCAGAAAAAAAATCCTCTTAGCGGCATTCCTCCATTGCAGCCGACGCTTCGTCCATCGATGTTGGTCACCAGAAGACACCCTGTAAAAAAAGCACAGCATGGACAAACAATTGAACATGAACAAATCTTTGGGTACAAACCTATCCATCAATCTTTGAAAGTGCATGCACTACTGCATGCATGTCAGTGAAAAGTAAGTAGTACTTTCGACAACTGTGGAAGAAAGAATGCGACAGTACAGGGCGTGTGTGGAATTATTGATAACTATATTCAACATAAGGTCTCTGTTGCCAGATACCTGAGAGCCTTGCTGGTCACTATAAATCCATTCACAACACTCAATGGGGTTGGTCTGGAAGGTATAGTAGATAGAAAAGGAGAAATTGCTCTTTTTCTAGGTGTCCCTTCACTCACCAGGGTTGCCCCTTGGTGACATGCTTCATCATTGGGGCCATCCCAGTCCTCTACGGGCTGGGGCATGCTGCGACTTGCGAATTACGTAGGAGCACTTACAAATGACTATGTGTGGTGCAGATGTGATAGTGGAGTGGACTAAGTGATGTGTTAAGGGATCAATTTAGAAGCAGAGAGAGATCCAAGCAATGCTGTCACAGTCAGAGAAAAAGACAAAGGATACTGTATCTGTATGTTGTTGTAGTTGTCCTGTTGAATTTGGTAAGTAAGTTGCCTGCAGAAAAAAAATCCTCTTATTAGCGGCACTCCTCCATTGCAGCCGACGCTTCGTCCATCGATGTTGGTCACCAGAAGATACCCAGTCCACTGCCTGCCTGATGCTGAATTGTGGCTCGCTAATGTGAAGCCTGACTCCATCCTTTTTTCCCCATTGCACAGACTGAAACCCGGCCTGTAATTATTCAACGAAAAACAGGAAGTGATATAACATTACAACACCACTGATAAATAAATATAAGGTATGTAGGCTGTGGAGTGCAAAAAGTCACACTTTGATTTTCCTAGTACAATATTTTTGAAAGTGCGTACTCTGTCTGAGTCACCTTTTGAAGGATAAATAAGTATGGGCAAATTAATGTAGCGGATCTTTCCCCTCAAGCTAGGTGTCCTGTAAAGTGTGTTTTAGAACAAAATTAGATCTTCCCAGCAGTGCTCCCACCCAGACCCTTACTAAAGCCAGTCGCAAAAATGTAGAAGACCGGCCCCAATCAAATCTCAAAAAACGAGGCCTAGCAGAAAACTGGTGACAAAACGTACTTTGAAAGTAAAAGTAGGCCCAAGTACCCCCTTACCCACCGTGGATTGCATTCAAACCACTTGCAAGCAACCAAGCAAAAGTATCCATAGCCAGCATCGCTCCAAGACTCGAAAACCCCCCCACCCAAACACATGCAATAGAAATACTGCTAATCCTAACGAATCCTAAGTTAAGAATAGTGGCAAAGGCTTTCTTTAACTATGCCAAATCCCCCCTTTCCCACCATGGATTTTCTTCAAATGACTTGCAACCAAAATTACACATTCTCACGAGTGCTCTAAGACTCCAGAACTCAGTTGCAAAAATCTAGAACACCCCGAAACACATGCAATCCTGTTGCTAGGGCTAACCCTAACGAACCCTAAGTTACAAAAAGTGCCAAAAGGCTTTTCCGCGAGGATTTTGTCCCAACCCCTTCTACCCGGTATTAGACCTTCCCAGGAATGCCCCAAGACCCGCAAACCCACCCGCCAAGAAGCATAACACCCCCAAACAGGCCAAAAGCAACATCTCATACTTGCAATATTTCTCGGCCTTCGGTCCAAACGCGCTGCGTAGCTAGGCCATAGGTCCGGTTTGCCACCACGGATTTCCTGAAAAGCAAATGCATCAAGATTAGAGTGTCCCAGCAGTGCTCCCAGACCCCGAAACTCACCCACAAACACCAGGAAGCCCCCCAAACAGGCCCCCGAAAACGCTACATTGAGCAAAATGTCAGAAATAGCAAAAAAAAATCGGCGTGGATTTTGGCCAAACCACTTTTATCCGGTATTAGAGCTTCCCAGCAATGGCCCCAGAGCCGTCAACCCAGGAGAAAACGAGTAGAAGACCCCCAAACAGCCAAAGAGCAAAAGTACAAAAATGGGGACTTTGTCATTTTTTTCCAAATTTCCCAAATCACTCCGCGCGCGCTCTGCAGCTAGGCCCTAACTCCCCTCTGCCACCATGGATTTGCTTCAAACCTCTTGCAAAGTAAAGTATATATAGCCAGCAGTGCGCCCAGACCCCGAAACCCACCCACAAACACCAGGAAGCCCCCCAAACAGGCCCCCGAAAACGCTACATTGAGCAAAATGTCAGAAATAGCAACAACAAAAAAATCGGCCTGGATTTTGTCCCAACCACTTCTACCCGGTATTAGACCTTCCCAGGAATGCCCCAAGACCCGCCAACCCACCCGCCAAGAAGCATAACACCCCCAAACAGCCCAAAAGCAAAATCTCATACTTGCAATATTTCTCGGCCTTCGGTCCAAACGCGCTGCGTAGCTAGGCCATAGGTCCGGTTTGCCACCACGGATTTCCTGAAAAGCAAATGCAATCAAGATTAGAGTGTCCCAGCAGTGCTCCCAGACCCCGAAACTCACCCACAAACACCAGGAAGCCCCCCAAACAGGCCCCCGAAAACGCTACATTGAACAAAATGTCAGAAATAGCACAAAAAAAATCGGCGTGGATTTTGTCCCAACCACTTCTACCCGGTATTAGACCTTCCCAGGAATGCCCCAAGACCCGCCAACCCACCCGCCAAAAAGCATGACACCCCCAAACAGGCCAAAAGCAACATCTCCTACTTACAATATTTCCCGGCCTTCGGTCCAAACGCGCTGCGTAGCTAGGCCATAAGTCGGGGTTGCCACCACGGATTTCCTGAAGAGCAAATGCAATCAAGATTAGAGTGTCCCAGCAGTGCTCCCAGACCCCGAAACTCACCCACAATCACCAGGAAGCCCCCCAAACAGGCCCCCGAAAACGCTACATTGAGCAAAATGTCAGAAATAGCAAAAAAAAATTGCCGTGGATTTTGTCCCAACCACTTCTACCCGGTATTGGACCTTCTCAGGAATGCCCCAAGACCCGCCAACCCACCCGCCAAAAAGCATAACACCCCCAAACAGGCCAAAAGCAACATCTCCTACTTACAATATTTCTCGGCCTTCGGTCCAAACGCGCTGCGTAGCTAGGCCATAAGTCGGGGTTGCCACCACGGATTTCCTGAAAAGCAAATGCAATCAAGATTAGAGTGTCCCAGCAGTGCTCCCAGACCCCGAAACTCACCCACAAACACCAGGAAGCCCCCCAAACAGGCCCCCGAAAACGCTACATTGAGCAAAATGTCAGAAATAGCAACAAAAAAAAACGGAGTGGATTTTGTCCCAACCACTTCTACCCGGTATTAGACCTTCCCAGGAATGCCCCAAGACCCGCTAACCCACCTGCCAAAAAGCATAACACCCCCAAACAGGCCAAAAGCAACATCTCCTAATTACAATATTTCTCGGCCTTCGGTCCAAACGCGCTGTGTAGCTAGGCCATAAGTCGGGGTTGCCACCACTGATTTCCTGAAAAGCAAATGCAATCAAGATTAGAGTGTCCCAGCAGTGCTGACAGACCCCGAAACTCACCCACAAACAGACGGAACCCCCCCTAAGAGCACCTCAAAGGCAAGCAAGTCAGCAAAAACACTAAAAAAATGTGCGCCTCGGATTTGGTCCAAACCACTTTTATCCGGTATTAGAGCTTCCCAACAATGGTCCCAGAGCCGTCAACTCACCTGCAAAGAGGTAGAACAACACCCCCACAAGTGCTGAGTCTTTCTTCATTGGGCGTAAACCAGCCCTCTGCTTTGATGGAAATAGGAGTCTGGAGGAGGAGGATAGAGGAGCATGTTCTTCTGAACTTGTGAACCTGAGGAATGCAGACTGCGGCACCTTCAAATCAATTAGCAAACCAGTGAAGACAGTTCTGCTGATGGGCTTGTTTTTGTGATTATCTGATTAAAGTTTGAAATATATTAACTGTGCACAACAAAGAAAGACAGACACACAGGAATAAAAGTGAATAAGGACGAAAAAGAAAGTTATTGATTCGTTGTCTCATTTTCAGGGCTCGGTATCACGGTCCAGGAATAAGAATAAGGCTTCGTCATCATACTCTGCGAATTCAGGCAGGGTGAGCTCAGTGTCACCTGACAGAGTAGAAATTCCCTCATCTATGTTGCTGGCCACCTCGTCTTCATCCGGCGCGCTTTCTCGTACTCTGAAATCTGGTGGTATGAGGTTCTGATTCATCTTGATCATTGTTAACCTCTCCACATTTTTGGGCGAGAGGCGGCTCCGTTTGGAAGTTACAATGCCACCATCAGCACTGAAAACACGTTCAGAAGACACGCTTGCGAGTGGGCAAGACAAGTAGTTTAAAGCCAGGTTGGTGAGCTCTGGCCACAATTCTTTTTTCCCATGCCAATACGCCAATGGGTCAGCATTAACATAGACCTCTGTTGAGTCATTCAGATAGTCCTTCACCATCGACTCAAGGTCCTCATCCAAGGTTCCTCCACTTTGCTTAGCTGTTGCTGTGCCTCTGCCCTTTTGAGAACCATACCCAAGCCGAGCTAGCCAATCCTCTTCAGCCTCCAATGTTTCTGTTGTGTCTGGTGCAGATGATCCGGTTGCCGGTGTCTTTAACGGCTGAGAGGTCACTTGTGCCACAGCCACAGGTGCAGAAGTGGATTGTTTTGACTGGGGATGGCCTGCTGATGTACTGCCATTTCCTTCAATTTTCTGCCGTTCTCTTTCAAACCTCTTGGCTGACAAGGCTAGCCAACGTTTGTACTTTGGAACATGTTCATCATCAAAAGGAAAGAATGCTTGGCCTGCCAGCGCCTTTTTGTAGCGTGGATCCAGAATAGTAGCACAAATGTAATGCTCTTCTGAGTGGATCATTTTAAGACGTTCATCACCTTGTAGGAGCTCTAATAATTTCTCAGCCAGAACAAAAGAGTCTTGGTTTTTTACATCTTTTTCAAACACAGAACACACCTCCTTCAGTTGGTGCTCCAGCATGTACAACAATGGGATAGCTTTTCCCAAATTACAGTCCTCCTTGCTGACTGCACGCGTGAAGAACTCAAAAGGACGAAGCATGCGTGTCAGGCTTTGAACTATGTTCCATTGCGCCGCACCCATCCTCAGGTCCTCCTGAGCTGTACCCTCTGTTAAGAAATATTGATCGAGTACCGTATACTGCTCATACAGACGCTCAAGCATGTAGAAGGTTGAGTTCCAACGTGTTACCACCTCCTGGATGAGTGCTTTCACTGGCATTTGACATTGATATAGCAGGCTCCTCAGCTGCTTCCGGGCCTTAAAAGAATGGCTGAAATGGTTGCACATTTTTCGGCAGGTGTCCAATACTCTGTACGCTGCACTGCCTTTATTACCCAAGAATTTTTGGACAACCAGGTTTATACAGTGCGCCAAACACGGCACTCTGAAATAGTAACCCTGCCTCATGGCCTTAACTATATTGGTGCCATTGTCCGTGGAAACATAACCAACCTGGCGTTTTTTGGGGGACAGCCAGTTAAGGACCTTTGTGTTAAAGACATCCAAAATGTTTTCTGCTGTGTGACGTTTCTCCAAACCAAACATGGCTAGTGTTGCATGTTTCCGAGCAGCTTTAAAAACAATGTCCGCGTCAAAACCTGCGTTTAGCTTTGCTTTAGCCCCTGAAAAAGAGACCCAGTGTGCAGTGATGCACATGTAATCAGCGCCTGCGCCACTGGTCCACATGTCTGTTGTCAGATGTATAGTGTGAACAGCACTCTTCTCCAAAGCTGCCCTAATCACCTTCAGAACATCTTCATGTAGTGCTGGAACCGCAACTCGGGCAAAATAGAACCGGCTAGGAACCTTCCATTTAGGGCAGAGCGCTGCCACTAATTCTAGAAAACCAACCCCTTCTACAAAAGAAAAAGGGAGAAGGTCCAGAGCTAGCATTTTAGCCAGCATAGTGTTATACAGACGCATCAGTGGATGGTTGCGTTCATATTGCGCTTCTGAAAACAACATCTTTTTAATGTTGCCCTGGACCAAGGATTTACGGGATGAAGATGATATCTTCGACCCAGTTACGCTCGCTGATGAACTTTTCCGCATTGATGTCTCACTCTCTCCCACACTCTTAGTGTGGCTCACATGGGGTGTGCTGCTGACAGGGGTACTGGGTGTAAGTGAAGTGTTTGAATCGTCTTCTTACTCCTCGTCATCATCAGATGAAAAATCAACGTTTTCATTACGTGCAATTCGGGCTTCCTTGACCGCCTCTAGGTGCGAAAACCATTTGACAGTGTGCTGTCTCTCAAGATGACCTCTCTGGCCTCCGGTACCATAGTTGGTACCAAACTTACCACGACTAACTCGAAGCTTACAAATGCTACAAATGGCTACGTTTTCCATTCTTGGGCAAACACTAAAGAAGTCCCAAACTGGAGACTTGAAATGTCTTTGGGGGCCGGAGGAGGCGGCGATACTGGTGGTGGTGGTCCTGCTGCTAATGCCAGATGAAGTGGAGGATGTGGATTGCCGAACTTCAGTACATTTTGCACTTTCACCACCACTAATTGAGGTCGAGGTGGATGGAAGTCCCTTCTTGCGAGGAAGAAATATGGAAGCGGTAGGTGTTGGTGTACTAGTTAACTCCAAATCCAATGATTGTTGTGTTTCCATTGACTCCTCGTCGACATCATCATCACGCTCAGCAGCTTCTCGGGATAGGGTCAAAATGTCTCTTTGCTGCATGCCCGCTGGGGCTGCAGTGACCATTATGATGACTGGATCGTCGTCGTGAAGGGCTTCATCAGCAGCAGTATGCGTCACTTCTTGTTGAGCCTCATCACACTCCATAGCTATGAGTTTTTCGACGACCTTCCTTTTACGCTTGGGTATCTTTGTCAGATCATGGTGTGCCTCACTCTCAGGCTGCCGTGGTGGTACCCATTCGTCATCCAGATCATCAGTAGGAGGTGAGCTTGAAGAAGATGTAGACACCCCCCTTGATCTTTTCCTTGCTAGGGATGTGGAAGACAATGAATGATCATCAGGAGGAGTGGCTTCCTCAAATGATACCTCGGTCTGATTGTCAATTTCCTGATGTGCCCCTACTTCGGGAGGAACAACTATTGTGGGCACTTGTGACCCTCCATGCACCTCTGCTTGCGCATCTCCTTGCGCTGCGCCTCCTTCCACATGTACTTGGGCTTCTACTACTTCCACATGTTGTTGTTGCGGCTGTGGTTGTTCAACACTTGTCAGATGAGTTACAACAACCTGTGTTGATTTAGGGACATTGCTGCTACTTTACCTGCAGGGATATTTACTCGCCAGGCAGCATCCTCGGGACAGGCGCTGGTAATCGCCTCACCTAACGTACCCGCCATCTTGGGTAGGGAAGGTCGACGGTCCAGTTGACCGCCCCTCCCACCCTCCGACTCCTCCTCCACCATGCATAAAAACAACAGAGCTGCACGTTCGCGCAGCGGACGGGCGCAGCGGGCGGGCCGGCGGCGCGCCGAAGGCGCGCCAAAGGCACGCCCGTCTGTGCCCGTCCGGGCCAGGCCGGGCGCAGGGCCACCTATTATGCCCGTTTTTTATGAGCATCGTATTAGACATTCAAGGGACTACCTCCTGCAATTCAGTGAAGTAAATACTACCCCTACCTCGATCCCTTTAATTACCTTTCACAACGATACTCCTGTGTTATCCTCCAACTTGACAACCAATAGCTTCAGTTTGGCCCTACTGAACTGTAGATCGGCTGTCAAACATGCGTTAGAGATAAAAACACTAATTCTGGACCTACAACTAGACACTCTTTTCCTTACGGAAACCTGGCTAACGCCCCATTCAGATGCAGATATTGTGAGCATGCCACCCAAGGACTACCTTATACATCATCAAAACAGAACAAAAGGCATAGGAGGCGGATTAGCGATTATTTACAGGAATTCCATTACTTGTAGGTTACAAGAAGGAGGGATTGAGGACTGTGAAAGTGTCCACTTCTCACTCCAACTGAATCCCAACAAATCCATGTCTGGTCTTTTGATTTACCGCCCGCCGGGGGCCACAGGTAACTTTGTCCGATCACTACTGGACACCACCACTTCCTCTTGCACCGTGACCCCTAACTTCATTCTGCTCGGCGATTTAAACCTTCATTGCGAGGACAGTACTAATATTACTGCCAGGGACCTTATTTCAGAACTGAAAGCACTTGACCTCCATCTGCTCAACTCAGAGGCAACCCATACTAAGGGTCACCTCCTTGATCCCATATTTGCCAATTTTATAACTGAAACTCGCCCTGCTCTCCCTCTCCCCTGGTCTGATCACTTTCTCATTCCTTTTATGTGGCAAACCAGTAAACCCATTTGCCACTTGCAAACGCTTAGAGAACGCGACAGACCATGGTCAAAAATACCTTATGAAGAATGGACACAAGAGTTGACACGATCTTCCCCCTCTGCAGATCCTGATCCTGTGTTAGCTAACGACAACTTCACCAACTGGATCATTTCCACCTTGGACATAGTCGCCCCAAAGTTAGATCTGAAGAAAAGAAAGACCACTTTTAAAACACCCTGGTTCTCACAGGAACTCAGAAATCTTAAGAAAATCTGTAAAATCCATGAACGTAAATGGAGGAAAACATGGGATCCTACTACCAAGGACGAATATAAAGCAGCGATGAGGACCTATAAAGCGGCGCGGAAAGCAGCCCAAGCCTCCTTTTTCGATAAAAAAATTAAAACTGCCTCTAACTCTTCTCGTGAGACCTACAAAATAGTTAAAGAGCTCCTCACTATACCCAACACCCTCCCAACCCAACAACCCACAACTGACAGATGTAACCAAGTAGCCTGCTTCTTCCAAAATAAAATCCTCAAGATCCTACAGTCACTTCCCCCTTTACACGATGACAATCTCCTGACGACCCCATCATTCACCGTCAGCGGCCCGACTTTAGACAATTTCAGCTTACTTTCTGAGGACGTTTTCGTAAAAACTCTTTCAGACCTTAAAAGCGGTTCCCCTAATGATCCTGCACCTATCCACATTCTCAAACAAGTTGGACCCACCATCTCGTACCTGGCCACCAATCTTATTAATGCTTCGTTTAAGCAGGGAGTGGTTCCTCCAAACTGGAAACATGCTATTGTTAAAGCCCTGCAAAAAAAACCGGGTATGGACCCTACAGATTTGACTAACCTCCGTCCAATTTCACTCCTTCCTGGTTTAAGTAAAATAGCAGAGAAGGTAGTTAACAAACAATTGTCTGCCTTCCTCGAAACTAACAATCTCCTTCGACCCACTCAGACAGGCTTCCGTCCAGGTCAGGGGACGGAAACAGCCCTTTTGAAGGTAGTTGAGGAGGCAAGATGCATCTTGGATTCGGGAGGATCAGTGTTACTGATTCTCCTGGATCTAAGCGCTGCATTCGATACGGTGGACCACAAAACCCTCATCAAACGCCTCTCCGGTCTGGGTGTAAGGGGCACTGCCCTTTGCTGGCTCTCGTCGTTCTTACAAGATAGAACATTTCAGGTCAGTGAAGGAAATATGCGGTCCGACATCTTCCCTCTCCAGTGTGGGGTCCCTCAGGGCTCTTCACTGAGCCCTACACTTTTCAACATTTACATGGCCCCCCTGGATGACGTGGTTTCCCCTTTTGGGATAAAAGCCGTCACATACGCTGACGACACCCAAATGATCGTATCATTCTCCCTGGAAGAGGACAAGGTAAAAAACCTCCATGACTGTTTAGAGGGCATCCAGGCATGGATGTCCGCTTCAAGGCTTAAGCTCAATGGTTCGAAAACTGAGCTCATGCTGTTGGGAAATAAAATACCCTCTCTCCCATCTGCCATGTGGCCAGCATGCCTCGGTCCTCTCCCCCAACCCAAGACTGAACTAAAAAGTCTAGGTTTCTGGCTGGAACAGGACCTTTCCCTCAAAACGCAAGCGAAAAAGACAGCTGGTACTTGTGTGGGGTTACTGCGGTCTATCAGAAAGATCCTTCCTTTACTTCCAGGACCCTCTCAGAAATTGCTTGTTCAAGGCCTAGTCTTATCAAGACTAGATTATTGCAATGCTCTCTTCCTTGCTGCCCCGGAATCCACGATCAACATTCTGCAAAGAACACAGAATGCCGCAGCTAGGATTCTCACTGGGACCTCTCGCAGGGTCTCAGCCAAACCCGCACTCAAGGCACTACATTGGCTGCCGATCCGCGAAAGGATCAAGTTTAAGGCCCTCTGCACGGCCCATAGAGCCTTGCACAATCAAGGGCCCCCAATGCTAAAAGACATGATCTTTCCATACAGACCTAATCGGCCCCTTCGCTCAGCTCAAGGCCATCTGGCCACGGTCCATAAAATCAAAAAAGCCCGGACTGGAGGACGCCGTTTTTCGGTCACTGCGGCCACTTCCTGGAATGCCCTGCCATTTCATCTCCGCTCTGAGGCCAATCTGCTGAAATTCCGCAAGCTCCTAAAAACCCACCTCTTTCCTCAATAATATTCTTCTCTCTCCCTGTCTGTCCCCTCAGTAGTTCGCAATACTAGCGCTGGGACGCTCTCGGGCAGCCATGCGCTATATAAGTTCCAAATTTCATTTCATTTCATTCACTTTCTTGCGATGAGCCAACATCACTGGTCGATGGTGATTGGAGAAGTACACTGACTGCCTCTGAAGCACTCAAGGGCTTTGACTTAAGTTGGCGTGGTGGTGGAGGCACTGAACCCAATGGAGCGGGGGTGCTGCTCCCAGCTTGGTCCCCAGCAGATCCTGCTGCTGCAGGCGTACTTTTTTTTTTGCTCCCAAAAAACGTGGCGGTTGGCACACCAGCCTCCTTGGTAACTTGCTTCTTCTGCTCCTTACTAGCAACTTTCTTGCTAGAGGAGCTACGGAGACCTTTTTTTGGGGCCATCTTCTTCAGAGCAGGTCAGACAGCAGGCCGCAGTTGCACGAATTGTAGAGTTGTCTGAGGCCAGACGTGACGTCGCGTGACGTTATGCTGCACACACCCACCGCTGCAGGACTTCTTCCTGGCACTGGTGGTTCTCTTGAGTCTTGTGCACCTAAAAACAATGGAAGACAGAGGAACATCAGTTCAGTTATACACCCAAAAAAAAATCGGACAAAAACCCAGAAAAATCAGCACAATCCCATTCCATCCATGCCCTCCATGATGTTTAAGTTCAAGACACCCCACAGAAAGACTAGGCCCATGCTAGACTCAAATACCCCTGGTGAAAAGGCCACAAGTACAGCCCCCAAAAACGAAAATCACTGAAAAATCAGCACAGTCCCATTCCATCCATGCCCTCCATGATGTTTAAATTCAAGACAACCCACAGAAAGACTAGGCCCATGCAAGACTCACTACCCCTGGGCATAAAGGTTGAAAAGTAGGCAAAATGGTTGCAGGCCTAACAACAATGCCTGCATTCAAAATGGCCACTTGCCTCCCAGCACATGGCCAGGGCCTGTAGCAGCACTCAAAATGGCCCCCAGCCACATGGCCTGTCCCTCCCCATGAACACCCCCAAAAATCGAAAAACACTGAAAAATCAGCACAATCCCATTCCATCCATGCCAACCATGATGTTTAAGTTCAAGAAGACACCCAACAAAAAGACTAGGCCCATGCTAGACTCAATACCCCTGGTGAAAAGGCCACATGTACAGCCCTCAAAAACGAAAATCACTGAAAAATCAGCACAATCCCATTCCATCCATGCCCTCCATGATGTTTAAATTCAAGACAACCCACAGAAAGACTAGGCCCATGCAAGACTCACTACCCCTGGGCATAAAGGTTGAAAAGTAGGCAAAATGGTTGCAGGCCTAACAACAATGCCTACATTCAAAATGGCCACTTGCCTCCCTGCACATGGCCAGGGCCTGTAGCAGCACTCAAAATGGCCCCCAGCCACATGGCCTGTCCCTCCCCATGAACACCCCCAAAAATCGAAAATCACTGAAAAATCAGCACAATCCCATTCCATCCATGCCCTCCATGATGTTTAAGTTCAAGACACCCCACAGAAAGACTAGGCCCATGCTAGACTCAAATACCCCTAGTGAAAAGGCCACAAGTACAGCCCCCAAAAACGAAAATCACTGAAAAATCAGCACAATCCCATTCCATCCATGCCCTCCATGATGTTTAAGTTCAAGACACCCCACAGAAAGACTAGGCCCATGCTAGACTCAAATACCCCTGGTGAAAAGGCCACAAGTACAGCCCCCAAAAACGAAAATCACTGAAAAATCAGCACAATCCCATTCCATCCATGCCCTCCATGATGTTTAAATTCAAGACAACCCACAGAAAGACTAGGCCCATGCAAGACTCACTACCCCTGGGCATAAAGGTTGAAAAGTAGGCAAAATGGTTGCAGGCCTAACAACAATGCCTACATTCAAAATGGCCACTTGCCTCCCAGCACCTGGCCAGGGCCTGTAGCAGTACTCAAAATGGCCCCCAGCCACATGGCCTGTCCCTCCCCATGAACACCCCCAAAAATCGAAAATCACTGAAAAATCAGCACAATCCCATTCCATCCATGCCCTCCGTGATGTTTAAGTTCAAGACACCCCACAGAAAGACTAGGCCCATGCAAGACTCAATACCCCTGGTGAAAAGGCCACAAGTACAGCCCCAAAAAACGAAAATCACTGAAAAATCAGCACAATCCCATTCCATTCATGCCCTCCATGATGTTTAAGTTCAAGACACCCCACAGAAAGACTAGGCCCATGCAAGACTCAATACCCCTGGTGAAAAGGCCACAAGTACAGCCCCCAAAAACGAAAATCACTGAAAAATCAGCACAATCCCATTCCATCCATGCCCTCCATGATGTTTAAGTTCAAGACACCCCACAGAAAGACTAGGCCCATGCTAGACTCAAATACCCCTGGTGAAAAGGCCACAAGTACAGCCCCCAAAAACGAAAATCACTGAAAAATCAGCACAATCCCATTCCATCCATGCCCTCCATGATGTTTAAGTTCAAGACACCCCACAGAAAGACTAGGCCCATGCAAGACTCAATACCCCTGGTGAAAAGGCCACAAGTACAGCCCCAAAAAACGAAAATCACTGAAAAATCAGCACAATCCCATTCCATCCATGCCCTCCATGATGTTTAAGTTCAAGACACCCCACAGAAAGACTAGGCCCATGCTAGACTCAAATACCCCTAGTGAAAAGGCCACAAGTACAGCCCCCAAAAACGAAAATCACTGAAAAGTCAGCACAATCCCATTCCATCCATGCCCTCCATGATGTTTAAGTTCAAGACACCCCACAGAAAGACTAGGCCCATGCTAGACTCAAATACCCCTGGTGAAAAGGCCACAAGTACAGCCCCCAAAAACGAAAATCACTGAAAAATCAGCACAATCCCATTCCATCCATGCCCTCCATGATGTTTAAGTTCAAGACACCCCACAGAAAGACTAGGCCCATGCAAGACTCAATACCCCTGGTGAAAAGGCCACAAGTACAGCCCCAAAAAACGAAAATCACTGAAAAATCAGCACAATCCCATTCCATCCATGCCCTCCATGATGTTTAAGTTCAAGACACCCCACAGAAAGACTAGGCCCATGCTAGACTCAAATACCCCTAGTGAAAAGGCCACAAGTACAGCCCCCAAAAACGAAAATCACTGAAAAATCAGCACAGTCCCATTCCATCCATGCCCTCCATGATGTTTAAGTTCAAGACACCCCACAGAAAGACTAGGCCCATGCTAGACTCAAATACCCCTAGTGAAAAGGCCACAAGTACAGCCCCCAAAAACGAAAATCACTGAAAAATCTGCACAATCCCATTCCATCCATGCCCTTTATGATGTTTAAATTCAAGACACAGAAAGACTAGGCCCATGCAAGACTCACTACCCCTGGGCATAAAGGTTGAAAAGTAGGCAAAATGGTTGCAGGCCTAACAACAATGCCTGCATTCAAAATGGCCACTTGCCTCCCAGCACATGGCCAGGGCATGTAGCAGCACTCAAAATGGCCCCCAGCCACATGGCCTGTGCCTCCCCATGAACACCCCCAAAAATCGAAAAACACTGAAAAATCAGCACAATCCCATTCCATCCATGCCAACCATGATGTTTAAGTTCAAGAAGACACCCAACAAAAAGACTAGGCCCATGCTAGACTCAATACCCCTGGTGAAAAGGCCACAAGTACAGCCCCCAAAAACGAAAATCACTGAAAAATCAGCACAATCCCATTCCATCCATGCCCTCCATGATGTTTAAATTCAAGACAACCCACAGAAAGACTAGACCCATGCAAGACTCACTACCCCTGGGCATAAAGGTTGAAAAGTAGGCAAAATGGTTGCAGGCCTAACAACAATGCCTACATTCAAAATGGCCACTTGCCTCCCAGCTCTTGGCCAGGGCCTGTAGCAGCACTCAAAATGGCCCCCAGCCACATGGCCTGTCCCTCCCCATGAACACTCCCAAAAATCGAAAATCACTGAAAAATCAGCACAATCCCATTCCATCCATGCCCTCCATGATGTTTAAGTTCAAGATACCCCACAAAAAGACTAGGCCCATGCTAGACTCAATACCCCTGGTGAAAAGGCCACAAGTACAGCCCCAAAAAACGAAAATAACTGAAAAATCAGCACAATCCCATTCCATCCATGCCCTCCATGATGTTTAAGTTCAAGACACCCCACAGAAAGACTAGGCCCATGCTAGACTCAAATACCCCTGGTGAAAAGGCCACAAGTACAGCCCCAAAAAACGAAAATCACTGAAAAATCAGCACAATCCCAATCCATCCATGCCCTCCATGATGTTGAAGTTCAAGACACCCCACAGAAAGACTCAGTCCACCCACCTCTGAGTACCCCTGGGCAAAAGGCCCCAAAACAGCCCAAAAATCGAAAATTCCAAAATTGTAGTTGCAGCAACTGTAATGCCCCAAACAAACTTACTTGTAAAATTTCTAATCCAACAGTGATCCAAAGAAAGTCAAAAAGGCCTCAAATCCAAATATCCAGCAGCATCCACAAAAAGTAATCCTTCCAGCTCCAGATCCAAATGAAAAGTGACCAGGAGATGGACAAAGCACTGGGAGGAGCCTGCTGGACAGGAACAGGAAGTTGAAGACTGTGGGGCACTTCCTTCCTCCCACCCCCCTCCCCAAAATGGACTCCTCGCTAAAAAAGTGCAGGCAAATGTCAACCTAAGGAGTTATTCAGATAAAAATCATCATTTCAAGAAGGTTTATGCTGCTTACTGGTGGATTTCTTGTGCAGAATTGCAAATTTTATATTTTCGCTTGTGCGAGATTGTTGCTGCTCGCCGCATCTCAAATCTCGCAATTGCGAAGTACCGCGAGACGTGATCTCGCCATACTCGCGTTGACAAACTCTCGCTGTGTAAGTTGGCAAGCCGCGATGACGTAATCGCGCTCGCCAAATTCCCGCGGGATCCCGCAGCAAGATCCAAAATGGCGCAGCACTCGCAAAATATCGAGAAAAACAACTCGGCAAGCGATGATAAACGCCGCGCGCCGCAAAATTGTATCACCAAGAAAAAAAAAATCCGCTGCGTGCGAATTTGCGGATTTTGCGGGAAATTTGCAAATCTCGCGGATTGCGAATTTACCGAAAATCCGCGAGCGTAACGGATTTTCCGCCCATACTTACTCAGCACTTCCTGAAAGTAGCCCCAATCCAGTATGGAAAGCTTTTTCGAGATCAACGGAAATGCGAGCCATCTTCTCTGCAACAGCTTGCGTCTCTTTCATAATGTGCACCAAGCGTCAAATGTTCATGGCTGTGCTGGGACCTGGTATCTACCCACATTGATCATCATGGGCGCTGGCGAATGACACTGCTGGCGGCGTCGCCGGGACCCCGCAGGGGATGCTGGGAGTTGTAGGCAGCCAGGCAGGTAGGGAAACCACGGCGGCAAACGCTCCCCCCTCTCGGTGGCCGCTATGGCAGAGCGGCGGCGGGGGGGAGCGAGACACAGGAGCGTGTGAGGCAGCAAGACCACTGAAGTGCAGCTAGTGCATCTTCTCTGTCTTGCAACTCTCGCTGCAATTGCCTCCACACTCCATCCCCGCCCCACAGACTACCGCCTTCATAGCTTCCCATTCCATACCTCTGCTGCGTATGGCGGTCCAGTTAAGGGAAATTTACTCCGTAAACGATTGAAAAAGCGATTCTCTGCACTCTCTATCTTCTAGGAGATCGGATGGCATTTGCCAGTAACTGACATTCCACTGAACCACACAGTACACCGGTGCATGGTCCGACAAGAATCAAGCTAAGTGGGTTATTTCAGCAGCCAGAAAGGCGGGCAATTCAGTCATTAAGATTCTATCTAGCCTACTGTGTATGTTGTGTGTGTGTGTGTAAAGCCTGTATATAACCTCTGCGTCGGGTGTTGCGTCCACCATACATCGTGTGCCCCAGATCCCTCCACTTAATGTGTCATTGTTAAATCATATGCGGCTTAGTGCCTGCTCTGGGGAGGTACCCGTCCAGATCAGGATCTATAATACAATTACAATCTCCCAACCTTATGAGCGGAGCTTCCAGCTCTGCCGTAATTAGTTGTATGCACTGCTGGATAAAAGGCCGTCTCATCCGTGTTCGGGGCATACCCTCTCACCACCTGTGTCATTCCAATGAGTTTCTTGCAGACATGAAAACGTTATCTCGCCTCTTGAGGAAGGAGAGGACTCTGACTTTTAGTGGAGGTGCCTAGCCCCTTGACATTCCAACTAAGAAACTCTACTTGCCGTGCCATTATATTCCTTTAACTTTTTCTCCTTGTGTGTGCCACTGGTCAAGTGTCCCAACCAAACCACTGTTATAACATAACCTGTAACGGTCCATAAACAAGGACCCAAACCTACCCTCCCACAGACAGTAGTTGGCAAACATCACAGTTGATACTGCCCACCTCATGCTCGTGCCAGGACGTGTACACCATCCCAATTAGCCCAACAGGGGAAACACGTAACATTACGTCCCCAGTCTGCTACCTGTTACAGTTCAGCGGTTGCACTTCAATTCTGGGGTACTGCATATAGATGCAGTCCCCACAGTGACTGCCCTTGTGCATCTCCCGAAATTCCCATACATACCCAATGACTCCCTTAGTCGGGCCGTCATACTCCAGTATTCACGCCAAGCACGTTGTCATAACCTCATCATACTATTAGTTTCACTGCACACCAATTGTCTGTAATTTCAGAAGCTAGTATCCAACCCTTAATACACTTGTGTTCAGAGGCCTCGTCCATCAGTGTTTCAGGCACAGTGTCCATTGATGGGCCCAAGACTTGAGTCCTCCATTCTGGTTCAGCAGGAGCATCCACCGGGGGAGAGTCCAGAGCACTTGCAGCCTCAGTGACATTCAGCTGCAGCGAGTCATCCTCCCCAACTGTAATCCTATGCTCTGTTTGTTTAGTCATTTTCTGTATTCTCAACCACTCTGCTCGTTGCCAAGGGCCTTTGGACGAACGTGTTCGCCATCCACGCTATTGCCCTCATGGCTACCGGCTCAAACCACTCCCAGACTTTCTCTGGGGAGTCAAAGAATTGCACCCTCCCCCTGTTGGAACCTTTAATTTGGCTGGGTACAGTAGCATGTACTCTAACTTTAACTCCTGGATCTAGCGTTTGACTTCCAAATAGGATTTCCAAAGTTCCTGCACCTGCCTTGTGTAGTCTGGATGCACAGAGACTTTATTATTCTCATACTGAAGGTTCTGGTGTTCCCTCACTGCTCGCAGAATGCAGTCTCTGTCTCGGTAGTTGATCACTTTATCTACCACCGCACCGCACTGGGCTGGGTGCCCGGGGCGGCACTAGAGCCCTATGCTCCCTCTCAATCGTGAACAAAGCAGGCAAACCCTTGGGCCGGAGCTGTGTTCAGATCCAATGTTCTAAGAATTGCTCGGCTGACCATTCAGCTTTTTGGGGGGTTACCAGCATGCAGATGTTGCTGCGCCTAGATCTCCCTTCTGCATCCTGCGCGTGCCATTCCAGCGCCTTCGTGGTCATTGTCATTTGTGCAACTTGCTGTTTGAGTGTCACTATGTCCCCTCACAGCTACACCATGACTGCCTCGGCTGTTGTTACCTTGTCAGCCACTTTCCGCAGGGCAGTCCGTAGCAAGGTGACATCAATAGAGACGGTCTCTAGCGGTACTCCAGTGCCTTCCTGGACCCCTGTATGGTGGCCATCGAATCCGCTTCTTCAGGGTCTGCACTCCTGGTTGCCTGGTCTGACGCTGAGGGGGTGCCTCAGGGTTGTGTATTGGGTGATTGTATTGGCCCCAGCCACTTTCAATGCCTTGTCTTTGACCATTTTGATTTATGTGCAATCAATCCCGTGCATGTATTACTTGGCAACTGGTAGTTTAGGCTGTATTCCACTCCGGGACCGACAAATAACTAATTACACTTCCAGGTCAAGCGCCACTTGCCGTGCTTTTCTCCGCTGTCACCCCCCACAAAAGAGCCAGGGGAGTCCTTTCATCTGCAGCGTGTGCTTTACCCCTGCTAAGCACTCTGCCTCGGGGGTTCAGCCTCGTCTTAAGCCGGCCCTGATGCATAAAGGTCATGTTTGTTCACTTATTCATCTTGCTTTGGTCAGCTCAGGGAGGTATGTAGCGTCCGGCTCGGGTGCACCACTGTGCTTCTGATGTGCCTCGGTCTCTCTGCAGTGTTGTGTTGCACAGTGGACCGCCACGGGAAACATCCTTTACAACGAAACTTTTACAACGCAGTGGTATTACAACGCAGGTTTTACAACAAAAACCATTACAACGCATTGCGCTGGGGGGCGCTCTAGGATAGGGAATAGATTTAATTTACTATCCAACACCTTCCCTAGTGTCCACGTGGACAGGAGTTGAAATAGTAAATTAAAGTATTCACTATCCAGCACCCCAAAGCGCTATGCGTTGTAAAGGTTTGTGTTGTAAAATTGGCGTTGTAACAGCATGCGTGGTAAAAGCATGCGTTGTAATGTCATACATCCGTGGGCTTCGACATCACCTCATGCTGCTCCCTTTATTTAACAGACCCGGCCAGGGGGGAGGGCTCCCTGCTGCTCCCCGCCGGCCCCCGTTCTGGGGCTCGACCCACAAGGCACGCTGGAACCGCAAGCTGCAGACTCCGTCCAGGATGTAGGAGTGAGTGAGGTAGAATGCGAGTGCCCAACCCCACTGTGCGGCCTGCCCTCGTACCTTCTCCGCAGGTCAAATTCCATAACCGGCATCTGCTCTAGGCCTCCGCCGCTCACAGGCCCGTTCCACCAATCCTCATCGTGCTCTCGTACTTAGCAACCGCAGCCAGTGGCCGGTCATCTCATGCTTCGGATCAGCTCCGCACCTGCGGGAGGTCGGTGCGCTGTGGCAACACTTAATTATGGTCCGTGAAAGCAGGATTTTTTTCAGGATTCCCAGGTGAACGGACTGGGAGCTTAAGAGGCTCACGTCCTGTCGGCCATGTTGCTTGGCCACGCCGAGCATATGTTAAGACAAGATGCGCCTAAAGCTCAGGTTAACTAGTACAGAGTGGCTAAACTGCAGGGGGATGAGTCTGTGGGGTCAGGCGAAGAAGCCGGAGAGAAGACGGGCACGTCAATTCCCTAAATTCAGTGGAAAGAATGTGAATAAACGGGGCCCATAATTCTGAAAAGGGGAAGGTTCTGGTGTCACCGCTAGTGAGAGTTTCTCCATTCCCAGAAGAAACAACAGTTTGTGTAGCCAAGAGGAGTGTTCCGGTGCAGGCGTCACTAGGGGGGTGCGGACCGCACCGGGTGTCACCCCATCAGGGGTGACACCAATCTGGTTAGTTACACTGGCTGGCTCACTGCACAGTGGAGTGCAGCCCCTCGGCTCAGCCTCGCCCTCACCTCTGCTGCCAGTGCGTGCACGCGCACGCCACCACGGTGCGCACTCGCAGCAGTTGCGCACCTGCTTACAAATTAAAATATTGCTACTGCAGTCAGTGCAGTGAGTGTGTGTGCACTGCAGCACGTCGCCACGCACGCATGCACGCACCGATGTGATGATGCTGGTGTGATGCAGATGCGTGGCGTACCCGCTTGGGCCTCTCCAAACACCTTTGCCATGCCAACCATTATCGTATTCAAAATGCTGGGTTGAAAGGTTGCTTACTTGAGCCAGGTGTCTTGAATTCTATTCTTGATAATCTGTCTTTAATCTGTGATTTATTTTGTTCCGTTAGACCATTCGTATATAATTCTTTACTGCATTTAAATTGTTTGTTGATTTTACTTTATGTTTTCAAAGGCTATTTAATGGCTTTGGTAGTCCTCTTAAATAACGACTGGCCAGAAGGCCGGTGGATGTCGGCTTAAAAACGTAATTACTTTTCGGTAATCTTCATTATCTTTAGTCATTATCTCCCTTTCCACATCCATTACCACACAACACCCACCTTCGATTGCTGGTCTTTAATAAGACTTGGTAACATCAGGAACAATTTTGGGAGTGCAAGCCATTTATAGCACCTACGGGTGGGTGGTGTCAGCTAACAGCATAGTTCCAAGTCTTTCTCACCAATCTAGAGGTGGATGACGCCTCCTAACTAATGACTAAGACGAGGACATTACTTACTAAGGATAATGACAACCAGAAGTCATTAAACCATCAGTATGACTCTTCTCCTAGGTCCGTGTTTATTTTGGATTAATTCCTTCTTTACTTTAAATCCTTTGACTCAAGCCCACTGCAAAAAAACTATTTGTGCCTAAGCAGTGGAAACAAACAGCCTTGTATTGTGTTGTTTGGTCAAATTGCTCTTTCAAATTTAAGAAAAGAGTAGAAACAAGATGTGCTCCTAGAGTAGCAGTCTCTTTAGTCACTTGCTCATGACAGTGGAGTAGAAGGTTGTGTCGACAAAGAAACCAGGAGAGCCAGAAAAACATGGAAACTAGGACAGAGACACAAGTACTTGTGCCTGGGGACAAGCCTGACACCGAGAGGGCAAGTGGCACAGGCGAATATCGAGTCATGCACGCACAGGCACAAGGAGGCAGGCAGGCATGGGACACGGTGATGGAGTCAGAGGTGGTGGGCCCAGGAAGGCTTAGAAGTGGACACCATGGAGACATGGAATCTTGGACACAAATGGACGTCACCATGCTGCAATCGGCCATCTGACATCATATGACGTGCATCCAATATATTCAAACATAGCATATCATAATATACTCAATAACAACTTTAATAATATTGCCTCTACCCAGTCTTAAGGGTATGCATCCATCAATACAGAAGGTAGAGCTATTTCATATGGATGATGTCATAGTTTCGTGATTTTAGTATATTTGTATGCTGGCAGCTTCACACGGATGCCTTAAATGCTGCATAACGTGAATGCTGTTACTTGTGTGGCAACTTGTAACTTATGATCTGGAGTAGATAACACTATTTTAATACTAAAGTGCTGTGACTCCTTGGTTTATGTCGTGAGGGGGTGACACCATGAGTTACCCGCACTGGGTGACACCAACCCTAGTGACGCCACTGTTCCGGTGTCTTATCCGTGCCCCAAGGTGAACGTATCACTTGGTGAGCTGCATTCAATGCAAGAGCCATTTGTCTCCAACACATCAGAGGATTCGGGAGCCCCAAGAGAGGAACGCTGGAAATCGTGGGGTGGTGGTATTAAAAGCTTTGTCAATGTCGTCCAAGAGACTTGATCCCAGTATCTAGTGAGTTTGGGACAATGCCATTAAAGAGAGTAAACTCCTGGTGCTGCCGCCGCCCCTCCACCAATCCACAGAGCGACCCATGCTCCACCCATGGAGCCTCATCAGCTTATAGTACTAATAGGCAGTATTTTTCAGTGCCAACCATTGAGTGGGCTGTTTGGTGCACCCGATAATGTAGGTCATCCCATTCTTTGGCAGAAAGGGACCGGCCTATCTCAGCTTTCCACCTCCGTTGGCCAGGGACCTTGACTGCAGTTCACCCTTCCCCCCTCATATACAAGAGCCAAAGGGTAAGCACACAGGCAACAGGTGGTGGGCAGAAGGGGCTGGGGAGGCGAAGGGACAACAGAGGGCCTGTGGGTGTAGGGAAGGAAGCTGACAACAGAGGGCAGGTGGGGCGCTGGAGAAGCAAATGGACAACAGAGGGCGGGCGGGGGTAGGGCAGGAAGCTGACAACCGAGGGCAGGTGGGGCGCTGGAGAAGCAAATGGACAACGGCGGGCGGGGGTAGGGCAGGAAGCTGACAACCGAGGGCAGGTGGGCCGCTGGGGAAGCAAATAGACAATGAATGGTGGGTGGGAGGTGATGGGGAAGCAAGCTAACAATGGAGGGCCAGTGGGTGTGGCTAGAGTAGCAAGCAAGCACGCTGAAAACAATGGAGAACAAGCATTTACAATGCAACGGTTTCGCCTTTGGAAAAGTTTGAGCTATAGGTATTGTAAATGACAAAATTTGTATTTATGTGTTGGTTTTGAAAACAGATAAATAAATGGCATTGTCATTTACATTGCCAATAGCTTAATCTCTCGCAAATGTGAGACCTATTGTACCCTACGGACGAGCTCAGCAGACAGCAATTACTACCACACACACACACAGAGCCACACACACCCAGAGCCAGCCACACACACCCAGAGCCACACACACACACCCAGAGCCACACACACACTGGAGCAGTCACACACACACACTCTGGAGCAGTCACATACACACACACACTGGAGCAGTCACACACGCACACATTCTGGAGCAGTCACATACACACACACATACACACACTGGAGCAGTCACACACACTGGAGCAGTCACACACACACTCTGGAGCAGTCACATACACACACACACACACACACACACTGGAGCAGTCATACACACACATACTGGAGCAGTCACATACACACACACTGGAGCAGTCACATACACACACACTGGAGCAGTCACACACACGCCGACTGCTCTCTTTAACCACTACTGTGCATATATACAATCATGTCCACAACTGATTAACAAATCAGGCTTCAACTTCTAGATACTACATCGTACAGGCTAACAAAACTTTATAAATAACTTGACCAAAGAACTCTTAGTAATCTACAAAGAGTTCTTCCTCTCCCTCCACCATTCTTCGTGTTGTTTAAACTATACTACGTTGTACCTACCTACCTTCATTTTGTTTTGTGGCATAATCAACACTTGGCACAAATACATCCCCTACTGAATTCACCAGTTTAAAACTGACATATGCAAGCCATCATGCACATCTTCATCAACACTATTGCGACCATGTGTTCCCTAAACATTTTCAAGCTGCAGAGGTCTGTATCAGAAAGAGTCTCTCTGCCCAACTGTATACCAATATCAGGCCTGGCCTCGGGTGAAGTTATTGAAAATGTGTCAAAAGCACCTTTCCCTGCTCACTTAACACAGAACCTTTTCAAATGCGACTTTCTGCCGCTTGACTGGAAAGATCTTCTTTTCTTATCTAGCCACAAAACACTCAAACGTCATTTCACCCCAATTGCACTAAATCTCTAAACAGGTGTCTTTTTTGTTAACAACAATATGTTTCGTCTATCCATTTAAAAAAAGATTTCAGCAGATGTATTGTCTATAAAACCAGTGAGTGCCAGGGTACTCCACGGTAAAGGTGTAGTTCCAGAAAAATACAAATAAATAAAGACATTGCCTTACTTAAAACCAATTCAGAATTGCCTAAACTGTCGTGCAAAGTGGCAGTCATTTTAGGGACTGTGACTTACTTTTCATTGACGGCCTTGAACGACATAAAGAAACAGACATCAAAGAAACATAGAAGGGGGCGGGGGGGTCAGAGAAAAACGGAAAATGGTGATAAAAAGGAGAAAGCAGTGATGAAGAGGCAGAACCTGCAAAAGTGAGATGAAGGAATTGCAAGGTGTTAGAATGGGGTCGAATGGAGTTTGCACAGCCTTGTTTTTCGAAAATCACAGCATTTGGAAGCTGTGCCATTACAAACAATCTTTGAGCCCTTGAACTTTAGGAGGTGGGGGGGAAGAAGTGAATCACACACACAAAATAAGCACTTCTCCCTTTCCCATTCACTTTTAACATTCTTTTGGCCATGCTAAGTACTGTCGAGATGCTGCGAGGAAGCACGAGTGTGAAAGGCACTGCCAGGAAACGGAGGCCAGAGCTCTTCCTTCCTCTGCTCGCCTACTGCAGTGGCAGTTTAAGAAGCATTGCCCACCTACCGTGAGTACACCTTTCAGTAAACTTTGAGAAGAGAGAGCCTTCCGGACAGCTTCAGAAACCACCAAGCCTTTCAGACATGGGGACTCTGCCGTCTCCAGCTTCCGATGGTCGCTATCATGGGACTTTCTGACATCACGATGACGTCATCAGAGGAGACGTCACCTGACGGATACTGCGGCCCGTGAGGCTCTCATGTGACAAGACTGCCTTTCATAAGCAGCAATTGATAGACCTTGTTCAAATGTAATTCGAAAGAGTGATAGATATTTTGCGATAAAAACAAGATGTACGCTCCGTCGCACTCATTGTTGGCTTTATTCTGCCATTTAGCCCAGGGGGTCGCTACCAGTGGTGCGAGCAGCAGATGCAGTGACGCCGGAGCCCTGAATCCTGAGGGGCCCATTAATCCCTGATATATGCCAGCGGCTGTATATCTCATGGGGCAAACGTCTCGGAGTGTTGAATGAAAGCCTGTTCTAAGAATCAGATAAAAGTATGAAGTGAAAACTAAATAGTTTTATATTCTAATAGCAGACTTACTTTCCACATGTCTTCGCCATACAAATAACTTTAAAAGACTTTAAAGAATACAATAACATATATCGCGCCTTCCTCTAGAATGGTATGTTAATCGGTAATGCATAGCGCCTATGTGCCATTGGTGTGGCTGCTAAGTGCTCTGGCTCGTCTGCTCTGTGCCGCATCGCACTGACAAGACTATAGCCGCATTCAAATATTGTAATTCACCAGGTCCGAACTGCTCCCGCCTCCCTTGTTTTCGAAGATTTATGGGTCATTGGAAATGATACACGTGGCATGTGACTCGCAACATGTTCCATTTCTCTTAAGAGAGTTCACAGACGCATAATGAATGAACCTGCTTCCGAGGTGTGAGTGTTTGCTTCAAACGCAGCCGTTGAGCCTTCCGAGGTCGATAGCACAGTGCTATGGAGAAACATGAGGGCGGCAGGGTGTGGGGATCAAAACCCAGTAGTTAGCACGGGTATTTCGGCATGGCTGCAATGCGGGGGTTGAAGTCCTCTGCTCCCGTTAGGGGCCCCAAGGACTACACCTCCAGAACGCTCTGCGGCAGGCAGGAGCGAGCCTATAGCAGGTGACCCGGAGGCAGGCGACCTTCCCATTGGCCGCTGTCTCCGGCAGGAAATCCCTGCCTTAAAGTCCGCGGTGTGAAACTACAACTCCCAGAATGCACTGACGATGTAAGATGGCTGGCGCCGCTGCCGAAGGAGGGGTCGTGTCTCTATCTCGAGAGGGCCCCCCGCAGGTGAGTGGGGGCTCACCGGAGCTCGGGTCGGAGGTGCTACCGGCTTTTAGTTCTCCCACTATCTTGAGAGGGTGTAAGGGGGCGCGGGAGAGGGATCTTCGGGTGCTGCGGCCGGAGGTGGGGGGGGGGAGCTGAACGGCGGGGGTCAGCACACCTGTGTGAGGGAGCCCGGGGGCACACGCGCATTGCTCCACGCAGTCCTCATGCTTTATCTTTCTCAGACATCCACATGCACGCCCCCCCCCCCCACCCCCATGGTCTCCGGACGGGTCATGTGATCTGTTGTACTTGCAAACTATGCACGCACGTCCTTTCTCACACCGCACTCTCTTGAACACACTTAAACGGGAAAGGGAGGCAGTGCTCTTTGACTCTCAACAGTTCGCCTCTAAGCGCTGTCAGGTCCTGGGCCGGCAGCCAATCACAGCGCGGCCCGGGGAATGACGTCACGGGGGTGTCCCGGCCGGCAGATTCGGGGGCGTGTTTTTCGCCCTCTCCCCTTCCCATTGGCTGGAAGGTAAAATTCCAGCCAATGGGAAGAGGAGAGGGCGGTACTTAAAAAAAGACACAGAAACGCCCCCAAATCGCGTTTTCACCGGGAAAGCTTGATTGACAGCCTCTTTCTTCCAATGGCTAGCCTCCATTTATGGAGCTAGCCAATGGAAGAAGGGGCGGATTCAAGTCCCCCATATAGTAAACAATAGCTTTCGACTGGGAGGGGCACTGCTTTGCAGTGCCCCCGCCAAGGTCGAAACCTAAAAAGCAGGAGGGGGTGAGAATGCAAGCCTACAATGAAGGATGGGCTGCAGAAATGCAGAGGACAGGTGGAAGGGGATGGTAAAGCACACCGACAAACGAGGACAGGCAGGCCTCAGGGTTGGGGAAACACAGACAACAGAGGGTGGGTGGTATAGTCCGGAAAAGCAAACAGTCAATCAGAGTGCAAGGGTGGGGTTGGGGTAGCAAATTGACAAGGTTTTTATGGTAAGCAACAGGCGAGCTCCAAGCCCACTGTAAGCAACTGCTGTGTGATTGTGCGCTCTATACATGAGACAAACATAACGTGATATCTCACAACCTACAGCGCATGCACTTCTTAAGCGAGACCTAAAAACATTGTAAGCTGAAAGTAGCTTTTTTTCTCATTGACGTGGAACACCCTAAAATGACACACACAAAAAAGGATGACATATGGCGATATTTTTTTTTCTTGACGACAGCGAGTTCCTTTTTATTTTGGTCAATTCAAAATATCGTAAAATCACAGAAATTAATATGAATGTTGTTTATGCTATGCAAGTTGACTGCAGAGTGTTTAACCTACTTTATTCTTGATCGCACACATGAATGCCTTTTGGGAAAAAAACAACGTTTTCCGGGGCATCGGACTTTCTCGGAATAAACTAGGCTTCCAGGGACTTTAGGTCACAAATAACTGTACATTACAGGTATTTGTGCGCAGCGAGCAGAACAAGAACGTTCGCGTTTTATGTGTGTTTTATAATGTAAGTGATGAAGGTTAATGGGACAGCCAGTCTGCCTGTTTGCAAGGTGTGAGGTAGAGCCGGAGGCTAATGCTTTGATGCCTCGTCCATTGCATAGCAGAAAAGGAATTTTAATTGAAAAGCTTTCTGTGGTTTACAGTCTGTGGAAAACAAGTCGCAGTCGGGATATTCGCATCACAATATTACTTGGTTTAGGATTAAAGCCCCGTTGATTCGGGTTGCAATTGTTTCACCATCCTCAATTATTTGGCACTCTATTCGCAATGGAAAAGAAAACATGTTCTAGTTTGTTGTTTTTGTTCTAGCATTCCTCTGCAAGTAAAGTAGCAATTTATTCTAATATTTGGTCAATGTAATTCTAGTTTATAAAGAAAAATTTAAACAATCTTTCATTATCAAAATAACACGTATGTACGTACCTTAATATGGGTATAGTAATCAAGAAAGAGCTTCTTCTGAATTACCCAAACTTTCAGCACATTAAAGATAGAAACCCAACAGCGCTAACGGTATTAGGGAAAATTATGGAGAAAGGGAGGTATAACTAATCCATTCGTCTATGCAGAAAGTGATATCACTGCAGTTCTCCACATCAGTCTCTAATGGAAGTGACATCACTGCATTTACCAGCATCTCTGTTTACAGGAAGTGACATAATTAGTTTCTTACCAAAACCTTTCTTAAAAGAAAAAGCTAGTCCTTCAAGGGAGGGTACAGCGTAGCCTAACAGTCCTCCCCCCCACTCGCCTAAGGCTCAATCATCTCACATTTCCTGTTCAACCTCTATCTCACACCCTACTTGATATCATCTGTTGCTTCAACCTAACTTGCTACAATTAAAAAGATGACATGCAGATCATTCTAAAGATTAAGGAATTAGGTGTGCAATATTTGACCACTGCCTTCCTGCCACTAATGAAAGAATGATGAACAAACCACATAAGCGTCAACTCTTCCAAAACAGATTCTAAACTAGGGAGAATGGAGGGACTAATATCTTCTGCTTGATGTGATGCTGTTTCTGACTAGTCTGACTGGGATCCTGCTAATCAGGACCCCAGTCTCTGTGCTTTCTCCCCTAAATTGCTATGGTAAGTACTTGGGTACATCCAAGATTGGTCACTGGTGTACACTTATCAGTCCCTAGTATATGGTACTAAGGTGCCTAGGGCATAGGTACACCAGGGGTCCCCCATGGGTTAAAGCATGTATTATGCCACCCATGGGAAACCACTCATCTTTTAACTACATGCCTGCCATTGCATCTTGAGTAAGCTGGTGCTAGCACCACTTATGAAAAAATATAGGTTTCCCAATATCTTAGGTCACTGCACTTAAAATCTATAAGTCACCCCTAAGGCAGGCCTTTCAATCCTGAAGGCAGGGTGGTGAGTTCTAAATGTCAGGGTGCCCCTTCATGAGCAGGACACCCCTACAGCCTATGAAGTCCATTCTCCCTGGTTGTAAGTGAGACAGTCATATAACATATAGAGGGGCACAGCGTCATTACGCAATGACCATCTCAAAATTGGCTGCAATAAATTCTATCATATTTGGTATCAAACATGTTGGAATCATACCTCCACACCATAAACGGCGTGAGAAGTGTGATTCCATGCACTGTAAAGCTCCTCCGGGAGGCCCTCAGTGCTCCCTGTACCAGTCTTCTAGACCCGGACAGCACAGCATGGCTGCTGCTGACCAGAGACACGATTCTGCCCTGCTGCAGGCTGAGGCAAGCTCAAGCAGGGGAAAGCAGAACAATAGGTATCCTGTCACATGGAGGTGTGACCACCTCCCAGACAGGGTTTAGTTCTGCGGGGTGGGAGCGATTACTGGCGCCACTCAGTCTGCTTGAAGGGTTCATTTGGTGCCCTCTTGCATAGTCCAGTTCAAATCAGCTCAGGGATCTGTTGGCTCCCACTCCGGCGTAAAAACTGGACAATGGACATGGGAGTTCTCTCCCTGGGAGGGAGCCCTGAATCATCCCAAACCTTTCCTTAAGGTATTTAAGGACTTAGCTGAGGGTGGGTACCTAGATTCGTCGTGGAACAACAATCATTTCAGACACTACTACTTCTTCAACCGTCTGGGCACTCTGGACATGGGTCTGGGCATCAAGGCTGCAACTGGGAAGACTCCTGCTGCTCCTGATCTCGTCACCCTTCTCGTCTGCTGTGACGTCTGTGCCTATGCACCATACAGGAACCTTGGGCATCCAAGACACCTGAAGGAATCTCCCTTGAAGTGAAGGAGTCACTTACTTGCATCTGCAGGCACTGCAACCAAGTTGACCGCTCTGATGATCCTGGGCTCCCACGGACTCAGAAAAGGTCAGCAACACATGTGATGGTTCTTCACACCCCTCAAGGCCTGCCCTGTCCTCTCATCAAGTTTGAAGCCAGTATCCCTTGTCGGAGCTGCAGGAACCGACCCCTCTGCAACTCGTCGACTTGCAGTTGCAAAGGCTTGTTGGCTCCTTCCACCAAGATCTGCAGTCTCCAAGTAGCTCCAACCTCGAGCTTCTCCAGAGACGAAGATCTTTGTCCTCACTGCATCACTTGCACCGTGGTCCTGCATCTTTGGTGAGCGCCTCCAGCCTGTGAGTCCTCTTGAGGATCATCTTTGAATTGTTTGGGCTCCTCTGATTGCTCAGGCCTACCTCGACTCCCCTGCTTGTGGTGAGTCACCTGGACCTAGCTGGTCCTGACACTGCACCTTCTTTGCTTTCCATGTTGTTTGCAGTTGCCAAGGCTTGTTCGTTCTCCCGACGAACACTGACCCCTCAACTCCCAACATCCAACATTGGACAGCCTGTGAACGGCTCCTGGTCTTCAACAGCAGCACCTAGTCCTCACAGCTGCAACTCCAAGGTCACCGTCATCTCTCCTGCAGCACTCAACATCGGTGAGCATTTGTCTTCCGTGCCTCCTGGTCACTCCTGAGTGGTATTGACTCTGTCCTTTCTGCTAGCAGGTACTTTTCAACTTGAATCCACCTTTGAGTTCCACCGGACACTTTCACCTTCCCCAGCAGCAGCATCTTCCTGAAGTCCTCCATTGGGTTCGACAACAGTTTCCGACGCCACTTCACATCTATGCACCGACTTCCCTGGTGACGGAACTCTGGTACCTAGGGTATCCACGCGTGGGGTGGCTCTCTAACCTTCTGTCTTCCACAGGGTTTCTTCAGGGTCCACTGGGAAGGGTCCTCCTTCTTTAAAATTGCAACCACGACTTACCCACTGACTTGTATTGATCCCCCGGTTGTGTTCCCACTCTGCACACAGCGTCCATGGGGCTCCTCGTTACTTACCTTGGGTGGTTCTTTCGGTCCCTGGCACGTCTATATCTTCTGGGTATAGTCTTGACTCTAGTCATAGTTCACATACCACTACTTGAGTATATGGTTTAGTCTCCCGCTGGTGACCCCTTTGTATTACGTGCTACTTATCTGTTTCTACTGAAAAGTATTGTGTGCATTGTGTATATCTCCTGCTAGGAGATATCTGTATGTATTAGTGAGTGTCTTATAATAAATATATCTTTTTATAACTACACTGTGTGGTTCTCTTTCACTTAATCTATACCTATAAGATTATGTTCTGGTAAAACAAGCTGCTTTACACTCCTTCTGAACTAAGCCTGAATGCTTCTTTCCCCAACTCCTACTTAGAGATTTTCTATGGTTGTCTAAGACCACTAAAATCACCATAAGTGTACACCACATACCAAGTCAGTTTCTCACATCCTCAACTACCTAAACCAAGAAACCCCACTATCCTTATCACATGATGTAAGAAATCTTGTGGTGGATGTGGGCACCAGCCGGTCTCTGAAACATTAAGTGAATCAAGTCACAAGAAGTGTCTTCTACACAGTTAGAACATTGTCATCTCTCTGCAGAAACGACAGCCACTATCACCCTTATTGTGTACAGAATAGGCCCACTCTTCTTCAAAAATTGAAACAGATCCAGGATTCAGCCGCAAGACATCTCCTACATCTGCGTCCATGAACACACATCACACCAGTCATTTTTCTCTATCGCTATAGCCTGAAGCTCTGAAGGCAAGGCTCTCTGAATAGTCTACTGAACGATCTAAGTTGTAGGCTGTTCATCCAAGCTGTCTCCAGAGATACAGAGATGGAACTCTCCATTCTAGATTAGTATCTCTGCTGATCATACAGAAGAAACACATCCGTGGAACCTCTTTCTTCATATAAGGTGTACATTTATGAAACACCTTCCTAGCAAACATAAGGCTCACCAGAGATCAGCTGAAACTCAGGAAGGAAATACAGACGTTTTTCTTTCATAAGGAATAATGGACAGTCAAACTGAACAAAGAACACATTCCTATCCCCACCAAGGAAAATGCATAAATCAGATAATTTAGGACAAATCACACCAAAGAGTTAGAGCTTCCTAATATAAACAATGATAAGCACATGTTCATCTATCTCTCACTATACTTCCTTCCAATGCAACCATACGTGAAGCTGCATGATTGCAGGCACACAGATCACAGCCACATAAGAAGTGCATTACAGTATTCATCACACTACCAACACACTCCTAAGTAGGCCAAATCCATAATCCAGAACATTCCAAACAAATATGAAGATTATGCATTTTCTTCTTAAATCATCCTCACATCACTACAAGCCTTAGTGTAGCGACCAATGTCCGGATAAGAGCACTACTCTGATCAAGCATTTGATCAGAAAAGCTTTCTACCTAGGCCAGACTGAAATTCAACACTGTTGCAACCAAGGACTTCCCGATGGTATAGCATGTTACCTGTCTGCTAATCTGCTTCAGTGTCTCATCAGTTGTGGGAAGTGATATACAAGTGCAATTGCAATGCAATATTTGTAGCATCTATGCTTTTCACTTTGAACAGAAGCACATCATAGGGATAAAGTTTTGAACTGTATTGTTTTGCAAAATGTAAACAGTACTTCATACTCCTTATGAGGCAACAGAGCACTCTGATTCACATGAGGTTTGCCAGGCGCCCTTTTGGAGTGCATGGCTGATGGAAGGTGGACTGTTGTTTCCCGTATGCGAAAGGTGATGAGCTTGGTACACGAGACGTGCTGGAATGGTATGCACTGAACTTGTAACCGCATTAGCCTTAGGTATTCCAGAAAAGTGTGAGAAAAAAACTTGGTTGCATACTTGAATACTTGCCTTAATATAGATAATGATTTGTGCGATACAGTTATGTGTAAAGTAGTTATGTTGACTAATCATCAAAAACTATTGATTGTATCTTATTGTGGTAAATGTTGTTGAGCTAAGAAATACTGTGTTAAAGAATACATTACTCTCAATCTTCAAACCCTCATTTTTTAGGTCTTGCTAACCATACAGCTGAAACTGTCTGGTTGGAAAGGCCTATTGTGGGCATACCAAGAGCCTACAGTGGGCTTACAGCCGGCCCATAGCTTACCAATAAATGGCTTTGTCACTCTTATTTGCTTTGTCATATAGTTAATGGTTTTCTATATATTGTGCTCAGTTAGCATGAGCTTATTAAATGTTTAAACAACATATTTTCCTTCGGCTTCAGTTTGCACACGGCACATAATTATTATTGTAGCTTTCAACCTAGACGAAAGATGTGATTTATTGAGAATAATATGTTATTGCTCTGATATCAGCCGTGCCTGGTACACTTGGTACACTGTCTGCACACTGAGATCTATAGCCTCTAAGAATAACCTAACACAAGGTTGCTGGGAGGCCTGATCCTCACACCACATTAGACATAACACAAATAATGTTGCTGCCAACATTGGGCTCTACGCGGGTTTAAGATAGAGTTACTGAGAATGAAAAAACACACTTGATGCTTCGCATGCAGAGAGCTGGTAGCTGTTGATGTGATCTTCTCCTACTGACCATTAGAGGTATGGGCCCGCCCTGCTAAGAACCCAAATGAGACCTTCTTAGATATAATATAGTATGCTAAATAGGGTGCGCGAAATATAGGTGATACAAATTTCTATAGATTTTGAATTATAATATGCTATCACCGTTCGCTTACTATGGACTAGTGACTATGCTGATAACTCAGATTTTTATAATATGTATGCTGGTATTATATAAGATACTGCGTTTGAGAACCTTGCATTGAAAAATAAATATTTCAAACTTGCACGTGTGTTCATTGACTCCCAGTTTTTGTTTGAAATGATTATAGAGCGAAAGAGTGTTCATGTGTTCCACGATACCTGAGGTACCCTAAGTTTATGTTCTGGATTGTCTAAGTCATTGGGAAGTTATTAGAACCAATGAGACACTGTAGCTAGCTTGGTAAGGGGATTTCTGATACTAAGGTGAGTTTTGGGTCACCCTAACTCACCCAGGTTCTAGATCTCTGTGCACAGTTCTGTGGGAGAACGGAAACCCTGCTACATGGCGCCCATACGTTGTTGGCCTTATATCATGACACTCGAGTAGTATATCATTCAAACCTTAACCCCTTCATTCCCGTTTCTGGAAAACGGTGGTGTCGGACAACCTACCTATTTTTGACATAGGTCTTTTTCAAGCTTGAATTCATCTAAAACGGTTTCTTTGAATTACTACCCAGTTGTGCTACAAAGTATTCTTTGTTTTTTCCTGTTCCTGTGCTGACATGGCACAAGCCGTGGACATCCCGCAGCATAGTCGCATTGCGGTGCGTGACCACTTGCGGGCTTTTAATGTCCCTGTAGAAGGCTTGGCTGTGGTTCTGGTGGTGAGTGCGGAACATGCTTACCCGTACGAACTATTTTATTCGTGGGTGACATTTCCGGCGGTGGACGCTAATTCTGGAGTGTTCCATTCATACACTGCTTCAGCTGTACCAGTTGCGTATGCTCCGTACAGGGCACTGGAGGTTCCTATTGATGCTTAGCAGCATGGAGTTTGGTTTGGTGGCGCCCTACCACACGCTTTAACCGCTCCGAGGTTGGGTCCTTTGTCCATTCCGGGCAATAATTGGCCCGCTTTGGCCGGATTCACTCCTCACCCTAATCGCGCCACTTGTAACGTGGCTGATCTGCGGCGACTTCATGAAGTCGCGGTGTCCGTGATTGTAGCGCTTGTTCATTTCACAAGCCGTAATGTTCAGGACGCGGCCCCTAGGGGTGCGCAGCTTCGAGCAGAACAGGCTGGTTTGAAAATCAGTCCTGTCATGGTGAATTCCGTAATGGGCAAAAAGCCCCAGGATAAGGATGATTTTCCTTTCTGGCTTGCCGAGAAATTCGACCAGCTGGAGGCTGTGTTTTCTAATACGAATCCTGGTGAGAAAACACCGGATTCTTACACTTAGTTTACCGAAAGATTTGGCCCCTGAACTTGTTGACTGTGAGACCTGGGGTAAGACTTTTGCAGCGGTCTATTCGAGGTGCTATGGCACCCCGTCTGTGACCAACCTGTCTGCGGTCCTTAAACGTGTTCAAGATGATCACGGACCGGAGTCGGCGGTTGAGCTGGGTATGCGCCTGTGTGGCACCTTTGATATAGTTTGCGATCTGATCCTTGCGAATGTCAAGGGGAATGCAGTGAACTTTCAGGTGGCTAACGCTTTGGCGTTGATTCCCGAGGCAGAGAAACCCCGTCAGTTAGCAAGGATAATTGTGGCGGCTTATAAAACGGTCGGCCGCAATGCAAAGGGTCTTAAGACTTTTTCTGATAAAGAGAAAAAGCAGCCCCAGGGTCAGTCTACGGAAACTGGTGGTCAACCTAAGTCCAAGAAACAGAATTGGCCTAAAAAGCAGAATCAGGGTAAGCAACAACAACAACAAACACAGGTTTCTACTCCTGCGTCTCCGTTGCCTGCGCAGTCGGATCGAGTTTATGATTTGCGCGATCGCGCGATGATTAAATCACCTGAAAGATTTCAGACTTCTGACCAACGCTCTCCTCGTTCCTTTCAGGACTCATCGGCTCCGTCAACCGGTGGTGGAGGGGGCGGCAGGGGCCGGGGTGGCCAGCAAGGACGTGGTCAGCCCCGCCCGCGTAACGGTGGAGATCAGCAGGAAGGCGCTACGCCCAAGAGATCACAGTTTGCCATGAAGAAAGTCGCCGCCCTGACAGCGCATCGATATGCCCCAGATAGTGAGAACGCGGCTTCGGAATCTGACGTGGGCTCCTACCTTGCTGGACAGCGCGGCGGAGATTACCATAGTGAGAGAGGCCCTCCGTCCACTGTTGAAGGTGACAGCGACTGACACTTATGTTGTAATTGAAACTGCTGATACGCATGTTGCTCCCCCTGAACGTCTTTTTGAAATTGTCCTATTAATCGAAGGTGACATGCAGCGAACTGTAAAAGGGGTATTTTGGGAAAATCTTTCGTCTACGTATGACATTTTACTTTCGGAGGCTGACTGGCCCCCGCCTTTTGTTCTCGCAGCTCCGCGAGGGGAGGAGGTGATCCTCCCCAGTTTCGCTCACACTGTACCGAGAGTGGAGGCGCTGCATTTTGCAGAAGAGTGGGCTCTGGCACTTGCGCCGGCTGTGTACCGCAATCAGTGTGGCTGGGATAAATTGTCTCCAAGCCACGAGATTCCTTTACGGTCTCAGCCGCAGCCTCAACCACAATATCCCATACGGCGTGAAGCCAAAGCTTCAGTCGCGGCTATCCTTGAACAATTGGAATATCGGGGTGAAATTGAAACGTGTGTGTCACCGATGAATAACCCACTTTTTACTGTAAACAAGCCGGACGGCTCATATCGTTTGGTTTTGGATTATAGGCATTTAAACTCGCATTGCCGTAACTGCGCAGTACAGAATACTCATGGCTCTGCTTTAGTGAATAGTCTTGAGCGTACGCGGTTCAAAACCACGCTTGACATTTCCATTTTATGCCCATAGATTAGATGGTCTAAGTTCCCAATGGACCTGCTTTACATGCGGCGGAGTGCAAAAAATGTTTCGGCGTCTCCCGATGGGCTATAATAATAGTCCTGGAGTATTCTCCGCCCGCATAGTCTCTCTTTTGGAGGGATTCGACCCAGTTGCTTGTTCGTATGTGGATGACATTTATCTCACAGACGACGATCTTTGGGAGCATCTGTGTCGAGTTAATAGCATAATTTGTAACTTTGCAGACATAGGTTACAAGTTTAACTTTGCAAAGTCGGATATTGCAGAGTACACAGTGTTGTTTCTCGGCTACGAGCTTAACAACGAGGGAAAGGGGTTGGCACCTCACTTCCTGGAGAAATGCGCACAATTGCGCTCTCCGACAACACTGAAAAAATTACAATCTTTACTGGGCTTTTTGAATTTCGGGAGGACTTACATTCCGGAATATGCCCAGCGTATCAAGCCTTTGTGTGCTTTGATACAACCATCTTTTTCCAAATCATGCTGGCTGCCTGAGCATTCAGTCATTCTGCAGTCTTTGCAGGCTGATTTGCTCGCTTCTAAATACTTACAGACTCGTGATAACCAGACCAACCTGGTGATAAGAATTATCCCTGGGGCGGTGGGTTTCACGTACCTGACTTTTAATGAAGGGGATACAGTACCTATTGCTTACAAGTCACACTTGTACACTTCGGCTGAACTGCGTTTTTCCACTGTGGAGAAAGTTTTAACGGCTGTGCAGATGGCAATTCTTAAAGAACGTGCCCTGTCACAAGGTAAACGCATGTTGGTTGTTACCCCGTGTCCTGCCTTGGAGGCAGTTACGAAGGCCAGTGTACCAAATTCCAAAGCTTTGCACCCTAGGTGGATTCAGTGGGCTGCATCCTTGACATCCCAGGATGTCACGTTTATTTTTGACGCCACTTTACGGTCGCAGGAGTATTTACAGTATGAATTTGTTCATCCTGCTCCTTTAGCAATGCAGCCGTTGGAGGATTTCCATTGCATCATTTACACTGATGGTTCGGCGCAGGTTGCGCATGGCTCTAAACATGCCTACGTTTCCGCATGCGCCATTGTGGTCGGTGCCATGGTGAACGATGAGTTCAAGTCCAGTGTCGTGGACACGCAGACGCTTGGGGACTGCACCGCACAATTAGCAGAGCTTCGTGCTCTGATGCTTGCATTGGAGTACGCAGATCCAAGTGTGACGACTTTGATCATAAGTGACTCTTACTACTGTGTCCAGTCTTACAATGAAAACTTGTTCTTTTGGATTCAGAATGACTTTCGTGATTCCAAAGGTAGCACAATAAAACATAAAATGATCTGGGTCCGAGTGGCGGAACTTAAAGAGAAGTTGCCACTCGTGTTTGTGATTCATACTCTCGGCCATCAGCGCGTGGGGGTCCACGCTGTTGGTAATTCGCTTGCTGATGAAGCAGCGAAGTCAGCAGTATCAAAATACTTGGTTGCAGCAGTCACGAGGTCCAGACGTAAGATAGATGATGACATCTTGGCAGCGGTTGCTGCTTCTGAGAAGGGAAGTAAATATCCTACGGGGTTCCCTTCTAAATACACATACCACTTAAGTCCCGATAAGGTTCCTTATGTGAAAATTCCTGAAGTTGGCGAACGTTTAATTCCCAACTCGGATCACATGGCTAGTTTGATTACAGCGGCTCATGAAGGTGTGGCGTCTGCGCATGCAGGCGTCTCAGCCACTGTAACTCAGCTACAACAAAGGTTCTGGTGGCGGGTGTGAGAAGTTGGCCCGATATGCAACGTTCGCTATTCTAGCGACCGCTATGTATCGTTCCAACGACCCTTATGGTGTTTGGTTGTAAGTCAACCTATAGACCAGCTATCCTAGTAGCGTGGATACGAGCAGTCTAAGGCTAAAGACTCGAGAGGGCGCGTTAAGCCAGCTGTTTACCACACATGTACCCCTTGAACACCCAGTGAAAGGACACCACACAAGTGTTATGAAAATAAACAGGATATTTATTAAGATTCACAACAGCCCTGGACTCTTTATGAGGACAGGGTACTAAGCACAAACCAAATCTCTTAGGAAAATACTTCAAGTGCACAATTAAAACAAGTGTCCGAGGACACGGAAAGTTTACGGTCTCGGGCGGACCCGATAAGGCAAGTCGGAAGCGAGGGACTCGGGACCCTAGAGTAAAGAGGCTATGCAGGCACCGAAATGCCGAGTTACCTAGCCACGAGGGCTGCGGCTGCACAAGTCTTACAGGCGTCGGGGTCTTCGCTGACGAGCCAGGAGCCGGAAGAAAAGGAGTTGCTGGCCGGCGACCAGTGCTGAATAGTTCGTAGAGATCCAAGCCTGGATCAGAGATTGTTGATACCTGAAAGCAGAGGGGACCAAGTTCGTACTACTAGCCAGTAGTCAGAGGGTACCAGGATGGCACCGGTTGGCCGTCACCTCGACCAGGTGAGTGGGCGACGCTAGGCTCTGCAGTCTCACGGACCAGGAGGCGTTGTCGGCGACCACGGCGGAGGTGCGAGCTGTCCCACGAAGGATGATGCTGTCGGCGTCGCTGGGCCCAGGATGGGGCAACAAGCCTTGGCAGATCTCAGGGCCACGTGGTGGGCCTAAGATGGCGTCTTGAGTGGACCAGGAGGGTCCGGGGTGCTTCTCGCAAAGATGGAAGCAAGGGCCAGTCTGGAGCAACCAGACCAGCAGTGTTGGTTGTCGGGTGTCGTCACAGAAGGGCACAAGCCAGCGGCTAGTGACCAGACAACGTGCTGAGCAGCGAGCAGAAGGGCCCCACGCAGATCGTGGAGATGCTGGGAGACTGCACTTCGGTGCTGGAGCGGCTCAGGGTCGGCGCTTCTCGGACCCCAGAGCACTCACCAGGGAATCGCTTCGGTGGTCGTGCTGGTTTAAGAGCGTGCAGGTTCTGATGATGGCCGGTCCCTCGAGGTCTCGTCGCACCCACAGATCACAGCTGAGCTGATGACGTGGGTAGAGGTCAGAGGTGCCAGGGAAGCTGGTTCTCTTCGAGCTGGGCCGTCGGATCCTTGAGGAAGGACTTGCAGCAAACCGCAGAGTTCTTAGATGGTGCCCGCTGATGCAGGGTGACTACTCCTTAGTCACAAGGGAGAAATCTTGAGAAGAGTCTTGAAGTCCTTTCGTAGAAAGTATTCTTGATTCAAAGATGATCTAATTTTGAAGGGTCCCCGCTCCGGCCTTTATTCTAAAGAAAGGGGTGGGTACATGACTAGGTCCTGCCCTAAGGGTGGGACCAGGAAGGGAGGTAGTTACACCCCTCTCCCCTTGCCGGACTTTCCCCAGGCCAGGGCTGGGCCCCTGGAACTGGTTCTGACCGGCAGATGCGTAGTGAGCACCGGGGTGCCACTCCGCAGTCACCTTCTCGCAAAAGCCCTACCTACCCAGAATACACAAACCCTGTCTGGGACGGTGCGAACACCGCCCTTGACAGGAAACCCTTTGTCCAAGCTCTCCCCGCTGGAAGGACTCCCAGCAGCAGGAGGTCAGACTCGTGTCTGTGGTGGCAGCATCCATTTTGTGGAGCTGAGGCTTTAGTTAACTTTAACCGGGGTTCACAGTTACGTACATGTCGTGTCCCTCTAGAAGGGCGGAATGCTAACCTCGTCGCCAGAGTTGGTGAGAGGGCAGCATCCCGATTCGTATGACACCTTACTCGACATGTCTTGATAACGCGACACCGAAGTTACCGATGTGGTACGCGTTATCATGGAACAGCCATTGGGTCTTGATTCCGCAAGCTGCAACCGGGCTCGGCTCGGGCCAGAACCTAGTTCACTCGAGCCCATGCACTCTGCCTTCAGGATTGTCAAGGCCTGCCATAGGAGTGACTGATAGGAGCTCGGGTGTCCATTGTATGGTTAGATATAGAGCTACTATATCTAAAGCAAAGCGTGATTACACGACTTCGCCCCAGCTGTCGTGCAGCCAGTTGTGTCAAATTTAGGAGGCCAGCCAGGGGTGGCATAATACATGCTGCAGCCCCTGGCGACCCTGGGTACACCTATGCCCTGCGTTACGGGGTCTGATAAGGTGGCCCAGTACCAATTGGTAGATGCACCTAGGGTACATATTGTAATTTAGAAAGAGAACAGCCAGGCTGGGGGTCTGATTGGCAGGCCCACAGCCAGAGAAAGTCGTAAACCAGTGAAACAAAAGCAAAAAATCTGGGTGATCATAGGATTGCAGACCCTACTCTCCTACATGACCCCCCCCAAACGTCGGAACAATAAGCTAACCTTGACCAGGTGAGTCTTCTTGTTCTAAGTGGAAATATCTGGAGAGCCCATCGGCATTGCCATGATCAGTACCAGGTCTATGTTCCACTGTAAAGTCCATCCCCTGTAGGGAAATGGACCACCTTAGCAGTTTGGGGTTTTCACCCTTCATCTGATTTAGCCACAAGAGGGGCTTATGGTCGGTCTGAATCTTGAAGTGAGTGCCAAACAAGTATGGCCTCAGCTTCTTCAGGGCCCAAACCACAGCAAAGGCCTCCCTCTCAATAGCTGACCAATTCTTCTCTCTAGGGGTCAGCCTTCTGCTTATAAAAGCAATGGGCTGGTCTTGACCATCAAAATTCAGTTGAGAAAGAACAGCTCCCACACCCAACTCAGAAGCATCTGTTTGGACAATGAATGATTTGGAGTAGTCCGGACTCTTGAGGATAGGCGCCGTGCACATGGCCTGCTTTAGGTCATCGAATGCTTTTTGACAGCTCGCTGTCCACTGAACCTTTTTTGGCATTTTCTTGCTTGTCAGTTCGTTTAATGGTGTCACGATGGAACCATAGTTCCTGACAAACTTCCGGTAGTATCCAGTCAGGCCCAAGAAAGCTCGAACCTGAGTCTGGGTGGTTGGAGGAGCCCAGTCCCTGATTGACTGTATCTTGCTCTCCAGTGGCTGAACCTGGCCTCCACCTACAAGGTGGCCCAGGTATACAACCTGTGTCTGCCCTATCTGGCACTTGGTGGCCTTGATAGTGAGGCCTGCGGCTTGCAGGGCCTCTAACACTTTCCGCAGGTGGACCAGGTGATCCTCCCAGGTGGAGCTAAAGACAGCAATATCGTCAAGATACGCCGCACAGAAGTCATCCAGCCCAGTAAGGACTTGATTCACCAACCTTTGGAAGGTGGCAGGTGCATTTTTCAGACCAAAGGGCATCACCACGAACTGATAATGCCCACCAGGGGTTGAAAATGCGGTTTTAGGCTTGGCGTCCTCAGCTAACCTGATTTGCCAATACCCAGCTGTCAAGTCAAACGTACTTAAGTAGTTGGCCGAGGCCAATCTATCGATAAGCTCGTCTGCCCTCGGTATTGGGTGGGCGTCAGTCTTAGTGACTGCATTGAGACCCCTGTAGTCTACGCAAAACCTCATCTCTCTCTTACCACCCTGGGTGTGAGGTTTCGGCACTAGAACTACGGGACTAGCCCAAGGGCTGTCCGAGGGTTCAATGACTCCCAGCTCCAACATTTTCTGCACTTCACTCTTGATGCAGTCTCTAACGTGATCAGGCTGCCGGTAGATTTTACTCTTAACGGGCAAGCTGTCACCAGTGTCAACCTCATGGGTGCACCAATCGGTCTGACTGGGTGTTAGAGAAAACATATGTCTGAACGACTGAAGAACCTGTTTACAGTCGCTCTGTTGATGTTCGGAGAGGCTGCCACAAAAGACAACACCATCTACCGATCCATCGTCAGGATTCTGAGTGAGCAGGTCGGGGAGAGGGTCACTCTCTTCTTCCTGTCCCTCATCTAGGGCCATGAGCAAACTCATGTCCTTCCTGTCGACATATGCCTTGAGCCTGTTGACATGAAGCACCCTGTGGGGGCTCCGGGGAGTTCCCAGGTCGACCAGGTAGGTGACCTCTCCCTTTTTCTCCAGGATGGTGTAGGGCCCGGACCATTTGTCCTTGAGTGCTGCTGGGGCCACTGGCTCCAACACCCACACCTTCTGTCCGGGCTGGTAAACAGTCAAGACAGCCTTTTGGTCATGCCAAGCTTTCTGGAGTTCTTGGCTGGCCTTAAGGTTTTCAGATGCCTTCTCCATGTATTCAGCCATCCGCGAGCGGAGGCCAAGCACATAGTCCACTATGTTGGCTGCAGGCTTTTTGAGAGGTCTCTCCCATCCTTCCTTCACCAAACACAGGGGTCCTCTTACAGGATGCCCGTACAAAAGTTCAAAAGGGCTGTAGCCAACCCCCTTCTGTGGGACTTCTCTGTAGGCGAACAAGAGGCAGGGGATCAGGACGTCCCATCTACGCCGAAGCTTTTCAGGTAGTCCATGAATCATCCCTTTAAGGGTCCTGTTGAATCTCTCAACAAGCCCATTGCATTGTGGATGATAGGGTGTAGTGAACTTGTAGTTGACACCACATTCCTTCCACATAGCAGTTAAGTAGCTCGACATAAAGTTTGCACCTCTGTCGGAGACGACCTCCTTAGGGAAGCCCACTCTGGAGAATACTCCAACTAGGGCTCTTGCCACAACAGGTGCTGTAGTGGTCCTAAGGGGAATAGCTTCAGGATACCTGGTGGCATGATCCACTACCACCAGTATAAACTTGTGCCCTGATGCTGTTGGTGGTTCCATGGGACCGACGATGTCGATCCCCACCCGTTCAAAGGGCACCCCCACCACAGGCATTGGTATAAGGGGGGCCTTTGTCGTGCCACCTGACTTACCACTGGCTTGGCAAGTGACACAGGAGCGGCAAAACTCCTTGGTATCTTCGTTCATATGAGGCCAGTGAAAGTGTGAGACAAGCCTGTCCCACGTTTTCGTCTGGCCTAAGTGACCTGCTAAGGGAATCTCGTGGGCCAAGGTAAGTAGGAAACCACGCTGAGACAAGGGTACAACCAGCCTCCTGGTCATGCCAGGCTTGGGGTCTCTTGACTCAGTGTACAGGAGTCCATCTTCCCAGTATACCTTGTGGGTACCTGTGGCGTTCCCAGCAGCCTCAGCAGCAGCCTGCTGTCTGAGGGGTTCAAGAGAAGGGCAGTCTAACTGGTCCTTCCCCAGGTCTTCCCTTGAGGGTCCCCCTGAACCCAAGAATTCAACTTGATCAAGTTCGAACTCCCTAGGCTCAGTTTCCCTCAATTCCTGTAGGTCAGCCTCCTCTGAGACTTGATCCACGACCTGGGGCAAGGGGGAAGGCGCAGCCTTAACCCTACTGCTCTTTTTCTTGGGAGGTGTCTGGTCCGTTGTTCCAGGATCCAGCACCTGTTCAGTGGGGCATTTCCTGACCTGTGACCTGGTCACAGCGAACACATGTGCTGGCAAACCTAACATTTCCATGTGAGTCCGGTGCTCCACTTCTGACCATTGTGATGACTCCAAATCATTGCCCAACAAACAATCCACTGGGAGGTCTGGACTAACTACAACCTTCTTTTGGCCAGTTACCCCTCCCCAGGAGAAAGCTACAATTGCCATACTGTGATTGGTAGTGACATTGCTTGCATTGGTCACCAGGAATTCTGTACCTGGCATGATCTGTCCAGGGTCCACAAAGTTAGGCGTCACCATGGTGACGCTGGCACAAGTGTCCCTATAGGCCTGAGCCATCTTTCCATTTATGAAAGGCGTCTGTCTGTATTTGCCCAAGGTATTGGGACTTATGTCAGGGGACACGTCCGCGTCCCCTGTACTGACAAGGACAGCCTGAGTGAGTGTGCCAACTAAGTTGTCACGCCCCTCAGAACCCAGGGTTAACCCTACTAAACCCTTGGGAGGTGCACTACCACTGCTGACTGTACTAGGGGGCACAGGTGCCTTAGGGGCTGCAGTGGCAGGAGTCTGCCCTCCTCCTTTCTTGGTGCACTCACTAAACCAGTGAGATTTACTTTTACAGTACTGGCACCATCTTTTGGATTGGCCTTCTTTCTTCTTTTGGGGAGCCTGACCCCCACCCTCTTTGGGTTGTTGGGGACCTGTCGAAGACTTCTGGTCATTTTGTTCCCCCTTAGAATCTTTACCCTTCTGGTCTGCTTTCTTCTGACCACCTTGATTCTGGCCCTGGTTCTGTTTAACTCTCGTGCAAACCCATCTGTCTGCCTTCTTTCCCAATTCTTGGGGAGAGGTCAGATCCGAGTCGACAAGATGCTGATGCAACAACTGGTTCTGACAATTGTTTAAAATTTGTTCTCTCATCATCAAAATATACAATCCTTTGTAATCAGTAACCTTACTGCCCAGCAACCAGCCCTCAAAAGCCTTAGTGGCACAATCGACGAAGTCAGACCAATCTTGAGACTGCGTTTTCTGGGTATCCCTGAACAGCACCCTGTACTGCTCAGTGGTTAAGCCGAACCCTTCAACGAGTGTATTTTTCAAGACTTGGTAATCGTTCGCATCCTCCACCCTTGTGGTGAGGAGCTTGTCTCTTCCTTTACCTTCAAAGGAGAGCCACAAGATAGCTGCCCACTGACTCTGGGGAACACCTTGCACAGTGCAGGCCCTCTCCAAAGCAGTAATCCATTTGTGGATGTCGTCCCCTTGTTTAAAGGGGGGCACTATCTTCCCAAGGTGTTTCGTATCGAAACTCTTTTCCCTATTGCTAGGTACATTGCTGCCACCAGTGGGGACTACCCCACTTAACTGTTGCTCTCTCGCAAAGGCAAGCCTTTCTTTGGCCAGGGCAAGTTCTTCCCTTTCGATCCTCAGATTAGCTGCCCTTTCCTTAGCTTCGTACACTCTCCGCTGAGGGGACGTCATCCCCCTCTGAGAAGAGTTGCGAGAGCCATTGGTTTGAAGGGATCTGCCAGAGTCTCTTGACAGAGATCGGGCTCGTCCATTCCCAATGTTAAGCTGACCTGATAGTGGCCCCAGGGGTCCCCCAGTACCGCTATCATGTTTGCTTAAGTTGGACCTGCTTAGTCTGACGACTTCTACCTGTCCCTTATCTGCCTCATCCCCAGAGGGATCCTCATCATCCTCCACATCTTCGTTCTCAGTTGCGAGGTGGATGAGGTCAGGATCGTCTCTGGTTCCCTCGAGGGGAGGCATGTCTCCTTCTGGATTAGAAGAGCTAAGACGGGTCTCAGCTTTTCTGGCATCATAAGTCTCCAAGAGACCAATCAGAAAGGACGTGGTGGGGTTAGACCCCTGCTTGATCTTCCGGGAGTGACACACCTGTCTTAACTCCTTGAAGCTCAGCACAGTATATCTTGAAGGGATGACCTGTGGAGGGTCAACTGACACAAGGGGAGACTCCGAGTTTCCTCCTTTGTCCGACATACTGTTTCTAGTGTGGTGTAAGCGATGCACCTACCTACACTACGTGTTTACCTACTGTTCCCTTGCTAAGAGTTGCAGCCAAGGTGTGCTAAGCCTTGAGGAGCTGCAACAGCTGGTTCAGTAGAACTCAGAGTATTCTAAGCTTTGGTTATATGTACTAACAGTACTTATGCGATCTTTCAACAAGATATTCTTAGGATACGTGTGGTAAAACAACAGCAAGCTCAAATCCCACCGCTGCCACCAATGTGAGAAGTTGGCCCGATATGCAACGTTCGCTATTCTAGCGACCGCTATGTATCGTTCCAACGACCCTTATGGTGTTTGGTTGTAAGTCAACCTATAGACCAGCTATCCTAGTAGCGTGGATACGAGCAGTCTAAGGCTAAAGACTCGAGAGGGCGCGTTAAGCCAGCTGTTTACCACACATGTACCCCTTGAACACCCAGTGAAAGGACACCACACAAGTGTTATGAAAATAAACAGGATATTTATTAAGATTCACAACAGCCCTGGACTCTTTATGAGGACAGGGTACTAAGCACAAACCAAATCTCTTAGGAAAATACTTCAAGTGCACAATTAAAACAAGTGTCCGAGGACACGGAAAGTTTACGGTCTCGGGCGGACCCGATAAGGCAAGTCGGAAGCGAGGGACTCGGGACCCTAGAGTAAAGAGGCTATGCAGGCACCAAAATGCCGAGTTACCTAGCCACGAGGGCTGCGGCTGCACAAGTCTTACAGGCGTCGGGGTCTTCGCTGACGAGCCAGGAGCCGGAAGAAAAGGAGTTGCTGGCCGGCGACCAGTGCTGAATAGTTCGTAGAGATCCAAGCCTGGATCAGAGATTGTTGATACCTGAAAGCAGAGGGGACCAAGTTCGTACTACTAGCCAGTAGTCAGAGGGTACCAGGATGGCACCGGTTGGCCGTCACCTCGACCAGGTGAGTGGGCGACGCTAGGCTCTGCAGTCTCACGGACCAGGAGGCGTTGTCGGCGACCACGATGCTGTCGGCGTCGCTGGGCCCAGGATGGGGCAACAAGCCTTGGCAGATCTCAGGGCCACGTGGTGGGCCTAAGATGGCGTCTTGAGTGGACCAGGAGGGTCCGGGGTGCTTCTCGCAAAGATGGAAGCAAGGGCCAGTCTGGAGCAACCAGACCAGCAGTGTTGGTTGTCGGGTGTCGTCACAGAAGGGCACAAGCCAGCGGCTAGTGACCAGACAACGTGCTGAGCAGCGAGCAGAAGGGCCCCACGCAGATCGTGGAGATGCTGGGAGACTGCACTTCGGTGCTGGAGCGGCTCAGGGTCGGGGCTTCTCGGACCCCAGAGCACTCACCAGGGAATCGCTTCGGTGGTCGTGCTGGTTTAAGAGCGTGCAGGTTCTGATGATGGCCGGTCCCTCGAGGTCTCGTCGCACCCACAGATCACAGCTGAGCTGATGACGTGGGTAGAGGTCAGAGGTGCCAGGGAAGCCGGTTCTCTTCGAGCTGGGCCGTCGGATCCTTGAGGAAGGACTTGCAGCAAACCGCAGAGTTCTTAGATGGTGCCCGCTGATGCAGGGTGACTACTCCTTAGTCACAAGGGAGAAATCTTGAGAAGAGTCTTGAAGTCCTTTCGTAGAAAGTATTCTTGATTCAAAGATGATCTAATTTTGAAGGGTCCCCGCTCCGGCCTTTATTCTAAAGAAAGGGGTGGGTACATGACTAGGTCCTGCCCTAAGGGTGGGACCAGGAAGGGAGGTAGTTACACCCCTCTCCCCTTGCCGGACTTTCCCCAGGCCAGGGCTGGCGCCCCTGGAACTGGTTCTGACCGGCAGATGCGTAGTGAGCACCGAGGTGCCACTCCGCAGTCACCTTCTCGCAAAAGCCCTACCTACCCAGAATACACAAACCCTGTCTGGGACGGTGCGAACACCGCCCTTGACAGGAAACCCTTTGTCCAAGCTCTCCCCGCTGGAAGGACTCCCAGCAGCAGGAGGTCAGACTCGTGTCTGTGGTGGCAGCATCCATTTTGTGGAGCTGAGGCTCTAGTTAACTTTAACCGGGGTTCACAGTTACGTACATGTCGTGTCCCTCTAGAAGGGCGGAATGCTAACCTCGTCGCCAGAGTTGGTGAGAGGGCAGCATCCCGATTCGTATGACACCTTACTCGACATGTCTTGATAACGCGACACCGAAGTTACCGATGTGGTACGCGTTATCATGGAACAGCCATTGGGTCTTGATTCCGCAAGCTGCAACCAGGCTCGGCTCGGGCCAGAACCTAGTTTACTCGAGCCCATGCACTCTGCCTTCAGGATTGTCAAGGCCTGCCATAGGAGTGACTGATAGGAGCTCGGGTGTCCATTGTATGGTTAGATATAGAGCTACTATATCTAAAGCAAAGCGTGATTACACGACTTCGCCCCAGCTGTCGTGCAGCCAGTTGTGTCAAATTTAGGAGGCCAGCCAGGGGTGGCATAATACATGCTGCAGCCCCTGGCGACCCTGGGTACACCTATGCCCTGCGTTAAGGGGTCTGATAAGGTGGCCCAGTACCAATTGGTAGATGCACCTAGGGTACATATTGTAATTTAGAAAGAGAACAGCCAGGCTGGGGGTCTGATTGGCAGGCCCACAGCCAGAGAAAGTCGTAAACCAGTGAAACAAAAGCAAAAAAATCTGGGTGATCATAGGATTGCAGACCCTACTCTCCTACAGCGGGGACTGTACAAACAGACGCGCGATTATGTCCTTCAATGTGACATTTGCCAGCAGATTAAACCTTCAACTGCTACGCGTCCGCCTCAGACACAGTTGTACATCTCTAATAAACCGCTTGGATGCGTTTATTTGGATCACTGCGGTCCATTTTCTTCTGATACTGCATACAAGTATATCTTGGTAGCAGTTGATTCATGCGAACGCTTTGTGTGGGTATGGCCACATCGAAGCGCTGACTCACGGACTGTCATCAAGGATTTGCGAGTCTTTATAGGGATTTTTGCCTGTGGTACCTTCCATTCGGATCAGGGTCCGGCTTTCGCCTCTAAGGCGTATAAGGATGCTATGGTTTCGTTGGGGGTCCAAGTCAAGTTTTCGAGTCCGTACAGACCCGAGGGTAATAGTGTAGTGGAACGAATGTACCGTGACTTAAAGCAATCTTTGACAGCTCGAGTTATAGGCACTGGCAGAAACTGGTTAGCCCACCTCAATGGCGTGTAGCGTGCGCTTAATAATCTCCCTAGAAGGTCTCTGGGTGGCCGGACCCCGTACGAAATGCTCTTTGGTATCAAGATCAGGCGTGGGGAATTCCTATCTCCCGACGCCCGAGACATCTAGATTTCTTAGGAGGGCTAGAGGTTTTAATTTGCATTTTGTCCAAAGGACAAGTAGACAGTTTTATAGTAATAAGATGCACAGCTGTTCAACCCTATAGGTCACAGCCAGTAAATAAGTCGCTCTGAGCAGTTTATTGGCAGTGAAAGGGTCAATGCAAAACTGGGGCCTGCATTTTAATTTCCCCAGAGCAGAACAACAAAATGATAAAGCAGAGCTCAAAGTTTGAGCCAGCTCGATAAGCTTGTGTGGCTTCCAGGTTCTCCCCTGGTCCTTTTATTATCTTCAAGCATTAGACACATATCGAGCTTCTGCAGCTCCAGTACACTCAGCAATGACATCTAAGAGGCTGCTTTTTGTGCCTCTTGGCCTCTTACTCTGACTTGAACTGTATGACCTCTGCCTTGTATTCTCTGCTCCACTCCTGGGCCTCATAGGGCTCCAATATCCCTGCTCATCTTCAACTCAATTTGATTTCCCTTCTTATGCACCCCCTCCTTGGCACTTTGTGTTTTCTGCACACCTAATGTTACACCCAGTGCCTGAACCACTCCACCCTCCGCTGCACTCTGACATCCCTGACCCGCTCCCCTTGGCAATCTGACATCCCTGGCCCGCTCCCCTTGGCCTCTCATATCTTACTTCATCGAGGGCTTACATTAAAGCTCATCAGTTTCCCCATGGGCTTTCATGCAGGCCGAAGGCCACCCCCAATTCTGTTCTTGGACTAGGCCTCTCATCTCACTTTGTGCCTGCACCAGGAGCATTGTGAATACACCGCTGTAGCAACTACAGCAGCTGTAGAGTTTTTGATGGGCCTCTTCAGTCTGCAGGTCCGTAGACAAAGGCCCATAATAGACTTGAAAGGGTGGGTGGGAGAGTGAGTGAATGGGTGGATGAATAGATGCATGGATGAATAGTGAAAGGGTGGATGGATAGATGCATATATGAAAAAGTGAACGGGTGGATGTACAGATGCATGGATGAATACATGGAAGAGTGGAAGATAGATGCATACATTAATGAATGAAAGGGTGAATGGATAGATGCATGTATGAATCAGTAAACGGGTGGATATATAAATGCATGGATGAATACGTGAGGCTGGATGGATAGTTGGATGAATGAGTGGAGTGAAAGGGTGGATGTTTAGATGCATGAATGAATGAGTGAAAGGGTGGATGGATAGGTGCATGTATGAAAGAGTGGATGGATAGATGCATGTATGAATAAGTGAAAGGGTGGATGGATAGGTGCATGTATGAATAAGTGAAAGGGTGGATGTATAGATGCATAGATGAATACGTGCAAGAGTGGATGATAGATGCATACATTAATGAGTGAAAGGGTGAATGGATAGATATATAGATGAATGAGTGAAAGGCTGGATGGATATATGGATGAATGAATGAGTGTAGTGAAAGGGAAGATACATGAATGAATGAGTGAATGGATGTAAGGATGGATGTTTGAAAGAATGGTAGGATAAGTGCAAGGGAGAATGAAGGGATGGGTGAGTGGATGGATAGGTCGAAAGTGGATTGATGAGTGAAAGGATGGACGGCTTATTGAAAGGGTGGATTAAGTTGTGAGAGAGTAGACGAATAGATGGCTGAGTGGGCGGGGATGGATGGCTGAGTAGGCGGGGATGGATGGCAGAGTGGGCGGGGGTGGATGGCTGAGTGGGCGGGGACGGATGGCTGAGTGGGCGGGGACGGATGGCTGAGTGGGCGGGGACGGATGGCTGAGTGGGCGGGGACGGATGGCTGAGTGGGCGGGGATGGATGGCTGAGTGGGCGGGGATGGATGGGTGGGTGGAAGGGTTGATGGATGGATGGGTGGACAGTTGAGTGTAAAGGTGGATGGAGGAATTAGTGAAGGGTGGATGGATATATGAGCGAAACGGAAGATGTACGGGTGAAAGGGTGGATGGACGAGCAAAAGCATAAATGGAGGAAGTGAAAGGATAGGTGGATAGGTGAGTGAAAAGGAGGATGTATGGGTGGATGGATGGATGAGTGAAAGGATGGATAAATAGGAGTGAAGAGGAGGATGTGTAGAGTGAAAGGATGGATGGATGAGTGAAAGGAAGGCTGGATTGATCAGTTGGGTCGTTAGGTTTGGAGATGGCAGGATAGCTTTGAACAGGGGCTTCATGAACACCACACTTTTCAGCTACAGTAGAGCCGGAGCTCTTGATGGGTCTCTTCTGTCTGCAGCTCGGCAGACAAAGATTCGTAATTGTGAAAGGATGAGTGGATGTGGGTGAAAGGATGAGTGAGTGAAAGTGTGGCTGGCTAGATGGATGGATGGATGGGTTACAGGGTTTAAGGATTAGAGAGCGAAAGGATGGATGAGTGTAAAGGATAAATGGATGGATGAGTGGAAGGATGGATTGATGGATGGGTTGAAGAGTGGGTGGAAGGATGAGTGAAAGGGAGGGTGGATAGATGAGTGAAAGGGAGGGTGTATGGATGAGCAAAAGGATGGATGGATGGTTTAAATGGATAGGTTTGGAGATGGATGGGTAGGTTTGGAAATGGATGAGCGGATGGACTGACGGACGAACAGTTTGGTGAAAGGCTAATGGATAAAATAATGAATGGGGGCCAATGTAAAGGTGAAATGCTAGATATCAGTGTGTTAAAGGATGAATGGATAGATGCTCAGATGGAAGAGACAAGAGAGCTATTCTGGTGAGGATTCCAATGAATTTTCTGCTTGCTTGGTGTCATAAGAACTTTGGATCAACGTGGTGGGTATTTTAATTTCCTGGTTACTCACTTGGCCTACACTATGCTCGTTTCTCTACCTTGGGATTATCAGGTAGGCGTGCTGCTGTATGCCAGAGCGTTCATACTAGACCGCTGGTATTTGGTCTCATAAAGGCCATATTGCCATAGAAATTTCTGGCACTAAACAAAACTACTTTATAAAAGAGCACACAATGAAGCCAGCTCACAGATAGGAAGAGATAGCATTTTAATAAAAGCACAAAGTCTTGGTTAACTCAGATTTAATTAGGGGCTCAGTTGTTAAAGTCACAAAGGGCACCCATGATATATGACTTTGTATTCATGCAGATCTACGTTTTTCATGAATTCACCTGAATTTCCTTAAGTAGGCCAGGAAACCGTAGTCCTAGAAAATCTTTGTGAATTGCATCTTAGCATGAGCAAATAAGAATATGCCCCAGCGGAAATCTGTTGACGGTTTACAAGTTCACTTTTTCTCCAACCACATTTTTCCCAACCATGGTAGAAACTTTACTTCTGCCATTGTCAGGGGTAAATTGCCGAGCTTTCTCAGTATGGGAAAAGATTACAGAAGAGCTGGTGAAAAACTCCAAAATTCAAATCTTTCTATAGTAATAGCCTGACATAACCAGAAAGGCTATTATCAGAGCTCTTCTATAAAGAGATTGCAGCCATTATTTGACGGCGCACTACATGGCACCAAAGGGACAAGTGGATTTTGTTACAGGACATGTAGATTTATGAAGCTACTTGTCCCATGGACAAATACATATTTCATGAAATTCCACACCCCTGCAAGATGTACGTCCCTGACCTCGACGGTCTAGACTGCAAGGCCCAGGCCACGGCCTTTGACGTAGATGAACATTGCAATGTTTTACAGGATCTACAAAAAACCAGAGACCGTCTAGCAAAGGAACATTTGCCCTCCACATCGGATGATGCGTTGCAGATCCCGGTAGTTGGCTGGCTACCCCAAGTTGGAGAACTGGTTCGAGAGAAGATCGACAACAAGAAAGAGTTTGGTCCCTCATATCGAGCACCGGTTCGAGTTCTTGGAGTGAAGGGCACAAGAACAGTCATTTTACCACCACTTTCAGGTCGTAAGGAAAACAGATTTATTTCTATTGACAATGTCAAGACACACAGGGTGGCCGATTCTTCATAGCATGACACCGGCTGTTTCCTGTCCTACCATGGTGAGGCATTCTGTGCTGGCTATTACTTCTGGTGCAGAACAGGAGGTGCCCCTCGAGATGCCTGCCATATCTAGTCCTTTATTAAATACTATTCCTGTTACTAACATTGATGAGCTGAACTACACCTATCCTGCTGACTTATCTATGCCAGATTTGCAGACTCGTTTGGCCGACCAGTCAAGATTCTCTTTTGACTCTGTTTCGGAACTTTCAAAGAAACCTCAAACCATTGCAAAATATGCCACCTTATTTAAAAAAACATTTTTTAATTCCCCCTTGGACATACATTTGGTTGATTCTATTGTCATTTTACCTTTTTATGTCAATTGGTTTTGTGTTTTCTTTTTTCCGCCTGATCGATGGTCACTATGTTAAAGAAAGAACAGGAATTCGGTACCTTAATGGAACATTGGCCCCTCTTTCCTCTTCACATTCAGCACACAGACTGAAACGAAACTTGAATACAGTCAACATTACTGCTTGGCCTGTCCTTGATGGGATTGTGTGGGATGCGGTTAGATTTCAAATACATGGGCCCACTGAAGTGATTAATGTTCCGAATGTGCTTAGAGTAAACATGGGGGATGTGATTAAACAAAATATACGTTCTGATGATTGGGATATTCAGGCCGTAGAAGCATTATTCTCTGATTTGAAATACTATGCTGCCTTTGATGCTGAGGATCTGTATTTAGATTCTATTAATTATGGTGAGTTGTTTTGTTTTCAACATTATGGTAATCATTTTTTACATAAGACAAATTCCAGGAGGGTTGCTGTAAATTACACACAGTGGGAACATTGCCCTGCTCCATTGGGAGGCAGCTCCAATACATTTCTGAAAAAATACACTTATTTTACAGATTTTAATCAATCAAATCCTGAGTCATTTTATTTCAAAATGACACAAAAGTCCATGTCCAAAGTTAGACTTACCGATACAAAATTGCTGTATTCGAAGTCCTTTCTAGACAGATTAGCTGTGGATGGCTACGAGTTTTGGAAAGGAACAATTGACCTTAAATCGGTTTGGGGTACCAAAGATTGGCAGGTACAAGGCACTGAGGCTTTGCACCGTGCATGTCTCATCCCGAATCACATGTTTCTAAATTCATCCATTTTCCAAACAACATGCTTTGGGTTGGCTACTTCTAAAAAATTAAATACACCAATTATCCCCGATTTGGAAGAATATTCAGGATGGGGTAATTATACTGAATTGTCCATTCATGAGTTGCAAGCTCTATTGCACAATTCATCCTTTAATATATCCAGTTTGGATTCCAAGGGTTGGCTGATGTGGCATAGGAGTGCTGATTCTTGCCAACGTCGGTTTCTGGGTTTGGCTGAAGGGTTCACAGAAGTCAGACCGGATCCCCGTTTTGAAAATGATTATACTGTCACCACATATTCTGTGGGGAAACTGTGTCAGAATTGGTTACAACATTCCACTTTAGCTGCAGTTAAACTACATCTGTCTCAGTTAACTGAAAACGTGGATTTGAATGATTTTATAAAAGGCCCAGCTAAGGGTAGATCTAAACGGTGGATTTATGCGGTTTACAATGAAATTTGGAAATTTTCGCAAATTGAGGCTGCTAAACGCCTAAGAGCGATTGACCAAGCAAATTTGGAAAAGGTGCTTGCAGTCGTCGATAACAGTATTAACACGCTTTCTTTCCGAATTTACACGTTGAATAATATTGTCTCTTCTGTAGTCGACATTGTAAATGATGAAGTATCTGTATTGTACCACGGACAAAATCAATTGCGTTCTGTAATGCAGTTTGCATGGACGCTACGAACTCTGAAATCTGGTCGCTTTCCTTGGAGTTACATGAACGTGTCTTCACTATTTGCCCCATTTAATTTGACTGACAAACAACGCATGCTTTCCATGCGAGATGCATCATTTTCTATGTTACACATTGAAAAATTAGAATCTTTGCCCTTTTCTGTGGCTGAAGCAGCTGCTGCTACATGGCTTATCCATGGTGTTATTACTTTACCATTTGCTTTGTATAAATTTACCAATTGTATGAGGTATATTGCTATAGGGCGATGTGAACCACTAGGCAGTGCTTTCCTACATGAGGCATGGTCTTTACCGTACACGTACAGATGCCTGAAGGATGGAAAGGAAGTGAATTTGAATGGTGAAGTGAGGAAATAGAAATTTTATGTGGCCAATGTGTCCCCTGCATGTACCCTATGTATGTCCATGTCACCATGCACTTCCCCTCTCATGCCTGTAATAATAATGTTTCTGCATTTCCGTCCCACGTTAGAATGTCAATTACCAAGCCTTCCATGATAGAAACGTTAATTCTGCACTGAGGCCTATGTTTCCAATGCATTTGCATGGTGCACGTTTAAAAGTCGAGATGAACCCAGTTTGTGGCTCAGCTGAGCCAGGACCCGAATTCAGGCTCCATGCCTCCTGACACTCTGAAAGCTGCAGTTTAGCTATGTATCCCTGACCTCTCACATACTTCCTGCTCAGCCGAGAGGTGCCCAGCCTGGCCTGCCAAGACAGTATTTTGCTTACAGTTATCTGCTCCGCTTCACAGAAACACATTCCTGCTTAATGAAAAAGGTAAACATAACCCGCCTGCAGAAGATAGGGCCTAGCCTTTCTGTCTCCATTCAAGTGATTTACAGAACTCGCATCCATAGAAGGCCCATGGCCCCCATGTAATGCACGAAGAAATATAGTGATGAGCAACCTTTGCTCGAGCGACCTTTACTCCAGATAATACATCCTCCAAACTCAAGATATCAGATAATACCAGAAGAGCAGGTCGTCCTGACATTCAAGGCTTCTCTACTAGCACGAAAGTCAGCTCCCCTCAGTTTCCCCCAGTTACACGTCAATTCCACGTCATGACCAAGTTGCGCACACAAGTAGGGTAAAGGTTCCTGCTGACCATGCAGACCCCCTCTATGTATCCACCCACCTATGACACACCTATGACTCCTCAAGTGAACACCCACGTGTACGCCTTCTTACACGCCCTTTTCACGCCCATGTGCTCTTATCTCTCTCTTTCGCTTGCTCCGCCTGGAGCGCTCCGCCTTCTCTATGCAAGTTAATGTATGTTTAAAGTATAAATAATGTACTCTGTGAATAAAGTTCAGATGACGATCCTTCCTGATCCTTAGTGGTGATGGAACCCGATTCTCCCTTAACTCGAGTTACTGAATTAAAGCCCTTTTGAATCGGACACCTCGGACTCTGCCTCTCATTATATGCATGACCTTTTGGTTAAGTATAGAAATTCCGACAGGGTAATATTTTTATTTACCACATAATCTGGCGCCCGAATAGGGACAAGTCCCCTTCCCCATGCGCCGGTGATGTAGGTCCAGCCCTTGCCCCCTTCTGCAGCCGTGACGGACTTCAAGTGTACACAACAGCGGGACTTCCTGCTACCCCCTCAGGCCCACGGAGGAGACGGAGACTGCGACCAGGCATCCACACGAGGCGGTGAGGATTGCGGACCATCCCAACCAGAGCCCAAGCCGTGAGAGAGCAAGGTCCGAGTTATCCCGAGGCCCACCTGTTCCGAGGCGCATGCGCAGTAGCAGTAACAGCACCGCAGTCACGCAGTATCGAGTTTCCGAGGCCTTCAAGTTCTGCTTCCCGGTGAGTACCGTTATTGGGAACGCATAAAGACGGGTTCATTTATTTGAGCTCGGTAAAGACGTGTCTGGGTACACAGGCACGGTAAAGACGTGTCCCTTTCAGTGGGCACAGTAAAGACGTGTCTCTTTGAGACCGGTATGGTTGTACTGTATTGCAGTACATAAAGGTAACAGTTTTTTTTAGTTCATGCTTTTCCCCATGTACTAGTTAGGATGTATCTGTTTTTAATGTTTTAGTGTTGTAGTGTGAATGGTTGTTTTCAGTCTATTTTTTGTGTGTATATTGTGTTTTCGTTAAGTTAGTTCCAACATGCCACTGTTTTCGAAGTTACGTCAGATAGGGACCAGGAAAGGGATACTCGAAGAGGCAGTTCCCGTCCCGCCTAGAGACACACCTGGTCATTTTATGTATCAGAAACACGGGCTAGATGCCATACTGTTTTTAGACTTATGGGTAGATTACACGATGGATCTAGAAGAGAATTATAGATGGCCTGCCTCAGGAACATGGGATGCTGAATGCATTATGAAAGTAGAGGAAGCGCTATGGAAAAAGAAAGTTAGACCGTCCCAGAAAGATGCCATTGAGTTATGGCGTAAAGAAGCGCATAGGAGAGCAGAGAAAGAATTCCACAAAGCAGAGAGAAGTAAGCAAGCAGCGGAAAAAGCCAGAGAAAAAGAACTACAGGAAGAGGGGGAACGGGTCAAGGCAGAACAAGCAGATAGAGAAAGAAATGCCCTCGTTGCGGGTATTTATCCCGTCCTCACAGAAGAACTAGCTAAAGCGACCCCCTCAGAAGTACCTAGTAAGTTGCCACCACCACCAGTACCCTTTAGAGTACGTAGACAGAAGCCGACAGCAGCTGAGGCCTTTATCTCCTCCTATCTGGAAGAGCCTGCTCCGGACTATGTAAACGCAGAATTCCCTCCCTTCCCTCCGCCCCCATCACAGGATCTGCTCCTAAAAATGCAGCTTCCGCCGGCCGTGAAAGACGACGTAGGACAAGGGGCAGTGGGAGGGGGGCCACCAACAACGCCACGAACGCCGCCAGCAACACGAGCACTGCTGGGGTTAGGGCTACAACGAACGCCACAAATGACAGCATCACCCTTTAAGCATAATGTAACTATTTCACGTTGTATATACGATCCAGTACCAGGTGAGGGTGCAATGCTCGTGTACTCACTAAGATTAAGACACGCTGTCGACTATTTGATCACACTACCAGGCATGAAGGAAAATTTAGATAAAATATACCATTTCATTAGAACGGGGGAGGGACCCGAGAGTATAGAAGAGGCCATGGAACAAAGAAAGGTGGAGGTTAAAAGCATAATTTTACGTTTTTTGATTAACTGTCTGATCAGGGAACAAGACCAACCAGACAAAGGAGTAAAGAGAGGTCTGACTGATTGGAGTGACAACATAGCTACTGGTCGGCATGACAAACAGGGACAGACAGAATGCATGTACAGGAAAATACGAAAAGAGATCTTAGAATTACACAGGAAAGAGTCTGACGGGAAAGATGAGTCACCATCAGAAGATGGAGAGTCCGGAACTGAGGAAATGAATAAAATAAATTATGTAGGCAAAGCACGACAGTTTGACAGGCCCAAGTGTCTCGACTACCGCAAACAGGGACCTTCTATAAAAGAAAGATATTCCCTCGAAAATCTATTCCAAGCTACTGAGAACGCACTGAAAAGACGGGTAGAGTGCGATAGACCCCACACCCCACACGAACAGGAATTAGCCCGGTCAGCCGTTCAATGGGTATCTAATTCTAACATATATAACAGTGATGTAGTGGCCCAGACATTTTTGAGCCTTCCGCCGAACGAACAGCGTTTGGCTCGTATTTACATGGTTCAACATTTGATAACGTTGTACGAGAGTCAATATTCTGATCCCGGTCCCTTGTATAAATTACTGGACGATATACTTCTAGATAGATGGATAGACCTAGGTACTGAATTAATTAATGTCATTCTGGACCAACGACATAAGTACTTGACTTTTCTGACCACGTGCATGATTCCTGCCCCACACCACGACAGAAAGAGCTTACACATAGACAGACAGAACCCTCTACGAGAGGTACATCCCATCAAAAATGCGGCGGGTGACCTTCAGCGAGTGTACGTTTACACACCCTTGACGAAACTAGAAATACTGGAAATGAAAAAGATGTTGCCCTGCCATGATAAAGACCCGGGGGGGGTTCCACCGTGAATTAAAAGACATTCTCCGCATAGGGGATTACACGTACGCTGACATTATAAAATTATTGAAAGTACTGTTGCCTGCTGGTATTTACGAAAAGCTTAAAGAGAAAGACTGGGAGGTGGGAGAGAAAAAGTTAAGTTGGGCAGAATTGGAAGCAGAGGATAAAGGCCGGCACCCTGGTGTTGGTCTTGGGGAAAAAGCTAAAGCACTACCTGAACTCCTGATAGAGGTTCTGCCGAGATTATTGATTACTAAAAAGGAAGATTGGGATGCTATTTCAGCCTGCAAACAGAAACAAGACGAGGACACCAGTGATTTTTATTCTAGATTCGAGAAATGTTTTTCTATTAATAGTGGCCTTAAGCCAAGTAGTGAATCATATCCACATCTTTTTGTGAGCAAATTAGTAGAGAATTCCTTACCCCCGATCAAGAATAGAGTACTGAAGGTTGAGAGTACCTGGCAAGCAAATAGCCCTTCCCAAATGTTGCAAATGTTACAATATCACCAGAACAGAATTAGAGAGGAACAGGATCATGAAAAGAGACGCATGAAAGATACGAAAATGAAAGTGCTGGTTGCACAATCGGTACCAGCTAATGCGAATAAAAAGGGCACGGCACCTGTTAAAGGGAACTGTAATTACTGCAAGCAACCAGGTCACTATGTAAATGAATGTGCTGTCCTGAAACACAATATAGCTACAGGCAAGACAAAAGAATGACCGCATCCTCCTAGACAGAATAACACCCCACAGAACGCACAACAGACAGTAGCGAATTTCCCACCCCCACCACCAGCTGCCACACAACAAGCCACACAACAAATGTACCAGTACACACCGTCGGACTATCCAGAATACCAACAGTTCTCATGAAACAGCCTAGAGAGGGAAGATGGCTTGCCCCTTATTGAGGTTCCTGTAGATCAAGAGGGTCTCTTTGTACATAGCTGTGTATTGGGAAAAGACAGAACATTTCTGATTGACACAGGGGCGAGCAGAACTACCATCAGCCATGACGAGGTTCCAGGGGCACCCCTCTCAGGCTCACAGAATGTTTCCCTGGGATTTTCAGGAAAGCCTATTGTTAACGAAGTGTCGAAGCCAGTTTCCCTAGGAGTCGGTCCATTGTCCCGTACCACAGACTTGTTACTTACTAAGTCATCAGAAAATTTGCTTGGAATAAAGACATTGAAAGAACTAGGAGCAGTTATATGTTGTTCTCCGGAAGGAGTACGATTGTTCTTACGTGATTTTAAAGGACATTATGTGTTGAAGGATTTTGACCACAGACTCCAGAATGTACCACAGCATTTATGGGCACAAGGTCCAACTGACGTAGGTTACATGCACATTACGCCACACCGTGTCACTCTCAAACCAGGAGTAGTACTGCCACGCATCCGACGATACAAGTTACCACCTGATGCCGTAATAGCGTTACTGAAAATTGTTGACAAACTCATTGCACAAGGAGTGGTAGTAGAGACTGACTCGAATGTATGTAATTCACCTGTCATCCCTATTCTTAAACGAACAGACCCTAATGCATCACCAGTCTACAGACTAGTGATTGACCTTCGAGAATTGAACAAATGCATAATTCCTCAGTACCCAGTGGTCCCAGACATTTCTTCATTACTGACTGCAGTTGATTCCGAGGCGACGTTCTTTACTGTAATTGATCTAAAGAACGCCTTCTTCAGTGTCCCAATTCATCCAGAGAGCCAATACCTCTTCGGATTCAGTTTAAATGGACGTAGCTTTAAATTTACGAGAGCTCCTCAAGGTTTTACAGAAAGTCCTAGCATTTACAGCCAAGCATTAAAGAGACAACTGGACAGTATTCACATGCCTGCCAACACTGCACTGCTCCAATATGTAGACGATATCCTGATCACGGCACGTTCAGAACCAGACTGCGAACATGCATCACTGACAGTTTTACACTTTCTGGCAGACAAGGGGCACAAAGTGTCCCCTTCGAAGTTGCAATTCTGTGCACAGCAAGTGGTGTACCTTGGACACTTGCTGTCCAAGAGGGGTAGACAGCTGACACAAGAACGTATTCAGTTAATTGCTAACCTTTCACAGACCAAGACACAAAAGGAAGTACGGGCCTTCATTGGCCTCACTTCCTACTGCAGACAATGGATTCCCCAGTATGCCTATCTAGCCAAACCACTCATACAGCTGACAACACAGGAGGCAGCGTCTTCGACTGTCCTCCCTTGGACACAAGAACATACCATGGCATTTGAAGAATTGAAAAAAGCCTTATGTCAAGCACCAGTTTTAGCGACTCCTTGCTACAGCAAGCCTTTTACGCTTTTTGTCACTGAACGAGATGGAACAGCATTATCTGTCCTTACACAAGATCAAGCAGGAAAACACAAGCCTTGTGCTTATTTTTCTAGTACATTGGATCCAGTGGCCCAGGCTCTGCCTGCGTGCCTGAAATCAGTTGCAGCAACAGCCCTAGCAATGAGACAGAGTGATTCCATAGTGTTAGGACACCCCCTGACAGTACAGGTTCCGCATGCAGTGGAAGTTCTCTTGAACAGGACACAGACACAGCATCTGACTGTAGCGAGACTGACAGGATATGAACTGACGTTATTTCAGCCACACATAGAGATCAGACGATGCAACATTCTTAACCCTGCTACACTCTTGCCCTCAAGCACAGTAGACACTGCACCACATGACTGTGTGGAAGTAATTAATACAGTGACGAAACCAAGACAAGACCTGACAGACATTGCACTGCCAGACCCTGACCTGACACTTTATGTAGACGGTTCGTGCATGAGAACAAGCACAGGTGAGTTAGTGGCCGCATATGCCGTGACCACTGATACTGAAGTCATAGAGACACAAAGAATAGACACGCTGTCAGCACAAGCAGCAGAGCTCATCGCTCTGACACAAGCCTGCATAAGAGCCAAGAACTTGAAAGTGAACATGTATACAGATTCACAGTATGCCTTCGAGGTTGTTCATGACTTCGGAGTGTTATGGAGGGAGAGAGGTTTCCTGACCTCTCATGGGGCCAAAATTCAGCATGGTCCCCTTATTCAGGCTCTGTTAGAAGCAATACATTTGCCTACAGCCATAGCCATCCTGAAATGCAAAGCACACACGAAAGCTACAGACACCATTTCCCAGGGTAACGACCTGGCAGACCGAACAGCTAAACTTACAGCCCAGACACCAACAGACAAGACAAAGACAAAAGTACCATCACTGACAAACAGCATGACAGTCAGGGATCCCTCACAAGATGTACTCGATATACAGACGCATGCCACTCCAGACGAAATAAAGAAATGGACTGAACAAGGAGGGGTCCAGACTGACCAGGGTTGGATGACTAAAGGCAAAGCTACATGGTTTCTCCCGGACTCTATGGTACAAGTCATCACAAACACAGCACATAGTCCAGCACACTTGGGAGAAAAGGCAATGCTAGACAGTTTACAGAATATTTGGTTTAACAAGCACCTGCGTGCAGCAGCGAAACAGAAAGTACGTACCTGTATGATCTGTTGCCAGTTCAATCCAGGTAAAAGCATTCCGGTGGAACAAGGTGGATTTCATCCTCCTGACCATCCTTTTGAAGTCCTCCAGATGGATTATATCCAGATGGACAGATGTAGAGGATACAAGTATGTCCTAGTAGTTGTATGTGCACTATCTAGATGGACAGAAGCGTACCCAGTCCCAGATTATACTGCTGTGACCACCGCCAGGCAATTGGTACGAGAGTTTTTCCCACGGTACGGATTGCCCCGTGTCGTGTACTCAGATAACGGTCAGCCATTCTCCTCTGAATTAATGAAACAAGTGTCCCTTCTGTTAGGATACCAGTGGAAATTTCATTGTGTACGACACCCAGAGGCAGCTGGACTCGTCGAGCGTCATAACCAGACACTTAAGACGAAAATAGCGAAAGTCTGTGCAGAAAAAGGCGTGGATTGGATGGTAGCCTTGCCGGTTGCCCTCTTTTACATGCGTATGGTAGCTCATTCCAGAACAGGCCTATCCCCTTACGAAGTGGTTTTTGGTAGACCACCGAATATGTGGGGTACGCCTATGCCAAAGAAAATTACTGATGTTGACAGTAACATGCTGACAGATTACCTGGCTTCCTTGATGTCTGCACTACTCTCTTGTCGTTCACAGGTTGCCGCCGCCTTCCCCGACAACACCCAAGTCAAAGAACATACCGTCGTCCCGGGTGATATGGTATACATCCGGAACTTTGATCGTTCAAGCCCTCTTGAGCCCCGCTGGAAAACACCGAAGTTAGTACTGCTTACCACGAGGACTGCCGTCAAGGTCGAGGGACGCAAAGGTTGGATCCACGCCCAGCATATTAAAAAATTCTTTGGAGATTCCGGAACTTTGATCAAAATTAAAGACTGCCCCGACAATAATGACTCAAAGCCCCCTTTTCTAGAAAAGACTCCGCAACAGGAGTATAGGTCTAAGTTACGGTCTAGTAAATCAGACAGCGTTTAATTGTTTAAGTCCACTCGGTGGTGAATCGGTTAGACAGGTTCCTGACATGTATAAGATCGTAGACCAGAATAGCAAAAAGAGCAAGATGAGAGAGAAATACTGCAAGATTTTACGCAGTAGATGTATAGTAACTCTGATTATTATGTTTCTTCTAAGTATAACGACTATATGTATCAGCTTGACACTACATGTTTTCTTTCCTCCTATTGCCTCACATATACACTCTTCCTTTAATGACACTGTAGAGCACACATTCAGTGATCTGCCACCCCATGAACTGTCATATCGACTAGCACTACGCAACAATACTTTTATTCGAATGTTGCACCATTCTCATCAGACCAGCAATGTAACGAATTGCTGGGTATGTGGCCGACTCCCACCTTATCAGAAAACGAAGGGAGTTCTGCCCCTTTTTCCTTTTCCGTTCTCGCACAATGGTTCGTGCGGAGCATGGTTTGCTTTAATGTCATCACAAGACAGAAAGTTCACAGTTTCCCAGGGCGATTGGATTTGGGGAGATTTGAATAAAGTAATGAATAAGGCATGTTTTCCAGACGAAGACGGTCTTCCCCAAAGGAAAGGGACCGATCTAGAAAATGAAGTGTACGAACAAGGAAATGCTTCCCTTAATTTTATGATGCTGAATGTCCAGTCCGAGAAAAATACAGGTCCACCGTTCATATCAGTCTTACCAGTAAAAGGTGAATTGTGCGTTAGAAAGAAAGGGTCAGTGCATTTAGGACACAGTGATTGTAATACTGTAGTCGAGTTCAATGATAAAGGAAAGTCTACTTTCAAAGCTTCCCGCCATTCCTATTTCATTTGCGGTCAGACAGCCTATGTACGTCTGCCCTTAGACTGGGGTGGGACGTGTTATATAGCGTTTCTGCTGCCACCCGTCTTTTTAGCCCCATCCCATTATCATCGAGATTCACTACTAGTGGATGTTAGAAACAAGAGGGAGACCGATTCCCCAGTGATTGATCAGACTGAGACAGCTTGGGAGCAATATACAGATTTCAATAAAGGATTCTTTTTCTTCATAGGTCCCGTCCAAAACAGTAAACTAATACGTAGGTTAACAAGAACTCTAGAAGCAGTAGTAAATGAGACTGCATCTGCTCTGGCGAACTTGACGGAGGAGCAGTCTGCCATGAGACTTGTTGTTCTTCAGAATCGCCTTGTTCTTGACGTCATCCTGGCAGATAGGGGCGGAGCTTGTAGAGTGATCGGCTCCAGTTGTTGCGTGTTTATTCCTAATAACGCGCCATCCGTATATGCAGCAATAACACAAGATAGCTCACGAGATACACCAAAACCCAGGCACATGGACTTGGTCCGGTTGGCTCTGGAGTGTAATATCAGCATGGGGATGGAAAGTATTGTCGTTCTTAGGAATGATACTGCTCGTTATATTCAGTTGCTGTCTCTGTCTGCAATGTGGCCCGACGATTTGCGGCTTGTGTGCCACTGCCTGTATTCCCCATCCACGTATACAAACGAAAAAAGACGAACAAATGATGCTGTATGATCAGATATACGGTATCATGAATATAGATGTGTCCTGAAGGGCACAGTAGGGGACAAGGAGGGAATGAGGAAATAGAAATTTTATGTGGCCAATGTGTCCCCTGCATGTACCCTATGTATGTCCATGTCACCATGCACTTCCCCTCTCATGCCTGTAATAGTAATGTTTCTGCATTTCCGTCCCACGTTAGAATGTCAATTACCAAGCCTTCCATGATAGAAACGTTAATTCTGCACTGAGGCCTATGTTTCCAATGCATTTGCATGGTGCACGTTTAAAAGTCGAGATGAATCCGTTTTGTGGCTCAGCTGAACAAGGACCCGAATTCAGGCTCCATGCCTCCTGACACTCTGAAAGCTGCAGTTTAGCTATGTATCCCTGACCTCTCACATACTTCCTGCTCAGCCGAGAGGTGCCCAGCCTGGCCTGCCAAGACAGTATTTTGCTTACAGTTATCTGCTCCGCTTCACAGAAACACATTCCTGCTTAATGAAGAAGGTAAACATAACCCGCCTGCAGAAGATAGGGCCTAGCCTTTCTGTCTCCATTCAAGTGATTTACAGAACTCGCATCCATAGAAGGCCCATGGCCCCCACGTAATGCACGAAGAAATATAGTGATGAGCAACCTTTGCTCGAGCGACCTTTACTTCAGATAATACATCCTCCAAACTCAAGATATCAGATAATACCAGAAGAGCAGGTCGTCCTGACAGTCAAGGCTTCTCTACTAGCACGAAAGTCAGCTCCCCTCAGTTTCCCCCAGTTACACGTCAATTCCACGTCATGACCAAGTTGCGCACACAAGTAGGGTAAAGGTTCCTGCTGACCATGCAGACCCCCTCTATGTATCCACCCACCTATGACACACCTATGACTCCTCAAGTGAACACCCACGTGTACGCCTTCTTACACGCCCTTTTCACGCCCATGTGCTCTTATCTCTCTCTTTCGCTTGCTCCGCCTTCTCTATGCAAGTTAATGTATGTTTAAAGTATAAATAATGTACTCTGTGAATCAAGTTCAGATGACGATCCTTCCTGATCCTTAGTGGTGATGGAACCCGATTCTCCCTTAACTCGAGTTACTGAATTAAAGCCCTTTTGAATCGGACACCACGGACTCTGCCTCTCATTATATGCATGACCTTTTGGTTAAGTATAGAAATTCCGACAGGGTAATATTTTTATTTACCACAGAAGAATGCACACAGTCGCCTGACCGTTCACTGATATGCAGACACATCCAGTTACATGGTTCTTGTAATCAGGACCGGCCTAATTTGGCCTGTGTTTTAAAAGGCACACCGGTTCCTGCTGTGTTTCCCACATTCACATTATTGACAAACGGTAGCTATTTGCTTTTGAATAACAAGGAGTGTTGTGGGTTAATGGTTGGTATCGCCTATGTGGTTACTGTATCAGAACGTGTGGTGTGTTGCAAGAACGTGTTATATCCACCCACGCATGGGAATTCAACTGTTTCCATCTGGCCGCGCATCCCAACCTTGAGAGCGGAGTTCAATGGTATGAGCCGCATAAGGGCTCTTTTGTCTCAAAAAGAAGTGGCCCTGAGCTCGGCCCGTGAAACTTAGCTGCCTTGGCTGTAGGCGTTTTGGTGTTATTCTGCTTCCTAAAACATGGATGCCCATCCTGCGCAAGAAGCCGCTCAGCCCCTTCTGACACTATTTCGCAACCGGATGCTTGATTACTATGGCACCTTGCTGCTTGCGACCTTAAGCACGGTATTTGGATTATCGTTTCGATTTTCCTATTTCACATGTGTCCAGCCTGTGTTTCATTGCCTGAGCTGCGAATTTGACTGGGCCATTGATTTGTGTCTCTGCTTGCCGTTATCTCCTGAAGTCGATTTTGATCAGCTGATGGGCCCCGTAGTTGCTCACGAGTTGATTTGTTCTGGCGAAAGGATTATGGCCTTGGCAGCGATGCATGGACTAATGGGTCAGTGGGACATCCCCGCAGTGGCGCATGAGTTTCTTGCACATAGCGTTCTTGAGAACCCACCGAGTTGTCCTCTGATGTTGCAAGAGGGTTCGGTGTTGGAGGAGCACGTATGTTCTTTCCCATTGCGTAATTGGATGGCTGAACTGTTTTCGGATGATGACAGTGATTTCATGTTGGAAGCTGTGGCTACCTATTTTGCATATTCTATCCACCCATGAGTGGCTTTGGAGACTTTCACTATACGGGCACGTGACTTTTTAGTAATTCTGAATGGTGCCATTTTTCTTACGAACAATTACCTTCATATGTTCTAGGCCTGTGATTTTATATTAGGCCTCAAGTTCGAGTATTTTTTACATTTTTGTTTGGCCACTATAGGCATTCATACATATTTTTATTAATTTTTATATACAGATACATACATTTAGCTTGGCTCAATATTATTGAACTCTGCTTTCATGTTATGCCTTTATTATACTATTGGCTTATTTTTTGACCGTCCTCGGATCATTGGGGGGGTGTCATATAGTTAATGCTTTTCTATATATTGTGTTAAGTTAGCATGAGCTTATTAAATATTTAAACAACATATTTTCCTTCGGCTTCAGTTTGCACACGGCACATAATTATTATTGTAGCTTTCAACCTAGACGAAAGATGTGATTTATTGAGAATAATATGTTATTGCTCTGATATCAGTCGTGAATGGTACACTTGGTACACTGTCTGCACACTGAGATCTATAGCCTCTAAGAATAACCTAACACAAGGTTGCTGGGAGGCCTGATCCTCGCACCACATTAGACATAACACAAATAATGTTGCTGCTAACATTGGGCTCTACGCGGGTTTAAGATAGTTACTGAGAATGAAAAAACACACTTGATGCTTCGCATGCAGAGAGCTGGTAGCTGTTGATGTGATCTTCTCCTACTGACCATTAGAGGTATGGGCCCGCCCTGCTAAGAACCCAAATGAGACCTTCTTAGATATAATATAGTATGCTAAATAAGGTGCGCGAAATATAGGTGATATACATTTTTATAGATTTTGCATTATAATATGTTATCACCGTTCGCTTACTATGGACTAGTGACTATGCTGATAACTCTGATTTTTATAATATGTATGCTGGTATTATATAAGATACTGCGTTTGAGAACCTTGCATTGAAAAATAAATATTTCAAACTTGCACGTGTGTTCTTTGACTCCCAGTTTTTGTTTGAAATGATTATAGAGCGAAAGAGTGTTCATGTGTTCCACGATACCTGAGGTACCCTAAGTTCATGTTCTGGATTGTCTAAGTCATTGGGAAGTTATTAGAACCAATGAGACACTGTAGCTAGCTTGGTAAGGGGATTTCTGATACTAAGGTGAGTTTTGGGTCACCCTAACTCACCCAGGTTCTAGATCTCTGTGCACAGTTCTGTGGGAGAACGGAAACCCTGCTACAGCATGCTTCTTATTGCATGCTTTTTATCCATCTTGTGTTTGTTCCTCCCCTGGAGCATAGTCTCTTTAGCTTCCTGTGGCTTGCCGTTTTTGTATCCTTCCACTGCTCGCTTTTAGGGAACTACTATTTTTTTTTAGGTCTCGTCTACCAGAGTGCCCAAGTTGTCTGTTCCAAAAATAATGGTTGTCAGCTTTCAGTGGGCTTAGCCCATTCATTGCCTACCATTGGTTGCCGTTATGGTCACTCTTATTTGCTTACTTTTTACTAGACAGCTTGTGTGAGCTTTTCTTCATTTTCTTGTGCTTGTCCCACCCCTGGGCATGGCCTCATTATTTGTGGTCTTCCACTGCTTACTTTTAGGGTATTACTTTTTTCTTTTGGGTTAAGCAGTCTATAAGAGTGTTTGTATTTCCATCTGTCTCCTTTGTGTATTTATATTCCCCCTCCACTCTGTGTTGCCGCCTCTCACCGATGTACTTATCCCTTGACCCCACCATGTTGTGCTCACCCTTTGTGTGCTTCTCCCCTCTTGCACTGTTTTCTCCCCCATTTGCTTCTCCACCGCTCCATGTTCTTCTCTCTAGTCTTTGTCTTCCTCTTCCAACAACGTGCTCCACATTCCTTTCTCTCACCTGTGTTGATTTCCCCCTCCTTAGTGTTTCTCCCTACCTGCTCGTGCATGTTGATTCCACCCGCCACCCTCCATGTTGTTAAGTTCCCCTGGTGTTACTAAGCCCCCTATGTTGCTTCTCCCACCTGCTTGATAAATAAAACCTCTCTACTTCTTTTTTAGTTCTCGCTGAGCCAGCGCGCATGCGCTGCTTGGAGAGACTTTAGTAGGTGAGTTTTCAAAGAGTTACTAGCTGGCCTAGTGCTTGCGTTCACGCGTGAACCGCCAGCCTTCAGCGCCATCTGTCTTTCCTCTCGCTTGCTCTCTGCCTCCCCCCACTCCCCCACCTTCGCACTTACAAGCGTAATACTCTTTTCAGTCTTGTTTTTATGATGCAACAATGTCCGGCGAGAAGGGAATTGCTTTCCGTACTTGCTGGGGCTACACAAGTCTCATGCATACTCGCGCGTTGTTGTTTTTTTTTTATTTCCCATTCCTGGGCTTGTTTCCCTTTGGGTGAGGGCTTAAAGGAGGCACAACTCCTCTTTGGCAGACACATTGTATTATTATGCTTTAAGGCTAGACCTCGCTTTTACATTTTAACTAGGCATTGCTTTCTTGTCTCGGATGCTGCTTTTGCATTTTAGACCGTGGACTGCCTAATTATGGTAACTTCACCCAAGCACATCTCACAGGTTAAACGTATTTATTTTCTGGGACTGAGAATGAGTTTACATTGCTTTTCTGTTTCCCCCTCCCCCACCACAGAGCACGTCTCGCGGCCGCAACTTTGGCGCGCACCACTCGCAGATTTTTTTTTTTTATTTCCCACTCCTGGGCTTGTTTCCCTTTGGGTGTGGGCTTAAAGGAGGCACAGCTCCTCTTTGGCAGACGCATTGTTAATATTATACTTTAAGGCTAGACCTTGTGTTAACATTTTAACAAGGCATTGCTTTCCTGTCTCGGATGCTGCTTTTGCATTTCTGACCGTGAACTGCTTAATTATGGTAACTTCACCCAAGCGCACCACAGGTTAAATGTATTATTTTCTGTGACTGAGAATGAGTTTACATTGCAACTAGGCATTGCTTTCCTGTTCCGGACAGTTGCTGGAGACTGTTCTGTTCCTCCGTTGTAGCCTCTCAGGCTCTGCAGTCCAGCCATGGGAGTAGTGGGCGGGGAAGAGCCGTGCCTGCAACTCCTTTGCTCTCGGAGATCCCATGGGAGTAAAGCAGCTTGTTCAGCTAATCCTTCCCTAACTTTCCAGAAGTGTCAAAAGCAGACCAGCTCACTGAGTCATTCTTTGATACTGAGTGAGTCTGTTACATTTTTGCATAATTTCTTCCGTGAGCCTGTTTATTCTTAAATGTATGGTGACAAGAGGCTCAGATGAGATTCTTTCTGTGTCTTTTGCTAAGCCATAGCACAGCCATTGGAGGAGCGGAAGGGTTAGAGCTGGAGCTGCGCTTCAAGATGCTTACACCCTGCACAGCTCAAGAAGCGCGCAAAATACTGCCATGGCACAGAGAGGGACATTGCAAGTGTATTATGCCTCTCTTTAATGGCAATGAATCGTGTTTCACCTAATATAAGCACGCACATGAGCAATGTATGCCCTCATGTTCCAAAATAAGGAAGGTTTAAATGTATTTTGGTACAACAATATGGTAGAGTTTAAATGAAACATGGGGGAATATGTACACATTAACATTTTTTGTGCAGCGCATGAAATAGATTCATGATCATAATATAGAATTAACATAGTCCTCTAATCTGAATTACAAATCTATGTACTTTTTTTGACTGCATTGCACAGATATTCTACACCGTAGTCTATTATTATTTCCCTTTTGCATGATAACCTGCATTACAATAAGCTTATAGATGCCACTTTTTCAACTATTTAATTCACTAATAGGGAGCATTTTTATTTTGGTGCCTTTGTATACTCTCTATCTCAGTACGACTCCTATAGTTGGCAGCTCACTAGAGATTCCTTTGATATTTACTAAATACCACGTAGTTGGGGTACACCTGCTACTTGCTACCATATGGGTGTTTGGACATATAACAAAATGAAACAAGCATTGGCATAGCCAATAGGTCTTGCATTTCGGGCCTTATAAGTGTTTAGTTATCCAGGACAATATCCTTCGTGCAACAACATCAACTGTTGCATGGCTAAACACTTATAAGGTCCCAAAGGCGAGACCTATTGGCTATGTCAATGCTTGTTTAATTTACCTATCCTACTTGGATCGTTAAATAAAAAGGAAATAAAGTACCCATTTCATTTTGTAGATTCGAATGCATGGTGCCCACATCTGCATAATGACATGGCTATGTCATAGCACCTTTTTTTGTTCCCTCATTAGCCAAACTGCACAAAATCAGGGGTGCTGTATAGCATAGCCAATACCCTTAGCAAAGCCAATAATTCCCAAAGGCGAGAGCTTTTGGCTTTGCCAACGCGTGTTGTTTTTACTTAAGCACTCCATGAGAGTGCATGTATTTTTGAGCTCTCTCCCATGTGTAATTTTTCTCCCCCACCAAATACCTGTCCCCCATGGTGTTCTCTCTTATGTGTTCATCCCCATTGCTGCTTTCACTCTTGTGCTACATTTACCCTCCCCTGCCCACTCCCCATTGCTTCTCCACCTCATTCCCTGTTAAAAAATGTGTTTATTTTATATTATTGGAGCACCAGACAGTAGGATCTTTTTGGCATCGATATCCCCACTTTCTGTCTGGTATCCGTGTGTTTTGACTGTAGTTCACTGGGATCCTGCTAACCACGACCCTAGTGACTCTGCTCTCTCCTCTAAATTTGCTGGTAAGTACTTTATACACCCCACAATTGGAAAACTGGGGTACCATTATATGTCCCTGGTATGTTGTACTGAGGTACCCAGGGCATTGGTACACAAGTAGTCTTCTATAAGCTGCAGCATGTATTGTGCCACCAATAGTAGCCCACGCAAACGATGTCTGCAGGGATGCCATTGCACTCTGCATGCATTCTTCACTTCAGATATAAGGTTTCCCCTCATATCCTGGTCACTGCACTTCTACCTCTACAATATCCACTTCTACAATATCTACCTGTGTAGCCTTACAGGGTCTGACTGTCAGTCTGCAATGCTGCCAACCAGAGACAGTATTTCCCCCCCCCCCCTGCTGATGAGCTTAACTCAGACGGGGGAAGCAGAACGAAGGATTTCCTGTGAAGGAGAGGTGTGACCACCTCTCCTTCAGAATTAGATAGGGTGTGGGTGCTTCAGAGTCCCACTAGACTTCATTGAAGGGCACATTTGGTGCCATCTATACATAAGCCAATTTTGCCCACTTCAGATGCCCTTGGTTCCCACTCTGGTGGAAAACTACACAAAGGACAGGAGAGTGACCACCCCCTGTCCAGCTCCTTCACAGAGCTCCTCCAGGTGGCTGCTTGATTCTGCCATGTTGAATCTTGGACCCTGGGAGCAACTGAATGGCTAGGACAACTGAGTAGTGTCCCTGACGCCCTCTGATTGGTGGATCACCAGAGAAGAGGTCCTTCCCATTTTTGAGGTTACTTAAGGGCTCTCCTTAGGGTGAGTCCTAGATTCGTCCCAACAACATCTTCTGGAACCAACTACCTGTTGCTGAAGATTGTTCTAAGACTCTTCTGCTGGTGGACCCTGGAACTCTGCTGTTCAAGCCAGGACCCACAACAAGACAGCCTCCGGTAGGAAGAATCCTGTTGCATCTTCATCCCCATGCTTACCCAAAGATCTAAAAGTCCATGGCCCTGCACCTTCTGAGTCAACAAGGACTCAGCCTGCATCCTAGCCTGAAGGAATCTCCCTTGAAGTGAAGAAGTCACTTCCCTTCACCTGCAGGTACCTCGATGACCTGTTTGCTGATCCTGTTGTCATACTGACATCACCCTGATCTGTAACAAAGGTGGTGCTTTGTAGCTACTCTAGAGCCATGACCCGACTTCCCTCCAAGTTGGGAGATTGTAATCACTCTCCAGCCAACGCCGACCGCTTCCTTGTACAATACGTTTATTTGTCGTCACTAAGGCTTGTTACCTCTCTTCACTGAAGATCTTCAAGCCCCAAGTAGCCCCTGCCTACAGCACTGCACAGCTCCAAGCTTGTCATCTTGCCTGAATCCTCCACATTGAGGGCCTTCATCTCCTTTGCTGCTGGGGCTTCCTTGCGGCCTCCCGTGCCTGCTGCCAGAGGGTCCTCGAAGGGCCTTCATCGATTGCTGCTGGCTTTCCTGCATGCTGAGGGCCAGGCCTGACTTATCCTTGCTGGGTTAATTACGTAGACCTTGCTGGTGTTCAACCAAGCATCTTTTTCTGGAAACCATTTTTGCGTTTGCCAAGGCTTGTTGGCGTGCCTTCCGGCCCTGGCCTTCCTGCAACCGTCGACCAGCGTGATATAGCTCGTGAAAGGCTCCTACAATGTTGTATGGTCTCCACAGATGCTGCTTCTTCTACTCTGTGCTACACCAAGAACCTTCAAGCAGGGCTGGTATTGTGCTGCTGTGCCTCCTGGTCACCTCCGGGTTGTTTGGACTCTGTCCCCTCTGCTTTCAGGTTCTCCTCATCCAGATTCTTCATCCTGGTTCCATCAGCCTGGTCCAGGAGACTCTCTAGCTCCTGTACTTCCAGGACTCTCCATTGGGGTATACAGAGACTTCTGACACAAATTCACCCCAATGCAGTCGTGTTCCCTGGTGCAGGTATCCGTATCTTCTGGATATCCACAGGTGGGCTACCCTACAATCTTCCTTGATTCAAGTGGTTTCTTCGGGGTCGTCTGGGAAGGGTCTTAGAACTTTTATTTTCCAACCTCGACTTACCCTGTGTAAACACACTGCACCCGGGTGCTTGGGGTCCCTGGCTACTCGCCTTGGGTGCTTCCTTGCTTCCCCTGGGGTCCTTCAAACTTGGGTACTAGTCCCGTTTAGGTACTCACTCCACATTCCACTATTTTATTACATGGAATTGGCACCCGGTCATGCCCTATGTGTTTTTCTATGCTACTTACCTGTTTTCTAAGTATTTCTTTTGTGTAATTGATGTGTACAGGTAGGAGATATACTAAGTTAATGTCTAGTGTGTACTAAGAAATGTAAAGTATTTTTCTATTCACCTGGTGTAGTTCTTTTTTGTGTGAAAAGCTTACTGACTGACTAAAGTGGTACATGCAAATACTTTACACCCCTACTTGATAAACCTTAGCTGCTCTCCCGAGCTACCCTTGAGAGCTTTGGTTTTCACGGAGCTAAACAATATCATTAAGGGTTGTGGACACTATATACGGAGCCAGCCTCCTACACAGACAGCAAATTACTGTTAGCACCTCCCCTCTGAAATAGCACTTTCGCGCTACTTCTATTTTATTTTTGTTCTTTGTGATCCACCTGAAACCAGTAAATTAAAAAAATTGTGTTTTGCATTTTGTAGGGGAAAGCATGTGTAACACATGCAAGAGCACGTCATCCATCGCTCACGCACATGCCTCCAAAATGACGTGACAGCTCTGTCCGCTTCCTGAGGTCTTTCATTTTTGCTTTTTATTCCTTTTTTTTTTTACCATAGTTGCACAGCATCTTGCCGATGCTGTACACCACCGCCAAATGACATTGTCAAAGCCAACAAGTCCCAAAGGCAAGACCTACTGGCTTTGCCAGTGCTTGTTTTCAGTTAGCTTCCAGTTCAATCATCCATTCAGAAGCAAAATTAGTATTATGCTTCTCTGAGTAAATCTCATTGAAAAATAGATTGGGGTGGTTCAGCTACTTTGTGGATTTTTTAATGTACAGAAAATCTGCAAAAATAAGGTGTAACGTCGGTTTTCAGTCTCGGCTGCGACCCAAGCTATTTTTGAGTTTACACTGATGATCATACCAACCCTGGACACAGCAGACTGTACATATTAGCGCTTCTGTTTGATTCTTAACATGGTAAAATCTGAATTACCCAAAATCAGAATAGACCTAGTTAGTGATGAAAATCTAAAATTCTTACGGATATCAATCATTTATGTGTCATGTCATGGGTTACCATGGGTGCACCAGTAAATCTGAACATAGCCTTTGCTCTGCTGTTTGACTATAAGTACTGGTGGGCTTGCGTCCAATGGGAATTGTAATTAAGCTGTCTGTCGAAGCAGCCAATCACATGGATCAGGTCTGCTGGGTGTTGGGAGCTAGGGAGGGGGGTGGGGGGGGGGGGGGGGGATTGCAACCACTCAATACCTTACTTCAGATTACTGTAGCTCCTAAATACCAACTTGACCATACAATTGGGTTGGTTGCCTACAGGGCTGTACGAGTTGTAGTTTTAGGCATGTGCATGCATTGAAAATTAACCTGTTCCTCTCTCTTGGTTTTCTGCATACCTGGTTGTTTCATTGTCTTAATGTGCACATTGAATGCCATGTTGCACCTTTATCTGTAGCACCTGTATGTACTAACAGAAATTATACTGTTAGATTTTAGATCTTAGCTATAGACAGTTTTAGCTGTATGTTGACCAGACCTGTTTTCAATACATATAGGGGCATATTTACACGCCCATTGTGCCGCGTACGTCACTTTTTTGACGCACTTGCCATGCAGTGTGGTGCTCCATATTTACAAGGCCACACATAGCTACCCTGCATGGCTTTATGTGGCCTTGTAAATATAGCTCCTTTTCACGCAGCACTGTGCGTGAAAGGGGAGTGCCATAGATGTTGCTGTGGGTGTTCCCACGCAACACCCATGGATTCGGACGCATTGCCAGATTTACAACATTTCCCCAGTAGAGGTATAGGAGGCGCAACGAGGATAAATGCTTTTATTTCTCATTATTTCTTATTTCTATGCAGCGAGCTGCATTCTGCAGCACACAAAGAAAGAGTAAAACAACACTTGTGATTGTTTTTGTGCATGAAGGTGTCCCTTCCTGCACAAAACCAATCAGCCCTGCAACGCAGGCACCTTTGCACCATAGTTCAAGTGTGCCTGTGTTGGCACATGGCAGCCAGTTGTGCTCCAGCGTAGGGGAGAGCACAGGGATCAGTCATATTGTTGTAAATATGACGCATCCATGTGCTTTGAATAACTGAGGTTTAAGACACAAACCTGGTGGCCTTCTGGATTTGGTCCACTTCCTACCCCAGCACAATATGTTAAAAATCTAGGGATAGTGATTGACAATGAACGGAAGCTCAAGGAACAAATCAGTAAGGTTACCTCGGCCTCTGTCTGCTCCATGAGACAGGTTAAGAAAATGAAAAAACATACCTGCCATTCGAACTCTTAAAAACAGTGGTCATCTCACGTGTGCTGACAAGACTGGACTATTGCTACAGTTCTTACCTTAACATTTCGGTCAGTCTATTAAAAAAAGCTTCAGACACTGCAGAACACATCAGCGCGCTTTCTTTTAAAAGTGCCTAGATTTGAATCAGCAAAAGGAGCCGTTAACATACTCCACTGGCTTCCGGTAAGACAGCATATCATCTTCAAAGCTCTATGAACAGCTTACAGGACCCTCTACGGGTATGGACCTGCCTACTTCAAAAAACCTCTCAGGTGGTACACTCCGAGCAGGACCCTTCGCTCAAGCATGGGCAAGAATCATGCGGTTGCTCCATTCAGAAATAACTACATGGGTTGGAAAAAGTTTCTTCAGACCCACAGCCTTGCCCTGGAACTCTTTGCATTTGGAATTTAAAACCTCACCTTCCCTGCAAGCTTTCAGGAAGTCCTTGAAAATCTGGCTTTTCGTTCAAAACGAGGAACATAATACTCACACCCCTTGTCCTGCTGTGCAATGCGAAGACGCCTCAGACCAAACGTTTTTCGCTTAATACATTACTCTTTCAAAGTAACGCAGCACGGCACAGCCAAATGGCTTGTGGCACCGCCCTGTGTTACTTTCTTATAAATAAGGCCCATAGAGTCCTCTTTGAGGCAGTCTCTTGCTTATACTGGAGATGTAGTTCTCTATCTCTGTTTTCTCCTCTTGATCTGATGCTTTCCTCACTATTCATTTTATAGTAACAGTGGTGGTTGGCATATCCAGAGGGTGGTGAGACAAGTGGGACAAAAATTAAAGTAAATATGTACAAAAATAATTACACTTAGCTTTCAAGTGCAATGTCCTCCTATCTCGAGGCAGGCAGGCAGGCTCCAGCGAGGGACCCAGGAAACTGCACTAATCAATCTTGGCACTGCTCTCATGTAGCATGAAAAACACCAGGATTGGATGGAGCAGCTTCCTTTGGCGCTCCAGAGGACACTGGAGCCCTATGCTTTCTCTAACCCAGCTGTTGTATACAGCTGAGTCAGAGAGGTTTAAAATAGGGAAAGTCTGGCTGGCTGCAGCAAGTCGGCCGGTCAAAGAGACATGCGCACTTTAAACTTAAAGTGCCCTGCCCATCACTGCTCTCTGCTGTTACGTGTCAGCAGCAAACCCGCTCTCATCCTGATGCACATCTCGGGATAGAGATTTAAAAAAATATAATGCTAATAAATGAACTTTATTACCATTTTATTTTTCACCTCTGGGGTCAATTTAATTAGTGGGGTGACACTTCTCCGCTTAACAGAGGAGACACCGATGAATGGCAATTGTATTTATATAGTACTTACTACCCCTAATGAGGCATCAATGTGCTTGTTTCACCCAGGAGCATTTCGGTCTGGTTAGTTAGTTATGTCCTCACCACATCTTCAACAAAGCAGACTCCGTCATAGCTCCACACCTCCGAGACGTCATCAACTGCTCCTTCAACTCCGCCACCTTCCCAGAAAGCTGGAAACACGCTGAACTCAGCGCCCTTCTGAAAAAACCCACAGCGGACCCCACCGAACTCAAAAAATACCGCCCCATCTCGCTCCTTCCTTTCCCGGCCAAAGTCATCGAGAAAGCTGTCAACAACCAGCTCGCCGCTTTCCTCGAAGCCAACAAATCCCTCGACTCCTCACAGTCTGGCTTCCGAGCAAAACACAGCACTGAGACTGCCCTCATCGCAGCAACAGACGACATTCGAACTCTTCTGGACAACGGAGACACAGTCGCCCTCATCCTCCTCGACCTCTCTGCAGCCTTCGACACAGTCTGCCACAGCACCCTTTTACAACGCCTTAGAAACATCGGAATACAAGGAAAAGCACTTGAATGGATCACCTCGTTCCTCACCGGAAGAACCCAGAGAGTCCGCCTTCCACCATTCAAGTCCGAGGCCACTGAAGTCATCTGTGGCGTACCACAAGGATCCTCACTCAGTCCCACCCTCTTCAACGTATACATGAGCCCCCTCGCGGCCATCGCCCGCCAACACAACCTCAACATCATCTCCTACGCGGATGACACTCAACTGATCCTTTCACTCACCAATGACCCCAGCACCGCCAAAACTAACCTACACGAAGGAATGAAAGAAGTTGCCGAATGGATGAAACACAGCCGTCTGAAACTGAACTCAGATAAAACAGAAGTCCTCATCTTAGGTACTTCCCCCTCTGCATGGGACGACTCTTGGTGGCCGGAAGCCCTTGGAAAAGCACCCATCCCGACAGACCACGCACGGAACCTAGGCGTTATCCTGGATTCTTCACTTTCAATGAGCAAACAAGTCAGCGCCGTCTCCTCATCCTGCTTCAACATTCTTCGCATGCTCAAAAAAACATTTCGCTGGATCCCCACCGAAACAAGAAAAACAGTCACCCATGCTCTGGTCACGAGCCGACTGGACTACGGTAACACCCTCTACGCAGGTACTACCGACAAACTCCAGAAAAAACTCCAACGAATCCAAAACGCCTCAGCCAGGATCATATTAGACATCCCGCGCAACGAACACATCTCTGGTCACCTGAAAAACCTCCACTGGCTACCCGTCAATAAGAGGATCACTTTCCGACTTCTAACTCACGCACACAAAGCACTCTACGAAATCGGACCAGAATGACTCAACTCACGACTGTCCTTCTACACCCCCTCCCGCCAACTACGTTCTTCCAGCCAAGCCCTCGCCACTGTACCTCGCATCAACAAGACCACCATGGGAGGCAGATCCTTCTCTTACCTGGCAGCTAAAACCTGGAACTCACTTCCCGCCCACCTTCGCCTTACCCAGAACCACCTAGCATTCAGAAAGCAACTTAAAACTTGGATATTTGACAAGTAATCCTCCTCCCCTTCCTAAGCGCCTTGAGACCCTCTGGGTAGGTAGTGCGCTATATAAATTCTATGACTTGACTTGACTACTGCTGACCTTACCGGACATCGCTTGCATTCAGGCAACTCATTTTTTCTTTTACTTTATACACTCCATGTGAGTTCATGTGTTTTACTTGTCCTCTTCACCATGTGCTACTTCCCACTTTACTTTTCACACCCCCTCGCTCTGCTGTGTTAATTTCCCAACTACCTCTTGTCTTTTGGTTCCCTCACACACCCCGGTAATATTTTATTTATTTTTCCACCCTGCTCCTATCCTCTGTTAGCTGCCGCCTACCTGGATGCTCCCTTCTTATGCCCATCTGCCACTTCATTTGATAAAAAGTTTTTATACCTGCTGTGCTAACAGCGAGTGTCTATCTAAAATTATTTTATGACCATTTCAAGATGGCAGCCCTTGAGTGTTTATGGTTGTCAGTCACCTAGGAATGATAATCTCATGCAAAGATGGCCATTGTAGATACTTGTGCATCCACCCAGCAGTCTTTGGACTGGATTTATTATACTATTACTTTGAATGGCATTGATTAAAACATTACAAAAACATAGAAAGATGGAGGCTCTTGATGCAAGTGAACCCACGATGACCATCTTTAAATTCATTTGTACTATTTTAGTAAATCCTGTTCCAAGAATGCCACCACGGCTGTCTGCGCAATCGAAGCAGCTTTGTAACCCTAAAATAAGCATTGCAAAGCCCAAAAAATTCACTGCAGGCACCTAGTGGCTCTGCCAGTGCTAGCTTACCAGTGGTTGCTGTATGAAAAATCTGTTCTCTCATTTAAGTGCTTATTTAAATTGTAGTATCTTACTTAAAGCTGCTGCATCAAACTCAGTGGCGACTCCTCCGCTAAGGTGGACGAGTGTTGCCCCACTGCTACGAAGCAGTGAAGTAAAGGAAACATAAAATTGTAACTCGCGTTACTATCATTTTATGTTTCCTTCTACTGCAGCATTGCCTTTGGGGAGGGGCTGCTCTTACGACAGAGGGTTTACCCACTCCTAAGTGCACATAACTGTTTGGCCGGCCAAACACTCATGCGCACTTCACATTTTATCCATGCAGTCTGCATTATAGCCTGCGTGGAGAACATGCCCAGGCCCCCATTCCATGGCTGAGTGCCAAACCACGGCATTCAGACATATCACAACGCTGCATTGCAGGGTTGTGATTGACTATCAGGAGGCTGGGAGCCAGGTACCTCCTGCTACTGTCTGCATCCTGCTGCGGGCCCGGTGTCAGGAAGAAGAGGACGGAGGAGAGGCGACAGCTGGCTGTCACAGGTAAGTGGTATTTTATTCGTCCCTCAACCCTCCGCCCGATGCCGCCGCCCCCCCACTCGGGTCCAGTAGCAACCACTACTGATCATTTATTTACAGTTTGCAGCTCTTTTTATGAATCCTTCAGGGTTTTGTTGTCCTCTATATTTTTGATTTGTGTAAATTACCTGCAATGTTTTTCAAACTGTGTAGGTAAATTGCAGAATTACTCCAGGATTTCACAAGTTGATGAGACTGTCCAGGTGCACAACATGCATCTGCTATTTTCTTTACTCAAAAACCATACAATTGAGCATGTGCAAAAGTAACATTTTAAAGAATCTTCACAATAGCTTTTTACCTGTAATTTGAAATGCACCATTTATTTTTATTTAAAACAATTATTAAGGAGAGACCATTTGTCACCCATCATATAATTAGCAAGCATTGGCAAAGCTGATAGGACTCGCTTATGGGAGAGCTATTGGCTTTCAATTTTTTTTAGCTATGTTGTACAGAAGCGCAACTGCTGTTCAGCATTGCTGAAAAGAAAAGTGCTATGACGCACCCAGCGCTGACTGCGAAGGGCAATGAAATATTTTCTTGGTATGGGACTATTCCTGCTTTCACACAATTTATTTGTTAAATTATCTTACATCTGAGCTGAAATTCACTGTGTTAGCCTCGCATGAAGGCAGTGCCAAAGAGGCCATGCAGAGCAAGGAGCCCCACTCTGTCTGCATCTTTCTAGTATCTTGAAACCCAGTGGCCTGACTTTTGGGTGTTTTTTATTGCAGGCGGGACTGAAGTGGGCAAGCAACAAAAGGGTAGGGGGTGGAAAGGGCAAGCAAAAAAGCAGGTGGGGAGTGAGAGTAGGAAGGGCAGGACAAGCAAAAATGTGGGGGTGGGAGGGGAAAAGGTGGTGTAATTAAAAGAAAAACAAGTACCTCTGAAAGCAGCGAGCAATGGAAAGACACTGAGCAAGGGAAGCAGTACTTGGACCATGGTCCAGGGTAGGGACAAACACACGAATGGGAAGTGAAGCCGGCACTCATTGATGAAAGAGAAGCAAGGAAACAAGGATGACGATGAAGCCAACCAATGGTAAGCAAAGGACGGGCTCCAAGCCTCCATAAGTAAACAAAATGTCTTGTAAGCAACAACGTATGTGCTGTCTCAGGCGAGACCTAAAGTTGTGGATGTGCTGGGGGAGAGGTGGCAAACTGTCGAAGAGGTGAAGTTGCCCGCCAAACATACAAAAGGTCTTAAAACAACCAACAATGCCACAAAGTATTTAGGAGCAGTAGGATGAAGGCAGGAACGTGTTTAATTAAGGGGCAGGGATGTGTGAAGGAAACATCCTTTACCACGCAGCCTTTCAATTGCAGGACTTTTACCACACAGTCTTTCACCAAGCAGGTAAGTACTACACGGGGAAGTATTTGCACCTTTACCATGCAGTACTTTAACACGCAGGTAAGTATTTTTTTCAAATAGCATACTTTGAATGTTATTTTTAAAAAGTGATTTTATGGTTTATAAATTGATAGAGGTAAAGGGAAGAAAAGGTGAATTTAGGGTTCAGGGGTGGATAGAGGTAAATGAAGGTGATTTTGACTTTAGCGTTCAGGGGTAGTGGTCAAGGGAGATGAGGGTGACTTGAAGGGTCAGCGGTAGGTAGAGTTAAAGGGAAACAAGGGTGACTTGAGGGTCATAGGTGGGTAGAGGAAAGGCACATGAGGGTGACTTTAGGGTTCAGGGGTGGGTAGAGGTAAAGGGAATTGTGGGTGACTTGTGGGTTCAGGGGTGGCTAGACACAAGAAGAAGAGAGGGTGACTTGAGGGTTATGAGGTGGATAGAAGTTAAGGGAGGGGAGGGTGACAGGGAAGGGAGAGGGTGACTTTAGGGTTCTGGGTGGGTAGAGGTAGAGTGGTGAGGATGACTTGAGATTTCGGGGTGGGAAGAGGTTAAGGGAGGTGAGGGTGACTTGAAGGTTATGAAGTGAGTAGAGGTAAAGGGAGCAGACTGTAATTTTAGGGTTCAGGGATGGGTAGAGGTAATAGGATGTGAGGGTGAATTGAGAGTTCAAGGGAGGGTAAAGGTACAGGGAAATGAGGTTGGCATGAGGGTTAGGGGTGGTAGAGATAAAAGGAGACGAGGATGGCTTTAGGGTTATGGGGTGAGTAGGGGTAAAGGGAGGTAAGGTTCATTTTCGGGTCCAGGGGTGGGGAGATTTAAGGAAGGCAAGGGTGATTTTAGGATTGGGAGGTTGGTAGAGCTAAAGGGAAGTAAAGGTGAATTTAGGGTTTAGATGGGGTAAACCGAAGTAAGGGTGAATTTAGCATTTGGGGTGGGTAGAGGTAAAGGGACATAAGAGTGAATTTAGGGTTCAGTGGTGGGTAGAGGTAAAAGGTGGTTAGGGTGATGTTAGTCTTTAGCGATGGGTTGACATAAAGAGGAGGTAAGGCTGATACTAGGGTTTAGGGGTGGGTACAGGTAGAGGGAGGCAAAGGTGATTTTAGTGGTTCAGGGTGGTTAGAGATGGTTAGAGGTAAATGTCAAACATAACTTTCTGAAATCACTGTGTGGTTGTGATGCACATAACATCCTCTAAATTCTAAAAGATGTACCCAACAAATAAGAAAAAGTGACACAGCGGCACACATGAATTCAGAAAAACACATTTTGTATGGAAACAGTTGTAAACAAAGGAAATATGTATACACCTCCTTCCCTCTTCTATCCCGCCACCTACCCTTCTATACCCAAATAACTGAATAACATATCCACTACTCAAATGACTTCATATTTTGCTATACTAATTTTCAACACTAATCCTTTATGGGTTCCGGAGTGGCGTGCTACTCGCTAGAAAAGCGCTCCAACGCCCATCAGGGGTCACAAGTGCTATATGAATGCAAACATTTCTTCCCCTTTTATCCTTCCGATATCCTTCTCACTCCAAATCACTGACTAATATCCACTACTGAAATTACTTCATATTTCACCATATTAATTCACCACTAATCCTTTATGGGCTTCCTGAAAAGCTTGCGTCAACGCCCCTTCAGGGGTACCACGCGCTATATAAATACAAACCTTTTTCCTCCTCTATCCTTCTGCTATCATTCCAAATCCAAATAACTGACTAACCTATCCACCACTTAAAATGTACTTGCATTTTTCACTATACTAATTCAACACTAAACCTCTATGGGTCCCGGAGCTACTCGCCGAAAAAGCGCTTTGACGCCTCGTCAGGGGTATTAAGCGCTATATACATGCAATTACAGTACAATACAAACAATACAAGAGACAGGCTTATGTTTCGGAAACTGATCACATGCCACAAAGATTCATTATTGCTAGTTGTTTATGTTCAGCTCTTGTAAATTCCAGAAAATGCTAGCTTCAAGTCTGATGTTTCAAGTTGTCTTAAACGTGAATCTACACTACAATCTGAGTACAAGCAATGTAGAAGAACGCTAATCATGAAATCAATCTGTACTTGGTTCATGATCCAGGAACGAAAACAAACACACGGAAAAGAGGTGAAGCTGACATGCGCAGACACGAGCTCACCAATACAAAGGAAGAAGAAATCAGATTGACAATGAAGCCACCCAATGGTAAGCAATAGACTGGCTAAAATCCCCTTTTTAGAGGTTTTTTTTGTGAAGCATTAGTTCTTCACCAGTGACAGGGCATACACTGCCTCAGGCGAGACTTAAGAAGGACTGTTTTGATTTTCACTATTCTTCAATGGGTTTTTTCAATGTACAACCTCCTGCTAAAACACCCACGTCTAGGCGCCTAAAACCCACACTTCCAATCTGGTAAGTCGCCTAACAAACGGTCATATTCCATGTAAACATAAATTTAATATTTTACTTAGTATGAACTTACAATATACTCTTTTCCACATTCTCCAAAACACATAAGGCAAGAACATCTCTGCTGCAGAACATCAAAATATAAGCTTCGTATCGTTCTGAATTTTTTCAATTTGTTTATCTTCAAATAAGGCAGTAAAATATGTATCAGACGAAAAACGATCACTCTCCTGCACAACATAGGACAACGTGAAGAAATGGCATAGGAGATAGAGTGAAAGGGAAAGAATCAAATAAATAACATTTTCCTCTTGCAAGTCAACTATTTGCAGCTTTTAAACTGTTAACAAATTTCCAATTTTAATATCCCTCAAGCTGACATTTTTATTCTGTTGTTACCACGTCTCAGAATAAAACCCTGTCCAATCTCTCGTCTGTTTCGCTTCCATAATTGTTTCACGAGTACTCTCTGATCATGCTGCAAACTTCATTTTTAGGGCTTCCTTACTAGACAGTAAGATTTCTGTTGGCGAAAGACCTCTTGTCAATTTACAGTGGGATTAGATCCCACCTATTGCTTACCATTGGGTGGCATAATTGTCACTCTCATGTGCTTGGTTTTCATACGTTAGCTTGTTTGGGTGTTCCTTCCTCTTCTGGTGTTTGTCCCTCCCCTGGAACAGAGGACACTTTCCTTCCAGTTCGTGCCTTTCAAGCACTACCTTCTTCTTTTGGATTAAGCACTTTGTGAGAGTGCTTATGTTTTCCAGCCGTCTCCGTCGTGTACTTCTCTTATCCCCTCTGCACTTTGTGTTGGTCTCTGTCACCCATTTTGCTTCTCCCCTGCCCCTCCATGTTGGACTCACTGTACAGTCCTTTCTCCTGCATTGCTTTTCCTCTTTTTTTATTAATGTTTTTATTGAGTTTAATACATAGAAACTTGAGAACACAACTTCATATTCATAATGGCGCGGTTTTACAGAGGAACCATTTTCAATGGCTGACAGAGCCAATAGTATCCGTTTATTTATTATTTATGAGGTTTTTACAATATTATAATGGTTTGCAAGTTAGCATGCCGCTCATTAAATTATGGGGTTCACAGTCAACCATCAACAAATCTGGTACAAAATCAGTAACATTAAATAGTGAACTGGTCTGGTCTCTCGTTAAGGGGAAACGGCCTTTACAAAGCATCTTCAAGCACACGTTCCATCTCACTGTAAGCTAAACAATGCTTGCCTTAACCACACATATGCCTGACCATGCGTATGTGTGGTTAAGGCAGTTGGCGTTCTAGCTTACTAAACGGGCAGGGAGAGGAACCATAAGGGAGGACCTGCACGGGGACGCGGCAAGGTAAGTTGTACTAAACCTGGGGGTAGGTTTTGAGGGAGGCAGAGTTTTAGAGCTCAGAGCAGGGGAAGGGCCAGTTTTCAGGGCGGGCAGATTTAACGTCTCAGGACAGGAGGGTCTGTGTAGGTTTTAAGGTAGTGGTCAGAGTTTTAGAGCTCAGGGAAGGGGGAAGGGGCAGTTCAGTTTTTAGGGCAGGCGGAAGTTTTTAGGGCTCAGGGCAGGGGGAGTTGGGATAGTTTAAGGTTTTAGGGCGGGTAGTTTTTAGGGCTCGGGCACTGGTCAGATTATAGGGCTGGGGCCAGGATTTTAGGAATCAGGGTGGAGGGGCTGGGGTGTACACTTTACCACACATCCCTTTCGCAAACAAACATTTACAACGAAATTGCGTGGTAAAGGCATGCGTGGTAAAGGAATGCGTTGTTTCAACACACTCATTGTTGGGGCTGTGTAGTAGAGGCACGCGTGGTTCAGCAATGCGTGCCTCTGTCATACAGTCTTAAGGGGAAATGGCCTTTACAACACAACTTCAAGGTTGCGTTCCTTTTCACCGCAAGCTAAACAATGCTTGCCTTAACCACACATATGCCTGACCGCGCAAAATGCGTGGCTAAGGCGGTTGTCGTTCTAGCTTACAAAGCACCAGAAGAGGAATCGGAAGGGCAGACCTGCATGAAGGACGGGGACACGGCGAGGTAAGTTGGGCTGGGGTGGTAAGTTTTATGGGAGAGGGCCGGTTTTAGGGCTCAGAGCGGGGGTAGGTTTTAAGGGAAGGGGCAGAGTTTTAGTGCTCAGGGTAGGGTGGAAAGGGCAGTTTTCAGGGCAGGGGCTGCAGTTGTTAGGACTCAGGGCAGAGGGTCAGGATAGGTTTTAAGGTTGGGGTAGAGTTTTAGGGCCCAGGGCAGGGGAAAAGGGGCAGTTTTCAGGGCAGGGGAGTGTTTTTCAGGTTTTGGGCAGGGGGAGTCGGGATAGTTTAAGGTTATAGGGGTGGGGTTGTTTTTCGGGTTTGAGTTATAGAGTAGAGGCCAGGATTTTAGGAAACAGGGCGGAGGGGCTGGGGTGTGAAGTTTACCACACATCCCTTTACCAAACATCACTTTACCAGGAAATTGCATAGTAAAAGAATGCGTTGTTTAAATGCATTGGTTGTTGGGGCTGCGTGGTAGCAGCATGAGTGGTTGAGGCATGTGTACCTCTTTTATACAACCCTCATTAGGCAATCGCTAAAAATCTCTAGCATCGACCTCCTCTCAAACTGGCAGGGGTGTCTCATCGGTTGGTGTCTCGGCATCCGTATCATTGTTGCAAATGCCGAAATAAGCTCCCTAAAGTGTTATATCTCTAAGGTGGGGGCCCCCAGCATTGCTTTCTCACTGTGTGCTTCTCCCCCATCCGCTGCATGGTGCTGTAGCTCGGCTGTTGCTTTTCCCCAACCACTGCCCTCCATTTTGTTTCTCCCCACCTGCAGTCTTTGTAATGTTTCCCCTCACCCACGCCCTCTGTGTTGCTCCACCACCAGTGGTTGGGGAAAAAAAAGCTTTTGTTGTACTTTTTTTTTAATTTACCGGTCCAACTTGTAAATTTAAAAACAACTTTAACATAATTTAGTAAGCACATACACACGTGGTGCGCACTCCTACAAAATGACATGACCACCCAGTCATAGTGTCTTTTTTTATTTTGTTTGTTTTTTTGTTTTTTCAGGTATTCTGTGCAGCATGGCTAAAAAGCATAGGTAAAGATAATGGGTGCCAATACCAATGTTTGTTAACTACCGTTTCGTAGTTATGCCCGATCTTCCGTGCAGCATGTGAAACCCTTCATTGCCTTCTCATTTTTTAGGTTTTGACTGGCCATGCGCTTTGCGCATGTGCCAAAAAACCTCTTGAGTTGTGTGTGTGGGTTTGGGTCGGCCCTCGTCATTCATTGGCTGGCTCCATAAATGGAGCCTAGCCATTGGACGAGGGGCCTGTCCGTCAATGCCGGACCAGACACGGGGGCGTTCCCGACATTCTTTGGCTTTTGCCGACGTCACGCGACGCCGGGAACGCCCCCGATTCTGGTCCGGCATTGCCGGCACCTCCCTTGCTCCCCCCCCGCTTGTTTTGGTGCCCGTCTTCTGCTCCGGCCGGCCGTCGTCAGCTCTCTCCTCCCCCTTTCCCGCCCCCTCCCGCTTCTCTCTAATGCCCGCCTTCCTGCTCCGGCCTCTCCTTTCCCGCCCCCTCCCGCTTGTTTCCTCATGGCCGCCTTCCTGCTCCAAGGCTGTCGTCGGCCGTCGTCAGCGTCTCTCCTCCCCCTTTCCCGCCCCCTCCCGCTTGTTTCCTCATGGCCGCCCCGGAGCCCGGACACAGACTCAGCGCGGCGGCTGCACTCCACCCGGACCCGGCTCCTGGCCCCCTCACCCTACCGAAACGGTTCCAGCAGGTTTCTGGGGCCCAACACCCCCGTCCAGCAGGTAAGAACGGCACCCCGGGAGGGAGGCGGGGAAGAGACTCGACCCCACTTGCTTAATCTTCCCGACGGCCCCCAGCGACTAGGGACCCTTATGGGTAAATTGTGGACGCTTTACAAACGTGGATTATTAAAGGCTTTCATTACCTGGTGTCAGTAGGTTAAATACTGTTCTGTTTTGTTCTGCCTAAAATGCAAGGCTGCGCGTTCAAGAATGCAAAGAAAATAGTCTAGGTATGTGCTCACGCCCGACAAGGTACAACATGTGTTTCTACATCTCGAGCTATGAGCGCTTCTTCTGCGGTCTTCATTTCTCCCAGTTCATGGTGGATCTTTTTATTTGCATTTCCTGCCCCAGGCGAGGCATTTAGCGGGTGGTCGCTCTACGTTCTCATACGATTGCGTCCCTTCCGCTTAGCTGGTGTTTGAGGGTTTGGATCTTCGTAACTCTCATACTTTTCTGAGTTTCTGCCCTTTTTCATTTCTTTGTTGCAGGGTTCTTGGAGTTTCAAGACTTTTTCACTTTTGCGGTGCCTGGTTCTGCTCTGTGTGGTACGCTTCCTTCACGTCTTGGAATCTCATATTAACGATCCTTTTCACTCACACTTTTCTGGCTATTGACTGAGAAGCAGAGCCCTGAGGAAGGTGTTTTTCTTTAAAAAAAAAAAAAAAAAAAAGAAACACTTGTTTCCCATTCATGTTTTGGGAGCGAGCCTAGCGCCCCTCATCCGTCATTTCTCACAGCCATGCGCCTTCTCAATACAGGCATTCGAGACGGAGGTCGCGTGGAAGAGTGTCCCTGTGTGAGAGGACTACCCCCCTCCGGCGTGGCCGGCTGATGGCAGCGCCCAGCGCGCTGCTCTATTGTTGTAGAATGTGCTTTATTAGCCCCCTACCAGGTTTGTGCAGCACTACTTAAACACCAGCACTACACATCTGCAATGGGCAGAGATGGATTAATTAAGTGTCCGTAGCCATAGCGTGTCCAGTACAGCTGCCCTTCTAATGATGTTATTTGCACTACAGCATTTTTCACGGGAAAAAAAACTACAAACTCAACAATTCAATGAATAAATAACATGCGTGGGTTGTTCATTTACATACTGAAGCTGCATTTAACAGTTCCCGTTTGTTTTTGCCGGTGTTCTAAATCTTAATGTGGCCCATGCTGGTAGGAGATAAGTTTAGGCGCTTCACCACACTGGTGGTTCAAGCAGAGGGCCTCTGTAAGAAAATCTCCACCCTGGCCGAAATCAGTCAAAGATAGGCCAGCCAGTGGGCCTTCCTGCTTGAGGTTGTAGGAGCCCTATGTGCTACTAGTTTTACTCACCGTGGTCTCCTTGCCTTTGTTTAAAATGTCAATAACAGCCTTTACAGTTACCTCATTTAATGATAAGAGTGTAATATTGGTATGGAATACATGTTCTATCAGGAGAGAACGTGTCGGTGGAGTGCCTGAGCGTTCTATCTGGTGAGGGATAGACAGAATACGTGTGTGGTGCTTGTGGTGTCCGTTCATGTCATCACGCATCTCAAGAGCACATCAGGGTTTAGCAGTCAGTGTCGGCCATCTTGGGGGAATAATGAAAACAAAGTAGGTGCAAAAAGAGGTATTCCATTTCATCCAAGTGCTGGTAGAGGCTCCAAATACACCATCTATTTTCACTCACAAACTGTTTTTATTTTGTAGTATTATTTTTAAATATGTGACGTTCATACCTAAAGGACCTCGGCAAGGTTTTGCCTTTTCAGGTCTCACCTACATACATCTTTACATGTTAGTACTCTAGTACCTACTAGCCACAATGCAATACAGAGTGGGCTGCGGTTCAGACACTTGGTTAGGATTGCATGGTTTTCTTGTCTATCTCGAATCCCTGATCCATATTCTACGCCTTCCTTCCCTTTTCTTATATCTGTCCGGCCCCAGGAGCAATTCTGCTTCACTGTGTTTTAAGATGGAGGACTTGCAACCTTCCACTGTTGAAGTGAGGGGACGAATATTTTTAGTTGGGTTTCAGCACTTCATGCGAGTGCATCACTTTCTCCCCCCCACATGCCCACTCACTACCACCTACTACTCTTCCAGTGCTTTCCGACACTACTGACAACCTGCTTCACTAATCTATCTATCTATCTTTTCAGTTTGTGCTTGAGCTTCAGTCTGGCCCAACTGAATGCGAAAAAAGGCTACTCGAATTAAAAGCAAAAAAAAACAAACAGTCAAGCAAGCACTTGCTCAATAGACAATCTTCTTCACAACAGACAAAGGGCGAGGGACGGGTGGGAAGAGTGTAGTGTAAGAGGAGGAGACCGTGTGGGAAGAGTACTAGGGGAGGGAACTGAAGGACGAGAGTGTGCATGAAGAGCAGTGCTTGAAGAGTGCCAGGGCATTCCCCGGTAAAGCCAACAATGAACACTGAAGCAGACCCTATGGGGCACTCTACTTCCGTCATTTGCCAGCTGAAAAACACGACCTTCTCGTATGTCACAGGCTAGTGATGCAACTCGATGTCACCACAAGTGACCACACATTCATTTCATTATTGGTACTTCTGTGAAGCGCTCTGACACCTTCGGGTAAAGTCCGCGCTATATAAAGTTGCATAAATAAATAGATAAAAACACAGGGACTGAGACAGGCGGCTACGTGTGTTTACCATTGGTGTTCCAGGGCCTAAAGCATTATTTCATGGCAACTGAATAACTAATGTACTCCAACTTTTAAATGCCTCATGGCGTAATTGCTTGTGGTCCTGCGTAAAGGTGCTATGTTTGTGGTAAATCCATGAATATTTGGGACTTGCATTTTTTAGGTTTTGCCTGGAGGGGGCTCGCAGTGTGTGTGGGGGGCTCGCAGTGTGTGTGGGGGGCTCTGTGTGGGTGTGTGGGGGGCTCTGTGTGGGTGTGTGGAGGGCTGTGTGAGTGTGTGGAGGGCTGTGTGAGGGGCTCTGTGTGGAGGGCTCTGTGTGGGTGTGTGGGGGGCTCTGTGTGGGTGTGTGGAGGGCTGTGTGGGGGGCTCCGTGTGGGTGTGTGGAGGGCTCTGTGTGGGTGTGTGTGGGGGGCTTTGTGTGGGTGTGTGTAGGGGGCTTTGTGTGGCTGTGTGTGGGGGGCTTTGTGTGGCTGTGTGTGTGGGGGGCTCTGTGTGGCTGTGTGTGTGGGGGGCTCTGTGTGTTTGGGGGGGCTCTCTGTGGGTGTTTGTGTGTGTCATTTGCGAGAGATAAAGCTAGTGGCATTGTAAATGACAATGCCATTTATTTATGTTAAAAAAACCATAAATAAAAATAATGTCAAGAGCAATGCCAATAGCTCTAACTTTAACAAAGGCAAAACCATTGCATTGTAAATGCTTGTTTAGGAGGATGGTAGATAGAAAAGGTTTCATTTTACACGCCACTAAGACACCCCTCCTGTAAAAGATCACCATCTCCTTCATTCAGAGTCCAAGCAGGATGCATTTTACAAGGCCTGTCTCACAAGTAGGTCATTCCTAATTATTTAATCCGTTTTCGCTCATGGGTCATGTTTTTTTTACTTAATATTCCATTTTTTCCTAATTAGTAGAGAAATATCATAGAGAATGTAAAAGCACCCCACTGGGAACATTGGCTGCTTCTAGAGCAGTCTGATGAATTGTCACCTTAGCCAACGTGAGAAATGTAATTGCAGCATAGCTCAGTGAGTACAGTACTTAAAAATCTGAGTAAAGGAGATAAACTTAACAAAGCCTGCATATAATTACCTTATTTAGGTTTCAGAAGTATGGCAAACAAAATCTATGGTATTTATTTTAAGAGGCTTTTGCTCAGCCTCCTTGTGCTCCAGATCTTCCAGCCATTGACTTGAGATATTGCCAGCCTCATCTTGGATCAGCCCCCGGAAATGTTTTAGTCTCATCATGTTTCTAATTAATGTTGGGGTGTTTCCTTACTTGGAATATTTTGTAAAGAAAGTAGGGTCCTAGTAGGTAATTAGTCCAGTAGTGTAGATAATGTAGTTTATTCAGTTTCATGTAAGATGGTACAAGCCCCACCGGGTACAGCATCCTGCTGCTCAGACCCACTCATTCCAACTGCTCACTCACTCAAGGCATGCACACACACCCAACATTCTATGACATCACACTCATGCAGGCTGAGCAGCCAGGACTAGGAAGCATAGGATATAACATATCTCCTTCCTTTAGAAACAATAAAACAAACAAGAAGCAAAGTGAAGAAAATAATCACGTTGCGTTCCTTGGAAAGGAAATCAAATAAGGTCACAAAAATCATATTAGATAGGTAAATGCATTCTTAGTTCACAACAAAATCAAATAGCATTCTATGATATTAAATCAATAAGGTCAAATTAGATGATAAGAGATAAATGATTCCTTTCTAGAACACTTAAGAACATATAGCTAAATAATTGTATTCTTTATATAGAATGGTAATGAAACATGTAAAGTCACATTAAAAAAAATGCACATGTTTCAGGCAGGATGCAATCATAACAGATTGCAAATGTTTCAGGCAAAATGCAATCACCACACCTACCCAGTACACTCTGAAGAACACCACAAATCACCACAACACACCCATACACCCATCTCCCTCTGCAAAGGAACATATATATTTTTTTAAATGTGCACATGTTCCAACATGGATGTAATAACGCACGATGAATGACATGCGAGGGAGAAACAAAAATGCAATGCACACCGGCATCAAAGCATTAAATAGCTAGTCTACTGCCAACCCAACCTTAACGTGCGAAGCAAAAGACAAAAGTAATGCACACGACATTACAGCACTCACTCCTGAGGACACTGCCAACGCAACCCTGATGTGCAAGGCAAAACACCTTCCCAACACAACCCTGACATGTGAAGTACATTCCCAACGCAACCTAGACGTGCGAGGGATATTGCCAACGTAACCTTGACATGCCAGGCAAAACACATTTGCAACACAACCCTGCAGTGTGAAGGACACTCCCAACGCAACCTTGATGTGTGAGAGACACTGCCAATGCAACCTTGACATGCGAGGCAAAGCACATTCCCAACACAACCCTGACGTGTGAGGGACATTCTCAACCCAACCCTGAAGTGCGAGGGAAACGCAAAAAATAAATTCTGCACGGGTGCACCTAGAAATGGACAAGGTACTTAACACAAACAGAGGTCCCTGTGCACCTAGAAATGTAATACCTACTAATACTTAAAAAAATATGCACTTATCCAACAGTGCAACCACACCCACACTGACGATTCACTATATACAGAACACAACTAAATACCAGAAAATCCACTGATCGACATAAAACAATCATATGCCAAGACAACACCCTCACATACCGCTCACATGTACCACTCACTATTACTGCTCACAAGTATCACTCACTACCACAGATGATAGCCTGTATGCATGGCACATAAAAAAAACAGGAAAACCCTCATGACTGCATGCACCTCAATTGCATGGCATTAGACTTAGACAAGGTCAAAACAATCAAAATATTAGGTGAGCGACCTCTCACCCAAGCCTAAAGTACAAATACACCTTAATGAGTCCACCTCCGAACCACTGTTGTGAACGTATCTAGGACCCTAATTAAATATCCCCGATTTATGCCCTTATGTGGTTATACCAAATCATATCCTTATAAAGGCATAAGAATCATATCCATATTTAGTACTAGCCAATGCAGTCCAAATACGGCAAGGCTACTTCCTTAGACTCCTAGAAAGTACAACGAGCTCTTTAAACAAACCAAACCTCCAGCAACCTGGGAATTCCCCATACTTTTGTTTTGATTTTTCCTAGAACTCCTGCGAGTCTGAAAGAACTACCCGTTCCTAATGACGGTTCTTATTGACGTCTTATGTCCAACCTTACGTCAAACATGGCACCTTCCAGGTATAAATATACCAGCATTTGCCTTAAGCAAACACACGGTGGTTTGGAGCAGAGCGGCTATCTACTTACCCAAAGCCCAGCTGATGCGAGTGCCGAAGGAAGCCGTCCCTCACATTTGACGCACTGAGAAAGACCCTGTCTTTTCTCCTGCTGAGAAAATCCAGCTCCAGTGTTTCCAGTCACCCTTGCGGGTTACTGGGAGATCGAGTCCTGAGAACGAGATACAAGACCTCCTTCATTCTAAAATCAAGGTACGGAGCTGATTAGACCCTTAGAGAATTCTTGACTCAGATTCTTGGCAAAACTAATTTAACTTAAACTGCGACTCCCTTACTCCTTCCCACGTACTAGGGTTAGGTTAGGTACACCGGGGTAGGTGTATTTTAGAAGCACCAGTTGAGTACGTTTAGTCAACTTTTATCATTGTATGTACTTGTATATATTTTATCCGTTCTAAGTATCATATGGCTCAGAAACCATATCAATGCTTTTACAGTATTATTTTATAATACTCCTTTTACTGTACGCACGTTACTTTATGACAAGTATTGCAATTGTGGCAATTCTCTTCTCTTGCATGAGAAAGAGGACTGTTCAATAAATAACACCTTTTATTGAAAACGCCCATCTCTCTCTTTCTCTGCACTCTGGTGAAACTAAGTATGCACGATTGACTGAGTGAAATAGCTATCTATTGTTTTCACACGACTCTACAGATATACTTCTTATTCTGGAGGGAGCAAAGTTGTCATGTTTATGCGGTTTTCAGAAACTAATCCCTTCTTGTCTAATCAGGGAAGTTAACTCCTCCCTGTTCATTCGAGAAAGTTTCTAGTGACCTCTGAGCTAGCTGGCATACCTAATTAAGTCTAACATATTCAGTAGAGACCTAGTCGACCTTAGTCCTACGTCTAAACTACCGTTTATGTTATTCCAATGCGCAGAGCCTATTGGGAATATAGAAACTACACTACATGGCGCCCAACGTTTGGTAAGGCGATAATCTAACGCAAGATACTAGAGTAACTCAGTCGTGCTTTTTCACACAGACCCCTTTTTCTCGTAAAAACTCCAATAGACGTCTGGAGTGAAATGTTAATATCTGTCGAAACTTAGTAGGAAGAGATTCCTATGTATTAGTTTTCGGTTTAGTCAACGTTGAAGGATACAGTGTTCCAAAATATTGTGCACCTAATCTTTGTTTCCTCAAAACTTGCTCTGCAAGAAACTTTCATTAAACAATGTCAAATAACGGCGACAACAACGAAACCGGTGGAGCCGCAGTCGATGCGAATCAACCGGGTGCAGTCCTTACAGGGTTTAATGAAGATAACGACCCGGATGCAATAATCATCCCGGTCAATATAAGAAAAACCATAACTATAAAACTTATAGAAAATGGAGTAACATCAAGAGGTGGTACAGTGGTATTTGTGGTAGAGACACATGAATTTCGGCAGACATAGGTATTCTATTCCTGGATAAATTTTCCAGCAGCACATGCTGTAACACATGAGTTCCACTACTACAAAATAGCAGAAGCTCCAGAGGAATACTCTCCTTTCGATGAAGTTGAAATTCCACTAACATACCAAGAGCAGCTGCTCTGGTTTAATGGCGCCTTAAAACATCAAAATCACATTACCAGGCTCGGTCCACTAGGTAGACCAGGAGCCACATGGCCGGTTCTAGCCAGCTACACACCACACCCCGACATTGAAAAAATGTCAAGCGAAGAACTCTTAGTTAAAATAAAAGAATTACCAAAAGCATATCGAGATTTAGTTCAATTAACAGTTGACGGTACAACCTACCGACTAAATACACTAATTGAAAATCCTGAAAAGACTTTTATTAAAAATAATCTCAATTCTCAAAAGAAGAAGTGGGAGGGAAATAAACAAACCTCTCCCAGAGAAAAACTGTTTCAGTCCAGAGGAAGGTCTCCCCAACGAAGAAATAGATCTCCAGAAGGGGGGGGGCAAGTCTCCCCAGAGGGAGCCCTCTGAAAAAAGATACAACCTTAGAAATAAGGATAATTTGAAAAAACAGATATCAAGATATTGATACACATCCCTCTCGATCTTTTCAGACTTCCTCAAAGAAATCGGAAAGAAGAGGACGGTCAGAACACAAAGAAGAGCACGTCAAGTCCAAAGACAAAGAACCTGCTCATCAAAGCAAAAAATTACAATTTCTCAGAAAGAAGGTAGCCAGTATTAAAATAAAACATGCCGAGAATCCTGAGGACACAACTGCAAAAACGGAGAGTGGGCCCAGACAATGCTAGACAGCGCAGCGGAAGTGACCATAGCTCGCAAGATCCTGATGAATCTTCTGGAGACAGTGGACACGAATGAATACATTCAAGTGGAAATTGCAGACACCCGAGTGAGCGTGCCCCATAAACTATATGAAATAACATTATGTATAGAGGGAGATATCACTAGGAAAATAAAAGGCCTCTTTTGGGAGAATCTATCTAAAGGCTATGATATCCTTCTAGCAGAGAAAGACTGGCCACCAGAGTTTGTCAGGGAGTGCCCACATGGCGAAGAAATGATTATGCCTGCCTTCTCAAATCACATTCCAATACATAAAAAATACACATTTGCAAGACAATAGGCAGTGGCCCAAGCCCCTGCATTATATAAAAATCATGTAGGATGGGATGAGGATTCTCCTCACCATAGAATCCAGTTAAAAAAACCTACTGCACAGAGGCAGTATCCTGTTAAGCAAGAAGCTAAAAAACAAGTAAGAGAAATTTTAGATCAACTTGAATATCAGGTGGTGATTGAAAACATGCACCTCACAAATGAACAATCCTTTGTTTCCTGTCTCCAAGCCAGACGATTCATATCGTCTAGTTTTGGACTACAGACACCTAAACTCTTGTTGCAAAACATTTGCAGTGCAAAACTCACACAGTGCAGCACTAATGAATAATATAGTTCGCAAAAAATATAAAAACGACATTAGATATTTCAAATGGTTTCTTCTGTCAAAACATAGCACCTGAAAGCAGATATTTGACTGCTTTCTCCAGCATGGGGACCCAAAAACAATTTTGTCGTCTCCCACAGGTATTCAAGAACAGCCCAGGATTATTTTCAGCCAGGGTAACCGAGTTACTACAAATATATGATGATGAGGCATTATCCTATGTCAATGACATCTATCTTACAGACGATCACCTGGAGACTCACTTGAAAAGAGTGAACACCATAATACTTGGGTTCGCAGCTGAAGGGTACAAATTCAACTTTAAAAAAATCACGAATTGGCCATCTAACTGTCCTATTTTTAGGATATGAATTATCAAGTGAAGGCAAAAGCCTAGCAGACAACTTCTTAGAGAAGTGTGCTGTACTCCAAGCTCCAAAAACGCTGAAAAACTTACAATCAATACTAGGTTTTCTGAATTCCGGAAGAACATACATACATTCTAAATTATGCAGAGAGAGTTAAACCTGTCTACGAACTAATAAAACCTGATTTTAAACCAATGAATTGGACTCAAAAACACACAGAAATTTTAAGATCATTACAGACAGACATGTTAACTAAAACAAAACTGCAAACACGCGCAAACGAACGCAATCTTGAAGATGCGGATTCACATACCTGACCTCTAATAAGGGAGAAACGGTACCAATAGCTTACAAATCACACTTGTACACACAAGCTGAAATGAAATTCAGTTCTACTGAAAAATTTCAAACTGCGGTTCAAATTGCTGTAGCAAAAAAAAGAGCCCTCGCACAAGGTAAATGAATAATAATAGTTACACCAGTACCTGCCCTAGAAGCAGTGACAAGAGCAAGCATTCCCAATGCTAAAGCTTTACATCCGAGATGGATACAATGGGTTAATTCTCTTGCTGCACCAGACGTAGTATACGAATTTGATCCTAACTTAAAAACACAAGAAATCCTGCAATATGAATAGGAATGTCCTCTGCCGACCGAAATCCTGCCTCTTGAACATTACGGCTGTATAATATATACAGACAGCTCAGCACAACCCGCAGTTGGGGGTAAACAAGCCTATAGTGCTGCATGCGCGAATGTTAAAGGTCGTCGGCACAAAGGAAAATTTAAACCTTTGGTCCCTAAAACTCAATCACTCAGAGACTGTACAGCTCAGCGAGCTGAACTACAGGCTTTTAAGATGGCACTTGAAAATACCGATCGCGAATTCCCCACACTAATAGTGTGCGATTCATATTACTGTGTCCAGTCTTACAATGAATACTTGCAGAACTGGGTTCAAAACAACTTCAAAGATGCAAAAGGTGGCACAATCAAGCATAAAATGCTTTGGGAAAAAGTAGTTCTTTTACAGAAAGAACTACAAAAGATTCATACACTGAGTCATCAACGTGATGGCGTTCACGTTGCGGGGAATTCATTGGCTGATGAGGCCGCAAAGGCAGCTGTGCAAACGGCTTCCGTAGCCATTACTCGGTCAAAAACAAAAATAGACAGCGATATAATGCAAGCTGTCAGTGCTTCAGTAAAAGACAGTGGTAAGACACTCCCGAAAGGCTTTCCAGTAAAGTATACATACATAATTGATGCGAACAATGTTCCGGTTGCTCAAATCCCTGGAGTGGGGGATAGAGCAATTCCAAACACGGAACACAAGTTCGGACTAATTTTAGCGGCACACGAAGGGCTCGCTTCTGCACATGTTGGTGTTTCTGCCACAGTATCATTATTAAAACAGAGATATTAGTGGCCACGCCTGAGAAAACAGACTAGGAACTATGTTCTAGAATGTGAAATATGCCAAAAAATGAAAGTGTCAACAGTGAAACGACCAGCACAGACGCCCCTTCTAATCTCAGACAAACCATTAGCATGTGTTTACCTGGACCACTGTGGTCCCTTACAAAGGGATGGCAACTATAAATATATCATGGTCGCAGTGGATTCCTGTACGAGATTCATTTGGATGTGGCCCCAGCGTTCGGCTGACGCCAGAACTGTTATAAAAGATTTGCAAGTCTTTATCGGCACATACGCAATCGGCGTGCTACATTCCGACCAGGGTCCTGCGTTTAGCTCTCGGGCTTACAAGGAGGCCATGTCCATCCCAAGGGAAATGCTGTAGTGGAGAGAAAAAACAGTGGCATAAAGCAATCTATAACAACGAGGGTATTAGGTTCGGGTGACGGGTGGGTCAAACATCTAATAAGTGTCCAACGTAGTCCTAATAACATGCCAAGAAATTCTCTAGGAGGTATCAGTCCGTACAAACTTTTATTTGGTACTAGAATGATCATCCAGGATGTGGATTGTCAAACTTCAGTGGTGAAACAAAAAACATTTGATATCAAAGATCGTTTGGCTGTTTTACAGGACTTAAATGAAACAAGAAAAAGTCTGAGTAACGAAAAGCTAAAGCCAACAACCACTGAAGAAAAACCACCTGTCCCAGCAAGACCTGTCTGGATTCCAAAGATTGGGGATCTGGTCAGAGAAAAGATCGCGGTGAAGAAGGAATTTGGGCCTTCTTACAGAAAAGCAGTACCTGTCTTAGCTGTCTGCGGAACAAGATCAGTAGTACTACCGCCACTTGCTGGAAAAAAGGAGAACCGAGTTGTATTAATCGACCTGGTGAAACCACAACCATGTGGCCAATAATAAGTAGTAGGTCCAGTGGACTCCCAAGAAATAGCAGAATACCAAATCTTGCTACAATCCAAGAGGTTCAAACTGAGAGACTAATCACATTTGACAAACCTTCATTGAATAATAAAGGACAATGCACCAAAGCCATGGAACTTGTGCCTCTTGAAACCCAAATCGCAACAGTTCGTCAAGAAACACCTGTCTACAACGATGTAGCCTCGGACTATACAAATGTAACAAAAGAAAATCCAAAGATCAATGGAAATCCGGAAGCAATTCCACCAATTGATAGAACTGCATCTGGCTACTTTATCAACTTTGATGACTTTTCCGATGAGCCAAGTGAACATGGAGACAAGCCAGCAACAAAAACATTGAAAGAAAAAACCACAGAACTCTTTCATATACTCAGAGAAACATATCTAACTTCACCATGGATTACATTATGGATTGTGTTAGGTGTACTTTTCCTCCTTCTGTGGCTCATCTTGGTTTTAAGTTTGGGTAGATTTATTGATGGAAAATATAGTACAATGGACACAGCAAGTCAGAACATCAACTTGGTCCTGAAACCACACAGATCCTCTCACATCGAAAAAAGAGAACTATCATCAGTGAACATCACAGCCATCCCTATACCTGGTGGTATATCATGGGACAAAACTGACTATGAAATCTATGGCCCGGTTGAGCTCTTGAAATATCCACACCAATGTAAGATCTCCTTAAGTGACTTTGTATCACCTAGTACTTTCTCTGATGATTGGGACTTTAAAAATATTAATAATATGATGTCAGATTTAGAAATGTCAGCAAAATTTACAGAACATGAATATTTACAGGGTTCGTCGAATTATGAGGAAATGTATTGTTACAATCACTTTGGGCATCACTATCTGCATAAATCTGCAAATCCTAGAAATGTTTTCAGTTATAATCAGTGGGAACATTGTCCAACCCCACCAAAAGGTAGTTCGCAAACATTTTATGAGAAATTTCCATACTTCTCAGAGTTTAATTACACTAATCCTGAAACGTTTTATTTCAAAATGTGAAATAAGACAGGAGTGAAAAACATGTTGACAAATACTAAACTGATTTATTCTGAAAACTTTTATGAAAAATGACTACATTTGGTTTTGAATTCTGGAAAAATAACATTGAGACAAAAACCATCTGGGGTACAAAAGAGTGGCAGATACAAGGTCTAGAATCATTGTTTAGAGCCTGCATGATCCCAGAACAAATAATGTTCCTGAATGACACCAATCAACAAACAACCTGTCTTGGTTTAGCTAAGATAAAAGATTTAAACAACCCGTCTATACCAAAGCCTATGCCTGATAGAAACACCACTACAGATGAGGGGTTAGACGTGTCCTATATTTTGAAACAAAACAGAACACTTCCTGATTGGAACAAAAGTTGATCTGGCCCACAGACACTAAATCAAATCAAGATAGATTCCTGAACAAAACACAGGGGTTCAAACAGACCAGACCCGAGATATTCCCAGAGACAACACCCAGGGATAGTTACAACATACAGTGTAGGAAAGTTATGCCTCGATTGGCTACTAAGATCCACACTTCCCGAAATTAAGCAACACTTAACTTTACTTACAGAAGGTGCTGACTTGCGAGATTTCATAATGGGACCTCGCAAACAGCGTCAAAAACGTTTCATATACGTCGGTATATACGCAGCTTACAATGAAGCTTGGAAAGTAACACAAATTGAAACTGCAGAAAAAATACGAGAAATAGATCGTATTAATTTGGAAAAATCTCTTTCTGTGGTGGACAATGGGTTAACGACTCTGTCCTCCAGAATTTATTCACTGGACAGCATTGTATCATCTGCTTTTGATATAATAGAACAGGATATGCTAATGTTACAACATGGTCAATCCCAATTGCGTTCTATTGTACAGCTAGGCTGGACGTTACAAAACCTCCGTTCAGGCCACGTGCCATGGCGTCTAATCAACATAACGTCATTATTTTCTATCTTTAACTTTACTGATAGACAAATCTCGTTGCCACAAAAAGGAGCAGACTATACGGTGCTGAGCATTGAAAAACTAGAGAGATTACCATTGACAATGTCAGAAAGACCTGTCATTGAATGGATAATACATGGCACCATTACAATCCCGATAACAACTTTTCAGTTTCAATACTGCCAAAAATATATACCAGCAGGCCTGTGTGAAAGGTTGGGTAAAGGATACATCAAATCAATCTGGAATTTACCTTTTACACATAAATGTCATAGTGAAGGGGAAAAAGAGGTATTTCTTAGTGGTAACAATTGTAAAAAATCACTAAGTGGTACACTTCTGTGTCAAGGTATTAACTTGCATGGAGCCTGCGAAGGTCCATCAAACAACCTTTCATGTCATCTGCACGGCAACCCCGCTACACAGATAGAGCCTTTTTTCAGACAACTTTCCAACGGTAGCTACGTTAAATTAAGTGACCACAGCTGTTGTGGCAGGATGCCAGGAAAACCCTATCTCATGAGCGTCCCTTCCAGGGTCATTTGTTGTATGCAAGTATTGTATCCAAACAGCAATCCAGACATGGAGGCAGCAATATGGCCTTCTGTGAATATCTCTTCTATTCGAATTGATACTTTAAGCAGAATGAAGTCTATTCTTTTACAAACAACTGTGCCTTTAACCTCGTCCAAAGAAACATATGACCTGCAAGTTGCAAGGACAGCGGCAGAGATACATACCCTATTATCGACAAATTGTCCCGTGCATTTCGTAGAAATGTTAAGCCAAATCTTAAACATGTTAGATACCAGTGGCATCGCACATGTATTTAAGACAATTTTTTCGGGACTGTTAGCACCCTTTGAAACAGTTCTGGGCATCTTCCCGAATTTTGTGCATTCTCTTTTCGGTGGCCTGCCTCTTATTTTGGGACTCGTAGCAGGAATTTTATTTTTGTTGCTTCTGCTCCGATATGGCAGGCCAAGTCACAGACAAAACTCAGGCTACGATGGAAGAAACGATCCTAGCAATACGATACCGAGACCGTATCACTTAGGTCCTCGGATTGGCCCGGATACGAGATCTGAATACTACCTGGTTTCTTTCGTTCAGACCAATTTGGCAAAATTGCATCTTTCCTGTGCTGCGATGCCTGCTATGCGGAGAAGAATGCGTGTTAGACGTCTGTCTTAGACTACCATCAGCAGTACCAATGGATATCGATGCTTTGCTTTGTCCGGTAACGACTCATGCAACGTGTTGTCCCCAGCGGCTACCGATTCTGATGACGGCATTCGTTGAGACTTCACCATTACGATTAGGTGGCGGTGAAGTACGAGATGAAAGCGGCACCACACAGGTACAACCTTCTGGGAACATTGCTGATCTAGACACCGACGATGGCAATGCATCGCATATATGCACTATTTCTGATATTTCAGCGTTGGCCCAACTTTCACCTACTGTTGTAGACACATTTTTTGCTGGTCTAGCTGAGGTAATGTTCTCTCCTAACAACGAGAATAATATTTGAAATGGCGAGCACACAGCGCTCCCTGAACTCTGAATTCGGCCTTCAGTTTTTATAAACAACACTGCTGAAAACATTTGGAACTACTTTTTCCCTTGAAAGCAAAATTATTTTTCCCAATTTCCAAAATATTTACCTTTTTTTTTGGCACAAGGTACTCTCCTTAAAGTAGAACTATTCTTAGAGAACAGAGCTTCTATTCTTAGAGACTCTAGAGACTCTAGAGACAATATTTCCCCCCACCGCCAGCCCATGAGGTCCTATTGAGGGCTTACAAATGTGAGTTTTTCCTTTTCTTTGCGTGAATTGACAGACCAGTCCCATATGCCCCTTTCTCTAGTCGCCTCATCCCCAACCTTAGGTTGGTTTCAAAACTATGACGAGCATTTTAAAAGTTTATATCTACCCTGTAAACGCAGACAAATAACATCTGCTTGCCATTTAAATCAGGCTTCCAGAATTAGGAGCTCTGTTCAAACATTCATGTATTGTAATGACATTCATGTATTGTAATGGCTTTTATCTGGTCTTAGTATCTCAAGTTCTTTAAGACTATATTATTTAGGAATAATTACTCCCAGTCAGAATATTGGTGCATGTTGGATGTAAACACATGACTTCTGTGGAAACGCCATATTAGTCATGTTTTAAAACAAACTTGTTTTTGTCTTATTTTCAGATTTTTTGTCTCCCCCTTAGGGGTGAGACTGCTGGAAGACTTACCCAATATAGGAAGTCTACACTAATCAGGTTGTATTAGTCTTTTATATTTCTTTCTCTACACCTTAGTTTTGGACACCCTAGTGAGTGCCCATCTAGGTACAAGATAGAGTTCCTTGGTCCTGACGAATGCTGAGCCGATCTTTGGCTCCAAAGCAGAAACATGTTGACCATTTTTGTTTTTCTGTCACTTCAGTAAGGACTTGTTGGTTCAAACTAACCCAACCATTTACCAGTCCTTTAATTTGCACTGTTTTTACCAGAGTTAGAGCTACCTTCTTAATAAAATTTAATGTGTGATGAGTAGCCCACGCTCTTTTTAAAGCACTTCCTTATCACTATTTCGTTTTTCCTACTTTTTTGGACCCAATGAAGACAATTGGCTACTGACCTTTACAGGCAGTGCCTGAGGGTTCTTTTTCTTCACTGAGCACATGCACCTAATTCCTGATTCCTTGACTTAATTTCTGTTTCTTTAGACGGTGGTACCTTCTTTTCTGTCTATCTGATATCAATGAGTTTTGAGTCTTGTTCCGTGTTATATAACTTACTTTGACACTCTTCTGTTGATTATTATACATTTCAGAAGGGGTAAAAGAGTGTTCTCAGACATACCCTTACTCTCTTGTTGTTTCGTATGAGTTCGCAGCGTGCAGCTGCGAGAGTTCCTTTTAACCTATTTTTTTGGGTAATATAATTCTTCAGAGTGCTACGTCTTGACTTTTTGAAATGGAGGCATCTGGTCTGTCATTTACTAGAGAGGAGGCGGATGCCATATTAAGTGATCCCTCTCTGTTTGCGGATCCCTTGATGGCTCAAACTATCTCACAGACCTCCGAATGGGAAAAATTGGGTGAACAAAAGAAAAGTAGGATTAGGGCTATCCTTCATGGAACAATGATGAAGGAGTACCTTACAAACAAAATGGCCCCTAAGGGTCTATTGGTATCCAATGCTCCACGAATATTCCTTGAGGACAGTGTATTCAGGAAGGAGTGGGCACAAATTGCGTGGCACTGCACGCATGATTGGGCCCTCCTCATTATAAAGACAGCAGTACGCTTATCAGAGGCACTACTAATTGAGATACAGGTCACAGAGAGTCAGATGAAGACCACAATCACAGGTTTTAAAAAGAAACTAGAAGAGTTCAACAAGGAACTCAATGAGTATAAGGATAACCTTGCACAATCCAAAATTACTAAGTTTCAAAAAGATCTTAAAAAATGGTCCTATGATAAAACCTATCCATATGCCAGTGACGATTATACTCCACCAGATCGAACTAACCAAGATCTTAACACCACTGATGACTCAGACTCTAGTAACTCAAGCAGTGGTAGTCGAGGGAACAAATCACGCGGCAGGGGTAGAGGAAATCAACAACGAAACCAATACAACCCACATTGGTTTCCCTACCCTAATCAGGGACTGGGTGCATACCAACACAACCCCTACAAACAGCCACCTTTTCCATCGAACTTCGGTTGGAATCCACACTTTGCTCCCCCCCCACCACAACATTTCCAACAAAACATGTACCCACAACCTTTTTTAGGGTTTGGCCGGATGGGCAGGGGGAAGAGGAGAGCAGGGAACCAGGTCCACTGGGGACCAACAGAATCCGTAGGGGACAACACACGGAGCAAAACTCAGGACCAGAGAGCGGGCCCGAGCAACCAAAGAGTCTAATAACTAATCTATCAAAAGTAGTCCTAACTCCTGATGAGACCTCTGTCTTGGAAAAGGGCTTGGGTTTTATACCCACCCCCCGTTTGGACCGTTTCAAATTGAGATGTGAACTGGGGGAGTTCTTTAGAAAACTTAGGCTTAAGACTTTCTTTGAACAACATGAACATACCACCCAGATACCTCACAGTGACACCAATTTCAAAAACAAGTCCAACTTCAATCCTCCTGCACACCTAATTCCAGCAGACATCATAGCATTTGAAAATGCCGTGTCTCTTGAGATAGAAGCACTGACAGAACCGACCCCATATAAGAACTTAACAGCTGGGGAGTACAAAGCTATAGAAAGTTTACAGAAGAACACTGAAATAGTGATTAAGAGTGCGGACAAGGGGGGTGGCATTGTCATCCAGGATGCCACTGCCTACGACAATGAGTGTAAGCGCCTCCTGGGAGACACTAATAGCTACACCATTCTCCAACAGGATCCCTCCCCTTACCTTAAGGATGAAATTACTGACTTAATCGGCACTGCGGAAAGGGATGGTTACATCAGCAAACAAGAGGCAGATTTTCTTACTGGTTCAGAGGGGAAAATACCATATTTTTATACCCTCCCAAAAACTCACAAAAATCGGGTCCCACCTCCCGGTAGACCCATTGTTGTCAGGGATCGGCTCCCAATTAGAGCCCCTCTCAAAATATTGCGATTTCTTTTTCAAACCTTTGGTACAATCCACCAGTACCTATATTAAGGATACCAAAAGTCTCCTTTCGATGTTACTCACTGTTGAACTGCCAGAAGAACCTTGCTATTTGGTTTCCTTAGACATCTAAAGTTTATATACCTGCATCCCGCAGGATGCAACCTTAAAGGTCCTTGCGGATGTATTGGAACAGACCACCTGGACATATAACACCTCTAAGACTTTCATCATTGACTGTGCTACTTTAGCACTGAAACGCAATTTTTTTCAGTACCAAGACACCATCTATTTACAGAAGACTGGTACCTCAATGGGTAGTACTTTTGCCCCCAGTATAGCGGGGCTGTATGTACACAATTTTGAGAAGACACACATCTTGGGCGCTGGTAACCCCTACACTCTCAATGTTATCCTGTGGCAGAGGTACATTGATGATGTGCTTTTAATTTGGAAAGGGTCAGAAGAGAGCCTCCTAGCGTTCTTTGATTGGGTGAACACGTGTGACCCCCATCTTAGATTCACCCACCAATATGACTCTGAATCAATTGTCTTCTTAGATGTGACCTTGTCCAGAGAAGGCAACCGCCTTGTGAGCAAAACCTGTTATAAGCCTACCAGTACCAACAACCTCCTCCATTTCACGAGTTTCCATCCTCGTCCCTTAAGGGAAAACCTCCCATTCGGCCAGTATCTACGCATCCGTAGAAATTGCAGTAACCTGAATGATTTTAACTCTCAGGCGGATGATCTCACTGTAAAACTATCAAATAGAGGATACCCGAAGAAAGTACTACAAAAGAGCCGCAAGAGGGCTAGGAATAACAATAGAGAGGCCCTGTTGGAGGACCATGAAAAGGAAACGGAATCTGCTGTCCCTCTAACATGTGTGACCACCTTCAGTAACATCTCCAATGCCGTTAGCCGTTGCATTAATAAACACTGGAGAATACTCACGAGTAATGGTCGGAATTGGCAAAAGCCTCTATTTTCCTACAAAAGAGAAAGGAGTTTACATGACGCACTTGTACACACTCGCCCCAGAACCAATCAGACTCTACATCATCAAACTGTGCTTAATGTCTGGGGTTTACCACCCGTTACAGGCCACTTCCCCTGTGGGGGATGTAGTGTGTGTCACCTTACCACCACTTCCAAGGTCTTACAATTGGAGGAAGGGAAAGAATGGCAATTGAGAAGTCACACTAATTGTAATTCAAGTAATGTTATCTACTTGATTACTTGCCCCTGCCATCTTAGGTACGTGGGCATGACCACCAGGCGGATAAAGACACGCATTGGGGAACATCGCAGCAACATTAGATGTGGCAGGAATACTACCAAACTAACCACCCACTATCTAGAAAATGGTCACAGCCCTAACGATGTGAAATGGGTTGTGATAGAGCAAATCCATTCCAACAATGAGGGCACCCTCTTTGAAAAAGAACAGAGGTGGATATACCGCCTATCTACTCACCTACATGGGCTTAACGATGAAATACCATGGGGCACGGTAATGCGGCGATAACTGTTATGAATGATTTACCCATGTTAAACATCACTCTGATTGTCAGTAACCTGCTTCACAATAAGAAAGACTTATGGGTTACAGACAGGGTTTTTCTTCACTAGGACTCTCACCCTCCCCTCAGAAATAGCTCTTACTTGGTCCATTGCGTCTTGTTAGGTGGTGCCAGGGTGTAACATTACTTTATTTAGAATAACTGTGGCAGTTGGGCTAATGTAGCGTTTAATTGCAGTCTTACTTGGTTAAATAGGGCGCATAATTAAATACCATTCTAGTCTGTGCCCCTTCTCTTGCCAGTATTATTGGGACCTTTTTTCTGTGATAAACGGGCCTTTTTTCACTTTCCTTGTATTGACAGGAGTAGTGGTACGAGGCCCCTTTAAACGATTTGATATCTGGCGAGAGCACGTCACTGCGAGCACGTGACCACTGGCTAACGCGAGCCGCGCCCCTCTGGCGCTTCCGCGTTTCTCTCTACTAATACAAACCCGCGTCTTCATTGCCGCTTGATGTTACGGGCGGCGGTCGCGGTTTTGAATAGGTCCGCAGGCGGAGAGTCGCATCGGATCAAGTAGGTGCATGTAATGCTGTTGTTTCAATACCACCATTTGTCTAAGTATATCCGTACGGAAACGGGTGTATTTTAACGTTTGAATCACACAATGTTGCATTCTTAGATGGACCGAGCGTGAAGGTTTTCCCCCCACCGCCAGCCCATGAGGTCCTATTGAGGGCTTACAAATGTGAGTTTTTCCTTTTCTTTGCGTGAATTGACAGACCAGTCCCATATGCCCCTTTCTCTAGTCGCCTCATCCCCAACCTTAGGTTGGTTTCAAAACTATGACGAGCATTTTAAAAGTTTATATCTACCCTGTAAACGCAGACAAATAACATCTGCTTGCCATTTAAATCAGGCTTCCAGAATTAGGAGCTCTGTTCAAACATTCATGTATTGTAATGACATTCATGTATTGTAATTGCTTTTATCTGGTCTTAGTATCTCAAGTTCTTTAAGACTATATTATTTAGGAATAATTACTCCCAGTCAGAATATTGGTGCATGTTGGATGTAAACACATGACTTCTGTGGAAACGCCATATTAGTCATGTTTTAAAACAAACTTGTTTTTGTCTTATTTTCAGATTTTTTGTCTCCCCCTTAGGGGTGAGACTGCTGGAAGACTTACCCAATATAGGAAGTCTACACTAATCAGGTTGTATTAGTCTTTTATATTTCTTTCTCTACACCTTAGTTTTGGACACCCTAGTGAGTGCCCATCTAGGTACAAGATAGAGTTCCTTGGTCCTGACGAATGCTGAGCCGATCTTTGGCTCCAAAGCAGAAACATGTTGACCATTTTTGTTTTTCTGTCACTTCAGTAAGGACTTGTTGGTTCAAACTAACCCAACCATTTACCAGTCCTTTAATTTGCACTGTTTTTACTAGAGTTAGAGCTACCTTCTTAATAAAATTTAATGTGTGATGAGTAGCCCACGCTCTTTTTAAAGCACTTCCTTATCACTATTTCGTTTTTCCTACTTTTTTGGACCCAATGAAGACAATTGGCTACTGACCTTTACAGGCAGTGCCTGAGGGTTCTTTTTCTTCACTGAGCACATGCACCTAATTCCTGATTCCTTGACTTAATTTCTGTTTCTTTAGACGGTGGTACCTTCTTTTCTGTCTATCTGATATCAATGAGTTTTGAGTCTTGTTCCGTGTTATATAACTTACTTTGACACTCTTCTGTTGATTATTATACATTTCAGAAGGGGTAAAAGAGTGTTCTCAGACATACCCTTACTCTCTTGTTGTTTCGTAAAAATATTTTGAAACAGCCTCTAGCACATGTACAATCTTGTATGAATATGTGATGAAATGGTCTCGACCTTTTTTTCTGTATTAAGACCATTTCATGAATTTAAGTTTCGTGATTCATTCAGTCAATATCCTATATGAACAAAATGTTATCTGAATGATACCACTGCTTGAAAGCGTACAGTATAATACTTATTTCGTGTATCTATACCATTTCAAATGCTTTTGATGTATTTTGGGGTGGGCTGGAAAACACATGCATACTTATATGTTTATAAATTGCTTAGTATTTAGTAATGATGGACATTATACGTGGAGTTGGTGTTGTGAACGTATCGAGGACCCTAATTAAATATCCCCGATTTATGCCCCTATGTGGTTATAACAAATCATATCCTTATAAAGGCATAAGAATCATATCCATATTTAGTAATAGCCAATGCAGTCCAAATACGGCAAGGCTACTTCTTTAGACTCCTAGAAAGTACAACAAGTTCTTTAAACAAACCAAACCTCCAGCAACCTGGGAATTCCCCATACTTTTGTTTTGATTTGTCCTAGAACTCCTGCGAGTCTGAAAGAACTGCCAGTTCCTAATGACGGTTCTTATTGACGTCTTATGTCCAACCTTACGTCAAACACGGCACCTTCCAGGTATAAATATACCAGCATTTGCCTTAAGCAAACACATGGTGGTTTGGAGCAGAGCGGCTATCTACTTACCCAAAGCCCAGCTGATGCGAGTGCCGAAGGAAGCCGTCCCTCCCATTTGAGACACTGAGAAAGACGCTGTCTTTTCTCCTGCCGAGAAAATCCAGCTCCAGTGTTTCCAGTCACCCTTGCGGGTTACTGGGAGATCGAGTCCTGAGAACGAGATACAAGACCTCCTTCATTCTAAAATCAAGGTACGGAGCTGATTAGACCCTTAGAGAATTCTTGACTCAGATTCAAAACTAACTTAACTTAAACTGCACCAGTTGAGTACGTTTAGTCAACTGTTATCATTGTATGAAATTGTATATATTTTAACCGTTTTAAGTATCTTATGGCTCAGAAACCATATAAATGCTTTTACAGTATTATTTTATAATACTCCTTTTACTGTACGCACGTTACTTTATGACAAGTATTGCAATTGTGGCAATTCACTTCTCTTGCATGAGAAAGAGGACTGCTCATAAATAACACCTTTTATTGAAAACCCCCGTCTCTCTATTTCTCTGCACTCTGGTGAAACTAAGTATGCACGATTGACTGAGTGAAATAGCTATCTATTGTTTTCACACAACTCTGGAGATATACTCCTTATTCTGGAGGGAGCAAAGTTGTCATGTTTATGCGGTTGTCAGAAGCTAATCCCTTCTTGTCTAATCAGGGAAGTTAACTCTTCCCTGTTCATTCGAGAGTTTCTAGTGACCTCTGAGCTAGCTGGCATACCTAATTAAGTCTAACATATTCAGTAGAGACCTAGTCGACCTCAATCCTACGTCTAAACTACCGTTTATGTTATTCCAATGCACAGAGCCTATTGGGAATATAGGAACTACACTACACCACAATGTGAAAGTAATATCCAGAACTGACCAGTACTCTTGGCCTAGTAAAATGCAGTGTACATCAGTGCTTATTTTGAAATCCATTCATGTTAGATATACTTCCGTTTGCAGAGCATGCACAATCATTTTTAAGCAGGAGCAGTTGCACAGGTTTCTGAGATCACTACAAGCTGCGCTTGACCAAAAAACAAATATATATATTTTTTTAAACAATTTAAGTAGTCACCGTTGGTCAACAATCGGAGGAAACCTCCTCTTGGCGTAGTTCTGGGTTGCCTAGTGGCGATATGTTGCCACAAAACTACTTTCTTGAAGAACAGCTTTGTTCTGCCTTGCCGCATGCAGATTTGCCATCTTCAACATCGCAGCGCTGTTAGTTGCCAAGGCAATGTTCGGCGTTCTTGCCAATAACATCAGTGCTGCGGGGTTACGCATTACGTTCTCAGTGCATGTCTGTCACTATGACGCACAATGGACTGGGACCGAATGGAGGGCTCTGCTCATGGTAACTCAGACTCTCAGGACAACCTTGCACCCGCAACAGAATGCCAGTGGGTGTTTGAATCAAAACACCCGCAGGAGCAGGCACCAAGATACAACTGCCCAACGTTGTCTCCACTGCTTAAAGTTACCACTGCACTCCAACCGTTACCATGAAAAAAAAATGCCAAACACTCCTCTAGGCTCTACCCATGCCACCGACAGCGAAATGCTTCCTTTTTGGTCCACGCACTGTCAAACAACACTGCAGTCAATGTTTACCAAATCAATGTATGGTTAACTTCAAAAATACACGCTGCCGTTTAACTGCATTACTTCACAACGTCCATGCATGGCTAGCATCAAAAATATACGCTGCCAGTTCACCGCATATCCAAGGCAGTACATTGTAGTAATTGCGATTCTCCTATTAACATGACCAGAGAATCTGGATTTCATTAAAGACACGGAGGCTAGCATTATGCTTATAACTTTTAATGCAGACCCAAGCAGCCGCATATGTCACAAAGTAAAAGTTCCATACTAGAATATTACAGACCAAACAATAGCAGTAAGCACTAGGCAATCATTACCTCCTCGTCCTGGTCTCCCCGTCTCATTCCTGAGCCCTTCCCTCCCTCCCTGGTTTGGGTTTTCTGTGAGTGATTGTATGTGTTTCGTTCTGTTGTCTTTGGTATTTTCAGGATGATTCTTCCGGCACTTCCCCCTTTTGTAGTCACGTGATGGTGACGTCATCCTAGGGGGGAGTGCCAACAGCTCAGCTAGGTAGGGGTTCTGTAGAGCAGACTAGCTGCTCACGTATCACGTATCAGGAATGGGACGGGGAGACCAGGACTCGGAGTAATGGTTATTACCGGTAAGTAACCGGGCATTCTCTTGTAAATGCGGCTCCAAGCAGATAAGTTCATTATCTCTTTCACTTTTTGCTTAGCTATTTAAGATATTCTATGTTCTTATTTACAGCTATTATTGCCTAGTGCTTACTGCTATTGTTTGGTCTGTAATGTTCTAGTATGGAACTTTTACTTTGTGACATATGCGGCTGCTTGGGTCTGCATTAAAAGTTATAAGCATAATGGTAGCCTCCGGTCTTGTTATGAAATCAAAGTTGTTCAAATACCTGCTGCCAACTGCTGATAAACAAACACTGCCAGTTTACTCCATGTAAAGTGCAGTTCACGACACGATCCATAATGTACTTTCAAAAGTTCTGGATAACTTTAGATAATTATCAAGCAGGTTAAACACGCAATACTAAAAAGTCTGTTGGTATGCAGGTTTCAACATCAGGTGATATTACAAATCTTCTGATCTTCAATAAAGTAGACTCACTGTAGTTTGGCAAATGTCAAGCCTTATAAAGTTAAACGCCCAAAAAAAACATACCTTTGTAGGCTGTTTGTTGTATAAGACACCGGTGGGGCTTCCAGGCGTTACTCAGGCTTAGTTTCAGGTTTCCTTACAGACTCTGGCAATCTTCTTTTTAGTTTCTTGGTTATTTCTTGTTTCTGCACGCGTAGTTCTTTAAAAATCATCCCCATTTTTTTAAACATAGTAGGGTTCCTAGTAGGTAATTAGTCCAGTAGCCAGTAGTGTAGATAATGTAGTTTATTCAGTTACATGTAAGATGGTACAAGCCCCATCGGGTACAGCATCCTGCTGCTCAGCCCCACTCATTCCAACTGATCACTCACTTAAAGCATGCACACACACACACACACAACATTGTATGACATCACACTCATGCAGGCTGATCAGCCAGGACTAGGAAGCATAGGATATAACAGAATGCATGAAGGACTATTTCGAATCAGAAGTCAGGATTGCTTTATTTTCTTTAGCATCTATTTATCAGACGCTTTGTTCATATTCACTCTTCAGTGCTGCCACGCCCCTCACTGACAGATTATTCGGGTAGCAGCCATCTTGGTATGGTATTCTACATACTCAAATAATTATCCACCATTTGTCAGAACCAGTGAGGCTGGAGGTTGTTTGGCTCTGATGTCCAACAGTCTTTCTTTCTATGGCTCTGCAAAGTGGACCAAATATAACCCTTTCAGCACTTCACTGCAGGGGCAATGATGGCAAGCAGTCACAGGCTTCTCAGGGAGGCAGTATGAGGAGCAAGAATTCAGAACTCTACAATCAACCAACAGACACAGTAAGGTAATGTCCAGACAAGTACTAATCTTTATGACAAAGAAGGTACTTTTAATCTCACAGCAAAACAAAATACTGTACAATTCGATGGGTGCAACAAGCTGGGTTGCAGAATGCAGCCTTACAATCCCATCCGACCCGGTAATTTACCTCTTTCCTCCTCCTGACCAAGATTCCTGCTATTCCAGTCCCCACTCTTCTATGGATTTGGGCAGATGAAGGCTCAGGTGCAGCTATCTCACATTGAAGCAATCCTTCACCAGAAGTTCTGCTACATTATGAAATTGCTCACCCATTGGATAACCAGGTAATAGTCATACCATCTATTTGAAAAGGAACAAATAATAATGTTTGTGGTGTCCTCCTTTATTGCATTCATGACTCAGTCATCGACTATCACTTTTATGCAGTTGAGAAGCAGGTCATCATAAAAACCACCTCCCCAGAAGATATACAGAACATAGCCAAAGTCCTCAATGAAATACATACTTGGATGTCAACATACCCTCTGAAACTCAAAAATGAAAAAAAAATGAATTTCTCTTCATTGCACCCCTTAACAGCAACGTCCCAGACAAAAACTGCCCAAACAAAGTCCACTCCTTAGCAATAAACTCACTGTTGTTGACATCTACCAGGAGCACATCACAAATATTGCCACAGAAGCTTAATAACAACTTATATTCCTCAGAGGTATCAAAGAATGCATCCCAAAGGCAGGCTTCAAACACATGGTCCAGGCTATAGTCCTTTTGAGACTGGACTACGGAAACTGATCTAGTAGGAATAGCAATACTTTCCTACCCTCCCATGGAAGCAATCCTCCATGCTACTGTCAGAGTAGTTATGAGAATATGAACACATGGTCTGTGACTGCCGGCCACCCCCCCCCCTTTAACGTGCATACTACAGTTACACATTCAGACCAACCACAGAATTCTTTGGAAGGCAGGGGGTCTCGAGCTCGAGACCCCCCGGCCGTATTTATTAAAATATTAAACAAAATTAAAATGTAAAATAACATTATTTACATAATTATTAAATGCAAAATTCAGACATTAGATGTACATCCAGTTTAGACAGGTATGGTGGGCTAACCTTAACAAATGTCTAATACAGCGTGGTTCCTAACCGAATCTAACATCCTGATATCAATTTGCATTTTAATAATTTCTGGTCCTACGGTAAGGTCGATAACCGGTGTCAGATCCTTTTACCCAGCTACGCTCTCACGTCCGAGATGCGCATGCGTGACAAGGGCCCGTTTACCCTCGTGCGCTCCGGGAACTCCATTTAACCATAACAGGAGGGCCCTTACACTCGCGCCCTTAGCGTCATAGTGCATAGTGTATGTGTGGGGTGGCTACCAGCCTGAGGAAAGCGTGACTCCCCTCCCCCCCACACCCAAGCAAGCGGATATCCTGCCCCTGAAGTTCTGGGAGAGACCAATGGCCCCTCCCCCTGGGCGACCCCTTTCGTGAATGGGGCCGCCCCCACCTAAGGACCTTAAATTGCTGCTCACCGATTATGACCTTACCGCCAGACCCACATAATAAATACGACATTACTAATCTAAGAGGGAAAAAAGGCCTAAAGAAAAATAGTTAATGCAACAGCAAAACACACCCAGAAAACATATACATATTAACATTGCCTGTAAACGGGGAAAAAGAGCCTAAGGAAGAAAAACATTTATTCTCATGACATTGCATAGCGTTACACCTGATACCTACCAGTTTTCTCACCAGAATTCTGCTACAAGGGGATGGAGGGTGGGGAAAATTAAAGGCCCCACAGCGGGGCGAGAAGCGAGCCTGGGGAGCGCGGGCACGAAGAGGCCGCTTCCCGCGCTCCCCAGGCTCTTAAACCCCCCCCTAAGCCGCGATCCCGCCCCCTCGACCCGGAAGCGCAAAACTGTTCCGGGTCAACTGGGGGGACGCGCAGCCAACCAGCACTGGTGGAAGGGGGGGGCTGGGCCCAGCCATGTGTGCGTGGGGGCCGAGTGGCCCCCCTTTTCTCATGGTCTGTGACTGTCGGCCACCCCCCCCTTTAACGTGCATTCTACAGTTACACATTCAGACCAACCACAGAATTCTTAGGAAGGCAGGGGGTCTCGAGCTCGAGACCCCCCCGGCCGTATTTATTAAAAATATGAAACAAAATAAAAAATGTAAAATAACATTATTTACATAATTATTAAATGCAAAATTCAGACATTAGATTTACATCCAGTTTAGACAGGTATGGTGGGCTAACCTTAACAAATGTCTAATACAGCGTGGTTCCTAACCGAATCTAACATCCTGATATCAATTTGCATTTTAATAATTTCTGGTCCTACAGCAAGGTCGCTAACCGGTGTCAGATCCTTTTACCCAGCTACGCTCTCACGTCTGAGATGCGCATGCGCGACAAGGGTCCGTTTACCCTCGTGCGCTCCGTGAACTCCATTTAACCATAACAGGAGGGCCCTTACACTCGCCCCCTTAGCGTCATAGTGCATAGTGTATGTGTGGGGTGGCTACCAGCCTGAGGAAAGTGTTGACTCACCTCCCCCGCACTCAAGCAAGCGGATATCCTGCCCCTGAAGTTCTGGGAGAGACCAATGGCCCCTCCCCCTGGGCGACCCCTTTCGTGAATGGGGCCGCCCCCACCTAAGGACCTTAAATTGCTGCTCACCGATTATGACCTTACCGCCACAGGCCAGCATAGTTGACCGACTACCTGGCCCCCCCCAGCAGCCTACACTGAAAGGTCATATCTTCCTAATAAAAACCCTCTACCCCTCTAGTTGTTCCTTATTAATAGGGCATTCCCTGACTCTTTCAAATGGGCCCCATCCTGCAAGAAGAAACCACCCCTCCCACTATGGCCAACTATTCTTTGTCAGCAGCTCACTGCCTGTCCCCTTAAGTGGTCCTCACCCTGCCAATCGAAATTGTCCCTCTCAGATGCACCCATGAGGAATATACTGCAATTGAGGTGTTTGACATAATTTCTCAATTCAAGTGTTGATCCTCTTTACAGAGTGATTCAGCGCACTAACAGAGTCCACCCCCCTCTACTGCAGCCTAGGAAACAACTTTGATCCCCCTTTGGTGACGTCTGAATTTATTTTTGCTAACCTGTTTACTACTGAGATTATCCCTTTCCCCAGGACCCCCCTGCCTAGTTCAGCCCAATCGTTCTACCCGCATGTCAGATAATGACTGCGGGTGGTGGGGTGAGCCTATCGAGTACCTCCCCCTCCCCCCTCTGGATGGACAGACCCCATCTATGGGTCCCTGTAGTTGCTGTGACCGGGGGTATCCTGTTCAAGTTGCAGGGTCTAAAGCCACAGTTCTGGCCGCCAGAGTTTGGACCCCCCCCCACCCCTGAAAAACAGTAAAGAGTTTGGGTGTCATCATTGACACCGAACTCTCCCTCAGAGCTCAAGTTGGAGCGGTGGTTTCCTTCTGTATGTACCAACTGCGGAGGATCCGCAAAGTCCGTTACCTTCTTCCCCCTGCGGCACTCACCCAAACTGTCATCTCATTGGTACTCTCCCGCTTGGATTTTTCTAATGCCATCTACCACGGCCTACCGCAGTATCTCATACAACGCCTCCAAGCTGTCCAGAACCAGGCGGCCCGCCTGATTCATGGCACCCCCAGATGGCAATCAGCTAAGCCTTTGCTTATGTGCCTTCATTCAGAAAAGGGGGTGGTGATGAACAGAGTGTCTGAATTAAGCAGACCACTCTTACCCAGTCCAAAGATCAGGGCTTGATCCATCACCGTTATTTATCTCACTGCACCATCCCAGCTCAGAACCTGGCTATATGCAAATCAGTCTTTCCACCATTAGTGTGGAAGGGTATACTCAGATGTGAGTCCCTTGCTCATTGCACCATCAGGATTCCAGCAAGCTGGGCCGACGACGGCTGAAATGCCAGAAACCGGTCCCCGGAAGCTTGTTTCCTTCCCAGTATAAGAATTGGCTTGGTAGTTTGGTTTGCCCTGTTCCCATCATGCACTGGGACAGGAACAGACTAATTTGCATGTAGCCATGTTCTGAGCTGGGATGGTGCAGTGAGCTAAAAAACGGTGATGGATCAAGCCCTGATCTTTGGACTGGGTAAGAGTGGTCTGCTTAATTCAGACACTCTGTTCATCACCACCCCCTTTTCTGAATCCTTTTGTCCACCATAAGTGTGGAAGGGTATACTCAGATGTGAGTCCCTTGCTCATTGCACCATCAGGATTCAAGCAAGCCAGGCCGACGACGGCTGAAATGCCAGGAACCGGTCCCCGGAAGCTTGTTTCCTTCCCAGTATAAGAATTGGCTTGGTAGTTTGGTTTGCCCTGTTCCCATCATGCACTGGGACAGGAACAGACTAATTTGCATGTAGCCAGGTTCTGAGCTGGGATGGTGCAGTGAGCTAAAAAACGGTGAAGGATCAAGCCCTGATCTTTGGAGTGGGTAAGAGTGGTCTGCTTAATTCAGACACTCTGTTCATCACCACCCCCTTTTCTGAATCATTTTGTCCACCATAAGTGTGGAAGGGTATACTCAGATGTGAGTCCCTTGCTCATTGCACCATCAGGATTCAAGCAAGCCGGGCCGACGACGGCTGAAATGCCATAAACCGGTCCCCGGAAGCTTGTTTCCTTCCCAGTATAAGAATTGGCTTGGTAGTTTGGTTTGCCCTGTTCCCATCATGCACTGGGACAGGAACAGACTAATTTGCATGTAGCCAGGTTCTGAGCTGGGATGGTGCAGTGAGCTAAAAAACGGTGATGGATCAAGCCCTGATTTTTGGACTGGGTAAGAGTGGTGGGCTTAATTCAGACACTCTGTTCATCACCACCCCCTTTTCTGAATCATTTTGTCCACCATAAGTGTGGAAGGGTATACTCAGATGTGAGTCGCTTGCTCATTGCACCATCAGGATTCAAGCAAGCCGGGCCGACGACGGATGAAATGCCAGAAACCGGTCCCCGGAAGCTTGTTTCCTTCCCAGTATAAGAATTGGCTTGGTAGTTTGGTTTGCCCTGTTCCCATCATGCACTGGGACAGGAACAGACTAATTTGCATGTAGCCAGGTTCTGAGCTGGGATGGTGCAGTGAGCTAAAAAACGGTGATGGATCAAGCCCTGATCTTTGGACTGGGTAAGAGTGGTCTGCTTAATTCAGACACTCTGTTCATCACCACCCCCTTTTCTGGATCATTTTGTCCACCATAAGTGTGGAAGGGTATACTCAGATGTGAGTCCCTTGCTCATTGCACCATCAGGATTCAAGCAAGCCGGGCCGACGACGGCTGAAATGCCAGAAACCGGTCCCTGGAAGCTTGTTTCCTTCCCAGTATAAGAATTGGCTTGGTAGTTTGGTTTGCCCTGTTCCCATCATGCACTGGGACAGAAACAGACTAATTTGCATGTAGCCAGGTTCTGAGCTGGGATGGTGCAGTGAGCTAAAAAACGGTGATGGATCAAGCCCTGATCTTTGGACTGGGTAAGAGTGGTCTGCTTAATTCAGACACTCTGTTCATCACCACCCCCTTTTCTGAATCATTTTGTCCACCATAAGTGTGGAAGGGTATACTCAGATGTGAGTCCCTTGCTCATTGCACCATCAGGATTCAAGCAAGCCAGGCCGACGACGGCTGAAATGCCAGGAACCGGTCCCCGGAAGCTTGTTTCCTTCCCAGTATAAGAATTGGCTTGGTAGTTTGGTTTGCCCTGTTCCCATCATGCACTGGGACAGGAACAGACTAATTTGCATGTAGCCAGGTTCTGAGCTGGGATGGTGCAGTGAGCTAAAAAACGGTGAAGGATCAAGCCCTGATCTTTGGAGTGGGTAAGAGTGGTCTGCTTAATTCAGACACTCTGTTCATCACCACCCCCTTTTCTGAATCATTTTGTCCACCATAAGTGTGGAAGGGTATACTCAGATGTGAGTCCCTTGCTCATTGCACCATCAGGATTCAAGCAAGCCGGGCCGACGACGGCTGAAATGCCATAAACCGGTCCCCGGAAGCTTGTTTCCTTCCCAGTATAAGAATTGGCTTGGTAGTTTGGTTTGCCCTGTTCCCATCATGCACTGGGACAGGAACAGACTAATTTGCATGTAGCCAGGTTCTGAGCTGGGATGGTGCAGTGAGCTAAAAAACGGTGATGGATCAAGCCCTGATTTTTGGACTGGGTAAGAGTGGTGGGCTTAATTCAGACACTCTGTTCATCACCACCCCCTTTTCTGAATCATTTTGTCCACCATAAGTGTGGAAGGGTATACTCAGATGTGAGTCGCTTGCTCATTGCACCATCAGGATTCAAGCAAGCCGGGCCAACGACGGATGAAATGCCTGAAACCGGTCCCCGGAAGCTTGTTTCCTTCCCAGTATAAGAATTGGCTTGGTAGTTTGGTTTGCCCTGTTCCCATCATGCACTGGGACAGGAACAGACTAATTTGCATGTAGCCAAGTTCTGAGCTGGGATGGTGCAGTGAGCTAAAAAACGGTGATGGATCAAGCCCTGATCTTTGGACTGGGTAAGAGTGGTCTGCTTAATTCAGACACTCTGTTCATCACCACCCCCTTTTCTGGATCATTTTGTCCACCATAAGTGTGGAAGGGTATACTCAGATGTGAGTCCCTTGCTCATTGCACCATCAGGATTCAAGCAAGCCGGGCCGACGACGGCTGAAATGCCAGAAACCGGTCCCTGGAAGCTTGTTTCCTTCCCAGTATAAGAATTGGCTTGGTAGTTTGGTTTGCCCTGTTCCCATCATGCACTGGGACAGAAACAGACTAATTTGCATGTAGCCAGGTTCTGAGCTGGGATGGTGCAGTGAGCTAAAAAACGGTGATGGGTCAAGCCCTGATCTTTGGACTGGGTAAGAGTGGTCTGCTTAATTCAGACACTCTGTTCATCACCACCCCCTTTTCTGAATCATTTTGTCCACCATAAGTGTGGATGGGTATACTCAGATGTGAGTCCCTTGCTCATTGCACCATCAGGATTCAAGCAAGCCGGGCCGACGACGGCTGAAATGCCAGAAACCGGTCCCCGGAAGCTTGTTTCCTTCCCAGTATAAGAATTGGCTTGGTAGTTTGGTTTGCCCTGTTCCCATCATGCACTGGGACAGGAACAGACTAATTTGCATGTAGCCAGGTTCTCAGCTGGGATGGTGCAGTGAGCTAAAAAACGGTGAAGGATCAAGCCCTGATCTTTGGAGTGGGTAAGAGTGGTCTGCTTAATTCAGACACTCTGTTCATCACCACCCCCTCTTCTGAATCATTTTGTCCACCATAAGTGTGGAAGGGTATACTCAGATGTGAGTCCTTTGCTCATTGCACCATCAGGATTCAAGCAAGCCGGGCCGACGACGGCAGAAATGCCAGAAACCGGTCCCCGGAAGCTTGTTTCCTTCCCAGTATAAGAATTGGCTTGGTAGTTTGGTTTGCCCTGTTCCCATCATGCACTGGGACAGGAACAGACTAATTTGCATGTAGCCAGGTTCTGAGCTGGGATGGTGCAGTGAGCTAAAAAACAGTGATGGATCAAGCCCTGGTCTTTGGACTGGGTAAGAGTGGTGGGCTTAATTCAGACATTCTGTTCATCACCACCCCCTTTTCTGAATCATTTTGTCCACCATAAGTGTGGAAGGGTATACTCAGATGTGAGTCCCTTGCTCATTGCACCATCAGGATTCAAGCAAGCCGGGCCGACGACGGATGAAATGCCAGAAACCGGTCCCCGGAAGCTTGTTTCCTTCCCAGTATAAGAATTGGCTTGGTAGTTTGGTTTGCCCTGTTCCCATCATGCACTGGGACAGAAACAGACTAATTTGCATGTAGCCAGGTTCTGAGCTGGGATGATGCAGTGAGCTAGAAAACGGTGATGGATCAAGCCCTGATCTTTGGACTGGGTAAGAGTGGTCTGCTTAATTCAGACACTCTGTTCATCACCACCCCCTTTTCTAAATCATTTTGTCCACCATAAGTGTGGAAGGGTATACTCAGATGTGAGTCCCTTGCTCATTGCACCATCAGGATTCAAGCAAGCCGGGCCGACGACGGCTGAAATTCCAGAAACCGGTCCCCGGAAGCTTGTTTCCTTCCCAGTATAAGAATTGGCTTGGTAGTTTGGTTTGCCCTGTTCCCATCATGCACTGGGACAGGAACAGACTAATTTGCATGTAGCCAGGTTCTGAGCTGGGATGGTGCAGTGAGCTAAAAAACGGTGATGGATCAAGCCCTGATCTTTGGACTGGGTAAGAGTGGTCTGCTTAATTCAGACACTCTGTTCATCACCACCCCCTTTTCTGAATCATTTTGTCCACCATAAGTGTGGAAGGGTATACTCAGATGTGAGTTCCTTGCTCATTGCACCATCAGGATTCAAGCAAGCCGGGCTGACGACGGCTGAAATGCCAGAAACCGGTCCCTGGAAGCTTGTTTCCTTCCCAGTATAAGAATTGGCTTGGTAGTTTGGTTTGCCCTGTTCCCATCATGCACTGGGACAGAAACAGACTAATTTGCATGTAGCCAGGTTCTGAGCTGGGATGGTGCAGTGAGCTAAAAAACGGTGATAGATCAAGCCCTGATCTTTGGACTGGGTAAGAGTGGTCTGCTTAATTAAGACACTCTGTTCATCACCACCCCCTTTTCTGAAACATTTTGTCCACCATAAGTGTGGATGGGTATACTCAGATGTGATGCCCTTGCTCATTGCACCATCAGGATTCAAGCAAGCCGGGCCGATGACGGCTGGAATGCCTGAAACCGGTCCCCGGAAGCTTGTTTCCCTCCCAGTATAAGAATTGGCTTGGTAGTTGGGTTTGCCCTGTTCCCATCATGCACTGGGACAGGAACAGACTAATTTGCATGTAGCCAGGTTCTGAGCTGGGATGGTGCAGTGAGCTAAAAAACGGTGATGGATCAAGCCCTGATCTTTGGACTGGGTAAGAGTGGTCTGCTTAATTCAGACACTCTGTTCATCACCACCCCCTTTTCTGAATAATTTTGTCCACCATAAGTGTGGAAGGGTATACTCAGATGTGAGTCCCTTGCTCATTGCACCATCAGGATTCAAGCAAGCCGGGCCGACGACGGCTGAAATGCCAGAAACCGGTCCCCGGAAGCTTGTTTCCTTCGCAGTATAAGAATTGGCTTGGTAGTTTGGTTTGCCCTGTTCCCATCATGCACTGGGACAGGAACAGACTAATTTGCATGTAGCCAGGTTCTGAGCTGGGATGGTGCAGTGAGCTAAAAAACGGTGATGGAACAAGCCCTGATCTTTGGACTGGGTAAGAGTGGTCTGCTTAATTCAGACACTCTGTTCATCACCACCCCCTTTTCTGAATCATTTTGTCCACCATAAGTGTGGAAGGGTATACTCAGATGTGAGTCCCTTGCTCATTGCACCATCAGGATTCAAGCAAGCCGGGCCGACGACGGCTGAAATGCCAGAAACCGGTCCTCGGAAGCTTGTTTCCTTCCCAGTATAAGAATTGGCTTGGTAGTTCGGTTTGCCCTGTTCCCATCATGCACTGGTACAGGAACAGACTAATTTGCATGTAGCCAGGTTCTGAGCTGGGATGGTGCAGTGAGCTAAAAAACGGTGATGGATCAAGCCCTGATCTTTGGACTGGGTAGGAGTGGTCTTTTTAATTCAGACACTCTGTTCATCACCACCCCCTTTTCTGAATCATTATGTGCCTTCATTGGCTCCCAGTCGATCGTAGGGTTGCCTTCAAGGTGGCATGCCTCACTTTTAAAGCACTTCACTGCCCTGGCCCCGTTTTCTTAAAATCCCTCATTCGCCCTCACTGTCCCACACACAATCTTCGATCAGCCCACCGAGATCTGCTGATCACCCCCAAGAGCAAAACCAAGAGATTCGGCGGTCGCCGCTTCTCTCACCTGGCTCCCGCACTCTGGAACCTTCTCCCTCTCCCCATCAAATCCTCCCTTTCCCTCCTGACCTTTAGGAAAATACTGAAAACCCACCTCTTCCCCACCTCTGGTTAGATCTAGCTAACTCTGCTCCCTCCTCATCTATTCTGTCAATCAGCGCCAGGAAGCTTCGGTGTCAGCGCGCTTTATAAAAAGCACTTAACATAACATAACATAAAGCTGGGGCTGGCCTACTCATAGGCACTTAACAACCCCCTCTCTGTGCCGCTACCTGGCCTCCTTCATCCGCATCATGGTGCACCAGACCTTATACTTCCCCCGCTTATTTCTGTTGATGCAACACTGTCATTGTTAGGCTAAGCCCTGCGCCAGCCTACCTTCTTATCATGGAGCCTCCTAACCCCTCACAGTGTTATTTATGAAGAAAAGGGGCCTTGCGCCAAGGCGCCCCCCTAGCCGTATCCATTTCCCAACGAGGGTGATGTTACGCCCCCTCCATGATTTGTGTTCCTGGTCAAACTGCGACAGCATACACCTGCCGTGCATTGCCCTGACCCTGGCAATCCAAAATGCGTGACCCTTACACACATTACAAGTATGATACATGGGTAGCACCTTTACCCGCCGGCACCGCTTTAACCGTTGAAATGGTCGCTCATCACACTTGATGCTTTTCTTTGACACTCCTGATCCAGGTGTAACGATCCTCTTGGCTGTCCACCTCTTGCAGCTGTGGTGTGGAGCCCTTCCCAGGTATCAACCATGGGTCCGGTCAGACATAAAAGGAAAACAAACACAGACGATTAGCGCTTCTGGCTTCCAGGCGTAAGATACAGCACACATGCACGTACTATGTTGTTGTTGCAGGCTAAGCCTTAACTAAGGTCTGCCCCCGGATGCATTTCCATCCAACCTGCAACCGCCAGAGTGTCGCATAGCATCCCTCTTGTGCCACCTACGGAACATTTACATTAGGGCTACCATAAGGGTGCCTGGTAGTTTGATCTTTATGAAAGCCTATACCTGTAGTCAACACTGAATGCAATAGCCCATCCATGCCTACTTTAGGACAATACACAGTGTGAAATTCTGTGCAATGTGCTGTATTGTTAGGTGGGGTTTCTGGCTTCCTAGCGAAAGCTGCCCTACATGCATCTGCATTCATCGTCCTCAGCTGCTACAATTTAGCTGGGATTAACCCCAGATGCATTTCCCTTATTACTCGCCGCTGCGAGTGGTCAGCATAGCATCAGTTTGTGACACATGTAGCGCATTCAACTCAATGCTACCGTGGGGTGCCTATTAGTATAACCTTGCCTGAGAATAAGCCTGCGGGCTAGCGTGAGTGCCATAGCCCCCCTGTGTCGGAATATCAGCACCCCAATAAAGAGGTCATTAGCGTGGAGAAGTTCCCACGCTTGTTGTAACTATCAGCTCAGTTGATGCCATTGATAGGAGTTCTAAAAGAGATGAACTTGTGAGATCAAAAGCTTTTCCTTCGGTTGGGTCCCCATATGTCAGTACCTTGGGTGATTCCTGGTGGCCCCAGCATTTCTACAGACTCTAGGCCCTGTCTGTATGACATTCGTGGTTCTCATGCCACTTTTTTTTGGTATATGGTTTGGAACGCCCCTAGAGCTCAACGTATATTGTGCTACTTTACTGTGTGTTAAATAAGTTTACTGACTGTAATTATTTTCCTCTAGCCTCATAAAGGGACTAACTGGATGTGCTCAGAACAAACACATATATGTTATATACTCCCGGTGTGGTCCTCCTTTCATTTACTCATTCATGAGATTAAGACTGGTAAAACCAAGCTGCTTTACATTCCTCCAAGACTTAGCCTGAAGGCTTCCCTCCACAGCTACCACTAGGATAGCTTTCTAATAAAGTTGTAAACTAATACCACTGAATAACTCACAGTGGAAACATAAAATTGAGGTAACCCACAAGAAGAAACCTTTCATTTTGGCCTTTCGCCAACGGCATCATTGAAAATTCACAGATTTCCCAAGTCAGCGCTGCTTGTAGTTCCCTGGAATGATTGCGAACCGCACAATACAGTCAGTCATTCACAGTAAGGACTGAAATAGATCCTGCAGAGCCCAGGCTTCTGGGAGCATCAATGGTTGATGCCACCAGTATCTCCAGTATAAGGACAACGCTACCCAACTTTAACTGTTACAAGTGAAAAACTGAAAATTTCACCTAACCTGAAAAATGCTTTCCTCTTGAACAAAGTATCAATGCAAGACACAAATTTGTAGCATTGTTGGCCTAGAAAGGCAACCCGAAGGAATTGGCTTGCACTACCCCAATGCCCAACTCTGATCTAGTGGGCACAAGGAAACCCCCTGAAGCAGGACCTGCTGCTCTTTAAAGGAAGATCTGATCTATACCCGTTAGCGGTGGCGTATGGAACGTAATTCACTGGTGTAGGCATCCCGTATAGGCGTATAATAACCAGCAGTGCCTTGCTTCATACTGCTATCTAATAATCTTAGTGGCCCACTGTGGTATTCTCACTATGTTGTCGAGACAAGAGCCATTTAGACACTACTGGTTCCCCAAATTGAATTGATTTCTAGGCCCACCATGGCATTATTTGCCTTCAAAATGAAATATTCAAATCCCTTTGTTTGGCTTGCTGCCCTGATTTGCAACAGAACGTGGTTGACGTCTGTGGTTAGCACAGTTGCCGCGCAACCTGGGAAACTGGCTTGCACACTATCAAGCCCTATACTTAAATACCTGTTTGCCCGCAAGGAGGACCCCAGAAAGCGGGCATTAGCATATAGGAGTTACCATGATTGTTTTAACTATCAACTCAGTAGATACAAATGATAATCATTCTAAAGTGTTTACACGTAAACTTATAATTGTGAAATAAAAACATTCAACCCAGAAACAACCCCATGAGATTCTTGTGGCCCATTTACAACCCTCACATTTAAAAAAGGCAACAAAAAGCGAGGATGCTCATTGTTGTGAAGCAATTACTCAAGTGATTCCAACGCTCCGTCCTGAACATAGATACACGTTACTCGAAAAGGCATTTATGGCCCCCATGAGCTACCACTGTACTATCTATTCTGCTCCTCAAAAAGAAGTTCAGAAGAGCCAGAAATATGACATATGCATCCACTGCCTCTAAGGCCCTGCTGCATATACTGCCTCTTAAGGCCCAGAGTACTGACTCGCCTGCATAACGCTCATTTGTTCCCTCTTGATCTAAAACTGTTACCAAGTGATTCAACCCTTTCTTCTCTAGGCCTGCCTTAGTACAGTACAGAACCAAAACTGGGGTCTAGCCACCCACTTATAGTTTTTTCTGTCATTACCCCAATTATTAATATTACAAGTATCATACCTGTAAGTCTGGACTATTGGCTTTTGTCAGTGCCTGTTTGCTGCCTAAGATAAGTAATTAGCAACCATGGTTTGTCTAAAAGTTTGAAGAGCTTACATTTGAAGCCCTGGGGACACCATGACAAGTAAAGGACCAAAACTGTGGTCTAGCCTAATGTGCCGCCTGCTTGTTATTTTTCTATCATTACCCCAAGTTATATATCACAAGTAGCATACCTGGACTATAGACTTTGTCATTGGCTGTTTGCTGCCTAAGATAAGTAATTAGCAAATGATTTGTATGTAATTAGCAAATGATTTGTATATAACATTTTGAAAAATAAATAAATAAATCTGCCCATCGTTTCCTTATCAGACTTCCGTCAACTTGCTCACTCCACTCGTTTTACACTTTGCGGGAAAGAATCCCATTTCGCACTGTTAGAGTGCATTTTTAATTAAGCAAAAGAAGCATTTTAATTAAAGCAAAAGAGGAGTGTATATTTAACTAGTGGCAATATTTTGTTCAGGGCACAGATGAAGCGCGATTTTACCGCACAGCAATTTAGGGTGAGCGGAAACATGCCGCCACCCTTTTCTCACAGACTTGCCTCATATATCCCACAGCACCTGCATTTTTTAGCGGCTAACACACAGAGGGCTGCCATTAGATCACGCGCCTGAGAAAATGATTCTCATTGTGTCCTGCGCCCTCCTCCCATCATGAATGTTCAATACGATATTCTCCATTGTAATAAATGGCCTGGTTATACATTGCATTTGTCACATGACAGCTGTAAGTGATGGATACACAACAATTGGCGCAGATTCTGACGTCCCCAGGTGAAAAAAAACCCCTTAGTCATGCTGAATACACTTCCTGCCTAATCTAACAGCAGAGCTGTAATGCCTCCCTAGCCGCATACAATTCGTACACCCCAGCCTGCACAGGAGATCATAAAACAAAACTTTAGGATCCGTATGGTCACTCCCTCGCAAAAAAACATGTAACATACCCCTCACAGCGCTGTAACTAATGAGCTTGGTGGGGTGACTGCTCGTATATTGCATGTTCATAACTCGAAAGTCAGGTTAAAGGTGGGCGCTGCCGCTGGTGAATTTTATGCTAATTGTGATTGCCTTTCCCTCGCTTGCCGAACTTTAACAAGAGAGTTCGCCGCCTGTCTTCCAGAAACTCCCTCCGCCCTGGTGATGTTACTTCTAAAGATCCCAGGACACAGGCTAGCCCTATCAGGCCGTCTAAGAATAAGATGTCATATCTTTTTAATTTTTTTGGAACCAGCTTCGCAATTGTGTCTCCCCGGACGATACTGACTTATCCGACGCTCGAAATGCACCATTCAGAGATTATTGCCCCCCGTGTTATAAACAAACGTGATTCCGGGCAGAAGCATTAAATATTTCCTTAATGCCGCAGCTGGCTTTGACTCAGGGGACGTGTACTTTGGCGTTAACTGTCGCACCGCCCCTGCGCCCCACCACCAACATGGATGGCTACCTCACATACGAAGCACACTCGAAATATCCAGCCAATGTGAAATAAATTTCACTGCCAACCAGGCGCATGCTCGCCATCACTAAACAAGCATTTGCAATGCAATAGGTCTCGCAGCATTAAAGTTTGAGTTACTGGCATTGTAAATGACAATGCTTTGCATAAATTTTTTTTGGGTGTCCGTGTATGCATGCCACTGGTGGTGTCTATGTGTGCATGGCAGTGGTGGTGTCTGTGTGTGAATGGCAGTGGTGGTGTCCGTGTGTGCATGGCAGTGGTGGTGTCCGTGTGTGCATGCCAGTGGTGGTGTCTGTGTGTGCATGCCAGTGGTGGTGTCTGTGTGTGCATGCCAGTGGTGGTGTCTATGTGTGCATGGCAGTGGTGGTGTCTGTGTGTGCATGGCAGTGGTGGTGTCTGTGTGTGCATGCCAGTGGTGGTGTCCGTGTGTGCATGCCAGTGGTGGTGTCCGTGTGTGCATGCCAGTGGTGGTGTCCGTGTGTGCATGGCAGTGGTAGTGGTGGTGTCCGTGTGTGCATGCCAGTGGTGGTGTCCGTGTGTGCATGCCAGTGGTGGTGTCCGTGTGTGCATGGCAGTGGTGATGTCCGTGTGTGAATGGCAGTAGTGGTGTCAGTGTGTGCATGGCAGTGGTGGTGTCCGTGTGTGCATGGCAGTGGTGGTGCATGCCAGTGGTGGTGTCCGTGTGTGCATGCCAGTGGTGGTGTCCGTGTGTGCATGGCAGTGGTGATGTCCGTGTGTGCATGGCAGTAGTGGTGTCAGTGTGTGCATGCCAGTGGTGGTGTCTGTGTGTGCATGCCAGTGGTGGTGTCTGTGTGCGCATGCCAGTGGTGGTGTCCGTGTGTGCATGTCAGTAGTGGTGTCCGTGTGTGCATGGCAGTGGTGTTGTCCGTGTGTGCATGGCAGTGGTGGTGTCCGTGTGTGCATGCCAGTGGTGGTGTCTGTGTGTGTCCGTGTGTGCATGCCAGTGGTGGTGTCTGTGTGTGCATGCCAGTGGTGGTGTCTGTGTGTGCATGCCAGTGGTGGTGTCTGTGTCTGCATGGCAGTGGTGGTGTCCGTGTATGTATGGCAGTGGTGGTGTTCGTGTGTGCATGGCAGTGGTGTTGTCTGTGTCTGCATGGCAGTGGTGGTGTCCGTGTGTGCATGGCAGTGGTGGTGTCCGTGTATGTATGGCAGTGGTGGTGTTCGTGTGTGCATGGCAGTGGTGTTGTCTGTGTGTGCATGCCAGTGGTGGTGTCTGTGTGTGCATGGCAGTGGTGGTGTCGAATGAACTATAGCTGCAGTGGTTTTCAAACAGAGACAGCTGCCCCCCCCTCGAGCCCTGTTAAAGTCTGATGAGAAAAATAAGTGCTAGTTCACATAAATGAGTGTAGGTGGGCACCACTTGCAACCGCCGTGTCAAAGTAAGCCCTGCCTGTAGCACAGATCATCCAGTTGGATCTCACCTCTTCCCAGTCCTCAGGGCAGCCTTTCACTCCATTTAGAGTGTGTGTGGACATGCCCATTGAAGCCAACTGGGACAGACTGTTCTAAAGAGAGTAGGCATGCTTAGCCATAGTATATATGTGAGCAGGCTGAAGGCATGGTGGAGCCTGTAGGATGGGCAACTTTACCAGGAGTGTCTCTGAGCACACTGAACTCACTAGAGACAGACTGCTCTCAGAAGGGTGGGCAGCCTTATTCATTGTCTATGTGAGCAGACCGAAGTCATTGAGACAAGCGGAATTAAGAAGTGTGAGCATCTTCACTGAGAGTGTCTTCGTGCAGTCTTACGTCATGGAAGACAGACTGCTCTCGGAAGGCCGCACAGCTTCACTTGGAGTGTTTCTGACAGACTGCAGTCAGTGGAGACAGGCTGCTCTCAAAAGGGTTGGCATGCCACAAGACAGACAGGCCCTCCCTGCTGGATTCTCATCAAAGAGGGACTCTTTGGGGTGGGTTGGATGGGGGAGAGATCCTTTGGGGGAGTATCGTGCAGGCGAGGGGCACACGATGGTTGTAAAGACGCGCAGTGAAAAAATATCGCGCAGCAAAATAATTAAATAAAAAATCCGGTACCCAGTGAGAATATCGCGCAGCTAAATAATTAAATAAACAAGCAGAGAGGCAGAAAGAGACATACGAGGCATCCGGACACGGAGACCGAGAGACTGACACAGCGAGACAGACGGCGAGAAAAACAAGGTTTACAATCCCGGGCGGAAATCAGGCAGGCCGGGGGCGGGACGTGAAGACGTGAAAGAAATCTTTTATGCGCTTTGCAACATCCATGTACGAGGGAGGGTCGTGGCATTTAATATGAGCAGTTGCAATGATCCTGCTACCAGCAAGTTGCCAAACATGCAGCTCATGAACGGCTTCAACTCCTTCAATGTCATGAACAATCCCGGGCGGAAGTCAGGCAGGCCGGGGGCGGGACGTGAAGACACACCGGAAGCCCGGGCGGGCTCTCGTGAGGTGAGAGAGCCTCGCACGCTGTAAAGTAGAGATGGAGGCGAATTGTATCTCAAAAGGTTTATTTGAGAGGAACGGTAAAACAGGTGGAGCCAGGAAGCACAGCTAAACGGCAGCACAGGGAGGCTTCAACTGGCCTCACATAGAACACGAATGTAAGAACATTAATTAACATTCTGCATGGTGGCACGCTCTAACGCGAGCCTTAAAGCAATATACAAGGAATAAGGAAAAGCACAACATAACACATCCCCCCCCCTCACAATGATAGGCAAAAAGGAACTGCACGGGAAGGGCAAAGAACAAAGGAAGGGAGGAAGGAACAAAAAGGGAATAATAAACTACTTCACATAATCCTTAAACCAACAAGGCAACACTCGTGTCCTACTGGAAACTTTAACAGCAGGTAGTGTGGGTGCTGAAACAGCATCACTGTTAACAGAAGAGGAAGTTACAATTGGAAGGGAAGGCACCCTATCATGCACATGACCAGTGTCAACAGAATTGGGTTCCTGTTCAATATTGTTAGGTTTATGTGAGAATTCATTCGTCTGACAACCGAGAGGAACAGGAGAATCGGTTACCCCATCCCCCTTCCTTAATTGAGGCAGAGAACTACTAGGCGCAAGTTGAGACTGCAAACTGCTGCCTTGAAAGTAATCCTCAACCCAATCAAAATCAGTAGGTTTGTCTCTCACAATCTCATCCACATCATGGTTTTGACAAATATCCAAAGCCACATCTTTCAGGTTCCAAACCTTCCCATCACTTAACCTGACTGAGTTCCTAAGAACTTCAAGAACCTGTTTAGGCGAATCAAATTTGTTCTCACCTTTCAAAACCTTGTACGGTTTCCTAATCCTGACCCAATCACCATTTTTTACAATGACATTTTTCACGCCATGGCGCTGATCATAGTAAGCTTTGCTCTTGTCATGCACTAATTCCAAACTTTTCTTGACCTCAATAGGTGACCACTGCTGGACGTTATCTTTGAATAACCAACCGGGGTTGAATTTACACCTAGGTAACCTGCCACGCATCATCACAAAAGGGGAAACCCCTGTGCAGTTATTTAAAGTCACTTTGTAAGACCACACAGCTTTTTGTATTTCCAATTTCCAATCCAAACCTTTGTAATTCGCAGCTTGTAAAATCCCCTTAATGACTCTATTGAAACGCTCAACAGTTCCATTCCCGCTAGGATTGTATAGAGAGGTCGTTTTGTGTGTAATCCCACATTTCGCAAAATAATCTTGGGCAACTTTGGACAAGAACTGTACACCGTTGTCCGTTAGGATGTTGACGGGTAGACCTTCCGCCATAAAAATTTTATCCAAAAACTTCAATACAGTCTGAGTGTCCACTCTGTCCACAAACTTCACTACGGGCCACTTGGTAAACAGATCAATGGCAACAAGCCCATATTCCTTTGGGTCACCTACAGGGCCAAAAATATCTACCGCGATAGTTTCCCAAGGCATGCTAGGAATGAGTCCCTCACTCATAGCTGGTCTAAGAGTCCTCAAAGACTTATCTGCAGAACTGCAAACAGAGCAACCTCTAACAAAGGTTTCCACTTCACTGTCAACTTTGGGCCACCAAAACAATTTTTTAACCGATAGCTTAGTCCTTACTATACCGAAATGTCCCTCGTGACATAACTCTAAAATTTTTTTCCTCAGCCCAGAAGGTGGAACAATCCTGTCCCCTCTCAGTAGAACTTCTTTTTCAAAAGATAATTCAGAACGTACCTCCCAAAATGGCTTCACAGTGCCAGATAAAAATTTCTCTTTTGGCCAGCCGTGGCAAATAAACTTTGAGACCTCCACTAACTCCTTGTCAGCATTGTGTTCTCTTAACCAATCCTCCCTGCTAATGGCTGGGAAACCAGAATCATGAATAAATGCTACACTAATGTTACCCCAAGGATCATCAACGCATTCTTCCAAGGGAGAGGGGAGTCTAGACAGGCAATCAGCGACAACATTGTCTTTTCCCGGTACATATGTGATCTCGTAAATGTATTCTTTCATCCGCATAGAGATCCTTGCCAACCTGGCAGAAGCAGTAGCTGTGCCATCAGTGGATAAAATGTGGACCAACGGTTTGTGATCAGTCCTAATGTGAACCATTTTCCCCCAAACAAATGCACGAAAATGTTCTAAAGCCCAAGCGCAAGCCAAGGCTTCCCTTTCTATAATTGGGTATCTGCTTTCAGCAGGTGACAGGGCTCTGGATGCAAACAAAATTATTCTGTCTTTACCCTTCTCATCAACCTGTGATAAGACTGCGCCCAAACCCTTGTCACTCGCGTCGGTTGTCAGATAACAATCTAGATTAGGGTCAAAACTAGACAAGGCGCTCACTTTTTGTAATTCCCACTTGATTCCAGAAAACTCTTTCTCACACTCTTTAGACCATTCAAATTTTACATTTTTCTTCAATAGGGATCTGATGTTGTAAACCTTTGAAGCAAAGTCTTTGATGAACTTAGCACAATACTCAGCCATACCCAAAAAGGATTTGATTCCTTCTTTAGAATCAGGTGCAGGTGAGTTGACAATACTTTCTATTAGTGAAGTTTTTGGTCTGACGCCCTCCTCACTAATTACATGGCCAAGATATGACACACTTCTTTCCCCAAATTTGCATTTAGACAGTTCAACAGTCAAACCAGCAGAACTAAGTGTGGTAAAAACTTTCCACAACTTGGTGTCATGATCCTCTTTATCATTGCCAGCAATCAGAACATCATCCTGAAAGAAACTAATGCCATCCATGTCACCAAACAATCTGTGCATTAGGCGTTGAAATACAGCCGCGGCTGATGCAAGGCCGAATGGCATCCTTATAAATTGGAAACAGCCAAATGGTGTGATGAAGGCTGTTAGATGCCTAGACTCAGGATCCAAAACTACCTGGTGGTATGCAGCGGAAAGGTCAACTGTGGAAAACCAAGTCGCTCCCCTTAAGGAAGAAACCATTTCATTAATTTTGGGCAAGGGGAAACGTTCAATCACTATGTTTTGATTTAGGTGGCGTAAATCAATACATAAACGGATTTTTCCGTTGGGTTTCCTCGCTACGACTATTGGACTAATCCACTCCGAAGAGTCTACCTCCTCGATGACACCTTTAGCTAATAGACCCTGAATTTCCTTCTTGACTTCATCTCTTATCAAAAGGGGAATAGGCCTAACCTTATGCACTTTAGGTTGCGCATTGCTTTTGAGCATAATTCTATGCTCAAAACCCCTAAGTTTGCCTAACTGTCCGCTTACTACATTGGTGAATTTATCTTTTAAAATATCTTCCAATTTGCTGCCCTCATCTACGACAAGCACCTTCTCTTTGCTATTCGGGTCTAAGATGATATGAAGACTTTTCTGGTCATACCACCCCAGAACAGAAGGTCCTTTTTTTGCAATGTACAACTTGCCCCTGGTCACCCTGCCTTTAAATATGAAGGTGAGCCATCTGAAGCCTAAAAGTTCAATTTTACCACCAGTATAACTTACCGGACTAACATCTGAGGCATTTAACTTATCCCCTATTTTCTGTGTGAAATTCTTTTTCCATATCTCCTCGTTGATAATCGTATATGGAGATCCCGAATCTGCATATACCTTAACTTTAATGCCGCCAAAAGAGACTTCACAGATAGGTTTGCCCTCCATTGCTTCCTCAGTAATGTTCAACATATAATTACCTTCCTCAGTAATGTTCAACATGTAATTCCCTCTCACATTCTTTACACAACCACCCTCATCATCACTACTTCCATCAACACACTCATCCTCATTCCAAATACATTTGACATTAGTACGCCTGCGGCACATTTTGCTAAAATGGCCAATGAGACCACAAACACTACACTTTTTCCGTAAGGCAGGACATGACTTGTAGTAAGCCATATGTTCTTTGCTACCACAACGGTAACACTTTTTATCTTCCAACTTGTTATCCTTTCCTTGGTTCTTATAAGGTTGACTAAAACTTTTGTTATAAGCTTGCTTATTCTGGTATTTTGGTGTTCCTTGGATTTTGAAGACAGCCGATGACGCCTTGTCAGAGTCTTTAACAGTATCCTTAACTACAGTAGCGCATCTTCCCGACATTTCTGATTTCCTCATTATTGCGAGTACATCGTCGAGAGGTGCATCGCCATTAACCCAAAGGCGATCTTGAATAGGAGAATTGTCGTTGTGCATCACCAGCTGATCTCGAATAAGTTCGTCATGTAAGTCTCCAAATTTGCAATCAATAGCAAGTTTTTTAAGGTCATCTACCAATTCATCCTTTTTTTGTTTTCTTTGGAAGAATTTGTGTCTCACAACACCTATACACACTTTAGGTGCGAAATATCTATCCATATCAGCAATGGCATTGTCAAATTCACTTGAATCAGCGTCAGCTAACTTTTGCATACGTGAATATGTTTTTAATCCTTTAGGACCCAGTGAATGTAGAAGTATTCTTTTCTTTTGCTCCGGTTTCATTTTAGCATTTTCATCAATAGCAGAGATGTAATTATTAAAATACTCTTTCCACTCTACCCACTTCATGTCTGGTTGTGATCCAGTAGCCCAAAAGGGTTGTGGGGGGCTAATAACAAAGCTTTGTTGAGCCATTACTGCCACAGAACTTCCTTCACTTTGGGGTTGATCCCCAGAATCCATATATATAAAAACAAGAAAAAGGGTTTGTGCAGTAATCTCGTTTAAAAACACAACACTAGGTTGATTAATAAGAAACAAGTGCCCCGACAGTCTCACCTGTTTACCTTTAACCTCCTTTCGAAATAATGTTGTCCAACTGTTGTGAGCCAAAGGTAGATCAACGCTGGTTCGGTAACGCTGGTTTAAATAAAGTGCGTTGTTTTTTTTTTTTTTTTTTAAAGAAGTTCCTTCGGTGACAGCGTCTCGGTGACAGATTTTCCGATATTTCTTCGACCAACTAAAAATGGCCGCCACGCAGGGTTACGCAACGTGACCTTAGCGCGAGTACGTCATCACGCGATTGGACTGAGAGCGTGTATCAGACGTAAGGCTGTGGTCGCGCGTATAGAGATCGCGCTTGGAACTCGGCATCAGATTGAAAAAAATGCCGGCCTGCGCAACCAACTGGCGTTTGGAAAACAGTGAGTCACAGTTACAAAAAGTTGTAAATATACGAACCAGCTAGTATCGTTGATTGTAGATGGTCGTTGAATGTAGAAGGCTCAATACTTAGTAAGGCTGAAAAGCGATTTCCTTCTTCTTTGTTAGACGAGGAATGAAGAGTAGGAAGAGAAAAAAAAAAAAAATAATGAAATCCAAGGTATGATGCAGGGTGTCGATCCCGATCGTCGCCAATTGTAAAGTAGAGATGGAGGCGAATTGTATCTCAAAAGGTTTATTTGAGAGGAACGGTAAAACAGGTGGAGCCAGGAAGCACAGCTAAACGGCAGCACAGGGAGGCTTCAACTGGCCTCACATAGAACACGAATGTAAGAACATTAATTAACATTCTGCATGGTGGCACGCTCTAACGCGAGCCTTAAAGCAATATACAAGGAATAAGGAAAAGCACAACATAACACACGCACAGAAGGAAGAGACCGCCGCCGCCTGCAACGAGCCCTCGCCTGGAGACGAGTACCGGTGAGTGGGGGCCTTTGCTGAGCTGCGAGGGCGGGGGGCATGTGTGGGGCGGCGGGGGGCTCTGTATGTGTGTGAGCGTGCATGTGTGTAAGTGTCTTGGAGTCTGTGTGTATGCGTGTGTGGTTTAAAAGAGCCCGATGACTGGGGGGGGAGGGGGAGTGTGTGTGTGTGTGTGTGTGAGCGAGGGAGTGTCTGTCAGTGTGTATGCGCACGCATGTGTGTATGTGTGGGGATGTGCACGGCATTGCTGCGAATGTGGACGGAGCCGGCGTGCACGAGGTCAAATCCACAGGAAAAAGCATGTGGCACCCTCTTGTCCTAATCCCCCCGAAGTTGATAACTATAGTTGTCGAACTGGACTGGAGCATCCTACGGATGCTTACTCCAGCTCGACCTAAAAAGGAAGAGGTGGGTCGAGGCAGCCGCTCGCACCGCAGCTGACCGACGCAGCTGTTCCTTCGAGGCGAGTTGCCTTCTCTGCCGACAGGCCCATCACCGTATTGGTCGCACGCCAGGCCCAGCTGCTCTCCTCACACCGCGGGTCACCGCAAAAATGGAGGGCAACTTCCACGCTCGTCCACCGATGCAGCGGCGAAGCACTTTAGGGAGATCCACGTTCCACCGGACGTCCAAGTGTTCTAACGTCGCCCTTATAACCTGCAAAATAAACAGAAAATTAAAGGTCCCACAGCGGGGCGAGGAGCGAGCCTGGGGAGCACGGGCACAAAGAGCGAAGCACTTTAGGGAGATCCACGATCCGCCGGACGTCCAAGGGTTCTAATGCCGCCCTTATAACCTGCAAAATAAACAGAAAATTAAAGGTCCCACAGCGGGGCGAGGAGCGAGCCTGGGGAGCGCGGGCACAAAGAGGCAGCTTCCCGCGCTCCCCAGGCTCTTAAACCCCCCCCTAAGCCACGTTCCCGCCTCCTCGACCCGGAAGCTCAAAACCCTCCAGGTCAACTGGGGGGACGCGCAGCCAACCAGCACTGGTGGAAGGGGGGGGGGGCGGGCCCAGCCATGTGTGCGTGGGGGCAGCTGTTCCTTCGAGGCGAGTTGCCTTCTCCGCCGACAGGCCCATCACCGTATTGGTCGCACGCCAGGCCCAGCTGCTCTCCTCACACCGCGGGTCACCGCAAAAATGGAGGGCAACTTCCACGCTCGTCCACCGATGCAGCGGCGAAGCACTTTAGGGAGATCCACGTTCCACCGGACGTCCAAGTGTTCTAACGTCACCCTTACAACCTGCAAAATAAACAGAAAATTAAAGGTCCCACAGCGGGGCGAGGAGCGAGCCTGGGGAGCGCGGGCACAAAGAGCGAAGCACTTTAGGGAGATCCACGATCCGCCGGACGTCCAAGGGTTCTAACGCCGCCCTTATAACCTGCAAAATAAACAGAAAATTAAAGGTCCCACAGCGGGGCGAGGAGCGAGCCTGGGGAGCGCGGGCACAAAGAGGCAGCTTCCCGCGCTCCCCAGGCTCTTAAACCCCCCCCTAAGCCGCGATCCCGCCTCCTCGACCCGGAAGCTCAAAACCCTCCAGGTCAACTGGGGGGACGCGCAGCCAACCAGCACTGGTGGAAGGGGGGGGGGGGGCGGGCCCAGCCATGTGTGCGTGGGGGCCGAGTGGCCCCCCCTTTTCTTTCTGGTGCATATCTCCTGCCTTTTTCTCATTAAATTGGCTCCCAATCGAACAAAGCAAGGAATACCTTCAAGCTACTCTGCATCACCTACAGGGCAGATCATGAGGGCACACCAAACTATCCCTCTAGCAGATTTTGAATCTCAGAAAAACAACAGCAATTAAGAAGCTCAGTTGACTTATTGCTCAAGATCCCAGCTGTGAAAAAATTCAAAACATTGAAGCAATCCTTCACCAGAAGTTTTGCTACATTATGAATCTGCTCACCCATTGGATATCCAGGTAATACAGTCATACCATCTATTTGAAAAGGAACTGAAAATAATGTTTGTGGTGTCCTACTTTAATGTATTCATGAGATGAAAGTTCCAAGTTCCATAGAACTTGGAATGTATTTGGTTCTGTCTCTCATCTGGCAGTTAATGACCAGCTGGTGATTAATGAGGGTTTTTTAATAAACCTCAGCTGTGAATCTACTGCGTGTGTCCTGATTATTTGAAGATCTTTCACTGGTGATGAGTGAGGGACATGTTATTCTAGCAACACCTCAACATCAGGTCATATATACAGGAAATGTACAAGCGCTTTTGTGAAATGGTGACTGTTGTAAGGAACCTACATTAAAGAAGTGAGCCAAGGTTTTGCACTTCCTTCTCAGGGAATGCGGGTGGATTAGACCCGCAAGGTACAGTAAAATACCATTTTTCTTGTGTCGTGTGCACGGCAGTTGTCAGAACAGCACGTTCATGCTGCGAGCACTCTGTTAAAGTCAGCGCTGTGTGAGGGTTCAGCATACAATTCAGGGTATGACTGTTTGCCGCAAGGATAAAGTAATTACAAGAGGCATTGGGAGGGAAGAAGGGGGGCAAGCACACCGACTACCATTTTGTGTGTGTAAAAGGCCGCTTTATTGAAACAGGTGCACATCACATTTATTAAACTGGCAAACTGCCTTACAAAACTGAAACCTCTCTAAACATCGAGTTACCTGACCCCTTTTTGTTTTACTCCCCCCACCCCTACGATCCCCACATGATAAAATCCCCCACCCTGCAATATACAAACATATAACTCAATTACATCATACTATCCAGTTTTATCCCCTACCTCCTAACTCCAAAACCTCCCAAGACCTACAGACCTATTTGCCTTCTTGCAACTGTAACTAACTACCCTCTAATGTCAACTCCCAAACTGGTTACGCTTTCCCCGCTCCCGTTTCCCAACTCCCCAAACTTCACGAGAAAGTACCGAAATCCAGCCAAACTTGGCCAACATCAAAAACAACTCCGCCAGCACCTGTTCCAAGCGACAACTTACATATAAACATCCCCTGTGCACCTGTCCCAACCCAGCCACCTGACACAAAAACCCTTCCTGTCCTTACCTTCTCAGCACAACCAAAATCCCAGACCCAAAAACCTAGGGAGGGTGGGCGGGGACAAAAAGCTCCTGACTAAACACGTTCCCAGCCACCAGGTCTCAGTATCTAAAATGGTGGCTGGGAACACTCGGGAACGCTATTTATGCTTTGGACTTTGGGCTCCTTTTGGGCGGCTTTTGGGCTATCTTTCCAGCCCAACGCGGCAAAATGGCCGCTCGCTTGTTCTCCCCCTTCCCCCTCCCAAATCTGCCCGGGGGGCAGACCTCGCGGCTCGGCTGCCCCCCAAATCCCCCTTGGGAGGGAAGAAGGGGGGCAAGCACACCGACTACCATTTTGTGTGTGTAAAAGGCTGCTTTATTGAAACAGGTGCACATCACATTTATTAAACTGGCAAACTGCCTTACAAAACTGAAACCTCTCTAAACATCAAGTTACCTGACCCCTTTTTGTTTTACTCCCCCCACCCCTACGATCCCCACATGATAAAATCCCCCACCCTGCAATATACAAACATATAACTCAATTACATCATACTATCCAGTTTTATCCCCTACCTCCTAACTCCAAAACCTCCCAAGACCTACAGACCTATTTGCCTTCTTGCAACTGTAACTAACTACCCTCTAATGTCAACTCCCAAACTGGTTACGCTTTCCCCGCTCCCGTTTCCCAACTCCCCAAACTTCACGAGAAAGTACCGAAATCCAGCCAAACTTGGCCAACATCAAAAACAACTCCGCCACCCAGGGAAAGGCGGAGGTTAGGTGCTTACACCGCCTCCCCCTTTTCCTGCCCCCCCACCCCCCTTTTTTGATGCAAACATTGAGACGCCAACCGCCTGCCCCCCACTCACAGCGCACCCCCCAATAACGGGCCTCCCTGACCCATGCAACCTGAAACCATTCAGGATGGAGACTCAGCTTACCACCAAGTAAGCTATCCCGGCTTGCCACTTGGCCTTCTTTACAAACGAAAGCTCCGCCATCCAAATCAACACGTCTCGGGCTAAGAAACCCTTCCTGACCTTCACGAGCAACCATTGTCGATAACTATACCCCCTCCACTTCCCTTGCGCATCCAAAAGAAATTCACTGCGCACATAACGCCGATACCACTGCGGATCACCGACGCGTAATGTCCCCCCGGCCGCACCACCGTCCATACGCTTCCGACGCCCCACAACTCCGAAGCCGGAACGTGCCCTGCCACTGCCATCCTCCCCCCGCCCTTACCTAATGCTTCCACCCCGCAAACCTCCCCGACACGTACCACCCTGCCCGCAAAAAACACGGTGTCCCCCCAGCACATGCATTTCCGACACTACCCCCATGTGCTATGCCACTAGAAACTCTAGCAGCCCTGATATCCGCTGCAGCTTGTCTGCCGGCAACCCGGCCTCCAGCAAAACCCGCGTCCAACCAACCCAAACATTGACCGCGCCATGCCGGCCCCACTGTCTTCGAATTTCCAACACTGGCACTTTATGCCATGCCTCATCACCTCGAGCCGCCTCAACCCCTGCCGCTGCTTGCCTGCAGGAAACCGTGATTCCAGTAAACACCAATACCAGCTCAATACCCAGAAGTGACAGCGCCGTGCCTGGCCCCACTGTCTTTTGACGTTCCAACATTGGCACCTTCGTACCTTGCCTCCATCCCCTCGACACGCCTCAACATCCGCCGCCGCCTGTCTGCCAGCAACCGCGTCTCCAGCAACACAAGTCACGCTCCATACCCAACTTTGACCGTGCCATGCCGTCCCCCTGTCTTTTTACTTTCCATACTGGCACTTTGTGCCTTGCCTCCATCACCTCTAGTAAGCACCGAGAACAGCTCAAACCAAAATTGACAGCGCCGTGCCTGGCCCCACTTGTCATTTGAAATTCCACACTGGCACCGTGTTCCATGCTCCCCTCACCCCTGGCAGCCTCCACCTCCGCCGCTGCTTGTCCGCCGGCAAACGTGTGTCCAGCAACACCGAGCCCAGCTCCTTCCCAAAATTGACAGCGCCGTGCCTGGCCCCACTTGTCTTTCTGAATTTCCCCACACTGCCACTTTGCGGTTTGGCTCCATCACCTCGAGCCGCCTCAACATCCGTCGCTGCTCGCTTGCCGGCAACCGTGCCTCCAGCAACAACGAGACCAGCTCCTTACACAAAGGTGACAGCGCCGTGCGTGGCCCCACTGCCTTATCCGGCGCCCATGTCACCCCAAGGACCTCCGTGATCTCCTGAAACGTCTGTTCCTAAAAAGGAACCAAAGTCCGACACCGCAACCACCTGAAATTTACCCCGCCTCCTACCGCTGTGTAATCATGCACCACTCCGTATCCCTTACCTCCCGCCTCTCTTTGAGCAGAACTAAAATTGAACACATGCCTCAACAGTACCTATATTCTATCGTGTTATGAGACCTTAGCGCCCCCATGAAGGAATCCCACTGCACTTACATCCCCTGTACTTTGCCCGTGCAACCTCGCAAGGAAACCTAACGTGACAAACTAAAATAATGACCGAGTTCCGTGCATAGCACTGTACAACCCAACAAAAACCCCCAGCCACGGTAGAAAACTTACAGACCCATGGTTGCCTAAATCAGTCTTCCTCTCAAGAAACTCGCTTCAACAGTCGAGTGCTTCGCTGGTGCGGTGCAGCTACGCTATGGTCGCTCCTGTGATTACGCGACCCAACTGCACGGCAAACGTGCCGGCCATAATGGTATGGAGTCCCATGTCTGCCTTCCCTCTAACACCACGGGCACGTGCTAATAGCCCCCAATATCCCCAACTTCTCTGCGACAAACTCTGGACCACCTTAAAGGCATAGAATTACTGTTGCCTTTTACCCCGTCTAATGCCTCTATTCCCACTCGCAATAGAGATCTCTTACTCGGCTGCATGACCCAACCTCACCCCGGCGATTAACACACACTCCTGCCCGACCTTGCGAGCCACAACCTTGGTATAACAACCTACCCACCGCTACCCACTCAGGGGTACTCCTGATCCCCAAAAAGTCCCTTTTTCTGTCCCTTAAATGCCGCTTGTCGAAAAAGGAACACTTAACCATAACGCCGCGTCCTCCATCTGTAAATCTCGCTATAGCTTATTCTCTTATATATTGGAACTAATTTGTCGTAAACGAAATATACCACAACCTCCTGTCCAATGTAAGTCAACATCCGCCCATAGCTTTGCACGACCACAGGCCTCCTCCAGTATTCCCACAACTATACAAAATATTGTCTCAGCTAACACCACCACCTCGTTCTATCTAAGAGCGCTTAGGCTTACCCTTGCTGCCCGCGTAAGGACCCCCCAATCCTTCCGGTAGACTGATTGTCGCAGGTTGCCCATCTATCTTACCCTACTGGCCGAATACGTTGAGGTTCCCAGAAAGCCTGATGTGGCAATGACGAACTCCTATGCTAGATATAGTACAAGTGTGCTAGAGCGTGTATAAGGAAAAGCACGTGACAATGAAATGAATATCCTTGGCCTCAAGGCATGTAAAGCTGGCACGCGAGCATTCCACAATTGTAGCCCCCAATGTCATCTGCATTGTAATCGTGTGTAAGGAAAAGCACATGACAATGAATTGAATATCCTTGGCCCCAAGGCATGTAACGCTTGCACGCGAGCATTCCACCATTGCAGATGTCACCTGCATTGTCTTATAAAAGAGGCGAAGCCTTCACCATGTCCCCCGCTGATTTGATTGGTAAACGCAATTTGCTGTTGCTCCATGGCTGCCGACGATCCCCAAGCCGCAGAGGGCCCTGTGGGTGTGAAGGACTGCCGAGCCCGCCTGAGGCCTTCCTACTCCCCAAGCCGCTGGGGGCCCTGTGGGTGGAGGGACTGGCGAGCCCGCCTGGGGCCTTCGTAACCAGCCGCGTCGAGACCCTCGCGCACTCCGGGCCTGCTGCAGGAAGCACAGCCCTCCCTTCTCCTTGGTGCCGCCGGGCCGCCCCATGCCATACCAAGTCTGGAGCCCCACGCCGGCCGCCCCCCTGCCAAAGAAAAGGTACTGCTGGTGTACTGGGACCCTGAACCGCGAGCCCCCCCTCACCGCCCCCCTTTTTCCCCCCCACCTCCTCGTACCCTCTCCCTATGAACTCCCCTTACCCCCGGTCCCCCAGGAGGCAGGTAAATGAAAAAGTGCTTCTGCTGCTATAAACTGAGATGGAACTGTCATTAGAGGAGCCGTCCCTCCCCCTCCCTTCAGTTACAACTCCTCCATTTTCTAACAGTGATTGATAAATACGTAGTAAAAGGCACAAACGCGGAAAAATTGCAGGCCCACCATGCGTGCTTTCATCTAGACTTTCCATTCCTGGCATAAAATATAGAAATGTCAAATATTACACGCTCCGGGAAATTATCCTCATGGTTACTTATTTTGTTGCTGTTTTATTTTTAATAGGGATGCCTGTACAATTGCCACGAAGTGACTGTAATCAATGTTTGACTGTCCCTGCGTCATTCCTGGACACGCGCCTCAGCCGGCAGTGTCTGAGAAGTACTATGCATGACGTGCATTAGCCTACAACTGCCTTGTGCATGCTCCATTTACCTACAATGTGTGGTCATTTCAATTCGATCATAAAACAATAATTGCAAAAACGTCCTTTGGATCTCATGCTCCCTTTACATACAACGTGTGGTCATTTCAATTCCATAAAAAAAAAAACAATAATTACTAAAACGTCCTTTGGATCTTACCAATACGCCGCCCTCCCCGCCGATTCCATTCCTAATGACTGCGAGGCGCCGCTGGCAGCGCGCCTCGTCCGCCCTCCCTGCATCATCTTGTTTCCCGCACTGCCTGTCCCAACCTACCTGGAAATGCGCAAACGTCCATGGCGGCGCGCAGCTGATGGCCGCCGCCGCCACGCCGCGACGGGCCCCCCGCCTCTCCCAGCCGGGTAGTGCCTCGAGGACTCGCCCCTCGCCAAGCCCCCTAAAACTAGCGAAAACCGAAGAAATAACCACAGCAATAAACTTAACAAGAGAGACAAAAAGCTCGACAAAAAGCTCCTGACTAAACACGTTCCCAGCCACCAGGTCTCAGTATCTAAAATGGTGGCTGGGAACACTCGGGAACGCTATTTATGCTTTGGACTTTGGGCTCCTTTTGGGCGGCTTTTGGGCTATCTTTCCAGCCCAACGCGGCAAAATGGCCGCTCGCTTGTTCTCCCCCCTTCCCCCTCCCAAATCTGCCCGGGGGGCAGACCTCGCGGCTCGGCTGCCCCCCAAATCCCCCTTGTTGCTCCGCGCGCGATCGGTGGGGAAGCTTCAGCACTGGGAGTACTTTCTTTGAAGCGTTGTTTGTGTGTGTGCATAGAATTGAAAGAGACGCACAGTCTCTTAAACACAGCTGTGAGGAAAATTTGAGTAAACATTATTTATATCGCTTTTCATAAGGAAGGCAAAAAGAAAATTACCTTGGTTCTTGACAAAGAGAGCAAGAATCTTCGGTGGCTTCCTGAGCTCTAGCAGACTTGTCTGTCTCAACTGGAGACAACATGTCGGACTCATGCTCAGCGAGGGAGCCAATCAGGAACATGTCTTTCCTATAAACACTTTGGAGGAGTGGCAACGGTGACACGCACACCAGGAAGTTCTTTCTCAACAACAGCTTTATTAATCTCAAAACCAGAACACAACAAGGGAAGAAATTCTTCACATGTGCGCAGGAAAGAATCTTAAAATGAGACTGTCTCAGTAATGCGCACACCAATCTGTCTCTGGACTTTAGTAGTACAAAATAATCCCTATAAAAAGTGTAAACCCTGAATAAAAACCATTTGCCTACAGTGATAGACACACCTGTGTCTTCTACGGTGTTAGCAACACCTTATTAAAAAAAAAATATATATATGTAAGTTTCTAAATAGGTGAAGTGTGGGTGATTTATATATAACAAAAACACAACGGTGGGGTAGGACCCAGGGAAATACACCACATTTCACCACTCATTAGTTGTTACCGAGTGGTAGACCATACTGTTGTTGGTACAGCGAAGAAGACCTATTAACCACCTGGTCTCCTTATGACTGTGACAAAACATACTCACACGGATGGTCTGGATAAATCCCAAATGATGAAGGGCGGATCCGAGTGGTGACTGATGGGTAATTTCCTCATCCACTTGAGATGTTATTGCACACCACGCTTCTGTTCAGTAAGTTAAAGGGTTTTGCACTGTCGGGTTGGTGTCTGTCATCTTTGAACTCTTCCCTTTTCTAGACCCTCTGATACTTTTTGTAGTTGTTCGGTGATTTATATATCACAATTTGCATAATTCATCACACTTTTTTAAATTCTTTTTTTCACTTGGTTTACAGCTTTCATTTTTGCGTCTTTGCTGCTAATCTTTAAGAAAAAGTCAGGCAGAATTTACCAGCACCCTCGTTGTTTTGGAACAGTCCAGGAGAACCACTTGTTAAAAGGAATAAGTGGAAAAAGATTTTTGCCATATATGCAAGAGTATGAGGGACTAATTTGAGTGCGGAAAGGAAGCATTCGTTGCTTTTGCCATGTCTAGGTGGTGAAGGTCAGGAAGTGTTAGAAAATGTACCTCAATTATCGGCGGAAGACCAAAAAAAATTAAATGAATATGAGATCAGTATATTACAATTAGACAGGAATTATTGGCCCAGAATGAGCACAATAATGGAAATATATAATTTTGGGTTAAGGGACCAGGGAAAGGAAGAAACAGTTAAGGATTATTTAACTGGTTTGAGAAAGTTGGCATCAAGTTGTAAGTTTAGAGCAGCTAACGAAGAAAGAATTTGAGATGAATTTGTTCTAAAGTGTAGAGAGTATAACATTTGTGAGGAATTGTGGCTTAAAGATGAACCTCCTTTAGAATAAGTCATTTCTATGGCAAAAAGGGTTGAACACATGTTAAAATGTGTAACTGAATTGAAGTGTGAGAAAAGTAAAATACAACCATCTATAGTAGAGGTGCATAAAGAAGTATTTCTTGTGAAAAATTAAAAGAGACCCCACAAAGGAAACAGTGAAGGAGGATGTTTCTTTTTTTTAAAATTAGTTTTTTACACTTACAACATATGACACGTAACATGTAATCACATCACATTTGTACATACAGGGGTGACAGCCCATGTGACTTAGCTTCTAGTTGTACAGGTCTGTCGTAGCGCCCATAAGCTGGCACGTCCCTGCAACTGTACAGTACCACATATAACGTATAACATATAACCATTGGTGCTTGGTACTAGGGGTAGCCTTCCGGCTGGCCGGAGTGATACAAAATATATATGCATGACCGGGCCCCTGCCAGCTGTCTACTCTGACAGAAAAAGAGAGAGGGGGGAAACCGAGAATCGTTTAGGGGGGTGTCCTGCTCTCGTGGTTGGAGTGGAGGTGGGCCCTTTGGTTGTTTCTGGCTAACAATTTCATGGGGGCTCGTAGGGTACTAGGAATTTGTCCAAGGATGCCCACATACCCCTATTAGGGTTTTTCCAAGGTGTGTTACGTAAGGCTGTGATGTCAGCTCCTCCAAGGTATGCCACCCTGTTGAGCCACCCTTTGAACGTGGCTTTAGAGGTGTCCTTCCACTTGGTGAGTACTATCTTGACTGCTGCCATTAGCAGGAAGTCTAGGAGATTTCTGCCATGTTGGGAGCCGATATCCGATGTTATAAATGCGGTGGTGAGAGAGGCAAACTTTTCTTTGAGTGTGCATCCTAAGGCTATATTTATGAAGGTAAATATTGTTTTCAAAATTTTTATTACCTTTATGCAATAGAAGATGAGGTGTGCCAGGTCCCCCTGTTCTCTGTCACAGTTCCAGCAGCGGTAATTTGCCCTCAGCCCTAGAGCCGCTAATCGAGCTGGGGTTCAGTAGGTCTTGTGCAGAAGCCAGAATTTTGTCTGAGCTAACACCAGGGCGATCATGTGTTTCGATGGGGACATCCAGAGGGTGTGTCTCTCCTGCTCGCTAAGTGCGGTGTCTAGGTGTGATTCCCAGAAGCTGGTTGTCTTATCGTTAAGCTTGGAGGCGATGGGGCGGAGTAGTTTGTATATGTGGGACACCTGGTGGCCCACTTTGTTCAGGTTCTCCATATGCTGGATGATTGAGGGTTTGTGTTTTGCTATTTTTGATTTGGTTAGGGCTGATCTGATTTTGAGGAAGTTGTAGAATTCTATATCTAGCAGGTTATGTCGTTTAGTTAACATGTTGAAGGTGTAAGGGTTTCCCCCTTCATCCAGCTGGGCTGGGTATGAGAGCCCGAGTTTTTTCCAAGACTCTATGGCTAGGGGTTTCCCCCCTATATTTTATCTTGGCGTTTGCCCACAGCGATTCCCAGTTAGAATTCTTAAAGCTGTGTTCTAGTTTTTGAACATCCATAAGCAGGGCGTGTCTGGTGTTTTTAAGTATAGGGCTATCAGTCGATATTGTTTAGTATGGCTTTCGCAATCTTGAGCCAGACCGGCATGCAGTCCTGGTTAGGCAGGATCCAGTACATTGCCTGTCTTGCTATAAATGCCGTCTGAAATGTTCTGAAATCTACCAGGTTTAGGCCTCCTAGTTTCTTATCTAGTTTTAGATTTTTCAGGCTTATCCTTGATTTTTTGTCTTGCCATAGGAACTTGTTTATCAATTTGTCCGTTTTACAGTGGAATTCGTCTGAGAGTGTAAGGCGGAGCATTCCCGCCAGGTAGTTGATCACCGGGGTGATCATCATCTTTATTTTGTCTATCCTCCCCCACCTTGTTATGAATTTGGGCGACCAGGTTTCCAGGAGCCTTTTTATCTTTTCGAATGTTAGTTTCTCGTTTTGGTCGAGAGTGGTTTTGAGGTTTTTGCCGAATTGGATCCCTAGATACTTGATGAACCTGGGTTGCCAGACTAATCCTGAGTTGTCAATTACTTCTAATATTTAATTTGTAGGCATTTGTTGTGGGAGATCTGGCCACAAAGCTATTTATAAAAATTGTCCTCCCTTGCGCGTGATCTGTCATTGTTGTGGTAAAAAGGGTCATTTTATAAGATTTTGCAGATCTAAGCAGAAAAGGTTTCAGAACAAAGATATAAAAGAGATAATATGTCAAGTCAATGAATCGAAATGTAATGACCATCCCATGGGAAGAGTAAGAGTTGATGGAATTGACCTTGAAATGAAATTTGATTCATGCTCTCATCTTACTACTATTTCTAGCCTTCTGCAAGTGGTTTCAAGAGAAAAACAGCTTACATAAAATGGATGTAAATCTGGGAGGATATAGTGGCCAACCTATAAGCATGTTAGGATATTTTAATGCATGCATTGAAATAGGAGAGAAGTTAAATGTGGGAAAAATGTACGTGTCAAAACAGGGTGATGGTTTACTTGGGTGGCCAGATCAACGTTTGTTCCTAATCCTAATGCTGAACCTCAGGTACAAATGCTGAACCTCAGGTACAAATTCAAGCATTTGAAAGCAAATCTTTATTTTGTGGCAGAATGCCCACAGTTATTTAAAGGAGAATTAGGTTTAAAAGGGTATAACAATTGTATCAAACTGAAAAGTGGGGCTGTCCGATCAGTAGACAAAGTAAGGAGAATTTATATTGCATCCCAGGAGAAGGTATAACAGGAGTTAGATAAGCTTCTCAAACAAGAAACCATCACCCCTGTGGAGGCCTCTGAGTGGTTGGCACCAGTTGTGGTTGCCAACAAACCAATTGGTGACATAAGATTATGTGTTGAAGTACCGGGTTTTAGAACCCAGCGGTGTCAGGGGAAATGCCCGATGCCTTCGAGTTCCCTTGTCTTGGCAAACAGAGACACGGGACGCTTCTTGATGACGTCAAAGACCAAAGTTTATTGGTTGAAACCAGGAACAGAGGTCTACGAAGCACAACACGGGTGGTTCGCTAGAGACTGCTCAAATTCAATGAGCGGAGCATGGTCTTTTATGCCAAAAATCATGCCTCAGGCAACATTCCAAATTAGCATTGGGTACAAACAAACTGACCAATGAAAAGGTGACAATTCAAAAGTAGCGTATGATGACAATCTCACTTTCCGTTGTCCAGCCCACCAGAAATGACCAAGCACATTCCAATATTCCTGTTCAGTCAGGCCGGACAGACCCATCATAAAACCCTCAACCCAAATCAGTGATTATGACGTAAAGGAAGGAACAGAAACAGATTGGAAGCAAGATAGAAAGTGGGAGCAGTGTACCATAAACTTTGGCATGTCCTACTCTTTGATCGCTATCTGACCAGCTGCTTAACAAGGAACTGGCTCAGCGAAGTCAGCCTCGGGCAAGGAGTCAGTTCGGCCAGGTCATTCAGAAGTCAGCTAAGGTGTACGTGTCCCAAGGACTCGTTCGGCCGCAGTCATCGGCCTATGGGAGGGCAACCATACAAAATGGCTGCCGCACACAAAATGGAACCCAAAGGTTCAAACGAAATCCCTAAATACGTAGTGTTTTCATTGATCGATTAACACAAAAACACTCGTACACACCGCACTCGTGATTTGCGGTCTGCTGACACCAAAATCGTCTATTTCCGACGATCTTTATTGAACAGGTTCGGAACCATCGAACCAGACCCTCAAACTACAGAACCACAGACCCTCCTTTTGCCCTTACATAGTCAACAGACCCAAACCCATGTCAATCTGAATCTGGAACTATATTCATCAGATCATCGATATGTTGCTGTAGCATCATCCTATTACTTAGTACCTCTCTCTGGACAGGTCTCCTTGCACACAAAGTAGCACAAAGGCCACAAATAGCAGGAGCACACTGCACGCAAAGGCAGAACATAAAAAGGATAGCTAAGACCATTCCAATGACCATCAAAATCTTCCAACCCCAGGTGGATATCAATCCCCATAACCATCCCATCAACGACCAATCTCCTTTGTCCAAATGGACAGAATCGGAGATCTTATGTAGCTTGGAAATGGCCTGGAAAACTGACGGAGCGTTGTCTGGAATGAAAACGCAGCAGCTCGATTGAATCAGCTTACTTACTCCACCTCGATCTGCTAGTATAACATCAAGGGCAACTCTATTTTGGAGTGTCATAAGTCTATCCGACTGGAGCTCAGCAGTCAAGTTACTAAGGGCACCAGCAGTTTCGACTATGGTGGACTCAACCACTCTCGTCAACTGGCGAATATTCCTGCTGTTAGCCATCGGTCCCCAGAACGGCAGAAAACCCTTAAAGAAATCTCCCAACTCTTGCCCTGCAGTGTCTTCTTGACTAAAGACACCTCTAGCAACTCTCGTCTTATGGTAATCTGCCGCAGCTGTAAAAGTGGGAGGCAACAGGAAAGAGACCAAACATGTGCCTGAAAAATCAGGGGGCAACCATGTATACGCTTTGTCATAACAAACAAAGTAGGTACCCTTAGCAGCTAAAATTGCTGGGGAAGACTGAGACGTAAATACATAGGTGTCAGTACAAACGCTCTTCCCTAACTGAGCTCTCGGATTCTTGCCATTACCCTGCAGACAATAGCGACCCTGCTGGGGGACTATCCAAATCGGTGGAGAACTTTTCGCTCGCTGGTTAACACTCAGACTAACTCCATATCCAGTAATATCCCAACCACTATAGGGTTGTCTTTCATCTGTCGCAATAGTTTCAACGGCATTAGTCCCTTTAACCATGTCGACTATGCCTCTTGCAACAGCACTATTCTTCGGATTGTCTTTCGGTGTACGTAAGGGATAAACACTATGGGCATAGATAAACATCGTTCTGTAAGCCCAAATTGAACCATTTAAACTAAAAGGCAAAACCAAGTACGGAATACCCTTATCAGTCGTATGGGGCATTAGACCACAGATCCAACAGTTTGTCGTGTTCATCACTAACTGGTGTTGGTGCAAAAGTTGAATAAAGGATTTGTTAGCAAATTCCAACCGTCTAACTACCTCATGTTCAGGCAAAGGATGAAAAGAATGAGAAGAAATAGTGGGTGGAGGTGTAGGTTGCACAGTGGGATTAAACGTCACTTTAAAACAGAATGTCACATAACCAATTATGAATACCATTAAACTCAATAGCAAAAACAAACACTGTATTATAAAACGTTTCTTTGTGGCCAATTTGCACATCTTATTCTTAAAGTTCATTGTCCTTGTAGGTCTCTCCAACTCGAAGAAATCCATCCTAAACTAAATATGCTGCTCGCGATGGTAGGGTGTTCTATGCTAAGGAATGCCCCTGTCAACCCAGGGCAACTGCCTTAGGCCAACCAGAACCTTCGACCTAGTGTCTCAGGCTTGCGCTCCAAAGACTTTCGGCAACAGCGACCCTACAGCTGATCCCGGATGGCGGTTCGAAAAACAAAAATGAGTAGATCCTCAGTGGAGAGTTAACCTACAAACAGAAAAATCATAACAACTTTATTTATTTTATTTGTCCATGACTCTTGGCCGCAAGTTATAGCGGCTTCTTCCAGGCAATTCTTGATCTTTAAACAGAAGTTCAGGCTCAGTAGTGTTCAATCGATTCAAAGGAGGCACAGCTTCTTGTAAAAGATCGTCACTTTCCCTCTCAGAGTTCGTACCAATCAAACAAGCATCGCTGAATGGCAAAAATCGTGGAACAATGTCTGTTTCAGAGTCTGGAAGTCCTTCCTGGACCCACTGATCGTATGGTAAGGGCAATGGTGCTCGCTTACAGTGCACGCCGTGGATCCAGTTTCTTTTGCCTTGCACTCGAACTGCAGAGCGTGTCGACAGTAACACTTGATAGGGTCCTGTCCAGCGGGGCTGATCGTTCTTGCTCCGCTGAAAATTCTTCACAAACACCCAGGTTCCAGGTTCAATAGCGTGGCCTGGATCCTCAGAAGCTTGTGGTAGGCTATCATGCACCTGTTGGTGTAAAACACGCAATTTAGTCATCAGTTTGCGCAAATAATCAAGCAACACAGGATACTCGATTTCGCTAAACTTGGTTGGTCTCTGGACACCCCAAATATTCGCTGGGCGACCAAAGACCACCTCATACGGACTCAGACCCATTCTCGGATGCACAGTCATTCTTGTGGACAAAAGCGCTAAAGGCAAAGCATCTGGCCATTGTAAACCAGTACTCGCTTGAATTTTGGCTAACTTTAGCTTTAAAGTGCCATTATAGCACTCAACTAAACCAGCTGATTGGGGGTTATTTGCAGCGTGGAATTTCTGCCAGATTCCTAGTCCCTCACACACTCTCTTCATGACTTGACCCACAAATTCACTCCCATTGTCACTCCAGATAATTCTCGGCATTCCGAACCTAGGGACAAACTCTTTTATCAACACTTTCGGTGTGGACAAGGCAGTATTGTCCTTAAGGGAATAAGCTTCTACCCATCTAGAAAAGGAGCAAACAACCACTAGCACATATTTCAAGTTGTTGCATCTCTCCATATGGATAAAATCTAGCTGCAAGGCCTCGAACGGATACGTAGGAGGAGCAAAATGACCAGCTGGTGTCGGAGTTCCTTTACCAGGATTGTACATCAAACACACCATACAATTCTTAACCAAATTCTCTGCACATTTTGGAATTCCCGCATTCTGCCAAACCGGAGCCAACAACTTGCAAATCCCTTTCACGCTAATACGTGCCATCCCATGAGCCATTGTAACAACTGGAAGCACATACGCGTCAGGCAACAACCATCTCTGATGCTCAGACAAATCAGTTCAACAACCATTCGAATCCAATCTACCCTTACATTCTCTACATTCATTCAGCTCTTTCTCTGTAGCTTCAGCTTGAATGGATTTCACACTCTCAATCGTATCTTCACACATACTCTTCTCTGGAACCCATCTCGCCGGACCCGCAACATACATTCGACTCATCACATTTCTCGCAGGTTCTTTCGCAACTTCATCCGCAAACGCATTTCCGCGTCCAACATCATCCGTAACTCTCTTATGGGCACTGCATTTCACAATCGCTACTTGCAATGGCAAGGTAAGAGATGCAAGAAGTTCATTCACCAACTGCCCATGCTGGATCTTCGTACCATGCGAAGTCAAGAATTCACGCCACAAACGTCCAAAGCTATGAGCCACACCAAATGCATACTGGCTGTCTGTATACACAGTCACTCGTTTTCCTTTCGCCAACACACATGCTCTCATTAATGCAATCAACTCCGCTGCTTGTGCTGAATTATGTGGGATACGTGCAGCTTCAACAATCGTATGCAAAGTCGTAACAGCATATGCCGCAGTCGTATCACCATTCGGCAACTTAAAGCACGAACCATCAACCCACAAAGTACCATCACACTCTGGAAAAGGAGTGTCCTTGAGATCTATTCTCCCTTTTGTTTCTTCCTCAGTTCTCAGAAAGCAATCATGTTGCTCTTCAATATCTATCTCAGCTGAAATTGGCAACAACGTGGCTGGATTCAACGTGTTGCATCTTTTAATGTGCACATGACTCACTAACAACATCAACTCGTGGCGTTGCTTATCGCCAAACTGTTGAGTCAAGACTGACAATGCACAACCATCTCTCTCGTGGACATACAATGTGAAGGGCTTACTGTAGTCGGAAGTACCCAACACAGGAGCCGAACACAACGCATTGCGTAATTCGGAAAAGCTCTTCTGACATTCATCAGTCCAAGGAATAGGATTTGGAGTATCCTTAAGAGTAAGAGCTATCAAAGGCTTCGCTAACAAAGAGAAATTAGGAATCCACTGTCTACAGTACGACGTAATACCCAAAAACGCTCGTACTTCTCTCATTTTCGCAATAGCTTGAATTCTTTTTGGGGTCAGTTTCCTTCCCTCCTTCGATAAGAGGTGATCTAAATAGGTTACTTCTTGTCGACAATATTGCAACTTGGAGAGAGAAACTTTGTGATGAAAATCAGACAAGTGGCGTAACAGTAACAAAGTGGATTCTCTACAAATTTCTTCGGTATCAGCGGCAACTAACAAATCATCAACATATTGGATAAGGGCTGCACCATCAGGTAAGACCAACAGATCAAGTTGTGTCTTCAAAGCTTGACTATAGATCGATGGACTCTCGCAATAGCCTTGAGGAGCGCGCTTAAAGCGGAAACTTCGTCCTCCTAAAGAGAATCCAAAGATGTCCCTACTTTCCATGGCAATCGGGATACTGAAGAAAGCATTCTTCAAGCCAATCACCGAAAACCACGTGGCTGTAGCCGGGATCAAAGTCAACAAAGCGGTGATATCAGGCACAACAGGAAATTGTGGAACAACAATCTTGTTCACCTCGCGAAGATCGATGACAAACATATAGACAGGAGGCTGTGAAGAATCAGTTCTCTTCAGAACAGGCAGAACGGGTGAGGTTCCGTGACGATCGTAAGTGGTGTTTTCGACTCACACGAATATGGTCGAGTCTGGTATCTATGAACCGCAAATGACGAGTTTAGTGGGTGTGCGCAGTTTCGCTGTGCTAACCTGAACCGTTCGTTTGTTTCGTGGGTTTCTATCTGTACCCACGGGTTCCATCTTAGATACGGCATCCATTTTGTCTCTTGCCCTCAAGTAGCCAGCGAACGGACGCTGTCCGCTTCGCGACCCTGGGATTCCCAAGACTCTTGCGGAAGACACGTTTCCTTTGAAAGTGTCTTTATGATGAGGGGGATGATACTGTAAGGCAGATGTCCCCGCTCGAGGCACATCTTGCCGTGCCGGTCTATTGTCTTAGCCGTGCATCTCATTAGGCACGTCCCTTTGATGCCTGCAGCTCGTGTTTTCCGATACCACCCCCTTTTACACCCTTTCCGATCTCCCCACTGTTTCTGCCTTCCTTTGCACCTGTCCTTGTTCCTTCTTCGATCTGTTTACTGCCGATTGGAATGTACTAATGGTGGGAAGGTGGGTTTTTATAGTTGGGAACCACCGAATGTTTCTGTACTTATGTTCCGGACCTTGAATACATCAAAGCGACCCCTCTTGGGGATAATGATGGGAACCAAGTTGTAAACCTTTGTGTATCATGTTAACGTATGGGAGAAAACTGTATAAAAAGGAGCGATCCACAGTAGCAAATTGAATCAGATCCCGCGAACTTACATGCTGTGTACTTCACGTGACTTCTGTGTTCCCTGCAGTAAATAAACCTCGAATCTTTGACGCCGAAGGAAGTGTCCCGTGTCTCTGTTATTTGTACGCCGGAACAGGTTACCTACGAAGGTTTCAGGTGTTGTCCCCTGGCACCGCTGGGTCTTAAATAACCCAGTCCTTCAGTTGGCGCCCAATGTGGGGCTGCATCAGTGGTACCGGTCCAAGCCCGACAATCGTGAGGAACTTCGTGTGAAATCTCCGAGGGAAGGTGCACCCCGCTTCATCGATCCTGTTGTCGAAATAAGTGGCCCGACGACTTTTCCTGCGAAGATTCCCGCCTCCTGACGGCTGCGACGGACTGCTGCCCTGACTGTAGACCTGTTTTGGAGCCTGGCGTAGACCTTGGTACAGCGAGACGATTGACGGGCCTTCCTGGTGACGCCATCGATCTTTGAGTTAAGTATTTGTGGGTCGCTCCCAGAGTCCTTGGTTGTGGCTGCTTAGTTGTTGCATGGTTCCATTGCATTTGTGGTTCTTCGTACTTGGTTCTTTGTTGTAATATTTGACGACTGCAGCCGCCAAAAACCGAGGGTTTTTGCTCTTTGCAGGGACTTGGTAAATCCCGTAACCCTTGAAGTTTGTGAAACTCGACTAATGTGCAAGATGCCTGGTCGTAGTACTTTGTTCAGCTGTTTCAGACGTTGTGGTACGGATTCCCGACTGGAGGATTCGTGTCCGATACCTCCGGTTGGAACTCCCACTTATGAGCTTTACAGCAAACACGGGTTAGGTCCGATTACCTTTAATGAATATTGGATCCGCTATACCAAAAAAGATGGTGTCCTTAGTTGGCCACCTCATGGTAGTTTCGAGACCCCGATTTTAGATAATCTTGAGGCTAAATTGTTTAAGAAAAAGTCAAGGCCGGCCATGTTTGATGCCTTTCGGTTATGGCGCAAAGAAGCCAGACAGAAAGAGATCAGACAGACAAAACGTAATCACAGAGATGGTGTGGCTACCATTGTAAAGAAAGCAGAGCAGTTTCAGCGTGATAAGGAGGAAAAGGAAAAGGAAGTTTTTGATAGGCTTCAGCGTATGACTATAGATAAATGTTATCCCGTTTTGCCAACGGAGTCGGATAAGAAGGAGGAATTAGTTGAGGATCCTTTAATGTCCTATCTTATGAAGTCACCACCTCCGTACGCACAGGGTACCGCAGCTCCTGTGGTTCCTCCTGTACCTGCTCCTGTACCTGCTCCTCAACCTGCTCCTCCGACTGTTCCTATTCCTTTGCCTACTTCTGTTCCTACTGCTCCTCCGCTTGTACTTCCTCATACTCCTGCTCCCGCTACTGCTCCTGTTCTACTTACTCCTGCTGCTTCTTCTGTTCCCGATTCTTCTCTTATTACTACTCTATCGTATACTTCTCCATCTACCCGACGTCGTACCCCTTTAGTTGCTGCTAACTTTGTTAATTCTCTTGGACCTATTCCTGAGTCCGCTGGTTCGGACGGTCCACAAAGACATAGTCAGCTTCCTGGTAATAGGGAACGTGCTGCGCTGTACAATATGACGATGGCATGGATGCTGCACCCCTACAGGAATCCTCCACATTCGGTATTGAATACGTTTAGTCAATTCAATATACCGACACAAAGATATGTTTTTGAAGAAATGTGCAAGGCTTTGCGTGACCAAATATCGGCTGATGCATCGGATGATGTATTAACTGCTTTGACCAACCTACAGCTCCAGTTTTCGAGCGGAATGATAGTGGGTACTAATGTTCGACGTGCTGTTGAGCAATTATTGGCTCTTCGCCCCTCTATGATGCCTCAAGCATTGTTCGTTGAAGATATTGAAAGATCGTTAGATGCGTCTGGTCAGTACCCCATGCGCGAAGTTCCACCAGTGTGGATGCCAGGTGATGCTGCTCAAATTCCGCCGATCCTGCCACATTTCCAGAGAGTATGGATACATCTCCCATGGAAACGATCGGAAGTTCTACAGGTGAAGCAATCTTTGCCTGACCCTCGCAAAAATCCTGCAGGGTATTATAAGGAATTGTCGCAGCTTGTAGATGCTACGATAATGAATCTTGCCGATATCGATATGCTGTTTGGCAATGTCGTACCGCAACCGGTATGGGCCAAGATTCGTCAGGAAGATCATGCAAACGAATTAGGTGGTGATTGGGCTGCTCTTACTGCGGCAGATACGCGACAAATTGGTGGGGCTAAGCCTGAACAGCTTATTACTGCTCTCCCTCAGAGAATTATTACCCTAATGAAAACGCTTATGCCAGCTATGAGGGTGAACTGGGACAAGTTGTCAGCTTGCAGACAGAAGGACAAGAGTGTCTCTGACTTCTTTACGAGATTTGAGGAGGCATTCATCGATCACAGTGGTCAGGATATGGGTACCGAGGGTGGTCAGCGGTTGTTTGTGGATAAATTTGTCTCTAATTTATTGCCCGACTTGAGCAACAAATTGAAAAATTCTGAGAGTGCGTGGGCTGTCTCTACCTCTGCTCAAATATTGGCTACGGCACAGTATTATGAGAATAGGGAGAAAGAAGAGAATGACCGCGCTGATAAAAAGACGAAAGAACTTAAAACTAAAGTGTTGTTGCAGCAGGTGTATCCTCCGCGTTCGAACCAGAATGAGTCGCAGCAACGTACTCGAACGCAGTCGCAATCTAATAGGTCGCAATTGCGAAATGACTCCTCTTCGCAGAGATCTTCGTTAGGGTACAATCAGTGTGCCTATTGTAGACAGGAGGGTCATTTAAAATTCAACTGTCCAGTCCTCAATGAGCGTAACAGTGGTAACATATCTAGAGGAGGTCGTGGTGGTGCTCAGCAGACATCACGTGGTAGGGGTCGTGGTGCTCAAAATGATCGTTCAGACAATTCGTCAAATTCCAATAATTGTTTTGATCAACGTGGATCGTCGCAAGGACGATCTGCGCAGTACAATGTAGATGACTATTACGTCGATCAGGGAACTGACGACGGTAATTACTAGGACAGCCATAGACAAGGAGAGGGAGTAGTATCAGTTCCGGTTGATCAGAGAGGGCCTTACGTCGCAGTTGCCACATCGGGCGTCGTTGAGCCTTTTCTGTTGGACACTGGTGCAGCGAAAAGTTCCATCATGCATTCGAAACTCCCTGGCGCACCTTTGTCTGGCTTAACAAATGTTTCCGTTGGATTCTCTGGCGCCCCTGTTAGCAATCCGGTTTCGTGCCCTTTGCCACTTACAATTGGGCCACGTGAGCTCGAAGCTCCGTTGATTTTGACCACTGGTTGTGGTGAAAATCTTTTGGGCCTGGATTTGCTAAAACGTTTGTATGCGACTTTGTACTGTTCTCCTGCGGGAGTGAAGCTTACTTTGGGTGAGAGAGTGATCTCTCCAATGTACTTGTCTCTCGATAAGCTTCCACCGGAATTGAGTTCTCTTCCTGCATCTTTGTGGGCAACAGGTCCCAATGACGTGGGCCTGCTTGACATCTCCCCTTATGTTGTTCACTTGAAATCTAATGTGCGACTGCCACGTATTCCCCAGTATCAAATCTCTCTTGACGGTGAACGGGCACTGTTGGCGATCATCTATGATTTGATAAAGAAAGATGTTATTGAGGAGACTCGGGGAAACGTGTGCAACAGCCCTGTACTGCCTATTTTGAAACGTACCGATCCTTCCAAACCACCTGTTTATCGTTTTGTTATCGATTTACGGGAGGTGAATAAAATTGTGATTCCTCAGTTCCCTGTTGTGCCTGACATCACGGCGCTACTGACTCTGATTCCAGCCTCAGCATCATGGTTTTCAGTGATCGATCTGAAGAATGCGTTCTTCAGTATCCCGATTGCTGAAGAAAGCAGAGACCTTTTCGGTTTCTCTCTTGGTGGTCGTAGCTTCCGGTTTAAACGTGCTCCTCAGGGTTACTGTGAGAGTCCATCGATATACAGTCAAGCCTTGAAGGGCCAGCTAGATGCATTTGTGTTGCCGGCTGGTGCAGCCTTAATCCAATACGTTGACGACTTATTGGTGGCTGCAGATACTCAGGACATTTGCAAAATTGCTACGGTGTCGTTGTTGCAACATCTCTGTGACTTACATCACAAGGTGTCACCTTCTAAACTTCAATATTGTTGTCAAGAAGTAACCTATCTAGGTCACTTATTGTCAAAGGAGGGAAGACGGTTGACCCCAGAGAGAATTGCAGCCATTGCGCGAATGTCTGTGCCAACAACCCAAAGAGATGTGCGTGCCTTTCTAGGTATCACGTCATACTGCAGACAGTGGATTCCAAATTTTTCCTTGTTAGCGAAACCATTGGTGGCCCTTACGTGCAAGGATGTTCCAACTCCTTTACCATGGACGGAAGAATGTCAGAAAAGTTTTTCTGAACTGCGTGACGCATTGTGTTCGGCTCCTGTGTTAGGTACTCCTGACTACAGCAAGCCGTTTACATTATACGTTCACGAGAGGGAAGGTTGTGCGTTGAGTGTCTTAACGCAACCCTTTGGTGGTAAGCAACGTCCATGTGCATATTTTTCCTCGACCTTGGACCCGGTAGCTAGAGCATTGCCGAGTTGTTTGAGAGCAACAGCGGCAGCTGCGGTGTCCATCCGACAATCAGCAGGATTGGTCATGGATAATATGCTTGCGGTGATGGTTCCACATGCAGTTGACACTCTCTTGAATCGTACGAAAACCCAACACTTGACGAGTGCGAGGTTGTCTGGGTACGAGTTGACGCTGTTGGCAAGTCATATTCAGATAAAACGTTGTAATGTTCTAAACCCGGCGACCTTATTGCCAATCAGTGCAGAGTCAGATGAAGTAGCAGCGCATGACTGTTACTTAAGGACTGAGGAGGAAACAAAAGGTCGAGTGGACCTTAAAAACACTCCTTTGGAAGATCCCGATGGAACTTTGTATGTGGATGGTTCATGTTTTAAATTGCCAAATGGTGATGTGACTACTGCGTATGCTGTGGTAACGTTGAATACTGTTGTGGAAGCTGCGAGATTGAATCAGAACTCTGCCCAGGCTGCAGAACTGATTGCTTTAACTAGAGCGTGTGTGTTGGCGAAAGGGAAACGAGTGAATGTGTTTACCGACAGCCAATACGCTTTTGGCGTCGCCCATAGCTTTGGACGGTTGTGGAGAGAGAGAGGTTTTATGACGTCGCATGGTACAAAGATTCAGCATGGACAGCTTGTGAATGATCTTTTGGATGCACTTACGTTGCCTAAGCAGGTAGCGATTGTTAAATGTAGTGCGCATCGTAAGGTGACGGATGATGTTGGCCGTGGTAATGCGTTTGCGGATGAGACTGCTAAGGAGACTGCCCGGAACCTTAGCACTAGAATGTATGTGACGAGTTCGGTTAGGTGGCCTACAGAGACTGGTATGTGTGAGGATACTATCCAAAGTGTGAAAGCGATTCAGAATGAGGCCACTGATACTGAAAAGACGAAGTGGAAAGAGAGTACGGGAAAGTTGGATGCGAATGGTTGTTGGGTTGATTTGTCGGAGCATAAGAGATGGATGTTGCCAGATGCGTATGTGCTGGCTGTTGTGACCATGGCACACGGGTTAGCACATATTAGTGCGAAAGGTATTTGTAAGTTGTTGTCCCCTGTGTGGAAGAATGATGGTATTACGAAATGTGCTGAAAGATTGGTTAAGAATTGTATGGTATGTATGTTGTACAATCCTGGTAAGGGAACCCCTACACCTCCTGGCCATTTTGCTCCCCCTTCATATCCCTTTGAAGTGATCCAGCTAGACTTCATCCATATGGAGAGATGCAATAACCTGAAATACGTTTTAGTTGTGGTTTGCGCATTCTCCCGATGGATTGAAGCCTACCCTCTCAAAGACAATACTGCCCTGTCTACTGCGAAAATCCTACTGAAGGAATACTTTCCTCGGTATGGAATGCCCCGGATTTTATGGTCTGATAACGGAAGTGAGTTTGTAGGGACTGTGATGAAGAGTGTGTGTAAGGGCCTTGGAATTAACCAAAAATTCCATAGCGCCAATCATCCCCAGTCAGCAGGTTTGGTTGAAGGGTATAATGGCACCCTTAAACTCAAACTAGCTAAGATTCAGGCTACGACTGGTCTTTTGTGGCCTGACGCTTTGCCTCTAGCTCTGTTGTCAACAAGGGCGACCGTACACTCCCGAGTAGGGCTCAGTCCCAATGAAATAGTGTTCGGCCGTCCTGCGAATGTTTGGGGGGTCCCTAGACCGAGTGTGTTTTCTGATCTTGACTACCCAATGTTGATTGATTATCTTCATGATCTGACTGCTAAACTGAGGTTAATTCACCAACAGGTTTACGAAGCATTGCCGACGCAGACGGAGGGTCCAGGCCACCAGCTCCAACCGGGAGACTGGGTGGTTACACGAAACTTCGCTCGCAAAAAGAATCTTGAGCCCCGTTTCACTGGCCCTTTTCAAGTCCTCCTTGCCACGAGAACTGCTGTCCGTTTGGAAGGTCGCAAGAACTGGGTGCACGCCACCCACACTAAAAAGGTACCTATACCTTTACCGGCGGACTTGTGGGTGAGGAAAGGCATTGCTTCATCTGAAACAGAGAAATTCCAGACCTTCGTACCTTTTAGCGACGCTGAACCTGCTGGAGAATCCTCAGTGCAGCAGAACGACATTGCTGAACATTTGTCATCACAAGACTCAAGATCTGAACAATCGACTGATCAACAGAACTCTGTTCCTTCATTGGATCCATTGTTTGATGAACAGACACGTCCTGGGAAAACTCAATACTTTTTGCGATCCAGCACCAAAGACTAATACATTTTCGTTTTGTCCCTCGACATCTGCATTATCCCATTTGCCACGATCAGTCTGAACCCCCGTATAATTTGTAAATATTGAGTTTCGTTCCATATATGTGTTTTTGCTTCCACAGCCAAGAGACTTTGTATATATTTGCGAATAAGATACCTTGCATCCAGGTGTACCGTAGGGCCGCGCGTGTACTTCCTTCTGGTTAGTAGGTCTTGACACTAGGTCAAAGACCGTCGGTTCCTGGGAACTCCTAGGGATTGACTACTGCTACACAGAACGAAGTGCGTCAAGAAACGTTGCGGACGGTCTTAGGGGATGGCGTTTTCAAAGCTGATGGATTTGGAAGAAGCTCAGGCGCAAAGATTTAAACTACAACAGATCACTCGTACCAAATGTTTTATGTTTCAAGTGTTCCTTCTGTTCCTGGTTCTTTCTTCGCTATTGGCGGGTGGGGTGTATTACATGATATCGTACTTCCTACCCTCTGCCATACCTACTCCTACATCTGAACCTAAACCTACCTCCACTGTGTCCCCTCATTCCTTCCATATCTTACCCGAACACGAACAGGCTAGACGTGCAGAATTCAGAAATAATTCCTTTATTCAGCTCCTTCATCAGCATCAATTGGTGGTGAATACTACAAATTGTTGGGTGTGTGGGTTAATGCCACATACCACGGATAAGGGAATTCCATATCTGGTCCTTCCTTATAGTTCCCAGGGTTCAGCTCGAGCATTTCAAACAATGTTTCGAAGTGCACTAGATTCCTACCCCAATCGAGAGCCACATCCTTCCCACTCTGGTCCTGGTTCGTACCAAAAGCCTTTGGCTATAGCGATAGATGATTTAGATAGGGATATCTATGAACCGTCGCTCATCCCAGAGGAAGAGGTACAAGCCTATAGGGTCCTGAGTAAGGTCAAGTATAGTGCGCTCCCTGATGAAAAACAGCTTAGAAGCTCGCCTCCGATATGGGTCGTACCCCACCTTGGTAATTTCTGTCTACTGGGTCGTGGCCGAAGATCGAGAGCTCGTCTTGGAGAGAGTGCTTGCTCCGAGACTTATATCCTGCCGATGCTCTCTTCCCCTGTGTTTCTGGCTGCCAAGGGTACATACTTTGTCTGCCATGATCGTGCGTATACATGGTTGCCCTCCGACTTTGTGGGCTCATGTTATATCGCAAATCTGTTGCCTCCGACGTTCACTGTTGATGCAGACTATCACAAGACTAGATTTGTGAGAGGCGTGATTAGCGAAGAGGACACTGCCGGTCAAAAGGCAGGAGACTTTTTCAAGGGTTTCCTCCCGTTTTGGGGGCCTATGGGCAATAGTAGGAACCTGAGACAGTGGTGGAATCGACAGCTAATATCACTGCCAGTGCCCTTGGTAATATCACCACAGAGCTTCGGGCGGATAGGCTTATGACGTTACAAAACCGTATGGTTTTAGACGTGGTCTTAGCAGATCGAGGTGGAGTATGTAAGGTGATCCATTCGAGCTGCTGTATTTTCATTCCAGATAACGCTCCGACTGTCTATCAAGCCATCTCAAAGTTGCATAAAATCTCTGAGTCCATACACGTGGGCGTAGGGGATTGGACGCTACTTGGGTGGTTTTGGGGCCTGATGTCGACTTGGGGTTGGAAGATTCTGATGATCATCTGAGTTGTTGTAGCGTTTCTGTTCACGTGTTGCCTTTGTGTGCAGTGTGGTCCTGCCTTATGTGGCCTCTGTGCTACAACGTGTATAAGACAGCCGCCTGTTACCAAAGGAGCTCGGTTGGACAGAGTTATGTTGCAGCAACATCTAGATGGTCTGATGAATATCGAGTATGATTCTGATTAGTGCTTGCCTACATGAGGGCAAAAAGGAGCGTCTGAGGTTCCGGTGACGATCGTAAGTGGTGTTTTCGACTAGCACGAATATGGTCGAGTCTGGTATCTATGAACCGCAAATGACGAGTTTAGTGGGTGTGCGCAGTTTCGCTGTGCTAACCTGAACCGTTCGTTTGTTTCGTGGGTTTCTATCTGTACCCACGGGTTCCATCTTAGATACGGCATCCATTTTGTCTCTTGCCCTCAAGTAGCCAGCGAACGGACGCTGTCCGCTTCGCGACCCTGGGATTCCCAAGACTCTTGCGGAAGACACGTTTCCTTTGAAAGTGTCTTTATGATGAGGGGGATGATACTGTAAGGCAGATGTCCCCGCTCGAGGCACATCTTGCCGTGCCGGTCTATTGTCTTAGCCGTGCATCTCATTAGGCACGTCCCTTTGATGCCTGCAGCTCGTGTTTTCCGATACCACCCCCTTTTACACCCTTTCCGATCTCCCCACTGTTTCTGCCTTCCTTTGCCCCTGTCCTTGTTCCTTCTTCGATCTGTTTACTGCCGATTGGAATGTACTAATGGTGGGAAGGTGGGTTTTTACAGTTGGGAACCACCAAATGTTTCTGTACTTATGATCCGGACCTTGAATACATCAAAGCGACCCCTCTTGGGGATAATGATGGGAACCAAGTTGTAAACCTTTGTGTATCATGTTAACGTATGGGAGAAAACTGTATAAAAAGGAGCGATCCACAGTAGCAAATTGAATCAGATCCCGCGAACTTACATGCTGTGTACTTCACGTGACTTCTGTGTTCCCTGCAGTAAATAAACCTCAAATCTTTGACGCCGAAGGAAGTGTCCCGTGCCTCTGTTATTTGTACGCCGGAACAGGTTACCCACAAAGGTTTCAGGTGTTGTCCCCTGGCACCGCTGGGTCTTAAATAACCCAGTCCTTCACGGGACTATTGCACACATTACCTCTCGTTTCCTCAATAACACCCTTTTCGATTAGATCGTAAATGATCGCTAAAAGTGCACGCTCACCATCACTCGAGATTCTGTACTGTGGAATGCGCGGTAACCTAGCATTCGCCTTCCAAGTCACAACATATGGAGGAATCTCCAAAAGACCCACATCATTCGGACCAGTAGCCCACAATGACTCAGGTAAAGAGGACAATTCAGATGGAAGTCTGTCTTTTGACATATACATCGGAGAGATCACTCTCTCACCCAAAGTAAGATGTACTCCTGACGGAGAACAATACAGCGTCGCATACAATCTCTTCAATAAATCCAATCCCAACAAATTCTCATTACAACCGGTAGTCAAACGAAGGGGTGCTTTGAACTTACGGGGTCCAACAGAAAGAGACAATGGAGCAGAAATCGGATATGTAACGGGGGCGCCAGAAAAACCTACAGACAAAGGTGCGCCAGGGAGTTTAGAGTGAATAATAGAACTCTTTGTAGCACCAGTGTCTAGCAGAAAAGGTTCTGACACACCTGATGCAATCACTTCTACATAAGGTCCACTCTGATCTACTGGAACTGAAACAACTCCCTCTCTTTGTCCATGACTGTCCTAACAATCATTACCATTTGCTTCGTCACCTTCAACATAGTAATCATCTACATAGTACTGTGCTGTCCTACCAGACGAGCCTTGCTGTTGATCAAAACTATTCATCGAATTCTGTGGAGGCAAAGAACGCATATTCTGTCCTCGACCTCTACCTCTAGGCGCTTGTTGAGCACCTCGACCTCTTACACCAGAAGCACCACTCATTCGCTGCAACAAAACCGGACAACTATTCTTGAAATGACCCTCTTCTTTGCAATACGCACACTGATTAGGCCCATACGGAAAACGCTGTTGAGAAGGCTCGTTCCTTTGCGAGTTTCTCGAATATTGCTGAGGTTGCTGATAATCGCGCTGACTATTAGTACGGGGTGGATAAGCTTGCTGTAGAAGAACTTTAGTCTTCAATTCCTTAATCTTCTTATCCGCTTTCTCTAACTCATCTTTGCGCCTATTTTCATAGTACTGGGCCGTAGCTAAAATCTGCGCTGACGTGGAAACTGCCCAAGCACTCTCGGAATCCTTCAACTTAGTGCACAACTCAGGAAGCAGATTATGCACAAATTTTTCGACGAACAATCTCTGGCCACCTTCAGTAGCCATATCCTGACCACTATGATCTACAAAGGTCTCTTCAAACCGCGTGAAAAAGTCAGACACCGTCTCATCTTTCTGCTGCTTACATGCAGACAACTTGTCCCAATTAACACGTTCTTCAGGCATCAAAGTCTTCATGAAGTTAATTATCCTACCAGGAAGTTGAGCAATAAGATCTTCAGGCTTAGCACCTCCAACTTGTCTATCATTCACAGCAACAATATTAACCCAGGTATCACCCAATTTGTTATCATGATCCGTATGTCGAATCACATTCCAGATAGGCTGTGGAACAACGTTCCCAAACAACATGTCTATGTCCGCTAAATTCATGATGCACGAACCCACAGTTTGCGTGAGCTCTTTATAATATCCCGCTGGATTTTTGCGCGGATCAGGTAAAGACTGCTTAATCGCCAAAACGTCAACACGCTTCCAGGGAACATGTACCCATACTCGCTGGAAGTGCGCAACAACAGGTGGATGAGCATTTGCATCAGCAGGTCTCCAAACTGGAGGAACCTCACGCATCGGATATTGACGCGCTTTTCTCCTAACTGACGAATCAGGTTCAAACAATCTCTCAGAAGGAGCAGTATTACAGAACGACAACAGTGTCGCAACTGCTTTCTCAATGTCGTGGAGACTCACAATGGTCCCTTTCGCAAACTCAGAACGCACTCGGTACAACTCTTCAGGAGCTTCACCTACTTCGTCAATCCATTGTTCATGGAGGAACACACACATCATCTCAAAGACGTACCGTTGCTTAGGTGCTTTCCATTGCCGGAAGACATCCATAATACCCTCAAGATCATACTGAGAAGTGTACGTAACCCATCTACGTGCCATGTGTTCCAAAACTGTATGCTTATCTGTATCAGGCAACTGACTACGTGATTGTCTATGCTCACTTACTGGAGACATACTCAATTGTCCCAACAAAGGAGAAAAGAAACCAGAAACAGCAGCAGTCATTCGCTGTCTAGTAGAAGGAGAAGATGAAAGAATAATAGAAGAATCCAAAGTCGGAACAGAAGGAGCATTATAGATAGGCGTAGGAGTAGCAGACAAAGGAGAAGGCAAAGTTGGCGGCCCCTGAGGAGGCTGCGCCAAAGGAACAGTAGCCAACGGAAGAGGAGCTGGCTGTGGAGGAATCGCAGGCGGCACAACAACTGGATGTTGCACAACTACAACTGGTGGCGGTGGTGCCGTAGCACTCTGTGCATAAGGGGGTGGCGAACTCAATAGATGCGACATTAAAGGATCTTTCGCAAGATCTTTCTTCTCTTCCTGCTCTTTAGGCGGCAAAACTGGGTAGCATCTATCTACCGCTAACTTCTTAACCCTAAGCATCTGTTCGCTCTCTTGCTCTTCCTCATTATCCCTATATGCAATAGCAGCTTGTACCATTGACACACCTCGTTCTCTTTTATTCTTCTTCGCTAATTTAATTTCTTTCTGTTTGGCTTCTTTGCACCATATGCGGAAAGAGTCAAACATTGCCGGCCGGGCTTTCTTCTTGAACAATTTCACTTCGAGATTGTCTAAAATATCAGCTTCAAAACTACCATAACGGGGCCACTGTAGGACACCGTCTTTCCTCGTATACTTCACCCAGATCTCATTGTAGCTAATGGGGCCCACACCATGCTTCACGTATAATTCATATGTAGGAGTTCCAATTTGAGGAACTGGACACGAATCCTCTAACCGGGAATCCCTAGAACAACCACAACAAAATATCTTTCCAAGTCTGCTAAGACCAGGCATCTTGCTCACTAGTCTATCTTCAAACTACAAGGGAAATCTCAAAACGATAATCTCGCGAATACACAAGTCCCTTGGCTTTGGGGCCTGCAGGTACCAAATCAAAGCGATCCACTAAAGGGATACCAAAACACACTAAGGACTAGGAGACGCTCCACTCATACTTAACTGAAATGTCGATGGCGTCACCAGAAGACCCGTTAATCGTCTCGCTCTACAAACGTCTAAGGCTCCAAGACAAGGTGACAGTCAGGGCAGAAGTCCTTCGTAGCCGTCGGAAAGTGGGGAACTTCGCAGCAAAGACTTTCGGACCACGACGACATACAGGGGTCAATGAAGTGGTTGGCCTTCCTCCAGAATTTTCACATGAAGCTCCTCACGATCTTCGGGCTTGGACCAGTACCGCTGAAGTCGCCCCATGTTGGGCGCCAACTGAAGGACCGGGTTTTAGAACCCACCAGCGTCAGGGAAAACGCCCGATGCCTTCGAGTTCCCTTGTCTTGGCAAACAGAGACACGGGACGCTTCTTGATGACGTCAAAGACCAAAGTTTATTGGTTGCAACCAGGAACAGAGGTCTACGAAGCACAACACAGGTGGTTCGCTAGAGACTGCACAAATTCAATGAGCGGAGCATGGTCTTTTATGCCAAAAATCATGCCTCGGGCAACATTCCAAATTAGCATTGGGTACATACAAACTGACCAATGAAAATGTGACAATTCAAAAGTAGCGTGTGACGACAATCTCACTTTCCGTTGTCCAGCCCACCAGAAATGACCAAGCACATTCCAATATTCCTGTTCAGTCAGGCCAGACAAACCCATCATAAAACCCTCAACCCAAATCAGTGATTATGTCGTAAAGGAAGGAGCAGAAACAGATCGGAAGCAAGATAGAAAGTGGGAGCAGTGTACCATAAACTTCGGCATGTCCTACTCTTTGATCTCTATCTGACCAGCTGCTTAACAAGGAACTGGCTCAGCGAAGTCAGCCTCGGGCAAGGAGTCAGTTCGGCCAGGTCATTCAGAAGTCAGCTAAGGTGTACGTGTCCCAAGGACTCGTTCGGCCGCAGTCATCGGCCTATGTGAGGGCAACCATACAAAATGGCTGCTGCACACAAAATGGAACCCAAAGGTTCAAACCAAATCCCTAAATACGTAGTGTTCTCATTGATTGATTAACACAAAAACACTCGTACACACCGCACTCGTGATTTGCGGTCTGCTGACACCAAAATCGTCTATTTCTGACGATCTTTATTGAACGGGTTCGGAACCATCGAACCAGACCCTCAAACTACGGAACCACAGTGTGGACCTCAAGTCACCAAACAAGGAGGTTGTAGTAGATGAGTTTCCACTGCCTTATATAGACGAAATCACGTCTACGTTAAGTGGTGCTAAATTCTTCACGACTCTCGATCTTACTCAGGCATATCACCACATTGAGCTAACTCAGAACTCACAAGACTTGACGGCATTCATCTTTCCCATGGGTGCGTTCAAGTATAAAAGAATGCGGTTTGGTTTAGTGAGTGCCGCCTCAGTTTTTCAGAGGGTAATGTCTACTATCTTAAAAGGTGTTAAAGGGGTCAAATGCTACCAAGATGACCTATTAATATTTGGTTTGGCTCAACAGGAACTTGATAGCAGAGTGAGAGTAGTTTGGGAGAAACTTGAAAAAGCTGGTCTCACTTTGGAATTAGAGAAATGCATGTTTTCAGTTCAGGAGGTGAACTATTTGGGTCATCGCATCACGGCCATGGTTGTTGTTCCAAAGAAGGACTTGGTGGATCCATTCTCAAATTAGCATCTCCAAAAACAAAAGAGGAAGTTGTATCGTTCTTAGGAATGGTTGAATTTTATGGCAAGTTCATAAATAATTTGGCAAGCAAGTCCAATAATATGAGACAGTTTCTCTGTAAAAATAAAGAGTTTGTGTGGTCTCAAAAATGTCAAAATTAGTTCTTAGATTTGAAAGAGAATTTGAAAGATGCTCCTAAATTACAGGCTTTTATTCTAGGTATGGAAACTACTGTTGTGACAGATGCTAGCTCTAAAGATTTAGGAGCAATTTTAAAGCAAACCAGACATGGTAAGGAGCAACTCATTGCTTGTGCATCAAGACGTTTACGTGGTGCAGAGTTAAACTACTCTGTAATTGAAAGAGAAGCGTTGGCCATTTACTGGGCACTTGATAAGTTTCACAATTTTATTTGGGCAACTCATTTCAAAGTATGTTCAGATCGCAAACCTCTGAAAGAATTTTTTTCAAAGTAGGGTCTCAATTTTATTTCCTCTAGGATAAGGCATTGGGTGATTGGCTTACAGGATGTTAACTTTGTTGTTGAGCATTTGCCAGGTGTTGATAATGGAAGGGCAGATTGTCTGTCCCCTTTGGTTTGTGATGTGGAAGATGAACAGAAAATGGAAGATATCCTGGAGGATGAAGTCAGTGTTTGTAAAATAACTTCTGGCATTATAAATGAAGAGGAATGGAAAGAAGAAGTACAGAGAGAACTTGACGTATGATTTCTGATGAATTGTCTGTTGATAAAGGTACCCTGTTAAGAGGTACAAAGTTAGTCTCTCCTTTGTGGTTAACGAAGAAATTAATTGAGAAAGCTCATCAGGGACACTTGGGCTTTGTGAAAACTGAAAAAAAGGTTGAGAGCAAGTTTCTGGTGGCATTCAATGGATTTGGAGATTCGAGCGAGAAGTCAGAGAGTGTATGCATGCAATGTAAAGTCAATGATAAAACTCTTACCCCTCGGACTTTACCTATGTTTTGTCGAAGGTTACCTAATAGTCCCTGGGAAGATATCGCCATAGATATTGTCGGGCCACTTAGTGGTGAGCATGTTACACCTTATTTGATAGGTTTGATTGATCTTTACTCTAGATGGGTGGAGAGCTCCTTTGTGTCAGATGTGACTTCTACATGTGTAATTTCCTTTTTGTAAGATGTATTCAGAAGAGAAGTTTTTCCTAAAACCCTTTTGTCAGATAATGGCCCACAAGTTTGTTCCAAGCAAATGGAAGATTTCTTGGAGACATGTGGTATTCAACACAAAAAAAGTGCTCAATTTTTCATCCCAAAGCCAATGGTGCTGTTAAAAGATTTAATAGGGTGATAAAAGAGAATATTCAACTGTCTAGAGTGAATTCCTTAAATTGGAAGGAAGAATTACAAAAATATATCTTGGCTCATCGTTTCACGCCTCACACCTCTACTTGGAAGTCTCCTTTTGAGTTGTTCAAAGGTAGGATACCCAACACCAAGTTGTATCCAGGTTGGATGACTTGGAGTTAAGGTTTAAAGGATAACAGAGTGGGTGTTTGGAGACAAAGAGAAGAAAGATTACAACAAAAAAATAATAATATTTATTATGAAAGAAAAAGGGTTACGCAGATTGCTGCGAGAGGAGGTGATGTAGTGTGAGTGAAGGCTCCCGTATGTGCATTGTCCTGGTCCAAATACACAAAACCCTTTCGTGTAATAAAATGTTGCAAAAATGCTGTCAAATTGGAGGATGGAAGAATTTTTAATCTGAGTCGTGTGGTTATTCTCAAGTCTTATCTGGAAATGGAAATGGATAAGAAAGATAGACTTGAAGACTCTGTTAGTTTGTCTTGTCTGGATCCTAGACAAAGTGGACGAAAATCAACCATGCCATCCTATCCGAAGGATTATATTAACTAGTAATTTTTCTCAGTTTTTCTTTAAAAATTCTTTTGTTAACTTTTCTTTGTGGATTTTAACCCTGTGTTTCCCACACTCTTCATTGTTGGAAGGGAGATGTGTGGCTTCCTCCTTTATTGCATTCATGAGATGAAAGTCCTATGTTCCATAGAACTTGGAACGTATTTGGTTCTGTGTCTCATCTGGCAGTTACTGACCAGCTGCTGATGGATGAGGTGTTTATAATAAACCTCAGCTGTGAATCTACTGCGTGTGTCCTGATTATTTGAAGATCTTTCAATGTTATTCAGAGAACACCTTTGTCTCGAGGCATCATATCTGACAACATTAGTAGAAGATGTGACAATCCCAAGTGATACCTTGATTAGAATGGGATCATGATTGAGGCAAATCTGTTTGGTAGCCTCCTCCCGCACCAAACTCTTGGATCCTTCAATCGATGATAACTCAGTGACATTGTTAATCCTTACCTACCCATTGATCCTTTACCCAATTCGTCTCTGTTATTTCCAAATTGTCTTTTGTTTTAAAGTGCTGTGACAGCTTTCTGTCTAGTTTGTACTATGTAAAATGGGAAACATCCTTTAATACGAAGCTGGACTCACGCTGTGCCTTTACAGCGCCAGCAATATAACGGATGCTTCGATACAATGCATTTGTTTAGCATGCAAGTCATTAAAACAACTTGCTTCAGAGGGGCGCATTGGTGGAGTGGTGTTGTGTCCAACACCTTCACTACTGTTGCCCAGACTGGAGTTGGATTAGTAAATGATATTAAAATAAAGTTCTGCACCCCCTAAGGCAAGTCGTTTTAATGACTTACACCCTAAAGGAATGCGTCGTAACAGCGTTTTCATTCTAATGCCGGCGTTGAAAAGGCATACGTGCTAAACCAATCTCAGTGTCACACATGACCTGAGTGGGGTTCTTGTCCCATGATTCCCCATTGATGGTGCTGCAACTGCAGAGCACAGTGCGGGAGCATCAGAACTCTTCAATGTTGGCTACACAAACCAGTGGATAATGGACACAGAATGAGGACATGTTGGTTTAAGAAAAGTGTGCAATTATCTGGGCAAAAAGGAACATTGATTACTGATACCAATTTGAGATTGTACTGTATCTTTAGTGACCTTTGAGAATTTACTGCACATTGCACTCTGTTTTACCTTCAGCTTGATTACAAACATTTACCAAATTGATATTTTAATTCTGAGTCCAATCATTATAGAGAAATTAGACTTCTGTTATTTTACTGCTTCCACAAGACCACATTGGCTACTTCTATTGTGTTAGTTTATTGAATTGTTGCTGAAACTAGTGTACAGATGTTCAAGTCGAATCATGCTTCCACTCCTTCTTCATTTGGAGGAACTTTCTATTGAGTGGAATATCTGGTATGAGATGTCTCTAGTAAATACTGATGAATTGGATTGATATGAGTGAACTCAACAGAGGAAGCTTTCTTAGCTCAAAAATTGTTAAGGAGGAGAAGGCCTTAGAAACTGGATATTACCATCTACATTAGCTAACACTGCCATTTGTCTAAATCTTAGGTTTATTTATTTTTAATTTTTTATATTTATATAGCTCACTACTACCCTAGGGTGTCTAGGTTGTGCATAGTGTTACACAACCTGAACAATGTGATCTGGATAGGCCGCCACCCTGTCCCGAACACCTACATGATTGCTACGCGGACATTGGCAGCCATTTTGTAACCTTTTATCTTGCAATGCATATTATCAGTTGGCACTGGAGGAGGGTCTAAACATTCGACAGTATCTGTGATCCGACAAAGCATGTTCCAGTACAAGCCTTTTGGTTTTGCCAGCACAGTGTTCATTTTCCAAAGTATTATTAATGAGACGTTCGGGAGCTGGGTGTGGCTGTCAACTTTCATGATGATTCAGGGAAGGGTTTTTTGCACATTATTAAAGAGGGAGTTTACTTTGATAAAAGTAAGTTCAATTGTGGCACACCATTACTAATGATTGAGTCAAGTGTAAATTACTTCATATTTAGGTAATCCTGGACGTCCATGACCTCTTATTTAAAATTAAAATAATTGATGTCCTTTTTAGGGTTCATAGAGTTCTGTGCAACATACATTTGTGAAGGGTTATTCTGCAAATCTGGAACCTTTAAGAGCATTGCTCAAGAAATATGCAAAATTGGTTTATGGGGGCAAAACAGAATGAAGCATTTGAATTGCTTAAGAAAAGTAGTAGTACTTACTCTCTGTTTAAAATCTTTCGTTATAGAGAAACAGTGCTGTGGAAGCTAGCGTTTGCGGGTTGGTGGTGGTTTTACAATAACGCAACAGACAGAGTAAATGGGTAACTGAATAAGAATCTAGATCATTGTTTCAGTCTGAGCAGAACTACTGTCATCCATTTGGGCAGCAGCACATTTTTTGCATGTTTCTCTGGGCGATGAAATTCATCATCAGGAGAGATCACAATTCGCTCCTGAACATCTTTCTCCAGGAAAATTTACAGTCCTCACCCAGGTTTGCCAGGTTAGCGCTCAAACACCAGACGTTTCAGATTGAAGTTGAGCATACTCTAGGAAAAGCAATTTGCAAGATGATTGTATCTATTGTCTTCCCCTGTCTTTGAGTTACAGTTCTAGATATTGGTCTGACTAAGTGTGTCTGGCCCAGTAAGGCTCTTATTGAAGAGGAGTGGAATCACACCATGTCGGTGGATGACGTGTTGGGGAAAGTTAAAGAGTATACCATGAACGTCTAACAACTGAGACAGGGCCTTCGGACTCAGTATTTCTACTTTAATGCCTTATTTTTTATTAGAGGTGATAGTCTTATTCAGTTTAGTGTGCCCTTTTTTTGCATCACTGTGTATGACAGCATCCCCACAAATGTATATAATGTATGCCTTGAAGTAGGGACTGGCACAATTAGTATCACATTGTAATATTCCATATGTAGAAGTTGTATAATTTGAATAGTATATATTAGGCGATTATTGTAAAAGAGGCGAACAAAGAGAATTTGCAGTGAGACTGCTGGTTGTAATCTTTTATTTCTAAGTTGACATTCAGAGGTTTACAGCCAACACGTTTCTTTCCACATCATGGCTCACAGACCTTGGGCTTCTTCAAGGCTTGCAATCACTGTTGCTTATGTTTTGAAAATCATTCATGTCCTTAAAATGTTAAAGATTTTTTAGGTCTCGCCTCTCAATGCGCATGCGCATTGAGCAGAGCGAGATTATAGCGTCTTAAACAGACTTTACCCAACTGGGCGATTTGGTGCTGTGCCCGTGCGCTATTGACCTAAAATGCGCGTGCACATCATCAAATCGCCATCTGTTCCCTCAGCCTCACTCCTCCCACACCTTTGAAGTGAAGCTTAGCTTCACTTCAGAGGCCCCTGCTGCTTCACACCCTCATCGCCGCTCTCCCCGCTCCGCCCTCTGCCCTGCCCGCCATGTCGCATTTCTCCTCCCCCCTCCCCACAGCAATGCCCTCCGTCTTGTTTTATTTATTTTTTTAACTCGTTTTCGTTTTCCAGTACATAGCAGCAGTTTTCGACCAAAACGGATCTTTGGAGATCAGAAGTTATTAACATGTATGTAGTACAGAGTTATTGTATGTAGTACAGTGCTGCACCGGGAACTTGGCAGAATGTTCCTGTCACCTTTCAGCTGTTACTGTATTTAGAGTGGAGACCGTGTTACCTGCATAGTTTACTCATTGCTGTTTGATATACAAGCAATACACATAAATATTTAAATGCCAAAAATAGAAGGGAAATAAATATTCCTTTAACTCGAAATGGTTTTGTTTCACAGTTCACTCAAATTTGTGTTGACACAAAAGACACGGTTCTAAAAGCAGATGTTTGAGCACCTCGTTTTAAAGTCTAATCTTTAAAATACTGAAGTACATGCAACGGAGACTTCTACATAACAAATCTACTATACGTGTTCGGCAGGGCTGTTAGTTGAGGAAAACTGTTGGAACACAGTTTAAACCGGAAAGCTAACTGAGATAAGTGAAATAATTCTATGTGTAGACTTGTTTTTGGCCTAGTGTAGAACTGTAAACGTTTTACACAATCATCTTTACTATTAGAAGCAGAAAATGAAGTGATAATAAAAAGCTGTTATGTGCTTCCATCAAGATTAACATTTAGAATAGTTTTAAATGGCTGCTGCTGAATGCCTAGTTTTCTAACTGAAAAACACCCCAATATATTACCATGGCACCGAGATTCCTTTTGCATCAGTGCATTAAAATATCTAAGTAGATAACGCCACAAGATGTATTCCATATATGCCACATTATTTACCATCCATTACCAAGTAATTTGCCTTCCTTTGTTACGTAATTGTATCAACCCTACCGCACACTGTGGCCTTCCATTACCACCGCAGCTGGGATCGAACCGAATGACAGACAGCCTGACTGAGCCTCCTCCCGGGCCAGGCAACCAGCCCTTCCTGCGGCATGCTGCACCTCGCCTTACATCATGTCCACTCCACGCGCCCACGGGCACTGCCTCGGCTGAGTGGATGCCTGTGGCATCTCCCTGCTATGATTCTTCACGACTGCAGACACCCACCCCATCAGCTGCCCCCCACCCCACCCATCTCTCTTCCTTCCAGCCCTGCAGTACAATTCAAAAACAGCATTCGCAAGTAGTGTATGGGGCATTAACAGGAATTTTCCAATAAGTTACGTTAATGGCCTTTCAGGCCTCTTTTCTTTGAAATACTGTTTCTCTGTGTGTCTTATTTCTTCAGGTGAAATGTAGAGACTTTTCCTAGCAGCCCTTTCATGGTTCTCCGTATCTTCACAGAACAGTAAGGAGTCTGAGATGGCCAGCAGTCACACTCTGTGTATTTGGTTAGTGATTGCCTGCAGTTTCTGTTCTTTGCTGTTGACATTCCTCTTTAAAGGCCACTGCTTTTATAGTCTAGTGAAGGAAGGTCATGTGTATGTGTTCAGCAAACTTAACGTGACATCTAGAGAGGTGCAGCGTCGCCAGCTCTGCAAAGCGCCTCTTATTATAAATTGTATCTGAAATTATCCAGTTTCTATAAATCCACCCATTCACACTTTCATCCATCTCCGTGTGCTGTCACTCCTACCCATCCACCCTCGCATGCAGGCACGCCCATCCAACCATATAGTCATCCAAGTATACACCTATCAACTATAAACGTATCCATGCATCCATTCACCCACCCATTCACATTTGCATCCATCCATGTGTGCATCCATCCATCATCACCTCCAAATCCACCACCACATCCACCACCACATCCACCACCACATCCACCATCACATCCACCATCACATCCACCATCACATCCACATCCACATCCATCGCCACATCCACAGCCACATCCACCACCCCATCCACCACCACCACTGCATCCACCACCACCACATCCACCACCACATCCACCATCACCACCACATCCACCATCACCTCCACATCCACCATGACATCCACCGCCACATCCACCACCACATCCAACACCACCACATCCACCACCACCGCATACACCACCACCGCATCCACCACCACCGCATCCACCACCACATCCACCACCACCACCACATCCACCACCACATCCACCACCACATCCACCAACACATCCACCACCACATCCAACACATCCACCACCACTTCCACCACCACCGCATCCACCACCACCGCATCCAACACCACTACTGCATCCACCACCGCATCCACCACCACATCCACCAACTCATCCACCACCGCATCCACCACCACCACATCCACCACACCCACCACACCCACCACCATCACTTCCACCACCACATCCACCACCACATCCACCACCACATCCACCACATCCACCACCACATCCACCACCACTTTCAACACATCCACCACCACCACATCCACCACCACCACATCCACCCACCTCCACCACATCCACCACCACATCCACCACCTCCACAACCACCACCACCACCACCACATCCACCCCCACATCCACCACCATCACCACAACATCCACCACCACCACCACCACCACCACCACCACCACCACATCCACATCCACCACCACATCCACCACCACCATATCCCCCAGATCCACCATCACCACATCTATATGTGTGTGTGTGTGTGGCTCTGTGTGTGTGTGTAGGTGCAAATGCAATGTTCTTTGATTTTCGTCACAATAAAATACACTGAACATAATCTTCACAAAAGTTATTTACAAACGTTTAAGGTATTGCCATTATAACTTACAATAACTTTTATTTAAGTATTAATTATTTACAAAATTAAAAGCCATTGTTATTTGTAATATCAATGCATCTAAGACACGTAAATACAACACACATTGCATTACAAATGCTATAGGTGTCACATTTGCGAAAGTTAAAACTATTGACATTGTAACCGACAAAGCTATTAATTTTGCTATTTTTAAAACCAACACATAAATAAAAAAAGTGTCATTTACAATACCAATCTCTCAAACTTTCCTAATGCGAGACCTATTGCATTTCCAATGCTTGTTTAACTGGAGTGTCTGTGGTCATCTTAATTATTGTAGCATTTTCTAACACCTTAAGGTCATACTGGTTCTCCTCCGTAAGCTCAATGCGCCTGCTTGCGGTCTGTAGCAATTGTGCCCTGAACGGCAACTAAGAATTAAAAGAAAATGGTGATCCTTAAGACAGGGCGCCCGCCGTAGGTATATTTATTTCTCCTGCTGAAAAGCTCCACTTTTGTTCCAAAGTTGTATGACTTTTCTACATAGGCCTCTCCGTCCGAGTCTGAGTGGGACAGGAGAAGTCAGAGCCCTTCCGGATTCATAGGGGAATTAGACATGGATGTCCTCTTTCCTCATTGCTCTTTGCTACAGCTAAACAGCTCCTTGCGGAATGGGTTTTTATTGACGATCAGATTAGGCGATTCAAGTGAGCGGAGGGCGTCTCCGACTGAATTGCCCTCTATGCAGATAATGTCCTCTTATTCTTAACAAACCCAGAAGACTCAGCCCCAGGGGCTCTCCGGATCATGCTTGTCCTTGGGGAGATGTCTGGCCTTCACATAAATGCATCTAAATCGGCCTTATTCCCAGCTAACACTTACCCACAAGACCTAGGGTGGACGTCAAATCCACAGATAAAAACACAGGGCTTCAGATATCTGTGGGTCTTCATCACAGAGGCACCAGAGCTCACCTGTGAGAGGAGCATTGCACCATTAATGAAGTGGCTTGCGACTGATCTATGGACATGAATGGCACTCTCCATATTGCTCCTTAGCTGATTGTCCATCTTCAAGATGGTGTCGCTGCCACTGTTTCTGTATCACCTGCAGAATTATGCTTACCCTAACCCACCATCTTTCTTCCACAAAATTATTTCTCTTCTTCGTAACTTCCTATGGAAAGAAGGCCTCCTACTCATAGCTCTGGCCAAGTGCTTTAAATCTACATTTGAGGGTGGGGGGGCAGCTGCAGACATAGAGTCGTATTATAGGGCCTCTTCCCATTAATGAATGATTGGTGGTGTGATTTCTATGGGGACCTGGCATATGCTCCAGAGCCACTTGCTGTATGGGGTGGGGTAAGGTGTGCCCCACTCTTTTGCTGGCAACCAAAGTGATGCTTAATCTGTGGAGAAATACTCTGAGATGGCTGGGGTAGCATGACAAGCCGATGGAACAGACACTTTTGTGGGAGGGCACATTCCTTGGGCAGGTAGCTAACTTGCATGGGTTTAGTAAATGGAACACCATGGATATCTCAACACTGGGAGATGTAATGGAGGAGACGGTCCTCAAGTCCTACCAGACATTGCAGTAGGAATTTGGGCTGCATTGCAGCAAATTCTACTGGGACCTGCAGCTCAGGCACGTCCTTTCCCCTTACATGTCTGCAGTATGGACAACACTTGGTCCTGACGTATTTTTTAACCCACCTAAAGGTGTGTGGGGCCAGGGAAATTAATTCAAACGGTCATACAGAAAATTGTCCTATGCATTAATCCAATTCACAGAGAGAAAGGACAAATGACACTAACGTTTTTTAAGAGAAAATCTTTCTTTATATAATTTTAAAAAAACAATTTTTGTTCAATCATTAAGACAATAAACGGTTGTCAGGAAAGGGGTGAAGAAAGAGGTGCTCATGTATGATGTGAACGTGAAAAAGTAAAGAAACAATCAAAGAGCATAAAGGAACATTAGTATCCAAATTTATATTCAAAACATTGGCTGGAATGGGTATGAATTAGGCCGAAACAATGTTAGGCCTGTATACATTATCACTACACTGTAATTTTCCTTAGATGGCCTCTGGGCATTAAGCAAGGGTCAGGAGGTAGTATTCCAGGCCAAAAGGGGAAATTGTCGACTTTTTGACCGTCTCCCACAATAAGGGTAATTTTGACCTCCGCAAGTGGGTCTTCATCAGGACATGTGGAAAACATAAGTATGATAACAATATAATTAGGACCTATCTCCCTATTGTATTTGGATATTGCAAACAAAGAGAAATAGTAAGGACACTGACCGCGTAGTTAAACAGGGCATTCCATGAAGTGTGTGTTGCCCAAAATGGATATTAATCCTAATCGCAGGTGCTGCAAATGGGTAGTCTGTAAAACTGAATGTATCCAAATTAGAGTGCTACCCTTTATATTGCATGACAATTCGTTATGGAAAGTAATATATAAAAACTTACCCCCAAGACAGTAGTAAAATATGGGGGTGGGGGTTCCTTATTTAGCATTCCCAAAAATGATGTACTTTATTCAAATTGATTAGCTGACAGAGTCAGTCATTGTGCGTGCAACTCGCCAAATGGATCTAAACCAAATAGAACAAGCATTTGAAATGCAATAGGTCTCGCATTAGGAAAGTTTGAGCTATTGGTATTGTAAATGACACATTTTTTATTTATGTGTTAGTTTTAAAAATAGCGAAATTAGTAGCTTTGTCATTTACATTGCCAATAGTTATACCTTTCGCAAATGTGACACCTATAGCATTTGTAATGCAATATGTGTTATATTTACGTGACTTAGATGTATTGATATTACAAATAACAGTGGCTTTTAATTTTTTTAATAATTAATACTTAAATAAAAGGTATTGTAATTTATAATGGCAATAGCTTAAACTTTTGTAAATAACTTTTGTGAAGATTATTTTCAGTGTATTTTATTGTGACGAAAATCCAAGAACAGAAGTGAAATATTAACATATTTTTGTGACATTTGTAATAAAGCTTGAAACATTGAGAGAACATATTAGAACCAGTTGTTTTTGAATGGTTGTACAGATTGATGCTGTGGTGGCGCTGAGTGATGTTGTGGTGGCGACGAGTGATGCTGTGGCATTCAGTGATGCTGTGGTAGCGCATAGTGATGTTGTGGTGCTCCTGGGTGATGCTGTGGTGATGCGATAGAGTGAGTGCGATAGATAGAGTGAGTGCGATAGATAGATAGAGTGAGGGCGACAGATAGATAAAGGGAGGGCGACAGATAGATAGAGGGAGGGCGATAGATAGATAGAGGGTGATAGATAGATAGTGAAGGCGATAGACAGATAGAGTGAGGGCGATAGACAGATAGAGTGAGGGCGACAGATAGATAGATGAGGGTGACAGATAGAGTGAGGGTGATAGATAGATAGAGGGCGATAGATAGATAGATAGATAGATAGATAGATAGATAGATAGATAGATAGATAGATAGATAGATAGATAGATAGATAGTGAGGGCGATAGACAGATTGAGTGAGGGCGATAGACAGATTGAGTGAGGGCGATAGACAGATTGAGTGAGGGCGATCGATAGAGTGAGAGTGATAGATAGAGTGAGGGCAAAAGATAGATAGAGTGAGGGCAATAGATAGATAGAGTGAGGGTGATAGATAGATAGAGAGATAGAGTGAGGGCGATAGATAGACAGACGGATAGATAGAGTGAGGGCGATAGATAGAGCGAGGCGCGATAGATCGAGTGTGGTTCAATAGAGTGAGGGGCGATAGATAGAGTGAGGGGCGATAGATAGATAGAGTGAGGCCGATAGATAGAAAGAGGGCGATAGATAGATAGATAGATAGATAGATAGATAGATAGATAGATAGATAGAGTGAGGGCGACAGATAGATAGAGTGAGGGCGACAGATAGATAGAGTGAGGACGACAGATAGGTAGAGTGAGGGCGACAGATAGATAGATAGATAGATAGATAGATAGATAGATAGATAGATACTCTATGGTAGCTACCGACTGGAAATAAAAAACACTGAACAAAGAAAAGCGGGCAGAATGTGAACAAATAGTGAAATACACAAATTGGCACCATGAAAGACCACCAAAATGAGAACAAGTTTACGCACTTATACATCACAGGCAGCAGCAGTGTAAGCTTTCCTTCGCTTCTGTAACTGCGCATTATTGCATATGATGGAGAGCGAGGTATGTGATGTACTAGAGTGAAGTGTGTGCTAGTAAAAGAGCACGTTTGACATGGTGCAAATCACAAGGTGAAGGTATGGTGTATATGAGTGATAGAAATATTTGCAAGAGGGAAAAGATAGCAACACATGGTTGTTGAAAGTTCTTGCCTGCACGTCATGACGTACTTTTCCACACAATCCAGGATGACATGGATACGTGAAGAGGGGGCGTAAGGGGGCAGGGCTGGAGTGCCAGAGAAAGGGAGAGGCAGTGTCATTGGTCCGCTACTATCATCATACCTTTAAGAGGCTGTAAGCCTCCAAATTTGTACGAGGGGTGCTCTGCTTTGAATATTTATGCTACAGCAAATACAAACATAAAGATGTTCTATTTACAGCAACTCAGCACATTTCTTCGGGCCTGCCAGCCAACAGATCAAACACAGCCCACCGCCACTTGTACAGAATAAACAAAGTGTATGGCGTATTTAAAAAATACAATCATTAAAAACTAAACTAGATAAAGTGGTAACATGAATCTGTGAACACCCAACATCACAGGAGCCTGCCCGCTAGGCATGGGCGGAAAATCCGTTCCGCTCGCGGATTTTGCGGATTTTCGGGAAATTCGCAATCCGCGAGATTCGCGAATCTCCCGCAAAATCCGCAAATCCGCGAGCAGCGGATTTTGCTTGCACTGCTCGCACTGTTCGCGTGAGTTCGCGCCCCGCGAATAAGTGCAAAATTGCAGAAATACGATCTTAGCAAAACTGAAAGTAACTACTTACCAGGTTCAAAAGTTCAGGCTCATCATTAGTAGCCATTTCCTGTAGTGCTTCCTGAGGGGCCCCTCCAGAGTTCAGTTGCCAGTTGAAACTATTATGTGACCCTGCTCTGAACCTCAGAATAGTTACACATATGCCACAAAGGTCCTGAATTACAGCTAAGGGAGACAAGCAGGAGCCAGGCTGGAAGTTAAAATCCATTAATCAGCCCCTAATTCATTATTGTCAGTTGGGGCAGGGCAGGTGTTGTAACTAATTTTGCAACAATGAAAGCACTTAGCAAGTGCAAAAGATCACTAATCAGGGCGCACTAAGGAAGCAGGTGCCAGCTAAAAAAATATTCTGTGACACATGAATCAGCCCCAAATTAATTCAGGTCACTTGAGGCAGGGAAGGTGTGCTTTGCTTTGCCGAAAATAATGTACACTGGACAACCAGAGGGTGTGGTGATGAAACAGAGGGTGGCATGGGTGGGCCAGAGGGTGGCATGAGTAGTCAGAGAGTGGCAGTGGTGACAGAGAGTGGCAGTGATGAAGAAGAGTGTCCCAAACAGGCTGGACACGTAGAAACAACAAGTTCGCAAAACTTGCGACCCGACAGGTAAGTTCGCAAATTGCGAAATTGTAAAAACCCTCGCGAACTGGCAGAAACACGGGTGAACACAAAAAAAAAATCCGCAAATTCGCGGGAATTCGCGGATTTTGCGGATTGCGAATCCGCAAATCCGCAAAATTCGCGAACACGAGATCCGCAAAATTCGCTCATGCCTACTGCCCGCCCTCCTTTTACAACTAGATACAGTGGAACATGAATCTGTGAAAACCCAATATCTCAGGAGCTTAATCTTTCAGAACATAATCTGGTGGCATTATGTACTACGGCGCACGTCGTTAACGCACATGCTGGAATTACTTTTACATTTTAATCAAACCCAGTGTTATTCTGCAATTAATGGACGAGCTGAAAAGGCTGCTCCCAGGAGAGAGTGTGTCTAGAAATGTTTTCTGTTTTATTCACAGATGTGCCCAGTAGAAGTGCTCTGGGGGCAGCTAGCCTGAGCAGTGGGCACTGAATGGAGGCTCTGCCAGACTGGCCTGCCTGAGCCATGCCACCAAGGGCAGGCCTTATTAGCATACCAGATGTTAGGATGGGGGGGAAGGAAGTACATTTATGTAAGGTGTGAACAGTCCACTCACAGGGGATTGGACTTTTGGGGCATATGAATCAGTTTCAGAATATTAACTCCTTGTGCGTTGCCTCGTTAGTTTGAGACACATTGTAACAGCCTTAAAGCGCACATCCGGAGACCCAAAGAATGAAGGCGGTGGGAGTGTAGAAGCAGAGGTTGTCAAGAACGCTGTACCTGAACCTCCTGAATTCTGTGGGGGCGATCTGATGAGGGCCTTCAAGATGAAAATTTCCCAATTACCAAACACCCCTGGTCTCAGAGATCTCTGAGCCCAGGAATGAGGGGGAAAGGGGAAGTGGATAACATACAACAGAGAGACTGCCACACCCTGGTGTCTTCAGCTTACCGGCACCTAGAAGAGTAACACAAAATTAATACATTCCCACAATACTTGGCATTCGAATCTCAATCTATTCCTTGGTCCACGAGAAGATTCTTGTATACCTGTATTTGGTGTGGAATTCGCCTCTCTCTTGCAAAGGAGAAGTAGTAAGGTTGACCAAAGGTAAACTCTGCTTCACCATGCGGTTGATGTATGAATTAATAGCTGCTGACGATGAACTACACTAAGGTGTGAGTAAGAGCATATGACTATATGCGCATATAGATATCCCCCTAAACACTTCCTTGACAGCAATGTTCTGTGTAGTAATTAGCAAATTCTCATCTCTGAATAAATCCTCTTGGAACATCAAACTCCAGACAGGATGCTCAACAACGGGACTGCAGTAGGTTTCAGTCTTGGTAATTTCTCCTTATAACTGCAGAGTTTTATCACAATAACTTTCAGGAAAATGACTCTTCAAGAATCTCTAAACAGTATTGGAACTCGACTCCCTCAGGAAAGGCTTGGCTCAAAGATACCGCTTCTCAGTAGAGATTTGTTGTCTCATACAAGAATTATCCAAAGTTCAAAAAGGTAATAGGCTTACCGTTACTCTCGGACTGAACAGCACAGCATTACGAGAGTGAGACAGGTAACGGCAACTAAACCTTTGTTCACGAAGACTTTCTATCTGCGAAGTCAGGAATTCTCTCGAAGGATTCGTAGGTCTCTGGTACTTTTCCAAACATGCTGGAATCTTCATTTGACGAGCCGCGAAAAGGAATAGAGACGCCTAGGAAAAGGCTCTCAGGAACGCAACCGGCTCCGTCAAATACTTCAGTTGAAGTGCGCAGCGCTAAGGCAGCGCGCGCACGAAATGGCGGAACTGCTGCAAAAGACTAGAACGCTAACCTGAGGACCAGCGTTTTCAGTAAACGGAATGACTGGAAGCTTTCCACCTAAACTGCGCCACCAATTGACTCCAGCTGTCAGGAGATCGGAGATAAGATAAACTGTCTCTCCGTTTAAGTAAAGACAAGGGTCCTGAAAGCTTCGACACCAGAGCGGGCTTGACAGTACCCCCCACCAAGGACCCCTCCCCAGGCCTCTGCGGGTAAGTCTTATGAAATGCAGTCACCAACATAGGGGCGTGAACATTACAGCTTGGCTCCCAAGATCTCTCCTCTGGACCGAAACCTTTCCAGTCCACCAAGTAAAACAATTTCCCTCTTTTAATCTTAGAATCTAGGATTCTTTTTACCTCAAACTCTTCCGAGGATTGGACTTGAATGGAAGTTGGTGGAGTCTCCTGTCTAAGATGGGGGAGACTTTTTCAGACCAAAGAGACATGAAAGGTTGGATGTATTTTCATGGTTTTAGGAAGAATGACTCTAACACTAACAGGGTTGATCATTTTATCTACAGGGAAAGGACCCACAAATCTTGGTTGAAACTTGGGGTTTCCACCCAATCGCATATGCTTGGTGGAAACCCAAACTTGATCCCCAGATTCAAAAATGGGACTTTCTCTACGCTTACGATCTGCCTGATTCTTGTAAATGGTCTTAGCCTTGGAAAGGTTGGATGATGCTGCCTGGTAGGATTGTTGCAAATTTAATAAAACCTCCTGAGCTGCAGGAACTTCAACCTCCACCTTACGAACCCACATATTAGGATGTCTGCCAGAATTCATAAAGAATGGGGAGAAATCTGTGGCCGAATGAATTGCATTATTGTAAGCGAACTCCGCAGTACTAAGCAAGGAGGGCCACTCGCCATCTTGATCCATTAAATACATACGAAGATATTGCTCAAGATCCTGGTTCACACGCTCCGTCTGTCCATCCGTCTCTGGATGGAAACTGGTGGACAAACAAGAATCTACCCCAATTCCTTTTAGAAAAGACCTCCAGAAACGGGACACAAACTGTGGGCCTCGATCTGAAATCACAACCTTAGGGATCCCATGAAGCTTTAATATGTGCTGAACAAATAAAGTGGCCAACTGGGTGATGTGGGAAGGGCCTTCAGAGGAATGAAATGACTCATCTTGGTAAATTGATCCACCACCACCCAGATGACTGAGGTACCTTGACTAGAGGGCAAATCCACAATAAAATCCATAGATATGGTATGCCAAGGGGACGGTGCTACAGGTAATGGCTGAAGTAGACCCTGCGGAGACTGCCTTACGCTCTTCCCCTTGATGCATTGCTCGCATGTGGCAACGTACTGTCTCACCTGAGTGTCCATGCCTGGCCAGATAAAGTCTCTCTTCACCAACTCCAAAGTCTTGGCAAAACCCTTGTGTCCGGCCAACATATGATCATGAGACAATTGAATGATTTCATTTTGCAGATCTTCATTTGGAACAAATATCTTTCCATGGAGATAAGGCTTCCCATCCTTGACCTCCCGATCTGGACCCTCAGTCTTCCAGTCTCGAAACTCCTCCTTGGCAAACTCTTCATGAATCCTATTGCCCAAATCATCTTCTACAGAAGTGGCAATAATCTTTTCTTTCGGAATGACAAAATGCTCCTTCTGAGGTTCCTCTTCACTCCCCATTTCCAGCCGTGATAGGGCATCTGCTTTAGCATTTGCTGCTCCGGGTTTGTAAGTCAAGACAAAATCATAGTCTGCGAAGAAAAGAGACCATCTCAGTTGTCGAGGAGTGAGCGTGCGGGCGGACTTTAGAAATTGTAAATTTCTATGATCAGTGAAAACAGTTATGACATGTTTGGCTCCCAATAAATAATGTCGCCAAACCTGAAAGGCATCCTTCACTGCCAATAGCTCCTTGTCTGCGATTGAGTAATTTATCTCTGCCGGAGACAATTTCCGAGAGTGATATGCAACCTGGTGGAGCTGACCAGTATTCTTCTGTCGTTGCGACAAAATTCCCCCAAGGGCCAAGTTTGAAGCGTCAGCCTCCACAAAAAATGGTTCATTCAAGTCCGGGTGTTGCAACACCGGAGCAGTCGTGAAAGCCTCTTTTAACTGCTGAAATGCCTCCTCCGAGGCGGGTCCCCAAACGAACTTCTCATTCTTCTTTAACAATCGAGTTATTGGACTCACCTTGCTAGAAAAATTTAGAATGAACCGCCTATAAAAATTGGCAAAGCCTAGGAAACTCTGTATCTCTATGACTGATCGAGGAGCTGGCCAATTCTTAATGGCTTGAAGTTTAGAATCATCCATAGACACTCCTTCTGGGGAAAGTATGAAACCTAGAAATTCCACCTTGGACGAATGAAAGACACATTTCTCTAATTTCACAAACAGTTGATGTTCAAGTAGCCGCTCCAAAATGGCACGTACATGAATCAAATGTTCTTCCAAACTGTTTGAGAAAATCAAAATATCGTCAATGTAGACGACTGCAAAACGATCTAAATACTCACGAAGGATATCATTCACGAAGTGCTGGAAGGCTGCCGGAGCATTACATAACCCAAAGGGCATCATTTGATATTCAAATAATCCCAGCCGAGTGCGAAATGCAGTCTTCCACTCTTCCCCTTCAGCCATGCGAACCAAATGGTACGCCCCTCGCAAATCCAATTTGGTGTAAATATGAGCCTCTTTTACTTGATCCAACAACTCAGATATGAGTGGCAAAGGGTAACGATTCCTCTTTGTGACCAAATTCAGCGCTCTATAATCAATGCAGGTCCTCAAGGTACCATCCTTCTTCGGAATAAAGAAAAGAAGGGAAGACACAGGAGACTTCGACGGTCGAATAAAACCACTTGCAAGATGTTGATCAATGTATTCTTTCAAACGCAAATTCTCCGGTTCCGATAAAGCATAAATGCGACTGCAAGGCAAAGCAGCTCCAGGTTCTAGCTCGATCCTGCAATCATATGGCCTATGTGGAGGAAGCTTCCTGGCTTCTTTTTCATTGAATACTTCCTTCAAATCTGAATATTCATTTGGAATCTCTGGAACTTCAAGAGCACAAATGGTTTGAACCTGATTGGCGAAACTGGAGGACATCGACTGCATAGCAACTCCGGAGGAGGTTTTGAAACAATGTTCATGACAGAATTCAGAGTTCATTTCCAAAGTGCGGGTTGCCCAATAAATACTTGGATTGTGCTCGGTAAGCCACGGCAACCCCAGAATAAGCTGGAACTGAGGGGCATCTATTAGGTTGAAGCGTACAAAACTTCCATGATCTCCGGGACCATACACCGTGATGACTTCGGTATCTGCAACTATGGGGCCAGATGATAAATTGGTGCCATCCACTGCACGAACAGGCTCAGGTCTCAACTTCTTTTCAAAACGGATCCCCATTGACTTAGCAAACTGAATGTCGCAGAAATTTCCGGTCGCTCCAGAATCAATCATTATGGAGATGCCATCATTCTCAATTTCTCCAAAACTAATTTGACTGGATAGGATTAAATGAGGAGCTGAAGACTGAAGAGTATTAGCCAAGGATTGTGATGCTGGAGTTGATTCCGATTCAGCTTCCACCAGAGCAACTCCGTCTACTGGTGGAGCCGATCTTTTACCAAAGCCGAAGATTTGGGTTTCCTAGGACACTCTCGAACAAAGTGACCCGATTGGCCACAATACATACAAAGCATGCCTGCTCATCTTTTCTCTCTCTCCTCTTTACTCAAAGGACCTCGAACGGTTCCAATTTGCATGGTTCTTCACTAGAGCTCCCTTCTGAACTCTTACTCACATCCAAACCGGCTCGATCAAACCGGGGTGGAAGTATTCTAGAATCCTTTCGATGTTCGCTGCGTCTTTCAAATTGACGTTGATCAATTTGCAAGACCAAATCAATCAACTCCGATAATCCAGTAGGTCTCTTCGGGATTTGGGCTAACCCATCCTTTAATTCATCCTTTAGCCCACGATAGAAGATGGCTGCTCTCTTTGCCGTTGGCCAATTAGTTTCAACTATCAACTTATTAAATTGAGCAATGTAAGCCACCAATTCCTTACTTCCTTGCTTCAAATCTAGTAACTCATTGTCTGTTGTTTGAGATATAGTTCTTCTGTCAAAGATTCGTAAAAATTCTGCCTTGAAGTCCTCATACTTGTACAACACAGGATCGTTTGTAGATACCAAAGGCATCGACCATGCCGCAGCATCCCCACTCAGGTAAACAGAACGAAAGCCACTTTGGATTGATCCTCCTTAAACAAAATAGGTTTGCATAAAAAATGCAAGGCACTGCGTGAGGAAAATCTGAGCCTTATGGGGATCTCCCTGAAATCTTTCCGGAGGGGCCAAAGGAATAGTGGGAGACATAGCATGCACCACTTGTGTAGTTAACTCAGACGAAGAAGGGGATGAGGCAAAACCTTGAAACTTAATTTTTTCAAAACTGGGACTTGTAGCTGCTGCAATCTCATCAATTCTCTGACGCAGATAACTAGTCTCTAAATTGGACTTTTTTACCTCCTCCCTGGTTTTACTCAACTGTTTCTGCATACTTTCTAGGATTGAAGTCAAAGCCTTAACGTCCCAACCCTCAGCCATCTCGCCCAGACTGAAGGCAACCTTTGGCACTTCAATCTGTCAAGAACGCTGTACCTGAACCTCCTGAATTCTGAGGGGGCAATCTGATGAGGGCCTTTAAGATGAAAATTTTCCAATTCCCAAACACCCCGGGTCCCAGAGATCTCTGAGCCCAGGAATGAGGGGGAAAGGGGAAGTGAATAACATACAACAGAGAGACTGCCACACCCTGGTGTCTTCAGCTTACCGGCACCTAGAAGAGTAACACAAAATTAATACATTCCCACAATACTTGGCATTCGAATCTCAGTCTATTCCTGGGTCCACGAGAAGATTCTTGTATACCTGTATTTGGTGTGGAATTCGCCTCTCTCTTGCAAAGGAGAAGTAGTAAGGTTGACCAAAGGTAAACTATGCTTCACCATGCGGTTGATGTATGAATTAATAGCTGCTGACGATGAACTACACTAAGGTGTGAGTAAGAGCATATGACTATATGCGCATATAGATATCCCCCTAAACACTTCCTTGACAGCAATGTTCTGTGTAGTAATTAGCAAATTCTCATCTCTGAATAAATCCTCTTGGAACATCAAACTCCGGACAGGATGCTCAACAACGAGACTACAGTAGGTTTCAGTCTTGGTAATTTCTCCTTATAACTGCAGAGTTTTATCACAATGTCTTTCAGGAAAATGACTCTTCAAGAATCTCTAAACAGTATTGGAACTCGACTCCCTCAGGAAAGGCTTGGCTCAAAGATACCGCTTCTCAGTAGAGATTTGTTGTCTCATACAAGAATTATCCAAAGTTCAAAAAGGTAAAAGGCTTACCGTTACTCTCGGACTGAACAGCACGGCATTACGAGAGTGAGAGAGATAACGGCAACTAAACCTTTCACAACAAGAAAGGGGATTGGGGCTTTAAGTGCCGCACCACAAGTCAGGTTCCCAACAGTTACTCAAAGCAAGGGTGCGAATGGTCTGGGCTACAACCCCCTAGAACCCAATTTAGAACAAATGAATTTGTTCTGTATATCTATTTACACAAGTTGACCTCGCACACCAAAAGGCTGTATAGCAAACACAATGTTAGTATTCAATCAACATTCATGTTATAGCTAAAGTAAAGTCAAACTGTTCTCCCAAGGAATTGGTACAAGTCAATTTTTCTTCGTTATGTTCTCTTTATTGATTGAAACACTCGCAGATAAAAAATAGCCAACGCGTTTCGTCCGAGACCGGACTTCTTCAGGGCTATATTTAAAAGATACAAAAATATATATTACAATGTGTCAATACATACAATGATTCATAAAAAGTTTTTAACAAAACATACTACTGTAAAATTCAAGGGATCATTTCCGGTGCACCAGACTGATTCAATATATACAATTTGTGAAAAAAAGGACTTGAACTGGTTATCCACATTCCGGGGAGAACATATGCTGTAACAGAGCACTTGGTAGGCCAAACAGACACTAATGTATAAACAGAGTTTAAAGGACGCAGTGTCTACTAGGTTTGAAAACAAAATACACAGCACAATGTTTTTATGAGAGCCCAATGGTCTCCAGTTTCTGTTCTCTCTCAAGAGTATAGAACCAACAATGCCTACTGTCTCTTCATTATAGGTTACATGCTAACAGTCAATTGTAATTATATGTATCCAATACACAAAATCCGCAAATCATAACGTTCATGTTTCAAGTGCCTGTATAAATACAGATGACGTGGCATTGTGCATAAGTTATAGCTGGTCTTATTAACAAGCAAGTAATACAGTCTCAATTCTCTGTACAGGAAGCTGCCCATCAATGTAAGCCAAACACAGCGAACATGTATCAAAATATGTGCAGATAGAATTTAGCATGTATCCACAAGCAAATGTGCACATAATTCACAATTTTGGCAACATAAGTAATGAGTCAAATAGGAACTCCAAAAAGTTTATAACAAGTATCCAATACCTTTGCGCAGTGCGTTCCTATATTAATGGTCTCATCCTTCCTGGCCGGTGTACAGATAGTCAGATTCTACAAGTAAATGCATCAGTATTTTAGTAATGAAAGTTTCTAAACAGAGTTTGTACATAACGAGAGAAATCCGTTACTCTATGGCGTGCTTATTTGATTATTCTAAAACATATATCTCTGCACGCTGAATTTGTGCAACAAGCTCATTACTTTATGGGCTCACCTAATCAAGGAATTGTGAGCTACTTTAGAAAAAGGATCAAAGTATGCACTTACTATGATTAAAAAGTTCGCGGATTTAATTATACATCCTTTCATATATGGATCCAGTAAGAAGTAGCAAGAGATCAAAAGGTAATGCCTGGAATTTAAAAAGAAAAAGGCACATATTACGTTTACATAGTTTATTTTGGACCCAAAGGTTATCCTAAGATATTGAAGCGTCTAGAGACATTAATCTCTGTATTACCCACCGTCTGGCATTATGATTAAAAGGATAGCAGATGGACTTATGCATCCTTTCATATATGTCTTTAGTAAGAGTAGACAAGAGATCAAAAAGGTAAACGCCTCGGATTTAAAAGTTTTGCTAAGGTATTGATGCGTTTTGAGACATTAGTCTCTGTATTTTCCACCGTCTGGCATTTATAGTTAAAGAGTTGGCAGATGGAATTATGCCTCCTTTCTTATATGTATTCAGTAAAAATTAACAAGAGATCGAAAAGGTAAACGTCTGGGAATTAAAGAGAGATGGGCTCATGTTATGTGGCAAGGTTTACTTCGGCCCCACAAGATTGTACTAAGGTTTTAAAACGTCTAATAACATTAATCTCTGCATCACCCACTGTCTGGCATCATTATTCTAAATAATCACAGTGATTCAAGTTGTTAGTTAGGCACGTTATTTAAGGGCAAAATGCCATGAAAAGCCAGTCTTATAAAGTTGGTGCAAGAGGACAAAATGAGCCCGAGGTAGTAACCTGTGATAATATATCCCCCATGTTAATAAGCAAGACGATATGTTCGTGTGTCCGCCATCTTGAAATGGTTATGTTAGACAATTGCATTGAGAAATTAGTAACAGAAATAGATTGTATGAAGATCTTGGGCCCAAACAGAGTCCAGGCGATCAAAGCCTAGTGAAAAAAAATATCCAAAACGGTATTTTGAAGCCTTGGCAAGTTAACTACCCAGGGCTTACCTTAAATTCGGCGAGTCCGTCGTGTGTGTGTGTGGTCGTCTGGTATCCGGATTCCATAGTGCAGGCACCGCTGCGGGGGTATATATAGTCCTCAGAAGTGGACAATTAGTCAATTAAGCCTAATAATTGGTAAGTGCCGAGGTGAGCGGACCAGGCGATCACAGAAAACAATAGCCGCCATTTTAGCTTAGTCACGCAAAAGCGAAATAGTATCAGGAAGAAAAGAATTAAGGGTCCATTTGTACCCATATACAAGTCCCTTATCATAAAAGAGACTCCGATTGTCAAGATTAAGTGAGGAATACACTTAATGCTTTTGGCGAGAATTTTTTCATCACGCTCCGCCCGATCCTGTTTGTATCGACCAGGCAAGTCATAACACAAAAGCCGCCATCTTAGGCTAGTGAAAACGAAACGACAAGCCAAACCAAACTGGAGCTAGTGGCTCTAATTTAGTCCGTTTACATGGACAATAATGTCACAATAGCAAGCACAATTAACAGAAAGGACATTTTATACGAGTGCAGGTTGGTTCAAACACTACTCGATTTTGTTTGTTGCATATAATGCATACCATCAAATAGCGGCCGCCATCTTAAGCTAGTCAAAACGGTACTAGCAAACAAACTGAACTACAGCTTGTAGGGCAGGTTTAGAGATAAAAAGTGGTCCCGAATACAAAGAAACATGGATCGAGAATACATATTGTGCAAATACAAATAGATCTAAGTTATAAGTTTTTTAGGCAAAGTCGATGTCAGGTGTAATATATTTGTTCTAGCTATGAATCCAGAATCCCATTGCAATGATTGTAGTACAACTTTTTCAGAGCTGACAGACACACCATGAATAACAAATCATTTGGACAAGCAATGTCCTAACCAAGGTGCTCATGTTATTTATGTGGTAGAGTCTTTTTAGTCAGATACACTTTGGACACAAAAAGCTAGATTCATTGTGGATGAGGACAAATCCAAAGATAGATATCACAAACCCATTTTGGAGGAAAGGAACTCCATCAGAGGCATACAGATAAGAGTTCTCAGAATTGTTCAGAAGGTGAGAAGACTACCAAAACAGTAGACACCTTGTGTGGCAGATATATCGGGATAGAACTGGATCACAGAAAATGGTGAAATTCATTGTTTACATTTAAGCCCTGATCTACAGCTCTAAGTCTACAGATCCAACGAGCCTCAAGTTGCCTGAGGCAAGTGATTCTGTCGCCACCACGTTTCCCTGATACTACTTTATCTATTGCATGGAATTTAATATCTTTTTCTTCTGGATGGTTATCCGTGATGTGTTGGGCCATAGGACTCCGAGGATCATTATTTTTAATGCTTCTAATGTGTTCCTGAATGCGTGTTTTGAGACTTCTGGTGCTGCTGCCCACATAAATCTTTTTGCATTGGCAAATGATTACATAAACTGCAAAGGTGGTATTGCAGTTGATGAACGAAGTCACCTTGTATGTCTTGGAGCAGTTGTAGTTATAATCAACCAATCTGTTTAAGCCATGGTCACATACTGAGCAACAACCACATACAAAAAAGCCAGCCGGTTTATCAGTAAGCCATGCTGAGCCACTCATCTTTGGTGGATTTACATAGCTCGGGCAGAGAATGTTTTTAATAGTTCTGCCCTTTTTGTAAACGACTTTGGGTTTGTCAGGGATGACACCCTCCGGTAGTACATCAGTTTTTAGAAGGTGCCAATGTCGTCTCAAAATATTGTATATGTGATTGCTATACATGCCGTATTCAGTTATAAATGCACATGAGTCATAAGGCGGACCAATCTTTTTGTCCTTGTTTTTCATTAGGGTTTCATGACGCTTCCTTTTTTTGACTTTATGTTCTGCCTTGTTGACATCTGTCTCTGCATAGCCTCTGGCCAAAAAGTCTTTCTTCATGTTTTGTATTGTTTGTTCAAAGTCATTGTCTTCACTACAGTTGCGACGGGCCCGTACCATCTCACCATAAGGGATAGCAGCTATAGTGCTTCTGGGGTGGCAGCTTTCAGCACGAAGTATGCTGTTACAGGAAGTGGGCTTTTTGTACATCCTGCTTTGAATGCTACCATCTTTTATATATAGATGTAGATCAAGAAACACTATTTCATTTTGGGAGTAACTCATTGTGAGCTTGATGTTACGGTCATTATCATTGAGGAAGTAAAAATAGTCTTTAAGACCATCAACACTCCCTTTCCAAATAAGGAAAACGTCATCGATGTAGCGGACATAAAAAATTATGTCATCCATCCATTGACCTGCGCCATGACCCCAGGCATGCTCCATCTCAAACAATCCCATGAAAAGGTTTGCATAAGATGGAGCAAACCTGGAGCCCATTGCAGTCCCCCTTGTCTGTAAGTACCAATCGTCTTCATGCAGGAAGACGTTGTTGGTCAAAATCAGTCTGGCCATATTCAGAAGCATTTGGGTGTGTTCTAGATGACAAGCGTTGCGTTTGAAAAGAAAGTACTTTAGGGATCTCATACCATTCTCCAGTCCTATGCAGGTGTACAGGCTTTCCACGTCCATGGTTACGAACGTGAAAAGCTGGTCCTCCCAAGTCACATCCTCTAGTTTGCACAGAAGTTCTCTACTATCCTGCAAGTACGATGGTAGGTTTTGTACAAATGGTTGAAGGAAGGAGTCAACATACTCTGCTAGATGTTCCGTGGGACCCCCGTTGCCCGATATAATGGGTCTTCCCGGTGGGAATGTTCCACCTTTGTGCACCTTGGGAAGGGCATAGATACATGGGAATCGTGAGTTGTCCGCCCTCAAATATCTATACTCTTGTTCAGATAGTAATCCTGACTCTTTCCATTCCACCAAACCCAAATTGATTTTATTTTCGATATCTTTGATGGGATTTTTTCGTAATTGGGTATAGCAGGCAACATCATGTAGTTGTCTCTTGATTTCATTTGAGTAGTCTACATAATCCATTATTACAATATTACCGCCCTTGTCAGCCTCACGGACTACCAGGGACGAATCATCACGAATGGTTTGTAGGAACTTTTTCTCAGATTTACTGATGTTATAGGAGTGTTTGCACTTGTTATTAGAAAGATGTGTATCTTCTAATTTGTACAAATCATGAGTTACTCGATTGGAGAACTCATCAATCGCAGTTTTGGAACTGAAAGGCATAAATTTTGAGCGATTTTTTAAGCCGCTATCTATGGTGGTATCCTCAACGATATCAAGATTGCGAGCATGCGTTATCAAATCTCCCACCATCTCTTGGTCATACAATGAGGCAATGACATGGGAAGTATCAACTTCTGCAATAGTAAATTCCGAAACATCTTTTACATATTGAACAGGAACACGTATGTCAGGTTGCTCAGAAAAGTATTTTTTTAATTTCAACTTCCGTGTAAAACAAAAAAGGTCAACATGTACTTTATCCAACATTTGTTTTTCAGTTATACAAAAATTCAAACCTTTTTGTAGAATAGACAATTCAGAATCTGAAAACGTTTTGGATGACAAATTGATCACATTCACATCATTAACAACATCAACGGTCATGATCCTGTCCAAATTTTGGTTCACAATCTCAGTATGAAGATCTATTGGTTGTTCCCCATTTTTGCCTTTGTTGTGGATCTTGTGTTTCTTGCCACCCCGCCGGGTTCTTCGTTTTGAACCCTTTTTTTGTTGTTCCCCAGGCGGTATCTCTGTACCTCTTTTAAAAAATCAGACTCTGGAATTGGGTTGAGTGTGGCTGTGCTGGTTCCCTCCCCTGGGTCAGTTTCAATTGATGAAAGCGAGGAGATGGACGCGCTGCTAGAAGATACACTTATGGTGCGTGTTAACGTAGCAGGTGCCACAGTATTTCTAGGGGCTACATCATCAAATTTTCGTGCGAAGGTGAATATGCGGAGGATACATGCTAAATTCTATCTGCACATATTTTGATACATGTTCGCTGTGTTTGGCTTACATTGATGGGCAGCTTCCTGTACAGAGAATTGAGACTGTATTACTTGCTTGTTAATAAGACCAGCTATAACTTATGCACAATGCCACGTCATCTGTATTTATACAGGCACTTGAAACATGAACGTTATGATTTGCGGATTTTGTGTATTGGATACATATAATTACAATTGACTGTTAGCATGTAACCTATAATGAAGAGACAGTAGGCATTGTTGGTTCTATACTCTTGAGAGAGAACAGAAACTGGAGACCATTGGGCTCTCATAAAAACATTGTGCTGTGTATTTTGTTTTCAAACCTAGTAGACACTGCGTCCTTTAAACTCTGTTCATACATTAGTGTCTGTTTGGCCTACCAAGTGCTCTGTTACAGCATATGTTCTCCCCGGAATGTGGATAACCAGTTCAAGTCCTTTTTTTCACAAATTGTATATATTGAATCAGTCTGGTGCACCGGAAATGATCCCTTGAATTTTACAGTAGTATGTTTTGTTAAAAACTTTTTATGAATCATTGTATGTATTGACACATTGTAATATATATTTTTGTATCTTTTAAATATAGCCCTGAAGAAGTCCGGTCTCGGATGAAACGCGTTGGCTATTTTTTATCTGCGAGTGTTTCAATCAATAAAGAGAACATAACGAAGAAAAATTGACTTGTACCAATTCCTTGGGAGAACAGTTTGACTTTACTTTAGCTATAACATGAATGTTGATTGAATACTAACATTGTGTTTGCTATACAGCCTTTTGGTGTGCGAGGTCAACTTGTGTAAATAGGCAACTAAACCTTTGTTCACGAAGACTTTCTATCTGCGAAGTCAGGAAATCTCGAAGGATTCGTAGGTCTCTGGTACTTCTCCAAACAAGCTGGAATCTTCATTTGACGAGCAGCGAAAAGGAATAGAGACGCCTAGGAAGAGGCTCTCAGGAACGCAACCGGCTCCGTCAAATACTTCAGTTGAAGTGCGCAGCGCTAAGGCAGCGCGCGCACGAAATGGCGGAACTGCTGCAAAAGACTAGAACGCTAACCTGAGGATCAGCGTTTTCAGTAAATGGAATGACCTAAACTGTGCCACCAATTGGCTCCAGCTGGCAGGAGATCGGAGATAAGATAAACTGTCTCTCCGTTTAAGTAAAGACAAGGGTCCTGAAAGCTTCGACAGCAGAGCGGGCTTGACAGAGGTGTGAAGGTTAGCAGGCACGGAATGGAAGGGGGGGACAGCAGAGAAAACAAAGAAGGAATGGAGGTGGTGTCGTAAGGAATGGAGAGAGAGAAGAGGAAGAAGGAATGGTGGAGGAGACGGAGGACGCAATGAAGAAGGAGAAATAAAGCACAGAATCACGGGTCAGAAGGAGAAAAAAAGGCACAGAATCATGGGGGCAGAAGGAGAAACCAGTGACAAGAGTGAACTCCACCCCCACCACAATACAGACAAAAATCAGGAGGTGACAACTTAAAAATATATGTATTTTTAAAATATATGTATTTACACACACAGCCCGTCGGTGCCTCCGCATCCTGCAGCCACTTACACCCCATCCCAATGTTCTATTTTTTTGTTGTTGTTTTAAATAAAACATACCGGAACCCTGCTTGGCCATCAATTTGAAAATATTTATGATTATGAAAACAAAATTAAACATCCTTGTTTATAAGCGGAGAACAAATGTGTCCGACGTCCGCAGCATCCAACAGGCAGAGCCCCGTCCACGCCGAGAGAAAGCTGAAATAAATGGATGTTTTCTATTATCCGAAGTTCAACGTTTAACATGTGCTGAAACCTTAATAGGCGGCTGAGCGCTGCCTCCCGAGCCACCAACAGGGCAATAAAGGGTCTTAAATAACAGCTATCAGCAACCTCTGCGAACTTCACGTCCAAAAAACCACAAACAATAAAAATGTAAGACTAGAAAAGAAAGCGTACTACGAATCTGATGTAACTGGTGCTCACATACAGCTCCAATAACTTCCAGTCATTTTCGCGCTACATCAACCTGTGAAAAAAACAAGGCCCACCATCAGACGGGAATGACACGCATTATTATTGTAGAGTCAAGAGGGCGGTCAGCGCTATAACAATGTGCAGTGTTATCAGTGTTTAAACTCACTTTTATTGTCTACTCGTGTCAATATTAGGATGTGATTTTGGACTACAATTCTTCAGAAAGAAAAAAAAGTGGCCAGGAAAGGATCCCTTTGAAGTGGCCGTGAAAGTGAAAGCAATTAGGGGGGAGGAGAATTGAGGCCAGCGCGCACTGCACACGCTGGGGAAGCCTGTGGGAGGGAGGCTGATGGCTCTGATGTGGGGAAATGTGTGTGCTTGTGTTCACGTGAACTATTTGAAATCCGCCCGATGGTTTGAGAACTTTTTTGCCTCCTATAATTCTCGACTATCCATTCCTTGCGGAATGGGATAGGCGAGACCAAAAAAAAGGCGTTGTAGGTCATGTAAAGGATTCCAAAGCGGCGCTGGCAAACAGCGTTTGAGCAAACCATACCTTCACACGAGCCCATGTAATGGAGGGCTTTGAACTTGGATGTGTGGTGAAAATGGCAATCCTCTCATATTTGGGGCCCAATGCCCATACCCGTCCGGGCCTGTATAAAGGACAGGGGATTAATCCATCAAAAATACATTTCTGGGCTGGAGGCTCTCCCACAGTGTAAAGCTTTAGGCGAAGTTTCTCCTGGTAGAATTGGGACACACATCTATTGAAAAATAACTAACAATATTGGGGATTCATAAGGCTCGCTGTGAGCCACCTAGGAGCGAAACCAGGGCTTCATCACTGATGAGGAGCGTGCAGAGGCCAGGGCGGCCCATGACACTTAGAGATTTCTTTCCAACTGCGCCTTATAGAGCTGAAACTCCTCCACTGAGCCTATCTTACCAGACTTAGACTGTGGAAGATGGGGGTGAGTGCCTCCCTGGCCTGTCTCAGCTGTGAGACACCCAGTGGTGACCTCCTACATACAACTTAAGAGTTGCCAATGCCTATCGCGCTACTGGGCCAGGTACTCTCTTGTCTTGGTTCGGTCCTGGGGTGGACGATACCATAAAACCCCAAATTGGTTTTATTACATGTAAATCCTGAGTTAGTTGTGCCCAGGCACAAACTAATACTGCTTTGACTGGGGCTAACAGTGTCCCTGAGAAACATCACATGCAAGTGGAGAGAGGTGAGGCCACCCGTTATTGGGGAGTGGAAGAGTGGGCTTGATCATTGCATAAACATGGAAAGACTGGTAAATGAGGCCATAGGGTGCCCCAGAAGAACACAAATATATGGGGAGACTGGGTGTGATACAGAGGGATTGGGCTCCACCCCGTGGTCTAGTAGGGCAGATCTACTGGAGTTTGAAATTTGCATGTATGCGGGGTAAGGAGTGTCAGGGTGGGAAGGGGCTGGAGCATATGGTCCTGCGTCAGAGAGTCCTCATGCATATAGGTCTGATGGGAGGGGGAGGGTGGTGGCAGGAGGGGAGTATTGTCGACTATGTGCCTTGTTTTCTTTATTGTTCTCAATTTTCACATTTTATTTCTCTTGTTACACTGAGATGTACCTTGAAACATGCAATAAATTGTCTTAAGAAAAAAAAAAAGAATACAACCAGCTGTTTCACGGCGTATACTCTTTTTTCTTTGGAACTGTCACCTCTTTGCAATAATCACTTGATATTTACTACTGAAATTATCCCATTCTCAGCTATATATGTAATACTTATTGTGCCTGCAACCCTACTTCAATTCACAAAGAGTATATCATTGCTGGCCAGCTGGAGGAAAGGCACTTACGAGGAGAGTTGAAGTCTTTTGCTACGGTTCAAGGCAGGAATTTCGTGGGAAAATTACATTCTGATGAATTGTAATACCATAGTTCAGGCTTTCGAGTTGATGAAGAAAATTATTGTACAAGCTCACACAGGTCAAACTGTGCTGATCAGTACTAAAAGGAGAGTTTGGGAATTTTACTGGACACCAGTTTTGGATCAGATGGTGGATATATGGGCGAGTTAGTCTGCTGGACCTTATATGACAATTCCCATTCCAGTGGGTATTTCCGAAAGTCCCTAGTGGACACCTGGAATAGATCTGGTTGAGCCATTTTGTGTTCTCACACAAAGAGGTGTTTGCGCCATACTATTAGGTGATTTTTATGTTGAAAGGCCAGAGCTGAAAATAGTGCCAAATATGACATCTGATTCACTCATTAATTTTTTGCAGAGAGATTTTTCCAGAAAGTTTTTTTTCAGACAATCATCCATAGTTAACAAGTCTGTGTTTTCTGAGTATCTGGTAAGCTATGGTGTTCATCACAAGGATAGCAGTCTGTCATGCAGAGACCAATAGATTGGTAAAGTACTTTGATCAAGTTGTCAAATAGGTTTTGCAGCAGACAATCAATGGCGGGTTCAGTTGGAATAAGGCATTGTAAGCCACCCTACTTTCATACAGAACTACATCTAATTCAATTACTGGCTATTTTCCATCTCGTTTTAGAGGCAAAAAACAGGTTGATGTAGGAATCCTTGATGGCTGAAGGATAGATTAAGAAATAATTACATTTCTAGGGTGACTAAGAGGGGCATTTGCCAAGATGTGAGGTAAAGGGAAATGGAACTATATGTTACAAAGATAGGGAAAAGGGTAAGAAACAAGTTGTCTCATAGGCATGGGAATGTGGGTTCAAGGTGGTCTGAATATTTAAGAGTACCTAAAATGCTAAAGGGTGTGGTAAGGGTAGAAAGTGGTGCAGTATGGGACCTGAACAGAGCATCAATATTTAGTGGCTCTTTTGTTCAAGGCGGTCTGAATATTTAAGTTCAATTATTCAAATGTTGTAAGATGCACACCTAATTCCCCATGTCACAAAACTTTTAATGCTACGGCAGGTTCAACATATGCCTATAAAGGCTTTTCTTCAAACCACAAGGGGATTCACTTTCCTTATTGGCGCGATGACAACTTATGTGATCCAATAAATTTCTGGCATCTCGTGCCCTTCTTCGGGGGTAACTACATTAAAGAAAAAAAGAAATACATTTCCATTCCCCATGCTCTTCCCCAGCTTACATGGAGAATGGAAATGTGTTTCTTTTTTATTTTGACTTCTCCTAGTAATCCACGACTGGTTCAACGGGGGCTGGTCCGACCCTACCTATCGGCTCGAGCTGAGCGAACTAGGTCTACCCAAAATCCAATCAATGATGTACGGGGGTCCATTCCATCTCAGCTGCCCGATGTGACGCGTTCCGTGCTGTTGGCCTGGCGAGCCTCACTATGCCACACTTGCTGGACGCGTAAGCTGACCCAATGTACATCCCTCTGGCAGGGAGCTTGGCTCCAAGAGGTTAGTGGGCTGCAAGGGTTTAAATCGTGGGACCTTATCGGAATCTCGCAACTTGGGGATGTCTGGGCTAGCGGCCACATGCATTCATTTCAGGAACTCCAGCCCCGCTATTCCCTCCACCCATCCCAATTGTATAAATACTTACAGCTGCAACACGCCCTCCACACACATATCACAGATGACACTAGGCTCCCGGAGTATAGCCCTACCGAGGCGCAGACTATGTTGAGTGACTTGGGCATAGGGGGTATCTCCGGCATTTATTGCACTTTGGTCAACAACACCCCCACCTCCCGAAACAGGTTAAGGGACCAATGGGCGGAGTGGGGGCGGGTCCCCTTGATGAGGTAGATTGGCGTGACGCCGTCATGGCGCCGAAGACGATCAACCTGTCCGCCAAACTTAGATTGATCCAGCTATACTACATACACGCTGCATATCTCACTCCTTTGCACCTCCACCGGTCGGGCCTATGCCCGGATGCGTCCTGTGCAAGGTATGGCCACGCCTCAGCTGACTATTTCCATGTTGTCTGGTCATGCCCCCACCTGGCGCGATTCTGGGGAGCTATTGAAGAGGAGCTCACGGAGGTCCTGGGTTGGGTGGTTCACCATGATCCACGTCATTCTCTACTGGGGATCACATATGGGATGTATGGGTCCAGAAACAAAAAACTATTTTTTAACACAGCCATGATTGTAGCTAAATGTGACATAGCAGCGGCATAGAAATGTCCAGACCCGTCTGACCTCAGGAAGTGGCGAAGAGGGGTGAACTGGTGCGCGACCCAAGAAAAACCCCTATATGCGGCAAGAGGGTGTCCTAAGAAGTACCGTAGGCTGTGAGGAAAATGGCTGGGTACTGTGGAGTGACCGACAGTCTTTTATCAAATACTCTGCCTGTGCACACCTTCTGTGGTTGGGAATCGTGGGAAGTTATGCTCCTGTACATGTCAGTGATTCACTGTCTTCCGTGTCTATTGATGAATTGTTTTATACTTTTCAAAACAAAAAAAAATTGATTATCAAAAAAATCTTATAGGCCTGCAAATGAACAAATGTGCTGATTTAAGTTAGACTAACTGACAATGTCATTTTGATTGATAAATAATGCATTAACACTAAAAGGCCTGCTTTCAACATTGAATAGCTCTTTGTGTGAGATGTTTTTCTTTTCTTTACTGTAGATGTGCTACTTAAGAAGTCTTCTGTTAGCTAGTGAATAGACACTTGTATTGTATTAGACAACTGATAGTGAGTTCTCCCTGGGAGGAGAGGAGGCAAAAGGAAGGATGATACAGGGAAAGAACTGTCTGGGCCGCAACATATCAATGTTGTAATTTTTTGAGGTTTAGCGTAAGGTAAATGGAGAGTTTACTTAATCTCAGGAGTTTACTGAAATTCTCTTGATGAAGAAGAAGAAAGAAAATAATGTTGCAGCATAGAATTGGTGTGTTTATATTAGTGCGTGTTCCTAAGGCTAGATTCAGGATTCCTCCCCCGACTTTCTAACTAGAGACTTGCCTCTGAGTTTCTGAAGCTTTTCTTTATGAAAGGCTGCCTTACTTAGATGTTGCAGAATTGCCTGCTGTAATCTTGAAGCTGAGAATACTTCCCATCTTATTATGCAAAGGCTTCATGAATACGCATACATTCTCTTATTAGAGCTCTTCATTGAGTTTCTGAACGGACACATTTTTCTATCACTATTCCAATTTAGTTAGAATTTGAGAATTTTCCTTTATGGATCACACTTGCAGTATTACTATTTTATGTTTAAAGTATTTTATTAGAAAGGTACAGCTCATATGGAAAGCAACATACAAACATGCAGTGGGTACTGCGAGAGGCAACCCAAGATCAGAAATGCTAATGACCCAGCCTCAGGGCTGTTCCAATGTCTTGCTCTGCGCGCGGAGGCGTATACAGGGAGAAAAAAAAGAGAACAAGAAGAAAACATTGCCCTATGGGCTTGTACCTCTATTAAGTAGAACAACAGTCCCCAACAAACTTCCCTCTCCCCACCCTCCCCGTCCAGTGCAGCGTAGCATGAAAGCAATCAATCATCCTTCTTCCCACCCACCCCGTAGACGCCCGTGAGTCCCTGGCAATTCACTCCGACCGAAACAATGCCTCACAAAGGGGGCGTAAGCCTCAGTAGCCTGAGGTACCTCGGGCATGTGATTTCCGTAAATTCTGAAGCCAGCAGTGAGTGAAAGGGTTGCCACAGTTCCTCAAAACCAGTCACATCTCCTGCTAACGTGAGGGACATTTTCTCCATCCCCAGAACATGCCACAACCTGTGCAGCCAACCAGTGCGTGAGGGAGTGGTAGTTGTGCGCCAATGTATCAGTATGTTTTGTACCGCAGAACCCAGCATAATGGCAATCTGCCTTCCCCTCTTAGATTTTAGTGGATACATTAAGTCACTTGGGAGACCCAGTAGGGTATACGCTGGGAATCGAAGCAGTTCAATCTCGAAGCATTTATCAATCTCATCTATCACTGTCGACCAGTAGGCTTGTAGTACTGGGCAGTCCCAGAGGATGTGTGTTAGTGGGCCAACCTGCCCGCACTCCCGCCAGCATCTGTCGCTAAGAAGCCTGTTCATTTCGTGTAGTCTTTCTGGGGTGTGATACCAGTAGGTGGAGATTTTAGTGAAGGTTTCTGTGAGGCCCACGTGATAGGCCGAGTGTCGCGCTCTGTATGAAATACGTTCCCATTCCTTAAGGCTGAGCGTTCTCCCCAGTTCTCTATTCCATCGTTCCCTACCGGGAATGTAGAAGTGGGAAGACGGGAGTTGAAGCAGTTTATATAGGTCAGTAATAAGTTTGGAGTCTGAAGCGCGGGTGATTAGCCATCGCTCATACGGGAGGAGCCTCCTGTCCACAGATTCCTGCACACTCGGCTGTAAGGCCCAGTGTCGTACCTGCCAGTATCTCATGCGGTCAGATTCAGTCAACTGATAAGTATCTTTAAAGCTGTGAAAGGGGATAATTCCATCAGTCGCGTACATATCGAAGAGCGCCCTACAACCCCTGTCCCTCCAATGTGAGAAGGCCCCCTGTTCCATCCCTGGTGTGAAGTCGGGATTGTCTACGATCGGTGTGAAAGGCGAGGGAAACGTGGTGAGGTCAAATGCGCGATTTGTGGCATCCCATACTTTCAGCGGAACCCACGTTATGTAAGAAGCATAGAGATTCGGGGGGCGATGTGGGCGGCGAAGAAAGGGTATTTCCTGTAAAGGGCGTCCGGCTACCGCTTGATCCTGGAAGAGCCAGTGTTTATCGGACTCCCACCTGCTCCATTCCACCAGATATCTTAATTGGGCTGCCTGTAAGTATTTGCGAAGGTCGGGAACTCCCAATCCTCCGGATTCCGGTGTCAAGGTCGTGAGAGTGCGGCGCATTCGGGGTTTACGGCCTTGCCACACAAATCGGGACACGTCAGTTTGCATTTGTGGAATCCAGCCCTTAGGTGGTTGTAAGGGCAATGCCCGGAATAAGTACAGAATTTGGGGTAAAAATGTCATTTTAATAGCTGCCACTCTACCAAGCCAGGAAAGCGTTCCTTTGTTCCATCTCCCTAGTTCGTCTCTCACCTTTTTGCCAACTGCCTCATAGTTAATAGAAACCATGGCCTGCAACGTTGGAGCTAACGTAATCCCTAGATATTGCACCTGATCTTTCGACCACCGTAATGGAAAGAGCCGTTGTAGTTCGGCCTTCGTTGTCAAAGTCAAGGAAAGGTCCAAGGCAGTGGACTTCTCCACATTCATCCGAAAGCCGGCTACCTTCTCAAAAGCTTTGAGTTCTGCCATACAGGCGGGTAGGGCCTGCCTCAGGCTTTCCAACGCGAAAATAACGTTGTCTGCATAAAGGCTTATTACATGGGTGAAACCCCCCATTCGTACTCCTGTTACGGCCATGTTCTGCCGCACTCGTTGGGCAAAGGGCTCCATGTAGAGCGCGAAGAGAAGGGGGGAGAGGGGACAACCCTGTCTCGTTCCGCGTTCGATATCAAACCGTCGAGAGCCACAGCCATTCACACGTACTGCGGCCGAGGGGGATTTATAGCAATTAAAGACCATGGATCGGAACTTTTCCCCCATTCCCAGCTTCGCCATAACTTGTTCGAGGTAGGGCCAGTGTACCCGGTCGAACGCCTTTTCTGCATCGACCGAGAGCAGCATACGTTCCCCTGGAATACGTGAGGCCTTTTCCAAGACGTGAACTATTCGTTTAGTGTTGTCCACAGTCTGCCGCCCAGGCACGAAACCGGCTTGGTCCGGCTCAATGAAGCCAGGGAGGTACTGCGCCAATCTCGCCGCAAGAATTCCGGTGTAGAGCTTCAGGTCTAAATTTAGCAAGGAGATCGGTCTGTACGAGCCGCACTGCTTCCTGTCTTTCCCTGGTTTGGGGATGACAGACACTGTCGCTTGTAGCAGATCCGGAGAGATAGCTCCAGGATCAGAAAAGGAGTTAAATAGTGCGGTCAAGATAGGGGCTAGCGTCCCGCAGAACGTTCTATAGAAGAGGGCTGTGTAGCCATCTGGGCCAGGGGCCTTTCCTAGCTTGAGCCTAGAAATCGCTGCAATCACCTCCTCGATCTTAATCTCTCTCTCTAGATAAGCTGTCTGCTCTTGGGTCAGAGATGGCAGGGTCACCGAATCCAGATAACCCTCCGCGTCCTCCATATTGGTGGCGTCTGCTCTATATAGATCAGCATAGAAGCGACGAAAGGTCTCGGCAATTTCGGCATCACCCGTGACCCCCTGCCCTGCATTTCCTGTCAGTTCCTTCACCTGGCGACTCTGATGGGCCACTCTCAGCTTGGCTGCCAGCAGGCGGCCACAACGATCCCCCCCAGTATAATATGCGTGTTTGAGGCGCAATGCTGCATATTCCGCCCTATCAAGGTCCAATGTGGACAAGAGTTTCCTAGTCGCCTTCAACTGTTTCCAGACTCTCGGGGCCCCAGTGCGACGGTGTACTGTCTCCAATTCCTTGACTTTCTGGGTGAGTTCGTCCCGTTTCCGTTTCCTATCACGGTTATCCGCAGCCGAGACCGCAATAAATTCTCCCCGTAGCACTGCCTTGAGAGCCCCCCACTGAGTCGACAGGGAAGTATCAGCGTTAGAGTTGTGCAGCTGATAGTCCTTGATCGAATCAGTAATGCTTTGCACCACTTCTTTCCTATGTAGGAGGGTGTCTCGAAGTCTCCAAACCCCCCTCCGGGCAGAGCTCGGCTGGAGATGTAGGGTCCCCGAGACCGGTGCATGGTCCGACAGAGAGATAACACCCATTTCTGAGGCCGTGGCAAGGCTACGAACAGGTCCAGAGACCAGTAGATAATCAAGTCTGGCATAAGTTTTGTGTGCATGCGAATAGTAGGAGAAGTCTGTGTCAGTCGGGTGGAGTTCGCGCCAGAGATCATGCAGGTCGGATTCAACCAGCTGGGCCTTAACTGCCTGTGAGAGTTCCCCAGTCTGTGGATAGCGCTGCGCCGATCTATCTTTTGAGGAGTCAAAGACCAAATTGATGTCCCCCCCTAGTACGATATGTGTGTCCGGTGAAGCCGTGACCTCCTCTAGAGCCCCGCGTAGAAATCTATCTTGCTGTTCATTCGGGGCGTAAACGGTGCCTACAGTAAACGTTAGAGCCCCCACCTTAAGTCTATAGGCGAGAAGTCTACCTTTTTGTTCTACAAATTTGTGCAACACCTCACCCTTAAACGCTTTGGACAGAAGAATAGCCACCCCAGCTGTTTTAGTCATATTGGAGGAAAAGAACTGAGTAGGGAAATGGAGGGACCTCATTCTGTGACAATCATTAGCTAACAAGTGGGTCTCCTGGAGCAGACAGATGTCCGCCCGAGAGTTTTCTAATAAGGATAGAATTGCCCTTCTCTTCGTGGGATTGTTCAACCCCTTAACATTCAGGGTCACTATCTTCAGGTCAGCCATGAATGGGTAGGATTACTCTGCCTGTGTGTGCGAACCAGAGTGTGTGAGAACAGGACGACTGCCAAGCAAATACGAGTGTCTACACTAGCATTCTCAGATACCGTAGAAGCACTGGACAAGGTAACTTCCAACTCTCCCCCCCCAACCATCCCTATCCCCAACTCGGAACAAACCCCCCCCCCATATCTCTCAACACCCACCACAACGCCTCCCGTTCCCCGCTCACCGCCCTCAGCATCAACCCCCGGGTCATGCTTCCCCCCACACCCGTGCACCCAAAACTTCTTGAAATAGTCCCGGACAAGCCCAAACGGACCAGTCCGTGGAATGCTACCTTAATGGACGTCCAGCCACACGTGGTCAAACCTTCACCCCCCCCATCGACCTCCCAAGCCCGCCATGGAAATATTGCTACTGTGAGTTCCCCCCAGAGCGTAGTTAAGCGGTCAGTGCCACCTCCTCTGGACCTTCAAGCACCGTGGATGCTGTCCGGACAGCGGCTTCTTGTTCCGCTCTAATCGTTGGAGACCCCGGCCTCCGTGCCGTTTCCGCCGTCCTTCTTCTCCTGCTCGTAGCTCGATGCCAGCCATCGTCAGTTGTGCGCCTCCGTCTAGGCGTATGGGAGTCCTCCTCCTCTGTGGTGATGCTCAAGATTTCGCAGGCGTCCTGGAGGTTCCGGACATGGTGTGTCTCTCCCTGCCACTTAAAGATAATACGAAAGGGGTGCCCCCATGAGTAGGGTGTCTCATGCTGTCTGAGGAAGTCCGTCACAATCTTGAACGACTTGCGCCTCTGAAGCGTGATTGTAGACAGGTCTTGGTATAAGGCCACTGGGTGATCCCGGAAAGTAAGAGAACGTACCTTTCGGGCCTCCGCCATGATTTTTTCTTTCAGCGGGAAATCCGGGAGGAACGCCAGGATGTCCGGAGGGGGACCATTAGATCTTCTGGTGGGACCCACCCTGTGCGCTCTGTCGATTCTAATGGGGAAGTCATCTCCTTCTCCCAGGACCATGCGGAAGAGTTCTAGCAGGTACTGAACAATGTCCGGGTTCTCTTCCGAGGACGGCACACCCCGGACCCTAATGTTATTCCTTCGTGACCTGTTTTCTAAGTCTTCGTTGTGCAATTGGAGGTCCAGGTGTTGTTCTCGAAGGATCAGAACTTCCTGCTGGAGAAGAGTGATCTCTTCAGCTTGCCTGTGCTCGGAGGTCTCCACAGTGTCCACTCTCTCTCCTAGGCCCTCCACCTCCCTACGGACCTCACGCACCTCACCCGCCACTTCCTGTTTGAGGGCTTGGAAGTCTTCCCTCAGCGTGCCAAAGAGAGATTCCAAAAAGGATCTGGTTACCGGGGGTTCCGCTGCTGCGCTAGACTGCGAGTTCCCTGCTGCTCCAGGTGAAGAAGAGGCTCTGTCTCCCTTGGTCTGCTGTCTGTTAAGCATCTCCGGGAGCGTGCGGTCGGTGCGATCGTTGCGTTTTCCTCCCCTTTGGCCCGCCATGATTCAGGCCACCCCACCAGTCTGCTCCTTCCTGCACGTAGAATCCGGGCCTCAAGGAACCTGCTCCCAGCTCAGGGCGGATGACGATTCGCCTCCGCTCAGAAGATCACCACCGGTCCAGGTCAGAAGCCCCCCCTCAGGTTGAAGAGGGGGGGGGTTGCCGTGGTTGTCCCCACGGAGAACCTGTAGCTGCTGCTCTGGCTCAGGAGGGGCCGTTCTTGACCTCAGTCGCGACGTCCAGTTGATACTGTGGGTACCGGTCGCCTTGTCAAGTCCTCCTTCTGGCCGGTCTAGGTGTCCACGCGGCCTGTGGCCCCTCTAGGGGAGTCCCACCGCAGATAGCGCGTCTCAGGGGGTGCAGCCGGAGCACTCTGGGCTTCGCGGGTGTTCCGTTGTGTGTGTAAAATGGTGCCGAGGCAGCGGGGGTGCTACTCGACTGGTGGGTGACTGTGTCCTGCCGGCAGTAGGCCGCCTCTGTTAGGGAACCACCCCGTCAAGCGCTGCGGTAGGACCCACACGTGGCCCCGCCGGGCCTCCAATCCGGGCGCTTGCGTAGCTCTCCTCTCTGTCCAGCCAGTACTTCGATGTGCGGCGGACCCCGGGACCCAGCCGGCGAGGCGATCGCTCCAGGCGCCCCACACGGTCTACAGCCCCTCCGGGCTGCTCCACCGCCCACAGTGTGCTTCAGGGTACGCAGTCCGGGCACCACGGGCCATGTGGGTGCCACAACATGTGTGCAGAGTGCTGCCGGCGGTTCTGGGGCGCCCCTCGCCCGGGGGGTGTCTGTGTCTATTCGGATGCAGACCGCTTCCGCTAGGGGGCCGCGCCGCTAAGCGCTGCGTACTGTCTCCCTCGCCGCCCGGTTAGGCCCCTAAGCCGGGCGTTCGCGTAGGTCCCTCCCCAGTCCAGCCAGCACCTCGGATGTGGAGACCTCCAGGACCCTGCTGGTGAAGCGTCAGTCCCAGGTGCACTGCTTACCGCACTGACGGTGGTGTCCGCTGGGTAGTGGGGGTATTCCGCCCTGGTTAGCGGGCTCACCGTGCAGTTTGCGGACCTACAGCCGGTCCGGGCGGGGGACCCTCCACTCAATTCGCCGCCATCTTAGAGCGTTGGAAGGCAGCGGACTCGTCCCAGACGCCTCACCGCTCCACTCGGCGGCGCTCAGCTGTGCCGCCCGCCGGGGCCAGAGAGCCTCACCCCCAGCGGCGGCGTGTCCACACCTTGCCTTCTAGCCGTCCGGCGTCCCGCTATCCTGTCCGGGCCGGGGCTCTGCTTCCGCCTTGGTTCACGCCGGCTCCGAGCACGGCACCGGGAACTCGGTGAATTTAGCACGCAGTCGCGCGCTGGAAGCGACAGTCAGGCCGTCGCTAGCTCCCCGATCCGCGGAGCCAGTCTGCGTAGCTCCGGGGGGAAAATGCAGCTGAGTTTAGGGCTCGGGGCCTCCGATGGGGTCGGGAGCTCTAGCAGACACGTCCTTCTACCCCGCCATCTTGGCCACGCCCCCAGTATTACTATTTTAACTGTGATTATTCTAACAAACATTTTGTTCTATTTTATAATAAAATATTGATTGATGGATTATACAAATTTCTAATGCTATAATCTAAAGATTAATACCTAATGAATAAACAGATGAAATATTAAAAGAATTGAACATAAAACTCTTTAACTCATACTAATTCTCTTTATTGACTGAGCCAAAAGTCTTTAATGATGTATTGCTATGTAGATGATTGCTCCTAACTTCTCCTTGTCGACGAACAAAGGTTCATATGACCAGTGGCAGGGGTTATGTAATGATTATACCCGAAGGCTGATATACAGAAAACACAACTCCCTCAAGTAGTAGCGCAGGGACGGTTTATGTCACAGGAGAAAAGAGCTGAAATGATTTGCCCCAATTTAGAATTACCCATGTCCCTTAAGCTCAAAGCCTGAACTTGAAGACTGAAGGAGTTCACGTTTTTGAAGGCGGTTCCAGTGTTGGAGATGTGAGTATAAATAGGGTTATGCATTACAATTGCCTTATTAAGAGTCGGTCATTGTGTTGAAGTTGTGTATTTTGTGTTATGGTAAAATCAATAGAATAGTTGTGTTTATGCTTAAATGTTGAGCAGTTGTAGTTGTTAATGGAATTGAATCAGTACAAGATTCCAGGATAGTTGAAATGATGGTGTTTTTTTGGGTCTGCTAAGGTTTTGTAGTACAGATTCGTGAGGTACCATTGACTGCACAATTGAGATAGAGACTATAACAATTTGTTGTGGGTGTATTATTAATAATTAGTGTTAGTGAAACCTGTTGCGCAAAGGGAAAACTATATAAGTCAGGGCAATTTCCCACTGGTCGAGATTTTATTTGTGTGTATGTGTGTTTAGGAAAGTTGGGTTCACCAGCATCCCTGGTCTCTCACCCTAAGCCGGATTCGGTTGTAACTCAAGCGGCACAGATCCGGGCCCGTAATCCAGCGTCTTCAATCACCATGCCTCCAGATAGAGAGGGTCGGCGCCTAGACGCCATTGGACGGAAATTCTCAACCATGCCTTCCACTACAGTACGGGCAGCGAATGCCTTAGCCATCTTGGGCCGCTACGACCGGCAGATGTGGTCGGACATATCTGCCCTGGTCAACCTCATCCCGGATGCTTCTAAGGCTGACGCTCTGCAACTCATCCAGGACGGACAAAGAGCATCTGAAGAGATGATTGACTGCGCAGTCGATATTGCGGGCACTGGTTTCCGCCAGCTTGCTAGTGCGGCTGCCTTACGACGCCAGGGTTGGTTGAAGTCCACCTCTTTCCGGCAGGAAGTTCAGTCCAAGATCCTGGATATGCCTTATGATGGTGAATCGCTATTTGGTTCCCACATTGACGACGCTTTGGAGTCCATTAAAAAGGACACTGATAGGGCTAAATCACTGGGCACTTTACAATTTCGGAAACAGTCCTTTCAAGGTGCACGCGGACGCGGCACTTCCTCAACTTTTTGAGGAGGACAATCTCAATATCGCTCCTACAATCAGAGCAACCAACGTTACTCTTCCCATCAACAACAATCTAATCGACAGCAGTCCTCAAAGCCTTATAGGGGAAAATCATCCTATTGAGGATCCACCCCCAAACGCCAATGACTTTTGTCATCCCCAAAGTGTTAGAGGTCGAATCTCTCTGTTTTATTCTCAGTGGTCCTCCATCACCACAGACCGCTGGGTTTTGGACATTGGGATGAGAGGTCATACCTTAGAGTTCATCAAGATTCCTCCTCATACCCAACCGTCTGGCCCGCCTCCTCCCCATCGTGAGGAGCTTTACCATCAAGTCCGTCTTCTTGTTCAGAAAGGTGCAGTCGAAGTGGTTCCAGTATCTCAGAGAGGAGAGGGTTTTTACTCTCGATTCTTCCTCATACTCAAGAAGATGGGAGATTGGCGTCCAATTCTGGATTTGAGAGCTCTCAACAGATACCTAAAGAGTCAATCTTTCCGCATGCTGACACTACTGGAGATCCTGCGTCTTCTGGCCAGCGGGGATTTTATGACCACCATAGACCTTCAAGACGCATATTTTCATGTCCCAATTCTCCAACAGCATTGCAGGTACCTGCGCTTCAAGGTGGGGCAGACACATTATCAGTTCAAAGTGTTGCCTTTCGGACTCCGCTCCGCCCCTCGTGTGTTCACGAAGGTGTTGGCTCCTGTGGTGGCTCACCTACGCCTCAGAGGCGTCCAAATTTTTCCATACTTGGACGATTGCCTCCTCAAGTCTCAATCACGTCATCGATTGAGCCAAGACACTTGTCTTTGTCAGGAGGTGTTTCAATCCCTCGGCTTGGCCATCAATGTCGACAAGTCACAGTTTGCACCAGCACAAACAAGGACTTTCTTGGGAGCGATCTTGGACACTATGCTTTCAAAGGCGTTCGTTTCCCACGAACGAAAACAGAAAATCCTCCGCCTAGTGTCTCTCATTCGATCAAAGCAGTCCGTTTCTGTCCGGACATTAAAGTCATTTCTGGGGATGGCATCATCTTGTATTGCACTGATCCCACATTGCAGACTGCGGACCTGTCCCATTCAAGAGGAGCTGGACGTACAGTGGCGTCAGGTCTCCGGATCTTTCAACGACCAAGTGGCTGTTACAGCTCGCATGAGAAAGGGCCTGTGCTGGTAGGCACAGTCGACCAACCTGGCGACTGGAACATCCTTCCTCGTCAACGTGCCAGATCTCACGCTCACAACGGACGCCTCTCTGGACGGCTGGGGTGCTCATCTTCACGGTCTTTCCATCAAGGGCAAATGGTCTCCACCCCAACGCTCTTGGCATATCAACAGGCTAGAGTTGCTGGCGATCTTTCTGGGACTCAAGTCGTTCCTTCCTGTAATTCAAGGGGAGTCAGTGCTTATTCAAATGGACAATACCACCAGCATGCACTACGTGAACAAGCAGGGATGGACCAAGTCTCAACGCTTGTCTCGACTGGCTCAGTCGATTTGGGATTGGGCTCTATGTCATCAGATCACCTTGACGGCAGTGCACCTGCGGGGCGTTTCAAACATCCTGGCGGGCTCCCTCAGCAGGTCCACATCGTCGACACACGAATGGGAGCTGCATCTGCCGACTCTGGATCTTGTGTTTCATCGATGGGGTCGCCCACATCTAGACCTCTTTGCGACATCAGAGAATCGGAAATGCCCGTCTTACGCAAGTTGGCATCCCCACCCCGGATCGTGCAGGAATGCCCTTTTGATCGACTGGTGCGATCTATTCGCTTACGCCTTTCCGCCGATCCCGTTAGTACCACGGGTGCTGTGGAAGATGCGGAGGCAGCCTTGCCACATTCTATTGATCGCCCCTCGATGGCCCAGACAGGCGTGGTTCTCGGAGTTGCTCCTTCTGTCCCAGTGTGAGCCCATTCCTCTTCGTCCTCGTCCAGACCTCCTGACGATGGACAAGGGCCAGGTTTGCCATCCGGATCCATCTACTCTACAATTGTCTGCATGGAACCTGAGCACCTTGAGTTCGCCAACTTAAATATCTCGCAAGACTGCAGAGAGATCCTTGCTCATGCTAGGGCTCCGTCTACCATCAAAACTTACAAACTCAAGTGGAAAAGGTTTTGTCATTGGTGCATAACAGCAAATATCCATCCAATCCATTCTACTCCGGAGCAGCTTCTGACGTTCTTTTTGTGTCTCGCTCATCGGGACTCTCGCATGCTACCTTGCGAGTTTTCCTAGCTGCAATCTCTCGCTTCCGGCAGGATGGATCCTCCTCCCTCTACTCGTCCAGAATTATCCGCCAGTTTTTCAAAGGGCTTTTCCGGAAGTTCCCGCCTATTCGGCGCCCTCCTCCACCGTGGCATCTTAATGTTGTTCTGTCGCAACTTATGAACTCACCAGTTGAGCCCATTCATAGGGCGGACATTAAGTTCCTCACCTGGAAGGTTGCTCTTCTTCTTGCTCTGACCTCATCTCGGCGTGTGAGTGACCTCCACGCCTTTACTATCAAACTGCCTTATCTTCAATTCAAACCTGACGGCGTGGTGCTTCGCACCAACCCATCTTTCCTACCCAAGGTGCCTATGGACTTTAATTTAAACGAACCTGTGTTCTTGAAAACTTTCTTCGCTGAGCCGAAGTCTCCGGCTGAGCAGCGATTACATTCCTTGGACATCAAACGATGCCTCAAATTTTACATTAGCAGAACTGCCTCCTTCCACAAATCAGACCAACTATTCATTGCTTATGGACGACTGCGTCAGGGGCACCCAGTTACCAAACCAACGATTGCCCGTTGGATTTCTTCGGCCATTGCTTTCTGCCATCAACAGGCTTGCAAGCCTTTGCAGTCTTCGGTGAGGGCTCATTCTACGAGGGCTATGTCTTCATCCACCGCCCTGTTTGTTGGTGTGCCACTCGATCAGATCTGCTGTGCAGCGACATGGTCCAGCAGGCACACCTTCACCAAGCATTACTGCTTGGACGCCATCAAGGAGGCGGATACCGCAGTGGGACAGGCAGTACTTCGTCATCTTTTCAAATAAGGTGAGCCTCTCTTCCCTCCTCCTTTATATATAATTTTTTTTTTCAAAGATTGCCTTTTTCAGCCTCCTTGACTGTTTACTACTGTCTTCATGCATTTCCATGCTGTGTTTAGCAATCTTATTGGAGGTTACTGCTCTCTATTCTATTCAAGCATGTGAATCTATGAAAGACACCCTTAATACTGGAGAAGAACAATTGTTACTTACCTGTAAACAGGTGGTTCTCCAGTATTGATGTCTTTCATAGATTCACATGCGACCCATCCTCCTCCCCTCAGAGGCTCTCTTCTCCTCATGCACTCTGGGTCACTTTGGTGCTACGAAAATCTGAGGGCCTTAGCTTCTGAGGAGAAGGTTCTAGAGGGTGCTGGCGCCTGATTGACTGTAGTTTGGACTAACATAATGACAATGATATGTTACAAGTGTTTTCTTTCTCTACCATGCATTCCTATGGCGGAATTGTTTTAGAGGTTCAGTTATGTATTACTTCTAGTTTTTCTTATGTTATGTTCTCACATATATGTATATTTTAGCATTTATTGCTATTTTATGTACCGTGGGACTCCCACTTCGACGACGGGGAATATTCAAGCATGTGAATCTATGAAAGACACCAATACTGGAGAACCACCTGTTTACAGGTAAGTAACAATTGTTCTTCAGGGAGCCAGAGCGTGAGGCCCTAGCCAGCGTCTGTCAGGTCAGTGAGACTGGGAAAGATCTCCCGTAAGAGGGTTGCCCTGACATTGGGCCCGATTGACCTTAAGCCATTTTGTTTGCTCGCTCCGTATACACTTGAGATTGGTGTCCGCAGCTGCACTGCCTAATCACAGGCAGCTACCTGAGGGACACATACTTTGGAAGCCCTTACTCTTGGAAGGGGCATTGCGGGGCGAGCCCAGGATGGGCCCCCGAGTATAACATTAACGCATTCTCCGTGGTAGGCGGACAGGTAGCCCAGGAACCGATGAGGTAGAGGCACGGTTACAGCCTGATGATTCAGGTGCCATTTCTTGCAGTTTATGCCTTGAGGTATACATGCAGGTGATGTTGCATTATCAGGGTTTTGCACCACGGGTACATTGATTTATGTGATAGTGGTATGCCCAATGCACAGTAATGATAAGGTATGATGTGTGCACTCTACAAGTGTTTATTATAGTGTACTGCTGATGATGGTTATGCCTAATGCTTGATGCTAAGAGTAATCCTGCCAGTAGTTACTGGGTCGCCCTAACTGTGATGTTTTATGACAGTGGCCTGATTGGCCCAGTGATTTATGTAATCCCTGTGAATTCATGACAATTGCATAGTGGAACAGTACTATATGTGATTGTGATCTAATGTGTTTTTATGGATAATACAAAGGATGTTTTTACATGACATTGTGTGGAGTTTATTTTATGGTGTGCCTAGTGTGTCACTGCTGTGTGATTGTATTTCACAAACGCTTTATACATTGGCTCTGGGATAAGCCTATGTATAGACAATTGAGAGAGACCCCTTCAACCGAACCAGGGGATTAGGGTACTTTCAAACAGTAGAAAAAAGGATAATCCCTTGGTCGATAAAACTAACTTAAATTTACTACATACGCTTTTCGCACAAATTACAGCCCATGTATTAGAATTACATCTAATGCCAACACACTTAATTACAACAATGAGTAAATACTATAGTTTCTTTTTATTATTTGATTAAAAACACCCTCCTAAACAGAACAACATTCAATAATACAACTTCAATAATAAAAAATCATTGCCATTAAAAACAAAATCAATAATTTTACATGATACATCCAACAATATTTCATCAGTTTAACCAAAAACACATTATTCCACTGGGGAAAGAAAGAAAAAAAGGGGGGTTTAGAACATCAATAGTACTACACTTGAGGGACAACAATCTGGATACTAATGGGTGCTATACCACCTTGTCCCTTGATTGTGTGTAACAAGGCGCCTTGTTACACACAATCAAGGGACACAGCCTACCCTGAAGATATGAAACATTGAGCATATCTAGGAAAAGCTAGAAAAAATTGTGAAACCGGATGTGTGATGTTTATGACAAAAAATAGTGACTGTTTGTTGTCTCTCTCTGTGGTATAGCACCCATTAGTATCCAGCTTGTTGTCCCTCAAGTGTAGTACTATAGTATTTACTCATGGGCTGTAATTTGTGCGAAAAGGGTATATAGTAAATTTAAGTTAGTTTTATCCACCAAGGGATTATCCATTTTTCTTCTGAGATAAGCCTGACAGCTCTGTCAAGCTACCAAGGGAATGAGCAGGGGTTATCTTTAGTATGTAACTTCCTTGCCCTGACTAGAGTGGTGGATTCTGCCTGGCTTAGGTACATACCCTAGCCAACCCGAAACCCCTTTTCTAACAATCAGCAATAAAGGAAGAAGAAGAGACTTAAAGAGAAGTTTATGCTGGGAAAAGTTAAGATGGCTCAAATACATTTCAGAATCAATCACATTGAGGAAATGTTGGTTGCATGCAAGGCATTGATTTCAGGTTAGAAGTCAAATTGCACAGGGCAAAATTGGTTTTTCACAGGGTAGATGTCAAAGTGTTCTGATTGATCCAAATTCATGAATAGACATTGCAATTTTAAAGAAATCCACTCCATGTCACTATTGTAACAGGCTCAAGCATTGAAAGAGGGAGTGTAGACATAATCCAAATTGAGTGAGTGGTGATGGAAAAGTCCAAAGGGTAAATCATACGCAAATGCACAATGTTCCAGTTCAGTTTCCTGTCCAATTAATGCAGTTGCCAATGCAATCACAAGTTCCTATGATGCAGGTCCCAAAAGCTCCGAATGCCCCACAAAATATGGTTAATCCCACATTGAATATGAATCAAGTATCCAGAACAAATTCAAATCCATTCCAAAATCAGAACCCATTTCAACAGTTCCCTGTGTTGGAGAACAAGAGTTTTGATTCTGATAATTCCCAATAGCGGTACCTGAAAAGGCAGGAAGATTGTGTGCTTGGCGCAGTCTTATAGGTAGCTCAAAGTGTACCATTTCTAGAAGGATAGGTTGATGGCACCAAGTGTCATTTCTTGTAGGATTTACCCATTCTACTGTTAGACCAGCGAAGGTCTCAGACCTACCCCTGGAAAGGCAATAGGTGTTGCAGTGGGCGTTCCACCGCAACACCCATTGCTTTTTGACTCTGCCAAAGGTTTACAAGGCTGGGGCAGCGCCCAAAACTAAGGCCACAGAATATCTGGTCTTAGAATGGCGATACAAGGAGAAATTATTAAGTCCTCCTTGTTTTTTTACTCTTTCTATTTGTGCTGCACACATAGAAAGAGCAAATCGCCATGAGTAATTGTTTATGTGCAGATAGGTGTCTCTTCCTGCACATAAACAATCGCCACCGCAGTGCAGGCACCCTTGCAACATGGCGCAAGGGTGACTGGCTGGCTTTAGGCAGTTTTCTTAGCTCTAGGGGCAACACAGGGGTACTCTGTATTTTTGAAGATATGACGCATCCCTGCGCTTTAAAAATGTCAAAGCTCAGCGTTGCCAAATTTGGCGTAACCCTGCGCTCCGACATTTTTTAATGAATAGGCAACTGTGTTTTAGCATATTATTGCTGTATGATCAAGAGGCACTATGCACTTTATTTAAACTGTATTCTGGATTTTATGTACGTTTTAAATTTTTAATGATTGTTAACTATGGATGGATTTAATTTTTTTGTATGTGTATGTCTTACATACTTTTTATGGTTGTATTATTATCCGAATCAAGTTTTTCAATCAATCAATCAAGCACTCTACTCCACTCTGTGCCACTGCACTCTATGCCACTGCACTCTATGCCACTGCACTCTACGCCACTGCACTCTATGCCACTGCACTCTACGCCACTCTACTCTTAATCTGCAATCTATGCCAATGCACTCTGCACAGCTGCACTCTGTCACTGAACTCTATGCCACTTCACTCTACTCTGCATCCCTGTACTCTACGCCACTGCTCTCTATGCTACTCTACTCCAATCTACACCAATGCACTCTGACAGTCTACTCTGCAACACTGCACTGTCCACCATTTAACTCTACACCACTCTACTCTGAACTACTCCACTCTATGCCACTGCACTCTATGCCACTGCACTCTACGGCACTATTCTCTACTCTGTACCACTCTATGCTACTCTAATCTGCACCACTCTACGCCACAACACTCTATGCCACTCGACTCTACTCTGCACTCTACGCACTGCAATCTATGGGACTAGACTCTGCACTGCTCCACTGCCTCTGCGTCACTCAACTCTACACAACTCCACTCTGCCGTGCTCTACGCCACTCTACTCTACCTCTCTACTCTACGCCACTCTACTCACCGCCACTCCACTATGCACCACTCCACTATGCACCACTCTAATCTTCGACGCTGCCTTCTGCGCCGCTGGACTCAATGAAACTGCACTCTATGTCACTATACTCTGCAACACTCTACCCCAATCCACTCTGCACTAGTCCACTCTACTCTATGCCACTCTACGCAACTCCACACTATACCACTTTTAATACACAACACTCTCTGCCACTCTACTTTTTGCCATTACACTCTCCTCTGTGCCACTAACTTTTAGCAATTCTGAACAGCAGCCACATTGGTGTCCATTTCTAAAACACACTGGCAAAGCCTATAGCTCTTGCATAGACGAGACCAATTGGCTTTGCCAATGCTTGTTGCTATGGATTGGCAGCTGAACACAGCATCTGTGGGAAATGTAAACCTTTGTGGATCCGGCGGAGAGGGAAAGGTGAAAGGGCACTTTAGGTGAGAGAAGCTGCTCAGAGGAACCCAAAAACGGTATTCTATTCTCGGAATCACATTCTTAAACAAGTAGGAGCACGGAAAGAGATTAGGTTCAAACCACTAAAATGACGTATCAAAGGCAGAGCAGATACGTCCAAGGGGCTGCGCGGAGAACGCGGCCTGAGCGAGTAAAATGGCTCTTACGCTGATATGGATGTCAAGACGGACATTCTTTGCACATGTGGTTTGTGTCACTGAGCCCGAGTGGGTGGTCCCGGCAAGCCTGAAGGTAGCTAGCCCCGGTTTCATGCCTGCGGTTCAAACAGCGGAGGAGAAATGTCACGACAGGCCCAGTCAAAATCAGTTAGGCTCCCTGCAGGGCAAATCTTTTCATATGAGTTTAATCGTATATGCGTCCTTCTAAGTAACAAACATGCTCATAAAATGGGCTAACAGCAATCTTTCCTACTTACATGAGAGGACTGGTCTGATCAAACCCCCGTAGTATTTTCACAAATGTCTGTGGTTTCGAATAGATTGTTTTACCATCCCTAAGCCCAACATTCCCAGAATAAACATGTTTTTTTAATTAAAAAAAAAAATCATTGATGTGCATTGTTTCTGCCGCACTTTACCATTTATGCGTGGCGAATCTGTTTTATTCACATACAATTGATGTATAGTTACGACATCAGTACAGTTACGCTATACTTATATGTTCATGGTATTTAAGAAAGCTTCACACACCGCCTGTGCTTTTGCACAGCACTATATAGCACCATCATTCATCTGCAGACCTTGTCGACCACTTGATCAGCTGGATGAACGATTAGGAAGTACTTACATCGTTTTTTCTCTAAATATTTGATAACATTTTTAGAAAGTAAGGGGAACAATAAAATGATGCATATCATACAAATATTAAAGGCCCAATATAGTGTAAGAATGCCACACACATTAAGTAATATCAAAAGTGTTCGCACACATGTAAAGTAGGAAATTGACCAAAGGATGCCATAAGGCCAAGTATGAGAAACAAAGGGGCATCCCCATTGGGGAGAGGATTCGGCCTAATGGCTAGGGATGTCGCCCTCGAATCTGGGGAACTGGGTTCGAGTCTTGGCAATGACGCTAAACATCCTGTGATTCTGGGCAAACCACTATGTAAAGCGCTCTGATACCCGATTCAGGTAAAGTTCGCGCTATATAAAATTCTGCAAAAAAATATATATATATTTACATAGAAAGGGTGGAGCATCCGTGGAGCTGTGTGGTGGGTGCCTCTGTGGAGCTGTGTGGTGGGTGCATCGGTGGAGCTGTGTGGTGGGTGCATCGGTGGAGCTGTGTGGTGGGTGCATCGGTGGAGCTGTGTGGTGGGTGCATTGGTGGAGCTGTGTGGTGGGTGCATCAGTGGAGCTGTGTGGTGAGTGCATCGGTGGAGCTGTGTCGGTGGAGCTGTGTGGTGGGTGCATCGGTGGAGCTGGGTGGTGGGTGCATCGGTGGAGCTGTGTCAGTGGAGCTGTGTGGTATCTGCATCAGTGGAGCTGTGTGGTGGGTGCGTCGGTGGAGCTGTGTGGTGAGTGCATCGGTGGAGCTGGCGACTGGGAAAACTTAAAGACACTGCTTCAACTGTAATCATTTTCACTTAGTCCTGTGTCCTTCTGAGAACAGTAAAATCATAACACCCATGGCATAAGAGAGCCTAAAAACCACCCACAGATAATATGCTTTGAGTCATATTTACAAGGGGATTGCGCCACCGAAACGTCACTTTTGCCAATATTCTAGTGGCACAATGTCCTGAGCCATAATTACACAGTGCCATTTGGCCACTTTGCCTGGCTTAACACTACTTTGTAAATATTGTCCCCTTTCACGCAGGTCTATGCGTGAAAGGGGCGTGCAATGGGTGTTGCTGTGGGTGTTCCACTGCAAAACCACATTGCATTTTGATGCTGCCCCAGATTCACAAGGATCTGTAAATCTGAGGCAGCGGCAAAAAACTAACAACCTGCAATAGGATTCTGCAGCACACATAGAAAGAGCAAAACACCATTATTAATTATGTGCAGGGAGGGACACCTGCAGATAAGCAATCATTCCCTGCAACACAGACACTTGGACACCCTTGCACTATGGTGCAAGGGTGTCTATGTTGACACTAGGCAGCTAGTTTTAGCGCTAGGGAAAATACAGGGGTGGGCCGTATTGTAAATACGGTGCACCCCTGCATTTTGGAAATGTCGGAGCATAGTGCTGCCAATTTAGGCGCAGCTCAGTGTCCCAATATTTCTTTGTACATATGCCTCCTAGTCCCTCCTTTTCATCTCTTATTTCTCTCTTAAGCACTCGGACCATTTACGACCCAGTATGCAAACAACATGACAGGACATAACTTGACTAAACAAAACGTAACATGATGTCTGAGCTATCATGACTGGTTTGCAGAAAATGCATTAACCCTTAGATTTATTTTCAGACATGCTATCATATACAATAACAGATCAGAATGGCGTTTACTCTAAGTAATTCAGGCATCACCCCCATATGTTGCTTTTTCGCATCATTCAATAAGTATTGAATATTAGCCCAAACCTGCTGAAGGAGAAACTTTCAATACGGCGGATCCACCCCCGCCCCTAATAACTTATGTCTAAACATGCACAAGGTTTGATTTGATATCAGTATATTAACTCAAAACGATTGCTTTATAGCTAAGTAAATGATGACTACCCCCCTTGACCAAGAGTTCCACCCCTAAACAAGAAGCCAAAAATTAAATGGAAAAGTAGTAGTAAAAGTCCAAGTAGCTGCTCTACGTATGTCCAAAAGAGGACATGTTCAGCGGAATCCTGGAAGCAGCCATGCCAGTGGTAGATCCACCATGTTTAAAAGGAGGAAGAGATACGTAGTCTCAGCATAAACTCTGATTATCGCTGACCTAATAACGTGTAGAAACGGAATGTTTGAAACAAGTATGTCCATACCAAGACTCAAAAAAATTAGAGTCAGAACGTCTAAAAGAGGACCTACTTAATGAACATCCAGACTTCAAGACTTCCTCATGAACATCTAATATCCAGATCCACTTCACCTTCTGATACTCCAGGGAGAGTGACTCCCTCGTTTCATTGAAAAGTCCATTAGGCAAAAACTTCAGGGACCAGGACATAAAATCAAAAGGTTTAACATAACTCTAAGATAAGGAGCAGAACACTTCATAAAGATCCCAATTCTCCTGACCTCGTCAAGTAGGTTACAGCAACTAGAAAAGTCACTTTTTGACTAGATCCAGATTATGAAACATGTCCAGTGTCAATCTTGAAACTAGGAATTGATTGAGGAGAGGAAGAACATCTACCCCTTTCCCCTGCTACACTTCCGCTACTGCAACTTCAACAATAGCTCTTACTGGGTCATACCAGCAATCATGATCTGGAGTACTTTTGACATGTTTAACAGTTTGAAGAACCAGCAAAAAACAATCTACCTACTCTAAATGCTCCAGGTCTTCTTGAACGCCGAATCAGAAGGCAACGGCCTTCTGCATCCTATCTTACCTGATGCCCCTATGTACGTTCGCCTGACCTGGGGACAGAGGGAGTAGAGACATGGGCCTGGCATTTTTTTAACATTAATTTCCGTTATCAATTGGGAGACTTTAAGACGGTGGAGACTGGTTTGTAGGAAGGTACCCTCTTTTGAGAGAGTTCCTACTGGGGACAGACATTAGTTTACGTCCGTCATAAAAACATCTGTGGAGTATTTTGAGTTGTATGAGGCGGAGAGGCTCAGGGCCTCGTACCAGTCTGGGTTATCTATCATTCCCTCGGTCCCTCCCCCTTCTGCCTTTAAACTTCTGTAGGTTCTCGGTTGTGTTGTTTGTTAGGGTTCTGTATGGCTGAGGTATTGCAACCCGTAGAACTCAGTCTAGAAAATCCTACTCTCTAATGGTGTTGCCTCTGGCATGTCTGTCCAGTCAGTTCTTTGAGTTGTTAGTGCATGTTTGAGCTGGGGAGATTTTATGTGCTGTGTTAGCTGTTGTCCAATTCCTCCACAGACTAGTCGTATTTGTATATGCCCTCAGGTCCCAGGATGTTGCATGGTGTCCACTTGCCAATTAGGACTCAATTGCCTGAACACTAAAATTGTGAGACATCAACTATTAGTTCTCCCACCCATATCCACGTTCCCTTGGACTGCCTGCCCCTCCTACTTACCGCTACTGTCCCCTCATGGCTTGTGGAAGAGGTCACAGTGGCCTTCATTTGAATATGTACTGTAAGCAGGTTTTGTTTCCCATGCATACTCTATCTAGTTTGCTTGCTAGTTTCTAACTGGGCATACATGCCCAATCGTTAATTGCAACCAGTTGCATGGCCAATATTAGTATTTGAAGTTTAGTAGAGAGAGACGTCTATGGGGCTCAGGGAGACTTCCCTTTTCTGTGTGGGGTGGAAAGCTCAGACCGGTTCCCAGTAAGAGCTCCAGCAGGCCCTGGCCATGGTTCACATCCACTAACTTGTGGTGTTACAAAGTGTCAGGCTTGGGGTTTCTGCAGCTCCCTTAAGAGCTTCCTGCTCCAGCATGGAGGAAATCTCTGCCCAGGCTCCAGAGAGAGCTTTGGGAGGCCCTGTCTGCTAGCCTGAGGCATGAGCCCTGCAGCCATTGGCCTAGGGTACCCTTCATACTCAGTCTTCCTCCTGGGTGCAAGCAGAATGTTAAGGCCATTTGAATGCATGATACGACTGTTTCAGGGATTCTGCTCATGCACAGAACTATGCGCAGGAAACAAGGACCTCGGTGTATTGTGGTGTACCAAAAAGCCACCTCTGTGCCTAGAACTCCAATCCGACTAGCAATAGTGTCTCATTCGTTCTCCATACTACAGCGAAGCTACCAATGATTAGCCAACCTAGAATATGCAACTTAGTAAACTCTCAGGAATAGTGGGAATCAAGAACACTCTTTCGCTCTAACACTCATACTAGTCCACAACGTGAGTAATCAGAGACACAGTATGTTTATTTTAACTAACGTGCTCTAAGATGCAGTACACTAGCCAACACTAGCAGAAAAATGCATAGGAATAATACAATCAGCATTGTTACAATTCCATAAAGCACAAAAGGGGAAATCTTATTATAATGACAGTGGAAACTATAGAAAATACAGTCTTTTCTTTTGACAACACCAATTGGAAACACGAAACCTTTACTAATTGTAAGACAAGGAACGTGGTGTATGCCATAGTCTGCCCCTGCCCCATGCTATACATAGGGAAAACAACTCAGGAGGTGAGACAACGAATCACGCAGCATAAGTCAAGAATTCACCGAGAAGTGGAAAAATCCCCGTTAGTGAATCATTGGGTGGCAAAGAACCACGATAAAACTAAACTAAAGTGGACAGTTGTATCTAAAATTGAGAAGGATCCAAGAGGAGGAGATCTGGATGCGCGACTTAGTCAGAGAGAAGCGCTGTTAATAATGAAATTTAATACAGCGGTTAAAGGACTGAATGAGATTTCCGAAATTTATAAATCGAACTCATAAACATTCCATTCATATGTTTTTGCCTCAAGCGTCATCACGCAGCAAACACTGAATGCCAAAGACTACAACTCCCACAATGAGTTTTCCAAAGTCAACAAATCGAACTCATATACTTCATTCATGTGTTTTTTCCTCAGTCGCCATCATGCAGCAAACACGGAATGCTAAAGACTACAACTCCCACAAACCAAACTGGTTAAGCCACGCCTACAGGAAGTAAGTGTGCCGTGTACTCCAACATTCAGGCGATTCAAGGAGAAGGAGTTACCGAGGGAGTTAGATCGAGTTTACAGTGAGGAGAGCCCTTGTACACAAGAACGGTAAGATCGCCAGGACCAGTGTTTTGCTTAGAACTCTGAGTTCCAAACTGAAACTGAACACGAGTGGTGACCCGCGCTGTTCTCTCTTTTTTCAACAGCGTCTAAATTGTCTTCAGCACGTTTGAGTTCAGTCTTTTCATTGAGATAATGATGAGATACATGTGCAACTAGCACACGAATTTATGGGTAAGCCCAGTCATGATGTATAAAAGAGTGTGGTGATGGTGAATCAATGCGAATCACACGTTTTTGTCCCTAAAACTATGTACATATATGTCTTTTGCTCTAGCTCCTCCCTCCTTTCTGCGTTGGAATACATGTGTTTTACCTTTTGGTTTGGAGCCTCGACCCAGGAATTGAGGTAGGCTGAGGGGAGTAAGATTGTAGACAGGAGTGGTTTACGTCTCTTATTATAGATCAGACTTCTTAAAAATGCTTTCTTTCTTTTTAGTTGTTTTTGGTCCTGAGGAGAACCCTGACAATCACGGGGTTTGAAACGCGTCGACCAACCCGGTCCCGGGTCATTTTTTGAAAAAAACACTGAAATCAAAACAATAATTGGAAACAGCACGAGGAGTGTTTTTCTTTCCTTTGAACTTTACAAAGAACTATAAATTGTCTAGAAAACAGGAGTCATTTTTGGCTTTTTGTACTGGTTTATTGATACCGGGATCAGTATGTATGATTAGAGGAGTGAATGTTTGGCCAAGAGTGTTTGGATTCGAGAGCGTGTGTGATTTATTGTATATATTCATTTGTATTGTGTACTGTTGTATATAAATGTATATAACCTTGTTTGTATTTCCATGCACAAAACCAAAAAATGGTAAAAACTTAAATAATTTTTGAAAAAGAAGCAATTAAAAACGAAATGTTGCAATTCATAAAGCAAGTTTCCATGTTATGTTCATGTTGACTATTTCTATAAATAAGAAGTTGTAAATAAGGTTCTCAGCACTGGCAAGTGTATCGTTTCTTTCGTTCAACGTGAATCAACAGCATACGTTGTTATTTAACCTTGAACACGCTGTGCAGACAAAGAGCACAGTGTACGGCTAGATATGTGAAAAACAGACAGTTCTCATGTGAAGAAGCGCAAGCAGTGTATTTACGAGAACAGAGCCATGTAGTGTTGTGTGCAAAAGCGGCAGAATTGTCTTTAAGCATATATTTCACTTATGTTAACTTAGCAATGTCTTCAGTTAACCCCATATCCTCACTACACCCTCCCCTTGGTCAGGCCAACGGACAGTGGACTCAATAGAATACAGAGTTCAAGTTAGAGTGAGCAAGAATTGAGTGCATCCATGTCGACAGGAAATTAGGAAAAAAAGGAGAAAAAATAAAAATAAAACAAGCATTGCCATAGCAAATAGGTCTCGCTTTTGGGACCTTATAAGTATTTAGTTTTGCAGCACAATATCCTTGGTGGAACAACATCAACTGTTGCATGGCTAAACACTTATAAGGTCCCAAAGGCGAGACCTATTGGCTATGCCAATGCTTGTTTTCTATTTGATGGAACGGTTTAGGTCTTCAAACTACACCAGTGAGTGGTTTGCTGCACAAAGGGCCCAGGACTGCGATGAGGCTAGGACAAGGAGGCTGTGCCCGAGAACTGCCTATTGCTTGTAACATGGACAGGGTTCAGAATATCTGCATTTATCTGTATTTTATTAATCCCACCAAACATCAGCATGAAACATCTGCAGCAACTCACATACCTCAACCACTCCCCCACCCCACTAATGTTAACACCCAACTGCTATTTATTTCATCTACCCCAAGGAAATTCTAGTGAATGCATGGAATGGTTGTTTGAGTCACTAAACTAACCCCAATAACCAATAACATGACTAGCCACTAACCTTGGGTTCGGTAGCAGCATGCTGCCCAGGGTAAAGCGCTTCAGCACCTCGTCAAGGTAGTAAGTGTAATATAAATGCAATTACAATTTACCAAGGTTCCCCAGTGAGAAGGTCTGGGGGTGGGGGTTCAAGAGCGAGAGAGGGGGGAGAAAGAGAAGGCTTTGACTGTTGAAGAGAGGCTAGAGAGGGCGGGGCAGGCAGAGAACAAGACGGATGGAGAGTCAGAGGATGGCGAGAAGGAGCAGGAGGAAGAGAGTGACAGGAAGTGAAGTAAGAGTCTGTAGAGAGAGAGCGAGGGGGGTTGGGTGAGGGAGTGGGCTGAGGGCAAGGTGTGTTTAGCAACATCAAAGGTTCTTGAAATGAAGTGACATCATTGAAGATGGAGAAGTTGGGAGAGAAGTGTCATGGCGAGGTGCGAAGAGAGATACAAGAGAGGTGGGGTTGGTAAGGGCAGAGGGGGCTGGAGAGTGTGCAAGACAATAAGGAATGTATGAAGGGAGAATGATGGGAGCATGGTAAGGTAATGTAAAAAAAGAAAAATATGGCAGAATATGAAAGACGGGTGGGATAAAGAGATGGGCTATAAAGGGGAAGAAAGGTGTGACGAATGGAGCGGTCAGAAGAGGGTAGACATATAAAGTGGGAGAGAGGTAGGCGACAACATAAGGGAGTGAGTGATGGAAAAGGACAATGCAGATATAAAAATAGGAAAGGGAAAGAGGTGAAGATGAGGGTCAGAGAAGATGGTGAAGTGAGGGAGAAAAGTGGGCATAGAAGGCACAAAGTATAAACAGGACTAGGGAGAAGAAGAGTTCAGAAGACTGATGAGCAGGAGATGTAAAGGGGGACAGAGTGGTGGGAAACTGGAATGAAAAAGACAAAAGGTGGAGACGGGGCAAAGTATGAAGAGAGCTGAGGTTGAGAAGATAGGGAAAGCAATGAGAAACGGAGGAGCTAGTGAGACCATGTATGATGTCCTGGCTCGTTTACAAATGGAGCGGAGATTCATGGAGAGTGAGGGGAGGAAAAGTGGGGAGAGCCCGTGAGCAAGGGAAGAGAGTCTGGAATGAAAAAGACCAGCGAGAAAAAGGGTTCTAAGAGGGGAGAGAAAGAGATGTCAAGGGAGCAGGAGAGGGTGAGAAAAGGCGCTTCATGCGAGTGAGTGAAAGAGCCGCAGATTGGGTCGACAGGGACAGAAAACAGTTTGGGGGAGCATCAAAGAAAAAAGAAGAGATACCCCGATAAAGAAAGGGATGAAACAGAGAAGATAGGATGGTAGGTCTAAGGAGGAAGAGAGATGGTGACTGAGCGAGCAGGATAGAAAATGAGAAAGGGGAACGACAGGCTGGACATTAAGAAATGCGGTGGCGACGGAGAAGAGTGGTAGAAAGCGAGGGAGCGAACATGTAAGAAGGAACGAAGGAATGGAACATGGAAGGGTGAGATAAACCAGGGAAGAATGAAGAGAGGATGTTTGGAAACAAGAACAGGGAATATCTTTTGTAGGCAGAACTCCTTAAAATCACACGTTCAACCCTATCAACAGACGCCATTCAGCTCTTTCTTGTGGCGATTACATATGATTACAGCACACAAATTATAGTTTTGGCATGCAGGTGACGATAGGCGACCACATCCAGAAATTAGTTTGGGGATGGTAACTTGTCTCCGTAACATCCCCCTTTTGAGTGTGCCCAAAAGTGTGATAAGGACCCCCACAAAGTTTGCGGCATTTAAAAAACATATTGTGTGGCAAGAATGGCAAAACTATGGGACAAGGAAATTCAAATTATGGAGCATGTTGCCACATATACAATGACAATGTACTTTTTTTTATCTTAACACCAAAGCAATCGGCAAATAAAACAAGCATTGCTTAAAAGTGGATGCCCATTACTCTCAGCGAGTGTGCTCAGACGGAGTTACAGGCGCCAGAACGACGGAAGCAATGACGGGCAGAGGTGCGAGCGAGGAGGTGCGCGCGCGCTAAAAGGTTATAAAAACATGCATTGGCCGCGCAAGTGGCGCGGCCGCGCGTGAAAGTGATCGCGGGCTGTAAGGGTGCCTACGAGCGATGCACTTAATGAGCCATGACGAAATAGGAAAGCCAGATGGCGCCTGTCCTCGTAACTGTGCGTGTAACCGCATGCTCTAGGCTACACAAAAAGCTGTGGTTGGCTTTTTGAAGCCTACTTACTAAAAGTTTCGCTAGAGTAGCGCATGCGCTGGATCAGGCAAGGCCTAAAAAGGTGGGCAAAAAGCCAGCCCAAAAAATTCATTAAAAGTTTTCGACCAATGACGGAAGTCAGCCAAGGCAATCCATCGGTGTGTACGAGCAATAAGTTGCATCGGCCTCCAAGAGGAAGTCATTGTTATTGTCAGAAAACAGAGTCACCATCCATTCCAGCAAATAGAATGAACATACATGTTCATCAACAATGGGAGCCTCTAGCACCATCAGAGGACAACCTGCGTGTTCTTCAAGAAAACTTTGTTGTAGGAAATCATGTGCAGCCGCACAAACATCCCATTCTGCCAAAACTCCAAGCGCAGCCGTGCAGGCCATAATCCCAACACCAAATCATTCCAGCTCATGCGCCACAAGAGGACTCATTAGCAGTTCGTAATTAGGGGCAGGAGACACCATGTTGGAGAGGCAAAGATCCAGTGCCCATTCGAAGGAGCATTCCAGGCAGTGGAAGACAGGTTGCACGCAAAAGAAGTATGCAAAACGAAAAGACAATCCATAAGCCACACTTAGAGTGACCAGGGGCAGAATACCAAGCATTCAAGCATATGACTACGAAGCCGCATCAGCCGGTCCCAGCTGTTTAGAACCACAGAGAGAGCAGTCATTCCGAAGCAGGCAAATCAACAGCAGCACCCTAGCAGCCAAGGCAAGTATTAGTGGAAAGCAGCAGAAGATGCTGAAAAAAATAGAATGAAAAAATGCTAATATCACACCAAATATAGTTTGGAATGAAGTCACAAGGCCAGAGCCTACAAGTTAAAAAGAAATGGGCCAAGCCTGTAGTTGTAGAGGTATTGAAGATTGTATGGATCAAAGCACTGAAATGAAGTGGGAGGCCAGTATTAAAAAGCACTTGCACCTCTGTGTGGGTGTTAGCCACATGAAGGATGAATGTTTCACGGGAATATGTGAGCGCAACTTCTTTTTGGGACAATAATGCCCTTATTCTGCTCAATTTATTGAACTCTGCCTTCAAGGTTGAACTGGAAGGCCAAATCGGGATGTCGAGCCTCCCGTGTGGGGATGGAAAAAGCAAATTTTTACAGCAAACCACACGTTGTGAGACTGTTACAATGTAAGGGATACCAGCAAACATGCTGCAGCGATCTTCGTTATTTAAAAGCAAATAGCTACCATTTGCAAGCAGGGTAAACGTAGGTGTGATAGCTGGTACTGGAATACCCTTTAATACAGATGCCAAATGTGGGGCTTTTAAGTTACAAGAGCCATGCAATTGAATATTTTTACACACAAGTGAATGATCAGGTGAGGAATCACACAATTCCCCAGTTAAGTACACCTCTTTGTTATCCCTTAGGCATCTGTATGTGAATGGTAATGACCACACATCGGGCCCGATTCACAGAATGAACTTAAGACTCAATCCTAAACTTACTACTGTTTTGGTATTCACAGATTGCACTTACAAGTTTTGGTATTCACAGAATGAACTTACTACTTTTGGCATTCACAGAATGCACTTACTACTTTTGGTATTCACAGAATGAACTTACTCATTTCGGTATTCACAGAAGTTAGGACTCCTAACTTTAGGACTCCTAAATGCCTTCTGTGAATACCGAAAGCCTTAAAATTAGGATTTTTCTCAATTTAGTAGTAGTAAAGTTAGGACTACTAACTTTAGGACGCCTAAATGCCTTCTGTGAATACTGAAAGTCTTAAAATTAGGATTTTTCTCAATTTAGTAGTAGTAAAGTTAGGAGTCCTAACTTTACTACTACTAAATTGAGAAGAATCGTAATTTTAAGACTTTCGGTATTCACAGAAGGCATTTAGGAGTCCTAAAGTTAGTAGTCCTAACTTTACCACTACTAAATTGAGAAAAATCGTATTTTTAGGACTTTCGGTATTCACAGAAGGCAATTAGGAGCCCTAAAGTTAGGAGTCCTAACTTTACTACTACTAAATTGAGAAAAATCGTAATTTTAGGACTTTCGGTATTCACAGAAGGCATTTAGGAGTCCTAAAGTTAGGAGTCCTAACTTTACTACTACTAAATTGAGAAAAATCCTAATTTTAAGACTTTCGGTATTCACAGAAGGAATTTAGGAGTCCTAAAGTTAGGAGTCCTAACTTCTGTGAATACCGAAATGAGTAAGTTCATTCTGTGAATACCAAAAGTAGGAAGTGCATTCTGTGAATGCCAAAAGTAGTAAGTGCAATCTGTGAATACCAAAACAGTAGTAAGTTTAGGATTGAGTCTTAAGTTCATTCTGTGAATCGGGCCCAACACGAAGGAATGCTCTACCTAGGGGTTCATATCAGCCCTGGGGATAATGTTTATTTATTTATTTTATTTATTTTTGAAACTTGTAGAGCGCAACAAATGCCCTTGGGTGTCTCAGCGCTATGAACTGAGCAGGATCAAGAGCTAGCTGAAGGATAGATGACCATAATACACTTCAGCTTACAGGAGAGCAACCGCTTATTGGTTAAACAACCACGTTTTTATCAACTTACGGAAGTGCAGTAATGTTTGGCAGGAAGAGATCTGTAGGGGCAAAGCATGCCACAGTCTGGCCGCTGTAACTACGAAACGCCGGTCTCCCCAAGATACTTTACTCTTAGGACCTGTAACTTAAAGGCAGTCATTGAGCAGAGTTGCCTGTTGGTACAGTAGAATGATAAATGATCTTTCAGAAACTGAGGGCCCAGTTGATCTGCAGCATTGAATGCTATACATAGAGCTTTAAATTTAACCCAGTTCTTGACCGTTAACCAGTGGTACTTCATGCATGAACTGAATTTAAACATGGAAAATGGTAGAGTTATTACCCCATGGATGAGCCATACTGCGGAATCAGTTTCAGCCACTGAAAAAAGCAAAGGATCTACCTTTTCAATGTGTAACAGAGTGTATGTAGCATCGTTCATGGACATAAACTGTTGTCTATCTGTCAAGTTAAATTGCAAAAATAATGATGATGTGTTCATATAATCCTAAGGAACCTTACCCATCATCAAAGTTTGCAAAGTCCATGCAAACTGCATGATTGAACGCAATTGTTTTTGACCATGATACAAAACGGACACTTCATCATGTACAATATCCAGAACAGATTAAACAATATTGTCCAATGTGTGGAGGACAGTGTGTTAATGCTATTATCAACTACTGCAAGCACTTTTTCTGAATTAGCTTGGTCTATTGCCCTTAGATACAAAACAGCTTCAATCAGTGACAGCTTCCAGACTTCATTGTAAATAGCATAAATAAATCTCTTCGATCTAGGACCTGCGGCACTTTTATAAAATCTGTCAACTCAGTTTCATTTGTTAATAAAGATAAATGGTGTTTCACTGCCTCCAGGGTTGAGTGTTTCAACTAACTTTGATATAATTTTCCTACTGAATAGGTTGTAACCGGGAGCTAGAAAAAGTGGACCAGGTCCATCCAGTATGTAACCAGGGGCCTTGCCTAGAAAACAATGTTGGCAAGAATCAAAATTTGTCTTCCAAACCAAACAACCTAGGGGGTCTAGGCTAGAAACATTAATGAAGCATTTGCAATGAATGACTTCAATTCATCAAGGGTCATATCTGTATGATTGTTATAGGTCTTATAAGCATTCAGATCAGGAATTTTAGGGGCATTTATTTGTTTTGAAGTGGCTAATCCAAAACAGGTTGTTTGATAAATCGAACTGTTTAACAACAGGATTTGGTTTGGGATAAGGCACGCTCGATGTAAAGCCTCCGGGCCATGTACCTGCCAGGATCTAGAACCCCAAACAGATTTAAGTTTGACTGTATCTTTTCATAGCTCATAGCCACCTATAGCTAATTGATCAATAAAAGATTTGGAATACAGTAACTTTGTTTGGGTGAGCCTGACTTTAGAATTGGATATAGTATTCATTTTAAAATAAAATTAATCCGGATTGGATTTATTAAAATCAGTGAAGTATGCACATTTTTTCAAAAGAGTTTTTGAACTGCCCTCAATGGGAGCTGGGCAATGTTCCCATTGTGTGTAATTAACAACATTTCTAAATGTATTAGCTTTATGCAGGTAATGATGGCCATAATGCTGGTAGCAAACTAAATCAGCATAATTTGCAGAATTCAAATACAGATCCTCAGCATCAAATGCAGCATAATGAGACACTCTCACCACTAGCGCCAAGATGCTCCTTGGAGTGTAAGCCGCGCTTTACAAAAACCACATCATATCATATATCATATCATATCATAATACTTTAAATCAGAAAATAAAGATTGAGCGGCTTGTATGTCTCAATCATCAAAGCGCATGCTTTGTTTTACTACATCCCCATAGAAACACGAAGTACATTTGGAACATTAACCACCTCGGTAGGGCCATGAATTTAGAACTTTACTACATCCCAAACTATTCCATCCACAACTGGCCAGCCAGGCAGAGATGTTGACAAAAGTCTGGTCTCGTTTCATAATGTTGGAAGAAGAGTGTGGTGCTAAAGTTCCATAACTCCCTTTTACAGCAGAGTGTTCAGTAAGGTAGTGACCATTGATTAGAAGGAAAAAGAATGTCAAAAATCTAATGGACATGAACAAAAAAATGTCGATGAGCACAAACCATATGTATGTCCAAGGAGGAACCAAATAATTCTGTTTAAACCAGGTGACAGAAATAGAAAATTTTGAAGGGGACTTAATGTTGTGGAGTCAGTGTCAAAAGAAAAACATGACTGGTCAATGGCATTTGCTTGTAAACCAGGCAATGACTCTGTAGTGGGATACGCATATTCAGTGTCATCATGTAGACTGCAAGCCAGTGGATTTAACAACGGATTAGTAACAGAGGTCATCTCTACGGCAGTGTCAGGCCTGATGTTGTTCGTCATGTCCAAGACTGTATTTCTTAATATTGCTGGACAGGAAACAGCTGGTGTCATGCTATGAAGAATCGTCCAGTCGCTGTAGTTTGACATTGTCCACTGAGATGTATCTGTTATCCTTGCGACCAGGAAGTGGTGGTAAAATGACTGTACGAGTTTCCTGCACGCCAAGCACTGGAACCGGTGCACAATAAGAGGGACCAAACTCTTTCTTGTTCTCCACCTTCTCACAGACCAGGTTTCCGACTTTGGTTAGCCAGCGAACTACCGGAATCTGTAGTGCAGCTTTAGTGGCGGAGGGTAAATGTTCCTTTGCAAACTGTCACGGGTCTCTTGTAGTTTCTGTAATACAGCAGAATGATTATCTACGTCAAAGACTGCGGCTGTCGCCGCCATGTCTAGACCATTAAGGTGTGGGACATACGTTTTCATGCCAAAGAGCATTTCGTATGGGGTCTGCCCACCCAGAGATCTTCTAGGTAGATTATTTAGTGCATGTTTGTACGCTATAAAAATGGGCGAACCAGTTTCTGCCAGTACCTCTAGCCGTCAAGGATTGCTTTAAGTCACGGTTCATATGCTCCACAACTGAGTTGACCTCAGGCCTGTATGGAGACAAAAATTTGACATGCACCCCAAAGACCTCATGGCATCCTGGTACGCCTTAGAGGCGAACGCGGCCCGGGTCAGAATAGAAGGTGCCACATGCAAAAATTCCCACAAAGACACGCAAATCCCTGATGACAGTTTGTGCGTCAGAACGGCGTTGTGGCCAGACCCAAAGAAAACGTGTGCATGAATCAACTGCAACTAAGATAAACTTATACGCAGTATCTGAAGAAAATGGACTGCAGTGATCTAAATAAATGCAACTGAATTGTTTATTAGAGATGTACAGCTGTGTTTGTGGAGACCGTGCTGCTGTTGAAGGTTTAATCTGCTGACAAATGTCACACGAAAGCACATAATTACGGGTTTGTTTATACAACTCACGCCACCGGTAATGCTGCTGTAAGATAGAAACAGTCGGAGAAACGCCTGCATGTGCCGAGGTCATGCCTTCTTGTGCAGCTGTTATCAATGAAAATCTGAGGTCCGCGTTGGGAATCAACCTGTCACCAACGTCATTTATTCTCACATAGGGAACTTTATCGGGACTTAAACGATAAGGGTATTTAGAAGGGAAGCCCAGTGGGTAATTATCTCCTTTCTCGGTAGCAGCTATAGCTGCCAAGATATCCTCATCAATCTTACTCCTATACCTTGTAACAGAATATGTGGCTACTGCTGTTTTAGCTGCTTCATCAGCCAAACTGTTGCCAACCGCATGTACGCCTACCACTGGTGGCCAAGAGTATGAATAACTTGCGTGAGAGGGAGACGTTCTTTAAGATCTGTGACTCGAATGCAAAGCATTTTATGATTAATTGGGCTGCCTTTGGAATCACGATAGTCATTCTGAGACCAAAAGAACAAGTTGTCATTAAAAGACTGAACACAGTAGTAAGGGTCCCTTACAATCAAGGTTGTCACATGAAGATCAGTAAACTCCAGTGCTAGCACCAGAGCACGGATCTCTGCTAACTGGGCGGTACAGTCCCTGAGTGCCAGCGTGTGCACAACACTAGACCTAAACTCACTATTCACCATGGTACCGGCCACTATACTATACAGGCTGCTGAATAAGAATGTTTAGATCCCGTCTCGGGTTACGCTGAACCGTCGGTGTAAATGATACAATGGTACTCCTCAAGCGGGCGCATTGACAGAGGAGGAGGATGAACAAATTCATACTGTAAGAACTCCTGTGTTTTCAACGAGGAGTCAAAGAAAAATTTGACATCAGGAGATGTCAACGAAGTAGCCCATTGTATCCAACAAGGATGCAAAGCTTTGGAGTTTGGTACACTGGCTTTCGTCACAGCTTCAAGAGCAGGATATGGTGTTACAACCAACATGCGTTTCCCCTGTGCCAGTGTGCGTTCCTTCAGGATCGCCATCTGGACCTATGCCAACACTTTTTCAACAGTTGAAAAGCGCATTTCAGCTGAAGTGTACAAATGTGACTTGTAAGCAATAGGTACTGTGTCCCCTTCATTAAATGTTAAATAAGTGAAACCCACTGCGCCTGGCACAATTCATTTTACCAGGTTTGTGTGGTTATCACGTGTCAACAAGTATTTAGATTCAAGAAGATCAGATTGAAAAGATTGCAGAATAGCTGAATGTTCCGGAAGCCAGCTGGCTTTTGAAAAGTTCAGTTGTATCAAGGCATATAGCGTCTTGATACGCTGGGCATATTCGGGAATGTAAGTTCGACCGAAGTTCAAAAATCCCAGCAAAGATTGCAACTTTTTCAGAGTTGTAGGAGAACGCAAACGTGCGCATTTCTCCTCTACCTTCATTATTGAGCTCATTGCCCAGGAACAACACTGTGTACTTACAATGTGTGATTTTGCAAAGTTAAATTTGTAACCGTAGTCCGCAAACAAAACTATAATGCGGTCCAAGCGACAAATATGCGGCCATAATTCGTCGTCTGTGAGATAAATATCATCAATGTACGAGTACGCATCAGGGTCTATGTCGTCTAACAAAGAGACAACACGTGCGGCGAAAACGCCCGGGCTGTTTTTGTAGCCCAAGGTTAATCTTTCAAATTGTTTTTGTTTTCCGCCGGAGGAAAAAACTGTCCATTGACTACTTATAGAGGACAGAGTATGACTAAAAAAGCCTTGGAAATGTCAAGTGTGGTTTAAAATCTTTTTCTTACAAGACTGTCCACGAGGGCAGAACTATGGGTATTCTGAACTGCACAGGTTTGACAATGAGAGTTCAAAACTAGGCGGTACGACCCATCGGGTTTGGTTACAGTAAAAAGAGGGTTATTTATTGGTGACACATGTCTCAATTACTCCTTGATACTCTAATTGCTCTAGAATTTCAGAAACGGGATCTTTTGCTTCCCGCCGGAGGGGATATTGGGGTTGTGGCTGTGGCATAGACCGCAATGGTATCTCATGCGGAGGTGAAAGTTTATCCCAACCCACCTGAGTACGGTACAGAGCCGGTGCAAGCACCAAAGCCCACTCTTTCGCAAAAGCCATTGCTTACTCTTTGGGTACTGCGTGTGAAAAACTAGGGAGGATTCCATCCTCCCCCCTCGGAGCGGCTAAAACAAAAGGCAGGGGTCAATCTGCCTCAGCTAACAAGATGTCATAAGAAGAAGTCAGATTTTCCCCAAAAATCCCTTTAACAACACGTTGTATATCACCGTCAATCTGAAACACTATGTCATATAATCTGTCAGGGGGGGCCACTCGGGTGTCAGCAGTCTCAACTGTGATAAAAGTGTCAGTTGCTGTCGCCTTCAGAAATTGACACAGTGCTTGCCGCACTATGGTAACCTCTGCTGCGCTGTCTAGCAGCGTTACTGCCCATGTTAGGTTCCGAAGTTGGGTTCTCACCGTCCGTGGCATATCTCGCTGTTAAAGCAGCAGCTTTCTTTTTCTGAAACGGAGGGCGCTGATGAGGAAAATCGTCCTGCTTGCCTTTACCATCAGTCTGACGAAGTAGCTCGCATCCTTGCAAGGCACCTCGACCTCTGCCGCGATCCTGGCGATCTCCTCCAACGGCTTGGGATCCTGATGTTTCCTGCAAAGAATGAGGAGAACGCTGATCAGGGACCTGAAACCTGTCAGGAGACCTAATTCTAATGCAGTCGCGCAGATCATTAGTGCGCTCAGAAGACTCAGGTATTGAAGACGCAGAACGCGATCCCTGTTTGTGTTGTTGCTTCCCCTGTTTTTTATTTTTCCTATTCTTTTTAGGAAAAATAGGACGTTCGTCTTTATTAAACTGCACCGTCTGAGTTTGCTGTTTTGTCTTTATTTTAGCAAAAGCCTTAAAAACCAAACTGTTGCGTCCAATGGTCTTGTAAGCATCCGCAATCATTTTCGGGAACTCCTGGGGTTTCCCTTCCTCTGGGACATGACGTAAAGCATTAGACACCTGAAAGTTAACCACATTTCCCACTACATTCGCAAGTATGAGATCAGCAACTACGTCAAACACTCCGACAAGCCTCATTCCCAATTCAACTGCCGCCTCCGGGCCATGCTCATCTTGAACACACTTAATCACAGAGGGCAGAACAGTCAAAGAAGGTGTTCCGAAACACTTCGCATACACTGCTGCAAATACTTTATCCCAATTCTCACAATCGGTTACCTCTGGTATTAAGTCTTTCTGCAAACTAATTGTGAGAATTCTGTGTTTCTCCACGGGAGTGGTATTAGGAAATACTGCTTCCAGCTGGTCAAATTTCTCAGCAAGCCAGTAAGGTAAATCATCCTTATTCTGGGGTCGCTTGCCCATAACCGAATGAACCATGACGGGACTAATTGACATCCTAATTGATCCAGCTGGTTTTGCCACAACCCCAGGTGCTCCCACCTGGAGATTGCGGGAAACGTATTGGACTAGAGCCCTATGTACCCCAATTAAAGAGGTATGCAAGACATGCAATCCGTCTACAGGTACTGTTAGATAACGTGGATGAGGTGTGTACCCGGCCAAAACTGGCCAAGTGGCCCCTGGAATACATAAAGGGCCTAAACGGACCGGAGTCACTGTATGGGGGAGGGCGCCATGAAACTAAATACAATGTTGCCATGCTGAAATCGGAACTTCGAGTGTCATATATGGCCGATATATACAACAGGTACTGCAGTGGGAGTGTATGTATGGAACAAGTTATCATATCCATTCACTGCCGGAAAGGTTACCCAAGAGTAGAATACCTCAAAGTGGTAATCCAGGTTAACACCAACCACAAAAATAAGTGTGATACCTACTTCAGGCACTCCATATGCAGTCAAATGACGATGGAGTGGTGCGCGAGTATGCGCAGCAATATCAACAGCAGCCATAAGGACAAAGAAAAGCAAAACAACTTTTTTGCGCAGCACAAAAGGGTCAGTAATTCAATATAATTCAATATAATAATAAGAACCTTTGTAAAATATCAAGCTTGAAAGAACCTATAAAACATCAATATAGGTAGGTTATGCAGTCACAACTGTTTCTCCGGAAAACAGGAGTGAGGGTATTGTGGACAAGTACAAGCACTACTGAAATGTCTTGAATATAAGTACCAGACCAAACTTAAGGGCCGCCAAACGTTAGGTGCGCCATGTTGCAGGGATTCTGCTCATGCACAGAACTATGCGCAGGAAACCAGGACCTCAGTGTATTGTGTTGTATCAAAAAGCCACCTCAGTGCCTAGTGCCCAAATTCGACTAGCAATAGTGTCTCATTTGTTCTCCATACTACAGCAAAGCTACCAATGATAAGACAACCTAGAACATGCAACTTAGTAAACTCTCAGGAATAGTGGGAATCAAGAACACTCTTTCACTCTAATACTCATACTAGTCCACAACGTGAGTAATCAGAGACACAGTATGTTTATTTTAACTAACGTGCTCTAAGATGCAGTACACTAGCCAACACTAGCAGAAAAATGCATAAGAATAATACAATCAGCATTGTTACAATTCCATAAAGCACAAAAGGGGAAATCTTATTATAATGACAGTGGAAACAGGACTATAGTGCCTTTACCACTCTCCCCGTGCTGGGAGCTAGTTTATTATAATTATAGAAGACCTCTAGGCTTTGTCAGGGGGACCCCATACCTTCAAGATCAGATGCAATGAATCACATCCCAGGATAATCACAGCTCTGCATAGTTGGATGGGTTTTCTCCAAGTGCCTTCTCATGCATGTAATACCATATTAAAAAGCACCTGAGTTTCAGTTAGGCAGTTGGGCCTCATGTAATGTCTATGTGTGTGGGACTGACCAACGGGAATCAACAGCATACATTGTTATTCGACCTTGAACACGCTGTGCAGACAAAGAGCACAGTGTATGGTTAGATATGTGAAAAACAGACAATTCTCATGTGAAGAAGCGCAAGCAGTGTATTCACGAGAACAGAGCCATGTAGTGTCGAGTGCAAAAGTGGCAGAATGGTGTTTGAGCATATATTTCACTTATGCTAACTTAGCAATGTCTGCAGTTAACCCCACATCCTCACTACACTACCAGATGCCTGGACTTTGAGGTTGGTCATCTGGTCATGTGAAATAGGAAATTAATGAAATGATCAGATGACCGTAAGGACGTACCTTCCATTGGTGCAGCAGGTGCAGTGGCACCTGGGCCCAGAGGCTTGAAGGGCGCATTGAACCGTGATTATTGCTGTATTTCAGAGTTCAAACAGTAGCCTCTGACCCATTTCCCTTATTGCACTAGGGCCCATGAAACACTGGCTATGCCACTCGATGACGGGACTGCTCTGAAAGTCCCTATTAGGTCTCTATGAGGCTTTTAGCCCTAGATGCTCCAGGAGGTTGGATACATTAACTCAAACACCCATCTCTATCACCCAGGGGACACAGATTACCAGAAAGTCAATTTATTTTCCTCTCAATTAGAAGGGATAGAGTGCTGTGCCAGTTTGTTATCTTCTCGTTCTCCCCTGTTAGTACGAGGACCCTAACTGGCTTGTTCCATAGCCTTATGAGCCCAGGTCTTCTGACAACTTTCAGGCCTACTCAGAAGCACAGTCCGGTGGTCCTACTACAAGCCTGTCTTCCCAGAGAACAGGCAAGGTCACAAAGCAGCAATCCCGGGCAGGATGGCCTGCTCGGGGATGGTCTATCCACCTTTGTACTCTGATCGATTCTGCATTCTTAGTACATTTAGGGATTTACTCTTTGGCCAGACTCAGCTGTTGCTTGAAGTAAAAAGCTTCAACCCTGCATGGGACTATCTGATTCAAAGGTGTGCCTGTGAGAGGGCATTTAATGCTTCTGCAACCAGCAGAGGAAAGGCTGATTAACCTTGCAGCTCCCAGTGGTCTTAACCGATGGGTGGGTTAAGGCTTTCCATTCACTCCTCTGCTTCCCCCATCTCAAAAATCTTCACCGGTTGCAATTGCCAAATGTATTCTCTGCAAATGTATGTGTTGACCTTCAAAGATTACAATTGAATGGGACATATTTGCGTACACCAAAAGCTGCTTCTCTACTTACCCAGTCAATCTCTTAGGTCGTGTAATGCTTAACTCCTAACTGTTCGTAGGGTTACCACTCTCGTGCTGGCAGCTATGCCTTTTCTGTTCACACATCCATACAATGTAGCATATCTCCAGACCACCTAGGGGCTCTAGACCAACTACTCTCATTCTGAAGGTCTGAAAACCTGCTTTTTGCTCAATAAAAGTCCACTTGACTTTAAAGGCGCTCTCTTTCCTTTTACGTATCTTAGCGCTAGGATTCCCTTGAGATTATTGCAAACTTTACAAAACAGAATAGAATAGAATAGATGGCAGCAGCTCTGGATGCTTCCTGGTCGTCTAGGTCCTGTATGCCATGCTGTTGCCCTTCTTCACCTAGTGTGTTTCTGCTGCATGTCAGAACGGCCACTCCATCCCTTTCACCCAGGCTTGTGGTGAGGCTAGAATGCTGTGTTTTGCTCATGGTGGGCCTTGGCCTGCTGCTCCTTTATATAATAGAGGGGCAAGCTGGGCCTCCTGTCTACCTGGCCCCTGCAGGGAGCTAAGGCTGGTGAAGATCAGTTTGGTATGGGTATGCAGCTTTCTCCTCTTCCAGTAGGTGCCACTACCTTGTTGATCCTTCCAATAGCATAGTGACTATGGGTAACAGTGAGCTAGGGTTCAATTCTGGAGTGGTAACATGAGCAATGACTACCACAGCTAAGGAAGGCAATCACCCACTCCTGATACAGTGGTATTACTGCTGTGACCCACTGCACAGCTTTCAAGAGTCTTTGGGGGGACAAGAAATATTAAGGAATTTATTTGCAGAAAACAATCACAAGGAGTGAAGTCTGTGCCTTAATTTGATTCAACATGGAACATCTCATCTGGCCTAGACACATAAAGGATTGACAGAATGATAGCTCTCCCCTTATATGCCATGTGGCACAATAACCTGTAGCTGCTGGGTTTTGGGTGTAGACTGGATGGGGGAAGGGCTCCTCCCTGGCAGCCCCAACTGAACCCCAAGGACCAGGGTGCACAGCCCTGGACTGTCCTTTGCAGGGATGAACTTGGCATAACATTCTGCTGGCAGATGTGTGTGTGGCGGTCCTGGCTGCTGGACCTGGGAGGAACACAATGCAACAGAAAGCTCTCATGAGACAGAACCTATGCTAACCCTGCACAATCCTAGGGAACTGAATCGCACGGCCTCCCTAGTTTGGGCCTAAGATTCCCTCCTGCCTGGGCAGTCTGCATCTGTTCACCGCATGTCTAGGTTTTGAGCACTCATGTATCAGCCCTCTTGGTGGCAGGCAACTTGGAGTGGAATGAGCTGGGCCATGAAGGAACCCCAACTCCTCAAGATGGAGGTGCCATGTGTGAGAAAAAAGCTCAGGAGTGAACCTCAGTGGTCACAAGTGAGTTGCTTGGAGAGGTGGGTAGGGGAGCTGCCTCGGGCACTTAGGCGTTCACTTATACACTCCTGGAGCTGTATTACAGATGGTGCCCCAGGGAGCGTTTGAAGGGGACGCAGACGCTTCTGCGTCACCTTCTATAATACCGATTGCACTGGAGCACTTAAAGCGCCAGCGCTTTCAACAGAAGGTGCTCCCTCATTTGCATAGGGTCGTCCAGCAAGTCCTAGGACTCTCTTCTGGGACTACCAGTAAAAGAGGCAATTGTAACACCAGTTCCTGTGGTGGTCAAAAGCCAATTTAAACTGGTCTAATAGAATGCTCTCCTCCCATACCAATCTCCAAAGCATGATTAAATGGTACTGTGTTCACTGTGGTGAACACTATTGATAAAAGGGTATTGTTCAGTACAATATTTGCTGCATCTACTGCTGAATTTCAACCAAAAGCTATTTTGTTTCTATGTATAATTAGCAGGAGAACCTGCATAACTATTTCACAGGAGGCAATTTTATGATTTTCCATGTAAAGAATTAAACCATGTCGTAAAATATTTACATATAACCATTAAATGTTTAACCTTTAGCCAGAGCTTAATTTGACCCGGTGGTTTCCGGTGCTAAGCACCTTCAGGTAATTATCAACACTAGCACTTATGACCGCTGTCACAAGATGGCACTGCTTGTGTAATTTAGAGATGAGCAGATCAACAGTTGTTTATTAATTTAATATACATATATATAAACAACTAAAACCTGCTGCCCAAGTCATTCTTATTGCTTTAGGGGCCTAAACAGAGTGATTTATCTCACTTGTAGCAGTGTGATGGTTAGTAGTTGTGTAAGTACAGTCATTGGTAGCGCTGGTAGGTGCAATGGGTGGAGCATGCTGCAATGACCTCCTGGCGAGGGCCCTGGCACTTGTTTTTTTTACAAATGAAACACAGCCTTTCACAAATTACTAACACATCACTAGTAGTTGGTGAAGAATAGAAGCTCAATCACATCACCCTGCAATCACACCTTTTTCCTGCTTCTGGGAGTAAAATAGTGGTAACCACTAAACCCATTTAACCCGTTGACCGAGGCGCGAATTCCGCCACGGTGCGGGTGAAATATTGGGTGGGCGTAGTTTGGACGTCCTCCAGCCGTCCTCCACACACGCCCACCATGCCGTCCGACGCACCAAAAGGGTTAATCCATAGTGTCCAAGCGGAGCTGCCAACTCAAGTCCAAAAGGAAGCTCATCCTAGAGTCACTTTGAAGTCATCAGATAACCTCAGCCTGCAGCAATCTAGGCTCTTTCTCTAAAAATCTGGCCATCGTTCAAACCAGCCATGAAGTATGTCTACAGGGGAAAATATTAAAACAAGATGGCTCTATAGTCATAAAAATAACTACTCGAGTACAGTGTTCTGATGTTTTCAATTCAAAGAAATAGTATGATTAGATAACCTCAGAGTGGGATTGTATTACTCTAGGCCTAGGGTGATCCCATGATGATATCAGGATGGGAGAATATTACTACATGATGATTGTTTGATGGCTTCAGGATGGGTTTATATTACTCCAAGATAACCCCATTATGTCTTGAGAAAGGGAGTGAATTGCTGTAGTATGATTCTTTGATGACTTCTAGATGGCTTTGTGTTACTCTAGGATGATCCCATGATGATTTCGGGATGGGAGGGTATTACTGCAGGAATATTGATTCATGACTTCATGATGGGTCTATATCACTCCAAGATAACCCCATAATGTCTTAAGGATGGGAGTGAATTACTGTAGTATAATAGTTTGATGATTTCTAGATGGGCTTGTATTACTCTAGTATGATTCCAGGATGTGAGGGTATTCCTGCAGGATGATTGATTGATGACTTCATGATGGGTCTATATCACTCCAAGATTACCCCATGATGTCTTGAGGATGGGAGTGAATTACTGTAGTATGATTGTATGATGACTTCTAGATGGGTTTTTGTTACTCTAGGAAGATCCCATGATGATTTCAGGACGAGGGGGGGGGGGGGAGTATTACTGCAGGATGATTGTTTGATCACTTCAGGATGGGTTTATATTACTCTAAGATAAGTCCACAATGTCTTGAGGATGGGAGTGAATTACTGTTATATGATTGTTGGATTACTTCTAGATAAGTTTGTATTGCTCTAAGATGATCCCATTATGTTTTTTAGGATGAGAGTATATTACTCAGGATGATTATTTGATGACTTTATATTACACCAAAATAATCCCATGATGTCTTGAGGATAGGGTTGTATTATTTCACAGGGGTTACGATTCACAAAAAACACACATGTTCCCAAGTGCTTTTGATACGGCTCCAATCTGCTTAAATGTGGCCATGTTTAGTGATTTACGAAAGTGAGTGCAGGCACCTGAGGAATCAAGGCACACATATGACAGACCTAAAATCATGACTGTGGATTGTCCCCAGACTGGAAAACCAGCAGTTCTGCACATACAGAATGTATATTTTTTCTTTTCACAGAGATAACACTTTGCTTGTGAGGGACCCCTTTACATTTGCCTACACCCTCTGAAAATAAACAGCTGTATGAGTAGCTGTCCCACACACATTGCGCCTCTTTTGCCTCTATTGTTTAGTTTTTATTTAGATATTTGATAACGTTAGTACCATGTCAATTTGGATAAATAAGCTGTGTACAAAAACATCAAATACAAATAAAAAATAAAGTATAATGTGAAAATAAAAAATAGGTTGTCTTTAAACCAATACCCATTGATTACATCACCACTACACAATAACACAGTGTAAGCATCAAGAATTAGGAGGATGTTTAGGAGAGCAGTCAGTGTGAGAATAGGTATTGCCAATATTTGTAAATATGAAAAATTATGGTGATGCTTGATTTAATCTCAGACACTGGTAATTTCTTTGAGTGTATTAAATTGCATTTGTTTTAGTTTGCCTTGCCTAGCAGGTTTGGTACTGCTCCACTAGCCATAGTCCAGCTCAAGTGCTAGGCCATGTCCGCTGGGCGGAAACACTAGCCACAGCAGACCAATTTTAGCCTTGTTGGGCCTAACCATTGAGGTGCAGCTTAAATCTCATTGCATACTGTTGGCCCCTGTTTGCAGTGGCACAATGAGAAAAAACACAATATGCTGGGATGTGGCCCAAAGTAAATAGAAGAAAAACATACAGTGTGCACGTTTCTTCAGCTGAATGGGCTTCCTTTCACCAGAATTAAGGGGGAATTAAGTACTCGGGAATCTGAGTACTAGCAGCTTTTTATGTCGAGTTTTCTCGAACCTATTGCTGCTAACCCAGAAAATTCCTTTCCTAACAGGCGGATTTTGGACAGTGCACGAGAGAGTCACGTGACTCCTCGTGAACCAGCATGCCCAGCCTTCCCACTGCCAGCAGCATTTCTCCACGTCCGCCAGGCCACATCAAAGGCTTCCCCAGCACTGCCCCTCCCATCAATCACCCTCCCACTGCCAGCAGCTTTTCTCCACAGCCGCCAGGCCACATCAAAGGCTTCCCCAGCACTGCCCCGCCCATCAATCACCCTCCCACGCCAGCAGCTCTTCCCGCTCCGACCCCTGCTCTCCGCCCCCTGCTGCATCAAAGGCTTTTTTACCTCGAAGGTTCCCATATGCTCGAGAGCTTGTTTAAGCTTGTAACCTAAACGTGAAAAGGCACTCCCCCAGGACACTTTTATTTAGTCCAGCGCGAGTTCCTGTCTTCCTAACTTATCTCTCTACAATTCACTGGCACTTTTGGAGAGCTGAAAGTTATCTGTACCGTCGAAGCAATTTCAGATAAAATAAGCTGTGTTCATTGTATGGGAACAAGGGTTCATTAATTACAAAAATGTGGAGCATTCTTTCTCTCTGCTTCGGCATTTTCGCAGAGCCCGCTGCAGTTCCAGTCGAGATCCCCGGTCACATATATTATTTATCGATTTTAGTAAATTTCTTGTCTGCACTAAAAGAGACGTAAGCTTGAACATATTAGCCTGTTTGGGCCAGAGCCTGTACAAGAGTCATCTCGACAAACGGAGGCTGGCCGTGCTTTCAATTTATTTCGCAGACCATTTAGCGGAGTAGAGCCTCGCACTGTCTGAGTGGGTGACATTTTCAGATATAAAAACCACTTGTGATTTATTTGCAATGAGCCTCTAGGTTTTTGTCTGCATTTACAGATTGATTTACAGAGCGCAATTAAAATACTAGGAAACCTATTTGTTTCGTATCTGTAACCACCTCTTTGTGCAATTGTTAACACGTAGTTGAAAATACCACCATTAGGACACGCTCATTGTTTGCTGGCTAAGCCTTCTTTCCTCATCAAACAAACGGGTGACCTGTCCGCCATTCGACAAACCATATGTTGGGAGACGGTGAACCTCTGGGAGCCCCCTTCCCTTCCCAGTTAGTTACACATGGCGATTCTGTCCCCGTCTCCAGGGAAGGCTTTTACGGGAGCAGGCTACAGCGCCTCTGGGACTTCTGTGCGCAGGAGTTGGGAAGAGAGGCAGCGAGTACAAGGGACTTGTTTAGAAGAACGCCTTTCTCCCGCTCTGCTTTTTGTACACAGGCGTTATCAAGAAGAAAGTCTGACTGCGGAAGCCTGGAGCTGCTTTGCTTCTGTGTGTGCTGTGTGCTGTATACTTCCTGAATCTGTCTCCGTTTAACACACTCGAATATGGGGAACTTAGATAACACAGTGAGTTAAACAGCGATTGCTCCGGACTTTCTGGCTGCAACCCCCAGGGACAGAGGTGGCCACAGCGGCTTCACAGGCTTACCCCCTGCCATGACAGACTTTCAACCGCCTGGTACTTTTCGCCTGTACATTCAGATCGCTTGATATTGTTTCTCAGGAGGAACACAACTCTAACCGCTGCGGTGGGCGGGGGGCGGAGTTAAAATTCAACCTGAGACCGCACTGCAAGTGTATGCCCCAGCGGGCAGTGATTGCCCATGTGAATGGGCTTGGTGTGGGGGTCACAAGGTGAAGGGTGGGGCGGGGGGCTGGCGCACTGGTCTCCACCCCTCCCGATGTGTGCTCTCCTCTCGACCGTGTTATGGTAAACCGTGCAGTGCCAACACGTGTGCCCCCAGAGACTGCACCCCAAAGACGGCTGCACACGGGCTTGTGGGGGTTCGTCAACTCATATGCATCGGGGTGAACTGTAGCTTGGCAGTGACTTCACGCACAGAGCTGGTGGCAGGGGGCACGCTGCCCTGGAGGAGTGAAAACCAGGCTGCCAACTTTTGTAAGGCCGGGCTGGCAGGCAGCGCCGTGACAGTTAACAGTTACTAGCCTGGCAAAGGAACAGCGATTAACCCGCCTCATCAGAGACAATGGGGGTGACGCCTATTTATAGCTCATCCTGCCTGTCGTGTTTATTTATCCGCATTCTGGTGCTCAAAGTCCCGGATTAATCATGGGAAATGCAAACTGCAAGTGACAGACAGACTGCCAAGACAAAAACACCACCAGGTGCGCAGCTCTCGCCTGACGCGGGACGACGTGTGATCTGCCGGCCGCACCTCTCTGCATTCCTTCCGAGCCTGCCCTCCCAGGCAGGGCCCGCTTGTCTGAGCACCGAGCCTCCCTCCTAGCCAGACCAGCTCGGCTGTCCCTGGGACGCATTCCCTCAGCAAACACCCGGGCCTGCTTTCCAGAGCAGGCGCTCCCCTTCCCTCCAAACCTGTGCTCTGCTCCCCCACCCCTCCACATTGCTAACACCCGGGTCTGCAGGGGGCGCCAGGGCACAGGCTTTCATGAGCATCCCCCCTCTTTCCTTCAGGCCCCCCACCCTTCAAACCTGTGCCCTTCCACATTTCCACAGCAAACACCAGGGCCTGTAGAGTATGCCAGCCCGTCCTCGTCTGCAGGGCACAGGCTTTGAAGCCCTCCTCCTTGCCCCCAAACTCCCCAACCTGTTTAGTCCCACCACTCACCTGCCCACAGCAGCCCACTCTCACCTGCAGAGCACTTGCTTTCCGAAACAACACCCCCCCCTCCCTTCCCCAAAGTCCCCCCTCAACCCGTGCTTTCACACCTCTCTTCATCGTAGGCATCGGGCAAAGTCTGAGCAGTTCTCGCACGCTGCCCAGCTTTCCCACACACAGACCTTTGTATCCAGGCAGCTAAAAACCGCTCACACATTTAAATATTCCCACAGCCCACGCCCTCCATTGTTTGCACTGCCCTTGGTGTGCTAGAGACACCCCCGCGACTGCCCTCTCACACCTGTCTACATTCTCACAGATGGTAACTGTTATCGCGTTGCCTCCTGCCCAGCCAGGGCTTCCGGGAAGAAATAAGTGCCTCACCCAACGTGCTTCTTAGGAGCTCTGCTAGGCGCTACCTAATAGCGCGGTTGACGAATTCCAGGCTGCCCCGTGCCTCTTCCTCGAGCACCCTCCGCTGCCCTGTATCTTTTGCTCACTCTCGCAAGCTTTTTGTAATCCATGCTTTCTCCCTTTGTTGCAGATTTTTATTGTTGTTATTTTTTATATAGTGCAAACTAGGCCCGAAGGTACCAGAGCGCTTTATACATAAGCACCAGTTGCGTAAGAGACGGACACATTCATTTCCCAAAAAAACACGTGCCAGTGTCCACCACATGCAAGTACCCTCACAGATTAAGCACTGCCCTGGCCTTTCACATCACTCCCACACTCATTTGTATCCACCCAGTTTTACTGCACCTCACATGTAAATTAATACTGTAAGCTGGCTCTTTAGGCTTGACACAGTCATGCAAGGCAGTGTGTTTTTCACTTATCAAATTGGGGGGCACTGGAACTATGCAATTTTGCTGCCAGCCCCCTTTCCCCCCAAAATAATGGATTTGCCACATAATTCATAATCTGCTGCACCATCTACACATTTTATCCCCCAAAAATGTTTTTAATGCAAATGGATCACAAGTTGCAACAAGCATTTACAATGCAACGGTCTCGCCTTTGCCAAAGTTAGGGCTATTGGCATTGTAAATGACAACATTTTTATTTATGTGTCTATCTATCGCATCACCACAGCATCACTCAGCACCACCACAACATCATTCAGTGGCACCACAACATCACTATGCGCTACCACAGCAGCACTTGTCACTACCACAGTATCACTCGCCACCACAGCATCACTCGTCGCCACCACAGCATCACTCGTCGCCACCACAGCATCAATCTGTGCAACAATTCAACAACAACTGGTTCAAATATGTTCTCTCAATGTTCCAAGCTTCATTACAAATGTCACAAACAAATGTGAATATTTCACTTGTTCTTGGATTTTCGTCACAATAAAATACACTGAACATAAACTTCACAAAAGTTATTTACAAAAGTTTAAGTTATTGCCATTATAAATTACAATAACTTTTATTTAAGTATTAATTATTTTAAAAAAACAAAAGCAATTGTTATTTGTAATATCAATACATCTAAGTTACGTAAATACAACACATATTGCATTACAAAGGCTATAGGTGTCACATTTGCGAAAGGTATAACTATTGGCATTGTAAATGACAAAGCTATTAATTTCGCTATTTTCAAAACCAACACATAAATATAAAATGTGACATTTACAATACCAATAACTCAATCTTTCCTAATGCGAGACATATTGCATTGCAAATGCTTGTTAAGAAGAGGTACAGGAAGCATCGCAGGAGGATGGGGCCATTCAGGTTACAGGCTGGCTAGGTTCCCACAGCGCTCCATATCTTGGGTGTTTTTTTGGGGCTGCTAATGGCCTTATTGCCCTCACCTGCAATAATGCCTGCGGCTCAGGCTAATACCTACGAGAAGGAAAATTAACCGCCATTATTACCCGCCCACTCGCTTATTAGTAGGACTAGGTGTTATAAAGATTAGAGTAATGGAGACATTGTTATTTTTTTTTTCAGTTTTATGTGAACCCCCTGCCCTAATTTGCCCAGAATCACAGGATATTGAGCCGATGTCGAGACTCGAACCTGGATTACCCAGCTCCAAGGTCGGCAGGTTTGGCTGTTGCGCTACACCCTCTCCATTTCTTCAATCTTATCCGAGAGGATGCAACTTGCTTTACCAAAAATCCTTCCCTGTCAACATGAATACCTCCTCAATGGGCAGCCAAATTATGCCTTCTGGAACTGAATTTAAGGTAACTTTGAAGCTCTTCCAAAACATTCATACTGTTTTCTTTTCTTTCAGGGCATCCAAGAAGTTTGCAATTGTGCCAGACTCCTGACAACAAGTATAAATTGTGGCGATGCCACAGACAACTGAAATTAAACTACCGTACGTTCACAGGCCGTTAATAACAGATAGAGAGATGCCAGTTTAACCCAACAAAGCCCGGGGCTTTTCACTACCGCATCCTAGCATAAGCCACAAGCTTGAAGATGGAAACTGAAAAGAGGGTGCAGACGAAACCCCTTACAGACGAAACTTTGAAAAGTGAAATGAAAAGACATGCATCACGAAATACAGTTTGAAACTAATGTTAATTCTGGCTCCTGAAAAGTGTTGGATTTATACTGCAGCCTTGTGTCTTAATGGCGAGCGACCTTATAACTTTCCAGTTCAGTGGTTTGAGTTTATGTAGGCTTACTCCCACGAGAAAAAGGGTCCTTTATTGTCTTGGCTAAGCCAACCACCCTGGAAGTGCACACAAATGTTTCCTCCCATACAGGAGCGTTGTGTGGCCATGGAAGCCTGAAGGCTAGAGAGGGAGGAACCAGCATAGAAACAGCTGCTGCTGTGTTCAGACTGCCTGTAAGTGCACTGCCATGTACTCCCCTTACCTGTGATGCAGGGGCATAGGAAGGGGGCTGCAGTGTGTGCGGGGCGCCCCGGGGGTCATCACTTAGGGGGGTAACAAAATGGCAAAAATACGTGTTTTTATATATAAAAAATATATTTTTGGGCTCACAACACTTAAAAAAAATATATATCTTCAATATTCAATGTGGGGGGGGGTGACAAGAAAAAAATATTCAATGTGGGGGGGGGATGAAAGGATATTTTCCGCACCGGGTACCACCTGACCTTGCTACGCCACTGCTGTGATGAAAGCCTATGGTAAGATGCTGTAAGAAAAACAGACCAAAATTCAAATCCACTGGATTCATGCTAGCCTGGCTAATGATGGGTGTTACCCCGAAACCAGTCCCAGGATGCTTGTTTCCGGTCCAGGGAAGACCTGTCTGGCAGTTCGGGCTGGACTTTTCCCATGAGGCACAGGGTCAAGACTGATTTGCATATGGGTGGGTCTGAACTGGCGTGGCAAAGTGAGCTGAGAACGAGGATGAATTCAACCCAGATCTGTGACTGGGGTGAGTGTCTGAAAAATGCCAGTGCTCCATCCATCATCTCCTTGTGTTTGCTTGTTTCACCCTAAGTTGGCAGGGTATGCCCAGACGTGGGTCCCTTGCTCACTTTGCCACTGGATTCAAGCTAGCCTGGCTGATGTTGCGTGTTACCCCGAAACCAGTCCCAGGATGCTTATTTCTGGTCAGGGGAAGACTTGGCTTGGCATTTCAAGCTGGACTGTTCCCATGAGGCACAGGATCAAGACTGATGTGCATTCATCTGGGTATGAACTGGGGTGGCAAAATGAGCTAGAGAATGATGATGGATTCAACCAAGGTCTTTGACTGGGGGTTAGTGGCTGAAAACATTTAGTACTCCGTCCATCATCTCCTTGAGTTTGATAATGGAAAAACATGAGAGCAAAAAACACAACACAATACATCACCTCTACAACCATGACAAATCCAGCATGGCGTCGGTGTGACTGGACTCTGAGGCACCCGGATTGCAACAATATCTCTCTGCCATCAGTCAGAGGTAATGCCACTGAGGTGCGCGCTGTGGCCTGAGTGCTGCCACCGAGCCACGGCCTCACTTACATCTCTTGCACCAGCGGGAAGTTGGGGCAAACTTCCCATGGCTTCTCCGCTACACTGATTGGTGGCGAGGAACGGCAGTAAGACGTGCAATGCCGGCTTGTTGAGCCCTCACTGCTTTGAGCACCACAGGGCACTTTTGGACATTGCGGGCTCCCCGAGTGGCAGAGGGTAAGCCGGCATCTCTTTCCTGCGACGCTGGATACACGGCGTCCCCTCACAGAGACTTTTCACATTTCAGTAACTACCCTACCACAGCGCCCCTTTAACCATCGCTGGACCACATGGGACGACCAGGAGGCAAAATAGCGTGCCCATATTGTTTGTGTGCTGTGGCCTGCATGCTGCCACCGAGCCGCGGCCTCAATTACGGCTTGTAAGCCGGCGGGCGTTGTGGGTGGAGCTTCCCATGATTTTGCTGCACCAACGACCAGGCAGCGGGAATCGGCAGTGAGGCGAGCACTGCAGACTAGTTGTGCTTTCATAGCTTCAGGCACCTTAGGGCTTTTTTGAACATCGTCAGCTCCCCGAAAGGCGGAGGATGGGCACGCGCAGGTTCCCCACAGCACAGGACACATTGCGCCCCCCCTACAGAGACTCTTCACGTGCCTTGGTGGGCTGTACTGAGTGGCGTGTCCCCCGTTTAATGGACTTTGCTCCCACCAGTGCCTAACACAGCACCCCTTCCGCCAGTGCTAAAAACAGCGTGGGAGAGCCAGGTGGCAATAAGCGTGCTCATACTGGTGTATGCCATATTGTTGTGTGCCAGATTACAAACATTCCTATGACTGTTTGGAGGCGAGCCTCCCCTATGTAAGGCCACAGTTGCGTGGTAATTTCTGACTTGAAGTGGAGACAGCCAGTTGGAGGCACTGACTCAACGCTAACAGAATGGTTGAAGGCGGAGATCAGACCACGGCCCTTCCACAGCCCGCGCATGGAACTGAAGCACTTATTGCAGAACTCAAGGCGCGCTTTCGAGCTCTGTACACTCGCTTTGACTCACTCGATAAGCGGCGCGATAAAATGGATGCCAGACTTGATCAGCACGACAAAAGACTTGACACAGCTGAGGGCAGGATTTCAGACTTGGAGGATGGCTCGGCCCAGGCTACTAAATGACTGGAGAGGATGGAGGGCCCATTGAAGTCTATTGCTATAAAGAATGAGGACCTTGAAGCTAGGGGGAGACTTAACAACGTTCGTATTATGGGAGTGCCTGAATCAACAAATATGGGTCGATTAGACTTATTTGGTCAGCAGTCCTTTACTTCTACCTTTGTCGTCGAACGGGCGCACAGATCCCGCAGACTTACCCAGGCTTTCCGCCTCGCCCTATCAAGGCACAGCTTCTGAACTTTAAAGACAGACACACTGCATTGTGGATGGCACAGGAACGTGGGTCCCTGGACTGGCAGGGCTCTTCCATCCCCTTGTACCTGGACTTTACCACACTGATACAGGATGCTCCTATAAAATTTGCCCCGACCAAAGCCACGGTACGCAAGGTCGGACTAAAATACGGAATGCTGTACCCTGTGCAACTGAAAGTGGATGTGGGTGGCAGGTCACACATTTTTTAAACCCCTGTGAGGGCTCAAGAATTCCTCAAATTCCGAACAAACGCTGGGCTGCCAAGGAAATCACCTACACCGGAACGTCCGCCCTCATTGCCGAACTCTGGATTCAGTATGAAACTGTTTTCAGCGAGCTGAAAGACTGTACCATTGCAGAACGTTGATAAGTATTGAGTGTATTAGTTTTCGCTTTCTCCTGTTTGTCCTCTTCAAAATAGTTTAGACATTGGACTCTGGGCTCTGGCTATGCTGAAATTTTTTATTGCTTGTTTTAAGATTTCCGGGGACAGGGTGAGGGGTTGCCTCTCCCCCTGTGCGTTCGCTCATATTTCTACGTTCATACTTGGTAATAGTCTTCTTCACTTTGAAATGTTCTGGGATTTTGGGATTTCCCCTAGTTCGAGAATGAGGGAATGGGTGGGTGGGGGACAGGGGGGTTCTTTAGTTATATAGTATCATTTGTTCCTGACACACTTCATTTGCCATGACATTGCACGGGCTCATACTGACACATTCTTGTTCCTTGTGACTTTGAACAATTGTGATGATGGCGGTAGGCTTTCCACGTTCTCTGACATTAACTTTTTTACTTGGAATGTGCAGGGGTTTGAACAATATCAGGAAAGGGCAGCAGGTGTTAAACTATTTACAGTGCCACAAGGCTGATGTTGTTTGTTTACAGGAGACACATTTATCCGCCACTACCCCTACAACATTTGCTGTTAGCTGGGGGGTGCATAGATACTTTGCGAACTATAGCACTTATTCTAGGGGAACTGCCATACTTATACTCAAAAAGCTGCCATTCCAACTAAGTAATGTGCACACTGATAGGGCGGGTCGTTTTACTCTAGTAACTGGGACGTTTAAGAGTTAAAACATAGCTTTAATGTGTATTTATGCGCCAAATGTAGATAACCCTGATTTATTTCATTTCTCGCACGCCCTATTGCTTCCCCTGGGTGCTGGTTACATATGCTTTGGGGGGAATTTTAATCTTCTTATACAGCCAGAAATTGACAACACAGCAAATTCCCCCGCCACAAATACCCAGAGCGGGTAGGTTGCTTAGTGGTATTGGTCTAGTGGACATATGGCGCACATGATTTCCCACAATGCTGCATACACTCATTATTCGGCCCCTCACAACACGTTTAGACTATTGGCACACAATGGCTCCCTGTTTTTGATCTCTGACCCATTTACCTAGAACATATTCCGATCATTCGCTGGTTATCATGCACACCCGACTTCCCAGACCAGAGGGTTGTGAAAGACAGAGGAGGTTCCCGGAACAGGTTTTGAATGATAGGGTATTCTCGGCAGAGATCCGGATGTCTATAATGACATTTTGAGCTAAATGTGGGCTCTGTCAGTATTTGGTCATCCGTGTGGGAGGCATTCAAAGCGTACATAAGGGGGGAGTGCATTTCCAAGCATGCTGGGATACTCAGGTAACTGAGGAGTACAATTATTTGTATAGAGAACCGTACTAAGGTCTTGGATGATGACCAGCTTGGGCACCAGACCCGGCTAAGCAGGCCAGTAGCTTGTTATTACTGCCTGAATTCAGGGAGGCCCCTGACAGCGAAACACATTTTCTGGGGAAATATGCTACCGACAGGCACTATGGAGAAGGAGACAGACCTGGACGCACACTGGCGCAATTGCTGGTGCCATGCGTGGGGGAAAGCCTACATTGTATCAATTCACATTGACGATAGGCGGATTCACACAGACACAGCAGGGATCAGTGATGCGTTCCATTGATATTACTCACATCTGTATACCACATACGCACTGCATAACGGCGACAACTGCAGGACTTATTTAAATGAGATCGCTATGGTATGGTTAGAGGACTACATGCAGAAGTTTTTAGCGGAAATTGGCAGCACCATAGATGCCTTAAATGGTACTACTTGCAAAAAACACAGTTGATGGACAGAATGCAGAACAATGTCTTACATTCACCCCAGTACAAAGATCTGGGCCTAAATCCATTGTTCAGCCTGGATAACTTGACTCCAGTGATGTGGAGTGCCAGTGCCTGGGACTCACGTCTGAGCATACCCACCACCCTAGGTCAGACAATGGCTATATGCAAATCAGCCTTGACCCTGTGCCTCATAGGAACAGTCCAATTGCAAAAAACACAGTTGATGGACAGTGTTTTTTGCAATTTTCACCCCGAGTGGGCTGGGTATGCTCAGACGTGAGTCCCAGGCACTCCACATCACTGGAGTCAAGCTATCCAGGCTGAAGAAGGCTGATAGCCAGAAACCGGTCCTTGGATGCTTGATTCCGGTCTAGGAAAGACATGGCTTGGTAGTTCGGGCTGGGCTGTTCCCATGAGGCACAGGGTCAAGGCTGATTTGCACATAGCCATTGTCTAACCTAGGGTGGTGTGGAGTGCAAAAAAACAATGGATTTAGGCCCAGATCTTTGTACTGGGGTGAATGTAAGACATTGTTCTGCATTCTGTCCATCAACTTTGTTTTTTGCAATTTTCACCCCGAGTGGGCTGGGTATGCTCAGACGTGAGTCCCAGGCACTCCACATCACTGGAGTCAAGCTATCCAGGCTGAAGAAGGCTGATAGCCAGAAACCGGTCCTTGTATGCTTGATTCCGGTCTAGGAAAGACATGGCTTGGTAGTTCGGGCTGGACTGTTCCCATGAGGCACAGGGTCAAGGCTGATTTGCATATATAATTAACAAGGTAAGAGAGTTAAGGGATTATATCCACTGCTGTGGATGGAAGGGTACTCCCAGTCCCCTAGGCAAGTAGCTATACAACAATACGAAGGAGTACCACCAAAAATAAGGCTGAAACAGCCAGTATTGGTGGGATGAGACACTAGTGTAAAAGAAGAAGTCCTCCTTTGTTTTTAAGGAACCCCTCACTCACCGACCTGGTCGGTGACATGCTTCATCATCGGGGCCACCTCGACAGCCGAGTGCCGCCAAGGTGTGCTACAACACCTGAATACAGTGGAGCGGGTATGTGAGTGATGAATGTGAAAAATAGTCAGTGAGTTAAAAATTGTCCTGGTATAACTTTTACCAAATATATTTTATTCTGAAGCTACTGGACAATATTAAAAACAGTGATGATACAATAAAGGCTTTGAATCAGACCTAGTGTATCTTTGATATGTGCTGGGTCTACATGTTTCAAACCATATGGGATTACCGGTTTTTCATCAGGACCAAAAATGATGTAAAGGAATTGGGTGGTCAGGGTACACTAACACCCTGCCATACCTGCAACCCTTTCAGACCCAAAAATAGCGATTTGCTAAGTGGGTAAAAATAATAGTAACCCAGAAGTGGTTACATAAAAAGGAACAAACTCCTCAATGGAGGAAGGTTTGCCTCACGGGGATATGAGGGGAAGTTACAGAGCACCCCGTGCGGGTGCACGGAGGGAGAGAAGTAGGTTATCGGCCAATTTCGGAACGGAGAAACTAATACGTTTTGAGCTCTGTAACTTCCCCTCATATCCCCGTGAGGCAAACCTTCCTCCATTGAGGAGTTTGTTCCTTTTTATGTAACCACTTCTGGGTTACTATTATTTTTACCCACTTAGCAAATCGCTATTTTTGGGTCTGAAAGGGTTGCAGGTATGGCAGGGTGTTAGTGTACCCTGACCACCCAATTCCTTTACATCATTTTTGGTCCTGATGAAAAACCGGTAATCCCATATGGTTTGAAACATGTAGACCCAGCACATATCAAAGATACACTAGGTCTGATTCAAAGCCTTTATTGTATCATCACTGTTTTTAATATTGTCCAGTAGCTTCAGAATAAAATATATTTGGTAAAAGTTATACCAGGACAATTTTTAACTCACTGACTATTTTTCACATTCATCACTCACATACCCGCTCCACTGTATTCAGGTGTTGTAGCACACCTTGGCGGCACTCGGCTGTCGAGGTGGCCCCGATGATGAAGCATGTCACCGACCAGGTCGGTGAGTGAGGGGTTCCTTAAAAACAAAGGAGGACTTCTTCTTTTACACTAGTGTCTCATCCCACCAATACTGGCTGTTTCAGCCTTATTTTTGGTGGTACTCCTTCGTATTGTTGTATAGTGATTTGCATATAGCCATTGTCTGACCTAGGGTGGTGTGGAGTGCAAATAAATGATGGATTTAGGCCCAGATCTTTGTACTGGGATGAATGTAAGACATTGTTCTGCATTCTGTCCATCAACTGTGTTTTTTGCAATTTTCACCCCGAGTGGGCTGGGTATGCTCAGATGTGAGTCCCAGGCACTCCACATCACTGGAGTCAAGCTATCCAGGCTGAAGAAGGCTGATAGCCAGAAACCGGTCCTTGGATGCTTGATTCCGGTCTAGGAAAGACATGGATTGGTAGTTCGGGCTGGACTGTTCCCATGAGGCACAGGGTCAAAGCTGATTTGCATATAGCCATTGTCTGACCTAGGGTGGTGTGGAGTGCAAAAAAAGGATGGATTTAGGCCCAGATCTTTGTACTGGGGTGAATGTAAGACATTGTTCTGCATTCTGTCCATCAACTGTGTTTTTTGCAATTTTCACCCCGAGAGGGCTGGGTATGCTCAGACGTGAGTCCTAGGCACTCCACATCACTGGAGTCAAGCTATCCAGGCTGAAGAAGGCTGATAGCAGAAACCGGTCCTTGGATGCTTGATTCCGGTCTAGGAAAGACATGGCTTGGTAGTTCGGGCTGGACTGTTCCCATGAGGCACAGGGTCAAGGCTGATTTGCATATTGCCATTGTCTGACCTAGGGTGGTGTGGAGTGCAAAAAAATTATGGATTTAGACCCAGATCTTTGTACTGGGGTGAATGTAAGACATTGTTCTGCATTCTGTCCATCAACTGTGTTTTTTGCAATTTTCACCCTGAGTGGGCTGGGTATGCTCAGACGTGAGTCCCAGGCACTCCACATCACTGGAGTCAAGCTATCCAGGCTGAAGAAGGCTGATAGCCAGAAACCGGTCCTTGGATGCTTGATTCCGGTCTAGGAAAGACATGGCTTGGTAGTTCGGGCTGGACTGTTCCCATGAGGCACAGGGTCAAGGCTGATTTGCATATAGCCATTGTCTGACCTAGGGTGGTGTGGAGTGCAAAAATAAAATTATGGATTTAGGCCCAGATCTTTGTACTGGGGTGAATGTAAGACATTGTTCTGCATTCTGTCCATCAACTGTGTTTTTTGCAATTTAAATGGTACTACAGCACCAGGGCTTGATGACTTTACCGGCCTATTTTATAAACACTACAAAGATATCCTTGCCCCGTACCTTCTTGAAGTTTACAATGAAGCCCTGGAACAAAAGTCGTTGCCTCCCACTCTCCGTGAGGCAGTAATTGTCTTGCTGCCAAAACCAGGCAAAGACCCATTAAACTGCGTCTCTTATAGGCCGCTATCTGATTGCATTAGGATTGGCGCTACTTTTAGATCGCATCATATCCTCTGTACAGTGTGCTTTTGTTCCCCATAGGTCCACAGCACTAAACTGTCGTACATTATTTTCAGTGGTCCACGGAATTGCGCCGGAGGCTCCGGCGGTCCTGCTAGACTCAGAAAAGGCTTTGATTCCTTGAAATGGCCTTTCATTTGGGCCGTGATGAGGAAATTAGGCATCCCCAAAGGTTTTAAAGACCTTACGGCATTACTTTACGCCCTTCCCACTGCAAGACTCCGCTTGAATGGCACTCTGTCTTCCTCGTTCACTCTCACACGTGGCATCAGGCAAGGTTGCCCGTTGTCCCCTTTACTTTTTATACTGGCACTTGACCTGCTGGTCCGCCACTTTTCAAGAGAAACATCTCCATAGAGGTATCCAGTTCAATACAGGCCGTCTCCTCATCTCGCTCTATGCGGACGACATTGTGTTGTATGTCCGCCTACCGCAAGATAATTTGGATCCACTTATTGGGGAGATCATTCGCTTTAGTGGATATTCGGGACTTGGTATAAACTGGAGTAAGTCCGAGCTGCTCCCTTTAATGACGAGCACTACTGAATGCAGTAGTAGTGCAGTAGTGTGGCTCACTGGTTAGAGGCGGCAGACCCGAGAGCAGAGGACGGCCCGGGACCAGGGTTCGATTCCCGACGCGGCAGGTTTCTGGACCAGGGTCAGCGGACTCGATAATTCTCTCGCCTCGGTGCCCACTCTGATCAGCGATCACACTCGGCAACTCTGGGCATAAGCTTGCCTCATCTGCACTAACGGCCCCACCAGACCGCCGGGGATGCCTGGTCTCACCCTGGAGATACCCATTAAGGGACCATCTCTCAGGGAAGCCAGGAAGGGTTTCGCAGCGGTCGAAGCGCGGAGATACTCCTCCGGGAGTCGATCCTAGCGCTATATAAACTTGCAATTAATTAATTAATTAATGGAACTGCGAATTCCCGCTGAAATGCTGTCATGACTCTGTCAGATATTTGGGTATCCAGATCCATAGAGATGCGGACCAGATGGTGAGACTAAACTATGGTTCAGCTACCCATAAACTTGAGGCACAGATAGAACCGTGGATAGGGCTTCCACTTTCCATGTCTGGCAGAATTGCGCTAATGAAGATGGTAGTTCTCTCGAAGTTTTTATACATGTTCCATAACATTCCCATTCCACTACAAGACAGATGTTTTAAGACACTAAGATCACACCTCATCCAACTTGCCTGGGGTGGCAAATGACCTAGGATTCGATTGGAAACCATGACTTTGCCATATGAAAGAGGGGGGCTGATGGCCCCAGACTTCATAATTTATTATCTAGTGGCACAGAGTAGTTTTGCCCATGCAGGGTACCATCCTGATGTCCGTATTCCCTACAGGAAACCTGAATCAGACCTGGCTCTCCCAACTCCGCTGCATGCCATTCTACCCCACGGGTTTCACCGCGACCCTAGGGACATTCACACAGTGTCCACCTCAAGATGGACGTGGAGTAAACTGTCGCGAGTGAGGGGAAATGGATCTATGTACTCTTCCTAAATCCCCATAGCACACAATCCATGGCTCCCTATCACAGAAGACAAATGAGTTTTGCGAGTGCTTCAGTCCCATTCCATGACAAAGTTTGGTGACCTGTTCTCAGACAGACATATATTTGATAGTGACGGGTGGGGGGTCGTGGGGCCGAATTGTCTTTTATGGATCCGTTTATTTTCAGCAGGGTGCCCAGTGCTCTGCATGCAAAAATATCAGAATACCCACTTGAACAGCAGTCCTTTGCACCTCTATCCCTATTAATATCTAACTCAGATGAGAATCGATTAATTTCTAGGTCATACAAAGCAAGCATGGCTCTGATCCCGAGCCGCGATACTAAGATTCGTATGGCCTGGGAGCGTGACCTGGGCCATCCTATCCTTGACGACCAGTGGGCTTTCTGTTGTTCGCAGATTCGGGAAGTCTCCCTTAACAGCAGGCATAAGCTGATACAGTTTAAATACCTATGGAGAGCGTATATGACGCCGGCCAAAATACACGCTATTGATCTGTCCCGGCCTCATAATTGCGAAAAATGTAGTAGCCCTTATGCCAACTTTCCCCATTTGACATGGACTTGCCCCAAAATTGTGGAGTTCTGGATTGCCATTTTTGCACTAATATCCCGGATGACTCTGTTGGAAATAGAAACCTCCCCGGTGTTTGCACTCCTGGGATATGTCTTTAATATGCCCAAGAAGGTACGCAAATTAATTGCGCTGGCACTGCTTTGGCTAAGCATTAGATAGCTCTCAGATGGGGGATAAATTGTTTCCAACAACGGGTGCATGGCTTGCCAGCCTCACATTTTGCAACACAAACTATATGCCAGTCTGCTCCCACCAAAATCTCGACCGAAAGACATCTGGGATTCTCTTAAAACGAATTTACAGAGCCTGGAGCCTACTGCCTCCAGTCAGACTCCCGACAACATAGTTTCAACTGGTGTGGGTTGAGAGATTAGCGTTTAGACTATGTTGCTTATATGCTATCTGGGGATGATACATTCGCACTCTGGGAAGCTGTGCCATAGACAGACTAATAGATCCTAGGCATACGCTGTTTAATTTTGTTTCACTCTATAACGTGTTCTGGTGCATAACATGACAAAATGTTACTAAACGTGTGAATAATTTTTAATCAAAAGAGATCTGTTATGGTTACCTTTAACTGACTTTCTTTCCAGACGCTTACCCTAATATGCCCCTTCTCCTTTTTCTACTTTTCCTTTCTTCTTTCTATCCTCCCACTTTCTTTCCCCTTTTCTTCTTGCCTTTCTTTCACTCCTTTTTCCTTTTCATTCCTTTTCCCCTTTCTCTTTCCTGTTCCACTTCCATAAAATTTTCAAAAAATGCTTTTTCTCGAAGTATATTGTTTATATTACCCCTTTGGGGTTTTCGCTCCTTTATATTTCATTTTCTTATTATATAATGCCTTTTCTTTATATTGATTGTGATTCTACAATGATGTTTTTCTTTGTTTATCTTGCTCAATAAAGCTTTCTAAACTTAAAAATAAACGTGTGAATAATTACCATGATTGTGAATGAAGGAACAACTGTGGAAATGGCATTGATTTGTATATGTCAGAAAAATGATAAATAACGTTTTATATATATATATATATATATATATATATATATATATATATATATATATATATATATATATATATATATATATATATATATACTATGCTGAAGGATATTTGCCTCAAGCTCTACGTTACTTACTACTGAGGACATACAATAGTGCCAGTGTACAATGTTTTATGATCTTGTCCAGGGTTTCTTGGACATTGCTGAGGGCTCTCTGAAGGTCTTCTGGGAAAGTCAAATTATATGCCAAGGTTCTTCGGCCTAGGTGCCCTGGGTGGGATATTAAAGGACCAGCTGTGGGTGTCTGGTAATCTGCTAAGGGCCTCTGATAGAGAACTGTCGGCCTCTGAGGGCTGCATGCAGGTGACTCAGGGCCAGCACAGAGTCTTTGAACCTTAATGAGGGAATACTGGTGATGTTTAAGTACCAGAGTTAGTGTCTCAAACTAGGCCATTTAAAGGAGAGGCAGCTAGTTTTTTATAATGACCAGTGCTGCAGAGCAGTATTGAGGAATAACATCAGAACCCTTTACATGTGCCAGTACTGGGATGCCTGTTCACCGTGCAGATTAGGCCAGTTAATGTCTCATCAGCAGCTCACAGCACAAGTCAGAATAGAGGTAGGTTGACTAAGGTGTGCCTGGGGTCTGGAATGCCAGTACTCAGTTTCCTGCCCAGCTTTGCCAAGGTTCCTTACCCATGACCTAGCACACCATCGGTCAACAGTGCTAGGACCCACATACCCTTCGTATACATCTATGAGCTTTCAAGCTTTACATGCAGCAGCCAAGCTATTTCAGTGCCTATATAAACATAAAGGCGATCAACCTCCTCTCTCCCATCTTACTCTCTTACATCTATTCTCTCACTCTTCTTTAGTGTTACCCCACCTTTTTCATCCTACTCTTTCTCGTAACCATCTCCTCTCTTACTTCCTTCTATTTCCCTCTCCACCACACATGCCCATTGCACATATTTTAGTCACTATTTTTCTGTACCACTTATCTCTTGGAATGGTGACACATTCCATAGTTGTATTGGCAATATGACATGCCCTGTTGGCGCAAAGCTTGCCACCACTTAGTATTCCCATGCCTAGAAATTGTACCTCCCCTCTCCTCCTTCTTACAGCCATGCTATTTTTCTCACACCTCCTCTCTTGAAACTTTTCTATTCTCCAACCTACTCTCTCTTCTTATTCTCAGTTTGCTCACACCCTCTCCTATAACATCCTTCTCATTCCCTCTCTTACACTTTTCTTTCACATGCACCGTCCCTATCTTCTGACACTATTCTCTCGTCCTCACACTTTTTTCTAGCCTTTACCACACACACACACACATACACGCACACACACAAACCTGTTTCTTTTCTTTGCTCTAATCTCACCATTTTCCTTCCTTTCACACTACTTCCATTCACCATTCCCTACTCTCATGTTCTTCTCACACCCCTCTTTCTTTCAGTTTCTCCTGTCCCCCGATCACTTCTCTTACCAACCTACTGTCTCACAACTCCTTTCCTCATACTTACCTTTAACTAAATGTCTCTCCTCTCACACACAACCCCCTTCTCAAATCCTTTTTACCCTTGGAAACTTTTTTCACAGACCCTCTTTCTCCCTGATCCCTCAGAGACTTTTACCTCACCTCAGATCCAGTTTTCTATCTTTCGCAGCCATTCTTTTTCTCATCTTCTGTTTTCTATATAGCTGGGATACACACATTCAATGCATGGCTGTGTTTCTTATGCCATCATTAGTGTCCGAGTTGAATGATAATTTTGAAACTTGCACTGGTGAAAACAAATTTGAGCTCAATAAAGGCAATTGCAACTTTGAGGCCCTGCTGATTATGTTTGTGGAGCAAATCGTGTGCAAAACTGTAGACTTTAATGAATGAAATGATCACTTTAATGAAGAAGTACCGGTACTCTCCCTGTCACAATAAAAAAGTGCTGGTACTCAGTACCTGATAGTGCCGGCCCATTTAAAGCACTGGGTTTATTTATACAGCTGACGTTTATATGGTCATTGTTATTTGGAGCAACCCAGACACCTCCCAAGAAACTAAGGGGCATATGTAAGAAGAAGTGGCAGAGTGAGGCGTTAGCCATCATGGCTTAACACCTCACTCCGCCACTTCTGAAACGCAGGACTGCACCATATTTACAAAGATATGGTGCAGCCTTGCCTTTCCCCCTGTGCTGGCGCAACACCTAGCAGTGTAGCGCCAACGCAGGCACCCTTGCACCATACTGCAAGGGTGTCTGCGTGCAGGGGAGGATTGTTTATGTGTAGGAAGGGGTCCCTTCCTGCACGTAAATAATCCTAAAATGCAATTGTGTCACTTTTATGTGTGCTGCTTCAGCTTTGGCATCAAATCGCCAGTGTAGTTAAAGTCTGTTTAAGCCCCTATAGTCTCGCTCCGCTCAATGTGCATGCGCATTGACAGGCGAGACCTAAAAAAGAGGAGAAATTAATATATTTTTCCTCGTGGCGCCTCCTTATGCCTCCCCTGGGGAGACGTAACATTCAGACGCATTTCCAGGTTTACGATTTCTCGTAAATCTGAAATGTGTCAGGGTCCATGGGTGTTGCATGGGAACACCCACAGCAACACCCATGGAACGTCCCTTTCACGCAAAGTGCTGCGTGTCAAGGGGCCGTAATTTCAAGGACAGGAAAAGCTTGCAGGGTGGCTTTTCCTGTCCATGTAAATGTGGGGCAGAAAAATGCACTGCCGGTGCGTTACAAAACGTGACACACCAGCGGTGCAAGGGGCTTGTAAATAAGCCCCCCTGTGTCCACCTGCTCAACACTAGACTTCGCGCTCGTCTCTCTCTCTCAATGTTCCATTGGGTCTCCACATTCTGTCTACGGGACAAAGGGGATAGTAATCACCGCTGCAGGAGACGCCACTTCTAGCAGCTGTACCTACATTAAAACGCTCAGCAGAAGTACCACACACCCCAGCTACACACTCAATTTCAGGAGAATTAAAACTGCACTAACAAACACAGGGGAGGTGCTCCAATCAGCAAAGGATTTATTATCACAAATATCAGAACCACTTACAAGCAGGTACATCAAAAGATAGGAAAGCTTTACAGCAAACCTAGCAAACTCTTTCTCTACGGCAGCCAAAACAAGATCGCACCAAATTAACAGAGAAGCAGGATGGATTCCTAGTGCCCAACGGAATAGGTTGAAGCAACTCAAAAAGGATGTAAACTACACAATCCGGGGGAATCCCATCTTCAACTATTACTCCGCCAACAGCGAAGTTTGCTAAATAAATTAAAATGGAACATCAACAGAACTCTGGAAGATGAGTTCTGGGTAAAATCATTCTCTGATATTAAATCAAAAAACAGTATCTGATTCTGTGGCACAGTGAATAAACCAATGTGTCCATCTGAATGGGGCATTGTTTCTTACATCTCTGAAGAGATTTGGGCAGACTTTCTGAGGGCACCCTTCAATCATCAATCTACGAGTCAGACTGCAAACTTGGCAACAGAAGGTATCTTGGCTAAAGACCTTCAGTACAGCGGCCACCCGCAACAATTGGCAATATTCAGCCCGTCTCTAGGCACTCCACAAAATCACAATCAATCGCCAAATCCCCAAAGGCAGGAGAGAAGGGGCCACAGGACCAAATGGTATACTGCCGTCCTTTTTCAAATAAGATATGGACTACTGGCAGAGATCCTAGACCCTCTTTTCTATGATTACTGGGGAAACTCCCTGCCTCTTCGAAAGGCTCCGCTATTTCTCCAATACACAAAGGCGGAGATGAATACTCACCAAAACGTTATCGCCTGGTCGCCCTGCTTGACAATGAGGCAAAATACTTTGCTGGCACTCTGCTAAAGAAACTTGAAGCCTGGGCCGCGGCAAATGCAATCATTCCATTCAACCAAACCGGACTCTCCAAAGCCACAGGTACAACAACCAACATCCTAGCCATGGCAATGCTAATAGACATGGTGAGGTCCTCTAAGCAGCCACTCCATCTCTGATTCATAGACTTCAAGTCAGCATTTGTTGGAACATCCAGCTGTCTCTGCTGGAGATGCTAATCCTACTTCATACAGATACCTGGGTTCAGGTCAAGTTGGGTGAGGGCACACACCTCTCCATGTGAATTATAACTGCCAAAGGTCTCAAACAGGGGTGTGTGCCCGCCCCCACACTCTTGAACCTTTACATGGCGGACAAGATGCAGTTACTCAAATCTTTCAATTCGCATGCTCCCAGGCTGGGGTGTACGGCACTTTACAGCCGTCTGCATGCAGATGACGTGGTCCTGTTCAGCCACACACAGGTGGGCCTGCAACATCACCTTAGTGCAATGCAGGCATATGTAGCAGATAATTTCCTGGAAGTAAACTTTGAGAAGACAAAAACAATGTCCATCAATTGGGGCAGAAAAAATAAAACCAGTCTGGCATCTGGAGAATACACAAATACAGACTGCAGCAGAGTATGAATACCCAGGCATAATTATCAATAATGGATGCCAATTCGTCAAACAGCTAGAGGCGATCAGGAGGAAAGGACTGGAATTGGGAGTGTTGCTGAGGAACTTAAATTTAAAACACACAGGCCTGGAACTGACACCACTCCTCCAGGTAGCCCAATCTAAAATACTACCCACAATCCCTTATGGAAGTGAAGCCTTGATAGGTAGAGATTCCAACACTCTGGACAGCATTTTAGTCAAGGCCTACAGAATCATGTTCAACATTCCAAACTACTCCTCACCAGCACAGATCCGGCTGGAGTTTGCACTAACTAAACAGTCCTTGGCAAGGCAAGGATCATTTATACTCTGCTGGCATAAGATGTGGAAAACGGCTCCCAACACTCTGAACCACCTGCTCTGGAAAGAACTGCAATGCAGAAATATATCGCCTGCCAGAAGCTTTCTCCAGGATTCTCTTGCAAACACCAGGCTGTCCCAGTTTTGGGTCTTGCAGTTTTCAAAAAAGCATCTGGAAATCAATCAAAAGACTCTCATTGGCAGAGTACAAGGCTTCATTCTCAGGCCAAAGTCACGCCTGGATGACAATTAATGGCTACCACATACTCGCTCCTCAAAAATACTTCAGCCAAGGATACTCCAGGAATATAAAAGAAAAATTCTTGCTCCCGTCTGCACTGCTTCTTCCACCTTGGCAGATGAAGCAAACCTCACCCTTCTGCCCCTTGTGCGGTAAAGGTATAGAGGACCTGCCACACTTGCTCTACATCTATAACAATCTGAAAGAATAAAAGGACTCGACTGCTTAAAATGCCCTTCAGTTCAAGAGGGATCCGCGGTTGTATAATGTTACAACGCGATCAAAATGATCAGAGGACCCACTGTTTAATTGTAGGCTGGTAACGTTTCTTGCTCTGGCAGAAAAGAAAATGTCAAAAGCGAGCCTACACACAGCACCTTCGGCATTCGAAGACGCAACGGAAACGAGCAGCCTCCAACCCACAACACTGAACTTGGCTCATAAGCCCTGCACTTTACTCTCCATGATTAGATTTTTCAAACACAAATCTCTCCATGGACGCACAGGAAATGTCCCTTTTATAAATGGATACAATGCACTTTGTACCACCCCAGGTTCACTAAACACTCGACACACAGGCAAATTAGTAACCCTGGCGTATAAGAATATTTTGCAAGACTCTGCTTGCACACAGGTTCATTCATTCATCAATCAACTAACGTCAACTATAAGTGCCATTGTAAAATTTGCTCCTTGCAAACGTAGCTGTCTATGCAACTGTGTTTTATATTAGTTTCTTTTTTTTTAACTACGGATTCTATGTCAGGACCGGAGGCTTCAGATTATGCTATATCTTCCTTCGCTTTATTAACATAAAGACTCCACAGCAGCTTAGGAAAAGATATAATAAGAACAAAAATGCTTTAAACATAAAGCATTGACGTAATGTTCAACAAAATCAAACGACAACTCCCAAGAGTCTCTTTGCATAACAATAGTCCATAGTCCTTTCACACTGTCCATCATCACTATATAACCAGACTTCTCATCATCTTCCTCCTCTTTCTTCGCTGCTCCCGCAGCCAGATAAGTGTTTTTCTATATGTTTTTCTTTTTCATTGTGATTGATTGTCTTGTGTACGATCGTTTGGGGGACTCATTGCATGGTTTATTCCCTTACAGAGTCCCCAGTTGCGGGAACGTTCTTCGTTCCTACGCGACTTTATTCCCACTTGTGTGCGGTGTGTACATAGTCCGCAAGGGGGCGGCCTGTCGTCTCGCCGACCCTTCGGCGCGCCTCCGCAGTGCCAGGGGCCGCGCCGTGGAGTCTGCTTGCGCAGGAGCCAGCCCTCGCGTACCCCTCTGACACCTGGTGACCCGGGTCTGTAATTTACCCACTTTTGACGCCCGCTGGGGTCTGTATAGCGGCTCTGACCGCGTGAATCACCTTCGGGTGGCCTTTGTGCACCTCTTTACCCGAGTGTGGCCTAGCGCGCTTGAGGGGTACGTAGACCCGGTCCCGGCGAGGAGGGTCTGCGCGCTTGGGGGTTGGTGCAGCCCACCTGCCACGTCAGTTGGCCCAAAACGTGATCGCAGCCGCTTGGCCTGCCCACATTCGAGAACTTTCTCGGTTGCCGCCCTCTTGGGTGCCCCGCATTTGCCTTGGTTCCGAGATGGAAGGGGAATACGAGGAAGAACCCTGCCCCTATCTGCAGGATGACGAGTTTTATCAGGCGGTGGACAATTCCATCTACCGCTGCGTGACGGAGGTGGTAGGGCCCATGGAGGACCGCCTTTCCGCCCGCATCGTGGAAGAGTGCGCGAAGCTGGCAGCGGCGCATGTGCCTCCGTCCCCCGAGCTCCCGGGGACGTCCGGCGGGTTGCCACCCGCCCCGAAGAGGCCTTGTAAGGAGGGGCCATCATCGGAGGCCCAAGGCGTGGACAGGGGCGCTTTCGAGCGTCTTCGTGACGCCTTCCTGGCTAAAGCGACGGCGGTGCCCCCTGCACCCTTGGTGGACCCTAGTACTTCGGGCGACGTGACTACGGCGCCCGCCTCCCCGATCTACGACTCTCCGGACACGGATGACGACGGGGAGTCGACCCGCTCTTGGCTCCCGGCGCCTTCGGCCAAGGAGATGCCCCAGGATGAGTCGGGCATGCTGGACCCGGACGAGATTGTCCACCCCCGATCCGCGGCCTGGACTCCGGGGGAGACGGTGGCGAAGTTTGTTGCGGGCAGGCTGCGCAAGCCCCTAGAAAAGGAGGCGAGGGGTTGCCTGCGTGGGGAGTGCCCTCGGCCTACTTTGGAAGGGAAAGTGGCAATGACGCCGGAATTGGACCCCAAGATGGCCACCTTCCTGGCGAAGTTTATGAAGGACCCCAGGAAAGGGATCGACCGGTCCTGGCGGGCCTGCCAGGACAAATTGTTGGATGCGGTCGGGCCCGCCACGAAGATCCTCGACATGGCGGAGGAGGCTCGGGCGAATGGCACCGCCATTTCACCAGGAGGTGCTCTCCAATTGGGCCCAGAGGGTGATCGTGTTCTTGGGCAACGCCAACTGTGCCCTGTCCACTGAGAGGCGGCGTTCGCTCCTGATCAAGCTGGATCCGAAGCTGGGGGACCTGGTCTCGTCGGAGGCAGGTGCCGTGGCACAGGGTGGCCTCTTCGGCGAGCCTTTCATCCGCGAGCTGGGCAAGTTTGTGAATACGTTCACGTCGCTGGACAAGGCCCCGTCCAGCATCAAGAAGGTGTTCCACCAGCGTTTTTTCTGGAGGGACCGGTCGCGGTAGGGGCCGCGCGATCGGCCGTGGTCAGCAGACCAACAACAAGGGACAAGGCTCCGGAAGAGGTCAATACCAGACCTCGGCCAACTACACCAACTTCTACCCCACAAGGGGACAGCGCTATGGTGGCAGAGGGTTCAAGAAGAACTCCGGACAAGGAAATGCCCCCGGTAAGTGTACTTTGCTTGGATCAGGTTCCGATTGGGGGGCGGCTGGCAAGCTTTTACGGGGAGTGGGAATTGCTCACTGCCGACGCTTGGGTTTTGCAAACTGTAAGAGGTTTCCATATCGAGTTTTACGACCAGCCTACTCAGGCGAGGCCCCCGCGCCCAATGGTTTTTTCAGAGTCCGACGCGCGATTGATAGACGGAGAGGTCTCGGACTTGTTGCGCAAGGGAGCCATCCGTCTATCAACGAGCCACCCACATGGGTTCCTCAGCAACGTCTTCTTGGTAGACAAGACGGATGGGGGCAAGAGGCCTGTGATAAATCTCAAAGAGTTCAATGGGTGGTTGGTCTACCGTCACTTCAGGATGGAGGGGATCCACCTCCTTCGAGACGTGCTCCTCCCCCGGGATTGGATGGTACGACTGGATCTCAAGGATGCCTACTTGGTCGTTCCCATCCACCCCCTCATCGTCGCTTCCTACAATTCCTGTGGGACGGCAAGGTGTTCGAATTCACCGCCCTGCCGTTCGGTCTCTCTTCGGCCCCGTGGTGCTTCACGAAGGTCCTCCACCCGGTGGTGGAGTTTCTCAGAAGTCAGGGGGTCCGGATGCTAGTATACTTAGACGACATCCTCCTCATGGGGCAGTGCCCGGAGGTGCTGGCGGGCCAGCTGCGTCAAGCTGTCGGCCTGCTTCAGAGACTAGGGTTCGTCATCAACGGCTCCAAGTCGGTTTTGGTTCCCACTCAGCAGATCACCTTTTTGGGTTTCGTGGTGGACTCGGTACAGGCGGTCTTGAGCCTGCCGGGTCGGAAGGTCGCGAGGATATGACACCTGCTTCGGCAAACGATAGCAAAGGATCGTACGTCGCTGCGTCATATCGCCAAGGTGGTGGGCCTTCTCTCGTCTTCCATCCAGGCGATTTTCCCAGGCCCGCTGCACTACAGGGCTCTTCAGCGCTTGAAGGCGCAACATCTGCGCCGTGGGATGAGTTACGACCAGTGGGTTCCCCTCACGGAAGAGGTGAAGGAGGAAATGTCATGGTGGCTGTCTCACATGGAGGCATGGAATGGTCGAGCGATCTTCGGTTCGGCTCCGGACCTGATCATAGAGTCTGACGCCAGCAGGTCGGGCTGGGGCGCCCGGTGCGGGGATTTGTCCACCGGCGGCGCCTGGTCGTCAGAAGAACAACAATTGCATATCAATTGTTTGGAGCTCCTTGCGGGCTCCTTCGCAGTTCGCTGTTGGACCAAAGATTCGGTCAAGGCTTGTGTCCTGTTGCGAATGGACAATATTTCGGCGGTTCGATATGTGAACCACCTAGGAGGTCCTCGTTCCCGCGCCTTGGCGGACTTCGCGAAGGACTTCTGGGATTATTGCCTGTCTCGTCACATTGCGTTGACGGCGGAGTACCTGCCAGGCCAATGCAATCAGGTAGCGGATTGGCACTCTCGACATCTCAGGGACGCCAGCCAGTGGAAACTGGCTCCGGAAGTCTTCCGGTGGCTACACTCCCTCTGGGGCCCCTTCTCGGTGGACCTCTTTGCGTCCCGTCTCGACCACCAGCTGCCGCGGTTTTTCAGCTGGAGGCCGGACCCTCTAGCGGAGGCCACGGACGCGTTCTTGCAGGATTGGAGTCGGGAACAGCCGTTTGCGTTTCCCCCGTTCTCCATGATCATGCGAACGGCGGCTCAAATACGCCGCCAGGGTGCGGAGCTGGTGTTGGTTACACCGCTGTGGAGGTCTCAAGTTTGGTTTCCAGTTCTTCTGGAACTTTCTTGGGATTTTCCAATCCTACTCCCCCTGTTTCCTCTGCTCCTGACGAACCCGGATCAGGAACCTCACCCTCTCGTCATGCAGAGCACTCTCCGCCTCGTGGCGTGGAGGCTCTCAGGAGACGCTGGGCGCTCCCGGGCCTTTTGGGGTCGGCTGAGCACTTGCTCTCCAAAGCATGGGCCGATAGTACGACGAAGCGTTACAGATCCGCTTGGCTTAAGTGGATGCGTTGGTGTTTACGAAGGGATCTGGATCCCATGGTCGCAGGCCTTGTTCCCGTGCTGAATTTCTTGGCGCATTTGGCAGACAAGGGCCTAGCGTATAGGACGATCAATGCTATTCGGTCGGCGATTTCTGCTGGCCACGATAACATCGATGGCCATCCGGTAGGGGAACATCCTTTTGTGTGCCGGCTTCTGCGAGCTATTCGCCTCGTGCTGCCGCCAGAACCCAGGTACTCCGTCCTTTGGGACGTCAATTTGGTTCTGAATTTGTTCCTGTCGTGGCCGGCCAATTCTTATCTGTCTCTTAAGGAGCTGTCGGCGAAGTTAGCCATGTTGTTATGTCTGGTTTCTTGTAGGCGCGTCTCGGACGTGCGCGCGCTGGATGTATCTGCACGCATTTTTTCCCCGGATGGGGTTACTTTTACCGTGGGCCGACGTACTAAGACGTCGTCGCGTTCCATTTCTTATCCAGCCTTTACTGACACTCCTAAGTTGTGTGTCGTGCAATGCCTCAAGGCATATGAGGACCTGACCTTGGATCTGCGCCCTCCGGGCGAGCGTCAGTTGTTGATTGCCCTGCGGAAGCCACACAAAGCTGTCTCTTCCCCCACTATTGCTCGGTGGGTGCGATGGGTCATGCAAGAAGCGGGCATCAATACTTCTCTCTTTGGAGCACACTCCGCCAGGGGGGCCATGGCCTCTAAGGCATTCTCGGTGGGTGCTCGTCTGGAGGACCTAATGCGAGCGCCGGATTGGTCCTCGGATTCCACCTTCAAGAGGTTTTATTTTAAGCCCGTGGTGGATTTGGCTCAGTTGTTGGTAAGTAAGCTTTAAACTAGCATAATCTGAAGCCTCCGGTCCTGACATAGAATCGAAATTTGCCTAGCTTACGTAACGGTAAGTTTCAATTCTATTAAGGACACGGAGGCGAGGATTATCCCACCCAGGCTACAGTGGTGTCTCTACCCGCCCGTATGGCAGTAAGTAAAGCGTTTTTCTTTACATTGTCAGTACTGTGTTAATCACTGAATGCTCCTCGCCTTGTTGTCGCCTTCCTGGGCCACCTCGCTGATGCTGTTCCTTTTTTGACAGGCAACGACGGTGCTAAACAGGACCAATGAGGCTCAAGCGTGATCTGCGCGAAGAAGGAGGAGGAAGATGATGAGAAGTCCGGTTATATAGTGATGATGGACAGTGTGAAAGGACTATGGACTATTGTTATGCAAAGAGACTCTTGGGAGTTGTCGTTTGATTTTGTTGAACATTACGTCAATGCTTTATGTTTAAAGCATTTTTGTTCTTATTATATCTTTTCCTAAGCTGCTGTGGAGTCTTTATGTTAATAAAGCGAAGGAAGATATAGCATAATCCTCGCCTCCGTGTCCTTAATAGAATTGAAACTTACCGTTACGTAAGCTAGGCAAATTTCGATTCTGCATTGCATTTTTATTCCTCTTTTAAATCTATTGTATTGCATTGGTTTTATTGGTTTTAATTCACTATGCAAATAATACATTACTTACTCACTGGTAGCTCCAGTACAATCCTCTTTAAGATGCCCTGTTCCAACATAGCTTTAATGATTGGCGTTATACCACCTATTGATTTTAGTGAGAAGTTGTATTGGGGTATATGCGTCTTGCTTTAATGTACTTTTTAAGGGTTTTCAATTTTTGATCAATACAATTTCTTTCCTTGTAAATTCCCAGAGTTCGTCCTTCACTGTTTCTTGTAGATCAAGGGGCAATTCTTCCTCCATGAGGACTGGATATATCCAGACCACTAATTATTGGGGCTTTATTTTAAACTCTGCATCAGCTGCTTAGTCTTCATTTCCACAACTCAAAGCATGAAATTAAGTTTGTAAAGCAACTCCCTTCCCAGTAGGTTCACAGGCCTCGAATCACAAATTACACATGTGTGAATGTCTCTGTTTGAACCTATTTCTACAGGAATGGGGACTGAGGCTTTGTTTGTAAACTGCTGATTTGTAAAATCTCCAACTTAGATCTCTTTTCCAGAGAGGGGCATGTGTGGGATCTCAACTGTTCCAACGGTCAAACTTGTAGCTCCAGAATCAATCAAGAATGATGCAGGGTGGCCATTCACCTCACCTTCTAGCTATGGGCCACTCTTGCCTACCACTAGAGTTGCACCAAGCATGCTGCTCTAATCCCCCCTTCCCCCTCTCCTACTGATCAAGTTCAATGGGGCTCTCGAACATCATGGGAACCTGGGAAGTATGATTGTTATTCATGAACGGATTTTGTAGAACTCTGGGACAGGGCTGGAAATGTGACTCTCCATTCTGCATCTGCGGTTGTATCATAGTGGTTTGAGGCAATTCGATCTCAAACCATTTAGCTGGTTGTTGTGCGTAGGATGCTTTGGTACTGTGGTTTCTACCTGCATTTCCCCATCTTGTGGCATGGTATTCTGTAATTGAACATCAAAATGCAATCTGTCAGGATTAAATTGACATCCTCTCTTTCCCTGGCCAAACCAATTGCAGATGTGGCAAGGGATAACCTTCCCCTGTGAGATCACATTCCCTCATTGCGCATACCGAATAGCGACTTCCTGGATATTCATATTCACACCAAAAGAAGGATCTAGGCCTGAATCCAATACTGCCAAACCTTTTGGACCACTTTTGGAGAAGTGTGGCTCAATGGTTAGAAGAGGCAGACAATGAAGCAGAGGTCAGACCCAGGACCAGGGTTCAATTCCCGACGCGGTAGGGTCTTGAGCCCAAAATGTCCACGGACTCGATAATTCTCGCTTTGGTGCCTGCTCGAATCACGGGTTCACACTCTGCAACTCCGGGCAATAGCTTGCTTAATCTCCACTATGGCCCCGCAGCGGGATGCCTGGCTTTCACCTTGGGGGTGCCAGTACGGGTTATCTCACAGGGAAAAACCAGGACGGGTTCCAAAAGCAAGCGCTTAGAGACCGTTGGTGATAATGCGCTATATAAATATAAATTACAATTACAATTACTGTTGTGTGCCAACCATCATGGACACCTCTGTCACTCTCCTGTGTGTAGCATCTCATCTTGAGTATCACTTCAGCATTTTGCATGCTGAAGGATCTCATCAAAAGACTTTGGGGCATATGTACAAGGAGTTAACGTCTCCGTAGTGCCAATTTCTTTTTTCGCCGTATTTACAAGTTGCCGCTAACTGCAGCTAGCAGAGGTTTTCTGGCATAAACGTGCATTTTTAGGATCACTACTTCTGTTCGCGTGACTTAACGAAAAAGAGATGCAAGGTGGGTGTTCCCATTTAAAAATTCCCGCTAACCCTACTTCGCGATATTCATAGTAATTTATCGGTCCAGCGATACCTTAAAAAAAATGCTGCTAAGGCCAGTTAGCGGTTGGATTTTAAGACCAGAAAAAAGCTGGTCTAAAAAATGGGGCAAACACACCGGTACATAAAGGAGACTAACCCAAGCCCTCATTTGCTTACCTATGATGCCATGGAGGTAATACTCTTGCAGCTTGGAGCTCCAAGAAGACCACCACCACTATCACCAGGACCACTACAGAGGCAGTGCCAAAGAAGAGAGCGGGTCTACTGCCAACACATCACCCTGACAGACCTCTGGCCAGAGGATGGGATAGCCCACTACAGGCGGAAAAGGACCTCCATCTTACGCATACTCACACAGAGAGCGCCAAGGCTACAGGCACCATCACAGCGCTGCACAAACATCCGTCCGCAGACGAAGCTACTTACAGTGCTGCACATGTTGGCCTCTGGTACCTTGCAAACAACCACTGCCAGAGGGGGTGGAGTCTCACAGTCAGACTTCTCCAGGTTCCTCCCAAATGTGTTGGATGCCATTATCAGCCTGATTGTTTCAAGAACACAAGGGTACCCAAAGGTGCAATAAGCTAGGGACCTTGGGTGAAACACCAGGCCCTTCAAATAGGACTCCTTTTTTAGCCAGAGGCCCACCAGACCCCCCAAAGGGAGTGAAAGCCAAGCAACCACAGTGCTGGCCTTACCCACCTGGAGAACGCAACACCCGACGTCAACACTATCAATGGTAGACTCGAACCCCTCCAGTACGGCCTCTGCTCCTGTTGACTCTGTAACCCTTAATAACGTGCTCCCCATTTTTAATCTAACACAACATTCTCTATCCACTAGTGAGCTGTTTTTTTTAAGCAAGGGGCTTTCATTTGTTCCTACCATCCGTCCGAACTACCTGGAAGTACAGACTCGGAAACTGAGATTACATGCTTTCTTCTTGTTAAATCCCCAACCCCCACCTATCTACAGTACCCCCTTTAGACCACCATCAACCTTCTCACCTACAGGCAACATGGTCCCTGCGGAACTGTTAACATTCGAGAAACTTGTCCTGAATGACATAACCATTCTTGAAAAGCGCATTCCTTTATCCCTTACAACATCTCTCTGGATGAAAAGAAGGCAATAGCAAGCTTGAAATCTAATACCAAACTCATAATTAATCCTGCCGATAAAGGCGGAGGCATTGTTATGCAGGATTTAGATGCCTATAAGATCGAAATTCAGCGACAACTTGACAATCCAGAACACTGTGTCAAACTTCCCAAAAACCCTACCAAAAACATACAGAAATTGATATCTGAGGTTACTCTCAATGGTGTGGATTGTGGCTTCTTGAGTGACAGGGAATACCAGTTTCTCAATGCTAAATCACCAAGGATTCCGGTGATATGCACCCTCCTTAAGGTTCATAAAAACGCCGAGCATCCTCCAGGACGACCTATAGTGTCGGGCTGCGGTTCGGTGTTAGAACCTCTTGGACTTTTTGTGAATCATTTTATCAAGGACTTTGTACTGACAACTGATTGTTACATACGTGACAGTATGCACATGATTAACATAATAGAGGAGTATCCTTTTGACCCCACGTTCAGTGTACTTTGTACTCTGGACGTGGAGTCATTGTATACTAATATCCCCCAAAATGATTCTATCCTTGTTATTCAGGACACCCTAAATAAACGACCAAGGCCCCACAGAATACCAACTCTGTTTATTTTGCAGCTATTGGAGATATGTCTGACCAAAAATTACTTCTTGTTCGATGGCCAATATTTTGGCCAGATCAAGGGAACTTCCATGGGGGCAATTTTTGCCCCCAATCTGGCCATTTTGTATATGGACAGCCTTGAGTGTGGTCGAATTTTGTCGTCGACTAACCCCTTCCACAGTGGAATTGCACTGTGGAGGAGTTATATCGACAACATCTTCATGATCTGGACCGATTCAGACGAGCTACTCCCGCCATTTCTACACTGGCTAAATAGCAATTGCAATGGTCTAACTTTCACCTTGTCCACCAGCCATTCCAATATTCCTTTTTTGGACCTTAATATAATGGAGAAGGATGGAATTCTCATTACAAGTCTGTATAGGAATCCCACCGAAAAGAATACCCTTCTGAGTTTTCAGAGCCACCATCCCCGTGCTCTTCGAGATTCGTTACCATACTCTCAATTTCTTAGGCTACGCAGAAATTGTTACCAGAAGGAGGATTACTTTAGGAAGGCCAAAACATTGAGTGACAATCTAGGGACGCGGGGATACCCACGTAAGATAGTCAGTGCCTCCATGAAACGTGCCTGGTACTGCCACAGAGAGGTATTAATGGAGCCTAAACCCAAGAAGACACAGAATCGGTTGGTTTGCGTTACCACTTTCTCACCCGCATCGAATGCTATTACTAAAAGCATTAAGAAACATTGGCCTGTGGTCAATGCAGGGATTCTTCAACTTGAGAAACCGCTCTTTGCTTTTAAGAAATCTAAAAACGTTAAGGACCACCTTGTACGTGCAGCATTGCCTGTATGAGATCATGATGGTACTCTGGATAATCTATGGGGGCTTCCACGTTTGACAGGACATGCAAAGTGTGGGAACTGCTCAGTTTGTGATGCTACCTTCGAGGGCAAAGATTTTGTCTTTAATGATGTTAAATTTGCACGTAAACAATTTTCTAACTGTAATAGTGTCAATGCTGTATATGCCATCATCTGCCCTTGTTTAAAAATCGATATAGGGCATACTACACAAAAAGTGCGGCTGAAAATGTGTCAACATGGGAGCAGGATACGATGTAAGACCCCTAATGCTCCCTTGGTCGATCATTTTAATGAACTTTCACACACAGAACTGGATTTTAAGTGGACAATTATCTCTCTGATCAAGCTACCGCCTCGGGGTGCTGACTTACAACGTCTCCTAAACAAGGAAGAACTCCATTGGATTTTGAAAACCAAAAGTCTCCACAGTGGTCTGAACAGGATGGAGGACTGGACTGCACTGATTTAGCGATTTTAATGTGTGCTTAGATCTTTTTGCTGTACATGATTCAATATTGGAAAGCACCTTGCGTGTTGTTCTTGATGACTATGTGTATATATTGCGTTTCATTCAAATACCTTGTGGTCCTATTGCATTTGGCTTGCCTTTGCTATATAGAATTTATTCCACCTTGTTCTGTGCCACATGCTATCCCTTCACAAATTTCTGATCTATACTCACTCTTATTACTTTGACTGTGTTTACGTTGGGTTTTTCTTCTTATTTATACTCACTCTGTACTCCGGGACGTCCCCAGTTTCAGCATTTGAACGCTGCTATATTACTGATTATGAGAACTGATCGGAAGTTTATGTCTCCTTGTGGACAATTAACCTATCGCCAGCAATTAGCCATTCCCAAGCTAGGATCATCATTAATGCTTTTAATAAGTAGCTTTCGCGCTACCTGCAGAACGGCCGCAATTCAGTTTAATCGTTAATTTACCTTCGGCAATTTTTTGCTTTATGGTCTACACAGGTCCTTATACTGGATCTTTACCACTACCTTAATAGGATATGCTGTGGGATTATTATTATTATTCTCAATTCTCCTTTTAAACACTTATTGTGTCTTCTTGTAACACAGTCCATTCCTATTATCTGACGGTAATAAGCCTGTGGGTATTTTTGTCCTTGCAACTGGTCTAGACAGGGCCCTTTAGTAATGGCCGACTCCTTTGCAACACTTCCCTAGCTGACCCCGGTAGGTTATGCCTGATTGTACCCCATTGGCTAACATCGAATCACGTGCACCGGAACAATCCCCTTTTCCGGCGTCACCGCGATTCCTTCAAATAATCGTGAGGCTTTCCCCATGGATTACGAGGACCCCCATTGAGGACCCGAATTCATTTATTTACTGGTTAGCGGCCCCTGCGTGTTACTGTGTTATGTGTATTACTGGTTTAAGAGTATAATTTCTCGGGCGCGACATATATTCTCGTATTGTCTTGACAGAATTGCCCGGTTACCTGCGCCATGCACTAGCGGCTATCGGGTAAGTTTCGAGCTGCCCAGAGAACATTATAGACATTTAATTGGCATGCTCTGTCTCATCTTATGGCCTCCTTTTTATTCCAGGAGTGGCCATTCCATAAATATCTTTTGCACCATTGAGCCAAATCCGGTGCTCCCGGAGTAAGCTCCACATTACCTTGGTATTTTGTATGTGAATGGTCACTTTATTGACTCTGCACCCCACAGGGCATATAAATCATTATCCCCATACCGTTAGGTTTATCAATTTGGACATCACTTTTGGCTACGCGTTTGTGTATACAATTACTGACTATGTACTGTACACACGTGGTTTTCCCTTTTTCTGGCTTCATAAGTTTTGTGCACAGCTGATGTTAGCTATTGTTTGTCACGGTTTCTCTAAACACACACTCCTATTCTGTGTGTTGTCATGCTTTTTGATTTGCATAAAAAGCCCATTTAGGTTCTTACTAACTTGTTGGGGTATGCACTACACTTACTGTGAGTGGTATCCGTGTGGCTCTTTAACACAGATCTTATTGCTAGCAACTGATGGTCAAAATGTCAGATATGTGTCTAATTTTCTGTTTATGTTCCCCCCCTCTTCTTTATTCTCCTTTTAATCATGTAATTTGGCAATATAACCCCACAGTGTGGGCATTCTGTATATATAATTGTTAGGCAATCTTGTGTTGTCCTGAAGATGAACCTTGAATCAAAATAGGGTTCGAAACTTCGTCGACTTTTATACACTAAATGCTTATTTATCTTGTGAGACTATTATTTGCATAAGTGTATATTTTGGATTGTCTGTGTATAAATTATGATATTCAGACTGCCTTAATTTGCCTAAAATTCTCCTGTTTGTTCATTCCTCGAGTGTGTTAGTTGGGCACCAGCTGGTGTCCCACTTGTATCACACCTAACTTTTATGCACTTTATACATTGAAAATTAAACTGTCCGGCTGGACATTGGATATAGAACTATTGAGTCTATATTTATTGGAATTCATTGTTCTCTGGTCTAGGGACATTATCAGCCTGATGCCACAGCACCTACACTTCCCCAACACTGCAAGGAAACAATTTGACAACAAGCAAGGCTTCTATAACGTTACTGGGTTTCCCCATGTGTTGGGGGCAATTGACTGCACCCATGTTCTGCTTGTGCCTCCTGCGGACACAGCACATATATACAGGAACAGGAAGCACACACACTCAATGAACGTTCAGGCAATTGTGGATCACCTGGGCCTGTTCATCAATGTTGTCGGTAAGTTCCCTGGGAATGTGCATGACTCCTACATCTTTTGCCAATCGATCATTAACCAGCGGTTTGAGAATAGCACATATGGAAATGGACTGCTTGTTGGTAAGTAAAACCTGAACACAGCACACACCCCAAGTGCACAAGCACGTAGCTCAAATATGTGAGAATGCACACGTAACCAATGTAATACGACATACCTTGGAACAGGTAAAAAACAATATGCACAAGCACACAATGCAAAATAATCAAGACATATGTAAGACAGCCTAACAAGGGAGTAGCCATGAAAATCTCTCACTAACTACTATGGCACCCTTGGAATATAGATTTTGCAGATCTTCTCAGACAAAGATTTAAATAATCAATGCAGTACATACCAGTGAACATGTGCTTCTCCTATGCTACATACATCTTGAAATCAACACATGTACTATATGTACAACAAGATGATAGATCACCCTGCTCTCACTTCGTGATAGTACACAATTAGCTAACATGCAAAAACACAGTCAGCCATGCACCACGCAGCAGGTGTACCTGCATCATTGGTCTGCAAGTAGTGCTGCATGAAGGGAGCATCAACTGCATACAAATAATCACCAAAGTTGTTTAAACATCAGTCTGTGTTGTCGCAGAATATAGCATGCATAGGAAGAGCATACAAACTATCCAAATCACCTTCTCAACACATGTTGGGCATCCACACGTCCCCCCTGGTGAGGAGTAGCACGCTGATGCACAAAATCAGCAATCATGTGCGTCGATTGGGAACAGACACCCACATGGCAAAATTGATGTGTGTTACCCCAACATGCATGCACGCAGAGTCTAAGTCAACTCATGTACAAGGACATCAATACATATGTCTGTTGTCTGCACATGTCCCAGTAAGTCAAGTGCACCAGGTAGCAGTGCCACTGTAACTTAGACACTGACCCACCTTGGGGGTAAGGGGTATGTAAAGTGCCCACAATGAGTTCAACATTTAGCAGACAGGGTTTTTACTCTCAGCTACCCTCAACACAATCACTCTCAATGAGGTACCTAGATAATGTTCCATTATAGTAATCATCTTAAAAAGTCAAGGTGGATGCTTAATCAGGCACATGTGCAAATGGTGCACCCTCTACAATATGTGCACAGGAGACATTCTGTTTGTGCAACGGGCCTGTAAAGAAACTATCATTTACTTTTTTAGTGACTCATACATCCTGATGGTCACAACATGGAGGTAATACACAGGACCTGGACAATGACAACATGGTGATGTGTAGGCTGTCAAGTATAGGCAAGTTAATTTCACTGATGCTGGTAAATTGTCAGAAACTCAACATGACAAACCAGAAAGTACAATGTTGCACAATGCACACACAGCTAAAAAGGCACTCTGCAAACATAGCAGGCACAAATACTAATGGACACATATCTCTTAAATTGGTTTCAGGTGATAATTTGCACTCTCGCCATGGCTGATGACACCCTTCAAAGTGACAGAGAGACTACAAAGTTGCACTGGGACGCAAAAGGGACATTGTTGAACGGACATTTGGAGTCCTCAGATCCAGGTGTCGGTGCCTATATATATCGGGTTGCAGACTCCTGTACAGTACTGAACTTCTCTGCAATATCATAATGGCATGTTGCATTCTGCACAATATTTGTGTATGCACAAACACACCATTGGATGTAGCCCAGGAGGAGCAGGACAATCCACTGGATGGCCAGGACGAAGAGGCAGATGCAAGACACACCACAGCTTCTGTCAATGGAACAGTAAGAAGGGATCAAATCATCAGACATTTTTTTACATAATCACAATAAAAAAATATCACATCACATGTATATTTCTTAAAAAAAAAACGAATGTTACTTTGTTAAATAAAATATCACTTCACAAAAGTCTTGTATGTTTGTTTTGTGACTTCAGAATTGTATATATCTGTTAAGTGAAAGGTAACTAAAAAAATGTGCCCCACAGCTATCATACATAGCAGTGACCAGAACATCAATCAAACGAAGATTGGGGTTGTAACAACGTATTGGGCATATGAGCAAATTAATGCGTATGGTCTCTCAGTGCATTTTAAACTACTGATACATGGGACGCAAGTGGACACTCTTATTTGCCTAATCACATCACCCCTGCATCACTAGTCTTGTAGAGTAGATAGGCCTCATCCTCGACAGTGACAGACAGCACAACCTACTCTTGCTTCATGACGTTGACAGGACATTCAAAGAGATAGGATGTTGACCCTGTTACACCAGTGTCCTCATGGTGTATGTCCTGCAATGCACACTAACATTTGTACATTACCAGGAGCACCTTCAATGATCAACACAACCATGCATACTTCTCATGTCAGTGATGTTAAAACAATAACATGACAAGCCTTCCCATCAGGTAACCTTCATTAATCACGCAAGAATGGTATGGAAATGGGACCACCATATCATGCACAACGCAGGCATTATCATCCCTGTCAGTCTGCTGTAACTCAGCAGTATCTGTGTCTTGACACCAGGGTCTCATACAAATGCCCAGCATGATCTTCAGGCCATGTGGATTGCTTGGGCTTACAGACATCGTTACTTTTGCTGTTGCAAGGACTGTGACATGCAAAGTGCAGCCTTGCCATTCCAAAGTAACAATGACATGTTCACATGTGAATCTGTCTTCAACATGCTTGTACATGACTCAGTGGGGCATGTAGAGCTATGCATAATGTTGAGGTTTCTGCTCCATAATGCTATCTGTCACACACATTTAACTATACATTATCTGAGCTATCCTTGTAAGATCTTGTAGCCCATAGTGTACTTATAATATGTGTAGACACAATACGATGGTATCTGTCCAGCCATAACATAATTCACCATACCAGCTAATATTAGCTTATTGCTGACATGCTGGACTTATCTTGTGATGTTGCTTGCACAAGAACATACTCACACCATGTAAAGCCTTTTTTAGCATTTTAATAATGTTGACAATGGAGATGGTCATTGCACACCGATCACAGACCATGTCTTGCACAGCACAGCATTAAATGCAAAGGCATATCTTTTGCCAATGAAACCAAGAGTGCCTTAGCACAGCCTGTCATCAATGTGCCAGGATAGATTTTAAGGTTTTATGTCTAACCCACGGTGCCCTTCATGAATCCGGCGCAGAGGACATCAGGTCTCTGGTATCCTTTTATACCCCTGGCAGGGTCTTACGCTCTGCCAACAAGAACCTTCTGTCCACTCCCCGGACAAAGAAGACCAGATGGGGAGGGAAGGCCTTCTCTGCTCTTGCCCCGAAGCTCTGGAACCTTCTCCCTGATAAGCTCAAGGGCCTTGCACCACCTGATCAATTTCGCAAAGCCTTAAAGACCTGGCTCTTTACCAAAGCTTACCAGTAGTTTTCCCCTTCTAATCTGTGCACTGCTCCCAGCGCTTCTATCCTATGCGCCTTGATGCCTCTGGGCAAAGTTCTGCGCTATACAAAACTAATTTCATTCATTCATTCATTCATTCATTCATTCATTCATTCATTCATTCATTCATTCATTCATTCATTCATTCATTCATTCTGTGCCTCCAGCTATTCATATACTCAAATTTGAATGTGAAGTCATAGTTGTGAACTGCATGCTGCTTTGCAAATTTCATAGACAAGCAGCGAGTGCCTGTTGGTCAAGTACATTTGTGGAGCAAGACCATCCAACATGCACAGACATCACAGCAATGTGTGATTTAAGAGGCTCACATGTAGTGACACATACCACCAATGCCAACCCTAATGTGTGACATTGTGGCATGTGTCTACGTACACACATGACCAGTCATGAACAGACATCAATGTGGTAAATAGCGCCTACAATAGCTCAGGACCACTCATACCCGTACAGTACAGATACACTACACAAAAGTACAACACACAGATCACATCACAAATATACATTATGCTGTTAGTCCAGACAAATCTTATGAAATGGTGCATATACTGGGGGAGTGGCCAGCCAGGCAACATGGCGGACGCAGTTTGTTAGTGCACCGACCATCGATCCCCCCCTTTTATCCGAAATAGTGATCCTGAAAGTACCATCTGTGTCATAAAAACACGGGACCGGGTGTCGGAAGATGCGCTGCACCTGTAAGGCGCTGTGCTGGTTGACTTGATCGACTGAGACCGCGGCGATGTGAGCAGTGAACGCGCAGCCCTGCTAACGGTTGGACCGCCCGGGGACATTTTGCGGAGGAAGATGACCGCCTGCAGCGGAGAGCCCGCTCTGCAGCTTCGGCGGAGCCCCTTACAATAACAGGATCGGGCTGCAGAGACACCCCTCTGTGTCTTGAGAACTGGTGCCTTGCTGCGGTGTCCCACAAGAAAGCCGAACCGCAATTCATGAGGGGCATAAGGCACGCGACTGAAGGCGCCCAGGCGAGGTGACGGTAGCCGGGAGAAGCGGTAAGCCCCCTGTGCTTAAGCTGGTAGCGCTCGAAGATGCGGGCCCAGTGGTGACTGTAAAATCCCCCTGCCTACACCCGCTTGCAACCCGAGATGGCAAGCAAACGCAGAAGGACCCAGGTGTTGGGGGAAGCAAGAGGCCAGCAGTGGAGTAGAACTGGATGCCTCCCTTCTTCCAAGGCCCCCCGGTAAACCATCAACAACAACAACAATTAGGACCTAACTTCAACCAGCGTCCTTTTTTAGGAGGAGGCCGTGCCCCACAGAGACAAAGGGGCAGAGGCGTGACCTGGTCCGATCAACCACGTCAAGTACAGACCAGGAGTGTCACCAAAGCAGGGCCGAGCACAGCGATCTGATTGTAAATCTTACAGGAAAGATACTCACTCAAGATCAAGTGAAGGTACTTAACAAAGGCCTAGGGTTCGTACCCACACCGAACCTAGATATCTTCAAAACTAAATGTGAAGTATCTGAATTCTGTCGGAAGTTGAAACTGAAAGCCTTCTTTGGAGAAGAAGGAGCAGCTACTAATGATGGAGATACTACGCTCAGAAAAAAGTCAAGATACTGTCCTATGAATTCACAGATACCGATAGAAATACAAACCTTCGAACAAGCAGTAATGCATGATCTTGATGATCTTACAACTCTGACAAAGAAACCATTCCATAACATCACGAAGAGAGAACAACTTGCTCTTCAAGAACTAAAAAATGATAATGACCTGGTAATTAAACCGGCGGACAAGGGTGGAGGGATTGTCCTACTCACAAAAAAGAGATACCAAGAACAATGTCTGGAACTGCTATCTGATACCACCTTCTATGAAATAGTAACTGAGGATCCCACACCCAGACTACAACAAACCATAACTCTGATGATTGAGGAAGCTGAGGCACATAACTGGCTCTCCAGAAAAGAAGCTGAGTTTTTACATACTGATACCCCGAGAATACCATATTTTTATTCTCTACCGAAGACACACAAAGCAAGGAGCCCTCCTCCGGGACGCCCCATAGTGTCCGGTATTGGTTCAGTACTGGAACCTTTATCCCAGTTTGTGGATGAATATTTAAAACCCCTAACTCAGAAGACTCCGACGTATCTTAAGGACACGAGAGACCTGCTCAACCATCTTACCTCTGTAACTTTTTGTGAGACTTCCATGATCCTTGTAGGATTGGACGTGGAAAGTCTATACACAAGTCTCCCACAAGGAAAAACTCTGGATACCTTGGAGAATATCCTATTCAATATGGATTGGAATTACAAGACACCAAGGCATTTTATTTTGGAGTGTTGTAGACTGGCGTTAACAGAAAACTACTTTCTTTTTGATACAACCATGTATAAACAGCGACACGGCACCTCGATGGGGCGTACCTTCGCCCCGAGTGTGGCCGGACTATACGTCAGTGATTTCGAAAGGACATTTGTCAACAATGTATGTAACCCCTTCCAGAGACAGATCCGTTTCTGGAAGCGTTACATAGATGACGTTCTTCTCATCTGGGAAGGCAGCACTGAAAGCCTGGCACAGTTTCACAAATGGCTGAATGAACAAGACCAATGGCTGAAGTTTACATACACCTCAAGCAAAGAGAGTCTAGACTTCCTGGACATCACCATCTACGTGGATAATGGCAGGTTACAAACAAAAACTTTTGTCAAACCAACGGCTAAGAACAGCTTGCTGTCGTTTAATAGCCATCACCCACGACCTCTGAGGGAGAATCTCCCATTCAGCCAGTTCTTACGTTTACGGAGGAACTGCAGCAAAACTGAAGAATACCAACTCCAAGCCAACGATCTATGCAAAAAATTATCAGCAAGAGATTACCCACAAAGAGTGATTAAGAAGTGCAAAAAAAGAGCACGGAACCAGAACCGTGAAAGCCTCCTAGAGACCAACCCAAGAAACCAAGAAGAAGATCTCATGACTTGTGTTACAACGTACAGTCCGGCTTCTAATCAGGTCAAGAAAATTATCAATAAACACTGGCGAATCCTCACCTCAGCAGATCTTTCATGGCCAAAACCAAGATTCTCCAATAAACGAACACAGAACTTAAAGGACATCCTAGTACATACTAGACCGCGATTGGAACAGGGAACTAAACAAACACGTCTCTGGGACTTACCACCTGTCCAAGGACACTTTCCATGTGGGAATTGTTCAGTATGCCCATTAACAATGCCCACTAAAACAATTCAACTATTACCAGATCTGAAATGGTATTTGAAATCCCATACAAATTGCAATTCCAGTCACGTGATCTATATGATCACGTGCCCCTGCAGTATGCAGTATATCGGAATGACATGCAGGAAAATACGGCAAAGAATCTGTGAACACAGAAGCAATGTCAAATGCAAGAAGGCAACAACCAAAATGGCCAACCATTATTTGGAGAAAGGACACACTGTGGAAGACCTCAAATGGGTCATTTTGGAAACACTGACCACCAAAGACCATAACGCTGAACGCATCCTGTTCGAAAAAGAACAGAGGTGGGTTCACCGTTTGAGGACAGATCAACGGGGATTGAATGATGGTGTCCCATGGCTAAGCCTCTACAAATGACTTATGCTTCCATGATTTTTTAAAAAAAGATCAAGAATCACATAAACGAAATCCGGACAACATCTAATGAATAGTTAATTTCAGTGTTCAGTGTATGAACCAAGAACACTTCCCCTTCTATCCTACCATACCTCTAATTTTAATGATAGTGCCCCAAATTAATCAGAGTACCAGAACTAATTGGCTAGCTCTAACATATACAAGATAGACCCCAATACGGAAGTCTGTTTTCTGTCAGCGTGATTCTCCAGCTTGAAATCACCACCTATTTCTAAATGTAAATTATGAACGTGGTTTATATTCCAAGAAACCATCACACTCTTGTGACATAACTTCGCATTTTAGTTTTAAACCTATCTCTCTTTATCAATGACTGACTAAACGACCCTCGTTAGTCTTTTTTCCACCTCTACGCGGAACTCGGTCATTTAAACCGGCACTGCAGGCTACAGCAGTATCCGGGACCGCGAGAGGCAGAGACAGCACAAGCTGCGGGATTTCGAGTGGAGCTATAAGGTATGGCGCGTCTAAGGACGGAGGCTCGAACGACCTGATAGAGTTAAGTACTCACGAGGCACCATAACTGTAATCTTGTTATCCTTGTAGGAGCCCCTCTTCAAAGCCTCTGGGTACCCGAGGAAAGTTACAAAAAGCAAATGGAAGGTATGTGTTTCAAGGGGAGTGTTCTGGTTTTTGGAGGTAGTATAAAGTAGCGTTTTTTAACACAAGCGTTTTTTCAACATCATTGCGCATGCCTGGAACCTATGTAGGGAATTCCTGCCTTCAACAGAAATCTTTGCATTTTCCACCAATTTACTCATGGCCAAATGTACCGAAGGGTAGGAGCATCTAAAAACCGGCACCTACCTTTCAATGAAATACCATTTAAAATTCCCCATTCTTACCTAGTTTTTCCAGTACTGAGTAGGTGGTTTTCGTCCCCTACAGTCAGGGAGTCTGACAGCGTAGTTTTAATCTGATAAAATACACTACATCATTTTTCTTTTTATTCACTAATTGTTATGACCCACACCCTAGCAACACTACTTCTTTTTTACTTATAGGTCCATTTTCGACCGACAAGAGAGAGTAGGCCTTAGCCACCTCCTTCACCGAACTCACCTGGTCCTGAAGAAAGCCGCACCGACCCCTAGGGCGACAAAGGCTGAAACATGTCGACCATCTTTGTACACAGGAGGATTGAATATGTATGAATCCTAATAATTCCTCTTACACGTATTCAATTATATCCTCCACTGTCAATTCAATCCCGACTAATAAAATTATCTCTTTCTCGGCAAGATTGGATTGCTTTTAAGTCGAGCACTGTCACCTCACCAAAATCACTGATCACTACTGTTTTAACCTAGGGTGTTCTCCTCCGGGTGGAGGGTGCATACCAACTGACCCCGTGATTCTGCACAGACGTGTGAACGAAGGCGGAGAATCAAGATACACCGCCCATACCACCATGATTGCACGTGTATGAGGGTCTTTTAAACAAGGGTCATTCAAGTTAGAACTGTGCCCAGGTTACACAGGACAAGTGATCTCCCCTCCCCCCTTTTTGATTAACGGTAGCCAGACACTGCCCAGAATTAGTAAGAGCTGCAGCGTTTCCCCCGAGGCCCTCTGAGACACAGAGCAGCAAGGTGGGAACATAGCTGGGAAGCAGCCACCTGCGACGGGGTGAGAGAAACAATCGGCGCCTGAGAGCCGGGATCCCCGTTTTACGCAGCAGCGTGAAAGGGCTTAACAGACACCGACGCTAGCTGCCGGTGGTTACAACTGCCCTGCTGCCACCATAGAAGTTGTGCTGCCAGAAGAGAGGCTGAAACCCCCTGAGACCCCGGGCCCAGGCTGCTACCGGGGAGCTGAAGTGGCCTAGGGTGCATGAACAACGAGACCAGGTGCCCAAGGCAGGGGAAAGTCATGCAGTATTGGTGAGGAGGCCAGAGCAGATGCTCGGGCGATGCCCCCTGCTGGCGGCAGACGCTGGTGAGACCTGAGGTGCGGGTGGGCTCCAGGACAGGCCCCAACCAGAGTCAGGAGGTTCAGTGGACAGAGCACTACCGGCTGGGTGCTTGTCTAAGTCATTAGCAGACTGCTGCAGTTCCCCACTCCCGAGGATATGCACGCTGCCACGGGCATGTAAGTGGTTGCTAGAGACTTGATACTGGCTTTGTTGCCCTCTCTCTGACACACGTGCGCCATTGGGTCTGTGCGCGCCAGCACCCTTGGAAGATGGGGCATGCCATCCGGTCGGTGAGTGGGTCTGGATAAGGTGACCCGAGGACCCCCGCAGTTGGGTGCCAGTGACACCACACACAAGGAGAGCAGAGCGGCGAGGCAGCCATGGGCAGCACCTGCCGGATAGCACCTCCTAAGCGACCCCCCCAAACGTGGGTCTTGTAGCCGCGAAACCACTGCTGGTACGTTGTTATCCTTTCCTGTAATCCGCGAATGCCCATGGCGCAGCAGCTTGTAATGGGACGGATGCGGGCCAAGACACAGCAAGGACACCTGAGGGAGCCACTGCAGGGAGCTGCGGAGGAGATGCCTGAGCCGTCGACCACAGCCCTAGCAGCCAAAATGGACTCTGTTTTTGCGGCAGTGGAGCGGATTGGGGCTGCACTGGACCACACTAGGGCCTCCCTGGAGGCCAGGATCAGCAAAGTCACCTCGGACTTCACATTGCTTCATGCTGACCATAGTATGTAGGCCGATAAAGTAACTGCACACGACCAAACCCTGCGGGAGCACTACAGGATCTGATAGACTGCGTCCACATACTGGAAGACGAGCTGAAGACGCGGAAGGACGCTCACGCCGCAACAACATGCGTGTGGTGGGTCTGCCAGAAGGCGAAGAAGGCAGAAACCCGGAACAATTCACTGAGAGATGGGTGCGCGATCTCCGTTTGGAGAAGACACGCAGGACCCGGGCTTCGTTTTGGTGGGTGCGAGGGTGCAGTGGAATGCGGACACTTTCCGCTATCTCGGCATCCAGATATACCGCCAACCAGCAGACCTCTTTGACGGTAACCTGGGATGGGCAGTGACGGCCATCAAATCACAAGTGAACTTTTGGAGCATGTTACCACTGACAATCACAGGCAGGGTGGCACTATTGAAGATGGTGATCCTTCCTCAACTCCTGTACTACTTTGCCAATCTGCCCCTCTACGTCCCAGCGACCTTCTTCGCCACACTCACTAAGTTGCTCAGGGACTTCTTTTGGGGCAATGCGCTTCACAGGTTGGCGCTAGCAAAGCTATACTTTCCCACTGATAAGGTAGGACTGGCTGCGCCCTGTTTTGAGCACTACTATTTAGCTGCACAACTGCAGTGGGTAGCCCGCTGACTCGCTTACAAAGCACGCGATCTGTATAGGGACTGCAGGATCATACCATATGAATCCCTGGCTGCCGAGATGGGGTTACCGCCGGGACAATTTTTAAGACACTGTTCACTTGTCGCAACATTGTCCTCTAGATGGGGAGAAATGCAAGAGGAGCCAAGCCAACACCTCACCATCCAGTACCTCTATGTGATGGGACGTGGCAGACACTTGATCCGATGGTTTGCTGCCTCCCTCCATATACATGCAGTTAAGACTCTAGACCCGCTGCGCCGTAAGTGGAAAGCAGACCTGGATCAGCCATTAGAGGACAGGGAATGGGAAAAGATACTAAAAAGCCCAACGCGAATCCCCAGGAACATGAGATACCGGCAAATACAACTAATCATAATCCACAGGGCATACCTCACACCCGAAAAGATAAACAGGTACTTTCACCGCACAGATGCGATATGCCCCCGGTGCATGAGGTCGGGGTTGGAATAGTACACATGCTATGTGACGATTACAAGCTGCACACCTATTGGCAAGCCGTAGGCACAGTGCTACACACCTGTACAGGTCGCGACATACCCTTTGAACAGTCCGCTTATCTATAACACCACTTCCACAGGTCTCCGGCCACGAAGGTGTCCTCTCGCTTCCTAGACCTAGGTTTGGTAGTGGCCAAGCTTCTCATAACAAAGAAATGGAAGGCAAGAGACCCACCACACATACAGGCATGGAGATACTCCCTCTCAGCGTGGTCCAAAGCAGAAGGGATTGACATTCTGTCGGAGGAAACGTTGGGGCTACAGAAGACACCCATAGCAATGCAATGACAGAGAATACTTCAAGCCCTGATACACACTGAAGGGGATGACCCAAAGGGACAACGAGAGAGTGGAGGAGTTGCCTCGATATGGGGGAGGAATTAACCAGATAGTAGGTAACGGACGGGTAGGGGTGCACATGCCACCGGATATCCAAGATGTGCTGCTGCGCGGTAGGGGGATGGGGAGGTGGATCTGGGGGAGAGGAGGACTGGGGGAGGGGTAGCGCGAACGGGGGGGAGAGACAGGGTGCAAAACATACATCTGCAAATCAATGCATGCTGCGGCTGCTAGTTCTGAGCTTTTGTTGGTTGTTTTCTTCTGTTTATAACATCTGTGCACTTTCTCGAACTGTACGATCCGTAAAGACTCTGCACAAAGCAAAACGAGAACTGCGTCAAGCACATAAAGGCTGTTACCCTTGCGGAATATGTTCCACCTGCTGAGATTAAGTTCGTAGCTGAACCTACAACAGCGCCAAATGTATGTTTGACATAAGCCACTAATCAATTGTAATGTTTATCTCATGCAGACGGACGGTTCACTGTATGGTCAACTTCATGTGATACATGTTATCTTTCATGTTGCAGTAATCTTCAAAATTAAATAAAAACAGATTTAAACAAAATACAGTTATACACATGAAATCTTCCCGCTCACCTCTAGGCGTGTGTAATTACAGCACAAACCATGAAAACAGGCTGTAAACTGGCAGGAAATGATGTCAGTCTACATCCTGTCTCATGGAGAAGTACAGTACGCTTTAGCTTTCTCTTTCAGCCACACTGTTACTGTCTTTTGTGAGTTTGGAGGTGTTAGAGGTGTTAGAAGGTGTCTGCTGGTCTTGGTGTTTTGAGCGAGTTCTGTGTGTAGTGTACTGTCAATACTGTCCTTGTTGAGTCCTGTGTCTCTGTCCATATGTGTTTTTTTGCAACTGTCTGATTGTTTTGTCGGGTGTACGTCTTTGGGGTATCTTTGTAAATTTCCATTGTGATTAGGGGTTCTTTTTGTTTTTCCTGGGGTCAACATTGTATTTGGGGATGTTGGGTCAGGGTAGGGAGGGTAGGATGTCGGCGGGGGTCTTGGAGGCCTTCCTCTGGCTTGTTAGATTTTACCTGCCCAAGATGGTAGAGGCTGGGGGACGTATGCTACAGCGATACAATGTAAAAGTCCGGAAAGTGAGATGGGAGCACATCCAGGAGAAGATGCTCAACATGTTTGGCATGGACAGGACTGTCCAGCAGTGGAAGCACCGGTGGCAGGACTGTGTTGGCCGTGAGGGGGACCAAATGGATCACCTTGGACTCATCATCGGCAGGCAAGGTAGTAAGTACATGACCAACAACATATCACATCAGAGGATGAATGCCCAAGACACTAATTAGGTTGAGCACAACATATATGCACCCATCATGGAAATTGACAAATGGCAAAAATGCATGCCTGTCATGATATACTGTGCCATCCCCACATGCTTTGATATTGGTATACTTCACATGATTAACTGGCTGACAATCTCTGTGAGATACACAATGTGGGTCACCAACATGTAAAAGCTCATGATACACCTGTGTGTAGTGAAAAACAGATGTGATCTACAAACGTCATGTCTACTGAGGTTTAAGAGAAAATTTTTCATTCATGAAGATGTGGGACAGGTCAGAGTATGTTACGCCACCCAGGCCTTGGCAGGGATGCTCATTATGACACAAGGGTGAAACTGACATGTGTTGTGGGTAAGACAGGCTCAGCAGATTGCAAAATGTATTAAACGTGGCACCACACCTGACTATTACAGTGAATTAAATTGTATCATGAAGCCATCAATGATGTACGTGAGTCTTGCAAAATGTGATGTCAATGACATTAATTGTACTTTCCATATTTTCCTGCAGCTGGAAGACCCTTAATTACACAAGGAGATGTGGATGCATTCATGGACCCACACGCCACAGGTGAGTGTTTCACCTCTAACTTTGGATTGTATGTGTTGACATATTCAAGAAATTCCACAGGCCCTGTATGTCACTGTACACAGTCTGGATGTGCATCACATTAACCTCACCTCTGGTGTGATGATGCTGCATCAAGTCAAGAGTTATGCACAGAGAAGTGTGGCTCACTGGTTAGAGCAGGCAGACCCTGAAGCAGAGGTCAGACCCGGGACCAGGGTTCAATTCCCGACGTGGCAGGGTCTTGAGCTCAACTGTCCACGGACTCGATAATTCTCGCTTCGGTGCCTGACCTAATCATGGGTTCACACTCTGCAACTCTGAGCATTAAGCTTGCTTAATCTCCACAACGGCCCCCTGTGGCGGGATGCCTGGCTTTCACCTTGGGGATGCCCTGTAGGGGCTATCTCACAGGGAAAAGCCAGGACGGGTTCCCAAGGCAAGCGCTTAGAGACCCCTGGGTGATAAGCGCTATATAAATCCAATATACAATACAATACAATACAATACAATACAATACAATACAGCAGCATAATGTGATGCTGGAGGATAGCATTGCCCTTCTGGACTTGATGTTGCAATGTTGTATTGTTCACAACACACTATCTATGTGCAAGCACAGAGTCCATGATGTGGGTGTTGTCCCAGATATGCTGTAGGCAATTTCAATTGTAGACTGTTGTATATGATGATACGTTTCATTCACTAAACATGTCACATCTGTTGTTGATTATCATTTGCAAAGTGATGAGGTAATCTGACATGAATTAGTGACAAAAACCTACATACAATCTTATTGTAAATGAATTAGAATGTACTACCATCACCATATGATGTTTGCCCCATGGCATCAACTGTGTCACCACAAAACAGTGATTTGACTTAAGCTGTTTCTGTGTGTAATCACGACACATTCAATTCGAAATGTCATTTAGGTATTGTGCATGATCTGATCAAACTGTCACAATGACCATGGCTCCTTGACATGGTGTAATGGGTACAGGTCAGCTTGTGGATATGTTGCATGTCCGCTATTCCACCAAGTTAATTATGTTCCTTTGCATGGAGAATATGGTACATATTGAGCAACTGAATTATGAGCCCATCAATACAAACTTTCTACATCACTCCATCCATTATAGGTAGATCCCAGAGAGTACACACTTAAGAAGATACATTTTTAGTAATGATGTTGATGTGTATGAACATACCTGGAACACGTCGACACCCTCTTCTGATGTGTATCTTGGTAATCGTCCTGTCCAATAGCAGTTCCAGTTGGCATTGACAATTATGTGTTCAAAGAGCATGTCACATAAGCACAAAGCTTAACTGTGCTCATCATTTTCCTGTGTTTCCTTTTTTACTAATAGGAACTAAACTTTTCCTTGTATTTCTGTCCCGTTCTAATATGTTTTTTATGAACAAATTGTGTTTTATTTTATTATGAAATATGTTTTCTTGATATGGACCACATTGGTCATTTTTAATGTCTGCCTTGTTTAATAAATTTGTGACACGCATTGATTGTATTTTACCTTTTTGCATGGCCCTCTTTGATTGCTACATATATACCTAGTGAAGTGTGTTTTGTAAGTTGTTTGAGTAGTTTTACTCAGATTCATATGCCCAAGGGGACTTCTATTTCTTGACATTTGTCTTTTGGTGCCCACTCCCTTTGGTGTTTGGGTCTCTCTCTTTCACTAGAGAGGTGTTGAGGGTTTGAAATTGTTAAACTGCTAAGCCCATTCATCATCACACAGAACCATTCACACAGGGGCACCTTCAATATCGTGGAGTGTCTGATTATCAGACTAAGTGTAAAATGTGTATATATTATGTTCTTTATGGTGACATGCTCAACAGTTCTCCAATTCACATGTTACAAGTTGGTCATCAGAATGTGTCAGAAATGGAAAACACAATAGTTCACTGATGGCTTAAATGCATAACGGCGATCCTTGCAAAACATTGATTAACATGTGCTCAAATCAGACAACATAGCACTGTTGGGCGAGGGTGCATTCCTCAGCCCCAGCATAAATGTGTTCACACGGTCATTGTTTGAAAAGACATGCACCAGCTTTGCTGTCCCATTAGGTCATTGCACAGAAATGTGCAGAGCTGGTTAATACTGGTATACAATGCTTCATGCAACATATGCCCTCTTGCCTTGCATGCATGTCAAATATATGCATTGCTCCACAGATTGGCAAGTACATGCGTACATGATCTAATCTGGTTGTGTAGCTGTGGTGACACCTCCAAGGGCTCCCTAAGATGATGAATTTCCATTTCCTCAAATTTACTACATGACTAACACTGTTGTGACTAGTCCTCTGACATGATTGCAGACTGTGCAGCTTACTGTCTTTGTGTAGAATGGCAGGGTCTGCTATGGGCCTATTATACTTCATACTCACTGTACTCCCCATGTTGGACTCGATAATTGTGCAAACAACAATTCTACAACTGTCGTCTGTGTCTGAGTTGAGTTGAAGATTGTACATATGCAAGAAGGGGGACCTTACTGCACACTGCACATACACATTCTTCCACACAACACAGGCACCCCTGCACAATGGTTCATGTATGTCAGCATCAGTGGTAGCCTTCTAACTTTAGCCCAGAGCAGGGTGGTTTACGGGGCTGCATCCTATTGTTGTCAATGAGAGGCAGCACTGTGTAGCCAATTTGGATGAGCGTGGTGTTGACCCTAGGAGGCCAATGCGACACTCTGCCACCTCTCCAGTCAATATGCCCCTTTGCTTGTTCATGTTGCCCTTATTTTGTAGTCTGACGTATATTATGTTTGTTCTATATTGGATTATTTTTATGAGCAAAATTCCAAGCCAGTGACACCACCATTATGTGTCTTTATATATATTCAATACGAAGGAGACATGTGTCTGAAATGAGATCTGAAGACAGTGTTGGTGCGCCCTGAGGGATATTTAGTTGGACATGAGTAACATTGATGCACCCAGTCCCTGGTTGTTACTTACCCCGTTGCTAATGTAGCTGGTCATGTTCAGCACTATCCTGCCCCTGGACTCCAACCACCGACTCCTCACAGATGACCTCGGACACCTGTTCTTCCATGGCATTCAGCTCTTCCTGTGGCGCTGGACTCCCACCTCCGGTCTGCAGTGCTGCCTGGCGATTGTTGGACAGTTTCTGCTTGGTCTTGTGCTTAGCATCATGCCAGCGCTTCTTGCAGTCGGTCACTGTCCTCTTGACCTCTGCTACAGCATTCACCTTGGCATACGGGGGACTGCCATATTGCATTTTTGGTCCCCAATGACACTGTGGAGCTGACAAAAAGCTGGTGTTGTTTGTCTGTAACAACCGCAATCAGGATCTCATTTTCCTGCTGGCTGAACCTGGTTTTCTTCTTCCTCTTCCCCTGGGTCTCCGGGCTGGTCCTCCTGGCTGTATCAGGGGTTGTTCTCTCCTGCATTACCAGGTTCAGCTTCCTCCATCTTTCTTCTGGGCCTTTTATTTTTTATTTTTGTGTTTTGGGAACTTCGCGGGCGTTTTGTAGTTTATTTTTCCCGTGAAAAGTGGAAAAAGTGGTGTCACGTAGATTACCGTGCCGTTTCTGACTGCTGACTGGCTGGCTGTCACTTTTTTCACATTTGCAACAAGATTTTTATCGCCGTGACACAGGTTTTAACGTCAACAATTCCCGCTGTGATGAGAAACTATCGCCATGTAGCAACGTATTGTAAATACATTGGTGCCATGGCGATAGTTTTCAGTGTCACAAGGCGGTAAGAAAATTGCCGCTAACTAACGTTAGCGATAGCTTGCGGAAATTCTTGTACATATACCCCTTTATCTGCTAATGCCTCACATTCTGCTTTGCGCAAACCAAGAACAAAGGTGGAGACAAAATCACTCACATTCTCAGCAATCCGGGCCTCAATCCCACAATGCTTCCTGTAGACCTGCACTAACGACTCAAAGAAACCATGTGCCGACTCTCTCGGTTGCTGCATCATCCTCAGAATTCTGGCCCAATTCTTTCTGCAGTACCTTCCTTTTCAAATGTGCAATCACAGCATCATATTAAGCTTTAACTATCAGAGAAGGGGCATTGGTATTCGCTACTCTTGTAGGCTCTCGGGTAGACCAAGCTATAGCTCTCTTACATTTCATTCACATGTCCCTCAGATGCACTACCTTAAAGAGCATGTCTAAGTCTTCCCACAACACTTTCAAGATGGTCACAATTCTATCCATGTAGGTGTACCATTGGTCTGGGTTTTCTCTCAAATTTGAGAGACTGTTTGTGAAATGGAAAAGATCTGCGCACGTTTATAGGACTTGCACACTGGCACTCCTCCCTGTACTTCTCTCAAAGGGTACTATTGCACCATCAGTAGTCTCATTTTTCTCGTCCTCTGGCACTGCCCTTTGCTTTCTCATTTTTGACCTTTCCTTCTTTGTCTATTTCTTCCTACATTTTTCTAAATCTCCTCATTCTCTGATAGAGTTCCCCAATTCCTTGACCTGCATTCTCAAGCCTTGCAGTTTAATTGCCTTTAAATCCTTGTTAATTACTGTCACTCTGAAACTCTTTTGTAGCTTCTTTCTTTGCGACAAATCAAAACCGCACTCTTCAGCCAGCACCTCTATCTTTGTATATGCTTGGCCTGTGACTCTAGAAGCTTCCTTGAATCACGCCAATTCACTATCGCTAAAGTGCTTCAGGAAATCTCTGTCAAGATTTCCATTCACTCTCTCCTCAAACTCGGGGCCTAATTTAGATCTCGGCAGATTGGTTACTCCTCGGATAGCCCGTTCGCCGAAATATAAATCCTAGGATGTTATGGGATTTATATTTTGGCAGATCAGATACCCATCGCCGTTTTGACGGAATAACCTGTCTGCTGAGATCTAAATCAGGCCCTCAGTCTTTAACTACATAACATTCATCTTTTGAAGACATATCTGCTAGTGTGGGTAAAGATTTGTGGGCTGCGGTTGCAGATGTCCCATCAATTAACTCTTCCTCTGGGGTCTAAAGTACAGTAGGAACGTCTACATTTACCGTGGTCTGTGCGGTGCTTGAAAGGATTCGCATTGGGGAGATACCTGTACTGGCTAGAATCAGGGGAATGCTCAGGGCTGTGGATGTCAGGGAAGTGCTTGGAACTACTGGTGTCTGAAGAGCACCAACATCTACATATGTCAGGGGTGCACTTGCTTCTTCTGGGAGATTTGCTGCCGCTACTCCCTCTGGAGAGTTCTGTTGGTGCTGTCCTGTGGGTGGAACTAAATTGTATGGGAATGGCCTTGACCTCAACAAATCATTGAGAAATTAATTGTCCTCCTCACTTTTAGTTCCTGTGTCATTTGTCTGCTTTTTTTGGTTGGGATTTCTCCTTAGCTGAAATTCCACATTGTATTGCAGGGTAAGCACCGACTGCATCAATCATATCTTCATGTCAGATTATTTTTCTCTCATCTCACTGCATTTCCAAACAATTTCACATTTCGTTTCTTGTCTGAATATTATATCTCTTGCACTGTTTCATATTTGCTACCTATTCCCAAATCCTTAAAGCCTCAAAATGTGTGGGTCTCGCTAGGGGTTTCATCTCATACATTCTCTTCTTTATATTCTCAAGACTTCCTTTATGGAAAGTGACAGGTAAGGGGAATTGCATATCCCTATCATTTTTTGTGTACTTATTCCATTGTTTAAGCCACATGCATGTGTGTAACCTTTTTTGTGCTGCTTTCTCTTTGGTAGATGTACCCTTGGGTGGCAACTTCTCTTCTTGCACAAGAGACTTTGGGGGTTTCTAAGAAGTTGTCTATAAACACTAGAGTTCACCAATCCTCACGCAACCTTTTGTAACAATAAACCAATCTCCATGTGGCATCTACAACCTTCCAGCCAATCTTAGTGAAGCTCCTGCAAAGGTTCAATCGCAGCGCGGCTCTCGACACAAACTGACCTATCCCAGCGTGACACTCAATGACACAACACAGCAGAAATTTCAAAAATTGAATCTTAATGAACCTATATGAACAACTATTGTCTGCTTCACCTAAATGGTAAAGGAAATCACAATTCAAAGATGCAGATTGTGCTTTTCAAGGCACTCACTCACAATCATACAGCAGCAAACTCTTGGCCTATGGAACCCTGCTTCAAACACGTTAATTTACTCCTGTGCACCAGAGAATAAACAGATAGCGATCCAGGTTAATTTGCATATACCCAGTTTGACACACTATGAAACAGATCAGTGTTGGCCCTAGATTGACTGCACTTGTGCCAATGTATACAGTATTCAGCGGTAGTGCTCAACCTGTTGCAGTCTCACTGCTCGGGAACCACCATACATACAACAAAGAACAATGTTTTCTTTAAATACAGAATCAATCAAAGAACTCAGTAAAGTTCAGGCCAGCAAAATACAAATGATAAATGGGAAAGCAGTCCAGTATGGATGTCCCTCCAAGAGTCAGTAAGGAAATGCTCAACACACATTAAAAAGCAGCACACTTTTATAGGTTCCTGAACGAAGGATTTCAGCATTTACTACAGTTGTACAGTTTCTGGACCGTTGGGTAGAGAGCCTCCACTCTCTGGGCCCAGGAACAAAGCGCATCCTGGGCAGAGGTGTTATGCCTCCTCTCCCAGGGTGGGCTGGGTTCATGAATGGGGAAGCTTCAAAGGTGTGCCACCTTTGGATGCTGTCCCTGCCTTTTGCTGCCCCCAGCAACAGGCACCCACCCGTTTTGACCTCCACTTTGGGCGGGAGAGTCTGCAGGAAATCCAAGCTAGGAAGAGAGGTGTGCCCACCTTAGCCAACCCCACTCCACAGGTGAGGGAGAGGAGGTGAAGCACACATCTCAGTCCCCTCCATCTTGAAGATGAGGTGTCCTCTCCGTCTTTAAGATGAGGAGACTCAGCCAATTAGGAAGAGGCTCATGCCCCCTCCCACTGGAGGGTGGCATAATAGGGAGTCTGCTGACCCCTAACAAGGGACCCATTGGTCTCAACCTGCACACCCCTTTAACACCCCTAAATGTTGTATTTAGGGGCAACCCTGAACCTGGCCTCCTCAGATTTAAGGAAGAAATAAGAAGGACAGAAGAGCCGTGCTGACTCAAGAAGCAGAAGAGGACATCACCTGCCTTGGCCCCTGCCCTACCAGCCAGTCCCGTCTACCGACCTACCTACAGCAAGAACCCCGGTGAGTCCAGCAGCCAGCAACCCCCAGAGCCCGGAGGAACTTCCCTGCGATCTTCCCACAGACTCTGTCTCCTGTGAGCATCGGATTTGCTCAACCAAAAGACTCATCTCCAGAATCCGGATTCCGATCACTCCTCGATTCTGCACCACTCAGCACCTGACTCCCACAACCTGAGTACGAGTGGCCCAACACCCCTAGGAGACCTTCCCAGCAATCCTGACCTGGGATCTGGTGATCCCGACCTCTCTCAAGCCTCAAGTCGAAGCATGCAGCCTCAACTTGAAGGTCCCCCCGACCACGAGCTGGTAAGAAACCCCAACGCTAGAAGACACCCTTGCATTCGTTGCCCCACGGCCTTGGGTGGCCCAACCAATGGTGTCCAGGCATCCCCAAGATCACAACTTACCTCTCCAGCTGGTGGTCACCTTCAGGAAGCCACCCTGACCAGGGCTGAAGTATCTTTCCGAAACTGAAGGTCTCCATTGGAAAGCGCAGGGTTCCCGACGCCCGACTTGCACCCTGCACCTGGTTGCCCCAGTGCCGCTGGTGGTGCAGCTCCTATGATGGTCGTTGGCCCCTGCAGTGCTGACCCCAGGAGCTTTGCACCAACATCCGAGTGGCCTGCTTGTCAGCAGTCCCCAAGCGAAGGCCCCTTTAGCCCCATTGGCTAACTTTGGGGCCCTGCACTCTGCACCTGGCTGCTTCAGTGCCCCTGGTGGTGCCACCTAAGTGCACTTCTAGACCTTGGGGAACCTTGGTCCTAATGCCCAAAACTCACCCTTGTAAGCCGAGTACTTACCTCCAAAACCAATACCCATTTTTCCCCTAGGAACCCATGTTACAAGATGTTGGGCCTAAAAAATGTTTTAAGTGTGGAACTGTTTAATGTATGAAGAACCGTGAATTCAATTATAAAGTATCAAAATTCATACTTACCTTGTATTGAAAAAACTTAAGGTGTGGTATCTAGGCATACCACCCCCAATGCTCAATCATAATGTAATCTAGAAGTAATCGAAAGTAATTACTGAGTAATTCTACCTGCATTTCAAAGTAATACAAACAAGTAATAACTGCAAAATCAACCACAACTGCATTTCCTTGAACATTCTTGCATTTGAGAAGTGTATTTACTTGCTTTTGCCAAGTCCTCCATGGTTCTAAAAATAAATCATAAGTATTCCTTTTTTATACTTACCTAATTGGTCTGCATTCTGTCTGTGAGTGTGCATCAGTCCTTTATTGAGTGAATACAATAAATTCTAAACACACCCTCTGGATAAGCCTAATTGCTTGGCCACACTACAAAAAAGAGAGCTGTTAGTACTTACCTATTTTAGCCTCTGCTATACCTCTGGGGACTCCCTTGACTTTCTGTAAACTATACTTTACTTTGGCAGAGCTTCCTACACACTGGTAAGTGCTCAGGTCCAAATCCCAGTCCATCTTTACATCCAGTCGATGAGTCTATAACAAGGGCGTAACTGGTCCTATGTTGCTTGTGTTCAGGTTCAGGGAGGGCTTGACTTGACAGTTTGGGCTGGACTGTTCCCACTGGAGCAGGGTGGAGACTGATTTGCATATAGGTGGGTCCAAACTGAGGAGACAGGGTGTGAAAAATAATGATGAATTGGGATGTGGACCGAGTAGTTACCAGTGGCTGAGGTTCATTTACGTACTCCATCCATCACTTTTGGTATGCTTTAGTTTGTCTTTGAGAAGGGTATTCAAACATTTTCCTACTGAGGCATGAAAGTGCAAGTCTATCCACATGATACTGGTCACTTGGCAGTAAATGTCCAATACGGGGTGGAGTAGGAAGCCTAAAATCTTGACCCCCACCCACTACGCCGGACACACACTCGACCCCGTCTTCTCATCAAACAAGGACATCACCTTCAGCCACGCCACCGGACTCCACTGGACGGACCACAGCTGCGTCCACTTCAACTTCAGAAGGACCACGATCCACCACCATCAGCAACAGGTTGCACGCAGAAGCTGGAACAAGATCACAGCCGACCAGCTCGCGACTTCTCTGAGCAAGAACCCACCCACCAGCGCAACCAACCCCAGCCAAGCGGCCACCAACCTCACGAAGTGGATCAGCGACTGCGCAGACGACCTCGCCCCCCTGAGGACCCCGCCTAGCAGACCCGGTAGCAAGAAAGCCCCATGGTTCACCGACGAACTCAAGAGCTCCAAGAAGAACTGCCGAGCCCTCGAGAGAACCTGGCGCAGAGACCCAACATCGGACAACATGACTGCCCTCAAGCTCGCCACCCGAAAACACCATCAACTCATCCACGCCACCAAGAAAACTGCATTCAAGGAACGACTGGACAACAACACACACAACAGCAAGGAACTCTTCAACATCGTTAAAGAGCTCTCCAACCCCAACGCCGGAAACAACAACATCACCCCTTCGCAAGACCTCTGCAACTCCCTCGCCTCCTACTTCCACAACAAGATCGCGGACATACACAACAGCTTCAGCACTCAACCGACGCACGCCACGACTAAACCACCGCCCCCCACCACCACCCTCCGCACCTGGACCCCGATCAGCACCGAAGACACCGTCCGCAAGATGAACTCCATCCACTCCGGATCTCCGACCGACCCCTGCCCTCACCACGTCTTCAACAAGGCCGACGCTGCCATCGCACCCCACCTGCGGGACATCATCAACACCTCCTTCGACACCGCTACCTTCCCGGAGAGCTGGAAGCACGCCGAACTCAGCGCTCTACTAAAGAAGACATCAGCCGACCCCACCGACCTCAAGAACTACCGCCCCATCTCGCTGCTCCCGTTCCCTGCAAAAGTCATCAAGAAGACCGTCAACAAGCAGCTGGCCGCCTTCCTCGAGACGAACGGATCCCTCGACCTCTTGCAGTCTGGCTTCTGGGCCAGCCACAGCACCGAGACCGCCCTGATTGCAGCCACCGATGACATCCGAGCACTGCTTGACAACGGAGAAACAGCAGCCCTCATCCTCCTAGACCTCTCCGCGGCCTTCGACACTGTCTGCCACCGTACACTAGTGCAGCGGCTCAGCAACGTCAGAATCCAGGAGAAGGCACTGGAGTGGATCATCTCCTTCCTCGCCGGAAGGACACAGAGAGTCCGCCTCCCCCCGTTCAGATCTGAAGCCACCGAAGTCATCTGCAGCGTTCCTCAAGGCTCCTCGCTCAGTCCAACCCTCTTCAACGTCTACATGAGCCCCCTTGCAGACATCGCACGCCAGCACAACCTCAACATCATCTCCTACGCCGACGACACCCAGCTGATCCTCTCCCTCACCAACGACCCCGCCACCGCCAGAGCCAACCTTCACGAAGGGATGAAAGAGGTAGCCGAATGGATGAAGAACAGCCGCCTGAAACTGAACTCGGACAAGACGTAAGTCCTCATCCTGGGATCCTCACCCTCCACCTGGGACGACTCCTGGTGGCCCCCCGCCCTAGGCAGCGGACCCAAACCGACAGACCACGCACGCAACCTGGGCTTCATCCTGGACTCCTCCCTCTCCATGACCAGACAAGTCAACGCCGTCTCCTCGTCGTGCTTCAACATCCTGCGCATGCTATGTAAGATCTTCCAGTGAATCCCCACCGAGACCAGGAGGACGGTCACCCAGGCCCTCGTCACCTTCCGTCTGGACTACGGCAACTCCCTCTACGCCGGAACCACCGCCAAACTCCAGAAGAGACTCCAGCGGATCCAGAACGCCTCAGCACGACTCATCCTGGACATCCCCCATCGCAGCCACATCTCCGGACACCTGAGAGACCTGCACTTGCTCCCGGTCAACAAGAGAATCACCTTCCGACTCCTCACCCACGCACACAAAGCCCTACACAACCAAGGCCCAGGATACCTCAACAGCCGCCTCAACTTCTACGCTCCCAAACGCCAGCTTCGATCGACCGGCCACGCCCTCGCCGCCGTCCCCCGCATCCGAAGAGCCACCACAGGGGGACGGTCCTTCTCCTACCTCGCCGCCAAGACATGGAACTCCCTCCTGACCCACCTACCCCTGACCCAGGACCACCTCGCCTTCAGGAAGCAACTCAAGACCTGGCTGTTCGAGCAGTAGCAGACCCCCCTCCCCAGCGCCTTGAGACCCTCTGGGTGAGTAGTGCGCTATATAAATGCTTTGATTGATTGATTGATTGATTGATTGATGTTAGCCACACTTTGTGTTTCCTTAGTACAATGCATTACGTTTCAGAAAAACCACTGTATCCACCCACCTGCTGATAATTAACTAGAATCATCGCAAGTGGACCTTCTAAACAGATTTACAAAATAGTAGTCATCAGCTTTAGATTTTTTTTGCCCCGATTACGCCAACTCCCTCATCTTGTCATAAGCGACTCCAGGTCAGGCGAAAAGCCAGGTCTTGAGGTCCTTCCTGAATGTGTGCAGGGTCAGGGAGAGACTGATGTTGACGGGGAGCTTGTTCCAGGTCTTTGCTGCGATGCCGGAGAAGGCTCTCACTCAGGTTTTGTTTCTGCAGATGCGGGGGACCACTGCCAGGGCGAGGTCGGCTGAGCAGAGGTTCCTCTTGGGTATGTGGGAAGGATACTCTCTCGTTGAGGTATTTGGTTCCGATGTTGTTGAGGGCTTTGTAGGCGTGGGTGAGGAATTTGAAGGTGACCCTCAACTCGATAGGGAGCCAGTGGTGGTTCAGAACGTGTTGGGTCATGTGCTCGTGACGTGGAATCCCGAGAATGAGTCTAGCTGCTGCATTCTGGATGGTTTGGAGTTTGAGTAGAAGAGTTCTCTTAATTCGGGCATAGAGGGCATTGCCGTAGTCGAGTCTGCTGGTTATGAGTGCATAGGCGACGGTCCTTCTGCATTTGGGGGCAGGGGGGGGTCCATTTGAAGGTCTTACGGAGGAAGCGAAGGCAGTTGAAACTGGTGGAGGTGACGGCGTTGATCTGGCGGTTCATGGAGAGGGAGTAGTTGAGGATAATGCTGAGGTTCCGGGCGTGGTCTGTAGGGGTGGGTGTGCTCCTGAGGGCAGAGGGTCACCAGGTGTTGTCCCAGGCAGTGGTGCACGGTCCGAGGATGAGGACCTCGGTCTTCTCTGAGTTAAGCTTCAAGCAGCTGTCTTTCATCAAGGCTGCCACGGTCTTCATTCCTTCCTGGAAGCAGAGTCTGGTGTCTTCGGGTTTCTTCATGAGTGAGAGGATGAGCTGAGTGTCATCGGTGTAGGATACAATGCTGAGCCCATGTTGTCTGACGATGGTGGCGAGGGGAGCCTTGTAGATGTTGAAGAGCGTGGGGCTGAGTGAGGATCCTTGGGGTACTTCGCAGTTGATGTTGGTGGGTTCAGAGAGGAAGGGAGGGAGTCGAATCCTCTGGGTTCTGCCGGAGAGGATTGGATCTAGTCGAGGGCGGCTCCTTGTACACCCGCGTCGTGAAGTCTGGTGTTGAGTCTGCAATGGTGTTGAAGGCTGCTGAGATGTCTAGAAGGATGAGGGCCGCAGTATGTCCCTAGTCTAGTAGCATGCGGATTTCGTCAGTGGCGGTAAGGAGGGCGGTCTCGGTGCTGTGATTGCTGTGGAATCCAGACTGGGAGGCATCTAGGAAGGAGTTCTTTTCGATGGAGGTGATCAGCTGGCCGTTTACAAGTCTTTCAGTGACTTTGGCCGCAAAGGGGAGGAGTGAGATGGGTCGGTAGTTCTTCAGAGACAGTATCCATGAATTTCAGTCTTTCTGGGTGAAAGACATGAGAGACCAATGGGTACTGAATGTTGCTCTGCACAGCTATGTGATAGACTTCACCTGTACAACTCCAGAATCAAGTCTCATTGATACTACTGTAAACAGGAACAAGGTTAGGGCTTGTGCTTCATAGGGAGGAATCTTTGTACTATGAAGACAAAAGGGTAAATTCCAGTAGATCCAATGGAGAAAGGTCAGGGAGTCTATATTATACTCTGGGGATTTCAAACCAGCTCTAGATCCGAAGACAGTCAATTCATGGTTCAGAATTATGAACTTCAATGAGGATTGCTACAGAAGCTGATTCCAGTGGGTCTTTAAGGAGAGATTCTGGACACTCAGTACATTCAAGATGCTAATCTTCAAGTGTCCATATTTCTCAGTCATTAAAGGTTCTTAGAACTTGTGGTAGAAGGCAAGTACTTTCAATGTACTTTTCTCCCCTTCAGCCTCAAATTTGAATGCTCACAAACAATGATGGCTTCATTAGTATTTATATGACTCTTTACTTCACTCTCCATCTAGAGTTCAGTAAAACAGAAACACAGATTCAGCTCTAAAAATTTGAAATTCACAGAAGCTAGATTTTTCACAGATTTGGGCATCTTGAGACCTCTGGAGCATGGAATCCAGAAGATCAAAGATCATCTCATATCAATCTTGGTACAAAGAGTTTCAATAAGATCATGGTTGCAGATCAAGGAGATATGGCAGTTGCACTGACAAGTGCTCCTTGGGCCAGATTTCGTCTGGGGTTACAAGTGAATCACATTCTAGCTACCTGCAATCGAGAGTTTCAGAAATTTATCAGAGCATCTGGAAGTAATAGGGGGTTTTTATAAGCCTGACCATCTTTAAAGGGAGGTTTCTACCTCTCCACCAACCTTGAGGGTGATGACAGCAGATGCCAGTGGAATCGAGTGAGGAACATAGGTGGTAGACCAGACTTTGCAAAGGAGATGGTTAGGGAAGTGTTTCAGGAATTTGGGGCCAAACAGACGTTACTGTGCTTAGATAGTGAGATTCTAGAACAGTTACCGCGGTGTTCTGGGGCTTAACCATCCTACTGCATTCAAAACTGAGCACCGAGCACACCCCTCTAGCACTAGACTTTCAGTGGAGGGTGGGCGAGCAGTCCACCATGTACTTATGGAGGGGTTGTCGAGTTAGAGACTCAGAACTAAAGAAACAGCAACTTATAACTGATAAATTGCTGTCCAGATGCACTTTGATTTATCAAAAGAAAATACTTTATTGCTGTGTCCTACACTTAACTACAATTATTGCACATAATATGTAAATGGAATTTCCTTGTACTTTTAGGGATAGTACCCACAGGGTTGCAGAGACAGACTCAGCCCTGTGAATGGGATCTCAGTGAAAACAGGTGGGGAAACTGGTCCTATCATTCAGCTCATACTCAGTCATTGGTTATTCTCTTCCAAGTACTAGCCAATTGTCGGTGGGGTCAAGTTCACAGCATCTGCTGTCTGGGTAAGTTCTTGCAGTTGCTTTGGCAGGCTGTGTCTGCCATGTTGTCAGTAGGAGCAAGCCTGGTCCTGGTAGTAGTCGGTGCACAACCCACTGAGCAGTAAGGCTCTGACTCTGGCTCAGCTTGCAAAGCAAGCGAGGAGTGCCAGCGCCCAGAACCTTCTGATAAATATCAGCTCCCGCAGCCATTTTGTATTCTGTTGGTCACCTTTGTTTTACCCTGCCCTTACTAGCATCCCTCCGACCCTCTGACTGACCTGGTATGTGTGCTGGGGGCTATGAACTCTATTGCCACAACAAACCTCAGCACCACTTGCTGCCATAAAACTCGTTCTTCCTCTCATCTCTGTTTACAGGAAAGCCCTTGGCCATTCTATCCCTCCCTGCACCTGGTCACACAAACATGGTTTATTGCACTGCCAACAGCAAGACTTGCTTTCACCAACAATGGGACCTGTTTTTATCAACAGAACGGACTCTTAGATCTGGCCGGTCTCACATATTTTAGACCCTGAAGCAAGGTCCAGCTGAAGCAAGGTCCAGCTGCAAGATAAGATTGTCTGTTTGACCTGGGTGGCAGGAGAATTACTGTTGGGCTTGTGTGATAACCTGCCCGGGGCGGGGACTCCAATCTTGTGTAACCATGTTGATGAAACAAATGCATTGTGTCAAACCTGTATAAAAGGAAGAGCCAAAGGAGTTGCCGGCAGAACACCTACCTCAGACATCCCGGTGTCTGCAGTTGACGTGGTCTCCTCATGAGAAATAAACCTTTTTCTTGTCTTCCAGTTTCCAGCGCTTGACTCATTATTTTGGTAACGGACCCAAGGTGAATTATAGGTGAACCCTGCACCAGGCAGCATTGGGGGTCTTAGAAGACTCGCTGCCTTTCACAAATTGGTGACCCAACATTGGGGCCCATCAGCGACACGTGGGTCCGATAGAGAGGTCCTAACGACGGAGTGAACGACTAAACGATTGGAGTGCACCTGCCTGAAAAAGACCCTTGTCTGGCTGCCGATCGACTGAACTTCACCGGTTCCGAACGGACCTCTCTCGAGTGACCTGCGGTCCTGACTGGGACCTTACAGGAACGTCGCATTGATCGTTGGAGTAAGAGGACAATCAGGCGCTGGAAGGGGCAGACGAAGAACTGTCCATACGGTCCGGGTAAGGTCGTGAAAAAACTTCTTAAATTGATTGATTGAATAGTTTGATCGAAATACTAGTATTCCTTTTTGATATTGAGTTATTTGAGATATTCCCTGCTTGCAAACAACAAAGAATAGGAATATTCTATCTCTTTGCAGACAGCAAAGGACAGGTAGTGCAGACTTTTTGTCTAAATTGATTAAGATATTCATTTTGACCGATAAATACCTCATGCCTGTTCTCTCTAGATTGTTTTGTAATTGTTTTAGACCGGACCGTTTGTTAGAGGTCAGTCAGCCACCACCGCCGGAAGGCACCCCTAACAAGAACATGTATGTGAAGTATGGATTAGATCCCACTAAAATAGAAAAGTTAGAATTAGCTCTCCACAAAAAGAAAGCTAGACCAGCCTTGTTTGACAGCTTTGGTTTATGGCAAAAAGAGGCAGCTCAAAGAAAGAAAAGAGACGAAGCTAGACAGGATAAAGAAACGTGAAAATCAGCTTACCAAGCCTGTAAAAAGTTAGATGAAGAACTAAAGAAAAGGAAATCGATTAAAAGGAACAGGATTAAAAAATATCAGGTCAATGCCCTGTTAGAACGCCTTTGACTCTTTACCCAGAGTTACCGGCAAAACAAAGGATAGATGATGATTTATTATTAGGACCCCCAATGATATAAATGCCACCCCCTTATGCCCCTACTCATCCCGTAGTACAACGCCAGGACCCCCAAAGTATAACCGGAGATGGCACGATCACCTGAGTCTCCACCGCCTCTGCTCCCACTGAGTCACCCACACCAAATGCCTCATCAAAGGATGCAGTAGTAGAGGTAGGAACAAAAGAAATAGGAGCGCCCAGGGTCCTGCGATAAAGTAAAAATGAGCGAGCAGGCATTGATAAAATAGTTAAAACCCTCATAGATAGGAAAGAAACAGAAGAATATGTAACTGACATATGCGACTCCTACGTTGAAAACCACAAACAATACTTTATTGTACGTCTCTGTTACCACACTCTTACTGCATATGAAGAAAAGTACCAAGATATAGGGCCCTAGCGCCTAGCGACTAGTGGCTCTCTATAGGAAGGTAGACACTGGAGATGAAGGCGACAACAATGTTGCAGAACTATTTTCATCCACACTAGAAGTATTGCGTCACCTCGTAGAACAAGTACAGATAGATAGGGACAGGACTACTAAGAGAGCAGGACCCCTGGTGGAAAAACCAGATAGCATGATGCCAATAAAAGAAGCTGCCCCTTATTGGGTACCTCCTAGAGGATAAGGGACTCATGACGATATGAACCATCAAGACGCTAGAGGAAGGGTGGTCTTCAATTGGGTGTACCAGCCATGGGACAGACAGGACATTTTGACGTTCCGTAATTCTTTACCGGATTTACGAAAGAACCCCACCGCCTTTTAGACCGAGCTAGGTACCGCTCTGGGATCGACAATAATGACATAGACTTGTTCTTCGGGTTATGTTTGCCAGCAGATGTGTGGAAACAGATTAGGAAAGTAGATCATACCGAACTGCTGGGTCATACCTGGGAACAACTCAACATACTAGATAAACAGCGGAAGCCTGGTCAGAAACCGGTTGAAATAATATTGGACCTCCCTGACAAAATAGTGCAGAAAGTGAAAACGCTGATCCCAGAGAAAAAGATAGACTGGTACATAGTAACCGCCTGCCGCCAGAAACCACAAGAGGATGTCTCAAAGTATTTCTCCAGATTTGAAACTGTGTTCTCCGATTACAGTGGACAAGATATGTCCACCGCAACCGGACACCACTTATTTGTGCAGAACTACGTTAAAGGACTACTGCCAGATGTATCCCAGAAAATACAAGCCAGCGAAAGTAGTTGGGCAGTATCTAAACCGGCGGCCATTCTCCAAATGGCCCAGTACTACGAGCATCAGAGAAAAGAAAATGACAGGGCTATAGAAAGGAAAAAGAAGGACTTGAAGGAAAGGGTAATGATAGCAAACTCCAGGGGGCGAATAAAGGAAGGGAGCAATATAAGGGAGGAAACCAGCAAAATACCCCTAGAGTACAGCCACCTAGGAACAAACCATCTACATCATTTGTAGGACGCCAAGACCTAGGACAGGATCAATGCGCATTTTGCAAAGAATATGGACACTGGAAATCCCAATGCCCGGCTTTGTTAGGAGCTGGTAGGGGCAGAGGGGCGAGAGAAATAGCAAGTGGACAGAGAGGAAGAGGACGTGGGAAAGGGTATGTGAGTAAAGCAAGCGAGGAAAGGCCAGGAAGAGTGAACGCATTTGACCATCCCAGACAGAATCAGTACCAACAGACAGATTACAACAACATGTATGACTTTGCATAGGACAGCCAAGGGCAAGGGAGGGATCCAGTCGAGCTCTATGTTGATCTGCAAGGCCCATATGTTACCGCTGAGGTCCTGGGCACAAAGTCGCTATTTGTGGTAGACACGGGAGCAACACGTATTGCACTATCCAAACGACTGATTCCAAGGGCACCCTTGTCAGGCTCACATGTGACCTCAATAGGATTTGACGGTACGCTCTCCATCAACCCTTTGTCCCGACTGATCCCTTTTAATCTTGACAGCAATGGCATCGAAACAACATTTCTCCTCTCATCTAACACCCCAGACGCCATTATGGTCTCGACCTTTTGAAACACTTCCATGCGACTATCGGATGCTCACCAGACAGAGTGCGTGTCATCCTGTATGACAACCCCCAACGCCATAGAGAGAACCCTTTTCAGCACGTTTTCCATCTCCGAGACTGACGCATCCCTACTGGAGACTTTGCCATCACATTTATGGGCTAGGGCTGATTCAGATGTAGGACGAATGATGATTGACCCAGTACACGTAACAATACGATAGGACTGACCGCTCATTGATAGGTCTTATTTCATTTTGCCGACAGTGGTTACCGAACTTTAGCCTCATTGTCAAACCCCTTCTCTCCCTCCTAGCTAAAGACATCCCCTCACCTCTTCCCCGGTCCTCCGAATGCCAGACAGCCTTTAAAGAACTACGCAATGCCCTTTGTTCAGCGCCAGTCCTAGGAACCCCAGATTACTCCAAACCATTCTTCCTCTACACACATGAAAGGGAGGGATGTGCATTGTCTGTCCTAACACAATCAATTGGTCACAAACAACGCCCTTGTGCATATTTTTCTCCCACTCTCGATCCAGTAGCCAGAGCGCTGCCAGCGTGCCTGCACGCTGTGGCAGCTGCAGCAGTTTCGATACGCCAGAGCGAAGGAATAGTGCTCTCCAATCCAGTCACTGTTTTAGTACCCCATGCAGTTGACACACTACTGAACCAGACCAAAACCCAACACTTGACTAGCGCACGACTGACAGGATATGAGTTGACCCTGCTAGCACCGCACATTACCCTAAAGCGATGCACCCCCCTCAATACAGCAACACTGTTACCCCTACCCGAAAATTATCCTAACGTGACTCCACTACACGACTGTGTGACCCTAACCGATGAACAAACAAAGAGTAGAATAGATCTCAGAGACACCGCCTTTCTAGAACCAGATGGAGAACTATGGGTGGATAGTTTGTGCATCAAAATCCCCGACTGCACCACCTCAGATGCATACGCTGTCACCACAGCCCGAACCGTTCTGGAAACAGTTTGTATTCCCCAACGTTCAGCCCAGGCTGCAGAACTCATTGCCCTCACACGAGCGTGCATCTTAGCGACTGACACAACATTTAACATATACACTGACAGCCAGTATGCCTTCGGGGTGGTTCACCATTTTGGGATCTTATGGAAAGAAAGAGGGTTCCTGACTTCCCACGGTACACCCATCCTGCATGGAGATTTAGTCTCCACCTTGATGGAAGCAGTCCTCCTCCCCAAAAAGTTAGAAGTGATAAAATGCCAAGCACATAGGAAAGTGACTGATCTCATTGGACAGGGAAATGCACTAACAGACGTTACTGCCCGAGCCACGGCAGGAGACAGAACTACGACACGAATGTATGTGACCAGGTCACAAGCTGAACAATGGACTGACGCTAGGACCACTGTAAGGGACATACAGACTACAGGCACACAAGACGAATTGACCGAGTGGGAAAAGGTGGGACTAAAAGACGAGGAAGGTTGCTGGAGAACTAAAGACGAAAATAAATGGCTGTTACCCAATGGCTGTCAGTCAAAAAACACACGAGGGTCCCTGAATACGAATGCTAGGGGAAGGGAGCAGTGAAAAATAACTGAAGTCAAAAACAGGAACACCTCCCCTAGAACAATAATAAAATAAAGGCGCACACTCTACTCTTTGATACAGAACATCATCATTGTCCCACACAAGAATTAATTATTTGAAAAACATTAGTCAATTTATTATTATTTTACTGAGATTTCTCATTAGTAGGTCCAAAAGAACCAAACATAAATGTATATGCAATACTTATTTACATTTCAAAGACACATGTGAAGCAAACCCCCACGCAACTAAAGTACAATGACAAATCACACTCAGCCAAACCATCATCAATCATACCACTCAACAGTATATACGCAAATCAAAACCGATAGACAAAAAATATCTGATCATATATATATATATATATATACACACACATTAAAAATGACAATATACAGGGAAAGAGCAAAATCACACAGAAAGCGCCGACGCGCGTTTCGGAACAGGACCAATATCCACCAATCCTTCTTCAGGGCGCAATAGGATACATGTAATTTCTTCTGTACTTTATCAGAACACAGGCCAGATACCAGGAGGATCAAATTGTTAAATACAATGCTAGTTGTACATTAGATCCAGGCCATTGCTTCACATCACAAAAAACATCTGCGGGGACAATGAAAAACGCCTAATGAATGCACATTTTATGTTGCTGGAAGAATTAACCCCAAAATAAAGAGTACCCGAGTGATAAACAGAAGAAAGTTTAAAAACCTAAGATGAGAAAAAGGCCCACACACAGAGATAGACAAAAAATAAAAAGAATAAAAAGGGAATGGAAGTGCCACCAAGTATGAACATCTACCCGTGACTCCAGATGGATTAAAGCCATTTCCAGGACGTGCGTGAAAAGTATAAGACATATACCTCCACCATGTCGCCGATTTGAAAGAAGTAACATTCAACCCGTGTACTCTCCTTTCATGCCTATGATGGAAAGATCAAACAATGACCATACATACCCCCATTTTTTTGCTGGGGTGAACCATAAGCAATAGGTAATGGAAAGATAAGTACTTGACTGAAGGGCTGAATTCGGCTCTAAAAAATATAAGAAAAATGGTTAAATATACCTGGTCCAGGTCCAAACAATCTCACTATAGATCTTCCTCAATTTATGTGTAGCACGGGGCAACCCTAAAGATCAAGGTACTACAATTCATAAACACCTCACAAGGCGTATCTCCCATGTATATAAAACTCGAACACACGGTCCCCATTGCAGAGACTCCCTTCCTCACTCAATACCGAAACTTATGTAAAATGTCAATCTCCCATAAGGAGGCAGGCATCGTCTAACTCATTCTCGAGCGAGACCCACTCATAATTACACAACCTACCAAAAGCAGGAAGGGCCGATTCAGGGAAGGGATGTCACCCCGATAAATAGGACTCGCGCTCTTGGGATTCTCTCCAACTGGAGAGGGCCTCACAGCCTATGGGAGAGAAAATAATGAAGTTAAGAATTGAGGCTTACCCCTCCGAAATTTAGGCGGGGCTCCGAAGTAAAGGAGTGAGTATATCGCTACCTACCGGGGATAAAACTAATAATCCCGCTCATATTCTAAAACAGACAACGGAAATAGAAGGGAAATGTAAATAGACGGCCCGGGCTTGTACACGGTACCTAGGCGTAGCTGAAAAATGAAATAAGAAAAAGTGCAATTGTAAGTAGGGCGCCCGACCAGGATCAAAGTAGGAGAATAACTACAAGAGTCCCGGGATTGAAAGCTTACCTATAGATTAGGCGTGTCTCTCCTCGGAGCGAACTGTGGCAAAAGTCCAACAGTACGGCTGCGGCGATCGAGAATCAATCAACGGGAGGTTCTCTTAATATACAAATCGGGCCTGCCCAACATTAACGACATACACCTGGAGGCTTGGAGTCCGGCCTCTCCAAGCCTGCGTGATGATAATCCTGGGCATGCGTGGTCAAGAAAATAGAAAGTGGACCGTAGACGTAAATATCTGCGCAATGGATAAACCCCGGTGCCGACCACAGTCATAGCCATGGTAGAGATACTGCAGTGAGGCACCCAAGGAAAGACTATACTGGAACCAAAACTGCAATAAGAGGACGATGAATTTACCAAACGAACAATTAAGGCCACATAAACGAAAAACTAAATAAAACATAAAAAATGAAATCGTGTATCAAACATACACAATTGAAAGAAGAAGACATCCAAGTATCATACATATGGACAGGGCCACGTTTCTGGAATGAAATAGAGGGATCACCCTCCAGTCCAGGCTAATATCCAGTCCCTCATGTAACTATATATTAATCCCGGGTTCTTCATGTAAGGGCATTATGACAGGGAATGGATTCATTCAATCCAACTTCTGCCGTACGCAAAGTGTAGATCCAGAATCCCTCTCTTTTGGCTCTGTAGCCATTGATGTTGTTATCAATAGGTTTATGTACCTTCTCCAGAATTCTCCATCTTAGGTCGCCAAGGCAATGTTGTTTTTCCTGCCAGTGGGCAACGAACGGTGCTCCACTCTTATTGTTTTTAATGGCTGATCTGTGCTCACTAAGTCGGAATATAATTCTCGGCTCGTTTCGCCCACATATCCCAAGGGACAGGGGCATAAAATGAGATAGATCACATTCGAGGATCTGCAGTTTGTCATTTCTTTAGCTGTAAATTGATTTTTTCCCCATGTCAGTTCCGAGAAAACAATAGCTGACTCACAAGCGTGGCAGTGTCCGCACTTATGAGTACCAAGCACGGGATTAGATCCCATGATAGATTTCTGAAGAACTGAGGGTCCTGATGTAAGTTTGGAGTGGACCAAATGATTTCTTAGATTTTTGTTTCTGCGAAATGCAAAGATCGGCTTAGGAATAGCCATTCCTGCTGATCCAGAGTTCAATATATGCCACTGGGAACTGACAATTTGTCTTATCTGGTTATTATAATTAGAGTGACGTGTCACACAGACAAGTTTAGACTCAGTCTTCTTGGTCTCGCTGTTGCTGAGCGCATCTCTATTATAATATTTGGCCCTTTTGTATGAATCTTTGAGTAACCGAGGTGGATAGCCTAGTGTGAGAAGTTTCGTTTTAAGTTCTTCCGCGTGTAATTCAAAGTTGCGCATGGACGTGCAATTATGTCTCAGCCTCAGAAATTGGCTGAATGGTATCCCATCTTTCTGGCATCGCGGATGGAAACTCTCATATCTCAGGAGAGTATTGCGAGCCGTGGGCTTCACATACAGAGACACTTCAATACGACCCTCTGATGCTAAAATCCAGATGTCTAAGAATTCGATCTTGATCTTACTCTTGTTAGAACTAAATTTGTGGTAAGGATTACATAAATTCAGCCACAGGGTGAATTCCTCCAGTTGTTCTTCAGGTCCTCTCCAAATAAAAAAGACATCATCAATATAACGATGCCAGTGAAGGATGTTTTCAAAAAAAGGAGCGATCTCGTTATAAATAAAACGATTCTCAAACTCACCCATATATACATTGGCCACATTGGGGGCGCAAGCCGCGCCCATAGATACTCCTTGTACCTGCTTATATGTAGATCTGGTAAATTCGAAGTAGTTCACTTGAAGCTCTGTGCTAAGACATTCTAGGACGAACAGATTATCGGAATGATTATCCGTCCTTTCCAGGGCCGTCTTGACTGCTTCAAGTGCACCCCTTTGTGGGATTGAGGTATAAAGTGCCTCGATATCCATCGTAACGAGTGTGTCTGTCTGGTGGTTAAATGTCAAGCCTTCTATTACACTGATGAAATGGCCAGTGTCTCTAATAAATGCTGGTAAACTTAGGACAAGGGGTTTAAAAAATGTATCTACATATTTTGACAAGGGTTCGGTAATTGAACCGATTGTCGAAACAATGGGCCTATATGGAGGCGACAGGATATTCTTATGGGTTTTGGGCAACCCATATACCACAGGAATAGTAGTATATGGAGGGTTTAAATACTCAAACTCCTGTTTACAAATGGTACCTCTCTCAAGGGCATTCTGAGTAAAATGTAGTATTTCATTCCTGATTCTCCTTTCGGGATAACATGCCACACGTTGGTAGTGTTCTGGAACACTCAGCATAATTTCAATTTGTGAAACATAGTCCTCTGTATTTAGAGCCACAATTCCTCCTCCCTTGTCACAGGGTTTAAAGGTAATTTCTTTATTCTGTGACAGGGAGTTGAGGGACATATATTCCCCATATTCAAGGTTGTATGTGATTTTGGGGATGACGTTGATCATGTTACAGATTTTAGAACACACCACCTTCTCAAAAACCCTCACCGCAGGACCAACATCATCCAAGGAAGGTGTAAACAGAGAATCTGGTCTCAGACCTGATAAATTGAGAACTGTAGGTGGTTCATGGTTCTCGAAGAATTTTTTGAGTCTAATCTTTCGAAAGAAAGATTGTAAATCTCGATTAAGCTCAAACCTGTCCATCCCAGTGCTGGGAACAAAGGAAAGCCTTTTGGAGAGGAGATTGATAGTGGAATCATCAAAGGGGACTTTGGAGAGGTTAGATATCGGAATCACATCTAGCTGCCCAGATTCACCCATACTACCACAACTTTGGTCTACAGTGTTGTTTACTTTCAATATCTTCAATACTGATTCCCTCTCCTGTTCTGATACAGAGGGTAATTCTCTGGGTAGTGGTACTCTTCCGTTAGTTGGTATTGACCCCTCCCTTGGGACCTGAATTTGGTCCTCGGTGTGAACTGTCGATAGCCTAAAAAACATCCCCCTATTTGTTGTTGATTGGCAAACGATCTTCTGTAATTATTGCCTCTATATGTATTGGGTCCTGTGTCTCCCTCAGAGTCAAAGGAATCTGAGAAAGTCAGGATTTTTCTATTGGACCAATGGGCAGCGTCTCCTTGGTATCCCTGATCACTAGAGGTATTGGAGTAATATTGGGCCCCCAAATATGGATAAACTCCCTCCTCAGAAAAGTACCGAATATCTTTCTTCAGTTTCTCAGTTTTTTTCTTAATGAGATAATCATTAAAGGAAGCTAGTTCAGAATTAACTGTGTCCAATTTATTTTTGGCTTCGTCTACCGGATCGCTCCTGCTAAGTGTTTCCTCTATGACAGCGATCTCCTTCAGAAGGGTATCTACAACCTCTCGCGCTGTTTCAATGATCAAGATCATCAAATCTCTTGAACATCTATTAGCGATCATTGACCACTTTTCAAGAAATTTACGAATTTCTACAAAGAGACCCGGAATGTTACGAACACGAAGTCCATTAGGTATCACACCTGCCTTCAAATAGGCTAACATAAATTCCGCATGCGACTCTGTTCTCTTGGCTTTCTTCTTCAAATTAAGAAGTTTAAGCCATTGATCATTCTCTGCTTTATTCAAAGAGACAGGGCGCTCACATGAGGCACTTGCCCCAATAAGATTGGAAAAAACCTCGTCAGAAAATCCAAAGGTTTTGATCTTCTCCATAGATTATAATACACCACAAGCCCAGATGACAAAAGGGAGGGGGGTGGGTGCGGGTGTGGGGGAGGAGAGGGGGGTTTTAAGTTTTCCCCGGAATATCACACACGCACACAAAGAAATAATGCAATAACCAAAGATGTGAAGAAGAAAGAGCGAAAAAATGATAACAAATAGGAAAAAGAAGACGGGTAATTCCAGTACAGCAAGAACAGAATAAAAGAGCAACCCTCACAGCAACATGCTGGAGAATTAGTCAAAAAACACACGAGGGTCCCTGAATACGAATGCTAGGGGAAGGGAGCAGGGAAAAATAACTGAAGTCAAAAACAGGAAAACCTCCCCTAGAACCATAATAAAATAAAGGCGCACACTCTACTCTTTGATACAGAACATCATCATTTCCCACACAAGAATTAATTATTTGAAAAACATTAGTCAATTTATTATTATTTTACTGAGATTTCTCATTAGGAGGTCCAAAAGAAACAAACATAAATGTATATACAATACTTATTTACATGTCAAAGACACATGTGAAGCAAACCCGCACGCAACTAAAGTAGAATCACCAATCACACTCAGCCAAATTATCATCAATCATACCACTCGACAGTATATACACAAATCAAAACCGATAGACAAAAAATATCTGATCATATATATATATATACACACACATTAAAAATGACAATATACAGGGAAAGAGCAAAATCACACAGAAAGCGCCGACGCGTGTTTCGGAACAGGACCGATATCCACCAATCCTTCTTCAGGGCGCAATAGGATACATGTAATTTCTTCTGTACTTTATCAGAACACAGGCCAGATACCAGGAGGATCAAATTGTTAAATACAATGCTAGTTGTACATTAGATTCAGGCCATTGCTTCACATCACAAAAAACATCTGCGGGGACAATGAAAAACGCCTAATGAATACACATTTTATGTTGCTGGAAGAATTAACCCCAAAATAAAGAGTACCTGAGTGATAAACAGAAGAAAGTTTAAAAACCTAAGATGAGAAAAAGGCCCACACACAGAGATAGACAAAAAATAAAAAGAATAAAAAGGGAATGGAAGTGCCACCAAGTATGAACATCTACCCGTGACGCCAGATGGATTAAAGCCATTTCCAGGACGTGCGTGAAAAGTATAAGACATACCACCACCATGTCGCAGATTTGAAAGAAGTAACATTCAACCCGTGTACTCTCCTTTCATGCCTATGATGGAAAGATCAAACAAAGACCATACATACCCCCATTTTTTTGCTGGGGTGAACCATAAGCAATAGGTAATGGAAAGATAAGTACTTGACTGAAGGGCTGAATTCGGCTCTAAAAAATATAAGAAAAATGGTTAAATATACCTGGTCCAGGTCCAGACAATCTCACTATAGATCTTCCTCAATTTATGTGTAGCACGGGGCAACCCTAAAGATCAAGGTACTACAATTCATAAACACCTCACAAGGCGTATCTCCCATGTATATAAAACTCGAACCCACGGTCCCCATTGCAGAGACTCCCTTCCTCACTCAATACCGAAACTTATGTAAAATGTCAATCTCCCATAAGGAGGCAGGCATAGTCCAACTCATTCTCGAGCGAGACCCACTCATAATTACACAACCTACCAAAAGCAGGAAGGGCCGATTCAGGGAAGGGATGTCACCCCGATAAATAGGACTCGCGTTCTTGGGATTCTCTCCAACTGGAGAGGGCCTCACAGCCTATGGGAGAGAAAATAATGAAGTTAAGAATTGAGGCTTACCCCTCCGAAATTTAGGCGGGGCTCCGAAGTAAAGGAGTGAGTATATCGCTACCTACCGGGGATAAAACTAATAATCCCGCTCATATTCTAAAACAGCCAACAGAAATAGAAGGGAAATGTAAATAGACGGCCCGGGCTTGTACACGGTACCTCTGAGGCGTAGCTGAAAAATGAAATAAGAAAAAGTGCAATTGTAAGTAGGGCGCCCAACCAGGAACAAAGTAGGAGAATAACTACAAGAGTCCCGGGATTGAAAGCTTACCTATAAATTATGCGTGTCTCTCCTCGGAGCGAACTGTGGCAAAAGTCCAACTGTACGGCTGCGGCGATCGAGAATCAATCAACGGGAGATTCTCTTAATATACAAATCGGGCCCGCCCAACATTAACGACATACACCTGGAGGCTAGGAGTCCGGCCTCTCCAAGCCTGCGTGATGATAATCCTGGGCATGCGTGGTCAAGAAAATAGAAAGTGGACCACAGACGTAAATATCTGCGCAATGGATAAACCCCGGTGCCGACCACAGTCATAGTCATGGTAGAGATACTGCAGTGAGGCACCCAAGGAAAGACTATACTGGAACCGAAACTGTAATAAGAGGACGATGAATTTACCAAACGAACAATTAAGGCCACATAAACGAAAAACTAAATAAAACATAAAAAATGAAATCGTGTATCAAACATACACAATTGAAAGAAGAAGACATCCAAGTATCATACATATGGACAGGGCCACGTTTCTGGAATGAAATAGAGGGATCACCCTCCAGTCAAGGCTAATATCCAGTTCCTCATGTAACTATATATTAATCCCGGGTTCTTCATGTAAGGGCATTATGCCAGGGAATGGATTCATTCAATCCAACTTCTGCCGTACGCAAAGTGTAGATCCAGAATACCTCTCTTTTGGCTCTGTAGCCATTGATGTTGTTATCAATAGGTTTATGTACCTTCTCCAGAATTCTCCATCTTAGGTCACCAAGGCAATGTTGTTTTTCCTGCCAGTGGGCAACGAACGGTGCTCCACTCTTATCGTTTTTAATGGCTGACCTGTGCTCACTAAGTCGGAATATAATTCTCGGCTCGTTTCGCCCACATATCCCAAGGGACAGGGGCATAAAATGAGATAGATCACATTCGAGGATCTGCAGTTTGTCATTTCTTTAGCTGTAAATTGATTTTTTCCCCATGTCAGTTCCGAGAAAACAATAGCTGACTCACAAGCGTGGCAGTGTCCGCACTTATGAGTACCAAGCACGGGATTAGATCCCATGATAGATTTCTGAAGAACTGAGGGTCCTGATGTAAGTTTGGAGTGGACCAAATGATTTCTTAGATTTTTGTTTCTGCGAAATGCAAAGATCGGCTTAGGAATAGCCATTCCTGCTGATCCAGAGTTCAATATATGCCTCTGGGAACTGACAATTTGTCTTATCTGGTTATTATAATTAGAGTGACGTGTCACACAGACAAGTTTAGACTCAGTCTTCTTGGTCTCGCTGTTGCGGAGCGCATCTCTATTATAATATTTGGCCCTTTTGTATGAATCTTTGAGTAACCGAGGTGGATAGCCTAGTGTGAGAAGTTTCGTTTTAAGTTCTTCCGTGTGTAATTCAAAGTTGCGCATGGACGTGCAATTATGTCTCAGCCTCAGAAATTGGCTGAATGGTATCCCATCTTTCTGGCATCGCGGATGGAAACTCTCATATCTCAGGAGAGTATTGCGAGCCGTGGGCTTCACATACAGAGACACTTCAATACGACCCTCTGATGCTAAAATCCAGATGTCTAAGAATTCGATCTTGATCTTACTCTTGTTAGAACTAAATTTGTGGTAAGGATTACATAAATTCAGCCACAGGGTGAATTCCTCCAGTTGTTCTTCAGGTCCGCTCCAAATAAAAAAGACATCATCAATATAACGATGCCAGTGAAGGATGTTTTCAAAAAAAGGAGCGATCTCGTTATAAATAAAACGATTCTCAAACTCACCCATATATACATTGGCCACATTGGGGGCGCAAGCCGCGCCCATAGATACTCCTTGTACCTGCTTATATGTAGATCTGTTAAATTCGAAGTAGTTCACTTGAAGCTCTGTGCTAAGACATTCTAGGACGAACAGATTATCGGAATGATTATCTGTCCTTTCCAGGGCCGTCTTGACTGCTTCAAGTGCACCCCTTTGTGGGATTGAGGTATAAAGTGCCTCGATATCCATCGTAACGAGTGTGTCTGTCTGGTGGTTAAATGTCAAGCCTTCTATTACACTGATGAAATGGCCAGTGTCTCTAACAAATGCTGGTAAACTTAGGACAAGGGGTTTAAAAAATGTATCTACATATTTTGACAAGGGTTCGGTAATTGAACCGATTATCGAAACAATGGGCCTATATGGAGGCGTCAGGATATTCTTATGGGTTTTGGGCAACCCATATACCACAGGAATACTAGTATATGGAGGGTTTAAATACTCAAACTCCTGTTTACAAATGGTACCTCTCTCAAGGGCATTCTGAGTAAAATGTAGTATTTCATTCCTGATTCTCCTTTCGGGATAACATGCCACACGTTGGTAGTGTTCTGGAACACTCAGCATAATTTCAATTTGTGAAACATAGTCCTCTGTATTTAGAGCCACAATTCCTCCTCCCTTGTCACAGGGTTTAAAGGTAATTTCTTTATTCTGTGACAGGGAGTTGAGGGCCATATATTCCCCATATTCAAGGTTGTATGTGATTTTGGGGATGAAGTTGATCATGTTACGGATTTTAGAACACACCACCTTCTCAAAAACCCTCACCTCAGGACCAACATCATCCAAGGAAGGTGTAAACAGAGAATCTGGTCTCAGACCTGATAAATTGAGAACTGTAGGTGGTTCATGGTTCTCGAAGAATCTTTTGAGTCTAATCTTTCGAAAGAAAGATTGCAAATCTCGATTAAGCTCGAACCTGTCCATCCCAGTGCTGGGAACAAAGGAAAGCCCTTTGGAGAGAAGATTGATAGTGGAATCATCAAAGGGGACTTTGGAGAGGTTAGATATCGGAATCACATCTAGCTGCCCAGATTCACCCATACTACCACAACTTTGGTCTACAGTGTTGTTTACTTTCAATATCTTCAATACTGATTCCCTCTCCTGTTCTGATACAGAGGGTAATTCTCTGGGTAGTGGTACTCTTCCGTTAGTTGGTATTGACCCCTCCCTTGGGACCTGAATTTGGTCCTCGGTGTGAACTGTCGATAGCCTAAAAAACATCCCCCTCTTTGTTGTTGATTGGCAAACGATCTTCTGTAATTATTGCCTCTATATGTATTGGGTCCTGTGTCTCCCTCAGAGTCAGAGGAATCTGAGAAAGTCAGGATTTTTCTATTGGACCAATGGGCAGCGTCTCCTTGGTATCCCTGATCACTAGAGGTATTGGAGTAATATTGGGCCCCCAAATATGGATAAACTCTCTCCTCAGAAAAGTACCGAATATCTTTCTTCAGTTTCTCAGTTTTTTTCTTAATGAGATAATCATTAAAGGAAGCTAGTTCAGAATTAACTGTGTCCAATTTCTTTTTGGCTTCGTCTACCGGATCGCTCCTGCTAAGTGTTTCCTCTATGACAGCGATCTCCTTCAGAAGGGTATCTACAACCTCTCGCGCTGTTTCAATGATCAAGATCATCACATCTCTTGAACATCTATTAGCGATCATTGACCACTTTTCAAGAAATTTACGAATTTCTACAAAGAGACCCGGAATGTTACGAACACGAAGTCCATTAGGTATCACACCTGCCTTCAAATAGGCTAACATAAATTCCGCATGCGACTCTGTTTTCTTGGCTTTCTTCTTAAAATTAAGAAGTTTAAGCCATTGATCATTCTCTGCTTTATTCAAAGAGACAGGGCGCTCACATGAGGCACTTGCCCCAATAAGATTGGAAAAAACCTCGTCAGAAAATCCAAAGGTTTTGATCTTCTCCATAGATTATAATACACCACAAGCCCAGATGACAAAAGGGAGGGGGGTGGGTGCGGGTGTGGGGGAGGAGAGGGAGGGGTTTAAGTTTTCCCCGGAATATCACACACGCACACAAAGAAATAATGCAATAACCAAAGATGTGAAGAAGAAAGAGCGAAAAAATGATAACAAATAGGAAAAAGAAGACGGGTAATTCCAGTACAGCAAGAACAGAATAAAAGAACAACCCTCACAGCAACATGCTGGAGAAACAGTCAAAAAACACACGAGGGTCCCTGAATACGAATGCTAGGGGAAGGGAGCAGGGAAAAATAACTGAAGTCAAAAACAGGAAAACCTCCCCTAGAACCATAATAAAATAAAGGCGCACACTCTACTCTTTGATACAGAACATCATCATTGTCCCACACAAGAATTAATTATTTGAAAAACATTAGTCAATTTATTATTATTTTACTGAGATTTCTCATTAGGAGGTCCAAAAGAAACAAACATAAATGTATATACAATACTTATTTACATGTCAAAGACACATGTGAAGCAAACCCCCACGCAACTAAAGTAGAATCACCAATCACACTCAGCCAAACTATCATCAATCATACCACTCGACAGTATATACACAAATCAAAACCAATAGACAAAAAATATCTGATCATATATATATATATACACACACATTAAAAATGACAATATACAGGGAAAGAGCAAAATCACACAGAAAGCGCTGACGCGCGTTTCGGAACAGGACCGATATCCACCAATCCTTCTTCAGGGCGCAATAGGATACATGTAATTTCTTCTGTACTTTATCAGAACACAGGCCAGATACCAGGAGGATCAAATTGTTAAATACAATGCTAGTTGTACATTAGATTCAGGCCATTGCTTCACATCACAAAAAACATCTGCGGGGACAATGAAAAACGCCTAATGAATACACATTTTATGTTGCTGGAAGAATTAACCCCAAAATAAAGAGTACCCGAGTGATAAACAGAAGAAAGTTTAAAAACCTAAGATGAGAAAAAGGCCCACACACAGAGATAGACAAAAATAAAAAGAATAAAAAGGGAATGGAAGTGCCACCAAGTATGAACATCTACCCGTGACGCCAGATGGATTAAAGCCATTTCCAGGACGTGCGTGAAAAGTATAAGACATACCACCACCATGTCGCAGATTTGAAAGAAGTAACATTCAACCCGTGTACTCTCCTTTCATGCCTATGATGGAAAGATCAAACAAAGACCATACATACCCCCATTTTTTTGCTGGGGTGAACCATAAGCAATAGGTAATGGAAAGATAAGTACTTGACTGAAGGGCTGAATTCGGCTATAAAAAATATAAGAAAAATGGTTAAATATACCTGGTCCAGGTCCAGACAATCTCACTATAGATCTTCCTCAATTTATGTGTAGCACTGGGCAACCCTAAAGATCAAGGTACTACAATTCATAAACACCTCACAAGGCGTATCTCCCATGTTTATAAAACTCGAACCCACGGTCCCCATTGCAGAGACTCCCTTCCTCACTCAATACCGAAACTTATGTAAAATGTCAATCTCCCATAAGGAGGCAGGCATAGTCCAACTCATTCTCGAGCGAGACCCACTCATAATTACACAACCTACCAAAAGCAGGAAGGGCCGATTCAGGGAAGGGATGTCACCCCGATAAATAGGACTCGCGTTCTTGGGATTCTCTCCAACTGGAGAGGGCCTCACAGCCTATGGGAGAGAAAATAATGAAGTTAAGAATTGAGTCTTACCCCTCCGAAATTTAGGCGGGGCTCCGAAGTAAAGGAGTGAGTATATCGCTACCTACCGGGGGATAAAACTAATAATCCCGCTCATATTCTAAAACAGCCAACGGAAATAGAAGGGAAATGTAAATAGACGGCCCGGGCTTGTACACGGTACCTCTGAGGCGTAGCTGAAAAATGAAATAAGAAAAAGTGCAATTGTAAGTAGGACGCCCGACCAGGATCAAAGTAGGAGAATAACTACAAGAGTCCCGGGATTGAAAGCTTACCTATAGATTAGGCGTGTCTCTCCTCGGAGCGAACTGTGGCAAAAGTCCAACTGTACGGCTGCGGCGATCGAGAATCAATCAACGGGAGGTTCTCTTAATATACAAATCGGGCCCGCCCAACATTAACGACATACACCTGGAGGCTTGGAGTCCGGCCTCTCCAAGCCTGCGTGATGATAATCCTGGGCATGCGTGGTCAAGAAAATAGAAAGTGGACCGCAGACGTAAATATCTGCGCAATGGATAAACCCCGGTGCCGACCACAGTCATAGCCATGGTAGAGATACTGCAGTGAGTCACCCAAGGAAAGACTATACTGGAACCGAAACTGCAATAAGTGGACGATGAATGGCTACCTCATCCCCATATTGACCATGGCACATTTACCAGCACACATAGGCTCCTCCCCCATGATTGAACTAATCACCAGAGTATGGCATAATGTCAAGATAACAGAATCTTCCAAACGCCTAGTACAACAATGTATAGTCTGCCTACAACACAACCCAGGGAAGGGGACAGAAGTACCACTGGGAGGGATTGGGGTCCCCGACCACCCCTTTGAAGTCTTTCAAATGGATTACATCCAACTAGAGAGATGCCATGGTCTCTAATATGCCCTGGTCGTTGTGTGCGCTTTTAGCAAATGGTTGGAGGCATATCCCACCCGCGACAATACTGCCATAGCCACTGCAAATGCATTGTTAAATAATTCTTCCCCCGATACGGCCTTTGCAGAATTTTATGGAGCGACAACGGCCCACACTTCGTAGCCGAAGTGATACAGAACATACTGAGTTCCATGCCGTCTTCCACCCCCAATCAGCAGGCCTGGTAGAGAGACACAATGCAACATTGAAACTAAAGCTAGCCAAAATAGTTGCCACGACCGGGTTGAAATGGCCGATGCCCTTCCATTGGCATTTCTATCATTGTGCTCCACCCCAACCAAACACTGACTGACCCCGTATGCGGTGGTCTTCGGCAAGCCTATGAGCATTTGGGCGGCACCAAGACCCACCTCCATTAACAATGTCCCGAACATATTAATGTCGGATTATTTGCATAAATTGACAAACGAGCTAACAATTATCCATCAACAGGTGCAGCAAGCCTTGCCTGATGCATCCAGGGGCCCGGGACATGAAATCAAACCTGGGGGTTTTGTCCTGATCCGCAACTTCCAAAGAACGAAGAATCTGGAGCCCAGGTGGACGTGCCCCTGGCAAGTCCTGATCACCAGTCGAACTGCCCTCTGAGTGGAAGGAAAACGAAACTGGCTGCATGCCCATCACTGCAAGAAAGTCCCTCCAACCCTGGCAACTTGTGAAGGAGTGGGGGTACAAGAGGAAGTACTCGCAAAGAACAGACCAGCTTTGAGTTGCTACCCACAAGAAGACACCCTCGAACTGTCGAAATTTCCCGACCCCACGGTGCCATCCAAGAAAGGGTACAACCTAAGATCAACGAAAGGAGGGAGCTCCAATGACCAGGCCACTAACTGAGTCAAGATCTCAGATCGGTAGCACAGTCAAACAACGCTACCAAGAAAGAGCAAAATAAAAGTCTGTGGTCCTGACAGTTGCTGAGCTCCACAAAGATAATGGAAGAAACTAAACACCTGTAAAGCCACTGCAAAAACGCCAAGACTGTTGAACTGCACAGTACAAAGACAATTGCACTTGTAGCAGCATTTCTCACCTGTCTCCTGCTAATGGTCACACTCTGGATCATTGAAGAGAATGCACCTGCATACAGAACATTGTCACCAACCATGCAACCAATCACCAAGAAAGAACACTACCTGGTATCACTACCGCCACATCCCCGAGAACGACGCAAAGAATTCTGGAATAATTCTTTCATGCAGATGTTGCACCAGCACAATGTTGCCGCCAATGCTACCAAATGTTGGGTCTGTGGGCTGTTACCACATGCCACTGAACATTCCATCCGTTTCATCCCTTCGCCCTTTTCTGTTCACGGATCTTGCCTTGCCTGGATGATACTCCTACAAGAAAGTTACAAAGACAATGCCACTTCCGACGAAACAATCACCCAGTTCTACAATGAGTTCTGGTGAAACAAAACAGGTAGAACAGCCGCCCCCTCCAGCCCTCACACCTTCAATGCGACATTCCCGATGAATATCCCCTCCAAAGAACGAGTGGAAATACAAGTGTTCAATAATCCCAACAGAGCCACATTTTCCTACCTGAAGAAAAGAACTGCTGGAACACTGACTGTGGACCTATCTGTGGTGAATGTCTCTGGCCTTGTATGCATCGAAGGAGCATCTGTCAGAATCTGAGTGATGCAACGTATGCAGAAAGCCAGTGATACTTCGAACCCGGCTATCCTGATGCGTATTCACTGATATGTTGCGAGTAGATTGTGGTGATCTTAGTTTCAAATATCACAAATTACAGGTGCCGCGAGTAGGGGATACGTCAAGTCTGGTTTCAAAAAGATTATAATAATTTGGAGTGCTTGATTCAAACGGGTGGAGTCTGTATCAAATTGACGGTATGGTCAAGGCATAACATGGGTGTGTGCTGCCCTAATCCTTTATATGAAAGAATAATCGTGCGTCCTTGCGGCACGATGAAACCGTCAAAGAGATGTTTGTGCACTAATTGGTCTCACTTCCTTTTGTCGCCAATGGATACCAAATATTTCCCTCATAGTTAAGCCACTCCTTGCTTTGCTAACAAAAGATACACCCACACCTCTTCCTTGGACACATGAACACGACCAAGCCTTTGAAGGCTTACGCCACGCTCTTTGCTCTACACCAGTATTGGGCACACCTGACTACTTTAAACCCTTCTGCCTCTACACCCATGAGCGCTCAGTATGTGCTCTCTCAGTCCTGACCCAAATTCACGGCACCAAACAACGCCCACGCGCTTACTTTTCAGCCACCCTAGACCCTGTGGGCAGAGGTCTGCCCTCATGCCTTGGAGCAGTTGCAGCAGTGGCCGTCTCTATCCGACAAAGTGAAGGGATTGTGTCGGGATCTAGATTGACGGTATTAGTTCCACATGCAGTCGACATATTACTGAATCAGACGAAGACACAGCACCACACTAGTGCACGACTAACAGGATACCAACTTACGCTGTTAGCACCCCATATCACACTAAAGAGATGTGCGACGCTGAATCCTGACACACTCCTTCCCATATGCGGTCGGGTGAGGATCGAGCAGGTAATACCGAGCGGTTTCGCCGATAAGGAACAATGTTTCCACGAGGTGATCCCGCCCTCGCCTGAGACCATGATGTGCAATTTAGCACCAATACATATACGCCATTGAAATACAAATCGTATGTACAAAAACGCATGTTTTAAATTAACAGCGCAATTGAGAAATATCAATCCTATTTATTTAATATAGGAGTGGTAAATACAGGGCTGGACCCTGTATGGTCCTGATGAAAAGCTTGGGGAGCTTGAAACATGTCGACCACAAAACACTGATCTAGCCCAATTCAAGGTTAGATAACAGTGTTACCCCATTTTATTATACCAAACTAGGAGCAGAATAAATTGTTGAGGCCCACTAGCACGGTATTTTTAATCACACAACCACTCCACCACCACAACACTTTACACCACACATAGCCTTTCACAAATATAGTGCTCCTGCGTAGTCCGCTAGTCGCAGCACGCCCCTTTTCGTAGAGAACTGGGATGGCCCCAATGATGAAGCATGTCACCGTGGGGAAACCCCAGTGAGTGAGGGGACTCTAGAAATAAATTTTTCTTTCTTCTTATGGCAGATACTGGCAGAATTACGCAGTTACCATACACACAAACTAGGTCTCTGGACCCATTACTGTGGGTTCCTGACTTTTTGATATAGACTGGAGGCTGACCTAGTTTTGTTTACCCTCCTTCTCCCCCCTTTTTAGGTTTTGTCTAACCAATGCGTACGAAGTACGCATGCGCTAGGAAAAACCTAATGAGTATAGTATGGGGCTGGGAATCCGCCCCCGTCTTCCATTGGCTAGCTCCATAAATGGAGGCTAGCCATTGGAAGACGGCTCTGTCCGTCAATCCCGGACCAGATTCGGGGGCGTTCCCGAGAATTTTTGGCTTTTGGCTACGTCAGCCGAAAGCCTGTTCTCGGGAACGCCCCCGAATCTGTTCCGGCATTGACGGCACCCGGAAGAAGTCCAGGTGAGTGCTTGCTTTCATCCGCAGGCTGATCAGAGGCGGCCTCCTGGTATTCTGAGACTCCCTCCCGCAGAGGGAACCGATCCGCGCATTGCCGTCTAGCGAAGAGGCGAAGCCCCTGCCAGGTGGGTCGGGGCTGGGAACACGGCATAAGCAAGGGAGGTGCGCCCGCTCACAGCCCGCCCAATGATACGCTAGTGGAGCATCTCGAGACGCTGCCCGGGCTTCTGCAGAACTACGACCCAGGGCCCTCAATGTCCGGTAACTGTAAGGGGACGGGGTGGGCTAGAACCCACAGAACGGCCCCCCGGCAGGAGTCGGGTGAGGTCCCCAGCGCATACCGGAACAGGACCCCCGAGGATCAGCCTTTGCTAGGGCCCGGCAGTCCGCCTGTGTACGGGGGCGCCAAGGGAGAAGCTACCTGGCTCGGCCTGAGTTCGGCCTGCCGAGGAGAAGGAGGATGTAACCTTACGGCCAGGAGCTCCGTCCTTGGAGATCGGGAACCAGGTTCGCACCGGCTGCAGCTGGTGAGTCTGGGCTGGATCGCCTCCTGCATACCAAGGAGGAACGTATCCTCGAACCTCGCAGCGAAGCAGGTTCTGGGCAGGGGATAGGGCTTAGTAGAACGTAGGGGGAGTTCCGCCCGGGAGTGGCGCAGACAGCCCACGTTCCCCCACGGCCCCAAACTTACCCAGTGTATCGTCTACAACGAGAGGGGACCAGCTGCGGGGAAACATGCCCACGTGATGCACCGCCGGAGTGAAGGACGGCAGCCGAGAGCAGGGACGCGGATCAAGACCCCCCTGCCGTCTTCCCCACGCAACGAAGGAAGAGAAAGCGCAGGTTGTTACAAGACACCGGCTGTGGCAAGGTAAGGGAGCAAAGGAAGGAGCGTACGAGAGCTGCCAATAAGTAGTAGTTGTACCTATTTGGTTTCGGGGTGAAGGGAGCCTGCAGCGGCTGGCACACAGAGGTCAAAGTCACACGACCCTGAGGGCCTGTGTGAGAATAAAATTCGGGGACCAAAAAGTAAGGATATCACGGGCATAGTTCTCATAAAAGAATACGGCGAGACTGTTGCATGACGATGGTATACATGTGGGTTCCTGTAGTGTAGTGGCTAGCATGTTCGCCTCACACGAGAATGGCCCCCGGTTCGGAACCGGCCGGAAACATTTCACAGCCTAAGACCTTTATAGCCATGGGTTAAAATGCTGTCATGCACCGAGCGGTAGCTAGCATAATGGTACGTTACAGTAGTTTAAAATTATTATGCTGGGTCTTGTAGCTTAGTGGACTAATGTGTACTGTAGGAGGCCTGTGTGTGACTTCATAATCACAGGCTCAAATCCCGGCAGGTCTACTCAGCCTTTCATCCTTCTGTAGTCGATAAAATGAGTGCCATTGAGTTGGGTAACAAGGAACATCTTACGTTCAACGCCATGCTGCCCTAGGGCCAAGGTGCACTTTACAAATGCACATTAGGTTATGCCATGCAAAATTCCGGAAGCTATGCTATTAGGCCACGTCTCGTAAAGGCGAGCCATTTGTTGCCAGTGAACAACGTGTGCGACAAAAACTCACTCAGCTACGGGTTGCACCATGTATCGTTGGGCAACACTTGCTTAATCTTCCCGACGGCCCCCAGCGACTAGGGACCCTTATGGGTAAATTGCTGACGCTTTACAAACGTGGATTATTATTATTTGGTATGGGGTCGACTAGAAATTTCTAAAATGGTAAAGCTAAATTAGGGGCGTTACTGTCTAGTCCAGAGTTTAGCATTCCCTCGAGACTCACCCAGAGGAGGCCCCGAGCATTTATATATAGAACACGAGGACATTGCGAGTCACGAGAGCTGTCTCCGGTAAATCTTCGGCTGAGAAGGTTTGGGAGCCACAGACAGTGATAGCTACATCTTATTGTGGCAGCCGTATGACTATAGCACAGAAGTGGGGAAGTATTGATCCCCCCCTGCGATACATTTAATAAACAAACTAAAAAAAAACACTTGGGGCCCGCCAATAACCTATAACATGAACTCTTAGATGGCGGACGCTTTGGCTCCCAAAAGACAAAGCGTTTCTATACACAGCTTTTTTCCTCACGGTTCGTGACTATTGCTATATCCTACCACTGCGCGAGCACAGGCCCCCCCCTCCCCTGCTGTCCGGCAGTGAGTTGAAACCTGTTGCAACTGGTTCAGACACAGCGTAGGGTCTGCTCAAGTTAAAGCGGTATATTAGCTCAGTTGGTTAGAGCTCCGCGCTAATCATAATCACCGCGACAGGCACCCGAAAATAAAAACTATCCGAAGGTACTTGATAGACAAAGACGATACTCTCTGAGGAAACATGCTGACAAGTTTGCAAACTCAACTGACCGCTACCCGCGGCCCATCACTGAGCTGACCATGTGACACAACCTCAACTGTGACAAAGGGTCACACATCAATAAGGCATCCTACACAGCGACTTAAAAAATTCTAAATGAATATGGAGTAATGAGGCAACTGCCTCGGTATCCAAAAACTCACCACTGTCAGAAGGAATCTGACAGGAGAAGACAAGACACAGAGCTCCGCGCTAACAAGGCCAAGTGTCACGGTTCGATCCCCAGCAACATGTGACCCTGGGCAATAGCCGGCTCAATCTTACATCTGCAGTCATATTTGGCCGGGAGGTTTCCGTCCCTTCTTCGAAAACTTAATCGTAGGATGCCTAAAGGTAAAGTGACATTTTGACAGCACTCTGTGCAAAAAACTATCCCACACGAAGCAGCTGCTTCTTTCTGTACGACGGCTCCATTACAGTTCAATCTCCTCGTGTATCGGGATCACAAGGGAGGCCTACAAATATCGCGCAGGGCCCAGCTCATGCCAATCCGTACCAGTAGCAAAACATCGTATCCCGGCCTATTAGATCAGGGCTGAGTAACTCACTTTCCTCCGTTTGATCACCCAGAATGACTCAACACCAGTGGTATGTATAACTGCCTGTCACTGACGTTCTCATATACTGCCAAGGAAAAGGTCTCTCCTGTCGTCTTACGTCCAAAAAAAAAAAAAAAAAAAAAGTTGGGTGGAAGAACAAACATCCAGGAAGGTCTCCCGAGGATTCTGTGCGAGGTGGTAAATCAGTTTCCAGCCTGGGTATTCCTTTAACAAACTAGTGCATCATGAGAGTAGTTGTACCAGCACTTCGTTCGATGGGACCAGGCAGAGACACTCGGCTCATAACATAGACCGAGTTAGGCAGGGGAGGGGAACGATGATTGACGCTGCCCCCTACTGTATTTTAATTGCGCAATCCACGTATACCGTGAATAGTCATTAAGCCGCGACGTGCTTACTTACCCAGCCCAGTTAAAACGTTCCGCCTGTCTTTGAGAGAACGGGCCTTAAGCAATTAGTTTTTTTTAAATTTTTTTATTTTTTAACGAGACAGGAATGCCGACCGTGTCTGAAAAGGTTGAGCAAGTGCAGCGACCGCCCTCATCAGTGCCTCTGTTGCCTGCTTGTGACCCTGTTTTTGTGCATCTGTTGCCTGCTTGTGACCCTGTTTTCGTGCCTCTGTTGCCTGCTTGTGACCCTGTTTTCGTGCCTCTGTTGCCTGCTTGTGACTCTGTTGCCTGCTTGTGACCCTGTTTTCGTGCCTCTGTTGCCTGCTTGTGACCCTGTTTCCGTGCCTCTGTTGCCTGCTTGTGACCCTGTTTTTGTGCCTCTGTTGCCTGCTTGTGGCCCTGTTTACGTGCCTCTGTTGCCTGCTTGTGACCCTGTTTTCGTGCCTCTGTTGCCTGCTTGTGACCCTGTTTTCGTGCCTCTGTTGCCTGCTTGTGACTCTGTTGCCTGCTTGTGACCCTGTTTTCGTGCCTCTGTTGCCTGCTTGTGACCCTGTTTTCGTGCCTCTGTTGCCTGCTTGTGACCCTGTTTTTGTGCCTCTGTTGCCTGCTTGTGGCCCTGTTTACGTGCCTCTGTTGCCTGCTTGTGACCATGTTTTCGTTCCTCTGTTGCCTGCTTCAATCAATCAATCAATCAGTGACACTTATAGAGCGCGCTACATACCCGTAGGGTCTCAAGGCGCTGGGGGGGCGGGGGGGGGGGGGAGGGGGAGCCGCTACTGCTCGAACAGCCAGGTCTTCAGCTTCTTCCTGAAGGAGAGGTGGTCTTGGGTCAGGCGCAGGTCGGGAGGGAGGGAGTTCCAGGTCTTGGCGGCCAGGTAGGAGAAGGACCTTCCTCCTGTAGTCGCTCTTCGGATGCGGGGGACGGCGGCGAGGGCGTGGTTGGCTGATCGGAGGTGGCGTTTGGGAGCGTAGAAGTTGACTCGGCTGTTGAGGTAGCTCGGGCCTTGGTCGTGTAGGGATTTGTGTGCGTGGGTGAGGAGGCGGAAGGTGATTCTTTTGTTGACGGGGAGCCAGTGAAGGTCTCTCAGATGTCCGGAGATGTGGCTGGTTCGTGGGATGTCGAGGATGAGTCTGGCTGAGGCGTTCTGGATCCGCTGGAGTCTCTTCTGGAGCTTGGCGGTGGTACCGGCGTAGAGGGCGTTGCCGTAGTCCAGTCGGCTGGTGACGAGGGCCTGGGTGACGGTCTTCCTGGTCTCGGTGGGGATCCACCAGAAGATCTTCCGTAGCATGCGTAGGATGTTGAAGCATGCCGAGGAGACGTTGTTGACTTGCCTGGTCATGGAGAGGGAGGAGTCCAGGATGAAGCCCAGGTTGCGTGCATGGTCTGTCGGTTTGGGTGCGGTGCCCAGGGCGGGAGGCCACCAGGAGTCGTCCCAGGCGGAGGGAGAGGAGCCCAGGATGAGGACCTCCGTCTTGTCCGAGTTCAGTTTCAGGCGGCTGGTCGTCATCCACTCGGCTACCTCTTTCATCCCTTCGTGCAGGTTGGCTCTGGCGGCGGCGGGGTCGTTGGTCAGGGAGAGGATCAGCTGGGTGTCGTCGGCGTAGGAGATTATGCTGAGGTTGTGTTTGCGTACGATGGCCGCGAGGGGGCTCATGTAGACGTTGAAGAGGGTGGGGCTCAGAGATGATCCTTGAGGGACGCCGCAGATGACTTCGGTGGCCTCTGACTTGTACGGTGGTAGGCGGACTCTCTGTGTTCTCCCGTCGAGGAAGGAGATGATCCATTCCAGCGCCTTGTCCTGGATTCCGACGTTGCTGAGGCGCCGTACTAGGGTGCAGTGGCAGACCGTGTCGAATGCCGCGGAGAGGTCTAGGAGGATGAGGGCCGCTGTTTCTCCGTTGTCCATCAGGGCTCGGATGTCATCGGTGGCGGCGATGAGGGCGGTCTCGGTGCTGTGGTTGGCTCGGAAGCCGGACTGTGAGGGGTCGAGGGATCCGTTCGTCTCGAGGAAAGCGGCCATCTGCTTGTTGACGGTCTTCTCGATGACTTTGGCTGGAAACGGGAGGAGCGAGATGGGGCGGTAATTCTTGAGGTCGGTGGGGTCCGCTGTTGGTTTCTTGAGTAGAGCGCTGAGTTCGGCGTGTTTCCAGCTCTCGGGGAAGATGGTGGTGTCGAAGGATGTGTTGATAATGTCTCGCAGGTGGGGTGCGATGACAGCGTCGGCCTTGTTGAAGACGTGGTGAGGGCAGGGGTCGGTCGGTGATCCGGAGTGGATGGAGTGACTCTGTTGCCTGCTTGTGACCCTGTTTTCGTTCCTCTGTTGCCTGCTTGTGACTCTGTTGCCTGCTTGTGACCCTGTTTTCGTGCCTCTGTTGCCTGCTTGTGACTGTTACCTGCTTGTGACCCTGTTTTCGTGCCTCTGTTGCCTGCTTGTGACCCTGTTTTCGTGCCTCTGTTGCCTACTTGTGACTCTGTTGCCTGCTTGTGACTCTGTTGCCTGCTTGTGACCATGTTTTCGTGCTTCTGTTGCCTGCTTGTGACCCTGTTTTCGTGCCTCTGTTGCCTGCTTGTGACTCTGTTGCCTGCTTGTGACCCTGTCTCTGTTGCCTGCTTGTGACCCTGTCTCTGTTGCCTGCTTGTGACCCTGTTTTCGTGCCTCTGTTGCCTGCTTGTTGTGTATTTCTTACCTCTGTCTGCCTGGTGTTTTGTGCCGTTCTACCCTCTGTTACAATCACCCCCTCCCCTCGTTTTTGAGTCCTTCTGCCCTGTCTGCCTCATGATTTGTGCCATTCTGCCCTCCGTTACAATCACCCCCCCCCTCGTTTTTGTGTCCTTCTTCCCTCTGTCTGCCTGTTTTTTTGTGCCAATCTGCCCTCAGTTATAATTGTTTCCCCTCGTTTTTGTGTCCTTCTGCCCTCTGTCTGCCTGGTGTTTTGTGCCGTTCCTCCACCTGAACTGAGCCCTTTAAAATAAGGCCATGCTCCAAAAAGTACCGCTGCCCCCTGCCCTGAACAATAAAAAACTGCCCCCTACCTCCGTGAAGTACTCTGACTCTGCTCCCTACCCTCCCTTGGCGCCTAAAACTGTCCCCTGCCATGCACCCTACAAAGCCTCGACTTAGTAAACTGTCCCTTCTCTGTGTGCTTCGAGGCCGTAAAATGTAAGCCTAGGCACAAATGGATGGTTGGATTTGTGGGGTAAAGTTTTATTTAATGTGATTTTATGTAGCGCGAACCTTACCCGAAGGTGTCAGAGCGGTGTACATAAGAACCAGTTGCCAAACCTTAGGACTTTGATTTACATGCGTTAAGTAAAAGATACAAACAGGAAAACAATTGAAATGTACTAGATGTAGTCACACAAAGAAGAGACTTTATTCTCGTTATATTTCTATATACATATGGAAGGGATATGAATAGATGTACTGCAAGAGTCACATAGGAATGTTAGAGTAGAAAGGTCTACTGCATATACTAGTGAATACAGTCATCTCTATATACAGAAAAAATGAGTTATATTCAGAGGGGTCGGAGTGGGACTTAGTGCGTGGATGGATGCATGATGGATGGATGTATGCATGATGTATGGGTGGATGCATGGATGGGTTGTTGGTTGGATGGGTTGGTGGATTGCATAAATTGTTGAGGGATTGGCTGTATATATGCATCTATCCATCCACCCATCGATGCATCTATCCATACACCCATCCATACACCCATCCATGCATGCACCCATGCATGCATCCACCAACTCATCCATGCAAGCATTACAACAAGAGCCCGCAGCTCTCCTTCATCTCTCCTCGCCCCCCTTCCCTGAGCCCGCAGCTCTCCTTCGTCTCTCCTCGCCCCCCTTCCCTGTGCCCTGCCCTGCTATTGTAAATGACAATGCCATTTATTTATGTTAAAAAAAACATAAATAAAAAAAAAATTTCAAGAGCAATGCCAACAGCTCTAACTTTAACAAAGGCAAAACCATTGCATTGTAAATGCTTGTTCTTTTTACACTCCTTCCCATACCAGATTCTGACATCCCAGACATTCCACATGACTGCCTCTTTTGAATAGAAGAACAGACTAAGGGACGAGTAGACTTAAAAGACACCACTCTCACAGAACAGGATGGGCAATTGTGGGTGGATGGGTCTTGTATTAAACTATAAAATGGTACCACATCTGCTGCCTATGCCATCACCACTACCAACACCATTGTTGAGACTGCACGCATACCTCAAAAATCGGCCCAGGCCGCAGAACTCACCCGCGCTTGTATCCTTAGCCAGGATCTCGCTGTCACCATCTATACCGACAGCCAGTACGCCTTTGGAATAGCACACAGTTTTGGTATCCTTTGGAAGGAGAGAGGGTTCTTAACGTCACATGGTACGCCCATTCAGGATGGTGAATTAGTCGCTGCATTGCTCCAAGCCTTGACACTACCCAGAACATTAGCAATTGTTAAATGCAACGCACACAGAAAGGTCACAGACGAAATAGGATTAGGAAATGCTTTTGCTGATGAGACAGCCCCGGCTACTGCACTTGAAAGAATACATACCCCTATGTACATATTAAAATCCCAAGCAGAGAAATGGCATGATGTTAGACCACAGATCCGGGACATCCAGTCTACTGCCACCCCTGAAGAACTTCAAAATTGGGAGAAGGAGGGCATGCTTGATGAAGACAATTGTTGGCGATCCAAAGATGCAAAACTTTGGAAATTACCAAGTTCTTATCTCCTCCCATTGTTGAACATGACTCATTTGCCAGCACACACTAATGCTGCCACCATGATCAAAATATTACAGGAAGTGTGGGATAACAACCAACTCCGGTCTACTGCCTCCAGGCTGGTCCAACAGTGTTTGGTTTGTCTCCACTACAATGTAGGTAAAGGGACTCTGGTACCAGGAGCAGGATATGCCATCCATACATCACCTTTCGAAGTCCTGTAGATGGATTATATCCCAATGAAACGATACAACAACCTTAAATATGTTTTGGTGGTTTGCGCATTCAGCAAATGGGTGGAGGCTTACCCGGTCAGAGACAACACTGCCCTTACCACTGCCAAGATATTGCTGAAGGAATTCTTTCTCTGCTACGGCCTTTGCTGGGTCCTATGGAATGATAGTGGGAGTCACTTCATTGGAGAAATAGTCAAGCATATACTTTCAGGATTAGGGGTTCAACAAAAATGTCATGCCGTCTTCCACCCCTAATCAGCAGGCCTAGTTGAAAGATACAATGCCACGATCAAATCCAAACTGACCAAAATATTAGAAACTACAGGGCTAAAATGGCCAGATGCGCTACCACTGGCCCTTCTATCAATAAGATCTGTCCCGCATTCCCGCACCTCATTGACTCCATATGAGGTGGTCTTTGGATGCCCAATGAACATCTGGGGCACAGCCCCCGCTACCACTATATCCGATTCCCCTTGTGAATTATTAAGTGATTATTTGTCCGTACTTACACAAACTTTGTCTTCCATTCATCAGCAGGTCTAGGAAGCATTGCCTGATCGATCCACCGGGTCGGGACACGCCATCCTACCCGGGACTACGTGCTGGTAAAGAACTTTGCCCGCAAAAAGACGCTGGAACCCCGGTGCAAAGGACCCCTGCTAGTCCTGATGACCACCAGAACGGCCCTGCAAGTGGAAGGCAAGAAATCCTGGATCCATGCCGTACATTGCCGGAGGGTCCCCAGCATCACTCAAACCGATCCCACCTTGTCCACCTACAAGGAAGTTTTAACGTACGACCCCCCTGTGTGTGGTTTCCCAGAACCAGAACTGGAATTGTTCAAAGATAACACCATGCCAACTAAAGAAAGATACAATCTCGGCCCACGCACGGCCTCTGGGGCTCCAGGGGAGGTGAGCCAAAATTTGCAGGGCTATAGTATTATCTGGAAGGGTGGATTGGTACTCCAGGGTAGCGGGGTACTGAGAAGCCTAGCCAGGAGAAGCAACCACCAGCTACCGGCGACGCGTAGGGCTAACCTTTTCTCTCCAACAGCTGTAGAGCCCAAAAGAAGACTGATTATGACCGACAATGAAATAATGAAACTTTCCAAAAGGAAGATAGCACTAAGTAACAAACTGCATAATAACAGGTCAATAGCTTTGACGACAGTTCTCCTCCTCACTATTATCTTTGCCATCCTCTTCTGGATCATAGAGGAAGGGGCACCAGCCAAGGATACCATATTGCCCACTGATGCCACACCTCCGGAACACTCCCATGTCTCCTTGTCCCCTTATCTCAAAAATAGGCGACAAGAGTTTTGGAACAACACCTTCATCTAAATGTTGAATCAACATAATAAGGTATTGAATAAAATAAACTGTTGGGTCTGTGGTCTCCTGCCTCACTTCACGGAGAATAACATACCCTTACTACCTTACTCTTACTGTATACATGCCTCTTGTGCTGCCTGGATGTCGCTCATTATGGGCGCCCATCGGTCCAGCGGCCTTGCCGGCATCACTATCCAACAATTGCAAGATGAGTTCTGGGAGGACAAAACGGGCAATGCTGTTTGCCCAAAGAACAGTTCTACAAGCATGTCTAAGGATGAGAAAGAGGAAATGCTGGCATTTGACTCTACCAGTAGAATACGCTTCTCCAGCTTCAAAACGAGGACACCCGCCAAGCTGACCCCACCCCTAGCTGTTGTTCGCATTTCTGGACTAATGTGTATCAGAGGCTTAGGTATTGAGTACGTTGGAGACAGCTCTTGTGCCATGACAATAACTCTGAATACAACATCTCCACCGCCCCTTGTTGCCTCCCCAAACACCTACTTTGTTTGTGGAACAAAGGCATACACTTGGCTTCACGAGAACTGGGGAGGCACATGTTACATAGCTTTCCTCCTTCCCCCTGTCTACATTGCTTCTCCTCTTCATCATCGCGCCTGCCGCAGCAACGATGGGGCGGAACAAACAGACACAACTTCTCAACAATTCCTGGATGCCATGAAGGGCATCCTTCCCTTCTGGGGACCAATGGCAAACAGCGGAGCCATTCGCCGCCTCACCAGGGTCATGGAAACCACTGTCAACATCACAGCTGGTATTCTGGCCAACAATACCGTGGAGCTCCAAGTGGTACACCTCGGCACTCTTCAAAGTCGCATGGTCCTTGATGTCATCCTAGCTGACAGCGGAGGAGCATGTCGCATCATTGGCACCAGCTGTTGCGTGTATGTTCCGGATCATTCATCATCTGTCTATGAGGTTATTACCCCACTCCATCGAATAGCCTTCGACCTCTATCAAGATACAGGCTCATGGTCCCTTGGTTCTTGGGTATGGCAACTCCTACTGACATGGAGATGGAAGGTCCTAATGATTATCCTAATACCTCTTGCATTGATCTTGTTTTGCTGTCTTTGCCTTCAATGTGGCCCCCCACTCTGAGGCCTATGTGCAAATGCTATCAAACCAGTTCACATAAATACACGTGTCAAGAACGACAAAATAATGACTGAACGTGAGACACAGCTATTGATGAACATTGTAATTGACTAAAAATGGTTTCGCCAAAGGCAAAAGGAGGGACTGTGGAAAAGTAGGTCTGTTATCTTGCCATTCACTTCACCATTTTGTGCTATACCCTTCATGACTGACCTTCTCTCTCTGTATCACAACACTACGGAGCTCCTCTTTTGACCTGCCACGTTCCTGCAGGGACACTCACACCCTGTTCGTGCTTTGGCGTGCTGCAAACTGACCAGCCTATGCTCAACCAGTCGGACAGGGAGTTTCTCAGATGTTTATCGTCTTCACCCTGCACAGTACGCCCTGCAGGCGTCCATCAACAGGCCTATCCCTGCTTGCTGTGTAATCATACCTCTCGCCTGTGCCCTGCAGGGGTCCAAACAACTAACATTTGTGGACTTATTTGTATAAACATGCTTTTCTCCTACACCCTGCAGGGACCTCACCGCTACCACCTGTGCTTATCAGATTGACCTCTGTGTACTATGTAATTATAATGTTTTGCCCATGTCCTGCAAAAACCCCCAAAGGCTACACACCTTCTGATCCACCAGATTAACCATTGTTTACGAATGTATTAAAGTATTATTGGTACAACTCCCTTACATGCCTAGGGCAAGATAGAGGGTATATAAGATGTAAAGTAAGAACATTCTGCAGACTGCCTCCTCAGACAGCTATGGGTGTCTGTTGCTGATGCTCACTCCATCTCATGAGATTGTAATAAATATCCTTTCTCTCCATGCTCCAGAGTTGGTCTCAGTTTGTATTCCGGACCCGTGGACTATAGGGTGATCGCTGCACCTTTTGGGTGGTCCTCCAAAAGACCAAAATCCACACGTGGAAGGAGACTCTTTTGTTGAGGTATTTGGGTTCGGTGTTGTGGAGGGATTTGTAGGCATGGGCGAGTTGCTTGAAGGTTACTCTCTTTTCAACGGAGAGCAAGTGGAGGTCTTGCAGGTGATGGGTGATGTGCTCGTGTCGTGGGATGCCGAGGACGAGTCTGTCTGCGGTGTTCTGGATGGTCTGGAGTTTGTGTAGCAGTGATTTGTTTAGTCCAGCGTAGAGGGCGTTTCTGTAGTCCAGCCTGCTTGTTATGCATGCTGGGTAATGGTCTTTCTGGCTTCGGGGCGATCTACTTGCTGAGGATGCAGAGGGTATTGAAGCAGGTGGAGGCGACTTCCTTGATCTGGCAGGTTATGGTGACGGAGGAGTCGAGTATGATGCCGAGGTTTCAGGTATTGTTCCAAGCTGAGTGGGTGGATCCAAGGATAAGGATTTCTGTCTTCTCCGAGTTGAGCTTCAGATAGCTGTTGCTCATCCAACCTGCGATGTCTTTCATTCCTTCCTGGAGGCTGAGTCTGGTGGTTTTGGGGTCCTTCGTGAGGGAGAGGATGAGCTGGGTCTCGTCGGCATAGGTTTCTATGCTGAGGCCATGCTGTCTGACGATGGTGGCGATGGGGGCTATGTAGATGTTGAAGAGCGTGGGACTGAGCGATGATCCTAGGGGTACTCCGCAGTTGATCTCTGTGGGTTCGGAGAGGAAAGGCGGGAGTCTTATCCTTTGGGTTCTGCCAGCGAGGAAGGAGTGGAGCCAGTCTAGGGCAATTCCCTGTATGCCGGCATTGTGGAGTCTGGTTGTGAGAGTGCAGTGGGAGACGGTGTCGAAGGATGAGGAGAGGTCTAGCAGGATGAGGTCCGTGATGTGGCCTTGGTCGAGGAGCATGCGCATGTTGTCTGTGGCAGCGAGGAGGGCGGTCTTGGTGCTGTGGTTACTGCGGAATCCAGATTGGGAAGAGTTGTGGATGGCGTTCTCTTCAATGAAGTTAGTCAGCTGGGCATTGACGATCTTCTCTGTGACTTTGGCTGCGAAGGGAAGGAGAGAGATGGGTCGGTAGTTTTTCAGATCCGTCGGCTGCACAGGGTTTCTTGAGGAGGGGCTTGACTTCTGCACATTTCTAGTCGTCGGGGAAAGTGCCGGATTCGAAGGTGGGGTTTTTGGTGTGTCGTAGCTCGGGCACTATGGCAGGGGCGGCTCTGTGGAAGATGTGCAGCAGGCAGGGGTGCGTGGGGGCTCCTGAGTGAGTGCTCTTCATGGTCATGGTGGTATCTTCGGTGGTGACCGGGATGGTGATGGTGGGCTGGCTGTCGTCGCAGGAGGGAAGGGTGGTTTCTGGAGTCTGTTCACTGAAGTTGTCGTAGAGGGCCTTGATTTTCAGGTGGAAGTGGGAGCCAAGCTTGTTGCAGAGGTCCTGGGAGGGTGTGATGTCTGTGGCTTCGCTGGTGGGTTTGCTGAATTGCTGGATGATGCTGAAGAGTTCTTTTGAGTTGCTGGAGTTGGTGAGGATTTTGTTCTGGATTAAAGTCCTCTTGGCGGATCTTATAAGTTGGAGGTATTCTGTCATCGCGTTATTGTAGGTGGTCTGGTCTTCAGTGGGTTTGCTGTTTCTCCATCGTTTTTGGAGATGTCTGCAGAAGCATCTGGCTTCTTGGAGGTCGATGGTGAACCAGGTGGCCTTTAAGGGGGGTTGTTTTGTAGTTCGAGGGTCTGAGGGTCGGTGGTTCCGAACCCGTTCAATAAAGGTCGTCGGAAATAGATGATTTTGGTGTCAGCAGACTGCAAATCACGAGTGCGGTGTGTACAAGTGTTTTTGCATGAATCGATCAATGAGAACACTACGTATTCAGGGATTTCGTTTGAACCCTCGGGTTCCATTTTGTGGACGGCAGCCATTTTGTGTGGTTGCCCTCACATAGACCGATGACTGCGGCTGAACGAGTCCTTGGGACACGTACACCTTAGCTGACTTCTGAATGACCTGGCCGAACTGACTCCCTTGCCCGAGTCTGACCTCGCTGAGTCAGTTCCTTGTTAAGCAGCTGGTCAGATAAAGATCAAAGAGCAGGACATGCCAAATTTACAGTACACTGCACCCACCTTTCTATCTTGCTTCCAATCTGTTTCTGCTCCTTCCTTTACGACATAATCACTGATTTGGGTTAAGGTTTTATGATGGGTTTGTCCGGCCTGATCGAACAGGAAAGTTGGAATTTGCTTGGTCATTTCTGGTAGGCTGGACAACAGAAAATGGGATTGTCGTCATGCGCTACTTTTGAAATGTCACATTGCGATTGGTTAGTTTGTGTGTAACCGATGCTACTTTGGAATGTGATTTTTGGCATAAAAGACCATGCTCCGCTCATTGAAATTGTGCAGTCTCTAGCGAACCACCCGTGTTGTGCTTCGTAGATCTCTGTTCCTGGTTGCAGCCAATAAACTTTGGTCTTTGACGTCATCAAGAAGTGTTCCGTGTCTCTGTTTGCCGAGGCAGGGGAATCCGAAGACATCGGGTGTTTTCCCTGGCGCCGCTGGGTTCTAAAACCCGGTTCTTCAGTTTGTCAGGGGTGCGAGCTTGTCTGCGCAGTTGGTGATCCAGCGGTGTAGTTCCTTGGCTGCAGAGTTTTCGTTGGTCAAGTCAGGGGGGGACGTGGATGAGAGTGGAGTTGAGGTGCTCCCCTGTGACCTCGCTCCAGTTCCTTTGCGGTGGGCGTGGAGTGGGTTTGTGAACAGTGGCAGCATTGAAAGAGAAGTGTACGCAGTGGTGGTCCAACCAGAGGGGCTGCGTTCTGTGGCTGAAAAGGATGTTGTTCCCTCCTGCGAAGATGGGGTCGAGGGTGTGTCCTGCCTTGTGGGTAAGGGTGGTGACGAGCTGTTTCAGTCCGAAGTTGGCAAGGTTGTCCAGGGTGGCGGTGGAGTTGGGGTCGTTGAGGTTGTCGAGGTGGAAGTTCAGGTCTCTAATGAGTATGTAGTCCATGGAGGCGATGCCGTAGGGTACGATGAGGTCAGCGATGGTAGTGGTGAACGAAGCGTGAGGCCGGGGGGGCTGCAGGCGAGGGTGCCGTGAAGCATTGTTCTAGGGCTGGTCTGGATCTTGAAGTGAAGGTGTTCGGTGGTGGAGGGGGAGTGGCTCGTGCTGGCGGTGGAGAGTTGGAGGGAGCTCTTGTGTGCAATGGCAAGTCCCCCTCCTGGGCGGTCCTTCCTCTGGATCTTGTTTCCGTCAGGGCGGAGGAGACATTGGTCCAGGTTTCTGTGAAGAAGGTGACGTCCGGCGTCAGGGCACCAAGGCTGTCTCAGATCTCTATGGCATGTCTTTGCAGTGAACGCAGGTTGAGGAGGATACACTTCAGGACTTCGCTGGTGCTGGCGTCCGGCGTGGGTGCGGCGGTCGTGGGGGTGCAGAGGATGATGAAGGGTTGTCAGCAGTGTTGGCAGTGTTCGGTGTAGACAGCTGGCAGTTGTTGTTCCTTCTGAGGTTGAGTGCATGGAGTGCAGTGAGTCGTACATACAGACATACAGTGTAAGCAGAAATAACAACCTGAAGAGAAAACTAACATGGTAGTCAGGAAAAGAAAAGTGACCTCTAAATTGGTGCTGAACAGCTGCTGAAGCTTGTCCAGGCAAGATCAGATGTATTTAGTGCATACAAATGTATATATATATATATATATATATATATATATATATATATATATATATATTAAGTTCCACAAGTTGCCTTTCTTTGGAAAGCACTCACAGCAAGAGTTTTCAAAGCGCAGGGACACCTTTAAATGAAAGACAAATCCAATCTTATCGCATGCCTCGCCTGAAGCGTTTCAGAGATAGACTCTTTCCTCAGAGGCCACATGCTCTGCAGTGATTGTTTCAAAACTTCACCAACTGATTATCCCCTCTTTAAGTATCACGCCCATCCAGGCATTTGAAATGTTGCATCACGGGAGTTGGAGTGCAAATTAAACCCATGTGGGTGAGAAACAAAGGACACTTTAAATATAAGCAGCATACCTTCTTTATTCAGTGAAATGTTCAGTCATTAAAAGTGCCCCCATAAGTAAAGCACATCTTGCTGTTCCAATGTAGCACAAAATCGTCTCGTGCCACTGGACTTGCCATGAATCCTGCAAAGGTGCAATCCCCAACCTGGCTGGGCCGTACACATTAAGTTCCACAAGTTGCCTTTCTTTGGAAAGCACTCACAGCAAGAGTTTTCAAAGCGCAGGGACACCTTTAAATGAAAGACAAATCCAGAGATAGACTCTTTTCCTCAGAGGCCGCATGCTCTGCAGTGATTGTTTCAAAACTTCACCAACTGATTATCCCCTCATATATATGTCACCAACAGATTTATCATAGTGTTGCGTTGCGCTTGCGTCATGCGAGGTAACGCAAGGGCATTACAACACTAAAGTCAGGTTTTCCAAGCAATGCAAGGCAACCTTGCGTGGCCCTGCGGGGCTTGGTTTATCTAGAGTAATGCAAGGAAGAGCAAGTCGATGTCTTGAGTTACTCTGCACCAGGGGGGTGCTTCATGGGTGGAGCATGGGTGTTCCCACGGATCCACCCATGGATTCTGGTGCATCCCCAGATTTACCAAGAGTGGTAGACCTGAAAGAAAGTGTCAAAATGCTACACCTTCCCTGGGAAGTGTAACAAGGAGAAATATGTTTATTTCTCCATGTTATTTCCTCTTTCTACATGTGCTGCATTCTGACGCACACATAGAAAGAGGAAAGAGCCTCAGGGGATTGTTTTTGTGCAGGAAGGCGTCCCTTGTGCCATAGAGCAAGGGTGGCTAGATTGGCGCTAGGCAGCAGATTGTGCGCCAGTGCAAGGCGAGGATAAGAATGTGGCGTATAATGTCAAATACGGCTCATTCCTGCCCTCTCCCTTTCACACATGCAGCCCAGCAAGGTGTCTTGCTGCGTTGTGTGAAGGTTCGATGAATCTGACCCTGTGTTTTTTGTTCATCTATTTGCCCTAAAAACATGACGCTGCTAGGAAAATGCACCCCCCCTTCATCTCATCAGGCAACTCACCAGACACTGTCTTCCGACCCCTTTGGGGTGAAAGGTTAAGTGGACAGACTGCCACATTGAGAACATTCTGAAGCAGAACAGCTAAAATGTTGTTCAAACAGATGGGAGAGACAAAAATAAAAAAAATACGTTGTGAAATGCAGTGCGTGCAAATTCCATAAATCCAACCAAGTGGTTGTACCTAAGGAAAGGAAAGGAAAAGAGGCAGCGTGCATGCTTTTGCATTAGTGCCTTCCTTGAAAGGCTGATTAATGATCCCCGGGGTTGCAGGTTGAATAAGCACGGCTTCCAATTAGCAGGCCGCACAAAGCCCCTGTAAACATGGCAAGGAATGTCATCTCTCTGTCTGGGGTGCCCCTTTAAGTGGCGTCCTCCACGCAGACAGCTTCCACAGAGGATGGTGAAGGGGAGCCCGAGAGCGCGCAGATTCACTTTCTTCGCGGGAAAAAAATTGCAGAATTGTGTTCCACGTTTCTGGGGAATGGGATCCCGGGAGATTTGAAAAAATATGGGTTACAAAAGCTTTAGGCAAGCTTGTGACAGACTGCCGCCGTGCTCTATATTTCTTTGGCAATGAGGGCAAGCAGCCTGATTTTTATCCGTTTTGTGACCAACTGATGTTTTTAAACTGGCGTGCAATACACATTAGTGCTAGTAAATATTTCATTTTTCTAGCACTTTTATCCAAATCGCTGCATAATTGCTAAATAACGGTACAAAATCACACAGCACAGATAAATAAACAGGTGTATAATTCAAAATGCATGAAAACACCGAGTGAATGAACAATGTTTCAGTCACTCCATAATCATAGGAAGCAGAGATGCACACTGATTAGGTAAGAGAGGAAGATTCCAGAACCTCACTGCCCACTTGGTACCTCTTACATCTTACCTGGGGATGCATTTATTTATTTATGCGTTTTATATAATGTTGGCATTACCCAACGATGTCTGCGCGCTTTACAATAGCGCGGAGCACATTACATGAGAAATTCAGAGTAGCAGGGTAGTAAGTGAGAATATATATATACTACGGTTACTCATGGTGAGAGTTACGTACTTATAAATTACATATACGTTACAGATTATATAGTTAGAAAAGTTAGAACAATTAAGGTTACACAAATACACATTGCATGTTTACAGACAGTGCCTGTGCTCTCAGAGCCGGTCCCTCCCCTAAAAGGCCTAATTTTGGCAGTTGTTTTGGATGTAAACAGGGGCGGCCTTAGGCATGTGCACGCTGTGCACCTGCACAGGGCCACCAAACCCCAGGGGCCACCACGCCAATATATATCCTTAATATAATAATCCTCTGAGGATGGACACATATTTGCGTGGCGGCCCCTGGCAGGGATTTGGCGGCCTACGGCTCTGTTCCACTTTCAAACACCCTGAACCCCCATCTTTACTGGCCTCCCTTTCCGCCCCGCCCGGACCCCCTCTTCCAAGGCCCCCTACCTACACTCCCTGCCCAGGGCTGCCATGAGACTAGAGCCGCTCCTGATGTAAACTTGTCATTGGTATCGCAGGTGACCAATTTGCTAAATAGGCACAAATGTGGCGGGTCTGTCACCTGCGCTCCAGCTCTTGTCAGATTATGGGACTGTTTCGGGGGTCCACACTAAGCAGTCTAAAACCTGTGTCTTCCCAGTGGTTACTGATGGCAGAGAGAAGTCCTCGAGGAATTTTGAGTTTCAGTGGACCCCTCGCATGTTTGAATATCTCGGAGTAAAAATCTCCCATGATGCTTCAGACTACCAAAATGGCGACCTAGGGGTTACATTGAGAACGCTAAGAAGCAATGTTTCTTTTTGGCAATCTTTACAGCTACCGACCATGGCCAGACTATCCCTTGCTAATATGATTATGCTACACAGACTGGCAGGGGTGTAACGTTGAAGGCTGGGGAGTGTTTGGGGTGTGACACCCCACAATTAAATGCATTCTTGGTGGCTTGATAACCGGGCCTGGCCGCCCTGAGTTGGGCCTGCTATGTCTGTGACCACTTGTGTGATTCTAGGCAAACCTTTGATGTCACAGAACCTCCTTTTTCTTTATTATCACATATGAGAGCACTTTTAAAAACCTGAGTTCAGGATGTGCACTGTAAAAGCACCTATGTTTGATTTGATAGACTGTAATGTTGCTCCATATATAATAGGGATCTAGGCCACGTTTAGAGTTTACATGACTACTGACTTAACTCTTAGTTCACTAATGGCATGGGCGAGCCATTAATGTTTCTTAGTTCATATTTAAAAACTATCATTTTTAATAAATGCAGCGATATGACCCTTGTGCCATGCTGCAAGGGCCCTGCATTACAGGCAGGATTGTTTTTGTGCAGGAAGGAATGCCAGATTTACAGATTTTTAAAATCCGGGTTTTTTGTCAAAATGTATGGATGGATGCACAGGAATGCCCAGGAATGCCTTCCACAAGGAATTGTAACTAAATGCAGCATAAGTCGCTGTACTGCATTACATTTAATTAGAAAGCCATGCAAGGGCATGCAAATCGGCCCTTACATGGCTTTGTAAATCCAAGTTAAGGCCTTGGGTTTCCTTGCGATGACTTGCTCTATTAATTTGCTGGCGACATCATCTCTATTTGCAACTTGGGCTTAGTACATGGGGCCATCAGTCACTTAATAACATGATTCCTAAAAGGTGGGGACCGTAAACATGGAGCCTTGCCTACATGCACCAATTTGACAACTCTACCATCAAGTGATAAAGATAAAGGGCAGTCCTGATGGCCCTTCTTGGATTGACTAAAAAGACTGTGAACCCCAAATCTATTGGGCCTGTCACTAAGTAGTTTGAACAAATTAATTGTTGTACAAGAGAGAAAATATATTCTTCTCTGTACACCAGAGAGAGAACAGAACAACACAACTGCTTATTTTAAGAGAACAAATGGCCTTTATAGTCTCTTTTTGAATAGCAAATGTGTAATACATATAATTACCAATGACATGTCAATCAACAGCTGCTCTAAAAGGGTGCAAAGAAAAGTGCTCATGTGCAGAGTGAATGGGAGAAAGAAAATGTTAGAGAAAAATATATGGATACAGCAATGTTATCATTGTTTCACATGGACACTGGCTGACTGCAATTTAATTATCTTCATCAGACAAATGTATCCCCCTCACGGATTAGCGGGATATTCACATATGATCCTAAGACTTGCCCTCACTGTATTCCAACATCAGCAGACTTTTCCACATAGTCTGTCGCTGGCCTCAAATGGGAATCTTCTGGGAGCAGCTCACACAACACCTGGGGGAGATGTTGAACAAGGAATTTCCAAGTTAACCAAAGGCTTACCTCCTGGGGCTGTTTCCAAGGACCAAACCTAAAAAGGTGGGTAATGCATATCTTGACTTTGTCCTAGCAGTGGCTAAACATCTAATTGCCATGACCTGGAAGTCGAAAGGGGGCCGGCCTATGTTAAATGGAGACATAACGTAGAACACTGGGCAAGGCCTTAAGAAGGGAACAGGCAAATTGTCTGCATAAACACAAAAATCAGGTTTATAGAGGGTGCTAATCCGTCTTTGATGGACTATGATGGATCTGGTAACATAACTTGGACCTTGATCATACACTGCATACCCTATGGCAGTCTTTTCACAAACCAAGATGTTGTGCCCCCCTGAGTGCATCCCCATGGCGGGGGGCAGTAGGGCCCCCATTGTTCCTGCACCGCCTGCCTTCCTATGGCGGGGCTCCCGCCATGAAGTGGCTGGCGGTGCAGGAACTCGTAATATGCCAGTCCCGCTGAGCATGTAACATTGTGGCATATCTCCGCCACCGACAGGTTCCCTGTTGCAGCCGTTGGTCCTCCGCCACAACGACTTTTAATGCCGTAATGCGGTGGACAGACCACCGCCAGCGAGTGCGGTGGTCGTAAACCGCCGCACTGGAACTCAGGTTGTAAATGCAGCATGATGGTCAAGCTTGAAAGAGTGCAGAGTGATGAGGCCTATCTCAGCTCTTGTCTGAGGCGCGCTGCCAACATCTCACTACACCATTGTCAACCAACTGACTTCCTAACAAACTTCAAATTTAAAACCTTTGGCCAATTTCATACAGTCCTAATCATTTAGCTCGCTTTCATATATTTCTTCCGAGTTCAAAAGTCATTTTAGTTAGCAACAAAAATAACATTGTGCCCTCTATATTTTTTACGTTTTGTGTGTGTGGAAAGAGATTTGAGTTTAGGCCAGAGCTGTCAACTTTGGAACAGAGGCGTCAGGTTCGAGACCCGGCGTCGGCTCTACATCTTGTGATTCTGAGAAAATCCCTTAATCTCTCCGTGACTACAGAAAAATGAATCTGACCTTCTGGAATGTAACAGGCGCTCATATAAAGGCTCCAGTGCTTTTGGGCAGAATTCACGCTATATAAAACTACAACAACAAATAAAAAATGTGCGCGTGCCAGCCTCTGCAATGTCGCCGGTGCTATCTTTTGTTTTCCCTCCTACTGAAACGAGAGTGAAGGCACCCCTCACAAAACAGAGACTCGACGTGTTCTCAGAGTGACAAGTCACATCAGGTGAACAGACAGACTGCGATGTTTTAGGGCAACTGGCTTTTAGGGAAGCTCTAATCCGGTGGTAAAATCAATTTTCTTGAATTCTTCGACTGACCCATTAGTCTGCAGCAACAGCTGTGAGGGGGGGGGGGGCGGTTCGAGAATCAGTGATTGGCTATGCTATACTATCCCGAGCATGGCGTAAACAGTTTAATTGTAGGAAATTAGCAGAGGTTTAATGGCAGTAAAACGCTCCATGCATTGGCCACGGTTCGCACCAGGGTCGTGGGTTAATTCCACCTCGACTTGGACCCCTTTTGAGTAAACACGGTATCATTACCAGACTTCTCGAATACACGGGAATTCGAAGCAGCGCGTGCCTTAAATCTGACATACGCGTCGGCTCATATTTGGAGTAAACGTTTGTGCCTTTTGTTTTTGCTTCAGCATTGGCGACTGGGGACTTTATTTAGAGTTATATGGAAAAGGTACTCTCCCAAAAATGTATGTGGTAGAGTAAGTAGCCTGCCTGCCAGACTCTGGGATTCCCCAGCTCTGTTCAGACTGGGGGGGCTCTGCATGTTATAGACGGAGAAGCCTACTCGGAATCCTCTGCCAGTGCTTAATTTGAGCCGGGTGGTTTCCGGTGCGCAGCACCAGCACTTATCATCAACGCTGGCGCTTTTCATGAGCACCAGGTAGGGACACATTCATTTGCAGAGAGAAAATAGTGCTATGCCCAGAACCACAAGGGGCCTCATTTATGAAAAGTGACGCATCGCTGCGTGAAAACAGCGATGCGTCACTTTTCACTGCGCACTCATTGCGACATTCCTGATGCGTCATATTTAATGTATGACGCATCATGTCGCAAGGAGTGACAGATACGTCAGTATTTCTGACGTATCTGTAAGCACAAAAGTGACGCATTGCTGGAGTGTGTCACAAAGTGACGCAACTCCAGCAATGCGTCCTTTCACATGGGGAAAGCCCCATGTGAAAGGGCTTGCGTCTGTCTTACTCCTGCTGTGAGGTAGGCGCAAGATTTTGACGCAACAGCGTCCTAAAAGTGACGCAGTGAAATCTCATAGATTTCACTGCGTCACTATTATGAGGCTTTTTGCGGGGGAACGCTCCCTCTGCATAATGTGGCGCAGGGGTTTAAAAAGTGACGCATCTACCTAGATGCGTCACTTTTTAAATATGGCACAACAAGGCGCATTTTTCACACCGCTGGTGCGTCACAAAAAGTGACGCACCGGCGGCGCAAAACTGACGCAAGGCCTTCATAAATAAGGCCCAAGATGTTGAGCCGACGCCAACCATCGTGCTTCTGGTACACCCCACCTCGGAAGTCGGCAGCTCTTGCCATTACGCCACATCCTCTACCCACTTTCGAGGTTAGCAATTGGTCATGTTTTAGACGGCTCTAACAGGGGAAATGGGCCAGTGGATGGAAGCTGCCACCTGACGAGTGCCCCGGCACTTAATTTTTTTAAAATTCAGATGCGACTAATCTGCCCGACCCTAACTACGGTAATAAGGTCAGTAAAGAACTTAGGAAATTTGTGGTTCCCCAAACTGAGGAGTTTATCAATATCCTATCGGACATTCACTCGGGCTCTCCCCTAGATGCGGTACCAGCGAGAATTCTTCGATATCATCTTCCCCAGGTGGCGAAGCATATAGGCAATATGGCCTCGCTCTCATTCCATGAATGTCTTGTTCCGGAGAGCTGGAAACTAGCCCAAGTCGTCCCAATAAAAAAGAAAGCCCACATAAGCATAGCGCAACTAGACAATCTAAGACCAATCTCCCTTCTCCCCTACTGCGCGAAGGTAGTTGAAAAACTGGCTAACCGACAGTTGGTAAACTTTATGGAGGAAAACTTGCTCCTGCACACGTCTCAATCGGGTTTTAGAGCTAAACACTCGACGGAGACCGCCCTCCTCTTATCAACAGAATTGCTGCGGAGCAAGGCGGATGAAGGTCACACGGCCGCACTGGTCCTACTGGACTTAAGTGCGGCGTTTGATACCGTATCACATCACGCACTACTGGACCGACTGAGGGAAAAGGGAATAACCGGATCTGCTCATGAGTGGCTGGTATCCTTTCTTAAGAACAGGAGATTTCAAGTGCATTGCCCACCATGCAAATCCAGTGTAAGATCTCTCAGGCAAGGGGTTCCACAGGGCTCGATTCTGAGCCCTACATTATTCAATCTGTACATGGAACCCCTTGCCAAACTGGTGGAGTCATATGGTGTGGCAATAGTCTCCTATGCAGACGACACACAACTGGTGATCAATCTGTCCCGTGATCCAGTTGTGGATGCTGAGAACTTCTCGGCTTGCCTTGTTGCACTTGACGGCTGGATGAAACAGAACTGTCTCCGCCTTAATGGCAACAAGACGGAAGTTCTTATTGTAGGTCCATGTCCTTCCATCTGGACCTCTGCCTGGTGGCCCACGGTACTGGGCTCTGTCCCCGTCCCAGTAGACACAGTTAAGAACCTTGGCTTTCTTCTGGACTCTAATCTAGCCTACACCAATCACGTGGGTAAGGTCGCGGGAAAATGCTATGGACTCTTGAAGGTCCTAAGGAAAATCCTGGACCTATTGCCCCCCAGCTCCAGAAAAACTATGGTACACGCCCTGGTCACCTCCCAGTTAGATTACGGGAACTCTCTCCTATGTGGACTTAGTAAAAAGGGCCTGTCACAGCTACAACGCGTACAAAACGCAGCTGCGAGGCTGGTCCTTAACCTCCCTAGGAGAGCTTCTGGGAAACATGCATTACGCTCCCTTCATTGGCTTCCAATAAGGGAGAGAATTAAATTTAAAACTATGTGCATCACCCACCGTATAGCTCACAAAAAAGCACCTCCATATCTGCAGGACTTGCTTCCTGTCTATCGCCCTTCACGTCCTTTGAGGTCGATGGGTAGCATGCTATTAGTGGTGCCCCGGATCCATAGAGCAAGGATGGGAGGACGTTCATTCAGACACCATGCAAGCAACGAATGGAATAATCTGCCTATTGAACTGAGGATGGAGCCGTCTGAAACCAGGTTCAGACAGAGGCTGAAAACCCATCTTTTTCCCATGATAAACTCAGTATAGTTCTCCCTTGTTCCTATGCTTCCCCTCTGTGAGCTAAGCTGAAGAGTTGTAGGTAGGTTCGTCAGCGCGGGGACGCACTGTTCTCTGTGCAACCAAGCGCTCAACAAATGTCATAAACAAACAAATAAAACAAATTACCTACAGCCGCTGGCGAGCCTTTGACATGGAACCTGACTGACTTTGGGGTGCCAAGTCAATGGACGTCGGACCTCTCTTGAGGGAAGACGTTCTGACGTAATTTTTCCCTCTTCGAGGCTGCCGGGGAAAGGCTGGTGGTTCCGACCAGCAAATAATAATAATTGTCACGAGAGCGGATTGAAGATGGCGGCCTAAAGGTTCACAGCCTTCAGCATAGGCGCCTTGGCAGCAGTTCTACTGGCGAACAGAGGACTCTGCCTCTCTTTCAGGGATCTCTAAATGTGGCTGCACTCACCGAGCAGCAGAGGACAGTCCTCTGAGGGCACCCATCCGTTGATCTGGGAGAACGGCTGTTCTGTTGTCCCGTCATATAAATAATGTCTGCAGACCTCAATGGTGTATCTTTCAATTACTCTCTAGAGTCTGCTTTTAGGATTATATTGATGCCCTAGGAGCCTTTTCGGAGTTTAGCGTCACATGGAAGCGTGGGAGTGCAGAGCCGAAGTTCCTGTCTTTGTAAACCCAGAATCATAGCGTTGAATCCTGTTCTCTGCACTCGAACAAGAATTGTGTGATTCTGAACAAGTAACACAACGTTCTTATTCTTTTTGTTCTAAATATTTTATTATTTTCTCAATAAAAGAGAGAAACAGAAAACATACAATACATGCATATCTATATAAGGCCCACTAGAATACAGTTGTGACAAAGATGATATTCTTTGATATCCCCCATTTCCTTGAGTAAAGGGGCGGAGTGGTCAAACATAATCATGGAAGGGAGGATCCTACGGTGCACAACACTGGGGGCAACAATGTCTCCTTCCAACTTGTGCATTCAAGAGCAGGAACATGAGCTTGGATGCAATTAGATGGACCCCTATTAAGTTTGGGTGTTGGCGAGGTTCTAGTGAGCATAGTCAATGGAAATCAGAGAAACAAAGGGAAAGGGGGAAGAGAAAAAGCAAATAGAAGTGGGGGGATACCCCCCCGGGGCGTTTTTTCCCGGTCTTTTCTCATCTCCCATGTGTTTCACTCTGCACCATGTAAATATGCTTTTTTTTCAATAAAAAATTACTGAAATAAAAAAGAAGTGGGTGAATACCATGAGGGGGTTAGCCAATATGCAAGGACAGATGATTGAAGGGAGGAGCGGAGCAAAACTAGAGGTTGTAAGTTGGCGGACATAAACGTATCAATTGTGAGCAAAATGGCTTGAGTGGAGACAAGATTCCTCGAAGAGAGGGCCATGTTGTTATTTGTGCCTCTGAGGCACGTGACTCATGTCCACCATGTATGGAATGAGACATTATTCAACGCCTTCCATTCTAATAAGATGACCTTAATCGCCACTGTTCATAAAGATCTAGTAGCGCTGAATCTTTGTCGGACGTGTCTAATGGGGAAATTGATGCCTGTGGGCCTAACAGTGTCAGAGGTAGGGTTAGCGGGAAGGCCAGATTGAAGGTAGCCTTGAGACACCTATGAATATCAATCCAGTATGCAGATAGCCATTTGAATGTTAGAAACGTGTTCAGAGTCCCGCACAGATGCTTCGCTACAAGACCAGCAAAGGCCAGAGCCAATTAATTTCAATCTGAATAGTCTGAACAGGGTCCAATTAAGGAAGTGTGAGGCAAAAAATGGTGTCTGGGCCAATGGTGGAATCAATTTATTTCTAGTAAAATGAAAAAGAGATGCTGTACTATCCTGTAGTGTCTTACTGTAAGCACCTGTTCCCATCTCGCCATCAGATCCTGATTCTTGTAATCCGGTCTCAAGGGGCACTCGGACACAGATTCGAACTGGGCCAGAAAATAGATAGGACATCAAAAAAAAAAGTGGCCGTATTATTTAAGTAGAAAGCTACAAAAGTGGCCCATGTTTGCAAATTGGGGCAGTTTTGAATTTGTAAAGACACCATGCATACGTGTTTTACAAGGAATGGAAGAATGCATGGATTTGAGCTTGCTGCAGACAATGTTTGTTTTAATATTAGGGAAATCAACTGTAAAAACCGGCCCAGTAGACTATAAAGCAGACCCCATGAACAGCCAAAAAGCCAGTCCACACACTCACCTGTCAGATCAGCCCATAGGGCAATGCCTGACTGCCCTATCGGACAGTCCGACCCTGCCCGCACCCTATCCTGGTGAATGTACCCCACCACACCAATTTTATCTGTAAGTGCTCCACTGATATTGACTTTATGTCTGAACTATGTACAATTCTTCCACTCAAAATTGAAAGCAATTTGTAGGGAAGAAATCTATGAATGCAGATATTCATGCCCAACAGACCTTAATGTACACTTACCAAACAATTAATGCTTAGTCACATTATGCAGTGGGCTCTGGGAGCTCGTGCGCCATATAAAAAAGCTTGGGTTCATTTACTTTTTCAATTTCATTACACACTTTTATAGTTTCCTTATCCAAAAGCACTACTTTTTCGTCCTAGCTCTTTTCCATTTTCATCTTGTTGGCATCCTGCCTTCTAACAATTTGACTGGAACCTAATTCATAGCTATACTTTCAGAGCTTTGCATGCCAGAACTGGCAGACGTGTGCGTCATACATGGAACGTCACAGTACCTGCATGTACGTGTGCCCTTGGGCATCACAGCCCGCATGGCTCGTGGGTGGCGGGGAGGACGCAGTGGGGGGGAGGAGGGGGAGCGGGTGACGTGCGGTGGAAGGGGTATCTGAATTAATAAAGTACATTTAAAAAAACATACCTCGAGGCTGGGTTCCGTGTCTTCTCCGCTTCTGCTCTCCTGCCTCCAACAGGAACAGGAAGCAGGCAGCCAGGCTCCCTCCCCTAAGCCAATCACAACGCTCAATGCAGCGCTGTCATTTCGCTCAGCCAAGGGCTGGAGGGGTGGGCATGTTCCCCATGCAGTCAAACATAACAGTGCCATGCTTCCATCGTATTGATGTACTCATAGAGCAGATTAGTGTAAGTGTTTAATGTGAAATCTCCTCTAGATAAATCAATATGTAAACTGTGCGCTTCTAATGAAAATAACTCTCCACCTATTTTGTGTTTCTGTACAGACGTAGTTTTCTCTCCTTTGACCTATGTTGGACTCAGAAGTTAATCTTACGATTAGCACTATTAAGCCTATCACTCTTGTTGTTAATATTGTGCCTCTCATATACCTACGTCTACGAATATTATTATTCTGTTCCATACTATTTGAATTTAGACCAAGTGGGTAGAGAAATAACAGCAACAGAATCTTCTCTGTCGGTCTCCACCTGTGCAAATTGCAAAAGTCTTTAATTGTGCTCAACTTTATTCACAATACATACAATCATTGTGAGACTTCCCTAACCCTACTCTGTGTTATTCTAAATGTTAACCCTAATTTTATTCTTCTTCCACTCGGAGCTAGGTTTTCTTCTCTAAGCACTCAACTAAGTTCATTAATCATCTCTAATAATGTGAGGACCAAGTTCATTGATAAGCATACCCAATAGCATTATTTGCAATCCATCAACAAGCACAGGAGACTCTTCGGGATTCCGATAGGGAAATTCAGTCTCATTCAGCACAACATTTCTCAAAGCACTCAGTCTTTTCGGTTGGTAATTCCAAATGTAAAGAGATAGTTCAAATCAAGTTCTGAAAGTTTCAGAAGGATTTCCACTATTATTCCAGAGCATCCAGAAGTCACTCTCGTGGTCATTAGTAGTGAGATAAGTCCACTCAGAAGAGTACCACTTTAACAAGGCACACTCCATCTTTTGGATCTCCTGAGATTTGTTCCTTCACTTTTGTCTCCACTCAACTCTGATTCACCAGATGCTTCAGATATTCAGATATTAGACATTCTGAAGAATCTGAAATCAGGTGCCCCTTCTGACCCTTGCCCTGCGTCTTTTTTGGCAGCAATAGCTTCCTCCGTCAATCCCTATGTGAACCAGATTTTGAATACCTCCCTGCAGCAGGGGCTGGTTCCCGGCAAGTGGAAGGAAGCCCACATTCTCCCCCTTCTGAAAAAGCCTAATATGGATCCAGAGACTCCCGCTAACTATAGGCCCATATCCCTCTTGCCTTTTTTTCCCAAAGTACTGGAAAAACATGTTCACTCAGTCACTTCTGCTTTTCTTGAGACAAACAACATTTTGCATCAAAGTCAATCTGGGTTTCGCCCAAATGTTAGCACCGAAACGGCGCTTTCTGGAAATTTTGGAGTCCATTAAGGACTTTTTGGACAAAGGTGGCAAGGCCATGCTGATATTATTAGATCTTTCAGCAGCCTTTGATGCCTTCTCCCACAGCCGACTCCTAAGGAGACTCCAGGAGTCTGTTTTTAGAGGGACGGTTTTCAAATGGTTTGCCTCTTTTCTGTCAGGGCACCAACAAACTGTCTAGCCCCCCTTTTTCAGCCTTAATCCCCCCTCTGGAGGTGGGAGTACCTCAGGGCTCTGTTCTTAGCCCAACTTTATTCAATCTGTATATGTCTCCATTGGCTAGTCTTGCTGAGTCGCATGGAACTAAAATAGTGTCGTATGCTGACGACACCCAGCTACTTTTTACATGCAACAAGGATACAGAGTTTAAGGGGGAAGCTATTAAGGCCTGTATGTCAGTGGTGTTTTCCTGGCTCCAGCAGAATGAACTCAAATGTAATTCCGATAAGTCGGAAATCATCTTTTTTGGTTGCCCATCTAACAACTCATGGGAGAGCTGGTGGTCCCAGGATATGCACCCTCCCGCTAACTCGATATCGTCCGTAAAAAACCTTGGCGTAAAACTGGACAATTCCTTGAGTATGAAGCTACAGGTTCAGACTGTGGCTGGTCAGTGCTTTGGCTTTCTGAAACTGCTCAAACAATTTCTTCCACTACTGCAGATTCCATACAGGAAAATTGTGGTCCAGGCCTGGATTGGTTCTAGGCTGGATTCTGTGAACATTCTTTATCTGGGTCTTCCTGAGTATCTGCTTACCCGTCTTCAGGTAGTACAAAATGCTGTGGCCAGGGCTATTCTTTCTCTTGGCCCCAGGACCGGATGTCTGCTCATTTAAACTCTCTCCACTGGCTCCCAATCCGCAAGCGATACAGTTTAAGGCTCTGGTGCTGGCTTTTAAGGCCTTTCATGGTTATGGAGCCCCTTACCTGAGGAAGAGAGTTCAATTCTATCATCTACAACGCTCTCTCCACTCCGCCTCATCGGCGCTAGCCTGTACTCCAGTGGTGAATTACTCCGGTATTGGAGGTCGCTCCTTCGGCTGCGAGTGGCAAAACTATGGAATGCTCTGCCGCTTGCTGTGAGACTACTCCAGGATCTGCTTCCCTTCAGAAAAGCCCTAAAAACATGGCTGTTTCAGCAATAACTTAGCACCTTGCGTTCTGCACACTATCCCTTCTTGTCTAGTTCAGTCACACTCACCCAGCGCCGGGACACTCAGTAGAGTAGCTGCTAGCTTTACAAAAACCCTGTTAACATAACATAACATAACATACCAGGGCTGGGGTAGGGTATTCAGACAGAATATCAAGTTGGATATGTCGACTTACACAAATATCAAGATGGAAATATCGTAACACAGAAATATCGACAGCAAGAACATTGTGGTCATGAATATCGAATTTAAGGTAAGAAATATCGGTTTCAAAAATATAGAAGTCATTAATATCGTTATATTGCAAAAATAAATTTTTTTAAAAGATTGATTTTTTATTTAGTGTTATATATTTTAGTTCATATTTTAAATGTTTTTTGTATAAGTATTGTTTATGTTTTTTAATATATGTGTTACATTTTTAGTAATTATCAATTTTATTTTAATTACATTTCGCGTTTTTTAGTTCCGTGGCGGGTTATGGGTTTATAGTGGAATAGGGTGGGAAGTAATTTAATCATAATAAATGAATGATATTTTTTATTTATTGATATTTATTTAATTGAGATTTTATAGTGTTAATTGTGGGAAGTAATTAATTTGTGATCAATTAATAATTGATTGTTAATGAATATTAATTATTTAATTGGTAATTAATTATGGTAATTGTGTAATTTGTTTAGGTGGAGTTGTGAGGTTTATAGGGGTAGAGGGGGGAAGTCATTTATTTTTAATTAATTAATAATTTGTTGCTAATTATTATTAATTATTTGTAAATTAATTATAGAAATTGCGTAATTAATTTTAGGTGTGGGTTTATAGGGGTTAAGGGTGATAATTAATTTATGTTTAATTAATAAATAATTAGTTGATCATTAATATTAATTAATTGATATTTAATTAGGGTAATTGTTTAATTTTTTGCGTTGGTTTTACTTTTATATGGGTAAAGGGTGGGGAGTAAATTCATTTTACTTACTTTATAATTAGTTGTTAAATAATATTAGTTTTTTCAAAAGAAAATACATTTTAATTGTGTAATTATTTTTTTCAGTTTAATTTTAGCTGTGGCTTGTCGAGATTATGGGGTAAAGTGTGGGAAATGTATGAATATTTATGAGTTTTAATTTGTTTTTTAATTAATATTATTTCTTAAATGTATAATTAATTATGTTAATTATGGAAGTCCATTTTTAAAACAAATTTAGATGTGGGTTGTGAATTGTATGGTGTTATATGGTAGGAAATAAAAAAAGTAAATTTATGTAATAATTAATGTTTTTGTTTTTAAATAATTTCTAATTAAAAATATGTCTTTGTTAGACATTTCTATTTTATTTTATTTAATATAATATGTGTAGGTATTTGGTAGGTATTTAACTTTATAATATGTTTGTTTTATTAATATTAACTATATTTGACATTTTAGTTTTTAACATATTTATATTTTTTATTTATTTTGATTTTCAAATATTTTTGTTAATATTTTGTTTGTTTTTAATTTTGAACTGACTGGAATGAGAATATTAATTGTTACAGCTCTGCAATCCAACACCTTCTCTACTTTTGCACTGATTGGAGTGTTAATAGTACATTTTATCCTGCCACAATCCAACACTTTCCTTACTGTTTTACTCACTGGAGTGAGAATAGTAATTTTCACCCCTCCTCTATCCAATACTTTCCTACTGTCTGTTGCACTGATTGGAATGTGAATAGTACCTTTTATTCCGCCACTATCCAACACTTTCCCTACTGTTGCACTCACTGGAGTGGGAATAGTAATTTTTACCCCATTGTTATCCAACACTTCCCCTACAGCTGCACTCACTGGAGTGGGAATAGTAATTTTTACCCCATTGTTATCCAACACTTTCCCTACAGCTGCACTCACTGGAGTGGGAATAGTAATTTTTACCCCTCCGCTATTCAACATTTTCCCTACTGTTACACTCAATGGAGTGGGGATAGTAAGTTTTACCCCTCTGCTATCCAACACTCCCTATCAGTGCTTAATTTGTAAAATATTAAGTGCAGGTGCTCACATTTTTTTAGGAGGCCACACCCACTTCCCCGGGTCCGCCCACTTCTACTGGCCCCACCAACGTCCTTTATTGGCTCCACACACAGCCACAAACCTAAACACATCAAAGCCACCTCCTCACTTCTTGAGTTCCACAAGAAGCTGAAGACATGGTTCTCCATTCAAGCACCTCAGGGACCTCACACCTACACACCTGCCCAAGCTCCTGGATACTCTTTTGGGTGATTAGTGTGCTCTACAAATCAATAAAAGAACATATAACCTATGGAAAGTCTATGAGAACAACTCAAAAGGGAACTCAAATGAGAGAATGTGTGTACATCTCAAAATGCAGCTTTAAGAAAGGTCACTTGGGAACTGGAGGCAGCTTTGCAAACTAAAGAGAAAGTGATTGTAGCGTGCTGTTTAAAAAAGGAAGGTATGAAGGAAAGACTACAAGAACAAAGGCAGCAACAAATGTAAGCAGGAAGGGGTGCACTGGAGTGAGAAATAGATAAGTAATGGATCAAAGAAGGAGAAAATAAAAAAAGAATAGGAAAGGAATACATGAAGGGATAGAGGGAAAAATTAAGTAAACAATGCCTGATAGAGGAATAGAAAGAAAAAAGGAAAAGAAGAAAAGCAGAAGGAAGAGTTGAGGATATGACAGGAAGAAATTAAAGAAGGGATGAAGGAATGAGCAGAAAAAAAGAAAGTGAGGAACGAATGGAGGAAGAAGGAACAATTGCACCAAGGGAGGAAGGCTATGGAATGAAGGAAAGGAAACAAGAATGGAAAGAAGAAAAGAGGAATAGCTGGAGAGGCTGATGAAGAGAAAACAGAAAGGATAAAGATGGAATGAAGGAAAATAAGGAGGTCAGAGGAATAGATACAAGCATGAAAGGTACTGGGTCAAGGAAGGAACACAGGGAAAAAAATGACAGTGTAATCTTGCAAGGAAATTTGGAAACAAAAGATTAAAATGCTTTTCTATGCCCTTAACTCACCATATATGGTTGTACCGCACATATTCACCAGAAGGAGTCTTGACACCAAATTGAAAAAGTTATTCAACTCAATGGCACAAATTTTATCAACCTCAGAAAGATTTAAATGAGTGACCTTACGATCAAATACAGATTCCTGGAGTCAATATGAAGAGATATGTGTAGAAAGAAAAACATTAAAGGGAGAGTTAGGAAGGAGGAGAGGTCTAAAGGCAACAATAGATACAATGATACAAAGGTAGACATAGAATGTGAAGACAAATGGGAAGAGCAGAGATTGGGAGTGCAGGACTGGAAAGGAACATAATGAGAATGAAAAGTGGAAAGAGGAGAAAGGCACAGGGAGAAGAGTAGACAAAGGGGGGGGCGCATAAAAGGAGAGTGGAAGGGAAAGATGAGAAGGTGAAAAGCAGTTAATGAGGGAGGTGGCGAAATGCGGACGTAGGGCAGAAAGTGACGAACCGCGGACGTAGGGCGGAAAATGAAGGAAGAATGGCGACAAGGGAAGGAGTGAGGTGTGAAGGGAAGAAAGAAAAGCAGATACTGATGGAGAGCAAGAAAAGAGTACTACTCTGCTTTATTAAATTTACAGTAAATAATTTTGTAAAGTTAAGGGGTGACAGGGCTGTAGCGTGCTTGGCCTGTCTGATAAATGCGTAGCTGTGCTGTTCAAGACAGACAATAGCGATTCTTTAACTGTGTTAAGGTTTTATACCATCAAAAGATGTTTTGTGCCATCACAATAGGTATTCCTTATAAAAGCTAATACAGTGCCAGTTATACCATCGCGATTAGGTTTTGATAGAGAATCGGCTTCTCATGCTTTAAACAAATAGTTTTATTATACGATCAGGCTGTGACACACAAAATGCCACTGCCACCTATTTCAAAATGAAGTAAGACATTGAACTCCATTCAGAGAGGCTTCCACTCTGCCTTTTGAACTAATAAAGCACACAATTCAAGTGAGTCTACCCGCTTTTGTTGAGATGTGAGCAGATACCCCCACTCTCCAAACCTCCACCCCAAATGTAGTGCCACATTTTCTGCACTTTCTAGGATTTCCACCAAACGGTTTTATAATGGCATCAATTGTATTTTATATCTTGGTTGGTACAAAAATAAGCAGAATCTCCTAAAGCTGGTATTCTTAGCCCTTAGTTAAGTATCCTTGACTAATAATTAAGTAATAAAAGACAAGACAAGTTACAAATGACTCTTAACACAACAAACAGTTGGTATTTTACTCTTGAAAATGTAGCGAGCAATTCAAATGTTCGAAAGAAAGTTACCCCATCCAACATCCATGCAATCTAATTCACAGGTTGTTCCTTCTACCTTTCTATGACGAAAGCCACAATGTTTAAAGCTCACAGAGGAGAAGATGAGTCCCGCACCCACCTCTCACATAAAGCACTACATACATTTAAGCGATGCATATCAAAGAATGGCGGCTTCCGCCTTTGAAACCAAGCGCAGCATTTGTGGAGAACTCTAAGTGCAAGGAGGTGGCAAAAATCACACCAGCCTAACTTTGTGCCACATCCCAGATTCTTTATAGGTATGGCAATACAAATACTGTCAAGGTACATATGTGGGCAAAAGGGCAGCTTTAAGTAACACCTCAAGTTAAAAGTTCAAGGTGTAGCCGAGGTTGCCCTAAGAAGTGGGAGAAAATTTGGTCGGCATGGAGACGGTACAGGGGGGGGAAGTGCTGGATACTCAACCTGTTACTGCTCCTGATTAATGTATGTTGATCCCCATCTAGCGAATGCACTGCTTCTGAGGATTTCATGGGTCGCCCTGCCTCCTTTGGTCCACAGGGATTCTGATCGCTGGCAAGCATGGACGCACCATTGCCCTGGAGGGATAGGGGGGAACAAGCTGCTAAAGATGCTCGGAGGATGACCTGTTTTACTTTGGTGGCCTTAGATTGATGCCCTTCCAGGAATGTGATCTTTGTATGCGCGACATATTGTTTACAATGACTGTATGGTTGTCTTTCTTTGTAAATCCCAATGAACCTCCGATGCCATCTGAGGTGCGATTGTATGGAGCTTGTTATTACAATAAAAAGATTTTTTTTAAAAAGTCCAAGGTGTGGCAAGACTACGAAGAGACTGTTTTCCGTGCAAGTGTTCCCAAGTCTTGCAGAATATAGGAGTTTTTAAGAACGAAGACTGCACGTTCCTCCTTTATGGTACTGTGAAACAAGACTTTGTAATGTTTGCCCTTTGCATTTATGATTTTTTAAACTGAAACTGACAAACAGTTTAGGGGCTCTAGCCTAGTGATGCTTCAGAGAGAACATGTGGCACGTTCACTTACCAGTTACGTGTATAGTCTAAATTTTGCCCGTATTTCGCTATGGCAAGAGCAGACTGTAAGGATGCCCATTGTTTATTCAACACCTGCACACGCCGGATAGAGTAGACTTGTCTGTCCCTGCCAGACCGCCACAAAGTATTTCTGCAGGCACAGATAATCATATCTTTTTAAGACTTTGACACATTAACATAGTGTTTGTCAACTAACACATATTCACTAAAGATGCACACTCAAAAAGAAGTGGTCAAGGAGAGCACAATCCTAAAGCACATGCACATATGAGACTAATGAGTCATATGGTAACAACAGTATCTAAACTGTATATGATCTGTAATTTCCAATTTTAGGACAGGACAAAGGAGCAAGTAGAGTTCATATTCATGTTGTCATTTTCTTTATTACAAGATCCATAAGAATTGAAGTTGATAAAAACAGCCGACACGTGTTTCGTCAGTACTAACAATAAGTACTCAGACTTTTTCAAGGCTATGAAAACAGAGTATCTCTGCGCATGAGACCTTTAATCATGGTCATATGACAGTGACAATAAGACCCAGGACTCAAGGTAAAAGCGATGGTCCAAGATAGCCAATAGAATCATCAGCAGTGTGGTAGGTATAGGGTATGACAAATTAGAATCCCATCTCGAGCTCAGCTACAGAAGATAATCCCCTCCTGTAAATAATGGTGTGTTCGGTGAGTATATAACAAGACAAACTCCTTAAGTATGGCCTCAAAAGAATAGGAGGCGGAGATGAAGTGAAAGGCACCACCTAATAATGACGCCAGTATGTGCGGTCTTATTCAAGTTTGGATACACCACTACCGTTTTCTTTATGCAAAGATGCACACTGTTGATCACTAGAAGAAAGTCACGCATTCAGCAGCATGAACTAATGAGAGTCACGTTACCAGAAGAACCACAGGCTCGTAGTAGCGTACATTTGACCTTCCATTACTTGCTTCACAGTAACTTCAAACCCCGCGTCTAGCAAATTACACAATCTTTACTTACTTACTGCCTTTTAGTTTGAATAAATCTGTGGCCGGCCTGCTGCCCGAAGTGCTGCTTGCGTCGTCTGTGGCAGATCAGACTGCGGCTGTGCAGCATGCTGGGATGGGCGTGGCCGCAGGAGAAAAGAAAGTGGGGACAGAATCGCCTGCACCTGATTCATGTGTTCCCCCACAGAGCGGCAGTGCCCTGTCCTAGGGCACGTCTTCTCTTGGTGCAGCAATGGCGGAGCCAGGTCTCGGCACAGTTCTGCAGGCTGCCTTTACAGCAGCGCTGCTGTCCCGACCCCACTGCCCCCTTAGGGCTCATTGGTGCTAGTAGTGCCCCCACCATGCGCCTAGATAGACAGTGACCACACTGTCATCATGTGAGCACTCAATGCCCACCCTTGAATTGTGCTGACCCAGCAACTGTCCTGAGCAACATTTGTGGGGAAAGAATGTTCCAGAAAAACACGTCTCAGCAGACCTGGGCAATCGCTTGGCTGGGCCCAGGAAGAATGGTTTAAATCCGACGCACAGACTGTTCACAGCATTTCAAGACCTGGGCTGGGCTTTTCAAGTTCCACGTTTTACAAAAAAGAAAGAACTGGGACATTTAAACGGTGTCCAATTTATTTGAAATATTTTAGCGCTATGACACATGTGATTATCAGCTAGCTGCCCACCGGGGAAACCCGCATGAACTTAATTAATGCAATATCGTATGAAGACCCGGCCTTGAGAAATAAGTGCCGGTGCTAAGCACATGAAAGCACCGGCACGAATTAAGCACTGTCCCTACAGTTGCTTTCACTGGAGTGGGAATAGTAATTTTTACCCCTCAGCTATCCAACACTTTCCCTACTGTTGCACTCACTGGAGTAGGAATAGTAATTTTTACTCCTCTGTTATCCAGCACTTTCCTTACTGTTGCGCTGACTGGAGTAGGGATTGTAATTTTCGCTCCTCCGCTATCTAGCACTTTCCCTACTGTTGAACTGACTGGAGTGGGAAATTTAAGTTTGAACATTTTTAAGTACTTTAATGTTTTAATTTATAAAAGAAAGTTTTTTTCTATTAGATTTTATTCTATATATATACATACATATATATACATATAGATATATTTGAACAGTTTTATATAATTTCAACATTATAAAATATATTAAACTTAATAGTTTATTAATTGTTTTAAAGTAAATATATATATTAATTATTATGTATGTGTGTTTAACTTTTTTAAATTAGGTTTATTTGTTATATCTGTTCAAATTTATATAACATCTACTTTATTTGTTTATATTAATTATATTATTTAACATATTTAATATATATATATATATATATATATATATATATATATATACATTTTTTAGACACTGACGAAGCCTTCTGGCGAAACACGTCTGTTGTGGGGGGTAGGTGTCAGGGTCTGACAAATGTGCCTGCCTAGACGATGAACTACACCTACCAGAATGCTTTGCACCTTGGGGTTGCAGTCAGAGAGTATAAAGCCTTGTGGAAACTTGTAATTGGTTCTCGTGATTTGTCCAATGGTATGCTGTTGTTGGCGGACGCCCTGTCCCCGCGGATCTGCTGGGAAGGCGTGATTCATCTTTTGCTCTGCGGCTGTGGAGCAAATTGGAGTGAGACGAGTGAAGACTGATCTTGCGGGTGTTACCCGCAAGGCGCGTGAGACGCCGGATTGCTCCCTCAGCGCACTTGCGGAACTGTAGTTATAGTTCAGTGAGTAACCCGGAGACGCCGGATTGCCCCCTTCGGGTCGCTCACGCACGTAGTCAAGAACCGCGTTCTTGGCACCGGCTGGTGCCTTGTTTGTTATTTGCGTGTGAGACGCCGGATTGCCCCCTCCACGCCTTTGTGTTGTTCTTGCTACTTTTCAGGGTGTGTATGTGGAGACGCTTGGATTTCCCCCTTCACTGCACGCCGAGTCTATGAGATCATTGTTGAGTTAAGTACAGCGAACAGGAGACGCAAGGATTGCCCCCTCCTATTTCGTTCGTGTTTAATACTGCCTCGAACATCTTGTCAAGAGTGAAAAGCCGGTTGGCTGTATTTCAGTTTAGTTATTCTATCATTTCGATCAGGAACATCGGAGATTTCATCTGGCGATAAGGAGCTGGGGGAAGAGCTTGATCTTTCCTTAGTCCATCGGTGATCTCCTTACTACATCCCTTCTTTTGGCACCTGGTGAGTGAATGTGTGTTGAGTTGTTAGAGTACATACACCTGAGACATAGAGGGTTACAAGAGAGCCTTGACTGTAGTTTTGTTGTCTTATCTTTAGCCCAAGAAGGGATACAAACAAGGGAAGGGTCGTATCCTGAGCACTATCAGGTGAGGGTTCGTGTTCATACTAGTGAGATTAGGATTAAGATATCAGGGAACTTTAGTTAATGTATTCCTCTTATCGTTTCAGGTCCCTGTCCTGGATGTTCCTGTTTTCTACCTTAATTTTCCCTCGCCTGACTGCCTTGCACTCTGAAGGTTTTAATTAGAGTGCGGGGACGTCTGGAGGTGGACCCCATTAGAGCATCATTCCGACCCTGAGGATCAACAGCCGTGACAGAATCACGAGCCCACGTTGTTATCACCTCCTGGTCGGAAGGAGGCTCAAGTTATGGCAACTATGGACGATGTGCTTCAGGCCCTGCTGTTAGTACAGCAGGAACTGGCGGCGTCCAAGTTGGAGGCCACTGCCTTAAAAGAAAGGTTAGATCGTCAACAGGCTAATCCTTTTGATGCGGCACCAGGAGGTCGCACCATTCAAGTAACGGTACCTCCTCCAATACCTTTAGCCAGTCCAGAGAGATACTCTGGTGACCCTCAGAGAATTCAAGCCTTTCTAACCCAAATCACCCTTCATTTCTCGTGTAGACCGGCTTCGTTCCCCAATAATATGTCCCGAGTGGCATTCGCCATTTCTTATTTGTCTGGGGATGCAGCGAATTGGGCTGTTCCCTTTGTTAGGAACGATGACCCCATATTAAATGACTGGACAGCGTTCCGCAGAGAGTTTGAACGGGTGTTTGATCGGAGAGCAACAACACTAAGTGCAGACAGGGAATTGTTGGGGCTCCGACAAGGGAAGAAGGATTTAGTGTCATATATGACTACTTTCAATCGTCTTGTGACGGAGACAGGCTGGCCAGAAGACAAAAGAATGGCATTATATTATCAGGGCCTGTCAGATGAGTTAAAAGATATCATAGTACAGATCGATCCCCAACCCACAACATGTATTGATTTAATCAATCTCACCCTGCGCCTGGACCATCAATTAGGGGAGCGGGGAGGCGACCGTAGGAAACATGATAGGCCCTCTGATTCGGTGGGTCATGTACTTCCGCCGGTTCCACGGACTGGAGACAGTACTACGGAACCAATGGATGTCGGGGCCATCCGATCCCCTCTTACTAAAGCCGAAAGAGAGAGTCGTCGCTCGCAGGGGCTGTGCATGTATTGTGGGAAGAAGGGACACTACGTTAAGGAGTGTCCCTCCAAACCCAAAAGGTCCAAAACCTTTTACTCGGCTAAGAAGGTGGCTCTTACCACTGTTGATCCCGATACCAGTGTTGAGAGCCCTTCCTTGAGTGAAAGGTCGGAGACAAAAGAATGGAGACTGACATCGTTGGCTTCGGTTGAGGGCAAAGCCCCTGTAACACATGTTGCCTTATCCTCCCTATTGTTGAGTCAGGGCAAAGAACATGCAGTGTGGAGCATGATAGACTCAGGGGCTACTGGGAATTTTGTGGACGAGGGCCTCGTGCGTCGTTTGGGGCTGGGAAGAGTGACTACAAAAAACCCAGAAACCGTGTTGGCGGTGGATGGTACTCCCCTGAAATCCGGTCCTATCGTTGAACGTACCGAAGAGGTGGTATTGGTTCTGGAGAACAGCATTGTCAAACATGCTGAGAGTATCGTTTTAAACATCATTGAGGCTCCACAATATGAGCTAATACTGGGTATCCCATGGTTAGAAAAACACAACCCTTCCATAGACTGGAGGGAAAAGACTGTGAGCTTTCAGTCAGAGGAGTGTCAGAAAATCTGTATGAGTACCCCATCTTCACATATGATAGCCTTGGCCCAGATAACACACATAGCCACAGCGGTGGAAAAATTAACTGTCTTACCTACGGAATACCACGAGTACAGTGAGGTGTTTAGTGAAGCTCAGGCTGAAGTACTCCCTCCTCATAGGGAGTACGATTGTAGAATAGATTTGGTGGAAGGCGCTGTTGTTCCATCTTGCAGGGTGTACGCCTTGTCAGAGCCTGAGTCCAAACATCTACAAGAATACCTGACACACTTCAGTGCTATTGGTTTCATTAGACCTTCCCGATCACCAGCAGCGTCTCCTTTGTTTTTTACGACGAAGGCCAATGGGGAGTTACGTACCCTCATTGACTATCGCCAGTTAAATAAACAGACCATAAGGAATCGGTACCCTCTTCCCCTCATCCCCGTGCTGCTGGACCAGGTGAGAGAGGCAGTGATCTATACACGGTTGGATCTCCGTGGTGCCTACCACCTGGTCAGGATCCGTAGTGGTGATGAGTGGAAGACTGCCTTCAAGACCAGATATGGTCTTTTCGAGTATCTGGTAATGCCGTTCGGGCTTTGCAATGCCCCGGCGGCATTCCAGTACTTCCTTAATGATGTATTGAAGGAATACCTGGACCAGTTCGTCATCGTATATATTGATGACATCCTTGTTTATTCTGACTCACGCAACCAACACACCGATCATGTTCTCCTGGTGTTACAGAAGTTGTTGGAATACCGACTCTACTGTAAACTCAGTAAATGCGAGTTTGATGTAGAAGAGGTGGAATTTCTGGGGGTTATACTCACACCTAGAGGGTTTCACATGGCAGAGATGAAGGTTGATGCGGTGAGTGCATGGCCAGTGCCAAAGAGTGTGAAAGAGGTGCAATGCTTTCTTGGCTTTGCCAATTATTACAGACGTTTTATTTCTCAGTTCTCCTTGTTGGCTTCACCCATCACCAAGTTGTTACGAAAAGGAGTTCCCTTTCAGTGGAATACCGAAGCCATGAGGGCGTTTGAGTTGTTGAAGGAAGCGTTTGTCTCTGCCCCAATCCTGAAACATCCGCAACTGGATCTACCCTTTATAGTAGAGGCAGATGCCTCTGATGTGGCAGTGGGAGCTGTCCTATCGCAAAGAGATAGAGAAACAGGCCAGTTACATCCAGTTGCCTTCCTGTCCAGGAAATTGAACTCTGCTGAAAGCAACTACTCAATATCTGAAAAAGAACTGTTGGCCATAAAAAGAGCCTTCCAGGAGTGGAGACATTACCTGTGGGGATCACAACACACTATAACGGTATATTCCGATCACAGGAATTTGTTGTTTATGAAAACAGCTCGTCATTTATCTCCAAGGCAAATGAGGTGGATGCTGTTTTTCGCGGAATACAATTTCATCATCACCTTTCGGCCTGGAACTGAAAACAAGAAAGCAGACTCACTCTCCAGACTAGGGGGAGACCTGGTATCGGAAAAAGAACAAATAAAAGCGATCTTCGCACCCGAGAAGGTGGTGTGTTCAGTAACAGCTGATCGCTTTATTGAACAAGTACAGAAAGAACGAAACCAAGTCCAATGGCAGAAGTGGGTAAGCCAGAACCGCCTCCGAAGTCTCCAACACGGGGTACCCTTGCATGGAGGGAAATTGTTTCTCCCCTCTCACGACCTACGGCTTCAGGCCTTCAACTGGTGTCATGGGGAGGTGCTGGCCGGGCATCCCGGGGTGACAAAAACCATCCATCTGGTAAAGCGACATTTCTGGTGGGAGACAATGTCAAGAGATGTAGAAAAGTGGATAGGACACTGCGATACATGTGCAAGGGCAAAAGGGGATCATTCCATGAGTCGTGGGAAACTCAGACCACTGCCCACTCCGTCCCGCCCTTGGCACACCATCAGCATGGACTTCATCGTGGGGTTGCCAATGGACCAAGGATACAACGCTATCATGGTAGTGGTAGACAGTTTGACAAAAATGGGACACTTTATTCCATGCAAAAATCTTCCTACTGCCAGTCAAACTGCTCAACTACTGTTGACACAGGTGGTCCGGATTCACGGAATACCGCGCGTGATCATCTCGGACAGGGGACCACAGTTCGTGGCACGGTTCTGGCGCATGTGGTGCAAGGCTCTGAGGGTGGAGGACGCTCTATCCACCAGTTTCCACCCTCAGACGGATGGACAGACCGAAAGACTAAATCAGACACTAAAACAGTACTTGAGGTGCTATTCAGAAGAAGCTAGCCGTTCCTGGGTCTCTCTTCTCTGGCTGGCTGAGTTGTCTTATAATAATGCATGGCATAGCTCAACTGGGGAAACACCGTTCAAGGCCAATACAGGCTTTCATGCCAACACCCTTCCGTTGACCATACCAGAGGAAATCCAGAACCACCCTACGATGGCCGCCCATGTGAAGGCCTTGTTAGAGTCACATCAACGGATACAGAAAACTCTTGTCCGAGCAAAAACCACATACAAAAAATGGGCGGATAAGCACCGACAGGAGAGTCCTCTGTATGAGATTGGGGACAGAGTTTGGTTGTCCACAAAGAACATTCGATTTCGTTATCGCAGCATTTTCCACCCCCGTTTCATAGGTCCTTATTCGGTCATCAAAATGATCAATCCAGTGGCTTACAAATTGAAATTGCCCATGTCTATGAGGATACATCCTGTGTTCCATAGCAGCCTGTTGAAGCCGGCTGGTTCTATACGAAGCAAGGCTGCCCCGCCGGTGCTGAGAGACGGACAACTGGAGTACGAAGTGCGTCGCATCTTGGACGCGAGGTTCCGTCAGGGGAAGCTGTGGTTCCTTGTCTCCTGGAAGGGATACGGCTCGGAGGATGACTCTTGGGAGCCTAGCCAGGAAGTCCATGCCCCTCGGTTGATCCGTTCGTTCTACGCCCGTAATCCGCGGAAGCCTGGTGCTAGGAGGCACAGGGCGGGGGGGCATACTGTCAGGGTCTGACAAATGTGCCTGCCTAGACGATGAACTACACCTACCTGAATGCTTTGCACCTTGGGGTTGCAGTCAGAGAGTATAAAGCCTTGTGGAAACTTGTAATTGGTGCTCGTGATTTGTCCAATGGTATGCTATTGTTGGCGGACGCCCTGTCCCCGCGGATCTGCTGGGAAGGCGTGATTCGTCTTTTGCTCTGCGGCTGTGGAGCAAGTTGGAGTGAGACGAGTGAAGACTGATCTTGCGGGTGTTACCCGCAAGGCGCGTGAGACGCCGGATTGCTCCCTCAGCGCACTTGCGGAACTGTAGTTATAGTTCAGTGAGTAACCCGGAGACGCCGGATTGCCCCCTTCGGGTCGCTCACGCACCTAGTCAAGAACCGCGTTCTTGGCACCGGCTGGTGCCTTGTTTGTTATTTGCGTGTGAGACGCCGGATTGCCCCCTCCACGCCTTTGTGTTGTTCTTGCTACTTTTCAGGGTGTGTATGTGGAGACGCTTGGATTTCCCCCTTCACTGCACGCCGAGTCTATGAGATCATTGTTGAGTTAAGTACAGCGAACAGGAGACGCAAGGATTGCCCCCTCCTATTTCGTTCATGTTTAATACTGCCTCGAACATCTTGTCAAGAGTGAAAAGCCGGTTGGCTGTATTTCAGTTTAGTTATTCTATCATTTCGATCAGGAACATCGGAGATTTCATCTGGCGATAAGGAGCTGGGGGAAGAGCTTGATCTTTCCTTAGTCCATCGGTGATCTCCTTACTACATCCCTTCTTTTGGCACCTGGTGAGTGAATGTGTGTTGAGTTGTTAGAGTACATACACCTGAGACATAGAGGGTTACAAGAGAGCCTTGACTGTAGTTTTGTTGTCTTATCTTTAGCCCAAGAAGGGATACAAACAAGGGAAGGGTCGTATCCTGAGCACTATCAGGTGAGGGTTCGTGTTCATACCAGTGCGATTAGGATTAAGATATCAGGGAACTTTAGTTAATGTATTCCTCTTATCGTTTCAGGTCCCTGTCCTGGATGTTCCTGTTTTCTACCTAAATTTTCCCTCGCCTGACTGCCTTGCACTCTGAAGGTTTTAATTAGAGTGCGGGGACGTCTGGAGGCGGACCCCATTAGAGCATCATTCCGACCCTGAGGATCAACAGCCGTGACAGTAGGGGCTTGAATTAAAAATCATCACCTAAGATATCGGTGTGCTGGTCAGTCTTCTAGCCTGATTGGAGTGGATTGTGTGGAAATATATATATATATATATATATATATATATATATATATATATATATATATATATATATATTTTTTTTTTTCTGGATTCTCCTTGCCCCCCACTCATCGGCAGAAGTCACAGCACAGCAGCAGTACGTTTTTCAAACGTATTCTTTATTTACACACCATGTGCAGGATGCAGCTCATCAAAAAACGGACGGCCTACGCGTTTCGGCTACTCTAGCCTTCCACTGGACCATAGAGTGCCAGGGTCTAGACCTTATCTTATAGTGCAAAAGTGAAGGTACCCTTTTCCATATCTATTAAAAATCTAGACCAGCAACCTTGCTCATTACATATGGCTTATCTTAAACACCATTTTTGCTCTATATTACTGTGAAGTACACATTATATAAACAAAATTTTTTTGGGGCTGATGTAAAGACTCAACATTCCTGTAAAGTACACTTTTTGAAAACAAAAAGTCAGGGCTTATGTACAGAGCTGTACATGTATCTACATATTTACACATATGGCATACAATATCCCAGACAGGCCTAAAATTCCTCATATCTCCTTAGTGGAGTTCAACATTATTCTTAACCATGATGAAAATTAACCAAATTTTGAGCCAGATGTTTCATATAGTTTTCATTTACATTTTCATCATGAATTTTGTTTATAATTCCGAGGATTAAACATGGATCCGTTCTTCATAATAACATGCCTGGATGTATTTAAACATCTCAAAATTCTCTCCGTCAGACCTGATTATATTTCTATTAGTCAAAGAAATTTGGTGCAACTCATATATACACTTTTTTCACAGTTCCCAAAGTCAATTCATGACCTCCAAGTTATCTACATCTAGAATTCTAAGCGATATTTTTAACCTATGAATGTGTCAATTGGGATGAACATTGTTATTTACAGGGTCAGAATCATGACGTCATAGTAAAGTACATTTAATATTCTATGATCCCTGAGTGTCTTAAACTCATTCATCCCAATAATAATTCTAGTAATGTTTTTACACCTATTTACATATATAGACTAAGAATAATCAAGCTCCTCCATTTTTGATGTTTACCCATCTCCCAAAATATGCCCATGTGTACTACATGTCCCTTTATGACTTCCCATGACTTCTCAAGTTTACGCCTATTTACAAATATTTACATGAATGGATCCAAATACTCGCTCTCAATATACAATTCCCAATCAATTAGACTTTCATAGAAGTTGTGCAAATAGTTCATAAAAGATGTACAAATAGTTCAGCATCCAGATTATGTCCATCCGGGTGTTCAGTTCCCATGCCAAGAATCATCCTGGACTCCAGTTTTCGCAACTGTAAGGTGCGATCACCACCCCTCTCTGATGGTTTGCTCAGTTTGATCCCTGAGTATCTTAACAAATCTGGATTGCTGTTATGGCATTTGGCAAAATGTGTGGCCATAGGGTAGCTTGGGTCTCTGTTCTTGATCGCCCTTAGATGTTGTAAGATTCTTAGTTTAAGTTTATTAATTGTGCTCCCTATGTAAAATTTCCCACATGGGCATTGTAGCCTGTAGATCACACATTTTGATTCACAAGTTATGTGATCTCTTATTTTTTCAATTTTGCCATTCCGTAATTTGTACTCTTTTGCATTTGTGCCATGTTCACAGGCCTTGCATTTGGCACACTTCCAAAAGCCATGGGTTGTCAGCCATGTTGATTTTTTTGGGAAATGTTCCTTCAATGTCAGATGGCTTTGGGTTAAAATGTCACCTAATGAGGCAGTTTTCCTATATGTGATGCTTGGATATTGTGTCAGTTGTTGCTTTAGGGTATTATCAAGGAGAAGTATATTCCAGTTCTTCCGTAGAGTTTTTTTCATGTCCCTACTTTGATTATTGAAATCCATGATTAGTCGTGTCTCTTCATCATCTCTGGTTTGCTCATCACTGCCACGATCCTTCCTGCTGCCACCAGGAGTCAAAAGATCATTTCTATTCTTTTGAGCCACCCTGTTTTTTGCGGTGAAAATGACTTCTTCGGGGTAGCCTCTTTCCCGGAAGCGTTGAGCCATCCTCTCAATCTCCTCTCTCATGTCGTTCTCTTCTGAGCAATTTCTCTTTGCCCGTAGCATTTGTCCATACGGGATGCTCCATTTTAAATTAGCTGGATGTCCGCTATTAGCATGGAGTATGCCATTACATGAAGTTCTTTTTCTGTGAATTTTAGAGCACAGCTTGTTATCGCTCACGTACATTTCAACATCCAAGAAGATGAGGTTGGTTGAGCTAATTGTGGAAGTGAAGTTGAGATTATATTCACTTTCCTCCAATGAATCAATAAATGTTTGTAATGTTTCCTTATCTCCATCCCAAATGATGAACAAGTCGTCAATGAAACGACACCAGAGTCTGATTTTTGATCCATGCTCCTTTTCTTTGTTCACTACTGCCGTTTCCCATGCTCCCATCAGGAGGTTCGCGTATGTGGGGGCAAATGATGTTCCCATTGCGGTCCCCTGTTTTTGGAGATACAATTGTCCCAAAAACAGGAATGCGTTATGCGTCAGGCAGTAGTTTAACATATCCACAAGCATTACAGAGTGTTCTAAATGACTTATGGACCTCATTTCCAAAGTTTTTTTGACAACTTCAACACCATCTTCATGGCGTATTGAGGTGTATAAAGAGGCGACATCAATGGTCGCCATTTGATAATTAGTTTTCCATTCAATCGTTGAGATTTTATTCAAGAAGTCCATTGTGTCCCTCAGGTAGGCAGGTAGGGCAGTTACATAGGTCATTAAAAAGATGTCTATAAATCTTGACGTTGTTTCCAACAATGATCCTATGGAGCTGACAATTGGTCTTCCTGGTGGTTTGCTGAGGCACTTATGTGCTTTCGGTAGAAAGTATATCGTAGCAGTAATGGGATTGTCTGTTTTTAGGTATAGATATTCATTGAAGTCTATAAGGCCTCTATCCTTCCAAACTAACAACATAGAGTGATATTCATTCATCCAGTTCTCGAGTGGGTTCACCTCTAGTCATTCGTAGTGTTCCTCTTTGTTCAACTGCCTATTTGCTTCATCTATGTAGTCTGTCACATCTTGCACAACCAGATTTCCCCCTTTATCTGATGCTTTTATTATTAGGGTGGGGTCATTCCTTAGTTCAGACATGGCTCTGTATTCTTCTGCTGTTAGATTCTGAATGTTATCCTTTTCATTCTTGTGGTTGAACGATTTGCCTGCAATCCTTGTTATCTCTTCTATCATGACCTCATGAAAAAGGTCCACTTTATTTCCTGGGGAAGCTGTTGGCAAAATCTTGACTTCTTCTTTAGACCACTTTCACCTCCTACATTAGTAGGGGTTCCTGATTTTTGGCAGAATTCAATATCCTTTTGGATTGTACTAGTATGGTCCATTTGACTCAAGGAGACTGTGTCTTTTATTGTTGCCAGTGTAACAATCGCTGGTAAATACTTGTGTCTAATGAATGATGTAGTTGTCTTTGGTTCCACGGGGTCCAATTTTTTATATATATATATCTATCTCTCGGATTACCCTAAAATATCATTCAGAAAATCGAGAACCTTAAAAGATCTGTTGCTACAAAGTCATATCACAAAATCAACATCAGTTTCAGGTTTGCAGAGCCTTCACGGCTCGTTCCCGTGTGGGAAATGCAAAGCATGCAGAACCAGTAAAAGAACATATCAAATCCCTGGGTCTAGGTTACGAAAAAAAATCTCTAAATTCATGACATGTACCACAACACATGTAGTGTACTGCCTGGAATGCCCATGCGGCTATCACTACGTGGGCAGTACAGTCAATGCAGTCAAAATGCAAGTACTGGAACATCAAAGAGCAATTGCCAATAGGGATGAGAACTACCCTGTAGCCCGCCACTTTGCTAGCCACCACAATAGCAACAGAACACTCTTACAGTTTTTTGTGTTTAGACTGTATCCCCAATGACATCAGGGGAGGAGATAGGGAGCAAAGGTTACGACGTCTGGAGTCGAGGCATATTATCGAACTCCAGACCAAATCACCAAATGGGCTAAATGCTGGAGAAGAGCTGATAACTCACCTGTAACAAATTAATTCATTAAACAGCACTTTATATGTCCTGGTAAAGAATAGAAGGATTAGGATATAGCATACTTATGAAATAGAGAAGAATTGTAATGAAATGAACAATGATTAACAAATGTATATAGAAGTAACTTAATTTGAAGCATAGTATAATGTGAGGGGTATTATCTCACTATAAGAAACTGTGCCTGCCCATTCAGGGCTTAATAACTTTAGTTTATCTCCTCGGACCACTACATCGGAAGAGGTGCCCTTAGACTCCTGGGCGGCGGACATTGCTTGTTTCTTTACAAGCAAGATAAAACTCATACAGGACTCTTTTCCATCTGGGGCACCTGTTATGGCGGTTATACCTGAGGCCAGTTTGTTCCATCCGGCCGCGCAGGGCGTCACATTTGCTGAGTTTCCATCTTTGCCAGCCGCAGCTTCCCTAGCGCTTATGGGCAACCTGAAATCTGGGTCTCCACTTGACCCTTGCCCAGCCAAGCTTCTGGGTAAGTTGGCGGAAGTGATCAATCCACTGGCAAACCCTCTTCTGAATCTCTCGTTGAGGCAGGGAGTGGTTCCGCCAGTCTGGAAGCAGGCAATGGTCATCCCGCTGCTTAAGAAATCGGGTCTTGACCCGAAGATCCCTGCCAACTATAGGCCGATCTCCTTGCTGCCGGCTCTCGTTAAGATCTTGGAGAAATATGTTCAGTCGGTGCTCTCCAATTTTTTGGAGACCCATGAGATCTTACATGACTCCCAGTCGGGCTTCCGTTCAAATCGTAGCACCGAGACCGCGCTCCTTGAGGTTTCTGAAACTATCAAGGGGGTGTTGGATACCGGGGGCAAAGTCATTCTGGTGTTGTTGGACTTATCGGCGGCTTTTGACACCGTCCCCCATGATGGCCTTCTCGCAAGACTCTATGAGATTGGTCTTCGGGGGACGGTGCTCAGCTGGTTCTCGTCCTTTCTAGCTGGCCGCCGGCAAACGGTCTGGACGCCGCCTGACACCGCCGCGATGCCGCCTTTGGGAGTCGGGGTCCCTCAGGGCTCTATTTTGAGCCCGACCCTTTTCAACATCTTTATGACCCCTTTGGCGGCAGTGGTGGAGTCGTTTGGCGCCCGGATCGTGTCGTATGCCGACGACACCCAGCTCCTCTTTTCTTGTGAGAGAGGGGCAGACTTTGACGGGGAGAGTATCCGGAATTGCCTTGGGGCGGTGTTCACATGGTTCCAACTGAACAGCCTCAAGTGCAATTCCGATAAATCTGAGGTACTCTTTTTCGGGTGCGATACGGAGCCGAGCTGGCAGGCCTGGTGGCTCATCGATATGTTCCCTCCGTCCGGTTCTTCCCCTATGGCCAAAAACTTGGGGGTTAAGATGGACAAGGGGCTGACGATGAAAGCCCAGATCCTGGGAGTGACCGGCACCTGCTTCGGCCTTTTAAAGATGCTGCGGAGGTTCTTGCCTCTTCTTTCGGAGGAGCACAGGAGGCTGACTGTGCAGGCCCTGATAGGTTCCAGGTTGGATTATGCCAACATTCTTTACCTGGGCCTACCAGAGTACCTGTTGCAGCGTCTTCAAGTTGCGCAGAACGCGGCTGCCAGGGCCATTTTTGGTCTAAACAGACGTACTAGCGCCTCGGGCCTGCTGTTTACTCTGCACTGGCTTCCCATCCGTAAACGGATCGCCTTTAAGGCTATGACTCTGGCATACAAGGCTCTCCATGCTGTGGGAGCAAGGTATCTTCAAAAGAGACTGGCCTTTTACCATCCAGCTCGTTCTCTGAGATCAGAATCTTTGCTCTTGGCGGCTGTTCCTCGTGTTAAGAGAGCGCGCCTGGGTGGCCGCTCCTTCAGCCTGCTGGCTCCACAGATGTGGAATTCGCTTCCGCTCTCTCTCAGGGGGGCTTCGAATCTGCTTGACTTTAGGAGAGGTCTTAAGACCTGGTTGTTCACTCAGTAGCCCCGCTAGCAGTCCCCTCTTTTTTTCTTGTGTGTTCTTTGTGCTTTTTAATGTGTTATGTTATTGTGAATCAGTTCTCCTTACCCAAAGCGCCGGGACACTCTTTTTGAGTAACCGTTGCGCTATACAAAAGAATAAATAACATAACATAACATAACAGTTACAATCGAACTAATGCAAATGTTGAATAATTGTAAATATCTGAATCATGTGAAGCAGACCGTGATTACACTCTCCTCGAAAATATCACAAATCAACAGCTTATGAATGAAGTATTGAATTGCTTACTTGAAATGACAATAATGTAATGCACTGATTCCATTTGCACATTCCAATATGACGCTAAGAAATTACCTTATACAGTCCTACGTTAATTTTTATGTTTATTGTGAATATTAACCTCCGCCTCGGTGATGCAAGCCGACACTGACGAAAGCTACGGCTGAAACGCGTCTGTTTATTTGATTTGTGCACAATAAATCCTTACTGGGTTTAAGACTAACGGGAGTGCTGGTCCTTTCTGTCACAAGGCAGTGGAGCTTTATATATATATATATAAATCAATATTTTGTACAACTATATTTTTTACATCAAATATATTATTTTCGATATTTTTGTACTTACCTGTTTAAGTATAGGGAGTAGGGAGACAATATTTTTGCATTCTATATTTTTTTCATCGATATTTTAGCAGTCAATATTTTTTACATCAATATATTATTTTCGATATTTTTGTACTTACCTATTTAAGTATAGGGAGTCGATATTTTTGCATTCTACATTTTCTCATCGATATTTTTGCAGTCTATACTTTTTACATCAATATTCTGTCAGTGAACCTTGGGGGAGAATCCCCACACTAGGTGGCATGGCTTGGCAAGATGGTTGCTCGGTAGCAATGCCCGGAGCTCCCACCGGCGAAACAATTATCCATAATTAATCCTGCCTCAAATGGTCCAAAAATACTTGTATTGTGCTGGTGTTGACCCCCCCCCCCCCCCCAGGTTGGCGCATCCACTTTTCCTCCCATGATTGAATTGCCTGAGTCTCCATGCAGCGGACACCTGGACCTGAGAGCGGGCTGGTGTGGTGGACGGAGGGCCCCAGAATGGCAGACGTGCCCGGAGCCCTCGATCGGCGAGCACCGAGGGCTTATTGTCACCGCCTGGGTCGCACAGCTGTTTGCTGTGCGACTCTGTGTAGGAGAGTAAAACATTCCCCCCCTGAAGACAAGGGGGTCCCCCTCAGAGGCAGGTATCATGGCAGAAATAATGGTGTCCTGAGAGGTCATGTTAGTGAAGATTGACACTGTGGCGCTTGAGGTGGGCTTACTTTGTGCCAACTTCCGTAAAATCTCAGAGTGGGTTACTGAGGCGGAGGGGCACATCACAGAGCTCAAGACAGAAGTGGAGCCACTGAAAAAAATGGTGCCTGAGCTCCATACACTCACATCACGCATGAAAGACAGGATTGAAGACTAGGAGGGATGCTCCAGGAGGAACAACCTCCGCTTTGTAGGCTTCCCTGAGATGGCGGAGGGCCAGTCTGTAGAGCTGTTTCTTGAAGACTGGATCATCACAGCCCTGAAGCCTAGATGCCGCTCTAACTTTTTTCACCATTGATAGGGCCAACCGAGCACTGACACCGGTACCTAAACTGGGGGTGCCACCACATGCAATAATCGCCCGCATGTTTAACTTCATAGACACAATACTACAACATGTGAGGTCCAGGTGGGCATCCCAATATGAGAACCGGAACATAATGATCTTCCCTGATTATACTCAGATGGTCCAGGACCTCCGCAGACACTACGGGGTCCATTAGAATGGCGGGCAGACTTTAGTCCACCCGCCACTCTAGCAGTGCTGGGACCAGCAGCCAGTGGGCGGCAGTTCGGCACCACCAATTAGGATGCGACCGCCACCCTGGCAGTCGCCTCTTGCATATTCAACATTGTGGTGGGCGGTGCTGTGAGCTGCACCCGCCACAATGTCGAAAATGCATGGGATGCATTGGCATGCACAATGTGACTGGTACAGCGAGGTGCCTGCCACCTTGTGTATGCCAATGTTTAGGGAGTACCATGGGTATCCCCCAAGTGCAGCACTGTACCCCCCCCAGACCCCCGGGGGCCCACAACAGGCCCCCAAAGCGATTCCCGCATGCCTTTCCATGGTGGAGTCTCTGCCATGGAAAGGCATAACTCCGCCCACATCATAATATGAATGGCAGTGCCTGCAAGCCACCATATTATAGGCCTTTTCTGCCCGGTAAGCAATTGTGACGATTGCCTACCGGCGGAAAAGCGGCAGATGGTCTTTCCGTCCAACGCGGTACCCCGCCGGCATGCTAATGTGGTGGGGGTAAAAGGCCGTCCGGCAGGGTGTTTTGGCGGGCGGATCGCCACCGCCGGTCGGGCGGAGGCGATCTGCCCGCCATGCTAATGGGCCCCTACATATCTACCAAGAAGCATCTGAGGAAGCGTGCCTCTTCTACAGCCTTATGTTTCCTGTGAAACTTTGGGTACAGTTTGAGGGAAAAGTACTCTTCTTTGCCATCCCTGGGGAAGCCAACGGTTGGCTGGACACATTGGTTGGGGTCCCCCGTAAGCAGTCATTGAAAAACAGAGCAGATGGGAGTGGTGCCAGTCGGTGGTTTACAACATTACGCAGACACACTGCGGATTCTGGGCAGAGCTATGGTATCCGTTAAACTGGAGAAATCGTGGTGTGCACTGACAGAACTCCGGAGGACTAACATTTTGCGCAAGTCAGCGGGGAATCATTCCAGACACCCAAGGGAGTGAAGGACTATTATAGTGACATCATAGAGCAGGGACTGGAGTAACATTTGTGGAAGAAGGACTGGCGACGTTCCACAACAATTGCTGTACACATAACGTAACATATTGGTGGGGGGCGACTTCCTTTGTAGATCTATTGTTGGTTCAGTTGGACTGTTAATATGATGTATATGTGGATTTATATGGTTGTGGCTTATCCGATAGACGTACCATTGATTTCAGCATCATTTACTTTCATTAGAACACATGGGTAATGTGTTGATTTCCAGCTTGGGACCCAGGTGGGCTACCCTTATGTTGGGGTGGTTTGAGTGCATTTGGCCTTGCCACCCCGAACAGATGCAAGGCTCACAGCCTAAAGCGTTACATAAGGTCCAGGCCTCGTCCTCTGAAAGGGGTTTTGAGCGGTAAGAAAGCAAAGTTGGCTCAGCCTTCTGGAGTTCCAGCTGTTCGAACTTACTGCTTATGAGCGGGTGGAGATATACGTTGTTACTGTTGGGTGATGTTGCAACGATGGCTTGTAGGAATTGACTATACTATGTTGCTAGCATGTACTCGGCATACTGGACGAATGTGAGGGTGTGGGGAGGACATATGGGTGGTCCACTGTGGGACGGGAGGATGCATGCCGTACAGGGTCTATGGCTACGGCCTAGAAATGTTTGACCTAGAATGTGTGGGGACTGGGCCAACGTGAGAAAAGATGAAGAGTGCACTCATACCTCATGCACCATGGGGAGTCTGTGTCATTCTTGCACAAGACTCAAACTTGGAGTGACTCCATAACACACTGGAGACGGCAGTGGCAGGGACGGGTCTTTGCGACCTCTTATTCCAGTTACGCTCTGCGATCCCTGATATCGGTGGCACCTGGAGCCCCTTTTGTAACCAAGGAAGTCCAACTGAATCCACAGTGGGGATATGTAACTGTTTCAGGAGCACTGAATGCAGGAGACATATGCTTGACGAATGTGTATGCTCCCAATGTGGATGATGTAAACTTCTTTGGGTCAGTGATGAGTTTGGCTGCAGACCATATCGGCTCGGAGGTCCTTCTGACTTGGGACATAAATTGTGTGCTGGATGGTGGTTTGGATCGTCTACCTCTGAGGTTAGACACCAACACTGCCATGACGAGTTCTCTTAGAGAGATTATGACTGTTATGGATGTATGACATTACAACGCATGCTTTTACCACGCATGCCTTTACATCGCAGGTTTTACAACGCCTGCCTTTACAACGCATAGTGTTGAGGGGTGCTGGATATTGAATAGTTTAATTTACTATTCCAACTCCAGTCCCCGTGGATAGTAGGGAAGGTGTTTGATAGTAAATTAAATCTATTCCCTATCCTAGAGCGCCCCCCCAGCGCAATGCGTTGTAATGGCATGCATTGTAAAAGTTGCGTCGTAAAGGCACTGCGTGGTAAAAGTTGCGTTGTAAAGGATGTTTCCTGACTGTTATTGGCCTACAGGACGTGTGGAGAGTGAGATTCCTGAGGGATAAAGTGTACTTCTGCTTTGTACTCGTCACAGGGATGCACAGTCATCTCGACTACTGTTTATTATCTGGTGCCTTGCCCCAATTTGCAGAGGATGTCTCCTACTTAGTATAATACCTCTTGGACCATTCGCCTTTACTGGTATCTCTTAAGATGTCCAGGGAGGCCCCCAGGGTGCCCCTGCGGAGGATGCGGGCATAGGTCTTGTCAGATCCGGTGTTCACAAGTGCGGTGGCGGAGAGTCTAGGGCAATATGAGGCCTTCTCAGGTGGCACTGAGTTCATCCCGAACACATTTGTGTGAGTTTCTCTTTGTCAGTGCCATGCCAGCTAATGGTGTTGCGTAAGAGGTTATGCCACTAGCCTCACTGTAGAGCTACCATCACATATATCAGCACCGCATCATCAGCAGTGGCTTCCTCGATCTCAAGCAGGCTCAATGCTCTCTGGCAGGCCGCTTGGGACACCATGCAGATATACTCCTTTGTTGGCTCAAATCTCCTCTTCTACTTCTCCTGCAGCTTGGGGCGGATAGCATGTGAGACAGTCTGCCAGTGTATTTGGACCCCTGCCGGTAAACCACTTCACAGCAGTAATGCTTCCACTGGATTGCCCAGCGTTCGTTGTGAAAAGGTGGATGGGGTACCTTCCCTCTGAACAGTGGGACTAATTGCTGGTGATCTATAACTACACTGAAGGGCCTGCCACAAAGGTATAAATGAAAATGTCTGTATGCCCATTTGGGCACATCATGCTTCAGTTGGCGTGAGTGCTTTGCTGGCAAATGCTAGCGGCGCCCATCTCCCTGGTTCTACCTCCTGGGTGAGTACTACTCCCAGGTCTACTAGGCTTGCATCGACGAGCAACTCAGTCCTCTTCTTTGGATCAAAGTACGCCATTGTTGTCTTTCTCAGGAGAGCTGCCTTTATCCACTGGAAGGCTTCTTCCTCACTCTGGCCCCACACCTAACAGGTATCCACTTTTGTTAGAGTCCTCAAAGGTTCAGCAATCATTGCTAAGTTGGGAATAAATCTTCCACAATACATGGCCATGCCTAAGAAACTGAGCACCTCTGAGGTAGTGGTCGGTGTTGGAGCCTGTTTGATAGCTTGCGATTTCCTGGGTCAACCTGCACTCCTTCCTGAGTGAAGACGTATCCAAAAACGTTATTGAAGTTTGGAATAAAGAAGAATTTTCTTTGTTAATGGTGATGCCGTGTTGCCACAGGTGCTTCAGTGTAGCTCACAGGTACCTGTGATGTTCCTCTGCAGTTGCTGAATAGATTAGAATATCCTCACTTACATTCACGACGCCTTGCAACCTTAATAGTGGCATCCTTGAACACTTCCACCGCTGAGGAAATGCCGAAATTCAATTGTTTGTTTCGGCATAATCCGAGGTGTGTGGAAAGCGTTATGTACCAGCTTTTCTCTGATAGTTGTAGTTTGATGTATCCTGCATTGAGATCTAATTTTGAGAACCACCTGGCTCCATTTAGATCAGTGATAATATCATCCGTTGTGGATGTAATGTGCCTTTTCTGTTTTATGGCCTTATTCGGGTGCCACATGTCAACGCACAAACACTATGACAGGCTGTTTTGGCTTTTTGGCTACAACCATAGGGAACACCCAGGGCATTGGTCTGGATACTTTCTTGATTACTCCTAGGCTTTCGAGTTTGTCTAATTCCTGCTCAACCAGTGGCCTGAGGTGGAAAGGCACATGTCGATGGCAGAGAGCCACAGGCTTGACTGGCATATCGATGTGTAGTTTGACCAACGGGGTTCTCAGGCATCCCAGGCTGTTGAATAGTTCGGGGAATTGCCTTAACAGTTCGTCAACTTAGTAGGCTTTTACATTTCAGTTGAGCAACTCCAGCACTAAATCCTCCATGGTGTGACTTACTAGTAAGATGTCAGCTTCTCTGTCACCCACTTGGAACTCTTGATTGTTTGATAGTACACATGCTATTGTGCATCCTTTGAGGGGCAGCTGGGACCTACCAGCATAAGTAAATATCCTGGTGTGTGACGAGGAAACTGTGGACTTCGGACGGAGGCATCGATATTGCTGTATGTCCATCACATTTACTGATGCCCCTGTGTTGATGAGGGCCTTGACCTCCAATTCAGCAATATGTATTACACATGTAGGTTGTGGCCTTTTGTGTCTTTTCAGCTCGCCTGTAAATGAGCTGAGGAAAGCATCCTCTCCGTCTTCCGACGGCGAGTCTTCTAGCCGGTGCCTGCTCCGCTGAGGGTGCCTGGCAGTTCCTTGAGGCTCTTGGTCTGTTAGCGACAGCTGCCACACAGCTTTTGTCAGGATCCTTCTCCGGCGGGCACCTCTTCCTTTTAACACACTTTGACACACTGTTGCGAAGTTATTGATTTATTTTTGTAAACAAACTTTATTGAGCATTTATTTATTGAAACAAACTGACACCAGTGTGTGCCATGAGACAAATAATCATAGCCATGCCTCATCTGACAAGGTTATCTATGCGATCCATCATTTCACCAACCTCTTCCCTTCCTGACTGAAATTTCCTCCCTCGAGCAAAGTTATTGATCTTACCGCAGTTTGAACAGATGCATCCTTGAGCTCGACAGTTTTCTAGGGTGTTTTCATCATGGCCACAATATTTGCAATGAGTCCATGTCAGTGGGGGAGCTGGCACTCTAGGCCTGTTTGTCTTCCCTCTCATGTACACTGCATTGGCTCGCTCTAGCTTCATGTTGGGGGCCTGCCTTTTCTAGTCTCTGAGTTATTACAATGTCCATTTTGGTGGCCGTGGACAGGTCATGAGATCTTGCTATGATAAGGATATAATTTAGGCTAATGTTTGGTTGTCTCAGGATTAGGCCTCAAAGTGTCTTATTCCAGCACCCTTGGATGATCTATGCCCTTATTTCTTTCGGCTGGTTATCCACTGTGCTCATACTGGCTAATTCGCAGAGGGGTGCATAAAAAGAGTCAGTGGGCTCACCCTCTCTATGGCGAGTTTGGCAGAGTTTGAATCGTTCGAAATCTTAGCTTAATTGCTGGTTAAAATGATTGTTGAGGGCCCTTAGAGCTGCATCATAATGTTACGTTGAACGTTAAAAATATTTGTACCGCGCTCGTTCACCAACGGTTTCATGGCGCTCTTGCCATAACGGCAGCTGGGGTGGAGGAGTTACTCAAGTGTTGACTGAAACAGGAAGGTCTTTAACAGTCTGCGAAAGTGATCGTAGTTGGGGCAGAGGCGGAGTGCAGTTGGGATCGAATTCCAGGTGGTGGGGGCCATGGCAGAGAAACTCAGGCCACCATGCTTTTTCCGTCTGGTTTTAGGAATGAGAAGGAGATTGAGAGTTGCGGAGCGGAGGTCTCTGTGGGGGACATACCGTGTCCGGCAAGAAGAAATGAATGCAGGGGCTAGATCAGATAGGGCTTTGAAAGTGACGCAGCCCAGTTTAAAGATGCAGCGTTTAGTGATAGGGAGCCAGTGAAGGCTACGCAGAAGAGGGGTGACATGCTGGTATTTTGGCTGGCGGAAAATCAGGCGGGCTGCCTGGTTCTGGACAAGTTGTAGCCGGTGGAGATGGATTGATGGAATTCCGGCATACAACGTGTTAGCATAGTCGAGTCTGGAAGTGATCAATGGTAGGATGACTAAAATTAGAGCGTCTCTAGTAAGGAACCTACTGATTTAACGAATCCGCCTTAGGTAGAAAAAACAGGATGAGGTGACTGCGTTGATCTGAGGCCTCATAGAGAGGTCCTCAGAGATGATCACCCCCAGACTCTTCACAGTGCTAACAGGACTAGGCGGAGTCCCCAGGGAAGAGGGCCAAAAGGTGGAATTCCACGGATAAGTGGAGCCCCCGACAAGTACCAGCTCAGTTTTTGTGGGGTTCAGTTTTAACTGACTATGAAGCATCCACTCAGCGATGTTGAGCATAGTGGATTGAAAGTTGGAACGGGAGGAAGGAAGAAGGTCAGTAGGAAAAATTAACTGAAGATCGTCTGCGTAGTTGAAAATAGTAACCGGGGTATTACGGAGGGAAGCAAGAAGGGGCTGAAGGTACAAATTAAACAGTAAGGGTGAAAGCGCGGAGCCCTGAGGGACCCCGCAGGTGAGGGATGAATAGGGTGCAGAAAAAGTGGATAAGTGAACTGCCTGAGTCCGATGGCTCAGAAAAGATCTGAGCCAGTCGAGGGTCACCCCCTGGATGCCGGCGTTGTTGACACGGTCGATCAAGATAGTATGATCGACCGTGTCAAAGGCAGCCGACAGGTCCAGGAGGACAAGGGCATGAGAGATGTTGTTGTCGGCACCTTTCCTCAGGGCATCCATGACGGCCACTATGACCGCCTCGTGGAGTGGAGGGGTCTGAAACCAGCTTGTTGGGCATCCAGGAAGGAGGAATTCTCGATAAAGGTACTCGGGCAGCGGGTAACATAGGTTTCCAGAATTTTGCCCAAGAAGGGAAGGAGGGAAATGGGGCGATAATTACTTAGAATGGTGGGGTCAGCATTAGTTTTTTTAAGGATGGGTATGACAGATTGCCTGTTTGAAGGAACGGGGGATCTCCCCAGTGGCGAGAGAATTGTTAAGCAAAGCTAATGGAGGGCCAGGGCATGCCAAGAAGGCCTCTCTAAGGATCTGAGGGGGGCAGCAGTCATTAGGGGAGTCTGAACTGACCTTGCAAAGAAGCGCGGAGAATTCATTTTGAGAAATTGGTGGGAGCTGAGTCAGACGGCTAGAATTCATGGGGGGAAGAGGTAGAGGAAGAGGCGATGAAGGGGGGGGATGTTGTCTTTGATGATGGTTATTTTGTCTATGAAGTAAGAGTTCAGAGAGTCGCATAAGGTTTGGGTAGGTTGGGGTTGGGGTGTAATCCTGTCAGGCAGGGAAAGCTCATTAACAATTGAAAAGATGTCTTTGGCTTTGGTGTTAGAATCCAAGATTTTTTGAGAGAAGTAGGCTGTTTTGGCAGATAATATAGCTTTTTTGTAAGTGTTCAAGGCATCTACATAAACCAGTTTAAGCTGAGGATCATAATTGCGTCTCCAGTGGCGCTCTGTCTGCCGAAGAGCAAGTTTATCAGCCTTGAGCTGATCAGAGAACCACCGTTGAGCGTCGTGGGGACGCTTAGCTTTAATGGTTTTGTAGGGAGCAACTTTGTCACAGGCAGTTAACAGCCATTCTTCAAGGTGGGCAGCCTGGTCGGTGACTGAGATCGCAGATGCTGGAACAGAGGAAGCCAATAGAGCATGGAAATCGGCTATGTTGGCTTTCTTCCAGTTGCGAGCAGATAGGTTTTTGGTAAGGGGAGGGGGGCGGGGAATGTGAAGATAAAGAGAGAAGGAAATAGAAAAATGATCAGACCAGGGACAGGGAAGTACAGAGGGAGGGGAGATATCAAGGTTGGATGTCCACACTTGGTCCAGGACGTGACCTTTGCAGTGAGTAGGAGTATGAATGTGCTGGTGGAAGTTCATACCTGCTAACAGGTCCGTAAATTCCGCAGAAAGATGGCTTTCGTGGGTGTCAGATGGCCAATAGTTGAAGTCTCCAATGATCATAATGTTGGCGTGATTGATCGAAAGCTGGGAGATGGATTCGCCGAAGAGTTGGGAGAAGAGAGGCATATGATCAGGGGGCCTATAAACTAGGACGCAGACAAATGAAGATTTGGGTGAGGAAAATTTAACAATGAGACAGTCAGTTTTGGGAATGGGGGTCTTCGTCAGCTCCGGGAATTTAAATTCAGAGCGGATAATGGCCGCCACCCCTCCACCGGCCTTGCCGGCAGGACGGTTAGCTTGCATAATATATCTTTCGCTGAGCCAGTGTTGGGGTGGTGTTCATAAACTAGTAGATTTCTACCCCCATGTAGTGCAGCAGCAGAGAGCACTTGACTGCTCCATCAGTTTCTTGGGTTGCAAAAAAACAATAGTGCAGCCTCCCCATCCACTTATTCTATCCGGGTGCAGCAATAGCAGGGTCATCTAGCTCACTGAAGAGCTGCAGCTCACCTACCAGCATGTACTGTTAGGGGATGTGCCTCTGCCGTGGCCCTTGTGGATGTACGGCATTGGCATTATCTGCCATGGCTGTGTCAGAACACTGTGTGGATTAACCCCTCCCTCAGACACCTTAGGGCATCACCAATGTGCTGGGGTGACTGGTCACACACACGACCCACAACGCGTCACAGTCACACACTGACACCAATGACCCATGCAGTGCAACAGTGTGGGCGAACACCCATGCGGTCTACGACCCCTTTCTTATATAGGATCTGGCCACACCTGGCCAGAGGATGTAGAACACCCACATCCGGGTCAGTGAGCCACCTTGGAAGAGTCCAGGTGGCTCGCTACAGTAAGGGCAGTCACCATTCAACTCAGCATTACATTTTTAGGAATGCATATGATTCCCATATTCACAATTAGAGGGACACACACGTCTATAAAGTGTGTTTATGTAACGTTAAGCCGCGACGCACTGTGCACAGACTCAAGACGATGGAAGCCTCTTTAATGGTCTCCAAGGGATCGACGTTTCTCAGCTTCAAATGTCCGTTCAGACACTGTTTATATATGTGAGCTTGTGAAAGCTCTGGCATGTGTAGCCCACTTAACAAGATAATCAACTGAATATGAGTCTGTTTTGAGTTGTTGCACATGGTGCACGCCTGGAATAAAGTTATCCGTCCATTTTAGTTTATCAATCTGCAATCTGTCTTTTTCTTTGTTATTCTCCCTGTTTATACAAATGTTTGTCTCTCCTTTTCATCTGTCTCTTCTCTTTATTTTGTTGCCCTCCATGCATGTCTGACCTTTTCATTCCCTCTTCAGTCCTTTCACTATGTTTACTAATTACTCCCATTCTTCTCCGTGTGTCTGATTGGCCGAAGGTATTGGAAACGCAATCTCGTTTTAGGTGCACAATCACATTGTTTGTGGGGACAAAATCTCAATCACAATTTAAGGAGCAGAACTATCCTGACTATACGCTGGCAAGTGGGATTTTCGCACATGGAAATTCTGCGAATATGGAATTTCCGTTCAACCAGACCTGCTCATAGGGGCAGATGTGTGGTTGTCTTTGGATCGGTCCATCAACAAAAGTTGATGGGAAAGCCTGCAACTTGAAGGGTGTGGGTAATCCCACCCAGGAACACGCACAAACATGCATGCTTTTCGGTGGTCACCAAATATTTGATTACGTAGCTTCTCATACTGAAAAAACCTTCAAATTGCTCTTGTTCAGAGCAAGGTAAGGGTAATGAGAAAACCATATGGCACCGGAGAACACAAAATAAGGTATTCATGTATAATTGGACGTTAGCGTCACATTTCTGTTTGAGGAAACACCAAACTGTCAAAATTCAATTCGAGGGAATCATTTTGCAAGTGATATCTCCGGGGAATCTGCTACCTTTGTGGATTTACTGGAGTATTACAGGAAGTCTTTCCCGATGTAAAAATATAATGTCAGAAATTTACTTCATGCGTGGGGATAAGTATCCCGTGATACAGTTGTGAATTTGTTTCTTATACATTTTGTGAATCAGACCAAGAAAATTTGCCTTTCTGTCTCTATGTTTCTTAGTGAATTTTTTGTGTCGTTCTGACTACTCTTCTCTCTACACATTTGTCTTTGTTCCTTTCTTTCAGACCTGCCTCTGAGTCTTTGATTCTGTCTGTTTTACCGAATATTTTTCTGTCTGTCAGCTGATTTGCTTGATGGTAGTTATGACTGTTTGTACACTCGGCACTCTCTGTATGGCGACCTTCCCTATCTGTCGTTCTATTTCTATCTGTCCTCCTACCCTGTCTCTCTGTCTCCCATGTTTTCCGGACAGCTCTGTCTATCCGAATTACTTCTCTATCCACTCGCCTGTCTGCCTTGTCGGTCCACCTGCCTGTTTGTCCATTTTCCTTGGCTATTTTCCTGCCCACATGGCCTATCTGTCAGACTGCCTTATATGTTTGGCTGCCTTATCTATTTTCCTGTCTGACTGCCCTTTCTGTCTACTCAAGCATGCTCCAATCCTATTCCATCCCATCCCATCCCTCTCTCCCTCCCTTCCTCCATCCACCCATCCACCCATCCTCTCAACCATCCATCCATCCATCCATCACCCACCCACCCATCCATCCATCCACCCACCCTCCCACCCTCCCTCCCCCCTTCCTCCCTCCCTCCCTTCCTCCCCTCCTCCATCCATCCATCCACCCACCCACTCATCCACCCAACCATCCATCCATCATTCCATCCATCCATCCTTCCATCCATCCATCCCATCCACCCATCCACCCATCCATCCATCCATCCACCCATCCAACCAATCATCCATCCATCCATCCATCCAATCAAACATCCATTCATCCATCCAAACATCCATCCATCCTACTTGTCTGCCAGATTGTGAGAAATCCATCTCTCTACTAGTAACGCCCAGTATGGTGTTAACGAATATCCACCACTGACATTACTTTCATGTTTCACCATATTAATTCACCACTAATCCTTTATGGGCTTCCTGAATAGCGTGCTTCAACACCCCATCAGGGGTAGCAAGCCCTATATAAATACAAACCTTTGTCCTCCTCTATCCTTCTGCTATCATTCCAAATCCAAATAACTGACTAACCTATCCACCATTTAAAATGTACTTGCATGTTTCACTATACTAATTCAACACTAATCCTCTATGGGTCCTGGAGTAGCGTGCTACCCGCCGAAAAAGCGCTTCGACGCCTCGTCAGGGGTAGTAAGCACTATATAAATGCAATTACAATACAATACAATATGCTGCTTCTTCAATGCCTGGTCAGAGTTAGTACGCCTGTAGAAATGCTATTTCAATTTATGTCTGCCTTTCCCATCTACGGCTCAGGTCTTGCTAACTCTTGCGGTATTTCACCATGTCTGTATTTAACGTTGAATTACATACAGCGTGTGGGGTGGCTGAGAGTGAGTGACAAGAAATATTTGTTTGTGTGTGCCCTGTATCTATAGTTTTCATGGTTTCTTCAGTAAGCCCCTCTTAGACAGCAAAATGGCCCTTGCCATTATTTCTTGATTTCCCTGCAGTCAAAGCTCTGTGTAGCATTCATGTGCACCAACCGTGCACTGATGACAAGGATGTGCACTGTGGTGCCTTGCACCTTCCTTCATTCAAGTGCTGAGGCATGTGCGACAACCTTTATTCATAACAATGCCCATGTGATGGGCTGGACTAAAGAATCTAAAGAGATCAAGGGGGTGGGAAGGCTACGGGCCATATTATCAAGAAAGGGCGATACATTATCGCCACTTTTATGGGCAGGAAACTGCCGCTAAAGCGGCGATAATGGGCTTGATAATATGCTCTTGTGAATACCCATAGAAACCCAGGTTCTGGTGTTAACCTGGGCTTCTATGGGAATTCACAAGGGCCTATTATCCAGCCCATTATCGCCGCTTTAGCAGGAGTTTCCTGCCGATAAAAGCGGAGATAATATAGCGCCCTTTCTTGATAATATGGCCCTACATTTCTCAACCAAAGAAAAGAGGGAGTAAATACCACAAAGTCAACACTGCTTGGTGCGTTGCAGGAAGACCCCAAAAAAATTGGCACACGAGTCACCATATAAAAGGATGGGGGTCTCTCCTAAAAAATAATGGGAATAATGAAATTGGACAGACAAACATGGCAACTCGGGTCCACGGTCATCGGGATCAACCTGACTCTTGGAACAACATCAGTCGAATCTTTTCTTTTCTTGATAATCATCATCTTCTTCGAGGCCACGACTACCAGACAGATGGCTTTTGAACGATCCATCAAAATTTTACAGTTCTGAGTTACCACAAAAGGCTGCAAGGTCTGGGTAACCGCTTTTAGGTTAAGTTTTAAATCTTCAAAGAATGACACATTTCAAGTGACAGTATCACCCTCTCCCTGCCACCACCAAGGATCTTGTTTCGTTTTTTTTTAAAAACAAACTTTTATTGGGCATTTATTGATCATAGAATTACAAACATTTGCATGAGTATAAGGATAGGTATGAGAATTCTCTTGATAAACCTTCCATTGTTATATGACCAGTCACTGTGTCTACTTGACACTTCATCAGGAGTTATAATATTTGAAACATAATGTAATAACCCACATTATCATGTGGGTTATTACATTATGTTTCAAATACTACTTCATCTACCCACCTTATGCCAAGTTGCAATCCACTCCCTCTCCTTCCCTCCCCCCTCCCACCAGGCGTGTCTTGAATTACTGTGCAATAACAGCCCTCTCAGGTCTGTACTCTAGGGTCCTCTACTCAGCTATCTTGCTCTCTGTTCTCCCTTCATACTTCCGTTATCCGGGTGTCCCTCCCTCTCTTTCTTCCCCGTTCCACCTTCCCTACTGTCAAAGCAGAGTGTTTTATAATTCTTCCTCCTGCGGGGCTTTTTTTCGCCCTTCTTCTAACGTATCATCTAGCTGCTTAAGATGTGTTGCCAGAGCTTCCCATGCCCTGGCTGCTTCTAATGCCTTCTCATTCTCGTTGCGTCTGGCGTCTCTGAGCCGTACTGTTCCCTCAGAGCCTGCCCAGCGTACAAACTCTCTCCTCCACCTACCTATACTGGGACCTCCCCTTGCCTTCCAGTGACTGGTGATGTCCCTCTTTGCTAGAATTAAACCTAGGTCCTGAAATTTACTTGTGATCTTATTCCTGGAGGTATGCGGAAATCTATGTAGTAAGCAGTATCCTGGTATCATGCTTGCCTCTTTCTCCGTTATTTCCGCAAGTATTTCCGTCACCTCCCTCCAGAAATTCCCTATCTCCGGACACTTTCAAAACATATGGAAAAACTCTACACCTTTCTTTGCAAAACGGGGACACGCTGCCGCTGTCCTGTTGAAGTACTTGTTAATACTCCCTGGGGTAAGGTACGCCCTGTGAAAGACATAGAAATTTAACAATTGGAATCTAGCATTCCTAGTGATCTTGCTGAACCGCTCCGTTAGTTCCCCCCAAGCTTTCTCCTCTATTGGCTCCCCCAGGTCGTCTTCTCATTTCTGTTGTAGTTCATTAGGTAAAGGGAGTGTTGCCCGACTCAGTCTCCTGTACAAGCAAGTAACCGCTTTAAATGTACCCGCTGCCGATACCACATATTGGCATCCTTCTGACAGAGGTGGTTCAGTTCGCCTGCACCCCCAGTGTTTACGTATCTCTGCAGTTAAGGCTGCGTGTAACAGGAAGTCTCCCCCCGGTATCTCATACCGCTCACTGAATATGTCAAAGGGCAGTAGAATGCCGTCCTCATAAAACATCCCCATTGTGGTCATACTGCCGTCTCCCACACCTCCAACCTCCTCCAGTCTGCTCTGTGTGGTAATGCCGTACAATATTTTAAGGGTAACTTCGGTGCGTATGGGTGTCTCACTTTAGACCTCTGTAAGCTTCATACCCCGCATTTATAAGCCACTCTCAGTTCCGAGATAATTTTCCTTTCCTGTACCGCAGCCTTTACACTAGTCTGGAAAGGAGGTCCGGGGTCGAGCATCAGTCTCCCTGCCGCCTCATCCCCCACAGCAAGGATCTTGTTTCATGGTCACTCACCAACGGGATGGCTCAAACAGCAAGCAAAACTTTGAACTAGTATGACGGCCTGTGAAAAGCACCTTGTCTCCTACCATGATTCCCATGTGTCATGTTTGGTGGGGGGCAATGGTACTGTCATTAGGTCGAGATGGTGCACTGCGTCCAGTGAAGCATCTTTTGTTGTCCACTTCCTGGGAATGTGAGACAGGGGATGGGCACATGCAAGCCCTCTGTGATTTCACCTCGTGGGCGCGCACGTCCAGCCCGGTGCCGTGCACATCTCCTGTCCCACATTCACAGCAAGTCAGCCTCTCGCCTCTCTCAATCGCGCGCGCACACACACAGCCACACTCACACATGCACACACACACACACACATGCACACACACGCAGGCACACACACACACACGCACGCACGCACACACTGCATACACTCACGCGCGTGCACACACGCACACCCCCCCTTACAATTAAGCCCCACCCGCCCCACTCACCGGGCTACAGGGCTACAGGCTCCGTCATGCGGGGCTTCCCTCACTTGCATCGGCGGCCTATGCTCCCCCTATGTGCCTCCAGCGTTTCACAGCCTCCCTTGGGGCGGGACTTCCGCCTTCTGCCCTTCTCGTCCAGTCACTTTGTGGGCGCGGGCTTCCCGCAGAAGGAGGAAGTCCCGCCCCAGGGGAGGGTTGAAACGCTGTAGGAGGCATACGAGTGCTGGTTTTCCTTTGTTGGGTAATTCAGCACCTCTCACAATTGCCCCTCCCCCTCGCCACCACAGAGCCATCTCACGGCCAGGCGGCCATGTCACCATCGATCGCTTTCACTTTCGCGGCCGTCTCTTTCAAGCGCTGCAGATCTGACAATACAGTCTTTCACAGTGTAACTGTGCCAGTGGCTGAAGTACCCCATACTGTGGCCAGCAGGAGCAAAATGAGGCTGATAGATTAACTTCGGGAGTCAAAAATTAGTTCAGGGGGATGAAAACTCACTTCTTCCTAAGCACTCACCTTTCCTCGGCACCCAGTGCCCAACAGGCGGACACCCAGGGGCCCGCGCACTCAGGAAGGAGGCTCATTGTGAAAGAGGTGATAGTTCACTGGGGCCCTCAGGTCGGCTGCCTTCGGAAACATGCCCTCCCTCTGCCCCGACGGTCCGGAGATGAAAATCACACGTGCGCACATACAAAGCACACGCACCACAGATAGATACACACTCAAATCACACATGTGCACATACAAACCCAAGCACCGCAGATATATACACTCTCAAATCACACATGCGCACGTACAAACCCAAACACCCCAGATATACACACTCTCAAATCACACATGTGCACATACAACCTCAAGCACAGCAGATACAAACATTCTCAAATCACAATACAAACTCAAGCACAGCAGATATACACATTCTCACAGTGCCGCTCACAGTGTTGTTTCTGCATTGTGCTGCCTGCCGACGGATTTATCACCCATCAATCATCAATTCCTGCACTTTGAACCCAAGCCTCCCCACCGTAGCGGACTCGCTGGTGTGAGAGTGTCCTGCAATCGGCAGGACCCGATATCGCTCCCAGCTTGAGTCCTGTGGGTCGAAGGCTAGAGGCGAGTCTTTGTGCGACGGACACCGACCGGGGGACTGCGAGGACCAGCATTCCACAGGTAGCCCAGTTGGTGCCTCTTCCCCCGGCGGCCACGCCCACCGCCTCCCGGCCTCTTAACCTTTCGCGACACCCGCTTCGCGGGTGCCGCTCACAGTGTTGTTTCTGCCTTGTGCTGCCTGCCGACGGATTTATCACCCATCAATCATCAATTCCTGCACTTTGAACCCAAGCCTCCCCACCGTAGCGGACTCGCTGGTGTGAGCGTGTCCTGCAATCGGCAGGACCCGATATCGCTCCCAGCTTGAGTCCTGTGGGTCGAAGGCTAGAGGCGAGTCTTTGTGCGACGGACACCGACCGGGGGACTGCGAGGACCAGCATTCCACAGGTAGCCCAGCTGGTGCCTCTTCCCCCGGCGGCCACGCCCACCGCCTACACGTATTTCAGTGACATCACCTCTACCGCGGCGCGGGACGCGCGCGGGACGGAGCCCGGGGCGAAGGCCGTTTGAGAACGTGAGAGATCGGACCGGGCCCCTGCCCTAAGCTTTGCTCAAACGGACCACAACTGTACGTACTCATTTAACTCGTCGACATTGAAATTGCTCATTCATTTATTTAGCTACCCACTAAGTCTTAGTGAAATTCCCTTCCCAAAAATGAATACGAGGGGTAGTAAATCTAAGAAGGTAAAAAAAGTTGGGGTCAGCGAGCAGCTGTGGGGCCCATGGACGACTTCATCACTAAGGCAAACACCTTCATCGACCAAAGTATTAGTCTGATTGAGGGCAAAGTATCTACTGATCTTGCCATTGCAAGGAGATCATCCATGGGGCTATTGGCTGTAGCAAGAACCCCCGAGACAGAGAGTATTTCAGCACAATCATTGCAAGGTCATAATAGACTCAGCCTTCCGAACGTCGTAGACCTTTCAGCTTCCCAACTTTCCCTATCAATCTCAAATTCTGACTTAGAAAACCCCCCCGAAATTTTGCTTGATCACACCCCAGAGGAAGTAAGACAAGCAAGAGGGAGGAGGGAGGGGGCTTTTAAGAAGAGAAAGGAAAAGGGAAAGGTAGATAAAACCGCAGCCACTGATATGGCTGACTTAATTGATCCCACTGTAACTTCAAACCAGGAAGGGTCAACTCTTCAAACAGCTGACATTATTGATCACCATGTATTGATACACCATTCCCCACATAATATACCAGATACTATTATTACAAATTCACCTGCCTTTCTATCTCCTAGTAAAGAACCCGATCCTCTGGAGTTGGTAAACAAAATAGCCTCACTATTAAATACCTTCTTCCTCCCCTTAGAAAGCAGACTATTAAATATTGAGACTCAATTGGCTAAACTTGTAAATCCTATAAAGCCTAAGTCAATTCAAGAACCTCAAAAAAAGGGGACAAATAATTTGGCTGTACCTATCCCGCAGAAGAAAACTACAACCTTAGTCTGCCCATCTCCCAAACAACAAATAGCAGCAAAAGCTCCCATAGTGGTGAAACCCCCCCGAAGGCTACAACGCTTACTCTTCAGACCAATATGGCTCCAAAAACACCAGTAACAAAAACACCTGTCCTAAAAACGCCAGCCTCAAAAACTCCTGCTCCCAAAAAAACAAATCCTCTAGCAAATAAAGGAAGCACGAGAGGAGTACATGAGGGCAGATTTCCTGTTAATTTGCCACCTGAGGCATGCCCATTCGTGGTAGTGATGACAGGTGTACCAGAACTAACGGGAGAGACTGTAGAACCTAATTGGTCCTTAAAAAATAAGGTCCAATACTGGCTAAATACAAATCGACCCATTCCCCCTAATTGGTCAAGCAGGATATCAACGGTAAGCAGGACCCCATGGGTGGGACACAGTAAGAAAGTAATACAGGGAGACTGCATTGTGATCACCTTTGAGGATCCAAGAGTAGTTGAGTACATTTGCTCCTGGGAACATCACAGCACAAGCGGTGGGATTGACACAAAGTGTCTCTCCTTTTTCTACCCTAAAAGACATCAGAATAGCCATCTTAGTGAATTTGATAATATCTGGCGCAAAGCAGTCCCACAGCCCTGGGAATTTGACATTCCCAGACCAAAAATGGCCCCGCGACATAATGATTATGATAGCCTCTGGTGGCCAGTGGATCCCAACTATCAGCATCATGAGGGTTCATGGCAGATCGCGGGAGCTCGGAATAGAGGTAGAGAATGGGAACAGTGGGGTGGACCTCCACTGCGACCATATAGACCTATCTATAGAGAAACACCACATTGGGAAAATTGGTCGGGTATACCCACCACGAATCGGTTCAGTGGCCTAGAAATGGTCGACTGACCATCAGCTGAAATTCCAACCCCCGAACAAATTACACCAGTCCTAGATCCCTCACAGACAATGACTGCAGGGCCAGAGAATAAAATACAATTTTTGTCTATTATTTTCTGGAACATCGCAGGCCTTCGCCCAAAAATAGAGGATGGCTCCGCCGCTCCCTTCCTTGAGGAAGGCAAGATAATATGCCTACAAGAGACATGGGCCATGAAGGAGTTACATCTTGTGGGCTATAAAACGCACTTTTCCCCAGCCCTTCCAAGTAATGCGGGTAGGCCAAAAGGGGGTCTGGTTACTTATATAGCCAATACAATACTAAACTTGAAGATACTAAAAATAGAATCTGCCCCAAACTTCCAACTGCTTTGCCTTTCGGTAGGGAAAAAAGTCATCATCATCCTAATACATTTCTATAATAATTTAGAGGACGACCATTGCATTAACATCCTTTCAATAATCCAGGAAAAAATCGTCCACTATAGAAAACTGTACGGAAGAAAGGGTATCGTCCATTTATTATGGGGAGGGGATTTTAATTTATACCCCTGTCCATGCTCGGGCAACCAGAGTTGTGGAATAGTGGATGAGTACGATAACCCTCTCAGCACTTTCCCCACGCACGAACGGGGGCAGTTATGAATAATCTTCTTACAGATCTTGAACTGTCAATAATAAATAAGAAAGACCCTATCAAGAATACACTAGAACCAACATACCTAGGGAGGGGGCATGAGACCACCGTCGACTACATTCTTTCGACGGATGGATTGAGACACCTAATCAGGGATTTCACACTTTTGATAAATACCCTAAGCGATCACTCTGCACTTAGGCTGGATCTCGACCTGAAAAATTTAGTAACCCACACAACAATAATTGCACATACCCTATCCCAAAATAGGCTTGAATTGGGCAAAATAAATGGGTTTACTATAAAATGGGAAAAGATCGATCCCATTCAACTAACCAATAAATTAATAAAGATAACATACTCCAACATAATAAAATGTCTAGATCTTTCAACTGACGATGGGACGGTCCTCGAAAATTTTAAGGTGTATTAGAGCAAATAAAAGTACTGTTGACTAGAAAATTAAAGCAAACTAAGTCAACTCCAACAGGATGGTTTAACCATGACTGTACTATGATGCAAACCAAGTTAAAAAAGGCCCTTAGACAACCAAATAGAGATCAGCAACAGATCCAGCAACTCAGGCTCCAGTACAATAAGATTAGGAAACTGATAAAACAAGAGTTGAAACAGGCCCTATGGGACGACCTTCATAAAAGCGCACTTACGAGAAATAGGGAGTCCTTTTGGCGGATAGTCAAGTCCCCCTTTTTATTATCCAATTGTAATAGACCTCAGATTGATGTGGCTATAGAAGAGGAAACCTGGGTAAATCATTTCTCAAAATTTTTTAAATTAACATCCCCAGCAGAAGAATTACTCCACTTTCTACCCCCAGTCGAATTTCCAATTACCCTGCAATTCGACATATTCGATGTAGTACAGGCACTAACATCAAGTAAAAGTGGTAAGGCACCTGGACCCGATGGGGTGCCCGTAGATCTGTTCAAACATCTTCCCGATCTTTGGGCCCCCATACTCACGAGAGTATGTACTGCAGCAGCGAAACTGGGACTGATGGAGTCTTGGTCCAACTCCATCATGGTGCCAATCTTCAAAAAGGGGGACCGCCATGACGTCAAATGTAATCGTCCCATTTCATTGTTAGACTCTCTGGGAAAAGTAGTCAGTAGAGTAGTCTTAGAACAACTTCAGCAATGGGCAGACGATAGGAAGATTCTATCGGACCTACAATTCGGATTCAGGGAAGGTTTTGGAACCATAGAACAGGCCCTCAATTTAAGCATGATTGTATCTAAGTACATTCACGCAAAGCAGGGGACAATGTACATGGTATACGTGGACTTGTCCTCTGCGTTTGACTGCGTATCTCATGCGAAGTTATGGACCCTTTTGAGAACCATGGGGGTGGATCTCCCCCTCCTGGATTTTCTAAGAGTGTTATACGCGGAAGCCTCTGCAAGAGTGCGCTATGGGACAAAAGGGGAGCTCACCGCGTCTTTTAGAGTAGAGCAGGAATGTCAGGCAGGGGTGTGTCCTGGCCCCCTTCCTCTTCTCGCTGTATACTAATGGACTGGAGGAGAAGATGCTGAGGGGGGGCAGGACCTCCCCAGACTAAAACAACACCTAATCCCCGCTCTGCTCTACGCGGACGACGCAGTCATTCTGGCCCGCACACCAATAGAACTCCAGAAGTCCCTGACCAAATATGCTGAATTTATGAGCGCCTTAGACCTACACATAAATGTCAAAAAAACCTTTGTCATGGTGGCTGGTGGAGGGCGCAAGCGTACAAAGAACATCTATTTAAACGAACAAAAACTTGAGAGTACTCCCCAGTGCCCTTACCTGGGTATAATGATAGATGAAAGATTAAATTGGAGGGCAGCCATTGAGTCCAGGAGGCATCTTTTCAAGAGAGCAATTGTTGCATTGATGAACTTTTCACAACGACTTGGAAGGAGACCACCAGTCGAACTGCTAAAAATCTATGCAGCAAAATGTCAAGCTATTGCTATGTATGGGGCCGGGGTATGGGGGCATGCTGATGTTGGCTCTCTCCAAATAGCAGAGAATTCCTTCATGAGATTCCTCCTATCTGCTCCAAAGTGTTCTTCCATCTACGCTTGCCATGCGGAACTGGGTATCCCTTACATAGAAGATCTGATAAAGGTTCAGCCATTGTTACTTTGGAGACGCATCTGGTTATCGGATAAGAATGTGCTGACCAAAAACATCTTAGAGGACTCCATGGCACTGGACCGCGTGCATAAAATAGCTTGGCTTACCTACGTTAGGCACTTTTTCCCAGACTTGGGACTAGAAAAGTATTATATTACACCAGAGACCCTAACTGAAATAACTAAGAAAGAGTTGAAGCAAATAGCTATGAACCATCTAGAGTCTCTCAGAATTACCCTGTTATCGACTAAACAATCTGTACTGCATGCAAATATGGTACAGCTCACCCCGCAAATCCAGCCCTACCTTACACTAGAAATCAGCACATACGATAAGATGCTCCTGACAAGGTTTAGACTCAACCTTTTTCATAGACTAGTGGCCTTCCCCAAAAAAACACTTGGGACTTAATTCTGGCTCATTGCCCATGCGACGATATATCCCCACAGTCATGTATGCATACGATACTGTTTTGTAAATATATTCATACCCATAGAAAGATTTGGCTATACCCACTGTTAAAGTGCTGGGGTTTTAGACAGTGTTGTCCAGCCATGCTATCTTTGCAGATGTTAGACTCCGAACGCACCTGTTACCATGTACTAAACTTTTTAAAATGCATTATCAGGCACAGGAACAACCTCTAAAAACTGAACTATTTGTATGAATTGATTCCTCTTTCCTTTTAAACCTTGGAATTTTACAAAAGTATATTATTTTGACATATCTGACAATTTTTAACATATAAATGTATGAATTTTGCTGTTGCTTTTATGGTTTTGCAATGTCAAAAACCGAATAAAGAATTTATATATATACACATTCTCAAATCACACATGTGCACCTACAAACTCAAGCACAGCAGATATATACACTCTCAAATCACACATGTGCACATACAAACCCAAGTACACCAGCTAAACTGCAGGCTTCTTTATGAGAAGCAGTGGCATTTTGGAACAGGCAGCGATCTTAGAAACACTCTTTACTGTGCTTCAATTACATCAGGGCAAGAGCGCAATCAGCATTAGCGTGTACTGCCTAGACGTCCAATTTAGTCTGTATTTCATTCCAGCAATGAGGAGTGACTGTCATAGGAGAGTGTCTGGTGGCTTTGCTTAGGGGACACAGACATTTGAACAATGGTCTAGGGAAATTTTTCAGAGCATTGAAACATTTAATGGACTCAGATAATGGCCAAAGAGAAACAAATGAACATAAATGTATGATATCCCTTTTGATTCAAGGATGCAACCCTCAGCAGGATGGGTAGGAGGTGGTCCTATCATTTGGAATGTATATTTTTGCATGAGGTTTTACCCTCGTTTTCCTTCCTTCTGCCACACTGCGTGAAGTGGTGTGTATTTACAATAGGAATCCTGCTCAATGTAAGAGCTGGAGCCTGACCTGGTGTCATGTGTTGGAATGGAATGGCAACAACATGCCAGAGTGTGATCTGAACCCCGGCCGTGCGTCAGTCACAGCTCTCTGGAAACAGGCCAGCCTCTCTTGTTTAAGTTGTTGTGTTATCCGTTTTTTTTAGACCATCAATACTTGCCTTTTCCTCCACCTGGCGGCTTTTTAGGTGTCTCTCTAGGTACGGTGATTGATCAGAGACGTTTTAAGGCATGGGCAAAGTGGGCGTTGGCCCAGTGCCCCAGTCTTTCAGGGCCCCCTGATACGCCAGCTCTTTCCTGCAAAATCTTGCCCCGATGACCTTGAATTATTCTAAAACAGATTGCTTTAAATACAGTTTTCCTTTGAATTATTTTAAAGAGGGTGATGTGAGCATATTTTACACAAATTTTGCAGGCAAATATGTTCATGTTGCATGCACCATCCATTAAAAGAGTTTATTTTAGATCAAAACAGGTCTTCACATATGAGGAATGGGCGGTTGTCACAAAGATTATTTGCAGCAATATCAGTGAGCTGATGCTGTGTTACAATAGTAAAAACAAACGTCACTATCCCTGAATATTAGATGTAAACACATTTAAAATTTAGATGAGTGTGCCTGTGGACTGTCAGTGACCTGGTCAAATAGGGCATGCAAGAGCAGGAATTGGATCATAAATTCAAAGCGGTCCTGAACAGGACCCCCCAAAAAAAATAAGTTCGACCCAGGGCCCCCAAATCCTTAAGATGTCCTTGGGTTGATTGCAGGCTACCCCATAAAGGGTTTTTCTGTAGTTAGTCCAAACCAGCGTCTTTTCATCACGCAGTCCTCTTGTAGATTTTAAAATATCTTCTCCCCTTGCTCTTGCGGAAAGCTCTCTGGCCAAACAAAGGCGGAGGGAGTCCTGTGATAGCACCCCCAAAATACTGGCAGCAGAGAAGCCGAGCTGAACTGACAAAGCATGGGTTTCAACTTCCTAAGCTGCATCCATTCCAGTAGACTCCCAAGAGGCAGTTTCCTGGATGAACGCAGCAAAGGGGTAAGTCCACAGCCAGCCAGCCAGGTGGGGGCCATTAGCCGCTCCCGGCTCACCTCCCTGCTCACAGCAGATTGCTATGAAAGTGCACCTGCTAATGGTCAATCCACTTAGATCAATTATTTTAAGCCACAAAAGTTTGAAAGAGAAATTATTTTTGTTTCTGAGTGGCAGAATACTCCTGCTAACTCTGAGAATATTGCATTTTAGGCATACTTCAAATCTAACACCAGGTGAGGGCCATTAGCCGCTCCCGGCTCACCTCCCTGCTCACAGCAGATTGCTATGAAAGTGTACCTGCTAATGGTCAATCCACTTAGGATCAATTATTTTAAGCCACAAAAGTTTGAAAGAGAAATTATTTTTGTTTCTGAGTGGCAGAATACTCCTGCTAACTCTGAGAATATTGCATTTTAGGCATACTTCAAATCTAACACCAGGTGAGGGCCATTAGCCGCTCCCGGCTCACCTCCCTGCTCACAGCAGATTGCTATGAAAGTGTACCTGCTAATGGTCAATCCACTTAGGATCAATTATTTTAAGCCACAAAAGTTTGAAAGAGAAATTATTTTTGTTTCTGAGTGGCAGAATAATCCTGCTAACTCTGAGAATATTGCATTTTAGGCATACTTCAAATCTAACATATTTACAGGCATTTATCTTCCAGCACAAACGTTTCTAAATAGACGTGGGGGCCTAACAGTCCAATTTGAGGCCTTCAGCAGCTTGGCGCCCCCAGCATACATATTATCAGCCTGGTTTAGTGTTTGTCAGACGGGTACTCTGTCACAACGCAATGGATGGCCCCTCTCTGCCTTATTACAAGAGGCTCCTGTAATAGGACCAACGGTCCACCCGTCACATTGCGACAGAGTAACTTATCCGTCAAATTCTAAATAAGGCCCTTTGTCAACCTAACTTCTGCTCCTATCCCTTGCTTCCATCGTCCTCCTAATTTGGCAGTAGCAGGAAGGAGATCAATGAGCACGTGGGCAGCACATGAGATGCTCGTAGCCAAACTACAGGTAGTCCAAAATATGGCAGCCAAGCTCATTCTCAATCGTTCCTCCTGGCACTTCTTTTGCCCCTTTGTTAAAGGATCTGCACTGGCTGACAGGAAAACAAGCATTTGCAATGCAATAGGTCTTGCATTTGCGAGAGTTTAAGCTATTGCCAATGTAAATGGCAATGCCTTTTATTTATGTTTTAAAAACCAACACGTAAATAAAAAGCATTGTCGTTTACAATGCCAACAGCTCAAACTCTTGCAAATGCGAGACCTATTGCATTGCAAATGCTTGTTTTTTAATTGCTGGTGAGCCAGGTTGGCAGATTCATCAGGCCATGTTGGACGTTGGTGTCTTCTATTACATACCCCACACTTAGTTGAACTGGTCTACAGCCAGTGGTCTGGTGCGTGATTGGACAGTATTATAATGGGAATGTATTTGTGCCTTTTTAAAATGGTCTGTTTTGCTGCATTGACATTCTGAATGGTCTCATTAATAATTTACATATATCGCCGAGCCTGTCTATTGGGCGGAAGCCAGTATAGCGAGATCATAGGCATACTGTTGCCCTTGAAATAAATCCCATTGCCTGTCTATAGCTTCTGTATTAGGCCATGTGTGGCTAGTATCTTCCCCCAACTTGGTGATGACTTCTTCCTCCAATGTCATGGTGAGAACATAGAACTAAGCATATTTAGAGTGGTCATTAAATACTATCATAAAATGTCTCTCACCTGGTCGACTGCCAAAATATGTGCTGTCCCAAATGCATGACCACTGTAAAATCTCCTTTGTAATAATTGTTTCTGAGTGGGTTGGATGCCCCCACCTCCTGACAGCTTGAATATTATTTCACCATTGTCCGTACTAGATGATTAAGATGTGGGCACTATACTTTATTCTATATTCTGACTTTAGTTTTGACAATGTCTTGATGGCCAGCATTTACTATCTTTAGAATTCTGTCTTGTAAGGTCAGCGGAACAGTCAGCCGGTTTCTTCTGGACTTGTTTTCCCGATAGGAGTATGTTTGACAGTAGAACGTGTAGCATCAGTGTCAATCAAAAAGGACACCTGGCGACCATTCACCTCACCATCTACAAATGGGCTACTCTAGTCAACCTCCTAGTCCGCACCAAGTACACAATATTCCTCTCTGAGGCATCATCATTGTGACTGATCAGACCCATAGTCTCTGGAAATATCGAAGACTGGAAATTGTTGGAATCTACCATGACGTTTAAAGGAATTCAGGTTAGCTCTTGGAGCTCGGTTCGCATTGCATCTCAGTTTCCCATGCTTTATTGCACCATCCGGCTTGGGGCATCTGTTTCATTGAGGCTTGAGACATACTAGGGTTCTGAGCTCACTACATCTGCGTGTTTTGTAGTGGAATCAAATTTACATTTTGTATTTGTCCCTCACCTGATATTCTATTCGGATTAAGCGGACATTCTCTCTTCCAGTGGCCCAATTTGTTAAAATAATTAAACGGATTAGACTTTTTGAGAGTTGCCTCTTCTATTTCAGCACTCAAATCAATTGGTACACCATGGCATGTACCTTGCGGAAACGTTAACATTATGCATTATCTGTCCTTCACCTTGAAATATGACTCCCTGCATTTCACCTCCACCACTTTAACAATAGCCTGCATTACCCATGTACAGGCCATTCTGGAATACTTTCTCTAGACCCAAGCCTCGAACAAACTGGGACACAAAATTCCACAAGTTTCCTCTCTCAAGACTTATTACACTACTATGCTGTTGGAACACCTGCATTAAATGCTCATAGTAAGTATGCACTGACTTCTTAGCTTCTTGTGTTGTTCGATTTATCTTTAACCAATCAATCTCTTTCTGTGGGACCCAACTATTTAGGAAATGTATTACTTGATCATACTTTAGCATGACCTTAGGAGATGGAGCATTTGCCTGAGCTGCCCTCAGGGGTTCTCAATTTGGCCATTATACCGCCACTTCACATTCAGCCCACAGATCACTGGGAAGCACAATATTGAAAAAAAGTATTCAAATCGTCCCACAGCACCTTTGAAATCCGAACAAACTACTCAACTTGCGTGTACCACAAATCAGAATTCTCTCTCAATTTTAGAAGTTGATATGTAAATGTAGCAAGATCACTGCAAATCCAGGGCACATGCTCATAATTAATCCCCCCTCAATGCCCCTCTCTCAGGGGATAAGCAGCAATTTCAGAATTACTCTGGTTACTCTTTTTCAGTGCAGCACTGAATTCTGCTTGTCTTTCTTTCTCTTTTCTCTCTGAGTCCATTTATCTTTAATTTTCTCCAGATTATTCTATTTCTGTATACTGATCAATAACTCCCTTCGATGTGTTTTCAACCCAGGAGTTCTAATGCTATTTAGCATACTGTCCTTTTTGTGTACCCTAAAAGTCGTTCACAAAGTCTGGCTCTGAGATAAGTCGACATTAAATGCAGCAGCTGCCCCTTCTAACATTGCATATGTTTTGACAGCACTTTGGGTAGTTTCTTTACAAAACAACAGAAGTTCCTCTTCCTGATATCAAGCTACATACCTTGCAGCCAGGTTTCCTTTGATAAACTCATCCAATTCTACATTTTACCTATAAACATCAAGTGGTCTTGGGGCGGGTTGTGCTATGGGATGATGATCATCAATCTCCCTCTTGGTTTCACTCCCAGTTGGTGCCCCTTTGACCAGGTTTGTGCTTCCAATTCTTGATGTTCAATAATACCCGGTGTACCAGGCATTGAGAATATGACAGATGAAGCAGGCTCAGTAGCATCTGCCTGCATACTTGGAACCCCTGACAATCGCTTGTGAACCATGGGCTGCGATGGCATTGGTGATAGCTGGAGTTCCTGCTTTTGTGACTGGGACAATAAGAGGAACTCATTCAGTTTGAGAATGGGTCTGGTTAGTACGTACAGTTGCATTATTACCAGAAACTGGCTGATTCCTCTAGCTGGCTGAACTACATTATATGGAGGTGATCGGGAAGTCAGATATTCCTACAAAAACAAATCACTATTAATGCTTGCCTCGGACTGTGCACCTATTTCGCTCTCTTCTTGTGCTTTCTTCCCCATTTTGTTATGTGTTTATATAGGGAAGATCCTAACTCCCTCAATAATATCTGTTCTCCATGCCTGCTGTTCGGCATCCCATTTTGCATCCATCCAACTATGAACTGTCCTTTTAGCTTGAGTCTGATTTTTATTTTTGTCCTTTGCATGTATATATGGTCCCATGCATTTAAAGCCTCCTACTGTACTGGTCTAGGTGAGGGCTTCATGTCATAAAATACTAACTTCAAATTTTCTATTATATTCAAGTTAAAGGTACCATATCTAGGAATTTTCAAGGACCCTTCTTTCTCAGTGAGCTTGTTCCATTGTTTAAGCCAAATATATATGTGGAGCCCAACATTTGTCGTCATGTCATGACGGAGCATGCTCTCAGGAGTATCTTCCTTGCCTTCTGCGCCTGGGACCCTTACATCACCACTAAGGAAATCTCTGAACATCTTAAAGCATTTTATTTTTACTTTGTGTTTGGTGTATCAAAATCAACAACTTCAATTTAAACAGGGGCAAATATGAACGGATCACAATGTAATTTGTAATAATATCACTGTCCAATCTCAGGGCTGCACACTCTGTGCTGACCTTGTGTTCTTATCTAGGACCCTAATTCGATATTCCCGATTTATGCCCTTGTGAGGTTATAATCAATAATGTCCTGACAAAGACATAAGAATCAGATTCATATTCAGTAATAGCCCATGCAATCCAAAGCACAGCATGGCTACTCCCATCGACTCCTAGAAAGCACAACGCATTCTTTAAACAAACCAAGCCTCCAGCAGCCCGGGAAAACCCCCCAGCTTTTGTTTTGATTTGAACAAGAACTCCTGAAGTCCTGTAAGAACTGTTAGTTCTTGTTGACATCTTATGTCCAACCTTACGTCAAACCTGGCACCTTTCAGGTATAAAATACCAACAGTTGCCTTAAGCAAACACACGGTGGTTCGGAGCAGAGCGGCCATCTACTTGCCCGAGAGCCCAGCTGATGCGAGTGCCCGCGGAAGCCGCCCCTCCTGTTTGACGCACTGAGAGAGACGCTGTCTTTTTCTCCAGCCGAGAAAATCCAGCTCCGGTGTTTCCAGCCTTCCCTTGCGGGTTGCTGGGATATCGAGTCCTGAGGAAAGAGATACCAGACCTCCCACATTCTATTACCAAGGTACGGAGCTGACTAAACCCTTAGGAGAATTCTTGATGCAGATTCTTGGCAAAATTACTTAAACCAACTTAACTTAACACTGCAACTTCCTTATCCCTTCCCACGTATTAGGCTTAGGTCAGGTACACCGGGGTAGGCTTAGTTAGAAGCACCAGTTGAGCCTTTTAGCCAATGTATATATGTATGTATATATTCTATCCATTTTAAAGTATCATATGGCTAAGAAACCGTATCAATGCTTTTACAGTATTATTTCATAATTCTACTTTTACTGTACGCACTTTACTTTACTTTAAGTATTGCAATTGTGGCAATTCATTTCTCTTGCATGAGAAGGAAGACTGCTCAATAAATAACACATTTTTATTGAAAACGCCCGTCTCTCCATTTCTCTGCACTCTGGTGAAACTAAGTATGCACTTGCTCGTTGGGGGCTAACACCGCAGGATACAGACCCCGCTTACCCTGCTAAAGACTTGCACTTCATCACGGCTCTTCCCCGCCGCCGCTCCTGACACCGCGGCCGAGGAGCGGGGAGAGCCAGGGGCGAAGTAAACTACATCACCCAGCATCCCCTGGTGTTCCCGGAGACGCGAATTGACGCGCCAGGATCCCGCGCCCGGAGGCGCTTATCAGACGGCTGCTGCTCCCGCCTCGCGGGACGCGCGCGGGCGGCGCCGGGCTGAGCCCGGGCAGAGGGCGGGCCGTCTGTGGCCGTCAGAAACCAAGGGCCCTGCAGTTTCTAGTAAAGGGGTTGGGGATAGAATGGATCAGGTGTCAAAGGAGGTTTCTAGGTTGGGTGTCCTGCTGTCTGCACACTTGTCTTCATCTAAAGCAGACACGGACCTTGGTTTTTTCCTCCTGAGACTGCAAATAACCGTGAGTGCTAATTGTTGAGTGGGATTACTGACTGCTACATTGAGCTACATTAAGCCGGTCAGCCATGGCTAAATTGCGTTCTTGCAAAACTCCATCTTTGTCTGGATCACTAGATAACTACATGGTAAAAGTGGTTAACAAGATTAACACAGCACGTCGTATGTCACTAGGACGAGTCAGCCCGCCAGTTTCACCCACTAACGGTTCTGCGCCTGTAGAGTTTTGTGATCTAGCTCCAGGAGGCTCCCCAAGTACTAAAATAGATGTAGACACTGATATTCCTGTTAGTCCAGTTCCTGAAGTGGCTCTATTAGATAGCTCTTTGTCTTCCTCCATTCAACCGTTGCCTTTAGTGTCCCCGGAGTCCCCCCACGCTCCTCCGCTGGCACAAAGGAAAGTGAGATCTTATAGAGGTGCACAAAGTAAACGTGGAGGGTACAAGAGAGCTAAGAGGGTGGCTACTACTCCGGTTGACGATGGGGGAGTTCTGCCCGATAGTTTAAATGAGGAGGGCACGCTAAAACTGAATAGTGAACAATTCAACACCTTGATTAACATGTTCGCAGAGAAAATGAAGACTATGCTTAGACCCCTGGCAGACAGAGTTGAACAAGTCACAAAAGAGGTGTCCAAATTGGGCAACCTTTTATCTTCCCACCTATCCACTGTAGAGATAAACCCTCAAAAATCTAATGTTAGTTTGAAAGAAACCAAGGGCCCTGCAGTTTCTAGTAAAGGGGTTGGGGATAGAATGGATCAGGTGTCAAAGGAGGTTTCTAGGTTGGGTGTCCTGCTGTCCGCACACTTGTCTTCATCTAAAGCAGACAGGAATACTAACATGGGCACCGCTGTAAATGCTGCTACTATAAATGAGGGGACCTCAAGTTCTTCTAGTGGGAGTCATAATGTAATAAACATCGCCCCAGTTGTAACACCTGCGCAGCCCTCAAGTAATCAATATATTTCTCCTCCTATCCCGAAAGCTAACCCTGCCCCTATTGCTGCAGTGAATAATCAAGTTAATAACACAGGGTTGCGGGAGTACAGGCAAAGACAATTAGTTAACTTACCACCAGATTGCGCTCCCTACATAGTAGTGCTAACAAACGTCCCTGGTATAGATTCACGGTTGAATGATGTAAGGGGGGAAACAATGGATTCTCTGAATCATAAAGTATTGGCATGGCTGGGTAAATACTGTGGTTTTCCTCTTATGTTTCGAAATGACATTATATCAACACGCAGAGTGGGCTGGATTGGCAACTCTAGGAAAACAACCAAGGGAGACTGCATCATCGTAAATTTTAGGCACCCACAGCATGTAGCTACTGTTCTTCTGAGGGCCGCCTCCTTACCAATCACTGAAGATTTTATTCGTGCACGCCCCCTTGGGTTTTTCTATAACCATCTCAGTAACATCCCTAAATCTCATGTTACTCACCAGAACCCACCACCATCCTCTTTTATACAGAGCGCTGGATTGTGTGCCTATCCTCGTCATCAAACTCCATTGGCAATGGACTCCTATTGTTATGCTCTGTGTAGGCCAAACTTCCAAGCCGAACAAATTCTTCCACTTTGTAATCGGTTTGCGCCCTTGGCATCCTTGGAGGAAAATGATTGACTTGCAAACAACCTAAGGCCTAACCCACAGTCCTGCAGAATCATGACTTGGAACGTTGCTGGGATTAGGGCCAAATGTGAAAATGAAATATGGATTGACTTTTTGAAAACTTTTGACATTTTGGCATTTCAGGAGACTTGGGACACAATTAATAGCTTCTCCTTGGATGGTTATAGTCATTTTTCTATTCCGGCCACAAGTAGTGTGGTAGGTCGATCAAAAGGAGGATTACTGAGCTTGTTCAAACTTGACTTAAAAGGAGTGTTAACCCAGCTTGATTCAGGTTGTGAACATTGTTTAATTGTTGAATTGAATTCCCCTGATTCATCAAACATTTTGTTTATTAACTTTTATAATGCTAATGCTACGGAAAGGACCAGACATAATCTGGATTATATTGATAATTTTTTGTCGGTCTATAGAACCAAGGTAAATTGTTTCGAGATAATTCTTTTAGGAGACTTTAATATCCACCCCTGTAACCAGCCGTGTGCTAACTCAGTGGAAGAGGGTCCCCCCTGTTCTACAGTTACGCACTTCGAACACTCAAAAAGAGGGGAGGCCCTCAAGGATTTCTTTGGCGGTGTGGAATCTTTATGAATCTGGATGCGGTGAGAGTGAAGATAGAGTCCCTACTTTTAAAGGATTTGGTGACGGCACAATTATTGACTTTATTTTTATGTCTTGTTTTATACTAGGTAAAGTGTTAAGATATAATACAGTGGTTTCAGCCTTCAGTGACCATAATCCAGTTGTGATGGAGGTATCGTCCAGGGATTTTTTAACTATGAAATTATTGTCTAACAAGGGTGGCCGAAACGTGATCCCTATAGATCAAGGCCGTAGGTTAAAGTGGTCGAATATAAATCCCGAAAACATTGTCGAGGAAGTTTTGGTTAGGGCGGAGGGCGATGTAGCTATCTGCCTTGACTCAGGGGCATTAGACACTCAAGTAATTGTGGCGATTGATAATATTTGTAAACAAATCAATCAAAGTTTTACTGGGGCAAAAGTGCCTTCCAAACCTCATGTGAAGAGATGGTTCGATCACGCGTGCACTAAGGCTCATGCCGATTTACTTAGGGCTTTAAAGACTAGTCCTAAAGATCGCGCCCTAATAACTAAGTCAAAAGTATGTTATAAGAACACAATTTTAACTAGGAAGAACGAGTTAAAAGAAATTGCCTGGTCAAAACTACTTGACATTAAAAAATAGTAGTCAGTTCTGGGAAGTTGTAAACCAGCCACTTTTCTCAAATGAGGATACCCGTCCTCTTGAGTCTAACATACCCGACGAGGCATGGATCAAACACTTTCGAAGCATATATGCTAACACGGCACAACAGGACTGTCTAAATGAGTTTATATACAGAAAGGAGGGTTCTTGTGTTACCTTTGATGTGAAAGAAGTTGAAAGTGCGATAGAACAAACACTGACAAACAAGGCTCCTGGCCCCGATGGGGTCCCTGCCGATATTTTTAAACATGCCCCAAAATTATGGTCGAAGATCCTATGTAAGGTTTTTAACGCGTTAAATCATGACAATATCCCAGCATCTTGGAAAGAATCCATATTGTTCCAGTTTTTAAAAAAGTAATAGGGCAGACCCTGCCTGTTACCGACCAATATCCTTAATAGATTCCTCTGTTAAGGTTTTGGGTCGGGTCATCCTGTATAAATTACAGGAGTGGCTTGACGATAAAGGTATTTTGTCAAATGCCCAATATGGATTCAGATCTAAAAGAGGTACTTTAGATCAGTGCCTTAATTTACAATTGCTGGTCGATAAATATACCAAGGCTAAGGATGGGTCCCTATACCTGGGGCTTATGGACCTGTCCTCAGCATTCGATCTTGTAAATCGTACAAAACTTTGGATGATTTTAATTGACCTAGGTCTTGACCCTGTTTTGGTAAATTTTCGAGCTGATCTGCATTCTGATCTTTTAACCTCAGTCAGGGTGACTACAGAGGGGCGCTGTTCTAGCCATTTCAAATCCAAAAGGGGGGTCAGGCAGGGATGTATTATGGCCCCACTTTTGTTTACAGTTTATATAAATGCCCTTGAGCCGGTGCTGAGGGAGGCCGCGTCTGATATTTCGCATATAGGGTAACTTGGTATCCCTGTTCTCCTGTATGCGGATGACGCTGTCCTTCTGGCACGGACCGGTGTAGGCCTGCAACGCTTGCTGGATGCCTTTGGTCTTTTTATGATGTCCCTGGATCTTAAAATTAACGTTAAGAAATCTCAAATTATGATTATGGGAAGAGGCAAAAGAAGGACAAATCTGAAAACGTTCTTTTGTGGCAAGGAGGAAATCTGTAGAGTCCCTACATTCCCGTATTTGGGGATTACTTTTGAGGAGAATGGGAACTGGGGACCACAGATTAAAAATAGAAATGTGGCCTTTGCTAGAACCTCCTCAGCAATCATGGGTTTCAGCAAAAAACTGGGGGCTAGGCATAAAGGCTTTGTTGAACATTTACAAAGCAAAATGCCTGGCTGTAGCTACATATGGGTCTTCAATTTGGGGGTACAAGGCAATAGACTGTCTACAAGTCACTGAAAATAAATTCATGAGAACAATTTTATCAGTGCCACAGTCTACCCCATCTTACACGATCCACTCAGAGTTAGGGGTCGGTTTTATTACAGATGCAATTAGAGTAGCCCCCTTAATATCCTGGCTGAAGACGTGGCTGAATGAAGAACTCTCTTTGAACCATGTTATCATTAAAGATTGCCTCTCATTAGACAATGTAAATAAAATCAAGTGGCTGTCTTAAGTTAAACATTCCTTTCACAAATTAGGGAGACCTGAGCTCTTTCTCTCACCTGACAAAATAACTCGCAAAGACATAGCACTAATAAAGGGGGCTATGCTACAAATACTAATGCTAGATAGAGAAGAAATTGAGCTCATAAAACCCACGGTAAGGAGCAATCTTATTGTTGCTAATCCCCCTGGACCTGAACTTTACCTTGTTTTAGTTAACCATCCTTTCCACAGGTTTCTTTTGACACGCTTTCGTTTTAATATGATTAATTTGAACTTAGGTCACTTTCCTGAATGGTGTAGTCCTGAAAAGGCACCACCATGGGCCCGATTCACAGAATGAACTTAAGACTCAATCCTAAACTTACTACTGTTTTGGTATTCACAGATTGCACTTACTACTTTTGGTATTCACAGAATGAACTTACTACTTTTGGCATTCACAGAATGCACTTACTACTTTTGGTATTCCGAGAATGAACTTACTCATTTCGGTATTCACAGAAGTTAGGACTCCTAACTTTAGGACTCCTAAATGCCTTCTGTGAATACCGAAAGTCTTAAAATAGGATTTATCTCAATTTAGTAGTAGTAAAGTTTATGCGGTTGTCGGAAACTAAATCCCTTCTTGTCTGAGCCAAGAAAGGTGATCCATCCCTCTTCATTCAAGAAAGTTTCCAGTGACCTCTGAGCTAGCTGGCGCAAACCTAAATTAAGTTTAACATAGTCAGTAGAGACCTAGATGACCTCAATCCTACGTCTACACTGCTGTTTATGTTATTCCAATGCGCAGAGCCTATTGGGAAAATAGGAACTACACTACAACTTTTCTCAGAGCAGCACCTGCTGACGCAATGACCAATACCAGGGCGGTACACTAACCAACCGACCAATACCAGAGCCGCACCAAATGACATAGCTTGCAGCACCTTGCAGCAGCTCTGTCTCCTTCAGAAGTAACTTTGCACAAGCATTATTTTACAAGCGCAAAAATGAAAAACAAATTATTGTCAGTTCCACTAAAGAGAACCAAAGTTATCACTCATTCAAGCAGATAAATTGGAAATAACGTTTCCAGAGATTATCACTCACCGACAAGTGAAACGTCAAATAGCAAGAGAGTACCCTGAGAAGTGCAGTTTTTTCCTCTGTACAAAACATTTCGCCAATACAAACTACAATTAGTACATTTTAACAACATTAATTTAATGGTCCCTATCTCAGTTATGTGGCTGATGGTTTCTCATGGACCGACACAACAAAATTAAATAGACAAGTTAACCCACAGCATACTTAATATCTATCCCATGATCTTCAACTACGATGAGTCTGATAACCAAATTCAACTTCTTAGCACCAAGCGCATGTGCATTTACCTGAACAAGCAATGCACACAAGGAGGTACATTAATTCCACACAGCGATATCTTAAATCTTGTGTTCTTCAAATTTCACCCTCATACAACCTTTTTCTGTGAGTCAACTTGGACCAGTTCTGTTCTTGCTGGACTGGTGGGGGGGGAGAGGGGTTCTAAGTCCTAATGTGCTATATGCACTAATAATCAAGAATGTGTCTGTTGCAGGAAATGTAGTTGTGTCACTGAAGATCCCCTGCAACAGAACTGCACATTAATGTTGTATATTCATTGTTCTGTACAATATCAACTACCCAAAGGTACTTTCACCAACCGCTGCTACACCACAGAGGAGCACCTGCCCCTGTACCCCGGACACTGCAACAGGAACTGCTTCGCATCCTCCCCACAAACAACCAAAGGACCCTTCACGTTCTGCCACTGCTGCTACTCATGCAACACAGGCCTACCAGCCTGCACCAGACCCTGCACTGCTTCCACACAGATCACAATGAATAACCAAGTTCCACTCTGATGCATCCTGCTTAATGCGCGCTCCTTCTCAAAACTCGCCACGGGAATCTGGGACACCATCACCACCCTCTCACCAGACATCACCTCCATCATCGAAACATGGCTCAACTCCTTCTCAAACATCAACATTGCCGCAATCCCTGATGGGTACAAAATGAAACACCAGGACCACACCAATAAACATGAAGGGGGCATTACCACCATCTTCAAGGAAACCATCTGATGCACCACCACCGATGACGACCCAACACATCTCTTCAACTTTTGACTACAGACTGATGCCACAACCACGATAAGATGCACCCTTGCCTACAGACCACCGAGACCCGACCAGCTTTCTGTGAGGCCATGTCCAACCTCATCGCCACCCTAACTGTAGAGTCCCACCACTACGTCCTACTCGACGATCTCAACGTTCATGTCGATGACCTCAATGACGCCAACCTCACCACCCTCCTCGAGAACCTAAACAACATTAGCCTCACCCAACTGTTCACCGAACCCACGCACTAAGCCAGCCACACATTCAAGGCCATTTTATCCTCCAGCAATAGAATCAAATTCACGCACGTCACAGAACTCACCAGGACAGAGCACACCATCATCCACTTCACAATTGCCAACTCACAACATGCCAGCACCAAGCACTACAACTCCCCCCACCGCAGCTGGAGCAAAATGTCCAAGACCCAGTGGACACAGACCCTCAGCACCTTTCACCCCGAAACATCAGCAGACATCCACCAGGCCATCTAGAACTTCACCACCTGGATTACTAAATGTGTCAAGAGAGCTGCTCCGCTAAAACCAGCAAAAGCCAACAAGACTGCTAAACATGCCAGCTGGTACACCCCGAAGCTTAGATCAACTAAGCACCAATGCTATAGACTCGAGAGGCAGACGCGCATCACCAAGGACCCATCTAGCAGAGCCGTCCACAAATCTGCCCTCAGCAACTTCTACCAGTGCATCAAGGAAGCCAAGAGAGCAGCGATCTCTGCTCGCATTAATACCGCGGCCAACTGCACCAAGGAGCTCTTCAAGATAGTCAAGGAATTCTCCAACCTGGCAGCCATAGAGAAAACCAACCACCCTTCCCAGGAACTCTGCAACACTTTTATAGCAAGATCACCACCATCTATAACAACTTTTCCCCCCAAACCCCATCTCTCAGCCTCGGCAACCTCAGCCAATCAGCAAACACCAGTTGAACAATCACAACCTGGTCGCTGCTCACTACCCTGACCACAACAGCCGTCATGTTGCCCATCCACACCAGTGCACCCACCGGCTCTTGCCCCAACCATCTCTTCAACCTGTGAACAAACCCAATCAGCTCAGAACTCACCGTCATCCTCAACACCTCCATCTCCACTGCAACCTTCCTGGACAGCTGTAAACACACCAAAGTGCCCCCCCACATAGGCATTCAACACTGTCTCCCACCACACCCTCATCAACAGACTTCCACATCCAGCAGAACGCTTTCAAATGGATCGCCTCTTTCCTGACAGGACGCACACAGAGCATCCGACAGCCTCACTTCATCTCCACCACCAAGAATGTCATCTCCGGCATACCCCAAGTATTATCCCTTAGCCCCACCCTCTTCAGCACATACATAACTCCCCTTGCAGATGCTGTCAGGTCCCATGGTCTCAACAAAATTTCCTACCCAGACAACACCCAACAAATCCTCTCACTCTCTGAAGACCCCTGTAATGCCAGAGCCAATGTCCACAATGCAATACCCAACATAGCCAAATTGATGAGTGACTACTGCCTCAAACTCAACTCGGACAAAACATAAGGTCTGATCTTCAGGAAGAACCTCCACATGGGAACACACCTGGTGGCCAGTAGAACTGGGACCAACACTCACATCGACAGACCATGTGCGCAACCTGGACATCATCATCAACAGCCAACGACAAGTCAATGCAGTCATCTCCTCCTGCTTCCACACCCTCCTCATGCTCTGCAGAAAGACCATCACTCAAGCACTAGTCACCAGCGGTCTCTCCTACTTCAATGCCCACTACGCTGGAATTTTCACCCATCTCCTCAGAAGACTTCAGACCATGCAGAATACAGCAGCCAGACTCCTCCTAGACCTCCCCACCTCAGAAATGTCCACTGGCTCCCTATCCAGAAGAGGTGCCAGTTCAAGATCCTCATGCGCGCCTACAAAGCCCTATACAACTAGGGACCGTCCTACATCAACCAGAGATTGAACTTCCATTTCACACAAGACATCTTCACTTTTCTTCACTCGTCCTCACACACATCCCTTGCAACTGCCGCAGCGGGGACCACTCATTCTCCTACATGTCAAGTCAAGTCATAGGATTTGTATAGCGCACTACATACCCAGAGGGTTTCAAGGCGCTTAGGAAGGGGAGGATGATTACTTGTCAAATATCCACGTTTTAAGTTGCTTTCTGAATGCTAGGTGGTTCTGGGTAAGGCGAAGGTAAGCGGGGAGTGAGTTCCATGTTTTAGCAGCCAGGTATGAAAAGGATCTGCCTCCCATGGTGGTCTTGTTGATGCGAGGTACAATGGCGAGGGCTTGGTTGGAAGAACGTAGTTGGCGGGAGGGGGTGTAGAAGGACAGTCGTGAGTTGAGGCAGTCTGGTCCGATGTCGTAGAGTGATTTGTGTGCGTGGGTAAGCAGTCGGAAAGTGATCCTCTTATTGACGGGTAGCCAGTGGAGGTCTTTAAGGTGACCAGAGATGTGTTCGTTGCGTGGGAGGTCTAGTATGAGCCTGGCTGAGGCGTTTTGGATTTGTTGGAGTTTCTTCTGGAGTTTTGCGGTAGTGCCCGCGTAGAGGGTGTTTCCGTAGTCCAGTCGGCTCGTGACCAGAGCGTGGGTGACTGTTTTCCTTGTATCGGAGGGGATCCAGCGAAATGTTTTTCTGAGCATGCGAAGAATGTTGAAGCAGGAAGAGGATACGGCGCTGACTTGTCTGTTCATTGAGAGTGAAGAATCCAGGATGACGCCTAGGTTCCGTGCGTGGTCTGTCGGGATGGGTGCTTTTCCAAGGGCTTCCGGCCACCAGGAGTCGTCCCATGCAGAGGGGGATGTACCTAAGATGAGGACTTCTGTTTTGTCTGAGTTCAGTTTCAGACGGCTTTGTTTCATCCATTCGGCAACTTCTTTCATTCCTTCGTGTAGGTTAGTTTTGGCGGTGCTGGGGTCATTGGTGAGAGAGAGGATCAGTTGAGTGTCGTCCGCGTAAGAGATGATGTTGAGGTTGTGTTGGCGTGCGATGGCCGCGAGGGGGCTGCCAAGCCTTGGAATGACCTGCTCCTCCAGCTCCTGACAGCACCTACCTTGTAAATCTTCAGGAATAGACTAAAGTCCTGGCTTTTCGACTGAGCTCCGGCATCTTCAGTGTTTTGACACCCTTGATCCAGCTGGAAGCGGTATAAATGATATGAATACAATACCCTAAATTTACCCACCATAAAACTTCACAAAGTCATAGAGTTTGGCCCATAAAAACTCAATAACCACTTACAAACCATGAGATCATCCGATAGATCTTTGAAGAAGAGCTATAGGGAGTCAGGTAAATTAGAGACAGCTGGCACACCTTCATGAAGATCTGTATGTAATGGAGAAATGTCTATCTAACAATAATAACCAATAATCAATACACTCTCAATGTCATCAATAAAGAACGACAAACTCAGGTTACTTATCAAGGTACTTTTATCTAAATCTTATTAATGGAATGGTCATAATGCAAATACGTTTAGAACATTTAATGATCCATCTTCAAAATGAAATACAGATGATCTCTCAGCCCGATATTTCAGTTTACACTAATACATTCAAATCAAAGGCCTGGCAAGAGGGTAAAGAGAGAGAGTGAGAAAGAAAGTACATATGAAGCAATCCAGAATATGCAATTTCAGGAATCATACGAACCAAGAATCGGTTGTAGATTATCAAGAGCGAGTCAGGATAACTAGAGCACAGCATGCTATAGTCAAAGAAATCAAACAATTCAGCCGAAAGGTTTTGGGCTGCACAATTTTACCAACCGATGAAATGTAGGAGGGAATCAGGAAAGTTCAGTTCAATAGGAAATCAAAGTTCAGACCGACAGCATGTTATGCTAAGGAGTTGCTGGAAACAGCTGGCTTCCACACCCTTTTCTCACGGGGCAATTATACCTTGAAATGTTCGTAGAGAAGTGTGGCTCAATGATTAGAGCGGCAGACCCTGATGCAGAGGTCTGACCAGGGTTCAATTCCCTGCCTCGGCGGGTCTTGGGCTCAAAATTCCACGGACCTGATAATTCTCGCCTTGGTGCCTATTCCAATCATGGAGTCCCACTCTGCAACTCTGGGCAATAGCTTGCTTAAGCTCCACAACGGCCCCCACAATGCTAAGGATGCCTGGCCTCCACCTTAGGGGTGCCCAGGAGTGGACACCTCACAGGGAAAGCCAGGATGGGTTCCACAGCGGTATTCTTACAAGCGCCTTGAGACCCTTGCGGGTGAGTAGTGCACTATACAAGTATCAATTTTACAATGTTCGCAAATCCATCCCCTCAAAATATCCTTTCTCAGCTGTTCATACTTCTCATTGGCCAGGTCTCTCATTTTTTTTTTTAAATATGTTTTATTGAAACATTTACATGCAGTTACTGTATTGTAAGCATAGTACAAGTAGGAAACAGAAGGATAATCAGTTCATACATAATTTGTGAGAGCTGTTACATCAGCCGAAGTCCAGTGAAGTCAATCATCAGTAAGCTGTGTGGTCGGCTGTGATGGGGATAATCCCGGTGTTGCCACAAAATAACAGTCTCTCATCACACACCATCGAATGCTACGTCATCTATCTCACCAGAGCATCCGGCACGCCCATTCGTGCAGGGGGCGCCCCTGATCGGAGCTCGAAGTGGTGCCCCCAACCCTCCGCTAGGTGCTACAATGCGCCATTTTTCCAAGGAGCCTACCTCGCCGATCAGATCTGTCAGTGTGTTCAGTGCAATCGTGCTGGCGTCTATGTAAGCTTCCTGATCATGAACTCAGTGTGATGGAGGGCTGCGGCCCGGGATGCCGCGTGGCGTATGTTCATGTACATGTTTAGCAGTTGCTAGAGTGCTGCACAGTCAACTGGGGGGCGACTATCTGCAGAACTAACCTCCGAATCAAGGGAGGAAATAATAGTGAAATCAGGGGATAAAGGGAACCTGAGTTCCAAAGGGGGAAAGGGGGTGCTGCGTAGCAGTTCCTATTGTCTAAGCCCCATATTCAGGTATCGTGTGTACGTGAAGTGAAGATGCGGTACACATGTGAGTCGGTGTGTGTGGATGAGTCACGGGGGCCGCCAGCTATGGGACGGTGTTGTTCCGAGTGGGTCGGCCACCCGGCCGGTCGCCCCGCGCAGGGGGGGAGGGAGGGTCTGTGGGCGGGGGAGGTGGGGGGACAAAGGTGGCGCTGTCCGCTTGCCCCTATATGTGCGTGCCTGTCACCTCGCTCCCACCCTGTGTCCCGCCTCCCTGTAGTGTGCCTCCACGATACTATGAGGGGAGGGGGGCGGAGGAGGGGGGGAGAGTCGCCCCGCCTGTATTATCCCCTGTTCTCGGCAGGCCGCGCTGAATGTCTGTAAGATGTCGTCCCAGATCTGCGCTATCGGGATGGCTCTTCGTCCCGCGGTCTCTTCCCTGCGGAGGACCGTGCCCTCCGCCGTCGCCCAGTAGATGAGAGAGGCACACCAGTGTTTTGTCTGTGGTGGGTGTGCGTCCTTCCAATGTCTCGTTATGAGTCGCTTGGCGGTGATCAGTCCCAAATCCCAGAACCTGGCATGAGCTTTGTTTTGTTTCGTCCTTTTAAACAGGCCTAGCACGCAGGAGTCCCAATCGTATCGTAATTCAGTGTCTGTCCCCTTAGTCAAGAGTGTGGTCACATCCTGCCAATACTCCTGGAGCCTAGGGCATGCCCATAGCATGTGCAGGAGGTCTGCGTTTAGCAACGGGCATCGCGGGCAACTGTTGGTGTCCAGCGCGAAGTATCGGTTGATCTTGTCCGGGGACAAGTACGCCCTGTGTATGATGTAGCATTGTATAATCTTGAACCTCGAGTTGCAGGGTATGTGACGGGGGCTTTCTAGGATTCTCTCCCACTCCTTGTCCGTCCAGTCCCTCCCCCTGTCGGCCGTCCATTTGTCCCTCAATGGCTGAAGCGTGCATGTAGTGTGGGATTGTAATGCCTGAGTCAGCCAATGGATCACGTGGGAGCCTTTCCCCATTATGTAGAGGTATTGTATCAGCAGGTGCGTCTGTGGTTCCTCCGTGATGTCTCCCCAATGTCTCGTGAGTTCAAGGACCATGGAGGCGTGTAATAGGAACTGCCCCGCCGGAATGTCAGTGTCCTCCACCAGGCTCTCGAACGGGATCAGAGCACCTTCATTGTACAGGTCCGCCATCGACTCTATCCCCGCACACTCCCAGCTGTTCAGCTGCGTCGCGGTGATTGCCCCTCCCGGCCTGGGCATGCCCTGTAGTGGGAGTGCCCGAGCATAGGGGGTAGCCTCCCGCGTGAGTCTAAGCGCACGTCTGTAGCATTTAAGGGCCACCATGAGATGCAGTTGTGCCCCACGGGCAGCCGTGTTTAATGGGTGGAACATCGCGAGAGCCCCCGCATGTGTCAGGGCCGGAGTCGCCGAGGCCGTGTCGCTTAGGTTTCTTCCCGCTAGCCAGGCCACCACCCATTGAAGCTGCGCTGCAAGGTAATAAAGTTCCTGATTGGGGACCGCGAGTCCCCCCGATGATGTTGGGGCATACATCTTCTTCAGGGCCACTCTGGGTCTCCCTTTGTTCCATATGAGTGCTCGTATCATTGACTCTAGTTCTTTAAAGATCCGGGCAGGGACATATACCGGTATGTTCGAGTAGTAATAAAGGAGTCTCGGCAAGACGATCATTTTCGTGAGAGTGATTCTGGCCGGGACGTTCAACGGGAGTGTGCCCCAGAAAGCCACCTAGGCCCGCAAGGAAGATATAGCCCTGACCAGATTGCCGTCCAGTACATCTGCCGGAGACCGATATATATGGATGCCTAGATATTTGAAGGTACCCGCGTGCCAGGCCAAAGTCGTGCCACCTAATTGCACCTCGCACTCTTGCATGTTGGGATGAAAGGGGTAGACCCCGGATTTCCCCCAGTTGACTCTCAATCCTGAGTGGGATGTGAAGTCTCGTAGGGTGTCCGTGAAGTCCTGCGGAATCTGAGTGAGGTCTCTGATGTAGAGGAGCAGGTCATCCGCGTATAGCGAGACTGTATGTGTGCCGTCTATCAGAGGGATACCCCAGTCTGTGCCCCGTCTCCTCAGCAACTCCGCCAGCGGTTCCATTGCCAGGGAAAAGAGCAGAGGCGATAGGGGGCAGCCTTGCCTCGTGCCCCGCCTAACTCGTATGGTGTCTGATAGGAGGCCCCCAGTCCGGACCCGGACGCTAGGTGTTTGGTAGAGGAGGCCGACCATTTCCAGGTATTCCTCTCCCAGGTCAAATTTTCGCATGACTGCTCTGAGGTACGGCCACTCGACTGAGTCAAATGCCTTTTCCAGATCGAGCACGAGGCATCCCGACTGTGGCCAGGGCTCCCTCGCGTACACCTGCACTCTAAAAAGCCGGCGGATGTTTTGCGACGTGCTACGTGCGGGGACAAAGCCGTCCTGATCTGTGTGGACCAGTGTGGGCGTATTATGAGCAAGCCTTCGGGCCAGTGTGGACGCCAGTATTTTATAGTCGGTATTCAGGAGGGCGAGTGGCCTGTACGAACCCAACAACGTCTCGTCTTTTCCTGGTTTCAAGAGGGAGACCAGGGTGGCTTCATTCAGAGAGGGCGGCAGGGAGGAGTCCTCAATCGCCGACTCATACATTTTAATTAGTTCGGGAATCAGGAGGTCCGGATACGCCTTGTAGAACTCCGCTGGGAGTCCATCTGGGCCCGGGGATTTCCCATTGGAGAGTGCTGCTATGACTACCCGGAGTTCCTCGGTGGTAATGGGCACCACTAGGTCAACGCGTTGTGTGCCGCGCAGTACCGGCAGTGGTATGCGGCTGAGGTATCCCTCCGTGTCTGGGGCGGGAGTGGGCAGGCAGGAGCGGTAAAGCATGCCATAATGCTCTATAAACGCGGAGTGTATTCCCTGTCGGGTATGTAGGAGCGTACCATCGGCTCCCAGCACTTTCGTGACTGACCTTGTCTATTGGCCAGGTCTCTCCTGGTGTGATTGTAGGATGATCATTTTTAGTCCCAAAACGTACAAAACCCTCACATGATCCATTGCTCATTCTACAATCGTCCTCCAAGAACACGTAAAAGTATTTACCCTAGGAACTAAGAAGCATAGTTAGCAATTTGTTTCCACACAAACATTACTTCCGAATCAGCTTGCAGCAAATCATTATTGTCTTATAGCTAAATAGACATTTCAATCGGAGGAAAACATAGTTTTCCTTGATAACATTTGCTGCTAAATAATCGAGTCAGCCCCTTTAGTGAAAAAGGAAATAATGAAGGACAAAATACATTACTGAGGCCTCCAATAATGAATGTCGGAATAAAAATTGAGGCCTATAGAGCAAGCAATGCAAAGCAAACCACCATATTTCTTAATGTAAGCATATTAACTCATTCTGTTTTAAGGAATAAAGATAATCTCATAAGTGTGTAATGCTCATTAAAGCCAACTAAGTAAATCTTGTGTTATTCACTAATAATTCATAATACAATTGTCATATTTCACGTATAATAGGAAACGTTATAGATCCACATTTTAATAAATGCATTTCTCAACGTTATTCTCTAAAAGCATGAATCATGTTTATTTGTTTTGCATAGTAATTTCTACATATATATCATTAGTCTTTGCAGTTTTCTAATTTATTGTTTTAACATAAAAGCTCAGTTTTAAACCCTTTTTCATTAAGCAAAAATAATAAAACATAAATCCTTTTGCATGCTTTTATGATGCAGTTTTAAAAGCCTTTCTCTAAATGTGACATGACACAAGAAGGGAAAATGGTAAATGATTTCATGAGTACGGTCTAGTCATTGTCATGCAATGAGCAAGAATTGACCAAAGCAGAATCATTTGAAAATAATCATGCTCCATCACCCTTAGGGGTGACAGCACAGCATTTAATAAAAACTGATTGATTGATTGTTGTGGGTGTGATCCTCTAAATACCTATTAATATACCTCACATCTGGGATTTTTATGCCGGGACGCCCTTTTGCTGGGGCAGCTGTCGCGCTATATAAAACACCCTAACATTACATCTTGTAAACTGGCATGATCCTGCACGTACATTATATCTGACAGCTATACAAGTGCCTTCTTAGAGTTTGAAGAGTTCAGCAATGGGCTGTTATGATTGTTATGAAAGTATCTAAGATGAAAAAAGATGAAAGGAATCATGTTTAAAGAATGAAGTATGAAAGAGAAGAAAGATGACAGAAAGTGCAAAAGGAGAAAATAGAAAAGGGTGAATTAAAGAAAGATAAAAGAAAGGAATGATAAAATGGAAGAAAAAAATGAAAGGAAGAAAGAGTTGCAGATGAAAGAAGGAATGAAAGGTCAGAATTAAGGGAGAATTACTGTCAATAAAGGCAAGGGAAAGAGGTATCGAATCAAAGTTAGGACGGAAGTAGAAAAAAGTTGGAAACAAAGATGGAGACAAGGAAAGAAGGGAGGAAATATAAAAGAAGAAAAGAAACAGAAAGGAAGACAACATTAATTACTGAAAGGGCTAAACAGAAGAACAAGCATTGGCAAAGCCAATAGGTTTTACCTATGCAGGAGCTATTGGCTTTTCAATATCTTTTAGCTACCTTATACAGCAGCGTGGCTGGTGTGCTGCATGGCTGAAAGTTAGAAAAGAAAAGCACTATGACTCAGCTAGAACGACCACAAGGGGCAGTGATCAGTTTTCTTAGTATGGAATTTTTCTCTATATATACAAACACACAATATTTAGAACAAGGGTCCAAGGGCAAGTTTTATGACCCAAAACTAGATACACGCCCCTACTAATAATAACAACAAATAAAAGCTATCTAGGGGTCAGGGAAGTAAGAAAAAAGACTCAACTCACAAAATATCAATGACATAACCAAATATTAGTTTCTAAGAAGTGGAAAACCCAAGTGATCCATTATGCATGACTAAATCTAAAACAATGTGAAAAGAAAAGAAACAGACGGATAGAGCGGTGCTCCTCATTACCTGAGCTGCTGCCAGGTGGGGTGAAGCGCCATCTCCACAAATATCTGGATTTTCGTGGATGACTTAACCTCTAATCTCAGGTGATATAAATTTTAATTCTCTTTCACTTTTTTACTATACAGCAGTAGCAACAATCTAGGTCCTGACGAAAGCAGTGGCATAATAGCCACTTATGCAGAAACATGTCGACCCCCATTCAGTGCTTAATTTGTAAAATTTGAAGTGCAGGTGCTCAAATCTTTGCAGGAGGCCACACCTACTCTTCGTTAGCTCCACCCACTTCCTCCATCGGCTCCACCCACTTCCTCCATCGGCTCCACCCACATCCTCAACTGGCACTGCGAAAAGTTAAATGAATTGTAACAAGAGAGCCTGCCTGCCTCTTCTTTGTAATGGGCTAATGAACGATCTAAACTCCGTCCGTGGGTACTTCAGAGACCAAAACACCAGAGACTCTGAGTCTGAAACCTTTAAAATAACGCACCCCTAGGGACCCTAAACCACCAAACACTTGAAACCGTCAGCGCTGTACAAAGACCTTAAAGTATAGTGTCACAGCCGGGTCCGGCCAGCCCAAAACCTTAACCACATCATTCGGCGAATGTGCAATCTGAAGAAAATCCGCGCGCAGCCCCAAGCCAACCCAAGCCCCGCACCCCTGACACCGAACTAACGACCGCCACAGCCACAGCAGTCAACGATCAGCATAAATGAAAGAATATTCATTTCATTTCACGAGATTCATTCATGTTCGCTGGGATGAGTGAATGGGAAGGGGAGAGGACAGCAGTGGCGGGGACAGAGAGCAGACTATGCATTGAGTGGGACCTGGACGTGGGACTCTGTGCTCTGGCAGCTTTATTACCTGTGACTGCTGTACCATTAGGCCTGCCTGTCTCTCTCCACTGACTCAGCCAGGGGCCAGGGCGCAGGTCAGGCCGAGGTTCAACTGACTGGGACTGAGGTGGGGATGGCATGGCTGGGACGAGAGACTGCGGGCACCGGGGACAGAGACCAGACTATGCATCGAGTGGGACCTGGACGTGGGACTCTGTGCTCTGGCAGCTTTATTACCTGTGACTGCTGTACCATTAGGCCTGCCTGTCTCTCTCCACTGACTCAGCCGGGGGCCAGGGCGCAGGTCAGGCTGAGGTTCAGAGGCGCTTCACGAACTGACTGGGACTAAAGACTGCGGGGACAGGGGCACGGGGGGGGGGGGGGGGGGAGGGTGCCGAACTTGAGAGGAGGGAGGTGGGTAGCTTCTCAGGTCACCACAGCAAGGCAGTGAAATAGAGACCTCTGTTAATCCAATTACCCCAGGGTGCCGAAAAGCAAACCACCCTCTTAATGTTACTTGTATTACTCAGAGGCGCGGGAGCTCGCGAGTAAGTCAGCTATTAGATGGCTCAGTGTGTTGTGCACCTGCTGCTGAGATGGCCTGCTAAACCCAATCAAGTCTTAATTTATTTCTGCGTAATTAAAACCTGTTTAACTAATGATTTTGCAGGTTAGGCCCGTGACAACCATGGCAGAACCCCTTAACCTTCGCAAAGAACCAATTGCAAGGTTTCTAGTTCTAAGCACCTTGGAAACCTATGGAGACTGGAGCTGAAAGGAATTGTTTCTTATTGCTTGGTGCACGGTGTGGCCTGTTGCGCACCTCGGAGCGCTGTAATCTACTGTCAGCTCGAGCGCAAGTGAACCCAAATAAATTATAAAGCCTGCCGCCACGGGCCACCTGTGCTGCGCGGCCACTGCCCCCAAACTATTGGCGCCTGGGACGGGCCGCCCCTCCCCCGCCCAGACTGCCAGGCAGAGGCAGGCTGCCTGTAAAGTGTATCCCGCCGTCCAATAAGTTACCTACATTTTGAATTGAATCCTTCCTCCCCAGGCCTCCCCCCACCCCCCTCTTATATTTAGCTTCAGAGCTTGAAATCGGAGCGGAAAAATAGCGTATGATGAGAATAGAAAGCTGCCCTGCTGCATCATGCATGCCCCCTTATCATTAAAATTAAACATATATTAGGAATCGGCACCCCACCTGGCTCCTAGCCCCCCCTCCCCTCCCCTCCCTTCGTCCACCGGAATAACAAAGTAAGTGTGGGAGCAGCTCAGCAGCTGACCCGAATGGGTCAGCAGCTTAACTTGAAACTCTTAAAGTGCTTCACTTAATTTGGAGCTGGAGCTTCTTAGTTCTTCTTACCTTTATTCGTCGTGGGTGGGTGGTGGTGGGAGGGACCGGCCGGCACAGCTGCAGCTCTGCTTCACACTGCACTGCCTGGTTGTTGTAACTTTGCTGCCTGCCTGCTGCAGCTTGCTACCAGGGCCAGCCAGGCCGCAGTCTGTAGTGCAGTGCACACAAGTACTTGCAGTTGCTTGCTGCACTCACGCGACGTGACGTCACGCCACCAGGCAAAACCGCCAGTTGCAGGCAGCAGCAGTGTGCACACAGCCCCAGCCCAGGTGGTTAGTCGTCGTTGTGTGCGTTGGTCGGGCGGGGCCGGGGCTACCTTAATGGACAGGACTCGGAGGACACACTTGTTGAGGCGTGCGAGGGGGAACGAACTGCGCAGAGCGGTTATGCTGGGGCGTGGCTAGCTAGAGCCAGCCAGTCACACTCACAGTGAAAAAAAAATCTGCGCGCGCTACCGCGTGCACAGCCCCCGGCCAGCCCTACCCCCATCAGAACCTCCAGGCTCCATCCCGGCCCGGGCCCCCCGCCCCACCAACTGAACTTCCACGGCCCGCCCACAAGTCAAACAGAAACTATCAACAACCCTCCATGATGATGAAAAACGAAACTTGACTTCACACATTATTTAATTAATTATATACATATTGTATTTATTATTCAATTTTATTTATATATTCTCTGCGCCTGTGGGGTATCATAGGGCACTTCGAGCCGAGGTCATACGATGATGTTGTGGAGTCGAGTCAATCAAGTGAAATTATTTTCAGGGCAATAATATTCCCTCATTGTAGGAGTACAATGTTGGTGGGAGTGTGGAACGGGCGAAATATGTTTCAGGGCAGCTCAGCGTCAGCGGTAATTATTTAATTCTAAAGTCGCGTCACGTCAGCAGTTAAATGTTGCAGTGACAGTGTGCATTTATGCGGCGAGCCGCGAGGCGGACTGAGTCTGACTGAGACTCTCTGAGCTGAGCAGCAGTGTGAGCAATTTTTCAGGCATTAAATGGCGTTGTACAATAACCGTGGTCGCAGTGCGCAGTTCAAGTTGGTGACATGACATAGTCAGTTAGATGAGTCACTGCCAGAGTCAGACACGACGAGTAACTAGCGGGAGCAGCATCGCCCAGTCCGGAGCAGGCAGCGCACAGTGCAAGAGAGTCAGTGTGAAGAAGACTGACGCCGCGGCCACTGAGCGCCGGTGAGTGTTGACATCCTCTCTGTTCTCTCTGTGTCACGTCACCCATGCTGCAGGGGCAGCCGCGGGGCGGGCCTGTGTGGGTGGCTGCCGCTGCACAGACAGTGTGTGTGAGACTGTGACAGAGAGAGAGTAAGAACAGAGAGGTACAATCAATCAATAAAGAAGTTATTTACAATTACACATGATCATCAATGTGGGTGTGCGCTGATTCAAAGACCCGGCCCTGACATTTAAGTGCCGGTGCTAAGCACCGGATAGCACCGGCACAAATTAAGCACTGCCCCCATTGCTGAACAGATATTATGTTAAATCTGTGTTGCAAATGTGGTCTAGGTGTAAGGAATAATATTTTACATATATTGTGTGATTGTACATGTATTTTAGCAATTCGGAAAAAAAAATTACGTCCAATTTTTTAAAAAAATCAGGTGTCCTCACGGGCTGAGGCTATTGACCTCCTTACAGAAATGTCTTCTTTGGATACTACAATTGCGTTGGGGAAATTTCTGAAAGTAATACGAGAATATGTAATGGAGACAACAAAGGAGAATGGGAGAGTTTGAAATTATAGAATATCCCAATTTTATGTATATGGCTCTCATAAGTTTTGTAATTGTATAAAATGAACTGTGGTTTTAAATAATGTATGCTTATGGTTTTACAAGTGCTGTAAATATGTAAAATGAATTGTGGTTTTAAATGTCTTATCACGATACGCGATCCATTGTTCTATGTATGGTTTATAGACTATGGTCTAAATAAACTTATGTGTTAACAGTAAAAAAAAAAAAAATGTTAAATCTGTTTCTTTTCTTTTCTTTTCACATTGTTTTAGATTTGGAGGAGCTGAGAGAAAATATTAAAAATTAGACTTCTACTCAGCTTTATCCAATTTTATTCTATCACCACTTACACTACTTGCGCTGTTTTTTCAGTTGCCTAATTACATCTATTTAATATCTGCACTGCCTATTTGTTTAAACACTAGCCACTGGATCTTCACAGCCTCTATTATACCATTAGACTGTGGATACATTCTCTCCTAGGTAAGGAGAACCCAGATGATGTTAAAAAGGGCGGAACAGATCGGCAACTGATGGGAGAATTTCACCTGCCCTTGGGGTTTTTTGCCCACGTTTGTTTGCCCACGTGTATTTAGTCATGCATAATGGATCACTTGGGTTTTCCACTTCTTAGAAACTAATATTTGGTTTTGTCATTGATATTTTGTGGGTTGAGTCTTTTTTCTTACTTCCCTGACCCCTAGATACCTTTTATTTGTTGATGGAATTTTTCTCTGCCTTCAGAAAACAAAATGTTTTCAGGAACACTTTACAATAACATCTTGTCAGCAAAAGTAAACTAATAACACATTAAAATACACATTTATGCATCAATCTTTTTTTAATGGGAGCACGAAATGTGAGCCAAAGGCTGAGGGTGCTGGGCAAAACACAAATTAAGCAATAATAACAGAAATAAGTGTTAGCCTCCATCCATAAATGGGTTGAAGGGCTGCAATCTACCTAAATTGTTCTGAAGCTGTCAAACGTGAGAAGGCTCATTGCATGGCTGTAATGTCTGAAACTCACAAATACATAAAAGGCATTCAAGGTAACAAACTCACTTGTTTAATTATCCTACCTCCAAGCTCAAGTTGACTGTGTTGGCCCTGCATGAAGACAGGTCAAAGGCTATACACAGCAGGCAGCGCAGTGCGCATGCATTTTTGTAGTCTCTTGGAACCCGCTGGTGCAAGTTTTTGGCTTTTTGTCTCTGGAGAGGTAAGGGTGATTTTAGTGTTCAGAGGTGGGTGGAGATAAAGGGAGGTAAGGGTGATGTTAGGTTCAGGAATGGGAAGAAGTAAAGAGAGGAATGGGTGATTTTAGGGGCCATGGATGGGCAGAGGAAAAGGGAGGTAAGGGTGATTTTAGGGTTCAGGGGTGGGGAGAGGCAAAGAGATGTATAAGTGATTTTAGGGGCCTGGGATGAGTAATGGTAAAGGGAGATAAGGATGATTTTAGATTTAAGGGTGGATAGAGGTAAAGGGAGCTAAAAGTGAATTTAGGGGGGGTGTGTCCAAGATGGCGACCTGATCGGACGCAGGTCTACGCGGCTCCCTGCCCCGATCTCTCCTACAGCCCCTAATAGTAGCGTTTAACCTCCCCACACCATCGCGCACAGCTAACGCTGAGATCTGGTACCAACAGTTGCCCCCTGAAAGCTGTCGCGGATCCTGCGCGACCCCGTGGGGCTTTGAATCGGAGTGTTACCTTGACTGCGACTCCCGAAATGGCGGCCACCATGGTGCGGTGACTGGATCGCACACTCCCTGCCCCGGCCCCCGATCATCGGAGGGGCCGACATGCTGCCTGCAGAGCCTGCGGGACTGATCCGCCGCCCCCGGCCCCGGGTCTTGGACCCACGCGGAGCACTGTTTGCTGCAGACGTGGTCCGGCCGGCGGTGGAGGTGAGGCCGGCCGGGCGGCGTGAAAATTGAGGCCCTGGTCTTGGGCCTAGCGGAGGGGTGCAGCTGCAGTCTACACCAAGGCCTACTGATACACCCATGGGGTGCGGAAGCAGCACCCGAAAGCAGAACCGGCGCATCACGAGGCCCACGGGGTGCACTGGCTGGATGCCCTGAAGCGGGAGATCCCACCTCGAGGCCTGCACAGCTGTCGCACCCGGAGGGGACGGAGACCGACCTGGGCGCGCCCGGGACCAACGAGCTGCACCGGGCTGGTGCGCTGAGGTGAGGAGGACAGCAGTGGGCACTACAGAGGAGGCTCGGGGGGCACTCTTGAGCTCCCGGTGTTGGGGCCGGCTGGGCCTGAGGACTGCGCTGCGCCGGAGAGGAGGTGGTGAAATAGCGCGCTTCCCTGTGGTGCTGTCGGCCATTTGTGCTCCATCCACATCTTGCCGCCCACGCACATGGCCACCCGGGGACCGCCTGAGGACCACAGCTAACGTTTGGAGAGGGAGGCTTACCCCGACACACGCCCTGGCTTGACCGCCCCTGCCCACTCGATGGTGGTCGTCCGGGAGTGGCGGTAGGACGCCAGGGCTCCCTGAAGAAGCTACCCACTGACTTGTTGTCCCTTAGCGCCGCAGCATTATTGAGCCCTGGCCCCGGAGACTTCCTAAAAGACTGGCGTGGTCTAGGCCAGCAAGGGCCGAGTGTGGACCGTCATCGACTTGGCGGCTGACCGCCTGGCTCTTCATCAGAGACCACAGACGCAGCTGCAAAGGCGCCATCCTCCACACAGCACACCTCGCATTTCACCTCGGGACCGCCGGACCTCTACACTTACATCCGCCCCCTGAAGCCAAACGGGGGGAACCGCTTGGACGACCGGACGCAATATGGCAGTCCTTAGAGGGAAGAAACCGACCCAGACACTCCCAGAGATGCTGGCAAAATCCCAACACAAGGCCAGCAAGGACCCACCCTCTCCTGAGATCGCAAAAAGCAGCCAGAATCATCCTGGGACCAGGTGCCCATCACCAGGTCCTTTCTGGAGACATTGTTCAATTCCCTCAGGGATGATTTCAATCCTTGAAGCAGGAGGTGGCGGGAGAGGTCTGAGAGCTCAAGCGAGATGTGGAGGGTCTTGGGAAGCGAGTGGTCGCCATAGAGGAGGCCGATCAGACAAGAAGCAGCAAAATCGAACAGCTCCAGCAGGAGGTCCTGAGGCTCACAGACCAACAACTGGACCTCCAAGCCCACGCGGAGGACCTTGAAAACCGCTCCCGTCGCAACAACATACGGGTCCGCGGAGTCCCTCAGAAAGCGGAAGGGACGGATATCACTAGCTACCTACAAGACCTTTTCCGAAGCATCTTGGGAGAACCTGTTGACTTTCCCATCCGCATCGACTGGGCACACAGAGTTGGGCTTCCTAGACACGCTCCCGCCCCACCGCCAGACATCTTGGCCTTCCTCCTTGACTTCCCGCTAAAAGAGAGGATTATTCGGGAGGCCAGACGAGCACAACCTCTTCAATTCCAGGGCCACCTGGTCGCCCTGTACCAGGACCTTTCAGCCATCACGGTACAAAAACGAAAAGCGTTCAAAGTTGCGACGGACTTTCTGCAACAGCAAGAAATTCCATATTCATGGGGCCACCCGTTCAGGTTGATATTTAAATGGAATGGGGCCCTTCACCAAATGCGCTCCCTCAAAGACACTTGCGTTCTTCTGGGACTTGATTTGGAGGAAGACGCACCAACAGTGAGAGCGTCGCAGGGGCCATCTAGAGGAGGCTGGCAGACAGTGGGCCGCAGGCGATCCCCATCGCAACGCTTGAAACCCGAGGCCCACATCATAACACAGGAAAGGGCGACGGCAGTGGCGGAAGTAGCCAGAGAGACATCACCCTCCAAATGATTTTTACGATTGTTGGGGAGATTGATCATAGCATGCACCATGCTCATGGGCGGGGGGAGTGCCGGGTGGGGGGCCGCGACGGCCGCCATTGGACATGACCCTTGTCAGTAACTTTACCACGGCCCTGTGTGGACTGACAGGACTGGGACTATACCTTTTTTCGTTGGGGAGTTGGGGAGTGGGCAGTGGGTGGGGGGCGCACTTTCGGGTTTGAGGGTACGTGTCTTGATCTGGGGAATCTGGTTGGGGAGTTGGGGCTTTGGGGGGAGGGCGAAGGGAGGGGAGGGATCGGGGGGGCGAGGTTGGGATGGGGGTTAGAGGTGGGATGGGGGTGGGACCCAGTGTGCCAGGGGGTTCTGTGAGTATGGAGTGCTCGCCGAGTTGTCGAGGGCTCCGACAATTGGATCGCATATACACGGCCCAGGGAAGTCTGATCCCCTATGATGGAGTCTAATGTGAAAATATTAACTCTTAACGTGAAGGGCTTGAATAACTCTATTAAGCGAAGGGCTGTGATCTCGTACCTGGAACACTCCGGGGCCGACATATGTTTGTTACAGGAAACTCATCTCTTACCTAAGGATTGGCATAGGATGCGCTCACGCGCCTTTCCCCAGCAGTTTTTTTCCTCTCTCCCCAAAAAAAAGGCGGGGTGGCCATTTTGGTATCCAAAAATTTCCGTGGCAGCGTGGGTGACAGAATGGGGGAGATCAAAGGCAGGTTGTTAGTGCACACTTTTTTTACTGGGGGGCCAACGCTTCACAATCGTCTCCCTATACACCCCGAATTCGGGACAGGAAGCCTTTTTAAAGGGCGCCATTTCCGAGTCACTTCAGTCCCCTAACTCTCTCTTGCTCATTGGGGGAGACCTCAATCTAGTGATGGACACAAATGTAGACAGGTCGGGACATCGTTATGGGGATACCAACGCCATTACAGCCACCGGAAAAGACTGGCTGCACGAGAGGGGCCTAGTAGATCTATGGAGGGCTACACATCCTAACATATCACACTTCACATTTTACTCCCACGTACACCACACATATGCCAGTTTAGACCATTACCTGGGTTCCTCTGAGCTACTTACCACTCTCAAAGACGTGAGCATCGTCCCGGTGGCACAGTCTAATTCTAATTCTAATTCTAATTTAAAATTACCACTCAGTATCTCCCCTTTCGTAGAGATCTGAAAACGTTCCTCTTCAGCCAGGCCTTCCCCACTTAAACTCTCTCAATATCCTCTTTGTCTTCTTTCTGGTCTTTCTCCCTCAGTCGTTGATCCCCCTAGCGCCAAGAAACCGCAAGGTGTACGCTGCGCTCTAGAAATATTTTAAATTAGAAAATTAGACTCCTGAGACTTCGGTGTCTGCCCTCTGGGGGGCCTTGAAGGCGGTTGCCCGCGGCGAACTTATCGCTATTGTGGCGGCAGAGGCTAAAGTCTGCAAAGCAAAGAGGGACGACCTCACCGCTCAGGTCTCTGAATTAGAGAGGGTCCACAGCCGCACTGGCGCCCCGCGGGTCTGGAGACAATTGAAGACCGCCAGAGCCCAACTAGCCAGCCTAGATACAGACTGGGCGGAATTCGCCGCTCTACGCCTCCGTCACTCCTATTACGTCGGGGGGAATAAAACTGGCCATTTACTTGCCAGCGCCCTGAAGGAGAAAACCCAACGTTCCAAAATCACTAGCATCACAGATGACTCTGCCTGTGATGTCACTGGGGAGACCCAGGTGGCAGAAGCGTTCCGGACATTCTATGCCACCTTGTATAGAGCTGACTCTGTGTCATTGGAGGATGTTGATACCTACCTGGAATCGACGAAGATTACGGAGCTATCTCAGGCCAACGTGGCTGACCTGGATGCCCCCATCCACCTGGATGAGGTACTCGCAGCTATCTCGCGCCTTCGCCCTTTCAAATCCCCAGGGCCTGACGGCTTCTCAGCCGGATTTTACAAGACCTTCAGTCAGCTCCTGGCTTCGATTCTCACCCGGCTCTTCAATTCCTTTGAGGGCCCGAGCTCCATCCCCCAGATATGCTGGCAGCCGAGATTGTAGTACTGCCTAAACCGGGTAAGAAACCACCGAGTTGCTCCGCATTCCGTCCTATATCCTTGCTTAACCTGGACCTGAAACTCTTTACGGGGGTCCTAGCGGCGCGTCTTGGGCCATGCCTGCCCGGAATCCTGGAACCCGACCAATCGGGCTTTGTTACGAATCGCCAATGCAGCGATAACACTAAACGGATACTTCATTTAATTGACAAGGCACACTTCCAAAACTCAGACTCTGCACTGCTGGCTGTTGACGCTGAGAAAGCGTTCGACCGGGTTGACTGGACCTACCTTCAACAAGTTCTGCGGCGCTTTCGGATAGGGGACCGCTTTCAGGCCTGGATCGCGAGCTGCTACCATCGTCCTCAGTTCGCCTGGGCGACATCCGCTCGGCTCCTTTTGAGATCCAGCACGGCACGAGGCAGGGGTGCCCACTCTCGCCTCTCCTGTTTGCCCTGTACAGAGAGCCCCTTGCGCAAAAGATCAGCGACAACACTGCCATTCAAGGCATGACCTTTGGACGAGAACCTCATGTAATTGGCCTTTACGCTGCCGATATCATAGCGGCTTTGGACCGTCCGGACCGCTCCATCCCCGACTTCCTTGCAGAGTTAGAATCATTCGGAGCTGTCTCTGGCTTCAAGATCAATAGGGGGAAATCCCTCATACTGCCTCTAGGCAAAAATGCCCAAATGCGGGCAACTCTACCTGCCTATGAGGGAGGATTAGCGTTGACCGCACAACTCCCATACTTGGGAGTCACTCTTACTTCATCCACGGAGTCTACGGTGACTCTCAACTATGCGGCACTCTCCTCTCAAATTCGATCCGACCTCGCACGCTGGTCCAAGCAACCCCTCTCCCTATTAGGACGTGTTGCAGCGGTGAAAATGTCAGCTTTACCCAAAATTCTGTACATCTTCCAGACCCTTCCGGTGCTCCCTCCAGCGGGCACCATTGCGACTCTGCAAGCAGCCTTCCATCATTTTATCGGGGAAGGCAATCGGGCGCGCCTACATAAACGACTTGCATACAGAAGCGCAGATGAGGGGGGCCTTGGTATCCCCAACCTTTTACAATTTTTCCAAGCCACACAGCTCCGTTGTTTGGTGGAATGGCTTAGACCAGAATCCGAGAAACGGTGGCTGTTTCAGGACAGGGCAATGGCCCAGACATCCCTCTGGAAAATTCCGTTCCTTCTCTGGCAGCATCCGCCACGCTATCTCCTAGGCTCCCCTATTACCCGTACTGTCATGCACGTCTGGAACGCAGTCGCGGTCAAGAGGGGGTTGACTACCTTTCCCTCTCCACTTACCCCTATCTTAGATAACCCGGAGTTCCCACCAGGTAATGCTCCTCATGCGTTCCCGTAATGGCACGGCATCAGTTGCTTTTCCACCGGTCCCCTCTTCGACTTACAGGGCTTTCTCACCCTAGCAGACATAACCTAGGGATATGACGTTGTCTCCCCCCACTTATTCCAATATTTCCAACTCAGACACTGGCTCACGCATCCAGACATTGACCCCCTGGTTGGTAGACCTATGACAACTTTTGAGAAATGGATGGTGACGAAGGACTCGGACAGGCATCTTATATCAGACCTCTACAAGATGCTCACACTCCCCGCTCCCTCGGGTAAGACAGCAGGCCAGAAACGGTGGGAGGCGGAGCTGGGGAGGGCCCTGTCACCCAAAGAATGGAGTTCTGTGTAATATAGAGCATCTCACACCACTCGCAATACTGCAGGCAGGGAAGCGGCGACGAAATTGGCCATATATTGGCATCTCACCCCAGTTCGCCTCAACAAAGGTAATCCAACACGTAGCGCGTTATGCTGGAGAGGCTGCGGGGAATGGGGCACCTTGACCCACCTTCTCTGGGAGTGTAGTGAAATCCAGGATTATTGGAGGGGGGTCCTGGATGACATTGACTCTACCCTTGATACTGAAGTTCCTAGATTCCCAGCTTATACTCTCTTGGGCCTACCTAATGCAATCACATTTCCCTTAAAATCTCCCAGGGATCGCCATGCAAGCCGCAACACAACACGTTCTGTCCTTCTGGGGCTCAAATACTAAGCCCACTCACACGGGATGGCTGCATAAAATCTGGTTCACCTTGGGAATGGAACGGATCCACGCCACGCTCACACACTCCACTGCTGCCTATCGGAAGGTATGGCTCCCGTTGCTTTCCCTCCTGTCCAAAGAATTCAACGAGATCACATGCCCCAAATACCTTCGCTTGCTACGACTCACAGAGACCACACATGATCCCTTGTGAGTCTCCGGATGACTGCGATATTTATCACACAAAGGCATCCATGACTGCTTCCCATGTTCGGCACACTGGGTGGGGTGGGAGGGGTGGGGAGGCGGGGGCTGGGGTGGGAGTTATGGTTTTGGTCTCTGCTTCTACAATTCTGTTACCTCATTGCATGTGACAACTGCAGCTCAGGCAATATACATCTGTTATGTCCACTACGACTAACCAGCTATCTGATCCAGAGAGAATATGTGCTTATATATCTTGAATGCCTTTCATGCCTGATACATTTCCTTGTATGGTACTGCCTGCTGTTGTTCTTAAAATCAATAAAAAAACAAATTTAAATTTAAAAGTGAATTTAGGGGTTAGGAGTAGGTAGAGCTTAAGGGAGGTATGGGTGATATTAGGGTTCAAGGTTGGGTAGAGGTAAAGAGAGGTGAGGATAATTTTAGGGTTCGGATGGGTAGAGATAAAGGGAGGTAAGGATGAAGTTAGGTTTTAGGTGTGGTTAGAGGTAAAAGGAAGCAAGGATGATATTAGGGTTGCCAGTTGGGCAGAGGCAAAGGGAGGTAAGGGTAATTTAGGGTGTAGGGGTAGGTAGAGGTAAGGGTTATTTTTAGGTTGATGGGTTGGTAGAGGTAAAAACAGGTACGGGTGATTTTAGGGTTCAGGGGAGGATTTTAGGGTTTGGTGGGAGATGTATGGGTGAGTTTAGGGTTCTGAGATAGGTAGAGGTATAGGAAAGTAAGGGTGATTATAGGGTTCCGTTGGGTAGAGATAAAGGGAGGTATGAGTAGATTAAGGGCCTAGGGGTCGGTAAAGGTAAAGAGAGATAAGGTTGCTTTTTTGCATGCTGTGTAGAAATAGCTTTAAGATAGTACACCTAGAAAGTTCTCACCAACCCGTAATGAAATTTTCTTTGCAGAAACAAATAAGTACCACAACCCAGTGCAAGCAGCATAGAACACTAATGAAGAAATCAATCAGTACCTGGTCCATGCCCTAGAAAAGAAACAAACACAGGAAGACAAACTGAAGCAGACACATGCTCACCAATGAGAAGCAAGAAAGTAAGTAAAAACGTAACCAACCAATGATAAGTCAGGCAAGTGAAAAAGAAAAAATGTGTCTGTTTTCTTTTTCCTAAACATGCTTCTGCTGTGGTGCTTCAAAGGAAATAGGGTGGATGATCTGCTACCATGTGGGTGAAGACGATCCTCCTCCGCCATAATGGCCTTGCTGAGTGTAGCGTCCTCCCCAGGTCGGGAGCATGGAAAAGATCACGAGACACAAGGAGCTTGGTTTTGCATGTCTTTATTTGTCAGAGTCTTAACTGAACGTACTACGTCATGAATTTTATTAACCACACCCAATCACTTATGTCACTATTCTACAGAGTCAGTCAAAAACCGGAGGTGTCCCAATATCTCTAACACACACAACACTACATCTCCCCTCCTGTTAAATAAAAAGTTCAAAGAATACATATATACATCATAACTCCTCAATGAGTCCTCAAGGTTCTCGAATCAATCTTCCAGATCTTGTTGTGTGAGTTTGAGGAGACATAGGAGAGTCATCCGCGGTAAGCACAGGTGGCACAGGAACAGATGTAGTCATGATAGGCATTTACGTTGTAGTTTACATAAATCAGCCCCATGTCAGCAGCAGAACTGAGACTAAGTAAACATTCACTCAATGAAGTGCCTTGCAAGTCATGAATTGGTGCTTGTACTCCTGTCTTTTATTCTTCATAGTTTCTAAAAATGAACCTTGACTTTGCATTGACGTTGAAGCAGCCCACATATACACTTTGGTTTTTGAGAGGGTTAAACAGGGCACTGGAGACAGTTCATTGTACTTTTCCCCTGGCATAATGTTTACCGATGTGCTACTGTCTATGATAAAAGGTATGGAGCATCCATTCACATTCAGTGTGATGTTAGAACAGCGTCCAAATGAATTTCTCAATTTCACTTGTTGATCTCTCTTCGACCAGCATTCTTCCTTGCAAGAAGGTAAACTACATGTGCATATTGTCCAGTGGTCGACATTGACACTGCGTACACATCTTCCTCACTGTTGTTTGACCATGACTAACTTTTAGACGAGGAATTAGACAACAATTGATGTTGTTCTGTTTTTATTTGCCTCAACTGATGTTGCATTTTGGCCTCATGGGCATGGTTGAAAAGTCTCTGGAACCTTCTGGCTTCCATTTTGTTTTCTCGATGTGACCCACTTGATCTTTCCATCACTTTTCAAACTGTTACAAAATGGTTCTCTTACCTCAAGACTTTGCATATAAGTCCAATGGCGGGACATTTACCTTCATGGTGAAAGGAATATCCACATGGAAAATACAATTTATTTTTCTTTAGAAACATTACTTTGTGGCCTTCTACCTTGTGTTGCGGCTTACTTTTCACACTCATCGTTGATTTATTTTGGGCCGTTCAGCCTCCTTGTTAGTGGCTTGTCTGTCAACTCTTTCTTCTGCTGTTCCAGCCATGAGAACTCGCTCCAAGCTGAGTATCTCTTTTAGCATTTGCTGTCTGCTGGAATCGGAAAGACAACCATCTATTACTCTGAGACGTATGTACTCTTCATCGTTGAACTTGTTGAACTTGCAATGCTTGAATCAAATCTTTCTACAACCTCATCCGTCATTTCACCAGCTTTCTGCCTTTCTTGGTTGAAAATGTACCTTTCTTAGTTGACATTTGGCATTGGATTGAACGTGGTGTTTAACTCCTCTTTGATTTGACAGTACGTCCCTTCATCGCCATGAGGTACTTTCTTTATCACTTCTTTTACTCCTTCATGTGCCAAGTTCTTTAAATATTTAAGGATCTTTTTGCCATTTGCTTCTGCCAGCGCATCAATGAAATCATCAAATGTTTGGATCCAGACAGACTATTTGTTACCAATATTCTGCTTTTTGGTGGTATCCAAAGGATGTGGTGGTTTTAAGAATGCGGCGGCGCCCTATTTTATGCTCATTTTAGAAGCAATTGAAAGAGAGCTTCACTATTCTGACCAGCCCCCACAGCCTTTCAGTCGGTCGACTGGATCCACCAGCCACATAAGCAGAACTGCTGAGGTCAAATGGCTCTCTTTACTCTAGTTCTGGTAAGTGTAATCATATTCTCTTTATCTGGCTATAACCATCTCCAATGTTTGTCTGTGTTTATCTACTTCTACCGCAAAAAGAACTACTGATGGACAGAATGCAGAACAATGTCATACATTCACCCCAGTACAGAGATGTCGACCTAAATCCATCGTTTTTTTGCTCACCATGCCATTCCAGTTTGGACCCAGCCATATGCAAATCAGTCTTGACCCTGTGCCTAATGGTAACAGTCCAGCCCGAACTGCCAGGCCAGGTCCTCCCTTGATTGGAAACAAGCATCCTAGGACAGGTTTCGGGATTTCACCCATCTTAAGCCAGGATAGCTTGATTCCAGTCGCATGGAGAGCACAGGACCCACGTCTGAGCATACCCGTCCCACTTGGGGTAATAAATGCAAAAAGAACTATTGATTGACAGAATGCAGAACAATGTCATACATTCACCCCAGTACAGTGATCTGGGCTTGAATCCATGCCTTTCCAGTTTGGTCCAAGCCATATGCAAATCAGTCTTGACCCTGCTTCCAGTCCAGGGAGGACCTGGCTTGGCAGTTCGGGCTGGACTGTTTCCATGATGTACAGGGTCAAGACTGATTTTCATATGGCCAGGCCTAAACTGGTGTGGCATGGTGAGCAAAATAATGATGGATTTAACCCAGATCTCTTGACTGGGGGTCAATGTTTTGATTTGTTCTGCATTCCGTCCATCAATTATTTGTCTTTTGTTTTATCTGCTTCTACCTACAGCGTTCTCTTGCACCTGGCTGTCAGCCGCCTGTTTTTGTACTGTGAGAATGATAGCTATGTGTTTTGCTGTGGCACAGTATCTCTTGTCTTGACTTTACCAGCACATTTCCAGCCAACGACAAGCAAACTTTCGTAAGTCCTTCACCATATGCACAGGCTTTGCACTGGCTGGAGTAAATGTAAATGTATTGGCATTTTATATAGCGCACTACTTACCCGTAGGGTCCCAAGGCGCTTCGACCGCTGCGAAACCCTTCCTGGCTTCCCTGAGAGATGGTCCCTTAATGGGTATCTCCAGGGTGAGACCAGGCATCCCCGGCGGTCTGGTGGGGCCGTTAGTGAAGATGAGGCAAGCTAATGCCCAGAGTTGCCGAGTGTGATCGCTGATCAGAGTGGGCACCGAGGCGAGAGAATTATCGAGTCCGCTGACCGTGGTCCAGAAACCTGCCGCGCCGGGAATCGAACCCTGGTCCCGGGCCGTCCTCTGCTCTCGGGTCTGCCGCCTCTAACCAGTGAGCCACACTACTGCCACTTTGACTCCACATAAGCAAGCCAACCATCGAATTTCACTTTGACTGAGGCACACAAGGCACGCACAAATAGTTCGCTGGACTATGGCAAACTCTCTTGGGGAAAACTCTTGGTTTTTCGGGCTACGGGTTGTAAATAATCCCCTACCTCGTCACCAATTGTAGCGTCCTTCCCAGCGTAGGAGCATGCAAATTATCACCCCACACCCAGGGCTTGGTATTCCAGGTCTTTATTGTCCCGAGTGTAACTGAAAGTGTTACATCATGAATTTTCTTTATTACACCCATCACTAACGTCACTATCGGTGTCCATCATGGACTAGGGGGTCCCGCTATCTCTAACTGACACAACCGTGAGCGGCGTGCTGAAATTTAAATGACGCCTTAACTCTGTTGCACTACGTCAGTCTTCGTGCAGTGGCACATCCTTCAGGGAAAAGGGGCCACACCGCCACACCTTTGGGCATAAAGAGTGTCTGCAGACACTTTTTATTTTCAGGCCAGGCAGCCAGGCAGCCAGGAGCTAGACAAGTGCTAAATGCACAGGCTCCCGGCTGCCCGAGCTGAACGTTGCTGGGCTGAGGATGTTACAGCTCCTACGGGCATGACTTTCTCAGGTCAACAAAGGTCCTCAAGGCACTCCCCCTCATGACGAAGGATAGCGTCAGTGATAGCATAGTACCTGGGTGCTTCACTGCCCAGGGCAGAGTGTCAGTCACTGACACCTCGTCACAGACTGGTTTGTGTCAGCAGTCTCTCAGACCCCGTCCTACTCTGTGACGAGTTAGAGACTGCTGCCCTCCCTCAGTGTCGGGTCAGCCAATGAGGGGATACAGCAGTCCCAACCCTCCTAGAACCTCCGAAGCTCCCCCGCCCCCGAAAGCTGCAGCAGGTAAGTGCTATTTTTTATTGACTGGTGCGTGCATGTATGAATGTATGTATGTGTATTTGTGAGTGAGTGTTGTGAATGGGTGTGTCTGCATGTGAATGCATGGTGTGAGATTGCATGTGTGTGCGCACCCCCTCTCAGTTGTACTTACTGGCCACCACTGACTCTTCACATTGTAATGTTTTTTGTCTTTCTGCTCAATGGTATTAACAGTGCTTAATTTTTGCTGGTGGTTGGAGGTGGTGAGCACCACCATTGATTTATGAGGGCTAGGATTCGTTTTTCATGATCAGACTTTGACCCAGAGAGACAGGCAAAAAAAGGATCAAAAAGGAGGAAGAAAAAACATAGGAAAACACAAAAAAAAGAGTAGGTGTCAGTGATGAAAATTAACCTATAAGAGTGAGATAAAATAGACAGGTGGTGTAGGGTAGTGAATGAATGAATGAAATTGGATTTGTATAGCGAGTAGCTACCCTGAGGCCTTTTAGCGCTTAAAATGTGGAAGAAATATACCTTTGAAAAAATAAAATGTGGAAGAAAGAGTCAAGAGGTGGAATTAAGACAAGGCAGCCATGGTATACACTAACCCATCATTCAGCAGTGCAGGTGATAGGCTCCTAAGAAATAAGTTGGGCCCCTTCACCAATAATTTTACAAATTAAAAACTGACTCCTTCTGTACTGAACTTGACGACATGTAGCACTATAGAAAATACCTAAATAAATGAATGTAACCACCACTGCATTTTAATGTATGGAAGGCTGTGGCCACAGTTCATCTGCCCCTCTAACTTGTTCCATTCTCATTTCTTTCCAAACTTTTTCTTTGCCTACTGATAGGTTAATGATGAAGCGATGGTCATGCTAAGTGATGCTGAGCAAAGGATTCCCTGGGGGGCTCAGCTGAAGGCGGGGACATAAAGAGAAATATAGGAAATTGTGAAATACCTTGTGAAGGTGGTCCTCTGCATGAAACAGAGATTAAAAACCCTACCCTTGTATTTATTGAAAGCAGGTCCTAAAAAAATGATCACTAGTAATACAATTTGGAGTGCGTGCAAGGTATCATTAATGATAGGAGTACCTTTGGGTAAGAGCCACACATGCATGCCAGCAGATTATTCTAAGGTCTCAAAGGGATTTTCTGTGGGGCCATCCACATTCAAGCACATGTTAGCTGTCAGGACCAGTGGAGACCTTCTCCTCTTTTATATCAGGTTTGCATTGTTCACTGCGTCCATACAGGGGGTAACACAGGTCCCTGCAGCCCCTGCGGTGCAGGGGGGCCCACCCTTCAGGGGCCCCAATCAGCCCAAGGCCAATCAGATCTGTGAGATGTAGGAGACTGGGGGGGGGGCCTCTTCACGTTCTGCATCATTTTGCGTTATACCTCTTTATACATGGAAATGTGTTTACCAATGTCTGGGAGCTTTAAGTGTGATACACATTTCCTGGCCACGTTTGTGCACACAACAGCCCTTGCCGTAAACCTGTTGGCGACACGCTAGTGGAGTCATGCAGTCTTTGGAGACATCATGCCCCCTTTTTCCTCTCTGATCATATCCCTATTAGATCCTCGTCAGATTACAACCCAATAATATGTAACTCCATGGCCTGGCAGGAAGATTGCTTGTTTTTATTTCCTGAGCTGATGAGTGGTTCGTGTAATGCATTGCTGCATATTACCCTTCGATATGTTCAAGGTGATTTACTGCCCGTCAAAGCTAAAGCAGCCAGCTTCAGTCTAGTCTTTCTGATTTACAGAGCCAAGGGCCAGAGACCAATAAATTCCTTCGTGGATCACTTTTAGAGCCCGGTATTTGAACAAAGTAGGTCTGGTACACTCTCTCACTCCATTTCCATCACAGCCTGTAAAATCATTACACATTAAGAATAATTTGAACCAGTGGGCACTCTTCCTCGCTTCAGTGAAACCATATCCCAGGAGCCTTTCAGGAGGGAGTGGAATGGAGTCAGCGGTTGGTTCCCTGCCTTTCAATCCCACGGCTACTGCTGAAACAGGATTAGAGTTTTGTTCATGTTGCATTTGGAATGGAATGTCTTCTACAAATGATTTATTGACCCACCGTGCCTAAATCAGACCTCTTCCTCTGTTGTGCAAATCAACTCACCTGCCATCTATGCTATAGAATGCGATGCAGAGGCCTGCACCAGGGAGAATCCACAACAATTCAGAACATGGTCAGTTATGAGACTGAGGACTAACAATGCTACCTCCCAGCTCTTGTTAACATGTGTTTGGATGTATGTTATGTTTATATGTAAATGTGATGGGAAAGGTCCAATTATAAACTTAGAAATGTATTGTACATAACACACACTTAGCATCTTTAAACTTAAATGAGTCGCGAAACATAGGAAATGCACTGTAGTAGATGTGGTGTTTTTGTTGGGGTTACTTCTGGAGCCACTATTGTCTGGTTGATGGGACACTGGATTGAACTTTGTCATCATTTTTTGCCCACATCGCAGCTCTGTCTGGAACTGAATCTACCAGAGTCAGCTACCCTTACTCTGATTTGTCCCAGTTGCCCCTCTGACTCTGCTTAATATTCTCCTTTGCAAGATGGCTTCCGGACTGTGCAAAGCTACTTGACCTCAACTGGTCGTGTTATAATTCATACCCCGCATCTCTTCTCCAACAAAGTCGACTGCAACAATCCCTAAAACAAATGCTAGAGGATTAAAAAAACAGAATCTCCCACCTTCTAGGTGGTCCAACATATCTGATATAATAGGAGAGATTCGCTGTTACCTCGGTGTTTGATAGCGAACATCATGTGTCATGGATCAAGTGTTCCTTGTACTCCCCTTTCTGAGAAATAAGCAACTCATTTGACAGGGTCTAAACATTGATTCATACAGACAAAGAACTTCATATTCTTCCACAGTTTTGCTTTGAGTCCAGCTCTTTGAGTAACACTCTTAGGGGATAAGTTAAGGGATTGATATAAGGGAGATGAGTCTAATACAGCCTTATCGGACCAGATCTGAATCTACCACAGTTAGGTACTCGCGGAAAGGATTCAAGCTGTGTCATAGATGTGAGGCCTAGCACCTGCATCTTGCAGATGTAGCTTGTGTGTCATGGTGGGCCATCCAGAGTATCCCAGCTGTGCTATTAGCTGCTTTCCAACCTGATACCTTCCTCCACCTAGGTAAATTAGCATTTTGCGGCACCTAGGTAAATTAGCATTTTGCGGCACACCATTCGTCTAGGTCATCAGCTATGATGGTTACTACCTCTCTTACCTATTGCCAAAGACATGGGGTGCTTGGATTCCCAGTCTGTGACTATTGAGTTCTATTGATACTATTGAGTTCTTATTTGCAATTAGACTAATTGAACGGCACTCACCTTGAATGAACTTAAGGGGCTGACCAGGTGGCTTGAAACCACAACGCTATGGCCCTAATTGTTTATCCACACAAGTTGCCTGCTTGTTGTTCTGTTCAGCATCCATCAGCCATTGTTGATATATATATATGCGACCCATTCCTGTCTATTGGAGAGATGGGGACATTTTTACCAAAGGTTACACTGAAGAGCTCCTCAGGGTAGGCCTAGTGCACATCTGTTCAATTCTTGATCACCGCAATGTGCTGTCCAAGCTTCTTATATATGAAAAATGCGGTCCTAGACACAATTTATAAACACGACTAGTGATGTGAGTATTAATTCTTCACAGTCAACAAAAAAATCAGACTTAATCTGAACCTACAAATACATGGAGATGTATTATTAGCTTAATTCAGCCAAAAAAGCAACAAAACATGCAATTAATGCGAAAAACCCAACACAACAATGTCACAACAAATTCTACTGCAGTTTATTTACAATTTCATAAAATTTCAGCAAAAAGAGAGAGGAAAAGAAAGGTTGGTGCTCAAGTGAAGGAAGGTGTAAGTATAGGTCTTAGAGTGATTCAGTGCAACAAAGAAGTTATTTTTACATTGCACATGTATAGCCTACCCATTCACAGTCTATATACAATATTATACAGGGGGACAAGGGGGGGGGGTGGGCAGGTGTAGGCTTATAAGAAACAGTGGGAGGGATCGTCGACGTTTCGACCCTGGCGCAATAAGGGAAAGTCAGGACCTCTGCTGCGGGTCTTCTTCAGGACGGATGTGGGGACGGGGGACGGGGAAGCACCAAAAGAAATCGAATAGGTTTCGCAAGTCCAGATCAGTTGGGCGATGCACCTCTAACTGAGGAGGTCTGCTCGGTCTGGGGGTTCAGTCGAGAAACAGTTGGTACAACAATGATGGGCACTTGAAATCAATCGTGCCTAGTCTGGTAGCGCGATTGACATTGTACCAGTAGTCAAAGGGCGAGAGAAATAAGTTCAGGTAAGCCTTAATGTGGAAAAGTTATCCCCATTAGTTTGAAAACAGGGGGGCAGACCGCAGTTAAACAAACAAATGCGCTCGGAATGTAATCCGGCAGCTCCCGACTCCAGTAACCGGCAGGAAACCAAGCTTCTTAGGCAAGTTCCATTCCAAGGCAAAACACTAACAATTGCTTCATGTAAACTGACAACCAGGCCCTGCCTTCCTGGTGCCAGAACGAGATAACATGTATTTCACAACTTCATGGCAATGTGTTTTGCAATGCCATCTAATGCGGCTAACAGGAGCTTGTACCCATGAACTCTCACTCGCCTGATTAGGGCACAAACATGTAACTGGTACCAGCATACCTTCAGCCATTCACTCTGTTAGTAGAGACAACTAAAAACAGGATTGGAAAATTCAGTCATTGGAGAATTGGACATGGCCTGAGTACTGTAAGCAACGCGGTTTCACAGGTTGACTATCGGCCGCAATTTGTCACTCAACAGGGACTTTGAAATTACCACTTCGAGTTGGTTATGTTTTTGAAGTGCCATTCCTGGTTTTACCACACAGTCTCATTGGTGAAGTAAAAAGCCATTGGGGTCTATTATCATCACAGCGTGATATATTTTGTGTTCAAGTTCCAATTGGGAATATTTACCCTGATTCAAGAGTTGAGGTCCCGGTACAAGACAAAGGTGCCACCCACCTTCTCACAAAGCCAGCTGAGGCTTTTACCCAGCTCGAGGCTCCTTATCCACTCTTTTAAGTACATTGGAGATGATGACACTTTTGTGCTTGCTAACCATGGACTGCATTTTTATGGCTTTCACTGAAGGCGTAGAGAATATTGTTACAACACGCAATATGTACGTGGGTGGGTGTAGAAAGAAGGACAAATGTAGCACAAGTGGAGCACTGGGCTGTTAGGACGAGAACCTTCACTCACCTGAAGGTGACATGCTTTATCACTGGGTTTCCTCCTCACACTGGGACCGCAAGGATCCCAGTGTGTGATACTACTCCCCAGGGGGAGGTTTTTTGTAATAAAGATGAGCTATCTAAATGTATAGGAGTGAGGGGCAGAGTGCAAGATAAGTGAAATAATCTAAAACTATTTCGTGGTGGACAGAAATTGTCCTTTATTGTGGTGTCCCCATTGAATAGAGTTAAAAACGGAATGGATAGGGGTGCTATTGTCGTACCCTATGTGGTCAACATGTTTCTGCCATGTAAGACTTGAAAAAGGTCAAAGCATTCGTCAGGACCAGGATACATATGTCACTCTGCTATTGTGTTCAAAAATCGTTAAATACTTGCCATACAATCAGCTTAGTGGCTATTCTTGTGGGCCGTCATCGCTGTTGATTCCACCTAGAATGCCTGAGGGTGTGTAAAAAACTCTGCTCAATTGTCATCAGTCCCCATTTCACATGACAATAGCAGTGGCAGCTTTCCTGCCTGACTGCGAATTTATAACCCTTAAGGACTGATTTATATTTTGATGGACGGGGTATTCTCCATTGGCCTGGCTGGGGACTTTACGTCCGCCAGGCCTGGAATACTCTGCCCGCCAGATTTATAAACGACCACCTAGCAGACGCTCATTTATGAAGGCATTGGCAGAAACCGCTGTCATGGCTGTTCTTGTCAATGCATTTTACTGTTTGCTGGAGGGCTCTGTCAGAAGGACGGAGCCCTGCAGCAAAGAGTATTCTCTCTTCTTTTCAAAATAAATATGCCAAAACAGAATTTTCTTTTTGAAAAGAAAAAAAAATGCTTCCCTCACCATGGAAGTCTTATCCCATGGTGGGGGGAACATTATACTTTGCTGACTGTTCCTTAACCCCAGGCTTTACCTGGCAGTAAGGAACAATAAAAATGACTATGGGCCCAATTTAATTACTGGAGAACTGAGTATTCGCCCTTGGCCTTGTGTACGACTTTACGTCCTGCAGGCTGAGACTACACGCCGACCATATTTATAAATTACCGTCTAGCTGGCAGTCATTTATAAAGACAATTGCAGGAACCCGCCTTCGCGTCGATTCCTGTCAATGCATGTTACTCTTTGTTGCAGGGCTGCGTTGGAAGAATGTAGCCCTGCAGCAAACAGTATTCTTTTAAAAATGTCTGCCGCTCGAGTAGATTTGTACTTGAGCGGCAGTTTTTTCAACGTGGACTGGTAGTTCCTCATTGTGAGCGGTCACGAGCATACGCGACCACTCGCGATAAGAAACCTGACCTCCCCGCGATGAGAATCTCGCCGGGAGGTTTATTTTCCACGCTCGCGATTGGCCACTTGATGTTGCTGATTGCGAAGGAGGAAAAAGTCTTGCCGGGATGTAATTTTGCTCCAACTTGATGTTGAGGACCACGAGTAAGCAAAAAATGCCCGCTACGCTACGCGTTTTTGCACTGTGCTACGTGCTATTTGCATAGCGCGTAGTTGTGCAAACTACGCGAGCGTATCAAAGTTTTCCGCCCAGGCCTATTAAAGATAGATGGTTGAGTATAAACATCTGTTATTTCAGTGCCAAAATGCACAAAGGATGAATGTGTGCTTTACAAATACATGTCATGTCATGAAAAGGTGTATGTGGATGAGTGAATGACTGTATTGATACAAGTAAATGGAACAAGAAGTGGATGGTGGTGTAAGTAGTGCACAACTGGGTGAGTGGGAGCTGAATTGCTCATGAATTTATGTTTGTGGAATGCTGACTTGGTGTAAATCGATTGAAGGATATATTAATGGAAAATACCTGTGGATTGATGGGTATTTGTGCAAGGATGGGTGATGGTCAGTGTGTGTAAAGGTGTGTTTGCAGTCTATGTGTATGCTGGTAGTGTGTATATGTATATGAATGTGTATGTGTATAGATTGATCTTGCGTCCAGATGGACGCATAGGTGGGTGGATGACTGTAAATGACCTTATCGCTGCTGCATTTGGAACAGCTCAACCTGTGCCTTGCACAGGTGCCGCTGTAAAAGCCTGCTAGTGCCCGTGAAAGGCGTATACACCAATCTGCTGGGCAACGAAGCTTGATAAATACTTGTGATGGGGAAGCACTGTCACCGAAACACATCAAGAATCCTTATACTGCACATTGAAGATGTGAACTTAGGTGTCATATCCCAGCAGTACCACATTAAATACCAGCAGACATGATACCTTTGATATTTTTTCAGTTTAATAAAGTTTTATTGTGCGTAAAAGAAATAGTACATCATAATATAATAACATGACATATAACAAAATCAATATGAGATAATCATGAGAGATAATCGGAGATGAAAGAAGGTTAGAAAAATTATGTAATGGAAGAAAATCGTAAAGAGAAAGAAAGATGAGAAAAGAAAAGAGAAAAAGAGGGAGAGAGAGAGAAAAAAAAAAGGGAAGGGAAGGTTAGGGAGGGGGAGAAGAGGATAAGAAGGTAGAGAAAGGTAGCCAGGTAAGATCAGATTTAATTTTTAAGGTGACAGTGGAAGAAGAAGCAATTGCAATTCTGTGCTCATCACATACAAAATTCCACCATGTCTGCACAGACAATTTAGAGTTATCCTTCCAGCAAGATAAGATTACTTTGAATGCAGTTGCAATGAAAAGATCAAACAATTTAGCGCTATACGAATGTAAGTCCAAAACATCAGATAGAGAACCTAAAAAAATATGCAACGGTGAAAATGGTTCAGAGAAATGAAAAATACGCATGCAATATTTCCAAACTGAGGACCAAAAAGTAAGAACTGGTGGGCAGTCAAATAGGAGATGTATGAGTGTGCCTGGGTTAGAGGAACATGACCAACAAAGGGGTGAGGAGGAAGGGGAGAATTTTGTAATGCTTACAGGGGTAAAAAGAGCTCTATGGTAAAGAAAAAAAAGTGACTGAGTAATACGGGCCGAAACTGAAGTCTTAAACAGTTTAGACCATAATCGATCCCAAACATCAACAGATAATGAGAAAGATAAATCAGTTTCCCAAGCAATTTCAGTAACGGTTTTAGGCCTAAGGCCAACATTATCTAATAACAGTTTATAAATCAGAGCCGCTTTGGGTATTTGTTGAGTGAACATAGGATATAGAGGGGTGGAAGGAGTAAGGGAAGGGAGGAGATCAAAAGTAGGAAAGGTAGATAGGTGAGACACAATGGCAGAGGTAATAATGTCAAATTCTTTGCGACACTGTACAGGTAAATCAAACTTAGTTTGCATTACATCAAATGAAATAATGGTTGAATCAGAAAAAAATTGGTAGACAAACATAATATCCTTTTCTTTCCAATACTTGAAGTAGAAAGATTTACCCTTGTACTTAAGATATTTGTTATACCATATACTGGAGGAAAGAAAAGTTTGTAAGGGAGACGGGTCTTTCGAGAATATATTGTGTAGTAGTGTATGTGAGTATTTCAGTACAGGCTGAGTTGTCAAGAATGAACAGTTTGACATGAAAAGGGATTGTTGAAAAGTAAAATCCTTTAACAAGGATCGTTCAACTGTGATCCATCTTGGTAAAGGGGTATCAGTAAAATCGAACGCTAATGAGAAGGCTTGTTTTATTAGAAAGGCAGAATGGTACGATTGGAAATCAGGGAAGCGAACCCCCCCTTCAGATTTAGGGCGTATAAGTTTTTGTAAAGCAATGCGGGGTCGTTTATTGTTCCACAAAAATTTGGAGCAGATGGAGTTTAACCTATTAAAATACAATTTAGGGATTTTTACAGGAAGCATGGATACAGTGTATAAAATATGTGGGGAAATCATCATTTTGATGGTGTCTAAACGACCCCACCATGAAAGGAAAAGAGGAGACCATAATTGAAGGAGCGATTGAATTTTTTGAGTAAGGGAGGTAAAGATCAGTTTGAGTGTGTCACGCAGGGTAGAGGAGAACCAAATACCCAGGTATTTGATCTTGGAGGGGCACCATGCAAAATCCGTTGAAGCAAACATATATTGATAACAAGAGGAGTTGAGAGGGAGGACCTCCGTTTTAGAGAGATTAAGTTTATAACCAGAAACAGATGAATATAAGTGGACTTCTTCTAAAAATGGAGGTAGGGAAGAGACAGGGTTAGCCATGTAGACCAGAACATCATCGGCATAGGCCGAAATTTTTGTCTCAATCGAGGACTGTTTGAATCCCTGAATGAGGGGCTTAGAGCGGATTTTTATAAGGAAGGGTTCAAGACAAAGAATAAAGAGTAAAGGGGAGAGAGGACAACCTTGTCTTGTCCCTCTGGATAAGGGGAAAAACTTCGAGAATTGATTATTAACAAAAACACTAGCGCGGGGAGCAGAGTAAAGTAGTTTAACCAGGGAGATGAAGTGGGGACCAAACCCAAACCAATGTAATGCCTTAAACATGAATTTCCAATTAATTCGGTCAAATGCTTTCTCAGCGTCTAGGGAGAGGGCAGCTAGAGGGGCATTGAATCGATTACTGTGGGAAATAATATTGGCAAAAACACGGGCATTGTCAGCTGCAAGTCTACCTTTCACAAAGCCAACTTGATCGGTTGTGATTAGCAGAGGAATGAGGGATTCGAGGCGGGCTGCTAAAATTTTGGCAAAAATTTTACAGTCGTAATTAATAAGGGATATGGGACGATAATTTTTGCACAAGGAATGGTCTTTGTCAGGTTTGGGAATTATGATTATTAGGGCGTCCAAAAATGAGCCAGATGCTTTAGCATTTGCAATAAAGGAGTTAAAAAGTTGTAAAAGATGAGGGACAAAAATGGAATGCATGGTGGCGTAAAATTCAATTGGGAGACCATCTGGACCAGGGGCTTTCGCTTTCTTGAGGAAGGTAATTGCCTTGAGAATTTCCTGAGGGGTAATGTCAGATTCTAGTTGATGGAATTCTGTAGGGAGAGAAGGGGGAGGAGGAAGGTCTTCGAAGAAACGGAAAAGATCATCATCACCAGGATGTGTATCATCAGTATACAGGAGTTTATAATAATTATGAAAAACCTGTGCAATATCCTCATCAGAGGAAACTTTTGTATTGGTGTCTTCATTGAGAATAGAGCCAATGGATTTACGTTCAGATTTAATTTTAAGATAATTTGCTAACATTTTCCCCGCTTTATTCTGACCTCCATGAAATTTAGATTTCACCTTCAAGAGGGTGTTGCAAGCTTCAACTGTGGCAATTTGATTAAGTTCAGATTTGGCTTTAATAAGTTGGAGGAGAGCGTCAGGATTCTTGGACGAGAAGTAAGAGTGTTCTAGGGTCTTAATATTGGAGAGTTGGGCGGTGTATTTGTCCCTGTTGAGTTTCTTTTTCCTGGATACATAAGAGATTGTGAAACCTCGCAATGTAGCTTTAAAAGCATCCCAATTATTTGAAACTGACGTGTCTTGGGGTAAATTGAGTGAGAAGTATTCAGAGATGAAACTTTTAACTTTAGACATATATACAGAATCAGAGAGAAGGAAAGTGTTGAACTTCCAACGATTGAAAGAGGAGGAGGTGTGGGACAGGTCAAAAGTGGCATATACAGGTGCATGATCCGAAAGGAAAATGGAACCAATTTCAGATTTCTGAATCGCAGGGAGAAGGGATTTGCTGACTAGAATATAATCAATACTGGACCTGGTGTGGTGAACATTAGAGTAGAATGTATATTCGAGTGAGTTCGGATTACAAGTTTTCCACACGTCGAAGAGGGGGCGGAAGGCAATGGCTGATTGGAAGGATTTATGTGTCTTATCAGGTTGGAATTTGGAGGAGGATAGTCTATCCGAAAATGGGTCTAACCATTGGTTAAGGTCGCCAGCTAGGACAACGTTAGGGCAGTCAATAGATGAAATGAGGATTTTAATATCAGTCCAAAATTTAGGGTCTGGTCGGACAGGACCATAAATATTTAGGAGCACCATAATTTTGTTTTGTATAGACACTTTTGACATAACCCAACGACCTTCAGCATCCGACTGAGAAGATAAAATTTGAACATCCAAACCTTTGCGAAATAATATAGCAACACCCCCTTTTTTATCAATCGCAGGAGAAAATACAACCTGACCCACCCAAGCCCTCTTAAGCTTCAGCGATTCGACATCTGTACAATGCGTTTCTTGGAGAAAAGCAATCTGAGCATTTAACTTGGATAAGTGGGACAATACCTTTTGACGTTTAACTGGGTTGCCGAGACCACGAACATTCCACGTTACAAAGTTACACATGATGGAAGGTAAGGGAGGAGGGTAACAACTGGGTCCAATACACTGCAGGTAAGGAACTAAAAGGAGAGACAATGAAGACAAACATGTTAGCAATACAAATCGGGTAACTATAGGGAAACAATATACGAAGGAGCATCACAATCAATAAGAAGAGTAAGGAGAAACAATGAGGAGTACTATAGATCGCAAGAAGAAAGAGGATAAGGGACACAAAGAAGATACCAGAACATAAATGAGCAAGGGATAAACAAAAATGGCCTGTGAAAAGGAGAAGAAAAAGAAAGGAAAGAAAAAGAAGGAAATAGATAAGAAACAGATCAAGGCAAAGATGCCAGACCTGAGAAAAAAGAGAAGATCTAAGTAATAGGCTCATGGAGACGCCAACGCGGGCGCCTACCCAACAGAGCGAGGAAAACGCGGGAATATAGATAGGATATAGTCAAGAAGAAGTAAAGTCGTAGTAAAACATGACAAGAAAGAGACCGAGACAAGGCCACAACAGTCGTCAAGACATTAGAAAAATGATTGCAAAAAAATAGAAGAGAGTTAGTTTCAGTCATTGGTGTCCATCGTGGGTGAAGAGACGGTGAGAAGATACTCTCGAAGCTTCTGCGGATCATCAAAGGTACGAGAACGACCATTGTGGGTTATTTTGCAGAGACAAGGATGAAGGATTCCATATTGGATGTTTAGTTCCCTCATGCGTGGACGTAGATTGAGGAACTCCTTCGACGTGCATTCGTAGCATTCGATAAATCCTGGGCTATGAAGATGGTGTGACCCGACCAAATGAGACGACGTTTTGCTCTTGCAGCTTTAAGAACAGTCATCAATTCGGTGAATTCCAGAAAAAGCAGGATGATTCCTCTGGGTTTGGTCGGGTTAGACGTTGGTCGTCCCAGACGGTGAGCACGCTGTATGTTTAGAGGGATAGATTCTGGTTGGAGACCCAGAAGTTCGTAGAGGAGTTTGCGGACGAAGGTCACCATGTCGCCCTCCCCAAGGGACTCCGGAACACCATAAATACGGAGGTTATTCCGCCTGTTACGGTTCTCAAGGTCCTCAGTGTGAAGTTTCAACTGCTGTATCTCCTTTTCAAGAGTAGGAATTTTTGTAGAGACATCCTGGACGTCACTGATGCGTTGTTCTAGTTGCAGAACTTTGTTTTCCATGACTACCCATCTGTCTTCTATCTGCTTGAGCTTCTCATTAGTTGCCACCATGAAAGGTTGTAGGCCACGAACCTCTTCTAAAATGGAATCCAGCACCGGGTTCTGAGAGGTGCGAATTGGGGACGGAGGGTCATTCTTAGGGCGTTTTGGTTTTGTTCCGGTGACAGACGCTCTCGTATGGCCTGCGTCCTGAGACATGATGCCAACAGAGGGGCAGACTAGGAGGTCTGCAGGAATGGAAGCCAAACCGTAATAATAAAAGTTTTGAGACCCTAAATGTAGATGTGTAGAAAGTACTTGAGGAAAGAGGTCCTAGACGAGGTGACAGGTAGCACTGGAGAAGCAATAATTCAAACCTATAAGACAGGTGTCGAGAGGCAGCAAAAATCAGTATTCACAGCCAAAAAACCATCCAGGAATAAGGTGGTGAATAAAACAGCAGAGCGTCCATGGATAATGGAACCCAAGTGATTTATTCGGTGTGCCACGAAGGATTAATGGTGAAAGAAAGATAGGTATGGAGCATTGCGCAGATAGCACCTCAAAATGGCCGCCGAGAAGTATTGCTAGCAGAAATAAAGAAGCTGAGGAGAACTCTGGCGCCAACAGTCACGAAAATGCCTTGGAAGCATGGTGCGCAGTATTTAGGACATACCTTGTCTGAATATGACCTGTGGAGGCAGCAGACGAGCAGATACGGTGTTGAAGAAGCCAAAAAAACGGGACGCGAGCGCGGCGACACAAAATGGCGGCCGCCCGCGTCCCGGTGCCTGGAACAGAAGTTGCGATGAAAAAGATGTCAAAGCGGCAATTACGGGCACCGCTTCTGCTCGCAAAACACGGGGACCATGTTCTGCCGTGCGAAAACGACTTTTGCCGGTGTCTGTAGAAGAAGATAACAACAATAACACAGGAAGGACTCCCGCGTCGTCACGGAGCTCAGCCGGGCAGCGCCATCACACGCCGGCGCGTAAGCCACGCCCCCCTGATACCTTTGATATGACACTGCTGCCTGTAAGAGAAGCTCATAACAGAAAGAATAGCGGCGGGCCTTTTCAAAACCATGTGTAACATGCAACAGCGACTCGAGCAATTGTCCGATTTACCAGAACATTCATTATTTTAAATGACACAACATGATGTGCTATAAGACGTACTCATTGAGATGCTAATTAACTCTCCCCAATGTGTACCTGTTTTGCACTATTATTCTCAGAGTAGATATGGAGCCACCACAAATTCTGGCCCGTGGCCCATTGTCACACCGCAGACCCATACCCAGGTCCCTGGCTGAGCATCACATGCATATTCACAGGTCATTCTGCCATTCCAGGCCCTGTCTGCAGCAACAGTGTCTTGATATCACGGTTGCTGCAGACTGAGTGCAGACCCGTCTGTCACTGCCGGCCAAGACCAGACTAAGAAATGATTAGGGGTTTGTCAGTCCCCACAACTCCCCTGAAGCTATGTCCCTGCTCCCCATCCTTTTATTGTTGCTTCTCTTTAGGAATGGTTCACTCTGACTGCTAATGCACGTTGGAGAGGGGGGTGATAGGGAGGGTTCAGCCTGAAACTGCTGGGGAGACCTAAAGCTTAAGTCATCAGGGGGTGTCATGCTGTACTATATCCTTTGTGCCCAGCCTGACCCCTGAAATGTGCCCATCCGGTTCCCCTGCCATCTGGCCAGCGCCAACCACCCAGGCCCCTCACCTCCCAGGTGCAGCTCATGGAATATTTATGTCGAGGCTAGAGAAAGCACAGTTGGGATGTTTAACACTATTTTGTGTTAGAGCATAGGGTGAGCTATGTGCGGGTGACTACTATTGGAAGCATATGGGGCCGATTATGATGGCAGACGGACCTGAGTCCGTCCGCCACCATAGAGTAGGAGGGACCGTCCGCAGGGGTTGCGGCGGTCCCTCCGTGCAAATTAGGATGTGACCGCCACCCTGGCGGTCACATCCTGTATTTTTATCATTGCGGAGGGTGCTGCTTGAAGCAGCACCCGCCGCAATCATAAAAATGTAAGTTGTGCATTTGCATGCACAAAGCGGCAGGCACCTCGCGGTGCCTGCCGCTTTGTGCAGGCAAATGCAGGGGGGTACCATAGGTACCCCCCGTGTGCACCCCCACCCCCCCTTCACCCCTGGAGGCCCGCAACGGGCCCCCAAACACAAATCCGTATGCCTTTACACAGCGGAAATGCCGCCGTGTAAAGGCATCTTTCCGCAGACATCCTAATATGGCTGGCGGTGTCTGATAGACACCGCCAGCCATGTTAAAGCTTTTCCGCCGCGGTCGGAAGGCGACCGCGGCGGAAAAGCTGCGGACTGAAAAACGATCCCCCAGCCATCCTAATCTGGCGGGGGTCTTTTTCAGTCTGCAGTGGTTTTCCCGCATCCTCCGGGCCGGCGGTGGCTTCCGCCGGCCCAGAGGATGCGGGAAAACCGCAATCGTAATCAGGCCCATAGGTATCATGTTTTCTGCATTTAGGGAACAAGGACCTAGGGGGCACTGCAGGGTGTGAGGCACCGCTCACCAGCTTCATCAAAGCACATGGGGTGAAAGTCACAACAGCGCTAAAAGACTGCAATCAGTGAGAGTCCCAGCAAGCATCAAAGAAAAACATGCTTTGGCAATGCAAATAGATCGTACCTTTAAAACCTATTAACTTTGCCAATGGTTTTTAGCAAGGCTCTACAGCATAACCCATGGCTAAAGAAAAACCAACACATGCATGTGCCAACAAAAACTATTAAAATTGTCTCCGGGCATCATTTGTTGTGTTTAAAATTGGCATCCAAAGGGAAAAAAAGCGGAGTTGTTAGTTTTCAGAGTGTTCAGATCAGGGGCAAGGGCGTAGGATAAAAAGAAGCAAGCAAAGTCATGTGGGGTAATTTGCTGAACTTGTTTACGAGAAGTATGGTGAGTCATGTTGAAACCCCAGCATGTGAGGTCTGCAGTGGTCATGGTGGGTGTGTATCAGCATTTAAGGTCCCCGACAAGTAGTTGGATCTTCTGAGTATTGAGGATGACAGTCACACCAAGATGGATACAAAGATTTAGCTCAGTGAGCCTGACAGGTTGCAGTATCCTGGTGAGACAATGTCAAACTTTGGTGCAGCGCCTGATTGCCAAAGAATGTATCTACATTATATTTAAGTTGGTTCACGCTTTTGATGCTTTTTGCAAATATTGACTTAACTTTATAGTTATATGTGTCAGGCCATACTTAGCAGACACTGGCCTTTACCTATGCTGTTGCATGGCTTTCCTGAGGGAAACAACCTTTACAACGCAACTTTTACATCGCACTCCCATTACAACGCAGTAATTACATCGCAACATCCTTTACATCACATGCCATTGCAACGCAACCATTACATCGCATGTCACTACAACACATACCATTACAACGCATGTCATTACAACGCATAACATTACAATGCATACCATTACAACGCATAGTACCCTTACACTATCCAACACTTACTCTACTGTTGCACCCCCTGGAGTTAGAATAGTAAATGTTACCTCTACACTATCCAACACTTTCCCTACTGTTGCACTCCCTGGAGTTAGAATAGTTATTTGTACCCCTAAACTATCCAACACTTACCCTACCCCCTGGAGTTAGAATAGTAATTTTTACCTCTATACTATCCAATACTTATCATAAATGCAATGTAATAGTATGCGTTGTAAAGGTAGTATGCGATGTAATGGAATGCGTTGTAAAGGTAGTTTCTTAAAAGGCGATGTCGTGTCATGCGATGTACTGGAATGCGTTGTAAAGGATGTTGCGATGTGAAAAATGCATTGTAAAGGCATTCGTTGTAAAAGTATGCATTGTAACGTAATACAACCCTTTCCTGATACCACTTAAAGATTTTTTTGTGTTTGGTAGATACGTAACAGCCACCCAAACCTGGTGATTTCCCGTCCTCCTTATATAGATAGTATAAACAAGTATACATTTTAAATAGGGAGGATGGGACGGCTGCCATTTTGTTTGTAGACATCCTGCATCTGCCAAACACTAAATAACATCCATAGTCTGCTCTCTCCAATCCCCAATTTCCCTCCAAGGATTCCTATAGTACAGGTAGGACAGGTTAAGTCCACACAGACTTCCTGCAGGCAGTAGAGTGTCTCCTGTGTCCTCTTGAGTCCTTCAGGATGTTACCATGTAACAATCAAGAGAGTCAGATCGTGTGGTGGATTTGTTGCCTTTTTCTTCCTTCAAGGACCTTGCCAGGGGTGCCTCAAGGGACTCAAGGGAGCAGACCTTCACCATTGGTGGAAAGCTATTCCCCAATCAGCCCAAAACTGTCTCACCAAATAGTGTCCATTTCTATTTCTATGTGATGCAATTCTTCCTCCTATAACATCCTTCTTGTTGGAAAATTCCAGAGGCATTTGGGTTAGCTCCAATTCAGGATTGACCTAACAAAGGGCCCCAGCTGAAAGCTGTTTCTGACTGTAAACCTTGCCCCCCCCATATTTACTTAACCCAGCACAAAACAAATGATTTCTGTTTCCTGGCCAACGACTACTAACACCAAAGTCTCTCTGAACCCTTAACATGATTTTCATTTTAGTTGAGCAAAGCATTTCCCATCACCCATCTGCTTAGGAAGTTACATAAATGGATTTCCCATCACCCATCTGCACAGGAAGTGACATCACTGGATTTCCCATCTGACATATGCACATACAGTGTCATCACTGGTTTCCAGCCTACGGCACCCTGTGCTCCTCCACCCATCCAGGACCTACTTAATAGTAGTGCAGGCACACACAGCAGACATACCGCTGGTGTGCCAAAGGGAAGCCCCTCTGTGCCCCACTCCAGGAACCCTGGTCCTCTCCCTACCCACTACTACCCTGCCATACTCCTTGATACTCTCAACCCCAGCCGCTGCCTGCCGCACTGCTACCTACCTGCACCCCACAACACAGAGGAGCATTCACATGAGCCTCCTGTATGTTCTGATACACTCTCCCACACCCACCTCTCCTGCACCAATAGCAGCCAGCATCCCACTTGCTTACACTCATGCATACCAGTCACCCACACACACAAACCAAACACCACTCACACAACATGCCACACTTGCATGCATGCTCCCCAACACCTGCTATTCCTGCTATTCCTGCCGCCTCTAGCAACATCACACCCCCAAAAGACCTCTGCAACAAGCTCTCAGAATTCTTCTGTAACAAACTCACCTCCATATACAGCAAGAAGCTTTAGCCCTCAACCGAACCCTGTCAGAATCACAACTCAACTTCTCATCGCAGCTGAAGAATTAACCCTGACCTCATGGCATGCCATCACCACTGTAAAGATCTCTGCTACCTTGAAGACCAACCACTTGCCCTCATCATACCCTTCCCCTTGCATACCTTCACCAAGGGACTCCTACTGATCTGCAAAGCACTAATACCCATCTTCAATGCCTTCACTGACTCAGCCACATTCCAAAACATCTGGAAACATATTACAATCATGCTCAAGAAAGCCTCTGCAGACCCACCCATGTTTTCCAACTACAGACCCATCTACCTCCAATAATAATCAGCAACAGTCTTAAAGGAACTATTTAACTGGAGTCTCACTGACCACTTTAGCGTCCACCAGCTCCTCGATTTCACATAAGCCAGATTCAGGCCCAACCACAGTACAGAAAAAGCACTCAATATTCAAATTATCCTTAAAAGAGAGGACACAGCAACCCTCATTCTTCTGGACCTCTGCAGCATTTGAAACGGTCTCACACCCCAGCCTCATTAGGCACCTGCATGAGACTAGCATCCAAGGGCCCACTTTCCGTTGGACCTGCTCCTTCTTAATGGATAGAACCCAAGCTGTCAGCCTGGCATCTAACTCCTTGAAAACCCCCAAACTCATCTGAGGAATGCTTCAAGGATCATCACTCCCCCTTACCCTCTCAACACATACAAGATTCATCTGGCCAATGTCAACTGTGCACACAACCTCAACAGCCTCACCTATGCCGTTACTATCCCACTCAGAAAAGACCACCAACACAAGAAACAAGTTCACTGCCTGTATACCTGAAGTCCTGAAGTTCCTAACATGATTAAAGCCAACTGTCTCAAGCTGAACACCAACAATGGGACTGGTGGGTGTCTGAACTCAGACCCGCACCAACACCCAGAACCCGCACTAGGAACCTCAGAACAATCATCAACAGTAAGCTGGACATGACCGCACAGGTCAACGCCATCACTGCATCATGCCTTCACATCCTGAAGATGCTATAGAAGATCTTCAAATGGCTCCCAAGCAACATTAGAAAAACTGTTACCCACATCTCTGGTCCCCAGCAAGTTGGACCTTGGGAGCACACTCTAGGCCTGACTCACCAAGTAACTCTCTAGAAGGCTAGAAACCACCCAGAACCCGGCAGCCAGACTCATCATCAACCTCACAGTCAGAACTCACATCAAACCACACATCAGGTAACTCCACTGTTTCTGGATACACAAACATACTCAATTCAAACTCATCACACACATTCAAGGCACTATACAACTCGGGCCCCACCTACCTGAATAGTCACATCTCCTTCCACCAACCACCCAGACACCTCCGCTCCGCTCTACTCCTGCTCGCACACATGTGAGAACGCTCTGGGACATTTCTTTAATTTGAACTCCGGCAAATGGAGTGTTGTAGTAGCCTGAGAAGAAGAGAGGTTAGCAGCAGTTTACATTTTGAGGTACAGTATGATCATTAGGACCATACAATAAAAGTCCGAATTGGTAACTTGAAGTTAAAAGGTTTAGTACAAACTCAAAGCAAAATCAGTGTTGTAATATGTGAGGTCATAAGAAATGCATGGCATCAACATGGATTATAGTTACTTGGAATAACTATAACTGTTCAATGTGTGTGTTTTTGTAATCTTTCTTTCTTTGTGTGAATTTCTAAGATTTTTTTAAAGTGCAAAGAGGAGATAGACAAACAACCTGGTTGAAATCCATTTTCATTCATTTGTAGCAAGTTCTTTTCATTTGCCCATGTTGTTAAAATGTTCAAGAAATATTTTGCTAATAGTTTGCCTTCAAAGTTCAAAAATGCAATTCACCTGTAATTTATTGGGGCACTATTTTAATTGTTTTATGGATTGGATGGATAATAGTTCCTTTCCATGATGGAGGAACTATCCCAGTTAGTGTTATATTTGAATATCAATGAGTCAATAAATGACTCCATAAAGGTATGCTGCTTCAGAAGATTAACTTTTTGAAATCAGATTAAGCACTTCATCCTGGGTTATTTTAACCCCTTCGATGCTTGTGACGGAACCATTCCGTCATCAGTCATGGTTGGGCTGTGCTGATGACGGAATGGTTCCATCACAACCACACCCATTTCAATGAGGGGCAGCACAGGAGAGGAATTCCATTAGCAGCGATGGAGTTAAAGGATGGCTCAAAGAGGAGCACTCTTTCTTTTGGATGCGCAAGTATTCTTTATGTTCTCTGCCCAAATGTCATTGTAGATAAAGTAGTCATGGGAGTCCTATATATCTTGATTCCATTTCCCATAAAAGTCCAAAAATTACGCAGTGTTATTAGATTTTATTGACTTCTCTAGTTGCAACCAAGCTTTTTTTTCAACAAAATTTTTAATTTCTTTTATTGCATCATTTAATTGGTACTTTATATATTTGATCTGATCATCTCATTCGCAGAAATGAGGAATCTTTAAAAGACGTCCGAGGTCTTGCTGATGATTTCTTTTTGTAATCAAGGTTAGTCGATCGCTGTAAGGTAGTGGATGAAAGTGCGATTTGGTTGAGATGAAACTGATTCCATCAATTGTTCCTAATCTTGGAGCCAATCTTTCTGGTTTACTTAGTCTACTATACTAGCTATTATTCTTGCTCTATGAAGTTATCTGTCTTCAATGAGGAGACCGTAGACTTGCATTCTCAATTCCATTTTATTATTTTACATCTAATTATGATCACATGGCCATTATTCAAAGTTGTATTGTTGTCATATTGGTCAAAGTTTAAATATAGTGATACTTACGTGGACTATGATCACTCTCCTTTCTTTGGATACTTTCAAAATTTCGAAATTGTAATACAGAACAAGGGAATAATGAATTCTACTTTTCAAAATGATCCTTTAAATGTAATTTTAGACAGTCAAATATTTGCAAATCTACCGTCCAATGTACGATAACCTGAATCAAATAAGAGACTAAAAGTGTAGTTACTATTAGTATAATATTTATTCTTTCATGCAACATTTGGTGGCATTATTTGAAGATTGTACAGCTTTTCTGGCGAGTCTTCAGATAGCTTTGCTTTTGCAGGTTATGTAAAAATATGCTGGCTAATGTCACCAATCATGATGTTGAATGATTAAGCATATTTTTCCAGGATCATGTCTAATTCTGCTAATATCGAGTAATACTTAGTTTTAATAATTATTTGTTGAAGTGGTTATTTAGTTGAGGTAGGTACTCTTATCCTGTTAATCAACTGAAACTATTAACATGTAGTTTGATTTAGAGTCAATAGTAATACTGTTCATGTTAAATTTTGTGTTGATTTGGCGTAATAGTCATCCTCCCCAGTTTATTTTTCATTGCTAAAATTTAGTGTCTTGTGAAATTAGAAAGAAAAAAGAAGTACTTTCCATTATTCGTGGATACAAGTAACTTGGTACTCATGAACAAAAATCAAGTAGGTTTGATCCACTGGTACTAACAAAGGACTGTACAAGAACCACAGGACAAGAATTAAACCGAAATATGCTGATTGAGCCTCCTTATCCTGCTATCAAAACCTTTCATGCCAGTCGATGTTTACCACTTCCTCTCCAGCAGGCTGCCGTTCAACAGGAAGCCTAGAGGGTGCCACCCAGCACTCACACCCTGCACCCGACACCCTCCTTAAGGAGGTACAGCACCCAGTTCGGGCTCCTCTGGGGACTGGGCTTGAGATCGCTCGAGGGTGACCACCCAACCTACCTTCAATGGTGGGAACTCAGAACCGTGATGCTAAGATGCAGGGTGTGCCAGAACCAAGGTACCAAGGCAACAATTCTAATGGAGGTAGCAGAGCTGAAAACCGAGCCACAGGAGGCGTGGTGTGAACAGGAGCAGAAAGAGTTTCCAACTGAGGGAGCGCCCATGGTGCCAACACTTTGTCATGGCGTCTGTTTGATATACTGGCAACGTTCTTCAGATACAGATGATGCGTGGCAAAAACCAACGACTTCTGCCTGAACACTTTTGGTGCCATAGCCAAGTGCGTAATTTGACAACAAGTTTATGATGTTCTTGGGGGACTATGAACTCTACAAAAGGTTTCACCCTTCAATTTCAATAACAAATATTGCACTGCTAACATGCTTTTCACAAATGCGGCTATCAATTTGCCCCTTGACCACCCGTTGACTTGAGTATCATGGAAGGATTTGGCCGCACATCCCCATTACAGAAGGGGGGTCTGTCCCTGACATAAATAGATAAACCATGAAAATGTCCTTTTGTTATGTGACAATTTTTCCACCCACGGCAATGGCAAAAATACATGTTGTGCAAGTCCCTGCACTACGTGGCAGGCACCCCGTGGTGCCTGCCACTTGGTGTAGGGAACTGTATGGGGTCACCCCCCCAAGTGCACAATTGCATTGCCCTTGCACACGGGTCTCCCGCAACGGGCCCCCAAAGTTAATCTCCACCAACCTTTGAAAGACGGTTCCCCTTTGAATGGCAGAGGAACCGTCAATCAAAGGCTGGCGGAATGCAGCATCTTAATGTGGCGGACGGTGCCTGCTAGGCACTGCCACAGCACTCCGCCCGGCATCCTTATCTGGCAGGAGGAGAATGGCAGCATGATGGTGGTGAGCACGCCACAGGCATGCTGCCGGTGGCAGGTTCACTGCTATCATAATCACCCCCTAAGTTATGAAAAGCTTCAATATTATACATTTGAATTCATAAGTGGATTCTCTACTCAATCTCACTAATGGTTCTTTAGTTAACTTTGCCCAGAAAGAAAGCCTTTATAACGGTTATTCTGCTGCAATTGTAACACATTATTCCTTCTTCCTATCTTTCGTTCTTTCCTTGTTTCTTTCATTCTTTCATTCCTATTTCATTTTTTCTTTCATTCCCTCTTTCTTCTTTTCCTTTTTCTTCCATTCTGTCTTTTCTTCTTTCTTGCTTTCCTTTTTTCTTTCATACCTTCTTCCTTTCATTCCTTCTTTCAATTTTGCTTTCCTTTTTTCTTTAATTCCTTCTTTTGTTCCTTTTTGTTTTGTACTTTTTTTTATCTTTTACCTTTTCTTCTTTCATTCCTTCTTTATTACTTTCCTTATTATTCCTTCATTCCTTTTGTCTTGCTTTTCCTTTTTCTGTAATTTCTCATTTTAGTTTCCATTTTTCTTTCATCTTTTCAGTACTTCTTTCTTGATTTTTTCTTTAATTTCTTCTTTCCTTCTTCTCTTCATTCTTGTGATCTTCCTCTGATGCCTTCCGTTTCCCTCTTTCTTTCTTGCTTTAATTCCTTTGTCCTTCTTTCCTACATACTTTTCTACTTTCTTTCGTTCTTGCTTTCATTCCTTTTTTTCTTTCCTTTTCAGTCCTTCCTCTCTTCTTTGCTCCTTGTCTCTAGCCTTCTTTCTTGCTTTAATTTCTCTCTTTTTTCTATTTCTTTCTCTCTTTCTTTTTTTACTCTTTCTTTCTCTTTTTCTTTCATTCGTTCTTTCTTATTTTCATTCCTTCTTTCATTCTTTCTGGCTTTTTATTCTTTGTTTTTTCTTTCTTGACTTTTTCCTTTCCTTCTTTCTAGTCATTCTGTCTAATTTCCTTCTTTCTTTCGATCTTCTTTGCCTTCTTTCTTCCTTACATTTGTGCTTGCCTTCTTTCCTCCTTTCTTTCCATCTTTCTTTCCGCCCTTTGTTTTTCTTTCTTTCCTGCTTTTATTCCTCCTTCCTTCCTTTCTTTACCAAAGGGAAGAGGCTGGCCTCCACATACAAAGTAGTTTCCTTCAGTGACAGGGAGTACTCTGGTAATGTGTGCTTTTTTGAGACTAAACAACACCTTTGCCTTTGGTCAATGTTTTTTTTAGATTGACAAATGCCCAGCAGCTTCCCAAACAAAACATTTGCAAAAGCCATAACAAAACAAAACAAGAATTTCCGAAAGGCTGACAGACGACGCCAGACCTATTGGCTTTGCCAATGCATGTTCTCAGACTGAAGTGGCTGCTCCTCCGCTATGGCGGAGGAGCATCGCCCCACTGCTTTCAAGCAATGCCAGAAGAGAAAACATAAACTGTTACTAACTTTTAGTTATCATTTTATGTGTTTTGTGCTGCTTTGCGGGCTGGCGTGTGGGCGGTGCTGCTCTGTTCTTGGAGCAGGGCAGGGGAGGTGTGGCTTGCCCGCTCCCAAGTGCGCAATGACTGTTTGGTCAGCCCTCTCGGGCCGCCCAAACCTGAACTTTCCCCCTTCTCTATGCATGCTGCATTACAGCCTGCATGGAGAACATGCCCAGGCCCCCATTCCTTGGTTGAGCGTCAAACCAGGATGCTCACAACCAATCACAATGCTGCATTACAGTATTGTGACTGGTCTGGGGAGCCTTGGTGCCTACCAATCACAACGCTGCATTGCAGCATCATGATTGATCAGTGGGGCTTTGTTGTGCTTTCTGATTCCTGAGGCATGGGGCAGAGACCCGGGACCCGGTGAGAAGTTGTTAACCTTTTTTTGTTTTGTACATCCTTGCGTGACCTCCCCCCTTGTGCCCGCCCCCATCCTGCCACCCGCGAGCCATGCCGGCTGCCGCAGTCAGACTGGTATATTTTGTAACTAAGAGAAGCAAAGAGAAAACTTGGTCACAGGTACCCATATCTACCTGAAACCCCTGCTTGACCAGTTAAAATGTCTATGCCAGATTCAATCCGAATTTTGATGGCAATTCCTTCCTTTAAATCCATTTTGCCTGGCACCATCATAATGATTTATCAGCAGCTGCTGTAAGATTTTAGCAGCCTTTCTTGACAACCAAATTTTAGTCAAGCAATTTGCATTTGATATGAAATGTCTGAGTGAAATGGACCACCAACCCCATTTGCGATCCATGTTTTGTTTGAAAGAATGAACACAAGCTATGTTGATGAATATTGCAGTTCTTGTGTCGAGAACTCTTTGTTCCGTCTGAGATAAGACCTGTCCTACTGGGGACAATTGTGTGTTCAAGTAAAGGGGAATTTTTTTTCAGGGGAGAAAGAACACCTGCCCCATTAAGGGCTATTGATTGTGTGTTCAGCTCTGGAGAATGTTTTGTTTGGAACTGCCCTATTGGAATCTGTGCTCAGGATATAGAGAACAGCTGTCCCGAAAGGCACCGTTTAATTTCGGTCCTGGGAACATCTTACCTTACAGTAACATTATTCAGGCCTGGCTAAAACCCAGGGTCTCAGATCTCGTTCATGCCCATAGCATTACTACCAATGGTCGCGACCAGTCCCACGTTTGATGAAAGCAGTGCTTTCTCTGAACACATCATTGTGCTAACACCAAATTATTCCGTCAGCGATTCCCACCTCCTCTCCTAAACAATCCGAGGTCTTGTGCAGGCATCCAAATTGTCACCAAGCTGTACAACAGTGCGAAATTCGACCAGAAATCTAACTCGAGCATTTTCTGCATTCGATTTATGCAGCCTGCTTCGCACAATGGGCCTAAAACGCACCACTGATCTCGCGCTGAACTCAAGACGTCTATGCACTGCCAGCGGTGGCTGCATTATCTATCACTGACCATTCCCAGTAATTCACACCACTGTCTCGCGGTAACGCTTTCATTCGGTCGACTTTCTGGCTCTCCCCTCGCGCTTTTTTGTTTGTATGTGGTTGGGAAAAAGGGCCTTGAGTTTTATTTAATTACCCACAAGGCTCCACGAAGCCAACTGAGAAGTTGGACAAACTTGGGCGAGGAAAACGTGCTACTTTAGTAAAAATCAATCACTTAAAATAAAAAATGTCAACCAATATAAAATGACCCAATCCCTTTTTTTATTTAAATCAGTGGCATTACTGATGACAAAACAATAGACATTTGTTCATCGGAATGTGTGCGGGATTCACGTCTTTCACTGCTGCAGAAATCTGAACAGCTGTGACTGACTTCCCTTCTTCCTCCAGATGGTGTCACCGGTAATGTTACACCGCAGTAATAACACATAGCGTGCCTGCCGTTACACAAGAGTAATTAGGCAGGCGGGCTATTAGCGTCGTCACAAGTTTCTTCGTGTACATTGCACCACACTAGAATGTGGAAACTCGTGCGCCTCAGGTCACATAGGCGACCATAATGTAAAGGTGCCGCGCAGCGCAGCCTGGGTCGGGGCCTGACACAGCCCCACCTGTCTGGGGACAGAAAAGTTATTCACTTACCCACGGACCCGCTGGAGCGGTGAATGGCGGAACAAAGCTTGGCTGGAGCGGTACACGAATGCCAACAAAACACATTCATTCCCCAGGGCAGCCTATTCAGGTGAGGTAGAAAGGACCTGACCTGAGGCAGCAATGAAAGAGGCCTGGGCTATCTGGGTTGGCAAACAGACTGCAGCAGTGAGAGTCCACGTTGTTCGTTTTGAAATGCTAATGCTATGCAAAATATGCAGACTTCAGTAAGCTTTCATGTGAACGAAACCCAAACAGGAGCTGCAAATGTGCTGGTAGGACAGATGGACTGTGGACACTTAGGGGGCAGATTTATGATGCCCTTGCGCCGCAATTGTGTCACTTTATTTGACGCAACTGCGGCGCAAACAATGTGCTCTATTTACAACGTGACGCATCTAGGAGATGCGTCACGTTGTAAAGCCCTGCGCCATAAGGAGGCGTTCCTGCGCAGGGGGGGGGGGGGGGGGGGGGGCGTTCATGCGCAGGAACGCCTCCTGAAAGTGGCTGAGTGAAATCTATGAGATTTCTCTCAGTCACTTTCAGGCCAATGCTGCGTCAAAACCCTGCGCCTGCTTGAAGCAGGCGTAGGTCTTGATGCAGCATTGTGAAGATGGGGCACCCCGAGCCTTGCTGGAGCTGCGTCGCGCTTGCGACGCAACTCCAGCAATGCGCCATATTTCCAGCACAGATGCGTCACGCATCTGTGCCGTTTTTGCACCATAAATGCGGCGCACCATGGGTGGCGGAGCTGTGGCGCACTGTGGTGCACGTTAACTGGCGCATCCCTGGGGATGCGCCAGTTAACATAAATCTGCCCCTTAGTAACCAAAAATACAAAAATATATATATATATCTATACTACTATAATAAAGTAAGAACTTTCAGGCTTTGAGGCGGGTAAACTTGGGAACCACGGCGCCAATCTACACACCCGCTACACCGTGGAAATCGTCAGGGTGTGTAGATGGTTATAGGCTATATAAATATAAAAAATAAACGTTACTTAAAAAATTTATATTAAAAAAAAAGTAGTCCCTCCAAAGTAGCGCCGGCCGCGACGTGCGTGCTCACGTCAGGTGCACGGGGAGGAGCGGTGTCCTAGGAGCGGCGGACATGGCGTGGGGGAGGAGCGGTGACGTGAGGAGCTGCAGACAGGCCAGCGACGGTGTGAGCAGCGGAGAGGCGGACATGGCGCGGGGGAGGAGCGGCAGCGGACAGGCGGTGAAGAGCAGAGTGGCCAGGAGCAGTGAACTGAGGAGCGGCGGATGAGGTAAGGCTCCGGGGACAATGTCTGGGCAGGCGGGTGTCGGGCCAGACGATGGACGGGGAGTTAATGTCGGGGCAGGCGGGTGTCGGGCCAGGTGGGGGACGGGGAGTTACAACACAGAGCGGCCAGGAGCGGTGAACTGAGGAGCGGCGGATGAGGTAAGGCTCCGGGGACAATGTCGGGGCAGGCGGGTGTCGGGCCATGCGGGGGACGGGGAGTTAATGTCGGGGCAGGCGGATGTCGGGCCAGGCGGGGGACGGGGAGTTACAACAAAACAGACTACAAGGCAGGCGGGGGTCGGGGCAGGCGGGGGACGGGGCGGGCGGGGGCACGGGCTGCTGGGCAATGTTGGGGGAGGCAGGGGTAGGGGAAGCCTGAATGCTCCCGGACAAGGTCGGGACAGGCTGTAGTATATATATATATCCATACTAATACAATAAAGAGAGAGCCCAAACCTTTGAGGCGGGTAATCTCAGGAACCACAGCACCAATCACAACACCCAATACAGCGTTGGAAAGGGCAGTTGCAGCAGAAGGACATAGGCTATGCAGACGCCCACCATATACATTTAAAAGGTAAAAGAACCGTGCCAGCAAAGTAGTCCCTTGTGGGCGTGTCTGCGTTGTGCTGTGGGCGTGTGCTGAGGGCGTGACAAACGCTGGGGGCGTGTGGTACGTTCCGCCCTTCATGCCATGTCTCATATCCTGTGCTAATCCCACCCTGCTCCCTTTAAATACCCCTGCACCCCATAATCATAAGTTATAACCCACCCTTACTCCTTAAAATACCCCAACACCCTTAAACACTAACCCATCTTAACCCTATAAATATACCCTGTACCCCAAAACCCAAACCTATCTCTAAACCCTAAAACTACCCCTATACCTCAAAACCCAAACCTACCCCTGAACCCTAAACATACCCCTGTACCCCAAAACCCAAACCTAGCCCTGAACCCTAAAATACCCCTGTACCCCAAAACCCAAACCTACCCCATAACCCTTAAAATACCCCTGTACCCCAAAACCCAAACCTACCCCTGAACCCTAAAAATACCCCTGTACCCCAAAACCCAAACCTAGCCCTGAACCCCCAAAAATAACCCTGTAGCCCAAAACCCAAACCTACCCCAAACCTACCCCTGTACCCCAAAACCCAAACCTAGCCCTTAACCCTCTGTACCCCAAAACTCAAACCTACCCCTGAACCCTAATAATACCCCTGTACCCCAAAACCCAAACCTAGCCCTGAACCCTAAAAATACCCCTGTACCCCAAAACCCAAACCTAGCCCTGAACCCTTAAAACACCCCTGTACCCCAAAACCCAAACCCTAAAAATACCCCTGTACTCCAGAACCCATACCTATCCCTAAACCCTAAAACTACCCCTGTACTCCATAACCCAAAACTATATCTGAACCCTTAAAATACCCAAACACCCCAAAACATATACCTCAGTACCCCAAAACATATACCCCTATATCAATACTTACCTTATCCAAACATTTAAAAAAATAACATGCTTTTACCATTCATGCATTTACAACGAATTTCGTTGTAAATGTATGCGTGGTAAAAGCATATAAAATGTAATGCCATGCGTTATAATGGCATTGCAGAGTCATGGTTACTTTCTTAAACAAAGTATGCGGAGTGATGGTATGCGCAAAGAAAGTTGCGGAATAATGGGTGTTTACCCTCCCCCGGTAAGTACATTGGTGGCACGGCGACCCAAATCTCCAGCAACATACTCATATTTTTTCACCACCCATTTGAAAAATGCACAGGTCTCTCTCATTGATGGTCAGCACCAACATACACTTTAAGACACACCTCCCGCCACAAGTTCTAGGATTGCGAACTTTAGAGCTTGGGAGCTACGTTCGAATCTCGGCATCAGCTCAACATCCTGTGATTCCAGGCAAATCGCGTTGTCTACTCGTGTCTACCACAAATGAATATGTTCTTCTGTAATGTAAATTGTGCTTATGCAATGTTGTCGAGTTTGCGCTATATAATATTGCAAGGAAAAATAAAGTAGGGAAACTCGAGTTCACACACTACTGAACGCGCACTCTTAAGTGCATCAGCAATGCACTGTGAATCGGAGCGTTTCACAGGCCTGTCACAGATAAGAAATGCTATCAAAACGAAATCCTACAAAACAATATACTACTGGCCGGCAGCAATTCATACCCGGGCAACGTCGGGACGGGCTGCTAGTATGTATATATATATATATATATATATATATATATATATATATATATATATATATATATATATATATATATATATGTCACCAGAACTCCTCCCCGACAAAGAAGAGCAGAGACCCAAGGGGAACAGTTGGAGGCCCTTTAATGAAAGAAGTGGCGGATGCATTTCTGGCCGTTGTTAGCCGTCGTCAGCGCCCAAAGCCTCCACAGATGAGTTACACTTTGCTGGTAAGTTCCGCCTCTTAAGAACTCGTTGTTGTGAGTCCGCACCGCCCTCTGAAAGTCCAGCACACCTGTGTAGCGTCCCGTGCATGAAGGGAAACTACAGGTCCCAGAGTCCCATGTGGTAGGTCCTTGGGAGGTGTTGCTCGGGGAAGGAATGATGGCAAACTCCAATGTGCATACGGCGGGATCGTTAGCAAAGTGTGCCCAAAACGAAAGAAAACCAAAATGAAAATGATTTTAATTCTCCAGCTTTGCAGTTCATCAAATGACCTCCTCAGCTCCCCTGTACTGCCTCAGCCTCAGATGCTGCGGGGTCCATATGGCGGGGACTGTACTGACAATGCAGGTAGCCCAGCGCGGGGTCTGGATGACCTCGCTACCGCAAACTTATCTCCCCCGGCTCCAAGGCGGACGCAGACCATTCAAATTCCTTTGACAAAAAACAGCAGAGAGCTTCCGCAGTCCGTGCCAGTGACGTCCAAGCCCAAATGAAGCAGGGATCTCTGTAATGCGTTTCTGGCTAACGCATAAGTAATTGTCACCAAAACTCCTCCCCGACAAAGAAGAGCAGAGACCCAATATATATATATATATATATATCTATCTCGAGTATGGCAAGTTGTTTATTTTTCACATAGAGTAGCCAAAACGCGTTTCAACTGTCTTAGCAGTCTTGATCACATAATGCAATGCGTTTGTCCTGTGTTTTTCAATATCACCCCTAGTGTCACGTGATACCCTATAAACATAGAGGAAATACTATGCTTTTAACCATCTATTGTGCAAAATGGTACTAATATCGTTAAAAATGTATTTGATATTATACTAGTTGCACCAGCCGGTACTGAAGTAAAGCTTTTTAAAACGAATGTTTTAAAACAAGCAATATTAAAAACAATATCAATGCAAAAATGGAACAGGGAATATAAGGGACACAGTAAATGTTAAAATTTATAGAACAACACCGTCCCCACATCATAATCATAAAATGTACCATCTGCATAAATGCACCTCAGTCCTATTATTCAATCTTATTTTGGAAGCATGACATAATTAGTAGGAGGAACAAAATAATAACATAATGTGTGATATTGGTCACGAAAAAACCTACTAAGAGGTCATATTTTATATCTGCTTAAATGCTAGTGCAGCACATATCAGAGCAATCTAACTATATGCCTATCGTGACTATCGTTCCCATGTTACATATTTAACTATCTATACTTCCTATTATTATTATCAAGGTCATAACATGTTTCATCGGTGTTTCATAGATAACTTGGTTTAAATAATTCTCAAATAAAGTGTCCCTACTTTTGTTACCTTAACCATTATTGTGTGCAAATTATGCAAACTAAAGTGCAATGTGCTCAAGTAATAAAGTGCAAATTGTGTTTTAAGGTTCAGTACTCACATACTGGCCTAAAAGATACACATCTAAAAAATACTTCCTAACAAACTTATTTATGGGAATTTTTTATAAAATATTTTCTCTAAAAAAACAATCACAGTGATCATTGGATGGTATATGTATTAAAATACAACTCATGTGACTGAAGCAAGTAACTAGTCAAAACCTAACCTAGAACTCATACAGTGTAAAACCCAATAAATACAAAGTTTCATTATATACAGTTTTCTCTGAGAAACACAATTTTCACCGGTCATACAAATGGTAATGCATGTCTTCAGAGGTATTCAGACCATTGGGGACTTTACTGTCAAATTCCATTATCATATGTGTTTCAAGTTTTTTAGGCATTAGTTCCCTATTACCTCCACGAGGGAGTATAGGAATATTAGCCACCACATAATATTTCTGACAGCTGAGATTGTGTTATGAAAAACCTTAAAATGACGTGCTACCGGATAATTGCTGTCGTTATTAATAATAGCACAAAGGTGCTGAAGTATGCGTGCATGGACAGGAAGTTTTGTACTCCCTTTATAGTTTGAATTGCATGTACAGGTAAGGACATATACAGCAAAGTCCGTACGGCAGGTAAAATGGCCTCTTATTTCTCTTTTCTGAGGACTAAATGAGACTGTATAATGTGTGGTGTTGCTACCAAATTTACACGCCCTGCATGTACAACATTTAAAAAACAAGTTTTGGTTTTAACCAAGTAGTCATAGTAGTAATTTCTGGGCTGTTTTTTTACTAATTCAGCCCTCATAGATTTTGCCCTCCTAAAAGTAAGGGTCGGTGCTGCTGGCAATATAGGCGCGAGCACCCCATCTGTTAACAAAATAGGCCAATTTTTCTTTATAATTGCTGTTACTTGCCTTTGTTGGTGACTGAAAGTGGTAATCAACCTAGGTGCAACAACTTCCTCATTATTCTCTTGGCTAATCTGTTGAATACCCTTCTCTTTGTTTAAAAGAGAGTCTCTGGATCGGTATGACACTTTTTGAGTCGCTTCTTTGAGTGTTTTTTCAGTGTATCCTCTTTGTTTAAACCTTCCTAGTGCTGCCTCTGCACATTTTTTTCATACTCTGCTATCGTACTACAGATTCTTTTTAACCTAAGGAGCTCACCATACGGAATGCTCATTATAAGATGTTTTGGATGTGAGCTCATAGCATGCAGAGTAGAGTTGCCTGCGGTGGGCTTTCTATGCAATGTCGAATGGATTTCATTATCTGCCACATATATAGTACTATCAAGGAAATCAACCCTACCTTTATCTATGTATGATGTAAATCTCAAATTGCTCTCATTGGTATTTATTGCTGCCACAAACATTTTTGCACTTGTTATATCACCCTTCCATACGATGAAGACATCGTCTATGTAGCGATACCACTTTATTATATGAGTATTCAGCAAATGTTTGTATGTCCCATTGAGAGCCTGCTCCTCCCACCAGCCAATGTGAAGACCCGCATAGCTGGGGGAGAAGCAGGCTCCCATGGCGACTCCTCTGGACTGTTTATACACCTGTTTGTTAAACATAAAATATTTATTATATAGACACCATCTAATCATTTCTAATAACATAATATTATGATTAGAACAATTCAATGGTCTGGTGTCTAGGTAGTGTTTGACCGCTTTCAGTCCTGTTTCGTGTTCTATACTCGTATAAAGTGACTCGATGTCTAGGATAATCAACAAATAATCCTCATTCCAAACCACTTCTTTCAATTTATTAAGGAAATCTCCTGTGTCTTTAATAAACGTAGGTAGATTCCGTACATGTGTCTGCAGGAAATAGTCCACATAACGACTCATATTTTCACACATTCCTCCAATTACCGAAATAATTGGTCTTCCTGGCACAGGCACCACCTCCTTATGTATTTTAGGGATTAGATACATGATGGGCATCACAGGGAATTCTTTATGTAGAAACAAATGTTCCTGATTAGATATTAAACTTTGTCGTTTGTAGTTCATCAGCATTTTCTTAAGAGAGTCTTTAGTCTTATTGTATTCCCCCATGGAGGATTTCATATAACATGTTGGGTCGTTTAACTGGCGAAGTGCTTCCTGTATATAATCCTTACGTGGCCAGATGACTAGGTTACCACCTTTGTCAGATTTGTTTACTATGATTTCCTGACTGTTTTTGAGTTTGAGTATATATATATATATATATATATATATATATATATATATATATATATGCAGCAACAGCAGTTTTCAAAGGCTCCGCATTTCCATCGACCCAGAAAGACCACACGAATCCAAACGTAAATAAAGGCACAGAGTTTATTTAAAGCTTAGTCCAACAAAATCTGACACGTTTCGGGCATCCGCCCTTTCTCACAGACAGTCAGTTAGTGCGGCATTCACATTTAAATACCCAGTGCTTCACAGTTTTTTTGTTTCAATTAGCATTTTTTTCTTTTTTTCAAACACTACACCATGTGATCATGGAAAGGAAGGACATACTCCATTTTGAGCACTGAAAAGTCTGTTTTCCAAACATTAGTATCAACAGTTGTTTATTTACTACATTTTAAATGGTTATAATCCACAATATAAAAAAGAGAATTATTAGAGTCCATTATTTATGACAAAAATGCATCTAATGGCCAACAAATGCGACAAACATAATATAATCTGACGCATATGATATAATTGTCTATAATACAAGCAGAATCAAGCAAAAAGAGCCATGTTAACATCCATTAAAAAAACAATGCAATCTTTTTAGGTAAAACCCATACATTGTGCAAATTACGCAATCATGTGCACATTTTTAGTAAATATCCTAATAAAGTGCAAATGCAATGTGCAATTTATGTTGTTTATGTAAACATTATAAAGTGACAAAGTGCAATTCTGTGCAAAAAATGCAGGGATGTAAACAATTGGATAAAATCCAATATGTACGGGTTCTATATGTCTTCTTATGTAACAAGGCAACAGAAAAATTAAGTGCTTGAAATGCAAAGAGGCCAGAAATGTTATTAAACAAGAAAATGGATCAGTAGTAGAAAAACCACAGTAGATTAATTCTAACGTGGTTTTGGGTAAGGAAAACAGAAATTAACAAACAGTCCCATGTGGCTATGTCCAAATAAAATAAAAAAGTGTACCCCAAAAAATAAAAGTGGGAAAAAGCTTATGTGGTAACAACCATGAAGCAATGCGTGATGAGGAAAAATGAGAAAGTAATAAAGTGTATATATGAAATTCCGTATACAAAGAATATACCAAAACCAAGGATATTACTGGCAGATGCTCTTTACAGTAATCAGAATAATAAGCAACAAAGGTTTACAGGAAAACGTGCAAATCTTCTGTATTATTGAGCCCATTTGGAAATTTACTATCTAATTCCAAAATAAACTGGGTCTCAAGTCTCCTAAGCATCCTGTTCCTGTCCCCACCCCTCACAGGTTTGTCTACAGAGGCGATGACAAAGTATGATAGGCATTGTAAATCACTTTTATGATTGCTCTTAAAATGCCTGGCCACCGGATATGATGGATCATTGTTTACGATGGCACGGAGATGCTGGAGAATCCTGACATGCACAGGTTGTCGTGTACTGCCGACATATCTAAGTCCACATGTGCATGTCAGGACATATATGGCAAACTCAGTTTTGCAAGTGAACTGACCCCTGATGTTAATTGGGTCAGGACTAAACAGTGTATAATACTGAGTAGTAGATTTGCCAAATTTGCACGCCCTGCAGGAAGTGCAGCGTTTGAAACCAAAGCGAGATTTCATCCACTCTTGTTTCTTCCTAAGTTCAGGAAAATCATGACAGATATGTGATCTTAGGGAAGGGCCCTTCCGAAAGGTCACAATGGGACCATCAGGCAGTCTAGGTTTTAACACCTGATCTGTTAACAAGACCGGCCACCTTTGTGTCATAATGGATTTAATTAGTCTTGCTTGCCTGCTATAGGCAGTTATGAGTCTTGGTGCTTCAGTGTTGTCATCAGGGACACTCCCAGACCTAGTGTTACGCGTCTGGTCTAGCAAGGATTCATGAGTTCTATTATTTGCTTTCTGCAATGCCACCTTAGGAGTAGATTCACGGTAGCCCCTTTGTCTGAATCTCTCCAAGGCTTCCTTGGTGCAGATTTCAAGATCAATTTCTGTGCTGCATATTCTTTTGATCCTGAGTAACTCGCCTAGCGGGATGTTATCCACTACATGTCTAGGGTGGGCACTGCTGGCATGAAGAATGCTGTTGCCAGAAGTGCTTTTTCTATGCAGTTTAGTTGCTAGGTGCCCATTATGTACAAAGATTTTTACATCCAAAAACTCAGCCTCACAGTCACTGATAGATTTAGTAAATCTTAGATTTTCAAGGTTGATATTGAGGCTTGTCACAAAGTTATCAGCGCTGGCAAGATCTCCACGCCACAAAACAAAAACATCGTCTATATAACGATTCCACAATAAAACATGTTCATCAAAAATAATCGCATGTTGCCGCCTGAGGACCTGTTCCTCCCACCAGCCTACGTGTAAACACGCTCAGCGGGGGAAAAACAGGCCCCCATAGCAACTCCACGCTTCTGAACAAAAATATCATTCCCAAATAAAAAGAAATTATTATTCAGACACCAAGTAGTTAACTCAATTAATACTTTGTTATGGCAGTAACAATTGATGGATCTTTTGCCAAGAAAGAAATTGAGCGCCCTTAGGCCAGATGTATGCTCTATGCTCGTATAGAGCGACTCGATATCCAAAGTAATCATTACCATATCACTGCTCCATGGAATGTTGTTAATTTTGGCAATGAAATCACTGGTGTCCTTAACATAAGTAGGCAAATCTTTGACCAAGTCCTGCAAGAAATAGTCAATATATTGTGTGACATGTTCTGCCACCCCCCCAATGGCCGAGATGATAGGCCGGCCAGGGACTGGTTTGACCTGCTTATTAATTTTTGGGAGTAGATATAATTTGGGCAAGATCGGAAACTCTATATGGAGAAAGTCAAACTCCTGAGCGGAAATCATACCGTCTCTTTTACATTGATATAGCAACTTTTTCAACACATCCTTAGCATCATTAAAGTGTTTGATGTTGGAAATAGAGTAACATGTTGAGTCGTTCAGTTGCCTTTTCGCTTCATCAATGTAGGCTTCCTGGGGCCAGATAACTACATTCCTCCCTTTGTCCGCAGTAGTTACAATAATATTGTGGTCGTTACCCAGTTTTTTAATGAGTGAAAAATACTCATTTTCATGTTTACTTTTGTAGCGTTTTTTGTGCTTTACTTTATGGTGCAACTTTTTGAGGTCCTCAACCACCACGTCCTGGAACACATCAATCGAATCCCTAGGCATGGTGGGATTGAATTTTGACTTAGGTTTAAAAGGGCTGGTGTTGGCCCCTACTTGTGGAATAGATGCTGCTCTTAATTTTTCCTGAGTAGAGTTTATATTGGGAGATGTTGCATTGTCAGAGGCCAAATGATGTAAAGTCAACAAAGATTTAGCGTATCTCGACGGTAGAGCTAAAGATACATTTTCAATGTCATTGGAACGAGAACGCTCTTTTTCTTGTTCGTTAAGCCCCTCCTTAATGTTAAAGAATTTTTTTATTTTTAGTTTTCTAATATACAGGTAGACATCAATGCGAGTCTTTGCATAATTAAAGTCAGTTGCTGGACAGTATGTTAACCCTAAGCTCAAAAGTTGTTTCTCTGCTTCAGTTAGGTTAACAGTAGATAAATTAATGATGGTATTGTCACTTATCTTTTTTTGCGCCAGTACTGTCGCTTTTGTTTTTTTGGAGATTTTCCGCTTTTTCCGGCGCTTGTGCCTCCTTTTGTTGCGTCTGGCTCGCTTGACTGCTGCTGTTGTCCCTTCTGTTGGTATTTTGTCCGAGGCCTTAATGTCTGTAGTCGATCCGAAACTAAAAAATCGACCTCCTCCCCTAAATCCAGGATCAAGGAGTTGCTGTCCCATGGAGTATTTCCATCTTCATCAGATGTGGGGCCACTTGTAAGTGATTCATTATCGCTTATTTCTCGATTGCCAGTCATTAAAGGTGCTCCCTGAGCTGAAGTGGAGGCGCCCGCTTGATTTATATTTTTACCTTGTTTGGCTTGTGCTTGTTGGACTTGTTGTGCTAGTTTCGTTCGTTTTGCACTATCGAATTTACGTGCAAACGTGTAAATCCGACCCTGGGCATAGTCCTCCTTATCTCTGGCGAACTTATAAACTTTTCTCGCCTTGATTTTTTCTTCTTGTTTCAGCAATCTTTCTTCAATTTCCTTGCGGCCCTTGGTAATAATTTCATGGGGTTCAAGTTTGCGTAAAGTATCATTTAAATCCTCAATCTCCTTCATTAATGTTTCCCTGTCGATGGCAGCATATTTCACCAAAATTTGTATTAATTTTGTGGAGGACTCCAAGTTGGTTTGGCCCCATTCTTTTAGCATATTCGGATTGGGCTTATCGTAGCTGGGCGCTAATAAAATCCGCATATATATAGAGAGAGAGTAATAATGTCGAGTTGCAATTCTCTATATGAGAATGTATCAGATTACGTGGACTATTTTTTGGCACCAATGGTCAGGAACTTAACCTCGTATATACAGGATACGGCTGATTTTTTGCGAATTCTCTCAAACAATGGTTGACAGAAGGGATTTTTTCTAGCTACAATCGTTGTAGTCTCACTATATACCTCGATTAGCCACGAGGTGGGTCTGCATGCCTTAGAATATTTCCTTAAAGAATGGAACATTCAGTACCTAAAACATACCAGAATGCTAATGGAGATGGTAGAGCTGTGTCTCTATAACAACATATTTATCTTTAATGGCCAAATCTACTCCCAAACATGCGGAATAGCGATGGAAGTCTCGTTCTCTCCAAGCTACGCAAATCTCACCATGGGGTGGTGGGAAAAACTGGTAGCTTGGAGAGATGAGAATGAAGAATACAATGTCAAAACAGAAATCTGGCTAAGATTTATAGATGACTTATTCATAATCTGGAGTGGCAGCCAGAAGGAATTCATCGAATATATGAATGTGTTGAATAATAATGACATTGGCCTACAGTTCACACATACCATCAGCAACAAGGAAATCCAATTTCTGGATGTTACTGTGTATATTAAAAATAACGAATTGAAAACCAAAGTCTACAGGAAACCGACCTCGACAAACATTATCCTACATGGAACTAGCTTTCACCCTCCACAATTGAAGAGAAGCATTCCATATGGGGAGTTTCTCCGCATGAAAAGAAACTGTTCTGATGAGGACCAAATGGAGAAAACGTTTGTAGAAAACTCGAGGAAGGTTTCAAAAGAGAGGTTACAAAGAAAAGGACATCAAATTGGGAGAGAACAGAGCAAGATCTATTCTAAGAGCCAATACCTTAGAAAAGAAAGAAAAGAAAATTGAAGATCCAATCATTCGCATGGTACTAACTTACAGTAAAGAAAATGACCAAATAATCAACATTTAAAAAAAACACTGGAATGTGCTGAAAAAGGATCCCGATATTGGACAGAAGTTGGGTGACCAACCAGGTATCTCATATCGAAAAGCTCCATCTTTGAAAGACAAATTGGTGAATAGCCTCCAGAACTGAAAAAACAAATTGGCTATCGAACCAGCAAAATGGATTTATGCATTGCAACAAATGCAAAGCGTGTAAATGTGGATTGCACATGAAAGAAGTGAAGAATGCTATGAGGAGAATCTCAAAATCAAGGAAAGAATAACCTGTGAATCAACTTATGCAGTGCATGTCATCGTATGCCATTGTGGACTCAAGTACATTGGTAGTACTGTTTGCCCCCTAAAGAAAAGAATATTGGAACATCTATGTGCAATTCAAAACAATGACACGAATTATGCTGTTGTGAGGCATCTAAAAACCCATGCAGATGGAGACAAAAAAAACATTAAATACTTTGGTTTGGTAACAGTTCCCAAAGATGAGCGGGGAGGGAACAGAACGCTGAAGTTGCGAAGACTGGAATCGCGAACGATCATAAAATTCAAAACTAAGACCCCATTTGGGATGAATGGGGATGAAGAACTGTAGACACATTTGTAGCTCCAAGGATATGATAAATACTGTGATAATCGTGTTGATTCCAAATGAAATGAAAAAGAGAACTGACATCCAGTACAAAAATAGAGAAGCAATAGAAGATAGCAAATACATACTGAGCAGACATGCTGCTAAATATCCAAGACTGAAATAATAAAAACTCAGCACTTAGCTCTTTGAAATGGAAGAAAAGCTGTGAGGAATTAAAGGCACTAAGCCATTAACTATATAATATGGCATACAGGTCATGCTAATGAGAGACTGAAAAACTGGATGATGTAAATACAACTAATGTTTGGAATCTCTTTTTTTTATTTTTTTATTGAGATGGTTCTGAGTATCAAAAGACTTACATAGATCAACAAGGATAAAATAAGATAAAATCAGACATTGCAATTAATGCATACATCTTATACATCTTACAGATCTTCACAATTGACTAATAAATGACACAAGACCGACTTCATTACACAAAATTACACACCATGTTATGTAGGAGAATCAATCGAGATCGGCTCTAGGTCTGCTTACTGTTATTCATCTGATTTCTCTCCAGTTTCTAAGAGGAGCCCAAATCTTTTTACCATAGTCTTTCCTCCTTTTTCCTTTAAAGCTGTATAGGCATTCCTCTATATTATGAGTTCCCAGCAGCCTAGTTAACCACATCTGAAAGGTGGGAGCTACAGGATCTTTCCAGGCCGCCGCAATTAAAATTCTAAAAACAGCCATGGATAGAAAAATAAATGCTTCGGCTTATTGTTCAATTTTGAGATTTTCATCCGTGCCGATCAAAACAGTAGTAGGGGATAGAGAAATCTGGTGCTCTAGCAGCCCCGATAAAAACCTTTCCATTTCTGTTAAAACTGGCATAAGATTCTGACAGGAGTAAAACATATGAGATAAATCTGCCGGGCCTTGGTTACACCTAGGACACCTATCGTTTTCTCTTTTACCCCAATGAAACAGCTTGGCGGGGGTATAGTACAAGTTAAAGACCATCTTATAATGCTGCGCTTTTAAATTAGTTGCTCTTAATATTTTCTTATTCAGTGCAAGAACATAATCTATGTCTATATCTGGATCCCCAATTCTTTGAGCCCAGGCAGATTCTGTTTGTCCGATGTCATCTCCCAAGCCCTGTAGAAGATAACTATACCCTATTTTAATCTTCTTGCCGCCATTCATTACATAATTCATAATCGGGTTTAGCTCCTGAATTAAAACCCTAGGTACTAATGTTTGGAATCTCATTGACATAAAATGAGAATACGTACAATAAGAAATGTATTAAAAAAGTAACATTTTCCTTCAAGAATTTGGTAACATATGATTTGAACTACAAATACCACAATGCCTCCTAATGGGCATCAGTGGGAGTCTTTATAAATAAGAAACTAAAGTAGGACTCACACACCGTGAGCAAGACCAATTGTGGTTGAAACGCGTAGGTGGTGGTCAATGGTGTTTGTTACTGTACAGAAATAAATAAATCGCTGTTAATTTTGACCCTGTTGGAGTGTGGTGTTTTCCTTGAAGAGGAACCTCGGTGAAAATGATTGAAGGGCAAGCCTGTTCCTTGCACCGTCACCCGCTATGAAAAGTGCGCTCTCCTTGGGGCTGTTTGTTTAGTGAATATATATATATATATATATATCAGGTTCCATGTGTGCTTCGGCAGCCCACCACCTCCTGATCGAAAGGTGCGTCGGTGTTAGAGGACCTCCGAAACTCGTCCCAGGTATGTTCACTCTCCCAAAGAAAGGAAAGTCGACGCCGTGTCGTTTCATTAATTCTTTATTGTCAGCTGTAAAGTGTCAGATGCGTTTCGCCTGCCCAACAGGCTTGCTCACTAACAACTTGAATAAAGTTTTTCATCAATTTAACTGTGTTGAGTCACGTGCCACATGCAAAACTGCCAACAGAGGAAAGTAAAGACATACTCGTAGTTTTTCATATCACAACATTTCATCAATCGAATATTGCTCTGCTGCAGTAATAACTTTGCATAAAACTTTATTCATTGTTTCACGCAAGATAAAAAACCATGCAGCTTGGTGAATTGCAAATGCATGTATTTCAAAGTCAATTAATTATTCACTCTATTCTATTTTGAGAATGCACATTATCCTGTTGCATTTGGTAAAAGTAAATTTAAAATATTAATTTAAGCATTTTACATATCACGGAAAGCAACAATTTTGCAAGAATATTAAATGTACAAGTGAATCTATCTTTCTCGCTTTCTTCTATTTCTTTCATTCAGCCCGAGTGGGCCAAGATATTAAAATACACAGTTTTTTATATGTTAGTATTTCTTACGATGCCGCACGCGTTCATATTCCGCGCTGGTGCGCTGGAAGTCTCTATTCATGTAGGATATAGCCCAAGTGGGCGTGATCACCTGCACTACTGCTGCATATATTATATAGTAATACAACCTTATGAGTTGTCTCCTCCACCCTATTGTTACTTGGTGATTTGTGCAAAATATTAAAAACAGTTAAAAATCAAGGATCGAGACAGATAGCAGCACATATGTATCTAAAATAATGATGCTTACAGATATGTGTACAAATCTTCTTCCATATTCGGGCCCATGGGGGTCTTCGTTTTCAATTTAATAATGTAACTGGATTCCAGACTACATAATGTTCTCTGCCTGTCCCCCCCTCTTGTGTTGGCCGGTACAGCACCAATAACAAAGTATGTAAGTCCACTTGCATCTTTGTTGTGGCAAACCTCCAAGTGGCGAGCAACTGGGTATGCTTTGTCCGCATTCTTGATAGCTCGTAAGTGCTGTAGCACTCGCTTGTGGACCTGAAAAATTGTGCTGCCCACATACTTCAGGCCACAAGGGCACTGAAGCACGTAGACAGCAAATTCTGTCTTACATGCGAATTGACCTTTTATTTTCTGTCCCCTCCTGGTAAACCCTTGAATATAGCTGCTGGTGTTTTTTCCGAATGTACAGGCTTTGCACTTGGAGAAGACCAACCCTTCAGATCCTTCAAAGACTTCTCCTGATGCTTAAACTCCCCTCTCACCCTATCAACTCCATGTCTGATGCCAACACCCTTCTGAACAACTTCATCACAGTTTTTGGAAAGCTATGTGAACATCCCCAATTAAAACAAGCAAGTGTAAGCCAAACCCTTCAGCACCCTGGTGCTTTAAAGACATTATTGACAATAAACAAGCGTTCCACATACAGGAAAGAAAATAAAAGAAAAACAGAGCTTCCTTTGACCTTTATGATTATGAAGATTTGCTGTATAATACACATATAGCTCCCTACATTAGCCAAAGTAAAGTACTTTCTCAACACCATCAATAAAGCCACTAAGGGAGGAGCCTCGCTGCCAACCAAGATGGCCGCGTGAGCTCGGAGCTCCGAAGACCTCCCGATCTTCCGAATTAATCCTGCTTCCTATCCTGTCCCACGATGGTGGGAATCGGTTGTTAAGCCAGGCCTGATGCGGCACCCGTTTTCGGAATGAAAATTGGACGTTCCTAGCCTTAGTTGTGTCGACGACTCCCGGAGGCTCCTCCCGCATCGCCTGTGCCAGGGCGGGTAGCAGCGGTGTCCCTACGGAGTTTCTCCCTGCCAGAGCCTCTCAGACCCGCAGGGTGTTCCTGAGCTCCGATCGCCTTGCTGGACGTTCTTGATTCTGGACCTTGCTAACCTTGTGGTGTGCACTGGACGTACCCAGCTGGACTCTCTCGCCCCTGGTATTCCCCCCCGTCCCGTGATTGCCAACATGGCGGGCAAGGGTGGCTCGGATGCGGGCAAGACTCAGCGGATTACCAGGAAGCCATCTCAGTCCCAGTCTACTATTCCCGAGCGCTTCTCCCAGTCAAAGGGGTCACCGATGCAGGTGGTTCGCACGAGAGACCCGAGGAGGGATGAGTCGCCGGATGACTCCGAGATAACGCTCAGGGACGTCATGGGCGCGATATCGGGGGTGAGGACGGAGGTACACACACTTCGCGAGGAACTGTCCAGCAAGGTCGACTCCCTGAAAATTGAACTTAATCTCATCAGGACGGACCTCGGGAAAACTAATGACCGGGTGAAATCTTTGGACCTCAAGACGTCCAGCCTGGTCACGGATGTATCTGACATCCAGACGGAGGTGCGCAACTTGAAAATGGCTAATGGCGTGCTGGCGCGACGGCTGGACGAGTTCGAAGGCCGCGCGCGGCGCCAAAATGTTCGCATCACCGGAGTACCCGAAAAGGCCGAGGAGGACTCAACTGAACTCTTCGTGGAAGAACTGGTGGTGAAAAACTTACAACCCGGGGGCCTGAGCAAGTTCTTCTCGGTAGAGCGGGCCCACAGGATCCCTGGTGGGCCGCCTAAATCGGGGGCTACCCCGCGCCCCATCATTGCGAGGCTGTTCAATTATAGGGATAGAGACGCTATCCTGCAGGCGTCGAGGACCGCGGGCCCTCTCCATTTCCAGAACTCTGAAGTGAACTTCTTCCCGGACTTCACCCAGGCCGTTCAGAAACAGCGGCAGAGTTTCACCGGGGTGAAGCGGAGACTTAGGGAAATGGGCCTGCGGTACTCTATGCTCTATCCTGCCAAGCTTCGCATTGAACGAGACCACCGGACTTTCTTCTTCGACTTTCCTGACGACGTGGGACACTGGCTCGACACCCTGCCCCAGGAACGGCCTGAATCGACCGACCAGACGGAGGACACCACCGGAGGCGCGGCAGCACAGGAATGATTACTTGATTAATCGTCTTCTGAGACTGGGGAAGCCGTGAGGTGCTTCGGCTTTTGACATTGTAGCTTTCATTGACTCATTTTGTTATTGATATGGGGGATGACGGGGGGGGATGGGATGCCTCCTTTCTCCTTCGTGGGCTTTTTGTAGGTTAGTTAAGGGGCGACAGGCACACTGCTAGTTGGGGTGGATTCTAGTCTGATGCAGGGGTGCAGGGTGGTGGGTAGTTGGGGTGTGTTTTTTTGTTCTTTCTCTCTGTTTTTCCTCTTATTCTGGCTGAGGAACTTTTGGTATGTCATCTTGTTGCATTGGGCGCTGAGGTGGGCGGGGGGGGGGACGCGATGCGTCCTTGATGATGGGGGGTAAATTACTTCATTTGCTGAGCTGGAATGTAAACGGGTTGGGGGATCGTATTAAGAGGGGCGTTGTTTTACAAATGATTAAGCGTTGCTCGCCGGATGTAATATTCCTACAGGAGACCCACTTGGTGGGACATGCTTGCAAGGCCTTGAATAGACGGGGTTACAAAATGGTGGCACATGCGGGTTTCACTTCGGGCTCCAGGGGGGTGGGCATCATGGTGCGTGCGTCCCTTCCGTTGGAGGTGGAGTCTGTGCGGGCTGACGACAGAGGCAGATATGTGGCACTGGTGGGTAGGTGGGAGGGCCGCACACTGGTTTTGGTTTCGGTTTATGTTCCCCCGGGGTTGCAGGAGACTACATTCAGGGACCTGGGTGGCGCCATTTTGGATCTTCCCGAGGGATTGTTGCTGGTGGGTGGGGATTTCAACTCGGTTGTCTCAGGGGATCTGGACCGCTTTCCCTCTAGGGATCTTCGCCCTTCCCAGTCTTGGATGCCTGATTTTGTATGTTCCATGGGGATGATTGATTGCTGGCGTTTGCTACACCCTGCTCAGCGACAGTACTCCTTCTTCTCGGGTGCTCACGGTAGCTTTTCTAGACTGGACTATGTCCTGGCCCCGGCGGCCCAGGCCCAGTCTGTTTCCACCGCGCGTCTCCTGGCTCGAGGTATCTCGGATCACTCTCCGGTCTGGGTCTCGTTTGACTTCCAGGTCCCCGCATCCTCGCGTGTTGCCCCCATTAACCCGTGGTACTTCCGCGACCCGAAGACCCGATCTCTCCTGACCAAGTCTATGGACCGGTACTTTGCCGAAAACACCGGCTCCGTTGCCTCCGCAGTCTCCCTCTGGGAGGCCTTCAAGACTGTTCTTCGTGGCGAGGCCTTCTCCCTGATAGCGGAGGCACGCCGTCGCCGCGACGAGGACGTGGTGCGACTGGAGACTGATCTCGCAGACTTGAACGCCCGGCTGGAATTGGGTCCGTCTCCCGACCTGGTCCATGCCATCTCGCTTAAGCAATCCGAACTCCGGGCCACCGCCACTGACGCAGCGAAGGCCCTGAGTAGGGAACAGCAGGGCAGAATTTACGATTCCGGCGACAAGGCCGGCAAGCTCCTGGCCTGGTTGGATAAGCGGGACTTGGCGTCCCGGGTCGTCCCGGAACTGACGGGTGAAGACGGTTTAACCTTGACGGACCCGGCGGCTATAGCCGGGTCCTTCGCTGAATATTTTGAGGGGGTTTATACCTCTGTGACTCCCCTCCCGGAATCTGCTTCGGCCTCCTTTCTGGATGAAATTGACCTCCCCTGCCTCTCTGATCTTGAACGTGAGGACATGGATCGAGATCTGACTGACGATGAGATTGCCCTGGCGATTCGCTCACTGCGTTCAGGCAAAGTGCCGGGTCCTAACGGGATCCCGGTCGAATTGTACAAACTAAGGGCTGACGCGCTGGCCGCACCGCTACGCAAAATGTTCCTCGAGGCCCGCGAGCAGGGTGAACTTCCCCCGGACCAGCGGCTCGCCACCATTGTGGTGATCCACAAGGAAGGGAAACCGCGGAATTTGTCCCGGTCCTACAGGCCCATTTCGCTGTTAAATGCCGAACCCAAGATCTTGGCGAAATTGTTGGCCAACCGGCTGGTGGGCGTGATCGCGGATTTGGTACATCCGGACCAGTCCGGGTTCATACCGCACCGGAACACGGCGCTTAACCTACGGAGGCTCCATGCAGTTATGGCGCGCGCCCATCTGCTTCGCGATCCGGCGGTCCTAGCCTCGCTTGACGCTACTATGGCATTCGATTCCCTAGAGTGGGACTACTTGTGGGCAGTCCTAGCCAAACTGGGCTTCGGGCAATCCTACATTGGTTGGGTCCGACTGTTATACTCTGCACCGCTGGCCAATGTGGCTGTTAATGGCAGACTTTCGGCCTCCTTTACGTTGCACAGGGGCACCAGGCAGGGCTGCCCGCTCTCGCCGCTCTTGTTTGCACTGGCACTGGAGCCCCTGGCGGCAAAGATTAGAACGCACCCCAATATTTCCGGGATCACGTGGTCGCCTGGGGTTGAGGACCGAGTGTCGCTGTACGCGGATGACATCCTTCTTTACCTCACCTCTCCTTGTCGCTCGCTTATCGTGGTTTTTGACCTGCTGGGTACCTTCGGGTCGTATTCGGGACTGGTGATTAATTGGTCTAAATCCTCACTGTACACATTGTGTGGAGATACTCCGCGCCTCCCCCGTGGATGCTCGATTCAGGTAGCCCAACAGGGCTTCCGGTACTTGGGCATCTACGTGTCGCGCGACCCCCGCGCCCGGTATTCACGTAATCTTCTGCCACCGCTCGAGCGCTTACGGCGGGATGTCGAGATTTGGAAGAAACTGCCTATCTCTTTGATGGGCAGGGCTGCGCTGTTCAAAATGATGGCGTTGCCTCGCTTCCTATATGCTCTGCAGAACTCCCAAGACCCGGTCCCGACTAAGTACTTCGGTGAGATCGAATCCTTGCAGCGGGCGCTGCTGTGGGATGGGCGCCCGAGGATCTCATTGCTCAAATTGACTATTCCCTGCTATGACGGTGGTATTGCGCTGCCGGATATGCGGAGATATTATTGGGCATCCCAACTAGCGGCGGTTAACCACGGCCTTTATGGCCCTGCGTTAAGTCCGGGCTACGCTGTGGATCGGTGGCTAGTTAACGACGGTAACTATTACAGAGCTCTTTACTCCAGGTCGTTGGACCGTAGGTTGACGGGGCCCACCAGAACGATGGTGCACGTGTGGCGCGCGGTCACCGACACCCTTGGCTGGAAGGACAAGATCACTCTGGCCACTCCCCTGTATGATTCGGACGTGTTGGGGAAACTGTGGAAGACCAAGGGTTTTGACCGATGGGACACCATCGGAATATCTAAAGTTGGTGATATGGTTGCACGGGGCAAGATCAAGTCGTTCGCCACGCTACAACTCGAGTACCAGCTGGCGTCGACGGAATATTTCCGACACGCCCAGCTCAGCCACGCCCTCTCCCCCCACGTATCTGATGGTGGTGCTATCCCTGAGTCGTCGCCCCTGGAGGATCGGGTGCTGGACGGCCATATGCCGGACAGCGCCATTTCCCTTACTTATAAAAAGCTGATCAACGTGCGGGTGGACTTGCTTGAACGACTGAGGATGCACTGGGTGAATGATGGCATAGAAATGGACGAGGAGGAATGGCAGTCGGCGGCCTCCTCCCCCAGGGAGGTGGCCATATCGGCGCGGTTACGGCTGGTCCAGCTGAAAATCTTACATAGAGTGTATGTCACCGGCCCCAGGCTCATCCATATGGGGCTTTCCACGGATGGCCTGTGTCGGCGGGGTTGTGGTGCGCTTGCTACCTTCCTGCACATCATCTGGGAGTGTCCTGGTGTGGCCCGGTACTGGAGGCGAGTGCATGAGGTGATGGAGGAGGTGACTGGTGTGGCCCTGCCGGCCGAGGCACGCCGTTGCCTTCTGAATGTGTGGTGTCCGAATGACTACAGCGTAGCCCAGACCCGATGGGTCACCTTAGGCAACATGGTGGCCAAGAGGGACATTGCCCAGAAGTGGGGTGCGCCCGCTCCCCCCTCCCTTAGCCTCTGGGAGACCAACATGGACTGGTGCATGCTGCGGGAGAAAACGGTGTATGTGGCCAGGGGTAAGCCCAGAATGTGGAGATCAGTGTGGGGGGCCTGGAATTCTTATCGGGGCGATTTGTGCGAACCCCCGCTCGAGCCGGATTTGGACGTCCTGTCCTCCCCATAGACAGTAACCCTTCCCGTGGCTCCGGAAGGAACATCCTGGTGTGATACTCCCCCATACCTTACTGCTGCAATTGATATTCTGAGTTGTGTTGGATGTGCGGCCCCTGACCCCTTCCCGCTACGCCCCTCCAAATACTTATGTACTGTCCTCGGCCACTTCTCTTCTACTTTCTCTCTCTTATAATTTCCTTCGTGCCCAGGCACTTCGTTTTCTGGTGGCCTTCCGGGGCCCTTCTATTTTTTGGTTCTCCTTTCTAAGTTGTTAGTTCTTGAAAAATTAAACCTGACTTCTTTTGCGCACTGTTTTGTACATGAGCCTCCCTGTTATCGCAATGCTGCCTGGCCTCCGGGATGTATGGCTGAATACTTTTCCTATAAATAAAGGTTTTTCAAAAAAAAAAAAAAATAAATAAAATAAAGCCACTAAGAGAAGCAGAACCTAGCACTGCATCAAAACCTGCCAGATCCACCTAATCCTAACTGCAAAGAAAAGTGCAATCCTATCAACCTCTTTAGTGAAAAAATACAGGTCTGACGGCACATTGACAACACAAAACTGGCATAGTACCTTATGCCCGCCCCTTTAAGTAGAAGCATGCAATGGACAGCCTTCAACGCTCTTTCTCTTGTAGATCTCTCCGACATATTCAACTCCCTCGTTGCCACTTCTTATGAAGATTATATCTTTCCCTTGTCCTTAATGAAAGCTCTCTCTGGCAAATGCTCTATCACTGCTACTCACCATTGTTAATACTTACATCACTCAAGGCATTTTCTCAGAAACTGTCAAGGCAGGCCAGATTCTCCCACAAGTAAAGAAACCTATGCTAGACCCTGATGACCTCACCAACTACTGGCCCATCACTCACCTACCATTTATCAGCAAGATCATTAAAAAGTAGTCTATGGTCAACTCCAAGATGAAATGAATGAAAAGCGTCTTCTAGCAGTCTGGCTTCAGATCACACTGCAGCATGGAGACGGTTACCTTATATATCAAAGATGGTGCCCTACTGACCACAGATAAATAAGGACAACCCTGCTGCCTGATATTGCTGGACCAATCAGCTGCCTTTGACACAGTCGACCATCCAACCCTCATATGCACCTTTGAATATTGAATGGTATTCACTGTCCTTTACTGGTTCTCCTCCTGCCTTTCCAACCAACATCAGTTCGTTCACATTGGCAGATTCCGGTCACAAAAGACCCTGGAGTTCCATACTGTCCCCTGTCATCTTCAACTTCTGCAAGGAGCCACTTTGTGCTCTACTTAGAGATACTGGCATCATTATTTACCAACATGCCAAAAATACACAACTCTATTTAAAACTCTCCTCTGCTTCAGACATTGAAAACAACACACACTGACTGCATATCATACACACCAGGATGTCCAGCTACCTGAAGCTCAAAGAAGACAGAAATAGTTTTATTTAGCAATAACAACAAATGAGAAACAATAAAGCCTGGCTCAATGATAAGAACCTTAACAAAATTGAAACCCAACTTTCACCGCATGCCAAGTCATTTTGATTCACCTTGAACACCAACCTCACAATCCAGGAATACAGTGCTCTAAAATCAAAGACATGGTACCAGCTCGTGCTTCTAAAGAAAGTGAAACTTTTTCTACTGGAAATCATCTTCAGAACTGCTGTTCAATGTTTTGTATTCTCACATCTGGATGGTGGTAATGCCCTGATTCATGGTCCCCAGACTCCACACTTGCCCCCCTTTTTGGGCATTCTACACAATGCAGTACATCTCATCCAAGGCCTGGAGAAAAATGATCACATCATCCCTATTCTGAACTCCATTGGATCCCCATGCCAGCCTACAACATCTTCAAAACCAGATGCATCATTTTCAAAGTCATCAAGACCAGCATCCCCTCTTATCTTGCAGATAAGCTCACCAGCTCTGGTAGTTCTCGGCACACCCACAGTCAAAACACCAATAGACTTCAGGCTAAGAAGAGTAAAAAAGAAAAAGGAAGGCAGAAGACGTTTTCCTTCTGTGCACCCAGGATCTGAAAACTGTCCCCATATCCATCGGGACTTCCCCAATGCTGCTCCTATTTAGGTAAGAGTTAAAGATGCACCTCTTCAAAGAACACCATATCACAATGCATTAGCCAATTACAAGTCAGCTACCTCTCCTGTTACTCGTTGACTTTATGTGGTTGTATGACAAAAGCATGCATGGCTAAACCTCGTGTGCCTCTACCATGGTGCCCCAACAACGAATGTGTATTAACAACACATTCCTTTACCACACATGTCTTTACCACCATGTTTCGTGGTAAAAGCATGATTGGCAAAGGGATATGCGTGGTAAAGATCACACCCCATCACCCCCCACCCTGATCCCTAAAACTTGGCCCCACACACTAAAAACGACCCCAACCCCAGACCCACCCTCGAGCCCTAAAACTGACCCAAGCCCTGAAAAACGGTCCCTTCTCCCTGCCTTGAACCCTAAAACTCGCCACCACGTCCTATAAACTTCCCCAACCCAGATTCCCGCCCAGAGTCCTAAAACTGTTTCCAGGCCTGAAAACTGTCCCTTCCCCCACGCGCCCTGAGCCCTAAAATCTGACCCCCACGTCCTAAAAACTACCCGACCATAGCCCTCCACCCTGAGCCCTCGAAAATGACCACCACCCCTGAAATCTCCCTGACCCGCTGCCATGAGCCCTAAAATGCAACCCCTGCCCTATAAACAACTCCGACTACCCCCGAGCCCTACAAACAACCCCACCCCTAAAAACTAACCCCCAACACCCAAAACTCTGCCCTAGCCCCACTTACCAGACCGCATCCTCTCCTGATCCCTTTGCTTCCTGTGCCCGACGATCCATGCTTCTAGATCGCACAGTGCCTTAACCACACAGATGCATGCTTAAGGCATATGTGTGGTTAAGGCAAGCGTGGTTCGCTTGCAGGGAAACAGCACTCGTGGCTCAGCCCATGTTATGAAGGCTGTTTCTCACTTCATGCTTGTCTTTGACCCTGTACAATGCTGTGCTTTATGAATATGTTTGTGCAACAGAAATACTACATTCATACATACATACACATGTTGGCTCACCTTCCCAATAGGCAAGCCACTGGAATTATGTGATTGTGCGGCCACAGCATGTTTTCGCATAGTTATAGATTTGACACATAATCCATTATCTGTTGCATAATGTGCAGATTTTAACAAAAAAAATACTTTCTATCTCAAATGGTTCAAAAGTTGCTAAAAATACAATAACATAGGTTGCTGCGCAGTGGAAGGCCTTACCCTTAAGATTTATCCGGCAGGCGGGATATACCAAGTCAGACCATAATACATGAGCATCTAAAACACATCAATTACTCAGAAAATATCTAGACATCAACTGAATGTTTCATCGATCTGTGACGCAAACCTTGAATAATACCTAGCTTGTGTGGCTACTCCAGAAGAAGGCGCTGGTTCGCCGAAACGCGCGTAGAGGTTACCTTTCTGTTACTTATTGTATATTTGGGTGTTAAACGGGTACTAATGAGTTGCAACCAATGACCAGACAGTGTTAAACAAGTGTAAAAAGACCAAAATAATGAAGTAATACTATTGAAAAAAATGTGCGGGTATATGCCACAAAATTGCCTTTTCTTACCGTATAATTTAGCCAACCCAGTTGCGTAATTTGGCCCTTCCCTGCTGCATAATTCCAGTGGCCCTGCCTACAGGTCAGACTGACTATACACATTACTATTTGGGTCTATGGCTGGGAAACGGGAACAATCATTTGCAATGCAATAGGTCTTGCATTAGGAAAGGGTGAGCTATTGGTATTGTAAATGACCATTTTTTTTTAATATGTGTTGTCTTTGAAAAAATATAAATTAATAGCATTGTAATTCACAAAGCCAATAGCTTACACTTTCCTAATGCAAGTCCTATTGGCTATGGCAATGCTTGTTGGTAGCAAGCAAGGACAGTGCTGTTGTGGTGCATGAGTGATGATGTGGTTGGGCTGAGTGATGTGATGGTGTATTAGAGTGATGTGGTGGTGTATTAGAGTGATGTGGTGGTGTCCCCGAGTGATGTGGTGGTGTCGCTGAGTGATGTGGTAGTGTCCCTGAGTGATGTGGTGGTCTTTCTGAGTGATGTGGTGGTGTCCCTGAGTGATGTGGTGGTGTCCCTGAGTGATGTGGTGATGTCCCTGAGTGATGTGGTGGTGTCCCTGAGTGATGTGGTGGTGCCCCTGAGTGGTGCCCCTGAGTGATGTGGTGGTGTATTAGAGTGATGTGGTGGTGTCCCTGAGTGATGTGGTGGTGTCCCCGAGTGATGTGGTGGTGTCCCTGAGTGATGTGGTGGTGTCCCTGAGTGATGTGGTGATGTCCCTGAGTGATGTGGTGGTGTTCTCAAGTGATGTGGTGGTGTCCCTGAGTGATGTGGTGGTGCCCCTGAGTGGTGCCCCTGAGTGATGTGGTGGTGTCTATGAGTGATGTGGTGGTGTCCCTGAATGATGTGGTGGTGCCCCTGAGTGATGTGGTGGTGTCCCTGAATGATGTTGTGGTGTTCCTGAGTGATGTGGTGTGTGAGGGTGAGGGTGTGTGGGGGTGTGAGGGGGTGAGGGTGAGTAAGGGTCAGAGCGTTGTGAGGGTGAGGGGTGTGAGGGTGTGAGGGTGAGTGAGGGTGGGTGAGGGTGTGTGAGGGTGGGTGAGGGTGTGAGGGTGAGTGAGGGTGTGTGAGTGGGTGTGAGGGTGAGTGGGTGTGAGGGTGAGGGAGGGTGAGGGTGACGGGGGTGAGGGTGATGGGAGTGAGGGTGAGGGTGTGTGAGGGTGAGGGTGTGTGAGGGTGAGGGTGAGGGGGTGTGAGGGTGAGGAGGTGTGAGGATGAGGGTCCAAAGTAAATGGTGGCAGGGCAGACATCATAAGACAGAGAAAAGAGACTGCATGGTGACTGCGTTGGTCAGTTTCAGATTCAGGAGGGGCAGAGTCAGCACAGTCTGCGAGGGATCAACGTGTCTATAGGCAAAGCATAACGGATGTAGCATTACAGCTAGCAAGTCGAGTGTTTTCAAGCTGAGTGTCCCTAGAGAGATGGCAACACAGCAACAGCATTTGAGGAGCAAGGCTACTGTAAACAAACACGGTAGGCTTTCACTTTCGTCCAGAAACAAGCTCTCGGCATTGCTGTGGTGGGGGCGGGAGCGCATTCCTTTGAAGTCTGATGCGGGGGCGGGGGAGTGGCAGCCTTTGAAGTCTGATGCCGAGGCACAGACAAATGGTGGTGTGCAATGTGCACGCAGGGGGGCGGGGGAGCAGCAGCCTTTGAAGTCTGATGCCGAGGCACAGACAAATGGTGGTGTGTTATGAGGCTGGCGATGGTGTGCACACGCATAGATCACATGAACTGTATGCGATCCGCAGCCGTTTTGGTAGACTTTTCTTTTCCGCTTACTATCATCTCTCCGGAGCAATGTGCAAGCGCATTGGCTCAGGCGAGACCTAAAAAGCAACAGTTTGGAGGCATGAAGGAAGCAAATAATGGGAAGAAGTCAGGCTCATGCAAGGACTGATGAGGCAATGGGTTTTCGTGCTTGGGGATGTGCTGTCATATGAATGGCTGACCATTAGTGCACGAATGAGTACCAGTAGGACATTCTAGTTTGTCACTTTAATAAAGTGCTGGTCTCTTAAGAGTGAGGTGCTGCTGTGTGCTGCCAGTGCGGCAGTGAAGCCTTCCCTTTACCATACCCTCATAACCTTTGGTGTGACACTTATCAGTCTAGGGTTGCCCATTTGACAGTAAGGAATTTGACAGTAAGGATTGGACCCTCTACGAGCAAATGGTGAGCTGTTTCATTTGTAAACAAATAAGTGCTGTGGCTCTCATCGGGAGGCCACTGCAGCTTGCACCACTCATTGCTTCTGCCAGCTGGCAATGACAGTAAAAACCCAGCAACTAACCATCACACACAGCTGTTGTGCTAATACCTAAAGTAGCCAGACATCGCCACCATGTGGCAAACTGTCTTAAGCCCCGGTGCTGGCAATTAGGTGCCGGTGCTGAGCACCAGAAACCACAGGCTCAAATTAAGCACTGTAATTCTCCATGGCAACTCATGTAATGGAGCTCATCGTCACAAGGCAAGGAGGCCTACAAAATGTAGGGTCCTTGCAAGACCTCACTCAGCTCTTTAAAGGGCAGAAACCTGGCGACACTCATGGATAGTATACTTTTTTAGGTCTCGCAGAGAGACCTATTGTGGTGAAACCAGAAAATTACCTAACCAGGCGGATTTCAAACAGTTCACATGAATCACGTGACCACAAGCACGCGCATTTCCCCACATGAAAGGCATCAGCCTCCCTCCCACAGGCTTCCCCAGCATGCGCTCGGCCGGCCTCTGCCAGTTCTCCTCCCCTAATTATTCACGTGACTTTTCACGGCCGCAGGCCGTGACTCGCATCTCTACTCCCCCCCTGGTCTCACATCAAAGGCATCAGCCTCCCACAGGCTTCCCTCCCACAGGCTTCCCTCCCCGCCCTCCCCGCCCCCCGCCTGAACGTCCTCTTTTGCTACCTAACTTCTGCCCTCTTTCCCCCCTCCCTGTTCCTTTTCGTGTTCTTCAATGGTTTCTCTTGTTTTCTTGCTTCCTGCATTCTTCTCTTTTCTTTCCTCTTCCTGCTCACTTTGAAATGTTAATTCCCCCCCTTTTCCTTCCTCCTCTAATTCTCCCTTACGGTGCTTTCCTTCATAGCTAATATTTTCTCCTTGTTTTCCACCCACATTCTCCATTTCTGCTCACACTTTCTCTCTCTACGTACAATCTTCCCTTCCACCTTCATATCACCTTTCTCCGCATTTTTGTTCTTCCTGCCTTTGCTCATTTCCTCTTTGATCTCTTCTCCGTCAATAAAAATGTTAAAGCCTAGCTTTTTTTTACAACTTATTTCTTGGCTTGCTTCGTTACACTTCCCACCCCAGAGAGCACCTTCACCCCCAACCACCTCCCTCCCCAATATACACCCATTTCCGGGGAAGAGTTAACACTGATGCAGGCACAGTAAAATACCAGTGAAGAAGAAATTGTGGCGGGCCGTTAAATGAACGTCAGCAAGGCACGCTGGCCCCACCCGCACCTCTGGGTCCCGGTTCCGCTGCACCGGTTGAACCGCCGACAGCTACGTACAATTAAAACAGAATGAGCGCTTCAAGCACTTGAATTCAAGGCCAGATCACAGCACACGCCTTATGCTCAGTGCACAGCAATCCTGCTCGATCTAACCAGCTGTCACTCTTAAAACCTCGTAAAAATCTGCCTGGATTATGGGTCGCTTCAACTCCAACTTGCTAATGGCTCAAACAAATTTCCCCGGTGTTCGGAAGCGGCTACAAATTTCTGAAACTGCAGAAATAAACCGTTAGCGGTAATGAAAAAAAGCCTTCCACTCTGTATCAACAGGTTCGGACTAGTTTCGCAGCACAAAATGCCAATGAAAGTGTCAGAAGGGTGGATTTACAGTAATGAGAGTCGCTTGCTGTGCTCAGATCGCTTTTTATTCACACATACATGGCGCATCCCGTCTTACCAATTCACGAATACTGATAATATGCAGATTTAAAAGATGGATGGCTCATCTCTAAGTATCTTTAAGGCACGGGCTGCATTCGCCTCTTGCCTGGGGTGTCACTGCAGTGGCTGAGCCCTCACGTATCCCAGGTCCAAGCATCAGTACTTTACCTAGTCCAAGTTTTTTTTCACCTTTGTATTCTAGAATGAGTACTATTTTTCTCTCATTATTCAAATTAGGACTACAAGTTCCAGAAATCAAAGTAAAATCCTGATCTGGATAAACTACACATGCATAGAGGTGGCTGAGCCAAAAATGTAATAGGGAGAGCAGCCGAGCCAAGCCACGGGTAGTAGAGCCAATGCGACAGCCGAGCGCTGAAAATGGTTGATATGTACAACATACTACAAACATCACGTAAAAGTACATTAAATGTTTTTATTTTAGATTGTTTCCGGCGTGCTTTGGTGTGAACACAACTTTACCAGCCTGATGTGCTTGTTTTGCATCCCACAGATGCTGCCTACGCGTAGATTTTAATCTGTATTTCTCTGCTTGTTAGCGCTTCTTTAGCCTGCCCTTGTTTCCTTTCTAAAGTGTAGATTTTCACTCCAAAACATCACACTCTTGCAGACTTTCGGTCTGCTTTTGGCCCCCCTGAACCACGTTTCCAGACGGAACACTTTAGGCTTTTCTACGCATAGGAAATCATTTGTAAGTTAACTAGAGGTACGCTACACATTGTTTTAGTTTGGTATTTTGTTTGTCTTTTGCCCAGCCACATTTAGCATATACACAAAGCACTGTAACTATTAATTTACTTTTAGGCTAGTGTATTTATTTTGACCACATATATGTGTGCTTACATAAAGGTAATAGTTATGGCTTTTTGTAGATGTAATGTTAGTTTGGTTAGATGTTTGGTACTAACAGTAGCAACAAAATGTCACATGTGCGGTACACTATGCTAAACACTGATTTTGAGCTCACGTCTAGTGCTGTGACTAGAACCAGCTTTCTGCAAACTTCAAAGCCGGAAAAGTTTGCCTTATGCTACAAATTTGCCCGTAATGACTACACAGTTTTTATTATTAATACAGTAACGCTTTATTTTGCAGTTAATGTGGGAAGATCTACTATTTTTTTGCGTATGCTTTCTATATGCTTAATTGTTATCTATCTATCGCCCTCACTCTATCTATCACCTTCAATCTATCTATCGCCCTCACTCTATCTATCGCCCTGACTCTATCTATTGCCCTGACTCTATCTATCTATCTATCTATCTATCTATCTATCTATCTATCTATCTATCTATCTATCTATCTATCTATCTATCTATCTATCTATCTATCTATCTATCTATCTATCTATCTATCTATCTATCTATCTATCTATCTATCTATCTCCATCACTCTATCTATCGCTCTCACTCTATCTAACGCCCTCACTCTATCTATCTATCACCCTCACTTATCTATCTATCGCCCTCACTTATCTATCTATCGCCCTCACTCTATCTATCGCCCTCACTCTATCTATCGCCCTCACTCTATCAATCTGTCACCCTCACTCTATCAACCTGTCGCCCTCACTCTTTCAATCTATCGCCCTCACTCTATCAATCTATCGCCCTCACTCTATCTATTGATCGCCCTCACTCTATTGATCGCCCTCACTCTATCTATCGATCGCCCTCACTCTATCTATCGATCGCCCTGACTCTATTTATCGATCGCCCTCACTCTATCAATCTATTGCCCTCACTCTATCTATCGCCCTCACTCTATCTATCTATCGCCCTCACTCTATCTATCAATCGTCCTCACTCTATCTATCGATCGCCCTCACTCTATCTATCGATCGCCCTCACTCTATCTATCAATTGCCCTCACTCTATCTATCAATCGCCCTCACTCTATCTATCTAACGCCCTCACTCTAACACCCTCACTCTATCTATCTATCTATCTATCTATCTATCTATCTATCTATCTATCTATCTATCTATCTATCTATCTATCTTCTATCTATCTATCTATCTATCTATCTATCTATCTATCTATCTATCTATCTATCTATCTATCTATCTATCTATGTATCTCATTCACTCTATCTATCGCCCTCTATCTATCTATTGCCCTCCCTCTATCTATCTATCGCATCACCACACCACCTCAGCATCACTCAGGGGCACCACATCATCACTATGTGCTACCACAGCATCACTGAACGCCAGAGCATCACTCGTCGCCACCACAACATCACTCAACGCCACCACAGCATCAATCTGTGCGACCATTCAACAACAACTGGTTCAAATACGTTGTCTCAATGTTTCAAGCTTTATTACAAATGTCACAAAGAGATGTTAATAGTTCACTTCTGTTCTTGGACTTTCGTCACAATAAAATAAACTGAACATAATCTTCACAAACGTTATTTACAAAAGTTTAAGCTATTGCTATTATAAATTTAAAAAACTTTTATTTAAGTATTAATTATTTAAAAAAATTAAAAGCAATTGGTATTTGTTATATCAATACATGTAAGTCACGTAAATACAACACATATTGCATTACAAATGCTATACGTGTCACATTTGCGAAAGTTAAAAGTATTGGCATTGTAAATGAAAAAGCTATTAATTTCGCTATTTTCAAAACCAACACATAAATAAACAAGCACTGGCGTTGCCAATAGGTCTCGCAGTAGGAAAGTTGGAGCTATTACAATTGCAAATAACAATGCCTTTTATTTTTGTTTTCCTTTTAAAAACACAAAGGGCTTTGTCATTTACAAAACCAATAGCTCCAACTTTCCTACTGCGAGACCTATTGTGCACTGCACAGTGTGGGTGAAAGTGGCACTGCGTGGGTGTGAGTGGCTTTGAGTGAGTTGCGTTGCATGGGTGAGTGGTGTTGAGTGGGTGAGTGGCGTTGCGTGGGTGAATGGCGTTGCGTGGGTGAGTGGCGTTGCGTGGGTGAGTGGCGTTGCATGTGTGAGTTGCGTTGCGTGTGTGAGAGTGGGCTTGCGTGGGTGTGAGAGGTGCTGTGTGGGTAAAAGTGGTGCTGTGTGGATAAAAGTGGCACTGCGTGGGTGTGAGTGGATTTGCGTGGGTGTGAGTGGATTTGCGTGAGTGAGTGGCGTTGCGTGGGTGAGTGGCGTTGCGTGGGTGAGTGGCGTTGCGTGCGTGAGTGGCGTTGCATGGGTTAGTGGCGTTGCATGGGTGAGTGGCGTTGCATGGGTGAGTGGCATCGCGTGGGTGAGTGGCGTTGCGTGGGTGAGTGGCGTTGCGTGGGTGTGTTGTGTGGATGAGTGGCGTTGCGTGGATGAGTGGCGTTGCGTGGGTGAGTGGCGTTGCGTGTGTGAGTGGCGTTGCATGTGTGAGTGGCGTTGCATGTGTGAGTGGCGTTGCATGTGTGAGTGGCGTTGCATGTGTGAGTGGCGTTCCATGCGTTGCATGTGTGAGTGGCGTTGCATGTGTGAGTGGCGTTGCATGGATGAGTGGGGTTGCGTGGATGAGTGGCGTTGCGTGTGTGAGTGGTGTTGCGTGAGTGAGTTGTGTTGCGTGTGTGAGTGTTGTTGCGTGGGTGAGTGGCGTTGCGTGGGTGAGTGGCGTTGCATGTGTGAGTGTTGTTGCATGGGTGAGTGGCGTTGCGTGGGTGAGTGGTGTTGCGTGGGTGAGTGGCGTTGCGTGGGTGAGTGGGGTTGCGTGGATGAGTGGCATTGCGTGTGTGAGTGGTGTTGCATGAGTGAGTTGCGTTGCGTGTGTGAGTGGTGTTGCTTTGAGTGAGTGGCGTTGCGTGGGTGAGTGGCGTTGCATGTGTGAGTGTTGTTGCGTGGGTGAGTGGCGTTGCGTGGGTGAGTGGCGTTGCGTGGGTGAGTGGTGTTGTGTGGGTGAGCGGCGTTACGTGGATGAGTGGCGTTGCATGTGAGTGGCGTTGCATGTGTGAGTGGCGTTGCATGTGTGAGTGGCGTTGCATGTGTGAGTGGCGTTCCATGCGTTGCATGTGTGAGTGGCGTTGCATGTGTGAGTGGCGTTGCATGGATGAGTGGGGTTGCGTGGATGAGTGGCGTTGCGTGTGTGAGTGGTGTTGCGTGAGTGAGTTGTGTTGCGTGTGTGAGTGTTGTTGCGTGGGTGAGTGGCGTTGCGTGGGTGAGTGGCGTTGCATGTGTGAGTGTTGTTGCATGGGTGAGTGGCGTTGCGTGGGTGAGTGGTGTTGCGTGGGTGAGTGGCGTTGCGTGGGTGAGTGGGGTTGCGTGGATGAGTGGCATTGCGTGTGTGAGTGGTGTTGCATGAGTGAGTTGCGTTGCGTGTGTGAGTGGTGTTGCTTTGAGTGAGTGGCGTTGCGTGGGTGAGTGGCGTTGCATGTGTGAGTGTTGTTGCGTGGGTGAGTGGCGTTGCGTGGGTGAGTGGCGTTGCGTGGGTGAGTGGTGTTGTGTGGGTGAGCGGCGTTACGTGGATGAGTGGCGTTGCATGTGAGTGGCGTTGCGTGTGAGTGGGGTTGCGTGTGTGAGTGGTGTTGCTTGGGTGAGTGGTGTTGCTTGGGTGAGTGTGGCATTGCGTGGGTGAGTGTGGCATTGCGTGGGTGAGTGTGGCATTGCGTGGGTGATAGTGGGCTTGCGTGGGTGTGAGTGGCGTTGCGTGTCTGAAAGTGGTGCTGTGTGGGTGAAAGTGGCACTGCGTGGGTGTGAGTGGCTTTGCGTGAGTGAGTTGCGTTGCGTGTGTGAATGGCGTTGCATGTGTGAGTGGCGTTGCATGTGTGAGTGGCGTTGCATGTGTGAGTGTTGTTGCATGTGTGAGTGTTGTTGCGTGGGTGAGTGGCGTTGCGTGGGTGAGTGGCGTTGCGTGGGTGAGTGGTGTTACGTGGGTGAGTGGCGTTGCGTGGATGAGTGGCGTTGCATGTGAGTGGCGTTGCGTGTGAGTGGGGTTGCGTGTGTGAGTGGTGTTGCTTGGGTGAGTGGTGTTGCTTGGGTGAGTGTGGCATTGCGTGGGTGAGTGTGGCATTGCGTGGGTGAGTGTGGCATTGCGTGGGTGAGTGTGGCATTGCGTGGGTGATAGTGGGCTTGCGTGGGTGTGAGTGGCGTTGCGTGTCTGAAAGTGGTGCTGTGTGGGTGAAAGTGGCACTGCGTGGGTGTGAGTGGCTTTGCGTGAGTGAGTTGCGTTGCGTGTGTGAATGGCGTTGCATGTGTGAGTGGCGTTGCATGTGTGAGTGGTGTTGCATGTGTGAGTGGCGTTGCATGTGTGAGTGGCGTTGCATGTGTGAGTGGCGTTGCGTGGATGAGTGGGGTTGCGTGGGTGAGTTGCGTTGCATGTGTGAGTGGCATTGCATGTGTGAGTGGTGTTGAGTGGATGAGTGGCGTTGCGTGGGTGAGTTGCGTTGCGTGTGTGAGTGGCATTGCATGGGTGAGTGTGGAGTTGCGTGTGTGAGAGTGGGCTTGCGTGGGTGTGAGTGGCGTTGTGTGTCTGAAAGTGGCACTGCGCGTGTGAGTGGCGTTGCATGTGTGAGTGGCGTTGCATGTGTGAGTGGCGTTGCATGCATTGCATGTGTGAGTGGCGTTGCATGTGTGAGTGGCGTTGCATGTGTGAGTGGCGTTGCATGTGTGAGTGGCGTTGCGTGGATGAGTGGGGTTGCGTGGATGAGTGGCGTTGCGTGTGTGAGTGGCGTTGCGTGAGTGAGTTGCGTTGCGTGTGTGAGTGGTGTTGCTTTGAGTGAGTGGCGTTGCGTGGGTGAGTGGCATTGCATGTGTGAGTGTTGTTGCGTGGGTGAGTGTTGTTGCGTGGGTGAGTGGCGTTGCGTGGGTGAGTGGCATTGCGTGGGTGAGTGGCGTTGCGTGGATGAGTTGCGTTGCGTGGATGAGTGGCGTTGCGTGGATGAGTGGCGTTGCGTGTGAGTGGGGTTGCGTGTGTGAGTGGTGTTGCTTGGGTGAGTGTGGCATTGCGTGGGTGAGTGTGGCATTGCGTGGGTGAGTGTGGTATTGTGTGGGTGATAGTGGGCTTGCATGGGTGTGAGTGGCGTTGCGTGTCTGAAAGTGGTGCTGTGTGGGTGAAAGGGGCAGTGCCTGGGTGTGAGTGGCTTTGCGTGAGTGAGTTGCGTTGCGTGTGTGAGTGGCGTTGCATGTGTGAGTGGGGTTGCATGTGTGAGTGGCGTTGCATATGTGAGTGGTGTTGCATGTGTGAGTGGCGTTGCATGTGTGAGTGGCGTTGCATGTGTGAGTGGCGTTGCATGTGTGAGTGGTGTTGCATGTGTGAGTGGTGTTGCGTGGATGAGTGGCGTTGCATGTGTGAGTGGCGTTGCGTGGATGAGTGGGGTTGCTTGGGTGTGTTGCGTTGCATGTGTGAGTGGCGTTACATGTGTGAGTGGTGTTGCGTGGATGAGTGGCGTTGCATGTGTGAGTAGTGTTGCATGGGTGAGTGGCGTTGCGTGGGTGAGTTGTGTTGCGTGTGTGAGTGGCATTGCATGGGTGAGTGTGGAGTTGCGTGTGTGAGAGTGGGCTTGCGTGGGTGTGAGTGGCATTGTGTGTCTGAAAGTGGCACTGCGTGGGTGTGAGTGGATTTGCGTGAGTGAGTGGCGGTGAGTGGCGTTGCGTGGGTGAGTGGCGTTGCGTGGGTGAGTGGCGTTGCGTGTGTGAGTGGCGTTGCGTGGGTGAGTGGCGTTGCATGTGTGAGTGGCATTGCGTGGGTGAGTGGCGTTGCATGTGTGAGTGGCGTTGCATGTGTGAGTGGCGTTGCATGTGTGAGTGGCGTTGCATGTGTGAGTGGCGTTGTGTGGATGAGTGGCGGTGCGTGGATGAGTGGCGTTGCTTGGATGAGTGGGGTTGCGTGGATGAGTGGGGTTGCGTGGGTGAGTTGTGTTGCGTGTGTGAGTGGTGTTGCTTGGGTGAGTGGTGTTGCTTGGGTGAGTGTGGCATTGCGTGGGTGATAGTGGGCTTGCGTGAGTGGCGTTGCGTGTCTGAAAGTGGTGCTGTGTGGGTGAAAGTGGCACTACGTGGGTGTGAGTGGCTTTGCGTGAGTGAGTGAGTGAGTGAGTGGCGTTGCGTGGGTGAGTGGCGTTGCGTGGATGAGTGGGGTTGCGTGGATGAGTGGGGTTGCGTGGATGAGTGGGGTTGCGTGGATGAGTGGGGTTGCGTGGATGAGTTGCGTTGCGTGTGTGAGTGGTGTTGCTTGGGTGAGTGGCGTTGCGTGGGTGAGTGTGGTGTTGCGTGGGTGATAGTGGGCTTGCGTGGGTGTGAGTGGCGTTGCGTGTCTGTAAGTGGTGCTGTGTGGGTGAAAGTGGCACAGAGCCTTTGATGTGGCCTGGCGCAGGAGAAATGCTGCTGCTGCTAATTAAATATAAAAAGTGTTTAGGGACTCACGGCTGCCGAGAGTAACAAGGCAGTGCTGGGAGGGGGGCTGCGCACCAACTGAAGTGCTCTGGTTGCACGGCCTGCGGCCGTGTGAAGTGATAAGCCTTTGAAGTACACAGGCATGCTGTGACGGAGGTGTGAGAGGTCTGGCAGGAAACAGATGGCCTGGCTGTGAAGCAGGGGGCAGGGCAGCGCTGGGGAAGCCTGTGGGAGGGTGATTGATGCCTTTGATGTGGGGAGGGAGGAGAGCCTTTTGCGTGCCTTGTGCAGGAGAAATGCTGCCGATGCGCGTGTATGTTTAATCACGTGATTCACGTGAACTTAAAGAAAACCGCGGCTGAAAGCCCGTGGTTTGACGATGATTTTGGTCACTTGAATTCTCGTTCCCTCAATGCGCTTGCGCGCATTGTAGGTCACAAGACCTAAAAATGTGTCATTTACAATACCAATACCTCAAACTTTCTTAATGCGAGACCTATTGCATTGCAAATGCTTGTTATGTTTCCTTTCCATACAGGCTTTGACCCCCTTGTCTGTTGCTGCATTCAACCTTTCCCCCCCCCCCCCCCCCCCCCACCCCCCAAACAACCAAGGCAGCTGGCGCACTATAGAGTTGCGGGAGTTTAGAAGATGAATGAGCAATAAAAATTCCCATTAAGTGTTGCTTTTATCTTGTTACATTTGTTCTGTGTTCCAATACATTTTAAATGTCAGGCTAGGTCTTCTGACAAATTGCTTCTTATTCTTTTAACCTCAAAATGTTGTTTACTTTTCTTCCTTTGTAAAGTGAGAGGATTTTGTAAAGTGAACTATGCGACAAAGACAGACAGGGCAACTGGAATTAGGCAGCAGCAGAGGCCTAAACTATGTGGCAGTGTTGATTAATTTATGTGGCAAGAAAACATAAATTTTGCCCCCTAATGCATTACATTTTTTAATAGTATCACTTCATTATATTGTCATATTTACACGTTAACACTGTCTGGGCATTAGTACCAGTTCCACATCCAAATACAGCTGTAAGTAACTGAAAGGTGGCCATTCATCCTTTGTGAAGTACCACTGCACTGCAGCATGTGTTACACCATTTTTAGTACATTTTGATCTGTTTCAGCTGGAAACAATATTTGTTTTATGTTAAAATCTGCAGAATATGCAGCAGATGATGGATTATGTTGCAAATGCAGAAAATTCATGATCATGCTGAAAACGCATCAGCCGCAGAATCGCATAGTTCACTTCCAGTGGCCTTATATACAGGGAGTGTGAAAAGAAATACTGTAGGATGTCAATTTGTTTCTAATTCAAAAACATTGAAATACCTGTAAATGGACTGTACACATATTTCAACATACACCACCAGTTATGAAAGTCCAAATGAAGTACATTTTGTTTTATAATTCTGAAGTGTAATGGACGTAAAGATTTCAGTAAGATCTAAACAAATTGTGGTGATGCAAGTGATGCATATTGTATTGTCCATTTGTATACTTCTTAATACCCCAATGTGTAGTACTGAAGCGTTTACCTACATGGGCAGCAAGCTACACCATATATGGTGGTGTGTGGTTAGAAGGGTCTTGTCTTTGTTTTGTGAACCAATGTGGGATGTATTTCCATGGGGAAACATCCTTTACGACGCAACCTTTACAACGCAGTGCCTTTACAACGCGGTATTTACAACGAAAACCATTACAACGCATTGCGCTGGGGGGCGCTCTAGGATAGGGAATACGTTTAATTTACTATCCAACACCTTCCCTAGTGTCCACGGGGACTGGAGTTGGAATAGTAAATTAAACTATTCACTATCCAGCACCCCAAAGCACTATGCGTTGTGAAGGTTTTCGTTGTAAATACCGCGTTGCAAAGTCATGCGTGGTAAAAGTATGCGTTGTAACGTCATACATCCATTTCCATGTTGTGCTTGATGACCACCGATATGTGGTGATCGTGTTATGGGATGCAGCATGTAGGTGTGTGGTGGATGTTGAGGTGTGAGAGACACAGACACGCAGTTTATGAGTTTTCAGTACGCTGGCAGCTTTGAACGGCTCCATGGGCCCCATTATGGTATTTCTTATGATTATAGTCTGCTAAGCTGGTTACTGCATTGGGTTGTCTAATCAGACATTTTGGGGTAGATTGACTTACATTTTACGCAACTCGGCAAGGTAACTTTCTGCACTGCATTGACTGAAAGGCAGAGAGCAGAAATGTGCCATATTTACAAAGAAAAGGCACACTTCTGCTGTCTCCTAGCACAGGCACACTGCGTGCTGCCTAGCACCAATGGAGGCACCCTTGCACATGGTGCAAGCGTGCCTGTGTCACAGGCTGGATTGTTTATGTGAAGGAAGGGACAACTTCCTGCACAAAAACAATCCTTAGAGGCATATTCCTCTTTCTATGTGTGCTGCAGAACATAGAATGGGGAAGTAGAAGAGAAATGAAGATATTTCTCAACATTAAGCCTCACTGGGGATAAAATAGCATTATGACACATTCCCAGATTTACTAACTTTAGTAAATCTGAGAACGCACCAAAATCCCCATGTCAAATATAGGTCAACTCTCCTTAAATTACCTTTTTGTCGAAAGTAGTTTGCTGGTTGGATTGTGAGATAAATATTGAATTTGAGGATGCAACTGTCTTTCCAGGTTCTGTTGCCTGGATGTGTGGTGGTGTAGTTGTTTTGGAAATAGCAATGTTTTCAACTGTCCTCTGGAGTGTGCTCCTGGAAACTTCTAATGCTGGCTGATAATGTGTTCCAGAGTTTGGCACCTTGTACTGTGAAACCAGTGCCTCCTTTATATTTCTTATGGTAAGGTGGTGTGATGAGTGGTGCAAGCCTGGAGCGCAGTGTTCTGATTTGTTTGTATTGCTTGAATTACGTTTGTAGTTATAGCTGTCCTTTTCCTTGGAAGCTCTGTGAATAATGAAAAGTGCTTTGAACATTGCCATTTTTGCTATAAGCAGTTAGTTAAGTGATTAAGACTATCTACTGGCCCCCCTTTGCCGCTGGTCTGGACAGACCATTTTGTAGTGCCGCTGGAACTTGCTCTCCCTGCCTTGCCCTCAGTGAACCAGGTCGCCACTACATTTGCTCTTAGGAGAAACTTCACGGATGAGGCTCTTGCTTCCCATGTTCGGGCCTCGGAGTCCTTCTCCTTGAAAGAGGCGGATGAGGCAGCTCAAGAACTTATGGATTCTGTCACCAATGCAGTTGAAAAGCTTGCCCCCGCCTCCCTCCGCTATGTAGCTCGGCAGAAGCCTACTGCACCCTGGTTCTCCGAACATCTGAGACTTTTAAGGCAGGGGTGTAGGAGCAGCGAGAGAAGTTGGAGGAAATCGTGGGATCCGAAGGATCGGGAGGTTCATAAGTCCGCTTTGCGGGAGTACAAATAGAGAGTGGTAATGGAAAAGCAGGAATATTTCTCCAATCTTACAAGTTCCCTAACTTCATCCAGGGAACTTTTTAAAATTGCTGATTCATTATGCTCTCCAGATCCAGTGGTTAGTTCTCAGGATCTCTGCAATGACATCTCGGACTTCTTTCACAGCTAAATTTCGAACATTCATATCTCCCTAGAAGCCCAATGCCACTCTCTGGATGAGGATGTCCCTCCTGCCATAGCCAGTTTGGATACTCTGGGTAAAGGCCCTTCCGAACTATTCACGCAATTTCCATCACTGTCTTTGGAAGGACTGAACCTCCTACTTGACAGGACCAAATCCTCCTCCCCAATGGATCCCCTACCGCTTAAAAAACGTAAAGAGTGTAGAAACAGCATTCTTCCGCCTATGCTGGAAGTCATGAATAGGGCCATTGTCCAGGGTTCTTTTCCACCAGTGTGGAAGAAGGCTATTGTGAAGCCTCTCCTTAAATAAAACGTCTTTGGATCCTGGCCTTCTTAAAAACTTCAGGCCTATCTCATTGCTCTCTGCCCCGGCAAAAATATTAGAAGCACACCTCAACACTCATCTTTCCACCTTTCTTGAGACCAGTGAGTACCTTGATAACACGCAGCACGGATTCAGAAAACATCACAGTACTGAATCCGCTCTCACTGTTGTGGTAGACAACATTCGCCGCAAAGTGGACAGTGGCCAAACCACAGTACTGGTCCTATTGGATCTCACGGCCGTGTTCGATACCCTGTCTCCCGCCATTCTAACATCTCGGCTTAGGGAGGCAGGGGTCACTGGGCCGGCCCTGAGTCTTCTTAACTCCTTTCTCCATGGCAGAGAACAGAGAGTAATGCTTGGAAATTTCCTCTTCCCTGCTAAGTCATTGCAATGTGGGGTGCCACAGGGGTCGGCCTTGAGTCCGACCCTGTTCAATATCTATGTGGCCCCCCTTGCTTGACTAGTAGGATCGCAGGGGATGGAGGTGGTGTCTTACGCAGACGACACCCAGATCATAGTATCACTGGCTCACTCCTCTGTCCGTACATCCGTCCTTAGCTTTAGGTCATTGTAACGACCGGATTCTCGAACCAGATGGGATCAGCTCCTGAGAGCCCCTCCAACCCAGTCGGAACGTAATCACCTCCCTCCTTAGAACGTATTTACAATGGGTATATGTATATGTATGTACATCTCGTACCTAAGGATGGGGAAAATAGCAATACACATGCATAGGTTTTCTACAATATCCCATTCATGCCAACTAGTCTCACGGCCACTTAGGCCCAGACCAATCTACCCTGGGGCAGTTCTGATTATGTACCATTACACACTGATCACCCTCAGTGCTCACTCGACACGCAATCCGGCGTGCCATACACACTGAGCTGCAGTCCCAGTGCTCTCTTTTTATCCGGTCCACAATCCGGCGGACCTACACACTGGTTTCCCTCCCAGTGCTCGCTTACTTACAACCCGATCCGCAATCCGGCGGATCTAAGCACCAGTCTCCCACCTGGTGTTCTCATTAACGCCGCTTACCAACGACGATCACTCTCCTATGAATACCTTTGGAAGGAATCTCTCATCGGCTACTCGGGATGATACTACAGTAACATGAATTAGCACAGCTTTCCAAATTGAATCATGTACCTTCTGCTCTCAGTATCAAATGGTCCCTCTCTCCCTCATTATTCAGTCACCTCTTACCTGACCGGGATTTACATCCGTTCATGAAAACGATGTCTGACTAGAAGACCAGGTTACCCTGATTGAACAAGAATACAAGGCACATGGTGGTTCACTAAGAACTGGGGTATTTTATTACAATGATTATAAAAGCACAACACTATACTATAACATATATCCTGCAAAGAAAAGTGAAAGGTTAGAATGTGCACACTATAAGTACTGGTCAGACTTCACCTTATGGACACAAAGTCGGGGTTCAACAGTCATCTAGGTTCCCTTCTCGTCTGTGCCTTGGCTCATCTCGGAATCACACCTCAGCAGTCACGAGTACACGTCTGCACCGCTATGCTCTGCCTCCTCTGCTTCCCTTCAAGTCACTGGAACCTTCCTCTTTATTAGCTGCTGTCTCTCTCTCTCTGTCTCTGATCGCTCTGCGCTACTTCACCTTCTCCTTCAATCTTTCTCAGAGACTCTCAGCTTCATGATCTTTCTCGGACTTCAAGATGGCGACTGTCTGCCTGGAAATGATTAATGGCATTGATGCTAACGGCTAGCTGCCGCCTACAGACTGACTGACTCACTGCCTAACACTTTCGTTAATATGGAAGCTTGTCCTTTCATGGAAAGTTACGGCCAGTAACCTGCCGCCCACCAAATTCTTGTACCTCCCCGTACCAAGGACACGTTCCCAGCCGGCCGGCCTGATGTTGTGTCTTCGGAGTGGAGAAAAATACAGTCTTTCGATAAGGGCCAGCCTGAGCTGGTTCTCTCCAAGCGAACAATACTTCGAAACTAAAACATTACACTTGGCCTAGAAGCCTCTCAAGCTGCCGGGGCAGAAAGCAAGATGGAGTCTCTCCCGTTTGGGGCCTACAAGGCCCGAAATAAACATAACTCCATAGAAGGTATACTAACACTCTTGCAAAAGGACGGATTATCACTAATACTAATGAATCTATCCCCTAGCTTAAGCTTATAAGCCCTGATCTAAGGAAAAGGGTACGAAAATGCACTACTATGCCTTATGAATAGGCCCTGTTCATAGTTCTAATCCCTGCACTAGGAGGGTAATAGGCTGGAGTCACCTTCAATCATTCTCCCTCAAAGGAGGGCCGAAAAAGTCGGTCAGAACAGTCATGCATGCAGCATGTGGCAGATTGGATGATCATCAACTCCCTAAAGCTAAACGGCGACAAGACAGAGGTCTTGGTCTTCAGGAAAGACCAAGATGTTTGGTCGAGCAAGTGGTGGCCTTCATCTTTTGGCACCTGCCCCACTCCCTCCCAATCAGCCAGAAATCTCGGTGTTGTCTTTGACACTTCACTTTCTATGACGCTCCAAGTGAATAGGACCGTGGCCACGTGCTGGGGTGTTATTAGGATCCTAAATAGAATTCGTAATTATCTCTCCCTCCAGGAGCGCAAACAGATCGCAGTCGCTCTTGTTGGCTCCAGGCTCGATTATTGCAACTCTTTGTACGTGGAGTCCAACAAGAGCCTCATTCATCGACTGCAAATCGTGCAGAATGCTGCAGCGCGCTTTGTTCTGGCCCTTCCTATGGCATCATCGGCCACGACTGCTAGGAGAGACCTTCACTGGCTCCCTGTCCAGTATCGAATCTCTTTTAAGATCCTATGTCTTACATACAGAGCACTTGCGGCTGGCCCTGATGACGCACTCAGTACCCTGCTCATCCGCTATATTCCAACAAGATGTCTTCGATCGGCCGGGCTACTTCAACTTGTAGTGCCCCGTACTAGGCTTACCAGATGGGGAGCGAGAGCTTTTTCTGTTGCCGCTCCTCAGCTCTGGAACTCTCTTCCAATTGAGATTAAAACCTTATCCTCAATTGATTTGTTTAAAAACGCCCTTAAAACTTAGTGCTTCATTAGAGCCTACCAATGAGAGAATGCTGTTGATCCGGCGAGCTGTATTATTTGAAGTAGGCGCCTTGATGCCCATTGGGCAAAGTTTGCGCAGGACAAGATTCATTTCATTCATTCATTCATTCCAAGACAGGAGTCATGCTAATGTATTCTCTTGGATGAAGGTAGAGAAGAAATCTTGCAGCAACATCTCGGATGAGTTGTATTTGGCTGTTGGCATAGTCAAGCTTGGAGATTACAAGTATAATGGCTTGCAGTTTCTGTTGGTATCCAAGGTATGAGAGGAAGCAATATAGTGCTTTCATTGTGTCGAAGGCCCTCTGTTTTAAGTTTTTAATGTGGTGTCAAATACAGCCACAGCCCGTGGAGGGAGTTTCGTTGGGGCGGAGAGGCGGGGCAGGGGAGGGGCAGGGTGGGGGTGCTAAAAACTGGAGTATGGATAATTGAAGGTAAGTAAACAATTTAATTAATAAAACGAATTTCGTAGCGCTCCCTGCATTGCAAAATGCGATGCAGGGTGCACTACGAAATTCGTTTTATTTAATAAATTGTTTACTTACCTTCAATTATCCATACTCCAGTTTTTAGCACCCCCACCCTGTCCCTCCCCTGCCCCGCCTCTCCGCCCCAACGAAACTCCTTCCACGGGCCATGGCTGATCAAATATAGGTCTGAATCGATGGTTACTCCTAGGTTTCTGATTTCTCTTGATATTGGTGGCGGGGCTTCATGTTTCTTAGGCCATACGGCAGTAGGATGTTATTTTTGTCATTGTCGCAGCCTGTAAGCTTTGTCTTATCGGTATTTAGCTTTAGATAGCTATTCATCATCCATGTGTTTATGGCCTGAAGGCAGTCATCAAGGTTTAAATTGTAGAGGTATTCCGGACAATCCATTACAAAAATTATTTGGATGCCATCTACATAGTTGTAACAGGTGAGGTTGAAAGAGTGATTAAGGTTTGGTAAGGAAGTCAGGTAGATGTTGAACAGTAGAGGGGATATGATGGACCCCTTTTCGACGTCACAGTGTTGTGCATGAGGAGCTGATAGGAAAGGTGGTATTAACACTAGTTTGCTGTCACAGCTGAGAGGCCAATAATTTATTGGGCATGAGCTGAACTTCCTTTTCACCTTTCATATATGGTATGTCAAAAAAGAATTTGCTGTGTGAAGGGATTGCACAACTGTACAAGACATTGAGTCATGTTGTTCTTAAGTGAGTAACTTTCATGACTTTTCCTATTCCTGATACATAAGTGGTTGCCACTACCCAAACCTACCAGTCAATCAGAGCATTCTTCAATCAGGAAACTCCAGATTCCAAAATGGAAAGGTGATTTGATTAGCCTGTTGTGCTCGGGTCGAGTTATCACAAGTCAAGTACGATTTATATTGTACTAACATTGCTCCAGCCTATTGTGAAATATAGCCTGGTGAGATAATGTATCTTCTCTACAGACTGTAATTTTGTTTGCAGTACTCAGATAGTTTGTTATATAAATATGCCTGCTGCAGAGGGGTGCAAATACCCTAACTAGTAGTAGTGTGAAGCTGAAATGACCCAATGTAATCTGCCATGTCACAAAGGAGTGCTATAACAGACTGTCTTTCTAAAATAAATGGTATAATATCTAGATAACCCTGCCAGGGTCAACACACTGAGGATTTATCTCCTTGAAATAAAAATTGTGGAAACCATAATCAGGGTATCTAAGGCTAAAAACCCTTATATATTAATTTACCCCTCTTGACATCTCCACAGACCATCAACTACCATTTTCTGATTTATCTGTATTACAATGTAAGACCTATGTACATTTAATCTGCTTTTTGAAATGTATTGGCTCCTTCGAAATTCTTCTTTATCTAATTTATGATTAGAGCAAACAAATTGCTGTTATGAGGTCCTATGTAATTAATGTACTAAATACATATTATTTGGTGAAAATTTGGGGTAGTGGTTTTATTGAGTGAAATGTGGGAATGTTATGACTCCTCACAGATTCCAGAATTTTCCTTCACAGAAATACGAGAATAATCTGTGATTTAGCCAAAGTTTAGTGTTTGAAGGGCTGGTTAAGAAAAAGTATTGGGATTCACGCAAACTACACCACCCCAGACTTCACTCGGTACCTTGTTTTCAGAAATGTATGGGCCTGGCAGGTTTCCCTCTGTGCTAAGTGAGCGCTGGCCAAAATACCACAGTGTCCCACATTGCGAGAATTGGTCAATTTGCAAACCAAAATCTTGATCTTTCCTTTTGTCTTATGGAGCTTTTCCTTTCATGTGCGATAGGTCAGTTAAATAAGCGGGGTCCTACTGTTATCAGGAGAAGCGTAGGAGCGATGTGTAGTAGGACATTTATGGATCCCCGTAGATTTCATTAGGGTGATCTGCGGTTACAATTGTTTTACTGTGCAACGTCAGTTTGCACAGCATGCTGCTGCACAATACAGCAAGATAAAAAATCTAACTTGGGACTCCTGGGAAGCATTTATCTTGCATGCAGACTTTGATTTTGGAAAAGAAAATGTTGCTGGTGTTTTTACCAAAAACATTTTCCTTTCAAGTACTGTGGAGGACCCATTGAAGACTACTGCACTGTGAAAGTAGTGTGGTGGAGGTCAACGGGTTGCAATTTGCCCTAAAACAGTTTAAACCTATCAAATCCTTGCAGCCTGATGTCTTGTCCAACAAGAACTGACAACAAGCTGCATGGATATGAAGGCAACCTTGCACTAACTTCGCTGTTCTATGATCGTAGGGGACTTCTCAGCTCCAAGAGGAACCTAGGATCATAGGTTTCAGGGACTGGGGACCAGCGAAAAGCATTGTGGTCAAAGAAATGTGGCAGGTGCGGGTAGTAGACATGCACAGCCAAGAAAAAGTTTAAATTGTCATACATGGTCTATGTAGAATAGTGCTAGAGAGAGAATTAAAATATTGAGAAGTACAAAGAAGATAGTAGAGAAGATCGAGAGAAGAGGTTATAGAAAAGGAGAGACGATTAAGAGAAAGGAGAATAAATAGAAAAAGAAGAGAGAGTAGGAGAGACAGGAATGGGAAGATAGATGCAGCAGCAAAAAGAAATGGATAGTGGGGAAAGGTCGAGAGAGGGTGCAGGGGCAAAAGTTGGGAGTGAATAGAGAAAGTAAGAGAGCCGAAGGGACCAAAATTGGAGCTAGGTACATGCAGAGTAATGCCGAGTGGGGGTACCTTCCTGCACAAAAACAATCCATTGAAGAGTTTTCCTTGTTTTATGTGTGCTGCAGAATGCAGCATACATGAAAAGAGGGAAAAACGAGGAGAAATGAAAACATTTCTCCTTGTTATTCCTGCTCTGGGGAGGCGTAAGGTTTTGGCTCTGCCCCAGGTTTATTGAAATTTGTAAATCTGGGGCAGCATCAAAATCTATGGGTGTTATGGGGGAACACCCACTGCAACACCCATGGAACGCCTCCTTGACGCAGAGTAAGGCAAGACAGCACTTTGCGCTGCCTTGCATTACTCTATCTCTGAGGTCATGCAAAGCTACGCAGGGTGGCTTTGCGTTTCCTCATAGATATGATTGAGAGGCCTGGACCACCGGAGCGTCATAAAAAGAGACTTTCTGGCAGGGCAGGCCTCTTGTAAATAAACTCATCACTGTCTGAAACGGGCGTTGAAGAGCCCTGTGTGAAACGAGAGATCACTATTGCTGCCTTGTAGTGAATGGATTGTAGAGGATGCAAATCTCTCCTGTTTGCTGGTACTAAGTTGCATGCAAAAGATGAGGGAACAAAGAAGGTTGCATGTGTAAGGCACAGTGTGAAGCACCATTAGATAAAGGAATGCAGTGCTGCAATAACTCTGGTTGTTCCATACCGAAGGGCTTATGTACAAGAGGCCTGTGCCACTGGAGCATCACTTTTTTTTACGCTTTGATAGGGCAGGCCTCTGAATTATATCTATGAGGCGATGCAGAGCCACCCTGAATGGCCTCAGACATATAGAATAAGGCAAGACATCGCAAAGCGCTGTGTTGCCTTACTCTGCATCAAGGAGGCGTTGCAGTGGGTCTTCCCATGCATCACCCATGGATTTTGATGTTGCCCCAGATATGCAAAATCACGTAAACCTGGGAAACCCTATGCCTCCCCAGTGCAGGCGTAATGAGGAGAAATTTTTTCAGTTCTCCTCGTTGTTTCCTATTTCCGTGTATAGAATGAGAAAAACACCTCCATGGATTGTTTTTGTGTAGGAAGGTGCTCCTGCAGAAAAACAATCCTGCCAGCAACGTAAACACCCTTGCACCATGGTGCAAGGGTGCCTGCATTGGCGCTAGGCACCAAATTGTGTGCCGGATGAAAGGACAGGAATGTGCTGTTTATCATAAATACGTTGCATTCCTGCCCTTTCCATTTGACACAGGGCAGTGCATCAAAGTGACATGCTGTGCTGCCCTGTGCTAAAACTCATAAATGATACCCCAAGAGTATGCCCACTGCTGAACAACTCTACCACAATCTCTGAGCATTACAAAGTGACTCCACGGAGAAGAAAGGTGTGCTCACTGCAAAAGCGCCAGTCATGAGAAAGTTCTGATCTACAAAGGTGGTGGTTGGTGTACAACAGGTGGACACATCCAGAAATTCTCAGAAAAGAAATGTGCTACCCAAGTTTGTCAATCAATCTATATCATAGTAAACATACCAGTGTCTGAGGATAAGTTTGACTGCATTATTTTACCAATACAAGAGGCTAGGGCAGCGATTGAGCTGGAAATCGATAATGTCACATTCGAAATACACCTACTGAGAGTAGATCACAGTAAACTCGTAGACAGAGTGAGCCGCACCAAAACTAAAATCTCTAAGGTGATGCTTGAGGTGGCGAACCAGAAACTTAAGGATCGACAGGAAAGGACTTGATTTCTGGAACATAGGGCTGTAGACTGAAGGGCACTCAAAGTAGAACAATGACTTCATTCTGGGAATGCCTGATAGAGTTGAGAGATCCTTGAGTGAACAGTTTCTAGAGGATTGGATACATGAAGCATTGAACCCCATAGGCATGTCAATGTTCTTTGTGGTAGAAAGGGCAAACAGAGCAATGGTACCTCCATTCCACCTGGGCACCAGGCCACCACTAATAATAACCAGACTGCTTAGTTATAGAGATCAAAATAATGTTTTTGCAGAAAGCATGGGATTTGTGGGCCTATCAAGTACGAGAACGCCACAGTGCACATATTCCAAGGCTATAACCTGTCTGTCCAGAATGCATGCAAAACATTTCTAGAAGTAAAAAGGAGAATGTGGGCCCCAGAGTTAAAATGCAGCCTTCCATTTTGACTAAAGTTTAGGATAACAGCTGGCAGCCACTCTCATTTCTTGACAGACATAAAAGCAACGGGGTGGATAAAATCGCTACCACACGAGAGGATTTGAAGCAAGGAACCAATCGATGGAAAGGAGGAGGAACAGTGAATGAATGAATGAATTCAGTAGTCAAGTCGCAACACCAGCAGGCCCTGCGTAACTGTATTTTGTGCTGCGGCAGATATTAGCCTCAGAAACTTCTTTAACAGTCCAAAACAGGAGCCCACTGTGGCCCTGATTTGACTATCAAATGATATCTGGGTGTCAAATAAGATGCCTAGGATTTTCACTTTAGGTTTAGGGGCCGGGGTAGGGCCCAGATCCACCAGCCACCATGCTGAGGAACAGATAGAGGGCCGTTTCCCCACCACCAGCACCTCGGTTTTGTCAGCATTTAACTTCAACAGCTAGCCTGCATCCATGTTGCTAGGTCAGTGAGACAAGATTTAAAATTTGCTGCAGCCCTATTGTCATCATTAGCTAGTGTGATCACAAGCTGAGACTCATCAACATATGACAACATTCTCACACCATGTCCCTCGATCAGGTCCGCCAAAGGGCGCATGTATAGGTTAAAAAGAGTTGGGCTCTATGCCGATCCCTGGGGCACTCCTCCCAGTAAAGGGATAATATCTGAGGTGTAAGGCTTCTGTGTTACCTGGAAAGAGCACTTGTAGAGAAAGTCTGCAATCCAGTCAAATGCTTTGCCTGTTATGCCCTATATTCACAATCGATTTAATAGCACCGTGTGTGACACAGTATCGAACGCTGTGCTCAGATCCAGCAGGACCACAGCCCCTGTTTTCTCTTCCTCAGCCACTTTGTGTAGTGTCTCAGAGGCCAGAAGCAAGGCCGATTCTGTGCTATATTGTGGTTTTAAACCCGACCTGAGTCTTGTGAAAGATATTATTTCCTGTGATAAATTCTGTCAGTTGGGAGTTGACGTGTTTCTCAGCAAGTTTTGCCAGGAAAGGGAGCAAGGAGATGGGGCGAAGATTCTCAGGTTTGGAGAGGTCAAGAGATGGTTTTTTAAGGAGTTGAATCACCATTTTGTGTTTCCACTCTGCCAGAAGTCGGCCTGCTAATATTAGAAGGGCCGGACAAATCAGGGGCCGTCCTGAATAATATCTAATGGTGCGTCATGGCCCATGTGGAATCTCTGTGAACCATAGAGTATATTTGCATATATTGGCAGTGCTAGGCCCTATTGACAAGTGCTACACATATGGGGAATCATAATTATCTTGGGACATGTACAAGTTGTAGTGAGGCTGTGACTTTCTAGATCAGGCCCCTCTAGTTTCTGTAATGTTAATATAGGTGACTATTTCCCTGCAATGGACAGAATAGCTCAACTTCTGTTTAGTCCTGAAAAAGGTGGCAACTATCTACATATTCCACCGAAACGTGTTGACGAACTCTGTGTACAATAGTTGGCTATTCTGAAACATCATGTATCTTGCCTAATGATCATAACAGATTAGTATCATTTGATTAGACATGTCTGTTGTCTTGTTTCTCCCTCCTTATTGTTCAAGTTTTCTATCTTTTTGTATTCTTTCCGCCGTATTGTGGGGATATGTTTGTATGTTTTGAATGTATTTAAAGTTAATTGTATTTAATCTTTTCTATGTCAATAGATTCACCAATTTAATGTTGACATATATTTTATATGCTTGATCTGCAAATTGGGTACAGTGTTGGCAAAAACGTCATTAAAAGTGTGCATTTTGATACTCATGTGGTACTGGTTTTGACTGTAGATCTTGGGTTTGGTTGTAAGGTTGGTGGTTGCTTGAACAAGTGTTTGAGGCTTGGTCAAATGCAGCCACTAGGTTTGTGTTTTGCTCGAGCTCTAAGGACGTTCTCTCATTCCTACCTCTCTCGTACCACGTCAGTTGTCTATGTAATAATCATAGCAACACTAGATTTTGGTGACTCCTTCTATCTAGGTCTTCCAGCGTCTCTGCTGCAGACTGTAAGTGGTCCAAAATGCAGCAGCGTGGCTTACCTATAATCTTCTACACAGTCACTTGGTTCAGGCCATCTAAAAGATCTCTATTGACTACAGGTTCATAAATCAGGCACCTTCAAACCCTCTGTTCATTTTGAAAGCAATGTCAAACAGAGGCCCATTCTATTTTCAACACCCCCTTCATCCTTATGTCCCTTAGTGCACTTCAAGTTCGCCAGTCCCAACGCGGAATGCATTCTGTGGTTCACAAGAGCCAGAATTGGCGTACTGTAGTTTTCCTTCCTGGCTACATCACACTGAAATGATCTTGAACTTGGTGCATCAATTTTGAAGCTGTATTCAGAAAGAATCTCAAACCGTGGCTTTTTAAGCTCTCCTAGACATTATGCTCTCTGCTCCTCCTTCTCCTCCACTCTCACCTACCAGCATCAGGGCACACTTTTTGGTAGTTGCAGTGATTTAGAAAACTTTCTCTCATTCATTCATTCATTCAATACAATCGAACTCCCTGATTGCTCTGAAACTCTCTGAACCAGTGCCCACTATGACCTTTTCGCTTTTCCTCATTTTGGAATCACGATTAACATATTTATTCTTTTTGAATTCTTTGTTCTCACATAATGCTGTGAAGATCTTCTTGTGAGGGATATAGTGGTATAGTAGGGAGATTTGTTCTGATGGAGAGAGCAGAGTTACTGTGAAGAGATGGACCAGGATATTCCTTTGTTTATGGGAGGGATGACGTTTTTTATCAGGTACCAATCCATATTCTTGAGTACTGGAGAGAACCAACTGAGTTTAAAAATGATGGGGCAGCTGTTGTGGGGGTCTGCACTTTTTCAGTAGGATCACATCTATGCTTTTGGTTTTGGGTGGTGTCTTGAACACTGAAGAAATGTTTCCATTTAATTGCTGTTACTTTACCTTCTAGTGACACTAGAGAAATGTATAATGCCCAATATTTAATGGGTCATTTCAAGTGATAGTTTCCAATGAATGAATTCCAGGAAGGTATTGAGACTCTCTAAAAATGTTTTATTTATTATGTGGGAATGTGTTATGTCCATGTTGTTTGGTCCTTCCTCGTTTGCAGTTAACAAGAAAGCAGTTCCTGCCACATCCCCCTGCCAGAAGCAAGGTTTTTGGGGATGGCTGGAACGAGAAGATTGTTCTTCAATAAATCTTTCCCTTTTATGAGGATTCTATAGTCCTCAGATTCGATTTAAATGTCTGCCTCAAGTCGAATGACAGATCTTTGCATTTGTTTGAAATTTCAGATACAATAAACAATTATCATGGACCCATGCTGACATTTATACAATGTGCCCAACTAGGGTTGAGTCTCTAGCGTGAGAAGGGTTTTTTTATTTGGGTATTCAGTTTCTCCTTTGGCCAGCTGCTCACCCTCACCTGGTTGCACATCCCACAAAGCTATATTATCTGCCCCTTTATGGAGATGACCTTGCATCAATTACAAATAACTGTAAATAAATGATAATGATCAACAGTACAGTTCCATCAGTCAGAACAATGAAAAACATTGCACCATGAGGAACAAAATAAACACCAAAGCCACAAAGATCCAGGACAATTAATTAAAACAGATCAGTACTCAACAACATATTGGACAGTCTGATCTTCGCTGACTAAACACAGTGACACCGGACAACATTGACTATGCTCAATGCAAAATACCAGGACCTTATGGAAAGGGCTCCTGACTCCGAAAGCGCACAAGGAAAAATACTGATGGTGAAAATGTGTTATATAAATGAGGGTAGGATAGTATAAGGCATAATATTACAAAACATTGTCAGTGGCTGACGGAAATTGTACGTCAAATCCTTCCCTGTTACAGAGTGCGCATATGGAATGGGCCGAGTTTGCAAGATACCTAGGGGAAGGATAATATAAATTACAATAATATAAGAGCATGCATACAACTACATACCTTTAGCAACCACCAAATCTATTGCATGTGTTATTAAAGCAGCATGTTCTTTTATTGTATAATAAGAAAGATAGAAATCTCTTACAGGGTTTCTATAAAGAAATAGGACAATATTCATGCTGGGGGCGCCAGAAGCCAGTCTTAGCACAGACTGCAAACAACCCTTGGCAAATTTAAGCACGCGCAACATGTTCCAATCGAGCAATCATTTGGGCAAAGTCTTCAATATTAATGCATGTACCTGCAATGTCCAGGATAGTATGGATTAATGAGACAATGGCTGTTTCTGTAGTTCAGAGTCCTTGACATGTGGCCCGCGGACCCCTGTCACATACTCAGGGATACGTGACTCTTTAGAAAATTATGTAGATCAATAAAGTGCATATACATAAAAAGCAACATTGAAAATAGATCGTTTTAAAACGCTCTGTAATTGAAAAGGAATTTGAAATTGGAAGTTAAGAATTAAATTGGTATCTTTATCTTGATTCGTGGGAGCAATGCAAATACTGAGAATGGAATCTAGTACAGACGATTTAATCAGTCCTATGAGCAAACAAGAAAGAGCATGCATTAGGAGATTAAAAAAAGTATTCTTGCTTCATCTTTTAGAAATACATTATATTTTGAAAGTTTCCATTAACATTATAATTCCGATTTTCACATATATGTTTGCGAATAGTATTCCATACTTTGTGTAGCTGCTAGATGTATACTTGTCTCTGTATTTTTTGTGTATTGGTTTGAGGGTCCAAACATAGAAATTACTGAGACTGAGGTCTCCGGCTTCCAAAAGTGGTTTAGTGGGGGTCAAAAAGTTAAGAACCGCTGCTCTAGTTCAATATTATAATGTTGCCCACAGCCACACCTTTATTGTGTGTACTAATGTTGCCAATGTTGAAGACGTGTACAAATACATGGACGCTGGTTGACAGCCATTTTCTATTAAATCCGAGATAGATTGTCTTTCCCATCTAAAGTCTGATTGAGCAAGGTCAGGAACCAAAGAACTGCCTTGGAGAGGTAGGGTGTTTAAAGTGGAGAGTTTACCGTTTATCAAAATATATAGATTTCTTACCAAATATTTTTCACTGATAGCCCAGGCGACGTTGCTCGGAAGCACTTAAATCTCGCTTGCAAAAAAATGAAAAAGAGAAAACGTGCAACCCAGTCTTACTGGATTAACTTTAAGCCATTTTGCTCTGCCTGCAAGGGCGATGAAACGGAGCCTTTCAGAGCCTGCGACATCAGCAGGACATCCTGTTTCAGTTTAGAAATAGCCCCCCTGTGCCCCCTCCGCCCGCCAATAAAACAAAGAAACCTGAGAAATAATCTTCGACAGAGGAGCCAGCTCAGGTCTTGATTGTCAGACTGGCCTGGAGCCAAGTGAAATGTGCCAAAAAACGAAGATGGAAGTAGGCCCGGGGAGCTTCTCGAAGGCGGTTAAGTAAGCCCTAAAAGAAAAGCCATTAAACCAAAATAACAAAAAAAGGGTCTCATTTGTTCAAGCTTTCATTCATTACATAAAATACCTGAGGTCTGGGAATCTATCCTTTAGGCTGATAATAAACTGCCAGTGGTGCCCACCCCACAAAAGAAATGTGATGGGGGTTATTGTGTTGGCTGACTTTGTTGTGCAGGCCGCATATTCTGCTACACCAAGGCAATTCACAATGAAGTCCAACAACATTGCATCAAATGGAGTGGTGTGGCTTACTGGTTAGAGGCGGCAGACCCGGAAGCAGAGAACGGCCTGGGACCAGGGTTCAATTCCCGACGCGGCAGGGTCGTGGACCAGGGTTAGCGGACTCGCATCGGTGCCTACTCTAACCAGCGATCACACTCGGCAACTCTGGGCATTAGCTTGCCTCATCTCTACAACGGCCCCCCACATTCGCCGGGCATACCTGGTTTCACCTTGGAGATACGCAGTAGGGACCATCTCACAGGGATAGCCAGGACGGGTTCCCCAGCGGTCTACAGCGCCACGACACCTCCGGACAGCAGTGCGCTTTACAAGACACATACATTTACATTTACACTGTACAGTTGCTTTATGGGAGTGAATCACCTGTACCCAGGCCATGCAGAATAGGGATCATTCACCTAAGTATCCATAATCTTTGGGGAACATTAAAACAATGGCCCCCCATTAGATGAAGGTAGGTGAGCCGCGTGACCAAGGAAAGCAGAGAATGCAAATTTGGATGGAGTTAGTGAAAGTCAATCTTATAGGTAAAAGGCTTTATGTAGAAATGTGGACACGTTGAGTCAAAATGGTGGTGAGAGTGAAGGCTTGTGTGAAAAAGTAGCTGGTACACGATGATCATTTAAAATATGAGCAGAGGTAAGCATGTAACTAGTAATTTTTGTGATCAGCACATTCCCATCTGTAGATACACAGGGCCAGATGTATCTTTATTTTAAATAGTGATGACCTAATTGTGATTCTCTGCGAATCGCAATTAGGTAATCACTATTTGAATGAATTAAACTCCATAAGTTTCATTTACCGTTTCCCAATGGGTCGCAAATCGAACGACTTCATTAATATTAATGAGGTAGGTCGCAATTTGCGACCCAATAGGAATCGCTAAAATCACAGGGTTGGTGGCCTGCTGGGGTCAGCAGACCACCATGTCTGTGATTGCTTTTAAATAAAGCATTCATTTTTTGTTCAATGCAGCCCAGTTTCCTTTTTTTATTTTTATTTTCTTAATAATTTCTTATTAGCCATCAGTTGGATACCTTAAACATATATAGCACAGAAGGGCAACATAAATATCCATCTTCAAAACACGAAAAGGTAAAGGTGCACAGAGAGAGAAAAAATGCAATGGAAATATTAGAAAAATTCAAATGATTGCGGACAATAACATAAAATGACATATCGTAGACAATGCATCTACTAGTCCCACTGAAGGCTCGACCACACCCTTTCAAATTTTACCCTTGAGCGTGGACCCCAAGCTTTTGCTAAGGCCAATTCCATTTCATAAACACCCCTCAGTAATACCCAAAATTCAGTGATTTTTGGACTCAGTATTTGAATCCATGCCCTGGCAGTGCATAAACGAGCACAAACTATAATAATCGAAACTAGAGATTCGTTAGATTACCCGGATTTTATTTCATTTATTTTATTTATTTATCTTATAGAGCGCACTATCACCAAAACGGCATCCTGGCGCTGTTGACTCAAGATAAGAAAGGACAAGGTGATGAACCGGAGCCGACATCCGACTAGGTTTTAGGGAACAACCAGGTTTTGAGTCTCCATCTAAAGACACACAGATCACTAACTTGTCTTAGCTCCAGAGGAAGTTGTTTCCAAAGTTTGGCAGCAGTGTACCCAAAGGTTCGACCACCTGCCCTGACTCTCCTAAATTTGGGAATTATCACAAGTCTTGCTGAAGAAGAGCAAAGGCATCTCGCAGGAGCATACCACTCGAACTTTCTCTGCATAGACACAGGCCACAACCTATGCACGGCTTTAAACACTATGCAGAGAGACTTGAACTGGACTCTTTGTCTAAGCGGAAGCCAGTGCAGTTCTGCCATAGCCGCTGACGAGGCAGATCTTCTAGGCCACCCCAAAGCCAATTTGGCGGCTGTAGACTGAATCCTCTGCAACCTGTCAAACAAGAATTTAGGAGACTCGAGAAACAGAGCATTACAATAATCAAGTCTACTAAGAATAGTACTACGTACTATCAAAGCCCGAGCATGAGATGGAAGCAGAGGAAGGACCTTCCGCAGAGACCTAATAATAGCCAGACAGCAGGTCACAGTTTTCATGACCTGAGATTCCAGAGTAAGTTTGAAATCAAACAAGATGCCGAGATTACCGACCTTCTTCACAGGTTGAACCATGAACGAGGTAGTGGCAGGCCAAAAGTTACATGGCAAGACAGATGGAATACTGTCCCTCAGACAGTAAAGCACCTCTGTCTTATCTGCATTGAATTGCAGTGAGTTCTCCTTCAGCCAGATGGTCGTATCATGCAGGCAATTATGAAACACTTCTATCGATATTGATTGATCTCCCTCAAGGGAGAAAATCAACTGCGTGTCATCCGCATAATTAACAATGTTAATGTTATGATTTTTGATGATAGCAATCAGAGGTTTCATGTAAATAATGAATAAAATAGGGCTGATAGCCGAGCCCTGTGGTACGCCATGCGAGATGTTAGAGTAGGTGGATTGAAAAGGGGGGAGGGATACCGCTTGCTGTCTATCCCGTAGAAATGACTGAAACCACCTCAGGACTGCTCCCCCCACCCCAACCTCTCTCAGTCTCTTCAGCAGGATCCCGTGGTTCACCGTGCCGAAGGCGGCAGACAGGTCGAGCAAAACCAGAACAGCTGCCTGCCCCCTGTCTGCCTGCATCCAAAGTTCATCCATCACGGAAACAAGAGCCATTTCAGTTCCATGGGCCGGCTGAAAGCCAAACTGCACCTCCTCCAGCAAGTTATGTTGTTCCAAAAACTCGAACAGAGTGCTGCTCACCACTCGATCCACAATTTTTTTTGGCTGGGAAAGGCAGGAGAGAGATGGGCCTAAAATTCTTAGGAGACTCCGGGTCAAGCGAGGGCTTCTTTAACAGGGGTGTCACCACTGCATGCTTCCACTGGTTGGGACCATACCACTCGACGGAGACTGGTTGCAGATCAGTCGAAGAGTGGGGAACAGCTCTGCCTTAAGTTCAGTCCAGATTTTATGGGGCACAGGATTAAGCGGAGACCCAATGTGGACACCGCTGGCCTCCCTATTAAAGTCATCCACTCCTAGAGGCACAAACTCAGAAAGGGAGTTGAAGGCTTCTCCTTCTACACAAGCAGCCTAAGCCTCAGCATCCATGTCTGCCCTATCATCACAGCCGATAATCACCGGGCTTGACACACCTGACGGTTGTTGACCACCTCCCAGATCCTCGATAATGGTGTTAATTTTATCATGGAAGAACCTAGCCAGGTTATCGCAGAGCTCTTGGGAGGAAGGTATCGCGTTCTTAGAGCAGTCGGGGCTTGTCAAGCTGTTTAAAATATAAAAAAAACTTCTCGAGCTGTTGGGGGCCTTAGGTATCAAGGAGGAAAAATAGCCCGCCTTAGCCATGTTGATCGCTTTCTTATATCCCGCAATCTTAGACTTCCACATAGTCTTATCAGTGTCATGATAGCTACGTCCATTGGCAGAATTTCCCCAATCAAAAGATGATTGGCCTCTGAGAAAATTAAATCAAGCATATGCCCTCCTGTATGAGTGGCCTTGGGCACCTGCTGAAAAAGGCCCAAGCCTTCACAGGAATGAAGAACATTCGAATAGGCGGAGTCAACTGACCAATTAAACCAAAGATTAAAATCCCCCAAGATCACCAATCTACGGTGAGTAGCCACCATGTCTGTGAACGTCTCCAGCAGGAGTTGATGCTGCAGTACACTGAGAACCCCAGGAGGACGATAGCAGATGATCCTAGTTAAGGCTTGACCATCATCGTTCTTAATAGCAAAGCCGAGTAGCTCAAAATCTGTGACCGCATCCACATAAAAAGTGACCAGATTCAAACTATCTTTAAAAATCACCCCCACTCCTCCACCCCTTCCATTTGATCTAGGTTTATGGCGAATGTTATAGGCAGGGGGGCAAGCCCAGCCAGGATCAATCTCACAATCAGGAGAGGTCCAAGTCTCAGTCATAAACAGGACCTCAAGTTTATGATGTTCCAGCAACAGCTGAATTTCCATGAAGTGCTTAGGAAGAGACCTATCATTTAAAAGTCCACCTGATAGTAATCCGGTGTCAAGAAAGTCAGACAATGGAAAGGTAGACTGAACAAAATCAAGGGCCCCCTTACCCCTGCCCACCTTACCAATAAAATGAAGCTCCTCACTGGTATAGCTGACCGGGCAGCGCCTTTTAGTAGGCCTCTGACAGCTGGAGAAACCAGCAACATGGCTGGCGCTTAGCGCGTCCTTAGCGCGGACGGGCGCAGACGGGCTTGCCTTTGGCGCGTCCGCTGCGCGCCAGCGTCCAGTTTTGTATGCTCCCGGCACAAAAGACTAGAGCGCTAACTCTAAGATGGCGGTCCGCTCGCATGGACAGACCCAGCCTACACAAAGCACAGCGCGCCCAATGTCAAAGAAGGCAAGCAGGTCACCAACCACACCAGAACCAGTGCGGTGAGTGAATATTCATAAAAATTAAGTATCATGGAGTAGAACAGCAGTTCTCAACGTCCGCAACACAAACATCCAAATTAGTGCAGGAAGTGAGCAGTTTAAAAATATTTCACATAAAAACAAAGTCGGGCTGCCGTAGCGAACCCCCACATCAATAAGCGCCCAAACTCACAGGAGCCAACAATGTAAGCTAGTACCCCAATAAAATTTCTTTCTCAGTTAGTTGAATATCATTACCTGATAGTTTAACCAACTAGTGGGTTACACCAACCCAAAACATATTTATCTTTGGAAATGTAACAAACATGTGTTGGAAATCAGGGGCATATGCATGACACTTTGGGCTGTGCGACTTTAGAGAAGCGTGGGTCGTAGCCCACGTAGAGATAACCTCTGGGGTATAGATGTTGCTGTAACTTCAGGTTAACTGAGGTAACTGCGGTGTTTATTATAGCCAATGATTCATGCAAATCCTCGTTTGTAATATCGGTTACAAAAATCCGGTTTAATTTAGCTGTGATCTGTATGCCATCATCATTAGCGGCCGCTAAAAATTTCTGATAGACTTTCCCTATGCAGCCCCGGCCTGAAATCTGAAAAATTGCACATAATACCTCAGTTGAGCTGGGTAGGGCTGAAAACCCCCTCCTTATATAAAATAATCGCTGACTTGTAAGTATTTAAAAAACAAATTATGTGCTACCACAAATTCTTCTTTCAGTGATGAAAACGATCTAAAACCTTGCTCATCGTACAGATGCCCAAGCTGTGTTATGCCGCAACGTTGCCACCCTCTCTCCACAGAATCGAAAAATATTTCATACAGTCTCGGGTTACCCCAAAGAGTAGTAAATTCATGCAGTTTGGGTAGTGCTAAGGCTTTACATATATCTTGCCAAATCCAGTCAATATGTCTGACTATCTTGAATTGAACCCTTTTATAATAAATCAGGTCAGCCATGTTTGTACAGTAAAAACCCAGTGTTTGGGCCACAGGCCAGCTGATACGCAAACCAACTCCTACTCGCACCAGGCCCCTTAAGTAGACTCTGAATCCGATTTACAAAAGTAGCCCAAAAATAATCTTTGAAGTCTTGGAGTTTAAAACCACCTTGTTCGTATGTTAACTTAAACCACCTTGTTCGTATGTTAACTTAATATACCTACGAGCTCTCCTTGCCCTCCGATAACCCCATATAAAGCTACCTACAGCACTCTCTAGCCGCTTAAAGAATAAGAGGGGAACTCTCAGTGGAATAGTACGAAACAGGTAAAGGAACTTTGGTCAGATATTCATTTTTACTGCATTACACCTCCCAATAATAGTAAATGGTAACTTATGCCAGCTACGCATATTTGCAACAACCTTTTTGAGCAGTGGCTCGTAATTTAAAGCAATGACATCATCAGTGTGACAACTAAGACAAACTCCAAGCTATGTAAAGGTTCTGGTGATTCCTAGCGAGAGTGGGGCTGTTTCGAGTTCAAAATTTAAAATTGACTGTGTCTTGTTTTAGTTCAGTTTATAGCCTGAGAAAAAAACAAAGCGCTGACCGTCCTGAGTTATCACGGCAATAGTTTCCACCGGTTTTGTAATGTATAAAGCAATATCATCTACGTACGTAGTAACTTAAAACCATACCATTAAAGGACACTGGAGAAATAAGAACATTATGGAGCAGATGCCTAATAAAGAGCTCAATGTAAAGAGCAAATAATAGTGGGGATAACGGGCATCCCTGCCGCGTACCTCTCTGGATACTAAAAGAAGAAGAAAGACCATTGAGCCTGATAGCAGCAGTTGATTTATAATATAGTTTCTGTACTGCAGAGATAAACCTCAGACCGAGACCTAGAGATGACATTGTATACCATAGAGACCCCAAGACACTCGGTCGAAGGCTTTCTCTGCGTCCAACATCAGCATCCCGATCTGCTGATTTAAAGGCCAGCAACATCAAATGCAGCAATAGCTGTGTTTATGTGTGCAGCTGTGTCTTGACCCGGGACAGAGCCATGCTGTTGTTCAGATACCATAATATGAATCAAAGGAGCTAGACAAGAGGCGAGAATTTTTTAATTTCTTTTTGCATCCGCATTATTTAAAGATATTGGTTGGTATGAGCTCCTATCCTCCACAGGTTTCCCCTTTTTAGGCATAAATAATAATGTTAGTTGTATTCCAGGAGGAGGGTGCATCCCCACCTTGCAATATTTTATTAACCAGCTCTAGAAGGACCGGGACCAATATATCCTTGAAAGTTTTATAAAACTCAAGAGGGATGGTATTTTCGTCTAAAGCTTTGCCGGAGAGTAATGCACTGATTGCTGTGTTTATTTCTAATAGATCAGCATTTCTGTCCAATTGGTCAGATTCAAGTAAATCCAAAACAGGCATTGCACTTTCTTGTTTGTACTCCATAGCTATTTGCTGATTAAAACTGGCTAATTTGGTATAGCCTAAACCATCTGCTCCTTTAATTTGCTTAATATGTGACTTAGCCTTGATCTGCTAACTGATAGGCCAAGACCCTTCCAACCCATTCTCCTTATTCGTATTGTCTCGTTTTAAACTTATGAAAGCTGTTAGCTACTCTGTCCCTTAGTCTTCTCCTGAGCTTAGCTTTTACTTCAATAAGCTGAAGGTAAATCAATGATTCACCAGTGTCCTTCAAGGCAATCGCTCTAGCATGTCGCTGCTCTAATTCTATATACTGCCTATGCTCATTTTCTACCAAGCTTGCGTTTAGCCGGTTCTGCTTGATAATGTATTGTAGTGTTGCCCCTCTCACATATGCCTTCAGACAGTCCCAAACTATTGCACAAGATGCAGCATGTTGATTATTCTCTATGTATTCCCTCAGTGTTCCTTGCATTTAAATTACATAGTCTGGGTTGCTGAGAAGGTGTCTAGGAAATGAAAATTCCTTAGTTGGCTCTTCCCCCCAAGCTGAAAATGTACTGTAAGGATAATAGGGCTGTGGTCCGATGTGACTTTTGAACTGACCTCCATGGAAGAATATTCTAGCATAGCTTTATTGGCAAAAATCATATAGATTCTGGAGTACTGTTTATGCAGCTTTGAAAAAAGGGCATAGCTTGGTATTGTGGGAAATAGTTTTCTCCAGACATCCTCCATTTGATGTATATGAAGTAGATCAAGTATAGCTACCCTCGTCTGAGCCATTCGGACTCGTGCTGCAGTATTCGTAGTATAATTTTTTTCATCTAAGGTACCATTAAAATCTCCCATAACTATAAGTTCCCCAGCCCATTCCAACAATTCAGAACACAAAAAAGAAATGACCTCCGGGCAGTCAACATTAGGACCGTAAACCATACATATAGTCACCTTACGGCCAAAAATCAGAAGTTGCGCAATTGCCCATCTTCCCTTAGAGTCGGCCATACTACGTAACACCGAGACTGTGCATTGTTTAGACTTCAGTAAAGCCACCCCTCAAATAGACAATGACTGTGAGGTGCACATAAACAAATCATAACCAAGTTGTTTAAAAAGGCCAAGTGCGTTTCAGCAAGCACGACCATTTGAGGTTTAAATACCTTAAGTTCTTCTGCTACCAATCGTCTTTTACTGGTCTGTTTGAGCCCAGAAACATTCCAACACATAAATTTAACACACAGCATTGTGTAAAATTTGTAAATTCAGATCGGTCTCTGTCCCCCAAAATAAAAGTTTTTATTCCTATGCTCTTTCTGTGCATTTTTTGCTACACCGTGGCTATTTATCCCCCTCCCTCCCTGACAACCCCCCCACCTACTCACCCAAAAAACTGACCAAAATTGGCCAAGCCACAATTTCCACACATCCTTCACCCTTCCAACCCCCCACCCCGTGCCTTAGAAAAGGAATCACCCCCTTCCTTGCTGTCCTGGTTGAAAGCATACAGAGGACGCCAACCCCACCCCCACCTCCAAGAACCCTTGTGAGGCCACCACAATCCAGCCACACCACCCACAAATGAACATGAAATAACTAAAGATAAGAAACTGAAAAAAATCCAAAACAGTACTGTAAAAGGCAAAAAGCAATAAACTTTAGACCAACATAATTTAGAACTATCGATCAAGTATCCCCATTTTTTTTTAGACCACCATTAACCATCAAGTCAGTCTTTAGAAGTAGGTTGCCACGTAAAAAGTGCCCTTTTAGCCTAATGCTCATTGAAAAAAAACCATGTGCAACCGTCCTTAATGACTTTTAGACGTGCTGGCTCCTGTAAAAAAACCTGTGTGCACACAGCTTTAAGGGGGTCCATAAGTTGACGAAGATGCCATCGCTTCTCCATAGTCGATTTGCACAAGTATGAACGCACAAAGATAGACATAGTATCCACTTTGACAGGAGCCGAAGGACGTGCCTTAAAGTAAATTGATTGACGAAGCAGGAAATTGCCCAATAACACAAGTATAGACCTTGCAAAATTTGGTTTGGCTTGGCTGCTTTGTGAGAGAAATAAAGGCAATCTATGCGCTCGCTGAACCAGTGTATCCATATCCCAGTCTTCTAAATGGGGAAAGCCTTCTGTAAAAGATTTACGGTGATTGCCTGTGGGTCAGAACCTTCACTGCTTTAAGGAATTCCAAAGATCCTTAAATTCTGACGCTGCTGCCTGTTTTCAAGATCTTCAATCTTAAATTGCATAATAAACATTTGGGAGTCTTGTGATTTAATCAAATTCGCAGTATGAGTTTTGACCTCCTCTACGGCTGCCACCCATTGTTGAAGGTCAGAGACTTCAGAAGATAACAGATAGACCTTGATGGTCACTTTTGACAGAGCTTGCTTGATCTCAATACTGTCAACCTTGGCCTGTTGATAATAGTCTTGTGCTTCCGCTCTTCGACTGGCAAGCGCCTGCATAATTCTGAAAAGTGAAGGTTCCTCATCGTCGCCATTTCTACCAGCATGCTGGGTATGCTTAGCGCTGCTCGCACTTCCTATTTCTTTTAGAGACAATATTGTGGGAGATACTGATGGAGGAATAAATTATACCTTCATCAGTATCTCCCTCAATATTGTCTCTAAAAGAAGTAGGAATAATGGGAGTGGGAATAGGAGACAGTGTAGGAAGGATTGTAGAGGTAGGAGATGTAGACTCCGTAGCTTGAGCTGTCTCCATGGCTGTTGACATTTAGAAAAAACCTTGACCCCGTCATTAGACCCGATTTGTAAACTGCCCTGAACATAAAGGTCCTCACAGCCCATACCAGCAACTAAAGGAGCCTCTGGGATGTTCGCTGAGATGCCTGCCGCCGGTTCTAGGTGAACATTATGTGATGTAGCAGTTAGAATATTACCAGGATCCCCCGGATTAGATAGTCTAGAAACAATGGATTTTACTTTGCCTTTTGAAGAAACCCACTTCTGCAATGGGATCACCCTCAAACCGATCTTTGCAGAACCTGCTGTTCCCTTGAGACGTCCCAGCACCACTGTCATCTGTGTCTTGGCTCCAGCTCCGGTGCCCTGACCTTTTTCACCTTTGCCTGCCTGGACTGGTTTGGGGCCTTTCCCTTTAGCAGCTCTCCCCCCTGCGGGGTGTTGTTTTTAGGACTGGTTGGGGCCCCTACTTCACTATTAGGACTAGACATAATGTCCTGTCAATGTTCGACAGCATCAAAAGAGAGATCTGGGCATTCGGGCTGTCTGGGCTGTTTGAGTTTTAAAGCAATATTGCTCCCACTGCCGTTGAAAACACTGGTCCGCTCCTTGCGAATACCATTTTCACAATTTCCGACACTCTCACACACTTTGCCAGGACCGAAATCTCGATGAGTTGACATTTAACTGTTTCAGATTTGCCAAGGAGTCCTCTTCAGTCGACCTAAAGGACTCTAAAGTCTGACCTGAATTGACCAAAACAGTATCAGCATGGGAGAAAGCTGGATCGGGCACTTTCTCGGGAACAGGTCTGCCGCTGTTACATCTTGGATTATTGCTAGGGGTGCAGTACTACTACCAAGATTTGGTTTGGGAGAGACAGTAGGCACCGTGGATATGGCAGGATCTTCCACACACCCCCAGCCCTCATGTACAGCGGTGTTCAGGTCCTCGGCCATTTGAAGACCCGGGATGGCAATCTCTGAACCACAGGATTGGAGAAGTGCCATTGCCCTCCCAGAGCGCAAAAGTTTCAAAATTGGTTTCCCCAACTGGGGGCCCATTGCAGTGCCAAAACTTGAATTGCCTAAGTTGCATGTGCCCCCAAATGCTATGTAGCTTACCGGCACTTATCCAAGTTGAACCCCCTTGCCGTAGTCTCTGCCGCCTTCCTGTGCCTCCGAGGCATCCACGCGGTACAAAAGGGGGTGGTGATGGACGGAGCATCTGAACCAATCAAACACTCACACCCAGTCCACAGATCTGAGTTTAATCCATCACCGTTCTTTAGCTCACTCTGCCACCCCAGTTCAGACATGGCCATATGCAAATCAGTCTGACCCTGTGCCTCATGGGAACAGTCCAGCCCAAACTTCCAAGCCATGCCTTCTCTGGACCGGAAACCAGCTTCCTAGGACCGGTTTCTGGCATTCCAGCCGTCTTCAGCCAGGCTTGCTTGAATCCAGTGGCAAAGTGAGCAAGGGACTCACGTCCGAGGCATCCACAGCTTCTGCGGTATCCCCGATTCCATCGGGACCTCCGCTCGTCCATGACGGGTAGTTCGTGGCAGGGCCATCCCCTTTGCAAGGTGGGAACCCAACCTAGTGGGCACTCCCCTGCGGCTGCTCCGCGACCACCAGTTACACCTGTTACTGACGGCACTCTGCAGTTGTGGTTGCGGTTGCGGGGGCAGTAGCAGCAGTGCTAGTGACAGTAATCTGGTTGAAAACCACCTCGCTGCTCGGCCGCCGTACACCTCTGCGCTTAGCTGTACGATCCAGCACATCCAGCAAACAGGGAGGCGGCCAGGTACAGCCGCAGACGTTCTTTTTTTTTATGCTTTGAAAGTTACTTTGGGTGCTAAATCCTCGTCGCTTCTCATAGCACCATCGGTGGCCGCGGCAAGCAAGAATAGTAGCGGCTCAACTGGGTTCAGAGGAGAGGGTAGTGGTAGGTGGAGTCAATCCTCTTTCCGCAGCCCAGTTTCCTTAAAGGAAAACTGGATGCATTTAAACAAGAAAAATTAAAAGTTTTCTTTTCATTTTTCAAGAGCAGACAGCCACTGCCAGCTCTTTAAAAACATTTTTATGAACATTCACAAAGGAGAAAGGGCCCCTAAGGGACCCCTTCCTGTTCGCAAATGGGTTACCACTCGGTAAAATGCAAATGTTTTGCGACCGCATTTTGATCGCAAAACATTCCTACATACTGCTGTAATTTGGTTTTTGGAAGGGACGCCCTATACACGCCCCTTCCTATTACCAAATTATTATGTATTTGTAATTCTAAATTTCGATTTAGTAATATGTTACAGAATCGCAAATTAAAATTCATACTTACCAAAATGCATTTTACAGGTCGAAAACGGCCCTATTGTACGAATCTGGCCGTTTTCGACCAGTAAATGCATGATACATGTGGCGCACAGTGAGCCAAATCCAATTCACAACAGTAGGTTCACAATAAGCCGGCTCTAATTCCCAAAAGTGGGGCAGTGACCGTTACAGCCTGTATAGGTCTGTAGATAAAGAGTTTTTTTAGGCAGCACAGTGATCTCTGTTGGTAAGTCCAACAGACTATAAACACCACCCACTTATAAGAAATCCGCACAGAGTCAATCAGAACACAGGGTGCAGGAAAGTCCAATTCCACATTAATATGTCCCAAAGCAAAAGTGTTAAGGCGTTGGTTATCAGAAAGGTTTGGTTACCTCTCAGCCATCCTCATCGCCAGTGTAAAGAAGTAGCCGACACATGTTTTTATCATTTCATTGAATTTAATATGTTGTGTATTACAATCATCTACCTCATCCACCAAACAGCAACTGAACTCATAGCTGTCCAGCACTCATTTGACTACTAAACATTACAAGAACACAGCAAGTCCCCCAAGCTTCCCAATGAACCAACATTCCAAACATAATTAAAGATACATTATAAAAACCTAAAAGACCCGCAGTTGCAGATTGCAAGCCTTAAAGGAATAAGTAAGGCTGAGATAGCTTCATACTGGCCTGGACAGTGGAGATTGGAAAAAAAACACATTACTAGATTTGTAAGATGCTCAAGGCATTTCAACACTCCCTTGTAATAGGTAACAAGACACCTGATGCAGAGTATGGTGACAAAACGTAAGCATTTGTTGGATAATGTTTCAAATGTGCAACAGTATAGATTTGGTTGAAATTTCCAGATTATCAGTTTAAATCTTTCATAAATGAATTTTCACTTATTTAAATTGACAAAAATAAACTAACCTATTAGCGTACAAATATATGGAGTAGTGCATACTGGGAGACGGCTTCTCGTAGCATGGCAGAGTTTTTTTTTGCACTTTGCTGAGGTCCGCGAACTCCGTGAACCCCGCCTAGGCTTACCCATTTGCCAAAATCTAAGAAACACCCTGATTTGGCAAGCTGCTCATATATTGGATTATATAGTAGAATAATTTTCTTAGTAGATGATATGGGCTATTTTTGTCAGACACATATGTAAACCTTTTTTTAGAAAATCAGGGACGTTTCGGTGCCCTGGCCAGTCCTAAAGCCTGACTGGGAAGGTTTGAACAGTGGATGGCTTTCTAGATAGGTTGTTAGTTGTTTATTAAATAGGTACTCAATTACCTTTCCAAAATAAGGAAGTAAGGAGATTGGCTGATAGTTAGTAAACTTTTTAGGATCTGCCGATTGTTTTTTGAGGATAGGTGTTACCCTTGCTGATTTCCATTTAATAAGGACCGCCTCCAGACTTAACACTCCTCAGCTGCTGCTAAGCCAATTGTTCAGGCATGTTGTATATTAGTTGAATTTCCTATGATAAAATGATGCTGAAGATGCTTGATTCTTTCTTAAAAAATGGGATAGTGCTAATGTATAATGGTATATAGGTGGATTTCTCTGACTTGTCAAAAGAAATGATACATAGGATCATACCATACTAAATTTGTAGCTTAGATAAATTCCTATGCAAGTATTGTGTATAAGAACACCTTGATTCTGGGGGTGAGCCAGATTTGTGAGATGACTTTTCTGTTTTACTAGGGACGCAGTCCAATTTATTTCAAAGTTTTTCCCGAACATCTAACAGCTTTGGTTCCTGTCTGATTCTCTTATGATTTTGCTGTTCATTTGGGACTTGGAATATGTCTGATTTGAATTCTGCATTTCAGCCTTCATGTCAATTTAATTTTTGTTCTGTACCATTTGATTCTGAGATTTTGTAATAAAACCCTTTGATTTTTCCCTGATCTAGAACTCAGTCATTGAGTGGTCTAAATTAATTATTTGCAAATCTGCAAACTAATATTGGGTCTGATGTTGTGCTGTTTTGCGCAAGATCAATTTTCTGGCGGAACCTCCAAAGGTATATATTGGAAGATCTACATTTTGAAATGTCTTTAAATTTTGAGGTCCAGAGTTCCGCTTCAACAGATTTGTAGCAGAGGATTTTATTGTTTTATAGAGCACCTCCTCTTTTAAAGTGGTTCCCAAAAGATGTCTTAGGGACCAGCGAAGTCTAGTGTTCAGTCCAAGGGAATAGCACAGTGTTTTGAACTCTGTCAGAGAGTTCCAGTGCTCACCATAAAAGTGATTTCCAGTATGTTCCTGAGCGATTTGGAGTGTAAGTATGAATAGGGTGAATTGATTTTTGGGACACATATGCATTTGTGCTGTGTTGGATTATGCATTTGAGCAATAGATTTCAATAATTTTTGTGAGTTGTTTGGATATTTGGTGTTGATTGTGGGTGGGTTCAGTAGAAGTATTGATTACTGTCACTGCTTAATTTGTAAAAATGTCTAAGTAGTAAGAGGCAGATTTACAAGCCCCTTGCGCTTATTTTATGCCGCTGTTGCGTCACTTTTGTGTCGCAGCGGGGGCGCAAAAGATGCGCCATGTGCGGGGTATTTACAACGTGACACATCTCCCAGATGCATCACGTTGTAAAGCCCTGCGCCAGAAGGAGGCGTTCCATTGCAGGGGGGGGCGTTTCGGCGCAGGAAAGCCTCCCAAATGTGGCTGAGTGAAATCTACAAGATTTCACTCAGTCACTTTTGGGCCCATGCTGCGTCAAAACCCTGTGCCTGCTTGAAGCAGGCGTAAGGATTGACGCAGCATTGTGGAGATAGAGCCCCCCAGAGCATTGCTGGAGCTGCGTCGCGCTTGCGACGCAACTCCAGCAATGCGCCGATTTTACTGCACAGATGTGAGATGCATCAGTGCAGTTTTTGCCCCCTGGTGCGCAGCATTATAAATGCGGCGCATCCAGGGTGGTGGAGCTGCGGCGCACAATAACTGGCGCATCCCTGCTGATACGCAGGGATGCACCAGTTATTGTAAATCTGCCCCTAGGTCCCTTCTCTGGAGGCCAGTGCAGCTTGCACCACCAGCACTACCAATAACAGTACCAACACAACTGCTAACCACAGGGCCAGCCTTAGTGCTGGTGGCATCTGGTGCGGCAATCTATATTGGAACCTGCACGCTAGCATCCTTTTCTATGGATGCCCTCACTACCACCCTCCAACAGTGCCCCTCATGTCTTCATAGCCCATCTCTTACATGCATTTCATTTGTTTTACAGCGCTACTCATACCAGTGTATTTTGTCCATGCCGTTTACATCACACACACACATATTATACAAAGACAATGAATCATACGTGTATAACTTAGTCTATAGGAAAATTGAAAAATAAAATTCTGGAGTTTTATATAGCGTGAACTTGACCCAAAGGATCAAGTATCAGAGCACTTTTGATGAGCACCAGTTGCGTTACATAAGGACACTTTCATTTTTGTTAGGCACAGGAAGTTTACGTGAATTGCCAAGAATCACACTATGTTCAGCATAGCTGCCGAGACTCGAACCCGGTTCACCAGATTTGAGGTTGACAGTCCTAGCTGTTAGGCCACATACTCTCCCCACAAGACCAAATGAGGATTACCAGGTGTAGGAAGCGTATGTCATCCATACTAGTAGGCAGTATATTTTAAGAGTGTTTGGTCTGGGGAAGCCCAAACTCAGGCTTTAAAACGTACCAGAGTGATTGGGGTTGGCTTTACTAATAAGAATGTATTTCTACCCAAACAACCCAATTTAGCAAAAGTAGGATAATAATAGACTGGGGGAAAACATAACATTCTAACATATACCATGCAGTTTGCATGCAGCTTTTTGATGACATTTCATATGTCATTGTGCTATATTAGGATTGTAACTTGTGAACGGGAAGTAACAAAAGGGCCTCTGTCACAAAAGCTGTAAACCAATGAGCTATCCAAATAAAATACATTTCTGTGATCTGCATGGTACACAATCTTTGCAGCAGGCATATTAACCCTCTGTGCTACTTAATGATGATTTTAAACTATCACTAGACAAAACTCAGATCTATCTTCAGCATGAACATTAATCATCACAATTATATTGATACTTTTATTGTTGCCTGAAAACTGCTCTACACATAAGGACCTCTGCAGCTGGTGCTTTTGAACCCATAAGTTATTTCTAAACACAGCGCCCTTCAAGGTCAGTTGCAGGTGCGGCTCCACCATTTGCACCACCCTGACTAGCCATCACACTCCTACAAGAGTGACACTTCAGACTATTCCAGCCACCCAAAGCTGTATGAGCGGCATGGGTAGCAAGTGTTATTTATTTTTAATGTTTTGAATGATCAAACTTTCTATTGTGCTCACTTTAAAACTAGACAAACAACACCACCATGTGGTGGGCCGTCATAAGTGCTGTTGATGAGAATTAAGTGCCAATGCTTGCCACCAGAACACACCGGCTCAAATTAAGCACTGATTACTGTACTGTTGATGTATTATTCATATCTGTAAATTGTATTTAATTTCTACTGGTTTTGGTTTGGTTATGGGATTTGTCAAAATTCAAGATCTTGAGATATTGTGGTATTACTCGTCTGCATCGCCACATACACACCGACAGGGATTCTGAACTAACAAGTCTTTATTTCTAGGTTGATTGCCTAATTTTGTTTTGATGTACTCTATTCCAAGTGCATGAGCGTGGGTGCACTGGCCAGGGTGGACTGCTGTTGGGCTGGAATTTACGAAGTGTGGATTGTGATTTAAATGTTGCTTTTGTATTTTAGTGTCAACATTTTCTTATTACTTCGTTTTTAGGGTTTGCAAATTAATTGTTTTGCTTAATTTACTAATTTCCTTTCCTATCTAGGGAAAGTAGACAAGCATTTATTTTGTTTTTTTGTTTAAAGAGATTGTGGGATTGTTTTGCTGTTCATGGAGAAGTCGTGCTGTGATTGATTAGTCAGTCAGGGAGCTGTGCTGAGACTGGTGAGACGTCACAACAAGCTTTGTTGCCATTGGCTGGTTGCTGACAAAGTCACACTGTGACAGGTTGACCTTTGACAGAGCATCAATTTGATTGGTTGTTGTTCGCTAGTTTGTTTGTTCTGATTTGGAGATGATTTTGAGATTGTTTTAAGTGAAAATAATTGGACACGTATTGAAAAAGCCTAAAGTTTCTGTGTACATCCTATAGAGGGCAAGAAAGTACTTGAAGAGGGCACACATGCATACACGATGATGAAAGGCATTGTGTTTTACAAAAGTGCCTGTATTTCCAAGTGGCTTGAATATATTGCTTCTAATAAAGATTTGCAGTTTACTTTAGAGGGTGTCTTTGATACTAAAAAGTTAGATTTACTTAGATGAGTCATGGATGACATGAAGAGATTGCCCAGACCCACACAGTTTGAGGAGTTAAATAAATGGGATTGAATAGCTACAGAAAAAGAAAAGAAGAAAATAAAAAAAGCAGTTGAAAAGTTCTTTTAGACAGTGGCATGTGACCAAGTGAGATCAGCAAGAGAAATGTTGGAGAGAGTATATGATGGTAGATGTAAGAGTCTATCCTGCCTTAATTTAAAAAAAAAAACAAATGACAAAGACAAAAATAGGCGAGGGAGAGAAGCAGATGGCTCTGATAAGGAGGATAATTTCATAAGTGATCTTTTGAATTCAGATCTCCTTCATACACAGTAAGAGAAACAGGTACACCTTGTACTAGTTCAGGATACGACCCAGGGGCTAAGGGAGGTGGTTTTCAAGTTGTACAAGTTCCATTACTTCTGTAGTGGTACCAAATGCATTACTGACACAGTGATTACAGCATTGCCTAGTGTAAGTGGAGATACACAGACTGATGCCCAGATTCAAGCTACCACACCAGTAAGGATAGTGGTAGTTGAAGATACTCCTAGAGAAATGAATATTGACATTTTAAAATTGAATTTGGTGAAATGTTACAATGAGACATTGACTTGAACAGGCTGATGACTTACAATGCTGATGAAATTAGATATCTGGTTATAGAGCAGTCAGTATTGATGAGATGTTGAATTTAGATAAGTATATTAGTGATGACTTTAATGAAAAGCAGAAAAAGATAAAGGAGAAGTTGATGATTGCCAATCAATGCAGTTTGAGAGGAGTGACCATCCCAGAACTAAATGAGTTGAAATATGATTTCTGTATAGCCTGGGATGAATGGGATGAATCAAAGGCAAGGACAGCAAATGGGAAGTAGAGCAGTGCAGATGCAAGGTGGTGGAAGAGGAATGATGAACAATGAAGGTATGAATGTGAATGTTGAAATATTGAGGATAAAGTAAACACTGCTTGTCACTTTTGTGGGAATATCTGGCATTGGAAGAGGCAGTGTAGTCAGAATCCAAACTGAATTCAGGGGAAGGTTATTCCACAAATGTAGAGAAATGTGATGGTCCCAAATATGTCAAATTCTGAGCAGGGTGTCAGAGTCAGAAATCATTTTGAATGCTGGTGCCTTAAGCCTGAGTGATGCAACAAAAAATGAGAAACAAGAACCCCTGTAGAGCAGAGTACAGCAGAACCTATCGATTCTGAATGATGTTTCAGCAGGGAACCATTAACAATGATGGTGCCTGAGGGAGGAGGAGGATTGCCTGCATAGAGCAGTCCTAGAGTTGGCCATATGTTGATAGAGGAGTCAATGACCATATAGTTTAATTTTTGATTGTTCCGGTGGCTACCTGTTCAACAGTTTATTCTGTGGAAGTCCCAAACCTAGCACTCTTGAGACGAGAAGTCCAGGTTGTAGGGATTACCAATAAACATATTGTTAACCATGTTACTGCCAATTATCCAGTTACAATTGGTCTAATGGAGCACAAGCACCAGTTCATTTTGTGTAATTCAAGTCCTGTCCAGTGAACATACTGGGAAGGGATTTGCCTGCAAAATTAATTGGGTGATGTACTGCACACTGGATGGTGTTGTGATTGAGACACAAGATGAAGGCCCATTGTTTAAAATAAACTCACCAGACTCAAGAGTTCATTTACTCCCAGTTTTAACAAAAGAAGACCAACCTCTGGATTTAAGACATACTGTCAAAGATGAGGCATGGGATGTTGGTGAAAAAGAGATTGGATTGATGAAAAGATCAAAGCCAGTTAAAATAAAGATGTGGCCACATGCAGTATTTCCTAGAACTGGATAATATAGACTCGTCATAGAGGCATAAGTAGGAATGAAACCAGTGATTGAAAAGATGATTGATCTGGGAAGGTACCTGGTAGTCCTTAAAACTCTCATCTGATGGGAATTAAAAGGCAGAATGGCAAAAGGAGAATTGTACAATATCTCCAAAAGGCAAACTAGATTTTTTTTGCCATGTTGTCCTGTGGCAGCAAATCCAGCAGTGATTCTGTTGCAAATTCCATCACGTGCTGAAAAGTAAACAATTTTTGACTTATGCCAAGCATTCTTCTTGATTCTTCTCCATGAGGAAAGACAGTTTTATTTTTGTTCCAATAATTTAATAACGTTTTTGTGTAGTGTAGAATTCCACTAGCGTATACAGAAAGTTATTTGACTTTTAGCCAAATCGCAAAGAAAAATCTAGAGAGTTTGGGATTGCCATACAATTTAGTCTTATTGCAATATATTGTTGGTCTGTTGATCACATCCACACATCCAAGACAGAGGAGGACAGTAAATGTGATCCAATTGCCTTGTTAAATCATCTAGTTGAGAATGGACATACGGTCTCCCCAATTAAACTGTATTATTGTAAAAAGGAAGTAATCGACCATGGACACCATATTGAAAAATGTGTGAGGAAATTCTCTAAAGAACGTTATTTCTGCAATTCTGAAAATGAGCATGCTGACCACCCAGAGGGAGGTTTGGATGTCTCTTGGAACTGGTGGACATTGTCGTCAGTGAATTTAAAAAACGTCCTACATTCCAAAACCTTTAGTAAGGTTAACATGAAGTGCGATACAAGATCTGGTACCATCTGACGAAGAATGCTCTGATGTATTTGAGAAATTGAAAGATAATTTGTGTCAGGCAGCGCATTCAGGATGCCTGATTACAGTTTAACATTTTCTAAATTTTTCATGAGATAAGTGGATGTGCACTCTTGATCTTTATACAGAAACATTGTGGTCTCATGCGCCCAGAGGCTTACTTGTCAGCTGTATTAGATCCAGTAGTTGTAGATCTTCCAGGTAGGTTGTTTGAAATTAGTTGCCGCTGTTTGCATTGCTACTGAACAAAGCAAAGGACTAGTGATGGGGCATATTTTAATGGTATATGCCAATGAAAATTCTTTTGACCAGAACGAGAACACAGCATATAACCTACAGCGTGCTGGCTCATTATGAACAAGTTATGCTTGCAGCAGAGAACATCACTATAAGGAGGTGTAATACCTTAAGTCCAGCAACCCTCCTTCCTATTTCAGGCAAGAGTTGTAAAGACACATAAAATTATGAATCTGACCACGACTGCATTGATATTATTGAGTTATGTAAAAAACCAAGACCAGACATTAAAGAGGCCCATACGCACCACTGCCCGCCTGCAATCTTCGTGCCAGGAGGCGCATTTACACAGACGAGAGGCCCCGCTGCGCGGGACCCTGCTGCAGCCTACAGTCAGGAACAGAGCCGGGGTAAGAGACTACGGCCCCATACTCCATCATGCCACTGCCCGCCTGCTATCTTGGCGCCAGGAGGCGCATTTACACAGATGTGAGGCCCCACTGTGCGGGATCCTGCTACAGCCTACAGTCAGGAACAGAGCCGGGACAGGAGACTACAGCCCTCAGGCTCATACTCGCCACAACCTGCCTGAAATCTTCGCACCAGGAGGTGCATTTACACAGACTCGAGGCCCGCTGCGTGGGACGCATGCGGCCCGGGCAAGCCTGGGCCAAGGGCGGGACCGTCCTTCCCCGTAATTGTCAGGAAGAGGCAGAGCAGGGCAATCCCCCTTGGTTTTGGACACGGCGCCATAACTGTGAGTCACACTAACTACTCTGACCCTGACTCTCTAGACTGCCAGACAGCTTGCGTCTTCTATACCGGGGTTTCCTGAAAAGGACTTTCTTGGAGTGGTATTGGCTTTTATGTTGTACACAATACCCATGCCTTTGACTTGCATTGGGCCCTTATAGAGTGGATTTGTCTTGAAGTGGGTGCACATTTAGGCCATATTACTAGGCTATTGCAGTTGAGCACTGCTGCTGAAATCCCTTTGTTGAGCCCAGGTTAATTCATTTGAGTGTAGCTGTAGTGGGGGTTGTGTGTATCCAACGGTATTTCTACCGTATACATACCTCTACATACCCCTACATAACATGCCCCCCGTAACATTATGGGGTAAAAGAAATGTGGTGGTTCTGACGGTGGGGATGAAGGGGCTCGGCCAAAGTCTTACAAAGCAAAGCAAGCTCGTAAGTGTGCAGGAGGTAACTGCGTTCTAGACTGCATAGACAATCTGCTTGTAGAGTATGAGGAAATTCTAGTGCCATAGAATGATTCATCTACGACCTCCTGCTCTTCCAGCTTATCTCACACACACACCTCTCCTAGTACCTCAAAGACCACCTAGCCAAAACGCATTCCATCAATGTTCAGGAAACCCAAGACGCTCAGTGCAAATAATCTTTCCCCCAGCCACCCAATAATGTCCCAAAATGTTATCATTAGTGATGAAGAGGAGGCAAGACCTTCTACCCTCCCTATTAGGGATGTAGATAATGATGTAGTCTATTTAAACTTAGCTACAGGCCTTACTTTATCTAACAGGTTCCTCCCACTCCAGCACATGCCTCATACTCTAGTGGCAGAAGGGATAGAAGGGACAGGAGAGTCTCTTAATCTTGCTAAAAGGGGGTTCGAAACAGAAGCTGGTGTAGGACCCCTATTTGCATACATGGGTGAGCACCTTGCGAATGACCATGACTCGAAGTGCCAGGATACCTCTAGGCTCATAATTGACTTGAGGACTGAGGTAGACTCACTAAAAAGAGCTGTACAAGCCCTCATGGAGAAAATTGAACGCTTATTAAATATGGGAGATTCTGAAGCTCATCCATCCAAGCAGACATCTAAAAAATCCACTGATTTAACTAACAACTGTAGTAGTCCAACCCCCCCCCCCCAGTATTGGTTGAGAATTCTATCCATAAGATGATCCCCAACCCCACACCTAGGATAACTAGAACTTACGCTAATAGTGTTCGTTGTGCTTACTACCAACTAATGGCCTACCACTCCTCTCTCCAATTGACGAAGGCCTTCAATGATACTCAAATGGTAGGTGTGATAAGCCCCGAAGGCCAATCATGAGTATCTTTATGATTCATGTATCCAAGGTCTCTACTTATGCAAGGTATGAAAATAAAGATTCTCTAATCAATAAATGTATATACTGGATCCGTTATGTGAGGTGGTGCCGTTCAGTGATCAGGGAGGATATCCTTTGGGCAAAAAGGCTAACTCGATCCAATTCCCAGTTGGATTGTATAGAACTGCACCTAGCTGATAAGAATCAGACCCATAACTTAATAGCACTTGAGGCCAGGACATGGTAAACCGATTCACACTGGTGTAAAATTGAAATATCGACCCCCAATGCGACCATTGTTGCCAACTGCTCAACACCCTGTCTCCCACCAGGGCCCTGACTTGCTCTTCGATAATAACGATTGACTTGTACACCATAGCTCCTCCATAGGCTCCACAACACAGCCATCCAAACCAAATATTCTCATAGCTAAGACCAATTATTCCGATGTTGCAACTTTACCATCAGCCCTGACTATTTGTCCCATGAACAGGATTCGGTCACTACCTATTGCTGTAATGCAGAGGTCTGTCTCCAGGGACCACGGTTAGGGGCATATGGGAGATGGGCAATGTCCCTCCTATCTAGATGACCGAGCATGTATGTGCGCCACATGTGCACCCATGCTCATTTCAGGGGTGCAACAGGGTATCCTTTTGACACCCTGACACACTTGAAATTGCATTCTCAGTTTGCAATTCTCTAATTAGGAATCGCAAATTGAGAATGTCTTCCCATTCAGAGGCCCAAAGAAATTAATGGGGAGGTATTCCTTAATTGCGAATTGCAATTCGTGATTCGCAATTAGGGAATATGTAGGATTCACAAAATGTATTGCAAATCCTACATACTTACACCGACATGCATCAACAAAACGTTTTGCGATTCCTTATTAGCGATAATTAAGGAATCGCAAAACGGAATGCAACAAAAAAATTGCGATTTTCTAAGGAATCGCAAAAAATCGCAGAAAAAATTGCGATTTCGCAATTTGCGATATCGCAAATTGCGAGGTCGCGCGTTGATGCATATTGATGATGTCAGAACCAGGAAATGTGCCCTCCAAGCCTCATTCTGATACAGGAAGTGTGCTCTGAGAGCCTCATTTTCAATCCAGGATCACAGAGAGAGGAGGGAGCTGGTACTGGGAGTAGGAGAGGAGTGTGTCAGATTATTAAAACAAAATGGAGCCTGCAGAAACTGTTGAGGACTCACAAAGTGGCAGAAAAAGAAAACTTAAGTTGTCTGAAACAGAAATTGAAGCCCTGATTGAGGGAGTTGTACAGAACAATGAGAAGCTGTTTGGGAAGGCTTCTCTCAAGGTGCCTGAGCAGGAGAAAAGGCGAATATGGCTCATGATCCAAAGCAGAGTGAACGCAATCGGGGTCACTCATCGTACCACCGACGAACTGAAAAAAAGGTGGTACGATTTGCGCAGTAGGGCCAAGGCGAGCATCGCAGACCGCTTGAAGGCTGCACTACTAACTGGAGGAGGGACACCACCACACACCAGCAACACTCCCATGGAGGATTTAATTGAGAGCACAATCCAGAAAGAAGCAGTTGTTGGTGTGACGAATCTGGATACCTCCGGAGCTGCACACACGTCCCAAGGTAAGAGGAATTCATGTGTACCTTGCCCCTATCACAGCAGTGTGAATGTTAGCTCTGCATAGCGCACACGCAAGCAGTGAAACCTCAACATCACTGTCAATGGTATAGCAAGTGCATCATGGGAGATGTAGTTTGGTCAAGCAGTTACAGTCACAGACACACATATAATTAACACCAATTCCAAAAGTGTAGTAAGTGTGCCAAAGTATAAATGTTTATTCTTGTCACAACAGTCACATAACCTAATAAGCATACATTAATGCAGTTGTGCACTGTTTAAACTCACAGATGCAGAACATGGTGAGGCCGGGGACAAAGATAACCAGGACATCCAGCTGAGCAGCGCCTCTGAAGCAGAAAACACACCACCTTCAAAAAGCATCCAATCACGAGTCCCACAATCACGTAGGACACCCGTCCCAACTTTGGTCCCCTATCAGACGGATGATGAGGCTAAAGCACCACCTCATGCCACCAACCCACAAAGTACTTCTGCAACAAGTAGTTCATCCTTCCACCGTAGAGCCAATGCAAAGTTGACACGGAGACAACGCAGAGCACGAAGGCCACAGCAGGTGGAACACTTGAATGATGTATGGGGTGGCTTGGAGGGACAGATGCTTCGGTCACATCGCCTGCAGGCAAAAAACACAAGATTAATCAAGGGCGAAATAGCCAAAATGTCTGGTAACCTAGCTCTGCTTGCCACTAGTCTCCAGGAAATGACAAGAGTAATGTTGGAGGGACAAAAAGCACACAATGCACAGCATCAACAACTCATGGAGCAACTGCAAATGCAAGTGGAGTCCAACAACACACTGGCCACAGCAACAGCAATGTTGTCACGCAGAATGTCAATGATGCAGACCACAATGGCCAATGATAACAGTGAAGTTGCAACAAGTTCACAGCAAGTAACAAACGCTGTTGAGATGGTGACTGCACCTACAAGTGATGTAAACATCCCAGCACCAAATGAAGTCACTGAGGGTGCCTCAGGTATGATGAATACACCAATGCCAATTGTGAATGAGGCTAGACGGTCAAAACGCGTTGCCATCACATCCACTCAAAGCCTAGGGCAAGAAGATGCTGCTGCCGAGAGGCGTCTCGGAGTTCGGGGCAAGAAACGCTGAGCTTACATGCACAAATCGTGTTGAGATGGTGAATGAACCTTTCTCACAATGTGACCTCATGACTGACTGACAAGTATTTTTATTTTTTTAGTGATAGTAAATGTTGTTGGCAACAAAACTGTGCCCAAAGTCACTTTTATAGTGCGCCTCTGTTTCCAGGTCACATAATGTTATCATAAAAAATTACTTTGCAAACCATACTGTCTTTGTGTCATCATTACTCACCTTAAAAGTAATTTTGTGTGATCTCAATTCTGCGTCTGCGTCCTTCAGCTGCATCAGATCCTTGTTGGGCACGTTGGTGAGGGAGTGGCTGGTTTTCATCCTCAGAGTCACTGTCAGAAAGGTCAATTTCCAGGCCTCCCTTCATCGCTATGTTGTGCAGCATGGCACATGCTGCCACAATTTTGCAGCATTGCTCCGGGTTGTACTTCATAGCTCCTCCTGTCTTGTGTAGGCGTCTGAATCTGCTCTTTAGTAGCCCAAATGTTCTCTCGATGACATTCCGTGTTGAGATGTGCGCAGCATTGTATCTTCTTTGGGCGGCTGTTGCAGGATTGAGATACGGTGTCATGAGGTAATTGCGCAAGGCGTATGCGTTGTCGCCTACATGTGAAAAAAGGAGATATGTCAACTAAATGTTTCAGATATGCATTTGTGACAAGTTTGTAATGCTGTGTAGCACATATTTACCTAGCAAATGTCCCTCTCCAAACTCTCCCCTTGCAAGTCGGGTGTGCATGCCACTTTGCCGGAAGATAAAAGAATCATGTGCACTGCCAGGAAACTGAGCGACAATGTCTGTAATGATGGTTTTGGCATTACACACCACCTGAATGTTGAGGGAAAAGTAGCTTTTCCTATTTCGATACAAATATTCCTGTGTAGCTGGGGGACATATTGCTACATGGGTGCAATCTATGCAACCTATTACTTGTGGGAAGCCAGCAATTTGGTAGAATTCCTGCTTAGTCTTAGCTAGGTCATGGGCTGAGGTAGGAAAACTGATATGTGCATGTATCCGGGTGATCATGGCATCAAGGAACGCTTTCAGGATTCTTGATAAAGCACTTTGTGAGACCCCTCCGGCTACTGCAATTACTCCCTGGAAACTGCCTGATGCCAGTAGGTGTAGGCAACATAATATTTGTACGTGCGTTGGGATGGCTTGGGTCCTATGTGTCTGGCGTTGGAGAATGGGGTCCAATTCATCGATAAGATCAATTATCATTTGTCCATTCAGCCTATACTTATCGTATATTTCGTCGTCCTGCTGGCCAAGCAAAGTTACGCGCACTCTGAATATGCGTTCATTGATTTGCCTCCTTCTCTGTCGATCACGTAGCAGCCGCATCCTCCTCGCCATCAGGTACAGACCAGCCATTTTGTGCTCTGGGGCCTTGTGTGGGTGTGTTTTATACTTTTTCAGTTGGTTAGCAGGTGTTTCAGCTTACATTTTCATTTTTACCACCTGGTAGTGTCCCTTCTTAATTTGCAAGTGCAAAATTGCGAATTTGGTGAAAATCGCAAATTCCGATTTTTTATGCATATCATTTGCGATTCCTTATTTGCGATTCGGTAATTGCGAATCGCAACTAAGGAATCGCAATTGTATTCTCTGTTTATTTTTTGCGATTTTTCTTTATTTGCGAATATTTAGCGATTTTCGCAAATCTTTGGTTGATGCATTTCTACAATGCCAATTGCGCTCGCAATTGCTCTGAAATTGCGATTCGCATCATTTGCGAATTCGCAAACGCTTGATGCATGTCACCGATAGTGTTTTCTGATTCTCAAAAAGCGATTCTCAAAAATTTGCTATTTGGGAATCGCAAAACCTAACATTGATACAAATGGCCCTAAGTGGTTAGCTCCTGTATGCAGGCTATTTGGTACCTGTTGCCACAGTGAAGCTTTGGGTATTTTTAAAAATCTGATTCAAGTCTTTTAATTACCTGTGCAGTCGTCAAATTCCTTGGTATAATGGGGATCATTAGGAGGTCTGTATTGAAAATGCAGTTGATATAACTCCCTTTTAATTAATTCCTTTAAAATGTTTTTAGGTATATAGGTGTTCTTTGCTTGGATTAAGTGTCATTCTTAGCATTACGTCCTCATGGCGGGTCATGTTAGTTAGATCTAACAGCATAAGACTTTTGCGGGCATTGCTTTTAATCACCCTGCAAGCCTTTTGATCAGTTTTATTATTGCTTATTACCAAGATGCTTATTGATGAGCTGGTTCCACTGCTTTTTGACTGTTTACATTTGCCTCTTTTATAATTATACTATATGCATTTGCACTTTTTCGGTCCTCAAACCATTATTCAGGATCATTACTCAAGATGGACTGTGAAAGCCTGTAGCTACTAGCTCTAGTATGCTAAGCTCTATTTTTCATGTACTGTATGCACTTGCACTTTTTTGGTCCTTATACCATTGCTTAAGTTTATAACTTAGGGCCAGATGTAGGAGCCCTAATACCGGTCTGAAACGGCCGATTTGGCCGTTTCCAACCGGTAAAATACCGAATCGGTATATGTACCGTATCAGTACATCCATATGTAGCTGACACTCCTAAGAGTGCCACAGGCCCTTAAGAGGCGGTATTTTACCACACAATCCTATTGTGTGGTAAAATACAGAATTCCGGTGTGCATGCACATCTGTGCATGCACACCTGTGCCATGTGACACACAGACATGCCCTTAGGGCATGTATGTGTGCCACATGTCACACAAGCCTGTACTTGGGGTGCTAGAGTGTGTCAAAGTGACACCCCCTGCACCTTTGCAGGATTCGGTATTTACTGATTCGGTAAATACCGAATCGGTATTTCCCATTGATTCCTATGGGCTTCAAGGCCCATAGGAATCAATGGGCAATACCGATTCGGTATTTACCGAATCGGTAAATACCAAATCTTACACATTCGGTATTCCTAAATTCGGAATTACCTACATCTGCCCTCTTCCCATTTACAGACTCTTAAATATAGATTCGGTAAAATTCGGTATTTAAGAGTCTGTAAATGGGAATTACCTACATCTGGCCCTTAGTTTGGTTTTTTACATCATGAAGCTGCTGACCCCTCTATGTGCACATGTACCCTGATGGTTATTATATTGCTGACCAGTAATACCATCCAACTTGGCCTCTGTATACCTACAGCTATTGAACCCTAAATGCTTAGTTTATTTTTTATTTACTCTATGCATTTGCTTTTTTATGGTCGTAATGACCGAAATAAAGTTAAATTTGAGAGTTTGAGACAACTTTGGAAATTACTGATCTGCCATTCAGTTATTTACAAAACCAAAACCAGACATTAAAAAGACACCTTTGGAAATGACTGATCTAACGTTGTTGAATGTTCTTGTTTGAGAGACCAATGTGGAGCAGTGAGAGCTGCCTATGCAGTATGTTTCATTTTTGAAACTTTGGAAGCATCTTCTCTGCCAAACTTAACTTCAGCACAAGTGGCAGAATTAGTTGCATTAACAAGAGCTTGCTGCTTGTCAGAGAATTTGGTTATGACAATTTAAACAGAGAACCAGTATGGTATAGGGTTTGGGCCTGACTTAAGTTAGCTGTGGTCAAAGACGGGTTTATGACATCTTTAGGAGCTTCAAAAAAGAATAGTGTATACATATTGGATTTGTTGAAAGCAATACAGAAGCCAAAGGAAATTGCTGTGGTCAGTGTGTTGCCCATAAAACTGGAAAGGACTTGGTCACATTTTGAAATAGATATGCATACCAGATGGCAAAATAGTGTACTTTACAGGATGAGACAGTTGTGGAAGAGTGTGAGAATGATGAATCTTAGTAAATATAGTACAAAATCCAGAAGATTTCAATTGTTTACTTTATGAATCCAATCCAAACTTCTTTGAGTGAATTGAGAGATCTCTAAGAGGAAGTCCCAGATGAAGAGAAAAATAAATGGGGAAAATTGGGTTACAAGAGAAATTATCAGGATCTATATGTAAATGCTGGTGGTAAATATGTCCTTCCAGATAAAATGTGATACCCTTTGTTTAAATATTTTCATAATATAACACAGGCAGGGGGAGATAGCTTAGTGCGAATATTCAAAAGATAAAGGGAGAATACAGGATTCAGAAAAGTTGCTGAGGATGTTTGTGGAAGGTATGTGGTGTGCCAGTTAAAACACAGGGAAAAAAGACTGTGACAATCATATTGGCAAATCAGAGGACCTATTTACAAGACTCCAAGGAGACTTTATTGAGATGCCAAATCACAATGAATTAACATACACCTTCGTAGTTGTCTGCTTGTTTTCTAAATGGGTTGAGACTTATCTCACTTGGAGATCAGATAGCCTTACAATTGCCAAATCATTGTCGAGGGAGTTGATACTGAGATTTTGCCTCCCCACTTCTATTGACACAGATCGTGGTGCTCATTTCAAGAATGCTATTTTGCTAATAATCTGCACAACATTTGAGATCAACCAGAGGTTCCATTGTAGTTATCACCTACAATCTTCAGGAGTTGTAGAAAGGAAAAAGGAACTCTCAAGAATAAACTCACAAACATTTGTGCTTCTACTGGTTTGAAATGATCAGATGCTCTTCCTTTTGCTTTGATGAGTATGAGAAGTACTTCTGACATAAAGCCTGGTTTGTCTCTGCATGAGATTATCATGGGAAGAGCAATGAGACTTTCATATGTTCCTTCAGCTACAAAAGTTTCAATAACTGATAACATTGTGCAAGATCACTGCAAAGGTCTGACTGATATTGTGAAATCTGTCTCGCATCAGGTGAATGTGGCAACAGAAGATACAAAGTACATTTCTTGCCATAACCTGAACACAGTAGATTGGATAACAGTTCAGAAACATATCAGAAAGAATTGCCTTGACTAGAGGTCGCAAAGACTCTTCCAAATAATCCTGACAACGAACATTGTAGTCAAGTGTGCTGGAGTGCTGCAGTGTATCCATGCTGCCCACACAAAGAGAGTGAAAGCAGGAGAAGCAGGGGAAGAGTCAACTGAGGAAACAGATAGAAGTTCATAGAACCAAGAACAAAGGCAAGCTCAAAGCCAAGCTCAAGTTCAGAGTGTTGTTCCAGAAGAGGTGACAATGAGGACAACTAACAAAATTAGGTGGTGAAGTTTCAGGTTAGTGAAAGATCTGACGAAGTATCTGAAATTCCTGTAATCTAGTTTCAAAGCAGAGATCAAGCAAATGGCGTTTTACAGTGCACAAGACAAAAGCATTAGTAGCAGCAGGAAGAAGTAGTGCGAAAAAGAAGTCCACAGTAAACAAAACAGACAACGTTGATCAAAGTTCAAGTTCGGGTTCAAGTTTGAGTCAAGGTTCCTTGGAGAATAAAGCAACTCTGACAAAGACTGTTGCTAAATCGAGAATAACTGAAGAAGACATTCCAAGGAAAAGAACTAACAAAAGAAAAAACTGTGAACCAGAAGATAAATCTCTTAGATAAATATGTTCTGAAACTGGTGGCAGTGAATCACCAGTGGCCAAAAGAACAACAAGAAGGAAAGTGCCAAATAAAGAGTATGCCTCGCCTAAATGGGAGTATATAGCTACGGTCTCAGAAAAAGAAGATGAAAAGCGCTGAATAATTATAAGTCAGTGAATCAATGCCAGTAAAAGTTTGAGAGTGAATCAGAGAGTGAATTTGAAACAGAAGAAGAACCACTTTGAATAAATGAAAGAGACTTTTGAGAAAGGAATATTTAGAGACAGTTGCTGAACATAAAAAGAAGATTGAAACTTAAACTGAAATGCACTTTTAAAACGAAACAGAAGAATATTTATAATTTTTGATTTTGATTATTGTTATAATAAACCAAGAAGAAAAGAAGAAATATATTATTGTTTTAAAGAACATTTTGGTTGATTTAAAATGTTTACCACTTAAAGTTTTGTCTCAAATAGAAGATGAAGTATAGCAAATGCTGTAAAATTGTAGAGTCCGTATTGATAATAATATTAATAGCTTTAGTGGGACTATTGTTGTACTAACTTACTTCGGTAGGATTATGTATCATATTAAGTAGTTTACTGCTATTGAAAATTAACTAAAACACGATGTACTAGTGCATAGAGAAAATGTAGTCTGTGGTTTTAAGGATAATATTTATACTAAAATGATTAGAGAATATGTCAACATAATGATTGCTAGTGGGTGTTTTGTTATTGTGCTCACTTTAAAACTAGACAAACAACACCACCATGTGGTGGGCCGTCATAAGTGCTGTTGATGAGAATTAAGTGCCAATGCTTGCCGCCAGAACACACCGGCTCAAATTAAGCACTGATTACTGTACTGTTGATGTATTATTCATATCTGTAAATTGTATTTAATTTCTACTGGTTTTGGTTTGGTTATGGGATTTGTCAAAATTCAAGATCTTGAGATATTGTGGTATTACTCGTCTGCATCGCCACATACACACCGACAGGGATTCTGAACTAACAAGTCTTTATTTCTAGGTTGATTGCCTAATTTTGTTTTGATGTACTCTATTCCAAGTGCATGAGCGTGGGTGCACTGGCCAGGGTGGACTGCTGTTGGGCTGGAATTTACGAAGTGTGGATTGTGATTTAAATGTTGCTTTTGTATTTTAGTGTCATCATTTTCTTATTACTTCGTTTTTAGGGTTTGCAAATTAATTGTTTTGCTTAATTTACTAATTTCCTTTCCTATCTAGGGAAAGTAGACAAGCATTTATTTTGTTTTTTTGTTTAAAGAGATTGTGGGATTGTTTTGCTGTTCATGGAGAAGTCGTGCTGTGATTGATTAGTCAGTCAGGGAGCTGTGCTGAGACTGGTGAGACGTCACAACAAGCTTTGTTGCCATTGGCTGGTTGCTGACAAAGTCACACTGTGACAGGTTGACCTTTGACAGAGCATCAATTTGATTGGTTGTTGTTCGCTAGTTTGTTTGTTCTGATTTGGAGATGATTTTGAGATTGTTTTAAGTGAAAATAATTGGACACGTATTGAAAAAGCCTAAAGTTTCTGTGTACATCCTATAGAGGGCAAGAAAGTACTTGAAGAGGGCACACATGCATACATGATGATGAAAGGCATTGTGTTTTACAAAAGTGCCTGTATTTCCAAGTGGCTTGAATATATTGCTTCTAATAAAGATTTGCAGTTTACTTTAGAGGGTGTCTTTGATACTAAAAAGTTCGATTTACTTAGATGAGTCATGGATGACATGAAGAGATTGCCCAGACCCACACAGTTTGAGGAGTTAAATAAATGGGATTGAATAGCTACAGAAAAAGAAAAGAAGAAAATAAAAAAAGCAGTTGAAAAGTTCTTTTAGACAGTGGCATGTGACCAAGTGAGATCAGCAAGAGAAATGTTGGAGAGAGTATATGATGGTAGATGTAAGAGTCTATCCTGCCTTAATTTAAAAAAAAAAACAAATGACAAAGACAAAAATAGGCGAGGGAGAGAAGCAGATGGCTCTGATAAGGAGGATAATTTCATAAGTGATCTTTTGAATTCAGATCTCCTTCATACACAGTAAGAGAAACAGGTACACCTTGTACTAGTTCAGGATACGACCCAGGGGCTAAGGGAGGTGGTTTTCAAGTTGTACAAGTTCCATTACTTCTGTAGTGGTACCAAATGCATTACTGACACAGTGATTACAGCATTGCCTAGTGTAAGTGGAGATACACAGACTGATGCCCAGATTCAAGCTACCACACCAGTAAGGATAGTGGTAGTTGAAGATACTCCTAGAGAAATGAATATTGACATTTTAAAATTGAATTTGGTGAAATGTTACAATGAGACATTGACTTGAACAGGCTGATGACTTACAATGCTGATGAAATTAGATATCTGGTTATAGAGCAGTCAGTATTGATGAGATGTTGAATTTAGATAAGTATATTAGTGATGACTTTAATGAAAAGCAGAAAAAGATAAAGGAGAAGTTGATGATTGCCAATCAATGCAGTTTGAGAGGAGTGACCATCCCAGAACTAAATGAGTTGAAATATGATTTCTGTATAGCCTGGGATGAATGGGATGAATCAAAGGCAAGGACAGCAAATGGGAAGTAGAGCAGTGCAGATGCAAGGTGGTGGAAGAGGAATGATGAACAATGAAGGTATGAATGTGAATGTTGAAATATTGAGGATAAAGTAAACACTGCTTGTCACTTTTGTGGGAATATCTGGCATTGGAAGAGGCAGTGTAGTCAGAATCCAAACTGAATTCAGGGGAAGGTTATTCCACAAATGTAGAGAAATGTGATGGTCCCAAATATGTCAAATTCTGAGCAGGGTGTCAGAGTCAGAAATCATTTTGAATGCTGGTGCCTTAAGCCTGAGTGATGCAACAAAAAATGAGAAACAAGAACCCCTGTAGAGCAGAGTACAGCAGAACCTATCGATTCTGAATGATGTTTCAGCAGGGAACCATTAACAATGATGGTGCCTGAGGGAGGAGGAGGATTGCCTGCATGGAGCAGTCCTAGAGTTGGCCATATGTTGATAGAGGAGTCAATGACCATATAGTTTAATTTTTGATTGCTCCGGTGGCTACCTGTTCAACAGTTTATTCTGTGGAAGTCCCAAACCTAGCGCTCTTGAGACGAGAAGTCCAGGTTGTAGGGATTACCAATAAACATATTGTTAACCATGTTACTGCCAATTATCCAGTTACAATTGGTCTAATGGAGCACAAGCACCAGTTCATTTTGTGTAATTCAAGTCCTGTCCAGTGAACATACTGGGAAGGGATTTGCCTGCAAAATTAATTGGGTGATGTACTGCACACTGGATGGTGTTGTGATTGAGACACAAGATGAAGGCCCATTGTTTAAAATAAACTCACCAGACTCAAGAGTTCATTTACTCCCAGTTTTAACAAAAGAAGACCAACCTCTGGATTTAAGACATACTGTCAAAGATGAGGCATGGGATGTTGGTGAAAAAGAGATTGGATTGATGAAAAGATCAAAGCCAGTTAAAATAAAGATGTGGCCACATGCAGTATTTCCTAGAACTGGATAATATAGACTCGTCATAGAGGCATAAGTAGGAATGAAACCAGTGATTGAAAAGATGATTGATCTGGGAAGGTACCTGGTAGTCCTTAAAACTCTCATCTGATGGGAATTAAAAGGCAGAATGGCAAAAGGAGAATTGTACAATATCTCCAAAAGGCAAACTAGATTTTTTTTGCCATGTTGTCCTGTGGCAGCAAATCCAGCAGTGATTCTGTTGCAAATTCCATCACGTGCTGAAAAGTAAACAATTTTTGACTTATGCCAAGCATTCTTCTTGATTCTTCTCCATGAGGAAAGACAGTTTTATTTTTGTTCCAATAATTTAATAACGTTTTTGTGTAGTGTAGAATTCCACAAGCGTATACAGAAAGTTCTTTGACTTTTAGCCAAATCGCAAAGAAAAATCTAGAGAGTTTGGGATTGCCATACAATTTAGTCTTATTGCAATATATTGTTGGTCTGTTGATCACATCCACACATCCAAGACAGAGGAGGACAGTAAATGTGATCCAATTGCCTTGTTAAATCATCTAGTTGAGAATGGACATACGGTCTCCCCAATTAAACTGTATTATTGTAAAAAGGAAGTAATCGACCATGGACACCATATTGAAAAATGTGTGAGGAAATTCTCTAAAGAACGTTATTTCTGCAATTCTGAAAATGAGCATGCTGACCACCCAGAGGGAGGTTTGGATGTCTCTTGGAACTGGTGGATATTGTCGTCAGTGAATTTAAAAAACGTCCTACATTCCAAAACCTTTAGTAAGGTTAACATGAAGTGCGATACAAGATCTGGTACCATCTGACGAAGAATGCTCTGATGTATTTGAGAAATTGAAAGATAATTTGTGTCAGGCAGCGCATTCAGGATGCCTGATTACAGTTTAACATTTTCTAAATTTTTCATGAGATAAGTGGATGTGCACTCTTGATCTTTATACAGAAACATTGTGGTCTCATGCGCCCAGAGGCTTACTTGTCAGCTGTATTAGATCCAGTAGTTGTAGATATTCCAGGTAGGTTGTTTGAAATTAGTTGCCGCTGTTTGCATTGCTACTGAACAAAGCAAAGGACTAGTGATGGGGCATATTTTAATGGTATATGCCAATGAAAATTCTTTTGACCAGAACGAGAACACAGCATATAACCTACAGCGTGCTGGCTCATTATGAACAAGTTATGCTTGCAGCAGAGAACATCACTATAAGGAGGTGTAATACCTTAAGTCCAGCAACCCTCCTTCCTATTTCAGGCAAGAGTTGTAAAGACACATAAAATTATGAATCTGACCACGACTGCATTGAGATTATTGAGTTATGTAAAAAACCAAGACCAGACATTAAAGAGGCCCCTACGCACCACTGCCCGCCTGCAATCTTCGTGCCAGGAGGCGCATTTACACAGACGAGAGGCCCCGCTGCGCGGGACCCTGCTGCAGCCTACAGTCAGGAACAGAGCCGGGGTAAGAGACTACGGCCCCATACTCCATCATGCCACTGCCCGCCTGCTATCTTGGCGCCAGGAGGCGCATTTACACAGATGTGAGGCCCCACTGTGCGGGATCCTGCTACAGCCTACAGTCAGGAACAGAGCCGGGACAGGAGACTACAGCCCTCAGGCTCATACTCGCCACAACCTGCCTGAAATCTTCGCACCAGGAGGTGCATTTACACAGACTCGAGGCCCGCTGCGTGGGACGCATGCGGCCCAGGCAAGCCTGGGCCAAGGGCGGGACCGTCCTTCCCCGTAATTGTCAGGAAGAGGCAGAGCAGGGCAATCCCCCTTGGTTTTGGACACGGCGCCATAACTGTGAGTCACACTAACTACTCTGACCCTGACTCTCTAGACTGCCAGACAGCTTGCGTCTTCTATACCGGGGTTTCCTGAAAAGGACTTTCTTGGAGTGGTATTGGCTTTTATGTTGTACACAATACCCATGCCTTTGACTTGCATTGGGCCCTTATAGAGTGGATTTGTCTTGAAGTGGGTGCACATTTAGGCCATATTACTAGGCTATTGCAGTTGAGCACTGCTGCTGAAATCCCTTTGTTGAGCCCAGGTTAATTCATTTGAGAGTAGCTGTAGTGGGGGTTGTGTGTATCCAACGGTATTTCTACCGTATACATACCTCTACATACCCCTACATAACATGCCCCCCGTAACATTATGGGGAAAAAGAAATGTGGTGGTTCTGACGGTGGGGATGAAGGGGCTCGGCCAAAGTCTTACAAAGCAAAGCAAGCTCGTAAGTGTGCAGGAGGTAACTGCGTTCTAGACTGCATAGACAATCTGCTTGTATAGTATGAGGAAATTCTAGTGCCATAGAATGATTCATCTACGACCTCCTGCTCTTCCAGCTTATCTCACACACACACCTCTCCTAGTACCTCAAAGACCACCTAGCCAAAACGCATTCCATCAATGTTCAGGAAACCCAAGACGCTCAGTGCAAAAAATCTTTCCCCCAGCCACCCAATAATGTCCCAAAATGTTATCATTAGTGATGAAGAGGAGGCAAGACCTTCTACCCTCCCTATTAGGGATGTAGATAATGATGTAGTCTATTTAAACTTAGCTACAGGTCTTACTTTATCTAACAGGTTCCTCCTACTCCAGCACATGCCTCATACTCTAGTGGCAGAAGGGATAGAAGGGACAGGAGAGTCTCTTAATCCTGCTAAAAGGGGGTTCGAAACAGAAGCTGGTGTAGGACCCCTATTTGCATACATGGGTGAGCACCTTGCGAATGACCATGACTCGAAGTGCCAGGATACCTCTAGGCTCATAATTGACTTGAGGACTGAGGTAGACTCACTAAAAAGAGCTGTACAAGCCCTCATGGAGAAAATTGAACGCTTATTAAATATGGGAGATTCTGAAGCTCATCCATCCAAGCAGACATCTAAAAAATCCACTGATTTAACTAACAACTGTAGTAGTCCAACCCCCCCCCCCCAGTATTGGTTGAGAATTCTATCCATAAGATGATCCCCAACCCCACACCTAGGATAACTAGAACTTTCGCTAATAGTGTTCGTTGTGCTTACTACCAACTAATGGCCTACCACTCCTCTCTCCAATTGACGAAGGCCTTCAATGATACTCAAATGGTAGGTGTGATAAGCCCCGAAGGCCAATCATGAGTATCTTTATGATTCATGTATCCAAGGTCTCTACTTATGCAAGGTATGAAAATAAAGATTCTCTAATCAATAAATGTATATACTGGATCCGTTATGTGAGGTGGTGCCGTTCAGTGATCAGGGAGGATATCCTTTGGGCAAAAAGGCTAACTCGATCCAATTCCCAGTTGGATTGTATAGAACTGCACCTAGCTGATAAGAATCAGACCCATAACTTAATAGCACTTGAGGCCAGGACATGGTAAACCGATTCACACTGGTGTAAAATTGAAATATCGACCCCCAATGCGACCATTGTTGCCAACTGCTCAACACCCTGTCTCCCACCAGGGCCCTGACTAGCTCTTCGATAATAACGATTGACTTGTACACCATAGCTCCTCCATAGGCTCCACAACACAGCCATCCAAACCAAATATTCTCATAGCTAAGACCAATTATTCCGATGTTGCAACTTTACCATCAGCCCTGACTATTTGTCCCATGAACAGGATTCGGTCACTACCTATTGCTGTAATGCAGAGGTCTGTCTCCAGGGACCCCGGTTAGGGGCATATGGGAGATGGGCAATGTCCCTCCTATCTAGATGACCGAGCATGTATGTGCGCCACATGTGCACCCATGCTCATTTCAGGGGTGCAACAGGGTATCCTTTGACACCCTGACACACTTGAAATTGCATTCTCAGTTTGCAATTCTCTAATTAGGAATCGCAAATTGAGAATGTCTTCCCATTCAGAGGCCCAAAGAAATTAATGGGGAGGTATTCCTTAATTACGAATTGCAATTCGTGATTCGCAATTAGGGAATATTTAGGATTCACAAAATGTATTGCAAATCCTACATACTTACACCGACATGCATCAACAAAACGTTTTGCGATTCCTTATTAGCGATAATTAAGGAATCGCAAAACGGAATGCAACAAAAAAATTGCGATTTTCTAAGGAATCGCAAAAAATCGCAGAAAAAATTGCGATTTCGCAATTTGCGATATCGCAAATTGCGAGGTCGCGCGTTGATGCATATTGATGATGTCAGAACCAGGAAATGTGCCCTCCAAGCCTCATTCTGATACAGGAAGTGTGCTCTGAGAGCCTCATTTTCAATCCAGGATCACAGAGAGAGGAGGGAGCTGGTACTGGGAGCAGGAGAGGAGTGTGTCAGATTATTAAAACAAAATGGAGCCTGCAGAAACTGTTGAGGACTCACAAAGTGGCAGAAAAAGAAAACTTAAGTTGTCTGAAACAGAAATTGAAGCCCTGATTGAGGGAGTTGTACAGAACAATGAGAAGCTGTTTGGGAAGGCTTCTCTCAAGGTGCCTGAGCAGGAGAAAAGGCGAATATGGCTCATGATCCAAAGCAATCGGGGTCACTCATCGTACCACCGACGAACTGAAAAAAAGGTGGTACGATTTGCGCAGTAGGGCCAAGGCGAGGAGGGACACCACCACACACCAGCAACACTCCCATGGAGGATTTAATTGAGAGCACAATCCAGAAAGAAGCAGTTGTTGGTGTGACAAATCTGGATACCTCCGGAGCTGCACACACGTCCCAAGGTAAGAGGAATGCATGTGTACCTTGCCCCTATCACAGCAGTGTGAATGTTAGCTCTGCATAGCGCACACGCAAGCAGTGAAACCTCAACATCACTGTCAATGGTATAGCAAGTGCATCATGGGAGATGTAGTTTGGTCAAGCAGTTACAGTCACAGACACACATATAATTAACACCAATTCCAAAAGTGTAGTAAGTGTGCCAAAGTATAAATGTTTATTCTTGTCACAACAGTCACATAACCTAATAAGCATACATTAATGCAGTTGTGCACTGTTTAAACTCACAGATGCAGAACATGGTGAGGCCGGGGACAAAGATAACCAGGACATCCAGCTGAGCAGCGCCTCTGAAGCAGAAAACACACCACCTTCAAAAAGCATCCAATCACGAGTCCCACAATCACGTAGGACACCCGTCCCAACTTTGGTCCCCTATCAGACGGATGATGAGGCTAAAGCACCACCTCATGCCAGCAACCCACAAAGTACTTCTGCAACAAGTAGTTCATCCTTCCACCGTAGAGCCAATGCAAGGTTGACACGGAGACAACGCAGAGCACGAAGGCCACAGCAGGTGGAACACTTGAATGATGTATGGGGTGGCTTGGAGGGACAGATGCTTCGGTCACATCGCCTGCAGGCAAAAAACACAAGATTAATCAAGGGCGAAATAGCCAAAATGTCTGGTAACCTAGCTCTGCTTGCCACTAGTCTCCAGGAAATGACAAGAGTAATGTTGGAGGGACAAAAAGCACACAATGCACAGCATCAACAACTCATGGAGCAACTGCAAATGCAAGTGGAGTCCAACAACACACTGGCCACAGCAACAGCAATGTTGTCACGCAGAATGTCAATGATGCAGACCACAATGGCCAATGATAACAGTGAAGTTGCAACAGGTTCACAGCAAGTAACAAACGCTGTTGAGATGGTGACTGCACCTACAAGTGATGTAAACATCCCAGCACCAAATGAAGTCACTGAGGGTGCCTCAGGTATGATGAATACACCAATGCCAATTGTGAATGAGGCTAGACGGTCAAAACGCGTTGCCATCACATCCACTCAAAGCCTAGGGCAAGAAGATGCTGCTGCCGAGAGGCGTCTCGGAGTTCGGGGCAAGAAACGCTGAGCTTACATGCACAAATCGTGTTGAGATGGTGAATGAACCTTTCTCACAATGTGACCTCATGACTGACTGACAAGTATTTTTATTTTTTTAGTGATAGTAAATGTTGTTGGCAACAAAACTGCCCAAAGTCACTTTTATAGTGCGCCTCTGTTTCCAGGTCACATAATGTTATCATAAAAAATTACTTTGCAAACCATACTGTCTTTGTGTCATCATTACTCACCTTAAAAGTAATTTTGTGTGATCTCAATTCTGCGTCTGCGTCCTTCAGCTGCATCAGATCCTTGTTGGGCACGTTGGTGAGGGAGTGGCTGGTTTTCATCCTCAGAGTCACTGTCAGAAAGGTCAATTTCCAGGCCTCCCTTCATCGCTATGTTGTGCAGCATGACACATGCTGCCACAATTTTGCAGCATTGCTCCGGGTTGTATTTCATAGCTCCTCCTGTCTTGTGTAGGCGTCTGAATCTGCTCTTTAGTAGCCCAAATGTTCTCTCGATGACATTCCGTGTTGAGATGTGCGCAGCATTGTATCTTCTTTGGGCGGCTGTTGCAGGATTGAGATACGGTGTCATGAGGTAATTGCGCAAGGCGTATGCGTTGTCGCCTACATGTGAAAAAAGGAGATATGTCAACTAAATGTTTCAGATATGCATTTGTGACAAGTTTGTAATGCTGTGTAGCACATATTTACCTAGCAAATGTCCCTCTCCAAACTCTCCCCTTGCAAGTCGGGTGTGCATGCCACTTTGCCGGAAGATAAAAGAATCATGTGCACTGCCAGGAAACTGAGCGACAATGTCTGTAATGATGGTTTTGGCATTACACACCACCTGAATGTTGAGGGAAAAGTAGCTTTTCCTATTTCGATACAAATATTCCTGTGTAGCTGGGGGACATATTGCTACATGGGTGCAATCTATGCAACCTATTACTTGTGGGAAGCCAGCAATTTGGTAGAATTCCTGCTTAGTCTTAGCTAGGTCATGGGCTGAGGTAGGAAAACTGATATGTGCATGTATCCGGGTGATCATGGCATCAAGGAACGCTTTCAGGATTCTTGATAAAGCACTTTGTGAGACCCCTCCGGCTACTGCAATTACTCCCTGGAAACTGCCTGATGCCAGTAGGTGTAGGCAACATAATATTTGTACGTGCGTTGGGATGGCTTGGGTCCTATGTGTCTGGCGTTGGAGAATGGGGTCCAATTCATCGATAAGATCAATTATCATTTGTCCATTCAGCCTATACTTATCGTATATTTCGTCGTCCTGCTGGCCAAGCAAAGTTACGCGCACTCTGAATATGCGTTCATTGATTTGCCTCCTTCTCTGTCGATCACGTAGCAGCCGCATCCTCCTCGCCATCAGGTACAGACCAGCCATTTTGTGCTCTGGGGCCTTGTGTGGGTGTGTTTTATACTTTTTCAGTTGGTTAGCAGGTGTTTCAGCTTACATTTTCATTTTTACCACCTGGTAGTGTCCCTTCTTAATTTGCAAGTGCAAAATTGCGAATTTGGTGAAAATCGCAAATTGCGATTTTTTATGCATATCATTTGCGATTCCTTATTTGCGATTCGGTAATTGCGAATCGCAACTAAGGAATCGCAATTGTATTCTCTGTTTATTTTTTGCGATTTTTCTTTATTTGCGAATATTTAGCGATTTTCGCAAATCTTTGGTTGATGCATTTCTACAATGCCAATTGCGCTCGCAATTGCTCTGAAATTGCGATTCGCATCATTTGCGAATTCGCAAACGCTTGATGCATGTCACCGATAGTGTTTTCTGATTCTCAAAAAGCGATTCTCAAAAATTTGCTATTTGGGAATCGCAAAACCTAACATTGATACAAATGGCCCTAAGTGGTTAGCTCCTGTATGCAGGCTATTTGGTACCTGTTGCCACAGTGAAGCTTTGGGTATTTTTTAAAATCTGATTCAAGTCTTTTAATTACCTGTGCAGTCGTCAAATTCCTTGGTATAATGGGGATCATTAGGAGGTCTGTATTGAAAATGCAGTTGATGTAACTCCCTTTTAATTAATTCCTTTAAAATGTTTTTAGGTATATAGGTGTTCTTTGCTTGGATTAAGTGTCATTCTTAGCATTACGTCCTCATGGCGGGTCATGTTAGTTAGATCTAACAGCATAAGACTTTTGCGGGCATTGCTTTTAATCACCCTGCAAGCCTTTTGATCAGTTTTATTATTGCTTATTACCAAGATGCTTATTGATGAGCTGGTTCCACTGCTCTTTGACTGTTTACATTTGCCTCTTTTATAATTATACTATATGCATTTGCACTTTTTCGGTCCTCAAACCATTATTCAGGATCATTACTCAAGATGGACTGTGAAAGCCTGTAGCTACTAGCTCTAGTATGCTAAGCTCTATTTTTCATGTACTGTATGCACTTGCACTTTTTTGGTCCTTATACCATTGCTTAAGTTTATAACTTAGGGCCAGATGTAGGAGCCCTAATACCGGTCTGAAACGGCCGATTTGGCCGTTTCCAACCGGTAAAATACCGAATCGGTATATGTACCGTATCGGTAAATCCATATGTAGCTGACACTCCTAAGAGTGCCACAGGCCCTTAAGAGGCGGTATTTTACCACACAATCCTATTGTGTGGTAAAATACAGAATTCCGGTGTGCATGCACATCTGTGCATGCACACCTGTGCCATGTGACACACAGACATGCCCTTAGGGCATGTATGTGTGCCACATGTCACACAAGCCTGTACTTGGGGTGCTAGAGTGTGTCAAAGTGACACCCCCTGCACCTTTGCAGGATTCGGTATTTACTGATTCGGTAAATACCGAATCGGTATTTCCCATTGATTCCTATGGGCTTCAAGGCCCATAGGAATCAATGGGCAATACCGATTCGGTATTTACCGAATCGGTAAATACCAAATCTTACAGATTCGGTATTCCTAAATTCGGAATTACCTACATCTGCCCTCTTCCCATTTACAGACTCTTAAATATAGATTCGGTAAAATTCGGTGTTTAAGAGTCTGTAAATGGGAATTACCTACATCTGGCCCTTAGTTTGGTTTTTTACATCATGAAGCTGCTGACCCCTCTATGTGCACATGTACCCTGATGGTTATTATATTGCTGACCAGTAATACCATCCAACTTGGCCTCTGTATACCTACAGCTATTGAACCCTAAATGCTTAGTTTATTTTTTATTTACTCTATGCATTTGCTTTTTTATGGTCGTAATGACCGAAATAAAGTTAAATTTGAGAGTTTGAGACAACTTTGGAAATTACTGATCTGCCATTCAGTTATTTACAAAACCAAAACCAGACATTAAAAAGACACCTTTGGAAATGACTGATCTAACGTTGTTGAATGTTCTTGTTTGAGAGACCAATGTGGAGCAGTGAGAGCTGCCTATGCAGTATGTTTCATTTTTGAAACTTTGGAAGCATCTTCTCTGCCAAACTTAACTTCAGCACAAGTGGCAGAATTAGTTGCATTAACAAGAGCTTGCTGCTTGTCAGAGAATTTGGTTATGACAATTTAAACAGAGAACCAGTATGGTATAGGGTTTGGGCCTGACTTAAGTTAGCTGTGGTCAAAGACGGGTTTATGACATCTTTAGGAGCTTCAAAAAAGAATAGTGTATACATATTGGATTTGTTGAAAGCAATACAGAAGCCAAAGGAAATTGCTGTGGTCAGTGTGTTGCCCATAAAACTGGAAAGGACTTGGTCACATTTTGAAATAGATATGCATACCAGATGGCAAAATAGTGTACTTTACAGGATGAGACAGTTGTGGAAGAGTGTGAGAATGATGAATCTTAGTAAATATAGTACAAAATCCAGAAGATTTCAATTGTTTACTTTATGAATCCAATCCAAACTTCTTTGAGTGAATTGAGAGATCTCTAAGAGGAAGTCCCAGATGAAGAGAAAAAGAAATGGGGAAAATTGGGTTACAAGAGAAATTATCAGGATCTATATGTAAATGCTGGTGGTAAATATGTCCTTCCAGATAAAATGTGATACCCTTTGTTTAAATATTTTCATAATATAACACAGGCAGGGGGAGATAGCTTAGTGCGAATATTCAAAAGATAAAGGGAGAATACAGGATTCAGAAAAGTTGCTGAGGATGTTTGTGGAAGGTATGTGGTGTGCCAGTTAAAACACAGGGAAAAAAGACTGTGACAATCATATTGGCAAATCAGAGGACCTATTTACAAGACTCCAAGGAGACTTTATTGAGATGCCAAATCACAATGAATTAACATACACCTTCGTAGTTGTCTGCTTGTTTTCTAAATGGGTTGAGACTTATCTCACTTGGAGTTCAGATAGCCTTACAATTGCCAAATTATTGTCGAGGGAGTTGATACTGAGATTTTGCCTCCCCACTTCTATTGACACAGATCGTGGTGCTCATTTCAAGAATGCTATTTTGCTAATAATCTGCACAACATTTGAGATCAACCAGAGGTTCCATTGTAGTTATCACCTACAATCTTCAGGAGTTGTAGAAAGGAAAAAGGAACTCTCAAGAATAAACTCACAAACATTTGTGCTTCTACTGGTTTGAAATGATCAGATGCTCTTCCTTTTGCTTTGATGAGTATGAGAAGTACTTCTGACATAAAGCCTGGTTTGTCTCTGCATGAGATTATCATGGGAAGAGCAATGAGACTTTCATATGTTCCTTCAGCTACAAAAGTTTCAATAACTGATAACATTGTGCAAGATCACTGCAAAGGTCTGACTGATATTGTGAAATCTGTCTCGCATCAGGTGAATGTGGCAACAGAAGATACAAAGTACATTTCTTGCCATAACCTGAACACAGTAGATTGGATAACAGTTCAGAAACATATCAGAAAGAATTGCCTTGACTAGAGGTCGCAAAGACCCTTCCAAATAATCCTGACAACGAACATTGTAGTCAAGTGTGCTGGAGTGCTGCAGTGTATCCATGCTGCCCACACAAAGAGAGTGAAAGCAGGAGAAGCAGGGGAAGAGTCAACTGAGGAAACAGATAGAAGTTCATAGAACCAAGAACAAAGGCAAGCTCAAAGCCAAGCTCAAGTTCAGAGTGTTGTTCCAGAAGAGGTGACAATGAGGACAACTAACAAAATTAGGTGGTGAAGTTTCAGGTTAGTGAAAGATCTGACGAAGTATCTGAAATTCCTGTAATCTAGTTTCAAAGCAGAGATCAAGCAAATGGCGTTTTACAGTGCACAAGACAAAAGCATTAGTAGCAGCAGGAAGAAGTAGAGCGAAAAAGAAGTCCACAGTAAACAAAACAGACAACGTTGATCAAAGTTCAAGTTCGGGTTCAAGTTTGAGTCAAGGTTCCTTGGAGAATAAAGCAACTCTGACAAAGACTGTTGCTAAATCGAGAATAACTGAAGAAGACATTCCAAGGAAAAGAACTAACAAAAGAAAAAACTGTGAACCAGAAGATAAATCTCTGAGATAAATATGTTCTGAAACTGGTGGCAGTGAATCACCAGTGGCCAAAAGAACAACAAGAAGGAAAGTGCCAAATAAAGAGTATGCCTCGCCTAAATGGGAGTATATAGCTACGGTCTCAGAAAAAGAAGATGAAAAGCGCTGAATAATTATAAGTCAGTGAATCAATGCCAGTAAAAGTTTGAGAGTGAATCAGAGAGTGAATTTGAAACAGAAGAAGAACCACTTTGAATAAATGAAAGAGACTTTTGAGAAAGGAATATTTAGAGACAGTTGCTGAACATAAAAAGAAGATTGAAACTTAAACTGAAATGCACTTTTAAAACGAAACAGAAGAATATTTATAATTTTTGATTTTGATTATTGTTATAATAAACCAAGAAGAAAAGAAGAAATATATTATTGTTTTAAAGAACATTTTGGTTGATTTAAAATGTTTACCACTTAAAGTTTTGTCTCAAATAGAAGATGAAGTATAGCAAATGCTGTAAAATTGTAGAGTCCGTATTGATAATAATATTAATAGCTTTAGTGGGACTATTGTTGTACTAACTTACTTCGGTAGGATTATGTATCATATTAAGTAGTTTACTGCTATTGAAAATTAACTAAAACACGATGTATTAGTGCATAGAGAAAATGTAGTCTGTGGTTTTAAGGATAATATTTATACTAAAATGATTAGAGAATATGTCAACATAATGATTGCTAGTGGGTGTTTTGTATGTGCCTACCTTCCTACTTCAGCAGGAGGGGACAACATTTGGGCAGTTTCCGATTTTGCACGCACTTTCATGTAAGGTTATTTTGCTGTTTTTAATAACAATAATTTTCTTCCTTCCTATTTGACAATTTTTTTCTTTTTTCTTTAGAAGATCATCTATTAGAGAAGATGATAGAGAAATTAAGTATAAAAATTTTTAAAGGGATTGCAAAAACATGTATAAAACTAAAACTACAATTCAAAGTTACGTGTGTACATTGAGTATGGAAGAGCATGATTTCATTAGAGTATACATTGAGAGAAGAGTAAATATTGTGAGACATTGAGAGGAACAGAAGGTTGCATTAGCAGATAAAAGAAGAAGAGGAACTCAGGTTGTCAAGGTTGCATCCTGGATTGAGAGTGGAACAAGAATGAATAGGTGAGTTGTTTATGGTAAGGCGTAGTTCTTTGATAGGAGAAAAGGCTGAATTTCTAGAGGAGAGTGTGTGCCATAGAACGTATGTACTAAGTGGAAACTATTTTAAATGCGCAGAGCAAATTTTGTAGAGAATTTATTATATGTGTGGCCAGCCTGCTTATTTTAACTTACCAAGAAATTGGGTTGGGTCATTGCATTTTGCTTTAGTGTTTACTAGGGTTTGTCATATGAATGAAATAGATAGTGAACACAGTATGAAAAGGATGAGATGACGTTTTGGACAAGTAGTTTTAGATATATTGGGTGCTATAATTCATTCTGTAGGTGTGGCAATGAACAATGTGAAAATCAGTCGATTGTCAAGTCAAGTCAAGAATACTTTATTTCGGCTTTACAGCCATAAAAGCACAATACATTTTACACCTAATAAATAAAAAAACATTTACAATGAGGAGAACGGTTAAATATAAAAGTTCAAAACCACCATTCCTTAATCGACAGGGATATATTAGATTTTTAACTCAACTTTAACAGTTATAGAATGAGTGCCTGACCCCCAAGGTAATGGCTGGCAGGTTGTCAATAACACCAACGTCACTTAATTGGAAGTTATAAAACTATTTAAAAATAAGATAAATACATTTTCATTATTAATTAGACTTCTTGGTAAAAAAATTACTTAAAAGGAAAAACATTAAAAGTTCTATTCCTACGTAACCAAATTAAACACAATTATTATCATTAAATTCTCTGGGCGATACCTTAGAGCAACAAGGGGCAGTAGTCGATTGTAAAATAAGCTTATTTCATCGACAATAATTTCTTAATTCCTATTGGACAGTCTAAATAATTTGATATATAGATTCTAATAATTATATCAAAAACTACTAAAGATATCTGTAAATCCGGTTTCGTTGTTTTTTTCTGTTTTCCTTAATTGCCAACAATAGTGTCCAAATCCAACTCATTCAATGATTACAAAAGACATTCAACCATTACAACAATTATACACTCTTATCCTCATATTTTATTTCACAAAATAAAACACTGACGGCCCACATCTTGTTTTGTGCTGGGTCCAGCTTGTGGCCCATCGACATATATAATTAACAAAACAATCTAATATCCAGGACCTATATATTGTTATGCTTAGATTGATGCTTTTGTGACAATTCTTGTACATTTCTTGTGGACGCCTTTTAGGAAAAATTTCTTCTTCCTAAAAGAATTTAAAAGAATGTGTGATGCATTCCGGGAAATGTCTTTAAGGATTGTTTTAGTCTAAGAATGGAAGGGTTTAGCAAGGTTGATGAATGGTTAGGTAATATAGGTGGGCATACTTTAAGATTAATACCAACACCTGTATTAATCGTAATGATTTGTGCAATTATTCTGTTTCTGTTGCTAAAATGTTCTGAGTGTATGATTAGTAGATGTAAAGACAAAGGTAAAGGTGAAAATTATGACAATTTTGACCAAATGATTTCCTGATTAATAAAGTTGTATTTGTGTGTTTTTAGTGATTATAGAATAAAAAGAGGTGGATTTGTGAAGGGTCTTTTCAACTTCATCTTGTATGACAGTATTGAAAACGTATGATTTGTATGACAGATTTAAGGCGCAAATGTTGAACTAATATTGTAGAAGCAAGTCTGAAATACAAGGGATAATTAATGATAGGAAAGACAGACACAACCACAGAATTTGTCAGCTCAGAATATGGTACATTTATTAGCCACAACAAATACAATTTAACGTGCAACACGGTGACAGTCAGCATAGAAGCTAGAATGTCCAAAGATTTATTGAGTTTGGTATGTTTTATAGATTTAAACCACAAGACCACCCATATGACACGTAGCAAGAAGTATTATACGTAGTCTACAGTGCACCATGAAACCCACAGCCAATAGACAGGATCTGTAACAAGATATCTCCTTGTAACGTGTGATAGATTTGATGCATACATACTGTAGCTAACCATGTGATCAGAATGGGCTGTTTTGGGGACAGTCAATCAAAATGCGAGCTGCCATGGCCTGGTATATTTCCATACAAACTGCGACATAAGCAGGCGATGAGTAATATTGCGAAATCTTGTTATTTGTTAATATAAAGTATTGTGCAAGCCGTGTGTCACGTACCTCGTCTGGGCGTGGAGAATTGCAAGGACAGCATTTCTCAGACGGTGAAAGTGCAAAACACCCCAAGATGGAGGTTTTTAGATGTAGGCTAAGTTAATAGGCCTGAAGCTATTCTATTTGGTATCAAAAGGAAAAGATGGCTTCAACAATATGATTGTAGTTGATACTAGTTTAATATGATGTGCAGAAGTGTGTTTTATTGATGTAGTTTAGTTGTGCCACATTTTTATAAAATATCCATATTAGTTGACATGGATACTGTTTTGATGCTGCTCATTTCACTCCTGCTCTTCCCCTCCCATCTCGTTTACCTGCAATGTCTTCTAATAACATATTTGCCTTTGTACCCGCATCTGTAATACAGGGTTGACGCAGAGGCAAAGTGATTACCTAATTTTCATGGAGCCCACGCCCTCATTCAAATGATGGAACACTCTATCACTATTACATGCCCACCTATGCTATCAATATTACAGAAGGGGCTACACAAGCATCTGCTGCCCATTCTTTAATACTAAACTGTTCCAGGGGCACACAAAGAGGGCACACATACCTGTTCCATGCAGGGGTACTTTCGTAATATGACCCTCGTTTTACTTTTCATAGATCACCACCTCTTGGCTTCCTAGTTGTCTTTCACAGCCAATCCCAAAGAAGCTGTGTTTTATGATGCCTGTAAATGCTGTACAGGAATAAGGGCCATATGCATCAAGCTAATTAGCATTCTGCAAATTTCGGCCTTTGCGATTGCTAATTAGCTAAATGGTATGTATGTAACATGTTTGATGCAAAATAAGGAATCGCAAAATTTGCGATTCCTTATTTTGCGATTACACTTAAGGAATCGCAAATTTTGCGATTCCTTAAATGCAATGTATCAAAGAAAAAATATTCCTAAAATGCCATTAAGGATTCGCAAATTACCACCAACTTCTAGTTGGTGGTAAGTTGCGAATTCTTTTAAAAAAGCTTTTTTTTTAAAAAAACAAAGGTGCCATATGACGCTCATACATGCCCTTAGGGCATGTATGTGCGCCATATGCCCCCAAATGTCATTTTCAGGGGTGCAGCAGGGTGTTCTTGAGACACCCCTGCACCCTTGAAAAATATTCCTAATTTGCGATTAGCAAATTGCTAATCGCAAATTCCCCCTTCATTCCTATGGGCCTCCTGGCCCATAGAAATGAATGGGTAATTTGCGATTAGCTATTTGCTAATCGCAAATTAGGAATGGTAAGGAATTGCTATGAAACAGCGATTTTGTACATACATACCGTTTTGCGAATTCCAAATAGCGATTCCTTAAAATTCGCTATTTGGAATTCGCAAAACGGAACTATTATACATATGGCCCTAGGTCCTATACAAAGTCAATTTATTTATCTTGAATTTTCTAAATAACATCTCAAGCACATGGTGCAAACAAAGAGAAGTACACAAAATTAACAAAGTGATGCATTGCCTCCTTTATGGTCACCACCCGACTCAAAGTCCACGCCTGAAGTGAGGTGCTGAACCTGGAAACATTTTGGACAATGACAAAGACAAAAGTGCAAACAGTTCAACAAGGAGGTAGTGATCTGCCTATTTACAGTGGGCACCAATGAGTTAATATGTCAAAGGATAGATTATAACAACAATACTGCATCAATACGTTTTAATACAGTCTCTCCCTGCAGAGAAGGCTATAAACCAGCCTTTCTTTCAATGGAGCCCAGGATGCTTACCTTGCCTTGATGCCCGCCTTAAAGCACCATCTTGCGGTCTTTTGTGAGCCTTGGAGAAGCTAGTTATAGATTCCTGTCAGCGGGCACCTTAGATCTACCTGAGTGCTCAGTGAACAACATCTGAGGTGCCTGTATCTAAGCAGTTATTTCCCAACTAGCCACTAACGCCCAGATAGGAGCCCAGGCCTGGCAGCCCTTGTGCAAGATTTATTTATTTATTTATTTAAAGAATTTCCTTGCACAAGCAGGAACATTCAGGTGACAAAAGCACAGATGTTGGGCTACATAGCATTCCTACCGGAGGCTCTTGTGGGATGTGAGGACCCTTGGAAACTTATAATAACAATACCATGCACGCGACACAATAAATAACACCAACACCCTGTGGATAAAATATGTTGAATGTTTATTGTTTGCGCAGTTTGGGTAAGTTTATTGGCAATTCAGGTGTTGACAGTGAGTTTATCGACCTGCTGCCTCTCATCCTGAGAAATATAGAGCTGCCCTGATGGTTCTCTCATTAACAATGTGCTTAGATTCTTTATAGCTCGTTCATTCTAAGTAATTTACTTAAAGTGGGTTGCCACTCTACTCTTTACTTTTGTGTGATACTTCTGACAAGTCATACCAAGAGCCTGGCCTGTCTCCATAGTTGCTCAGGGTTTCAACTGTGCCCTCAGGGATTAAGCAACACCATCACACATCCCAAGCCCTGCTGTAATGACTTAAAATGACCTGAAGAATTCCCCTTTGGCTCCAAGATCCCCTATCTGGAGGTCCCGTTTAGTTATTTAAAGCTTTAGGATCACCTTGTAACTCCGCCAGGCCTCGGGTTAGCACCTTGTGATACCTGAGAAACCCAACCTGTTCTCACTTCACATCTCCAATACGTACAGCTAGCCCCTTTCCAACACATCCCTGATGTTAAGCAAGAAAATGTCTGTGCCAATATCAGACAGGTGTACCACATTTGATGCAAAATGACTGCTCAGATGCTTGCTCAAAAGGCTATGGTTGATGAAGCCCAATCCCCGCTTCTTTGCAGATTTCTGTAGTGACAGCTTAACTCTTCGCCATGACATTTCAATAGCTGCGGGTGATCTAGCCTCCTACCACAACCTGCTTGGGGTGATTTCAGAACATACTATCTTGCTGCTTCCCATTAGGGTGTCCATGCTGGCAAGGCCCTATCTCATGGCCTGCAAAAGGGTGCTTCTCCTATAGAAGGTCAGATAATACCCCCCCCGATCGATTATCAGTATGTCTGCTGTACATCCTCTCTTCCCCAGTAGCTGGGGAACAGTAGGTTTGAGCATGGTCCATCTCATTCCTGGGCTTCCCAACAAGACAATTGAATGTTACTGAAGCCCTTGTTCCACATACTTTCTCTGGCCTTCTGTGCTGCTCTGGCCACAAAGGAGTGACCCTTCACCCACACTGTTTTAACTCCTGAAGAAAACAGGAAGGTACGCATTACCACACACTTTATTAACTTTAGTTCCTGACCAGGCATTACACGACTATTAGCTATGGATAAACACAACAGAAACAAAGCGGTGAGAAGCCCTCTCTACCTACTGTGGTCCTATGTTGAAAGCTACCATCCTATCTAACAGGGGAGCAACATTGGGATGCTCTCCCATCTATGTCACACTCCGTGCAACATGACAAGCTGCAGTCCAGATGGTAGTATTGCTTAAAAACACACCAGGGCTCTGATTGTGCAACACACTTGAACATCATGTGCTTTCTATAGAAGGGAATGTGTGCTGTTCCTACAATTAGAACACACCCTTTGCAAAGTGAATGAAATCTAGGAACTGTTATCAGACGCCATTTTACCAAACTCAATAATGTGATTTTTTGATCTAAGAAGATCGAGGATGAATGGAATCTGAACATGTGACCTACTGGTTAAACACAGATTTCTTCAACACATTTTGTAACCCACTGATCTGTCTTAATTATGGCTCCTGGTGGAAGGGGAATTTCAGAACAAACTTTTCAACAACCGATTCAACTTGTCAGGTGGCTAAATGTTGCCTTTGCACCTCATTAGTTTGTGTCAACGATGGTGAAAAATTGCCTCAGCAAAGGTGCAATCCTGTGTATTACAGAAAACTTTCCTCCTCCAAGTTGCGATTTAGAGACAAATGTAACAATGATTTGTTAACCTTAATTGAAGGCACAAATCACAGACACTCAAAAGGTGTTGTATTGATTCCCAAAGGGGGCGGTTTTCCCATAGGACATCATCGTCCTCCCGCCATTGTGAGGGGGCACATCGGGGTTTAATCAGGCAGTTGTCCAGACAGTACTGCCTGCAGCCAATCACAGAAGTTTGCAAACTGTGGCCTTCTTAGTGAATATTTGTTAGGCAGGTTTTGTGAAGCCCTGTGAACGTGCAATTTGTAATGTGAATTATTGGTACCTAGTTTCGCATTGCAAATTGCATTCCCATTCACCTACCACTTGGTGTTCAACTTGCACACCATGGCTTACAAATTGGAATAGTACATCAGGCACACACTTATGTAATCACGATTGAGCCATAAATTACTTGCTTGTTTGTTGTTATTATTTCTTTCGTACCTGTCCTTGCTTACATGTTGTCACTTGTGACCTGTTGGTCTTCGACAGTGATTCTTTTTTAGGTTTCGCCTGTCGAAAGCTCCGCAAGCAGCATTTCGCGCATGCAAAATCTTTTGTTTAGAGTATGTGAGTGTGGTCCCGCCCCTCTGTTCCATTGGCTAGCTCCATAAATGGAGGCTAGCCATTGGAACAGAGATCTGTCCGTCAAAGCCGGAGCAGATTCGTGGGCGTTCCAGAGACTTTTAGGCTTTTGCCCACGTCATGCGGCGGTGGGCGGTGCTTTTTTTGGGGGGGGGAGGTTTGTTTTGGCCATTTCTCCTGGAAGGCACCGCAACGAGGGACGTCTGCCTGGCATCGGGTAGCAGGTAAGCTGCATATTTTACTCCCGTTCCCGCCCCCCCTCCCGCTGTCCGTGAGCCCCCCCCCCCCTCCCGGCTGTCTGTGTGCCCCTCCCGCTGTCCGTGAACCCGTCCCCCCTCCCGCTGTCCGTGAGCCCGTCCTCTCTCCCGCTGTCCGTGTGCCCGTCCCCCCTCCCGCTGTCCGTGAGCCTGTGTGTGTGTGTGTGTCCATCCAACTGCCTGCAGCTTCCCCCTCCAGATCCTAAAACCTGTGGGGAGTGCTCTTGAACTCACTACGCCGGAGCCCTGCTGCAGAACAGGACAGTGAATGCCTCAAAAGATGTGGCTGCCCCCCCCCGCACCCCACCCTCAGCACTCATTTCAGACCCCCTCCACACTTAGCTCCCCATGAGTGGCTTGGTGTTTGGGCAAATATTTTTCGGGCCTGATAAAAGTCTTCCCGCCTGGGTTAGACCTGACCATTACCACCCGGCATTGGGGAAAACCTGTGCTGCCCTTCCTCAAGCTTGAGAGACACGCAAGGGTTCCCCCCGTCACCCAGGTCCCTGGCGTTTCTGCCTTTGACTGAGTTTAGTCGCCCCACTTGTAGAAGTACTTGAACTATCCATCTACAAAACAGATCCCCCTCATCTTGCGCCAGCGTTAACTTTTATTAATTGTGGTGACCGTTGTTAGGTTGTGCTTTGGGCAAACCTTCAGACCACCACCAATGAGTAAAGCCTCAGGTCATGTGGAAGGCATGGAACACAAGACATCTGCACCGCCCACTGTGGTCAGAGCTTCCAGACTCCGGGGCCATAAAGGAGAGCAGGCACTTTCATACCCAACACAGCTGGGAGCAGTGTGTGTGTGTGTGTATGTGTATGTGTGTGTGTGTGTGTGTGGGTGTGTGGTGTCTGTGTCAGCATGTTGATAGAATTCACTTTTCGATTCCCCAACCATCCCTATTTTTATATGCGAGTTAGCATCATATGACTAACTGATGAAGTACGTATATATGCATGTGTGTGTATTTTTCCTCTTATTACCTGATTATTCAAATATATGTGTGACGATATTAGTTCCTTAGCTTAGCTTGTGTGCCTCCATTTTGTGTATCTCTCTGTGTCTGCGAGTCGCACTCGCTCATCTGCCCCTCCCGTAGGAATAGAGAATTTCCCTAAGACAGCAGTTTTCGTTTCTCAGCTTACTGTGGCCGAAACTAACAAGTCTCTTTATCAGTAATGTTCTCATGCCCAGAGACGCTGAAGCCTAGCTCCACGGCCTTGAGTAAAGATAGCGATGTATCCCTTGCAGGTGCAGATGCCTACTGTATGAGGACATTGTTCCCCTGTCTGGGTTTTGGTAATTTTCCAGAAGGGGCGTACCCTAATGAACTGTGTTGCATTATAATGTACTGCTGTGATGAAGAGAGTCAGTCCTCTCGACGCACTGTTTGGGGTGATGGTCGGACAGGGCCCTCTCATATGGGAGTTTGTGGCCTAATAAATATAATTGTTTATTCTTCTCCACTGTCCGGCTGACTTCTTACAGAGTTACTATAGGTGAGTGTGGTAAGTCACTCGGGTGGATTTGAGCCACGCTTATCAGATGGCGCCCGAATAGGGACCCCGCGATAAAGATCTTTCTCACCCGTAGGTGGGTAGCAGAAGACCGGGGACCCGCTGGTCGGCACGGTGGGCCCGGGTACCCATCTGATGCCGAGCTTGGTTCTCGCAGCGCTGCCCCACCCTGTTGATCGGGAGAGGTCCCGGTTCGGATCTTACGCCGGGGTCCAGAAGGCGGAACTCGGAGCTGACCGTGTTGGTCCTGGCAGCCGGAGGTGGAGAACGGTAGAGGTCGGTACCGCCTACGGAAGGTGAGTGGTCCACCTGCGATTGTTCAAGGAACTGGAGTGTTCCGGGAGACTAGGGTGTCTCCAGTGGTTTGAGGAGCCGGTGTGCTCCTGGGGCTAGTGTGCTCCGGGGAACTCAGAGTGCGAGCAGGCGCTCTGACAGACTTGACGAGGTTGGGAGGATATTTGGATATATAGTTTGTAGTAATCCGACCGGGTGGTACTGTGGTGAAGGCGTGGCTCATTACGGGTGGACTCCGGAACTCACCCTGAACTCCTAGTGTGGTGGTTCAGTGGAGGTGAGCCCTGGGTCTCCTGTGGTAAAGTGCGCAGCGATCCATAGTGCCGCACGGGGAGCGGATGTGTTCTCCATCCTCAGAACAGTTAGTGTACTGTTCGGTCTGCGGTAGGGTCCAGGTTCCCCAGGACTTGGTCGACGGGCCTTGTCCCATTTGGTAACACGTGTTTGGAAGAATTTCATATGTGTATGTGTGTCCTAATGCATATTATGTGTGTGTAAATGAGCTCGAGCTAGCGATTCAAGGTAACGAAGTTTGTGGAGAAGTGTTTTATTTCACACCAAGGTAGAGATGCCGTGTTTCAGTAAGTTACGATGTTTTGGATGTTGTTGTCGCCCCTCAGATTCCAGGCTGGCTGAGAGCCAACCTGCACCCCCTGAGGGCACTCCAAGCTTTGATATGTATATCAAGCATGGATTGCCCCCGATTTTGTTTGGCACTTTATGGCATCGATACACCGCTGACAATGTGGATTTGCAGTGGCCCTTGACGGGTTCCTTTGAAGAAGCTAAATTGGACTATTTACAGGACAAATTGTTTGCTAGGCGTAGCCGTCAAAGCATGTTTGATTCTTTAAGAGTGTGGCAAAAGGAAGCCAGGAAACGTAAGTTGAGAGAAGAGAAAGAGGCTTTTAAAAGGTCCGCACAGACAATGGCGCAGAAAGCGAGAGAACATACCAAGAATGAGAATGAGCAGCGTTTGGAGCGCACAGATAGGCTTTGCAGGTTGAAAGAAAATAAAAGTTATGTAGTGCGAGAGGACGAACAGGATGAAATGGAAGATATTTTGAGTACTCGACCCCCTCCTCCTTATGCCCCGCAGTCATTGTATCCCTCTCTGCCAGCTCCCGCCTCTGCTAGTGGGGATCCAGGTCCATTGGCAAGTGCCCCGCACCAACATGGCGCAGCAATTTCCCCGCCCTCAACACCCCTCGTTTCTTTGCTCCAAGCCACTTCACCCGCTCCCTCCCAATTTTCTCTAGCACTCCCTACTGTTTCAGCTAGCACCACCCCTAGTCAGGAGATGTCAACGCCGAGTCGAGGCGCAGGTAGCGGACTGCTCTCACAGGTACGGAAGTTGCTTACGCGTTCTACGGTTGGTTTGGATGAGAAAAGTATAGTGGCCAACAAGGCATGCCAGTGGGCTAGGAATAACATTTACTCGTTTGAAGACCTTTGGTCTACAATGAAAGATTTTGAGCCTTTGATGCAACAGCACGCTTTGTGGCACATGTCAAATGTATTAATAACGTTATGGGAGCAGGGGTATGGAGGTGTGGCTCCGGCGACTTTACGAGATATACAGAGCGGAGCCTACAGAACGAATACTGGGGTGAAGGAGGTGATGCGCAGTCTACGTGCTTTATTACAGTATAGGAATGAATTACCCTCAGCAGGTGTGCCCCATTTTCCAGGTATACATCCAATGCGTGAAGTGCACCCTATCTTTCATCCCGAGATACCTGAGATGGTAGATCCGGTCACGAAGGCTGTCACCAGGAACAGGGTAGATGCACATTTCCAGGAGCAGTGGGTGTATACACCATGGAAGAGAAGTGAGGTATTATCCTTAAAGGCCCAGTTGCCGGACTCTAGAAAGAACCCGACTGCGTATTATAAAGAGTTGACGGAAGCTGCGTCTTCCACTGTAATGACTTTAGCCGATGTTGAACTGTTTTTTGGGCTTCTGGTCCCAGTCGATGTATGGCGACAGGTGAAGGGTACAGATCATTCGGACGAATTGGGTGGTACGTGGCAGGAGTTTAAGCATGGGCGAATTTTGCGAATCTCGCATTCGCGAATTTTGCGGATTTGCGAACTCGCAATCCGCAAAATCCGCGAATTCTCGCGAATTTGCGGATTTTTTTTTGTGTTTGCGCGGGTTTCTGCCAGTTCGCGAGGGTTTTGTACACTTTCGCAAATTGCGAACTTACCTGTCGGGTCGCAAGTTTCGCGAACTTGTTGTTTCTACGTGTCCAGCCTGTTTGGGACACTCTTCTTCATCACTGCCACTCTCTGTCACCACTGCCACTCTCTGACTACTCATGCCACCCTCTGGCCCACCCATGCCACCCTCTGTTTCATCACAGCACCCTCTGGTTGTCCAGTCAGTGTACATTATTGTGGCAACGCAAGCACACCTTCCCTGCCTCAAGTGACCTGAATTAATTTGGGGCTGATTTATGTGTCACAGAATATTTTTTTAGCTGGCACCTGCTTCCTTAGTGCTTCCTGATTAGTGATCTTTTGCACTTGCTAAGTGCTTTCATTGTTGCAAAATTAGTTACAACACCTGCCCTGCCCCAACTGACAATAATGAATTAGGGGCTGATTAATGGATTTGAAGTTCCAGCCTGGCTCCTGCTTGTCTCCCTTAGCTGTAATTCAGGACCTTTGTGGCATATGTGTAACTATTCTGAGGTTCAGAGCAGGGTCACATAATAGTTGCAACTGGCAACTGAACTCTGGAGGGGCCCCTCAGGAAGCACTACAGGAAATGGCTACAAATGATGAGCCTGAACTTTTGAACCTGGTAAGTAGTTTCAGTTTTGCTAAGATCGTATTTCTGCAATTTTGCACTTATTCGCGGGGCGCGAAGTTGTACTGGGAAGCCGCGAACTCACGCGAACAGTGCGAGCAGTGCGAGCAAAATCCGCTGCTCGCGGATTTGCAGATTTTGCGGGAGATTCGCGAATCTCGCGGATTGCGAATTTACCGAAAATCCACAAAATCCGCGAGCGAAACGGATTTTCCGCCCATGCTTACAGGAGTTGCAGGATTGGGATAAGGAACGTAAGCCAGGGGAAAAGCCGAAAGCTGAGATTTTGGCATTACCGGGGCGAATAATAAAGTATATGCACACTCTCATTCCTCCGAAGAAGGTAGATTGGGACAAGTTGACGGCTTGTAAGCAGAAAAAGGATGAGGCAGTCTCGGACTTCTTTAAGAGGTTTGAAGAGACGTTTATGGATTTCAGTGGGCAGGATGTGTCACAGGATGGAGGGTTGCGACTCTTTGTTAATAGGTTTGTCATGAACTTGTTGCCTGAAATATCGGCAAGATTGCAAGCGTCGGAGAGTACGTGGACGACGTCCTCTCCCTCTGGTATTCTCAGCATGGCTCAATATTATGAACACAGAGAAAATGAGAGCAAGGACAAGCAGGAAAAGAAGGCTAAGGATTTGAAGACTAGAGTTTTGTTACAGCAAGTGTCGAGGGGTCGAGGGAGAGGTGCGGCGCCAGGACGTGGTGGTGGCGGCTATGGCAGAGGTGAAAGTAGGGAAAGACTGGGACCAAATCAGTGTGCGAAGTGTAAGCAAGAGGGGCATTGGTGGAGGGATTGCCCTCTGTTTCAGTTGAATGCCGGTTCAGGACGAGGTCGAGGAAGAGGTAGTGGTGACTCCGGGAGACAGAATGCGCGGTCAGATGGAGGCGGGAGGCCAGGAGGTAATTACTTCGACAATGGTGCAGACAGGCAACAGCTGCAAAGGGGCAGTGGTCAGTACTATAATGATGATTACTCCGTAGACGATCTGACAGGGTTCTCCCATAACTAGGATAGCGTAGGACAGAGCGAGGGACCAGTGCCTGTGGAAGTTGATCAGAGGGGACCCTATGTCGAGGCAGACTTATTGGGGTCTCAGCAAAAATTTCTAGTGGATACGGGTGCAACGAAAAGGTCAGTGGCTCATTCTCGGGTCCCCGGGGCGGCGCTGTCTGGCAAGAACAATATCTCTGTGGGTTTTTCAGGTACCCCGGTGATTAGCCCCATTTCCAAACCCCTTACATTAACGATTGGTCCTTTCACTGTTGATTCACCGTTTTTTATTGACGTCGAACTGTGGAGAAAATTTACTGGGCTTAGAGTTATTGAAGAGGTTGCACGCCACCATTTATTGTTCCCCGGACGGCGTGTACCTCACGCTAGGCCCTACTGTTGCTCGCCCACTACAATGTTTTTCTAAAGATGACCCACTACCACCTGAATTTGATGGGATACCCGACAGCTTGTGGGCTACCAATGATACGGATGTGGGTAAAATGGATATCGCCCCAGTGACAATAAAGGTTAAGGTGGGAGCGAAATTACCAAGGATACCACAGTACAGAATTCCTAGGGAGGGAGAGAAAGCCCTGTTGCAAATAATACAAGATTTGATTCGGTCAGGTGTAGTGGAAGAGACGGATTCGAACATATGTCACAGCCCCATACTACCGATCCTTAAAAGACGGTCGCCTGATGCTACAGATAATACTCCTGATGTATATAGGTTTGTGATTGATTTGCGCCATGTGAATAGAGTAGTGGAGCCACAATACCCGGTGGTCTCGGACATCACTACGATATTGACAATGATTCCCCCATCTGCTAAATATTTTTCTGTTCTGGACCTGAAGAATGCTTTCTTCAGTATCCCAGTACATGAAGACAGCCGTTATCTATTCGGATTCTCATTGGCTGGCCGAAGCTTTAGGTTTAAAAGAATTCCCCAAGGTTACACTGAAAGTCCGAGCATATATAGTCAAGCACTGAAGGCACAATTGGATGAATTGGAACTTCCACCTGGCAACGTTATGTTGCAGTACGTGGATGATATCCTGATTGCATCGGATGACGAGAAGGGTTGTCGGGATGCTACAATAAAATTACTGCATCATTTGGCAAAAAGGGGGCATAAGGTGTCCCTTCCAAAATTTCAATATTGTCGAACGGAGGTTACCTACCTAGGCCACCTCCTTTCGAAAGTGGGGAGGAGATTGACGCCAGAGCGCATAAAAGCGATAACTAATATGAAGGTACCTAACACGCAGCGAGAGGTGCGCGCATTCTTGGGCATAACATCGTATTGTCGCCAGTGGATACCTAATTATGCGTTACTAACCAAACCCCTATTGTATCTGACTACCAAAGAAGTGCGCGAACCCCTACCCTGGACCCCTGCATGTCAGGAAGCGTTTGAGTCACTAAAAACTGCTTTATGTTCTGCACCCGTTCTGGGAACACCTGATTACCAGAAGCCTTTTGTTCTTTATGTACACGAGGCAGAAGGTTGCGCGTTGTCTGTCTTAACACAATGTTTCGGAGGGAAACAGAGACCCTGCGCTTACTTTTCTGCGATGCTCGACAATGTGGCAAGAGCGCTGCCGAGTTGTCTGAGAGCTACGGCGGCTGCTGCGGTCTCTATAAGACAGTCGGCAGGGCTCGTATTGGGTTCAGACCTCACAGTAATGGTACCGCATGCTGTGGACATTTTACTAAACAGAACACAGACGCAGCATTTAACGAGTGCTCGTCTTACCGGTCATGAGATGACTCTCTTTGCACCTCATGTGACGATAAAAAGGTGTGCTACACTGAATCCTGCCACATTGTTACCTATCCCCACGAATACAAAGGACGATGACATACACGACTGTTTGTTTCGGACAGAAGAAGAGACAAAGGGGAGGGTGGATCTGACGGACAAGCCCTTAGACGAACCGGACGGGGAGTTGTATGTGGATGGGTCTTGTTTCAAACTTGCAGATGGTACATCGACAGCAGCATATGCAATAACGACATTACAGACGGTAGTGGAGACCTCTAGAATACCTTACAATTCGGCCCAAGCTGCAGAGATTATAGCTTTACTGAGAGCATGTGAACTGAGTGAGGGACTGGACGTGAACATTTATACTGACAGCCAATACGCCTTTGGCGTGGCTCATAATTATGGGCGACTATGGGCAGAACGGGGATTTCTGACTTCACATGGACAACGCATACAGCATGGTCCGCTGATATTACGACTGTTAACAGCATTGACGTTACCCAAGCGACTGGCTGTGATAAAGTGTAGCGCACACAAGACAATAGTGGATGATGTGGGACGAGGCAATGCCTTTGCAGATCAAACGGCAAAAGAGACTGCTCGGGAAAAATTACCACGGATGTTTGTGGCAGGCCCAGCTAGATGGGTGCCAGACGTTAACATGTTTGCAGATACTGTACAGAGTGTGAAAAATATACAAGAGAAAGCGACTGAATATGAACTGAGGACATGGAAGGATGGTGGGGGGCGATTGGATGCTGATGAATGTTGGACGGATGTGACCGATAAGAGACGATGGTTACTTCCGAATGCATATGTCCTTCCAGTGGTAACGATGGCTCATGGGCCTGCACATATTAGCGCCAAGGGTATATGCAAGCTGTTGGACCCAGTGTGGAGTAATAAAAATATCTCTAAAGTGGCGACTCACTTGGTTCGACAGTGCATGGTATGTTTGAGGCACAATCCAGGAGAGGGTACCCCTGTCCCAGTGGGAAATTTTGCACCTCCTTCTTTCCCTTTTGAGGTGATTCAGATGGATTATATTGAAATGGAGAGGGTTAACAATCTCAAATACGTCTTGGTGGTTGTATGCGCTTTCAGCAGATGGGTGGAGGCATTTCCAACAAAAGATTGTACAGCCATTTCTACTGCTAAAGTGTTGATTAAAGAATATTTTTCCCGTTTCGGATTGCCTAGGGTGATCTGGAGTGATAACGGTACGTCCTTCAATGCTGAATTGATGAAACAGATATGTAAAGGCTTACAGATTTCCCAAAAGTTCCACTCGGCCCAACACCCCCAGGCCGCAGGACTTGTGGAATGATTTAACGGAACGCTAAAATTGAAGATGGCCAAAATACAGGAGAGTACAGGACTCCGTTGGCCAGATGCCCTTCCTTTAGCCTTGCTTTCTACGAGAGTAACTGTTAACTCCAAAACGGGTGTCTCCCCTCATGAAGTGATATTTGGCCGTCCGGCCAACGTTTGGGGAGTACCCCGGCCTAAATGTTTCTCTGAAATACAGTACCCTCTGTTGATAGACTACTTGTATGCTTTGACTAAAGATCTTCGTTCTATTCATCAGCAGGTAGCAGACACCCTGAAGTCGTTGCCGGAGGGGCCTGGACATTCCATCCACCCAGGGGACTGGGTCGTCGTAAGGAAATACCAACGGAAATCCTGTCTGGAGCCCAGGTGGTCGGAGCCTTGACAGGTGCTCCTCACTACACGTACCGCACTTCGAGTGGAAGGCAGGAAGGCGTGGACGCATGCATCGCACGTGAAGAAAGTCCCGCTACCGTTACCCTACGACCAATGGGTGAGAGAAGGCATTGCTGATGAGGAACAAGAGCAAATACCCAGATATGTTCCCTTCTCGGATGCTTCACTGAGGGGAGAGGAGCAACGTGACAAGGAAAATTCAAAGTCACGTGCAGAACAAAGTGCTTCAAAGAGCTCTGTTACTCCCGTTGCTACTAGTAAAGAGGCGTCAGAGAGTTCAGTACCTGCCATAGATACACCTGTTTTGTTCACTGACCCCGAAGTGCGAGGGAGCACTCGCTATAATCTGGGGCCCCGGAAAAAGTGACAAGTGTAATGGACTAAACACTGGAAGAAGGGCTTAGTGGACATTCTGATATAACGAAGATTTAGTGGTAGGGATGGACTTGTAACGAAGATTGTGTTCTATGAGACTATAGAGTGGTGTGGGGCCCAGATTAAGTGCTCCTCTGTTTCAATTGCTGTGTGTCAAAGCGACGTGGGATTAAGGTATGGACGGTAAAAGCCTGCCTGTGAGGCTTTGAAGGACACAGGGAGAAGATCCCTTTTTAGGGTTGAAGAACCCCTCTGGCCGGTTTCGGTGGATAGTCTGGGACTATTTTTTTTAGAAGTGTTTTTCCATTTTTGATATATTTTTGCAATTTTAAATATGTACCCTTTTGGCCGCCCCATCCCTGATGAGGAGCAGCCCTTTGCGGCTCCTCCAAGACCCTTGCCTGATTCTCCCTGGTTGGCCCTTTCCCGGAAGGGAAAAATAGTGCTCCTTATTATTGTGCTCATTGCTTTCCTAGTGACTCTTGGTATATTGTTTTTCTTGGATAAAGTCTATCCCGTTCATGTGTTTGCACCAACACCTACTGCTGTTCCTGAACATAACATGGTTACTGTAGATTATGGTGAGTGAATGCTTAGACGAGGTTACAAAGAAAATGTTTTTATAAAGACTTTGCACCATGCTCATGCCACCACCAACCTTACGGATTGTTGGGTTTGTGGGCTCTTACCTTCTGCTGCCTACAAGAAGGATAGATTTCTAGTGCTTCCTTTGACACCTGTGAATAGTTGTGCGGGGTGGTATACTCTCATAGGTCTTGTCAAATATTTTCAGCAGCCAGATTTTCTGACTCCCCGACTGCAGAATAGGGGATCGACAATGACAATGCGAGTACGTCCTCTGCCTCCCTCCTCTCTTGGACGGATATATACTGACGGACGTTTTGGTCAGACATTTATAGAGACGTGCGAGAAAAAGGTGGGCCGGTTTTTAATTCCAAATGACACTGACAAAGTTAGGGAAAGTTTTCTACAACTGAATTCCTCCTTGTCTTACAGACACCCACCAAAGGGAAATGACGGTGTTAAGTCTCTGATACCTTTGGCTGTAGTGGGTCCGCCACCATTCTTTTGTATAGAGGGTAGGGGCCCCATCAAGGTTGGTAATAGTTCTTGTAACGTGACGGCATTAATACGTTTGCCTCTCAGCCCCTCTTTGGTTACTCCCCCCAGTATCTATTTTGTGTGTGGTGATAATGGATACTTATGGTTGCCTGAAGGTTGGGGTGGGGTATGTTACTTAGCCTATATGATTCCTCCTGTATATGTGGCCCCCTCCGATTATCACAAGACTCATCGTAGGTTTCCCAGTCCACAAGAGCAGCGTAAAAGGAGGGAACTTCAGGTAGATGACGTTGACCAGACAGACACCTCTCTACAACAATGGACTGATTTTTCTAAGGGCCTTCTGCCTTTCTGGGGTCCGATATTTAATAGTAGGGCCATTCGACGACTGTCCAGGGTGATGGAAAAGGTAGTCCTTACTGAAGCTGACATTGCGACTAAAATGTCCGTTGAGATTCAGGCTATGAGATTATTCACGATTCAGAACAGGATGAGGCTTGACGTCATCCTGGCAGATAGGGGCGGGCCTGTCGCGTCATCGGGACGTCTTGTTGTGTATATATTCCAGACTCAGCTCCGACTGTTAACTTGGCAGTACAAAAACTTCATAGATTAGCGACTGAACTCCATCAGGATAACGGGACATGGTCCTTGCAGGGGTGGCTTTGGGGTGCTTTCTCCTCCTGGGGTTGGAAAATATTGATGGGTTTAGTTGGAGTGGTGAGCATAATACTGACGTGTTGCCTTTGCATATACTGCCTTCCCCCATGTTGCTCTATGTGTGCTACGAATTTGTGACCACGAAAGAAGGTGTCAGGTCAATATACTGCCTCTATCATTACTGACATTCCTGATGCACATTGGATGATGTTTATTGCAGATTATGTTTTTGAATAAATATGATGCCCTGCCCTTAGAATGGATGTAAAGGCGCTACCTTTTGGCAAATAAATGCATGGCTGCAGTTAGCCAATGATGCTAAAAGGAGGGTCTGATAGAATTCACTTTTCGATGCCCCAACCATCCCTATTTTCATATGCGAGTTAGCATCATATGACTAACTGATGAAGTGCGTATATATGCATGTGTGTGTATTTTTCCTCTTATTATCTGATTATTCAAATATATGTGTGACGATATTAGTTCCTTAGCTTAGCTTGTGTGCCTCCATTTTGTGTATCTCTCTGTGTCTGCGAGTCGCACTCGCTCATCTGCCCCTCCCGTAGGAATGGAGAATTTCCCTAAGACAGCAGTTTTCGTTTCTCAGCTTACTGTGGCCGAAACTAACAAGTCTCTTTATCAGTAATGTTCTCATGCCCAGAGACGCTGAAGCCTAGCTCCACGGCCTTGAGTAAAGATAGCGATGTATCCCTTGCAGGTGCAGATGCCTACTGTATGAGGACATTGTTCCCCTGTCTGGGTTTCGGTAATTTTCCAGAAGGGGCGTACCCTAATGAACTGTGTTGCATTATAATGTACTGCTGTGATGAAGAGAGTCAGTCCTCTCGACGCACTCTTTGGGGTGATGGTCGGACAGGGCCCTCTCATATGGGAGTTTGTGGCCTAATAAATATAATTGTTTATTCTTCTCCACTGTCCGGCTGACTTCTTACAGAGTTACTATAGGTGAGTGTGGTAAGTCACTCGGGTGGATTTGAGCCACGCTTATCAATGTATGTGTGGACGAATGGCTGTGTATGTATATGGGAGGTTTTTTATGACAAGTGGATTTGTGGTTGCTTCTATGTGTGATTGTGTGCGTTTGTGTTTCTAACAGTATGTCTGAGAGTGAATATGTGACTGTGTGTGAGGGACAGTTGTCTAATGAATGGACATGTGACCATGTGTGTGTGATTGATAGTTTAATGACAGGTGGGCATGAGACTGCTGGTGTTTGCTGTATGTGTATGTGTGAGAGTTAACATGCAGCAATGTGTGTGTATGGTTGCATGTGCGACGAGTGGGTGTGTAGCTTCATGTGTGTGTTTGACAGTGTTGCCACGAGTCAACGTGATGTTAATTGTGTAACATTTGCAGTTTCTGTTGCCTGCTGTTGGTGGACCTGAGTGGCGCTTGGAGATTAGAACTTGCCCTTGATATATGTCTTATTTATACCATCTACTTGCAGAATAATAGATCCACTTCCTTGTCTCCGTCAGGAGAATTTATTCAAAATCAATAAGGGAAAATAAATGTATATTTTAAATGTAAAACTCAAGTAAGTAAGCTTCATTCATCAAGGGCAAAGGTGTACCACAGTCCTCCTGAAATCCCACTCCGCCTACCAGCCTCTTCACAAATCCTCTTCCTGTCTTTCTTGTTAGATCCCTCTTTCTGCCACTCACTCATTTGCACTTTTCCCTGCACCCTCTCGTCTATCTTCCATCACTTTTCCTATTAATCCTTTGCGACACTCCCTCTGTTCTTTATATCACTATTACATCTATTTCTTGTCTCTAATTTCCTCAAACTCATTATCTTTTGCTACTCCTAAATGTATGCTCCCCAGCACACTACCCCTTTCTTTCGCCCTCTCTCTCTTACATCTATTTCTAAAGTCACATTTATATCACTTTGTCCTATTTACTGTTTTTCATATCCCCATATCCCTTTTTTCTATATTAACCTTTCCACAAGCTTTCTATTTCTACTGCTCACTTTTACTTGCAATAGAGAAATATTACTAAATGTGTATATTCTGTTAATATCTCATATCAGCATGAAGAAGGAGGGGTTAGAGAGCCTGACAGCATTTTCATTTAATGGTTTATGAGTTTACATCATCGTCTACGTAGCCTTTCAGGAGCTAATATTCACATCTATAACAATCATCTGAGAGCCTACATAATGCATGGAACTGGCAATAATAGAAGCTATCCTTGTTGACAATTAGTGTTCAGACAAAAGAACTCAGTAGGGATTTTGTTGGCTGACATCATGATTTTTGCAACATTTCAGGAGCTTACATTCGCATAGATTTGGACTTACGTTATTAATTATTCAGCATTTCCGGAGCTTAGATTGTCATGGATCAAAGAATTTTAAAGCATCATTTGGGATCAGTAATCAAATTACCTTTTTCAGTTTCAAGTCCTGTTAGTGTCACATGAGACTAGAGGAGAGAAGCAAAGGCATTTCTGTAGAAGGTGATTCTTCAGGCACCTTATGGTGGTTGAACGAGTGGTCTAGTCTTAAAGCGAAGTTTAGGGATATTCATAACTCTGGAGCCTCACCAGAGAATCTGAATTTATAGGTATTAATTACCTATGCTTCTTCTCAACCTTATATGGCCATGTTTTGGGATTTTATCCTATGGTTAAATATTTTTGTGCTTAAATATGTGGTAAAAGTACACCATGAACATGCATGATTTGCCTTTTCAGAAGTCCATGCTACACATTTAAACAGAAAAAGGAAAACATTTACTAGTGTCTTCCATTCACTATGGGCCAGCTGTACGTATACATTTACTGGTCACAAACCTCGGCGATTTGGTAAATTCGGTGGGCGTTTACTTTTTTTTTTTTGCAGCCGCATATTTTACTCCCGTTACCGCCCCCTCCCGCTGTCCGTGAGCCCGCCCCCCTCCCAGCTGTCTGTGTGCCCGTCCCCCCTCCCGCTGTCCGTGAACCCGTCCCCCCTCCCGCTGTCCGTGAGCCTGTCCACCCTCCCGCTGCCCGTGTGCCTGTCCCCCCTCCCGCTGTCCGTGAGCCTGTGTGTAAATGGTGTGTAAATGCATCGTAAATGCTTGTTTATGTGTTCTTGTGTGTTTACATGCGCATCCGTCTTTGTGCGTGTATGTGTATTTCTAAGCACACAAGATGAGAGGTACGGTAATGGTCTATTTTAATGTCTGTGCACCTTCCATCAAAACACCGGACCAGTTTGGTGCTTAATCGAAGGATTTTCAGTGACTGCCCAACTCTAAATCAGGTTGAGTCTCTTTTGCTGGCACCAGCAAGGACCAAAATAACATGAAAACATGCCATGATAAGTGACTTCAACTCAAAATGTTGCGGAATTCCCCAGTGCTCCTCAAATTTTTCAAAACAGTCTGGCTCTGTGTGTGTGTGTGTGCTGCTGGCTCTGTGTGTGTGAGTGCGGCTGGCTCTGTGTGTGTGTGTGTGTGTGGCTGGCTCTGTGTGTGTGTGGCTGGCTCTGTTTGTGTGTGGCTGGCTCTGTGCGTGTGTGTGTGTGTGTGTGTGTGTGCGGCTGGCTCTGTGTGTGGGGCTGGCTCTGTGTGTGTGCCTGTGTGTGTGTGTGTGTGGCTCTGTGTGTATGTGTGGGTGCAAATGCAATAGGTCTCACATTTGCGAGAGATTTAGCTAATGGCAATGTAAATGACAATGCTATTCATTTATCTGTTTTCAAAACCAACACATAAATACAAATTTTGTCATTTACAATGCCAATAGCTCTAACTTTTCCAAAGGTGAAACCATTGCATTGTAAATGCTTGTTAATATTCTGGCTTTACCTTTCATGGCCAGTTGGATTTTGCTCTCTGGAATGCTAGGTTGGAGGCCAACAGACCAATAAAGTCCTAGGTTCATGAAAGTACTCTGTTTGAATGACTCTTGACTACTTCACTTATGCACTACAGAGGGATTGAAGCCGCTTGTAGACATAAAGGTGCTGCTAGATCTGGTTGCAGTTGTGCTCTTCAGGATTTCCCTAGGAGTGAGCGGTGGATCGATACCTGGAGTGTGCATCATTTTTGAAGTTGGGTTTTTGAGAAGAGGCTGCCACACATGACTTCTCTTTAGAGAGGGGTGAAGAAGCAGGCGAGGAGGAAGGCATTACCATTTTTGATGATAGTTTCTAAAATGGTAACAATTTCTCTATTTATGCGGAGATAATGTCATCATTGTATAATAACTTGCAGGCCAGAGGTCAGACAGTGTAGGGTTGGATGGAGTGTCAGACTGGAGTTAGGAGATGCATGTTTTTTAATTATTTATGTTTATGGTGCTGATGTTACGCGTGATAGTGTCACATTTTTTTAAATTAAGCATTTATTGACTTTAGAGAATTTTTGGACTGTATGAGGAAAAAGAATGGAAGAGGGGTGTGTCGGGTATCGCAAAGAGATGATCTCCTCTCATCTTCGAATCATGCGAAAACTTGACGCCATTCTGTTTCAAAGGAGCATCACACCATCCAGCATTTTATTTCACATTATTGCATTACCACTGCCTTTACTCCTGCGAATACCAGCTCTCCCGGCTTCCGCGCTCCCTGGTGCCTCTTAAATTGGTGCTATGCTCTACTTAAGCGTTTTGTTGTCTGACAAAGACTTATATTGAGTGTTTTTTTGATTGTGAAGTGCTTTTAGCTCCATCTGGTCTACATAACAGTGGAGCCTGTGAATGCTGGAGTTCCTATGTAAATACACGAGCCCATTAGCGCTCTCTCCTGATGTGCCCTTCTATATAAAACACAACAGCAGCGTTCCCTTGTATGAACCAGGCCAAGACACGCAGAAGGAGGCTGTGAAAGCCATTTATGAGGCTTGATTCCAACAACTCACCGAAATGTGTTAGCTCAATCCATCTTAAAAACAATTGTCGAAATTGACATTGACGCATCAGCAGCAATGACTGTGTAATTAGAGCAATTAATGGGTCAGGAGCTAAGTGTTTTAGCCGATGACAGATAGAGACATTGGATGATGTAGACTTTGCTGTTCACAAATACCATACCGCTGATTAATAGCAGCCCAGTCTTTTCCCGCCTGTTGTTTGGGCCGCAGATTTTGCTAGGCCTTGCTGTGCGCGCCAGTGCAGCTACTCTAGAGTGCAAGATTGTGTTTGTAATGTAGGCTGGCATAAAGCTGGCATCAAAAGGCGTGCACAGCTTGGAAATGTCACACGAATGGTCTGGGATCTATGCAAAGGGCGAGCCATCTTTTTCCTATACAGCCTTGCTCGAGATCATTGCAATTAGTATTGTGAAATTAAGTTCATTGTGCATGCATACTCATTTTTTTAGAATCTTACAGATTCTGAATCGGCGCTAAGCGTCATTGCCAGGGAACTAACCGAGGCGTAAATGAAGGTCTGATTTCCCACACTTTTATTGCCTTTTTTTGATTGAGTGCAGATCTATGTTGTCAGCCCTGCCAAGTACCACGCATCAGCCGCTATACTAACACATGTCAGTGTGGTGGTCCGTATCATCGCACTGAAATGTAAAGTCACGCATAATACCTCATATGTAGCGCGAAGTGTGGGGCATATTACCAAGGGCATTATCACCGCATTAGCGGGACTTTTTCCCGCTAATGCGGCGATAATTTTATCGCCCTATTACCAAGCTGTCGCTAACACCAGTTAGCGACAGCTGGTAGGCGATAGCGGGCATTTAGGGGCCCACTTTGCATGTCAGCGATAATTATCGCTAATGACATGCAAAGTGGGCGTGCCAAGATGTTAGCGGCTGAAAACAGTCGCTAACATCTCTAACTCCTATTAACAACTTTTGGAAATATTCGCGCTAAGCGCGAATATCTCCAAAAGCTAACGCCTGCTAAAAGCAGTTCTTAGTCATGTTATCCAATGAAAGGTGGATAACATGGCTAAGAGCATTGTCACAATAATGCATCAATATCGCTGATTTTTCAGCGATATTCATGCATTTCACAGGATTTTTACCGCTTTTGAGATAAATCTTGATAATATCAAGGTATCTCAGCGGTAAAAATCCTCGGTGCTCTGTGATATTTTTTTCCCACTAACCAAGCAATAGCGATAATTATCGCTATTGCTCGGTAATATGCCCCCGTGTTCTGGTGTCGGAAATCTTGCACGAACGGCACCACACGGTTCGCATGGGTACGGCCATCTTGATTTTTGGTCTGTTTATGGTGCTGGGCCTACTATTTAATCATTCTTTAATCTCTAATCCTCCACCATTCAAACGTATTTTTTTGTGAGTTTTGTACTTTTTTCTTTTTCTGCTTTACTTTCCTTTTTTCCCTTCCTTCTTTCCTTTCCCTGTTGTCCCCCCCCCCCCCCCCCCCCACCCAGTGCCATGGCAGAGCAGGGTAGCGGCAGTGCGAGGCTCCCCCGAACCTCCGGCCTCCAGGAGCATCAACAGTGGTGGGTGAGGGTGTGCTGGGCTGTGCCGGGCTGTGCGCCGCAGCTCTGTGGTATTGCACACCCAACAACAGTAGACGCAGCGATAGTCCGACATCCTGGACAGGGACCAGGACCTGCTGGGTGTGGAGGTTGCGGAGCTCGGTCAGTAAGTATTTGTTTGTTGTGTTCTTTTTATACTAGAATTTTGTTTTGCCAAAAAAAATGCTGCTGACAGTCAGAGTAAAGTTAAGTTTATGCCACAAATAATATGTGGCCTAGCCAGGTGGTTGGTGCTACCTAATCATACTCATTGGTGTTCGCTTGGGCTGATTATTTAAGAAGTGATGAGGAGATTCTTTTTACTAAGGTAGTGGTAGTTAATAGTATTACTGAGTTAGCGTTCTCTCACTTCTCCGTGCCTTTCTTTTTGAAGCTTGCACAGTCCCAAGCAATCTCCCAGTGATGCGTATGTATAGGTGCATTGACAACAATGCAGACTGAGTTGACCCATCAAAGGTGTTTGAGTCTGAGAATGAGATGAGAAGCACAGATCAATTTATTAGTAGTTCCAAAATGTAGTTTAGGAATTTGGAATAGGGGTAGGTTTAGGAAATTAGGACTAGGTCCACTCGATACTACTACTAATGGCAATCTGGTTTTCGGGGAGATTAACTGTACCACTAATCTTTTTTATTTTATCTTCTTTATTTCTTACATCAGCATCCAGGGGCAAGCAGCGAGCCACACAGAGGGGGATGAGGAAGCTGGGGGTGCCTCGACAAGTGCCATGTCCGATGGATGTGCTGGCTCCAGTAAGTCCTCCTATTAATATAAATATTATGTCCCCAATTTTTACTGCTCCGCATTTAGAATAATTTTTCATTTTTTTTGTTTTTTACTGTGCCCGTCTCCTAATTTTTTGCCAACTCCTCTTCTTTCAATTCAATGTTTGCTAATTTCTTATCCCAGCATTACCCTATTTATTTATTTTCTATATTATAAGTTTCTGTACTTGACTTCAAACTGGCTGTACTACTCTGTCTGTAGCTTCCTTTCTTCTGCTTCTTGAGTAAGCTTTGCCTCTCCCCTTATGTATCTTGTGGACTGGTACTGTATGACTCAGGGAACTAATTTTAGGTCATGCACTGTGAAGATTGGATGCCCAAGTAAGGTATTCTGCACGGTTGTTGATAAGGCTTTCTTTTTCTTACTCATGCTCAAACGGTAAAACGAGAGAGTGGCCATGGTCATGGTGGACTCCTCAATGTTGTTCAAATGTTTCCTGTTCAAGTTCAATATTTATCAACCACAGTGACTTACTACCAGCCAAAGCTTAGGCACATGATGGTGATCTGTGGCACCCCACTATTCTGTAGTTAAATGTCTATTACTTACCCGGTCTAATCTAACTTACTCTGCAGTAGAGTAAACTAAGTTTCCTTTTCTTAGCGAAAGTATTTGTTGGAAATAATTAGTGTGGTGGAGGGTGAGGCAAGGGACTAAAGTGGGACTAAGGGGCATATTTACTTAAGAATGGAGAAGCGTGGCGTTGAGCAAACATTGCTAACGCCACGTTTCTCCATTCTGAAAATGCAGGGATGCGCTGTATTCACAAGAATGAGGCGCACCCTTGCGTTTCCCCTAGCTCTGGCGCTGAGTTCAGCTGCCTAGTGCCAACGCAGGCACCCTTGCACCACAGTGCAAGGGTGTCTGTATTGGGGGTAGCGATTCTTTATGTGCAGGAAGTTCTCCCTTCCTGCACATAAAAAAAACCTTCATGCACATAAACAATCATTCATTGTGTTTTGAAGCTTCTATGTGTGCTGCTTAATGCAGCATACATCGAAGTTGCAAAACCTCATCTTTTTTATTGTTTGTGTGCAGGAAGGGTTACCTTCCTGCACATAAACAATCATAGGCAACTGCTGTTTCTATGTCTGCTGCACAAGGCAGCACACATGGAAACAGCAAAAACAAGGAGAAATAAAGCATTTCTCCTCGTTTCGCCTGTTTAAGACCAGGTTTTCCCTGGTCTTAATTTTGACGCTTCCTCTTATTTACTCTGCCCTTGTAAATAGGAGGCAGTTTCAAAATCAATGTGTGTTGCGGTGGAACGCCCACAGCAACACCTATTGCCCTCCCCTTTCAAGCTAAATATAGCGCCAAAGGGTGCCTTATTTACAATGCAGCGTTAAGCCACGTTAAGTGGAGGAAAAGAGGTCAACAGAGAATGGAGGTACATGGGAGGTAGGGGGCAAGTAGAGGAAGGTATAAGGTAGGGGTCAGACACAGTAAGGGAGAGACAGATTGACACGTTCCCGTCGGATAAAGTTAAATAAGAAGAAAGACAGATGAGATTAAGCCATTCAGAAAAGACAAATGGGCAGAAAAGGAAGAGCTGCGAGGGGGGGGCTAACTAAATATACAGAAAGGGGTGGCTGGAAGAAAGAGACACAGGAAGACCGGGAGTCATACACACCTAGAGTGAGAGAAAGCCTGGAAAGCAGGGGAGGGAGGGACAGATGGTGAGGTGGGCCACAACAGTCACAGAAAGGGCAGAGACAGATCAGAGGAGAGAACATGAGTAAGGGACTCCCTCAAGCGCATAGAGGGGCCAGATAGAGTGAGGGAGTGAGCCAGCACAGAAAGCAAGAAAGGGAATGGCATGCACTAGGGGTGCAGAGGGTGAACACTGACAGGCATAGATGCAATAGTCAGGGACAGAGTGAGAGGGAGTGGGAGGGAGGGTTTGGAGAGAGGCATGTAGTCCAACAAGAGCAATGAGAGACAGGCTTAAAGTTAAAGACAGGCACGCACACATGCTGATAGGGAGGGGTTTATAGAGAGGTTGAGTGCGAACAGTCAAAGAACACACAGAAACAGAGGAAAAGAGATACAGGCAGATGAATTGGCAGTGAATGAAAAGCTGTTAACAGGGAGAAGGCGCAGAAGAGGGACGCTGGTGGACAGAATGGGACAGAGAGGAGCAGGAGACATGCAGGAAGAAAGGCAAAATAAGCAGGAAGAAAAATTATATATGTAGAGAGGCAGTTGCTGACTGGAGGGAGGTTTAGAAAAAGACAGACACAGAAGAGAGAAAGGGATAAGCGGGAAAAGAGCAAGACAATGGAGGAGATATACATTTTTTATTGGTGGAAAGGAAATGCAGAGACGTGAATGTGAGAGAGAAAGAGAGAAGAATGAAAATGTGAAGAAAGGACACACACAAGCAAGGACAGACGGCATTGAGAGTAGGATTAAAAGGGAAAAAGCCGGGGGCAGAGACAAGGAGAGGAGGTAGAGCTGGAGAGGACAGGCAAGTGGGGAGTGAAAAAGAGAGGTGGATACCGAGTGAGGCAGAGAGCGGGACAGGCTGGTGAGGAGAGAGGAGCTGTGCCTCATTAGGCTGCAAGTGATGATTAAGCAGGACACGGTGCATACACAGTACAGCGAGGTCCAGCTCACCAAAGTAAAATAAAAAATCTGAATTGTGAGTTAGTAATTGGTAGATAAGTATGAGCAAGAGAGGCTGGTAGGGAGGGAGAGATGCAGCCAGTGGCCCTGTGCCCACAGTGTGCAGTCCGCCTGGGGTTGTGTGCAGAAAGTGCCTAATGGGATCGGTGGGAACAGGACAAGTGATGCATGGGTAGGACACGGAGCATGAACAGTACAGCAAGGCCCGGTTTGCTGAAGAATATCATAAATACGAATACCTAGTTAGTAATTCTTAGATAAGTACTGCGGTGCGCATCCACATGGTAGTCACAGTGATGCCTTTCAATTAATCCCAAAAGTGTTGTGTGTCTGCGTAACATTACTTATCTGTAAACTGTTGTGTCAAACGAAGGGGACCCCGAAGAGTGGCTCACACAGGACTGTTTTTGTGAGATGAGATGTGATTAAGAGCTCCAAGTTCAGAGGGACGACATTCAAAGTTGCAACAAACGCTACATTTTTAAAAAGTATTGCCACCCGGACCCGGCGGAGAGGGGTAGGTCGCACCACGAAGACACGGGATAACACAACCTTATACTACAGAGGTCGTCAACCCGATGTACAACCCGCCGGGTGCTGTTGTTGTGCTCACTTCTAACCAGATAGGCAGATACAGCGCAACACAGGTACACCATTGTTTTCACTTTACAGTCAGTAATGTATACCTGAAACATAGGGGAACATTTATTGTAGACAGTTTCCCTATATTGATCAATTTCTGAAATAGGTCCTGATGAATCGCTAGTCATTGCACGTTTGCGAGAAACATGTCGACCAATTCCTGCACATACTAGTCGAGTCTCGAATAAGGGAACAGAACATTCCATCGAGTACAGGCTAGTCTTTTCTTTTAGTTGAAGCAGGGGACCCCCAGAATAAACTTGATCCTGGTACTCCTAGCCTCATTTTAACTCACTATAACGTCTACACGACTCTGGCCCCACTCCCGCACTTCACCAAAACGGCTGTTGGATAGAAGATCTCCGCCAAAGAGCCCCTCTCTGAGGTGCCGCCCGTTGGGTATTGCACCGCCGACCCAACGAGAAGCATTACCTTTGATGAAGCATGACACCTGCAAGGGTGTGTGAGGACATTAAATCCAACAAAATGGATGCCCAACTGTAGGACTCCTCTGAGACCCTACTACATCCAAACACCAGTGTGACCCTTACACTCACCACTATTAGGAACAGCTCAGTACCTTTTTGCTAATATTGGTGGGAACAGGACATGAATAATTTGCAAGTGATGCGTGAGGAGGACACGGAGCATGAACAGTACAGCAAGGCCCGGTTTGCTGAAGAATATCATAAATACGAATACCTAGTTAGTAATTCTTAGATAAGTACTGCGGTGCGCATCCACATGGTAGTCACAGTGATGCCTTTCTATTATTCCCAAAAGTGTTGTGTGTCTGCGTAACAGTACTTATCTGTAAACTGTTGTGTCAAACGAAGGGGACCCGAAGAGTGGCCCACACAGGACTGTTTTTGTGAGATGAGATGGGATTAGGAGCACCAAGTTCAGAGGGACGACATTCAAAGTTGCAACAAACGCTACATTTTTAAAAAGTATTGCGCCAAAAGTAAACATATGGCTGATAGTGAAATAATCCATGTAACAGGGGCGGTCTCCAAGGCAGAAACAAAACAGCCAAAATGTTTACAAATGTTTACAAATGTAAACTACTCATCAACGAAAACAAGGGAATTTCGAAAAGCAGAGGAAGGAACCAATGAAAAGCAATGGGGGTACTGAAAGCCAATAGAGAAGATACAGCCTAGTATGGTTTATTATGTTTAAAAAAAATTGACAGACCAATCTTTTCAAATTTAATAAAATACTAATTGATGAGCTTTTGGTATTTGTATTTAGTTGTCATGAAAGAATTGTGCGAAACAATACCTACTTGCAATTCATTAATTCATAAACAAGCATTTGATTGTTTACATTTTAAAATGTTTGATGGAAGGAAATAAATGAATAAATAAAGAAAAGATCTACAACACCAGTCTTTGACTTGTTAGTTTTGCTTTTATTAAACAAAAGGAAATAACCTAAAACAGGATGAAAATCAATGAAACCGTTATTGAAGAGCCAAAATTATTTGAAGTCCAATGCCCAAAATACAACTGGAATCAGAAAAATAAATGTGTCCAGAAAATAGCCGACAGAGAGAATGGCAGTCACACACCTGGGCGAAATTAGCTTCTGCATGTGCTCCTGTGGGGGGCTGGTGGATCCAAAGTTGCAGGGACGGAGGTGGGCGCAGGTGTTGCCTCTTGTAGCAGGGCCTTCTTTTCTGTGGCTAAGGCAGATGTAGTTGGCCCAGATGTTGTTGTACAACAGAAAGGGAAAGATGGTGCATATGGGTTTAAATGTTATGCAGAACCCCAGTCCGGGAGCCCAAATTGGAGTTCAGATTCTCCATCAGTACAGTAAGATCGGTGTGGTGTTGGTTTGGGCACAGGAAGCAAAAGTATTAATGAGCTGAGGTGTTGCAACAGCTGAGGTGGGAGGTGTAGGTATGGGCCAAGTGAGATTTACTGGAGCCATCTCTCCGGGCAGATCAGATGGACCAGGCTGCTCCTCTTCATCCGGACTTTCAGGAGTGTAGTCCTCCCTGGAGGTTTGATCCTGGGCTGGAGTTGAGGTTTCCTCAGTGACAGATGTTTGGCTGTTGGACCAATTATGAATGTTAAAAAATGAATACATTGTAAAAGTGTGGATTACACATTCAATGAGTTTCAAGCAAAACATGGAGCAACCTGAAAGGGAAAAGGAATTCAATGTCATGATTATAGATTTCAGTGGTATTGTAATTATTTACACAGTTTCAATTTCAGACAACATTACTTCAAATAAACAGGTAAGAACATATCCTGAAGATATCCTGAAATAAAAAAAAGAAATTAGTAACTATACATGAACTGGCACATGCATCAACAATGCCATTTGCGATTCCTTATTAGCGAAAAATAGGGATTCGCTAATAAGGAATACCAAAATGCTATGCATGTAGAAATCGCTTAAAAAATAGCGATTTCTAAACATTCTGTAATTGGCGCTCGCAAATTGCGAGTCGCAATTAAGGAATACCTCCCCATTCATTCCTATGGGCCTGGAGGCCCATAGGAATAAATGGGAAGACATTCTCAATTTGCGATTCTTAATTCGAGAATCGCAAATTGAGAATGCAATTTCAAGGGTGCCAGGGTGTCAGGGTGTCCAAAGGACACCCTGTTGCAGCCCTGAAATCTGCAAATGAGTACATCTGAAACGAAAAGGAGGAAAAACGGTGGCAGTTCTTGGGACCAAAGCCTGGAACTCATTTCCATCATAGTTGAGGCTATTCAACACAGAATCCCAATTTAGGAAGGCCCTGAAGACGTGGATCTTTACTGCCCCAGATGAACTGAGCCTTTCATTCATTTAGCTCTCTGTTGGTTATTCTCACTCCCCTCTTGGATAGCGCCAGGATACTCCTAGCGGAGTGACAGACACGCTCTATAAGTAGCAAATTACAATTACAATCTTGCACACACACATGTCCCAAGGGCACATGTGTGTGTAAAATGGAACTTTGAAAAATGCACTTTAGTGCATGTTTCAAAATTTTTGCAAATTACCATGAAGTTCAACTTCATGGTAATTTGCGCCCCCTATTAGTGAAATCGCTATTTTTTTTACTTTAATGCATTGCATTTAAGGAATCTCAATTTGCGATTCCTTAAATGCAATGGCAATGGGATGATGCATCTCAAATGCAAAAAATACAGGTCGCAAAGGGGCAGATTCTGAGAATCTGCCCGTTTGTGACCGGTTTTTGCTTTCATGCATGTGGGCTGAAATGTTCTAACCATTCAACACAACACAGTAGAGGGGAGACATGTGAAATTAACCATTCCAAGGCCTAGCAGGCTAAAAAACACATATTTGCACAACTTAGAAGGATATCTAGCATTGGTCATCACATAAACAGTGCAGAGTACATTTTTCACATATACCACTTATATTCGGCATACAAATTTACATACCTTATAATTTGTAGGTCAACAAACTTTGATTTCTGAAAATATTGTCATCAATTCAATTACATGACAAGAAAAGGACAACATACACAATTTAACACAAACAATTTTCAAAAGAGAGCATTAAATAGAGATTGGTCAATAAATGATACTTTACCCATGTGCAAATATGATGGAAAAGGAAGAATACTCAAAATTACATTGCAATATTAGAAGTTATTTCAATGTAACAATCACAACCCTAGCAGAATTGTAACTTGAACATACCTTGTAAAGTCTGCAGGAAAAAGAGAAAAGATATTTATTATATGAAACACATACATGTTATTTGTTATTTGGTGTTCGAACACTTACAAGCACTATACATCATGTGAAATATAATGGAGCTTAAAACCTGTTATCTTAAATACAGCACAACACATACAAGCAAACACGCTAAACAAGATGTTACTGATATATTTAGGTTTCTATGTAAAATGAATTTGCTGAACACAATAGCTACAGCTAACTTCAAAGCAAACTGGACATGTCGGTTTTGTTACACATTGAAAAGTATAATTTACTAGTCTCCACTTCACCAGGAATTTCTGTCAAGCTTTCAGGATGTAGGATCTGCAAGACCTTTTTCTCCCAGAAAAAGAGATGTAATGGGGGCTGGGAGAACAACACCAGTCCTATGGGCCTCCAGGTGATGCTTGGAGGCCAGGGAACACACTCTCCCCCAAAGGTCGTTCCATCTCTTCCTAATTTCAACCTGTGTGAGAAGGTTGTTTGCTACAACATTTACTTATAATTTCATCCACCATGACTGACAATTTTCCCCTCTGTAAAACTGTGATTGCTCCTCTCCGCCATTATGAGTTAATTAAATTAAATTCATTTGCGAACCCACAAGTAAAACAAAAATAAAATGTAAAATGCCAAAGAAACAGAGAGAGCAAAAAAAACCTGAATACTCTGACAGAACTTTTACTGTCAGTCTGAACATTTCGTACACGGTCGAACAATATGGTGCACTGTTTTCATGTGAGCCCTCTGATAGGCGTTATAATTGGGGTGATCAAATGCAAATCAAGGCTCCCCACAGGTATCGTTCTTGTTCCATTTAGGGCACAATTGACAAGCAGTATGAGACAGAAGGGTGATCTGATCTCAGAGAAGAAAGTACGTGAAACCGAAGAGAGATCACAATGATCGTCTAGTCTGACGTGAAGATAAAAAAAGAGGAAAAACCTCCTCAATTCAAGCCCTAATTTCAGATACAGAAGGTGGCGGTTATAACCGCATAGTATGCCATAAACACTGAGAACTCTTAATCCTGAACAGGAGTTGAGCAGTGGCTCTCCTCAACAATGAGGCAGAAGTCACTATAGTGTGCCAGAATCTCCAGGAGCTTTTGGCAGTGAGAGCAACAGATAACTTAGTTACTGTTGAAACCCCAGATAGGTGCACAGCCCCTCCAGACAGATTATATGATTTGGATATATAATTGAGGGTGACATACAGTCCACCTTTAGGGGAATATTCTCAGAAAATGTAACATTGTCCTATGACATTCTTTTAGCGGAGGTCGATTGACCGCCACAGTTTATCCAAACACCCCACATGGTGAGGATGTGATATTTTCTTCATTTACTGCTATTGTCCCTGATGAAGTCAAACAAGCATATGCAGTAGAATGGGCTCTTGCACACGCCCCAGTTTTGTATCACAATCATGTCGGCTGGGATAAGGACTCTTCTTATTATATAATACCCATACAGTCAAGCCCACAAGTGTAACCATAATACCCTATCAAATGGGATACAAAAACACCTATTAGAGAAATACTCTTCCAATTGGAGTACCAGGAGTACCCTGTGTCTCTCAAATCAATAATCCTCTTTTTCCTGTTTTGAAACTGGATCATTCATATCACATAATCTTAGACTACGGACAGTCATACTCGCACTTTTCAAATACAAAATACACACAGTATGGTATTCATTAATAATATAGGGCCAGATGTAGGGAGCCAAATACCGGTCGGTAACGGCCGAAACTACTGAATTTCGGCCGTTACCGACCGGTATTGGGCGTTTTGTGATGTAGGACACCCAAATAGACCGATTCAGTAAATACGAATCTGTAATTTACCGAATCGGTAATTTGCCGAATCGGAATTTACCGAATCAGTAATTTACCAAATCGGAATTTACCGATTCAGAATTTACCGAATTGGTAAATAAGAAATGGTAAACATTGAGAATCGAGATGTAGGTAACTTCTAAAATACTGAATTTCTTTAAATTCGGTATTTAAGAGTCGGTAATTACCATGGATTGAAAGCATGTGGTAACCAGGTGCAGGCTATAAAAAAAGGCCCAAAATGCAACAGTGTGACCAGAATGGCGGCATTCTACGTGATAGCAAGGCGGCTACGGCTGCAGGCAGCAGGAGAGAGGGTATGGTGACAGAGGAGCAAGCCTACAGACAGCGGATAACGCCCTTCCAACTCACTGAGGCAGAGATCTTGCAAAGGTACAGGCTACACCCCCAAACCATCCTGGGATTGATTAGGGACCTGCATCCACTCCTGCAGCACCCAGCACCAAGGGCGCACGCCATCCCACCCCATGTGCAGGTGCTCTGTAGCCTACACCTGCTTGCATCTGAGAGTTACCAGGGGGTGATTGCTGTGGTAGGTGGGGTGTCCCAGAGCTGCTTGTCCCGTTTCTTCCGGAACATCCTAGAGGCCATGATGCAGAGAATACATCATTACATCAGCTTCCCTGACACACATGCGGAACTGTTAAAGACCAAGACTGACTTCTATCAACTGGCACAGTTTCCACACGTCATCGGGTGTATTGATGGCACCCACATCCCAATCTGCTCACCTGCTGCCACAGAGTACATTTACAGAAACAGGAAGTCAACCCACTCCATCAATGTGCAGGTAATCTGTGATGCTAACAACATCATCACAGACATTGTGGCCAAATTCCCAGGAAGCACCCACGACTCCCACATCTTTCAGAACAGTGGGATCTACACACGCCTGACAGCGGGGTATTTCGGAGGAGTATACCTGCTAGGTAAAACACCGTGACACACCCTGATAGATATTGCAGATGTATGTGTTTTTACGCATGTGATTAATGCCTCTACTATTTTCAAATGGGTGATAGTGCATATGCCGTCCGCTAGTTCATCCTGACACCCTACCTCAACCCATCAACCCCGAGCGAGAGACGATACAACGTGGCACACAAATCCTCTAAGAACGTTGTGGCGCCCACCTTTGGGCTGTTAAAAAGCAGGTTCCGCTGCCTCCACAAAAGCGGAGGCGCACAGTAGTACTCACCACTCATCTGTTGTAAGATCAATGCAACTTGCGAATCGGTAAATACTGAATGGCTGATACCGAATTTTACTGATTCGGTAAAAATTAACAAATTTTTACCTACATCCCATTTTCCGATTCTAAAATACCGAATCGGTAAAATTCGGTAGTTTAGAATCGGTAAATCTGGATTACCTACACCTGACCCATAGTCTGTAAAAAATACAAAACAACCTTGGATATTTCGAATGGATTTTTGTGCCAAAATCAAACCCCCAAAAGCAGAGGTTGGACTTCCTTCTCAGCGATTGGCTTTCAATGTCACTTTGTTCAATTAGCCCTATGATATAAAAACAGTCCAGGCCTGTTTCCTGCCCATATAGTGTCAATTCTGCATGATATTGACCCAGACGCATTGTCCTATGTGGATGATAGCTTCCTGACGGATGATGAGTTAAACTCACATTTAACCAGAGTATATCATATAATATTGGGATTTGCTGAAATTGACTACAAGTTCAACTTTAAGAAATCTAATATAGCATTTCTAAGTGTCCTTTTCTTGGGATATAAGCTTACCCAAGCGGAAAAGTCTTGCCCCTCATGTTTTGGAGAAATGTGCGCAACTGCAACCTCCAAACACTTAAAAAAAATTACAGTTCTTGTTAAGATTTCTTAATTTTGGCAGAACGTACATAACTCTTTATGCACAATGCATTAAATCAGTACATGAATTAATTCACACTGATTTTTCCAGTTCACATTGGACATCAGAACATATAGACATACTCAGATCATTACTATCTGACTTTCTGGCATCACGTCATTTACAAACACATATAAATACCAGAAACCTGGTCCTCCATATCTTAGAGGGTGCAATTTGATTTATCTATGTAACTTTCAACAAAGGTGAAACAGTGCTGATTGCATATGTATAGCATTTATATTCCATTGCATCCACTGATAAAATACTGACTGCAGTGCAGAGGGATATTCTTAAACAGGGGCCACTGGCCCAAGGGAAACACATCATTGTTGTTACTCCCATTCCAGCCTTAGAGGCTAGCATTCCTCACGTGTGAGCCATCCATCCTACATGTATACAGTAGGCAACATCCGTAACAGCTATTGATGGCAATTTTGTCTTTGACCCGTCTTTACAGACACAAAAATTTCTACACTATGAGCATGTCTATCCCATGCCCAGCAGTGTTTTACTATTTTGAACAATATAAATATGCTATTCATAATGTTTGTTTAGCCCAGCCTACTTTAGGCACCAAGCGCCAATATTCAGCGGCATGCACCACTGTTCTTGGTTTTATGTTGGATGGAAAATTCCAACCACAAAAAACTCACACTCAGTCCTTAGGGGACTGCACTGCACTGTTGGATGAACTCAAAGCATTGCTTTTTGCGCTTCAACATACAGATCATGAATTTTCCACACTTATAGTGTGCAATTCGTATTACTGTGTCCAGTCCTTCAATGATAATTAACATTATTGGAGCCAAAATAGATTCAAAGATTCTAAAGGCAACACAATCAAGCATAAAATGCTATGGTTGAAAATGGCAGACCTTAAAGATAGGTTGCACTGTCTCACGTCATTCATACATTGAGTCATCAGTGTGTGGGAACACACGTTTTAGGGAATTCTCTGGCTGAGGGATGGCCAAATCTGCAGTTGCAACTGCTACTGTTACTCCGAATACTCGTTCTAGAACGAGGATAGATAATGACATATTGACTGCTGTTAATGCTAACAAAAACATCACCCCTTACCTAAGAGCTTTCCATCTGAATATACATACCACTTAAGTGAACAAAACATTCCTTTTGTAACTATTCCAGGGATTAGTGATAATTTGAGTCCTAATCAAGGCCGCAGGCTAGCGTTAGTGATAGCTCTGCATGAAGGTGTTGCTTCTGCACATGCAGGTGTGGCAACCACAGTTTTGTTGCTACAGCAACATGATTGGTGGCACTGCTTCTATCAACAGGCTAAAAAATTTGACCTTTGCTGTGGCATTTGTTAACAAATTAAATCTTCCACCGTGACACACCCACCTCAGACACACCTGTTGATTTTCCTCTTATTTCAGATACTGCGTTTAAATTTATCCTAGTTGCAGTTGATTCTTGCTCAAGTTTCCTTTAGGTTTGGTCACAGTGTTCAACTGACGCTCACACTGTTATTAAAGAGATGCAAGTCTTTATTGGGACATATGCATGCAGTACGTTCTACTCGGACCAGGGCCTGGCTTTTGCCTCAAAAGCATATCGGGTGTACATGTGCATTATTCTTCTCCATATCAGCCCAAGGGCAATTCTGTTGTGGAGAGGATGAACTGTGACATAAAGCAGTCCTTAACAGCCAGAGTATTTGGTACAGGGCTTAGTTGGATTCACCACCTATATGGGTGCAACAAGCACTTAACAATCTCCCTAAAAGATCACTGGGTGGCCAAACCTCATACGAGGTGCTCTTTGGCATCAAGATGTACATTCCACACTTTGACGCTCCAGACATTGTGGCGGCAGCTTCTACCTCTGACTTAAATTATCGTTGTGCTGTCTTACAGGATCTACAAAACTTTGGTGACAACCAATCTAATGAGCAGTTGAAGATGTCTGCCTCTGCGTGAATTAATGAGACACCAAAAACTTCTGCCTGGATTCTAAAGGTTGGGGATCTCATGCGAGAGAAGGTAGCTGTGAACAAGGAGTTCAGCCCATCATGCCGTCCTCCTGTGCCAGTCCTTGACATTCAAGGTACAAAGACTGTAAATTTGCCACCGCTTCCTGGTTCCATAGACAATCGTAGAGTCTCCATTGATCACATCAAATTACAGCATGTGGCAATTCTAAACAGTATGCCACGAGGAGTCCTTGATAGTTCCCTATATCCTTTTACCACTGCATAGGATATTCCTCTACAGCTTGTGAGCACTGCCATTGCTATTTCCCCCCAGCTTTGGGGGGGGGGGGGGGGGGGGGATGGTGGAGAATCCAGTTAATTCCCAATACCGCTACAAATTCCAGCCACACAACTGAAGTGAGTGCCGCTCTTACTACTGCGTCTTCTGCCGCCGATGTCGTTTATACAGATCAACCACTTTTGCATTTTTCAGATTCTGTTACTGCATCTGTTGTAACAGTTTTCCAACTAACTGCTTCTGGGTATTATGTGGGTCGAGATGATTTTTCTTCTGGCTCCTTTGACAGTTCTTCCATTGTGGAAACTCCTCCTACACGGATATGTGTTTTCTTTTCATAACTGAAACACACTTATCTGGTTCCTCCTTGGAAATATGTTCTGGATAACACTTTCCTTTTTTTCTGTTCCTGGATTTGTGACAGTTTTCTTCTTGCTGATTAATAGGCCTCTTTCAGAACATTCTGCCACAGAGCTGGTTATTGATGTGTTGACGCCTCACTCATATTCACATAAGCTAAAAAGAGACTTGTCCCTTGTGAGCATTTAAGATGTTCTAGTAACTAATGGAATTGTTTGGGATAAAGTACCTAATGACATAATAATCCCAAGGAAATTCTGCAGATACCTTATGCATTTAGGGGTTTTATGTGTGATGTAATGGTACCTGTGTTACATTCTGATGATTGGAATGTTGAAACTGTAAATTCCATGCTCTTGGAGCTGGAATACTACACTGTTTTTGACTAGTATTCAACACACACTTTTTAAATACACACAATGGGAACATTACCCTACTCCCTCCAGGGGAGCTAAAAAACAAATAGGGATAAATTCACATATTTTTCTGGATATGATACATCAGACATAACATTAGATTATTTCAAACTTGTCCTTACACAACAAAATAAATATATGCTCACACAAACTAAGCTAATATAGAACACAAGCCCTGCTCCCAAAGGAAAAGAGCATGCACATGAGGATTTGCAGGAACACAGCTTCTTTAATGCACTGGGTCTCACTCGGCCTAGCTACCAGAAGAGACGCGTTTCGGCTGTGACAACAGCCTTTGTCAATCTGGTGAGAGCCTTTTTTATATTCAATATATAGTAACAGCTTGATAGATAGAGTAAAAATACTACATGCTAATATACAATAATATACAATGCATAATGCATAGATATACTTTGCAACGTGTGCATCAATACAAACAATCATGTGGTGACATTGTATGGCTTCTTAAACATATAAAACTGCACGAATAGTCATTTTGTTGCCAATACAAGCATGCTATCATAATATACCTACAACACATTGCATATTAAGCATATAATATAGGAAAACGTGTTTCAATTGTTAAAACAACTTCTATTCCTTAACTGAAAGATTAGTGCAAACCACCTCAGATAGCGCTAATATGTCAACTGGGCTGTTTCTATTTGTATCGTAGTGTGGACGTGGATTGCCTAAAACTAATTGGATATTATTGCTTGCCTCACATTTGCTGAACAGCCTAGTTCTAATAAAGTTTAGTCAAAATACGTAAAATCCTCTATGACTCACAAACAAGTTTAGATAATCATGCTAGTTTTTCCAAGACATAAGCATAAGTCTCTTAAAGCCCTCTAACTGTCACGCCACTGTAGAAAAATCTCGAAGGACTAATAGTCTCATAATGCATCAGTGAAGCGTCATCCGTTTTTACATAACCAGTTATGGCATGTGACAAATATGATTTCACAACAGATCGTGCTGTATTGTTTAAACATGGACAAGCTGTGAACTTCGAAGAAAAATGAAAATAAAGCAGTAATTGTTATCTGAAATGCTCTAGGGAAAAATAAAATGACCACAAGTATAAACTGTTCAACATGGAATGAGCTTACAAAAGCAGGTCCATGTCATTCCAGTCCACATCACCGTATGAATATCCAGCTGGGAAAAATCTCCAACAAGTCCACCTTCCCAGTGTAAATCACAAACGCGGGGTCGGGGGAGATCCTCACCAAAAGATTAGTAAACGCAGTAATCCTCACAAAACAAAGCAAATGCTTATATTGGTGCCCAGTCACCAGACCACTCTCAGATAATATGTACAGACTCATTTGTTTCACAATTAGCTGTAAAAGTCTACAATTTATTGAAAGGATACCATTGACATGATATCAGTTTTGGGTATCAATGCTTGGCAAGTTCATTCTAATAATAATAATAATAATAATAATAATAGGGAAGCTTATAAAGCGCCTGGTTACGCGCACCGGCGTGTCCCCGTGCTATGGTGTGATGGCTGCAACAGGATCCAAAAGAAGGGGAGACGGACCAACTACTGAACATATGAGTAGGTTTTGAGTTTAGACCGGAACCTGGTCTCCGAGGGCTCAAGACGCAGTTCAAGCGGTAATTTGTTCCATTTAAACGCTGTCAGGTACCTAAACGATCTTCCCCCCATGCGCGCTTTTTTTACCTTGGGAATTTTCACCAGTCCCGAGCCCGCAGATCTTAAGGCACGGGACGGTTGATAGCGCGCTATCAGGCTCTGCAGCGGTTGTGGCGCCCTGCCATTCAAAATGCGATGGCAAGGTACAGAGTGCCTTGTACTGCACTCTGCTCCTCACCGGGAGCCAGTGGAGAGTCTGAGGTGCCATTTTTGAAGATGCTCTCTTGGGTAGCCTCAAGATCAGGCGTGCCGCAGCATTCTGCAATACCTGAAGGCGACCAATGCTCTTCTCTGGTGCCCCCAGATACAGCAGATTCCCATAATCCAATCTCGCGGTCACCAATGCATGCACCAGTGTCTTGCGTGCTTCAGTTGGTAGAAGCTCCAGAACTTTCCTCAGAGTTTTCAAGACACCGAAGCAAACACCGACCACACGATTGATTTGGGATCCAAAGGTGAGACCTGCATCGAACCATACTCCCAGGTTCCTGGCTTCCTGGGAGGGCGTCGGTGCCGTCCCTAGGCAGGATGGCCACCACGCAGACGACCACTCCGACTGGCCTCCCCCCACTATGAGCACCTCTGTCTTGCCGCCATTCAGTTTCAGACAATTGGTGGGCATCCAGCCAGCAAGATCTTGCATGCATGTTCTGAAATTGTCCGCGGCAAGACAGGGCGCGCACGATAGGGACATGACCAGCTGCGTGTCGTCGGCGTAGGACACTATTCGTAAGCCATAGCTCTCAACAATAGTTGCAACAGGGGCAACATATAGGTTAAATAAAGTTGGGCTCAGGGACGAGCCCTGGGGCACGCCCTGGCCCAGAGTGACCACTCTGGAATAACAGTCCCCTTGCCTGACTTGAAATCCACGATCTGCCAAGAAGGACTGGATCCATCTCAGCGCTGCACCTGATATTCCCCCTTTATTCAGACACTGTAGCAAGGTGGAATGTGCTACAGTGTAGAAGGCAGGGCTGAGGTCCAACAGGATCAGGGCCCTCATCTGCACCCTGCCTCAAGGTCTCAGTTGCCATGAGTAGGGCCGACTCCGTTGAGTGGCGGGCCTGAAACCAAACTGAGTGTCATGGAGTAAGTTCGCCTCCTCCACATATTGCATCAGCTGGGCATTCACAACCTTCTCAGCCACTTTGGACATATAGGGCAACAGAGATATTGGACGAAGATTTTCTAATGTCTTTTTTCCGGAGGGGGAGCACGACTGCTTGTTTCCAGCCACTAGGCAGCAAGTTGGTCCTAAAGGACAGATCCAGGATATGCCTTATATAGGGTTCCAGAACCCCTAGACTGTCCCCAAGCCACCTAGGTGACATAGGGTCATGAGGAGAGCCCGACTTCACCGATCTACATATCCCGATTAGCTCTTCAGGAGAGGGGGTGAGGAAGCGGGTTAAGGCACACTGGTCCTCTGCTCCCCCCGGTGCTTCGGCGGTCTCTGCCCCCGTGGCGGGTTGACCCGGGAAAGATGTGTAAATCTTTGCAACCTTATCCGAGAAATAATCCGCTATACGGTTGCATGCTTCCACTGAGCAAATCTCCGGGGTTGCCGATGATTTTATGGTCGCAAGGGACTTATAGATGCAGAAAAGCTCCTTAGCAGAGTTCTCTGCCTCCATAATCCGCTCTGCGTAGAAGGCCATTTTCGCCTTCCTAATCATCCTATGGTATATTCGCCTTTTTGCCAGATAAGTCTCCCTAGCCTGACTGTCGAAGGCTGCCCTCCACTGCCTTTCCGCCCGTTTGCATTCTGCTTTTGTAAGCCGCAATTCTTCATCAAACCACGGTGCCGTTCTCTTAGTGCGGCTACCAGCCGTGGTCTGACAGAGTGGGGCAGTGCAGTCTAACGCCTCTGTAATGCATTTATTGAAATTGCTATTGGTCGTTTCAACATCCTCCCCACCTGGCTGACCTCCTGCTAACAGTGCCTCGTTGAATCTTTCCCGGGAGAATTTGGCCCATTTCCTGCTCTGATGGACACAAATGATTTTTTTGAATGATACAGTTCAGCAGACTACGTGTCTAGTACTGGCTAAAATTAAAGACATAGCAAACACAGGGAGATAATGGACAGAGCGCTAAAACTTTTTAGACACTCACTTCCAGTCACAGATCTGGGTTGAATCCATCATCGTTCCTTAGCTCACTTTGTCACCCCAGTTAAAACCCAGCTATATGCAAATCAGTCTTGGCCCTGTGCCTCATGGGAACAGTCCAGCCCGAACTGCCAAGCCAGGTCTTCCCTGGAGTGGAAAAGAGCATCCTGGTACCGGTTTCAGGATAACACCCCTCATCAGCCAGGCTAGCATGAAGCCAGTGGCAAAGGGAGCATAAGACCCTTGTTGGGGCATACCCTGCCAACTTAGGGCGAACAAAGCAAACACAAGGTGATGATGGACAGAGCTCTGAAAGTTTTCAGACACCTACTTCCAGTCACAGATCTTGGTTGAATCCATCATCATTCTTTAGCTCCCATATATTTTATTAGTCTTCCAGATAGTGATCTGCTGTAATAACATGCTCTTCCTTCTCACTCAAGGGGGTTTCCATAGCTCGTTGTGGCTTTCCAGTCCAACTATGAAGGCATATTTTAACAAACTAAGCAGACTCAAAGCACTACTGTTTCAAAAAGATGTAGCATTAACATCTGCCTGAGAAATGTTTGAATTGCAGGTTGTAAGTACATCCAGTAAAATACAATGCTTGTTAAACACCAATCTCCCATTACATTTCAGTGATCTAGTTCACCGCATATTTATTGCGTCCAATACTACCGGTATAGCACACATTTTTTTAAAGTTACTGGTACTGGCTTGGTCAGTTCTTTCCAGAAAATCATTGGAGTTATACCAGCTTTTATGCATTCCCTTTTTTCAAGTGTATTCAGGGGCATCCCATTGGTGTTATTCCTCATTTGAAGCATTTTGCTTTTCTTTTTGCAACTCCGCAATAGATGTTCCACGACTAATGCAATTGGTACTGGTCCAGCTGTGTGGTGAGCCCATATTACGATTCTTTGGACCCCCTATTCTCCAGGAACTGAACACTAACTGGTTATTGTCATCCCAACCCACCTGGTTCACCTGGGTACAACCTGTGTTTCATTGCCTGTGGTGCCCCTTCGATTGCGCACTGGGTGTCTGCTAAGCTCTGCAAATGCCGGTTTGCGTGCACATGAACCTGTTGATGAGTCCTATAACAATCTATTTATTTTTTGAGTTGTCCCATGAACTTGCGGCTGCTTCAAGATGTTTGGTACAAGCGACTCCCTTTGGGGGAGATAGGTGCTTTAACACAAGGATTACAGAATTCTGGCTCTAATAACACAGATGCAGGACAGCAGGTTGCTTTCTCCGCATCGGCTGATAATGATGATCATATCTATTCTTTTGAGCTTTTAAATTGTGCAATTGTGGAATTATCATCTGCGGAGATGGAATCTGTTCATGATTCACTAAACATTGATCTTATGAAAAATATCTCAGGTGCCTCTGGATCTACTTAAATTTGGCCCCGTTTTCCAAATGTACAAGTTACGTTTTTTATTAGGATTAAAAAAGTGTTGTACAAAATGCTTATTAGCATTGCTTTGAATTTACTTATCTTGGCTTCTGCTTTTTAAAAAATGATTTTGTTATTCGCTAAGTCACTTGCTGACCAAGAACGGGGTGTAGTAAGTTCCCTTCTGGACCTATGCTGGCTCTCTCTTAATTCTGCTTATTACACATTTTAGGCTGCCTTTTGCTTTGTACAGCCACACTTGATGCATCTATTTTTGTGCGCCAATATTATTTTAGAAATACGTCGCGCATGTTATTTGTTATGTAGCTCTCCTTCTCGGGAATCAGTCTGAACATTTTGTACCAGGTCAGACAACATGGTGCACTGTTTTTATATGTTCGGTCAGCAATATGTCCTAATGCTTTAGACTCAACACAAAAGCACAGCTACTGTTTTCCAACACGGCACTTCTTAGCATATAAACCGAGGTTTGCCTTTTTGAAAACAGAGCTGAGAATTCTTGCAGAGGGATAGGTCGTGGAACGGGTTTATACTTACAATATGGACTAGCTAACTGAAAACTACCAGGTGTCCAGTGCTAATCCCAGAGATCATCGATATATCTCTGTGCTCAAGTGGTGAGGGTAGGCTTAGTCAGATATATAGCTTACAATGTCAGGGCTTTTCACTGTGTACAGTTTGCTAGTGATGTTGATTACTTTGCTTCGTTGTATATGTTTTTGAAGTGCAGCATACTTGCTTCACAATAGAGCATGATAGTTTCAATGAATATTTTAAATGTTCTTGTGTCTTTATTTTGTTTACTGTGGACATGCAAGAGTGAGAATCAAAAGGTGATGATCCGTTTCCACAGTTCCCTTGGGGACTAGAGTGTTGTGTTCTAGGTTGCCAAAATGACCTGCTACTCATGGAAATCTGGGAGTTCAGGTGAGGCACTGTGAGCTAGCCAAGAAATTCGGGCTGACAGGTACTAATGTTGCAGAAAGACACAGTCCCTGCATTCTGACATTCTTTTGTTGTAAGGTACAGTTCTGAGCGGGCAGAATCCCTGCAACAGAGTGTGCTTTATAGTGTGGTGTGAAGGTGCAAACAATTAGGCAAAACACATTAGGTGTGTGATCCTAGCATCAATCCTACAGCCACAGGAATATTCCAAGATTGACCACGTCCCGTGACAAAATCATTTCATCTGCAACCCGCCGCTAGAACACTGCGAGCACAACTGTGAAATCTAAATTGGCTCGGCGCAATGCGGCCACCCTGATGGTGATGGGGTAATGTTAGCCAGCAGAGAAGTCGGCTGCATCGACAGCAGCAGCGAGAAAAGGTTTACATGACAGAAAACACTCTGTCGATGCAGATGAGGATTCAGCCTGCATACATCTAAATGGGGCAGGTAGGATTCTGCTAGAGCACCTGGAACTTGGAAACTCTCTCGCAGAGTGACAACGGTACTCCTGCAAGATCTAAATCAGGCCCTTAGTCTTGGAACAGTGTGCTGTATACAGGAGGCACCAGCAACAGGCAGACAATTCTGCACTGGGTCCTATCTGCCATCGTGCTAATGGCATAGATGATGCTGTTTCCTGTATGAGCGGTTATCAACAAATTACTGCCCTCATTCCCTTTATTAGGACCTATGCTTTCTGTTCTGCTGGTGCCTCTTTTCCCTATCCCTGATCTGCACCTAGCCTTTTAACGGGACCTAGGGTTGGCATAGAGCTATATACAAATGCACAACATAATAAAGCATAAACTAGCATGCTCTCCTTTTGTTAATACTGAAAAATATGATGTAAATGTATGCCATGATATCTGTACATATAACAACAGACTTGCATCGCTTCTGTCAAATCCACTCGATATGACCTCCCCATCAACCCAGAGTCAAAAATACCTGGTCAGGCAAGCCCTGCAACCTAGGCCTGAAACAAATGATTGACCGATCACAGGTGGGGTGTCACGCAACCCTTACACAAACGCACAAACAAAATAAACAAACATTGATCAACTTGCCTTACTGTTCTGAATGCTTGCCCAGCCACATTCACTCTATCTCATCAGTGGATCAACCTTCTTTTTCACTGTTTAGCTTTCTTCAATCCTTGGTCACACCAGGCTGTCTCATTCACTGGTATGGCATCTAAACAAATAGTTGTTAAGAAGGGCTTTTCTCATGTAAAAAGTTACCTTCACATATGTACTCCTTCTTCTTTTTATGCTGCAAGCTTTGTACACTTGAACAGTTTCTCTGGTAAGGCTGCATTAATATGATTGTGTATAAATGCTCAAGAAAATGGATCACTTTCTCCAAATCCTATCCACACAATCAAAACAATGATATATAAGGAGGGAAACCAAAACCTAACTGTGCCTCATATCATTCAATATCATTATTAAATTTAGAGACCAAAATTCTGGCAACGTATTGGCTTATCCATAAACACCAATCAGGATATATGCCTAACTGCTCCACCAGGCTTAGCCGCCAGAGGCTTCACAACTAGATGGTTAAAGTAAAGAGCTCCAAGGAACCACTTGCAATACTGCAACTGGATGCTGAAAAGGCATTTGACTCTGGTCATATCTCTTTCAGGTACTGAAGAGATCTGAGTTTGGCCTGTGTTTCTGCAGATTTATTTATTTTATTTATTTATGGGTTTATACCGCGCTTGAATCGACTCCCGAAGGAGTATCTCTGTGCACAAGGTGGCTCTCCTGTATTAGACCCTGACAGCAGTAATCAAGGTGAATGAGGTAATGTCATCCTCATTGCTGCTTGAAAGTGGGAACATGATAGATTGCCCTCTCTCCTTGTACCTCTTTGCCCTGTGTTTAGAGCCGCTGATGTGCTGGGCTAGGTCGAGTGATAATATTGAAGGATTTGTTGCAGGAGTTGATGTGCCACGAGAGAATCTTGCTGTCTGCATATGACATCCTCTTGTATGCAGTAAACACTAATAGAACTATGCCAGTAATTTTTTCAGTTGATGAATATTAAAGCTACAACGGGTACAAAATATTCTGGGGAAAGTCAATTATCTGTAAAATGTGCAGTTGGCAAATGGAGGGAGAATTACCTGGTAACATAAAAGTTACCAAATATAAATACTTAGTGATCAATATAATGCTACACACACATTGGTTCCTGATAAGAAACATTGAGAGGTGGCTAACCATGTTTAAATATATATATTTATGTGGCAAACCCTTCCATTAATAATAATAATGAATGGTTGGTCATTTTTAAAATAATCACTTTCCCCAAACTTCTATATATGATACAGAGTACCCTGTTCTCAATAGTGTGAAATGTTTTCCACAGGCGTCATAGGCCACTGTGCACCCTACTTTGGGATGGGTGTTTTGGGATGGGTGTGCTGTTTAGAACCACATACAATGGCATATTAGTGCTACAGCACTCAAGAATGTATAATGGGTCCTTTTTCCACGCGTCGGGGCCTTTTTTCCTCTGTTGTTTTGTTATGTATATAATTTTACGTATTTTTCTTGTCTAATGTTTTTCCATGCTATGGTAGTTGAGTTGTGGTCGATAGTTTTGAATGGACGTGTGCAGCCTGGCAATCAGCAGACGCCGCTAGCTGCTCCTAATCTTTTTTAAACTTGCACATGATACTTTGCTTTTAAAATTGTTGTCCTGATTTCACCTTGCTGCTCTTACCTGTCTTGACCGCATTACCTTCCCATAGCCCCGGTCCGACACAGCTTGTACTGATTGCTCAGAGGTCTGACCCGGGAGCTTTCTGCACCACTTCCGGTGGATGCCGGAGTTAGCGCTCCAGTCTCTGGCGTTCTCTAGATTACATAGGGCACAGAGCAGGGGCGATCGCAGTGGACGCGTGCAGCCTGGCAATCAGCAGACGCCGCTAGCTGCTCTTAATCTTTTTTAAACTTGCACTTGATACTTTGCTTTTAAAATTGTTGTCCTGATTTCACCTTGCTGCTCTTACCTGTCTTGACTGCATTACCCTCCCATAGGCCCGGTCCGACACAGCTTGTGCCGATTGCTCGGAGGGCTGACCCAGGAGCTTTCTGCACCACTTCTTGCGGATGCCGGAGTTAGCACTCCAGTCTCTGGCGTTCCCTAGATTACATAGGGCACAGAGCAGGGGGGGATCCAGTGGACGCGTGCAGCCTGGCAATCAGCAGACGCTGCTAGCTGCTCTTAACCTTTTTTAAACTTGCACATGATACTCTGCTTTTAAAATTGTTGTCTTGATTTCACCTTGCTGCTCTTACCTGTCTTGACTGCATTACCCTCCAGTAGCCCCAGTCCGACACAGCTTGTGCCGATTGCTCGGAGGGCTGACCCGGGAGCTTTCTGCACCACTTCCAGCGGATGCCGGAGTAAGCGCTCCAGTCTCTGGCGTTCCCTAGATTACATAGGGCACAGAGCAAGCACGCGCGCAGCGGGCGCGCCGGTGGCACACCAAAGGCGCTCCAAAGGCAAGCCCGTCTGTGCCCGTCCGTGCCTGGACCGGGCCCAGGGCCATACCCCCTGGTGCAAACAACTCAGCCTTCAGGCTTTGCTACTCCAGCACGGCCCTACTTAATCTACGTCCATCGGCTAGCTGTCCATGTACTCAGCTTACTTTTTATGGAGTTTCTCATCTCCCTAAAGTCTGCACCCATTGCCTCTTTAAAATAAATACTAACCCAAGTTTACACATCGCCTCCCCATCGCCCTCTATCAACAAAAAAAGTACCAAAATACTAGCTGCTCTCATTAACGCCAGGTCTTTGGGCAAACATAAAGAGGAAATAGCAGAGCTAACAATCCTTCATAAATTAGATCTTCTTTTTATTACGGAAACCTGGACCAATCCCTCATCTGAGCCAGACCTATTAGTGGCTGTTCCTGAAGGCTATAACATCCTAAGACAGGACAGAGCTATTAAAATAGGGGGTGGAATTGCCATAATTTATCGCAGCAATTTTAAAACCTCCATAAACCAAGTCCCACTTACCACATGCGAGGCAATCCACTTTTCCATTGCTTTGGGTCCCTCTCAACGCCTTAAGGGCATTCTACTTTATCGCCCACCTGGTAGTAAGACACAATTTCTAACCACTTTTTTCGATATGGTGGAATCTTTAGCCACCGAAAACTCAACCACCATCCTAGGCGATTTCAAACTCGACAGATAACTAAACCAAAAGCCTTATATCAGAGCTAGAGTCCTTGGGTCTTACACAACTGGTCTCCAAAAGTACCCATGAAGCAGGCCACACCTTAGAGGGGTGTTTTCCAATGTTAAAAACATTGAGATAAAAGAGGTCCTACCTCTTGCCTGGTCAGACCATCATGCGGTGATATTTGAAATCCCTCTTGATTCTCCATCACATACAACCACCACGATACACGCTACAACCACGTTTAAGTCATGGAAAAATCTTGATAGTCAACAGCTCATAGAACTCCTGCCTATATCACAACCTGAGATCTCAGACGATCTAAATATAGCTGCTAAAGCATACACCCACTGGCTATCTAATGCCATGAATAAACTAGTGCCTATGAAATCACTATCAAAAAATCGAAACTCCCCATCAGCCCCTTGGTTTACCAGTGCTCTCAGAGATCAAAAACAGAAATGTAGAAACCGGGAAAGACACTGGAGAAAGACTTACTCCACCGAAGAGAAACTGCTTTATAAAAATTAACTCACAAAATATAAAGCTATGATTCTCCAAGAAAAAACCCTATACCACTCTACTCAGATAGAACGAGCGAAAAACTCCAATAAACAACTTTTTCGAGTTGTATCCAAACTCTCACAACTACCCTCACAAACCGCCCCTCCACCTTCGCAAGCTTTTTGTAATAATCTAGCTAACTATTTCTATGACAAAGTTAATAACATATATACCAACTTCTCGGATCGTAGTAAAGAGGTTCCACTTCCTCAACACATGGAGGATTCTCAGCCCATCTTTAGGCAGTTTTAAAAGGTCAACACAATCCAAGTAATAAATGCCATGACCACTATTAAATCAGGCTCTGCGAATGATCCCTGTCCACCTTCAATACTTCTCCCAGTTGCCGAAATCATAGCCCCCCGACTTACAGAAATATTTAACTCAATGTTTTGCACTGGTATCTATCCTACCATTTGGAAAGACACCATTCTCAAACCCCTCTTGAAGAAACCCTATCTAGATTCTGAAGACACCAAAAATTACAGACCCATTGCCAGTCTGCCTTTTGCGGCCAAACTGGTAGAAAAACTAATGAACACCCAAATTTCCCAGTATATTGAAGATCACTACCTACTGGACGATACCCAGTTTGGCTTTCGCAAGAATCATAGTACTGAGACAGCCCTCATTAAAGCTTCAGATGAAATAAGAACAATTCTTGACCAGGGAAGGACGGCAGTGCTCATTCTGCTGGACTTATCAGCTGCCTTTGACACGGTCAATCATAACACCCTGATCGACCGTGTCAACACCATGGGCATCCAGGACAAAGCCAGAGACCTACTCTCCTCCTTCCTCTCCAACCACACCCAGACGGTTATGTTGGGCAATTTCAACTCTGCCCAAATGACACTACCATGTGGCGTGCCTTAGGGCTCATCCCTAAGTCCAACGCTTTTTAACGTTTATGTAGCAGACTTAGCGAGAGTCATCAAGTCTCATGGGATGAGCCTAACATCTTACGCGGACGACACTCAGCTGGTACTGGCTATAAAAAACAACGGAGAGAGAATAGCAGCCAATTTTCAGCACGGCATGTTGGCCATCAGCAATTGGATGGCCACTAACTGCCTTAAATTAAACTCCGAAAAAATGGAAGTGATGATTTTTGGCAAGCTTTACCCGACTTGGTCAAATTCCTGGTGGCCCACAGATCTAGGTCTTCCGCCTAACCCTGTTACCAAGGTCAGAAACCTTGGAATACTACTTGATGACAAATTGACATTTGCTGCTCATGCAAACACCATCATCTCAGCCTCCTTTTACAAACTCAAAACTATTAAAAAAATCCTCCCCTATCTCCCGCCTAATTCAGGAAAAACACTGGTTACAGCTTTTGTGATGCCTTCACTACACTACTGCAATGGACTCTTTATTAATGCCCAACAAAAAGTAATTCGAAAACTGCAGTCTGTGCAAAACGCCGCAGCAAGAATGCTTTCAGGAACTCCACAGTTCAAACCCATTGCCCAAGTTATTAAAGGCTACCACTGGCTCGCGGTGAAGAACCGAATAAAGTTTAAATTACAAAAAACAATTGGATGGACAGAATGTAGATCAATGTCTTACATTCACCCCAGTACAAGGATCTGGGCCTAAATCCATCGTTTTTTGCGCTCCACACCACCCTGGGTCAGATAATGGCTTTATGCAAATCAGCTCTGACCCTGTGCCCCATGGGAACAGGCCAGTCTGAACTACAACAGCCATATCTTTCCCAGACCGGAATCAAGCATCCGAGGACCGGATCGGTTTCGAAGTAACACCTCTCATCAGCCCGGCTAGCTTGACTCCAGTGGTGTGGAGGCTCTGGGACCCACGTCTGAGCTACCCCAGTACACTCAGGGAGAAAATTACAAAAAACAATTGGATGGACAGAATGTAGACAATGTCTTACATTCACCCCAGTACAAGGATCTGGGCCTAAATCCATCGTTTTTTGCACTCCACACCACCCTGGGTCAGATAATGGCTTTATGCAAATCAGCTCTGACCCTGTGCCCCATGGGAACAGTCCAGTCCGAACTACAACAGCCATATCTTTCCCAGACCGGAATCAAGCATCCGAGGACCGGACCGGTTTCGAGGTAACACCTCTCATCAGCCCGGCTGGCTTGACTCCAGTGGTGTGGAGGCTCTGGGACCCACGTCTGAGCTACCCCAGTACACTCAGGGAGAAAATTACAAAAAACAATTGGATGGACAGAATGTAGATCAATGTCTTACATTCACCCCAGTACAAGGATCTGGGCCTAAATCCATAGTTTTTTGCACTCCACACCACCCTGGGTCAGATAATGGCTTTATGCAAATCAGCTCTGACCCTGTGCCCCATGGGAACAGTCCAGTCCGAACTACAACAGCCATATCTTTCCCAGACCGGAATCAAGCATCCGAGGACCGGACCGGTTTCGAGGTAACACCTCTCATCAGCCCGGCTAGCTTGACTCCAGTGGTGTGGAGGCTCTGGGACCCACGTCTGAGCTACCCCAGTACACTCAGGGGGAAAATTACAAAAAACAATTGGATGGACAGAATGTAGATCAATGTCTTACATTCACCCCAGTACAAGGATCTGGGCCTAAATCCATCGTTTTTTGCACTCCACACCACCCTGGGTCAGATAATGGCTTTATGCAAATCAGCTCTGACCCTGTGCCCCATGGGAACAGTCCAGTCCGAACTACAACAGCCATATCTTTCCCAGACCGGAATCAAGCATCCGAGGACCGGACCGGTTTCGAGGTAACACCTCTCATCAGCCCGGCTAGCTTGACTCCAGTGGTTTGGAGGCTCTGGGACCCACGTCTGAGCTACCCCAGTACACTCAGGGAGAAAATTACAAAAAACAATTGGATGGACAGAATGTAGATCAATGTCTTACATTCACCCCAGTACAAGGATCTGGGCCTAAATCCATCGTTTTTTGCACTCCACACCACCCTGGGTCAGATAATGGCTTTATGCAAATCAGCTCTGACCCTGTGCCCCATGGGAACAGTCCAGTCCGAACTACCACAGCCATATCTTTCCCAGACCGGAATCAAGCATCCGAGGACCGGACCGGTTTCGAAGTAACACCTCTCATCAGCTCGGCTAGCTTGACTCCAGTGGTGTGGAGGCTCTGGGACCCACGTCTGAGCTACCCCAGTACACTCAGGGAGAAAATTACAAAAAACAATTGGATGGACAGAATGTAGATCAATGTCTTACATTCACCCCAGTACAAGGATCTGGGCCTAAATCCATCATTTTTTGCACTCCACACCACCCTGGGTCAGATAATGGCTTTATGCAAATCAGCTCTGACCCTGTGCGCCATGGGAACAGTCCAGTCCGAACTACAACAGCCATATCTTTCCCAGACCGGAATCAAGCATCCGAGGACCGGACCGGTCTCGAGGTAACACCTCTCATCAGCCCGGCTAGCTTGACTCCAGTGGTGTGGAGGCTCTGGGACCCACGTCTGAGCTACCCCAGTACACTCAGGGAGAAAATTACAAAAAACAATTGGATGGACAGAATGTAGAGCAATGTCTTACATTCACCCCAGTACAAGGATCTGGGCCTAAATCCATCGTTTTTTGCACTCCACACCACCCTGGGTCAGATAATGGCTTTATGCAAATCAGCTCTGACCCTGTGCCCCATGGGAACAGTCCAGTCCGAACTACAACAGCCATATCTTTCCCAGACCGGAATCAAGCATCCGAGGACCGGACCGGTTTCGAGGTAACACCTCTCATCAGCCCGGCTAGCTTGACTCCAGTGGTGTGGAGGCTCTGGGACCCACGTCTGAGCTACCCCAGTACACTCAGGGAGAAAATTACAAAAAACAATTGGATGGACAGAATGTAGATCAATGTCTTACATTCACCCCAGTACAAGGATCTGGGCCTAAATCCATTGTTTTTTGCACTCCACACCACCCTGGGTCAGATAATGGCTTTATGCAAATCAGCTCCGACCCTGTGCCCCATGGGAACAGTCCAGTCCGAACTACAATAGCCATATCTTTCCCAGACCGGAATCAAGCATCCGAGGACCGGACCGGTTTCGAGGTAACACCTCTCATCAGCCCGGCTAGCTTGACTCCAGTGGTGTGGAGGCTCTGGGACCCACGTCTGAGCTACCCCAGTACACTCAGGGAGAAAATTACAAAAAACAATTGGATGGACAGAATGTAGATCAATGTCTTACATTCACCCCAGTACAAGGATCTGGGCCTAAATCCATCGTTTTTTGCACTCCACACCACCCTGGGTCAGATAATGGCTTTATGCAAATCAGCTCTGACCCTGTGCCCCATGGGAACAGTCCAGTCCGAACTACAACAGCCATATCTTTCCCAGACCGGAATCAAGCATCCGAGGACCGGACCGGTTTCGAGGTAACACCTCTCATCAGCCCGGCTAGCTTGACTCCAGTGGTGTGGAGGCTCTGGGACCCACGTCTGAGCTACCCCAGTACACTCAGGGAGAAAATTACAAAAAACAATTGGATGGACAGAATGTAGATCAATGTCTTACATTCACCCCAGTACAAGGATCTGGGCCTAAATCCATCGTTTTTTGCACTCCACACCACCCTGGGTCAGATAATGGCTTTATGCAAATCAGCTCTGACCCTGTGCCCCATGGTAACAGTCCAGTCCGAACTACAACAGCCATATCTTTCCCAGACCGGAATCAAGCATCCGAGGACCGGACCGGTTTCGAGGTAACACCTCTCATCAGCCCGGCTAGCTTGACTCCAGTGGTGTGGAGGCTCTGGGACCCACGTCTGAGCTACCCCAGTACACTCAGGGAGAAAATTACAAAAAACAATTGGATGGACAGAATGTAGATCAATGTTTTACATTTACCCCAGTACAAGGATCTGGGCCTAAATCCATCGTTTTTTGCACTCCACACCACCCTGGGTCAGATAATGGCTTTATGCAAATCAGCTCTGACCCTGTGCCCCATGGGAACAGTCCAGTCCGAACTACAACAGCCATATCTTTCCCAGACCGGAATCAAGCATCCGAGGACCGGACCGGTTTCGAGGTAACACCTCTCATCAGCCCGGCTAGCTTGACTCCAGTGGTGTGGAGGCTCTGGGACCCACGTCTGAGCTACCCCAGTACACTCAGGGAGAAAATTACAAAAAACAATTGGATGGACAGAATGTAGATCAATGTCTTACATTCACCCCAGTACAAGGATCTGGGCCTAAATCCATCGTTTTTTGCACTCCACACCACCCTGGGTCAGATAATGGCTTTATGCGAATAAAGTTTAAGGCACTGTGCATTGCATACAAAGCCTCCCGCAAGCAAGGACCACGCTTTCTCCTCAATTCTCTAACCTTTCATGTCCCCGACAGATCACTACGTTCTTCTAATGCACTCCTGATGTCTGTGCCACGGACCAAAACCGCCTCCTGGGGCAATCTTCGATTTGTTGTTTCCTCAGCCAAACTATGGAACTCTCTGGATAAGGACACCAGATCCTGTCCTACACTGATGGCCTTCAGAAGAAAAATAAAAACTTGGCTGTTCAATCACTAAACCCTCTTCTCCCCCCTCTTTTACTGTCACGTTCACAGCGCAGAGACGCCCTTGGGCATTTGTTGCTCTTTATAAATTTCATAAATAAATAAATAAATAATAAATAAATGGGCATCACTGATTGAACTAATGAATGACTGGGTTGACACCCAGAGAAACAACCCTATTGTAAGATTGGAGAGGCTTTTAATGGCAGCATCAGCCTAGCTGCAATTTACCTACACGGGTAAAGGGAGGAGAACCTTTAACCTCAACACAAATGCTTTAAAAGCCTAGGATTATCCTTAGAAGATCACACGTGGATGGAGTGTGTGTAAGGTGGATCACTGATGCTGCTCGCTGAGAGCAATATGGACAGCCTACATTTGTTTCTTCTCCTGTTCCTGTGTTTCCAGGACCTTTCAGTGGGGAATGCACAAGGGTTTACACCAGAGCAGGTTCCTTTGAGGGTTGCACACTGGAAGCTGAATGTAGGTGGTGGCCGAAGCAGAGGGCATGGGGTATCCTTCTCTAAAGCTCCTCTAAGGAAGGAGTCTACCTTTTGTTTGTTGGATGGATATTTGAACTGTGAATAATGCACTGAACATAGCAGTGGTCTACTGCACAAATTGCTGAACTTTGACTCATAAGCTGGATCTCTGATTTAGCTTTTGAATACTTCATTAATGCAGTCTAGTTTTGTGCTTTCAGGAAGTGGTGGTGGGTGCAACCCATTTCCTTTCACAATATGGTGTTGAATGTAAGCCATTTGCTTTTGGCTGGAAACAAGCGGGCTGCCCTATTGAAGCCTTGCAGGCCTGTCCGGATGCCGCTAACCTTGACTACATGGAAGCCACCAGGTGCCCAGGGAGTTCATAGACATGGGCATAGTGCCTGCAAACCCTTAGTGCCCTCACCAGAACCAAAAAAGTTGTAAATAGGCTGCATGCTTACTCTGCCTTCTGAGCATTCTCCTGTCGGGTCACCAGTTTTGTTTTTATGTTTCTCTGAGCAATGTCCTTGTGGGCAGAGTTCAAGTACCTACCTGCTAGCCTTTTCAGAAGAGCATAATTTGGCCTGTGGATGCAATTGTCCTGATAGTTTCACACACCATTGTCACGAGACCATGAGGTTGGGTGATGTATACATTTTAAGGGACCAATAGCATATAACTCTAAACTGGAAGATATGTTAATATGCCAAACAAAACAATTCTTTTTTCTGAACTCCCAGGCACTTCATATTCAGTTGCAAAGTTACTTTAGCAGTATTTTCCATTTGCAACTGTAGGTTACATGAACGCTTAACAAAGTAAACCAGCTGCATCTGGAGTTGTTTGTGTAAAGGGCAGCCATTCGTTTTTTTAAGCAGGTCCTATTTCCATGGCAGGAGCTGCTTCAGGGTAAAATAAAAAGAAACAGCATTGGCACACCCACCATGCCCTGCAGGAATGGGGTACCAGTCTGCTCTTTTATATTTTCCAAAGACAGACCGCAAAAGGAGGACACTTCTTTGGAATAAAATATGTGTAGAAAATCTGCATTTTCTGCATGGTCTTCCCTGATTTTTCACCCTTTGCTGCATTCTATACTTGCTCTGGCATTAAAATGCTGGGCACTTTACTCCTGATAACCAGTATTAAAGTGTCTGTGCTCCCCCTTTTAACATGGTTTAACTGGCATACTCCTAATTGCTATATTTAACATCCCTGTAATTGCCTAGTATATGGGACATAATTTACCTAGGACATTAAAGTTAAATGCCAGTAGTTCCCTGTAGCACCTATTGTGCCATCCACTGCAATGTAAGTGCAAACATGGCTTCAGGCCTACCATTGTAGCCTGACTTTAGCATCGTACAAACTGCAATTTGACTTCCCATTTAAATATTATTAAGTCATCCTTATATTGGACTTATAGCTCACAATGCAGTGAGCATAGTATTTGAGAGTAAAACAAGAGAACATTTCAAGTTAACATGTCCTTAGAGTGACTAGCACAGAAAAGCAAATATCACGGTAGGAAGGTTGGCTGGCCCGTGGACAAAACTAGACTGCAGATTAAAATACTAATACTGTACCTCGGGAAAGGGACTAGCTTGAAAAATAATCAAACAACTATTTTTAATAGGTATTAAAAATCCAACTCAATGGTGAAGTTGAATATTAATAAATATTAAGGAAAGGTAACTTTTAGTAAGTTACCTTCCCCTGCCTGAAGTTCCTGGACTCTAATTTTCAATTGTTCTCTGAATTTTCCCAGCCAATGATTAGTTTTTAAATATTTAGGTGTCAAATTCGTCCCATAAGAAAACATTAAGCTGATCTGAGTGGGCAGTGATGACTCCTCTTAACCTTACACAATATGCAGGGTAGAAGCAGTGGACCTTCTTTTGACAGCACAGTGTCAAGTCCTGCTTGACAAGTCTGCCGATCCACATGTAACACTTTGAAAAGAAGAGAATAGGGTGCAAAGACAGTTCTTGTGTATCCACTGCCTGGTTGCTGAAAGACCTTGCTTAGTCCTACTAGACTTCTGTATTTACATTTAACACTTGGAGCACACTTGAAAGGAAGGCAACAAGATGACAAGACAATTGTCTTAAATCCACTGTTTAGCAGCTGAAGGCCCCTACTTTGTCCTACCAGAATCCTGCCTCTTGGTTTTTTATATAACACTTGGCACACTCATAGGGAAGGGAACAGGATGCCATGACAATTCTTGTTTGTTTTTTGTAATGCGCATGAATCACCCCCAAAGGGATATCTTGGCGCAGCAGGAATAAAAACGTCGGCAGTGGCCTAGGATACTAAAACAGTTCAGTTTTTAATAATCTCCAAAAATTGCGATGGGCAGTACATTCTCGTGTAAGGGAAGTTTATTCCAAAGCTGAGCTGGGTCCAAACTGGAATGGCATGGTGAGCAAAAAAACGATGGATTTAGGCCCAGATCTCTGCACTGGGGTGAATGTATGACATTGTTCTGCATTCTGTCCATCAACAGATCTTTTTGCATTTGTCACCCCGAGTGGGACGGGTATGCTCAGACGTGAGTCCTGTGCTCTCCATGCCACTGGAATCAAGCTATCCCAGCTGAAGAGGGGTGAAACCCCGAAACTGGTCCTAGGATGCTTGTTTCCAGTCCAGGGAGGACCTGGCCTGGCAATTCGAGCTGGTCTGTTCCCATTGGTCGCAGGGTCAAGACTGATTTGCATATGGCCGGGTCCAAACTGGAATGGCATGGTGAGCAAAAAAATGATGGATTTAGGCCCAGATCTCTGTATTGGGGTGAATGTATGACATTGTTCTGCAATCTGTCCATCAAAATTTCTTTTTGCATTTGTCACCGTGAGTGGGACTGGTATGCTCAGATGTGAGTCCCGTGCTCTCCATGCCACTGGAATCAAACTATCCTGGCTGAAGAGGGGTGAAACCCCGAAACTGGTCCTTGGATGCTTGTTTAAAGTCCAGGGAGGACCTGGCCGGGCAGTTCGGGCTGGACTGTTCCCATTGGACGCAGGATCAAGACTTATTTGCATATGGCTTTGTCCAAACTCGAATGGCATGGTGAGCAAAAAAACGATGGATTTAGGCCCAGATCTCTGTACTGGGGTGAATGTATGACGTTGTTCTGCATTCTGTCGATCAACAGCTCTTTTTGCAGGGATTTCTTATAGGCTTCTCTGTTGGGGGTTGTTCGCCATTGTCTTGCCAATTTTTTGCATTGGGTTTTCTCTTTGCATAAATCAGAAGTTTATCAAGGAGCATGTGGAGTGTGTCTTGGCGAGGAATTAATTTTCATTGGAGCCAGGATGTCAATGGCTGTATTCAGAGGTGTATGGAATAATTTAAGTGCTTCCTGCATATCCACTGCTTTCTCTATGTTAGGGGTAATATATTCTTCAGAAAATGCATTGGGGGAAACGTTATGCTATTGTCTGCTATAGTTTGGCTTGGAAGGGTTATTGCAAGGTGCAGCTATGTGTGCCGATGAGATGTGAAGTTGATTAATGAGTGGTCAGTCCATACAAGGGGACACAGAAGTTCACAGGCCAGAAAGGGGGAGTTTGTGAAAGTCAGGTCCAGCATATGACCGGCAATGTGAGTGGATCCCATAACAGATTGTTTAAGACCTAAGGAAGCGAGATCAGTGTGGAGTTGTTGTGCCTCTGAATTAGAAGGATCATCCATGTGGACGTTAAAGTCACCAAGTCAAATAAAAGTATTTGATGACAGTGCCTGGATCACAATGAGTTCCATAAATGTATGACTGAAAAGTCCTAAGGGGCCGGGAGAGCGAAAGACAAGGGCCCCTTTCCAGCTGCTCCATGGCGAGAAGTCAATTTTAAAAACACATATCTCCGCCCATACCTCAGAGACAAATTTGATGATAGTGATATTTAGCGAATTATTAAAGATAATTGCTAATCCTCCACCCTTTTTACCTAACCTATCTCATCTAAATATATTGTGGTTAGAAGGTAAGGCCATGGCAATGGAGGAGGTGGAGTTAGGTTTTAGCCAGGTCTCTGTAAGAAACCCCAAAACTGGTGTGGTGTACTTAATAAAGTCCCAGATTTCAATTTCATTCTTAGGCAGCGATCTGACATTGCAGAGAAAACATTTCCATGTATCAGTGAACCTTGTATGAGAGTTAGGGGGGACAATGTAGGTGTGATTAGCCTCAGGGTACAGAGAGTTCATAGTGGTCAAAGAAAGTACTCCTGTGTTAGTCAGCTTATACTTTGGAAGTGGCATTTACGACAAGAGAAAGGGCCTTCGGGGGAGAGTATTAGACTCTATGTGTGGCAATGTAGGTAAATGAGAGAATTGTTGGCATGATCACCATTATTAGTTAGTTCCTCTGAAGAATAGGTGATTCCGGTATCATTTCTTATTTCTGAGGTGCAAGATGCAGGGATTCTGTCTCCTGGCGATGGCCAGGACTGGAGGGGCGTGAACGGGCTTGCCTTTAGCGTGCCTTTGGCACGTCTGCTGCGCATCAGCACCACCATCTCCTAGATATAGAGAAAGTATGAGGCAAGTGGCCTGCTAACCCCCCAGGTCCTGGATGTGGGGGAATTTGCCCGCACTCTCCACATCAATCGTGAGAATCTACAATGGACCAGAGAGCGAGTTGAGGAGAAAAACTATCCTACAAGTTTACCTAGTAACAAGAGTAGTACATTTTTTAAACTGAATGTAAAACCATGTAAAATGAAAGACAGGCATTCAGGAACACAGAAACCAGTCTGCTACTTGCCTGCATCAATGTTCACTGTCTGTTTTCTGAATAACCCTGCCTTTGCCTTACGAGACCTCTGTTTCTGGGTTTATTGCCGGTACAGTGGCTGCTTCAAACTTCATTTTAAGTGTTAGGTGTGGGAGGGCACTAGGATGACCACAGTAAATCGGCTACCTCAGAGCCCATGTTTAGAGTGGCCAAATACGTTCGCCGTCATAAAAGTTACCAAAGTGCAATAACTGCCCCCGGGAACTTTTACCACATCGGTTAAGGCATATCCAGGAGTCATTCCCACCCTCTACCCAGTGCCAAGCATTAATGTGGAAACTCCAGGCACCCACTTCAGAACACTTTCTGGACCTGCAGTAGAAAATAGAATGGACTCTATATGCTGTCTGTGGCCTAAATGGAGCACTGAAGGACTGCACTTGCTCTCTCTTGTAACCAGGATGAAGAAGTGGACTGCAAGGGTGATAAATCTGACCTCCTATTCAAGCTACTGTGATACAACAAGCTACAAAAAGCCTTTTCTTGGAAGTTCCCAGCTAACCAGTGGCAATTGGACATGGACTGGACCTTGCTATTGACTCAACCTAACACCCTGAGAGTATTTTGGTGCCCCTCCCCTAAGGTCCTGGAGGACTTTAGAAGTGCACTTCTGTGGTGGATTAGGATTAAACGTTTGAAGTAAAAAGCTAAAATATTTAAACAGGATGAACATGGTTGGTGTATCCAGCCCACACTCCATCAAGGTCAGCGTCAGGTTTCACCTAAGTCCCTGTGTAACATGACTATTGACTATCATTGCCACTTTGTGCTTCTTGGCGAAATTTCTACTTAAACTTTTTTAATTAATTTCTCTGGTTCCCTTTATTGATATTGGATTTTTGTCATTTTGGTGTAATTTTGTTTATGAAATGTTACTCTATTGTTTTCATTTGGTTTGGGATTGTCATTGATTTGGGATTTTGACATTATTACTGTGTTAGAATTGCATAAATATTTTACACATTGCCCGAAATTAAGTCTGTCCACCCTGTGGCATAACTAACAGAGAGTTGCGCTCGGGGTAATCTATTGACTTTGAAAGTTCAGCCTGAAAAGGTTTGCAATTATTCCTTGAGATATGTAGGGCCTCCCCAAATAATAATCCAATTACTTACTATATCAGGGGAATTTCAAAATGCAATCTGATGAAACCCAACTCCATTTTAGGCTGGAGAACGCCCCTGAAAACCAGAGTAACACCTCTTCTTTTTACACAAAATCTTCCAATGGATGAAGAAAAGATTCCCCAATATGAACAGAACCTCTAAACCCCCTACATCTCGTAAAAAGATTCAACAACCTAATCTAAAGAAACCATGGACACTATTTGATTATGAGCTCACCTCCATACCCCAAGTTAAGGAGTGGTTAGCTGACAAGAGCGTCAGTCATGATGAGCCTGAAATATTGTAATATCATCTATTCGGTACTACCTAAAAAACTCATCATTGGGCTTCAGAGTAGGGCACAAGGAATATATGATCCCATTCCGCATTCAAAAATCCCGCATACCATTACTCTGCATTTTTTAGTATGCAAGTACCATTACTCCGCAAGCCATAATTCCTCAAACTTTTACAACGCATATGACTTTACTACGCATGCAATCACAACGCAAATGCATGTGTGGTGAAGTCATATACTTTGTAAAAGTACTTTTAAACATATATATATATATATGTATATATATATATATATATATATATATACACATATATATATTTTTTATTAACATGAAACATTATTTCTTTTAAATTACATTATATTTATATCTATATTAATATTACACACACATATATATATATATATATATTCATATATATTTAATTTTTTTTAATTAATAATTACCCTATACACCCTAAAAACTAATCCCACCCTAGTCCCTTTAAATACCCCTGTTCCCCAAAACCCAAACCTACCCCTGAACCCTAAAAATACCCCTGTACCCCAAAAACCAAACCTACCCATGAACCCTAAAAATACCCCTGTACCCCAAAACCCAAACCTACCCCTGAACCCTAAAAATACCGCTATACCCCAATACCCATACCTATCCCTTAACCCTTAAATACCCCTGCACCCCATAACCCAAACCCACCCTTAAAATACCCCTGAACCCCAAAAACATATACTCCAACACCCCCAAACTAAAACCATATACTTACCTTACACTTAAATATAAAAAACATATGCTTTTACCAATCATGCTTTTACAACGAATTTCGTTGTAAAAGCATGCGTGGTAAAAGCATATAATATATAATAGCATGCGTTGTAAAATTATGCGGAGTAACGGTACCTGCGTTATCATGGTATGAGGAGTAAAGGTATGCGGAGTAAAAAATGCGGAGTGACGGTGTTTTACCGGGCACAAGTCCTAAACAAGCATTTACAATGCAATGGTTTCGCCTTCGGAAAAGTTTGAGCCATTGGCATTCTAAATGGCAAACTTTTTATTTATGTGTTGGTTTTGAAAACAGATAAATAAATGGCATTCTCATTTACAATGCCAATACACACACCCACACAAGAGCCCCCCACACACACACACACACAAGAGCCCCCCACACACACCACACAAGAGCCCCCCACACACACACACAAGAGCCCCCCCCACACACACACACAAGAGCCCCCCACACACACCACACAAGAGCCCCCCACACACACCACACAAGAGCCCCCCACACACACCACACAAGAGCCCCCCACACACACACGCAAGAGCCCCCCACACACACACGCAAGAGCCCCCCACACACACACGCAAGAGCCCCTCACACACATACGCAAGAGCCCCCACACACACGCAAGAGCCCCCCCCACACACACACGCAAAGAGCCCCACACACGCGCAAAGAGCCCCAAACACACGCAAAGAGCCCCACACACACGCAAAGAGCCACACACACACGCAAAGAGCCCCACACACATGCAAAGAGCCCCACAATTAAGAGTGGAACTACGGATAGATAGATTTTTTTTTTTTTTAAACGAGATAGAAAATTACTTTCATATGTAAACCTAAGGAGGCATGCAAGACTACTCCCCGGTGACCTACGGTTATACTAACGCCCTGTATATAGAGTCTAAGAAAGGCTAACAAATCAAAGAAGCTGTCTGAAGGAGAACATTTTTTAAAGAAGCAATAAAGCTAAGGATAGAAACATGGTAAATGTTGACTCCATGGCAGGCATGTGGTATTGAAAATAGGTAGGGCAAAGTGTAAAATAATTTGACATGGCAAACATTATCTGCCCAGGTGATAGATTGTGCTATATAAATCTGCTGCAAGACGAAAAAGCAGTAAGAGGCAAAACACTATGAAAAAATAGTTCCACTAAAGAGGAAGGTAACCGTATTTCGGCTACAGGAAATTGATAAGAGAAGTAAACAAGTAAAAAGCATTGGTACATGCAGTACAATATGCTACAGCCAATAGAAATGGAGGAAACGTAAGCAGCAACACAGGAACCAATAAAATGCCAGGAAAGCGAGGGGGCAGGAAGTAAGCTCCTTTTAAGATTTATATTAAAAATAATAGATTTCACAAGCCCATCCCAAGCGCTGTGCAGACGAAACCTAAACATTATCACTGTTTGGACTCCGATCTGCTTGCTCAAAGTCATCCTTGATCTAGGAAACTCCCCCTAAGCATTTTAAAAATATAAGTATATTAAACAATACAAAATTCGTTTGGGTGCAACAGGAGGAGTATTTTACAAAGTATAGCAGCAAATGAACAGTTGCTTTCACACACCCGACAGGCACATTTTGTAATAGACTAAGAAATGGTACTTCTGGGACAATACAGATTGCAAGACCACCAAGAAAAAAAAGACAACTGAATGTACTGCACGCTTACTGGCTACAAAAACTTCACATACCAAGAAAAATAAACCATGTGCAGTTGTCGGATTTTTGGAATGTCTACTTCCCGATGAATACAGCGAGCCATGCCGACGTGCACGGCCTTGAACTAGTGTAAACAGGGTCTTAAGTTTCAGCACTATTAGTATGGAATGCTCAAATAGACGGAATGGAATGTCAGTAATGGACGTGGAAACCAAGTATCACTAACAAAGCGCACAAAACTTCCAGAACACCAAGAGACGCGGCTCGCGCTCACATGCGACCCTGAAACAGCTGAGGCACGTGCAAGCGAAAGAGGGCATTGTCATGCCGATTTATCAAGCCATCTAGTAGTCGGTGAGGAATTGAAACAAAAAAAGGCCGCGTATGAAGTTGGCAAACAACCTTTTATCGGACAAAGGGAACGCAGAGAAACTGCTGATATCTCCATGCATCGAAGCTCCAACGAACGCTCTCTGCATGGGGGAGGGTGAATTCGACGCACCATCTTGTGCTAAGCACTGCTCGAAACCAGAAAGAGCATTGTTCGTCCAGTTTCAAATATCAGGGTGAGAGTGGCGAAATCCGAGCCAGTGTCTGGCAGCCCCAAGCTGTATAAAAGGAAATGTGAAATCTCACTTCCATTCTGAGGTTGCTCTCTGAGCTTGTACATACTGGATTAATAAAATATAGGCATGGAAAGAGGAAGCTTAAATCGGCAAAAATGTGTTACATAATATGTGCAGTTTTGAAAAAGCGCATGTCCCCTAAAGAGTAGAACAACAACAAGATAGCAAGAAGCATGCGCAGAACGGACTGTCCCACAAGGCCACGATTTAAAGGGGGGCTTAACTTTTGATTCGGGCCTCTGAAGCGGCAAGGTGACCCTGAGAACGTGAATAGGCAGGGTCTGTCATACTAACCAGCAGATGAATCCTTAAACCAACTCAGGGGTGGAGGCATGGTGTGCGGGAAGTCACTGGAAATTAGAATGTAACAAAATATGTACTGCAAGATGTTGTATTCAGATTAAGTCTCAATAGTGCACCCAGTCCATCATGCCAGCCTACCCTCGAATGACTAGTTAATCTTTAACCATCATTTTACTGCTTCCATTCCGGTAATGTAGCAACAGTCTTTGAGAACAGAGAACCTCTACGAGAGCAACAATCAATATTATGGAAAGCGAAGTCCAACTATGTTTAAGGGACCAAAGGGCAATTCGTTTAATACACACATTAAACAAACTTGGCAAAAACAGCGATTTACAAAAAGGCGTAACATCATAAAAGGGCAGTAGGAAGAATGGCTTGCGCCATTGCTACAGAACAACACGTTTTCAGTGTGTTGAATGGGTATCAGCATATTTGTATCTGCCCCAGAGACTTAAAGATTGTGATCAATTCACTAGGCTGTATTAATCTCACAGTCACACAAGCATCAATGATTGCATGTCTCTTAGAAGCCCTTCTAAGCGCTGTAGTGAGATAGATTAACGCTGGATGTAGTTCCCTCGAGAGGATGGAACGCAGACTTGACCCGCAAGGATCTCAACCTGTGACCCTCGGGTCGGCTATTTCCTCTGTGTCCTCTTGTCCCAGACTCACACACACGCACACCTGCAGCAGACGCACTGACCCACCGAGATAACTCACCGTGATCAGCCACCGCCGGCAGCACTGCAGTCTGCAGCTCGGTCGGCGGCGCTCCCACAGCTCGCGTGGGGGTTGGGGAGCGGGGCAGGGAGCCGGGCGCAGGAGTTGCCCTCCCTCGCTGACATTCGGGGTTATTTTTAGTCGGGCTGTATCAATGCAGCTGTCCCGGCAGCCTCACTGGGGGAAGTGACACTCGGGCTGGCCTCACTCCGCTCCTACGAGGCCGCCTCCGGTGCTGCCGCTCTCCTCTCGGCCCTCTGGTAAGGTGGACGGCTGGTGAGTACCCCCCGCCGGAGCTCCGCTGCCCCCGGGCACCCGGAGGCACCGTAGCGCTGCGAAGAAGAGGTGTGTGTCCGGTGCGAAGGCCTGAGAGCGTCCCCGAGCTGCCGGCCGGGAGCAGCGCAGACTTCCAGCGCTCGCCGTGGCTCCTCTTCTCGCGCTGGGCGGCGGGGGGGGGCGGGCACTTCCGGCCGGCCGCGCTGGGATTGGCCGGCCGGCTGAAGAAACCCCCGGGCGGGACACCAATATTTGCGAGGACACGGGGGGGGCGGGAGAGGACGAGGGGGGCGGGCGGGAGAGGACGAGGGGGGCGGGAGAGGACGAGGGGGGCGGGAAAGGACACGGACGTCGGGAGGGAGGAGGGAAACGTGGGGACGGCGGGAGGAGGGAGGACAGCAGCAAGCACGGCCGGCCGGACCAGACACGGGGGCGTTCCCGGCGTCGCGTGACGTCGGCAAAAGCCAAAGAATGTCGGGAACGCCCCCGTGTCTGGTCCGGCATTGACAGACAGGCCCCTCGTCCAATGGCAAGGCTCCGTTTACGGAGCCAGCCAATCAACGACGAGGGCCGAACCAAAGCACCCTACGGTTCTCAACAGGATTTCGCCTGCGCGGAAAAGCTGCGCAGAGCGCAGCTTCCGCTAGGCGAAACCTAAAAAGGCACACAAAAACGAGTCTAACAAAGGGCATAAGTGTCCTTGCGGCACCCTGGAGTATTGCAACAAGAACGAGCAGTGACGCACACACAGTCCTTACACACAGCTGTTCACCCTGCCTTTTCATTTCCAGCGCGAGTGAAAACAGGTCTTTAAATCTTGTCAGGTGGCCACTTTCATATTTCACCATTGTGCCTTCTGTTTTCTCAGCATGGCACCATACAGCAGTTCCCTCAGCCTGTGGAGACCGATTGTAGTGTGTCTTCTGCATTTCTTCGCTCCGATGGAGCGTGTACTTTACAGTGCCCCCGGGGCACAAGCAGGGACTGACTAGAGTGCTCCTTTATCAGCACACACGCAGCATCCACTCCAGTGCAACTTTTTTGTTGGGAAAACCCATTTGCTCAGAGGTTTGCCAGAGACTGGCTTCTCTCCAGGACCCCCGCTGCACGGATGGTGCAGTGGCCTGCTGAATGTATGGTGATACCAACTTTAATCTGATAACAGAAACACCCTAGACTCAGTACACTGCATGTACAGTGGATCTGTGTTGTCTGACCGGGCAGTATAATGCATATCCACAGGTTAGTGTGTAAGAAGCATTCGCACAGAGTGTGAGCAGAAGGAGTGTGTGTGACGAGTGTGTGTGGCCTGTGCACATGCTCGGTTGTCGCTCAGTGTCGTCTTTTATGCGTGTGCTCTCTTGCAAACCTGCTTCAAGTGGCAGCAAGTACTTTGATGGCTGTGGGGTAGGCGGGTTAGGGCGCCCAGCCCTGGTAGTCCATTCTCTGCTGTGTGACTTGACAACATTTAGCTTTGTCTACCAGAAAGGGCCAAGAAGTGCTCATATCCCTCTGGCTTTGTTACACCTCCCACTGAACCCTGGGACCTGCAATGAGAGTGTGGGAGATGGACCTTAGGAGGGACGCGAACCGTGACCTTGGAGAGACCAGTGCTGTAGAGTGGAGAATCGGATGCATATTGAGCAGTGAGTATCTGGCTGGCATCCCTTTCTCAGTGACCGCTTGAGGCACTATAAGACGATGGCGAAATGATGCACACACACACAAAGTCACGTAACCATTTCACAATATATTACGTTATAAGGAACAACTAAGGTGTTGTACACCTAACACACACTTAAGTCTCAAAGAGACACCCCTCCATACAAGCAGACAGATTTAAAACACAAACACAGAGGTACAGAGAGATACAGAAATACTAACATTCATCCTTGTTGCGCCTACCAGGCATCAAGCTTCCGGCTTCAGTCGAGTTATCCTGTTGATCAGGGAGAGGAATGCGTGTCATCATGTAACGATGTAAGCAGTGTGTGCGACACCGGGATTGTCAAAGGCATCCAAGTGTGAAAGGATGAGATTGTACAGGGTAGCACATGCAGATGTAAGTAGTGCATAAGGTACGGGGATTATGAAATGCACTATGATGTGCAGGCAGAGTGTAAGGTGTAGTACATGTCGGTCTGCAGTAGCCTGCTGACTGCATGGTGATACCATCTTTAAACTGATAACAGAAGTGAAATGGCAGGCGATTCCCAGAAAAGGCGTCATAAAGAGAAGCTGCTATGATTAAAAGACATACAGTGATGTGCGGTAAAGTACTGCATTGGGCAGAAAGGCACAAAATCCGAGTCTAACAGAGGGCAGAAAAGCACAAACAAGCATTGGCGGCCCCTTTGAAGTGAAGCTCACGGCCTCGCGGCCGTGAAAGTGAAAGTGAAAGCGGGTGATACTGGACAGTGTGAAATAAGAGCAGTTACTTTGTGAAAAACGCCGGAGGGTGATCCGTGGAGAATTTGGGGATTATTGATAGAATGGCGGCGGCTCCAGATGTTCTTGTTCTGTTTACAGTATTGTGAACGCTCAAATAGCCGGAAATACGTTAATTATTCACTGCAGCTGCGGCAGTGTTGTTTTTATCATATGCTGCGCTGCGGGAACTTGGCAAGAGGAAACAAAGCGTCATTAACGCCTAGATTAAAATCAAATTATTTATATTTTCTCGTCCTGAGTGAATATGCATATCTTTTTTAAGGTCTCACTGTCTTTGTAAGTGTCTCAATACTTGGTTCCCTATCTGGGGTTCATGTGCTTACATTTTCATTCACGATACCAGCATTACTTGAAATGTTCATTGTGAAAAGTACAATTCACAAATGTCGGCATTCAAGGCTTTCTTCACTCACGGTCGCCAGAGAGTTACCTCGCTATTCGCCTGCATTCCTTTCATTTTCAATTCAGAGCAGCTACATTCATGAACACTTCATTCGTGTGAATGATTCTAGTTCTGCTGCATGTGCAGGTATTTTCGTGAGGCCCGGGCTATGACAAACCAAGAGGGTGAAAAGTGGCCTTGAAACGGACAACAACAACACAGTACTTGAGACAAAAAGAAACCCACGGTAATTAGTAAGCAATAAAGCTTTGATTCTGAACATATCAGTCTAAAACTGAGTACTTCAAGCAAGAAACTCTCATCTTCATGAAGGCAAATTGAACAGCTGCTGATGTATTCAACATTAACTACTTAAAATGATAGCTACTAAAACAAGGCAGAGAGTGGGGACGGAAGGAAAAGCCAATTGCGAGGGAGGGCAGGTCCAGCAGAGGAAGAGGCTGAAGGTGGGAGGGTGGGGGAGATAGCGAAAGGGTGAGAGAAGAGGCATGGGGTAGGGGAGAGCATTCCTTTGAAGTGTGAAGCTCTCTGCATTGCTGTAGCGGGTCTGAAGCACATGCACGGGCACAGGAACTGCATGTAATCCGAATCCGCGCTTGGTTCAAAGACTTTGTTTCAGCTACAATAGATCGACATCTGCAATGCGCAAGCGCATTGGCAGAGGTCGACCTAAAAAGAAGTGGGGGGATGCTGTCACTGTACTGGGGTGAATGTAAGACATTGTTCTGCATTCTGTCCATCAACTGTGTTTTTTGCAATTTTCATCCCGAGTGGGCTGGGTATGCTCAGACGTGAGTCCCAGGCTCTCCACATCACTGGAGTCAAGCTATCCAGGCTGAAGAAGGCTGATAGCCAGAAACCGGTCCTTGGATGCTTGATTCCGGTCTAGGAAAGACATGGCTTGGTAGTTCGGGCTGGACTGTTCCCATGAGGCACACGGTCAAGGCTGATTTGCATATAGCCAGTGTCTGACCTAGGGTGGTGTGGAGTGCAAAAAAATGATGGATTTAGGCCCAGATCTTTGTACTAGGGTGAATGTAAGACATTGTTCTGCATTCTGTCCATCAACTGTGTTTTTTGCAATTGTCACCGGAAGTGATGTCACGACCGGAATTGACGTCACGAAGGTGGCTTGCACCATCGGGCTCATTGCCTTTCCTCCCTCACCCCTTGGATGCGATTGCATCTGAGAAGTCAGCGCGTGAGCAGCATGCTGTGAGCTCCGATCTCGTCCCAGAGAGGCCAAAGAGTGAAGTCCAGCTGTTTGGCAGGGGGGACGGCGTCCACCTGGTAAAATAAGTGGGGGGACGCCGTCCACACGCTTGTACCCCGACTCGGGCCCTGCTTCAGACCAATTCAGAAACTACAAAACCAGACAGTGAGAGACTGTGTCTGAAATGTTATAAGCTTGGACACATCATACCAGCACTTAAAGCGTTTCACTTGGCTTCCAGTGTTGGCAATAGGCAGCACATCGTGAGCCAGCACAAGGAGAGGAGAAATGCTCCATATCTTTGTAAATACAGAGTTTTTCTGCTCCCTCCCTTTCATGTAATGCAGCGCAGCAACATGGTTAGTAAATATTCCCCAGAATTAATAAAAGGAATTCAGGAGTACTCATGAAAACGTGTAACAGTAGCAACTTCCCAGAAGTACTTGGGTAAACCTTTCTAAATTCCAAAAAAATGCAAATTTACTCTGAAACAAGGAGTAAACCTACGGGAGTATATTTATGATTTTTTTGTGTGGCTCATGCTAATTAATATAATTTTTAACATGCACTTTAATGTTTAAGTGGAATGCACAATTACTTTTAGCCAACTCTCAAACCCTGGAATTATGCAGAGATTTACACATAAGCTTATGACTTTTCCAATGTGTACATTCACACACACAAATAATTTGCAATGTAAGTGATTTGTTCAGGTATTCAATTTATGTTTTGCGTTTTTATAAACCTTTGGTGAAATGTTCTTGAATGTATCCTGAATTATGCACGCATGCATTTGGTGGCCTTTGAATTCGGAGTCCAAATACAGTTCAGCAAGCCTCCCGCTCTCTTTTTTTTGCAGTTTTACATAGCAGAACTCCTCCCAAATGTATAGGAACGCTTTACCTGGGCACCATTTACATTGCACAAGGATACATTCATTTTTGGGTAGATGCGGGGAGATGGAGTGATTTGCCGAGAATCACAGGATGTTTTAAGCCGACGACCAGATTCGAACCGGGTTCCCCAATTCGAAAATCGGCAGCTCTGATCATTAAGCCACATCCTCTCCACTACCCACTTTCTTACAACGATGCCAGCTGGTATTCATGGAAAGCGCTCTGATGCGCTTGGACAAAGTAGGCTCTATATAAAACTGTAAAAAACGTAAAATAAACCATTTTCTCGTTGAGAACCTCTGTTATGTTTCACGCAACAATTTATTTAGGACAACTTTATTGTGGTTAGTGTATTTGCGCGCCTTATTTGAACACCAGTTACATTACACAAGGACACATTAATTTGTGTAGGCACAGGGAGATGAAGTGATTTGTGAAGAATCACAAAATGCTGAGCCGAGGTCGGGGCTCGAACCCGGTTCCTCGGCTTCAAAGGCGTCAGTTGTGGCCGTTACGACTCCCCCGCTCTGTGTACAGTACACGCTCAAGCTTCCCTGATGTAAACTCGCAGGGTGCCGGATTCTGGGTGGCAAACTCTGACCAGGCCGGCATACAAATTAAGTTGAGGGAAATTATACCAATTTAGAACAAAAGCAAACTGACTTCAAAGGGAGAGAGCCGAAGGGAATCTAGATTCCTCTAGACAAGGTTTTTTTTGCCAGAGATGTGAGTGTAAAAAATAATCTAAGAACCAAGAGCTGTTGTTATCAGGCTTCCTCTGCACCTCCTTCCCTTTGATACAGAGAATTGGCTTTCGGAACAAATCACGATAAAAAAAAGATAGGCAGTGTTTTAATTTGCTATTGGACGAGGACTGCTGCAAGCGACGCTTTGTTCTTGTTGTTATTCCTCAGCCGCTCGATGAGGCGTGAGACCGCCGCGTCTGGGCCCGTTCACAGCCCAAAAATAAAAGTGAGGGTAGGTTGGGCGGGTGGGAGAAGGGCTGGGAGTTGAAAGCAGCCACGGAAAGTGCTTTAACACCAGCCCAATAAGGCACAGAGCAAGCAAGCGTAGCAGGGGTGTCTGACCCTCGATAGCCTCATTGAGTGGAGGAAAGGCTGTTCTCCGACACAAAACATTTTATTTTAAATTTAGGGAAGTCTTTTATTTTATAATAAACTTTCCTTGACGTATTGGACACAAGTAAATGCTCTTACAGAACAACATAACTATGGTCCCCGGGAACCCCATTCCCTGGTGCCTTTTTTTTATATAAACGGGAAGAGTGTTTGCAACCCCCCTCTCAAAGCCATACTAAATTGGATGATCTAATTCGCCCTATAAGCCTCCAGGTATATATTCTCAAGCAAAAAAAAAACCAGGCTTGGAACCATCTCAATGAAAAATACCTGAACGAATTCCCAAGACACAAATATACAATATAACTATTGCCCAGGTAAGATCAGTAGTTTAAGCAGGATGAATAGGAGAGGTCTCTAAAAGGGGAATGTCGAAAGATGCGTATTTAGGACATATTTCCAAGAGACATTACCTGTGTGATTAAGGGCATGGCTTAAAATAGGAAAACTAAAATCTAGTGCTTCGCACAGTGACCAGCATGTGGATATCTCTCTGAGTTTTCTGTTATTGCATCCAGACATAACACACCATACACCTAAAACACGACAGACTTATTGGCTTTGCCAATGCTTGTCCGCAATATCAATCACATGAATAAGAATGCTTTTGTTCATAATTTGAATTAAAAATGTTCAATTTCCAACACATGATTCTGTAATTTAAATGTTATTAAAGTCTGTGGAAGGGCAGTTTTCTTCAGAGGGTCTCAATCACACCACTTTCCTCTGCAGTCTTTCACTGAGTGAGGTCCTAATCCCCTTTTCTCCCCCATCTTTCCTTCTATACTTTGCATACTTCGCACGCCATGTCTTTTCTCTCAAGTATGTTTTTCTCACTCACTCCTTCAGCATGTACTTTCGTTCATCACCTCCACTTCACCATCCCCCTAAATGAAAAACCCACACACTCACCTGTAAGCACTACATTTTCTTCCCCTTTAGCACTGCCAGTATTGCACTAGCTGTGTACCCCCTTCGCACACTTTCCCACAGAATCACAGTTCTAAATAGCATATATGTGACTACCGCTGCGTGCGGTCTCTAGTGGAACCAAGGACTGGAAGCGCATGAAGTCTGAACACATTTATTATAAGGGCTCTTTTCCAGGTGCCTGGAACTTGACCCATTTTCGACGACTGACTGCAAATGTTTAGGAGTGGCGGAAGCACCCAATCTAACAGTTTCCAGGCTTTTGTCGGTAATGGTCTAGTAAAGACCCCAAAAAGATGGACATCGCTTCTGCCCTAAACTTCCTTGGCCAACTTTTCGAAGGATTCAAGTTTTTTGTTGTTTTTTTCACCTAAGGATTCAAGTTTATCAGTACAGGTTGCAATGATTTTGTCCAAAGTGGTATACCCCACCTGTGAAAAGCACAAAGAGGATCTGGGAGGATTAAAATGTAAAATAATGTTCTGGAGCGTGTTGTCGAGAAAATAGATAAATTGTCACAAATTCTGAGGAGGCCTAGTGGCCTGCTTAGTGCATTCTGGGTCAGATAACTCACGAGCAATATCAAATATCTTTTTCGTGCTATTTGAAGCTCCTAGAATGGCTTTGGCATAGTGTTCCTCTTTATTCTTGCACATATACATTTACAGCTGTATAAGGCCGACTTTCATTGTTGTTCATACTCAGCAAAATAAGATGTGTGCCATCTCCAACTTTTTAGCAGTTCATTAACCAGTTTTAAAGTCTAGGTATGCCAGGGTGCAGAAGGTCTTAAGCAGGCTTTGACCCCTTTAAGAGATATTGCTTTATCTAGAGCCTCTGTAATCCTCCATTGTAAAGCATTGTAGTTGTCTTCGACCTCACACTTTACTATGAAAGCATGCTCCCAGATCAGAGGTATTAGTTTCCACAATGTGGGCCAGTTTGGCTCATGCTCTACGAGGAACTGGCTTTGTAGACCCCAGTCTGAAGTTAAATACTATGGGCACTTACTATAGAAGGCCACCCTTCTGGTCTGACTAACTCACAGGAGAAACACCCCCCACCGAGATAAGGTCTCCCTATGCAAAACGAAAGTCCAGAGTATGCCTCGCCTGATGGGTGGGCCAAGGCACAAGGTGCTGTACTCACAGCATTCCACAGGAACCCTGTCGGTCCATCGAGTGTTGCACTGTCTCATCCCCCCAAATATTAAAATAAAAAGAATGAACGAGCATTGGCATAGACAATAGGTCTCGCCTTTGGGAACGTGTGTTTAGCCAGAGATATTGACTTTACCTATGTTTTTAAGCTGTCCTGTACAGAAGTCTGCAGCATGCTGTAAAGTTATAATAAAAAAGTGTCAGAGGCATTTTTGTTACCTTAGATATGACCAAAAAAGCATTATGTACAACTAAACGACCATATTAAAAAAGTATTAAAAATAATGTCTTGAGTTTTTTGTGTCCTTTCAATTCTGTCAACTTGTTTCTGCCTGTCCCAATGGTTGCTTGTTGTGTTTTTTTTGTTATGGGGGGCATAAATAACAGGAGGGTGAAGGTCAGTCAGTCAGTCAGTCAGTTAGTGAGAGTGAGTGAGAACGTCAGTCAATGAGAGAGTGAGAGTCAGTGAGAGAGTGAAAGAGAGAGTCAGTCAGTGAGAGAGTCAGTCAGTCAGTGAGAGTAAGAGATTCAGTCAGTGAGAGTGAGAGTCAGTCAGTCAGCGAGAGTGAGAGTGTTAGTCAGTGTAATGGCAGAGTTTTTGGCTTTATTTAGCAGTGATATAGATCATTAATCTTGCTCACATCTAGTATAGGTATTCTTAGCCTGTGTTGGCCCTTTTAAGCCCTTTTTCCAGACCTAGAAGAGGATAGCTGCTTAATATGCCTTTATTCTTGACTTTAACCTGTCTATTGCCTATTGGCTTTGACATATTAGACACATTGGTATGGTTTATGTAGGTATTCTGACAGAGCTAAGGAGCATTTCACCCCTTTCAGGCCTACAGGCCTAGAGCTAGAGGGACTCCATCTTGATGAAGCTGAGAGGCTTTTCAGGGCAAAGGCAAAGTTTATAGTTAAGGCTGTTGTTCGCTTGGAGAGAACCGGCTCGGGCTGGCCCCTATCGAAGGAATGTATTTTTCTCCACTCCGAAGACACAACTTCAGGCTGGCCAGCTGGGAACGTGTCCTTGGTACGGGGAGGTACAAGAATTTGGTGGGCGGCAGGTTACTGGCCGTAACTTTCCATGAAAGGACAAGCTTCCATATTAGTGAGCTACAGGAGAGGAGGAGTGGTCAGTTCAGTTTGGAGTTTAGTTCAGCATGGTGTGCAGTTCAGCGTGGTGCTCAGAACAGCTTGGAGCACAGAACAGCTGGGAGCTCAGAACAGCTTGGAGCTCAGAACAGCTTGCAGAGAGAGAATGTCTGCTGGAGCTGCAGAATAGAGTGCAGTTCTTAAATGGAGAAAGAAGGCAGACGATTGCTGAAGATGAGGAGAGAGAAAGCAGTGCAGAGAGCATCAAAGAAGGCTGTCAGCTGGAGCAACTGAACCAGAGGCGTGGTGATGTGGTGAAGGAGGGAGAGACAGAGAGAGCCCTAATCCCACCAGAGGCAGAGAGAGAGCCCTAATCCCACCAGAGGCAGAGAGAGAAATCTTCCTTCTAATAGGTGAGGTAGTCTGAATTAGTTACACTTACACTTTATGTCTAATCTTTTCCCTTTCAGCGGAGTGTTCCTGTTATGTTTAATCCTTCTCTTTCAGCGGTGTGTCCTACCTATAGTCTTTGTCAGTTCTGTGTAAAGGTTTATATTGTACTAATAATAAATGACCCCATTAATTAGTGAATTAGTGTGCATGAGTTCTTTTATGATAAAGTTATCCTGGCTTCAAGCCAGTTGCTGTTGAGCCACTGATGGATCAAAAGGGAGTAGGAGCGCTTAAATCAAGAAATAACTCAATCACATAGTGTGTATATCTTTGTCCCCATACAGTGAGGGTAATCTTTCCTGGTAGGTATTGCTGTTTGAACAGATGCTACCCCTGATCAGGTAAGTAATAGTGAGGGAGAGAGGAGACTTGCAACTAAGGGACTAAGTTAGTACACCATCCCATAATATTATTGTAGTAGCAGACCCTTAGTGAAGAGACTTCCCAATATATATATATATGTATAGGTGTTCATAGGAATGTGGTCGTCGTTGATATGCGGCGTTAATGAGAACACTGGGTAGGAGACCAGTGTGTATACCCACTAGATTGTGGCTTGAATAAGTGAGAGCACTAGGAGGTCGAACTAGTGTGTAGTTTTGCAGGATTGCAAACAGTTTGGAAAAGGGAGCATTGGGTTCTGCAGGCCCGTGTGTAGACGCACCGGATTGTGTGTCATATCTGCCCTAGGGTAGAACGGTCTGGGTCAGGGTGGCCGCGAGACCAACTGATGTGAATAAGTGTGGTGTAGGGTATGGATATCCCTAGTAATCAGTGAGTATTCTTAGTATCCCTATAGATTTAGTGGTGTTTTTAATAATATGAGCTTGTATATTGCGAGTTCCCCATCCTCAGGTAGGTACCAGGTGCCTGGATAGTTGGTCCTGAGGAGGGATGTGATTACGTTCTGGCTGGGTTGGAGGGGCCCCTAGGGGCTGATCCCACCTACTCAGAAAATCCAGCCATAACATTTGGCGTAGTCGGCATCTTACGAAACCTGTGTGTCCTGGCCATGTGCTTAGATTGTTTCCCATGTGTTGTGTGGGAGTGCCCTGAACGCTGGTTCCATCTGGCATAATGTTGCAGTTTATGTAGCCTGTTAGACCTATGGGCTTGAACAGTTGCAGCGTGAGGAGATTGCATTACATCATGGCATTTGGTTTATTCAGGGTGGAAGGAATGGTTTTCATCTTGGTGTTTAAACTGTCAGAGTTGAAGGATGGCATTACATGAGGAAGCCAGTTACATCTATGTGATGGTCCAATTGTATAAATGTGTGTAAAAAGTGCTTTTAAATTGCCCATTAAATTGCTTGCTGCATCTGCTTATGCTGTGCAATGTGAAACGTGTTCATTGTAATATGATCTGTGGAGTTCTTTGAATATAGCTCCTTGTAAATATGACTTGTGAGTAGCGCCATGTTAATGTGGCTTGTGAGGTGCAGGTTCTCATGTTGATCTATTGTGTTCCTTGTGCATTGCGCCTTGGATATATTTTTGTGAAAAGCTTGTCTTGTAAATATGGCTTGTGAATAGCGCCATATTATTGTGGCTTGTGAAGTGCATGTTCTCATGTTGATCTGCTGTGTTCCTTGTGCATTGCGCCTTGGAAATGTTGTTTGTGAAAAGCTTGTCTTGTAAATATGGCTTGTGAATAGCGCCATGTGGTCATGGCTTGGACAGGGCATGTTATCATTACGTTAGGCAGGAGAGAGCTGGATCTCTCTCGGGTGCTTGGGGATAACGTTTTTGAAAATATGTGTACGTGTCATCTGTAAACGTGAAGAGATGTGCTCATGACTTTCCCAGGTATCCATGGACATTGGGGAATGATTGTGCTTGAGCTGCCAAAGGGTTAATATCTTGAGTTGAGATGGCAGTCTTTATTTTTTACATGCTGTCAACATGCATGGTTATTTGACCTGACTATAAAAGTCAGTGGATTATTTTAAGGATTATTTGATGGTTTGATTTTGACTTTTTTTTTGATTCCTTGGTCTGCCTATGTGCTTTGTCAGTTTCTTGACGGAAAGGTACCATCTTGTGCTTTGCGAAGGGTTCTGTTCATTTCACATTCTTTTTGAAATGCGTCTACGAATTTGTGTGGGTTTGCCTTGGAACTGATGTGGTTATAAATAAACCAGTCGGATTACGGAGAGAGCTGTGTTCTTTTAAAATGAGTGAAATGTTAAAAAGATGGCACGTTAGAATGCATGCTACGGGCTGTTTTCATTAATTATTTCTTTGAGGGGTTTCCATCTAGATAGGAATGTGCTGGTTGCAATGATCACAGGTTGAGAATAATCAATCTTGCCCGACAGTGCATGGTAACATGTGCTTTTAATTAGTGAAAGGCAACCGTGTGCCTTTGAAAAAATGTTAAATGTAACATTATTATTTTCCCAAATGTAAATTAAAATGTATTCTTTTATAAAATGTGTCAGCAAAACTTTTCTTGGTAAATTAACCAACTCAGTTAGAAAATAATAGGCTGTTTAATAGTGTATGAATGTGGCCCTTTTATTAGGTTGGCTTGGATGGCTTGCATGTTAAATTACATTGTAATGTACAATTATGTTGTTTTAAAATTATTTCTCTTTCAGCAGCTGACAATGGCCCATGTTAATTCGTTTTTTTTCCAAATGCAGAATGTATGATCTTGTGTGAAAAACTGAGTTGCCCCTTTCTAAATAAGTGCCCATATTTTAAATGTCTTGCCTTTAGCTGAATTAGTTAGACAAAAGTCTTTTTAGAAACTGGAGCTTTTAATTAGCAGTACACTGTAACAGAATTGTTTTTTTTTAAATGCTAGCTTTCGTTGGTTAGCACAATCAGGCCTGGGAACAGGCAAGGAATTTGTTTGTCGACCTTGGCAGACCAGCTGGTTTGTGCAGACAAGTTTTTTTTTCCTTCCCGCTGCAGGTTCCGATCACGTCCCTGTTCGTTATGATTGGCTACAATCCAATTTTCTTCCGCGGATGGCTTGTTTATTTAAGGGCGGGGGACCTCGCTCTTCCTGGCTGTTGACGCAGGCGGCTTCATTGCCTGCTGATAAGGGACTCTTGCAGACTCTTGCCCTTGGAGTTAGTCAGTTGCAGTGGGCCTGGGCGGGCTTCTCTGACCAGAGAAATGGGAGGCTTGCAGTGCCCTGCTGATGCTGTGAGCTCATCATTTGGCGGTAATTCAAATTACTTCATACTGTAGCCTGGCTCCTGCTCTGAAGGGAGGGGCTGGCTTAGAGAGGATTAGGGTATGTTAGGCCCTGCTAAATGTCATTAAAAGTTAAATTTTGAATGTTTTTAATTAATTAGGATATTTTCTTTTCAATAATGAAAGGCACCCGGGGTGCTTTTTAAATGGAAAATGTTGTCATGCAAGATTAATGATACTTGTTTTCTTGTCCCTAGGATTGCTGGGTTGTGGTTGTGCGTGGGTCGATCCCCCCTCCCACTTCCTTTCTTGTTTTAGTTTTTTACTTTCATGTTTTTATTTTAGTTTATTATTTTTGGATGATGGAATCAGACCAGACCAGACCAGACCGGAAGGGTGATGGATGGCCGCATCGGAGGAAGTGTCCGGATACCGAAGATGCAGGGTGGTGGCCTACACTGAAAAATTAAAAATTGACTTTTTTTTTGGACTCGGTTACATAATTCCTTGGCCTGCAATTGTTTTTGTTGTTGTTGACATCACTACGAGCAGGCCCCACTTTTAAAAAGAAAAAACACAAACATGTTTTATTTGTGACAGAATTCAGGCCCCACTTTTAAAGCTAAAAACATGTCACCTATTATAGTTTTTCTGTTTTCTTCAAAACAGTTTTTGCCAATGTTGAATGGTGGTGCACACATGTGTTCCACAGTATGATGTAAAATGGATGTTTTAAGCTTGGTGTTACACCAGCTATCTTGTAGAAATGGGGTTGTTTTTTTTTTTTACTGTTCTTACATTTTCACCTTGATTGATCAAAGGGTGGTTACCTTAAACTTTGATTTTTTCTGGGTGGTGTGTCTTTTAGTATGATTATGTATTGATGTTTGCCCCAACCCAGTTTGTCATGTCTACTTCTCAGATTTCACTTTAAATTGACAAATGTCAGTAGGTAAGCCTCATTTAGGCCCATTGTTATTTTCATCCCACAAACAAGCCCCTACACCAATAGTTTCATGAGTATCATTAGCTTAAGTTGCCTATAATAGGTAGGGCTTATTTAGGCCCTTTGTTGTTTTCTCATTAGGAGTTGAAACACATTTAGTTCTTAAGTTGACAATAGTAGGTAGGCCTCATTTAGGCTTAAGTTGTCCGAAGTAGGCCCCATTTAGGCCCCTTGCTGTTTTCATTCAACACATAAGTCCCTACATCACTAGATTTCACCAGTTATCATTAGAAGTTGAGGCACATTTAGTTTTGAGGATGCTTTGGTTAGTTTCTGTTGTTATCAGATCCAATCTCAGATATGTTTCAGCATTCAAGTCAAGGGTGCTTTGATTTGTTTTCAGTTGGTTGTTAGGTTTCTATTCCCTACAATTGAGTTTCAGGTGGAATTTCCTTGAGTTGTCATTGTTTTTAGGGAGTTTTTTAGGTTTTGATTTGTTGATAGATTGTGTTGATGTTTGTTTATCTGGATGTTATTGTTTATAAGATGTTCGCAAGATAAGGATCTAAGGGTGGATGGCAGAGTTTTGGGCTCTATTTAGCAGTGATATAGATCTTAATCTTGCTCACATCTAGGATAGGTATTCTTAGCCTATGTTGGATAGATTATGTTGATGTTTGTTTAGATGGTTGTTGTTGTTTACTGATGTTCGCAAGATAAGGATCTAAGGGTGCAGTGTAATGGCAGAGTTTTTGGCTTTATTTAGCAGTGATATAGATCATTAATCTTGCTCACATCTAGTATAGGTATTCTTAGCCTGTGTTGGCCCTTTTAAGCCCTTTTTCCAGACCTAGAAGAGGATAGCTGCTTAATATGCCTTTATTCTTGACTTTAACCTGTCTATTGCCTATTGGCTTTGACATATTAGACACATTGGTATGGTTTATGTAGGTATTCTGACAGAGCTAAGGAGCATTTCACCCCTTTCAGGCCTACAGGCCTAGAGCTAGAGGGACTCCATCTTGATGAAGCTGAGAGGCTTTTCAGGGCAAAGGCAAAGTTTATAGTTAAGGCTGTTGTTCGCTTGGAGAGAACCGGCTCGGGCTGGCCCCTATCGAAGGAATGCATTTTTCTCCACTCCGAAGACACAACTTCAGGCTGGCCAGCTGGGAACGTGTCCTTGGTACGGGGAGGTACAAGAATTTGGTGGGCGGCAGGTTACTGGCCGTAACTTTCCATGAAAGGACAAGCTTCCATATTAGTGAGCTACAGGAGAGGAGGAGTGGTCAGTTCAGTTTGGAGTTTAGTTCAGCATGGTGTGCAGTTCAGCGTGGTGCTCAGAACAGCTTGGAGCACAGAACAGCTGGGAGCTCAGAACAGCTTGGAGCTCAGAACAGCTTGCAGAGAGAGAGAGAATGTCTGCTGGAGCTGCAGAATAGAGTGCAGTTCTTAAATGGAGAAAGAAGGCAGACGATTGCTGAAGATGAGGAGAGAGAAAGCAGTGCAGAGAGCATCAAAGAAGGCTGTCAGCTGGAGCAACTGAACCAGAGGCGTGGTGATGTGGTGAAGGAGGGAGAGACAGAGAGAGCCCTAATCCCACCAGAGGCAGAGAGAGAGCCCTAATCCCACCAGAGGCAGAGAGAGAAATCTTCCTTCTAATAGGTGAGGTAGTCTGAATTAGTTACACTTACACTTTATGTCTAATCTTTTCCCTTTCAGCGGAGTGTTCCTGTTATGTTTAATCCTTCTCTTTCAGCGGTGTGTCCTACCTATAGTCTTTGTCAGTTCTGTGTAAAGGTTTATATTGTACTAATAATAAATGACCCCATTAATTAGTGAATTAGTGTGCATGAGTTCTTTTATGATAAAGTTATCCTGGCTTCAAGCCAGTTGCTGTTGAGCCACTGATGGATCAAAAGGGAGTAGGAGCGCTTAAATCAAGAAATAACTCAATCACATAGTGTGTATATCTTTGTCCCCATACAGTGAGGGTAATCTTTCCTGGTAGGTATTGCTGTTTGAACAGATGCTACCCCTGATCAGGTAAGTAATAGTGAGGGAGAGAGGAGACTTGCAACTAAGGGACTAAGTTAGTACACCATCCCATAATATTATTGTAGTAGCAGACCCTTAGTGAAGAGACTTCCCAATATATATATATATGTATAGGTGTTCATAGGAATGTGGTCGTCGTTGATATGCGGCGTTAATGAGAACACTGGGTAGGAGACCAGTGTGTATACCCACTAGATTGTGGCTTGAATAAGTGAGAGCACTAGGAGGTCGAACTAGTGTGTAGTTTTGCAGGATTGCAAACAGTTTGGAAAAGGGAGCATTGGGTTCTGCAGGCCCGTGTGTAGACGCACCGGATTGTGTGTCATATCTGCCCTAGGGTAGAACGGTCTGGGTCAGGGTGGCCGCGAGACCAACTGATGTGAATAAGTGTGGTGTAGGGTATGGATATCCCTAGTAATCAGTGAGTATTCTTAGTATCCCTATAGATTTAGTGGTGTTTTTAATAATATGAGCTTGTATATTGCGAGTTCCCCATCCTCAGGTAGGTACCAGGTGCCTGGATAGTTGGTCCTGAGGAGGGATGTGATTACGTTCTGGCTGGGTTGGAGGGGCCCCTAGGGGCTGATCCCACCTACTCAGAAAATCCAGCCATAACAGTCAGTGAGAGTGAATGAGAGTGAGAGAGTGAATCAGTTAGTCACTGAGTTAAAGAGAGCGAGTCAGTGAGATAGTCAGTGAGAGTGAGTAAGTCTTTTAGCGAGAGTGAGACAGTCTTTTAGCGAGAGTCAGTCAGTCAGCGAGAGAGAGTCAGTCAGTGAGAGAGAGTCAGTGAGAGGGAGTCAATCAGTGAGAGAGAGTCCATCAGTCAGTGAGAGTGAGTCAGTCAGTGAGAGAGAGTGGGAGAGTCAGTCAGTGAGAGAGTCTGTCAGTGATAATATGCCAGTGAGAGTGAGTGAGTGAGTCAGTAATTGAGAGTGAGTCAGTCAGTCGGTGAGAGAAAATGGGAGAGTCAGTGAGAGAGAGTGAGAGTCTGTCAGTGAGAGTGAGTCAGTGAGGGTCTGTCAGTGAGAGTCTGTCAGTGAGAGAGTCAGTGAGAGAGAGTCAGTAGTGAGAGTCAGGAGTGAGAGAGAGTCAGTAGTGAGAGAGAGTCAGTGGTGGGAGGAGTCAGTGTTGAGAGAGAGTCAGTGTTGAGAGAGAGTCAGTGTTGAGAGAGAGTCAGTGAGCTTGAGTCAGTGAGATTCAGTCAGTGAGAGTGAGTCAGTGAGAGTGAGTCAGTGAGAGTGAATCAGTGAGAGTGAGTCAGTGAGAGTGAGTCAGTGAGAGTGTCAGTGAGAGTCTGTCAGTGAGAGAGTCAGTGAGAGAGAGAGAGTCAGTAGTAAGAGAGAGTCAGTGGTGGGAAGAGTCAATGTTAAGAGAGAGTCAGTGTTGAGAGAGTTAGAGTGAGTAAGTGAAAGTGAGTCAGTGAGCGTGAGTCAGTGAGAGTGAGTCAGTGAGAGTCTGTTAGTGAGAGTGAGTCAGTGAGAGTGAGTCAGTGAGAGTGAGTCAGTGAGAGTCTGTCAGTGAGAATGGGTCAGTTAAAGTCTGTCAGTGAGAGTCTGTCAGTTAGTCTGCCAGTGAGAGTCTGTCAGTGAGAGTCAGTCAGTGAGAGTGAGTGTGTCAGTCAGTGAGAGAGAGTGGGAGAGTCAGTTAGTCAGTGAGAGAGAGTGGAAGGGTCAGTCAGTCAGTGAGAGAGAGTAAATCAGTCAGTGAGAGTCTGTCAGTGAGAGTGAGTCAGTCAGAGTGACTCAGTGAGAGTGAGTCAGTGAGAGTCTGTCAGTGAGAGTCAGTCAGTGAGAGAGTGAGAGAGTCTGTCAGTGAGAGTCTGTCAGTGAAGTGAGTGATAGAGTCTGTCAGAGAGAGTGAGAGAGTCAGTCAGTGAGAGAGAGTGGGAGAGTGAGTCAGTGAGAGTGAGTCAGTGAGCGGGAGAGTCAGTCAGTAAGAGAGTGAGAGAGTCTGTCAGTGAGCCTGTCAGTGAGAGTGTCAGAGAGAGTCAGTGAGAGAGAGTCAGTAGTAAGAGAGAGTCAATAGTGAGAGAGTCAGTGGTGAGACTGAGTCAGTGAGAGTATGTCAGTGAGAGGGTCAGTGAGAGTCTGTCAGTGAGAGGGTCAGTGAGAGCCTGTCAGTGAGGGAGAGTTGGTGAGAGAGTCAGCGAGAGTCTGTCAGTGAGAGAGAGTGAGTCAGTCAGTCAGTCAGTGAGAGAGTGAGTCAGTGAGAGAGTGTGTCAGTGAGAGAGAGTGTGTCAGTGAGAGTGAGTCAGTGAGAGTAAGTCGGTGAGAGTGAGAGAGTCTGTCAGTGAGAGAGAGTCACTAAGAGAGAGTCAGGAATGAGAGATAGTCAGTAGTGAGAGAGAGTCAGTAGTGAGAGAGAGTCAGTAGTGAGAGAGTCAATGGTGAGAGTGAGCCAGTGAGAGTGAATCAGTGAGATTGAGTCAGTGAGAGTGAGTCAGTGAGCGGACAGTGAGAGTCTGTCAGTAAAAGGGTCAGTGAGAGGGTCAGTGAGAGTCTGTCAGTGAGAGAGAGTCAGTAAGAGAGTCAGTGAGAGACTGTCAGTGAAAGAGAGTGAGTCAGCCAGTCATCATCATCAAAGCCTTTATTCGGTATTTAAAAAATACCATAAAAGTATATGTTAAAACAGTTAAAAAAAGACATAAAAATACAATTCCTGTCAATCACCACACCACGACGAATGCTAATTGAGAACAATTGACAGTAAATTCATTCAGCACAACCCTATTATATTCCTTAGCCTTAATGCAACTTTAATAAAGTTCATGATACAAAACAGCATTAGAGGATCATTAGCCATTTCTAAGAATAATAAGGCAACCTTGGCATGTCTAAACTTGGCCTGTTTTAAAATACCTACTAAAAAATTTCGCCTAGGTAATGAGTAAAATGGGCATAGTAATACAAAATGAAGGGTATCCTGCAGAGACAGGTTGTCGCAGCCGCAGGAACCCTTCTGCTCAACAGTTAAAGTAAAACCTGGCAGATCTGCCAGTAAGTGGTATAAAAGGTTGAGCCTAAAACGAGTGATTAAAAACCTATCCTGCACATTAAACATAAGAGCGAGATAAGGTTGCATGCCATCCCCTGTCTTAAGCAGGTCATGAGCTCGGACTGTAGGTTTGCCTCCTTCTATCGCAGCTCTACGTGATGCTACCTGATCCAGAAAGATTCGCTTAACTCTAGGTTTGTCTTGAGGGGTAATTACCTTTGGCTTTAGAAAAAGGTCCTTAAAACCAATTCCCTCTAGAGACGTCTTCACCTACTTTAACCATGGGATACTCATTCCTTTGTTCCTATTGAGGCAATCTCTGATGATTTGTCTACTCAAAGCTGCCTCCGGGTTTGTCCAAATCTTTAGCCAGGCCAAAAGGGGTCTGACCTTTACCTGGTCCTCAATATATACCCTGCCCAATTCCTCATGAATAATATAAGCGGGTGTACTGTGTGGGGTTTTAAGCACCTTTCTCAGATATTTGTTCTCTTCGGTCTGTAGCTGATGTGCATTGACAAAACCCCAAACTTCAGACCCATAGATCGCTTTCGAACAGCATATTGAGCTATACAAATTAATCATTTGGTCCGGGGACCACCGGCCCAGCCTGCGCCCATAGTTCGTAATAGCACCGGTCGAGGCCACTAACGTAGTACACCACTCTTCAATTAATGTTTTAAAATTTAAAAGCCCATCAAATAGCAGACCAAGATAAGAAAAGGACTGTACCTTCCCGATATTATGTGTGCCTATTTTATAAGAAAACTTCTTGCAAGGTTAGGATCCCGCTAACATGACATAGGATTTGGTCAAATTAGCCGATAAATCTAGGGTGTCCATAAAACGTATAAACCCATCTATCAGGGATTGAAGTCCCTTTGGAGTGCGGGCTAAAAGCACCGCATCGTCTGCATAAAGCAGCACTGGGATAGATCGAGTGCCTATTCTTGGGGAGTCCACCTTTAGTTTGCCTAACGCCTTATCTAGATTATTAATGTACATAGAAAACAGTGAGAGTGAGTCAGTGAGAGTCTGTCCGTGAGAATGAGTCAGTGAGAGTCTGTCAGTGAGAGTATTTCAGTGAAAATGAGTCTGTCAGTGAGAGAGAGTGAAAGAGTCTGTCAGTGCGAGTCTGCCAGTGAGTCTGTCAGTGAGAGTCTGTGAGTCTGTCAGTGAGAGCCCGTGAGAGTCTGTCAGTGAGAGTCTGTCAGTGAGAGTCTGTCAGTGAGAGTGAGTCAGTGAGTCAGTGAGAGAGGGTGGGAGAGTCAGTCCGTCAGTGAGAGAGAGTGGAAGAGTGAGTCAGTCAGTGAGAGAGAGTGGAAGAGTGAGTCAGTCAGTGAGAGAGAGTTAGTCAGTCAGTGAGAGTCTGTCAGTGAGAGTGAGTCAGTGAGAGTGAGTCAGTAAGAGTCTGTCAGTGAGAGTCTGTCAGTGAGAGGGGGTCAGTCAGTGAGAGAGTCTGTCAGTGAGAGTCAGTCAATGAGAGTGAGAGAGTCTGTCAGTGAGAGTGAGTCAGTGAAGTGAGTGAGAGAGTCTCAGTAAGAGAGTGAGAGAGTGTCAGTGAGTCTGTCAGTAAGAGTCTGTCAGAGAGAGTATGAGAGAGAGAGTCAGTAGTGAGAGAGTCAGTAGTGAGAGTGAGTCAGTGAGAGTGAGTCAGTGAGAGTCTGTCAGTGAGAGAATCAGTGAGAGAGAGTCAGTATTGAGAGAGTCAGTAGTGAGAGTCAGCGAGAGAGCATCAGTGAGAGTGAGTCAGTGAGAGTAAGTCAGTGAGAGTGAGTCAGTGAGAGTCTGTTAGTGAGTGTCTGTCAGTGAGAGAGAGTCAGTAGTGAGAGAGAGTCAGTGGTGAGAGAGAGTCAGTGGTGCGAGAGAGTCAGTGAGAGTGAGTCAGTGAGAGTGAGTCAGTGAGAGTGAGTCAGTGAGAGTCTGTCAGTGAGAGACAGTCAATGAGAGTGAGTCAGTGAGAGTCTGTCAGTGAGAATGAGTCAGTGAGAGTCTGTCAGTGAGAGAGTAAGTGAGAGAGAGTCAGTGAGAGAAAGTCAGTAGTGAGAGAGAGTAGTGAGAGTGAGTCAGTGAGAGTGAGTCAGTGAGAGTGAGTCAGTGAGAGTGGGTCAGTGAGAGTCTGTCAGTGAGAGAGTCAGTGAAAGGGAGTCAGTGAGAGAGAGTCAGTAATGAGAGAGTCAGTAGTGAGAGAGTCAGTGAGAGTGAGTCAGTGAGAGTCTGTCAGTGAGAGTCTGTCAGTGAGAGAGAGTCAGTGGTGAGAGAGAGTCAGTGGTGCGTATGGCCCGTGTTATGAGTGTTTTGAGTAACTATCTGTGTCGTGTCTAAGTTTGACATAGCATCTATCAGAGTTAGTGTACCTTTGTCCGTACTCTTTTCTAGGTGTAGGTTGAAGTCCCCCAGGACAGTGGAGTCCGGTTTATACAGTCCTGACTTCAAGAAAGGGCTCAGTATCTGTGTCAGTGGTGTTGTCGCTTTTGGGGGTCTATAGATGAGTAGGCCCCTGAACGTGTCGTTGTTGGTTAAGTTTATTTGAAAACAAAGCATCCCACAGTCGGAATTACTGTCCTCTATTTGGCCTTTGGTCCTTAGGGCGCTACTTTGAATAATGGCCAAGCCCGACCCCCTCGTTTCTCTTCCTGTCTGCTCTAATTATGGAGTAACCCTCTGGGATTGCCAGTGCTAGGTCAATGTTAGAGGCTTCGTCTGCCCATGTCTCGGTGATAAAGAGGATATCTAGGTTTTGGGTTTCAATAAGTTCCAAGGTCTCTAAGTTATGGTTGACAAGAGATTGTGTGTAGGGGGTGAACTCTTGGGCAGAAAACCACCGGTGTTCGACCTTTTACAACCTGATGGCTTCAATGAAAATTTGCAACTTGGACAAGAATTGGTGTCAAGCAACCGTAGTGTGGGACAGGTAAAATTTGGCCTGAGAGCCAGTAGTTCTTCCCGCGAAAATCTAATAACGTTAAATCTAGCTCGGAACTGGCAGGGGTTCAGGCCCTTGGCCCGGTCCAGGCTCGGACGGCGCAGATGGCGCTGTCGGCGCGCCCGCTGAGCGTCCATCCTGACATAGCTTTTAAGCGCCTGGGCGTCAGTCGACTAGACCCCTACATGCCCGCCTCACCGGAAGTGCCCCAGCAGGAAGTCAGTCAGCTCTAGCCCCAGTAGACATGATGGCATTCTGTAAACAATGAACCAGCGACCACGGGTCCCCGACGTGCTCAATGCCCGTACGCCCTCACCTGATTCACAGATTCCTGCCAGCATGGAACTCATCCGGCCCGGTTGAGAATCTCCATCGAGCTGCTTTCTGGCTGCATGATATGCTGTCTACTGGCACTGCCCTGGTCCTTTATAATTGCTCCTACTGTGGGGCACACCGGTGATACTCCAACTCAGCTGACTGCTTGGACCCATCCATGACCCCAATATTGTGCTGAACATTTCCACACATTGAGCTGCCCATCAAGATGTTACTACTTCCCATTTGTTTTATACCACAACCCAATAAGGGGAAATGTTTTACAATTCTTTGGTTTTAATAGGGTTCACTTGGCAAGTTTTCACCAGGCGTGGGTGGGGGAAGAAGGGTTGTTGTTATTGGAATGTTTAGGTTTGTTTGAATGTATTAGTTTGTTACCGTACGTATGTACCATACCAGATACACCACTTTTTTTGTTTGTTTCTGATAGATGTCTTTACATGCTAACATCTGTCCATTTACGGAAACTGCATTTCTGTCTTGGAACATTTGTGGTCTCAATAACCCATGTAAAGGCAAGCAAGTGCTGCAATATGTGCAGCGGCACAACGTGTACATTGCCATTTTACAGGAGACTCACTTATCGCCCAGTTACCCACCTACCTTTATAACCTCATGGGACCACATCGTTTTTTTTCCAGCGACAGTACCCATTCCATAAAGAGTCTCCCCATTGATTCATAAGCTACTGCCTTTTCACCTCCACGCTACCCTTTCGGACAAAGGGAGCAGATATATCTTAATGGCAGGTCACCTAGTGGGATATCGAGTACTATTGGTTAATGAATATGCCCCAAACACTGACAGCACATGATTTTTTTTAACAATCAAGGCACTAAAATACAGCATGGATGCAGATTACAGTATTATGGGAGGAGATTTTAATATGTTTCTAGACCCTCTGCTCGACATCACAGCGCAGACCCCGGTGGGAACACCCCACTCATTGTGCAAGCTGTGAGACATATGCGATACGTACGTACTTAAAGACCACTAGCACCTGCAACATCCTGCCACCCCGCCTATACATTTAATTCAGCACCACACGATATCTGGACACGAATAGGTTATTGGCTCCTTTCGACCACACTCGGACAATGGCTCAGCTCCATTACACATATTCCTTGCAGGCTTTCAGACCATTCACCAGTGGCGATGACACTGTGCTTTCCTAGAGCAGGGAGAATCGAGAACCAATGGCGATTTCCCAGCATGGCACTTCAGGACAAACATTTTCATACTGAACTCCGCTCAGCCATTATCGAATATTTTGAACTTAACACAGGCTTGTTACATCCCAAACCACCTTGTGGGAGGCCTTTAAAGCATATACTAGGGGTATATGTATCTCCAAACATGCCAGAGTATTGCTAGACCTGTGCAGAACACTGCCCGTATTGAAGTAGAACCAGCGTAATTAGACGAGACACATGCCCAACAGCCCATTTGCATAGACACGCCTTATTGCTGACAGAATTTAGAGAGACTGTGGAAAGGAAAGTCCATTACCTCGGGAAATATGCTGGGCCTGCTGTTATAGGGAGGGGGAGAGGCCGGGATGTATGCCGGCTAGACTTCTGCAACCATAATATACACCAGGGCCCCCCCCCCCAAAGTTTTATGAAGAAAAGGCATAGGACCAGAGGTGAAAAAGCACAAAGAGTAATAAAAAGGGGTCCTACCTGCCTCAATCTCTTTCACAAAGGAACCAATCTAACTGATCCAGACCTCACTGGGTTTATTTGTTTATATATAGCATTTTACTTTGCAATATTTTATTTATTTTTTGTTCTTTTTATCATCCTTTACAAAAATCCATTATTTATTTATTGCAAAGCAAACATTTATTAATAATTTTTTTGCATATCATACACTGAATTGCAAATGTTTCAATTACAGCATTGTTCAAATTAATTTTACAAATTTAAAATACTTATCCCTCAAAACATCACAACTTCACCTGACATCTTATTTCACACTCACTACTAACATACACCCACACTACAAACCATACAATCATCATACACCAATCTGGAAAACAGCAAACGTCCTAAATACACCAGCGGAGTCTCTAAAGTTCACTCCTTCTGGTGTAGTGGCACCAGACTGAACACACTGACAGTCGAAGCGCATTTCCATGGTATTTAATATTATGTTACCACCTCATTCAGAACCAAATTGTAATTAAACATGTGTAAACCACATCAGGAGGGCAAAAGGAGAAATCTAAAAAAAACTGAAGAAAACTGCATTCATGTGCATTTCATAATTCAATTTCATGTATGGACTGAAACTGTACAGCAATTTTATGTAATTTGAGCAAAGCTTCCACATTATTTAGAGAGAACAGCATTACTGGACTATCCCAACACCACAAGGTCTCACACAATAACATGGTAATAGCAGGGGCGGCCGGTTCAGCTAAGAGTGGTTGGCGGGGGCGAGGTTGCCAGACAACGGAATAGAGAAATTACTGTTTAAAAATAAAAACAGCTTACCTTGCGCTCGCCGCATTGTTGACTTGGCAATGCGGCGAGTGCAAGGTACGTGGTTTTATTTATTTATTTTCCCTGTTCCGTCATCTGTCGCTCCCACCCTCCCCAAAATCACCCTATTGCTCTTACCTGGATTGGCCGCGCCTGGCAACTAGATTTACAATACTTAATGCAGTTCTGTAGCTAGCCACCAAAACTTACATCCATTCAAGTCTTTATCTACAGACACCCAGTAGCCAAACAATTGCTACTCATTGCAATAGTTTCTGTGACAAAAATCATTTGAAAAAAAAACACCACAGAGCGTGAATACTTAAAAGCATGCATGAAGTGATTGTCATTCCGGCAGAACCTGAGCAAAGCACCCCTATATATACACCTTATAGAAATCCGAAAAGTGCCATTAAATTATAAGAAGAAAGGAAAGACACCCAAATAAGCTTTAAATTAATATTCAAGAACAAATGCTTATTCTCTCCTATATTTCATGAGAGAGTCTTATAATACCCCTTATATTTTAGGAGAAAGAATCAATGAATTAATCAGGAACATTTATAGAGCGCGCTACTCACCCGCGAGGGTCTCAAGTCGCTGGGAGGGGGGGGTGCCGCTACTGCTCGAAAAGCCAGGTCTTGAGGTGCTTCCTGAAGGAGAGATGGCCTTGGGTCAGTAGGCGACAGGCAGAGAGGACTTACTCGGCAGCAGTAGCAGCGAGGGCACTGTCAGGAGGACCGTGTGGCAGCTGGGGGGCGACCTGCCTGCTGGCAGGGTCAGAGGTCGCTCAAGAACAGTTTTAATTGCTCCGGAGGCCTACTGAAAACGAGACAAAAACAGTCAGGAATAAGGGGGCCACAAGCCCCTCAAAGTTAGAAGCCTTCTACATACTACATATGCAGTTAGAAGGAGCACTCTCCATACTGGATGGAGCAGGTCCTCAAACCTTCACTTAGCTGACAGGAAAATCCTTCACTAAAGGTCCCACTATGGTATTTTGCTGGTGAAGAAGGATGACTCTCTATATACTCTGCTCATATGTCCAGCAAGAATGAATAATTCTACAAAAGATAGTAAACCTCTATTATCAATGAGAGAACAAAAACGCAAATTCACAAAAATGGTAACAAAATGAAAAAAAGTTTTTTAGAAAAATATGAGGAAGCAAATAGGGAAATAGTATTTCAATTACCCCAAATCATCTATATTCAGATAATATTATTTTATAGATCTCTCATAAACAACAAACTGTCTAAAGAACAAGGTATTCAATATTTCCAGTAGTCTCTCTCACAATCTATCACTTGCATTCAACAGTCCTACCCCCATTGGTGTCAACGGAAAAAATTTGAGGAATTTGACCCAGCTTCTACGGACATACATTAAGTGGTGCCATAACGTTCCTATTCGGCCAAATGTTCACACTGTGCTGTATGGCCCAAGTTATTAGGTATACATATAAATAGCCGTTCATATGGTGTGCTACTTTATACAAAGATAGCTGCAGGCATCAAAATAACATTTGGTCGAATATTAGCTTTACACAATGTTTTCCTAAATTGCTTGTGCCTAATCCAACTGTCAGGAGTTCATGTTGTACTTATCCGATTTCAAACTCTCCCGGACCTGGCTGCAACCATAAGGGGAATAAACATTTTTTTAGCCATTTCTTCCCATTATATAGGTGTTGTAAATATATCAAAGTCCCAAACGGACATAAATGCTCATCCTGCTCAGAAAAATGGTATCCTATCCCTTTCTCGTGCAGTTTTCTGGCTTTTCAGTAGAAAAAGAAAGAAACCAGTACAAGAACCACACACGATATTGTCCTTAATACCCAGCTGTAGAGTCGCGTTCTACTGTATGCGTGCTACGTAATGACGTAGCGCGCACAGTGGCCATTTTCCAATCGCGCTACCCAGCGCGAGTCGGAGAAAATACCGAAAGTGCACCGGACGTCACGGTGCCCTCTTGCGAGCATTTAATCAATAAACGCCAGTTATACTTCATCCTGGCTCCTGTCCTCATTGGTGTGGGGCACATTGGCGTACATTATAGTGGGGACGAGGTGGAGAAGAAGGAAACAATAAATATAATAAAGAAGGGTGAAACATCACAGGGCCAAACACCACAGGGCCCAGCACCACGTGGCACCAGACACCAACACAGGAGTAACAGGCTGTGTCCAGGAGGATCACCCAGCAGGGCCAGCAGGAGGGTGTGGCAGAGGCGTAAGAGAGCACAGCCGACTACAACCAGGTACCTGGGCATACTGCAGTGAAGAGGGGTGACAGGGACATACCCTGCAGTACCCCAGTATAAGAAGGGAATAGAGATCTGGTAGAGCACCAGGACATTCAAAGGTACGCTGCACGACGAGTCAGGAGGTGCCCTGGCGGAGCCAGTAGGAGACAGCGCAAGGGGCGCAGAGCGTCCCCAACTACAACCAACTGTGGAAATATGAAATCTCTAAATACCGCATCCATTTTGTATTTAGCCTCCATTTTTGTATTGCCATCACCCAGGCCTAACTTCTCGAGTCATCACTCAGCACTCCCTGTCCCCGAAAACACATGCTTAACAAGTAAACCATTCATTGTTGACTCTGCTCGATAGGAACAATCCTTATACCAAGGGGATTGTGTGAACTCCTGTTGTGTTTGCATTTCTTAAATGTACTTTAGTTCTTTCTATGTGCATGTCACATAGATTATCAGAATGTAGAATGTTATATGTGTCATCATACTGTGCATCAATTGTAAAGGACAGTTATTCCTTGGATGCTGAACTTACTGGAGATATATGATTGAGCTCTTCGAGTTATTAAAGGATAACTATCTACAATTCCTGCTTATTTCCTTTATTACACTGGCGACGGGATTCGAAGAGCAGAACCTACGTGGGCAACTAGAATTTATAATTATTCTACTTGGATTGCTGTTTTTATTGAAATATAAATGGATTATTTAACGAGGATCTTTTAAGAAAAATCGGAAAGAGCCTTTGGAATCGCTCTCATCGTTTTGTGATTTTTAAATCAATTGATGGATTTGTTCTATAATATTGGATTTGCTGTGCTGCGGTTGAAGAGGTTTCTTCCTTTAACTGTTATTTGGATTTAACGGGTGATCTTGTTGTCAAAGCCAATTTCAAAAGGAGCCAGAATTGGTGAATTTACACTATTTGCCAGCACAATACTTGCTATATTTAAAAAGGTAACATTTCGTGCTACATCGTTTAAACCCCGTTATCAGCACGCACCATTATTTCAAAAGTAATCACCTTTTGAGTTCGACTACGGACTACGGAATTCTTCGGTGTTCAGGAATCGGACTACGGAATTCTTCTTCTGCATGCAGGAATCGACTCCGACGTAGGACTATGGATTCTAAGATGCATTTTGGGTACGTTTGCGTGTGACGAAATACGTTGCACGTGTTCGGCGGACATTTTGGTGAAACTTGAGGTCTACAAAGAGGATATTCTTCATCAACGATTCTTAGTGCGTTTCCTTCATCGGTAATTCGCACACCTTTCATCGATTATTTGCGTTATTATTTTAATGTCTTTGTTTTTTTTTTTAATTGCTAAATACAATTAGTTATTATTTTTTTTTTGTTTATTCCTCGTTTTTTCTTGCATATTTTAAAAACAGTGATTCTTACACCACAGTGATCCAAGCTAATTTCATCCTTGTGAGGTATTTATAAAATATTGATAACGAACATTGGTTTTATTACAAATTGTTTGACATATGTAATCCAGATTTTTTTTTTTTTTTTAAAACCTTAATTTGTCTTGCAATCAATTACAGGTACGGGCCTACAACCTTCTCGGCCGGCGCGAAACAGAGTAAAAGTATAGCAATCAATGCGGAGAGTCAGAACAATGCAAAAGCCGGGACAATACGTATATCAGGAGACAGCTCGTGGGCAAACGATCAGGTCCGAAGTCAGGATTACAGAGGTTCATTTTTAAAATATAAAGAATTGAAAAAGTGTCATACAATCACACGTGGTCCTGCAATACAGCGCGCCAATCAGGATATCCACAATTAGTATAAATACAATCGAAGTAGTGGGGTAAGGCACACAGATCAGGAGAAACGTAGGCACAAAGCCGGTGGATAGCAAACCCTAACCCCACCTCCCGAAACAATACACGTTTCAGGAACCATGAATGAAGACGACACTATAGAAAAAGAAAAAAAACTAAAGGGCCATGGAAACAAAGAACGAGCAAACCCCGCCCCTCTACCCCCACCCTGCACACCCGCGGAAGGCCAAGGCCTACCCCCCCAGCTGCGTGCCTGTCGCCCTATTGGAACCCGAAATTTAGAAAGAGAAAGAGAAAAGACAAGAAGCATAGGTGGAGGAGGGCCCTCAAAGTTGCCGCCCAGCCCCGCCCATCACCCCTGCACATGGGGAAGATCCAGAAGCAGAATAGAGTATCGTGGAGAACATCAAGTACCAAGTACATCAGTAATACAATGCCAATACAACACACCCAAAGCACCGTCAGTTAACGTAAGGGCCACCGAAACCTAAAAGGCATCATCCCTGGCCTCGTCTAGCAACGGAACCACCAAATGACCCCTTGACAATCGATATACAGTACTTTTTGGAGGATCTGGAGGATCCGAGCGAATCAGGCCCGACCAACACCAAGAAAAAGTTCAGCAGCTCGAGTCCGTCAGGACGCGTGCAGCTGAAATCCCAGGGCGTCGGTACCAAGCCCGCAGGTGTCACAAAGTCCCAGCACAGCAATACCATCCATGAAGAGGAAATCTCACAGTCCGGCAAGTGCCACGGTGTTGTCGGGACGGCCTAAAAAGAAGAACAGTGTCGCGTCCCTAGACTCAAGCTAAGCACTCGTCCCAAAGAGTCACTCACGCGCACAACCGCACTGTCCAGGGAGGACGAAGTAACCAGGTCCCTCGGCAGCTCCCAAAACCCAGGCGGGGCCAGAGTCCTCCCCAAGGAAGTAGATACGGGCACTTCGGCACTCCATTGGAATCGGACCACGTCCTTACAGGGCGGTGAAACAGCAATGGCGGCCATTCTTTGATCCAGGTCACAGGCATTGCAAATCAGGGTCTCGCGCAGATCCGTTAGGGCGGCTAAGACATCCTTGGGTGTGGGCTCCATTGTGCGCCGCCAGCACCCCAGCTCCGCGCCTAAGGCAGCCGTCCAACCGGGACATGGTCCGTGAGGGAGGGTGTCAGCCGCCATCTTTGTCAGTTCGGCCCGTCCCTCTGCACCTCACTGTAGGGACCGGCCCCAGCACAGGGCGCCACTAAATGCACGCCCGGAACACAAAGTTATGAGGCGGTTCCCCCAGGGAGAGTCACCAAAAGGCTAAACAAAAGACCCTACCACTTCCTGGGGGCCGCCCGCCTGTCTCGGGGGCGATCCTTGGTTATGTCCGGGCGTGGATTCCAAAGAGGGGGTCAGGAGCCACACACCCCCCTCGACTCCAGTATGCCTCGCAGGCCCCCAAGGCTCTTCGATAAGGGACCGGGCCGATGCTGCCGTCAGCGGCACTTCAAGACAACGGCACCCTCCAACCGACTCCCCACCACCAGAGGCGGCCGCTGTTGTTGCAGTCGCGGCCGGCTGCCCGTTGCAATCGACACCCCGGCTTCGTCACCGCACAGGCCGCAGAGCAGTGGGTGGGAAATTCTCCGGATTCACAGCACGCAGGAGTCTCAGGAGCAGGTGGTAAGTGAACGCTCTCCTTCTTTTATCCAAATACACCTTCGTAGTTCAGAACGAACTACAGGATGGGCGTGCAGGGTGAGAGGGCTCACGGAGCCGAGCGGCTATGCGACCATTTCAGATGCCGACTTGGCTCCTCCTGATAATCCAGATACTTAAAAGTTATTGTTCAGCAAATTGTAAATCAATAAGATTAACATTGGCATTTATATTGTGACTATATCTACTTATGGTTAATTACTATACTATGACGCAACCTAATTACAATATTAGTGCGCCTCAGGTGTTTTGGGTCTCAGGCAATGAGCCTCCACTCAAATGGTTGGAGTGGAAACCTTATTACTGCAACTATATTGATGCCTTAGATGAGGAAGGTAAAATGTCACAGGCTCAAAAAAAAGACTTCTTTTACATTCCTTAGGTCCTGTGGGATTGAAGGTGTATGAAACTATGACTAAACCTTGTTTTCCTGGAGATTTAAATGTTTATGCGTTAACTCTATTGCATTTAGACACTTATTTTGCCCCTAAGGTTTGTATAGGTGTAACTAGGTACACATTTTTCTCAAGGAAACAAACTAAAGATGAGAATGTTGATAATTACCTTGCTGACCTTAAAAAATTGTGCCTAGATTGCAAATTTGGTGTGTTACAAGAAGAACTTATTAGAGACCAAGTTGTTATGCACTCTTATAATTCTTCCATACAAGATAGATTATGGATTAATGGAGATTCTCTATTAGATGATGTTCTTGCTATTGCACGTAAAGCAGAAATGTCTGGTAGGTGTGCGAATGTAATCAAACAAGATAATGGTTCTCTTACTAATGAAGTTGTTGGAAAGGTAAATGCTGTTGATAGAAGGAAATTTAATTATAATTCCAGGAATACTATGAGTACAAGTAACAAACCCTTCTATGCAAAACATTCACAAGTTTCTTCAAATTCTAGACTTAAATGTTATAGATGCAATAGTTTGGAGCATTTGGCAGACTTTAAAGGATGTGCTGGCCTTAAAGCACAATGTGCAAATTGCGGATTAAAAGGTTATTTGACAATAGCATGTAACAGGCAAAAAAGTAAAGTTACGTTTGTGAATGACATGGATGAAGGTGAAGATTTTGAGAAAGATTTAGAAGAAAATTTAGTTATGAATTTACATGATAAATTGGTTTTAAAGATCCGTGATGAAGATGTTACTAACAAACCCATTTGTTTGATGAATATTGGTGGGGTAGATGTTAAGATCTATGCAGACTCTGGTTCACCCTATACAATTATTAATGAGGATATGTGGAAGTCTACTTTTGTGCAACTAGTTGCTGAAAAATTATTACCACCAGATATTCATCCAGAAGGTTATATGGGAGAACCTATTGCTATCCTTGGTTTCCGTTGGTTTGTGTTTAAATTCAAGGGTAGAGAATGCAGAGGGAAGTTATACATAGCTAAGAAAGGACCACCGGTTTTAGGGTGGTACGACCAGAAGCAATTGCACATCATTCTGGACCCAAACAGCCGTGAACAAGTTTTAGTTTTGGATGGTAGTACTACAGTCACTAATGAAATTTTGCATAAGTTTCCAAAAGTTTTCAGTAAGAATTTAGGAAATTTAATTGGTTTTTAACACAAAATCATAATTAAAGAAGACGCTTGTCCTAAGGTACATAAGTGTAGAAATGTTCCCATTTTGGTGAGAGATGAAGTGAGTAAAGAACTTGATAAGTTGGTATCTAACAATATTATTGCGCCAATCAAATCTAGTGAATGGGTTTCTCCAATTGTCGTTGCGAGACGGAGCAACGGAAAAATTAGGTTATGTGTAGATTTAAGGTACCTGAATAACAACATCGTGGTTGACAAGTTCCCACTTCCAAAAATTAATGAAATGGTATCTAGTTTAGGTAATGCGCAATGGTTCTTGACGTGCAAATTCGCACAAAGGAGCGTGACATATCTTGGTCATATTATTGACGAAGAAGGTGTAAGACCTAAACCTTCTTTGGTTTCTGCCATTTCAGAGGCTCCTGTTCCTTTGTGTAAAGATGACATTAGATAATTTTTAGGAATGGCAGAATTTTGCTCGAAGTATGTACCTAATTTTGAAAATATAACCTATAACATTCGACAACTCCTGAAGAAGAATGTTAAATTTGAGTGGTCTCATTTTTGTGATATAGATTTTAAGAACATAAAGCAAGTTATTGCCAAGGCAACTGCACTGCATAGTTTTGATCCATCTCTAGAGAGCGTAATTACGACAGATGCTAGTAGTAAGGGCCTTGGAGCTGTTTTAGCTCAGGTGGATAAGAAAGGAATTGAAAAAGTGATTGCTTATGCTTCAAGATCGTTATCTCCTTGTGAAGAAAAGTACCCAATAATAGAAAGGGAAGCTCTAGCATGTGATTGGGCGTTGGAACATTTTAAATCTTTTGTTTGGGGAAAATGTGTTTCTTGCGTAGTGATCACAAGCCTTTGGTGAAAATTTTAACAACTGAAGGAGTGATCAATGCATCGGCAAGGCTAGCCAGGATTTCAATGAGGTTGCAAAATTTTATTTACAAGATTGTTTATGTTCCAGGCAAAAGTAATGTGGTTGCAGATTTTTTGTCAAGGATGCCAGTTATGTTGGAAGAGTATGATAATAATGAATGGAATGAGTTACAGGTTGTTTTGTTCATGATTAGGGTCTTTCGGCTTTCAGTAAAGAGGAGTGGAATATTCATTATTCCACAGACAATAATTTGCAAAAGGTTATTTCATATACTGTTAATGGTTGGCCAAATAAAAAAGATTTTTGGGATGATGCTATTAGGCCTTTTTGGGAGGTTAGGTCTGAACTTTCTGTGGCACATGAAACACTTTTAAGAGGTGAGAGGATAATTCCTCCTATAGGATTACGTGAGGGAATTATTGAACTCTGCCATGAGGGCCATCCAGGAATTGTAAGATCTAAGTCATTAGTTAAAAACTTATTTTAGTGGCCTGGTTGTGATTCCCAAACAGAGAAGATTGTGAGGAATTGCGTTATTTGTGCTTCTTCAGATAAGACCTTACGTACTTTTCGTCCTCCGATGTTAGAGAGTTCCTTTCCTGACAATCCTTGGGAGTGCGTAGCAGTTGACATAATGGGTCCTATTCAGGAGCATGATGGTTCTCATCATTTTTTAATTGTTCTTATGGACCTTTTCTCTAAATGGCCTGTTGTTAAGTTTGTTGAGAGTGCAGACACAGATGCAGTTCTTTGCTTTCTTGATTAGACTTTTGTAGCTGAAGGAATTCCTTCTTGCATCCTCACGGATAATGGAGTTCAATTTTTATCTTTAAGGACGAAAGCGTATTTAAAAAAATTGGGCATTAACCATAGAACAACATCACTGTATAATCCAAGTGGAAATGGTGTTGTTAAAAGATTTAATAGAGTTTTGAAGAATACTATTCAGTTGTCAATAAGTAATAATCTAGATTGGTCTACACAAATTGGGAAGGTTGTTTGGAATTACCGGATCACTAGTAATGTTTCAACAGGTGTTTCTCCATTTGTGGTAATGAAAGGTAAAAATCCACGTTGTAAGCCGATTCCTGCTTGGTTATTTTCTAGTGATGTGGAGCCATGGTTTAGGGAGTTGGTTAAGGCACGCATGAAACAGATCCACAATAAAAGTAAAATGTATCATGATTTGAAGCATGGTTCTAAAGAGGTTCAAATTGAGGTTGGAGATTGGATCCGAGTTAAGAAGCCTTTTAAGGTCCAAAAAGGTAATTCCCAGTTCTCAGAGCCTTTTCAGGTGGTTGAGATTTTGAAGAACTCTGTGAAGCTTAATAATGGGAAGGTATGGAATCTTAGTAGGATTGCAAAGTGTAAACCTTGTAGTTCTAACACTATTTGGAAACCAGAGGATTTGGAAGTGGAAAGTTCCTCTAAGAAATATGAGTTGCTGGTCATTTGTCTTTCTAGTGTAAGTGAAGTGGAAAATGTTGTTCCATCAACTAGTGGAGATGTAGTTTCATCTGGTAATGTTTCTGAAGAACCAGTTTTGGTTCCACAAGATGAGGTATCTGTTTCTGAGGGAGAAGACTCTATTTTGTGTTGTCATTACTCAAGGAAGAGGGTGGTGCCTTCTTGGCTTAAAGATTACGTTGTTAATAATAGGTAAAAACTTTCAATTACAGGTTCCTTATATTGTGTTCTTTATATTGTATTGTTGTAACAAGTATAAGTATCATTACGATTTTTTATATTTAATATTGTGTTTTAATGTCATTTTAATTTATTGTTCTTTTTGTTTTACTTTGTTTTTTTGTTTTTGCATTTCTTAAATGTACTTTAGTTCTTTCTATGTGCATGTGCCAGCTTAGGTCATTATCAGAATGTAGAATGTTATATGTGTCATCATACTGTGCATCAATTGTAAAGGCCCCTAGAAGCTCTCCCTAGTTGAGGGAACTGGGGCTGCGAGCTGCACGTGTGATTTGTGTTATTGTGATCTGAACTTGGAGCATTGGAGCGTTTTTACAAAATTTTAAAAATTGCATCATTTTATCCTGGGGGGCTTTGAGAATAAGGGGAATTAAATTACAGGCACTCTGACACCTTAACAAAGTTTCTATCACTTGCCCAGCCGCTTCTCAGCCGATACTCGGCGGCGGTGGGCGCCATATTGAGTGAGGCGGGGACAGCGCTCTAGTCGCGCCGTCCTCCCGCCCTCTTCTCTCCCTTCCCTCTATATTATGTGTCAGGTGGCCAGACGGCGCAGCGGGCTGGCGCAGCGGGCGCGCCGGATGCGCGCCGAAGCCGCGCCTAAGCCAAGCCCGTCTGCGCCCGTCCGCGGCCGACCGGGGACAGGGGCCATGACCCCTGCCCAAATTACGAGTAAGTTGCAGGACTCTAGCGGGAACTTCACTTATACACGCCGCAATCTACTGGATCTGGCTGGTACGACGGCCATAAACACATCTGACTGCGCCCACATGGGTCCGATGGACACTTACGGCCCATTCAGCTGTTATAACTGTAGATGGGAATGCACCCTCACGCTGTCTCCCGTGACACTAAATTTACCTACAGTTCCCCTTAAATGCATATACACGAACGCAAGATCATTACCCAAACACTCCACCTATATTTGGGATCTTCTTAATGAACATCAACCCGATCTATTGTGTTTGTCGGAAACTTGGCTAGACGACCACAATATCCCTGATATAGTCACAGCCCTTCCCCCAGACTATAAGATATTGAATGTTAACAGAATCGATAAAAAGGGTGGTGGTGTAGCTCTATTGTTCAGAGACCACCTCTCATGCAGGCAAGAGACAATCGTGCCGGCTGAAAAATATGAAGTCCTGGCATTTACTGTGTCCATGAACACCAATGTACTATTCGGAGGCTTTTTAATCTATAACCCCCCAGGTTGCACTTTAAACTTTAGTACACAACTACTTACACAAATCATGCCTGTTTGTTTGAAGAATAAGAATATCCTCCTTCTTGGAGATTTTAATATACATCTGGACAACAGTAGTAGCTCCCTGACGAATCTACTAGTGGAAGACATGGCTATCCTGCAATTATCTCAGAGAGTCCATCAACCAACTCATATTGCAGGACACACATTAGATTTGATATTCTCTAATATTGAATCTATAGACATCGACCCTTTAATACCACTGTTATGGACTGATCATTACTTGATTACCTTTCGTATCAATCTTCCCATCCCCCAGACCAAAAAACACAGTGTATTTACAGTAAGCACAAGAAATTGGAAATCTTTCACAATCGATAAATTTAGAAATCATTTCACACACCCCTCGTGCACAAGCACTAATATCCATGAGGAGATAGATCTCCTTCACAAAAATATTAAAAATGCTCTTGAACATTGTTCGACCACCCAATCTCGTCATACACCAGGCAACAAAAAGTCAGAGAGATGGTATGGACCTGAACTTAAACTTCTAAAAAGAAATTGCACTTCTTTTGAGCATAAATGGAGAATATCTAAAACAGATGAGACCAAAGATAACTTCAGGAACGCTCAAACACTTTATCACAGGGCAATCAGAAAGGCGAAAAAGGAATACTTCACACGTAGAATATCTGAGAATAAAAATTCCTCAAAAGAACTTTTTAAAATCGTCAAAGAACTATGTAACCCAACCAATCTCTCCCTACATCTTACCCCCTCACAGGAAAACTGTAATAAGCTCAATGACTTTTTCTGCGAAAAAATTGATACCATCTACGCCTCCTTTCCAAATCATCTGACCGAAATCAATGAACAGGATGTACCAACTGTTGCACATACCAGCTGCCATGGTTTCGGCCCTTTTTCAGAAGAGGAGGTTGAAAAGGTCATGCTTGAGGTCAAGTCGGGTTCTCCACTTGACCCTTGCCCACATCACATTTTTTCCCAGTTAACTCCTGTAATATGTCCAGTAGTTACTAGAGTATTCAATCTCTCCCTCAGTTCTGCTGAATTTCCAGATTCATGGAAACAGGCCCTAGTTACCCCTTTAGTAAAGAAGGCTGGAGCAGATGTAAACAATCCGGCCAATTACAGACCAATATCCCAGCTACCTTACTTATCAAAGGTTCTGGAGAAGTTAGTCAACAGAAGTCTTTCCACATTTCTGGAAGCAAATGGCCTGCTGGATGATTCACAGACAGGGTTCCGGACAAACAACAGCACCGAAACTACACTCTTAGCGGTGACTGACAGTATCAGAACCAAGGTGGATCAGGGTAAAACAGTCGCACTGATACTCCTTGATCTATCAGCGGCTTTTGATACCGTACCCCACAATCAACTGTTGAACATCCTGGCAGAGAAAGGAATACTGGGCAAAGCATTGGGATGGCTACAATCGTTCCTAGCGGATCGAACTCAATCAGTACGTTTGGGTGACTACACATCCCCTCCACGACTCATAAAATACGGAGTTCCCCAGGGGGTGTCATTGAGCCCAACTTTGTTTAATGTATTCGTCTCCTCGCTGGCGACCATTGGCAAAAAGTGGGGTGTCGAAATGTGTTCCTATGCTGATGACACTCAGCTGATGGTCACCATTGATGGAAATGATAACTCCAAAACAAGATTGACGAACTGCTTGACTGAGTTAGCAACTTGGATGCAGGACCACTGTCTTAGACTAAACGCCGACAAATCCGAAATCTTACTGTTCGGCAGAGGTACACAGGCCTGGGACAACAGCTGGTGGCCAAGGGACTTGGGTTTGCCTCCCAATCCCACTGCTAAAGCAAAAAACTTAGGTATAACACTGGATAGGGATTTATCCATGAAATCCCATGTTTCTATAACTTGTGGAAGGAGCTTTGGACTTTTGAAGTTGCTTAGACGTGTCTTCCCCTGGGTGCCAACGGATTGCAGGAAAACCTTAGTCCAGGCACTACTGATGAGTAGGCTGGACTACGGTAACTCTTTGTTTGTAGGAATGGCGGATTATCTCTTTTCTAAATTACAGCTGGTTCAGAATGCCGCTGCCAAAGCCATCTGCAATAAAAGGAAATATGATTCAGCTAAAAGTTGCATGCGTGAGCTTCATTGGCTCCCAATGCGGCAAAGAGCCATTTTTAAGCTGTTGTGCATTTCTCATAAGGTACTCCACGGCTTAGGCCCCACCATCCTACACGACAGGGTCAGATTTTATAAACCCTCTAGACACCTACGATCTATGACGTTAGGAAGAGCAGCCATCACCCGAGCTCGTACTGTCAGGATGGGAGAGCGGGCCTTCTCTCACATTGCGGCAACAAAGTGGAACGAGCTACCCCCAAAAATCAGAACAAATGACTGTTTTGTTTCATTTAAGAAACAACTGAAAACATTTCTCTTTCCCAGGCCAGATCAATAATCAATCAGAGCTGACGTCAAATCACTTGCAACTTTCTTCAGCGCCGTGATGTCCTTTCAGGATGAATGTTAGCGCTTTACAAATAAATAAAATACAAATACAAGGACAGTTATTCCTTGGATGCTGAACTTACTGGAGACATATGATTGAGCTCTTCGAGTTATTAAAGGATAACTATCTACAATTCCTGCTTATTTCCTTTATTACAACTCCTGACCTGCATTATGGCCCATGTTTGAGGTAGAGTTCGTTTATCCTTGTGCATTGTGACTCATGTTTGTGGTTAAGCCTGTCTGTCCTTGTGGGGGGTGGTCTAAGTCACTAGACATGTTCATGATTAACTATGTTGCAAAAGATGTTGCACAAGTGAAGAACTGAAGCACGTGATGATCACGCCGCACTTTGGCAAACAAGGAATTCACTGACTGATTGGTTCAGTTTGTTTAAATGTGGGTTGGATATGGGTGTGTCTATTGCTTTAAAAGATTGTACGCTGTTGATTCAAGCAGCAGTCTCCCGAGAACTTATTTGTATTTTACTTCTGGGACCACTGTTCATGGCGGCAGCCAAATAAATATGTGCTCTTCCTCACGAATAGAGTGTTCTGTGTACCTGGACAGGTGAACTCGAAGATTTCAGGCGAAGATTTCTGCGCCACTGGGCCATTAAAAGGTCCGGTTCTTCACAACACAAGGAAGGATGGCAAGTGCGCCAGGGAGCCCGAGAGGCCAAGAGGCAAGCGCGCTGGGCAGCCCGAGAGGCCAGGAGGTAAAGCAGGTGAAACGCGCCTAAATGAGTGCGCAGGCCTCGTCACTGATGATGCCAATTCCATTTCTGCCCAAACCGGGAGAGCCCCTGATGAAGTGGGAGGACTGGAGAGAGTACATATTGAACTATATCGAAGCCCTAGAAGATGAGAATGGAGAAGCCTTCCCAAGTAAAAGGAAGAAGACGATACTCCTACACAACTTGGGCCAGGAGGGCATAAGAGTATTTCAGAGCCTGGTACCTATGCCTAGACAAGATGGGGACGACGATGTCTTTGGCCACGCCATAGAAGAACTGAACAATCGCTACCGACCGGCAGTATGCACATGGATTGACCGATACAATTTCCAGCAGAGGAAGCAAGAAACAGGCGAGTCTATTGACGAACACGTAGCCGCCTTGAAGAAACTGGCGACGACGTGCAAATTTGGCGCGCTGCATGGCGAATTCATCAAGGATCAGATAGTCATGCACACCTCCAACAAGAAAGTGCAGGACAAATTATGGGCGAGTGGAGATGCCACGCTGAAGGAAGTAATCGCTATGGTAAAAAAGGCAGAGCTGACAAAAAGGTGCGCCGACGCTGCAAAGAGGGAGCCGGTCCAGAGGCCCACGGTGAACAAGGTAGATGACGAAGAACCAGCGGGGAGAAACAGAGCTGTGACGGCAAGCACTAGAGGACCCAGTAGATTGTCTGGGAAACTGGCGCAACAAGGAAAGCAGAACAAAGGGGGCAAGAACGCAAGCTACCGCTGCGGCAGTCAGACCCACGAAGCCTACGACAAAAAGTGCCCTGCGTTCAGGGCAAAGTGTATGTTCTGTGGCATAGTAGGACACCATGAGAAAGTATGTCGCCGCAAAAGTCGGAATACTGTAAAATACATAGAACAAGATCAGGAAGAAGAGGAAGGAAAAGAACAAGAAGAGGAGGACACAGGGACACAGTGCTGTGTGTGAATGGCCAAGTACTGGGCATAGACGGCCAACGATCCAGGAAGCCACAATGCGACATGCCGATAGGAGGAGTGCAGATCAGGATAGTAGCGGATTCAGGGTCCCCTTACACCATTGTCCAGAGAGCGGTGCGGGACGAGAAGTTCAGACCCAAACTAGGCTCGCGGCTGGAACCACCGGACATAAGACCAGTCACGTACACGGGAGAACCGATCCCCATGGTGGGATACAAAGCACTAACCTTTGAATTCAACGGGTGAAGAGAAGAGTGCAAGTTGTACGTGGCCGAGAAGGGACCGTCGGTCCTAGGATGGATGGATCAAGGAGACCTAGGCATACAACTGGATCCAGGAGGAGACACCCAAGTACTGATGACAGCATCCGAACGATGGCCAGACTTCGAGAAATTGAAGAGAGACTTCCCCAGAGTGCTCGGGGGAAAGGTCGGTAAACTGGAGAAATTCATGCACAGGATAGAACTCAAAGAGGACTCCAGACCGGTATCTCACAAGGTACGGAAGGTTCCCATCGCTGTACCGGAAGCAGTACAACAAGAGCTACGCAGGTTGGAGGAGAACGGAATCATCGAGCCTATAAACTGCGCAGAGTGGCTGGCACCCCTAGTGGTAGCGATAAAACCCAACGGTAAGGTCTGATTCTGTGTGGACCTGAGAGAACTAAACAAATGCATCGTCGTGGAGAAGTTCCCGCTACCCTGCATCGAAGAAATGCTGGCGAAGACGAAGGGAGTAAAATGGTTCTCCACCATTGACCTTATGTCAGCATATCATCAGGTAGCTTTGCACCCGGAGAGTCGGAAGTTGACGTCGTTCGTAACACCCTTTGGGTGTTACCAATTCCGCAGAATGCCGTTCGGACTCGCGTCGGCGGCTGCGGTGTTTCAAAAACTGATGCACCGCCTCTTCAAGGACATTGATGGAGTACAGTACATCCAGGATGATATACTGGTGATGGGGAAAGACCTAAAGGATCATGAAAAGAAGTTGGACATGGTACTGAGAGTCCTAGAAGAGAAGGGATTAACTGCGGAATGGGAGAAATGCCGGCTGGGAATGACCTCCGTCACCTACCTGGGACACGAGATAGGAGAACGAGGCATTACCCCAAGAGAGCAAACGCCAAAGACATCTGTGAAGCACCCCCGCCGTCCAACAAGGAAGAAGTGAGATCGTTTCTAGGGATGGCTGAATACGTCAGCAAGTTTGTGCAACATTTTGCCACTAAGACACACAACCTTAGGCAACTCACAAGGGACAAGACAGTGTTCACATGGACTGAAGAGGCGCGGGAAGAATTTGAAGGCCTGAAGAACAACATCAGCCTAGCTATTCCTCTACAGCAGAGGTCTTCAAACTTTTTGATGCCGAGACCCCCTTGTAAAACCTTTTTAGGCATAAGGACCCCCTTCCTACAAAAGTTTCTAGAAACTGGTACTCCTCTTCATCAACTTTTGACAACCATAAATGCGCCTGTTAGACCTCATCACATCCCTCCATCATTCATCCACCCACACTTTCACACATCCATCCATCCACCCTTTCATCCTTCCATCCATACATCCATCCTTCATCCATCCACCCTTTCATCCATCCATCCATACTTTACCCATCCACCCTTCCTTCCATCCACCCATCATTCATCCACCCACCTTTTCACACATCCATCCATGCAACCTTTTATCTATTCATACATCCATCCACTCTTTCATCTTCCCATCCATACATCCATCCTTCATCCATTCACTCTTTCATCCTCCCATCCACCCTTTCATCCATACATCCATCCTTTCATCCATACATCCATCCACCCACCCTTTCATCCATCCATCTACCCATTATTCATCCCTCCACCTTTTCACACATCCATCCATACATCCTTCATCCGTCCACCCTTTCATCCTTCCATCCATACATCTATCCTTCACCAATCTATCCTTCATCCATCCACCCTTTCATCCTTCCATCCATACATCCATCATTCATCCATCCACCCTTTCATCCATCCATTCACCCATCATTCATCCACCCATCTTTTTACACATCCATCCATCCATCATTCATCCATCCTTTCATCCATCCATCCTTCATCCATCCACCCTTTAACTTCCATCCATACATCAATCCTTCACCAATCTATCCTTCATCCATCCACCCTTTCATCCTTCCATCCATACATCCATCATTCATTCATCCACCCTTTCATTCATCCATTCACTCATCATTCATCCACCCACCTTTTCACACATCCATCCATCCACACATCCATCATTCATCCATCCATCCCTTCATACTCCCATCCACACATCCATCCTTCATCCATCCACCCTTTCATCCTTCCATCCATACATCCATCATTCATCCATCCACCCTTTCATCCATCCATTCACCCCTCATTCATCCACCCATCTTTTTACACATCCATCCATCCATCTATCATTCATCCATCCACCCATCCATACATCCATCCTTCATCCATCCACTCTTTCATCCTCCCTTCCATCATCTATCCACCCTTTCATCCATACATCCATCCACCCACCCTTTCATCCATCCATCTACCCATCATTCATCCCCCCATCTTTTCACACATCCATCCATCCATCCTTCATCCGTCCACCCTTTCATTCTTCCATCCATACATCTATCCTTCACCAATCTATCCTTCATCCATCCACCCTTTCATCCTTCCATCCATACATCCATCATTCATCCATCCACCTTTTCATCCATCCATTCACCCTTCATTCATCCACCCATTTTTTTACACATCCATCCATCATTCATCCATCCACCCTTTCATCCATCCATCCTTCATCCGTCCACCCTTTCATTCTTCCATCCATACATCTATCCTTCACCAATCTATCCTTCATCCATCCACCCTTTCATCCTTCCATCCATACATCCATCATTCATCCATCCACCCTTTCATTCATCCATCCACTCATCATTCATCCACCCACCTTTTCACACATCCATCCATCCTTCAGCCTTTCAATCATCCATCCACCCATCATTCATCCACCCACCTTTTCTGTGCCTCTCTCATCGGGGGGGGGGATCAGTATCTCTCTGCGTCGTCGTCCTTCTTCTTTTTCCGCTCATGGGAGGGCATCTCTGTGCCTCCCTGCTGGGGACGGGACGTGTCATGGGACCCACAGCTCCAGGTGCGCAGCATCCATTGAACTCAAAGGGCTAAACTACAGCCACTCCCCCAGCCCCCCCCCCCCCAGCTCCCTCCAGCTCGTGCGTGTATGTGAGCCCGGCTGAAACAGCTTCAGGGACACACACACAGTCACAACCAAGTACTTGACAGGCCTTTAAAAGACCTTTTACTTGTTAATGAGGAGTTGATGTTTTTCACACCTCGGTGTGAATTAGGCCTCCACCGTGAGCACCCTCCATCAGCCCAATGCCGGGAACTGCACTCTGCAGAATCTGCGACCCCCTTCCTAGGACTCCACGACCCCCCTGGGGGTCGCGCCCCACAGATTGAAGACCGCTGCTCTACAGGGATATGATCCCCTGGAAATGTCAGTACTGACGACAGACACCAGCGAAAAGGGACTGGGAGCAGTCCTCATATAAGAAAGGAGGAACGGAACCCTGGAGACTCTCAGCTTCGCGTCCAGGGCCCTATCACCCACGGAACAAAAATTCATTGTCATAGAAAAGGAGATGCTGGCCGTGGTATGGGCCATGGGGAAGTTCCATCAGTTCATGTGGGGCACGAGGTTCTTACTCCGAACGGACCACAAGCCCCTTGTGAAGGTACTCACATCGAGTGGGCACGCGAGCGCCACCCCTAGAATAGCTAAGATGACGCTGAAGCTCCTGGAATACCGGTACGATGTGGAGTACATCCCGGGAAGCAGAAACAAGGTGGCAGACTACCTTAGTAGGGCCGCCACAATGGAAAGAGCACCAGAGGAGGCAGAAGAGAGCGAGAAGATGGTGGCCTTGACGGAGGATCTGGAGAAAGTGATTAGCAACCAGGAGTGGTTGAAGACATACGACGAAGACCGAGACATTCAAGATGTAAAGGATTGTATACTTCGAGGATGGCCGGAAAAGAAACACCTACGGACGCAGCTAAGGAAATTTTATGAAGTAAGAGAAGAGTTGTCCCTGGATGGCAAGGGTACGTTTGTGTACATAGGGGACAAAGTCGTACCCCCGATCATGCTGGTACCACACCTGCTAGCGATATTACACAAAGGGCATTTGGGAATAGTGAAGACAAAGAAGAGGACAAAGTAGATGTGCTGGTGGCCGGGAATGGACATCCAAATTGAAAGACACGTGAGAGATTATGACCAATGCCAACGAGCGGACAAGACCATGACGCTCTTGAGACCTGCCTTAGGGAATTTTGCCAATCCAAAAAAACTTTGGGAGGAGATATCAATTGACATTTTGGGGCCCATACTAGACACCCAAGGCTCCCCAAAATACATGTGTGTGGCCATTGACAGGTACTCGAAATGGCCTGAAGTGTACGAGCAAGAAGAAATGGACACTGAGACAATACTTCGATTCCTCACATCGATATTCCTCAAGGAGGGAATACCCCGGTCTATCCTGAGCGAAAACGGGCCACAGTTTACCTCAGAGAAATGGTACAAGTACATGGAGAGGAACGGAATGAAAACCAAGCACACATCCATATACCACCCAGCGGGGAATGGACAAGTGGAGCGATTTAACAGAGTCTTGATGGGGTCCATTCAAGCAGCCATAACAATGGGCAAAGACTGGGAAAAGGAAATACAGAGTATGATATGGGCCTATCGCATCACGCCTACGAGCACAGGGTACAGCCCCTTCCAGATATTGAGGGGTCATGACCCTTTCACAAAAGACAACCTAGCGTGGAAGGAGAAAACAGTAACAAGCAAATGGTCCCCTGCAGTGGTGCAACACAATCTAGAAAAAGCACAGCAGATTTACACTGAAAATTACAATAAGAGAAGGAATGTCAAGGAAACAACCCTGGAAAAGGGGGAATGGGTCAGAGTTGAACTGGCAGTACTAGAAAAAAGGGAGACAGTAAATACAGTCCACCCCTACAGCTGGAGGAAGTCTATGACAGGGCGGCTTTGCTCAGTGAAGGGAATGTGCGGTCCCAAGATCGCATGTCCCGATGCACCAAGATTTTGGAGTGGGCCCCTGAACAAAGGCAGAGAACAATGATGGAGCCAACGTTATCAGAAAATAAACCCTCAGCCGAGAAGAAGAATGGAGCATGGAAGCCGGGGCACAGAGTGAAGAGCTGGTGGACGGTGAGGTCTCTGGAGCAGGAGAACATCTGGGAGCCGAAGGAGAGACACCACGGAGAGAAAGACCTGGAATGTTGGAGGAGAAAGAAGTGAGCCAGTCAGAGAACAGTAACTGTGAAGTGAATTCCAGCCCGGTAAGACGCACACGTGGAGGCAGAGCGGTGGTGAGGTCTGCAAGGTTCAGAGACTATGAATTAGAGTAAGGACTTACTCAACATTCCTTAGGCTGCATCATTTGTTGTTTGATATGAAAAAGGGGGAGATATGTAGAGTCGTATTCTAGTGTACGCGTGCTACGTAATGACGTAGTGCGCACAGGGGCCATTTTCCGATCGCGCTACCCAGCGCGAGTCGGAGAAAATACCCCAAGGGCACTGGACGTCCCGGGGCCCTCCTGCGAGTATTTAATCAATAAACGCCAGTTATACTTCATCCTGGCTCCTGCCCTCATTGGTGTGGGGCACATTGGCGTACATTACACCAGCATGTAAACAAATAATAGGTAACGACACATGACTCGTCAGAGTCTTTGAAATCATACTACAGGTCTTCAGCCCCCAACCTGCTTCTGTCTGCGAAGCCCTTTTTAAACAATAACAGCAAGAAGCATGATACTCCACACACCCTTACCACCTCTAACGGGCTCCTGCCTTCATTTTCTCCCACCACCTAGCACAAACGTGAAAATGCCTGCTTGCCGATGATGTGTTTCAAGTTTTTAAGTGTAATGCCTCCTACGCAGGCCACGTGTATCTGACCGGTAACCTGTTTCAGCCTCGTACTTGATCTGATACTCCAAAAAGAGAAAGGACTATTTTACATATACATTTGATAATACCCCAAAAACAATTGTTTGTCCTTTGGGGTTTGGTAATAGAGCAGGTATGAAAAAAGTATGAATAAAATCTTTATAACGCTAAATAAATCAGAGTGAGATATCTGTTGTGGATCTCTACAGAAATTATTAAATGGGGAGCCGCCATCTTTGAATACCGAGTCAGTGATCTATCCTGATATTATCTTTGGAGGCTGTAAGGGCCCCCACCGAGTTGTTGAGTCACTTTTCAAAAATTAATATTTTAACCAGAGGGTTTCTTCATTTAATCCCGGCTTGTTTGTTTTAAGAGAAAAAATCCAAGAGGTTTCTCTCTCTTTACGTTTTATGTCCGAAATCCCCGTTTTATTTAGTATGCATACAACGTACGATTCGCCCACTATTCAAAACCCTCCCCACAATTATGACTCAAGGTCCAGGAGTGAGCAAACACAGTTTTGTGGATCAGCCACGACGTAGTCCGTTATTCACATTAACTTTGATCACTTACTCAAACATAAGCGACATCAAACATTTGTGAATTTATTTTTACATCTTCTGAAGGACGATAAGATGCAAACCAGATTCAGAAGGTTATGTTAGGCGAAAGACTGTATTTACATTATAAACTTCCCTGCGACCATCAAGACACGCACATTGTGGTGAAATCCTTACTGGCACTGTCCCCGCCCCCTCACTGTCTTTGGCTGCAATGGCTCCCAAAATGGTCTAGATAAATAGCTCCTGGCCCCTGTTAGACAAATGCACTCCTTCCTTGTGATATAACTCTCCATTTGATATCTGGATCAAAATGTGCCGTGCCGTGCGCATGGAGGGGCCGCTAAGATCTTGGTGATAGAAAGGTTCAGTTTCTTAACTGAGTCATTCACTGTCTAAACAGGTGCACCCTCTGGCCATACCAGTCGTGGGATTACTTCCAACCAAAGGATGTCAGTTGTCGGCAACAGATTCCGTACTCTTGAGAGCATGGAGAATAATGCCTCCTTCACTCCTCATCGACTAATGGGGATCATGGTATTACCCCCCCCCCCCCCCCCCCCCCCCCCGCATGAATAATGAGGATGTCTGGGATGGGGACTCTACCAGTTTAAAGTGCCTTCCGCAAGTGATCAAATAGCTAGGCTAACCGCAGCCCACCAATCCCCACCCAGTGGTGCCAGACAACCGCCGTCAACAGCACCATTTCCATTTCGGATCCATGAAAATGCTGTGCCACTCTGTGAACAAAAGAGTGGCCACACCAGCATACATGTGTCTGTGGTCGCCTGCCAACTGTAGGAAAAAAGAAAGAGGGGGGGGAGATTTACTAAGCGCTGGAGGGGGGTGGTGAGGAATCCTCCCTCCCTACTTAGGCCAAATGAGGCCTCACATAGCGCTCGAAGCATGATGACTTCCACCTGCCCACCCTTCTGATCGCCTCTGGTTGCAAGCATGGTCCGAGTCGGGGTACCACGCGGGTGGACGGCGCCCCCCCACTTATTTGAACGGGAGCTCGATAACTGGAGCAAATGGAGCCACACATTCACTCTTTGGCCTCTTTGGGGAGAGATCGGAGCCCATTCAGAACACTGCTCATACGCTGGCTTCTCTGATGCAATCGCATCTAAGGGGTGAGCGAGGGGAGGCCGTTAGTAATGGTGCAAGCCACCTTTTGTGACGTCACTTGCTGTTGTGACGTCAGCGTCCCCCCACTTCTTCTTTTAGGACTTGTGCCCTGGTTGCAAGCCAATCGATGCCGCGGTTGTAGCTGCCCAACTGCGGAAGGAGTGGGACGTGAACTGAGACGTCTCCTCGCCCAGCAGGGCTAGGGAGAGCTTACATAGGCAGTCTGTCTTAGATCTCCTCACTCTGACCCACTGGCGTAACAAAGGCACCCATAGCCCCTGCAGTGCGGGGGGCCCCTTCAGCACAGTTCCCTCGGCCTGAGGGAGTCTGAGGGGGCCCCTCTTGTACTTTGCAAAAGTGCCCCCTCAACTTTCGTTACACCAGTGGGCAGGCAGTGTGCAAAACAAGCACTTCCTTCAGCCCCAGGTCCAGAGCTCTCACTAGTATCCTGTCTTGAACACCCATCCACAACCTGAACTCAGCCAGACAGATGAAGGCAACACAATTCATGGAATGCACTATACAACAGTACTACTGCACAAAAAACACTACAGAAACACAAGCAACCTTAAGAGTTGGTAAAGTCATTGTTGAGAAACAGATCTGCATTTCTTGCCTGTAAATTTGAGGAGATTGATATACAGCCCAAAGGTGAGCCATTTGAAAGTCAGTTTGCAATTATTACTGGGTCCGAGACCCACACAATGTAACTGTCCAGAACACGTGTCTGACCAATGTCCGTTTCCTCCATTCCGAGTACACAGTCCGTGCAGTGGTAACACAGCTGTAGGGTTTATACTAAATTAATGAATTGTAAAGTTAAAATCTGCGAACATTTAAATTGCATGCTTCCAGACAGGAAGCATACATAGTTTTTCTTCTGTTATGTTATGATGTGTTTTTGTTATATTGTGTTTTGTTTTGGTCTATTATGTTATGTTGGATAGCGCGCTAATCACCCGTGAGAGTATCCAGGCGCTTTGTAGGTATGTGGGCTGCTGTCTCCCTGATGAGCTCTTTTGAAGCTTCATCGAGAAGAGGAGGAGGATGCACAGGTGGAACAGCTTAGAGCATCTTCAGTCACACTTAGCTTTGGACCAAAGGGGTCCGTGATCCTTCACCCTCCTATGGGGCCTTGAGTTCCAACATTTAGGGCTTTAGATACCAAGGCCATCTCGCAGTGGAGTGTGTTCATCTTCACCCCACACAGTGGATACTCTCCTACCACTGCTTGGTAAGAGTGGAGCCCTCTTTCACTTACACCTAGGTCCTGATGAATGCCACGGACCCATCCGGGCCACTGGGCAGAAACATGTCGACCTTTTGATATCGGTGGGGGGGACAATTATATCCCCAATACACCAACCACGTTTTTAGAATAACATACAGGTGCCAGCACTATTAAAATTAATATGACGCCTGTAATGGATTTTTAACTCACATTTTCTTTATTTGGGCCCCCACTTAGTTTAGAAGTGCATCCCTGTCGTCAGGTGTATGCCCGCCCTCCATCAAACCAAGTTTTTGGAGGGCGAGGACTGGTCAATGATGAAGCATGACACCAGGTGGTGTGTGAGACCAGTCCTACACTTTTTGTGAGATGCCTACACTCATGAAATAAAAAACATTTGCACTTAGCCTCTTCCGTTCCGCTGGGAGCAGCTCTATTGTGTTTGAAACTTTTTGTTGGAGGCCTCTAGCTCCTGGTACCCCGTGCCACTAGTTCCCTCATCCCAAATACACTCTGGGATCTTGTGGTTACCATTATTTGAAGACCCAGGTTTTCATCTTCTTGCAGAACTCGAGAAGCAATGAGGAGGCTCTGATGTGAAGTGGGAGGGCATTCCATGCCTCGGGTAGATGTAAGAAAGCTTTGGTTTTGTGGATGCAGAATACATGTGCTAGCGAGAGTCCATCTGAGCAGAGGTGCCTGGGAGGTTGTTGGAAGTGTATACAATAGTTGAGGTAGGCTTGTACAGTTTTGTGTAGTGCTTTGTATGTTAGAAGTTTAAACTGAGCACGTTTTTGGAGCCAGTGGAGCTTTCTGAGGTGTGGGGTGATATATGTGGCAAGGTAAATTGAAGATGAGTCTTGCTGTGGAGTTTTCGATGGTTTCGAGTCTGTCCAGGAACTTCCTTGAGATTCATGAGTAGAATGCTGTACTGTATTCAAGTTTGGGCTCTCTGTGGGGAACTCTAAACCTGAAGATGCTGCCAAAATATGGTACCTAATGGCTCACCTGGTCACTGGTTACCATAGGGTACACCTCTCATGTGTAGATGTCAAACTGAGAGGACAGTGTGGTTCACAGAAAACAGTTTTTGGTCTTAGAAACTTGGAACCTATGGAAGGGAGAGGCCCTGAAAAGCAATCTAAATTAAGGGTGAAATTCGGGAAACCACTTTGAAGGCATCTTGAGGGTCACTGAACAAATATTCAATGTGGTTCTTGGCCTTCACCCCTAAATTTCGCCTGGATAAGCATTCTTCTTGCTCACCTCAGAGCCAGCTTCCATATTCGTGTGATGACACAACATGAGGCTTCTTCTCTGGCCGGCACTGGAAGTTCTGCACAATTAACATATACTTGCATATGTTGTACAGATAAACAGTTTGCATTCTGGTAAAATGTACTCCCAATCAGTCAACAAACATTGCATTGAATCCTGCTCAACCTGAGTGACAGTAGTGACACTTCGAAGTAACATTACCCCAGCTAAATAGTAATTACTGTGCAATCATTTGAAATATCAAGCTTAAAGATGCTACTCTTTCACCTGAATCAGCTAATAAAGGACACTAGTTCACACATGCATGCATCATTTCTAATATGATGGCTTTGGTGCAGCAGCAATAGCAAGAAATAATATTCCTTGCATGTTCTTGCTTTGTAAACTCTCCAATGTGTAACAAGCATTGGAAATGCAATAGGTCTCGCATTAGGAAAGTTTGAGCTATTGGTCTTATAAATGACTTTTTTTATTTATGTGTTGTTTTTTAAAATATCTAAATTAATAGCTTTGTCATTTACAATGCCAATAGTTATAACTTTCGCAAATGTGACACCTATAGCATTTGTAATGCAACATGTTTTGTATTTACGTGACTTAGATGTATTGATATTACAAATAACAATGGCTTTTAACTTTTTTAAATAATTATTACTTAAATAAAAGTGATTGTAATTTATAATGGCTATAGCTTAAACTTTTGTAAATAACTTTAGTGAAGATTATGTTCAGTGTATTTTATTGTGACGAAAATCCAAGAACAGAACTGAAATATTAACATCTTTTTTGACATTTGTAATAAAGCTTGAACCATTGAGAGAACATATTTGAACCAGTGATGCTGTGGTGATGCTGAGTGATGCTGTGGTTTCGCTGAGTGATGCTGTGGTTTGCGCTGAGTGATGCTGTGGTTGCACTAAGTGATGCTGTGGTTGCGCTGAGTGATGCTGTGGTGGTGCTGTGGTGGTGCAAAGTGGTGCTGTGGTGGCGCAGAGTGGTGCTGTGGTGGTGCTGAGTGGTGCTGTGGTGGTGCAGAGTGGTGCTGTGGTGGTGCAGAGTGGTGCTGTGGTGGTGCAGAGTGGTGCTGTGGTGGTGCAGAGTGGTGCTGTGGTGGTGCAGAGTGGTGCTGTGGTGGTGCTGAGTGGTGCTGTGGTGGTGCTGAGTGGGAGATGGTGAGAGGGGAAAAAAGGAGAGCAGGGAGAGGGTAAAGAGATGGAGAGAGGAGAGAGAGGGGGAGAGAGGAGAGAGAGAGGGGGAGAGAGGAGAGAGAGAGGGGGAGAGAGGAGAGAGAGAGGGGGAGAGAGAGAGACGGAGACGGGGAGAGAGGAGAGGGAAGAGGGGGAAAGGGAGAGAGGGAAGTGAGGGAAAGGGAGAGAGGGAAAAGGAGAGAGGGTAGAGGGAGAGAGGGAGGGGAAGAAGAGAGGAGGAGGAAGAGAGCGAAGGACGGAGGGGAGAGAGAGGGGAGGGAGAGAGGGAGAGAGAGGGGAGAGCAGGCAGAGGGGGAGATGGGGAGAGGGAGAAAAAGGAGAGCAGGGAGAGGGAGAGGGTAAAGAGATGGAGAGAGGAGAGAGAGAGGGAGAGAGGAGAGAGAGAGGGGGAGAGAGAGGGGGAGAGAGACGGAGATGGGGAGAGAGGAGAGGGAAGAGAGGGAAAGGGAGAGATTGAGAGGGAAGTGAGGGAAAGGGAGAGAGGGAAAAGGAGAGAGGGTAGAGGGAGAGAGGGAGGGGAAGAAGAGAGGGGGAGGACGAGAGCGAAGGACGGAGGGGAGAGAGAGGCGAGGGAGAGAGGGAGAGAGAGAGGAGAGCAGGCAGAGGGGGAGATGGGGAGAGGGAGAAAAAGGAGAGCAGGGAGAGGGAGAAAAAGGAGAGCAGGGAGAGGGTAAAGAGAGGGAGAGAGGAGAGAGAGGGGGAGAGAGAGAGGGGGAGAGAGGGAGGGGAAGAGAGGAGAGAGAGACGGAGAGAGAGGAGAGGGAAGAGAGGGAAAGGGAGAGAGTGAGAGGGAAGTGAGGGAAAGGGAGAGAGGGAAAAGGAGAGAGGGTAGAGGGAGAGAGGGAGGGGTAGGATGAGAGCAAAGGACGGAGGGGAGAGAGAGGAGAGCAGGCCGAGGGGGAGATGGGGAGAGGGAGAAAAAGGAGAGCCGGGAGAGGGAGAGGGTAAAGAGAGGGAGAGAGGAGAGAGAGGGGGAGAGAGGAGAGAGAGAGGGGAGAGAGGAGAGAGAGACGGAGACGGGGAGAGTGGAGAGGGAAGAGAGGGAAAGGGAGAGAGGGAAGTGAGGGAAAGGGAAAGAGGGAAAAGGAGAGAGGGTAGAGGGAGAAAGGGAGGGGAAGAAGAGAGGGGGAGGACGAGAGCGAAGGACGGAGGGGAGAGAGAGGGGAGGGAGAGAGAGAGAGAGGAGAGCATGCAGAGGGGGAGATGGGGAGAGGGAGACCAAGAAGCGAGTTCCTCCTAAACTAGCTTGAAAAGCCAGAGCTCGGGGTGTGGTGGGTTGAGTCTGCACGGGCACACCATGCCGAGCAGCTGCAGCCCTGGCAGGGCGATGTAGTAAAAGTCTATGCGAATCCTGTAAATATAGTACCTTTTCAATTCCCCTGGGACTGTACTTCATTACATGGTGTTCACAGCAACAAACAATATGAGAGTGGGGCCAGTGACGGACGGCACGCTGTTCCTTTAAATCCTTTAAAAAAGATTTTATCAGTACTAGCCTTCAGAATATCAATCCAAGCAAACCAATTTTGTGCAGCAATTAAATCAGGGTTTAGGAGGATGAAGAGGGGTGAAACTCCTACAGTGAGAAGTCTCTGTGCATGCACTGTCCAGACACAGCAATGTATTTAAAGAGTAGATCTTTTCATTACAGCCGCATGCTGCAGAACTCTTGTAGGCACAAACACAACTAATGAAAAAAAAAAAACGAGACACGGAACTAAGCGCATCCGAAGCGGACCGCGCTTGTACAATTTAGTAAATAAATAAATGAATACCTCCGTAGGTCGGAACGCTCCAATGGCTAGGGCAGTGCAGCAATAAAATCAGGGTTTAGGAGGATGAAGAGGGGTGAAACTCCTACAGTGTGAAGTCTCTGTGCATGCACTGTCCAGACACAGCAATGTATTTAAAGAGTAGATCTGTTCATTACAGCTGCATGCTGCAGAACTCTTGTAGGCACAAACACAACTAATGAAAAAAAAAAAACGAGACACGGAACTAAGCGCATCCGAAGCGGACCGCGCTTGTACAATTTAGTAAATAAATAAATGAATACCTCCGTAGGTCGGAACGCTCCAATGGCTAGGGCAGTGCAGCAATAAAATCAGGGTTTAGGAGGTGAAGAGGGGTGAAACTCCTACAGTGTGAAGTCTCTGTGCATGCACTGTCCAGACACAGCAATGTATTTAAAGAGGTCTAGCTAGCGTCCGACAGCCTCTCAATTCGTGTATGGTGGTTTGGGCGGGGGGCGAACTCAATGTGAAGCAGACAGATCTCCAGCAGTTTAAGCAGCGAATGAACGCATGAATCCCCGATCAATGGACGAGAAGGATTCTTAGCCAGGTGCAAGTGCACATGCAGCCAGAACACCCTATACAGAGGCTGGGGCATTTCACAGATGTCCACCATGTCACCACATGCCAGCATACATTAATATACAGGTCACCCACTAGAACGAAGCAAAACGCAAACAAGACGGAGGGCATTGCTGTGGGGAGGGGGGAGGAGAAATGCGACACGGCGGGCAGGGGAGGGGGCCGAGCGGGGAGAGCGACGATGAGGGTGTGAAGCAGCAGGGGCCTTTGAAGTGAAGCTAAGCTTCACTTCAAAGGTGTGGGAGGAGTGCGGCTGAGGGAACAGATGGCGATTTGATGATGTGCACGCGCATTTTAGGTCAATGCGCTTGCGCATTGACCTAAAAGCACACGGGCACAGCACCAAATCGCCAGTTAGTTAAAGTCTGTTTAAAGCCCTATAGTCTCGCTCCGCTCAATGCGCATGCGCATTGATAGGTCACGAGACCTAAAAATGTCCTATTATCATGCCTGGAGGTAGCATATGGGTTGGTATATTTGTTTGCATGTGTTATTCCTGACACAGGTGAAGGGTTCCGCCTTATGTGTGTGCATATTCTGGAGTTGAGGTGATCAGGTGAACTGGAAGATCAGACTGGGAAGCCGTGGTGGATGAGGCTGTAACACTAAGCTTACACTTGATGTGTATATCTCATAATTACAAAGTTAGCAATGAGTCTTCACAAATGCAGAAGAAAACCGAAGCCAGTTAAGATTGTAACTGTAGTGGGGATTTCTTTTACTTTTCACCAGTCAATTGTCGACGTTTGCAGCACAAATACCCACTGGCGACTTACAACCACTAAGCTAGTCACATGTGACATGTCACATGGACGGGTTAAAAACGCCCCAGAAATAAGACTTTGATTTACATTTGCTGTGATAGCTGAATGAGGAGCATGAGATGCAAAACACATAGTGTGCTTCTTTAACCTTGTAACTGTCCAGAGCACAAGTCTGACCAATGTCTATTCCTTCCATTCCGAGTACACGGTACTTGCAGTGGTAATGATGGAGCAAGGATTCGCACGTAACGCGACTTGCTCTCTTCATGAACCTCGGCTTAAATCATAACTGTACTAACTCTGATTGTTTGTCATTTATTTGTATTTCCCCAACACACGGGTGTCCCTAGGAGGCTTGCCTATGTGTTTTTCATCGTAATCAAGCTTGCACATTAATAAAATGGCCGCTTTGCAGAAATTCAGTCTGCGCATGCGTCGGTCATACCCATGTGACGTGACGCACTCGCAATCTGGAGGGAAAAGTTCGCTCATGCGCAGTGGTGTTAAAATGGCCGCTTGTCACTAATCATGCTTCATGCTATCTTAAGCCGCTTTTATCTATGCATCTTTTCTGCACTAACTCTTAATGCTATAAGTATTATAAAATAAGGGATTAAGAGTAGTTGGTCATGGTGTACAGTGTATTCATTTTATTCTGTGTTATTAATTTGTTTTCGCTTACTTTTCATGTACCGCGTAAATGAGGGCCTTGAATTGGGAATGGAATCCATTTTGCAGCTGACGTATCCCTCATCACGTGAACAAAGATCTGGGACGTGCAGCAATGGAACCTGACCAGATTGGCCATTGAAAAGGGGACTGTCCTTTCCAGGCGCACCTTTGCCCTTGAAGATGTACTATTTCTATCCTGAAATGCGCAACAATGTTGCAAACCTTTTCTTCACTATTGTACTTTCCCACACGTAGGCCTGGGAACCAGGTGTTAGGGGGAGGGGTAATGTCACGTGCAGTATAGGTGGTACCTATGACCAAACCACCTCCCTTGACCAATCAGAAGATGGGACTTTGTCATTTTGCAACATTTATGGGTGGTCTTGGGGATCTAAACTTGTATAAATAGCCTAGCTTAGCTTAGAGAAATTGTCCGACTTGTCCGACTAGCAGACCTGTCACTGACCCTACGAACTCTATAGGTGCCTGATACAGAGTGCTGCGGAGCATTCTGCCTGAAACTTTCCACAAACTCCAAGGGGTGGAAATTAGTCCTAAGTGCTAAGCGAAGCACTTTGCTGGGAGATTCGAAAACCCAATCGGGGTTATTGGCGGATTCCGTGCAGAAGAGGGGGTAACGCTGGCGTTGCATCCGATGCTGTGAGGGGTTGGTCGTGCCTTGGTGAACCCAGTCCTGACCCAGACCTGAGGGGTATCCTGTCCTGACTGTCCATGAGCTGTACCTGCCCGCCTTCTGGTATTCCCTGAATCCTTGAGGGTCCTTGTCCCGTTCTTTCCCAACTGACCCGCGGCCAGGGTTAGTCCTCATTCTCACCTAGGTAACTATTGACATAGGTGTCTGTCTGTACTTACTCTCAACTTTCCTCCTCTGATTAAAGCAATCTTGCCTGTGATATTCTCCATATCTCCTTTGAATGTAATTCTATGCAATTGATTATTAGTAAATGTTCCACTTTTACCCTTCCTATAGGACATTTTTAAACCCGACTGTTTATCTAGCTTGTTCCACTTATTCCCTTTCCCTTAGTATGGTTGCCGTGAAGTTAGAAAGATAGCATAAGGTTTAGGAAATAGTATAAAATTATTAGGTCACACATTAGGTTTTTCCTCACGTCCTTGCCCTAGATTAAACTGTATTAGATAAATATTCATTATGATCCATGCCCTATAGTGTCCCCTTTTATTCCATGATACTCACTCTCCTCCAAAGTTATATTCTGGTTCTAATACTTATCATTGATGTATTACTGTGCATTTGCCTGCTTGTAATGGCATTTTCGTCCTAAACTTATACTATATAAAACCCTTAAAACCAACAAGGTGTCTGTGGTCATTATACATTAAAGTAATATTAAAGGTATCAAATGTGTAAAGTAGAATCTTCTCCCTTTTAGGGAAATCCTTATCACCTGTCCACTGCTAGCTCCTGATCTGTCAGGAGTAATGTGCCTGTGGTAAGTCAGGTACATGAATAGTATGTGGTGTAAGAGTCACCCAACTCGATTACTCATAGGAGCGTGCGTGAAATCGCCTGGTTCACCCCAGTAAAACGTTAACATTGGAAATAATCACGCCAGGGCCCAGTGCGTGGAAAAGTTTGGTGAGCCGGGTGACCCGCGCGCTCTATCAGTAATTTCTGGTAAGCAGAGGAATGGTTAGGACTAGTAAGATAGGTAGATAAGATAGTTAGAAAATAAACCGTGAAAAATAAATGTGCTGCTAAAATTTTAATATTGATTATGTTAGTTAATGTTTTATTGCGCAACTGTTTTTAAATTATTTTAATTGTTTTGAGATAATTTTATATATATGTATTGCTGCTAAATATTATATATTTTGTTAACCAATTGTGTGTGATTGTTGAGTGTTGTCTGAAATCCCCGGGGAATTGTATAACGGATGGTGAGTAGAATCCATCGCGTTCTGAGGTCATTTGTAGGGAGGAAAGGTTAGTGCATGGTTCAAGTGGAACTGGAAGCGCTAATTAGGTCTTTTTCGGAAAACTGTATGAATGAAAGTAACGGGACTGCTGATAGAAACCTTGGTCTGATATCACCTAGTAAGGGTCACACTAAGGGAGTAATAGAGTCATCGGAGCTTGTATGATAGCAAAGGGAAACGCTGACGAACCCCAGGCTTAGTATATATCCCGGAAAGAAGTGGATGAGACTGGGTAATAGCAGGTTTTCTAATGCTTGCGTGAGGGTAGGCAAGAGAAGTCTATCCGAAGTGTATGAAAAGTAGACAGAAGTGGTTTACTTGCAGTAAAAGAAGAACTTTCTATCTCTTTAGAACACTCCTACACAATGGCGAATGTTATACGTTGTTGACTAAAATTAACCATAGCACCTTAGAGAAAATACAAAGTTTCCGTTACCTTGTAAAGGAGGGAGACAGTCGAAGGGCTGCTCTGACGTCACTTCGTGCCGCGCTGGTATTGGTTAAACCAGCGGGTGTGTAGTGAAGCCGAAATTGTAAGGGAGGGGTGAGTGCCTGAGCGTGAGAACGCGTCTCGCGAAAAGGCCGCACACCTATTGGTCGAGAACCTTTGCAACCTCTGCACTGATTGGTTGTTAAGAAATTGGAGTCGCGCTAGCATTGGAAGCACAAACGAAGTAAAAAATTTCCGCACCGAGCTTATAGATTGTTACGAGCGGTGTATGTGGTACCCTGATTTTCTGCCTGATCCACGAAATCTAGGGTGTCATAAAGAGTTGATGAGCAAAGGCAGACCACACAACATGTACGGAGGAAAGAGAAAAATGTCATTTGCCAGCAAAATAAAGAATTTCTTCAAAACTGACAAACCCGTACGAACTAGGGAGGGCGTGATCATTCCTCCGCCAAATACTCCAGCCTCTTTCATGATGTTAGAGAAAGGGTATCATACCTGTGTATGGTTAGAGAACTGGGTAAAGTACACTGCGGAGGATAGAGTTTTAGCCTTTCCCATTGATGGTACTTTTAACGGGAGAGTCCTATTTAACCTAAGGACCCGAATGAATGAATTACATCCCAGTCCTAGATTAACTCAGTATGAAGCTTTAGAGGAATGGGAAATTGAGGCTCTAGAGCGAGACAGACCCCGGATGGACAAAGGAGTGACCCGATGGTATCCAAAAATGGTAAAAGAAACCAAGGAGCAGAAATTGAAACAGTGGAGACAAAATATGATGGTAGAAGGGTTATTCCCCATGTTCGGAGCTAATGAGATGGCGGGAGGGAAGAAATGCACTGAGAAAACCAGACACATGATGCCCCTGGGTGAATCGGAAGATGAATTTTTAGAGGACTTATTTATGAAAGGTCCCCCGCCTTATAATGAAGAAGCCAGATCTCAGAGCTCCACTACTCCATTGAGACCTTCAGGAAGAAGAAGTACTAGTGAAGCCGATTCCACAGGGATAGAACAGAGAAGAGCGGGAGGAGAGGGATTTGGTAGACCCGACCCCGTGGTCCCGAATTACAACCCTTTTGGTGAAGGACTAGTTTTGTCCACTCCATCAGCTCCGAATCTATATCCTTCTCTAGTACCCCAAATGATACAGGATCCCCCCATGAATCGAGTATTACACGAGCAGGAAAGGGATGCCCTGAGAGGACAGCGGAATGATCTCATACATGCCATAGCTCAGATAAATCCAAATCCTGAAGCCCTGACGATTCCAGTAACCATTGGTCCAGTTTTTCCCCTATATGGGGACAGAATGAATACTCCTAAAACTCCAGTCATAACCCCGATGATGCCCCCGCCCAGAAGGGAACCACTCATTATTGATGACCAAGCAAGTGAATGTGAGTCCATGGCTTCCTTGATGGATCTACCTAATAGGGAGCAGGGACCTAGTATGTCTCGAATGAGAACTCAGACTGGGAACAAAGACGTACTAATAGAGTCTTCATCAGGAACTCAGAGTGCGACAGTGGTAACTCCTGAGGAAATAGAAAGATGGACTCGAGAATTAGAAAAGGGAACCCCTCATCCGAAACCACTAGATATTTATAAGCTAAGAATAGAGCTAGAGGAACTAAGCGCAGGAAATGTGGGTTTAGAACGATTGAATGTCCGGGAGGAAGATGAGTTGTTGTTCATGTGCAAACACCTTACTCGGAACGCAAAAATATACTATGACAAATTAATGGACACGGCAGTATGTATGGGAATAGATATCAGCAGATCCAAAGTACTACAGAAATCCTACAGAGTAGAATTTTCAGACAAAGATCTAGAAAACCTGAATACCGCAGGGAAGAAGACGCAGATTAAAGAACTGATAAACTTAGCACAGAAATGGGGAGATCTAGACAAGTGGAAAGCCAGATGGGCAAAGAAAAAGGAGGATAGCAAGGAGAGACCACGGACTGCTGAGTACGTCTTACAAGAAGCTGACAAACCAGAAAAATTATGTCCCATGAGAGAAGTCCCAGGGGGAAAATATGTCCATGTCCCTTGGTCCAGACAAGATATAGTATCTTTTACAAATGACTTTCCGAAATTACGGGAGAAACCAGTCGATTGGTACCGACAGGTCGAACGCTTCATAAAAGTTCAGAAATGTCTTCTGAAAGACCTGGATGGTTTTTTCGACATTGTGGTCCCTGTAGATTTGTGGACCGACTGCAAAATTGAAATTGATTGGCCTAGCGAAGAATATGCGAGAGACGAGATAACAGGAGCTCCCGCACCTGAAGTAATGAGGAAGTATGAGCAAGTCATACAGTACCTCAAGAAGAAGGTGCCCGCAAAAGAAACTGATTGGACCCGTATAGATAGAACTACCCAAGAGCGTGATGAATCAGTTCACTCTTATTATGAAAGGTTACTACAGGTCTTCAAAACTTACAGTGGAATCGATAATGTGGACCTGAAGGACATGACACATTTCTGTTATCGATTCGTGTTAGGATTGAGACCTGAAATATCCCAGTGGATTAGGGATAACAAAATCAGTTGGCAAGGGAAACCCATTGATGATGTTCTCAAATATGCCAAATACTGCGAAGATGAAATCGAGAACAAAAAGAAAGCCCTAAAGGAGAAAGTTATGTGGGCTCAGGTGAAATTAGCTGAGCAACAAGAAAAACAGTTAAGTAAAATGACTTACAGTAATAATACTCCAAATACGAATGCTGGGGGTGGAGGCAGACCCCGGGTAAAGATGAGTAGGGAAGAGGCTATGGAAAAATTCCCCTGTCACGGATGTGGTCACATGGGACATTGGAGAGATAAATGTCCACAATTGCAGGCTGGTAATGCCCCCGTAAATGGTTTAAATCCACAGGTGCAGAAAGAGGGGATCCGAAAAACCCAACAGCAGGTAAATCAACCCCCGGTGCCACGCGCACCTAGACAGAATTATAGGAATCAGGGTCAACAGAATGAAAGGGTCGAAGTGTGGGAAGGAGAGAATGAAAGAAATGCACCCATTCCACAGTACCTGTTAAATGATACTTTTCTCTGCGATGATCAATACTGACGGGGCCTGAGAGGGGAGGACAAGGAGTGCGTGCTTGGTGCCTCCTTACCGGTAGACCAGACTGGACCATACATTGAAGGAAAGGTTGAAGGGACAGATGTCACCTTTCTGTTGGACACTGGTGCTACCCGTTCCACTGTGAGAACAGCGGACGTTCCTAACCTACCCCTCTCGGGAGAAGCTATCCAAGTAGTGGGAGTTTCAAATCAGATAATCAGTACTCCGGTAACAGAACCTATGGAAATTTCCATAGGAAATTTCAAGGAAATGCACAGATTTGTGGTCTGTGATTCTAGTCCCTTAAACCTATTGGGACGAGATTTGCTGTGCAAAATGCGTTGCACCATCTTTTGCTCACCAAATGGTGTTGAAATTCAGACCCCAGATGAAGATGGCCTATATAAATTGATGTTATTGAGGCCCGACACAGAAATAAAGCCCATGTCCATTGAAAGTCTACCTGAAGAACTCCAATCGAGCGTAACACCTGAAGTTTGGGATTTTACTGGAAAAGATGTAGGCTTAATGGCAAATGTAGACCCAGTTAAAATAACTATAAAAGCAAATGCTGTATACCCAAATACCAAACAGTATAAAATGAGTGCAGAAGTGAAAGAAGGAGTCGCTAAGGAATTAAACAGATTGCTCAAAGCAAACATCATTCAGGAAGTGATGAGTAGTCCCTGTAATTCACCCATACTCGGAATTAAGAAGCCTAGCGGAAAGTATAGGGTAGTGCAGGACCTGCGCAAGGTAAACCAAATTGTAGTACCTTGCTGTCCCATAGTGCCTAACCCCGCAGTAATACTGTATCAAATTCCTTGGGATGCGGAATGGTTCACTGTCATAGACTTGTGCCATGCGTTCTTTTCCATCCCATTGCATCCAGAAAGCAAATTCCTTTTCAGTTTTGAATTCAACAGCCAGGTCTATGTCTGGAATCGTGTCCCCCAGGGGTACACCGAAAGTCCATCGATTTTCAACCAGATCCTAAAGAAATGTCTTGAATCCTTAGTACTGCCTAAAGAGTCTGTCCTGGTACAGTACATAGATGACCTACTGGTGGCATCTAGAAGTCAAGACGACTGTGTCACTGATACCATTGCCTTGCTGAATCACCTAGGAAAAGGAGGACATAAGGTCTCACCAGACAAATTACAGTTCTGCAAAACCTCAGTAAAATATCTGGGACACCAGATAGAGAAAGGGATCAGGAAAGTCACTACAGAAAGAATTAAGATAATTCGAGAAATGTCACTACCAGTAACACAGAAAGAAGTAAGAATGTTCCTAGGGGTTGTTGGGTACTGCAGACAATGGATCGTGGGTTTCGCGGCTATAGCTAAACCCTTGATCAACATGACAAAGAAAGGAGCGGAAGACCCAGTTTGTTGGAATGATGAATGCATGACTGCTTGGGTAACATTGCGAAATTGTCTGTGCACAGCTCCAGCCTTAGGAATGCCTGACTATTCTAAGAACTTTGAATTGTTCTGTGACACGAGAGACAATTGTGCGCTCTCGGTCTTAACCCAGGAACATGGTCTGATTAGACGTCCCGTGGCCTACTTTTCGGCCGCCCTAGATCCAGTGGCTGCTGGATTACCTGGGTGCCTGAAAGCAGTAGCTGCTACCTGTACAAGCCTAGAGCAGAGTGAGAACATTGTGATGGGACATCCTGTCACTGTATTTGTTCCACATTCAGTTGTGATCCTGCTCACCCGAACCAAGACACAGTATCTCACCCCTAGTCGGCTGACTAAGTATGAGAGGATTCTCATTGGTGCAGAAAATGTAATAATTTCCCGATGTAACATTCTGAACCCTGCCACTCTATTGCCCCTTCCCATTGATGTAGAGGCAGGAGATGAAATTGACCATAGCTGCATAGACTTGACTGAATTTAGCACAAAACCCCGTCCTGATATCAGAGAAGTGGCCTTGGTTGATGAAGACCTCAAAATGTTTGTGGATGGTTCATGCTTGAGACATGAGAATGGAGGTTTGAGTGCTGCCTATGCTGTAGTCACTTTGGAAAAGACCCTGGAAGCTTCCTATCTTTGCGAAGTTAAATCTGCTCAAGTAGCGGAGCTCATTGCTCTAACAAGAGCCTGTAAAATTGGGAAAAACAAAAGAGTAACTGTTTATACTGACAGTCAGTACTGTTACGGGGTTGTTCATGACTTCGGCCAGCTCTGGTTGCAAAGAGAATTCATGACTTCCTCAGGTTCTCCTATCCGAAATGGAAAACCAGTACAAAACTTACTAGAAGCCATCCAATTGCCCAAAGAATTGGCTGTGGTCAAGTGTGCGGCTCACCGATCTGGAAATGACGAGGTGACAGCCGGAAACAGATATGCTGACCAAATTGCCCAGTACTGTGCCCGACACAAAATGTCCCTCCTAATTAAATTATGGGGAGGTGAAAGCAGCTGCCAACTGATGTTGTTTGAAAGGTTGGGAACATGGGATGAATTGAGAGAATTACAACAGACAACAGACAAGAAAGAAAGGGACATGTGGAGGCAGGATGAATGTCAACCCAGGAAAGGGGATGGTGTTGTGGTCCACGTGACTGGTATGCCTGTACTACCTGAACGACTGGTTACCGCAATGGCACGGATAATACATGAACCAACACATATTGGGAGGGATGCCATGTGCCGAATGTTTGAAAAGGTGTTCTACAGTCCAAAATTCAGGAGCACAGCAGACAAACTTTGTCAGAGGTGTTTAGTGTGTCAACAGTTCAATGCAGGAAAAAAGACAGTAGTGGAACAGAGTACCATTGGGAGAGCAGAAGGTCCCTTCATTAGGATGCAGGCAGACTTCATAAAACTGCCCCTGTGCAAAGGATATCAATATGTCCTGGTCATAGTTTGCTTGTTTTCCCGGTGGGTGGAGGCTTATCCAACGAAGAAGAATGATGCCCTGACTGTAGCTAAATTGTTACTTAGGGAAATGATCCCCCGCTTTGGAATTCCAGAGACAATTGAAACAGACCAAGGTGGACATTTTTCAAACGAAGTCCTAAAAGAACTCTGCAAAGCATTCAAAATGGAGCAAAGGCTGCACTGTGCCTATCATCCAGAGGCTTCTGGAATAGTCGAGCAGATAAACGGCACTCTCAAGTCCAGGTTGGCAAAACTGTGTGACACCACAAAAATGAACTGGATAGAAGCTTTGCCCATGGTGCTGATGAGCTTGAGAAGTATTCCAAACAGAAAGACAGGCTTGAGCCCCCATGAAGTGCTGATGGGAAGAATGATGCGACAGGCATGGGTACCTGGACACAAACTGCTAAGTATTTCTGATGATATGGTGCTAGAATACTGCAGGCAGTTGGGTGACCAAGTGCGTTCTATCTCTCACCAGATTGGAGAGACTGCTGTCGAATGGCCTACCACCCCAGCACACAAGCTGAAACCAGGTGATTGGGTGGTGTTGAAGAAACATACCCGGAAGAGTTGCCTTAAACCGAAGTGGGGCAGGCCTCGACAAGTGATCCTTGTCACCACAACTGCTGTGAAGTGTGCTGGTGTACCAAAGTGGATCCATGCAAGTCACACGAAGAAGGTGACTGGAGAAAACGCAACTGAAGCCGAAGGTGGTCCAGCTGAGGAGACTCCAGAAGAGGGTCCGGATCCCGCTGACATCGAACTACCAGGCACAAGTCAAGAAATTGAATGGTTTCCTGCTGATGACCAGGTTCTTGATCCAATAAGAACCAGAAAATACTCTTACCTAGGTAGTGAGTGGGACAGTGCAGGTGAGTCAGAACAAGAAAGAGAAGGTCAGATCATCAAAGCCATCATCAAATCTGATCAGGGAATAGGCCAAGTAGGGACAGAACAAGTCATCGACACTCCTCCTCCTGAGCCAGAGGAGACTGGAAAGGGACAGATAGTAGTCAAAGCAGAAGTTCATGCGGAAGAAAATCAAGAGATCGAAGAGCATGAACCAGGCCAGTTAGTAATAGATGAACGTGTTCAGGAAGAAGAGTCCAGTGAATCACTGACAAACGAAAATCAAATACAGTCTACCCCTGAACTAGGTCAGATTAAGGACCAGGCAGAAGAAATAGATAAAAGACCTGGAATTAGTCAGACAGGTAGGGAAAAAGACACTGCTGAAGCAATAGTGCGACAAAGAAGAAAAAGCAAAAGGGTTCACGAGGAAGAGCAAGTTTCCTCGACTACAAACAGGATCGAAAAGAAGGATGAACCCCAATATGTAAAAAGACTAAGAATAAGAATAAAAACAGTCGAAGAAAAACTAAAGGACCAACAACGGGCTGAAAGTGAAAGGAAAGAAGCCCGAGGAAAGTCCATCCGAAAGGGCGGCAGAGTAAAGAAACAGAACAAACTGTATCGGAGCCCTGAGTGGACCTATCTGGTGTTGGAAGAAATTGATGAGCCCGAAGCTTGTGGCAAGAGCGACGAAGGGTCCATTGCTGATCGGAGTTCTGACGAAGACCCTCCTTGAGGTGAAGCGAAGTAAAAACCTCAGCTGAGAAGAAACGAAGAGGGGTTGAGAAAGCCACCTGTAAGATAAAATGTCTGATTCAAATGTCACTGGAAGGTCCAGATTTAGCTGTTGCAAGACATGCTGTAAAATATGCATCTGTAGTGTAGTAGTACTAGTAATGATATGGATAGGATTAACCGTGTTTATACCTTTTATGATAAGCAAAGACCCTAACATGTATCCTACAGACTTGACGACACAAGACGCAGAAATTGTACATACTGAAGAAACACCACGAAGTGTAGAAAGACATGACAATGCAATGAGTCTGAGACATACACGACCCGACTTAGAAGCATCAGATGAGGGAGAACTACATTATCCCCAAATGAAGAACAGGACACACTTAAATGTTTTCGCTAATCTTTTAGTGCACTATGTAGAAGCTATGGAAATAGAAGATTGCTATGTCTGCATGATGCTACCTACTTCAGTAGCTGAAGGCGTGACATACCACCATTTACCACTGACCTATGGAATTTCCTGTAGTATTTTAGCTAGTTTATTTTATAGAAGCACTTTACAGTATTATTACTCAAACACTGATGTTATCTTTTCAGAACTTCCTATTAGAGGGAATCTGAACCTTGTACATACCCTTGGTGGAGTGACTCGCTACATGGGGGAATATTTCCTGACCATAGGTGACATAGATCTGAATGAAGCTCATAGAGACAACTTGACGTGTGCCTTACATGCACAAGAGAAAATGTTCTTGAAAATGGCAGAGAAGAGAAGGGAAAAGTTTCAGAAAAAGGCAAATGATGAACAGAACAGAACCCCTAGATGGGCAGAAAACATGGATAACACCTCACAAAGCGAAGTTACTCCTGCTCTGTTGCTGGATTTTGAACGGAAAGGGAAACTCTGTCTTCATAGAGAAAAGACTAGTTATTATAACAATGTATTCATTGGTTCCAGCGAGTGTGAACATAATTACAAGGTAATTGGAGGTTGGGGTTTCAAAAATGGATCAGAACCTGTGTTTCCAGGAATTTATTATATATGTGGAAACAAGGCTTATTTCAAATTGCCGGATCACTGGTATGGAAGCTGCTACTTTGGCATTGTCTTTCCGAAAATATACCATGTGAACAATGCAGCTGGAAGCAATGAGATTACTAATGGCTTAGTGCGTAGAAAACGTGAAAGTGTAGGAGAAATTATAGGTGATATTTTTAGCGCACTGATACCTGGAATGGGGGTAGCTCTGAATACTCATAGAATCTGCAAATTATCTACAGTAGTGGATCGGTTATCAACTGACACTGCTGCTGGATTTCTGATGATCAATACCGAAATGGTTGCGATCGGATCAATGGTTTTACAGAATCGCCTTGCTCTTGATACCTTATTGGCAAAAGAGGGCGGAGTCTGCAGGATGCTGAGGGCACAACATTGTTGCACTTACATTCCTGATAAAAGTGTCGAAATTAAGAAGTATATAAGAAACATTACTAATTTGGAAAAAGAACTCAAACCATTAGAGGTTGACAGTGCCTGGAAGAGACTGACTGATGGTCTCTCCTCTGTAGGTAGTTGGTTCTCTAACTTAGGAAAAAGCCTTCTATGGAAAATACTGATGCCAATAGTTGGAATAGGTGTGATTGTTCTGATCATATTCATCTGTTGCAAATGCCAGAAATGCAGAAAATATGTAGTGAATAAAAGAGGAAAGCGAAAAGCTGAAGACTTAGAATTAGAAGAATTAAGAAACCAGATATATAAGAAAATAAAGAACAATCATACACACAGAAAGGCGGAGAGAAAGCTCAACAATAAGTTCATTGAGGTTGAGATGGACGAATTGGATGAATGAAGTTGGCATCTGTTTTCATGTGTAGTGATGATAGTAAATATCATCAAAGAGGGGATTGATGGAGCAAGGATTCGCACGTAACGCGACTTGCTCTCTTCATGAACCTCGGCTTAAATCATAACTGTACTAACTCTGATTGTTTGTCATTTATTTGTATTTCCCCAACACACGGGTGTCCCTAGGAGGCTTGCCTATGTGTTTTTCATCGTAATCAAGCCTGCACATTAATAAAATGGCCGCTTTGCAGAAATTCAGTCTGCGCATGCGTCGGTCATACCCATGTGACGTGACGCACTCGCAATCTGGAGGGAAAAGTTCGCTCATGCGCAGTGGTGTTAAAATGGCCGCTTGTCACTAATCATGCTTCATGCTATCTTAAGCCGCTTTTATCTATGCATCTTTTCTGCACTAACTCTTAATGCTATAAGTATTATAAAATAAGGGATTAAGAGTAGTTGGTCATGGTGTACAGTGTATTCATTTTATTCTGTGTTATTAATTTGTTTTCGCTTACTTTTCATGTACCGCGTAAATGAGGGCCTTGAATTGGGAATGGAATCCATTTTGCAGCTGACGTATCCCTCATCACGTGAACAAAGATCTGGGACGTGCAGCAATGGAACCTGACCAGATTGGCCATTGAAAAGGGGACTGTCCTTTCCAGGCGCACCTTTGCCCTTGAAGATGTACTATTTCTATTCTGAAATGCGCAACAATGTTGCAAACCTTTTCTTCACTATTGTACTTTCCCACACGTAGGCCTGGGAACCAGGTGTTAGGGGGAGGGGTAATGTCACGTGCAGTATAGGTGGTACCTATGACCAAACCACCTCCCTTGACCAATCAGAAGATGGGACTTTGTCATTTTGCAACATTTATGGGTGGTCTTGGGGATCTAAACTTGTATAAATAGCCTAGCTTAGCTTAGAGAAATTGTCCGACTTGTCCGACTAGCAGACCTGTCACTGACCCTACGAACTCTATAGGTGCCTGATACAGAGTGCTGCGGAGCATTCTGCCTGAAACTTTCCACAAACTCCAAGGGGTGGAAATTAGTCCTAAGTGCTAAGCGAAGCACTTTGCTGGGAGATTCGAAAACCCAATCGGGGTTATTGGCGGATTCCGTGCAGAAGAGGGGGTAACGCTGGCGTTGCATCCGATGCTGTGAGGGGTTGGTCGTGCCTTGGTGAACCCAGTCCTGACCCAGACCTGAGGGGTATCCTGTCCTGACTGTCCATGAGCTGTACCTGCTCGCCTTCTGGTATTCCCTGAATCCTTGAGGGTCCTTGTCCCGTTCTTTCCCAACTGACCCGCGGCCAGGGTTAGTCCTCATTCTCACCTAGGTAACTATTGACATAGGTGTCTGTCTGTACTTACTCTCAACTTTCCTCCTCTGATTAAAGCAATCTTGCCTGTGATATTCTCCATATCTCCTTTGAATGTAATTCTATGCAATTGATTATTAGTAAATGTTCCACTTTTACCCTTCCTATAGGACATTTTTAAACCCGACTGTTTATCTAGCTTGTTCCACTTATTCCCTTTCCCTTAGTATGGTTGCCGTGAAGTTAGAAAGATAGCATAAGGTTTAGGAAATAGTATAAAATTATTAGGTCACACATTAGGTTTTTCCTCACGTCCTTGCCCTAGATTAAACTGTATTAGATAAATATTCATTATGATCCATGCCCTATAGTGTCCCCTTTTATTCCATGATACTCACTCTCCTCCAAAGTTATATTCTGGTTCTAATACTTATCATTGATGTATTACTGTGCATTTGCCTGCTTGTAATGGCATTTTCGTCCTAAACTTATACTATATAAAACCCTTAAAACCAACAAGGTGTCTGTGGTCTTTATACATTAAAGTAATATTAAAGGTATCAAATGTGTAAAGTAGAATCTTCTCCCTTTTAGGGAAATCCTTATCACCTGTCCACTGCTAGCTCCTGATCTGTCAGGAGTAATGTGCCTGTGGTAAGTCAGGTACATGAATAGTATGTGGTGTAAGAGTCACCCAACTCGATTACTCATAGGAGCGTGCGTGAAATCGCCTGGTTCACCCCAGTAAAACGTTAACATTGGAAATAAACACGCCAGGGCCCAGTGCGTGGAAAAGTTTGGTGAGCCGGGTGACCCGCGCGCTCTATCAGTAACACAGCTGTAGGGTTTATACTGAATGTATGAATTGTTGAGTTTAAGTCGACGAACATTTAAATTGTATGTTTCAGACAAGAAGTATACATGTTTTTTTCTCCTGTTATGTTATGTTGTGTTTTGCTATGTTATGGTCTATAATGTTATGTTGGATAGCGGGCTAATCACCAGTGAGAGTATCCAGGCGCTTTGCTTGTGCGTGGGCGGCTGCCTCTCTGGTGAGTTTATTCGAAGACCCAGGTTTTCATCATCTTGCAGAACTCGAGAAGAGACGAGGAGGCTCTGATGTGAAGTGGGAGGTCGTTCCATGCTTTGGGAGAGATGTAAGAGAGATTTGGTTTTGTGGATGCAGAATACATGTGCTAGTGAGAGTCCATCTAAGCGGACGTGCCTGGGAGGTTGTTGGAAGCGTATGCAGTTGTTGCGGTAGGCTGGAACAATTTTGTCTAGTTCTTTGTCTTCAAGAAGTTTTAACTGCACAAATTTGTGGAGCCAGAGTAGTTTTCGAAGGTGTGGGGTGATGTGTGTGTGTGGCATGGTAGGTTGAGGATGAGTCTTGCTGTGGCATTTTGGATGGTTTTAAGTCTGTTCAGGAGCTTCCTGGAGATTCCTGTGTAGAGTGCATTGCTGTATTCGATGTTGTTGGTATTCAGGGCATGTGTGACCATTTTCCTAGTGTTCTCTGGTAGCCACTCGAAGATTTTTCACACCATACTCGGTGTAGGTGCAGGTGGAGATCACTGCGCCCACCTGGGCTGTCATGTTGAGCTTGTTGTCCAGGATGGTTCCTAAATTTGTCATGGGTGGTGGAGTTAAGTGTGGGGCTAATGTCTGATGGTCACGAGGTAGAGTCCCAAGTAGAAGTTTTCCTTTCTAAGATCACCACTTCAGTTTTGTCTGTGTTGAGTTTAAGGGTAAATCTGTTGCAACAGCTGTGTATGGGGTGGCGATCTGGGGCATGGCAGATGTCGAGGAGATACAGTGCGTGGATGATACATTTATGAAAAATATTTTAGTGCTTCCACGCAGCTGTTCTAGTGCCGTGTCTCATGAGGAGCCAGGTTTACCCTACATTACTGATAGGCTCAAGATAGCCCACTGCTGCTCTGGCATTCAATCTGGTTATGGGAAACTGCTCCATTAAATCAGTGTGTGCTGGAGGATTGCCTAAAATTACAATGTGCCTTAGAAATCCCATGGATCTCATATATCAAACAAACCCTAGTGGACACAGGTCTTCCCAAACTTTTCAGCTCATCCACTTCATATCAGTTGTGTAGCAAGTCTAAGCTTATGGAGACATTTCTAGCCAAGAGTGCCCTCAATAGCTTGGAGTTGAATAAAAATAAATATGCAAGTTTATTACATCATATTAAGGCCTGCAACCATATCTGTGTGTAATCTTGAATCTGCAGCATCGCTTTGTGCTCACTAGATTACACTTTAATTACGTACCTTTAATGCTGTGTTACTTTCCTGGAGGCTACTCTGAGAATGAGTTAGACCCCTGTCTATGTGATGGTCCCTCCCCTCAAATGATCTTGCATATGATACTCCTCTGTTCATTGTATGAGACCCCAAGGAAAAATCTTATTACGACCCTTTTGAGAAGATATAGTCTTAGACAGTATGGGCTGGCCCTCTGATTTTTGCACCAACTGGATGGAACTTCGGTTTGTCACACTGTCGCTCTTTTCCTATGGCAATGTTTAACGATAGGAAGAACTCCTGGGCTATGAAGATATAGCAGCAGTGATGACAGCTGCGACTATATTCAAGCATGTTTTGTACTTCAAGGATATACATACCTTATGATAATGTACAGAGTATTTGAGGACCTTTTGATGGTGTCACTCTTATTATTGATTTGTTTCTGCAGAGAGTTTTGCAGGTTTTACAAGTAGTTTATGTTATAATTTGAAGTGAAATATGTTATAGTTTTTTTAACACTGTATTTTTATTTTATTTTTATATCAAAATGTTTTTAAATCATATTTTAAATGTCTATTTCTTTTTTATATGTACTTTTAAGCTACGCAATTGTACTGAATAAAGTTGATATTGATTTATTGATTGAGTTTGAGGCAGTTGAATTTCGTCCAGGTGGCTACTGAGGATATTCAGGTAGAGAAGCTGTTTTTTGTTGTGGGGGATTTGTCTAACAGAGAGACTATCAGTTGGGGGTTGTCTATGTAGGAAGGTATGTTGATGGTATGTGTTCTGATGAGGTCAGCGAGCGGGTTCATGTAGATGTTGAATAAGGCTGAACTGAGGGAGAATCCTTGGGGGACTCCACAGATGAGCATCCTGTTTATTCTTAATATTGTAAGAATTGTAACTTGTATGGTCCATTATAGAGTGCATGGTGTTTGAAGGTTCAGTACACAATGGAGCATTCAGAATCCAAGTATCAGATACATGATAGCTGTATCACAACACTTCACTTTACACCAACAGAGGAGAACCTGTGATGAGCTAAATTGAGTGGAAAGGATACTATCTACATTTTAAATCCTGTATAGATGATAGTGCACTTACTCCAGGAAGGGAAGAATCCAATCCTATTGTAATCTTATGGACCACAAGGTCTCCATTTGTATACTAAAATCACTTAAACATAATGTGAGAAGGACATTACTCACAATGGTCTGTGCTCCATGCTCATGGCGGCGCAATTGCAGTCTATCAGGTTACAGGGTGCTGATCAGTTTTTAATGCACCCTGCCTCCAAAAAACTGCTGATGAAACACAGCTGTTCTTGGATTTTCTCCACTTTGCTGGGTCATTGCACAATGCAGATTTCTCCTCACAATGCAGATCGAGCACGCTTTCCGTACTTCATGGTTCGCCCCACTTCACGTCCTCTAGGAGTGGGAAGTGAGTCTCTCTGGGTATACAATTTCCACCACCCTCCAGCTCTGCAAACCGGTAAGATTATGCACTAGGCCCCCTAATCGGTTACCATGACAATGACTCTGGGCGTTTTAGAACTGAAGAAGAGGTTTGAGTCAACACAGTGCTGGCAGCTAGGCAGCAAGCTGCATACCAGTTATGTTCTAGGCTGCCAAGTACAAAACTGCATTATAAAGCTGAATTTGATCTATGCTTTAAGAATTTATTTGAGTATTTTCTCAATAGAATGTCACTAGCAATGAGAGAAAGTAAGGAAAATGAGTGGGAAGAGCATTGGATGGTAAAAGCACTGGAGGTGGATGAAGGTGATGGTGTGTTAACCAAGGATCAATCCTTAGAATCATATGAGAATGACACTATTTTGAAGGGTGTTGGGTTGTTTGTGAAAAGGGGATATCCAACTAAAGAATTGCCAGGCTCCAAAGTAATCCCTTTCTAGGAGTCCATGATTGCACTTGGCGTGGAAAATCTCTATTTAATGCAAGGACAAAAGGTAGTTCCTTCACTTAATTTGAGGAAACTAATCATTCACTTATGCCATGAAATTCATGTAGAAATAAAAAGGACAAGAGAACTGTTAAGGATTTATATTGGTGGCTGGGTGTGGATATTTTGAAATAGAGAGATAAGTAAGTCAGAGTATGGAATTTGTTAGAGGAGAAAAGACTTCAATAACCTTGAATCCACCACTTTGTCGATGTGCAAGCCCAAATATGCAACGGGAAAGCTTGATGAGTCAACACCAAGACTGGGATATAATTGATAGAGTTTTTATGAGGGAAGGATTTCCCATTAGTCTATTGATTGACAATCATCCTCAATTTAAACAATGTCAGTATATATCACCCCACAGGTAATGGAGCTGCTGAGCAGTGCAAGAGGGCATGATATAGATAGAGTTAGTGTGTGGTAAAGTAACTGTTCATGCATTAAAGAAATGATGGGGAATTACCACACACTTTTGCAGAATGCAACAGAGCAATTCTATTTTTCTACCATAAGATGATGTGTTTCATGCTCAAAGGTCAAATCTGGAAGTAAGCAAGATGCCTTGAGTTCTGTTATATTCATACAATGGATTTGTAAGTCTCTGCAATGCTTTAAAACATTCTATTAAAGCGAACAGGGTGTCAGACACCCATGAATGACATTGGGTGTGTGTCAAAAGTGGTATACAAGTAGCAAAAAGTGCTAACAAGTTTCTAAACTTAGGAAGAATGTTAAGGCTTAGAAGAAGGCTGTAAAGTAAAATGACGGAAAAGTGTGGATTACTTTTTTGCAAGGAATGAAATGATTAGGGTATACTGGCAAAGAGGAGTTATTGGTGCTGAAAGATAAAGATGGAACTTGTTTAGGTGTGCTTATCGACTAGTTTGGGGACCCAGTAGATGAATGTGTGTCTGAACATTCTGAATCTTGGGTGGACAATGGTACAAGTGACAAGCATTGGCAAAGCCAATAGGTCACGCCAATGCAAGAGTGATTGGCAATGTGTTTTAACCATGTTGTACACCAGTGTGGCTGCTGTTCAGCATGGCTAAAAGTTAGTGGCATGGAGTGGGGTGGGGTAGATTGGGGTAGAGTGAAATGGGGTAGATTGGTGTAGAGGGGAGTAGGGTAGAGTGTAGTAGGATTGAGGGGGTGGATGAGGGTGGATTGAGGTAGATTGGGGTATATTGGTGTGGGATGGAGTGGGATCGCTTGGAGTAGGGGAGTTGGGTAGATTAGCGTGGTAGTTTGGATTGGACTGGATTGGAGTGTAGTTGGATAGAGTGGTGTGGGGTAGATTAGGATGGGCTGGGGGAATTTTGGAGTGGAGTGGGTGTGATAGATTGAAGTTGGGTGGAGTGGGTTACATTGGAGTGGTGTGAGGTAGATTTGAGTGGAGTGTGATATATAGATTTGGGGTAAATTGGAATGGGGCAGGCTGATGGGGTAGATTGGAGTAGGGTAGTTTGTAGTGGAATGGGGTAGGGCAGATTTGAGTGTGGTGGAGTGGAATAGATTGGTGTTGAGTGGGTTTGACTGGACTGGATTAGAGTTGCTTTGAGTGGCATTTGGAAAATTGAAGTGGAATGGAGTGTGGTAGATTGGCGTAGAGTGGAGTGAGGTAGATTGGGGTACAGAGGAGTGGGGTTGAGTGGAGTTGGATAGATTGGAGTGGAGTCAAAATTGTAGTGGAGTGAGATAGATTGAAAAAGAGTAGAGTGGAGGGAGTAGATTGGAGGGTAGTGGACTGCTGTCGATTAGGGTGGAGTGGAGTGTGGTAGATTGGGTGAATTGTAGTGGGTAGATTAGGTGGATTTGAGTAGGGTAGATTGGAATGGAGTGGGGTAGATTGTAGTGGGGTAGTTTGGATGGGGTAGATTGGAGTGAGGTAGATTGAAGAGGGATGATTGGAGTTGTGTCGTTTGGAGTGGGGTAGATTGGATTGGAGGGGGTGAATTGGAGGGGGTAGAGTGGGGTATAGAGGAGTGGAGTGGAGCGCGGTAGATCTGGGTAGAGTGGAGTAGAATGGACTGGAGTGGAGTAGATAGGGGTAGATCGAAGTTGGGTAGATTGGGCTAGGGGTAGATTGGGGAGGGGCAGATTTGAGTAGGATATATTAGGGTGGAGTGTGGTGGGCTAGATTGGAGTTGGGTGGATTGGGGTGGGTTAGATTGGAGTAGAGGGGTAGATTTGAGTGAAGTATGGTAGATTTAAGTTAAGTGGAGTGGGATATATTTGGGTAGGGTGGAGTGGAGTGTGGTGTGGTAAAGTGGAGTGGGATAGATTGGGTGGATTGAAGTGTGGTAGATTGGAGTGGAATGGGTCAGATTGAAGTAGACTGGAGTGTGGTAGACTGTGGTGGGGTGAGGTAGATTACGCTGGAGGTGAGTTGGCTAGATTGCTGAGGACTTTGGAGTGGGTAAATTGAAATGAGTCGGCTAAATTGAACTGGGGTAGAGCCGAGTTGAATAGAGAGGAGTGAGGCAGATTGGAGTGGAGTGGAGTCGGGCCGATTGGAGTGGAGTAGGTTGGACTTGGGTACATCGGAGTGGGCTGCATTGGGGTAGATTGGAGTGGATTGGAGTGGAGTGAGTTAGACTGTGGTAGATTGAAGCAAATTGTGTATATTTGAGTGGAGTGGGGTAGATTTGGGTGAAGTGGGATAGAATGGGGTGGGGTTGGTTGGGTTAGATTGAGTAGAGTGGGGTATATAGGAGTGGAGTAGATTGGAGTGGGGTAGATTGTAGTGGAGTGGGATAGAGTGTGGTATATTGGAGTGGGCTGGGGTAGATTGGGGTGGGCTGGATATATTGGGCTGCAGTAGATGGGAGTGAGGTAGATTGAAGTGGGGTAGATTGGATGGAGTGGAGTGGGGTAGATTGGAGTGGAGTATGTTGGAGTAGATTGCAGTGAAGTGAAGTAAAGTTGAGTGGGGTGGGGTGGGGTAGATTGAGGTACATTGGAGTAGAGTGGGATGGATTGGAGTTGAGTGGGGAAGATTGGAGTCGGGTAGAGTGGAATTGGGGAGATTGGAGTGAAGGAGCGTAGAGTGGAGTGATGTGTAGTGTTGTGACGTGGAGTCCATTACATTTGCGCTGAAATACTGTTTTATTGCACACAAATTATGAGTGCAAATGTCATCACCTAGTGTTTCGATGTGTTTTGATTGTATTAAAATATTTGTTTCCACCACACTTCAGAATTGCATTAAAAAAATGTGCTTCGTTTGTACTAATTCTGATATATTTCGAAACATTAGCACAGTTCCTTTTTTTGTTATTGTATTGTGCTAGAAAAAAAACATCCAACCCCTCTCCTCTCACATGGGTACTCACTCAGCAGGATTGCCACATAAATTCTCCAATTTTGAAGTCAGAGAAAGAAAGGTAAACACCAAGCTCTCTCGGAAGACAGAGCTTGACCTTTGACCACTGTCTTTGCATGCACAGCACATGTGACAAGATAAGAACAAGATTGAAAGACCTGATTACAGAGAGCGAGTTCATGGAAGAATGCAGTAAACAAGATTTGGGCAATGGGAGGGTCAAGCTCACACTGGGCAGCCTAAAACAAATAATGTCAGCAAATAGAAAGCCAGAAAATGTGAGTTACAAACCAAAAAGCCAACGGTAAGCAACAGGCAGAATGCATTCCTAGGTCAGCTTTCTGAATGTCCGCAAGAAGCCCTTAGGAAACCAGACAGCTGGGTTGTCTGGTAGGCTTCAGCCTAAAAATGGGTTGAATGACTTCCAAATAGAAGAGAATGAACCTTGGAAGAAGCATCAAACTGCTGATTAAGTTGCAGGATTATGCATAGACATGTTAGCAATCATATCCACTGTTCTGTGTCATTGTATGGCTTCCAAGATCATTTAGATCTATAATCTTTTTAGTTCATTTGTGTTCTTATGTTGATATGTGCAGATACTGTATCTTTCATTCATGCACGAAATGTTATATTTCTCTCTCTCCTCTTGTTAACTCTTTAACTGTGCTTTTGAGACAGACAAAGATTCCTCTGCATGGCTATGAAAAGCGTCCCAGAGGCTTGTTTTTACAAGGAATGAGACCTGTAGCAGGGATCTGTGGTCTGAGGGACACACCATGTACACCATCCTTGCACAAGTCTTACTTCTGTCAACTCGCTATGCTCTAGAGGACAGACAATGATGGTAGTGATGCAGCTCTCTGGGCCTACTCTCTTACCATTTGTCCTCTGATGAATCTTTCCTTTCTTGCCTGAGAGGTGATGGGAATTAACATTTCATCTATCAATTTCAATTAACAGTGTAACCCATTTGGCTACACAATAAGGACCAGGAATCAGTGACTATAGTTAATTTTATTACAAGTTAGCAGTCAAGTTAAGGTTCACAAATCATAGCACCATGCTATAAAATATGGAATAGCAACTGAAACACCCAAACTCCAAAAGAAATGTAGGCGTACCAGTAGGAGACAAACAAGAAGTTCAGTCACAGCAATAAAAAAGATCAATAACAAACTTGGTGCTCAGGGACGAATTTCTGATTCTCCCTTATATAAATGAGTCAAATCTAGAATCGTTTGAGTTAAAGTCCAAACTAAGAGGATGGTTCAATAGTCTAAAGAGATCTTAAAGTTCAGGGAATGCAGAAAAAAAGGAAAATGAGGAAAGTTCGGGAAGTAAGGGAGGATGTCAACATCTCACAAGCTCGGTCAACAGTCGTCTTGGATCAGGGCAATTGAGTATTAGCCTAAGCCATACTCTGCAAGAATCAAAGGGAATAAGTATAGAGGTCTAAACCTCTCAAAGTCCAAGGAAAACTGGTGGTCATCTCAGACAGTGTAGACTCCAGTTATTTGCACCAGAATCTCTCAGGTAACATCCCTCTGTTCGCATCATCAGGCGTTCCATTGTCATTTTCCATTCTCATGTTGTAATCTGCAACATTTACAAAATGTCCTACACTGAATTTGGGAAATACATCATCCTTGGTCGCCTAAGCCATGTTGCAACAGAACTGAATAGGATTCTTCAGTTAAAGCTATGGATCATCATGTTCCTAGTCAAGGTATTCTTCTCAGGCTCTCTTTGTATCGCTAGTACAGTGTTGTATATATTCCCAAACTAATTATCTGTGTGAACGCCCCTGCAGAGGAAAAGATATGCAAGCAGAAATGGAAAAACAGTATTTTATGCAGAGTGAAAAACAGGCCTAATCAGGACAAACTTAGAGCATTAAATCAGTGGTGCATATTTGCTATGTGTGCGCACTTTCAAACACAAATCAATATAACTTGTCAGTACATTGGATTCATATTACATGTGGCATACAGTAAAATCTTTAAAACTCATGTGTAAGTATGGCTAAGAACCAAATTGTAAATGAAATATATGAAATATGAATGCACACAGTACATAAATCATTGTTGTTTCCACAGTAACTACATTCTTATATTGTGAGGTAAACATGTGCTAAGTGCACGTTTATGTTAAGTATTTGTGATGTAAAAGGGTGGGGCCAAAGTTACGCTGCTCCAAAAGCAATACCAATATTAATAATGACAGTTTTTTTACATGTCACTTGCTAGGGAAGGGCCTACCATCACCTTACACCTTTTTCAGTTGTCTGTCAGTCCCTTCAGCCAGCTTCTTTGTCCACCCTCATGCAAGATGAGTGTGCATATAAGTAAGTCACAGGTGTGTGTGAAGAACATGTGGTGCATGTCGTCTTGCCACACTGGCTTACAATTTGAATATGGTCAAATCTAATGCAACATAAGCTGAAGACAGAGAAACTGAGAAAGAGAGAGAGAGAGAGAGAGAGAGAGAGAGAGAGAGAGAAAGAGAGAGAGCACCCACAGAGCTGATGTAAAATAGAGTGTTTTTTCAGCTATTACAGGGATCATTATAGTAGGCCAAACTGGAGAGTGTGTATGGGAGATGACAGAATTTTTCCCTTTCATTCCAGGACCTTGTTTTGGGTTTCTTTTGAAACGATATTCCCAGCTCCATCCTACCTCCCTGCTCACACTTTTGACAAAGATCATGGCTTGATCTTTATTTCTTTCTTTCTTTTAAAAGTGTTATATAGCGCTAGCTTGACCCATAGGTATCAGAGCACTTTACATACACACTGTAAAAAACAGAAGGAAATTACATTACATAGTAGGCCAGCAGTAGGGAAGCAAACCAGAGATAAAAAATACAGCAGGAGAAATGAAATAAACAGTGCATCCGAGGGGGAGAGAACAGTAAAACAGAAAAGGAGATTAACATAGTCTGGTCACCAACTATCCTTGAGTGTCAAGAGAGAGAGGAGTCAACCCGGATAATGAAGTCTATGTTAGTCTGTGAGGCAAGCAAATCACAAAGATACTAAACCAATTACAAAACAAAACTACTAGAACACACAGTGTCTGTAACTAGGATATAAAGGAGGGACAGAAACTTCCAGTTAGTATGCCAAGATTCCATTACTAGAAACATCAGGTCCCACACCATTGTCCATTGTCTTCTGGGCTCCAGGGTTTGGGTACTGACTGTTGACTCCCCTGGCAGATTTGGGACCAGAACCTGGGAAAGATCTGACTAGCCTGCCAGGAGTGGTTGAATGCATCCAACTTAGAAGGAAAAAGCTGAATGACTGTTCAGTGGGGGGCGTGGAGGTGGGGGTCGGTCATCAATTGCATGAAGAAGATCCTGCTCAGAATCAAGAACTGGGAGGGGCTCAGATGTGGTGAGCAGGCAACACTACTGCAACACTGTGTGTGACCCGCTTCAAGACACAGTGTGGGATCTGGGGTCTGGATATATCTTGCCTGCAATAGCCACAGCAACCTCTTTTGATTGCGGTGTCCTGGAACTCAACCAAAGGTGAGTTCCTCTTGGAAGAGTTGTGACAATATAGTGCTGAAGTGCTATGACAAGCTGCGAATGTCCAATGCACTCAGACTCTCAGGAATATATAAGTGCCAAAGAAAAGTTAAGACGAACCTGAAGAACGCCACCACTGTAACTATGGGCAGGCACCTGTATGTCTGGGTCGAGGGGTTGCAATTAAGCCCAAGAAAAACTCAAACCGCAGGATGCCTGAGATTGTGAGGGTCACTGCCTACAGCGCACCCTCAACAGGTTTGTACTGGTCCTTTTCAGCGTGCCAGCGCTACATCTTTGGCCTGACCTTTGTTTCCGCTACTATTCGCTGCTGACATGATTTCAAACCTGACCATACTATGCTGTTAGCTCCCTATGCCTCTCCCTCCAGCATTTATATTGTTAATGTATGCTCCTCTGACCAGACCCTCCAACTCTAACTCCAACTCCACCCTCCAAATGCACCCTCCAACTGCACCCTCCAACTCCATCCTCCAACTCCACCCTCCAACTCCAACTCCACCCGCCAACTCCACCCTCCAAATCCAACTCCACCCTCCAACTCCACCCTCCAAATCCAACTCCACCCTCCAACTCCACCCTTCACACTCCAACTCCACCTTCCAACTCCACCCTCCAACTCCACCCTCCAACTCCACCCTCCAACTCCAACTCCACCCTCCAACTCCACCCCCACCCTCCAACTCCAACTCCACCCTCCAACTCCACCCTCCAACTCCACCTTCCAACTCCAACTCCACCCTCCAACTCCAACTCAACACTCCACCACGTCACTCGGGACACCACCACATCACTCGGGGACACCACCACATCACTCGGGGACACCACCACGTCACTTGGGAACACCACCACATCACTCAGGGACACCACCACATCAATCGGGGACACCACCACATCACTTGGGGATACCAACACATCACTCGGGGACACCACCACATCACTCTGGGAACACCACCACATCACTCGGGAACACCGCCACATCAATCGGGAACACCAACACATCACTAGGGGACACCACCACATCACTCGGGGACACCACCACATCACTCGGGGACACCACCACATCACTCAGGGACACCACCACATCACTCAGGGGCACCGCTCAGGGGCACCACCACATCACTCAGGGACACCACCACATCACTCAGGGACACCACCACATCACTCAGGGGCACCACCACATCACTCAGGGGCACCACCACATCACTCGGGGACACCACCACATCACTCAGGGGCACCACCACATTACTCAAGGGCACTGCTCAGGGGCACCACCACATCACTCAGGGACACCACCACATCACTCAGGGACACCATCACATCACTCAGGGGCAGCACCACATCACTCAGGGGCACAACTCAGGGGCACCACCACATCACTCAGGGAAACCACCACATCACTCGGGGACAAAACTACATCACTCAGGGACACCACCACATCACTGGGTAACACCACCACATCACTCTGGGACACCACCACATCACTCGGAGACACCCCCACATCACTCAGGGATACCACCACATCACTCGGGGACACCACCACATCACTCTGGGAACACCACCACATCACTCAGGAACACCACCACATCACTCAGGGACACCACCACATCACTCGGGGACACCACCACATCACTCTGGGACACCACCACATCACTCTGGGACACCACCACATCACTCTAATACACCACCACATCATCACTCAGCACCACAACAGCACTGTCCTTGCTTGTCTAAATAATTAGCCACACCCTGCAGATCTCCTTTGTCTCTACTCTCTCCTTTCAGCTGGAGTGTCTGAGCATCTATGGCCTTCGAGCATTTACTTCCAAGTAAGAGCATCTGTCAGGTCAGAAACTTGTGGCCCACAGAAAGCCGAATATATTTTCTTGAAGTCATATGTAAGTGTGACAACAAAGGCAGAAAAAAAAGCCTCTCCTTTGCAGTTATTATTTAAGTGCTCTCTCCACATTCAGAGTGCATATCCTGATGTAGCCTACTATTGCTGCTCTGAGCCTGTAAACAATTGTCAGTTCTACATCACAATTATTTGGCGATTCACTTTCTTAATTTGTCAACACGTTTTCTTGTGCCTATATTTCAGTACAATGTGATTTCTGTCCATCCGCCTACTTACCTTTTCTTAACTAATTTAATTCAAATGTGGAACTCTCCTGAGTAAGAAATTACCCAGGTCCCTGGGAAGCCACACTGATGCATATTCAGCACGAGTTCGCTGTGGTAAGGAAGATGGAGTGTGAGGAGGGTTTACCCTGGCTTGGCACGCATCATGACCGTTTGCTCGTAATATTCATTCATTTCCCCGTGGGTTGGGTTACTGCAGCTGTGTAGCCCTATATTTTATCAGACGATCGCATGATAATTAGTCTGTGCAGCGACGCACCATCCAACTCCAACTCCACCCTCCAACTCCAACTCCACCCTCCAACTCCACTCTCCAACTCCACCCTCCAACTCCACCCTCCAACTTCACCCTCCAACTCCATCCTCCAATTCCACCCTCCAACTCCACTCTCCAACTCTACCCTCCAACTCCACCCTCCAACTCCACCCCAACTCCACCCTCCAACTCAACCCTCCAACTTCACCCTCCAACTCCAACTCCACCACCCAACTCCACCCCCCAAGTCCACCCTCCAACTCCAGCTCCACCCTCCAACTCAAACTCCAACTCCACCCTCCAACTCCAACTCCACCCCCCAACTCCACCCTCCAACTCCACCCTCCAATTCCATCTCCACCCTCCAACTCCACCATCCAACTGCACCCTCCAACTCCACCCTCCAGCTCCACCCTCCAGCCCCACCCCCACCCCTCAGCTCCACCCTCCAACTCCACCCTCCAACTCCACCCTCCAACTCCACCCTCCAACTCCACCCTCCAGCTCCACCCTCCAGCTCCACTCTCCAGCTCCACCCTCCAGCTCCACCCTCCAGCTCCACCCTCCAGCTCCACCCTCCAACTCCACCACATCACTCAGCGGCACCACCACATCACTCGGGGGCACCACCACATCACTCAGGGGCACCACCACATCACTCTCGGGGGCACCACCACATCACTCGGGGGCACCACCAAATCACTCGGGGGCACCACCACATCACTCGGGGACACCACCACATCGCTCGGGGACACCACCACATCACTCAGGGCACCACCACATCACTCGGGGGCACCACCACATCACTCTGGGGCATCACCACATCACTCGGGGGCACCACCACATCACTCGGGGACACCACCACATCACTCGGGGACACCACCACATCACTCAGGAGCACCACTCAGGGGCACCACCACATCACTCGGGGGCACCACCACATCACTGGGGGACACCACCACATTACTCGGGGACACCACCACATCATTCGGGGACACCACCACATCACTCGGGCCACCACCACGTCACTCAGGGGCACCTCTCAGGGGCACCACCACATTACTCTGGGGCACCACAACATTACTCTGGGGCACCACCACATCACTCAGCGGCACCACCACATCACTCGGGGGGGCACCACCACATCACTCGGGGGCACCACCACATCACTCGGGGGCACCACCACATCACTGGGGGACACCACCACATTACTCGGGGACACCACCACATCATTCGGGGACACCACCACATCACTCGGGCCACCACCACGTCACTCAGGGGCACCTCTCAGGGGCACCACCACATTACTCTGGGGCACCACAACATTACTCTGGGGCACCACCACATCACTCAGCGGCACCACCACATCACTCAGGGGCACCACCACATCACTCTCGGGGGCACCATCACATCACTCGGGGGCACCACCAAATCACTCGGGGGCACCACCACATCACTCGGGGACACCACCACATCGCTCGGGGACACCACCACATCACTCGGGGCACCACCACATCACTCGGGGGCACCACCACATCACTCTGGGGCATCACCACATCACTCGGGGGCACCACCACATCACTCGGGGACACCACCACATCACTCAGGGCACCACCACATCACTCGGGGGCACCACCACATCACTCTGGGGCATCACCACATCACTCGGGGGCACCACCACATCACTCGGGGACACCACCACATCACTCGGGGACACCACCACATCACTCAGGAGCACCACTCAGGGGCACCACCACATCACTCGGGGGCACCACCACATCACTCGGGGGCACCACCACATCACTGGGGGACACCACCACATTACTCGGGGACACCACCACATCATTCGGGGACACCACCACATCACTCGGGCCACCACCACGTCACTCAGGGGCACCTCTCAGGGGCACCACCACATTACTCTGGGGCACCACAACATTACTCTGGGGCACCACCACATCACTCAGCGGCACCACCACATCACTCGGGGGGCACCACCACATCACTCGGGAGCACCACCACATCACTCGGGTGCACCACCACATCACTGGGGGACACCACCACATTACTCGGGGACACCACCACATCATTCGGAGACACCACCACATCACTCGGGCCACCACCACGTCACTCAGGGGCACCTCTCAGGGGCACCACCACATTACTCTGGGGCACCACAACATTACTCTGGGGCACCACCACATCACTCAGCGGCACCACCACATCACTCAGGGGCACCACCACATCACTCTCGGGGGCACCACCACATCACTCGGGGGCACCACCAAATCACTCGGGGGCACCACCACATCACTCGGGGACACCACCACATCGCTCGGGGACACCACCACATCACTCGGGGCACCACCACATCACTCGGGGGCACCACCACATCACTCTGGGGCATCACCACATCACTCGGGGGCACCACCACATCACTCGGGGACACCACCACATCACTCGGGGACACCACCACATCACTCAGGAGCACCACTCAGGGGCACCACCACATCACTCGGGGGCACCACCACATCACTCGGGGGCACCACCACATCACTGGGGGACACCACCACATTACTCGGGGACACCACCACATCATTCGGGGACACCACCACATCACTCGGGCCACCACCACGTCACTCAGGGGCACCTCTCAGGGGCACCACCACATTACTCTGGGGCACCACAACATTACTCTGGGGCACCACCACATTACTCTGGGGCACCACCACATCACTCGGGGGCACCATCACATCACTCGAGGACACCACCACATCACCCGGGGACACCACCACATCACTTGGGGACACCACCACATCACTCAAGAGCACCACTCAGGGGCACCACCACATTACTCAGGGACACCACCACATCACTCGGGGGCACCACCACATCACTCGGGGGCACCACTCAGGGGCACCACCACATTACTCAGGGACACCACCTCATTACTCTGGGGCACCACCACATTACTCTGCGGCACCCCCACATCACTCGGGGCACCACCACATCACTCGGGGACACCACCACATTACTCGGGGACACCACCACATCACTCGAGGACACCACCACATCACTCAGGGGCACCACTCAGGGGCACCACCACATTACTCAGGGACACCACCTCATTACTCTGGGGCACCACCACATTACTCTGGGGCACCCCCACATCACTCGGGGACACCACCACATCATCACTCAGCGCAACCACATCATCACTCAGCACCACAACAGCACTGTCCTTGCTGGCTACCAACAAGCATTGCCATAGCCAATAGGACTCGCATTAGGAAAGTGTAAGCTATTGGCTTTGTGAAAAACAATGCTAATAATTTATATATTTTCAAAGCCAACACATATTAAAAAAAGGTGTCATTTACAATACCAATAGCTCACACTTTCCTAATGCGAGACCTATTGCATTGCAAATGTTTTTTTATTTTTAATTGGCTCAACCACAAGGAGCAGGGAGGACAGGGTGGTTCGTGACAGCTAGAATTTCAGCAGACATCAGCAGAAATGACCAGGAGAGTCGTGCAGAGGTGTTTGACACGAAATGGCAATGCAAAAATATTGGAGTCATGACACAAAATGGATGCCGACGAGAAGGACACTTTTCCTCAAATGGTTTACTAATGTCGAAAGAAATCCACAAGATGTTTAACTTAGAACCTGTTTTCATTAAATTAGAAATGTTTTAGCTGAATGATTTAGAAAATAATGACTTGATGTGGAATAATAAAGTGACTGACCTGTATTATTAAATGTATATGCTTTGTTCCAACTAAAAGTATTTACAACTGTAATGTGTGCTGTAATGATAAATGAAACATTTGTAATGTGTTCTTTACTCTAAAACCATCCTCATTACTTCATTGTTGAAGCCTTCACACAATTCATAAACGTGTGATATTTTGTTTATGTAACTGCTAGAAATGTCGTTCTTAGCTATAAAGAATCCTTATGTATGAAGGATATTAGAATAATTGGAACAATAAGGTTTCATCAATGCATGCATTAACGTTACACGTATGTACTTTCAAGTGTAGTTCCTGGTTATATATACTTGCTGTTGTGCAGTTTCATTGCTTACTATATTATTTATGCAGCGTGAACTAAAAGTACTAAAGAATTGCTATATACGTATATGTTTAAATGTGCACACACGTATTAAATGTGCATTATTGATTACATTTCTTCAGTCAGCAGTTTTACTTGAAAGCCTGAATCTTTGTCCCATGAAAACCTACTTTGCTTCTGTACTTTTGCTGTCTTGCTTTTTTTGCAGGTGTTACCATGCTTTGCTAGTTAGAATAGATACATTTCTTTTAACAGCAGTAGGTACATGTCTGGGAACAAATTTCAACCACAAGCACGAGTAACCTGTAGATGGACGATGGCCTATTGTACTCAACCCTGAGCATCTGACCAAGGCGGTATTCCAATGTCCACTGTGGGATTTTTCTCTACTGTTGCAGTATGTACCATGTGTATCCTCTCAGACATTGAAACAAATACAGTGGACTTCTATTGATAATGCAACTAAAGGGGAGAATCTGACAGACTCCATCGATTACAACTTATCGTTGCCCTGGCTGAGGGCAACACAGAGGGCAGATTACTGTGGGCTTTCTTGCAGATCGCATGCTGAACTCCTATGCCGAACCCCTTTCTGCAGACTCTATATAGAACCTTCCTTGGGTCCGACCTGAACCACTTCCTAATTCCCGTTGCCCTTTGAATAGACTTTTTGAGACCTTTCTCTATGTCCTGTTAATTTCCCCAAGTGTGAATTAGACTGACACTTCTTTCCCACTGATTGAAGACTCCTGACCGAACTTCCTCAATTCTATTGCTAATACTTCTTGTACTCATTTGCCTGATCCCTATAATTTTCTACATAGTTGTCTGAATTTCTGAACTTTGAGCATTCATGTGCCTTAACCTGTGTCTGCAAGATTGGTACTGTTGATGCATAGAAAGGACCAATGTAGATTGTATTCAGAGCAGCAGATCTATATGCTGTTATTTTTCATTGCGGCTACAGAGCTCTTGTATGTCTGATTCTTGTTCGCCTAAACTTTTTTCAGGGGGCTTTGCCTCCCTGTTGCTAAATTGTACCTATTTAGTCTGACTGTAAGTGTGATTTATATGAATCTGATCACTAACTTGTAATAAACAGCCTTGAACTTGGCAACCAATTCCTAGTCCATATTGTGTAGCCAAATTGGTTGCACTGTAAATCGAATTTGACCGGACAAGTAATGCTAACTGTTTTCCCTCTCAGTGCTACAAGAAAGGTCCAGGAGGACCAAGTTAGCAAGTAAGTAAGTGACAGTAAATGATCCAGTAAAGGAGGTAAACCCTCAGCACCACTTGGGCCCAGAAACGCAGTATCAAATCTGCAGGATCAGGAGTCTCCTATTACATCGGTCAACTAAAAATGAAAATATTTTCCTTCTTGAAGAGAAATTACATTTTTTTTTAATCTAAATTCCTGAGGTATGCAACAGAAAAGAAAGGAATATGTTTCTGCCAAAGAAGTTTTAAGAGCCAGCTGGCTCCACTGAGTTCCAGCAAGCAGCCCAGACTTTTCATCCCCTCCTTTGCACCCCCTTTCTGTCACCGACCCAGCCGCCCGTCTTGATTTGTCAGGTGCAAAAGCAGTGGCGGTTTCCCCATGGGGGCGTTTGGGCGCCGCCCCCCCTGTTTTCTCGCCGTGCGAGAAGAAGGCAGAAACAAATGGTAGTTATTTATTTATAACTACCATTTGTTTCTGCCTGCCCTTCTCGCACGGCGAGAAAACACTACAGTCAGCAGAACAGAACTTCCTTCCTGGTTACTAACCCGACTCGAGTCTCAGGGAAGGGGGGAGTGGCTTGGGGGAGTGGCTTGCCCAATGTTGTTAATACGGACTGTTTGGACAGCCTGAGAGGCAGTCCAAACAGACAGTATTAGCAACAGAGGGCAAGCCGCTCCCCCAAGCCTCCTCCCACTTTCTGTTCTGCAGGATGCAGACTAAGTGGAATGACGTTTTTAGGGCAGCCGGCCGAACCAATCAGCGCCGGCTGCCATGGAGGGGAGGGAGGCTGCCTGCAGCCTTCCGTGACGAGAGCGGCGGCATTCGAATTTCAGGATGGCGGGAGCAGTCTCGGGACTCAAGAGTCAGAGCGGGAACTCGGGAAGCCATTGCCAAGGTAAGTTTTTTATATTTATTTATAGAGTTTTATTCTCTGTGGGCGCTGAATGAGCTTGGAACATGCTTAATCCTGTTCTCAGTGTCCGGTCATGGAGCCACGATTGCCTCTTTAGAACTACTTCACTTTCCTTCAGGGATTGAAAGGTGGAGGGAGATGTTACCAATGGATCAGTGACTACTGTTTTTGCTGGGAATACTAGTTCCTCCATCCTAGAATTTTAACGCTATAATTGTTGGTATAAACGCTAGGTTAGTACAATCATTAAGGCGGGGAAACAACTTTTTTTTAAAATAGGCCAAAGAGCAAGAGAAGTAACGAAGTAAAAAGCATGACAAAATGTCCAAGAGCTATTAATGCGAATGTAAAGGCTCCCGCGTCCAATATGGAGGACATAGAAGGACGCTACAGGCAAGTATCTCTGCCTAATATTCATCATTGTTATAGAACCTGTCTGTTAAAGTTTGACTTTCTCCTCAGTTTGTTACTTGTACAACTGCAAGGCACGAGTACCGAGAATGCCCAGACAAAACGGGCAAGAGGCCATCTTGAATGTACATAAATTAGTGTTGTCTGGGACCGTTGCAGACTATCAATTGAGTGCATTGTTGACGTCAGTTGTGCAAAGAGTGTTGTGAAACAGAGCAGCCGGAAAGAATCCTACCTACCGGTTCTGTTTCACACGTTCACAATTATACGGCAAAGGAGCGATTCCTTGCATGTCTGTTAAAAAATGCGCCTCCGATGGGAACGCTTCGCTGGGATAAACAGCGAGAACAATATCAACAGGCAGCCCAGTGGGGCTGTAAAATCAATACCGGGGCCTGCTGTTTTTAAAATAAATTGAAGTATCCGATAAGAGCAGACAAACAGCCTGCTCACTGTGGTAGTTTGTTCTGCAGCAGCAGAACAAATAAGAGGGTATGGTAAACGTTTTTTTAATGACAAAGTGCTGAGCTAGAAGGTGGCAGGCGCATTACGGCCATCAGGCTGAAAGGGCTTTATTTATTTTTATTCAATTTACAATCTGAAAATCAATTTCTGCATTGACTGACATTTTACGCCCCACTACTTTCAAATGTCACCAGCCGCCACTGTGCAAAAGTAGCACGTGGTGGCACAGTTGTGAGAGATGAAAGACGCTCCAGTTTGTTTAATGATGCCCGACCATTTGCTGCCGGGATTCCAATCCAAGACCTCTGACCCCCTGACCTCTGCGTGGAAAGATAACGTGAGCGCGGGCGTCAGGCGCACGTTCACAAAGGAGCCTGTACGTGTCGCTGCTTGTTAACACAGGGGGCCTACGGAGAGAATGAAAGCGGTAGTCAGAGCATATGTGCACTGCGAACGTCTTCTGCGATGTGTGCCCAGCCGAGGGTAGAAAAGATTCCGTTCTTTGTTAACAGGCTAGCTTTGTGCAGCTATTGTCGCTCTGCCAACGCTGACTCTTCGGCTCTTGTGAGAGTGCGCGGTGGCTGCGGGGAGATGAAAGGCGGAATTCAACCCGTGTGAAGAAGCGGCCCAGAACCGAAGGAGGCAGATGATTTGAGTAAAGAAGAGAAAGAGAGAATCCCTTTAAACTAGAAACTCTCCAAACAAAGCGAATGATCCTACGTGCAGCTGCCGCTGGCAGTCGGCCACCCCTGCTCCTGCACGAGAAGAAAGTTAAATTAAAAAAAGCACTGCCTGAAAGAACCAAAAATAGAATAGCAGATTTTTCACGATTAGCACTTTCTGCTCAAAAATTAGAGCAGCGGTGACACCGCCGATTACATTTCATGGCCAGCAGTGGAAAGAGGTCATTCGGTGCATCTTCTGCATCGTGAACACGTACAGTTACTATACAATAATCTGCACGTAGTGCAGGGTGCATGCGAAACATAGAGTATATTGCGGTGGTTTCTGGTTTCCTGTGTTATGACAGATTTTTACAGAACAGTACCGGTAACCATGGTGACAGAACATGTGGGTATGTCCAGAGACACTAACACAATTGCATCAGTTAATTGGTACTCTCTGTCAATCACAGCCGTAGAGGCACACTGTTTATGGTAATTTGACAGGTATAAAATAACTCCCTCCATGCAGCTCAGGAATGTGAATTACCGGCTCCTCCAAGCAAAATCCGTGCAGCTCTCCACAACGCGTCTCCTTTTCGACCATCACGAGGCCTTAAGAAAGGAGGACGCATGCCTGTTATTCAAACCTCGGCTCTAGTGGGTCTGTTTCCTTGCACAACCCCCTGCTTCTTGTGTATTATTTATTTCTTGCCATCTATAGCGCAGACTCCACCAATAAGCGTTTCAGAGAAATGTGCACAATGTGACATAATAAGAGAAAGAATGTGGCGAAACAATGGAAGGAGCCAAGTCCAGAAATATTACAGTGTGCTACAATAACGGGGATGGAACACGGATGGAAATGGATGAGTTAGAACATTATCATATAGGAAGTAATCCAATACAGAAGGGTACCACCAAGATACAGACATTTGTACCCGAGGGGTAAGCAAGATGAATCTCTGTGTACAGTTAAGCGAGCACCATATTTATTTCACAAAGCAGAGCCTCACCCGTCATCAGAGAGGACAAATAAGCCACGGTAATATAGGGAAATTTAAAGAAGTTACTATAGACAGCAGAAAGAAAAGTAATTTAAAGTCGCATGGAGAGGTTTCTAAATTAGCGTGTTTGTATGTGGTATTTAAAATAAAAGCAGAGAAAAGGAGAGCTTTTTGGGTATGTACTGTAAGAGCGTTCCCGATTGTGGGAGCATCGTCCAAGAAGAATCTATTCCAGGTGCACTTCTGCTTGAAATATGGGGTACAAAGAGATCTTATATTTTTGTATCACAGGTGCTGTGAGTCTCCAGACATAGATAGCCTTTCAGTGAAATGCCTTGAAGTGTTAAGGTTTAACCCCTCCGCCGCGGCCGAAATTCTGCGCCTGTGCGGCACATTCCGATCGCGGGCGTGGTCATGACGGTTCCCGGCCGTCATCAGCACACGCCCACCGTAACTGATAACGACCAGGAGCCGTCATCAGCAAGAAGGGGTTAAGGCTGGAACCAAGCTGTTCCCGGCTGATGAGCCCATAACTATGGCAAAACCAGTCCTGGGTTGCTTGTGTTCTGGTTCAGGGAGGAACAGGCCTTGCAGTTTAGACTGTTCTGATTGGAGCAGGATCAAGTCTGATTTGAATAAAGCTGGGTAAAACTGAGGTGAAATGGTGTGCAAAATAACAATGGATTAGGATGTGACACAAGTAAATACCAGTGGCTGAGATTAATTCAAGCATTCCATCCATCACTTTGTTGTGTACTGTAGTGTGTCGCCCTAAGTGGGACGGGTATGCTCAGAGTAGGTTCCATGCACACTGTGTCACTGGGACCAATCTCTACCCAGCTAATGAGCCTATTACTAGGACATAACCTCTCCTGGGTTTCTTGTGTTCTGGTTCATTAAGGACCTGGCTTAGCAGTTCGGGCTGGACTGTTCTGATTGGAGCAGGGCCAAGGTTGATTTGCATAAAGCTCTGTCCAAACTGAGGTGACATGGTGTGCAAAATAACAATGGATTGGGTTGTGGACCGAATAGATGAGTTGCTCATACATGGGTCTCATACACACTGTGTCATGGGAAGCAAGCTATACACAGCTGATGAGCCCATAACTGGGACAAAAGTGGTACTGGATTCCTGGGTTTCTTGTATTCCGGTTCAGGTAGGGCCAGACTTGGCAGTTCCGGCTGGACTGTTCTGATTAGAGCTGGGAGGAAACTGATTTATGTAAACCTGGGTCCAAACTGAGTTGACATGGTGTGCAAAAATACAATTGATTTGGATTCAGCCACATGTAATTAGCTGTGACTGAGAAGAATTCAAGCATTCCAATGATCAGTTTCTTTGTACACTTTGATGTAAGGAAATCAGTTCTCGTTGCGGACCTAACACCAGTGCATAACCATTTACAGAAAGTAAGAGCTGGGGTGTTATTTCGCATAATTTGGGTTGGTCAGAAATCTTGCAGCAGCATTGTAGGATAGCTGTAGGTAGAACCCGTCTGATGGTGCATCCATGGACAAGATGAGATTTTACCAGAACTTCTATTGTTACTTTAAAGCCTTGTGCAGAAAGAATTTGCTTCTGTGTTTTAGCTTCTGGAGTTGAATTATTACCAAATTATCCTTGTCTTGAATATGCTCCTCGAGGTGAAGGTTTTCAGTGAGGAAGAATCCACGGGATTTGGCAGTGCTGGCAGGTTTTAAAATGATGCCAACTGTCTAAATAGTTATCTGCTAGATATATCTTCTGTTATAGTTAGTTTTGGGGAACAGTAGAAGAAATCCACTGTTCGAGAATTTAATTTTAGGACTAGGAGAGTTCAGCCTAAGATAAATTTGTGTCTTATTGTTATACTAGTCAAAAGTCATACCAAGAGTTTTAAGAAGGTCTTTAAGTGGTTCATTGCCAGCAGAGATCCCTGAGGTACATCATATGGCGTAGTTGTGCTAACATGGAATGTGTGCCAGTGGTTAATTTGTAAAATAAAAAGTGCTGGGGATCTCCTCAGCGGGCAGCTCTTACAGGAGAAATGTGCTGTTGCAAACTGCCTCCTGACAAGAGCCCCGGCACTTATTAACCTGGAGAGGACTTGGCCTAATGAGTAGAGCTGCTGATTTCGGAGCTGGAGAACCCAGTTCGAGGCTCAACATCCTGTGAGTCTGAAGAAAATCATGTGCGTTCTAAAGAAGTGTCCTTAACTGGTGCTATAAACTCCGGTTCCGAGGATTAGGTGCCGGTGCTGAGCACCAGAAAGCACCGGCTCAAATTAAGTACTGAATTGTGTGCAAACAATTTCTGCACCTTTCCAACAAAATCCAAATTGCTTTTGAGAATGTCTGAAAGGGTGTCGTGGGGTGGTTGTTCTCAACCAAAGAGGGTCCACATTCTATTTTTTGGAAGTTCGCTTGATTTGTGCAGCCTTGAGGTAATGCACTATGAAACTGTTTTGGATTGAAGAATTTGATGAAAACAACCAGTGTGGGAGCGATATATGGGCTAGTTCTTTGGAAAGAGTAGTCATGAAGAGATCTCAGGAGCACGCACAGGGCTTGGTGTCAAATACAGCTGTCAGAAGGCCTTCTTCAGAATTTACAGAATGAATTCCCCATAATAATTATTTGGAGTCAGTTTGAGATGTTCTATTAGCTAATTCCTCGAACATTTTAGTTTTTTGTTTGAATTAGAGCGCTTCTCTAATCTTGGTGATCTTGTTAGTGAAAGTAAACAAATTCAAAGGATCTGAGTTACCGCTTTGCAAATCATTTTGGGTTCATATGACAAAACGGGTGTTCTGGGCACTAATTGTGACAGTTGAGGCCTTTTATCTCTGTTGCCCAGGGGCAATGCTACTAATAACGGACCCAAAGCTGACCACTAAATACATATCTTTAATCAGTTGACTCTCAGGATAGTGAAGTCAATCAGTCTAAGACTTACAAAGGAAGGTGGTGTGAGTCAGCACAACATAACAACACTTAATTAATCAATGTCCACCCAGTACTTGATCTTAATAAGAGAAGCACGTTATTGCAAAAAGAAAGAGACCAAGTCCTAGTTGCTAATCAGCTCCTTCATCATTCTGATTGTTTCCACCATATCCTTCATGGGACTCACACTTTCACATGTGATCCTGTTACCCAAATAATTCACTTCCTTCATCTTGAATCTACATTTTGCTGCCTTCAGGGTTGAAACCAGACTCCATTAACATCTTTAACACCTTCTGATGTCCCCCATGATGCTCCACTGCTGTTTGACCAAACATCAACAAAGTGTCTTGATAATACTTCACTCCTGGTAGCCTTTTCAAAACCAATTTCATAGCCGTCTGAAAAAACGATGCTGCGGATACCAGTCTGAATGGCATTCTTGAAAATTTGAAGGCCCTCCATGGCTGTAATTCTGGATGGTACATCCTGAGAACGTTCCTCCAGAATGATCTGGAGGAAAGTGGACATCATCTCCTCAGTTCTTGGAGGGGGAAACTTATCAACAATACCCTCCCTATTCAAGGCACTCAGATCAATACATTAGCAAATTCCCTCATCAGCCTTCGTGGCCATTACTATGGGTGCAAGCCATTCTGTCACCTACACTGATTCTATTATCTCCATCTTTCACACCCATCCAGCTCTTGTCTTACTAAACGTTGTACACTCAAATATAACTGCCTCACCCGATTGGAAACTGGAACATCATCTTTTTTCTGATGCTTGTAACCTTACGGACAACCAAGCTGCTCTCAAAACAGGTAATTGAACTCAGATTGAGAATCCATGGCCCCTTTTCTTACCAGCACTACTTGTACTTGTGGCATGGCATTGGGATTCAACCTCATGAAGACCATCCACTAGTGTGCTTATCCGAATATATCATCCCCTCTGTGAGACAGATACACTTTGCAAATTGCAAATCTTTCTCTTCACCCAAACAGACCTCAAACTTTCCCAACATCCTTATTTGAGTGCATCCATAACCCCCGATTTCATATGTATGTTATTCAACTTTTTCCCTTTCCCAAAGCAAAGGGGTGTCTGGAAAGAATTGCCAAACTTCTCCTTTACTGCCATCCCATCCCCTGACACAACTTCTGAGGGATGCTTCAGTCTCGCTACACACCTGAAATCTATACTACTATTATAAAGGAAGAACTTTGAACCTTTGAGGCGGGTAAACTCGGGAACCACAGCACCAATCCACACACCCGATACATCGTTGTAATCGTCATGGTGTGCAGATGGACATAGGCTATAAAACGTAATAAATATACGTTATTTAAAAAATGTACCAAAAAAAAGTAGTCCCTTGGAAGAAGCGCCATCCGCGACGTGCGTGCTGATGTGAGGAGCGCCGTCCAGGAGCGCGAGGAGGACCGGCGGACATGGCGCGGGGAGAAGCGGCGGACAGGCGGGAAGGAGCCGTGAGCGGCGGATGAGGTAGGTTATTTATTTATTTAGTTAGGAGCAGTGAGCGGCTGAAAAATGAAGCAAAAATGACAATCGTGAGCAAGAGGAAGCAAACTGAGCATTACAAAAGTGAGCCAAACAGTGCATTACAGGAGGAAAAAGTTATGTGTGCAGGTTACAAAAGCGTACATCGTGAGCAAGAGGAAGCAAACGGAGCATTACAAAAGTGAGCCAAACGGTGCATTACAGGAGGAAAAAGTTACGTGTGCAGGTTACAAAAGCGTAGAAAGTAAACATAGAGGTATAGGAGGAAAAAGTGACGTGTGCAGGTTACAAAAGCGTACAAACGGAACATAGAGGTATAATACTGCAATATATGGAGGAAGGCTCCGGGGGACCCACGGACAATGTCGGGGCGGGCGGGGGCCCTGAAGCCTAATTGCTCCCGGACAACGTCGGGACGGGCTGCTAGTACAACATAATCACAGATCTCTTTCACTTACTTGCACACTTTCTTTCGCTGTCTACTTCTGCATCCCCTGAAATAATGTCTTTTCGTACCATAATGATGGTATACATTGCTCCAAGTAGGACAATCTTTAGAGCTGGTTGTGTGCTCTACATTCCCACACCAAAAGCACTCTCCTTCGAACTCACCAATGCTAACCCCAAACTCACTTTTCCTCCTCACAACACATTGTTTGTCTTCCAAATCAAGTTTAGAAAATTCAGCCTCAGTATTCACTTCTCTTGTCCCACTTTATTCACTTTTACTTTTGACCATATGTTCTACCCTATTCCTTCTTCTCTACAGAAATGACCCCCTTTAACATCGGCTCATCCTTCATTCATAACTCTCCAGATTTGTATCACTGTTTCACATCATGACAAACTGATCATGTATTATTTGCAACTCTCAGATTGCTTTAAAAAAATGTATCGTAGTCTTCTGTGGACTCATATTTGTCCGAAATAGTATCTCTCAAGAATCATACTTACGCATGGCAAATAATGTTGATACAATTGTTTTATGGAATCTCTTATTTATTCAATACTCTGTCTTTTTCCACATCCAAATCGGCAGGTTCTGTAGAACCTCCTACCCTTGTTCCCCATAACTATAAAGAAGAAGAGTACATTTCCTCTTCACACTGAGATTCTTACCACTATTCCTGGCATAGTTTGTAAACACTTGTTTTTCAATTTACTCCTATAGATTACCGGTTCCCCAGGAGAAGGAAGAAAAAATTGTGGTGAGGTGACATTCTGCATCATAGACCCACAATCTCCCTTACACAATGGCAATGAAACTCATCACACTGCACACTAACATAAGTACAAAAGGACCTTTCTTTATCTATTGCATGGTGTTCCTCTACAGCCAGGTAATAGTGTGTGTTTGTACACAAAAATATACTTAGACCTGGGTTTGTCTATCACTGTGTAGGACCAGACACATTTGAATTGGTGTTCTAACAAGTGAGGGCAACAGTACTCAGAATCAGTGGTGTGCTTGTCTCTGTGCCACAACAGACCTCTAGAACATCTGCTTTTGTGACATGATTTCCTTCTGCATGCCTCCCTTGTGCTATGACTCGATACTGCTCTGGAGTAAACTCTCTCTATCCTCCAGGTCCTAAATTTCATGCAAGCAATGCGGCTGCTGCTTACGACTTTACCATGCTTGCAAAGACATCCTTTCAAACGCATCTTGGGCTTTTCTAACTGTTGGGAGCATCCGCCTGGCCGGGCATGTCATTCAACAGAGGTGCTAACAACCAGACCTCTTCTGATGGCAGATGAACTTAAAAACCACTGTGCTTGATATATACACTTCCAGGAATGCATACCGCTGTTTCTTGAATGTGAAAGTGCAATGCTCTGCACGCTTACTGACTGTTGAGCTTTCGGTCCATTTTGCAAGCAGTTCTCTTAGGGGCATTACCCTAAAACACGGGATGAAGGAGAGGCTTTTGCATGTCAACCTTATCAGTGCATGCCACACTGTAAATTAACTTCTTCAGGTTCAATGAAATACTGGTTAAACTCTGCCGTCCTTCAGGCTCATAGGTTCTCAATTGCTGCACGATTTCTGGGTTTCGGTTCACCTGCATCCCATCCTTGTCGCCAGTGTGGTAACTCAAGATCCCATCCAACAAATCAACAAGAACACTCAGGTAAGTTGGAGACTGTTTTTTTGTGCAGCCAGTTCACAGCAGAAGTCTGCAATTGACCTGTATGAAACCCTGAATGCCTGTCATATCTACATGCATAAAATGTTGGGAATAACTGAGTGATGTCATCAGTGACATCATTTGAGATGTCATTGGTGATCTCATGAGTGATGTCACTGACCATGTGATGAGTGATGTAATATGTGAGGTCGTAAGCAATGCATTGCGGGGATGTGAGTTATAGTTAGCTCAGCCAACTATAACTGCTGAATTTCTCTGGTTTTGTATGAGTGTAATGTCAGCCTAACTATAACGTCCATGTAACCTTTGTTTTTTTCAGTGAATATATATATATAATATATATGTATAGATGTATTTCATGAAGCTGTGATCCATGATGTCTTAAAACTTGCACAGAATGTACCAATGAGAAATAATGTATGTAGAGATCAATGGGAAGCCATCAATAGCTTACAAAAAGACAAAAACATCGTCATCAAACCATCTGATAAGGGTAGTGATATTGTTTTGATGATTAGAGACAAATATAACCAGGAAGCCCTTAGACAGGTAAATAACACCACTGTTATGAGTGGGTTAACAAGTCTTATTTGAATAACTTCAAAAGTAGGTATTTTGACCTACTGAAAGGGTGGGTTGATAATCAAATTCCAGTTCCTCAAAAACAAGACACCTAAGACACCCACCTTCTATCTCTTACTAAAAGTACATAAAGATAAGGTTGACCCCCCAGGCGTCCCATTGTGTTCTAGAAATAAGCCTATTGGAATGTACATACATTTTTGTAGATCATTTCCTATTTCCTTGTGTCAAGGACGTAAATTCTTATGTGAGAGACATAGGATATTCTACAGAAAATACAAAATCTACATTGAGGACAGGAACATTGGATGGTCCTCCTTGACATAGAAAGTCTGTATACCAGCATAAGGCACACTGATGGTTTGAGGGCATGTCAATATTTTCTTAAATCACGGAAAAAACATCTTTTGGAACACAAGCATATGATCCTCCAAATGATTGAGATCTGCCTTACTGAAAATGTATTATGTTGAACAATGTGTGGTACAAACAAATACAAGGCACTTCGATAGGCACCTGCTTCGCCCCCAGCTATGCCAAACTTTTGGTTGGCCGGTGGGAGAAGGAGTTGCTCTGGTGTGATGAAATGGAACCACAGACGGAGAAAGTCAAGTTTGTGGATGAGGTATATAGATGTGTTTTTTTGTATGGGAGGGGTGTGAGTGTAATCTCAAAGCGTTTGTGGCCAAACTTAACAGCAACAACATCAATCTGAAATTTGCCATGCAATACAGCCAGAATCACAATAGATTTCCTTGACCTGAAATTAACATTAAAAGGGGGCAAACTCTCTACCGATTTGTTTAGAAAGCAGACAGCAGGAAATTCTAGTCCCCATGCTGCCAGCTGCCACCCACCGAACTTCAGATTGAGCATCCCCTACGGTGAGCTTCTAGGAGAAAAACGGAACTGCAGTTCCGAAGCTACCAATTAAATAACTAAGAGAGAGATGCTTAAGAGATTCAGAGACAGAATATGCTCCCAGAAAGCAGTGAGGAAAGGGGTAACTAAGGCTGATAACATTAAGTGAGACAAGGCTCTTTTTCAACTTCCCAAATTGAAACAAGGGACAGAAGACTATGGAGGCCCCATAAGATTCATAACTAGATATAATACCCCATCAGGAGACTTCAAACGAATCCTGAGGAAAAGGTGGGATATTTTAATGCAAGATCCCATCCTGGGCAAGAAACTGGTAGGGCACAATCAGTCGCATACCAAAATAATCTATCCCTTTGTATCGGTTATGAATTATGTTACTATAATATAATATGTCCACCTTGTTGAAATCAAGGGTATAAAGACAGACTAAACACCCCCTTTCACTTAGAAGTTGTCTCCCAACTCACCCTACATAGTACTAAACCCGGACGGCAACTCACCCTATTTTATCTCACCTTGCTAACGAGCAAATGCATTGACAGATCAGATGTTATGTTTTTCAAATCATCCTTTGACCAGATACAATTTATACATTCCATTGTCTTTAGAATTTGAAGAAACATTGCTCTGAGCTCATTGATTTTGTTGCTTATATTATTTTTACTTCCTTGTTTCACTTTAATTACGATTTGGAGCAGTGTTACACCATTTTGGTCATAGTATTTTATTTTGTACATTTATGCCTCAATTCTGTGAATTGTAACATTGCATTGGGGTTAAATGTGTATTTTTTGTAACGACATTCATTTTGTAGTCTTTTTTTCATTGTCTTTTTCACATTGCATTGTGCCAGACGGTTGGAGTATATGTGAATCCGGAACTCTGTGTATGGTCATGTGACCAAGACCCAGTGAGAGGTCGAAATTGTTCTTTCCTTGCCAATAAAGTAACTATTTGTTTGCATCCTGGTGTAGCTCGCTTCCTTACCGTAACAAAAAGGAATGAACAAGAACAGGTAGCTCAAAAATATAACAAATCAGAAAGAGAATGAAAGGGTAAGAACATTAAATAGAGAAAAGGGGGGAAATTATAACACATGCCTTCAGTGTAGTTGTTTTAAGGGCTTTCTAAAACATTCACAACTTATTTTTCTCTGTCTTGTGTCATTAGAGTGGTTCAAGGTGATCTGCACAGTGAGTAAAGCAATATTGTATTTATATATGTATTTACTTATTAGTTAGTTAGTTAGTTAGTTATCTGTTGAACTCGCAAGTACCATCATAGGGCGATGTGGTGATCATGTGGCCAATTCAACCATTTTACGTAGAACTGTGCATTTTGTTACTGGCCACAGCTGTGTGAGACATATTATATCCTGTAACACATTAGTGTGGCCGAGATGCGTCATGATAAGTACCTGGACTAAAGTGTGAGAAGTGTCCCAGCAAGTGTAATGTTAGCATTGATGATAGCTGTGAAGAACTGGATTAACCCACTTACTGGGTCTCGGCGGCGGGGGAACCGCCCAAGCCTTCCATACCCGTCATACATAGTAAAAGGAGACACAGGAGCCTTCGTCTGCAGGAGGAACCCAGATTTATTCAAATAGCCCGGGCTACGGAACAGAGTCCCAAGCTCGTCAGAAACAAGACAAAGGAGGCTGCTGCTTTACTCTGCAGCTTACAAGCCTTTTATACTTTTTCATCTCAGTCTTTTGGCTGTTAGTTCATTGTTTAATCAGGGCAGTGTATGTAGTTGATAACCAGATCCAGATGACGTTTGTAGATGATGACCTGTTCAAGGCTTGGTACACAAATCATTGTTCACTGGGCTTGATCAAGACTCAGTCTTTCAGGTCATTGTTTAATCATCTTGATCAAAGCCCAGTCTTTCAGGTAATTGTTTAATCACCCATATCAAGGCCCAGCAGTCAGACCATTGTCCAGATAACATTATCACTGTGTCAAGGATGTTTACCAGGCTGGGAGCAGGAGATAGAAAACAAATCATTTACACAGGGTGTGAGTGTCTCATGGCTTTCTGTTGAACTGCAAGAAAAGGGGGGGTTGGGTGTACTACAGTTCCTGGGCAGAAATGCAGGTTGCAAGATGGCTGTTGTCGTGTTAGTTAGATTTTCCTCAGGCATCAGCAGAAACTACCAGGTGGGTCGTGTGGAAGTGTTTGACACGAGATGGCAATGAAAAAGCAATGGAGTCTCGGTACAAATGATGGCGATCAGAATAACACTTTTCCTCAGACCCTCCTTTTGCCATTGAGTGGTAAATACTTTAAGAAATGGCAATGTTCATAAGGCCATTTTTTTCTTGTTGGAGCATCATCATCATATTGCTGTTGTGAATGTTAGAGGGTGGAGGCTTGATGGTCTGGACACACATTGTACAGAGCACTGGCAGACACTGAAAGCACAAACAGCAGGAGACAAGGATAGTTACTCCCAAGGCAAGGAAGATGAGGATCCTCCACCCCCACTGGGAAAGGAGGCACCAGATCCAGACTGTGAGGCACCATTTGCCTTCTTCCAAATGAATTTCGGAAGAAAGGCGATGCAGACGTTGGATGGCATCGTACACTGTAGGTGCGTTGTCTGGGATGTACACGCAGCAGCTGTAGCTGATAAATTTACACACACCACAACGATCAGCAAGGATGACATCTAGTACCATTCTGTTCTGGAGCGTTATGAGGCAGTCTGCCTGCAGCTCTGCAGTGATGTTGGAGAGGGCACCTGATGGTGGCTTCAAGGACCCTGGTCAGTCTTCGTACAACCCGACTGTTGGCCATGGGGCCCCAGAAAGGAAGGAAACCTTTAAAGAAGTCCCCGGTTTCCTGGCCTGCTTTATCCTCGGCTGATATGATGCCCCTATGTGAGCGGCGCAGAGCGCCCTTCATTGACAGGTGATAACCTCCATGGGTAGAATATGTTGGTGGAAGGAGGAAGGCCAGATAGCAGGTACCTGACCAGTTACAGGGGAGCCAAGTGTAGGCAGCAGTGCCACAAATGGAATAGGAGTTGAGGGATGCCACCAGCTTCGGAGGAGATGTGGAGTTTAAAGCTTTTGTGATATCACACGTACTGGTACCAACTTTCTTAGTCCCTAGACCATGAATGCAGACATGGCCTTGCACATTTATGACATTCACAGTGTCTCGTTCATCAGGTAGTATCCTTCTTGTGCGGAATCTGGAAAATGTTTGTCGATTAGTTGAGTTGAATACTACCATCTCACCGAGTTGATCTGGGGATAGTAGTGTTGTGGATGAGCTGGTCGGGCAAAAAGGAGCATTGACATGGCCAGATCTGTTGCGCCAGAAGTCATCCCGAAATGTTCCAAGGGCAGAATTGGCAGTACCATTGACAGTGTAGGCCTCCTGTATCAACATCCACCATGCAAGCAAGACCCAGAGATGGAAAAGGGGTAGGGAAAGGTGTATCATGGAATCCAGCACCAGACCACAAACCCAGCAGTTGGAAGTGTTCATGATCAGCTGGTGATGATGCAACATTTGGATGAAGGTGTTGTTGAAGAATTCTGCACGGCGGGTAATTTGTGGGCGTGAAATACTGGTGTTCTGCAGGAGTCGGGCTAGGAGTTGGTGAGGTAACAGGATGGGAGATTAACAACAGCCAACCAAGGATAGACAGGATGAGTGAGAAAAACAGCGTGACCGCGGTGGCCACGAAGCATTTACTATGTCGGAGATTGACATCTTGTTTCTCGATTCGGGTGTTTTGGACGGCTGCCATTGTGCTAATCCAGGGACCTCTAGTGACTGTCTTTGATTGGTGGTTTCTTCACTGGGCGCAGGTGCGAAGGTCCCTATGGCGTACCTTAGTCTGACACACCAGCACTACTCTCAGCCGGGGAAGATCACAGCCCTACAGCCTATAGGCACTTGGCGAAGTCAATGGCAAGCCTTCCCTTGGGGACGCAAGTTGTATCAGTCGGAAGTAGGGAGAGTATGGTTGGGAAACAATTGTTCTTGGTGTGGAGCAGAGTTAAGGGAGGGTTCCACCCTTCCTTTCAGTATGCTGTCACTCTCTGCTTCCGTGGATGTAGAATGCAATCGGGCATCGCTGAATGGGACAAACGTCGGGACTGTTTCTTTTTCTGAGTCTCCTTGTCCTTCCTTCACCCATTGATCATAGGGGAGGGGCAGGGACACGCACCTGCAGTGCGACGAATGCACCCAATTTTTCCGACCTTCTACTTTCACTGTGGTGCGGGTGGCCAGTAACACCTGACGGGGCTGTGTCCAGCGTGTTAGGAATCGGCAGTTAGTCCTGTTTCTGTGACCATGGGCCACCATCACATGACCTGGGCTATGGTATATAATCGAGTCCTACCTCTTTCTCATTGCTCGATATTGCCATTGTTGTGGCCTTGGTATCCGGCTCCTTCGTTTCCTGTGCCTTGCTGAGGAGTTTCCAGTGCCCTTCTGCCCCTTTTTGTCTCCCACGGGCTCGTGGGGGATTTCTGTTCGTTTTTGTTCCTGTGTCCCTCCCCGTTGTGGTAGTGAGTAAGTTAGTTTCCCTTTCCTGGTTTTTGCCCTTCCCCTTTTTTCCCGTTCCCTCCCTAGTGGTTGCCAGTATTGGTATATCTATTTTTGTGTGAACGGGGGCTCCCGTTTTCACCTTTGGTCTGGTGCCGGCAGCGCTGTGCTTAACGCGCTGTTTGTTTACATCCGGCAATTTTGCGCCTGTCAACATCGTTAGGCGCACGGAAGTGACGTTTTGGGTCATTCCGTTATTTTCTTCGATACTAATACTGGTGTGTTGGAAAGAGAGTCGCTAGTCTCTTTCTTATCCCTTGTCCTAGACTTCTTTTATAAGGGTTTTTTTTATCGTGGCTGGTGTTAGCGGAATTCATTTCCAGCTTTCCTTATTTTTTCCCCTTTTACGGTGCTTAGCTTTGCACCTTCACTGAATTCAGGACACTGTGTTCTTCGTGCCCCTGACTGGGTTTAATCTCCTTGGAGTGCCATTATTCATTATTTTGGAGATACCAGTCCCTACAGGAAGCCAAGCCTGCGCTTACCACTGGTAAGGAGGGGGGGGGGGGGTGTATGTGTTGGTGTTTTGGTGGTACATGGTCATGGATATAGGGGCAATATATATTGAAGGATTGTTTTTTCCTTATTGACTCCAGGTGCAGAGGCGTGAAGGAGGGAGCCGTGTCCTGACGTTTTACAGGGTGGGAGACTTGGTGTCTCGTGTTATACCACCCTCTTTTCGGGTTCACTGGAATACCCACAGTATCCTCCATTTGTGGGCTTTCGGTGGACAAGGGAAGGGGACTGGTGCATGCTACGCTCCTGCAGTGCTCGGGCTGAGCAGGGTCCAACAGAATATCGAGCCCACGTATTTAGCACTGCCTGAGCGAGCATGGACGTGGACGGGAACGCATTGGGGGATGGCAAAGGAGGCCCTTCAATGCAGGATATCATGGGGGCATTACAGACATTGCAGACACAGGTTCAGGAGTTGCAGCAAGAGAATGCTGGGTTGAAACAGGAATTGGTGGCTGTTAGGGCCAGGGAACAGTCATATCAGAGGGGGGCCACTCCCGTTATTCACCCTGCGACCTTCCAGTATAGCGGGGGGGTTGGTCAGAGTACAATGGGAGGTAGTAACTCCAGTAACCCTATTAATGTTACAGTGACTTCTCCGGTAGCGGTGCCGTTAGCCCCTCCGGAGAGATTTACGGGAGATAGTGAGAAATTTGGGATGTTTATGACCCAGTGTCAGTTACATTTCATGTGTAGACCGAGTGCCTTCCCTGACGATTCCGCAAAAGTGGCCTTTACAATATCCTACCTGGCTGGCAATGCGGCTCAATGGGCTATACCTTTAGTGGATAACGATGATCGGGTGTTGTACAATTATAACGCATTTAAGGAACTGATGTGGGGACTGTTTGCCAAGCATGCATTCATGCAGGCTAGTGATGCTGAACTAATGAAGCTCCGGCAGGGCAGACAGGATTTGTTGTCCTATATTGCTTCTTTTAACAGACTGGTATCCGAGACCCATTGGCCCACTGAAAAGAGAACTTCTATATTTTATCAGGGTCTCTGTGAAGAGCTAAAGGACATCGTATCCCAGGTGGTAGATCCACCAGAAGATTGTGCTGCATTCATAGATCTGGTGGTTAAATTGAACCACAGGGTGTCCGAGAGGCGAGGTGAGCGTAGCAGGTTTCAGGCATCCCGAGGTAGTTATGCAAAGACGGAGATAAAGGCTGCAGGGGATAGCAAGGTAGCACCAGAGCCCATGGAATTGGGCGGGGTACGGGGTCCTTTGGCGCCAGAGGAGAAGAAGAGAAGGAGAGAGAACAATTTGTGCTTATATTGTGGTCAGGGGGGTCATTTTGCTAAGGAATGTCCTGTGAAGCCCTCTGGTGCGGGATTCAGCAAAAAGGTGGCTTGTGTTCAGGTAGATCGTAGGATAAGTGGAGGACAGGGTCAACAGTATGAGGTTGTCGGATCTATAGACCAAGCACCTAGACATTTCGTTGTCAACGCCCAGCTATTGCTACGGACTCAGGATTGTGTTTCTGTTTCAGTATTGTTGGATTCAGGTGCCACTGGCAATTTTATGGATATTACTATGGCGGAGAAGCTGGGGGTTCCTTGGCAGTTGAAGGAGCGACCTGAGCCAGTAAGGGCTATCGATGGTACTGAGCTGACATCGGGGTGTATCACCCGTCGGACTGCACCTTTGGGTCTAGCATGTGAGAATGGGCATTCCGAGATGGTAGTTTTCGATTTAATCGATGCCCCTTCATTTGGATTAGTGTTGGGGGTACCATGGTTGCAGAAGCATAATCCCAGGATTGATTGGGTACAGAGATTGGTGACGTTGGATTCAGCGTATTGTTTGAAGCATTGTTACGCTGTAGCAGGGGCACAGATCGATCCCTTGGTTTGCGCCATGACGGATGTGGGATCTGTTCCTCCTCAGTACTTGGAGTTTAAGGACGTCTTTGATAAGACGAGTGCTCAGGAACTTCCCCCCAACAGGGCTTATGATTGTAAGATCGACCTGGTACCGGGGGTCTCCTTGCCCTGTAGCCGGGTGTATGCATTGTCAGAGCCAGAAGAGGAACACTTGAAGGAGTACATCGATGAGATGTTGAGACTTGGGTTCATTCGTCCATCTTCCTCCCCTGTGTCATCTGCTATTTTCTTCATTCCTAAGAAGGAAGGGACCCTCAGGGCATGTGTGGATTACAGGATTTTGAATGCGGCCACAGTTAAGAATAGGTACCCTCTTCCTCTCATCTCCGTGTTGTTAGATCAGCTCCGCAGGGCTACCGTATTTACAAAATTGGATTTGCGGGGAGCTTACCACCTAATAAGGATGAGACCCGGGGATGAGTGGAAGACGGCTTTCAGGACCAAGTACGGTCTATATGAGTATACTGTAATGCCGTTCGGCCTATGTAATGCGCCGGCGGCATTCCAGTTCTTCATTAATGAGGTTCTTGGTGAATATCTGGACCGCACAGTTATTGTCTATTTAGACGATATTCTTGTGTTTTCTGAAACAAGGGCAGAGCATACAGATCACGTACTTCAGGTATTGCGGACACTCCGGGAGCACCATCTTTATGCCAAACTAGAAAAATGCCAGTTTGACACCCCAGAGGTAGAGTTTCTTGGTTTCATTATTTCAGCAGAGGGGATACGAATGGATCCAGGGAAGATTCAGGCCATTGTGACCTGGCCTGTGCCTACCTCTGTGAAACAAATCCAGGTGCTCCTGGGTTTCGCCAACTTTTATCGGCGATTTATTACGCATTTTTCTGAGGTAGTGTCACCTATGACTCGTCTGTTGAGGAAGGGTGTTCCTTTTGAGTGGACCAGTGAGACTCAGAAAGCTTTTCGGTCTTTATTGGAGCACTTTACTTCAGCCCCTGTATTGGTGCACCCTGATCCTGCCCTGCCGTTCTTTGTAGAAACTGATGCATCCATGTGTGCTGTGGGTGGGGTGTTATCCCAGCGTGACGAATCCACCGGTCATATGCACCCAATCGCCTTTTTCTCAAAGACATTATTGCCCGCCGAACGGAATTATACAGTGGCCGAACGAGAATTATTAGCTGTAAAATTGGCATTCGAGGAATGGCGACACTATTTGTGGGGTGCCAGACACGTTATCACCATCTATACAGACCACAAAAACCTTGAATTCTTCCGTTCCGCTAGGGCATTGACACCTCGTCAGATGCGGTGGGTGTTATTCTTCAATGAATACGATTTTGTCATCACCTACAGGCCAGCGGCCCAACAGGTTAAATCCGATGCCCTTTCTCGGATACATGGTAACCCCAAAGGAGAGGAATCTGTGACGGAGGACAGGGCCATGATAGAGAGTAAGCGGATAGTGGGGGCCATAGGTATGGATGATTTTCTTGGTTTGGTAAAAGAGCGATTGAAGCTTTTTGATCCAGCTCCCTTGTTATCTGTGCCCGAGGTAAGAGTGAAGGAAGGGTTGTTGTATCACGGGGATAGGATGGTAATCCCTCCTTCTTTAAGGGATGAGGTGTTGGAGTGGTGCCATTCATCTGCACTGGTGGCACATCCTGGGATGAAAAAGACAAGAGAACTGTGTGAGCGGTGGTTTTGGTGGGACACCATGATAAATGACATTCAGGGATATGTCAAATCGTGCCCTGTATGTGCTATCAACAAGCCATCGCACTGTAAGCCCGCAGGGCTTCTGTGCCCTTTGGAGGTACCGCCATCCCCGTGGCATACCATAAGTATGGATTTTGTAACTGAATTGCCATTGGCTTCTGGATATACGGCTATATTGGTGGTGGTGGATTTATTCACCAAAATGGCACATTTTATACCACTCCGCAAAATCCCTACAGCAAAAGAAATGTCGGTGGTCTTTATGTCTTCAGTAGTACGTTTACATGGGTTGCCGGAGGTGATTATATCAGATCGGGGTGCACAATTTGTGTCCCATTTTTGGTCCGAACTATGTCGGGTCCTGAAGACAGAGATACGTTTGTCCTCGGCATACCATCCTCAGTCTGATGGTCAGACTGAGCGAACAAATCAGACGATGGAACAGTACTTGAGATGCCTGATTACCTCCTTGTCATGTGATTGGGTGACGGCTCTGCCCATTGCTGAGTTCGCATATAACAACAGCTTACACTCTGCTTTGGGCATGACCCCCTTCTATTGTTCACTTGGATACCACCCTAGGGCGGTAGCCATTCAGCCCACGGGACGCATGCCAGCCATTGATGGGATTTGTAGGCAATTGAGTGACATCTGGGGCTTGGCCCGGGAGAGTCTGGTGGAGGCCAAGGTTGCTATGAAGGCACAAGCGGATAAACATCGGGCCCCAGCTCCCCCATATAAGGTGGGCGATTTGGTGTGGTTGGCCTCTCGCAACCTGAGGTTGCAAGGGTCCCGTAAATTGCAACCCAGGTACGTAGGTCCCTTCCCGATAGTCCAGGTCATTAACCCGGTTGCAATGAAGCTTGAGTTGTCACAGGACTATGGGGTACACCCTGTGTTTCATGCTTCATTGTTGAAACCTTACGTACCTTCCGCACAGGTGTTGCCCCCACCCCCTCCATTGTCAATTGATGGTAAGGAGGAGTTTGAGGTACATGCCATCTGTGACTCTAAACGGATCAAGGGTCGTCTCTTTTACTTGATTGACTGGAAGGGATATACACAGGAGGACAGGACTTGGGAGCCCGCTGGTGGGGTTCATGCCCCTCGACTGGTTCGATTGTTCCATAGACAGCATCCCTTGAAGCCCCGTCCCGTGGGGAGGGTCGTAGGGGGGGGGTACTGTTAGGAATCGGCAGTTAGTCCTGTTTCTGTGACCATGGGCCACCATCACATGACCTGGGCTATGGTATATAATCGAGTCCTACCTCTTTCTCATTGCTCGATATTGCCATTGTTGTGGCCTTGGTATCCGGCTCCTTCGTTTCCTGTGCCTTGCTGAGGAGTTTCCAGTGCCCTTCTGCCCCTTTTTGTCTCCCACGGGCTCGTGGGGGATTTCTGTTCGTTTTTGTTCCTGTGTCCCTCCCCGTTGTGGTAGTGAGTAAGTTAGTTTCCCTTTCCTGGTTTTTGCCCTTCCCCTTTTTTCCCGTTCCCTCCCTAGTGGTTGCCAGTATTGGTATATCTATTTTTGTGTGAACGGGGGCTCCCGTTTTCACCTTTGGTCTGGTGCCGGCAGCGCTGTGCTTAACGCGCTGTTTGTTTACATCCGGCAATTTTGCGCCTGTCAACATCGTTAGGCGCACGGAAGTGACGTTTTGGGTCATTCCGTTATTTTCTTCGATACTAATACTGGCGTGTTGGAAAGAGAGTCGCTAGTCTCTTTCTTATCCCTTGTCCTAGACTTCTTTTATAAGGGTTTTTTTTATCGTGGCTGGTGTTAGCGGAATTCATTTCCAGCTTTCCTTATTTTTTCCCCTTTTACGGTGCTTAGCTTTGCACCTTCACTGAATTCAGGACACTGTGTTCTTCGTGCCCCTGACTGGGTTTAATCTCCTTGGAGTGCCATTATTCATTATTTTGGAGATACCAGTCCCTACAGGAAGCCAAGCCTGCGCTTACCACTGGTAAGGAGGGGGGGGGGGGGTGTATGTGTTGGTGTTTTGGTGGTACATGGTCATGGATATAGGGGCAATATATATTGAAGGATTGTTTTTTCCTTATTGACTCCAGGTGCAGAGGCGTGAAGGAGGGAGCCGTGTCCTGACGTTTTACAGGGTGGGAGACTTGGTGTCTCGTGTTATACCACCCTCTTTTCGGGTTCACTGGAATACCCACAGTATCCTCCATTTGTGGGCTTTCGGTGGACAAGGGAAGGGGACTGGTGCATGCTACGCTCCTGCAGTGCTTGGGCTGAGCAGGGTCCAACACAGCGGGCCTCGAGGCTCTTAGTCCGTTGAAAATTTTCACCACAACCCAATCCCCAGGTTGGATGACGTGTCCTGGACCCTCGCTTTTGTCAGGTATGGCCTCATGCACCTGGTGATAAAGAGTATGAAAGGTATTAGTCAGACTGTACAGATAATCAGTTAATACAGGGTATTCAACGTCAGACAGTTTCTTAGGCCGCGGAACACCACATACATTGGCAGGCCTCCCGAACACAATTTCATGGGGGATAGCCCTATTCTGGGGTGGGCCGTTGTTCTTGTGGACAGTAGGGCTAAGGGCAGAGCATCAACCCAAGTGATACCTGTCTTGGCTACTATTTTGGCCATTTTAGTTTTTAGGATGCCATTTTACACCTCCACTAGACCTGCTGACTGGGGGTGGTTAGCTGCATGAAATTTTTGTTTTATACCCAATGCAGTACAGACATATTCCATAATTTGAGCCGCAAAGTGGGTCCCGTTGTCACTCCAGACCAAGCGGGGCAAACCGAATCATGGGATGTACTCTTTTAATAGCACTTTGGTGGTAGTGATAGCGGCGCAGTCTTTGACGGGGTAGGCCTCCACCAATCGGCTGAAGGTACAGACCACCACTAGGACATATTTCAAATTGTTACATCAGTCCATCTGGATGTAATCCATTTGGAGGACTTCAAAAGGGAAGGTAGGAGGAGAGAATCCTCCCTCAGGAGTAACTGTGCCTTTTCCTGGGTTATACATTAGGCAAATCATGCATGTTTTAACCAGCTTGTCAGCATATGCTGGTATCTTAGAGTTGTACCATGTAGGTTCCAACAGTTTACATATCCCTTTTGCACTGATGTGAGCAGGACCATCGGCCATCGTAACTACTGATAGCACGTGACTGTCAGGTAACATCAATTTTCTTTCCATAGTCGTACGGACCCAACAACCATCAATTCCCTCCTTTGCTAATTGCTCCTTCCAGACCCTTAGTTCCTCAGAAGTAGTATGGGACTGAATATCAATCACACTCTGTACTGTGTTTTCAACCATGCCCTCATCTGCCACCCACCTAGCGGGACCTCCTACATATATTCCTTCCCTTTTCTTAAGAGCTGTTTGTCTGGCCGTCTGGTCAGCCAGGGTATTTCCTTTCCCAACATCATCTGAGCCTTTCTTATGGGCTTTACATTTTATGATGCCCATCTTTCTGGGGAGTGTCAGGGAGTCTAACAGTTGTTGAATTAGGGGCCCATGTTGAATCTTGGTCCCATGGTAAGTAAGGAAATTCCTTTCTTTCCATACCCTCCCGAAGTTGTGGGCCACCCCGAAGGATTATTGGCTACCAGTATAAATATTTACAGTCATCCCTTTGCTTAACTCACAGGCTCTAGTGAGGGCCACTAACTCTGCTGCTTGAGCAGAGCACTGCGGAATCCGAGCTGTTTCTATTACTCACCCTAATGTCGTGAGGGTGTTGGCGGCTGAGGTGTTACCATCGGACCCTGTGAGACATGATCCATCCACATACAGTGTACCTTCTGGTTCTGCTATTGGGGTATCCCGTAGGTCAACCCGTCCCTTCGTCCCCTCCTCTGTCCTTAATATTCAGTCATGTGGGTCTAAGCGTGCATCCTGAGTATCCAGTAGGAGTAATGTGGCGGGGTTTAGTACAGTGCATCTTTTGATGTTAATGTGGCTGGAAAAGAGTGTCAGTTCATATCCTGTGAGTCGTGTGCCAGTGAGGTACTGCGTCTTGGTGTTATTAAGGAGGGTATCTACAGAATGGGGGACCATCAGAGTCAGGGGGAAGTTCATGACAATCCCCACACTCTGATGGACCACGAGGGCGGCCGCAGCGGTCACCCGTAAGCATCCTGGGAGAGCCCTTGCAACAGGATCTAAGGTGGCTGAAAAATAGGCACATGGCCGATGGTGACCTCCGAGCTTCTAGGTCAAGACAGCACATGCACAACCGTCTGTCTCATGTACAAAAAGAAAAAAAATTGTTTGTTATAATCAGGAGTACCGAGGACTGGAGCAGTACACAGAGCCTTTTTTAAATCTTGGAAGGCCTGTGCATGCTCTCTAGTCCATAGAAAGGAACTATCTGATATGTCTTTAGTGGTGAGGGCAAGAAGAGGTTTGACCATGGCTGAAAAATTGGAAATCCACTGTCTACAGTATGAGGTTAGGCCTATGAAGGCTCGCACCTGCTTTTGTGTTTGTGGGGCCGTCATAGCATTGATAATGGCTACACGACCAGCGGTGAGCTGCCTTCCCTCCTTCGAGAGGAGATGACCTAAAAATGTCACCTTCTCTTGACAAAACGGAAGCTTTTTCTGAGAGACTTTGTGATTATGGAGGGCAAGGTGGCATAACAAACAGAGAGTAGTTTCTTTACATGCTGGGGCAGAATTTGCAGCAATGAGGAGGTCATCTACATATTGTAATAGTGTGGAATTATCAGGGAGTTCCAAGGAATCTAGTTGACTTTTTAGGGCTTGACTATAGATACTGGGGCTCTTGGTGAAACCTTGAGGGGAGCGGCAGAATCTAAAGCTCCGCCCACCAAGGAAGAAGCCCCCAAAATGTCTGCTGTCAGGATGTATACGAATGCTGAAAAAAGCATTCTTCAGGTCTATGACAGAAAAGTGCGAGGCATCAGAAGGGACCATCGTTAAGAGGCTGTAATGTCGGGGACAACAGGTTATTGGGAGATTGTTATTTTATTAAGGGCTCTCAGGCCAATCACAAATCTGTATATTTTAGGGGAGAGAGCATCTCCATTGGTCTTTTTAAGAATGGGAATAATGGCACTGTTACAGATATTGCCACGTGTCTCCTCCACTACACCCTTGTCCTTAATTCAGATATTATTGTGAAAAGTGCCATTTCTCCTTCCGCGGGCAGTCGATACTGCCAGAGGCGGGGGAGAAGTTCACCTACCTGGATGCATACCACATGAGGGGATATGTTGAGACACCCTACATCAGTGTCTGATGATGCCCAGAGGGAGGAAGGTAAAGACTGCAACTCTGGTGGGAGGGGACCTGATAGATACATATAGGAAGCTGCGGTGGGGGAAATTGTTAGGGATACACCTTGGGGACTACATGATATGGTCGCATACAGAGCTGTCAGTAGATCCAAATATGCCTAACAAGTTTTCACTGCAACCTGTAATAAAGACCAAGGGAGCGTCAACATGTGCAGGGCCAATATCGAGAGGAAGGGGTTCAGAGACAGGGCTGGTCACAGGTGTTCCTGCCAAACCCACGGAGACATTCATATTGCCTGAAAGGGGTGCCGCCGGGTCGGACAGACGTGCAATAGAAGACCTGGTGGCTCCAGTATCCAAAATAAAATTCTGATCGTTCCCCACAACTGACATTTGAACATACGGGCCCCTTTGATCCAATGAAATTTGCACTCTGGTAATACCCCTTTCCTGGCTGTCCTATGCTTGGTAGGACCCTGTCTCATCAACTTCATTATAATCATCATTGTAATAAGTGCGTGTTGCTTCGTACCCATCAAACCTATTGGCCGGGCGCTGCGGGGTGGGAGCGTCATCTCTGGGCCTCGTTGTTCATCCTGTGGATGGGGCGGGCCATGGTCCCTAGTCGGCCTCCCCTCCCTGGGAGCGGGGGGCCAAATCTTCCCTGATCGGATGTTTTCAGCTAACACAGGACACTCATCTATCCAATGGCCGTACCCCTTACAATAAGCACACGGATCAGTTTGGAGGGCTCCCGTACATTGAGGGCTGGGGGGGAATGTAGACTGGCGAGCCCTCGGACGGGGTTGGGGTTGAGGTCTGAAATTCCTGCGGGCATCGGACCTCGGGACTTCGGGACCTCGGGGAGGGTAAGCCTGCTGCAGAAGTGCCTTAGTCTTAAGATCCCTAACCTTCTTACTTTCCTTGTCTCTATCTTCATTCTCCCTATTCTCATGATATTGTGCCATAGCCAGGATACCAAGTGGTACAAAAGGGGGTGGTGATGGATGGAGCATCTGAACCAATCAAACTCTCACACCCAGTCAACAGATCTGGGTTTAATCCATCACGGTTCTTTAGCCCACTCTGCCACCCCAGTTCAGACATGGCCATATGCAAATCAGTCTGACCCTGTGCCTCAGGGGAACAGTCCAGCCCGAACTGCCAAGCCATGCTTCTCTCGACCGGAAACAAGCTTCTGAGGACCGGTTTTGGGCATTTCAGCCGTTTTCAGCCCGGCTTGCTTGAATCCAGTGGCAAAGTGAGCAAGGGACTCACGTCTGAGCATACCCTGCAAACTTATGGCAAACAAAGTGGTACAAAAGGGGGTGGTGATGGACGGAGCATCTGAACCAATCAAATACTCACACCCAGTCAACAGATCTGGGTTTAATCGATCGCCGTTCTTTAGCCCACTCTGCCACCCCAGTTCAGACATGGCCATATGCAAATCAGTCTGACCCTGTGCCTCATGGGAACAGTCCAGCCCGAACTGCCAAGCCAGGCTTCCCTGGACCGGAAACAAGCTTCCGAGGACGGGTTTCTGGCATTTCAGCAGTTTTCAGCCCGGCTTGCTTGAATCAAGTGGCAAAGTGAGCAAGGGACTCACGTCTGAGCATACCCTGCCAATTTAAGGCGAACAAAGTGGTACAAAAGGGGGTGGTGATGGACGGAGCATCTGAACCAATCAAACACTCATACCCAGTCAAGAGATCTGGGTTTAATCCATCACCGTTCTTTAGCCCACTCTGCCACCCCAGTTCAGACATGGCATATGCAAATCAGTGTCACCCTGTGCCTCATGGGAACAGTCCAGCCGAATTGCCAAGCCATGCCTTCCCTGGACCGGAAGCAAGCTTCCGAGGACCGGTTTCTGGCATTTCAGCCGTCTTCAGCCCGGCTTGTTTGAATCCAGTGACAACGTGAGCAAGGGACTCACGTCTGAGCATACCCTGCCAACTTATGGCGAAGAAAGTGGTACAAAAGGGGGTGGTGATGGACGGAGCATCTGAACCAATCAAACACTCACACCGAGTCAACAGATTTGGGTTTAATCCATCACCGTTCTTTAGCCCACTCTGCCACCCCAGTTCAGACATGGCCATATGCAAATCAGTCTGACCCTGTGCCTCATGGGAACAGTCCAGCCCGAACTGCCAAGCCATGCCTTCCCTGGACCGGAAACAAGCTTCCGAGGACCAGTTTCTGGCATTTCAGCCCTCTTCAGCCCGGCTTGCTTGAATCCAGTGGCAAAGTGAGCAAGGGACTCACGTCTGAGCATTCCCTGCCAACTTATGGCGAACAAAGTGGTACAAAAGGGGGTGGTGATGGACGGAGCATCTGAACCAATCAAACACTCACACCCAGTGAAGAGATCTGGGTTTAATCCATCACCGTTCTTTAGCCCACTCTGCCACCCCAGTTCAGACATGGCCATATGCAAATGAGTCTGACCCTGTGCCTCATGGGAACAGTCCAGCCCGAACTGCCAAGCCATTCCTTCCCTGGACCGGAAACAAGCTTCCGAGGACCGGGTTCTGGCATTTCAGCCATCTTCAGCCCGGCTTGCTTGAATCCAGTGGCAAAGTGAGCAAGGGACTCACGTCTGAGCATACCCTGCCAGCTTATGGCGAACAAAGTGGTACAAAAGGGGGTGGGGATGGACGGAGCATCTGAACCAATCAAACACTCACAACCAGTCAACAGATCAGGGTTTAATCCATCACCGTTCTTTAGCCCACTCTGCCACCCCAGTTCAGACATGGCCATATGCAAATCAGTCTGACCCTGTGCCTCATGGGAACAGTCCAGCCCGAACTGCCAAGCCATACCTTACCTGGACCGGAAACAAGCTTCCGAGGACCGGTTTCTGGCATTTCAGCCATCTTCAGCCGGTTTTCTTGAATCTAGTGGCAAAGTGAGCAAGGGACTCACGTTTGAGCATACCCTGCCAACTTATGGCGAACAAAGTGGTACAGGAGGGTGGTGGTAATGGACGGAGAGTCTGAATCAAGCAAACATTCACACCCAGTCAACAGATCTGGGTTTAATCCATCACCGTTCTTTAGCCCACTCTGCCACCCCAGTTCAGACTTGGCCATATGCAAATCTGTCTGACCCTGTGCCTCAGGGGAACAGTCCAGCCCGAACTGCCAAGCCATGCTTCTCTCGACCGGAAACAAGCTTCTGAGGACCGGTTTTGGGCATTTCATCCGTTTTCAGCCCGGCTTGCTTGAATCCAGTGGCAAAGTGAGCAAGGGACTCACGTCTGAGAATACCCTGCAAACTTATGGCAAACAAAGTGGTACAAAAGGGGGTGGTGATGGACGGAGCATCTGAACCAATCAAATACTCACACCCAGTCAACAGATCTGGGTTTAATCGATCGCCGTTCTTTAGCCCACTCTGCCACCCCAGTTCAGACATGGCCATATGCAAATCAGTCTGACCCTGTGCCTCATGGGAACAGTCCAGCCCGAACTGCCAAGCCAGGCTTCCCTGGACCGGAAACAAGCTCCCGAGGACGGGTTTCTGGCATTTCAGCAGTTTTCAGCCCGGCTTGCTTGAATCCAGTGGCAAAGTGAGCAAGGGACTCACGTCTGAGCATACCCTGCCAATTTAAGGCGAACAAAGTGGTACAAAAGGGGGTGGTGATGGACGGAGCATCTGAACCAATCAAACACTCATACCCAGTCAAGAGATCTGGGTTTAATCCATCACCGTTCTTTAGCCCACTCTGCCACCCCAGTTCAGACATGGCATATGCAAATCCGTGTGACCCTGTGCCTCATGGGAACAGTCCAGCCCGAATTGCGAAGCCATGCCTTCCCTGGACCGGAAGCAAGCTTCCGAGGACCGGTTTCTGGCATTTCAGCCGTCTTCAGCCCGGCTTGTTTGAATCCAGTGGCAACGTGAGCAAGGGACTCACGTCTGAGCATACCCTGCCAACTTATGGCGAAGAAAGTGGTACAAAAGGGGGTGGTGATGGACGGAGCATCTGAACCAATCAAACACCCACACCCAGTCAACAGATCTGGGTTTAAACCATCACCGTTCTTTAGCCCACTCTGCCACCCCAGTTCAGACATGGCCATATGCAAATCAGTCTGACCCTGTGCCTCATGGGAACAGTCCAGCCCGAACTGCCAAGCCATGCCTTCCCTGGACCGGAAACAAGCTTCCGAGGACCAGTTTCTGGCATTTCAGCCCTCTTCAGCCCGGCTTGCTTGAATCCAGTGGCAAAGTGAGCAAGGGACTCACGTCTGAGCATTCCCTGCCAACTTATGGCGAACAAAGTGGTACAAAAGGGGGTGGTGATGGACGGAGCATCTGAACCAATCAAACACTCACACCCAGTGAAGAGATCGGGGTTTAATCCATTACCGTTCTTTAGCCCACTCTGCCACCCCAGTTCAGACATGGCCATATGCAAATCAGCCTGACCCTGTGCCTCATGGGAACAGTCCAGCCCGAACTGCCAAGCCATGCCTTACCTGGACCGGAAACAAGCTTCAGAGGACCGGTTTCTGGCATTTCAGCCATCTTCAGCCCGGCTTGCTTGAATATAGTGGCAAAGTGAGCAAGGGACTCACGTCTGAGCATACCCTGCCAACTTATGGCGAACAAAGTGGTATGGGAGGGTGGTGGTAATGGACGGAGCATCTGAACCAATCAAACACTCACACCCAGTCAACAGATCTGGGTTTAATCCATCACCGTTCTTTAGCCCACTCTGCCACCCCAGTTCAGACATGGCCATATGCAAATGAGTCTGACCCTGTGCCTCATGGGAACAGTCCAGCCCGAACTGCCAAGCCATTCCTTCCCTTGACCGGAAACAAGCTTCCGAGGACCGGGTTCTGGCATTTCAGCCATCTTCAGCCCGGCTTGCTTGAATCCAGTGGCAAAGTGAGCAAGGGACTCACGTCTGAGCATACCCTGCCAACTTATGGCGAACAAAGTGGTACAAAAGGGGGTGGGGATGGACGGAGCTTCTGAACCAATCAAACACTCACAACCAGTCAACAGATCAGGGTTTAATCCATCACCGTTCTTTAGCCCACTCTGCCACCCCAGTTCAGACATAGCCATATGCAAATCAGTCTGACCCTGTGCCTCATGGGAACAGTCCAGCCTGAACTGCCAAGCCATGCCTTACCTGGACCGGAAACAAGCTTCCGAGGACAGGTTTCTGGCATTTCAGCCATCTTCAGCCGGTTCTCTTGAATCTAGTGGCAAAGTGAGCAAGGGACTCACGTTTGAGCATACCCTGCCGACTTATGGCGAACAAAGTGGTACAGGAGGGTGGTGGTAATGGACGGAGAGTCTGAACCAATCAAACATTCACACCCAGTCAACAGATCTGGGTTTAATCCATCACCGTTCTTTAGCCCACTCTGCCACCCCAGTTCAGACTTGGCCATATGCAAATCTGTCTGACCCTGTGCCTCATGGAAACAGTCCAGCCCGAACTGCCAAGCTATGCCTTCCCTGGACTGGAAACAAGCTTCCGGGGACCGGTTTCTGGCATTTCAGCCATCTTCAGTGGCAAAGTGAGCAAGGGACTCACGTCTGAGCAAACCCTGCCAACTTATGGCGAACAAAGTGGCGCAAAAGGGGGTGGTGATGGACGGAGCATCTGAACCAATCAAACACTCACACCCAGTCAACAGATCTGGGTTTAATCCATCACCGTTCTTTAGCCCACTCTGCCACCCCAGTTCAGACATGGCCATATGCAAATCAGTCTGACCCTGTGCCTCGTGGGAACAGTCCAGCCCGAACTGCCAAGCCATGCCTTCCCTGGACCGGAATCAAGCTTCCGAGGACCGGTATCTGACATTTCAGCCGTCTTCAGCCCGGCTTGCTTGAATCCAGTGCAAAGTGAGCAAGGGACTCACGTCTGAGCATACCCTGCCAACTTATGGCGAACAAAGTGGTACAAAAGGGGGTGGTGATGGACGGGGCATCGTAACAAATCAAACACTCACACCCAGTCAACAGATCTGGGTTTAATCCATCACCGTTCTTTAGCCCACTCTGCCACCCCAGTTCAGACATGGCCATATGAAAATCAGTCTGACCCTGTGCCTCATGGGAACAGTCCAGCCCAAACTGCCAAGCCATGCCTTCCCTGGACCGGAAACAAGCTTCTGAGGACCGGTTTCTGGCATTTCAGCCGTCTTCAGCCCGGCTTGCTTGAATTCAGTGACAAAGTGAGCAAGGGACTAACGTCTGAGCATACCCTGCCAACTTATGGAGAAAAAAGTGGTAAAAAAGGGGGTGGTGATGGACGGAGCATCTGAACTAATCAAACACTCACACCCAGTCAACAGATCTGGGTTTAATCCATCACCGTTCTTTAGCCCACTCTGCCACCCCAGTTCAGACATGGCCTTATGCAAATCAGTCTGACCCTGTGCCTCATGGGAACAGTCCAACCCGAACTGCCAAGCCATGCCTTCCCTGGACCGGAAACAAGCTTCCGAGGAACTGTTTCTGGCATTTCAGCCATCTTCAGCCCCGCTTGCTTGAATCCAGTGGCAAAGTGAGCAAGGGACTCACGTCTGTCTGAGCATACCCTGCCAACTTATGGCGAAGAAAGTGGTACAAAAGGGGGTGGTGATGGACGGAGCATCTGAACCAATCAAACACTCACACCCAGTCAACAGATCTGGGTTTAATCCATCACCGTTCTTTAGCCCACTCTGCCACCCCAGTTCAGACATGGCCATATGCAAATCCATCTGATCCTGTGCCTCATGGGAACAGTCCAGCCCGAATTGCCAAGCCATGCCTTCCCTGGGCCGGAAACAAGCTTCCGAGGACCGGTTTCTGGCATTTCAGCTGTCTTCAGCCGGGCTTGCTTGAATCTAGTGGCCAAGTGAGCAAGGGACTCACGTCTACGCATACCCTGCCAACTTATGGCGAACAAAGTGGTACAAAAGGGGGTGGCGATTGACGGAGCATCTGAACCAATCAAACACTCACACCCAGTCAACAGATCTGGGTTTAATCCATCACTGTTCTTTAGCCCACTCTGCCACCCCAGTTCAGACATGGCCATATGCAAATCAGTCTGACCCTGTGCCTCATGGGAACAGTCCATGCTGAACTGCCAAGCCATGCCTTCCCTGAACCGGAAACAAGCTTCTGAGGACCGGTTTCTGGCATTTCAGCCGTTTTCAGCCCGGCTAGCTTGAATCCAGTGGCAAAGTGAGCAAGGAACTCACGTCTGAGCATACCCTGCCAACTTATGGCGAACAAAGAGGTACAAAAGGGAGTGGCGATGGACGGAGCATCTGAACCAATCAAACACTCACACCCAGTCAACAGATCTGAGTTTAATCTATCACCGTTCTTTAACCCACTCTGCCACCCCAGTTCAGACATGGCCATATGCAAATCAGTCTGACCCTGTGCCTCATGGGAACAGTCCAGCCCGAACTGCCAAGCTATGCCTTCCCTGGACTGGAAACAAGCTTCCGAGGACCGGTTTCTGGCATTTCAGCCGTCTTCAGTGGCAAAGTGAGCAAGGGACTCATGTCTAAGCAAACCCTGCCAACTTATGGTGAACAAAGTGGCACCAAAGGGGGTGGTGATGGACGGGGCATCTGAACCAATCAAACACTCACACCCAGTCAACAGATCTGGGTTTAATCCATCACCGTTCTTTAGCCCACTCTGCCACCCCAGTTCAGACATGGCCATATGCAAATTAGTCTGACCCTGTGCCTCATGGGAACAGTCCAGCCCGAACTGCCAAGCTATGCCTTCCCTGGACCGGAAACAAGCTTCCGAGGACCGGTTTCTGGCATTTCAGCCGTCTTCAGCCCGGCTTGCTTGAATCCAGTGACAAAGTGAGGAAGGGACTCACGTCTGAGCATACCCTGCCAACTTATGGAGAAAAAAGTGGTAAAAAAGGGGGTGGTGATGGACGGAGCATCTGAACCAATCAAACACTCACACCCAGTCAACAGATCTGGGTTTAATCCATCACCGTTCTTTAGCCCACTCTGCCACCCCAGTTCAGACATGGCCATATGCAAATCACTCTGACCCTGTGCCTCATGGGAACAGTCCAACCCGAACTGCCAAGCCATGCCTTCCCTGGACCGGAAACAAGCTTCCGAGGACCTGTTTCTGGCATTTCAGCCATCTTCAGCCCGGCTTGCTTGAATCCAGTGGCAAAGTGAGCAAGGGACTCAAGTCTGTCTGAGCATACCCTGCCAACTTATGGCGAACAAAGTGGTACAAAAGGGGGTGGTGATGGACGGAGCATCTGAACCAATCAAACACTCACACCCAGTCAACAGATCTGGGTTTAATTTATCACCGTTCTTTAGCCCACTCTGCCACCCCAGTTCAGACATGCCCATATGCAAATCACTCTGACCCTGTGCCTCATGGGAACAGTCCAACCCGAATTGCCAAGCCATGCCTTCCCTGGACCGGAAACAAGCTTCCGAGGACCGGTTTCTGGCATTTCAGCCGTCTTCAGCCGGGCTTGCTTGAATCTAGTGGCCAAGTGAGCAAGGGACTCACGTCTACGCATACCCTGCCAACTTATGGCGAACAAAGTGGTACAAAAGGGGGTGGCGATTGACGGAGCATCTGAACCAATCAAACACTCATACCCAGTCAACAGATTTGGGTTTAATCCATCACTGTTCTTTAGCCCACTCTGCCACCCCAGTTCAGACATGGCCATATGCAAATCAGTCTGACCCTGTGCCTCATGGGAACAGTCCAGCCCGAACTGCGAAGCTATGCCTTCCCTGGACTGGAAACAAGCTTCCGAGGACCGGTTTCTGGCATTTCAGCCGTCTTCAGTGGCAAAGTGAGCAAGGGACTCACGTCTAAGCAAACCCTGCCACCTTATGGCGAACAAAGTGGTACAAAAGGGGGTGGTGATGGATGGAGCATCTGAACCAATCAAACACTCACACCCAGTCAACAGATCTGGGTTTAATCCATCACCGTTCTTTAGCCCACTCTGCCACCCCAGTTCAGACAGGGCCATATGCAAATCATTCTGACGCTGTGCCTCATGGGAACAGTCCAGCCTGAACTGCCAAGCCATGCCTTCCCTGGACCGGAAACAAGCTTCCGAGGACCGGTTTCTGACATTTCAGCCGTCTTCAGCCCGGCTTGCTTGAATCCAGTGCAAAGTGAGCAAGGGACTCACATCTGAGCATACCCTGCCAACTTATGGCGAATGTTAGACGGACCGGGAGGGTCGGCCGAGGATACGGGGAGAGGTCTCCGGGGAGAGCCGTCTCCAGCGATCGTACAGACAAGTAACTTCCCCCCCACAGACGTACACCACACAAGGATAAGGTTCAACGATACTTTATAGCAATTCTTTAGGTACGGTAGAATGGTACAAGGAGGTCTGGACTCAGGGGTCCCCTCGATTCTGGTCTCTGGGTTGGGAAAAGGGTAGCGGGACAGTCTTGTTACCAATAGATGAAAATAGCTCTCAATCCTCGAGCTCGGCGTTCTAGATGATCGGGCCGCGGCGGAGCCAGCAGGTCCCGAGATGGACGGAAGAAGCGACGGTCCGCGGCGGAGCCAGCAGGTCCCGATGGAGATGGTAGTTACAACGGTCCGCGGCCACGCCAGCAGGTCCCGACGACGATGAAGGATTACGAAGGTTGCGGCAGCGCCAACAGGCAGGACGATGTGCGCAAGGCAGAGCTACGGCAGCGCCAGTAGTCCGTCAAGGATGAGTTCTTCTCTGCGTCTCTCGACTCCAAGATACAACTGCCTTCCTGCTCTGGGGCTGCCCCAGTTATAGGGCTGATGCCCTTTGATGTCCGGACCCTCGCACTTGGAGGTCGGGGGGTCCGGGATGAGGGAGTCCAGACACCCAGCAGGGGGGTAGAGCCAGCGCCCGGGGAGGTTGTGGGCGAGCGGCACCTGGCGGGGGAGAACCATCGACACCTCTTCCTCCCATTGACCTGCCAAGTAGTCCGCTCACCTCCTGGGTGGATGGTGGTGCCGGGATGTCTGAGGCCTGGCCAGGCCCAGGGTTGGGGTCGATCGGGGGCCACGCGGCCTCGTGGCGGAGTGTCCAAAGATGGCGCCCAGGCTGGGTGCGCGGGCCAGTAGTGGATCGGCCCCACGAGGTCGATATGTTCAGAGGCAAGGGTCCCGGAGGGGACGGAAAACGTGAAGTGGTGGTGGGTGACACTTGAGTGACCGGGCTCGGGCCTGGTCGGGCAGAGGGGGAGCGGCCCTTCATGTGGCCTGTCCAACATGCGTCCCCCCCAGCTGAAGGCGGGGAGAGTCACCCATCCTCTTGGGGATTCTCCTCGTCGAGGCGGAAAAAGCGGGACAGGCCATCCGCGTTGGCGTGATCTGGCCCAGGCCGGTGTTCAACAGTGAAGTCCATTCCTTGTAGGGAGATGGACCAACGTAGTAGTTTCGGGTTTTCCCCCCGCATCTGCATCAGCCACTGCAGGGGTCGATGGTCGGTCTGCACCCGAAAGTGTGTGCCAAAGAGGTAGGGCCGGAGCTTTTTGAGGGCCCATACCACGGCGAAGGCCTCCCTCTCGATGGTGCTCCAGCGTTGTTCTCGAGGTAGGAGTCGCCTGCTGATGAAGGCCACTGGCTGATCAAGGCCTTCGGTGTTCACTTGAGACAGGACCGCCCCAATGCCGTGGTCGGAGGCATCCGTCTGGACGACGAATTCCCGGCTGTAGTCGGGGGCCTGGAGCACAGGGGCGGAGCACATGGCGGCCTTCAGTTGTTCGAAGGCTGTTTGACAATCTGGGGTCCAGTTGACCTTCTGGGGTTGATTTTTGGACGTGAGTTCTGTGAGGGGCCCCACTATGGTACCATAGTCTTTCACGAACCGTCTGTAATAGCCCGTGAGTCCCAGAAAGGCGCGGACCTCGGTCTGGGTGATGGGGGGCTGCCAGGACCGGATGGCGGCAATCTTGAGCTGCAGAGGGGCCACCCGGCCGCTTCCCACCTGGTGTCCGAGGTAGGTTACGGACCCCTGACCAATTTGGCATTTGCTGGCCTTGATCGTGAGGCCAGCCCGCTGAAGGGCCTGTAGCACCGCTCGGAGGTGGTGGAGGTGCTCGGACCAATGGTGGCTGTACACAGCGATGTCGTCTAGGTAGGCGGCGCTGAATCCTTCGAGCCCGGCCAAGACCTGATTGACGAGCCGCTGAAATGTTGCTGGAGCATTCTTCATGCCGAAGGGCATGACCCTGAAATGATAATGGCCATCAGGAGTGGAAAATGCAGATCGTTCTTGGGCCCGGGGGATGGGGTGTGCGTCTGTTCTGGTGACCGCATTCAAGCCCCGGTAGTCGACGCAGAACCGGAGTTCCGGTGTGGTGCCGGGAGTGGCTGCTTTGGGGACCAGCACTACTGGGCTGGCCCAGGGGCTGTCTGAGGGCTCGATGACCCCGAGCGTGAGCATTTTGGTTACTTCTTCCTGGATGCAGGCCCGTACCCGATCTGGTACGCGGTAGGCCCGGTGGCGGATAGGGGGGCTGTCCCCCGTGTCCACGTCGTGCACACACCAGGAAGTGACACCTGGAGTGAGGGAAAACAGGCTGGCGAACTGCAACAGGAGGTCTCGACATTCTTGGCGTTGTTCCGGGGTGAGGGCCTCCGAGAGTCGGACCCCATCCACGGAGCCATCTTTCTCCCGAGTCCGTAGGAGGTCAGGGAGGGGTTCGGAGTCTTCTTCGGCTCCACTGTCTGTGGCCATCAGGAGGCTGAGTTCTGAACGCACAAAGTGGGGTTTCAGTCTATTAGCGTGGAGGACCCGGAGGGGGTTCCGTGAAGATTCCATGTCGATGAGATAGGTGACAGGACCCTTGCGCTCGACTACTTTGAAGGGTCCCGTCCACTTGTCTTGCAGGGCGCAGGGTTCGGTGGGGGACATCACCCATACCTGTTGCCCAGGTTCAAACTCGATGGAGGAGGCATTCTGGTCATACCACTTTTTCATGTCCTCTTGACTGGCCTCCAAGTTTGCTTTTGCCAGCTCTCTGAACTGTCGGGTCTGGTTGCGGAGGGTTAGGAGGTATTTGAAGACATCTGGAGGGTTCTTTAGAGGGAGCATTTCCCAGCCTTCCTTGACTAGACTGAGAGGCCCCCGTACGGGATGTCCATACAATAATTCAAACGGACTGAAGCCGAGGGACTTCTGGGGGACCTCTCGATATGCGAAGAGGAGGCACGGCAGCAGCACATCCCACTGGCGACGGAGGGGCTCTTCCAACCCCCCAATCATCCCTTTGAGCGTGCGGTTGAACCGCTCAACGAGTCCGTTTCCTTGAGGGTGATAGGGGGTCGTGAATCGGTAGGTGACCCCACACTGTTGCCAGAGGGACTTCATATATTTGGAAATAAAGTTCGTGCCTCTGTCGCTGACGACTTCTCGGGGGAAGCCCACACGGGAGAAGATCCCCATCAGGGCCCGGCCGACTACCGGGGCTGTCACGGTTCGCAGGGGAACAGCCTCGGGGTAGCGGGTGGCGTGGTCCACTAGCACCAGGATGAACCGATGTCCTTGTTTTGTACGAGGGTCTAGGGGCCCCACAATGTCTATCCCGACCCTCTCGAACGGGGTGGTGACCACGGGAAACGGTTGCAGGGGGGCTTTTAGTTTGTGGCCGCTCTTTCCACTGGCTTGGCACGTGGGGCAAGATCGGCAATGCTGGAGTACATCATTCCTCATTTTGGGCCAGAAGAAGTGGGTCACCAGGCGGCTGTAGGTTTTATCCTGACCCAGGTGTCCAGCCAGGGGGACATCGTGGGCCAGGTTTAGCAAGAAGTCTCTAAAACGGAGGGGCACCACTAGCACTCGGCTGGCCCCCAACTCCGCGATCTTTTGTTCACTGTATAGCAGATCATTGTCCCAATAGATCCAATGTGTTCCGGAGGTATCCCCTGCGCTTTGGGCGAGGGCTTGTTGGCGGAGTCCCTCGAGGGAGGGACAGGTCTTCTGCTCTTGGCGAAACTGCTCTTGTGTGGGCCCCCCCTCTTGATGCCACTGGTCGAGGCCAGCGAGGTCTGGAGGTTGAGCTGGTTCTGGGGGGACGGCACGGTCGGTGTTTTCGACTGGGGCGACCGGGGGAGGAGGCGCCGGCCATTCGGGTTCCTCCGGTCGGGGATTGGCACGGGTGGCCATGGACCGGGTGGTGACGCACGCCCAGTCCGGGATGCCTAACATCCCCAGGTGTTCCCTTCGTTCTATGGCTGCCCACGGGGAGCTTTCAAGGTCATTACCCAGGAGGCAGTCTACGGGGGCATCATCTCGGACCGTCACTTTCAACATGCCGGAGACCCCTCCCCACTCGAAAGGGACGCAGGCCATCCGACACAGACTTTCGGAGTTATCGGCTGAACGGACAGGGCAGAGAATGTTTGGTAGGAACTGTTCTGGGGTCACCAGGTGACAGCGGACGGCTGTTACACTGGCCCCGGTGTCACGGAGGGCTTCGGCCTGGCGTCCATTGATGCTCACCCATTGGCTATACTTCCGGGTGTTAGCGGGTAGGGGGACCCGCGGGACCATGTCTTTCCCCCCTAAACATGCTAGAGCCATGGCGGCTGGCTCCCATTCTTGATGCTCTTGCTCATATTCTTCTTGCTCTTCTGAGATCTGTTCTTCCCCCAGAGCAGCAGCGGCCACTTGGCGGGGTCTTGGGCTCTGGTACTGTGGGCAATTTGGGTCGTTTGCATAGTGGCCGACTCGTTGGCATCGATGACACGTGACATTGGCTCGGTATCCCGGTCGCGCCGGGGTGCTGCCCCGGTTGGCCGGGGGGGTGGTGCTGGTAGCGGGGGCAACCGGAGCGTTGTCTCTTCCGCGTCCTTGGCCCCCTCCTCCTCGGGGACGGTGCTGACCGTTGCTGTTCCGGTTCTGTTCATAGGATCCATTTCGGCCCACTCTGGTGATTTCCCACCGGTCAGCCTCGGCTGCGAGCTGCCGTGGATCAGTCAATTTGCTGTCGAGGAGGTGCTGGCGGAGCTCAATGAAGCAATTGTTTGATAGATGCTCCCACACCATGAGATTGAAGAGTTGTTCGTAAGTTGTGACATTGCTTCCTTTGATCCAGCCCTCGAAGGCTCGGCTAAAATAGTTCACGTAGTCCACCCAAGTTGTACCCGGGATGCGGTGCAGTCTCGGAACCTCTGACGGTACATCTCGGGTGTGAGCCCATAGCGGATGAGGAGGGCAGCTTTCATGTGGTCATAGGAGGTCATCTGGTGGTCCGGGAGCTGTAGCAGGGCATCGCGGCCCTCATTGAGGAATCTCCCCCATAGACCGGCTCCCCAGTCGCTTCGATCGATCCGGTGGGCGGTCATAGCGATTTCGTAGGCCTTGAACCATTGCTGGATGTCGTCCTCTCGGAAGTATTCTCGAACGACATCCTTGGGGATGTGTACCTTTTTCTCTGTTGCCCCTGGGGTGTGGGGTTGCTCGGGCACCCCTAGCTCTTTGTTCTGCTTGCGTAAGTCTATCTCTGCTAATTTGCGCTCGTGTTCATATGCCAGTCTCTTTTCCTCGAGCTCCCTTTGTCTCTGCTTTTCCTCTCTTTCTTCTCGGAGACCTAGGTGCTCTAAGCTCAGTTTTTGTTCGGCCAACTTAAGTTCAACATCCATTTTGAGCCGGGCCATTTCTAGTTCATGTAGTCGTGTTCTTTCTCGTTCCTGGATCTCGTCCTGCGAGAGACCCATTCTTCGCTCTTCGGGGGCCGTGGTGTTTTTTCCTACTGCTGCGATGTTTTGGTCGGTGGTTCCGACGGCCCCGGTTTCTGCCCAGGACTCTAGGGCATGCTTGAAATCGTCTTTTGTACTCAGACCGGTGGTAGCGATACCTAGTTCGATGCAGAATTGTTTTAATTCACGATGGTTGTACTCGTCCAATTTCTCCATCTGAAATTTCTCGGTGGATCCGCTTTCTTTGGTTGTCATCGTGATTTCGTCGTGGGGTGAGCTACTTTCTGTACGATTATGCGGTGATTCGGATCCCGCCGCTGCCACCAATGTTAGACGGACCGGGAGGGTTGGCCGAGGATACGGGGAGAGGTCTCCGGGGAGAGCCGTCTCCAGCGATCGTACAGACAAGTAACTTCCCCCCCACAGACGTACACCACACAAGGATAAGGTTCAACGATACTTTATAGCAATTCTTTAGGTACGGTAGAATGGTACAAGGAGGTCTGGACTCAGGGGTCCCCTCGATTCTGGTCTCTGGGTTGGGAAAAGGGTAGCGGGACAGTCTTGTTACCAATAGATGAAAATAGCTCTCAATCCTCGAGCTCGGCGTTCTAGATGATCGGGCCGCGGCGGAGCCAGCAGGTCCCGAGATGGACGGAAGAAGCGACGGTCCGCGGCGGAGCCAGCAGGTCCCGATGGAGATGGTAGTTACAACGGTCCGCGGCCACGCCAGCAGGTCCCGACGACGATGAAGGATTACGAAGGTTGCGGCAGCGCCAACAGGCAGGACGATGTGCGCAAGGCAGAGCTACGGCAGCGCCAGTAGTCCGTCAAGGATGAGTTCTTGTCTGCGTCTCTCGACTCCAAGATACAACTGCCTTCCTGCTCTGGGGCTGCCCCAGTTATAGGGCTGATGCCCTTTGATGTCCGGACCCTCGCACTTGGAGGTCGGGGGGTCCGGGATGAGGGAGTCCAGACACCCAGCAGGGGGGTGGAGCCAGCGCCCGGGGAGGTTGTGGGCGAGCGGCACCTGGCGGGGGAGAACCATCGACACCTCTTCCTCCCATTGACCTGCCAAGTAGTCCGCTCACCTCCTGGGTGGATGGTGGTGCCGGGATGTCTGAGGGCTGGCCAGGCCCAGGGTTGGGGTCGATCGGGGGCCACGCGGCCTCGTGGCGGAGTGTCCAAAGATGGCGCCCAGGCTGGGTGCGCGGGCCAGTAGTGGATCGGCCCCACGAGGTCGATATGTTCAGAGGCAAGGGTCCCGGAGGGGACGGAAAACGTGAAGTGGTGGTGGGTGACACTTGAGTGACCGGGCTCGGGCCTGGTCGGGCAGAGGGGGAGCGGCCCTTCATGTGGCCTGTCCAACAGCGAACAAAGTGGCACCAAAGGGGGTGGTGATAGACGGGGCATCTGAACCAATCAAACACTCATAGACGGAGCATCTGAAACAATCAAACACTCACACCCAGTCAACAGATCTGGGTTTAATCCATCACCGTTCTTTAGCCCACTCTGCCACCCCAGTTCAGACATGGCCATATGCAAATCACTCTGACCCTGTGCCTCATGGGAACAGTCCAGCCCGAACTGCCAAGCCATGCCTTCCCTGGACCAGAAACAAGCTTCCGAGGACCGGTTTCTGACATTTCAGCCGTCTTCAGCCCGGCTTGCTTGAATCCAGTGGCAAAGTGAGCAAGGGACTCACGTCTGAGCATACCCTGCCAACTTATGGCGAACAAAGTGGTACAAAAGGGGGTGGCGATGGACGGAGCATCTGAACCAATCAAACACTTACACCCAGTCAACAGATCTGGGTTTAATCCATCACTGTTCTTTAGCCCACTCTGCCACCCCAGTTCAGACATGGCCATATGCAAATCAGTCTGACGCTGTGCCTCATGGGAACAGTCCAGCCTGAACTGCCAAGCCATGCCTTCCCTGGACCGGAAACAAGCTTCCGAGGACCGGTTTCTGACATTTCAGCCGTCTTCAGCCCGGCTTGCTTGAATCCAGTGCAAAGTGAGCAAGGGACTCACGTCTGAGCATACCCTGCCAACTTATGGCGAACAAAGTGGCACCAAAGGGGGTGGTGATAGACGGGGCATCTGAACCAATCAAACACTCATAGACGGAGCATCTGAAACAATCAAACACTCACACCCAGTCAACAGATCTGGGTTTAATCCATCACCGTTCTTTAGCCCACTCTGCCACCCCAGTTCAGACATGGCCATGTGCAAATCACTCTGACCCTGTGCCTCATGGGAACAGTCCAGCCCGAACTGCCAAGCCATGCCTTCCCTGGACCAGAAACAAGCTTCCGAGGACCGGTTTCTGACATTTCAGCCGTCTTCAGCCCGGCTTGCTTGAATCCATTGGCAAAGTGAGCAAGGGACTCACGTCTGAGCATACCCTGCCAACTTATGGCGAACAAAGTGGTACAAAAGGGGGTGGCGATGGACGGAGTATCTGAACCAATCAAACACTTACACCCAGTCAACAGATCTGGGTTTAATCCATCACTGCTCTTTAGCCCACTCTGCCACCCCAGTTCAGACATGGCCATATGCAAATCAGTCTGACCCTGTACCTCATGGGGACAGTCCATGCCGAACTGCCAAGCCATGCCTTCCCTGGACCGGAAACAAGCTTCCGAGGACCGGTTTCTGGCATTTCAGCCGTCTTCAGCCAGGCTTGCTTGAATCCAGTGGCAAAGTGAGCAAGGGACTCTCGTCTGACCATACCCTGCCAACTTATGGTGAACAAAGTGGTGCAAAAGGCTGTGGTGATGGACGGAGCATCTGAACCAATCAAACACTCACACCCAGTCAACAGATCTGGGTATAATCCATCACCGTTCTTTAGCCCACTCTGCCACCCCAGTTCAGACATGGCCATATGCAAATCAGTCTGAGCCTGTGCCTCATGGGAACAGTCCATCACAAACTGCCAAGCCATGCCTTCCCTGGACTGGAAACAAGCTTCCGATGAACGGTTTCTGGCATTTCAGCCGTCTTCAGCCCAGCTTGCTTGAATCCAGTGACAAAGTGAGCAAGGGACTCACGTCTGAGCATACCCTGCCAACTTATGGAGAAAAAAGTGGTAAAAAAGGGGGTGGTGATGGACGGAGCATCTGAACCAATCAAACACTCACACGCAGTCAACAGATCTGGGTTTAATCCATCACCGTTCTTTAGCCCACTCTGCCACCCCAGTTCAGACATGGCCATATGCAAATCAGTCTGACCCTGTGCCTCATGGGAACAGTCCAGCCCGAACTGCCAAGCCATGCCTTACCTGGACCGGAAACAAGCTTCCGAGGACCTGTTTCTGGCATTTCAGCCATATTCAGCCCGGCTTGCTTGAATCCAGTGGCAAAGTGAGCAAGGGACTCACGTCTGAGCATACCCTGCCAACTTATGGCGAACAAAGTGGTACAAAAGGGGGTGGCGATGGACGGAGCATCTGAACCAATCAAACACTTACACCCAGTCAACAGATCTGGGTTTAATCCATCACTGTTCTTTAGCCCACTCTGCCACCCCAGTTCAGACATGGCCATATGCAAATCAGTCTGACCCTGTACCTCATGGGAACAGTCCATGCCGAACTGCCAAGCCATGCCTTCCCTGGACCGGAAACAAGCTTCTGAGGACCGGTTTCTGGCATTTCAGCCGTCTTCAGCCAGGCTTGCTTGAATCCAGTGGCAAAGTGAGCAAGGGACTCTCGTCTGACCATACCCTGCCAACTTATGGTGAACAAAGTGGTGCAAAAGGCTGTGGCGATGGACGGAGCATCTGAACCAATCAAACACTCACACCCAGTCAACAGATCTGGGTTTAATCCATCACCGTTCTTTAGCCCACTCTGCCACCCCAGTTCAGACATGCCCATATGCAAATCACTCTGACCCTGTGCCTCATGGGAACAGTCCAACCCGAACTGCCAAGCCATGCCTTACCTGGACCGGAAACAAGCTTCCGAGGACCTGTTTCTGGCATTTCAGCCATATTCAGCCCGGCTTGTTTGAATCCAGTGGCAAAGTGAGCAAGGGACTCACGTCTGTCTGAGCATACCCTGCCAACTTATGGCGAACAAAGTGGTACGAAAGGGGGTGGTGATGGACGGAGCATCTGAACCAATCAAACACTCACACCCAGTCAACAGATCTGGGTATAATCCATCACTGTTCTTTAGCCCACTCTGCCACCCCAGTTCAGACATGGCCATATGCAAATCAGTCTGAGCCTGTGCCTCATGGGAACAGTACATCCCAAACTGCCAAGCCATGCCTTCCCTGGACCGGAAACAAGCTTCCGATGAACGGTTTCTGGCATTTCAGCCGTCTTCAGCCCAGCTTGCTTTAATCCAGTGACAAAGTGAGCAAGGGACTCACGTCTGAGCATACCCAGCCAACTTATGGAGAAAAAAGTGGTAAAAAAGGGGGTGGTGATGGACGGAGCATCTGAACCAATCAAACGCTCACACCCAGTCAACAGATCTGGGTTTAATTCATCACCGTTCTTTAGCCCACTCTGCCACCCCAGTTCAGACATGGCCATATGCAAATCAGTCTGACCCTGTGCCTCATGGGAACAGTCCAGCCCGAACTGCCAAGCCATGCCTTCCCTGGACCAGAAACAAGCTTCCGAGGACCGGTTTCTGACATTTCAGCCGTCTTCAGCCCGGCTTGCTTGAATCCAGTGGCAAAGTGAGCAAGGGACTCACGTCTGAGCATTCCCTGCCAACTTATGGCGAACAAAGTGGTACAAAAGGGGGTGGCGATGGACGGAGCATCTGAACCAATCAAACACTTACACCCAGTCAACAGATCTGGGTTTAATCCATCACTGTTCTTTAGCCCACTCTGCCACCCCAGTTCAGACATGGCCATATGCAAATCAGTCTGACCCTGTGCCTCATGGGAACAGTCCATGCCGAACTGCCAAGCCATGCCTTCCCTGGACCGGAACAAGCTTCCGAGGACCGGTTTCTGGCATTTCAGCTGTCTTCAGCCCGGCTTGCTTGAATCCAGTGGCAAAGTGAGCAAGGGACTCTCGTCTTACCATACCCTGCCAACTTATGGTGAACAAAGTGGTGCAAAAGGGGGTGGCGATGGACGGAGCATCTGAACCAATCAAACACTCACACCCAGTCAACAGATCTGGGTTTAATCCATCACCGTTCTTTAGCCCACTCTGCCACCCCAGTTCAGACATGGCCATGTGCAAATCAGTCTGAGCCTGTGCCTCATGGGAACAGTCCATCCCGAACTGCCAAGCCATGCCTTCCCTGGACCGGAAACAAGCTTCCGATGAACGGTTTCTGGCATTTCAGCCGTCTTCAGCCCGGCTTGCTTGAATCCAGTGACAAAGTGAGCAAGGCACTCACGTCTGAGCATACCCTGCCAACTTATGGAGAACAAAGTGGTAAAAAAGGGGGTGGTGATGGACGGAGCATCTGAACCAATCAAACACTCACACCCAGTCAACAGATCTTGTTTTAATCCATCACCGTTCTTTAGCCCACTCTGCAACCCCAGTTCAGACATGGCCATATGCAAATCCGTCTGACCCTGTGCCTCATGGGAACAGTCCAGCCCGAATTGCCAAGTCATGCCTTCCCTGGACCGGAAACAAGCTTCCGAGGACCGGTTTCTGGCATTTCAGCCGTCTTCAGCCCGGCTTGCTTGAATCTAGTGGCAAAGTGAGCAAGGGACTCACGTCTGAGCATACCCTGCGAATTTATGGCAAACAAAGTGGAACAGGAGGGTGGTGGTAATGGACGGAGCATCTGAACCACTCAAACACTCACACCCAGTCAACAGATCTGGGTTTAATCCATCGCTGTTCTTTAGCCCACTCTGCCACCCCAGTTCAGACATGGCCATATGCAAATCAGTCTGAGCCTGTGCCTCATGGGAACAGTCCATCCCGAACTGCCAAGCCATGCCTTCCCTGGACCGGAAACAAGCTTCCGATGAACGGTTTCTGGCATTTCAGCCGTCTTCAGCTCAGCTTGCTTGAATCCAGTGACAAAGTGAGCAAGGGACTCACGTCTGAGCATACCCTGCCAACTGATGGAGAAAAAAGTGGTAAAAAAGCGGGTGGTGATGGACGGAGCATCTGAACCAATCAAACACTCACACGCAGTCAACAGATCTGGGTTTAATCCACCACCGTTCTTTAGCCCACTCTGCCACCCCAGTTCAGACATGGCCATATGCAAATCAGTCTGACCCTGTGCCTCATGGGAACAGTCCAGCCCGAACTGCCAAGCCATGCCTTCCCTGGACCAGAAACAAGCTTCCGAGGGCCGGTTTCTGACATTTCAGCCATCTTCAGCCCGGCTTGCTTGAATCCAGTGGCAAAGTGAGCAAGGGACTCACGTCTGAGCATACCCTGCCAACTTATGGCGAACAAAGTGGTACAAAAGGGGGTGGCGATGGACGGAGCATCTGAACCAATCAAACACTTACACCCAGTCAACAGATCTGGGTTTAATCCATCACTGTTCTTTAGCCCACTCTGCCACCCCAGTTCAGACATGGCCATATGCAAATCAGTCTGACCCTGTACCTCATGGGAACAGTCCATGCCGAACTGCCAAGCCATGCCTTCCTTGGACCGGAAACAAGCTTCCGAGGACCGGTTTCTGGCATTTCAGCCGTCTTCAGCCAGGCTTGCTTGAATCCAGTGGCAAAGTGAGCAAAGGACTCCCGTCTGACCATACCCTGCCAACTTATGGTGAACAAAGTGGTGCAAAAGGCTGTGGCGATGGACGGAGCATCTGAACCAATCAAACACTCACACCCAGTCAACAGATCTGGGTTTAATCCATCACCGTTCTTTAGCCCACTCTGCCACCCCAGTTCAGACATGACCATGTGCAAATCAGTCTGAGCCTGTGCCTCATGGGAACAGTCCATGCCGAACTGCCAAGCCATGCCTTCCCTGGACCGGAACAGGCTTCCGAGGACCGGTTTCTGGCATTTCAGCTGTCTTCAGCCCGGCTTGCTTGAATCCAGTGGCAAAGTGAGCAAGGGACTCTCGTCTTACCATACCCTGCCAACTTATGGTGAACAAAGTGGTGCAAAAGGGGGTGGCGATGGACGGAGCATCTGAACCAATCAAACACTCACACCCAGTCAACAGATCTGGGTTTAATCCATCACCGTTCTTTAGCCCACTCTGCCACCCCAGTTCAGACATGGCCATGTGCAAATCAGTCTGAGCCTGTGCCTCATGGGAACAGTCCATCCCGAACTGCCAAGCCATGCCTTCCCTGGACCGGAAACAAGCTTCCGATGAACGGTTTCTGGCATTTCAGCCGTCTTCAGCCCGGCTTGCTTGAATCCAGTGACAAAGTGAGCAAGGGACTCACGTCTGAGCATACCCTGCCAACTTATGGAGAAAAAAGTGGTAAAAAAGGGGGTGGTGATGGACGGAGCATCTGAACCAATCAAACACTCACACCCAGTCAACAGATCTTGGTTTAATCCATCACCGTTCTTTAGCCCACTCTGCAACCCCAGTTCAGACATGGCCATATGCAAATCCGTCTGACCCTGTGCCTCATGGGAACAGTCCAGCCCGAATTGCCAAGTCATGCCTTCCCTGGACCGGAAACAAGCTTCCGAGGACCGGTTTCTGGCATTTCAGCCGTCTTCAGCCCGGCTTGCTTGAATCTAGTGACAAAGTGAGCAAGGGACTCACGTCTGAGCATACCCTGCGAATTTATGGCAAACAAAGTGGAACAGGAGGGTGGTGGTAATGGACGGAGCATCTGAACCACTCAAACACTCACACCCAGTCAACAGATCTGGGTTTAATCCATCGCTGTTCTTTAGCCCACTCTGCCACCCCAGTTCAGACATGGCCATATGCAAATCAGTCTGAGCCTGTGCCTCATGGGAACAGTCCATCCCGAACTGCCAAGCCATGCCTTCCCTGGACCGGAAACAAGCTTCCGATGAACGGTTTCTGGCATTTCAGCCGTCTTCAGCTCAGCTTGCTTGAATCCAGTGACAAAGTGAGCAAGGGACTCACGTCTGAGCATACCCTGCCAACTGATGGAGAAAAAAGTGGTAAAAAAGCGGGTGGTGATGGACGGAGCATCTGAACCAATCAAACACTCACACGCAGTCAACAGATCTGGGTTTAATCCATCACCGTTCTTTAGCCCACTCTGCCACCCCAGTTCAGACATGGCCATATGCAAATCAGTCTGACCCTGTGCCTCATGGGAACAGTCCAGCCCGAACTGCCAAGCCATGCCTTCCCTGGACCAGAAACAAGCTTCCGAGGGCCGGTTTCTGACATTTCAGCCATCTTCAGCCCGGCTTGCTTGAATCCAGTGGCAAAGTGAGCAAGGGACTCACGTCTGAGCATACCCTGCCAACTTATGGCGAACAAAGTGGTACAAAAGGGGGTGGCGATGGACGGAGCATCTGAACCAATCAAACACTTACACCCAGTCAACAGATCTGGGTTTAATCCATCACTGTTCTTTAGCCCACTCTGCCACCCCAGTTCAGACATGGCCATATGCAAATCAGTCTGACCCTGTACCTCATGGGAACAGTCCATGCCGAACTGCCAAGCCATGCCTTCCTTGGACCGGAAACAAGCTTCCGAGGACCGGTTTCTGGCATTTCAGCCATCTTCAGCCAGGCTTGCTTGAATCCAGTGGCAAAGTGAGCAAAGGACTCTCGTCTGACCATACCCTGCCAACTTATGGTGAACAAAGTGGTGCAAAAGGCTGTGGGGATGGACGGAGCATCTGAACCAATCAAACACTCACACCCAGTCAACAGATCTGGGTTTAATCCATCACCGTTCTTTAGCCCACTCTGCCACCCCAGTTCAGACATGACCATGTGCAAATCAGTCTGAGCCTGTGCCTCATGGGAACAGTCCATGCCGAACTGCCAAGCCATGCCTTCCCTGGACCGGAACAAGCTTCAGAGGACCGGTTTCTTGCATTTCAGCTGTCTTCAGCCCGGCTTGCTTGAATCCAGTGGCAAAGTGAGCAAGGGACTCTCGTCTTACCATACCCTGCCAACTTATGGTGAACAAAGTGGTGCAAAAGGGGGTGGCGATGGACGGAGCATCTGAACCAATCAAACACTCACACCCAGTCAACAGATCTGGGTTTAATCCATCACCGTTCTTTAGCCCACTCTGCCACCCCAGTTCAGACATGGCCATGTGCAAATCAGTCTGAGCCTGTGCCTCATGGGAACAGTCCATCCCGAACTGCCAAGCCATGCCTTCCCTGGACCGGAAACAAGCTTCCGATGAACGGTTTCTGGCATTTCAGCCGTCTTCAGCCCGGCTTGCTTGAATCCAGTGACAAAGTGAGCAAGGGACTCACGTCTGAGCATACCCTGCCAACTTATGGAGAAAAAAGTGGTAAAAAAGGGGGTGGTGATGGACGGAGCATCTGAACCAATCAAACACTCACACCCAGTCAACAGATCTTGGTTTAATCCATCACCGTTCTTTAGCCCACTCTGCAACCCCAGTTCAGACATGGCCATATGCAAATCCGTCTGACCCTGTGCCTCATGGGAACAGTCCAGCCCGAATTCCCAAGTCATGCCTTCCCTGGACCGGAAACAAGCTTCCGAGGACCGGTTTCTGGCATTTCAGCCGTCTTCAGCCCGGCTTGCTTGAATCTAGTGACAAAGTGAGCAAGGGACTCACGTCTGAGCATACCCTGCGAATTTATGGCAAACAAAGTGGAACAGGAGGGTGGTGGTAATGGACGGAGCGTCTGAACCACTCAAACACTCACACCCAGTCAACAGATCTGGGTTTAATCCATCGCTGTTCTTTAGCCCACTCTGCCACCCCAGTTCAGACATGGCCATATGCAAATCAGTCTGAGCCTGTGCCTCATGGGAACAGTCCATCCCGAACTGCCAAGCCATGCCTTCCCTGGACCGGAAACAAGCTTCCGATGAACGGTTTCTGGCATTTCAGCCGTCTTCAGCTCAGCTTGCTTGAATCCAGTGACAAAGTGAACAAGGGACTCACGTCTGAGCATACCCTGCCAACTGATGGAGAAAAAAGTGGTAAAAAAGCGGGTGGTGATGGACGGAGCATCTGAACCAATCAAACACTCACACGCAGTCAACAGATCTGGGTTTAATCCATCACCGTTCTTTAGCCCACTCTGCCACCCCAGTTCAGACATGGCCATATGCAAATCAGTCTGACCCTGTGCCTCATGGGAACAGTCCAGCCCGAACTGCCAAGCCATGCCTTCCCTGGACCAGAAACAAGCTTCCGAGGGCCGGTTTCTGACATTTCAGCCATCTTCAGCCCGGCTTGCTTGAATCCAGTGGCAAAGTGAGCAAGGGACTCACGTCTGAGCATACCCTGCCAACTTATGGCGAACAAAGTGGTACAAAAGGGGGTGGCGATGGACGGAGCATCTGAACCAATCAAACACTTACACCCAGTCAACAGATCTGGGTTTAATCCATCACTGTTCTTTAGCCCACTCTGCCACCCCAGTTCAGACATGGCCATATGCAAATCAGTCTGACCCTGTACCTCATGGGAACAGTCCATGCCGAACTGCCAAGCCATGCCTTCCTTGGACCGGAAACAAGCTTCCGAGGACCGGTTTCTGGCATTTCAGCCGTCTTCAGCCAGGCTTGCTTGAATCCAGTGGCAAAGTGAGCAAGGGACTCTCGTCTGACCATACCCTGCCAACTTATGGTGAACAAAGTTGTCAGGATCCGACCTGTGCCTACCCAGTGACAGTCGAACTACAACTCCCAGAAAGCTCAGCGAGCATCGATTCGGAATGAGATCATAAAACTCCGTGAGAACAGGAGTGCGGTGCACGTAATTTTGTCTTTTCGGAGATCAGAGATTGGAAGCTTCTGGGACTGTCTTCTGGATTACTAGAGCTCTAAAGTGTGCTTTCCGTAACCCGCGGCTGCGGGGTTACTTATCCTTGGAAATCGAATCTACCCGAACCGAGAGACGCAGGATTGCACCCTCTCGTGAATTTTCGGGAACTTTGTTGGAACGCGTTTCTTTTGGCATTCGGAGAGACGCCGGATTTCCCCCTCTCGAGTGCGGCACTTCTTGAATATTGTTTGTTCACTGGTGTTGGGATTTTTGGGTTCTCGTGAGAGACGCTGGATTTGCACCCTCTCGAGTGACACAAGCGGGTTGATCTGTTTTTGGAAACCGATCGTGTTCGTCCGATGTGAGAGACGCAGGATTGCCCCCTCTCATGGTCGGTGTGCCATGGTATGTTCGGAAGGACATTTATTTTCTTCTTCATATCCAGTGACTGGTAAGAGCCGCAAAACTGATGGGGTGTGGTTCAAGGAATTCAGTCCGTATTAGCTGGTGAGGAAGGTACTTAGTATCAAACCAGAACAGTCGAACTTTTAAAAATCCTTGTTTCCTATTGAACTTTGTGGCCTTTGTTATCGATAACATTTACGCCAAAGTAGAACCTTTTAAAGTAAGGGACTGGAAAACATCGGGTATGTATGGGAACACCACGCCAAGATACATAGTCAGTGTTGCGGGAGGGAAGTGTATGTAACCCTGTGTGTGTGTTCTTGTATTTTCCAGAAAAGTATCCGGGTGGTGAGAGAAAGTATCTCGTATATAGAAGGGAGAGGTCCTGAGAAGCATCAGGTAGGAAAGCAGAGAGAGAGATCTAGTGAAGGAACAGATAGAATAGGGTTCTCTTCTTACTGTGTGTTCTTTGTGTCTTTTCAGAAACCTCGTCTACCCTCGTTTCCAGTCCCGGACCTTTTATCCCTCGCCTGCTTACTATCGTGCTCGGTGGTATTCATTCCCAGAGCACGGAGAAAGCTGGAGGTGGAACCCATATAGCATCTCTCGATCCGGAGGAGCCGTTGGACCGTGACAGAATTACGTGCCCACGACATAGTCTCCTCTTGATCGAGTAGTGATGGCTACCTTGGAAGACGTAATGGCCGCCTTGTTGCTCGTTCAACAAGAATTAGTTACTTCACGAGCAGAAGCTGCTGCTCTGAAGGAACAGGTAGAGAGACAGGGCAGGAATCCCTTTAATGCTTCTGCAGGGGTGCAGCAGGTTCAGGTTACAGTCCCTCAGCCTATTCCGTTGGCCAGTCCGGAACGATATTCTGGTAGTCCTACATCTGTACAAAATTTTTTGACGCAAATAACGTTACATTTCTCATGTCGCCCTGCGTCTTTTCCCACTAATATGTCTAGAGTAGCTTTTGCTATTTCGTATCTAACAGGGGATGCAGCGAATTGGGCAGGGCCTCTAGTGAAGAATGACGATCCTCTCCTAACTGATTGGGGTGCATTTCGGAGAGAATTTGAAAGGATATTCGATAGGAGAGCCACAACCTTAAGTGCAGACACTGATATTCTAGACTTGAAACACGGTCGTAATGACTTAATTACATATATGACCGCCTTCAACCGTCTGATTGCAGAAACAGCCTGGCCAGAGGAGAAGAGAATGGCCTTATATTATCATGGTCTTTCAGACGAATTGAAGGATGTTCTGGCGCAGATCGATCCTCAGCCTGTTAATTGTACCGATCTTATCAATCTGACACTGAGACTTGACCATCGTCGAGCAGATCGTGCGGGTGAACGGAGACGAGGGTATCAACCTCTTGGGGGTCAGAAGAAAGTTGAAGGTGGGATACCCCCGGAGAAGGGAGGTGGAGTTGAGCCTATGGAACTGGGGGCTGTTAGGGCTCCTTTATCGAGGGCAGAAAGGGAAAGTCGCCGTACCTTGGGTCTCTGCATGTATTGCGGAAAAAAGGGCCATTATGTAAAAGATTGTACGGTAAAACCCAAGAAAGGCCGCCCGTATTCGATGGGAAGGACTCAGGCTGTTCCAGCTGCCAGGGGGGACTCAGAGAGTGCATCCATGTTGCTGGAGGAACAACCCGAGGAACAAGGGTGGCGGTTGCCGTCGCTTGCGGGGGGTTCTGCCACGACAACGGAAGCATACATCGTACTGTCTATGTTGTTGCAAGTGCGAGGAAAGCTACATCCAGTACATAGTATGGTGGACTTTGGAGCCACGGGAAACTTCATAGATGAAGGGTTGGTAGCACGTTTGGGGTTGGTGAGAGTGGCGATGCCTAAACCAGAAAAGGTGCTGGCAGTCGATGGCACTCCGTTGAAATCCGGCCCTATAATAGAACACACTGAGGAAGTGGAGCTGCATCTCCCGGGAGACCCTATGGAACATGTAGAAACTATAGTGCTGAATATCATCGAAGCACCTCAATATGAGGTTATCCTGGGCATGCCGTGGTTAGGTCTGCACAATCCTACTATGGATTGGAGACGGAAAACCATCAGCTTTCAGTCGGCAGAATGCCAAACTACATGCATGAAGGAAAAGGTCCATCATCTACTTGCTCTAGCACAGGGGTACCAAGTAGCGACAGCTGTTGAAAAAGATGTTAGCCTCCCATCGGAGTACGAAGAGTATAGTGAGGTGTTCAGTGAAATCAAGGCTGCGTCATTACCACCTCACCGTGAATACGACTGTCGTATTGATCTGGTGGACGGCGCAGCAATACCCTCATGTAGAGTATACGCCCTTTCAGAGCCTGAAACTAAACACCTGCAGGAGTATTTGAGAGAGTTTTGTGCCATGGGGTTTATTCGTCCCTCGCGGTCCCCGGCGGCCTCACCTCTGTTTTTCATAGCCAAAGCCAACGGGGAGTTGCGTACCTGTATTGATTATCGCCTGTTGAATAGGCAGACAGTTAAGAATCGTTATCCGTTGCCACTCATCCCTGTACTGTTGGACCAAGTAAGGGAGGCCAACATTTACACTCGGTTGGACCTCCGGGGTGCGTACCATCTGGTGAGGATCCGCAGTGGGGATGAGTGGAAAACGGCCTTCAAGACTCGATACGGGTTATTTGAGTACCTAGTAATACCGTTCGGTCTTTGCAATGCCCCTGCGGCGTTCCAGTACTTTTTAAATGACGTGTTGAAGGATTATATAGACCAGTTTGTCATCGTATACATCGACGACATCTTGGTGTATTCTAGGTCTATTCCTCAACATGCTAGTCACGTCATTTTGGTTCTGAAGAGGCTACTGGACAACAGCTTGTACTGCAAACTTAGCAAGTGCGAGTTCGGAGTAGAGGAGGTGGAGTTTTTGGGAGTCATATTGAGCCCCTTAGGTTTCCGCATGGCAGATCGCAAGGTGGAGGCAGTTCAGCAGTGGCCAACTCCCAAGAGTGTGAAGGAGGTGCAATGTTTCTTAGGTTTTTCAAACTATTACCGAAGATTCATAGCACAATTCTCAGCAGTGGCTGCTCCGATAACTCGATTGCTAAGAAAGGGGACTTCATTTGAATGGACGACCGAGGCGGACGTGGCCTTCAACAAGTTGAAGACTGCGTTCAGTACGGCTCCCATATTGAAACATCCCCAAATGGATGTTCCGTTTGTGGTAGAGGCGGATGCCTCGGATGCCGCGGTCGGAGCTATCCTCTCGCAAATGGATAAGAACACTGGACAATTGCACCCGGTGGCTTTTTTATCAAAAAAGCTATCCTCCGCTGAAGCCAACTATACCGTGGCGGAGAAGGAATTGTTCGCCATAAAGAAGGCCTTCATGGAGTGGAGGCATTATTTGTGGGGTGCGAGACATTCCATCACGGTGTATTCGGATCACCGGAATTTGGTCTACATGAAAACAGCTCGCCATTTATCACAGAGGCAGATGAGATGGATGTTGTTTTTTGCGGGTTTTGACTTTGTGGTCACGTTCCGTCCCGGGGCGGACAATAAGAAGGCTGACTCACTGTCAAGACAGACAGAAAAGGAAACATTGATACAAAAAGCACAGGCCATCATACCCTCTGAGAAAGTGTTGTGTGCGAATGCAGTAGAGCAGTTTGTGTCTCAAGTGGTGAAGCAGAAAAATCCAATACAGTGGTCCACTTGGGCGAATCAGAATCCCAACCGAGCCTTGACACATGGGGTGCCCTTATGTAATGGAAAGTTATATCTACCCACGCATTCCCTCAGGTTACAAGCCTTTAATTGGTGTCACAATGCAGTAGTGGCAGGACATTCAGGGATTAAGAAGACTCTTCTCCTGGTACAATGCCATTTTTGGTGGGAGGGGATGGGTAAAGATGTGGGGAACTGGGTAGGACAGTGTGAGGTGTGTGCAAGGGGGAGCAGTGTAGGTCGAAAGGGAAACTCATGCCACTTCCAACACCTTCCCATCCCTGGCATACCATCAGTGTAGACTTCATAGTGGGGCTGCCAAAAGATCAAAACTGCAGCGCCATATTAGTGGTAGTGGATAGCCTTACAAAAATGGCGCATTTCATACCGTGCCACAATCTTCCAACGGCCAAACAAACTGCACATCTGCTGTTGACCCAAGTGGTGCGTCTGCATGGTATTCCTCGAGTCATCGTATCTGACAGGGGACCCCAGTTCAGCGCCCGATTTTGGCACATGTGGTGCAAAGCCCTACACGTTGAGGATGCCTTGTCCACCAGCTTCCATCCTCAATCGGATGGACAAACTGAGAGGATGAATCAAACGCTCAAGAAATATCTGAGGTGTTATGCAAAAGAGACGGAAAAATCATGGGTCTCTATGTTGTGGCTGGCGGAACTGTCCTATAATAACTCCTGGCATAGCTCCATCAAGGAAACACCATTCAGGGCTAACAACGGGTTTCATGCAAAGACCTTGCCCATAGTAATACCGGGTGAAGTGCAGAATCATCCCTCTGTGGCAGCACATGTGGAGGAATTGACAAAAATCCACAAAGTCATTCGAAAGACCTTGAATCAATCGAAAACAACTTACAAGGCGTGGGCGGACAAACATCGACAGGATGGGCCGGAGTACAAGGCCGGTGACAGAGTATGGCTCTCAACTAAGAATATCCGATTCCGCTATCACAGCGTGTTTCATCCTCGTTTTATCGGGCCCTATACCATACTTCGGAAGATCAACCCGGTGGCATACAAACTGAAACTACCGGTGCACTTGAGGATACATCCAGTATTCCATTGTAGCTTGTTGAAGCCAGCAGGGAGGGCAAAAATGTCAGCGGTTCCTCCTATTCTGAGGGATGACCAGTTGGAGTACGAGGTCCGAAGGATTCTGGACTCGAGATTCCGCCAGGGTACCCTGTGGTTTCTCATTTCGTGGAAGGGATACCAGCCTGAAGATGATTCCTGGGAACCATGTACAGCGGTTCATGCTCCTAGGGCCGTTCGAGACTTTTATCGCAGACACCCAGGGAAGCCGGGCGCTAGGAGGCACGGTGGAGGGGGGCATACTGTCAGGATCCGACCTGTGCCTACCCAGTGACAGTCGAACTACAACTCCCAGAAAGCTCAGCGAGCATCGATTCGGAATGAGATCATAAAACTCCGTGAGAACAGGAGTGCGGTGCACGTAATTTTGTCTTTTCGGAGATCAGAGATTGGAAGCTTCTGGGATGTCTTCTGGATTACTAGAGCTCTAAAGTGTGCTTTCCGTAACCCGCGGCTGCGGGGTTACTTATCCTTGGAAATCGAATCTACCCGAAACGAGAGACGCAGGATTGCACCCTCTCGTGAATTTTCGGGAACTTTGTTGGAACGCGTTTCTTTTGGCATTCGGAGAGACGCCGGATTTCCCCCTCTCGAGTGCGGCACTTCTTGAATATTGTTTGTTCACTGGTGTTGGGATTTTTGGGTTCTCGTGAGAGACGCTGGATTTGCACCCTCTCGAGTGACACAAGCGGGTTGATCTGTTTTTGGAAACCGATCGTGTTCGTCCGATGTGAGAGACGCAGGATTGCCCCCTCTCATGGTCGGTGTGCAATGGTATGTTCGGAAGGACATTTATTTTCTTCTTCATATCCAGTGACTGGTAAGAGGCGCAAAACTGATGGGGTGTGGTTCAAGGAATTCAATCCGTATTAGCTGGTGAGGAAGGTACTTAGTATCAAACCAGAACAGTCGAACTTTTAAAAATCCTTGTTTCCTATTGAACTTTGTGGCCTTTGTTATCGATAACATTTACGCCAAAGTAGAACCTTTTAAAGTAAGGGACTGGAAAACATCGGGTATGTATGGGAACACCACGCCAAGATACATAGTCAGTGTTGCGGGAGGGAAGTGTATGTAACCCTGTGTGTGTGTTCTTGTATTTTCCAGAAAAGTATCCGGGTGGTGAGAGAAAGTATCTCGTATATAGAAGGGAGAGGTCCTGAGAAGCATCAGGTAGGAAAGCAGAGAGAGAGATCTAGTGAAGGAACAGATAGAATAGGGTTCTCTTCTTACTGTGTGTTCTTTGTGTCTTTTCAGAAACCTCGTCTACCCTCGTTTCCAGTCCCGGACCTTTTATCCCTCGCCTGCTTACTATCGTGCTCGGTGGTATTCATTCCCAGAGCACGGAGAAAGCTGGAGGTGGAACCCATATAGCATCTCTCGATCCGGAGGAGCCGTTGGACCGTGACAAAAGTGGTGCAAAAGGCTGTGGCGATGGACGGAGCATCTGAACCAATCAAACACTCACACCCAGTCAACAGATCTGGGTTTAATCCATCACCGTTCTTTAGCCCACTCTGCCACCCCAGTTCAGACATGACCATGTGCAAATCAGTCTGAGCCTGTGCCTCATGGGAACAGTCCATCCCGAACTGCCAAGCCATGCCTTCCCCGGACCGGAAACAAGCTTCCGATGAACGGTTTCTGGCATTTCAGCCGTCTTCAGCCCGGCTTGCTTGAATCCAGTGGCAAAGTGAGCAAGGGACTCTCGTCTGACCATACCCTGCCAACTTATGGTGAACAAAGTGGTGCAAAAGGCTTTGGCGATGGACGGAGCATCTGAACCAATCAAACACTCACACCCAGTCAACATATCTGGGTTTAATCCATCACCGTTCTTTAGCCCACTCTGCCACCCCAGTTCAGACATGCCCATATGCAAATCACTCTGACCCTGTGCCTCATGGGAACAGTCCAACCCGAACTGCCAAGCCATGCCTTACCTGGACCGGAAACAAGCTTCCGAGGACCTGTTTCTGGCATTTCAGCCATATTCAGCCCGGCTTGTTTGAATCCAGTGGCAACGTGAGCAAGGGACTCACGTCTGTCTGAGCATACCCTGCCAACTTATGGCGAACAAAGTGGTACGAAAGGGGCTGGTGATGGATGGAGCATCTGAACCAATCAAACACTCACACCCAGTCAACAGATCTGGGTTTAATCCTTCACCGTTCTTTAGCCCACTCTGCCACCCCAGTTCAGACATGGCCATATGCAAATCAGTCTGAGCCTGTGCCTCATGGGAACAGTCCATCCCAAACTGCCAAGCCATGCCTTCCCTGGACCGGAAACAAGCTTCCGATGAACGGTTTCTGGCATTTCAGCCGCCTTCAGCCCAGCTTGCTTGAATCCAGTGACAAAGTGAGCAAGGGATTCACGTCTGAGCATACCCTGCCAACTTATGGAGAAAAAAGTGGTAAAAAAGGGGGTGGTGATGGACGGAGCATCTGAACCAATCAAACACTCACACGCAGTCAACAGATCTGGGTTTAATCCATCACCGTTCTTTAGCCCACTCTGCCACCCCAGTTCAGACATGGCCATATGCAAATCAGTCTGACCCTGTGCCTCATGGGAACAGTCCAGCCCGAACTGCCAAGCCATGCCTTCCCTGGACCAGAAACAAGCTTCCGAGGACCGGTTTTTGACATTTCAGCCGTCTTCAGCCCGGCTTGCTTGAATCCAGTGGCAAAGTGAGCAAGGGACTCACGTCTGAGCATTCCCTGCCAACTTATGGCGAACAAAGTGGTACAAAAGGGGGTGGCGATGGACGGAGCATCTGAACCAATCAAACACTTACACCCAGTCAACAGATCTGGGTTTAATCCATCACTGTTCTTTAGCCCACTCTGCCACCCCAGTTCAGACATGGCCATATGCAAATCAGTCTGACCCTGTGCCTCATGGGAACAGTCCATGCCGAACTGCCAAGCCATGCCTTCCCTGGACCGGAAACAAGCTTCCGAGGACCGGTTTCTGGCATTTCAGCTGTCTTCAGCCCGGCTTGCTTGAATCCAGTGGCAAAGTGAGCAAGGGACTCTCGTCTGACCATACCCTGCCAACTTATGGTGAACAAAGTGGTGCAAAAGGGGGTGGCGATGGACGGAGCATCTGAACCAATCAAACACTCACACCCAGTCAACAGATCTGGGTTTAATCCATCACCGTTCTTTAGCCCACTCTGCCACCCCAGTTCAGACATGGCCATGTGCAAATCAGTCTGAGCCTGTGCCTCATGGGAACAGTCCATCCCGAACTGCCAAGCCATGCCTTCCCTGGACCGGAAACAAGCTTCCGATGAAAGGTTTCTGGCATTTCAGCCGTCTTCAGCCGGGCTTGCTTGAATCCAGTGACAAGGTGAGCAAGGGACTCACGTCTGAGCATACCCTGCCAACTTATGGAGAAAAAAGTGGTAAAAAAGGGGATGGCGATGGACGGAGCATCTGAACCAATCAAACACTCACACCCAGTCAACAGATCTTGGTTTAATCCATCACCGTTCTTTAGCCCACTCTGCCACCCCAGTTCAGACATGGCCATATGCAAATCCGTCTGACACTGTGCCTCATGGGAACAGTCCAGCCCGAATTGCAAAGTCATGCCTTCCCTGGACCGGAAACAAGCTTCCGAGGACCGGTTTCTGGCATTTCAGCCGTCTTCAGCCCGGCTTGCTTGAATCTAGTGGCAAAGTGAGCAAGGGACTCACGTCTGAGCATACCCTGCCAATTTATGGCGAACAAAGTGGAACAGGAGGGTGGTGGTAATGGACGGAGCATCTGAACCAATCAAACACTCACACCCAGTCAACAGATCTGGGTTTAATCCATCGCTGTTCTTTAGCCCACTCTGCCACCCCAGTTCAGACATGGTCATATGCAAATCAGTCTGACCCTGTGCCTCATGGGAACAGTCCAGCCCGAACTGCCAAGCCATGCCTTCCCTGGACCGGAAACAAGCTTCCGAGGACCGGTTTCTGGCATTTCAGCCGTCTTCAGCCCTGCTTGCTTGAATCCAGTGGCAAAGTGAGCAAGGGACTCACGTCTGAGCATACGATGCCAACTTATGGCGAACAAATTGGTACAAAAGGGGGTGGTGAAGGACGGAGCATCTGAACCAATCAAACACTCACACCCAGTCAAAAGATCTGGGTTTAATCCATCACCGTTCTTTAGCCCACTTTGCCACCCCAGTTCAGACATGGCCATATGCAAATCAGTCTGACCCTGTGCCTCATGGGAACAGTCCAGCCCAAACTGCCAAGCCTAGGATGCTTGATTTCGGTCCAGGGAAGATATGGCTTGGCAGTTCGGGCTGGACTGTTCCCATGAGGCACAGGGTCAAGACTGATTTGCATATGGCCATGTCTGAACTGGGGTGGTGTGGTGAGCAAAATAACGATGGATTTAACCCAGATCTGTGACTGGGGGTGAATGTTTTGCCATTGTGCAACCTTCCGTCCATCAATTATTGCTTTTGCTTTTGTCACCCCGAGTGGGAAGGGTATGCTCAGACGTGAGTCCCGTGCTCTCCACGCCACTGGAGTCAAGTAAGGGTGGGCATAAAATCCGTTTTGCGGGCGAATTTGCGGATTTTCCGCGATTTCGCAATCCGCGAATCTTGCGAAATCGCGGTAAAATCCGCGAATCAGCGGGGACGAATTTTCAGCCAAGCAAGGGTTACAGCAGCAGGTGCAAAAGTTGAACCTAATTTCTTTGTAACCTTTTACAAAAGAGTTACAAACAAATTAACTTCAACTTGGACACCTGCTGCTAATTGCTTCCTGGCGCCTCGTTGCCTACTTGCAACTATTCTCTGACCCTGCTCTGACCCTTGAAGCAGGGTCAGAGAATAGTTACAAGTAGGCAACGAGGCACCTGTCCAAGGAATTAAACCTCATCAGGAAGCACTTTCAGACATAAAAAACAGGAAGAAGGGAGAGGATGGCAAATACACCCATTTTGAGTTGTCAGGAGGGGTTAAACTAAAAGAGACCTTTACAGCACAATTTTCATATGCATTTTGCTAAAAATAAAAAGCTGTATGTTCTGTAGGGGCAACTCAGGAATCTGACCCTTCAGAGATCCGGCCTCTCTTTCTTTCTCTCGTTCTCTCTCTCCCTCTCTCTTTCCCTCTCTTTCTCTCTCTATCTATCTATCTATCTATCTATCTATCTATCTATCTATCTATCTATCTATCTATCTATCTATCTATCTATCTCTCTCTCCCTCTCCCATAAACGACTGCATGGGTAACTTCGCTATGCAAGCGGCTTGCGAAGACGCAAAAAACCCCGCAAACACGCAAAAAACCCCGCGAACACGCAAAAACCCCAGCGAACACGCAAAAAAACAAAAATCCGCAAATTCGCACAAATTCGCAAATTTTGCGGATCGCGAATTTGCAAATCCGCAAATTCACGGATCGCGAATTCGCAAAATTCGCCAATGCTTAGAGTCAAGCTATCCTGGCTGAAGACGGCTGATAGCCAGAAACCGGTCCTAGAATGCTTGATTCCAGTCAGGGAAGATATGGCTTGGCAGTTAAGGCTGGACTGTTCTCATGAGGCACAGGGTCAAGACTGATTTGCATATGGCAATGTCTGAACTGGGGTGGTGTGGTGAGCAAAATAACGATGGATTAAACCCAGATCTGTGACTGGGGGTGAATGTTTTGCCATTGTGCAACATTCTGTCCATCAATTGTTATTTTTGCTTTTGTCACCCCAAGTGGGAAGGGTATGCTCAGACGTGAGTCCCGTACTCTCCATGCCACTGGAGTCAAGCTATCCTGGCTGAAGACGGCTGATAGCCAGAAACCGGTCCTAGGATGCTTGATTCTGGTCCAGGGAAGATATGGCTTGGCAGTTCGGGCTGGACTGTTCCCATGAGGCACAGGGTCAAGACTGATTTGCATATGGCCATGTCTGAACTAGGGTGAGGTGGTGTGGTGAGCAAAATAACGATGGATTAAACCCATATCTGTGACTGGGGGTGAATGTTTTGCCATTGTGCAATATTCCGTCCATCAATTGTTGTTTTTGCTTTTGGTACCCCGAGTGGGAAGGGTATGCTCAGACGTGAGTCCCGTGCTCTCCACGCCACTTGAGTCAAGCTATCCTGGCTGAAGACGGCTGATAACCAGAAACCGGTCCTAGGATGCTTAATTCCGGTCCAGGGAAGATATGGCTTGGCAGTTCAGGCTGGACTTTTCCCATGAGGCACAGGGTCAAGACTGATTTGTATATGGCCATGTCTGAACTGGGGTGGTGTGGTGAGCAAAATAACGATGGATTAAACCCAGATCTGTGACTGGGGGTGAATGTTTTGCCATTGTGCAACATTCCGTCCATCAATTGTTGTTTTTGCTTTTGTCACCCCGACTGGGAAGGGTATGCTCAGACGTGAGTCTCGTGCTCTCCACGCCACTGAAGTCAAGCTATCCTGGCTGAAGATGGCTGATAGCCAGAAACCGATCACAGGATGCTTGATTCCGGTCCAGGGAAGATATGGCTTGGCAGTTCAGGCTGGACTGTTCCCATGAGGCACAGGGTCAAGACTGATTTGCATATGGCCATGTCTGAACTGGGGTGGTGTGGTGAGCAAAATAACGATGGATTAAACCCAGATCTGTGACTGGGGGTGAATGTTTTGCTATTGTGCAACATTCCATCCATCAATTGTTGCTTTTGCCACTGTAGTGACCGTGTTTTTGGCTCTATTTCTGAGTGATGGTGACTTTAAGCTTGCTACCATCCTAGATCCTTATTCTTAGCTTGTGTTGGTCCTTTTCAGGCCTTGTTCCAGACCTAGAAGCATAAACCAGAGGATAGCTGCTTTATATGATGATAGATCCCTTATTCCTGACTCTATTCCATCTATTGCCTATTGGCTTTGACATAATTATGTGTCCTTTCATCATCCTACCTATAGTAGAGAGTGGATCCTGTAGTCCTGACTTTATATTACATATTGGTATGGTTTGTGTATGTATTCTGATAGAGCTAAGTGTTATTTCATCCTTTTCAGGCCTACAAGGCCCAGAACTAGAGAGACTCCATTTTGCTTCCTGCCTCTGCAGATTGAGATGCTTGCAGGGTAAAGGTGATGTTTTAGTTATGAGGTGTTGTTCACTTGGAGAGAACCGGCCTGGGCCGGCCCTTATCGGTAGACTGTATTATTCTTTGTGTAGAAGACACCACAAAAGGCCGGCCGGCTGGGTGTGTGTCCTTGACGCGGAGTGGTGCAGGGATCTGATGGGCGGCAGGCTGATGACTGGAACTTTCCATGAGGAGAGAGCATTCCATATTAGTGAAGTGCAGAAGAGGCGGAGCAGTCAGTTGAAGCTGGAGAGAGAAGTGAGTTGGTGTTTGGAACAGAGAGAGGTCAGTCGGTTCTTGGAGAGAGAGAAGTCAGTGAGTTGGAACCAGAGAGAGAGCAGACAGATGATTGCTGGAGTTATCAGAAGCAGTTGTGAGCAGATGGTGTTTGGAGCTGGAGAGAGAAGGCAGATGATGTTTGGAGCTGAAGAAAGCAGTCAGAAATAGTTACTTATCAGAAGGAGTTGTGATCAACTGGAGTCTGGAGTGATGCCTTTTGGAAGAGACTGAAGTTATATCGTGGATTAGTTTATGGGAGCAGCTGGAGTGAGTTGGACATTGGAGCTGGGATAATCAGACAGAGTGAAGAAGCTAGTGGAGCGAACGGTTATCAGAGCGGCAGAAACTATATCATTAGACTGAAGTTTGAAGGTGAAGACAGTTCGTAGGGGAGAGGAATCCAGTGCAGAGTGATCAGCGCAGATGCGTGTCCAAGAGTGCAGGGGAGAATCTGAGACGAGCCAAGGCACAGACAAGAGAGGAACCCAGATGACAGCTAGAGCAAGACTTCATACTAATCAGGTGATATCTGTCCTGTTATATTAGTGCTTTTATTTCCTATGCTAGATTCCCCTACTGTATTGCTAATCCTTTTTCTTTCAGCGGTGTGCAGTATAATCCATTCCCTCTTTAGCTTTCTACAGTCCTTGTTAGTTACATATGGATGTGTTATAGTAATAAAGCTTTCCATTATAATAAAGAGACCCCGCAGATCTGTGTATGTGTCTATTCCCTTTTTACTTTTTAGGCTATGTGTGATATTGTAGTGTTATAGTGTTGATATTGTTATAATAAAGGAACCCCAGTTCTTAATGAACAGCTGTGTAGATGTTGTTGTTATAATGGGGTTAACCTTTCTTCTAGTCAGATGCTGTTATGTGAACGGATGCGACTCCCGTCCAGGTAAATGGTAACTGAATAATGAGGGGGAGAGGAGAACTTGTATTAGATAATAATAATTGCACAGTGTAATTTGGCCATTCTTGTGTACCACATAAAATGTAGGAGACATCCCCAGTAGGTATTAGATGTATGAGAGAAACTTCCCAACAGAGAGAGAGAGAGCTGAAGGTATTCATAGGACAGAGATTGCCACTAGAGAGAGAGTGGCATTAGTGAGAGCACTGAGTATGTCAGTGTGTAATGAGATCGCCACTAGGGAAAGTGGCGTTAGTGAGAGCACTGAGTGTGTCAGTGTGTAATGAGATCGCCGCTAGGGAAAGTGGCGTTAATGAGAGCATTGATTATAGTCAATGTGTATACCCACAGGATTGTGGCTTGTGTATGTATGAAATAGTGAGAGCACTGGGGGGACACAGTGTGTATGTGGCTAATGAGAGCACTGATTGTGGTCAGTGTGTAATGGTAAATTATTGGAACTGCCCCCTTTACTATGAGTAGGAGAGTAGCATAGTCTGGGTCTGAGTTGCCGCGAGACTATAAGGTATGAGTGTGGTGTAGGGCATGGACATCCTTAGTAATCAGTGAGTATTCCTAGTAATCCCTATAGATTTAGTGGTGTTTCTGATGATATGAGCTTGTATATTGCTAATTCCCCATCCTCAGGTAGGTACCCAGGTGCCTGGATAGATGGGTCCTGAGGAGGGAGGTGGTTGCGTTTCGGCTGGGTTGGTGGTGTCTTGGTGAGCTGATTCTATCTGTTCCGAAAATCCGGTCGTTACAGTCACCCAGAGTGGGAAGGGTATGCTCAGACGTGAGTCCCGTGCTCTCCACGCCACTGGAGTCAAGCTTTCCTGGCTGAAGACAGCTGATAGCCAGAAACCGGTCCTAGGATGCTTGATTCCGGTCCAGGGAAGATATGGCTTGGCAGTTCGGGCTGGACTGTTCCCATGAGGCAAAGGGTCAAGAGTGATTTGCATATGGCCTTGTCTGAACTGGGGTGGTGTGGTGAGCAAAATAACGATGGATTAAACCCTGATCTGTGACTGGGGGTGAATGTTTTGCCATTGTGCAACATTCCGTCCATCAATTGTTGTTTTTGCTTTTGTCACCCCGAGTGGGAAGGGTATGCTCAGACGTGAGTCCCGTGCTCTCCACACCACTGGAGTCAAGCCATCCTGGCTGAAGACGGCTGATAGCCAGAAACTGATCCTAGGATGCTTGATTCCGGTCCAGGGAAGATATGGCTTGGCAGTTCGGGCTGGACTGTTGCCATGAGGCACAGGGTCAAGACTGATTTGCATATGGCCATGTCTGAACTGGGGTGGTGTGGTGAGCAAAATAACGATGGATTAAACCCAGATCTGTGACTGGGTGTTAATGTTTTCCATTGTGCAACATTCCATCCATCAATTGTTGTTTTTGCTATAGCCAAGATACCAGTCATAGTTTGGGCAGACCACGTACTTTCAACTTTCTTAAGCCTGGCGGAGATCTCAGGAAGCAAGTTGCTGACAAACTTATCGACAAATACTGGGCCAGAACCTGGGGTCCGGGGATCCAAACCACTATTGCCCAGATGTAGGTCACTAAATACCGGTCGGTAACAGCCGATTTCGGCCGTTACCGACAGGTATTTGGTGATTGAGATGTAGGGTGCCAGAATTTTACAGAATCGGTAAATTTACCGATTCGGTAAATCTATATGTAGGTGGCACTGCAAACAGTGCCACAGGCCCCTAAGAATTAGTTATTTACCATGTAATACTATTGCATGGTAAATAACGAATTCCTGTGTACATGCACATCTGTGCATGTACACCTGTGCCATGTGGTACACAGACATGCCCTAAGGGAATGTATGTGTGTTACATGGCACACAAGCCAGGAACAGGGGTGCAACAGGGTGTCAAAGTGACATCCTGTCCCCCTTGGCAATTTTGTATTTTTACTGATTCGGTAATTACCGAATTGGTGTTTGCCATTGATCCTATGGCCTTCAAGGCCCATAGGAATCAATGGCAAATACTGATTCGGTAATTACCAAATCGGTAAATACCGAATCCTACCGATTCGGTATTTGTTACCGAATAATTACCTACATCAGATTTACCGATTCATGAATACCGAATCGGTAAAATTAGGTATTTATGAATTGGTAAATTTGATTTACCTACATTTAGCCCTATGTCCCTTGTATTCTGTCTCAAAACGGGTAAAGAATTCAGCCACATTCTCATCTTTTCGCTGTCTATAGGCATTTATTTTAACCCAGTAAATGACAGTTTCCGGCAAAAGTGTTTTCATAAACGTTACTATTTTACCGGGCAAAGTCAGGATGGCAGCTTCTGTTTTAGTCCCTCCTACCGTTGCTTCATCCATAGTCTCAAGGTCAGCCCATTTACCTCCCAACACTACTTAATGGTCAGTATGTCGAATTTTGTCCCAAATTTCAGTGGGGACAACTGTACCAAAAAGTAAAATCTATATCCTCAAGAACGAGAGTACCTGCAGATATAATCTGACCTAATTCTCTGTAAAAGACTGCCGGATTCTTCCGGGGATCTGGAAATTGTCCTTTTAACTGCATTACTTCTGAACTTTTCCAAGGAACATGAACCCAAAGCCTGCGCCAGTGTGCCTCAACAGCCCCTCTGCCATTATTTCGGGCATCGGTAAGTGCGTTAACAAAGACAGGGGCTGCCTCTCTCATTGGTATAGCTGTTTCTAGAGGGGTGTTGGGAAAAGCGGTCATATCACGGTAGACCATTAAAGCAGACATAGTGCAAACATCCCCTCTCCCTGAACATCGCCTTTTTTTATTTGCGACCTAAGGTCCATTAATCCGGTGGGTATCTGCATAAGCGCATTCTCAAATCTTTTCATGACCAGGGTACACATGTATTCAGCCCAAGTGGTTTGTTCCATAATCGTCCACTGGGAAAAGGTGGACCATATTTCTTTAAAGGCATAAATATTCCGTTATTTATCCAACATTCACACTGTTGCCTCTGTCAGTCATTTTCTTGAAGGGACGAAAAGCTGACTGCAGAGCGCAAGGAGGCCAGTCGGGGGGAATTCAACAATTTATATAAATCCTGCTTAACTGTAGACCACGGGGAAGCAAGAAAAGGGCATGTAGGGGAAAAGCCGCAGGGGTTGGGCGGATGGAGACAGGGTTAGCGGGCGTGGTCGGTATCATAGGAAAAATCGGGAGTGATGGCGTGACAGGGAGAACAGTAAGAGGGGCAGTGGGGGCAGGAGTGGGCTGTGGCGGGGGGACATGCAGGGTGTGAGGCGTCCGGGCAGGGTACAGTGGGCATATGCAGGAGGGCTTTCTAGCATGGTATCAAGCAAGGAATCACCTTCTTCTCCCCCTTCCATATGGCCCTTTCCTTTCTCCTCACGAGCTGGATAACATTTTTGTAACCGGGCCCCATGCTCCCTATCGGCTATTTCTACTGACTTTGTCATTTGATTTTGTAAATTTTCTCTGATGTGGTCGGCCATTGACATACGTTCCAGTTATTTTTCTTGAGCCTTCTGCTTTCTATCTCTCTGCTCTATCTCTTTCCTCCAAAATCGGACAGATTCAAACATAGACAGGCGCGTTTTCTTTTCATTAATTGTTCCTCTAAGTTGGCGAGAACTTGGGAATAAAAGGAGCCATAAAGTGGCCACTGTAATTCCGCGTTACTTTGTTTCGTATATTTTACCCAGAATGAGGAAAACATTATGGCAGAAGGGCCATGTTTAACATGCATCGTATGGCCAGGGATCCCTCCTGGAGGAAGCGGACAAGCCGCCTCCAGCTGGGAGTCCTGCATACACATACAACAACATAATCTCTTGAACTTACTACTGACTGGCATGCTTGAAAACAGATAACAGACACCAGCGGGTTTTAAAAAACTCACCTCGCTTGCTTGCCTTTTTCAAAAGTCAATAACAGCTTGGCTTTTGCAGAAGTCAATAACGGAATCATACAGACTTGGTGGGTGATTAGTCCAACCTTACCTTACAGGGGTAGTTCTCTTCTGTAGACATAGGGCTGTGTCCTGCTCCAGAAATTATTTGCTAGGGGACTCGAGCGAGAACGCGGTTATGTGGCCCAGACCGGGTGGGGAGGAACAGCGGGTGAGTCGTTCGGCTTACCGGATTGCAAGAATCCCTCGGGTAGGGTACCTCCGTCGGAGTGTCTCCTTGCACCTCCTCACATCCACCGGGTCTGACCTTCATGCTCGTGGAGTTCCTGTTCGGGCACCATTTGAAGAACTGGATTAACCCACTCACTGGGTCTCGGCGGTGGGGGAACCGCCCAAGCTCCCCATGTCCTTCATACATAGTAAAAGGAGGCACAGGAGCCTTCGTCTGCAGGAGGAACCCAGATTTATTCAAATAGCCCGGGCTATGGAACAGAGTCCCAAACTCGTCGGAAACAAGACAGAGGAGGCTGCTGCTTTACTCCGCAGCTTACAAGCCTTTTATACTTTTTCATCTCAGTCTTTTGGCTGTTAGGTCATTGTTCAATCAGGGCAGTGTTTGCAGTTGATAACCAGATCCAGACGATGTTTGTAGATGGTGACCTGGTCAAGGCTTGGCACACAAATCATTGTTCACTGGGCTTGATCAAGGCTCAGCCTATCAGGTCATTGTTTAATCACCTTGATCAAAGCCCGTTCTTTCAGGTCATTGTTTAATCACCCTGATCAAGGCCTAGCAGTCAGACCATTGTCCAGATAACCTGATCACGGTGTCAAGGATATTTACCTGGCTGGGAGCAGGAGATGGAAAACAAATCATTTACAAAGGGTGTGAGTGTCTCATGGCTTTCTGTTGAACTGCAAGAACAGGGGGAGTTGGGTGTGCGACAGTTCCTGGGCAGAAATGCAGGCTGCAAGATGGCTGTTGTCGTGTTGGTTAGATTTTCCTCAGGCATCAGCAGAAACGACCAGGTGGGTCGTGTGGAAGTGTTTGACACAAGATGGCAATGAAAAAGCAATGGAGTCTCGGTACAAATGATGCCGATCAGAAGAACACTTTTCCTCAGCTGCGGTAATTTATACTAAGGGGGAGGTGATGACTGTAAGATATGGACTGCAGGTCTGGCCACTATAAACATTCAGGCCCACATTCACAGACCCGGACCCAGACCCAGTGACTATGTTTTCAAATCCTAACTGTCAGTTCAATCTTGCATGAATATGTTACGTTTTAGGTGCTCTTTTTGAAGAGTATTTTATCCTATTCACATGTTTTTAGTGAGTGCATTGCTACCCCAGACAGGCTTTTCAATGTTGTCAGTTCTAGTTAGAGAAGTGAGTATTTAGGTGTACAGATAAGTTTAAGTTGCTTTCTAAAACTTAGTTGTTTGCCATCTAGCCTTAGACTGGTTGGGTGGGAGTTCCAGAGTTTAGGGGTGAGGTAGGCGAACAAGTGACCTCCGCCTCTGGCTCTCTTAATTCTGGGAATGGCAAGGAGACCTAAGTTGTTTGACCTGAGATCTTTATTGGCATGGTGTGGACTGACGAGGTGATGAAGGATACATAGACCTACTTTGTGTTTTGCCCAATGGCCAACACAAAGTGCTTTAAATTGTATCCTCTGCTTCCTGGCAGCCAGTGAAAGGTGGCAAGGGTGGGCATGCTGTTGAGTTTGGGAATATCAAGTAGGATTTGAGCAGCTGTATTTTGGATGATTTGCAGTTTTTTTATAAAAGAAAGTAGGCTGTCCAAATAAGGGGAATTATTGTAGTCGAGGAGATCTACTATTCGGTCTTGGACCTCTGTTCTGCGTAACTCCATGGAAAGCCATTTCAGAGTCTTCCTCAGTGCTTTGAGAAGGCTGAAGCAGCTGGCTTCCACCTTCTTTGCCTGGGAAGTCATGGTAAGAGGTTAATCCAGTGGGACCCCCAAAACCTTTCACTTCTGATTTAAGGAGTGGGCGATCACTTAAAAATGGTGGCCAATTAAGTTGGTCCCATAGTGATGGATTGTTGCCGACTACCAGGACATCCATTTTGTCCTTGGTTAACTTTAGGCAGCTAGCTGTTATTCAGTTGGTGTCCTGCTCTAGGCATATGCTTAGATTTTGAGATATGGAGACTACATTAGGTGTGAGAGAGACAATAATTTGCGTATTGTCTGCATATGATACTATGGTGAAACCTAATAAGCAAATGATGTCAGATATAGGGCAGACGTCAAGATTAAAAAGCATCAGACTCAAAGAAGAGCCCTGCGGCATTCTGCATTTTAGCTGATGAATTGTGGAGAAAAAGGGCCCCTCACTGACTTGGAAGCTCCTATTGTTTAGTAACGATGAAAGCCATTTTAAGGCCTTACCTGTAATGCCTACTTCTTCCAGTCTGCAAAGTAGGGTGGAATAGGAAACCATGTTGAAGGCTGTGCTTAAGTCTAGAAGAATAAGCACTGCTGATCCACCCAGATCTAGAAACTTTTTGAGATCCTCCGTAGCGGTCAGGAGCGCTGCTTCCGTACTCCAGCCTGGTCAGAATCCCATTTGAGTAGGGTGTAATACGCTGTTCGGTTCCAGGAATTCTGAAAGATGTCTGTTTATTGCCTTTTCCAGGATTTTGCTGACACCTGGAAGTAGCGAGACAGGTCTGTAGTTTTCAACCAACTTAGGGCTCAGTGATGGTGTCTTCAAAAAGGGGTGAATGGTGGCATGTTTCCATGCATCTGTAACGCAGCAGCTATCCAAGGAAAAGTTGTATACATCTGACATGGATGAAAGAATGACACCCCCCCCCCCTTTCAATAAGCAGTTTAGTGTGGCAGAGTCAAACGGGGAGCCTGATTTTACCATGATTGCTGAAGCAAGGATTTCATTTTTACCTGATTGAGGGAAAGTGGAGAGCTTGACTGTGACTTTATAGGCTGTGGGCTTTTTGTAAGTCTTTATGTTGTGGTCTAATGGTCCTGATAGAGCATCATGGATGAGCCTGACTTTCCCAAGAAAGTGCTTGGAAAGTAGCTCACAACACGCTTCTGAGGGGGGCGGGCCTGCTCTTGATGTATCAGGTTTAAGAAAGGAGTTGACAATGCTGTAAATTTCATTTGAGGAATTTGAGGAGTGACTGATCCTGTCCACAAAATCATCTATTTGATCTTTAAGGATGGCATGTTGATATTTTTTCAGGGCTTTTTTGTAAATCTGTTTACATGTATCATCATAATTGCCCCTCCACTTCCTTTCACATATTTTGCAGTCTTTTGTAAGTTCTCAGCTTTGGTGAGAACCACTGAATTGTATCCCATGGCCGGGATTATTTGCTGTTTTTTAAGGGGATTAACACGTCTGAAGCGATGTTGACCCATTTCTTGAAGGCTGTATAGGATGTGGAAATGTCTCTATCTAGTTCTGGGGCTGAGTTGCGCAATGCCGTTTCCCAACTGATAGTGTCCGATTTGAACCATTGCTTGGAGGTCCTTGACTGAGATATCTTGGATTTTGTCTTGCCTGTTCTTGGAATAAAGAAAGGAATCAGAAAGTTATCCTTCCAACAAACTGTCAGGGGGATATTGACTGTCATATTAGAAATTTGGGTGTAAATTGGGTCCAGTATATAACGTTTATTGTGTGTAGGGTTCACTGGCAAAATATTGAGGTAAAAAATATAGAAGTAAAAAATATTGATGAAAAAAGATAGAATGCAAAAATATCGACTCCCTATACTTAACAGGTAAGTACAAAAATATCGGAAAAAAATCTTGATGTAAAAAATATAGTTGTACAAAATATCGAATTTTATATTTAAATATAAAATAAAATAATAAAAATTAAATATGTAAACTAATAAAATTTATATAAAAAAGAAGTATATTTAATATAAATGAATATTTTTAACTTAATTAAAATAAATTGAGCACACATACATAATAATTCATGTACTTTAAAACAATTAATAAACTTCATTTTAATTTATTTCATAATTTTGAAATTATATACATATGTACACACATATATATACTTAACCAGTGCCTAGCCGAATTGGTTCAAAGGTTTCTTGAGCGCGGCTACAAGTTAGAACTTTTGAATCGTGCTCTCTCGAAAGCGTCTTCACTTTCGAGAGATGAATTATTGACCCTTAAAAACTTGACTACTTCTGATGTTAGCTCTACTGGTTCTGTCCGCCTCATTACCACTTATTGTTCACATGAACGAAAATTGAGACGGATCATCAATTCAGAATGGCCTATTGTTTTGACAGATGTTATGTTAGGTCCCATCTTACCTAAATTACTTGCGATCACCTTCAGGAGGGCTCCCTCCATGAAGGATGTATTGGATAAGACCCAGCCTGAATTAGCACCTAAACGTACTTGGCTGTCCAAAACAGGTTTTTTCAAATGCACGTCATGCAGCGCATGCACATTTGCGAGAAATGGCACGCATTATAAATCTGCATTTAATGACAAACCTATCGCCATTAATGAATATCTTACATGCCGTAGTGATTTTGTCATCTACCAATTAACCTGTACCTGCAATCTGTCATACATTGGCAGCTCCAAGTTGCCGGCCAATCAGCGCATCTTGCAGCATGTGCGAGCCATAGTTAACTCGGACAGCAATTATCCTGTGGCTCGCCACTTTAAAGCTGTCCATGGGAGCAAATTGAAAGACCTGCAGTACACGACCTAAGCCCGGACGGGGTTGTTTTTGTAGTATCATGTCCTGGTGTTGGTTATTTCTGAAGAATATCAGGTCGATGAATTTACACTTTTTGAAGTATATATACACATTATGAATTAGTAGGTTTTTCATAATTCCTGTTCCAGCTGTCTTTATCTAAAAAAATGTTTTTATATATCTTTTTTCACCCATTAGACACGAGCACTATAGTTAATTTGGCATACATTACACTATGTTCAAACATTCTTTTTGCATTGTGTTGCAAAGGGAATACATGCATACTGTTTAGTGGTCATTAGAGAATGCATTTGCAACTTGCGTTGGGATGAATTTTGTTCAAGGCACACTATGTGCACATTTCACTCAATAACACATTTTGTACTTGATTCAAGTTACATTCAAAATCTATATTTGTTTAACTAATTTCGGGCAATGTTGCTTTTGGGACTCTCATTGATTAAGCATTTACCATCTTGTAATAGATTTTATCTGGCCACATCATGATTTTGCAATAGGAGCACTATGCTCCCACTGTTACTATGTGTTTCTCTTGTTTGCATTGTATACAAGCAGCCATGAATGAATTCATTGTCTGATGATTCTATGCCATTATGTTTATTTGTGCCTTTCATCCCCTTTTTATGGGTGGTAGAGCTTTTTAAACACTATATAATGTAACACCTACTTTGGGCGCGTCATGTGACCAAGCTCCGCCTGCGGAGCGAAACGCGTCGAGGAGAGCACTTGCTCTGTATTTGCCGAAAATAAATTACCACTGCTGACACTACTGATGGTGTTATGGTGCTTTACTTCAAAGTTTGAATTGATTTGCGAAAGGAGAAGAGGTCTGCGCCTGTCTGTTACCACGTTGACAGCGGTCAGGATTGCTACGATATATATATATAAGTACAAATAACATAAAATCTAACAAAAAAACATTCTATTATAAATTAAAACATAAAACTATTTAAAAATCTTCTAACTGAAATTTCCCACTCCAGTCAGTGCAACAGTAGGGAAAGTGGTGGATAGCGGAGGGGTAAAAATTACTATTCCCACTCCAGTGAGTGTAACAGTAGAGAAAGTGGTGGATAGCGGAGGGGTAAAAATTACTATTCCAACTCCAGTGAGTGCAACAGTGTGGAAAGTGTTGGATAGAGGAGGGGTGAAAATTACTATTCCCACACCAGTCAGTGCAACAGTAGGGAAAGTGTTGGATAGGTGTGGGGTAAAAATTACTCTTCCCACTACAGTGAGTGCAACAGTAGAGAGAGTGTTGGATAGTGGCAGGATAAAATGTACTATTCCCACTCCAATCAGTGCAACAGTAGGGAAAGTGTTGGATAGCTGAGGGGTAAAAATTACTATTCCCACACCAGTCAGTTCAACAGTAGGAATATTGTTGGATAGCAGAGGTGTAAAAATCCCTATAGCCACTTCAATAATTGTAAAAGTAGGGAAAGTGTTGGATAGCGGAATGGTAAAAATTACTATTCACACTCCAGTGAGTGCAACAGTTGGGAAAGTGTTGGATAGCGGAGAGGTAAAAATTACTATTCCCACTCCAGTGAGTGCAACAGTAGGAAAAGTGTGGGATAGTGGCAGGATAAAATGTACTATTACCACTTCAGTCAGTGCAACAGTAGGGAAAGTGTTTGATAGCGGAGGGGTAAAATGTACTATTTCCACACCACTCAGTTCAACATTAGGAAAATTGTTGGATAGCAGAGGTGTAAAAATTACTATACCCACTCCAATAATTGTAAAAGTAGGGAAAATGCTGGATAGTGGAGGGATAAAAATTACTATTCCCACTCCAGTGAGTGAAACAGTAGGGAAAGTGTTGGATGGCGGAGAGGTAAAAATTACAATTCCCACTCTAGTGAGTGCAACCGTAAGGAAACTGCTGGATAGCGGAGGGGTAAAAATTACTATTTCCACTCCAGTGAGTGCAACAGTAGGGAAAGTGTTGTATTGCGGAGGGGTACAAATCAATATTCCCACTCTAGTGAGTGCAACAGTAGGGAAAGGGTTGGATAGCGAAGGGGTAACAATTACTATTCCCACACCAGTCAGTTGAACAGTAGAGAAAGTGTTGGATAACGGAGGCATAAAATTCCTATTCCCACTCCAGTGAGTGCAACAGTAAGAAAAGTGTTGGTTAGTGTAGGGGTAAAAATTATTATTCCCACTCCAGTGAGTGCAACAGTAGGGAAAGTGTTGGTTGGTTAGGGGAGGAGGTAAAAATTACTATTCCCACTCCAGTGAGTGCAACAGTAGGGAAAGTATTGAATTGCAGAGGAGTAACAATTCTCACTCTAGTCAGTTCAAAATTGAAAACAAACAACATTTTAACAATAAAAATATTTAAAAAACAAATACATTTAAAAATATATAAATATGTTAAAAATAAAAATACAAAAATATTTAATATTTAAACATTTTTTTAAAACACATTATAATGTTAAATGCATATGACAAATACCTACAATTATATTAAATAAAAAAACATGTAAACAAATAAATATGTTTAATTAGAATTTATTTCGAAAAAAAAACATTAATTATTACATACATTTACTTTTTTTATTTCCTGCCCTATAGCACCACACAATTCACAACCCACATCTAAATTTAAACAAAAATGTACTTCCTCAATTAACATAATTAATTACCAATTAAAGAAATACTATTAATTTCAAAACAAATTAAAACTCAGAAGAAAATATTTAACTTCCCATACTTTCCCCTTATAACCCCCACAATCCACAGCTAAAATTAAGCTATAACAAAATGTATTACACAATTAAAACCTATTTTCAGTTAAAAAACTAATAATATTTATCAAAAAACTATAAATTAAGTAAAGTTAATTTACTCCCCACACTGAACCTGATATTATTTAGGTGTGTGTTGTGGGGTTTATGGGGTAAAGGGTGGGAAGTAATATATGTTTAATTAATTAATAGTTAGTTGTTAATTGGTATTAATTGATTATATTTAATTAGGGTATTTGTTTATACCACACACGAAAAATATAAACAAATACCCTAATTAAACATAAATCAATTAATTAATACTAATTAACAACTAATTATTAATTAATTAACCTTAAATTACTTTCCACCCTTTACCCCATAAACCCCACAACCCACACCTTAAAAAAATCACACAATTACCATAATTAATGATAAATTAATTAATATAAATTAACAACTAATTTTTAATTAATTACGCATAAATTACTTCCTACAGTTAACATTATAAAATCTAAAAAAAAAAAAATGAAAACGTAATCATTAATATATTATAATGAACGAGTGAATAAATGATAATATTTATGGATGGCAACGTTCACTCTGGGGAGCATCTTTGCGCTATCGGAAACGGGGGGGGTGCTGGGTGAGGAATTAGTGAGAACCATCAGGTAGAAAGGTCAGATAAGTGATAGCACTAACTGGTCTGGGGCCACAAAGATCCAGGTTTTTAAGAGTTTCTTGACCAAGACTTCAGACAGTGCCAGTCTCAGATGGGTGGGCAAAGTATTCCATACTGTTGTTCCCAGGACTGCCATTGACTTTCCTCCTCTAGATGAGAGGTGGAAGGCGGGGGTGTAAGGAGATTTTCTGAGAATGATCACAGAAGCCATTGGGTAATGTAATGTATGGTTTGATTCTGGTTCTTAGATATTTGGGTCCTGTATTCTTGAGGGTTCTAAATGTTATTACTAGGATTTTGAAGAGAATCCTTTTATGTATGGGCAGCCAGTGGAGGGTATTGAATGATGTTGTGGCCGAGGACCTCCTAGGTAGTTTTAATACCAGCCAGGCTACCGCGTTTTGGACTGTGTGTAGTCTTTTCACACTACCTTATTTGCTTCTGCATATAGGCTGTTGCAGTAATCCAAGCGAGACAGAATTAGGGCTACTGCCACTGTTTTCCTGGCTGTAATAGGAAGTAGATCGAAATATTTTTTGAGGGTTTTTATAATGTAGAAGCACATACCCGCTACCGAGAGTGCTTGCTGTGCAAGGACAGTGCATGATTGAATCGCATCCCTAGATTTCTCACAGTATCTAATGTGTTAGGGGGTGGGGCTGTCTCAGTCGGCCACCATTGTTTGGTAAGATGTTGGATTTACAAAGCAGCATGATCTCCGTTTTTTGATTGTTACATTTGAGGTGGTTTGATTTCATCCAGTCCATGACTGCTGATAGACAGTTCACGAATTTTTCTTCAGCTGCTGTGGAATTTTTGTCTAGAGTTAGAATTAGCTGGGTGTCATCTGCGTACTCGATAGACTCAACGTCAAAGGAGGCAATCAGGTTAAGCAACGGTACCATGCAAAGATTAAAAAGTGTTGGGCTCAGGGCAGAGCCTTGTGGGACTCCAGAGAGCAGTTGTTTTTCTGTCGATTTAAAGTTGCCTAAGGTTACTATTTGTCTCCTGTTGTCCAGGAAAGAAATTAACCAGGCCAAGGCATTATGAGAGATGCCACTATCCACAAGTCTGTCTGCCAGAATGCTGTGGGAGACCGAGTCGAAAGCAGCCAATAGGTCTAACAGAATCAGTACTGCATTTATACCTTTATCTAAGGCAAATTTTAAGGTTTGTATGGAGCAGCACTTATTCTGTTGAATGTCCAGGCCTAAAACCCAATTGTTTGGGGTGCAGAATGTTAGCTTCTTGCAAGTAGGCGTTTAGTTGACAAGTTTCTCAGCTATTTTGCTCCGACTAGGTAGCAACGAGATGGGTCTGAGATTGGAGAGAGTCGTCGGGTCTGGTCATTTCTTTTTTTGGAGGGATTTAACTGATGCATTTTTCCAGTTACCCTGTACTTTTACTCGTTTGAAAGAGGAGTTAATTATGCTGTTGATGATGGGGTTTGTGGTGTCAATGAGAGCATGTAGAATTTTCGGAGAGCAGGGATTTATTTATTTATTTATTTAATGATATTTATAGAGCGCGTGCAAATACCCGTAGGCGTCTCGGCGCTGGTATGCAATGCTGTGTATCCCTGATCAGCAGATTGGTATCTGGGTTTACTGGTTGAATAACCACGTCTTCAGTTTCTTTCTGAACTGGAGGAGCGTGGAACTTATTTTAATGTGGTTCGGTAAGGAGTTCCAGATTTTAGGGGCTGCGATAGAAAAGCGGCGATCACCCCATGAGACTGTTCTACTTCGTTGAACCACAAGTTGGTTCAGTGAGGAGGACCGAAGTGTTCTAGACGGGTTATAAGGAATTAGTAGTTTTTTGAGGAAGCGCGGTCCTTGATCTTGCAGGGTCTTATAAACTATGCATAATGCTTTGAATTTAGCCCTATTTTGAATGGTTAGCCAGTGGTAATCTTTCAGGGTGTCCGAGATGGGAGTAAACTTGGGTTTTTTGGATAGCACGCGTGCCGCTGCGTTCTGCACAGTCTGAAGCTTTTTCGTGACTCTGCTTTGTGCATTAAGCAGAAGACCGTTGCAGTAGTCCAACGATGTCAGGACCAAGGAGGTGACTAACGTCTTGGCTGCTGAATCTGGTAAGTAAGGAATGATCTTTTTTATTACTTTGAGCTTAAAATGGGCGTTAGCTGCCACCTTGTTTGCATGGGCCATGAAACATAGCTTGTTATCAAATGTCACTCCTAGGTTTCTAACCTTAGCGGTGGGGGTAGGAGGGACACCAAGAACCGATGGCCACCAAGCTGCCGACCAGGCTGGCTGAAGGTTACCAAAGATGACCACTTCCGTTTTATCGGAATTGAGCTTCAGGCAATTTCTTGCCATCCACTCACCGATAGCAATCATCCCCCTTTGGAATCTTTCTGCTACCTCCTGTCCATCGCCCTTTATGGCCAAGACCAGCTGGGTGTCGTCAGCGTATGAGGTGAGGCTCATCCCGTGTGCTTTGATGACACTAGCAAGGTCCGACACATAGATATTAAATAGTGTCGGACTGAGGGATGAGCCTTGAGGGACCCCACACGGCAACGACAGTTCCGCTGATTGGAAAAGGCCCATGGTGACTGCCTGGGTTCTGTTGGCCAGAAAAGAGGCAAGAAGATCCTTGGCAGTTAGCTGAATACCCATCCTTTCGACACGGTCGACCAAGATCTTATGGTCGACCGTGTCGAAGGCAGCTGAAAGATCCAGAAGGACAAGCAATGCTGTACCTCCCTGATCACGGATGGTTCTTATGTCGTCAGCTGCCTTGATGATCAAGAGGGGATTCTGATTTACATGCTAGAATAGCTTGTCGAGACTGTTCCAGGCTAATCTCCTTGAAAGAGTTGAGACCTGTTCCATTTTCTAAGGCCCTTCCTTCTGTGGGTGGGGTGTTGATTGTCTTAAAGTCTTTTTTTAGATCTTTGATTTTATTGTCAAAATATTCAGCTATCTGGTCACATAACAGCGGAATTTCACGTTCTAGAACTTTTGGATCAGTGCAAGATTTTACGATGGTAAAGATCATCTTCTGATCGGACGCTGCCTGGTTGATAAGATTGGAGTAGTATGTCCTATTTCCTATTCTGATTTGTTGGGGATATTGTTTAAGAGCTGCTTTAAAGGTGGTGAGCTCTTCTTGTTTGTAGTTTTTTCTCCATGTGTGTTCCAGTTTTTCACATTGTCCTTGTAGCTCCTTAAACATAAGGATGAACCAGGGGGCAGAGTTTTTATTTGGGAGGCTTTTACTGAGTGATACGGGAGGCACCAGGGTATTGGCTAGTGAGGCCATCCAGTCATTAAACATGTGGGTATCTGTCGAGGAGTCCCCGGTTAGGATTGGGTTATCTAATTGTGCTGTTACATACAGATTAGGGTTTGTTAGCATTTTACTCCATTTCTGTGTCATTTTAAGGCCAGTTTGACTGGAGCTTTTCCTGGGTTGTTTAGTGTAGCAGTCAATCCTGAAAGGGATAAACATGTGATCCGACCACGTTATAGTGACCGCGGGGTCAACTTTAAGACTGGTGGAATTAGTATAGAGTCCGTCCAGGGTGTGTCCTGCACAGTGTGTGGGCCCCTCTATCTATTGATTCAGTCCCAGGGTGTTTATTATCTCTCCGAAGTTCTTTGTACTTGGATTATCAGCTGATTCCAAGTGAATGTTAAAATCTCCCCGAATGGTGAAGTTGGAGTTACTGACCACCACTGAGCTCATGCTTTCCCCCAGGGTATCTAGGAACTTGAGCCTGGATGCCGGTGGTCTGTAGATCACGGCTCCAGCAAAGGACTTCAAGCTATCTGGTTGGAGGTAGAAACCAATACTTTTTGCTTCTTTTAATTCTATGATGTCGAATGTGGAGCATTTTAAAGTGTTCCTGTATATGATTGCTAGGCTTTCTCCCTTTGCATAGTTCTATCTTGTCTGGATATAGTATATCCTGGGGGATGGTTTGCACAACACAAGGGTTTGAGTAGTCTTTTAACTAGGTTTCTGTTATTTTAGGTTAACGTTTTTGGCTAGAGACCTGGCATTGACTAGGCCGCCTCTTAGTTGCTCGGAGTCCACTAAGGAAGCCTGATGGGAAGTTAATGAGTGAGCTTGTACCTGCCTTTTAGGCAGGTTAATGGGCCCATTACTTTATCAAGGTGTAGATGAGCTTGACACTTACTTGCTTGTGTGTTAAGTGCCAGTATTGTCTCTCTTGAATATGAGAGACCTGGTTTGAAACTGGCAGCATTTCTGGCCGTGTTCGGGACGCGGACGGGCGCAGACGGGCTTGCCTTTGGCATTCCGGCGGCTCGCCTGCTGCCTGCGTCCTCTGCATGTCCGGCTCAACATGCCTTTTTATTGCTGGCAGGATGCGCACCTTTGACCTCCGCCCTTTCCTACCGGAAGTATCCGAGGTAGGGGGAGTGTCTAGATGCCACTGTGCGCAAACAGCTAAACAGTCGCAGAGCGGAGGCCCCTAGTCTCACCGGCTGAAGCAGTGAGTATGCCCAATTAATGCAAATCTATTCGTGCACGCCCCATAAAGTAATTAAAAGATTACCGCCGTACAGTGTTAAAAATAGCAAGAGTTAAAAAGAAGGTAAAAAACAGTAGTTAAAACTTATCGCGTTCTGATCAGAGAAACAGGCAGTTTACCAGTGAGAGGCAGAGGACTGATTCCTCCAACACTACCACTCAACCTTTCCACTGTACGTCTAGCTCAGCATGCCCTTTTATTGCTGGCCGGATGCCAATTAAATTACTTCCCACCCTATTTCCCTATAAACCCACAAACCACTACGGAACAAAAAAAAATCCAAAATGTAATTAAATTAAGATTCATAACTACTAAAAATGTAACACATATATTAAAAAACATAAATAATACTTAAACAAAAATACATCAAATACATTTAAAATATAAACTAAAATACATAACACTAATAAAAAAATCGATATTTTAAACAACTATATTTTTGCAAACAATATTAATGACTTCTATATTTTTAAAAACTATATTTTTTACCTTAAATTCGATATTCTTGACCACAATATTTTTGCTGTCCATATTTCTGAATCACGATATTTCCAACTCAATAATTGTGTAAGTCGACGTTTCCAACTCAATATTCTGTCTCAACACTATGCTTTGGGGATGTAATCAATTGGGAGAGATGAATCGCTAATAGGTCCTGCATATAATTTGCAGCCTCAATGCATGCTTTATCTTCAAGATGAATGTTTAGGTCGCCTAAGAGCATAAAATTGCCTGTCTGAAGACTGTAGGCGGCTAGAATGTCTGTCACGGCCTGCAAGAATTCTGAGTCCGGCCCTGGTGATCAGGGCCGAACTGGGAACCAAAACTGGCCCTGGCAAAGTGCTCGGCCGGCCCCCCCTCCCCACTCGGGGGGGTTGGAGGTGCCGCCGAGCGCTTTTTGCTAGGGCCGGTTTTCGGCCGATTTTGTTGCAGGGCCCTGTTACAAAATCGGCCCCCAGGGGCTCAAAACCGGCCCCCACCCTTGCGGCGCACCGGGGGATTGCCCGGTGCCCGCTATGGCCAGTCCGGGCCTGCTGGTGATAGCTGAGTAGCCCTGAGAATGTGTAAGTCTGTGAAAGTTTCAAAAATGAGAGGCTTTTGCAGCCTGGGATTATAACTGGGCAAACTTGCAATGAAAGATAGCAACCTCTCCCCGAATCCTATCAACCCAGTGCATTTTGGGATTGAGTAGCAGGGTGGAAGTGTTCCTGCTATGTCTGGGCAACAGTTGTCTTTAAGCCATGTTTCCGTCAGGAATAGGGAATTCTCGTTGTTTGTCTTCTAAAAAGATGAATAACTCTGATTTATGTTTTGGAAGTGATCTGCAGTTGATTAGGAACATATGCCACATATGTCCTGGCTGCATTTGCCCAATCTGGTTGATATTCCTTTGGGATATGGGTAGCTGGTCTAGCCCCTTTGATACGGCAATTCATAGAGTAAGATTGCAGATTGGTCACTCATAGGTAGCTCGAAGGGTCCAATGAGTGATAGTAGGCTACATTAGCTGACCGGTTGAGGCGTTTCATAGCATCTGAGGGATAGCTTATCCTCTCTATCCCTCAAAGCACAGGGGTCCGGGTCCCTGGCTTCAACTGGATGCTTCTGCACACCAGTGGCGCACCTGCTGCTGCGAGAGTCCGCTGCAGGTCCTTGCTCCCGCCCTTATTAAGGACTGAGGCCAGGGAGGAAAATTAGACTGCCAACGCAAGATGCATAGGGCAAATGTGAAGGACAAATGTCGGTTGTTGGAACAGTGAGGTATTTCAAGAATAATTGATTAAAAAGCTTTATTAATTTTGGAGCTTGGAAATAAGTTCACATTTGTCCTAGATTTACGTTTATTTTGAAATTCATAAAATGCAAATGGTTACGCATAGTGTTGATGAATATCACGAGATCCTGACTTTGAGAATGTTCCCAAGATTTTGGATGGTGACCCTCACTCAAGGATTCCTATTCTCCTCTTACTCATCTGGAAAAGGCTACCAAACAGGCAGACTTTTCAGTTTCAAAACGTGTACTTTCAACCGGAATTCCTGATTCTGTAAATGAGTTTTTTCATGTTGGATAAAGAAAGGCAGTTTCTTACACCTTAAAGTGACACCTATTGGGTCAACTTTATGAATTCCTGCTTTATGGCAACAGAAGTGTTAGTAATGCACAAGGGGCCACATGTATGACTGCCAGATTTTGCGAATTTTTGCAACTTGCAATTAGGGAGTCGCAAAATGCAATGTATAGACACATTTAGTGATTCACAATTTACGGGTCTCATCAATATTCATGAGGTAGGTTGCAATTTGCGACCCATTGGCAATCGCTAAAAACACAGGGATGGTGGCCTGCTGGGGACAGCAGACCACCATGTCTGTGTTTCCTTTTTGTTTTTAGGTCTCGCAGAGAGACCTATTGCAGTCAAACCAGAAAGCTGAGTTCACGATGCGGATTTGTAGAAGTGCACATGCTCGTGAACGCGCTTCTATCCCCCTGCCTTGCTCTTCAAAGGCTCCCCTTACCATTTGCTCCTGCCTCCTCTCCCACTGCTTCACACTTCACAGCCGCCAGGCCGTGACTCGCATTTCTCCTCCCCCTCCGCCCACTGCTTCACAACTTCACGGCCGCCAGGCCGTGTCTCGCTTGTTTCCTCCCTCCCCACAGCAATGCCAAGAGCTTGTTTCCTGCTTGTTTTACCTTTCCGCCCCTATTAGACTCATTGTTGTTGCTTGTTTACATTATGATTGGACTGATTGTAACTTGTTTACACACGGATACTTAAATTAATTTTACGATCACCGACTGTGGTTTCTTCAAAGTGCTCGAGTCCTGTATAATGTGGCAGGGATATCCCGAGCCAATCACTGTCTTCAGATTGGCGCCTGGAGTATACAGCTCTTGTTATATCATAAATATTGTATCAGGTTTTCTTTTCCACAAATTGCCACTAAGCGGTCCTTTCCCTTCACTAATGTGCGGACCACCACAAAGTCAGAAAACTGCTCAATGCGACGTAAATTGCATCCAATGTTGTTAGAGCCGGTTTAACTAGCGGTGCGTCCATGCTATAGAAATTGCAAAACCATGACCCGACAGTGCGGCAAGTTTAAGAATAGATTCTGCACTTGAAAAACAAACACACAAAGCAAGTTTACAGGCAACCAAAAGCATGATTTAATTAAACACCAAAAGATGAAACCGAAACGAGGCGAACTTAACGTATTCAGCAGTCAGCAGTGGCACACATTTCACTCTTAGGCAAATAGCGGAGATATACAATGTTGCAGCACTTCAGGTCAGCAGTCGTTTGATGCTATGAAAGCCGAGGTCCCTGAGCAACTTCAAAAGCCAAACGAACATGTCCGTCCGATTACATGGAAAGCCGTAGCCATCCATCCATCTCTGTCCAGAACAGCCTTCAAGTCACTCAGACAAGGCTCGATACACTATTTACAGTTTGAAAGAAGCCAAGCTCTGCAGAGCAAATTAATTCTTGTCTGATATAACTGCTTCTTACAGAAAACAAACGGCTTTAAAAGACCAAAACAATCAACAATCTTCTCTAATTGTTGCAGAAGACACCCTACAAAGCTTAACACAACTGTTGAGCTGGAAGAAAAAAGCAGTAACAAGAGACATTAAAGTGGTAGAGGAGGTTCTACAAAACCAAATATGAATTAGTGTATTCCTCAATAAGGTCTCTGAATACGGTCAGCCGCCTTTTCGAGGACAAGTAAATTTGAACAAATTCAAATGGAATGTAAGCCATGCACGATTGTTTCTTTAATTTTTTATCTCATTGAAAGAAAGAATTTAGCTCCTTAAACTAGTTTATTCGCGTAATGGCGACAACTTCTTTTAGGTTTCGTTATTGCGCCATGCTCATGACTTTAATATGCATGAGTGCTGTGCTTTATATTTTAGCACGGCACCCGCTTTATACAAAAAAAATTGTGCATACTGCACACCTCTCGGGACGACACATTCAGCGCCTGCAGAGATAACAAGGGTCCCTGTCCGATAATCCTGGCTCCCCTATTGTGTAATGGCTTCGGGAGCAAGGGGAGGAGAGAGATTTAGCTCGCTGCGGGGGTAACAGCAGCCAACGATCACACATTCTGTTGCCTTAGTGATGCTGCACTGTAGCTGGTAACACATGGCTGCCGACCAATTCACAGGTAACCCCTGCCGTAAACTCTTTTAATCTAGGTTTTACGCAGACTACAAGACCCTGACTTGTGTCTGAGTGGGGAGTGGGGTATAGAGGAGGTGAGTTCCCGCCATGTTTCTTGTAATCCTGACTGCGTTTATTTGCTCTCCAGTAGTGTAAGCTAGACCCAAGGGCATCAAAGCGCTTTAAAAGAGTTTGTTCCTGGCTTGAAAACGAATTAAAGCCTGTGCGTTTAGTTCAGGCAACATATACAGAGCACTTACTTCAGACAACTCCATTGATTGCTTTGCTCCTTCTTGTTTACACACCACTTTAGTTAGCCATGTGTGATCCTAGGCATCATAAATAAGACTGCATTTAAATCATATGCACATACTTTTATGGACTGTATTTTTCCTGAACAAGGCGTCTTACGCCTCCTGTGATTTTTATAGCGTTTTAGACTGCTTATTTATTTTGTTTGTACTGTACTTTTCGTATCCAGGGTAGAGGTTTTACCCGCCATGTGCTGTATGTATTTTTTCGGTGGTAGTTCTCTTCTGGGGTATATACTGGACACACCTAGGGCAAGGCCATACTTACACATTTTATATATTTCTTGTACTGTACATATCGTGCCTTTGGGGGGAGGGGTGACGTATATCGCTGCATGCCTGTTTTCTACTGTCCATACTATGTCCAGGGCGTTAGCTACACCTAACATAATAAAGCATAGCAAAACAAAACATAGCACAGTATAACAAAACATAGCATACCAAAACAAAATCAAAACATAGCAGAACAAAACATAGCAGATCAAAACATAGCATAACATAACAAAACATAGCATAACATAACAAAACAAAGCATAGCATAACAAAACATGGCATAAAAAAACAACGAAAACACAACAAAACATAGCATAGCATAACAAAACACAACAACACATAGCATAAATAACAAAACATAGCATACCAGAGCATAGCAAAACATAGCATAACATAACAAAACACAACAAAACATAGCATACCAAAACACAAAATAACATAGCACAACAAAACAAAGCTTAGCATAGCATAGCATAGGAAAACAAAGCATACCAAAGCATAGCATAACAAAACATAGCATAGCAAACATAGCATAGCATAATAAAGCACAACAAAGCATAGCATAACAAAACATAGCATAGCATAACAAAGCATAGCATAGCAAAACACAACAAAACATAGCATAGCATAACAAAACACAACAAAACATAGCATAGCATAACAAAACAAAGCATAGGATAGCAACACTAAAGATAGCATAGCATAACAAAACAAAGCATAGGATAGCGAAACATAGCATAGCATACCAAAACATAGCAGAACATAACAAAACACAGCATAACAAAACACAACAACACATAGCAAAACACCACAAAACATAGCATAGCTTAACAAAACACAACAAAACATAGCATAGCAAAACAAAACATATAATAGCATAGCAAAACATAGCATAGCATACCAAACACAACAAAACATAGAATAGCATAACAAAACATATCATAGCAAAACAAAGCATAGCATAATAAACCACAACAAAACATAGCATATCATAACAAAACATAGCATATCATAACAAAACATAGCATAGCATAACAAACCATAGCATAACAAAACATAGCATAGCATAGCATAACAAATCAAAACATAGGATAGCAAAACATAGCATAGCATAACAAAACAAAACATCGGATAGCAAAACAAAACATTGGATAGCAAAACAAAACATAGCATAGCATACAGCATCACTCAGCACCACCACAGCATCACTCTGGGGCACCAGAACATCACTATGCGCTACCACAGCGTCACTGAACGCCACAGCCTCACTCGTTCGCCATCACAACATCACTCAGCGCCACCACAGCATCAATCTGTGCAACCATTCAACAACAACTGGTTCTAATATGTTCTCTCAATGTTTCAAGCTTTATTACTAATGTAACAAAAAGATGTTAATATTTTACTTCTGTTCTTGGATTTTCGTCACAATAAAATACACTGAACATAATCTTCACAAAAGTTATTTACAAAAGTTTAAGCTATTACCATTATAAATTACAATAACTTTTATTTAAGTATTAATTATTTAAAAAAATTAAAAGCCATTGTTATTTGTAATATCAATACACGTAAGTCAAGTAAATACATCACATATTGCATTACAAATGCTATAGGTGTCACATTTGCGAAAGTTATAACTATTGGCATTGTAAATTACAAAGCTATTAATTTCGCTATTTTCAAAAACAAAACATAAATAAAAAATGTGTCTTTTACAATACCAATAGCTCAAACTTTCCTAATGCGAGACCTATTGCATTGCAAATGCTTGTTAGATAAAGCAACTTTAAAAAAAATGTTTTGCAAGTCGGTAATAGGTTACGACTCGCAAAATAGGGTGGGTACATGGCAACATGCTCTTTAACTTTAGCAAACGGCACCATTTTTTGTTTGCGATCGCTAAAACCTATTGTTCATGTGGCCCAAGATCTCTAAAACTTCAAACATATGTATTGAAAATTGAGTAAAATCAATGTTTGTCCAGGCTCTATACAGAATGTGAAAGTGCCACATTTAAACTCGGCTTTCACGGCCACTGGACATCACATACAGGTATACAGATGGTAGACCGAGTGTCCTTAAGGAGGCAATTAGAAATTCCATTGTGAACGAGAATGTTTCGAGATCCTTTTTTCTGGCAATCTGAATTTAGCTCACATTTGCTGAAGCAGTTAGCAGCATTATGGGGTTCCGACAAGCTTAGCACACGTGCAAGGGAACAAATGTGCAGGTTTTGGTTTTCTGGGGGAAAGGGATTGAGGGCCAATCTGGTTTAGATTTATGTCAATTTACAAGTAATAACCATGCAGGCTGCTCTTGAAATAGATATCCCCACGATAGCTTAAACAACTGGATCAAGTCCAAGACGCCTGCTTTTCCAAGGACCTCAAAATATCACATGCCCTGGAGGTAAAAGCAATACAGAGAGGGATCTTTCAGTTCTTTTCAACTCAAGCAAGTAAAAAACGGAAGAGAAGAAAACATCCAATGTGCTTTTAATTGTAGGATCAAACTAAAACACAGAAGAAATGTCCTTTGTTTTCCATATGTGGACGTAATTCACATCAATCTCATATACCTATGGCCCAGAGACAGAGCCTCACATGTAAGTGTAACAGGATTAGTTGCTATCATGAGAACTCCATATTAATCATATGTTCTGAATATGTAGAAACTTTGGTTAAGAACATCGTCTAGTCCATTAAAGGAAGGCTTAGTTGTGTTAGCCTGGTTTGTACATGTGCGACTAGACGCACTAAAGTCATTTGTGGTTGCATTCTGGCCTGTGCACATTGACACCTTTGCTCAAGTCTAGACTAGCCTGTGGGTGTTGGCAGCCTCAGTGAGAGAACATCAATGATTTCCAAAGGATTGCTACCACTAGGCAAGTTGCTTACCTATAGGCCAATTACAGTACTGTCTATGACTATCTACTATATCCTGGTGCGAATGAGTATGTGCATTCCATTATGGTCAGTATAGTCATTTTTAGGTTTCGCCTCTCAATGCGCATGCGCATTGAGCGGAGCGAGACTATAGGGCTTTAAACAGACTTTAACTAACTGGCGATTTGATGCTGTGCCCGTGCGCTTGCGCATTGACATAAAATGCGCATGCACAGCATCAAATCGTCAGCCATCTGTTGCCCAGCTTGGTGCCGCTCCACCCCCTGCGGCATCAAAGGCTTTCACGGCCGGCCGGCCATGCTTTCAGTTTCACGTCCGGCCGGCACTGTCTCCTTTTCTTAATGCCCTGATTTAGAAATACCAGTGACACCCCACCCCCGCAAACTGTACAAGATCCTGCAGGGAGGGGTCGGCATTCCTCATATCCGGTAAGAGCTCCCTCCATTGCCTAATCTTTGTAGGGACTTGGCGTCCTTGTGTATTTCGCTCCGTTGGTTTCCCAGAACACTAACATGACACTGTAAAATAGTGAAACCTAACGTATATCCCTCCTCGACAGAGTCCTTTGTGTTTTATCAGTGCGCGAACCTGCAGTCTTTTGTCTTTTAACTGCGCAAACCTGTATTAACGGAGCCAGCTACTGGATTTCTTATGGTGTGTACTAATCCTCAGAACGTTTGGGCCGCTTTACCTTTGTATGATGATCCTTTTCGCACACAGAATCTACTTTCCTATGGTCATGTGGTTTCACATTCACGTAAGTCGGGTCACCCCAGTGATTGCTTCAGAATTCGCAAATCTGGAAGCTGCAAGGGCATCCTGCATGAATGTACCATCTCGATGCGTGGTTGCATGTGGTCTCTAACTTTAAAGTCCTGGACCCAGTGCCCACCTGGCGCATTTCTAGTTACATATTAACATCTTCACAAACTAATAGTGCCCGGTGTCTGGAGTCCGCTGGCCTCACCTGTGTAGAATAAAATCTCCCTGCTGCGTTTGGTGGTTGATGAGAACCGTTGACAGAACTCCTGCTCCTTGTGAAATGGCTGCTTACATTGTGGGCTTTTTTTTATAACATTCCCAGCGTGTCTTTCCTGCTTACCGCTGAAAATGGCTGCCGAGACCTTCCTGTTCGATGAGCAGCTCGTAACGTCCACCTCCCCTGGGTCTATTGCTTCAGTCACACGACTTGGGGATCCGAGCTGCATTAATCTGCAGCAGATGACCGTTTGGGGGTGGAGGGAGGGGCCGCTGTCACAGTACTGTCAGTCCGTTACCAGGACTAAAAGAAGACTGCAAATCCCCGATTATGTACAGACCGCGTAGTACATTGTTCGATGAATATAATTTTTGTTATAACATTAAAGTACGTGAAACCAGCGGCTTTCAACTATTTCCGGTGAGCAATCAAATTGAAACCACATCGAAACTCGCCAGTGGCATTTGTAGAGCAATTTGTTGCATTGGTTTTTTATTGTATTAAATGTGTCGTCAGCCTTACTGTGTCAAATAATGTTGTTGAATGTATTAGTTGTACCAGGCGCCTGTAGCTGTCAAGCACCACAACGTTGCGCAGGTTGCTTGTCGCCCTTTTTTTTGCTGTTCTGGAGTGACGGTTTAGTTCATTTCCGTGTATGTTCAAGAACACCTTTTTTTATGAGTTTGCTCTGGACTTACTGATTTTAAATGTAGCATTAGGATGCCTTCATTGAAGGGTAGTTGGACCGTTGCTTTACAGCCAAAAATGTTTAGTATCGTTCAAATATATTTAAAATGTTCGTTATACCGAAGTGATTTGTTAGTGTGGGGGCCTCGTTTGTTTTAGGGCATATGCTTAGCGCCTATTGGGAAAGGCCTGTAGATCCCTCTAAACATCTTCAAATTTGCCGTACGTGGCCAAATATGAACGAGTAAGGTATTTTTCCCTCGGTCTTTAAAGTACTTCCTTGTGGAGATACTAGTCTCCCAATGGTATACTTGTCAGCATGCCTCAAAGATCTTATTCCTCAACCTAAAGGATGCGTGTTAATGTCAGATCTGGACCTGAAGTATTTTGAATGCGGCAGGTGCCTTCAGTTGTACACCGCAAGTTTTAAAGTGGAGTAATGCGTCTGTGATTTTTTTTTAATTATGCATCAAGCTCCTAAACCAAACGTGCCTTCCTGGTATTTCATGGTGCTGGAGTCGATAACATGGTTCTCACTCTCTCCTCCTCTATCCCTCGCCCTGCTCTCCTCTCTCTCTCTCTCCCTCTCTCACTCTACTCCCTCTCCTCTCCCTCCTTCCCTCTCATCCTCCCTCTCTCTTCCTACCCTCACTCTCTCACTCTCCCTCTCACCGTCTACCTCTCTCCCTTTCCCTCACTTTCCTCTCTCCTCTCTCACCCTCTCCTTCTCACTCTCCTCTCTGCCCCTCTCTCTCCTCTCTCCCTCTCTTTACCTTCCCCCTGCTCTCTTTTCTCCCCCTCCCCATCTCCCCCTCTGCTTGCTCTCCTCTCTCTCTCTCTCTCTCCCTCCCTCCCCCTCTCTTCCCTCCGTCCTTTGCTCTCATCCTCCCCCTCTCTTCTTACCCTCCCTCTCTCCCTCTACCCTCTCTCCCTTTCCCTCTCTCCCTTTCCCTCTTTTCCCTCTCCCTATCTCCCTTTCCCCCTCTTCCCTCTCCTCTCTCCCCGTCTCCGCCTCTCTCCCCATCTCCGTCTCTCTCTACTCTCTCCCCCCTCTCTCTCTCTCCTCTCTCCTCTCTCCCCCTCTCTCTCCTCTCTCCCTCTCCCTGCTCTCCTTTTTCTCCCTCTCCCCATCTCCCACTCAGCACCACCACTGCATCACTCAGCACCACCACAGCATCCCTCAGCACCACCACAGCATCACTCAGCACCACCACAGCATCACTCAGCACCACCACAGCATCACCCAGCATCACTCAGCGCAACCACCGCATCACTCAGCGCAACCACAGCATCACTCAGCGCAACAACAGCATCACTCAGCGCAACCACAGCATCACTCAGCGCAACCAGAGCATCACTCAGCACCACCACAGCATCACTGGTTCAAATATGTTCTTTCAATGTTTCAAGCGGTTTTCAAGCTTTCAAGCTTTATTACAAATCACAAAAATATGTAAATATTTCACTTCTGTTCTTTGATTTTCGTTGAAATAAAAAACACTGAACATAATCTTCACAAAAGTTATTTACAAAAGTTTAAGCTATTGACATTACAAATTAAATAAATTATTTAAGTTTTAATTATTTAAAAAAATTAAAAGCCATTGTTATTTGTAATATCAATACATCTAAGTCACGTAAATATAAAACATGTTGCATTACAAATGCTATAGGTGTCACATTTGCGAAAGTTATAACTATTGGCATTGTAAATGACAAAGCTATTAACTAACCTATTTCAAAAAACAACACATGAATAAAAATAAAATCATTTATAAGACCAAGAGCTCAAACTTTCCTAATGCGAGACCTATTGCATTTCCAATGCTTGTTTAGGCCTTGCCTACAGAAAGATTTTGCCTGTCTGTTGTTGAAAGACCCGCTTATGGACTGTACTAAAACCTTAGAGTGGGCTTAGAGCAATCCTATTGCATACAATTATACACTCAGTTGCTTGCTTCTTATTTGACGTGTTTCCTTCTTGTTCTCGTGTTTGCCACTCCCATCCTTTTGATTGGTTGACTTGTATCCTTCATTCTCATCTTCAGGGAACTATTATTTTCTTGTTTTAAGCACTCTGAGAGTTCATGTGTTTTCTTGCTTTCTCCTTGTGTGTTTCTTCCCCCTCAAATGAGCACCTCAATGTTACCCCTCCTCTCTCTACCTCCAGCACCTTCATTGCTTACCCCATCCGTTCTCGCCCTTGTGTGCTACGTCCTCCCAACTCCCACACTCAGCCTTGCTCTCTCCTTCCCTACTCTGGAAATGTTTTTATTTATCCCACCTTGGCCTCAAGCTTGTCCAGAGTTGTGATTCCATTGTCCAGAGTTGTGATCTGCTGCTGGGCTGCTCCATTTAAAACAAGCATTTGCAATGCAATAGGTCTCGCATTAGGAAAGTTTTATGTGTTTGTTTTCAAAATAGTGAAATTATTAGCTTTGTCATTTAAAATGCCAATAGTTATAACTTTCGCAAATGTGACACCTATAGCATTTGTAATGCAATATGTGTTGTATTTACGTGACTTTGATGTATTGACATTACAAACAACAATGGCTTTAATTTTATTTTTTATTAATTAATACTAAAATAAAAGTTATTGTAATTTATTATGTCAATAGCTTAAACTTTTGTGAAGATTATGTTCAGTGTATTTTATTGTGACGAAAATCTAAGAACAGAAGTGAAATATTAACATCTTTTTGTGACATTTGTAATAAACCTTGAAACATTGATAGAACATATTTGAACCAGTTGTTGAATGGTTGCACAGATTGATGCTGTGGTGCTGCTGAGTGATGTTGTGGTGGCGACGAGTGATGCTGTGGCGTTCAGTGATGCTGTAGTAGCGCATAGTGATGTTGTGGTGCCCCTGAGTGATGCTGTGGTGTTGTGATAGATAGATAGAGTGAGTGCAATAGATAGATAGAGTGAGGGCGATAGATAGATAGAGGGACGGCGATAGATAGAGTAAGGGCGATAGATAGATAGAGTGAGGGCGATAGATAGATAGATAGATAGATAGATAGATAGATAGATAGATAGATAGATAGATAGATAGAGTGAGGGCGATAAATAGATAGATAAATAGATAGATAGAGTGAGTGCGATATATAGATAGAGAGATAGATAGAGTGAGGGCGATAAATAGACAGATAAATAGATAGAGTGAGTGGGATAGATAGAGAGATAGATAGAGTGAGGGCGATCGATAAATAGACAGATAGATAGATAGATAGATAGATAGATAGATAGATAGATAGATAGGTAGATAGATAGATAGATAGATAGATAGATAGATAGATAGATAGATAGATAGATAGATAGATAGATAGATAGATAGATAGAGGGCGATGGATAGATTGATAGATACAGTGAGGGCGATAGATAGATAGATAGATAGATAGATAGATAGATAGATAGATAGATAGATAGATAGATAGATAGATAGATAGATAGATAGATAGATAGATAGATAGATAGATAGATAGATAGATAGATAGATAGATAGATAGATAGAGTAATTATGTGGCGTGTAATTATGTAGCACTGAGTGGTATTTGGAGTGTAGTTGCATTGAGTGCAGTGTAATTATGTGGCATGTAATTATGTAGCACTGAGTGGTATTTGGAGTGTATGTTGCGTCGAGAGCAGTGTTATTATGTAGCATATAATTATGTGGAACTGAGTGGTATTATGAGGAGTGTATGTTGTATTCAGTAGAGTGTAATTGTGTGGTGTGTAATTAGGTGGCACTGAGAGGTATTGTTTGGAGTTAAGCATGGGCGGAAAATCCGTTTCGCTCGCGGATTTTCGGTAAATTCGCAATCCGCGAGATTCGCGAATCTCCCGCAAAATCCGCAAATCCGCGAGCAGTGGATTTTGCTCGCACTGCTCGCAATGTTCGCGTGAGTTCGCGGCTTCCCAGTACAACTTCGCGCCCCGCGAATAAGTGCAAAATTGCAGAAATACGATCTTAGCAAAACTGAAACTACTTACCAGGTTCAAAAGTTCAGGCTCATCATTAGTAGCCATTTCCTGTAGTGCTTCCTGAGGGGCCCCTCCAGAGTTCAGTTGCCAGTTGCAACTATTATGTGACCCTGCTCTGAACCTCAGAATAGTTACACATATGCCACAAAGGTCCTGAATTACAGCTAAGGGAGACAAGCAGGAGCCAGGCTGGAAGTTCAAATCCATTAATCAGCCCCTAATTCATTATTGTCAGTTGGGGCAGGGCAGGGCAGGTGTTGTAACTAATTTTGCAACAATGAAAGCACTTAGCAAGTGCAAAAGATCACTAATCAGGAAGCACTAAGGAAGCAGGTGCCAGCTAAAAAAATATTCTGTGACACATTAATCAGCCCCAAATTAATTCAGGTCACTTGAGGCAGGGAAGGTGTGCTTGCGTTGCCACAATAATGTACACTGCCTGGACAACCAGAGGGTGCTGTGATGAAACAGAGGGTGGCATGGGTGGGCCAGAGGGTGGCATGAGTAGTCAGAGAGTGGCAGTGGTGACAGAGAGTGGCAGTGATGAAGAAGAGTGTCCCAAACAGGCTGGACACGTAGAAACAACAAGTTCGCGAAACTTGCGACCCAACAGGTAAGTTCGCAATTTGCGAAATTGTACAAAACCCTCGCGAACTGGCAGAAACCCGCGCAAACACCAAAAAAAAAAAATCCGCAAATTTGCGAGAATTCGCGGATTTTGCGGATTGTGAGTTCGCAAATCCGCAAAATTCGCGAACGCGAGATTCGCAAAATTCGCCCATGCTTATTTGGAGTGTATGTTGCATTGTAATTATGTCTATACTGGGCAACAGTGGTCCTGTACATAAAAAGTTACGTCTAAATGAATATAGACACAATGGAGCTATATTGGTTACCGTGATTTGTCCAGCCGGACAGTGATCACCAAGAATTTTACTGTTTGAAAAGTTAACGGAAAAATTGTCTTACATTCACAAAGAGTGAGACACAAGCCTGTGCCTTCACGTTTACAAATTGGCAAAGTAGAGTAATAGAGAAAGGCAAAGAGAGAGATAGGTTAGGCAGAAAGTGAGCGATTTCTGAGTAATGGAAAATAACAGAAATTCAGTTACACCATTAAACACAATTTAAATATACATTTGCATATATCACCAATACAACTGTGAATCGATTGTCTTCTTAGATGTTACCCTTACCAGAGCTGGTAATCGTCTTGTGAGTAAAACCTACTATAAACCTACCAGTACCAACAACCTTCTCCATTTCACGAGTTTTCATCCGCGCCTCTTAAGGGAAAACCTCCCTTTCGGCCAATATCTACGCATACGTAGAAATTGTAGCAAGCTTAAAGATTTTAACATCCAGGCTGATGACCTCACTGTGAAATTGTCACATAGAGGGTACCCCAAGAAAATACTACAAAAAAGCCGCAAGAGGGCTAGGAACAACAATAGGGAGGCCCTGTTAGAAGACCAAGAAAAGGAGGCAGAACCTGATGTCCCTCTGACATGTGTGACCACCTTTAGTAATATCTCCAATTCTGTCAGCCGTTGTATCAATAAACACTGGAGAATACTTACAAGTAATGGTCGCAATTGGCAAAAACCTTTATTCTCCTACAAAAGAGAAAGGAGCTTACATGATGCACTTGTACATACCCGCCCCAAAAACCAATCAGACTCTCCACCACCAATCTGTCCTTAATGTCTGGGGTTTGCCACCTGTCATAGGCCATTTCCCTTGTGGGGGATGTAGCGTGTGTCACCTTACCACCACTACCAAGGTCTTACATTTGGAAGAAGGGAAAGAATGGCATTTGAGAAGTCACACCAATTGTAACTCAAGTAATGTCATCTACTTGATTACCTGCCCTTGCCATCTGAGGTATGTGGGAATGACCACAAGGAGGATAAAGACACGCATTGGGGAACATCGCAGTAATGTTAGATGTGGCAGGAATACTACCAAACTAACTACCCATTATTTCGAAAATGGTCACAGCCCCAACGATGTTAAATGGGTGGTGATAGAGCAAATCAATTCAAATGATGAGGGCACCCTCTTTGAAAAGGAGCAAAGGCGGATATATCGCCTTTCCACACACCTGCATGGCCTTAACGATGATATCCCGTGGGGCACGGTAATGCGGTGATAACTGTAACATTGTTTTACCTCTGACTTTGCAATTCTGATTCCCAGCAAGCTTTAGTGTGATGTAATTGACACATGGGTTACTTAAAATCTATTCCAAAAAATTCCCTTCCTTTCCCCATAAGACACCTTTTATTTGGTGTATTGCATTTTGCCAGGCAGTGTTGTGGTGCAGAATTACATAATCATATATACAGCTGGGGTTGGGCTGATATAGCGTCTGTATGTTCACTTAATGTCCCTTGTGATCTATTTAGATACCGTTGTGATCCTGCGATTGATTTGGCGATAGAAGTAATGTCGCGCTGTCTTTTCTGCCAACATTACTTTGGCCGTTTCCAGCTTAACAACGTGTCTCCTTTACTTTGCTGTTCCGATAATTTACAGATACAGCAGAGTCAACATCGGTCTAACGAGGCCCCTTTAAGTGATAGGAGACCTGACAGGAACACGTGACCGAAAGCAAACGCGAGCCGCGCCCCCTCGGCACTTCCGCGTTCTATTCTTACAAAACTAACCCGCGCCAACATTGCCGCTTGGTTTTTACGGGCGGCGGTTGTGGTCTGAAAAGGTTCACAGGCAGGGAGTCGCATCGGGGAAAGTAGGTGCACTCAGTTCTATTTATTCACTGCCAGCAGCTGGTTAAATGATTCTACATGCTAACGGTTGTCTTTTAACACATTTATTGTACTGTGTTATATTAATAGATGGACCGAGCGTGAAGGTTTCCTCCCACCGTCAGCCCATGAGGTCCCATTACGGATCTTTAAATGTGAGTTCTCCCTCTGAAACATGACTTGCCATCCATGTATGCCCCATTCAAAGGCCGCTTTTGTGAATTGTTCTACTCCAGCCTCTGGTTGGTTCTGTAATTTTGACGAGCACTTTTTACTAATTATATCCACCCTTTGAAGACGCAGACAAAATTTGCTCGACGTGTTATTTGATATAGGCTTCTAAGATTAGGAGCTTTATCCGTGCACCCATGTATTGATACAGCCTTTCCTTGGGCTCTGCACCCTATACTTTTGAGATTACATTCCTCAGGAGTAATCACCCCGATCTATAATATAGGTGCATGTTTGCTGTGAGTACATGTATTTTGATAAATGTTAGAATAGTCACATTTTAAAACAGATTTGTTTTGTCCTTCTTATTTTTCAGACTTTTGGTCTCCCCTTTTTGGGGTGAGACTGTTGGAAGACTTATCCAATATAGGAAGTCTACACTAATCAGGTTGTATTAGTTTTCCATTGGTTTTTCCTTCTCTACACCTTAGTTTTGGACACCCTAGTGAGTGCCCATCTAGGAGCATGATAGAGTGTTTTGGTCCTGACGAATGCTGAGCCGACTCTGGGCTCCCAAGCAGAAACATGTTGACCATCTTTGTTTTCTTGTCACTTTAGTGAGGACTTATTGGTTCAAACTAACTCAACCAATCATCAGTCCTTTATTTTGCACTGTTTTTACTAGAGTTAGAGCTACCCTCTTAATAAAATTATTGTGTGATGAGTAGACCACACTCTTTTTAAGGCACTTTTCCATCACAAATTTCGTTTTTTCCAACCTTTTGGACCCAATGAAGACAATTGGCTACCGACCTCCACAGTCGGTGCCTGAGGGTTCTTTTTCTTCACTGAGCACGTGCACTCTATTTCTTTACTAAATCTTAGTATTTCTAGACAGTGGTAATTCCTATTCTGTCTATTGACACAAACTGGTTTTGTGTCTTGTCCTTTGTCATTTAATTTTTCTTGTATTTTGACACTCTTCTGTTGATTACTATACATTTGGTTGGAAGGGGTAAAAGAGTTGTCTCAATTATACCCTTTCTCTCTTGTTGTTTCATATGTAATTATGTGGCACTGAGTGGTGTTTGAAGTGTATGTTGCATTGAGTGTGTGTAATTATGTGGCGTGTAATTATGTGGCACTGAGTGGTATTTGGAGTGTATGTTGCGTTGGGCGCAGTGTAATTATGTAGCATATAATTATGTGGCACTGAGTGGTATTGTCTGGAGTGTATGTTGTATTCAGTAGAGTGTAATTATTTGACGTGTAATTATGTGCCACTGAGTGTTATTGTTTGGAGTGTATGTTGCATTGAGTGCAGTGTAATTATGTAGCATATGATTATTTGGCACTGATTGGTATTGTTTGGAGTGTGTGTTGTATTAAGTAGAGTGTAATTATGTGGCGTGTGAATATGTGGCACTGAGAGGTATTTGGAGTGTATGTTGCATTGGGTGCAGTGTAATTATGTAGCGTGTACCTATGTGGCACTGAGTGGTATTGGGAGTGTTTGTTGCATTGAGGGTGCAGAGTGTGTGAGGGTGCAGAGTGTGTGAGGGTGCAGTGTGTGAGGGTGCAGTGTGTGTGAGGGTGCAGAGTGTGTGAGGGTGCAGTGTGTGAGTGAGGGTGCCAAGTGTGAGTGAGGGTGCCAAAGGTGAGTGAGGGTGCAAAGTGTGTGAGGGTGCAGTGTGTGAGGGTGCAGTGTGTGTGAGGGTGCAGAGTGTGTGAGGGTGCAGTGTGTGAGTGAGGGTGCCAAGTGTGAGTGAGGGTGCAGAGTGTGTGAGGGTGCAGAGTGTGTGAGGGTGCAGAGTGTGAGGGTGCAGAGTGTGAGGGTGTAGTGTGTGAGGCTGCAGTGTGTGAGGGCGCAGTGTGAGAGGGCACAGTGTGTGTGGCCTAAAGTAGTGTGAGTGTGCAGTGTGTGTGTCCTAAAGTAGTGTGTGGGCGCAGTGTGCATGGCCTAAAGCAGTGTGAGGGCACAGTGTGCATGGCCTAAAGAAGTGTGACGGCACAGTGTGTGTGGCCTAAAGTAGTGTGAGGGTGCAGTGTGTGTGGCCTAAAGTAGTGTGAGGGCACAGTGTGTGTGAAATGAAATGAAATGAAAGCAGTCTTATATTGCGCAACTAAGCCCAATGGGCATCAAGGCGCCTAGCAAGGAAAATCATGAGGACCGGGAACCAGATTACGGTATGCCTTGGCAAAGAGTCATGTCTTTAGTGCCTTCCTGAACGTCAGGACGGAGTGTTGAGTTTTGATTTCAGGGGGAAGGGTGTTCCACAATTTAGGGGCCAGAGACGAAAAAACCCTTCCTCCCCATTTAGCTCTTCGAAAACGGGGAACTGACAGCAAGTTCCTACTGGATGAGCGGAGGTTTCTGCAAGGAGCATAAGGAACCAGCAGAGCCTTCACCCCCCCCCCCCGCACAGTCACCGGACGAGGCCCCATTAGTCAGGCAAAGGGTCTTAAAAGAGATCCTGGCCTGAATCGGGAGCCAGTGCAGGCTCTTCCTAGCAGCTGTAGAGGAAGAGAGCCTAGGAACATCGAGCACAAATTTAGCCGCCGCATTCTGGAAAGTCTGCAGGCGTTGCACGAGGCCCTTATTTATGCCGTCATCGAGAGCGTTGCAATAGTCCAGCCGGGAGGCGACCAGTGCAACCACAATCTGTTTGCGAGCTTGCAGGGATAGGTAGTGTCTAATTTTCCTAAGGATCTTAATAATACCCCAGCAGGTAGCAACCGTCCTATTTACCTGCTGTGTCATGGAAAGAGAGGGGTCAATCATCACTCCCAGGTTGCAAGCAGAGTCTGTAGGTGTAGGGCAGACTCCGAGAGATGGTGGCCACCATTCAGTTGACCAAATGTCCTTATTTTCGCTGAAAACAAGGACCTCGGTTTTCTCTCCGTTCAGCTTCAGTGAATTGAGAATCATCCACTGGGTAACTGCCTCCATGCAGTTCCTGAAGCTGAGAGCGGAGGTACTGACCGAGTGGGAGAGGGACACCATGATCTGGGTGTCATCAGCGTATGAAACCACCTCCATCCCATAAGATCTTACTAACCTGGCAAGTGGGGCCACATGGATATTGAAGAGGGTCGGGCTTAAAGCTGACACCTGTGGAACCCCACATTGCACAGGAGTGGACGGAGATAAGTACTCTCCCAGTTTGACCTTCTGTTCCCTCTGATCAAGGAAGGAGGCCAGGAGACTCAATGCCGAACCTTCCACCCCTATCTCCCTAAGACGAGATGCTAAAAATGTGGCCTAAAGTTGTGTGAGGGGGCAGTGTGTGTGGACTAAAGTAGTGTAAGGGCTCAGTGTGACTGGCCTAAAGTAGTGTGTGGGCTCAGTGTGTCTGGCCTAAAGTAGTGTGAGTGCGCAGTGTGTGAGTGCGCAGTGTGTGAGTTTGCAGTGTGTGAGTGCACAGTGTGTGTGGCCTAAAGTAGTGTGAGGGCACATTGTGTGAGTGCGCAGAGTGTGAGTGCGCAGTATGTGAATGCGCAGTGTGGAAGTGCACAGTGTGTCTAAGTGTCAGTATAATTTACATGGTGCTCATGTAAATCACTCCTGTGCCTTCTGGTACACAAGAGAGGGTGCAGGACATGGCTGAAGCAGGGGGCTAAGTAAAACAGAGCACGGAAAAGGACGTGGTGGGTTAAAAAAAAAAACATGGCAGCAAGCAGGTCCGGGGCTAGTGGATTAACACAACAAATGCATGCCTAAGGTAGAGCTGCTGACCCTGGAACTGGGTTCAACTCTCGACGTTGCCTCGGGTCAAAAGCAGCTGGGGTGTTGTCTGTAAACAACAAGCTCTGGCATTGTGTGGAGGGGGCAGGGCAGTGGATTCCTTTGAAGTGTAAACCAGCATGAGTGCGGGGAGAGGCTCACAGGCTGCCAAATGGTGTGCGATGTGCACGCGCCCGCACACATGCACTGAAGGCAATCCGCCTGGAAAAGCCTTTGGGAACATTTTTTAAAACCCCTAATTAATATCTCGCCATGCATTTCTAAAGCAATGGCTTATGCGAGACCTAAAAAGTAGTTCCACTCAGGTAAAAATTACTTTTTTAACTGATTGCTCTAATTGGTGTGCACCATCTCGGAACAGTAAATAGAAAAATAGAAAAGGGGACTGCGTCATTGTGTAGGTGCATACATGCACGGTGACGCATGTATGCATCCTGCGTCCATTATTTGGACGTAAAAATATCAAGTGAACTGGGTGACTGGTCTACCTCCATCTTCAGAAAACCCACGGACAGAAACTCGACACTACACTATCAGAGTTTCCATCGCACGGGATTAAAAAACAATCTACCCTATGCTCAGATCCTGAGGGTAAAAAGAATAGTTTCCAAACCTGAGGAAAGCAAAGTTCAAATTGGAACAGTCTTGGAACGATTGAGAGCTCGGGGATATCCCACCCCAATACTGGACTTGGCTATACAGAGAAGTGAGAAATGCACTAGAGCCTCTTTGTTACTTCCTAAACAGAAGACACCCTCCGACCGGCTTGTGGTCGTATCCAAGTACTCCAAAGCATCTGCTCAATTTCAAAAAATCATCCGTAAACATTGGCCCATCTTAACAATGGAAGCAGACTTCAAGGGTCTATTCACAGAAATACCCATCTTTGCATTCACCAGGGGCAAGAACCTCAAAGAACTTTTGAACAACACCAGTGCACCTAAGTCTAACGCCACATACTCTGGTCTCAAACCCTGCCACAATTGCAGCAATTGCAACAACTGTATCCCGGGGAACCTGATCAACCATCCCATGAAAGGCAACACCATAAAATTAAGAGTCAACGCCACATGTAACAGCAAGAATGTTATATATGTTTTGAAATGCCCCTGTGGCAAATGTTATGTGGGCCACACAGAACGCAAGATCCGCACAAGGATCTTAGAACATAAGAGCAATATTCGCACTGGGAATCTCAAATCTACAGTAGCCACCCACTTTCTTGAGAACAGACATTCAGTAGCCCAACTTAAGTTCCAGATACTTGAACAAGTACCCATCACTTTGAACAATAAGAACTTGCTACTTAAAAAGGAAAATTTCTGGATCCGCTATTTGTCCACGATGGCGCCCTTGGGGCTCAATGACCGTATTGAATTATTGTGCTACCTATAATCGTGTATTTATGTTTTCCATGTATGCATTAACTATCCACACTTCTGTGGTTTCATTTACATTGTATTTAGTTTCTCGCTGTGCACTTTGCCTTCTACAAGATGGCGCTCACGTGATTTTCCTATCCTGTTCCTTTGGGTCGTTGGGTCTCACTCCAGTCCTTTGTCTCTGTTTATTTCTCATTACTTGTATTTCCAACTCCGCACTCTGCTTCGTCAACTTCACGGAACTCCGCGGAGTCCGCTGACGAGTGTCACACGAGTAAGTACCCGGTTCTGGGACGCTCTGTCAATTTGTCTCATTCGCGCGTTTACTATCTGGCGCCACATTCACGGGGAAACCCAGTCGAGCTCTAGACACGGTGTAGCTCCGTTTTTTAAGATGATCGGGTTTTGGTGAAGGCTGTTATTTTACACAAGCACAGGGTTTGTTTTTCTCACTTGGTTTACCCTCCTTAGGCACTGCGTTTTTCTGAACGCAAGTTAGACTCTCCTACTTTGTCTTTCGGGATTTAACCACATTTCACCTTGTCATTTGCACTGGGTGTTGTTACGCTTTGCATACTGTCATTGTTTTACAATCCAATCATAGTGAGCCATTCTGTTGTTTTTTGTTATTGTAGAGTAACCCCCTGACGACGGGCTCCGCCCGAAATGCATTGGGGCTGTGTGATTACGAACAAACCCTGAATCAAGCATGTTGTTTTGGATTATTAAGCTTGATATGCTTCATACAATTGAAAGCACCGAATACTAAAAAACTGGATAGATGAATAAATCTCCGTTATGAACACTTTCATTGCAATCTGGATTAATTGAATCAGACCGGTTGGTCCACCTACAGTGGTGCACAGGGGTGCCCTCTCCCTAGGCGGGAGAGCTATTTCTCTAGCATGCATAAATACATCATCATCCATGCGTGTACATATGAATACCACAGCCACCAGCAGCATCATGACGTATACCATCTTGCCTCTATTGTTTTTGTTGATGCTATACAGAATTGGCAAACACACATTTCTTTTTGCTGCAAAGTATCAGGAATAAATCAAAAAGTCGAGATCGGTTGGTTTTGCCCATGCTTGTTGTGCAGTGCAGCCCCCTTGTGGAGCGTAGCTCCTTTACATTTATATGTATCCTTATAACAGGTGTGAAAATAAATATCAGAACTCTGAAAAGTTTCAGGGTTTACCTTTTAATGACAGTCTTGAGAAGCTTCCTTCCATTCTTCAGAGTTATAAGCCTGCAGCAGACACTTGCTCTGCTTCATGATGCGATGGCAGCCAGCAATGAGGACCAGGACATGCATACATACCATTTTCGCACATGCTGTTTAATTGTCTGTCTGCCATAGCCTCAAAACTTTTTCCTTGTTTACCATTTGCTCACCATTCCAAGGGCAAGCCCAATTCTTTTAGTAACTTATTACCATATAATTGTTTTCAATAAAGTTTTCCTTTTCTTTCTTTTCACAACTTATTGTTCATGCGGCATGATGTATTGGAGTATGGTATTGGAGCCCAGGCCACTCTCCGCCCATGTTTGTTATTGGCTTGTGTCTTTGTCCTTTGTGGAAGCTGGCTTCTGATTCGTTAATAAGCTTGTTAGTCCCACCTTAGTACTTCCTTGTTTTCATTTGTAGATAAAAGCCCACAGTCCCTATTTTTTGAAGCATTTCATTTGTAAGCTCCCATGAGGACTGGCCCTTTTACTTTGGTTGTTACACTGTACGTCTTTTTTAGCCTGGAAGCGCTATTTTCTTTAATGACTTTCTCCTTCTGCAGGCATGACATGCTTTCCTGCAACATTCAGCACGCCATGCGCATTTTCACTTTCTGAGCAGCCAGGACAATGGCGGCCTCTTCTTTGAGTAGGTCTCGCATTTACAAGACTTTGAGCTAATGGCATTGTAAATGAAAATGCCTTTTATTTATGTGTATTTATGTGTATTTATGTGTTAATTAGCAAAACAGATAAATAAAAGGCATTGTCATTTACAATGCCAATAGCTTAAACTCTCACAAATGCAAGACCCATTGCATTGCAAAAGCCTGTTTAACTTTTAGGCCTGATCTAGAAACAGCGTTGTATATTTTGTCAAATTTATATTTTTCCAAAAATGAAATTAGAATATAAATACATACATATAGTTGGAAGGTTATGTTGGCCCTCTGGACGAAAGTGACTGGAGGGTTGCCTTGATGACCCCGCCAAAAAATCACAGGATTATCAAAGCCAGACATATTGGCTTTGACAGTGCTTTTTTTAACGAAGTTACCTTTAACACCTCAACTCCCTTTACTCTTACATGAATCATACAAGTAGAGGGTTTATAAGAAAACACACAACAGAAAATACACACAAAAGACTGTAAGGTTAAACCTTAATCCAAAAACCTACATTTTACCATCTTAGAACAAGTACTCCTGCGAACCTGTAAACCATTAGTGGAATGCAGAGGATGTTTGTGTTTTGAGAGCAGGTTTACTCCAACTTCACCAGTATTTTCCACATTGTGGTTCAACCTTCAATACTACCAGTCAACTACGCTAGACTAGGCCACACAGAGGCATTCCACTACCGACCAATTGAGGTAAGTACAGTATAACCTTGTGCCTCAATGACTTGTATAGTATCATTAAATTTAGACAGAACGTCTCTCAACTGTAAAGGATCATTAATGCGGCCCCAACTACACACACACAAACTCATAGATTTCTTGCAATGTTTTTCAACAAACATATAGGAGTTGATTAGGATGGCGGGTGGATCGCTACTGCCATCCGAACCCGATTTACCCCCCGCCAAATTATAACGGCGGGGGTATCGCGGCAGACTCAACATGCGTCTGCCGCTTTTCCACCTACTGGGCGGGGCTGGGGCACAATATGGTGGCGGTGCCTAGGAGGCACCGCCATCCATATTAGGATGTATGATTTCAAAGGCCTTTCCAAGGCGGTAATGCCGCCATGGAAAAGCTGGCGGGGATTCGCTTTGGGAGCCCGTTGCGGGCCCCTGGAAGGGGTTAGGAGGGTGAGAGGCTGCACTTGGTACCCCCTACATTGCCATGCACAAGGTGGCAGGCACTGCACGGTGCCAGCCTCGTTGTGCATGGCAATGTACAACATGGCGTTTTCACATTGCGGCGGGTGCTGCAGCCAGCAGCACCCACCGCAATGTTAAAATCCCAGATGCGACTGCCGCGGTGGCAGTCGCATCATGATTGGGGTGGTGGGACAACCGCATGGCCGGCGGGTGGTCCCGTTACTGCTAGGGTGGCGGCCTACTAGAGTTCGCCCACCATCCTAATCACCCCCCCATAGTGTTTCATAAGCTACATCACTTGCCCGCCTGGCACTGTTGCTAGACCCTTGAAGATCAAACGTGTGATGCATAGCTTCCCCCATTCTCCCTCTCATCAATTCAAAAGGAATCTGACCTGTGAACGAGTAAGGAGTTGTGCAGTAAGATCGCAACATTTCTCTAACAGCCTAAACACATTCTTTTCTAAACTTAAGCGCACTGTGAATGCACTCAACCAATCTCTCCACTTTGCCATTGAATTGTGGGTAATATAGCAGTGTATCTGAATTATTAATCCAACACTTGTTTAGAAAATCTTTCATAATCGCAGAGGTAAATTGGACACCAATGTGATGTGCTTATCCAACTGGCCTTTCTAGTGTTCTGTATTGGAATGTATATTGTTTATGATCAAAGTCTGGTCAGTTGACCAAGGATTCCCTGAACTTGCATGTCAATGCAGCTCCTGTAAGCCCTATAACGCACTGAACACAAAGTAGTCATCCGGTACCTTTGACAACCCACAAGCTTGCTGCCAAATATGAAGTGAAGAGATATAAATCCAGTAGACTCTCATCCACAAGTCATTTATTAAAAATCCTAGACATATAGTAAGAAGCTGCAAAAGGCCTACGAGCCCTTGATCAATTGATTAATGGAGGTAAGGACTTAAAACAAAACAAAACCTCATGAGAAATAGTGTTCAAATAAATTAACATATCTTAAATAGTTAAACTACAAATAAATATAATTTTATGTAAAAAATATAAAAATATAAAAATCAAAAAATTATGTATATATATTTTTCATTGAAAATATTTTAATAATTTTTGTAAATTCAAAAGTGAGTGTAACTTTAATATTTGTTAAAACAGAATTACGTTATTTTAATAATTATGAACACATAATATTCATATTTTGTATACTTTAGGGGTAAGTTGTTTTTTAATATAAACTTCAGCAAAACATTTGTATTTAATTTCTTACATGTAAATTAATTAAAGATTTAATTTAAAATTAGGTTAATAGTGCTGTAGAATTTTATTCCTTACTCTGCTTACAAAATAAATATATATGATTATTTTTTTTATTTATTTTTTTTTATAAAATTTTTATTTATTCAAGTTTTTGAGTAGAAAGGGAGAGGAAAGAACAAAAGAAAAGGAGAAGAAAAAGAGAAAAAACACAGGCGACAATCCGCCACGTAACCCCACACACAGGGTGCTGGAGAACGCTGCATTGTAAAAAATATAAGGGGAGACGGCATATACGACTGTTAAGTGCAAGTGGAAGAGTCATTGTTCGTCAGTTGCAACAGATGAAGGAAGCGCAAACCCTTCAGCAGATGATACAAAGCATGCCATTGAAGGGGAACGTCCCCAACCAGGAGCACAGTCATAGAAGAAGGCAATCTAGTCTGTCTTCATAAGCGAAGTAGTGTCGCAACCAAGAGAAATTAACAACCCCATCCCAACACCCCACACACCCTCCTTCCCCCCACCCCCCACCCTTTCCCCGGTGATGGTGACCAGCATTCATTCACAGCAACTTCATACATAGCAGATGGTTAAATTTGGAAGAGGTGTAAAGCACGGAGCGCTGAGGGGCAAACCGCAGATGGTAAACCTCGAGATAGAAATCTGACCAAGGGACCCCAGCGGAACCTGAAATTTTTAAAATTACCCAAAAATATGTCCGACATTCTCTCCATACTCAGTAGTCGCCATAACCGTGCGTGCCATAAAGAGATTGCTGGAGCAGTCGGTTTTTTCCAGGCGGCTGCCAAGGTTAACTTGGCCCCCCCCAAGCACAGCCATATAATGCGTTTGTCGGCTCTAGTCTGATGTTCCAACAGTGGGTCTCTAAGCCCCAACAGGACAGAATCCCTCGATTCTGGAATCGGATAGCCCATCACCTCCTTAATGTGAGATAAGATCTCGGACCAGAACGCCCAAAATCTATAATACATGTGTTCCAGAAATTTTATCAAAAACTTTACGATCAGGAGCCAGGAGTGGTACCACTCATGCGAGACCAGTTTCTTATAACACCAAAGGTGGAGGAGGGAGATAGAGCTCGATTGGAACTGGATATAACAACTGAGGAGATAAAAAACGCTCTGAGTGAACTGGCATTGGGTAAAGCGGCAGGTCCAGATGGGATCCCAATTGAGGTTTATAGGGCTTTGAGTGATGAAATTCTTCCCATGTTCGAAGATCTTTTTAACGGAGTTATCTGCTCAGGTATTATTCCGGATACGTGGAAACAGACCAATATTGTGATATTTCACAAAAAGGGAAAGCCAGAGGAGAATCCCGGCTCATATCGGCCGATATCATTAATAAACACAGATGCGAAATTATATTCTAAAATATGGGCTAAGAGACTAGGAGGGATTATAGGTCAACTTGTTTAACCCTGGCAGCATGGGTTTGTACCAGGGCGAGGTACTACTGAACATACAGCTAGGGCTATATCACTATTTGATGCTGTCACCGCTACAGGGGGAGACATGGCTATGATTTTATTGGATGCCGAGAAGGCGTTTGACCGTGTGGTTTGGGACTTCATGTGGGATGTGTTGGACAAAAGGGGTTTCGGAGAAAAATGTAGGAAAGGTATTAAAGCAATGTATATGGACCCAGTTGCCAGAATCACTACAATGGGGCTTCAATCGGAGGAGGTAGTGATTAGAAGAGGCGCACGCCAGGGGTGTCCGTGTTCTCCTATACTTTTTTCATTATATATAGACCCGTTAATTAGGAAGATTCTTGCTTCAGATAAAATACCCCCTGTTATATCTCACGGACATACCACTAAATTATTGGCGTATGCGGACGACCTGGCAATTGTTACAGATAATCCGAATATGGCAATACAGGAACTAATTAATTTGGCTCAGCAGTTTGGAACCTATTCAGGTTATAAACTCAACTCGGAAAAAACTATAATAATCTGTACAAAGAACATTCAGAAAAGGGATCAAAGATATGTCGACTCTGCAGTCTATTTAGGAGTAAAAATCAATGCTGATGTGGGTAAAATCATTCAGGAAAATTATTTGCCGTTACTAGCGTCAATGGATAAGGATCTGAGAAGAATTGATGTACTACATCTGTCTTTGATCGGTCGAGTGAATGTCCTTAAAATGACAATGTTCCCAAAATTATTGTATTTATTCCGTGCTATTCCGTTATTAATTAATGAAGAGCTGATGAAAAAAATGGAAGCAGTGTTTTCACAGTTCCTATGGCAATATGGTAAAGTGAGAAGATCGCTAGCTAGACTCTCAATACCACTAGAGGGAGGAGGGCTATCTGCTCCTAACCTAAGACTGTATCATTGGGTCTGTTTATTGTTGCATATGAAACATCTATTGTGTTATGATACTCCCGTGCTGTTGCCTGGTATTCTCAGAATGCCCACAATATACGAATTATTAATTGGTGAAAAAGCTATGGGGATTTTAACTCGTGAAATTAACGTGCGGTATTATAAGAGGAGTAAAAGCAAAGTGATGTTAAGTGTTTGGGGTGTATGGAAGTTGATGCTGAAATTTTTTAAGATTCCTAAGATCAATGGCACTATAGACCTTTGGAACTCAAGCCCATTCCTACATCTTGGACAGAACAGGAAGAGCGCCCTTTGGAAAAGTTTGGGTATCCGATGCTTGGGTGACGTTATGTGTAAGGACAACTTGCTAGGGTTCGAGGTCCTGCAACAAAGATATGGTATCCCTATGAATCACTGGATGTTGTATAAACAGTTAGAACAAACAGTGAAATCTTTAAGATCTAGGATTTCTATTCAGGAGCTAAACCCGATTGTTCAATATATAAGGAATGGAGGCAGAAAGATCAAAATAGGATATGGTCATCTTTTACAGGGCATAGAGGAGGATGTTGCGCAAATAGAAAACGCCTGGGCTCTTAGAATAGGTGATCCAAATGTAGACGTGGACTATGCCTTGGCACTAAATAAGAAAGTATTAAGAACAACCAACTTAAAAGCACAACATTACAAGATGATCTTTAATCTCTATTACACCCCCGCGAAGTTGTTTCAATGGGGTAAAAGGGATACAGACAGATGTCCAAGATGTAACAAAGGTCCGGCAGATCTAATTCATATGTTTTATTCTTGCCAAAATCTTAAACCTGTTTTAACTGAAATAGAGAAATTCTTATCGGGGCTGCTAGAGTGCCAAATCTCTCTATCCCCAACTACTGTTTTAATTGGCAGGGATGAAAATCTTAAAGTCGCACATGAAGCCGAAGCTTTTATTTTTCTGTGTGTTGCAGTGTTAAGAATTCTAATAGCGGCGGCCTGGAAAGATCCGGTAGCACCCTCATTTCAGATGTGGCTAACTAGACTGCTTGGGATCCACAATATCGAGGAGTGTTTATATAATTTTAAGGGCAAAAAGATGAAAGAGTATGGTAAAAAAATGTGGGCCCCTCTTAGTAACTGGAGGAAAACAAGATGATGAAATTGAAGAGTCTTTGTCCTGTATGTAATGCACGTAAAGATAATGTCTTTTTTATAATCCCAAATGTATTCTCCCTTAAGCTGATCGATTTAAGCCGCATAAGAAGTATTTATTTCTGTATATGTGCTTCTTGTTAATTCTTATGTCTGTATATTGTCATGATATTTTTATCCAGCTGATATTTCAATTGTATTTATGATCTTTGTTTTTTTTTATGGTATTCTGATCCATCTCAATAAAAATAAAAATAAAAAAATAAAAAAAGATCTCGGACCAGAACGGTCGGATGGTAGGGCAATCCCACCAGATGTGTCGGAAGTCACCCAGCATACCGCAATCCCGCCAGCACCTATCTGAGGCAGTCGGGAATATCCGATGCAACTTGGATGGGTAAAGGTACCAGTCGAACAGAAGCTTCATATGAGCCTCTCTAAGGTCTATCGAATGATTATGCGCCGCCACATCTCGCCAGAGGCTCCTCCACTCACTTTCGGAAATATCCCTGCCCAGAGTAGTCTCCCAATGGTCCATGTAACGAGGACGGGGAGACACCGCGGTGTCTAGTAACAACCCATAAATGAAGGAGATCGTCCCTTTCATAGTGGACGTGCGAAGAATAAAGGCCTCAAACCTCGACAATGGTCTTGTAGCGGCGTCCACCACTCCAGCCGATGTTGCCCAGTGCAAGAGTTGAAAGTGTAGAAAGCGTTCAGTGGGTGGAACACCATAGTCCCGCACACAATTGTGAAAGGTGAGAGGTGTCACACCGTGAAACAAGTGGGTGAGGGCTCTGCAACCACCCTCTCTCCATACACCAAAAGGTCCATCGTTCAAGGCCGGAGGGAAAGCCGGGTTGAAATGAATAGGTGTAAATGGAGACGGGAAGGTGGTCCAACGGTCATCGCCACTGACCGTGTCCCAGACTTTTAAGACCGTGCTGGTGGGAGTGCTGATATATGCATTCCTGGGTCGGTCAGCTTTAGGCTTCCAGGCCAGATCCCAGATGGATCTCCCGGCCACACATTCCATCCATATGGAGCCAGTGCTTCTCTGAAAGCTGCTGGGACCATTCCACCAGTATCCTCAGCTGTGCAGCTTTATAATACAAGTGCATGTCCAGGAACCCCACCCCTCCCTCCACTCGTGGACACCGCATTACCGCATATGAGAGTCGCGCCCGGCCCCCTTGCCACACAAACTTCAACATCAAGGTTTTAAGCCGGCGAAAAAAGTCTAACTCCACCAGTATAGGTAGCGCCTGGAAGAGATACAAAAATTTAGGAAGGAGAACCATCTTGAGCGCGTGAATCCTACCTAGCCACAAAATGTACTTCGGTTTCCACCTCTCCAGCTCCGCGCGTATCGTTGCCAACATCGGGGGAAAGTTAACCGAGAATAGCGCGCCCAGGGTAGAGGTCAACCGTACTCCCAGATACAACAAAGACGAAGTCGACCATGACAGTGGCGTAAGTGCTCGAACCCGGTTTACCTCCTCGGGAGGAAGAGTCAGGTTTAGAATATACGATTTGTCGAAGTTGACCCTGAATCCCGCCACCGCTTCAAAGTCAGAGAGTACCGTGTGAATATGGGGCAACGACAGCACCGGGTCTCCTACCGACAGCAACACATCATCTGCGAACAGCGAAATCTTATGCTGTTCACCCGTGAAGGGAAGGCCCAAGATTTGTTCCTTCTCCCGAATCGCAAGGGCCAACGGCTCAATACTTAAAGCGAAGAGGAGTGGGGAGAGTGGACATCCCTGACGCGTTCCGCGCGAATGATGGAAGCATCCGGATCTATGTCCATTAATCATCACCCTAGATGTGAGATTGCTGTAGTTAGCCTCAATCCTTCATATGAAGTGGGGAGAGAACCCGAAGGCTTCCAGAGTGCGATGCAAGAAACCCCAATCGACGCGGTCAAAGGCTTTCTCCGCGTCGAGCCCCACTAATACCGCCGGTATGTGGAATCTATTGGCCTTCTCAATCAGATGGATCACTCGCCTCAGGTTGTCATGAGTCTGCCGACCTTTTATGAATCCGGACTGGTCCGGGTGAATGAGGGCTGGCATCAAATCCTGTATACTTGTGATAATAGAAGAGTACAATTTAGTGTCCAGATTGAGGAGCACTATCGGGCGATAAGACGCGCATTTGGTAAGGTCTTTCCCCGGTTTGGGGAGAACGGTAATCAGGGCCTCGGCCATAGTCTCAGAGGTTCTTCCATCAGATGCCATCCCATTAAAGAGGGAGACCAGGCAATCGCACAGCTCTGACGCAAACGTTTTGTAAAACAGGGCAGTATAACCATCAGGGCCCGGGGCTTTGTGGAGTTTCAGAGCCTTGATGGCGTCCAATACCTCCTCCCTAGTGATGGGGGCAGACAGCAAGTCATTCCATTCTCTGGAGACCCGTGGTATAGGGAGACCGTCCAAGAACGCGGACTGGGCCTCCGGATCAAGGGCGTCGCCTGTATAGAGATCGGCGTAAAAGCGGCCGAAAAGAGCCGCCTTGTCTGCATCCCGGTGCTGCACAGAACCCGTGTGATCCTGTATACCCCCAATGTAATCCTTCTCCCGCTTGTCTCGGAGTTGCCGGGCAAAGTGCTGCCCCACTTTGTTCCCCTGAGAGTAGGAGACGCGTCTGAGGCGCTGGAGAGTAAATTCAGCCCGATTGTTGTAGCGGGCTCTCAATTTCCCCCTCACCGCTGTCAGGGGTCGGAGGGTCACCCTAGACGGATTCGATTTGTGTGCTTGTTCCAAAATGGCGAGTTCCGCCTCCAGGTCTTCCCTCTCCTTCCTCCGAAGTTTGTTGAGGTTCGCATTGAGGGCTAGGCACGTGCCCCGCAACGAGGCCTTGCACGCGTCCCAAGTGTTATACACCGAGGTGTTAGATGGTGGGTTAAGAGCCAAGAAGTCTCCTATAGCCCTCCGCAGCTCCTTACAGGACACCTCATCCCGCACCAACGCTGCCGGGAAGTACCATTTCCGCCAACCAACCCCCCCCCCCCCCCCCCCCCCCCCCACGGACCAGTGCAATCCAAGAACCACCAGGCTATGATCAGATACTGAGAGTGGAAAAACGCTGGAGACTCGGACATCCCCCCTAAGGGCCTGACTAACAAAGATATGGTCTATACGAGAGTAAGAGCGATGGACATGGGAAAAGAAAGTATAATCCTTCGTTTGAGGGTGCATGAAACACCAGCTGTCCACCAACCCCAGTGCGCCCACCTGCCGTTGCGTTTCATCCGAAAAGACCCCAGAGTCTGCCCTTTGAGCCCCCGAACAATCCATGTCCCTGCCCCACACCATGTTGAAGTCCCCCAAGAGGAATAAGTGCCCTTCTACAAAATCCCCCACCTTGTCCAGCAACTCCTGTAAACATCTATTCTGTCTAGCATTGGGAGCATAAACTACCACAAAAGTACACTGTCGACCATATAACGACCCCATCACCATTAACCAACGACCTTCCTTATCGCCGCTCACCCCCAGAGGCTGAAAGTGAAGGGACGCCCGGAACAGGAGAGCCACCCCCCTATGCTTGGTGGACGCTGACGCCCTATAAATGAGGGGGAAGTGTCTGTGCCGGAGTCTAAGTTCATCTTTCTTAGCTAAGTGAGTTTCCTGGAGGCCCACTACATCAAGATGATGATCCGACAGGTACTTCTATAGCTTCTGGCGCTTCTGCGGGGAATTGAGACCCTTCACATTCCAAGTACCCACATTAACAGGCATAATGAAATAGTAAACCCCCGTGAAGTGTGCCCAGTTGGGTGATCAGTGCCCGCCCCCGACCTTCTCCGACATCCACTCCATCCGCCCCGGGCAAGTCCCATCTCTAAGCACCCCCATCCAACCCCCAAGCCCTCTCTTCCACCACAAGTCCCGCGTTTCCAGGCCCCTCAGAGGCCAGTCGTCCAATGCGAGGTACAGGATGACCAGCAGAGCATAACACAGTGACAACACCTGAGTAGACACACCAGTATCAATGACCCGCCCAATACCCTTCCATAGGGAACAGCACACATCCTACACATCCATCGGTCGCCACCACCCCTCCACCCCCCTTCCCCTCTGACCCCCAGTGCCCCCCCTAAGCAATCCCCCCTCCCGGTTCCTCCCTCCCACCTCCCCCTGCAAACAGAAGAACAGGAAAAACATTAACAGAGAACACAGTACACTGAACCTGAACATTGCACTCCGCAGTTCCATTAGTCCGTAGTCCGTAAGGCCCTCCCCGGCCTGGGGATGGGGTTGGGGCACCAAAGTAGTGTCTCCCAGGGCCACGGTTCGGGGTGTCTTCTCCAAAAGTACAATCAACCCGCAGGACCCCAGAGCATGTGCCCCTCCGGCACCAAAGCATCAGCGGCCCATGGCTCAGGCCGCTCCCGAGCTCTGCTGGGAATCTGCCAGTGTGGCCGATGCCACCGCTGCCACTGCTTCCCCCCTCTCCTGTAGACTAGCAGTGCGGTCCGGCCGCACCTGGTCCGGGGACGGGCCCACCCTATGCCATGAGGAGGACCGGCGGCGCCTCCGCGACGGTGAAGTGTTCGCCTCTTGTGCTGACGTGGAATCTTCCAGGCCCAAAAGATCCTTTGCTACTTGAAGAGAACGAATCTGCGCCAGGTTATTTTGCCACCTAAAGATGATGCGGAAGGGATGACCCCACGAGTAGGAGATATTGCGTTCCCGCAGGAAGGAGGTCACAGGGCGGAACTCACGTCTCTTCTGGAGGGTCGATACTGCCAGGTCCTGGTAGAGCTGCGGACGGTGCTCCCTGAATTGTAAAGACGGGATGGCTCTGGCCTTTCGCAGGATGCGTTCCTTCAACTGAAAGTCGTGGACACAAACAAGGATGTCCGGAGGAGGTCCCCCTCCTCGCCTGGGCAGGCCGACTCTATGCACTCTATCCATCCTAATGTCCTGCACCTCCTCCTCATCCAAGATCTGTAGGAAGAGCGCCTGGACATAGCCACGTAGGTCCCCCGCTTCACCATCCCAAGGCACAGCGCGGATGCGAATGTTGTTCCTCCGGGAACGGTTCTCCAAGTCTTCCGTGTGGGTCTGGAGGTCTAGATTTTGTTCCGTGAGTCGGATGATGTCTTGCTGCAACTGGTGGACATCATTTGCCACACTCAAGTCATGATCCTCCAGTGTTGCGACCCTCTCTCCAATGCCATCCACATCCCTCCTCACTTCCCTGAGATCCGATGCCAACTGGGCCCGAAGTTCGGAGATGTCTTCTTTAATAGAGGTGAAGAGCTCAGTCATAAAGGCCTTGGTGGTGGGGGCATCGTCATCTGACTGCTTGGACGATCCGCTGGCTCCGGGAGAAGCTGGCTGCTGAGAGGATTTCGATGCGCCATCTTTCCCTGGCCTCCCCTTGCGCAGTGTGTTAGACATCTCGGGAAACTCGCCTCCGCGGGGGGGCAAGGCAGCCCCACTCGATCCTCCGTGATGTATACCACCACCAGACTTCCCGCTATAACAGGAGAGGGGGACTGAGGGCAAGGCGACCCTCCAGCCAACTCAGTCAGAGATCCGCACTCCTACCTCTCCTCCAGCGAGCACTCCAGAGACCTCGCCCCAGGAGACACCCCAGCAAAGTCTCCGTCAAGCCACCTGCTGTGTCCAACAATGGGGGAGCCGGGTGTTGTGAGACCCCGAGCTCAGGCCAGGTAGGTGGGCCCAGAAACGGTAGCTAGCAAGCGTCCAGCTGGGGCAGCACCGTAGCAATGGCCTCCCGGTAAGAGGGCCCTCCTCCTTCTCTCCCAGGATCCCCCCAAGCAGAGGACAGTCCGAGACCGCTAAGTGCCAAAGGTGTAGGCCGCGTGGCACTATCTGCAGCGCGACCCTGCCGCCACCTCAGGGCGGGGAGCCCGGGCCCTGCACTCACTCCAGGTCGGGGATCCGCAGGCCTCAAATCGCCGACATGCACCGCTGCTCCACTCGACTCCTCCGACCTTCTGATGTCTTCCGCCCCTCCTGCGTCACACAGAGGGACACTGCAGGACCCCCGCAGGTATGGCAGTCAGGCAGGGTAGCTCGCCCCGGGTTCAGAGCAGAGGCGGCGCCGGCGCAGCACCGCGGCCGCCGCTCCCATCGGTTCCAGCCGTCCCGCCTCACCAGCACTCGTTCCCGGCCACTATGGAGCCCTTCAGGCAGCCGCTCCTCCCCGATGGCAGGCGTTAGGTCCGGCAAGCGGCGGGACGGGAGCCGCGAGCTCGAAGCCCGCCACGGCCCCCCGCTGAAGTCCCGATTGCACCGCTGCGTGTCCGGGGGCCCGGCCCTCTTCGCTACGCAAGGCCGAGGCTTCCAGGCCGCAGCACGCCGCAAGGCCGAAGGTCACTGGGCCTCCACTTGCTGCCGCTCCGCAGTCCGCGCCAGGCGGCCCCCGCTCCCGCTGACCGCACTGGTCGCTGCTCCTCCGCTTCGGGGATTCTCCGCAGGGCTCCGGCGGCAGTTAACACGCCACCTGGCAGGCAAATACAAAGCTTAGAAGGGTCAGGCGCCGGAGGGACACGAAAGAGCGTCTCACTCCGTCGCCATCTTGGCCACGCCCCTTTAATTTAATTTTTAACTATTTTTTCATATTAAAATGTGTTTGGATTATTAACTATTTTAAACAATGTGATTTAATGTTATTTCCTATAGGTTTTATTTTAAGTCCTACTATTTTGTATGGGAAGGTGTTGTAGTATGTTGACATGTGTGGTGCTTGGCTTAGAATGTTTCTTTTTGGCAGTAGTGATTTACACTCATAGATTTGGCTCCACCCCTGTTTTAGGGGGTTGAGACATATAAGTCTACACTTTTGAGTAACTTTCCACACAGATTTTGTGAATAGCGAAAAGTAGTAAAGTTGTTCACAAGTAGAAGAGTAAACTTTCATATGTAGATTACACATACGTGTAAGTTTGGTTTACGAATAGCCCTGTTGACCTTTAAAAGAGTTATCCATTAACTCTTCACCATTCTCCTCTATACCCTTCCCTTCAGTCCTAGACCCTACCCACTTCAGCCTTAATCCCTTTCCCTTTCAAACATAAACTTTTTTACCCATTCAGACATCGTCACCTTCAGACCCTTCACCCCTGAACCTGCCTCTTACCACTTTTCACCCCTACACTCTTCACCCTTAAATCCTTCTCCCTTCACCTCTACACCTCTACATCCTTCACCCTTAAACCCTTCACACTTCACCAGTTCACCACTCATCCTTCTCTCCTCACACCTAAACCTTTACTTTTAAACCCTTTAGACTTCACCTTTAAACCCATCATTCTTTAAATTGTTAACTTGACACATAAACACTTCACTCTTAAACACTTCGCCCCAAATTCCCTACCCCTAACTCCTTTAATCTTCATCTTTAAAAACTGTCACCTCTCACCCCTAAACCATTCACCCATAAACTCTTGAGCCTTCACCTTTGATCCTAAGGCACTCACCCTTCACTATTCACCCCTAAACCCTTGAGCCCTATCCTTCACTCCTAAACCCTTCATCCTTAAACCCTTCATCCTTAATTCCTTCACCACTAAACTCTTCTTGCTTTGCCCCAAGCCAATCAACCTTCAGCCTCGATGCCCTTCCACATGGGTCTTTCAATCAAACCCTATACTAAAAAATGATTCTATGTATTTTTACTTCCATTTTTCTTTATAGTAGCATTACTTACAATGAAATGACAAATGATAAGATGGTTGACAAATAAAATCCACTCCACGAGGATATTATGATGAGAAAACGGCTTGACAATTAAAGGGATTTGGCCAAATGATATCTTCCCCTCAATACCTTCTGTGCAGCCTAGAAACCTGATGTGTAAGTCAGGGTACAGAGCTGATAAGAAGCTCAAACGTAGGTACCTCCTTATACTGAAACTTTAAAGAGGTCAAAAAGGAATGAAACAAAGGAAAGTAGCAAAGTTTATTTGTTTTTATTTATTTATTTAGAGTTTTATATAGTGCAAATTTGACACAAGGGCATCAGAGTGCTTTACAAGGATCATATATACATTGTTAACAGGAGATATAACATAAATGGAAAGCAAAACATGATACAGTTTACGGCAGGAAGGAGGTAAGCAAGGTTCATTTACAGGAAAAAGACACAAGTGGGATGCATATACTATTACAATCTATGGTAGGGGTAGAGTATACAGAGAATGGTGGGAATTGAGGTCAGAGTGAGAGAAGTGTGTTTGTTAGTCGTGATATTAGGTAGGTCAAACAAAATAGTTTAGTTTAGGTGGATGAGTTTAGCAATTTGTTTAGAAGAGACAGTTTGAACTTTTTCCTGAAGTAGAAGTAAGATTGGTTGTCTTCTAGGAATTGATGTTTTTTCACCAAGAAGAGTGTTCCAAATTCTAGGTGCATTCCCATGGAAGGATCGGGTGAGAGATTTGGTTGTCTTGAATTTGAGAGGGATGAGGAGAAGAGTGTTTGAACTTCGTGAAATTCGTTTTTGGCATGCTTTTGTGAGCTTATTTGTGAGGTAGGTTGGTTTTCCAGAGTAGAGGGCTTTGTGGGTTATACAAGTTGTTTGAATATAATTCTCACTTCCATTGGAAGCCAGTTGAGTGATGTGGTCAGATCGTCTCTCCAGAGAGCAATCTAGCCGCAGCTTTGAGTGTGGATTTCATTGGCAGAAGGTGGATTTTTGTGGCGCCGGTGGTTGTTGCTTTACTGTAGTCCAGCTTCGAGAGGTTCTTCTTCAGGCTATTTTTGATGTGTTTTAGTGTGTAGAACGCACTTTAGGCAGAGGCATTGATATGTTCTTTCATGATCAAGCTTTTGTCGAGAGCAAGCCCAAGAGATTTGACAGGGTTGGATATAGATAATTTACAGTTGAGTGCAGTTAAGCTATTGAACCAGTTGTGGATATGGTGGGGATTTGTTTTCGGCTAAAAATGGAGGAGTTCCTTTTTTGGGGGGGGGGTTTAGTTTCAGATGTTTGTTGTTGAGGCAGGGGTGTATCAAGGAGAGATTGTTGTTGAGGTGTTGGATGTCTTTAAGTGATGTGATTTTGATAGAAATTGGGGTGTCATCTGCATAAAGATGGTAGGCAATCCTGGCTGGGGATAGGATTGAACCTTGGGGGACTCCTTGGTTGACTATTAATACTGTTGATGTGGACATATTTAGTTTGATTAGGTTAGATATTTCATTCTGGTTTGATAAGAACCATTGAAGGACTGTACTTCTGATGGCAGCATGTTGTGAGAGAGCTTTCAGAAAAATGTTGCAGTGTCAAATTCCATTCTGGGGTCCAAGAGGATTAAGAGACAATCGTCTTCCTCTTCAAGAGATCTGTGTAGGTCATCAGTGATGTTCAGGATTGCAGTCTCTGTACTGCAGCCTTTCCTAAATCCTTATTGGAATATGTCATGTAAATTGAATTTCTCTGTGTGGGTGTTTAATTGCGAGAGGACACATTTTTCGTTGGTTTAGAGAGTTGGGGGAGGTTGGTAATAGGTTTATAATTATTGAGGTAATTGGGGCCGGCATCAAGCTTCTTGATGAGGGAGTGATTTGGCCGCGTTTGAGAGAGGCAGGTTTGAGCCGCTGGATAGGGAGGAGTTGATGAGATTAGTCCAGGTTGGAGCGATGATGTGTCTTAGATTTTTGAGGCGAGAGGGTCTGAGAGGTGGGAGGACCGCTTAATGCATGACAGTATTTCACAGACTTTTCAGATATATTTTCAAATTCAGGCCAGGTTGCGTTGTTTTTTGAGTGTAGGTCATTGATGGAGGAGTTCTGGTATTCTGAGGGGTGGAATTATGGAGATCATTATCAGTAGGTGGGGGATAACCAGGGGCCATCATTTGGGGTGGGGTCATCTTTAATGGGAGGAGAAGAGGGGAGGGCTCCAGTGAGAGTTCAATGTTTGTTATTTTATTTGAGAAAAATTTGGTGAACTCTTAACATTGTTTTTTTTTAAAAACTCTTTATTCGTGACTGTGTCAGTTATTACGTTTTGCATTTATTCATATCATCGTTCAGCAGTCTTTTCACATTTTCTCCCTTTAACTTCCGGCTAATGAACATTTAACTTTGTTTCATTGTACAGTAGATTCAATTTGTCTCAGAATTATTACAAAATGTATTACATTGAATTTGGATTACATTGTCACCTCTTAACTAAACTCTGTCCCTCCCAACCCCCCCACCCTCCGCGTCTTCTAGCTTCTCCATCAGTTAGACTCTGTAAACCTTGGCATGACAACCGCATTCTGTCCAGTACTGCATTTTTAGTTGGCTGTCTAACCTGTACATCCAGCGATTATATCCTTACTCTGTGTTCCCCTCTCTCCCCACCTTGTATTTCTGGTCATGGGATATTCTCTTGTGAGATCTCTAGGTCTTCATCCTCTATCTCCACCAGCATCCACTCCCAGTCCTGCGCAATTGGATGCTTCCGGAGCCCTTTCTCCTCTTCTCTACGCAGGACCGCACTTTCTGCCCTGCCCCATTTTAGCAAAACAGATCGCCATACCTCTACACTCGGGGGTCTGGCTGATTTCCACCTCATAGTTATGACTCCGGTTGCTAGTAAGAGTGATAAGTCTAGGAAATTCAGCTGCGCTTTGTGGGTCTTGGACCTTTTCCTGTGTCCTATCAGACAAGGCAGTGCCCCCTCCGGGATCTGCAGGGTTGTAATAGTGTGTAGTGTATGCCGGACTGTCCCCCAATAACTGCGTATCCGCGGACATGACCACAGCATATGAAGAAGGTCGGCCTCATCCCCCTGACACCGGGGACATCTATGGGAGGAAGTAGGGAAAATCCTATGGAGTCTTTGTGGGGTGAGATATGCTCTGTGCAGTATCATAGCCTGAATGAATTTGAATTTGACGTTTCTGGACACCCTCCTATGATGTTCAAGGACAATCTTCCAGGCTCCGTCCGTCATAGCCTCTCCCGTGTTTAGTGTCCAGGTGTCCCTGAGCGTATTGAGGGACAGAGCAGCGTGTTCCCTAATGCCCGCATAGAGCCATTTTACTAAGTGTCCCCCTGTCCCCATATAATGGAGGAGATGTACTAGTTCATGTTGTGCAGGTTTGCTACGCTGTGGGGCCCATGTACGGCACACGTAATGTGTCACTGTGGCGTGTAGGAAGTACAGTCTCATTGGGGCTCCCGTTGACTGCGCAAAGGAGGCGTGGTCCAGTAAAGTGTTGTCTCCAAACAGGTCTCCCACTCTATCCACTCCCGCCTCTGCCCAGGGCTGTAACCTGCGTTGTGTCAGGCGTCCCTGTGGTGTTGGGAGCCCCAACAGGGGAATGTTATCTGCATAGGGTGTGGTCCCCGCTGTGTATGCCAATGCCTTCCTCCAGCACATTAAGGCAGTATGCAGCAAGGGGTGGCAGTCTCGAGGGATCTTGGCTTTGGGTAACAAAAGGGAATGCAATTCTCCCCGTGCTAGTTGGTCCTGAGTGAAATCAATCTCATGTAAATTCTTACCCGCCACCCATCGTGACAACCATTGCAATTGGCTTGCGTAGTAGTAACTTCATAGGTCTGGTACACCTAGGCCACCCTTTCTAGTGCTCAGCTGTAGTTTCTTGAGGCTTATTCGCCGTCTCCCAGGGCCCCATATGAGAGTGATTAGGATCGTGTTCAGTGTGGTGAATATGTGCTGCGGGAGGAGGACCGGTAGGTTTAAAAAGTAGTACAGTATTCGGGGGAGCATGACCATTTTTTAAATGGCTATCCGACCCATGACAGATAGTGGCAGGGATGTCCAAATGTTTGCACTACTCCGGAGACCATTAATGGCCCTCCTCAGGTTACCCTCAATCTGGTCTTCCTGTCGTCTATATACGTTGATGCCTAGGGATTTAAATGTAGTCGGCTCTATGTGAATCCGACGATCGCCAAATTGTATGTGGGGGGGGTTGTTGCCCTTCGCGGAAATAGAAGCCTAAGGATTTCGTCGGGTTAATGGCCAGGCCAGATATGGTTTCAAAGTGGGCAAAGATATTCGCCAGGTTTGAGTGGTTCCCGTTCAGATCCCGTAGATACACTAAGATATCGTCAGCGTATAGTAATATCAAATTATGGGGCTCGAGTGTCAATACAAACAGTAGAGGCGATAGTGGGCATCCTTGCCGGGTGCCTCTGTGAATGTCGTAGCTATCTGAGATATACCTGCCTGTGCGCGCTCTAGCCGTCGGGTTCGTATACAGTAGACAAATCCATTTTATTAGCGAGTCCGGGAAGCCAAAACGTCGTATGACCTTGAACATAAAATCCCATATCAGGGAGTCGAACGCCTGTCGGAGATCCAAGGCGATGCAACCGGCCTGGGGAAGGTCCGTTGGCGTGGCATAAGAACGTGGAGCCTCCTCATGTTCTGGGAAGTGCTCCTCTCCGGGAGGAAGCCACATTGGTCTGGGTGTATTAGAGCAGGGAGACGGGTCTGTAGTCGCATAGCGATAGCTTTGCTAAGTATTTTATACTCTGTAGAGAGCATTGAGAGGGGCCTGTAGTTACTCAAGTGAAGGGTATCCCTGCCAGGTTTTGGTATGGATATCACTGAGGCCTGCATCGTCATGGCAGGCAGGTGACCCACTTCGTAAGCTGTCTTATAAATGTTCTCTAAAATGGGTACTAGCCTTGCAGAGTAAGTCTGATAGAATTCTACAGGCAGGCCGTCCATGCCAGGGGTTTTGCCCCGGTTAAGGGAGCCAATAGCTATTTTAATTTCCTGCTGCGTAATGGGTCCGTCCATCTCAGCCTGTTCCTCCCGGGTCAGGGTTGGGATCGGAAGGTCTCTTAGAAATTCCATAATTTCCTCTCTACCACCCTCTGGGGGAGGGGCGTATAACCTCTCCAGGTGAACCCTAAATGCAGTATTAATATCCAACTGTGTGGACACCTCTGTGCCCTCCCCCTCACTTACTTTCGTAATCACTGAGGCTTCGGGGTTGTCTCGGACCAGGCGAGCTAGTAAGGCTCCAGATCTGTCTGCTTCCGCCTGCTGGTGCCTCAGATAGTCCTTGTGATTAATGACTCTCAGCGTCTCTAGCAGTTCCGCGTGTTCTATGTTGCATAACTGTAAGTCTCCCTTGCGTCCGGGGTCTACTCCTGCCGCCGTCTCTAGATCTTTCAGGCGGTCTTCGATCTCACAGAGTTTCCTGTGAATTTCCTGTCTGGCCTCCACCATCTGTCCAATAGCGTCTCCCCTTATCACGACTTTCATGGCATCCCATACCAGTAGGTTTGAGGACGCAGTGTCCCAGTTTTCCCTGAAGTAGTTATTTAGTAAATCCGACAGGTGTTTGCGGAATGGGCCATCCTCCAGTAACAGTGGGTTAAGTCTCCAGGTGGGCACCGGTGGTGGTACCCTGCCCCAGTGTAGGTCGAGTGTCAGTGGTCTGTGGTCCGAGAAGGTTTTAGCCAGGTAGTCTGAGGACATACATTTGGTCAGTAGGGAGTTGGTACACAAGATTCTATCTAAGCGGGTATGCAGGGCATGCACTGGGGAGTGGTAAGAATATTCCTTGTGTGTTGGGTGGAGGGTGCGCCACACGTCTGCCAGTCCCCATCCCTGGAGCCAGGTTCTAAAGGAGTCAGCCATCTTATGTATTCCTGTCGTCTGGAGGGGGGGTGTGACCTGTCCAGTTCGACATCTAGGATCATGTTCAAATCCCCACCTAGAATCCAGGGGATGTCTATCCAATCAGCTAAAACCCGGCCCACGTTTGCTAGGAATTTGTCCTGGTCGAAGTTCGGGGCATAGATGCTGCCCAGGACCAGCAGTGTACCGTCTAGTGTGCCCTTCACCAATATATAACACCCTTGGTCATCTACCCTCCTCTCAAGTTCCACAAATGGGGTGCCGTGGTGCACCCATATGGTGCCCGCCCTGGAAAAGGCGGAGTACGTTGTAGAGAAAATAGTACCCCTCCACTTTTTCCATAATGAATGTGCCTCAGCCTGTGTTAGGTGTGATTCCTGTAGAAATACTATTTGGGCGTGTTGGCGAAGTAAAAAAGCATGTATTCTATGTCGTTTTTGTACTGCTCCTAACCCCCGCACATTCCAGGTAGCCAGCCTATATTTTCCCTTTGTATCAGCCATATTGGAGTACAGATGTCATAGCTGCCAGTGTTTTACGTTGTGGTGTTTGTATTGTCAGTGCTAGCCAGGAGACGTTTCCAATCCCTCCCCAAACTTGAACTCTGTAGGCGCAGCATAGGAACGTTGCTGTGCCGAACCAGAAACTGCAAAACATAACTAAACAATTTGTGGTGCATGCGCCTTTGGGGGATCAACTAAGCATGTGCCGTGTCTACAAAGTCTTACAGCTCTGCGCTGCCGGCTCTACGGTGCCGCCAGGGAAGTCGTTTCTAAAAGTATCTACTGCTGATATCCTCCGGGGGGGGGGGGGGGGGGAGGTTTCCCCCCGCCTCCGTGTCCTTGTGTCTCGCCTTACTGCAGGAGTGTGGGTTGTGGGGTCCACCAATTGCAACTTCCAAGCAGTGAACAAAACATATTTAAGCCGGACCTCAGCGTACAATCGGTGCAACAAAGGCCGGTGCTCCCACCTCAGGTTCCCTCCTCCCTTCCTACCCAGCGTTTCAATCAATACAACTTAGAAAGGATATTAGTAGGTACTAGGGCCTCAGGCCCCTTCCGTTTACGCAGTTACTCCTGAGCAGCGTCCAAAAGTTCATCTGCTGCTCGTGGCGTTACAGTCGGGAACAATACCATACTGTGTTCCGAGACCGAGTGTATTGTACTGTCTTCAGTGTCTGTATTAATGATCTCTTGCTCATCCCGAAAGGAGCCCACCATTGCGACTGCATCTTTCTGACCTTCTTTCTGTTGAGATTTGGTGGGCTTTCGTCGTTTCGGTCTCGTAGTCTGCGTGTTGGAATTACCTCCTGTATGGTCCGCGCTGTCCCTGGAGCCGTCAGCCGACGCCCTCTGGGTTGATCTCGGATTCTCCTCAATGTCCATCACCTCTAGCCATTCCTCAACGTCAGTGGGGCTCTCAAAAAACTGAGTTTTATTGTCGTGTATCACCTTGAGGCGGGCTGGAAACAGTAGGGCATAGCGGAGGTTGGCTTTTTGGAGCCTCTTTTTTATCTCGAAGTAGGAGGACCGTTGTTTTTGCACTAGGTTAGTGTAGTCCGGGTAGAGCGAGATGCGCCTGTTTTCATATTCAATGAGGACCTTCTCCCGGGCCTTTTGCAGCAGTATGTTTCTGTTCCGGTAGTTGAGGATTTTGACAATCAGTGGTCTTGGCGGTTGTCCCGGTCTCGGCCGTCCAGTGGGGATCCGGTGAGCTCTCTCCACACAAAAGAACGGCGACAGGTCGTCCGAGGTTACGTGGTTCCGGAACCATTGTTCCATGAATTCCGTTGCGTGGGGTCCCTCACTCCGTTCCGGAAGCCCAATGACGCGGATGTTGTTGCGTCGATTGCGGCATTCTGTATCCTCCACGCGTTCCATTAGGGTCTTCACTTGCTGTTGTATTTGTTGGATGGAGGTGGTATGGTCCGCCACCGTCAGGGTGAGGTCCGTTAGTGTTATCCCTTGGTCTTTGACTCTGTCTGCCATTTTGTCGTGGTCAGCTTTTAATAGCGAGAGATTCGTGGTAAGGGTTCCCATCTGTGTTTCTATTGCGGTTCTGAAGTCTCTGATTTTTTGCAGAATCAGAACTAGTTTGTCCATTTGCTGGTCTCCAGGCAGGGTTGAGTTCACCATCGTTTGTGTGGATACTTCCGGACCAGACTCTAGGGTGTGTCCTGCCGATGTTCCGTTTTTGCCATCTAGTGTTTTTGCCCCCTTCCGGACCATGGGGCCATTGTCCGAGAGCGGGGCCCGGTGCGAGGCGTCTTCTAACCTCAGTGTCTGTCCTTCTCGGGCCCTCGCCTCAGTTCTGTGTTCCCAGATGCCCCCAGTGAATAAGCGTCTCACAGTGTAAAATCTGTCCAGGTCCTCTCTCTGCGGGCCGCTGTTGGCATCTAATGTCTTTCCCCTCGAGTGACCATGAGGGCCTCGCCCACAGTGTGTGTTTGGTCTTCTCTCTCTCTGCCCAGCCCTGCAGCGCGGTGGTGATCTAGGCGGCCCGCCTATAGCACCGGGCATCAGTGACCATCTCCCGTGCTTCGATGTCCTTCACACGGGTCCGTTTCACCAGCCCCAGCGGTCCGCGGCTACCTTCACGCCTAGGGGGGGCGGGAGAGGGAGGGAAGGAGGAAGAAGCAAATTCACCCCCTCCGCCGCACCTCCGTACCCCACCCCTCCGATGCTGCACCAGGTCGGTATTCGAGGCCGCGGAGCCAGCGCGGCAGGTCAACCATTCCCAATTAAATCCCCCTCCGGCCGCATCGGCTTTACAGCCCGCGTTGCATGGAATCAAAGGTCGCCTGCAGGCCGTCTCAGTCCCTCCGCTCGCAACCGGGTGATCTCCGCCGTACCGGTCTTTGCTTTCGGCACTGGGGAGGGACGTGTCTCGGGCAGCTCCTTCACGGCGGCTCCAGGCAGTATCAGTGGGCGGCGTCTAGCAGTCCTGGCGCGCCCGCCACTCTAGTTCCCGGCTTGCAGCATGGAAATAGGCCTCGGGCTCCTCTCTCCTGGCCGTTCGGCAGTCTCGGCTCCTAGGACCTCCAAAGTTTCGCCAAGTCGTCGAGGGGCTCTACGGAGCTAGCGTCTCTCTTCTGAGGCGGTATTCTGCCCCCTAGGAGCTTCTGTCAGGATTTCTTCTTCCCGGCGGCACCGGAGCTCTAGCAGACTCCGTCCGCCATCATAGCTTTCTAGCCAACTCTTAACATTGTTTGATGAAGACATCTATAGAATGTTGAGGGATGGAGTAGGTTTGGTTTTTGATGATCTTGAAAAGGTATTTGGAATAGTTTTTGGACTAGTTCAGTCAGTTCTTAAAAACGCAGATCTTTCTCTACAGATGTGGTATTTATATTTATGTTAAAGGAGAAAGAGAGATGGGCTATAGAGGGTTGATTTCTCTAGTTTCTATCAGTCTTTCTAAGTTGTTGCATCTCATTGTTAAGGTCTGTGTTGAACCATGATCTGGAGGGGGCACTTCTTGATTATTTGAGTTTTAAGGGGGCGATGGTGTCCAAGAAGTTCTGTTATTTTTGTGTTGTTTTGGAACGGGAGTTCGCTGGTGGAGGTTGGTGGTGGTGGTTTGAATTTTGGGTAGTAATCTGGGTGCTAATTAGGGATTATAACTCTGAATGCTGAATTTGGTATATGTGTCTTGTCCAGTGCTTCGGTCGGTGGGTTTGGATGCAGAGCTTATTTTTGATGTTGAAGTCAAAAAGAATTAGGTGATGGTCAGACCAGACAATGGGAAGGATGGAGTGGAAGTATATGAGATAGTGGTTGAAGATGATAGTATCTAGGGTTGTGGGTTTGAGTGAGACCTTTCGATTGCAGGAGGGAGTCTAGTGCTTGCACTATAGTGTCAACATCATCATTCAGGTGTAAGTTTAGATCTCCTAGAACAATGTCTGTGTAGTCCTTCAAAGAGTTTAGTGGTATAAGGTCCGTTAGTTCATCTAGGAATTTATGTTTTTCACCAGGAGGATGTTAGATGTTGTGGAGTTTCAAGGGTTTGGACCTTTGGAAAGATGGGTAACTCCTAGGTATTCGATGGTTGAGTATCCGACTGTGTGGAAGGGTGTTAGGTGTAGGCCATATATTGTATAATCACTAGTACACCACCAGAATGATCTTTGTATTCGTAAAGAATGATTGAGAAACTTGGTGGGGTGAGGAGATCCATCATGGCTGATGAGTGATCGTTTAGCCAGGTTTCCGTCAGGAAGCATAGGTCAATTTTATGAAGTAAGATAGTTTCCGTTATTTCAGTGGCGTGCTTAGCTGCTGAATAACAGTTTAGTAGTAAGTAATTTAAAATGGTTGCCATTTTCCGTTCAGATTGAGTGAGGTGGATGGAGGTGAGTTGGGCTGGTGGCCCGGGAGGGTGATTGGTGTGAGGAATCCTGCTTGTATGACTGGGATTTTGGGGTAGGAGGATTGGCTGGTGGCAGAGGCATAAGAATTAGTCAAGGCTTCCATTTCATTTTGTAACATTTCAGGTGTAGCACTTCTGGGTTTGAGATGATACTGTTAGAGACTGATGGTTGACCAGGAAGTAGAGTATGAGGTGTCCGAGGGTAGGTTTGTGGTACAAAAGTTAGGCAACAATCTGGGTTTGGACTTGAAGTCTTTACGTAATGAGGGGATTTAGTACATAATGGTGTTTATTTTAATTTCCAGGCGGGCTATTGTGGAGATCATTTGGGCTGTGGTAGGTTCACAGGGAGAGGGTGGGGTAGATTGGTGGCCTTTGTAAGCTAGAGTAGTGGTTGAGGTTGGGTCTAGTCTGCTGTTTTGGGAGAGAGAATAATGTGTGGTTGTGTGGAGTGATTGTGTAGGAGATATGTGACTTAATGGGGGAAGGTGGATGGTGTAATGTGGTGCAGAATTTAGGGAGATTGGGGGATGAGTGTGGGTGGTAGGTGAAGGTTGGCACGAGGGATTTGAGGGGAAATGGATTTGGCTGTGTGGGGAGGAGAGACGGAATGTTCTGCGCTGATAGGAAGGATGGCAAGTTGGTGATAGAGGAAAGGCCGGTGAGGGTGATGGGGGAGTGACGGTCAAAATTGGAAAGATTATGTCATGTGGCATGAATAAGGATGCTACAGTTTTTGTAGATGGTTTCAGAACAGATCACCACAGAATGTTTGTAATGGGGATATGGTGAGTTGGGATCCATATGGCATACTGATGGCATTGATTACGTGTAGGTTCTGTAGGAAATTAGCTCTCCATTTGGCAGTTTTTGTGTGTGTAGAAAATGAGGTCTGTTATGAGTCCTCCATGTGTTGCACTGTGATAGATGTCTGATATTGGTGTTTTAGGGAAGTTCTTTGAGGAGCTTGTGTTTGTAGTCTTTTGCTGCATGTTTTGAGAGGTTTGACAGAAGGAATTAGGATCATGTATTTGCAAGGGATGGCTGTGTGAGGCCATGATAGTGTGTAAAGAGTGTAATAGGTCACCGAGAAAGGGGTTTGGCCGGGGATGCTATGATTAGGGTATAGATCCCTTTAGGTTTGATTGATAACCATTGGTGGTGTTGGGGCAGAGTTGTGGTTGGAGAACTGGGTTGGGGTTTAGGAGAGCAGAGGGATTTATGTTATATCATGGCAAGGTGTGTAGGGATGGGGGGTGGGGTGGCTGCTTCTTGAGAGGAGTAGAGTACCAGTGGCAGAAGAATATGGAGGGGAGTGCCACAGGATGATCCATGGGAGTCAGAGGTGGCCTTGAGCACCGAAAAAATGCAGATATATATGCTGATCGTTCAGGCTCCTTAAAGGTCCTGTGATGGGCGCCAGGAGGTGTTGATAGAATTTATTGGTCGGTCTGTGTAGAATCCTTTGTAGTCAAGTTCAGGCAGGGATTTGGTGGTTATGGAAGTTCTAGTTGATCAGTAGAGAGAGGGTTCCATGGAAAGCTTTGCAGCAAATTATTTTTGGGGCATTGTGGTAGTCATACATATAAAACAAAGTGAAAAATTGCCAGCTGAAGCTAGTGGATATCACATGGCTTTTTGGATAATGGCTATTCATTTAACAGAAACAAGGCATATAGTGGTCATATAAACATAATAAGTAAATATCAATATAAACATAAACCAGTAAACATCAATAGAGACAAGGTATCTAATGTTCACATAAAATAAAATAGGCAAAATGTCGATATAAGCAAACTTATGTACATCAATAGCTATTAGCAAACAGTTGCAGATGCATCTATAGATGGTTCATACTACTTTACAAGATTGCAATCACTATGTAGGATAGATTGATCTTCTGACCCAAAGGCCTAGGCATCGGTCGTCCGAGATGGAGGCTGGCATGTTGGGATGCTAGTAGTTGCAGAGGTGGATCGCAGAGGATCCTAACAAACCTGATCTACATGGAAATGCCCGAGACAACCAAGTCACATTGCCAGGCACTATGTTTTTGTCTTGAGGTGTTCTTATACTTCTTCTTTCAGTCCTGCCCCAGAAAAAAACAACTCTACTCCTTCCCTGAAATGCAGTCTTCATTTACCCATTCTCCGGAGCGGCAAGGCCTACCTATAGAGAAACAAGCACTGGAAATGCAATAGGTCTCGCATTAGAAAAGTTGGAGCTATTGGTCTTGTAAATGACAAATATTTTATTTATGTGTTGGTTTTTAGAATAGCTAAATTGATAGCTTTGTCATTTACAATGCCAATAGTTATAACTTTCCCGAATGTGACACCTATAGCATTTGTAATGCAACATGTTTTGTATTTACGTGACTTAGATGGCAGCTCTGGTCGTTAGGCACATCTCTAGAGAGATGCACGAAGTACTGAGGAAGACAAGATAAACTGCACTTCAATAATGATGTCGAAATTAAGTTAGTACCTCTTTGATCGTTTTACTGCAAAATTGTGAAAATTAAGAGACTCTAGTTCAGAACAGTTCGAATTTAGCTGAAGGACAAGGCAACCCAAGAAGTGCCAGTGCAAAGTGTTGGAAGTAACTGTGGCCAAGCATCTACTGTAAACAGAGGCCACGTTGTCAGTAAACTTGGGAAAATATGTAGCCTGGCCCAACATTAAAAGTGTTGCAGTCACTGGGTGTAGGCAATTAAAAAAACAAGTTAAACATCACACTCGGCCCATTTTGAGTGTTTCTGCTTCTCTAGGCAAAGTGCCAGTGCAGTCCCATTCAAATTTGATTTGCTGCAGAATCAATTTTGATCTAATTAATACTATGTTCGGCTGCAGCTCCCTTTTTATTTTTCTGCGTTTCTATTAAAACTTCATATATCGTTTGTTTGTTCAATATTTCTGGCTTATAGTTGACTATGTGGGTTTATAGGAGTTATCAGAGACACAGAATGATGTATACTATCCAGTAACAAGAGCCAAATGCTAACTGTGCTATACATGCAACCATGCTGGCGAATAGTCGTATACCTTTATTAAGATTTGTCCCAGGAGAATAAAATAAGCACACCTAAATCTGCCCTAAACACTTAGATACCCATTGTATGACTGAATACCGAGGCTAAGAATGTCGAGAAAAAAAAATATCTTCGGTAACAAAAACAAGTTAAAAAATAAGGAGACACGGCCTGGCGGCCGTGAAACTGAAAGCACGGCCGGCCGGCCGTGAAAGCCTTTGATGCAGCAGGGGGCGGAGCGGGAAGAGCTGCTGGCGGCACCAAGCTGGGCAACAGAAAAGGAGACACAGCAGAATGTTGTATACTATCCAGTAACTAAAGCCATATGCTAACTGTGCTATACATGCAACCATGCTGGCGAATAGTTGTATACCTTTATTAAGATTTGTCCCAGGAGAATAAAATAAGCACTCCTAAATCTGCCCTAAACACTTAGATACCCATTGTATGACTGAATACCGAGGCTAAGAATGTCGAGACAAAAAGAATATCGTCGGTAACAAAAACAAGTTAAAATAATAAGGAGACTCAGCCTGGCGGCCGTGAAAGCCTTTGATGCAGCAGGGGGCGGAGCGGGAAGAGCTGCTGGCGGCACCAAGCTGGGCAACAGAAAAGGAGACACGGCCTGGCGGCCGTGAAACTGAAAGCACGGCCGGCCGGCCGTGAAAGCCTTTGATGCAGCAGGGGGTGGAGCGGGAAGAGCTGCTGGCGGCACCAAGCTGGGCAACAAATGGCTGGCGATTTGATGCTGTGCACGCGCATTTTAACTCATTGCGCCTGCGCATTGAGCTAAAAGCGCACATGCACTGCTTCAAATCGCCAGTCTAGTTAAACTCTGTTTAAGCCCCTATTGTCTCGCAAGCTCAATGCGCATGCGCATTGACAGGCGAGACCTAAAAGACATGTGATTGACCTGTTTGCATATGAGCCCTGATGTGTGCAAAGGTAATAAAGTGGTGCTATGCAAAATACCAAAATAATTAAACAGTCTGGTTTACAATATTATACTTTGCTCTCTTTCTGTTGAGTAGATTGACCTCTCTCTCTCTCCTCTCAGAGCTATTGGGATGGGACATGGGGAAAGTGGACAAAAAAAACCTATGGCCCCCACCTTTCACGGGTTTAAGTGATTGCAACATTCTTTCTGACAACTTTCTGACTGATCTTTCTGACAACTTTCTGACTGCTTTTACCTCATAACTCCTTCTCCACCCCTCGATTCCACCGCTCTCTCCGTTTACTCCTTCTGCCTGCATCTCATTGCTCTGCTTCCATCCTGCCTCCCTGTATATTTCATTCATCTACTTCACCTCTCTCTCAACCTCATGTCTTTTTTGCCTAACCTCTCTCTTTTTGGATCTCCCTTTACCACATCTTTCTATCTCTCACTCACCTTCTTTCTCGCTCACCACTCTCCACCTTTTTTCAATTCCCTCTCTTCTTCGCATCTTTCACTACCTCATCTCTACCCTCTTCATTCTTTCTCTTGCTACCAAACCTAAAAAAATTAAGTCTTCATTAATTTGCTTCCTCACCTCCTTTTCCTCCTCTCTTTATACCTCTGATGCCTCTCCCGTACCTCTCTTACTACCTTACTTGTTTCACATTACCTCCCTATCACTACCTCCTCTTCATTGTCTCTATCATTACATTTCTCTGTCTGTTTTGTTCTCTCGTATCATTCTCTGTACTTTGTTTTCTATTTCAACACACCTTCTTTACCCTTCTTCTATCTACTTCTCTCTTTATCTTTCTCTACCTCACCTCACCTCTCTATCTCCTTCTCCATCTCTTCATTCTTACTTTACCTCTTCCTCTCTACCTCTTTATCAATGTAACCTCTCTCTACCACACTTCTGTTTCCCTACTTCTATTTCACATTTGTTCTATTTCACCTTACTGTATACTTTCTGCCCCTGAAATCATTCCTTTCTTGTCAACATTTTTACCTTGGATCTCTCTATGTTTCAGTCGTCTGTTTACCTCTGGCTCTCTCTTTTTAACTGTGCTGTGGTGCAAAGTAGATTAGAGTGGCATAGAGCGGATTGGCATAGAGTCGACACACAATGGAGTGGTACAGAGTAGAGTGCATTGCAAGAGAGTGCTGTGGCAGAGTGCAGTGTTGCAGGGTAGGGTGGCATAGAGTGGAGTGGTGTGGAATGGTGTAGAGTGCAGTGGGGCATAGTAAAGTAGTGTGGTGTAGAGTGCATTGGCATAGAGTGGAGTGGTGTAGAGTAGAGTAGAGTGGTGCAGATAAGAGTGCAGTGACACAGTATGGAGTGGAGTAGTGTAGTGTTGGGTGGTGCAGAGTGGAGTGCAGTGGCATGGAATGGTGCAGAGTAGAGTGGAGCGGGGTAACGTGAATTATGCTTGGGATGGTAGTGTACTATGATTACAGACAACACATCTTCAACTGAAATGAGTTTTACATTTGCACTCACATACATACAGTTTTTTACTGATAAAAGTATCCAGCGCACAAACGATAATGAGTGGAACAATAATGTTTGGAAATACATCCCCCAATGTATTGACTTGATCGTCAGCACAGTTCATTCACAGACATTTAAATGTTGTTGTGTGCTAGAAAAAAGCATAACATCATGCAGCCTTCCTCAGGCAGACCCCAAGTAGCCAACATGATTGTTACATAAATCCCCTTACAGTGAGAAAGAAAAATAAACAACAAGCTCCCTTGAAGACAGAGCCTGGCATTTTACCTCCGTCTTTGAATGCACAGCTAATGTGACGAGATGAGAACAATATTTAAAGGCCTGTTTACAGAAAGTGAGTTTGTGGAAGAATAAAGCACACAAAGGCAGCAAAAAGCCAGAAAATGTTAGTTACAAACCATAAAGTCAATGGTAAGCAATGGGCGAAATGCATTCCTAGGTCAACTTTCTGAATGCCCCCATGATGCCTTTAGCTGTGCAGTCTGATTGGCTGCGACCTAAAAAGGAAAAGAAGGATAGAGTGGGGGAATAGGATTAAGGAGAAAAGGAGAAAATATCAATTTCACCTGCTGGAAACGTTAAAGTCCTTGGTCTGGAGGTTTGCTTTTTCACTGTTGCAGCAAAAATGCAAAATGTGAACGCGGATTTATTTGTGATTATGAATATCTAGAATTTAAGTACAAAAGGGGGTGGTGATGGACGGAGCATCTGAATCAATCAAACACTCACACCCAGTCAAAAGATCTGGGTTTAATCCATCACCGTTCTTTAGCCCACTCTGCCACCCCAGTTTAGACATGGCTATATGCAAATCAGTCTGACCCTGTGCCTCATGGGAACAGTCCAGCTCGAACTGCCAAGCCATGTCTTCCCTGGACCGGAAACAAGCTTCCGAGGACCGGTTTATGGCATTCCAGCCGTCTTCAGCCCGGCTTGCTTGAATCCAGTGGCAAAGTGAGCAAGGGACTCACGTCTGAGCATACCCTGCCACACTTATGGTGGCCAAAAGCAGTACAAAAGGGGGTGGTGATGGACGGAGCATCTGAATCAATCAAACACTCACACCCAGTCAAAAGATCTGGGTTTAATCCATCACCATTATTTAGCCCACTCTGCCACCCCAGTTTAGACATGGCTATATGCAAATCAGTCTGACCCTGTGCCTCATGGGAACAGTCCAGCTCGAACTGCCAAGCCATGTCTTCCCTGGACCGGAAACAAGCTTCCGAGGACCGGTTTATGGCATTCCAGCCGTCTTCAGCCCGGCTTGCTTGAATCCAGTGGCAAAGTGAGCAAGGGACTCACGTCTGAGCATACCCTGCCACACTTATGGTGGCCAAAAGCAGTACAAAAGGGGGTGGTGATGGACGGAGCATCTGAATCAATCAAACACTCACACCCAGTCAAAAGATCTGGGTTTAATCCATCACCATTATTTAGCCCACTCTGCCACCCCAGTTTAGACATGGCTATATGCAAATCAGTCTGACCCTGTGCCTCATGGGAACAGTCCAGCCCGAACTGCCAAGTCATGTCTTCCCTGGACCGGAAACAAGCTTCCGAGGACTGGTTTCTGGCATTCCAGCCGTCTTCAGCCCGGCTTGCTTGAATCCAGTGGCAAAGTGAGCAAGGGACTCCCGTCTGAGCATACCCTGCCACACATATGGCGGCCAAAAGCAGTACAAAAGGGGGTGGTGATGGATGGAGCATCTGAATCAATCAAACACTCACACCCAGTCAAAAGATCTGGGTTTAATCCATCACCGTTCTTTAGCCCACTTTGCCACCCCAGTTTAGACATGGCTATATGCAAAGCAGTCTGACCCTGTGCCTCAAGGGAACAGTCCAGCCCGAACTGCCAAGCCATGTCTTCCCTGGACCGGAAACAAGCTTCCGAGGATCTAGAATTTAAAGCAGGAATTTTAAGTGCTATGTGCATATGTGGTATTTTAATATCCACCAGTCCACTAAACATTAAAAGAATTACCTTTACCATTTTTGTGATGCTGTTTCTGAACGTTCACATTCAATCCAACATCGTGTAGCATTCCTAGGATTGGAATTAGCTAACAATGGGTAATAAAGTCACATTTGTTCTGGGTAAGGCATTGTCTTGCCTGGGGCCCCAGAAATCCTTACAATGGCATTCAGCTTTTCATGGATGGCACACAAGATAGGAGCTGTGGGTATTGCCTGACAGCTGCCTCCCAAAGGGTGAGTTGGGTGACACAGAATCATGATAAAGCTCAACAGGAGGAAATAAAGATGTACTGGTCTAAGGTGGGTAAGTACACAACAGGGATTTACAAGGGCTGGAGTATAGATTTTTTTAAACTGTGGTGAAGTTTTTAAATAAATGCCTTTAACATAGTTCCTAAAATTAATGAGGTTGAGGGAAGCTACCACCTGACATCTGTGGTAAACCCTTATGCTGGTTGCAGTAGCTTTTTCTATTTAAGACTTTCCAGGCATAACGTGATTATAGTTCACATAGATCTTGTGCCCCCAAAAACCAAATTTTCAAAATGTCTTTCCAAGGTGGCTTTGTTTGCTATTGTAGGTCTACTGTATGGTTTCATCGAGAAATTTAGCTAGTTCTTTTGAAACAGTGGAATGCATGATTGATAGTATTGTTGAAGATATGCTATGGTGGTTGTAGTTTTCATAGGAAGAGCGCTTTTGGTTTCCCAATAGCTTTGGCCCAGTTTGACGCACACTTCAGCTGATGTCTTGAAAGTTTCGGGATGATCTGTCAAGCGGGGCTGAGAAAAAGGGGGTCCAAAATCACATTTCCCCAGTTTTGCATTCCATAGGAACTTTAGACAATGCTATAGCATGAATTGCTGAACGGAATTGCACCAAATTTGGGAGAAAGGTAGCTGTTGGTCCAGAAAGGGACCTTTTTGTAAATTGGTGTAAATGCATTCAGTAGTTGCGGAGAAATTTAAATACATTTCCAGTTGTATATCTGGGGAAGCAGTGGCTCTGCAACCCCTCCAGAACCCTCGTGCTGAGATCTGATTGGCTGCCAGCACTTCAAACTAGGAAGTGTTGGCAGCCATCATGTGACTCGGTTGAGCTGATTCACAGGAAAATATGCTAAAATAAAGAAAAGGGGGCAGGGTAGAAACGCCCTAACCCTAGGCTTCTTGGGGAGATGGGGGCAAAAAAGCATTAAAAAAAAAAATTTGGGCTGAAGTCACGCTCCCGCCGAAAATGATTTTTTTTAATTGAACCGCGGTCTCCTGCTCTTCGTTATTAATTGGCCCCCACTTGGGCCAGGTCACGTGGGTATTTGCATATTACAGGAGGGGGGGTGCATGGACCACCACCTCCCCGGGGCTTCATTTCGTATGGCCTCCACTGCTGCTCCGTAGACCACCACCTCCCCAGGACTTATATTTTTATAAACAGGGGCCTATTGGGCCTCTCAACTTTGAAACTGCCACCTCCATGGGGCTTTATGTTTAAAGAAAGTGGGGGGCTTGCGGACACCCCCACAGCCCCAGGGGCCACCACCTCTCCGGTGCTTTAAATCTAAATATTGCGGTCCTTGTGAACACCCTCCCATTATTTATTTAAAAACAATTAATAAAAAAGTCTGGCCCAATGGCATGGAGTCCATGGGGTCAAAATCGGCCCGGGAGTAGAGGCAGCTTAGCCTCCTCCCTTGAAAAAATAATTATAAATAAAAGGCTGGTTCTTGGGGGATGGGGTCCCCTGCCGAAATTGGCCCATTAAAGGGGGGGCCATGCGGCCCCCTCTCCCATGATATTTTTTTTAAAGAATTTTAAAAAAGAGCAGCAAGTCACCGGAGGCCCCACCTTCTTACAGCACCACTCTACAAACTTGCATCCTGGAGCACAACTGGTTGGGAGATGAAGTTCATTTGGCTGCAGAGGGTCATTGGGGGCCAACTGTTACCTCCAGTAAGTTCCACAGTGCGCGATTGGTGCGAGGATTTTGGAGGCCATCTCCCCTTTCTGCACCACTCTGCAAAACATGCCTCCCGGTGCCCTGCTGGTTGGGGATGAAGTCCCTTTGGTTGCAAAGGGCCCTTGGGGGCCAACAAGTGCTCCTGTTACCTCCAGTAAGTCCCACACAGCGGGATTGCTGAGAGATCTTTGGGGGCCAAGCCCTCTTTCTCCACCACTATGCAAATGGGCCTCCTGGTGTACTGCTGGTTGGGGGTTAAAGTCCCCTTGGCTCCAGAGGGTCCTTGGGGCTAACAAACTCTCCTGTTACCTTCAGTAAGTGCCACAAAGCGAGATTGCTGAGAGGACTGCGGAGGCCACGTCTCCTTTCTCCACCACTCTGCAAACATGCTTTCTGGCGCACTGCTGGTTGGGGGATGCAGTTCTCTTGGATGCTAAGGGTTTTTGGAAGGCCAGAAACCCTCCTGTTACCTCCAGTAAGTCCTACACAGCAGGATTTCTGAGAGCTAGTTGAAAAGCCCTCTCACATTCTCCACCACTCTGCAAACATGACTACCAATTAAAAAACATAGAAATTCATTTAAAAAACAAAGGTTACAGGGTCGTTATGGTTAGGAAATAGAATTTAAAAAACCTTAGAAATTGACTGAAAAAATTTAAGGTTACAGGGACATTACAGTAAGGAAATAGCATTTAAAAAACCTTAGAAATTCACTGAAAAAGCAAAGGTTACAAGGAGGTTATAGTTAGGTTTAGATTTCACTCATACAAAACTAGTGAAATTCAGCAGTTATAGTTACCTGAGCTAAGTATAACTTATACCCCTGTATTTCACTGCTTATGACCTCACATATTACATCACTCATGACATGGTCAGTGACATCACTGATGGCATCTCAAATTACATCACTGATTACATCATCCACAGAACCACTCATACACCCACACATCCAATCATACACCCACTCACATACCCATATAACCACTTACACACTCACTAATCCATAGTCACTCACACACCGACTTACTAACCCGTACAGCCACTCACCTACCCATAGACCTACTCACTCACCCATATAGCCACTTACCCATACAGATAATACACATACTCATTCATTGGTTGCGTGGGAGAGTGTCTGAGTGGTTATATGGGTCAGTAAATGTGTTTGTTAGTGGTTCTATGGGTGTGTGAGTGGTTGTATGGGTGTGTGACTGGTTGTGTGGTTGTGTGAGTTGGTGTGTAATTAGCTGTATGGGTTGATGACTGAACTGTGTGAGTGGCTGTGTGGGTCTGTGAGTGGGTGTGAGATTGCTGATATAGGATTGTGAGTGGGTCTGCAAGTACCTGCATATGTGTGTGTGCAGGGTTGCGAGTGCCTGTGAAAGCCTGTAAATGGGTGTGTAAGTGGATGCATGGGTCTGTGAGTGGGCATATGAGTGCCTGCATAGGTTTTTAGTGGGTGTGGGAGTACCTGCATGAATCTGTGAGGGGGTGTCTAAGTGAAGGTATGGCTCAGTGAGTGGATGTATGAGTGCCTGTATGGCTCTCTTAATGAGTCTGTGACTGCCTGTGTGATTCAGTGAGTGAGTGTGAAAGTGCCTGTGTGAGTCTCTGAGTGGCAGTGTGAGTGAGTCTCTGAGTGGGTGTGTGAGAGTCTGAGTGGGTGTGTGAGGGTCTGTGTGGGTCTGTACTGTGAGCGGGTGCATGAGTGAGTCTCTGAATGGGTGTGTGAGTGGGTGTATTAGTGTCTTTCTGGGTCTGTGAATGGGTGTATGAATGGTTTGTGGGTGTGTGATTTTCTGTGTGGCTCTGTGAGTGGGTCTGTTAGTGACTGCATAGCTCTGTGAGTTGGTGTGTGAGTGATCTGTGGCCCTGTAAATGGGTGTACAAGTGGATGCATGGGTCTGTGAGTAGGTGTGTGACTACCTGCATGGGTATTTGTGTGTCTCTATGAGTGCCTGCATAGGTCTGTCGGTGTGTGAGTGCTTGTGTAGGTCTATGAGTGGGTATCTGATTCTGACTACCTGTATGGGTCTATGAGTGAGTGTGTGACTGCCTGCAGGGGACTCACATTTTTTTTTACCCCCCCCTTTTTCTCGATTCCTACTTCATTGGTCACTCCAACATTTTTCAAAGAAGTCATCATGTATATATTACCTGATGATGGACTAAAATCCTAGTCTCATGTTCAAATCACAAGGTAGTTTCCCACTGCACTATACAGACAATCCAACAATCAAGCTACATTTTCTGATCCTATAATATTATTCATATGCTGCAGTGGTCATCTGCAACAATTATTTTATAGAGATATATTTGCCTCATTCGCTATTATTATTAAATGAAAGGGTTCATTTTCTACATATTACCTAGACTAGCATTTATCAAAGTCAATTCCCATGTTTATAATAGTAACATATTCCAATCCAATCCAAAAATTCTTTATTTCGGCCATATAGACCATAAAAGATACAATACAAAACACAATAACATACATTTTAAAATACATATTAAAAACACAGTTATAAAAAGTTCCCTTCTTATCCAGCGAGGAAAAATAAAAGACGTATCATAACAGTGACCACAGTTTAAGGGGCTTTTTTCTTCCTGATTAGCCATACTGCCATTAGAAATTTGGCTATTGCGAACACAATGTGGCCAAGAGTGCTGGTTTTCATTACTCTATATGCCTGTGAGTAATTTCTAAACCCCAAGTTTCTGCAGAGCGGCGCTATCCAGTATTTTCTAGGTCTGTGATAGGCAGGGCACACAAACATAATGTGGAGGTCGTCTTCCTCGTAGGTGTTACAGCATGGACACATTTTATCACCCCCCTTGATCCATTTGTGGGTAAATTTTCTGATGGGGAGTGTGCCTAACCTCCATTGTACAAACAATTTCCTCGCAAGGATGGGGAAAATAAAATCCATAAAGGGTTCAAATACATAAGAATTTTTGGATTCCAAAAATCGCACTTTAAGGGTGCCGCTATTTTGAGCATTCATCCAAAGTGAGAGACTCTTGTCTTTGTAGATTTGGGTCAGGCCTTTGCGTGAGACCTTTTGGCAGCCTTGCATGGGATCCTCCCATAGTTCAGATAAGTTCATAGTGAGCAGTTCATTTTTTACGAAAGCAAGCCTGGGGATTTTATTACTTCGATTCAGGCTCATGACATGGATAAGGTCCTGCCTATAATGATGTAATTCGTTTGTGGACCAAAGCCTGTGCCAAAACTTCACTGGCTTTGACACAAGCTCCTCAGCAATAGAGGGGAGACCCATATCTAATCTCAATGGCAGGAGTGGTGTGCCTCGTGGAAGAGCTAGTAGGCATCTAAGAAAGTTATTTTCCACTCTCGCCAAATCTTGGCCTGCTTTATACCCCCATAGCTCACTCCCATACATAGCTGCTGCCTTAGCTTGAGTCCGATAAGTTTCGAGTGCCGGGCTTATAGGCTTAAAAGTGTTGGCCACCTTCAAGATTGCGCCCGACAACTGGGACAATTTAAGCCTTGATCTTGCTATCTGTCGGTCCCATGATAGATTTTCCTGTAGTGTTACCCCCAAGTATGTAAAGGTAGTAACCCTCTCAAGGCTGGCAGTACCCAGGGTGGGATTGGGCCTGGCTTTATTTGGTGGATTGAATATCATGAATTTGGTCTTTTCTGTGTTTACCTCTAGACCATGTTGTCTACAGAAAAGACCAAATCCATCCAGAATCCTCTGGATCCCCATGGGGGATTTGGAAAGCAGGAGGGTATCATCGGCAAACATGATTGCCGGAACCCTCCTGCCTGCCAAATGTGGGGCATCATTGTCCTTTACGTTTTCTAGATGGGATATAACGTTGTTGATGAAGAGACAGAACAGGGTCGGTGCCAGGACACAACCCTGCCTCACCCCTCTACGGACAGGGAACCTGGACGAGAGATTGCCATCCCTCCCACACCTAACCTGCGCATAATTATTCTCGTGTAGCCTAGTTATGATACTGAGTATCTGGGGGGGTACTCCTAACTTTTCCAGGACCTCCCAGAGTTTCTTGCGTGGGACTAGGTCAAAGGCTGACCTCAGGTCCACGAAGACCATGTACAGCCTTCCCCCCTCCAACCTCACTGTATTCCAGTAAAGCAGGACGAGGCGGAAAATCTGGTCCATGGTCGACGTGTTTTTTCTGAAGACAGCCTGTAGGGGGCTCATGATATCATTGGCCTCCACCCAGTCTAGCAGGTGGTTCAGGATGAGGCGCGCGAAAAGCTTTTGGGGGACATCTATGAGGCTAATCGGCCTGTAATTGGCCGGGAGCAGAGGAGACCCCTTCTTGTATATTGGCACAATCTCTGCCCCCAGCCAAGAGCAGGGGACCGCCATACCCCCTAAGATGGCATTAAAAAGAATAAGAAGGTACGGGCCCCAGATTTCAGGGTGATGTCTGAAGAGGTCCCCCGGTAACTTATCTAACCCAGGGGCCTTTCCCAGCACTAAGCGCTCCATTGCAATCACCACCTCACCTAGAGAAAATTCCAGGGCCACTTCCGGGGAGACGGGGGACTCAACCGCCACTCCATCGGGCAATAGGATGGTATCTTGGTAAAGTGTCCCAAAATGGGTCTCCCAGACAGAGGAGGCGATATTAGGCTCCACTGCGGATTTGAGTTCCCCCGTCCCAGTATTCACCAGGGTCCAAAATTTCCTAGAGTCTTTAGTATTTAAGGCTTCAGACAGATTATGCCAATGGTTCCAATCCCACTCCGCCCTTGCGTTGGCCATTGCTACTTTATACTCCCTCCTGAGATCTGCAACCTTGGCCTTGTTAGAGCCCTCTTTAATGGTAGCAATTTACTCGGACTTGATTTTCCTACAGGAAGAGTTGTACCAGGTCGGGGTACGAGTCTTTTTCCTACGTGACGGTACCACCGGATGGAAAACCTCTGCAAGGCCCCTCACTAATTCCTCATGGATGTTAGCTAGTCTCTCGTTGTAATCAGTGGGTCTCGGTTGGTTTATAAGATCATCCACTTCCTTGAACCTGGGGAGTGCTAAACCGTATAACTTGTTTATACCATCTTCTGTATTAAGCAACTTTCCCCATTTAACGCGGCGCCTGTTTGTGGAGAGAAGCAAGTCCCCACGGTCGTCGCCGGACGGAGTAGTGGACAACACATCTAGAGGTGCAGGATGCTGAATCTCCAGTTGTAGGGCATTGTGGTCGCTATCTGTCTTTGGTAGCACCCTGAAGTCGTGAACTTTGGGCCACATGGTAATATCTATTAATATATAATCCAGCCTTGACTCATGGTCCTTTCTATTGAAAGTACACAATGAGGGGGTATCGGACGACGGACGACCATTGCAAGCCCTCATTGCGAAGTTCAAGGTAAGGGACATAAGCTGTACTGCCAGCGGGGACCAGGATTTAGGGTGGGGTGAAGACGAGGGTGGGACTCCCCAATAGTCGTCCTCAGCGGTGAGAGCACCCTCCTTTAATCCTTCTAGGGGTTCGAAGTGACAGTTGAAGTCCCATCCCATCACTATCTTGTGGTCGCCTGACAGTTGACCTAGAAAGGATGACAATTCGTCTAGAGTGGGGGATTCATTGGGCGCAGCGACTGGGCGCGAGTAAACGTTGACAATGGCCCATGATGTTCTACCAGGCCACCTAAGCAACACACACTGGATATCCTGCGAAAGTGTGTCCATCTTTTCCGCCTGGCACCCAATGTGACTCGCTACCCAGATCGCCAAGCCACCCGAGGGCCTCCCCCTCCCATTCCACTTTGCTGGGATTTCGAAGATTTCGAACCCCCTTCTACTCTGGGGTTCCCTCGCCCATGTCTCCTGAAAAAGGCAGACATCACTGCCGTTTATCAGGAGATGCCAGTCTGGTGTGTCTACCTTATTTGTGATCCCCGCCACATTCCAGGAGAGAATTCTCAACCCTGGACCATGTGGTGGTGATCCTGCCCCGCCAGGTGGAATTGGTGCGATGACTGAGGGATTGTCAGGATTTCCCGGGACAATTGTGGCAGCCAGTGTGGGAGGCGGTACAACCACAGCTGCCGGTGTCGAATTAGTACCAATCGAGATATTAAGTGGTAACTGTGCTTGGCCCCTGATGCTTCTAGGAGGAGCCCTTCCCTCTTTGACGAGATCCTGCGCCCTGTTATTAGTCACATGAGCATCTCTCACTTCCCCCCTGCCTACCACCCCGATAACAGATCTTTCTGGGGCCTGTTGAATATCACCCTTTTGTGGTCAATCCACCTGATCAAGGCATGAAAATCTGTTCGGGTGGATAAAATTACCATGAGTGGAAAATACACTGTGCTTGGGCCTGTATCGTGAGCCATCCACTGCAAAGCCTACTCTAGTCCACCCCTGTTCCCACCCCACAGCTGGGTTACATGCATTTGGATAAAAATGTGAAAGAGGCACTAATTCAATGGAGGTGTTATCAGCCCTAGTAAGCCAGTTGCAAATGTATGGGGCAACCTGTGGGCTTTTAAAACTAACAATTATACAGTCCCCCACTCTATTCTTAGGAGTAGATCCAATCCATGGAACCCTTCTGACCATCAAAACATCTCCTTTTAGGTTAGGTGGAAGGGGCCTATTGATGTTGAGCCAACTAATTACCTTATTGCGCAGCGAGTCCTGCGGCTCCCTTGCACCACCGGTAAGCTCAGGCACTCCCATCATAATCGCAGTGTATGCTACTGCCTCAGGGGGCAGATTAACCATCCTGCGCCTAGCGTTGGGGCTGATGGGACGGCCAGTGTGGCCGTTGGCTGAACTTTCCTCTCTTGTTTGTTGGGACGGTGCCAGTTGCTTAGACCTTCTAGGAGCAGGAACGGGGGGCCTCGTCATTTGGGATGTCGATGGAAGCAATTGGGGGACAGAAACAATGTTGTTGCTAGAGATATCCCCTGGCTGGACTGATGAGACATTTGGGGCCTGGGTAATTGTTGCAGGGGTCGAAAGACTATTCCTAGCAATCTCCCTGGGGGCCCTCTGTACATTTGAACCCACCCCCGGACCAAGACCGTTTTTCTTGTGGATGTTTTCTATAGCCATCAGTCTAGCCTCTATAGAGTCCAATTTTTCAGACAGAGGATTCAATAAGTTTCTAAAAATGTCCGTGAGTGAGCTGATGAGCAAGTCTGTGGTATTGGGGGGGGGGCCACCAAATATGAATGGCCCTGTACACACTGGTAGGGATGAGGCTGGTGGGGGGCTAGAATGTTCCGACCTGTTTCCCGGGGAAGTAGCCCCAGGCGAGGCCAAAATGCCTGTGTTGACATCCAGGTTTTGCATAGTTGAATCAACTTTAGCCCTCTTTGCACCTTTTAGCTTCCTTGACCTCTTTCTTTTGGACGGTTGATCCCCTCTGCTACTTGCGGGTTCTGTTGGAACTGCAACCTGGCCCACCTCCTGCAGCTCAGTTTCCGTACATTAGGGGAGGGATCTACAACCCCAGAGAGGCGTAATGACTCTCTAACCCTCTGGAGAGTTGAAGGAGTCCTCAGTTGTTGTAGGACTGACTCGATAGTCTGGTCAATACTGTCCATGAGCGACAGGTGGGTGGCATCAAGAAGTAGTGGTGTGCTAGCATCAATTGAAGATTCCGGGGAGTCCAGTGACAAATTATCTAGACCCTCCTCGGGTTGGCTGTCTAGCACAGTTAGTCCTTTATTGGCCACAGCATTGGCCTTGGGGAAAAAAAATTCCAAAGTGCCAGTGCACTGTTGGGCAGCCTTGCTCCTGGATACCCTGGTGGCCATATTATATTAGAGTGAACAAAGTTCGCAAACCAGAGGAGGTAATTAGTTCTTGGAAGAAGCAGGGCGTCAGAGGGATGGCCCGGTCCGGTCTCTGCCGGCCTCTAACGGCCTAAAACGGCCCGCTCTTTGCCCGGTTTTCGCTCCGCGCTTTGCCCCGCGCGCGTCCCGCTAGCGCGTTGTTGGTTGAAGTTATATGGAGCGAGGAGGCGGGAAGAGGACCAGCTGTGGCGAGTTTGCACGCAGCGCCCGCTGGTCCTCGCAGTCCCTATTGGTGTGCAAATCCCTCGGCGAAACCTCTGATGCAGGCAGGCAGTCGGCAACCAAGACTGGGAGAGCCTCGAGCGGCCCCCGCAAAGCGGGGGCCGCGAGGCGTGGGGTCAAGAGTCAGCAAATAAACACCCGGTATCGAGCCGGTGGAGTCTCTGTTGGCAGGCACAGGGAATTAATCCAACCCTCCTTACTTGAAGTCCAGCGGGAGGGGGCGGGAAGAGGACCAGCTGTGGCGAGTTTGCACGCAGCGCCCGCTGGTCCTCGCAGTCCCTATTGTTGTGCAAATCCCTCGGCGAAACCTCTGATGCAGACAGGCAGTCGGCAACCAAGACTGGGAGAGCCTCGAGCGGCCCCCGCAAAGCGGGGGCCGCGAGGCGTGGGGTCAAGAGTCAGCAAATAAACACCCGGTATCGAGCCGGTGGAGTCTCTGTTGGCAGGCACAGGGAGTTAATCCAACCCTCCTTACTTGAAGTCCAGCGGGAGGGGGCGGGAAGAGGACCAGCTGTGGCGAGTTTGCACGCAGCGCCCGCTGGTCCTCGCAGTCCCTATTGGTGTGGAAATCCCTCGGCGAAACCTCTGATGCAGGCAGGCAGTCGGCAACCAAGACTGGAGAGCCTTGAGCGGCTCCCGCGAAGCGGGGGCCGCGAGGCGTGGGGTCAAGAGTCAGCAAATAAACACCCGGTATCGAGCCGGTGGAGTCTCTGTTGGCAGGCACAGGGAGTTAATCCAACCCTCCTTATTTGAAGTCCAGCGGGAGGGGGCGGGAAGAGGACCAGCTGTGGCGAGTTTGCACGCAGCGCCCGCTGGTCCTCGCAGTCCCTATTGGTGTGGAAATCCCTCGGCGAAACCTCTGATGCAGGCAGGCAGTCGGCAACCAAGACTGGGAGAGCCTCGAGCGGCCCCCGCGAAGCGGGGACCGCGAGGCGTGGGGTCAAGAGTCAGCAAATAAACCCCCGGTATCGAGCCGGTGGAGTCTCTGTTGGCAGGCACAGGGAGTTAATCCAACCCTCCTTACTTGAAGTCCAGCGGGAGGGGGCGGGAAGAGGACCAGCTGTGGCGAGTTTGCACGCAGCGCCCGCTGGTCCTCGCAGTCCCTATTGGTGTGCAAATCCCTCGGCGAAACCTCTGATGCAGGCAGGCAGTCGGCAACCAAGACTGGGAGAGCCTCGAGCGGCCCCCGCGAAGGGGGGGCCGCGAGGCGTGGGGTCAAGAGTCAGCAAATAAACACCCGGTATCGAGCCGGTGGAGTCTCTGTTGGCAGGCACAGGGAGTTAATCCAACCCTCCTTACTTGAAGTCCAGCGGGAGGGGGCGGGAAGAGGACCAGCTGTGGCGAGTTTGCACGCAGCGCCCGCTGGTCCTCGCAGTCCCTATTGGTGTGCAAATCCCTCGGCGAAACCTCTGATGCAGGCAGGCAGTCGGCAACCAAGACTGGGAGAGCCTCGAGCGGCTCCCGCAAAGTGGGGGCCGCGAGGCGTGGGGTCAAGAGTCAGCAAATAAACACCCGGTATCGAGCCGGTGGAGTCTCTGTTGGCAGGCACAGGGAGTTAATCCAACCCTCCTTACTTGAAGTCCAGCGGGAGGGGGCGGGAAGAGGACCAGCTGTGGCGAGTTTGCACGCAGCGCCCGCTGGTCCTCGCAGTCCCGATTGGTGTGCAAATCCCTCGGCGAAACCTCTGATGCAGGCAGACAGTCGGCAACCAAGACTGGGACAGCCTCGAGCGGCTCCCGTGAAGCGGGGGCCGCGAGGCGTGGGGTCTAGAGTCAGCAAATAAACACCCGGTATCGAGCCGGTGGAGTCTCTGTTGGCAGGCACAGGGAGTTAATCCAACCCTCCTTACTTGAAGTCCAGCGGGAGGGGGCAGGAAGAGGACCAGCTGTGGCGAGTTTGCACGCAGCGCCCGCTGGTCCTCGCAGTCCCTATTGGTGTGCAAATCCCTCGGCGAAACCTCTGATGCCGGCAGGCAGTCGGCAACCAAGACTGGGAGAGCCTCGAGCGGCTCCCGCGAAGCGGGGGCCGCGAGGCGTGGGGTCAAGAGTCAGCAAATAAACACCCGGTATCGAGCCGGTGGAGTCTCTGTTGGCAGGCACAGGGAGTTAATCCAACCCTCCTTACTTGAAGTCCAGTGGGAGGGGGCGGGATGAGTACCAGCTGTGGCGAGTTTGCACGCAGCGCCCGCTGGTCCTCGCAGTCCCTATTGGTGTGCAAATCCCTCGGCGAAACCTCTGATGCAGGCAGGCAGTCGGCAACCAAGACTGGGAGAGCCTCGAGCGGCTCCCGCGAAGAGGGGGCCGCGAGGCGTGGGGTCAAGAGTCAGCAAATAAACACCCGGTATCGAGCCGGTGGAGTCTCTGTTGGCAGGCACAGGGAGTTAATCCAACCCTCCTTACTTGAAGTCCAGCGGGAGGGGGCGGGAAGAGGACCAGCGGTGGCGAGTTTGCACGCAGCACCCGCTGGTCCTCGCAGTCCCTATTGGTGTGCAAATCCCTCTGCGAAACCTCTGATGCAGGCAGGCAGTCGGCAACCAAGACTGGGAGAGCCTCGAGCGGCCCCCGCGAAGCGGGGGCCGCGAGGCGTGGGGTCAAGAGTCAGCAAATAAACACCCGGTATCGAGCCGGTGGAGTCTCTGTTGGCAGGCACAGGGAGTTAATCCAACCCTCCTTACTTGAAGTCCAGCGGGAGGGGGCGGGAAGAGCACCAGCTGTGGCGAGTTTGCCCGCAGCGCCCGCTGGTCCTCGCAGTCCCTATTGGTGTGCAAATCCCTCAGCGAAACCTCTGATGCAGGCAGGCAGTCGGCAACCAAGACTGGGAGAGCCTCGAGCGGCTCCCGCGAAGCGGGGGCCGCGAGGCGTGGGGTCAAGAGTCAGCAAATAAACACCCGGTATCGAGCCGGTGGAGTCTCTGTTGGCAGGCACAGGGAGTTAATCCAACCCTCCTTACTTGAAGTCCAGCGGGAGGGGGCGGGAAGAGGACCAGCTGTGGCGAGTTTGCACGCAGCGCCCACTGGTCCTCGCAGTCCCTATTGGTGTGCAAATCCCTCGGCGAAACCTCTGATGCAGGCAGGCAGTCGGCAACCAAGACTGGGAGAGCCTCGAGCGGCCCCCGCGAAGCGGGGGACGCGAGGCGTGGGGTCAAGAGTCAGCAAATAAACACCCGGTATCGAGCCGGGTGAGTCTCTGTTGGCAGGCACAGGGAGTTAATCCAACACTCCTTACTTGAAGTCCAGCGGGAGGGGGCGGGAAGAGGACCAGCTGTGGCGAGTTTGCACGCAGCGCCCGCTGGTCCTCGCAGTCCCTATTGGTGTGCAAATCCCTCGGCCAAACCTCTGATGCAGGCAGGCAGTCGGCAGCTAAGACTGGGAGAGCCTCGAGCGGCTCCCGCGAAGCAGGGGCCGCGAGGCGTGGGGTCAAGAGTCAGCAAATAAACACCCGGTATCGAGCCGGTGGAGTCTCTGTTGGCAGGCACAGGGAGTTAATCCAACCCTCCTTACTTGAAGTCCAGTGGGAGGGGGCGGGATGAGTACCAGCTGTGGCGAGTTTGCACGCAGCGCCCGCTGGTCCTCGCAGTCCCTATTGGTGTGCAAATCCCTCGGCGAAACCTCTGATGCAGGCAGGCAGTTGGCAGCCAAGACTGGGAGAGCCTCGAGCGGCTCCCGCGAAGCGGGGGCCGCGAGGCGTGGGGTCAAGAGTCAGCAAATAAACACCCGGTATCGAGCCGGTGGAGTCTCTGTTGGCAGGCACAGGGAGTTAATCCAACCCTCCTTACTTGAAGTCCAGCGGGAGGGGGCGGGAAGAGGACCAGCTGTGGCGAGTTTGCACGCAGCGCCCGCTGGTCCTCGCAGTCCCTATTGGTGTGCAAATCCCTCAGCGAAACCTCTGATGCAGGCAGGCAGTCGGCAACCAAGACTGGGAGAGCCTCGAGCGGCCCCCGCGAAGCGGGGGCTGCGAGGCGTGGGGTCAAGAGTCAGCAAATAAACACCCGGTATCGAGCCGGTGGAGACTCTGTTGGCAGGCACAGGGAGTTAATCCAACCCTCCTTACTTGAAGTCCAGCGGGAGGGGGCGGGAAGAGGACCAGCTGTGGCGAGTTTGCACGCAGCGCCCGCTGGTCCTCGCAGTCCCTATTGGTGTGCAAATCCCTCGGCGAAACCTCTGATGCAGGCAGGCAGTCGGCAACCAAGACTGGGAGAGCCTCGAGCGGCTCCCACGTAGTGGGGGCCGCGAGGCGTGGGGTCAAGAGTCAGCAAATAAACACCCGGTATCCAGCCGGTGGAGTCTCTGTTGGCAGGCACAGGGAGTTAATCCAACCCTCCTTACTTGAAGTCCAGTGGGAGGGGGCGGGAAGAGGACCAGCTGTGGCGAGTTTGCACGCAGCGCCCGCTGGTCCTCGCAGTCCCTATTGGTGTGCAAATCCCTCGGCGAAACCTCTGATGCAGGCAGGCAGTCGGCAACCAAGACTGGGAGAGCCTCGAGCAGCTCCCGCGAAGCGGGGGCCGCGATGCGTGGGGTCAAGAGTCAGCAAATAAACACCCGGTATCGAGCCGGTGAAGTCTCTGTCGGCAGGCACAGGGAGTTAATCCAACCCTCCTTACTTGAAGTCCAGCGGGAGGGGGCAGGAAGAGGACCAGCTGTGGCGAGTTTGCACGCAGCGCCCGCTGGTCCTCGCAGTCCCTATTGGTGTGCAAATCCCTCGGCGAAACCTCTGATGCAGGCAGGCAGTCGGCAACCAAGACTGGGAGAGCCTCGAGCGGCTCCCGCGAAGCGGGGGCCGCGAGGCGTGGGGTCAAGAGTCAGCAAATAAACACCCGGTATCGAGCCAGTGGAGTCTCTGTTGGCAGGCACCAAGGTAACATATTCATTTTGAACATGGATTAACGCTAAATGAAGCTTGTGAATTCAAATTCATAAAGATAATCACGTTTCAAGCATTTTGAGTGTGTTTATACATAGGCACTCCATTGTACGCTTTGTGCCTGTGAAAAAAAGTTGATTTTTGTGTTTGTTCAGTGTTTTGAATTACAGATGTGCAAGCATTTTAAATAGTTAATCTTCCCTGAAGAAGTCTCACAAGCTTGACATGCACTGGGGAAAGGGGGGGGCGGGGGTAAGCAAAAAATAGAAATGATATATTATAATATATCATGAAAATTGATAAATAAACCATGTAATAGCAGGGTTACCCCCTTGTTTAGAATTTGGTGGAGGGAATACCCTGTTTGCCAAACTTACAGTTCTCCCCCTATTTAGAGTTGGGGAATTGCCATGTTCCCAACAGTAGAGCCTCCAGCTGAAACCTTTCACTGATGGTCCTGTCAGATAGTAAATCATCGGTGAAAGTACTGCTTGCCGTCCACACTATTTAGGGTAGATATTGCAGTAGGGCTACAGTGGTGTGTATAGCAGTGTAGTGGTAATAGATGATATCATAGTCTTTGTTGCTAGCTTGTTCACTGAGGAGTGGACTTAGGACACCTCATGGAGAAAAGGAGGTTGTTGTAGTACTCCCTATGCTACTTGTTCTGTGAGATCTGCTTGGATGAGGAGTTACAGCAATTCGGAAGGACAATAGGAGACTATAGTGACAGTCAGAAGCAAGTCAGAAGGAGAGTAGGAGTTAAAAGTGATAACCTCTATGCTAATAGGTCTGTGAGCCCTAATCAGAAACTGAGTTAGAGTTACTCGGGAGGAAAGTAGAAGACTATAGGAGTAGTCTCTATGCTATAATGTCTCTGGGCCTTACCCAGAAGTGCAGTTAGGGCAACTTGGTATAAAGTAGGAGACTGTAGTAGAAGTCTCTTTGCTGGCAGATGTATCAGGCCTACCCACAGGTGGTGTTAGGGCAAATCATTAGAGCAGTAGAACGCTACATTAACAGTCTTTGCACTAGTAGGTCTGTGAGGCTTGCCCAGAAAACTAGGTAGGGCAACACTGGAGGAGGATAGAAGACCATAGTAGTAGTAGTAGCCTCTATCTTTTCGGTCTGTGAGGCCTAATCAGAATTGGAATTAGGGCAGCTCCGAAGGAGGGTGGGAGACTATACTATTAGTTTCTATGCTAGACTGACTATGAGTCCTGCCCAGAAAGGGACATTTGGGCAACTCAGGAGGATATTAGGAAGCTATAATAATACTATGCTAGTAGGACTGGGTTACAGACTCAGAAGCCGAGTTATAGCAATTCAGGACCAGAGTAGGAGACTATGCTAGTAGTCTTAATGCTAGTAGGCCTATGAAGGTTCCCAGAAGATAAGTTAGAACAACTTATTGTCTGTAGGGTCAACTCAGAAGTGGGACTTAAGTAGTATTCGCTATAGCATATATACTGAGATGCCTATCCAGAGGTGTTAGTGTGATAGATGATGGATACTCTCTAGAGTTTCCAAACACAAAAAAGGAGTGGTGGAACCGGCTGAGGGCCCCCTATCATGGTAGCTTATACTATTTTGCAGGCAATGTCTCAATAAGATGTTCAATTAAGATGCTATGATGTTAATAGTAACTTGTCTGGTGGGTCATACTCGTACTCAAAAATAAAATGCTTTAAGTGTGGGAATCCTGGGTGGTAGGAATTTTGAGGATCCCGCATATTCCAGTCGTTTTCATCATAGAAATGTGAGAAAAATGCATGATTTCAGACAAATTTTGAGGTTAGCAGGATATTGTGTATAAGATAACATTCTCATGGGATCCACACAAGGCACATTGGCTTGGACTCCCTTGGTGTCTAGTTTTCAGAAAGGTCTGAGTTTGGTAAGATTCCCTGGGTGGGAGCCAAGCCTGAGCCCTTAAGCCCACAGCTACCGCCTTCCCCAAGACAAGAAATACTGATGTCTCCACGTCGCATTTTGGGGCCTTTAAAGCCATGGCGTAAGACTGAGCCACGCAAAGGTTTTAGCTTTTTTAAGCATAAGAAGAACATTTGTTTTTATGAAATGAATTTCACTATATTACTGGCTTCCAAAAGTAAGCCACTTTGCTAAAAAATATCATATTTTGGAAACTGTCCTCTGAATCACATGATAATATGGGTAACCCCGAATTCATAGGTGTACAAATACCCACTATTTATAAACTCAGTGTCCTGTGCACATTTAAAATAATTATATGTTTCCTTCATACCCATTTTCCATTGATTAGATTTTATCATATGAATCGCTTTATGGTTGATGCACAATGAAAAATTGTTACCAGCTACCTTTCAGTTGTCGGCTCTGGGTATTGCATGATTTTGGACAACTAACAAATACCATACATCCCTCCAATCAAAAGAGGCGGATGGACGTAATTGAATGTTACTTTTTTTAATTGACCATGGGAAATTAAAGATGAAAATGTTGTCACTAATTTATGTATTTTCTTACTTATTTCCATTATTTTTTTTTATTTCAACAAATAGTTTCTTTTGGAAAAGCATGAGCAATCTGCACAAAATGAATCTTTGCTGAATTATGAATTTTGGCCAGTTTTCGAAAAAAATGTGTAGCTTTCTGGGTCATCCGTGGGTTTCACATCAGCTTCCACCACAAACTGCAAGAAGGTTGAAACTGAATAAAATACGGAAAATTGGCTGCCAGTTAGAAAAATGCAAAACCTATGGTAAAAAGTGGTTTTCTTTTACAACTCTGCTTGATCCTGAAAGCTCGGAAGATTGTGATTTCAGCAGTTGTATGCGATTTCATAGAAAAATTATTTAATGGAATTCCATTACTGAGAAACCATTTCATCTAAATGTTTAATGGAAATTTTCTGAATGAATGATATTTACCTTTTCATAGAAACCCCTCCATAGAATGACTTTTTGGGTGCAATTGGTTTTTGGATGCTTATGTTTTTTAGTGTAAATGCAATTCCTACTTTCAGAAACAGTTTTGTCAGAGATATTTATATCAGTGCTTTACTTCAGGGGACATTATGTCAGATTATATCTTTCTTCAATCAAAATGAGGGAGGTGGAAGTTTTAGATCCATTCAGCTTCCAAGCTTTATATCAAAAATCAAAAAGAAAATGAATCACTTGGAACTACAGCACCAGGGTATTTTTGTGACCTTCATAAAAAAACCCTCATGCACACTCGTAAGCATCGTGGTGGTATATCTTGGTTCTCCACCAATTTACATGCGTGGGTTCATCATCATAGGGTCTTTTTAGTTATATGCGACCTCCACCGGGAGGTAACCACTGGCTGTGTAGCAGTGTTTCAGAAATAGTGCTCTAGAAAAATGATAGTGAGATTTAAAAAATCACTGGATCATCAAAACAAAACTTTTAATAAATTGTGACTCAAGGATTATTAAAAAAATATTGTTGTGTAGATGTGGGTTGTGCTACTGGACCCCCTATACATAAAAATTGGTCGACACGTTTCAGCCCCACTATGCCCAGCCGGGTCTATGGGGCTTTCTTCAGGAGCGAGATGGTAATTAAAATGATACTCGCACAAATTGTGTAGTACTGTGGTGGTTCAATTCTCCACCCTCTTATCTTTTTAACGAGGCCAATAGTACCTGTAATAAAAAGGAATATAACTAAATAAATATTCGTTTTTTCAACCCTATATTTACTATAGATCTTCTATAGATTGTATGGGCACTAATTAAATGGTAGATTGAAATATCTTAGGAAAAACACAGTGAAAATCTTACAGAGACGTATAAGTTAGTCTTATTTATCACCGTATGTTGAGGATTGGTTTATTCTCAAATGAAAAATTATGCAGTGTAAATTTAAAAATCGGCGCAATTTATTTGTAGAGCTTAATCTCATTGTCTTGTTATCGGTGAACTCGTAGTTATTAGATGTCACCGTTTGTGTTGTAAATAAATAATACGTTACAGCGTGGTGATTTAATACATCATGCCTCGTAGCGCTGGTTATCTATTGCCCCTTGTATCACATCTCGTCTATTTTGCAATAAAGCTAGTAACATTCTTCGTGCTCTTAGCCCAAACGAATAGTGACATAACCCGTACCTCTCTAGACTTGGACAGTACTTCCTTCGGGGTTGAGAGAAAAGTTTTCTCCTTCGCCTGTGATGAAAGAAATACGTTATTAAAGGAACGGTCTTACTTGTTGTTTTCCTCGTTGTTCTAGCGGCATGGCGGTACTCACCAGCTATGTGGGACTTCCCTGCTTGTGCTGCCGCTACCCCCGGAAGTGACTGGTGTAATTTCAGAGTCCTTTTTCTATTGATGGTGCCTGTAAATACTGAAAAAAGACTCCAAACGAAAACAGACTCCCGTGCAATAGTGTTAATTCTTTTGTTAATAAAGTTTTACATTATTTGCGGTCATTTTTTTAACTCAACCGTAATATATAAAAAACCATTATAATGAAAACTGATGGCAGTGGTATGATTCGTAGTTCTCATGTAGCTATACAACCACATATATTACGTGAGTGGTTGGTATTATCCTGCAATATGGCGTGGGCATATTTAGATTCTGTTTGGGGTACAGTTGTTAGTGTGTTTTTACTCATTCGCAGTTGCTTTTCTTGAGGGCAATTGTTTTACGAAGACATGATGACACCTGGGTAATATATTTTTTTCATTTAGATTCATCTTGCTCCCTGGCCAGATTTCGATTTTATAGAGGGAGAGAAAAAGTTGGTGTTTTATTTTTTATTGTATGTACTCAAGGTGACCTGAGTGGAACCCACCTCTGGGAGAAGTTCTTCAAGAGAGTTGGTGCCATGGTATTTCATCATTCATTCTTGCTTGTTTTTAAGCGATCTATCCATCTTTGTTCTCTTTCAAACAGAATTCTCTCTGCATTGGTGTCTTTTGTGGTTAGCATCTCTATAATTGTCCATTTTAATTCATCTGGTCTGTGGTTGAAATCAAGAAAGTGTTTGCTCATTTTTGTTGTCACTTTTTTTGTCTTGATGTTACTTTTATGCTCACCAATCCTTATTTTGGCTTTTCGACACGTCATCCCGATATATTTTAATCCACATGGCAGTGGCGGCTGGTGACATTTGAAAGTGGTGAGGCGTTAAATTCTGGTGAAGCATTGTTGTGCACATGCCCAGCCTCTGTGCAGCTTTGTGCACAAGGCCAACCTCGATACAGTATCCTACACACAGAAGGACGTTTCACAATGCTGGTGTAGGGCCTTCTAGGGCAGAGTAGACTGGCACTCCTTACACAGTACCGTGCACATTCACCAGAGATACCACTGACGGTAAGCATCAATCCCGAAACATCATTGCATGCACGATGGTGCAACACTGTGCACTTTTAATCTTCTCACAACACAAGTGCATGCTATCAGACCCCTCACACTACCGGGCATACAGCACACCCCCACAGCGTTGTTCACTCCCCTCACAGCACTATGCTCAAAAGCAGCCCGGGACACCCTAGCATCTTTGGAACAACTGTGTATGCATTTTGGCACTGAACATACAAGTTCACACTCAACACTGAAGCAGCACTGGCAGTGTACACAATGTCTCCTCTCCTACTGCACACTTGGACAGTCAGTACAGCACTGCCTTGTACAGTCCGTGGATTGGACTTCATTTCCCGACGCTCAGCAAACACCCATTTAGATCGATGATAAAATCAACCGCAGCTGTCTCCAGTGCAGACACATTAAATTCCGACAGAATCTCTTGAGAGAGCGCAAACTGACCAAATTGTATAAGTACATCACACTTACACGTAGCAAGCACAAGTCATGAAGAGAAATGCCATGAGTGCTGATAGTACATGCATCTATATTCTGAAATGTGTAGTTAACTTAGAGATTTAAGTAGAAGTGGAACTAATGCAGAAATGTGTGAAACTATATGACTTTATTAGACGTGATTAATCCTGAATCCATGTCGTGTAGCTGCTAAAAAGTAAGATGGCATGCGGTTAAACGTAGAACGTGGTAGGCCTCAGGGCCAGAGCTAGAAGGGATGGGAAAGGTTTTTCATTTCACGACATGGATTGCACTAATGTTTTAGTAATAACGTTAATGGGCCATGATTTATAGATGTGTTTACCGAATAATAGAATAAGAGTAGTAACATGCTATTAATTAATGAAGTAGTTGAATGTTATAATCATTATGAGAAATGCTGTAGGCCTGAAATGTTTTAGCCATTGATTTACACATATTGGTCTGGGCCGAGAAATGTTGCAAACCTTTGTTGGAAGTCTATGAGAATTGGGATCTTGGCTGCAGATGACTGTCTGCAAGAGAAAGGGGGGATCCAATTATAAATGAAATGAATAGAGGTCTGTTCAGGAGACGGCCCAGACATGGAGGAGGGTTCCGGAATGTTTTAAGGGGTATCAGCGGGCCGGAGAAGAGTCTGAGAAGCAAGGTCAACTCTAACGCACGAGGCCTCATCATGGAAAAAGCCAGAAGCTACACCACGTGATGGGCGTCTCGCGAGGGGCGTCCCAAATATTGTTGTGTGTTTTTGTATTAGGGACAGCACCCCTGGGTGGAGTTAGAGCAGATGCCTGAGGACCCTTTAGAGAGCGGATGGGTAGGCAGAGAGGGGTCATGACTGGAGAATTATAGGTTTTCACCAAGAGACCAAGAGTGGGTGACTTCCCTAGGGGGTCATTCACTGCTGACACCTTTGTTAGGTTGAGACCTGGTTAAGTAGGGATACCATCTAGAGCAGGACAGGGACAGCCTAACCTGTGTTTTTCCTCCAACTTAAATGACGGAGAGATCTCAGTATGTGTCGATGCTGATAGCTTTATTATTATTAGAACTTGTACTCGTAGTTTTCGTTGCTCGTCTGAGGGCTTTCAGAGAGCACATGTATGTAGTTGGGCCCGTGTATCTTGTGAATCTCATTCTGAGATGCTTGTATTTGCAACTTATCTTAACCTTATAATAAACTTTTGAAAGCTAGAAGTTGTTTGTGATCTTTCGGAGCGGAGTCCTTTATTGGGTGAACTAACTTGGTAAGAGATGCACTTTCTTCCCTCAATGACAGGCAACAAAGGTTCAGTCGACCAGATCGGGGTTTTAGATCAATAGTGATAAGGTATCGATCAAAATCTCGCCCTTCCAGTTGGTAGCTATAGAGGATGGTTGCCTTCTTGAGGAAGGTGATCTAGGCCAGGTTAGATTACCCCAAGGCCCCTAGAGATCGATGATCGGAAGAACCGCCTGCCGAAGAAGGTCCGGATGACGTGAGACAGAAAAGCAGCAGTATCGGTCGAGAGTGAGTATAAAGGGTCATGCGTGCTAGATTGCGGTGTTTTTGTGTTGTATCTATGTTGTAATGTCTGGCGGAGTTGAATGCCTGTAGAGAGACTGTGGAACAGGTTGTGAGCGCGCACAACCGGTGGAAATCTTAAGTTCAAGGAGAGCTTAAGTGGTTCGGGTGTGCCGGACACCCAGAGTAATTGTCAACTAGTGTGAAGGGGGTCATGAGGTACCATTGATCACCCGAAAGACCGAGATAGGGGGAACGTAAGAGTGAGTGCGTGAGTAACGGACGCTGGTCGGAGGTTACTGTGTGTGTAAGGAACCTATCAGAGAGACGATAGACATTTCGTCAGTTGTGTTGACAATTACAGATAGGCTGTGGACGTACAGTCGAGGGAAGTGACCGCTTGGTCGGAAGTAGTCATTTTTCAAGGTATGAATGGGACGCATGCATGACCGGGAGGAGAGCTGAGAAAGGAGGGGTGCTGCTGCGAAGCGGAGACAAGTGACGTCAGAAAGTGCCGCGCTGGGATTGGCCGGCCGGAGAAAGACCGCGCTGCGATAGGCCAGCTAGCAAAGCCGCGCTAGGATTGGTGGATTGTCATCAGGAAGTAAACAGAGTATTGAAGCTGGAAATTGTGCGAAAATTATGAAGTGTTTTAAATGGTTGAGAGCGGCGTTTAAAAGAGAGAGGCGGGGATCGGATGAAGGGGAAGAAGCCCCGCCAGAGGGTACGCCGGCTCGTTACATGGCGGTAAATGTTGGGCTACATACAATTTTGTGGATCTCAGAGTGGAGTAAGATTACAGAAGGAAATGAGGAACTGACGTTCCCGAAGTACGGGACGTTCAGATTAGAGGTGCTACACAGATTAAAAGCAGTTATGACCTCAATGAGACCCTTGCCTAGACCGACCCAGTTTGAAGCTCTCAATGCATGGATTAGGGCAGCGCACGAGAAGAACATGAACAGACGACAAGAAAGGGTGAAACGATCGGTAAGGGTAGTGCAGGATGCCAAGTGGGATGCGGATGCGGATGCTAAGAGATGGAGAGTGCATAACATGGAAGTAAATAAATTGTATCCAGTGTTAGAGATGCCCGGGAACAAAAGCCCCCTAGAGGAAGATGACGAGAGCGAGACAGAGGACAGCCTGATAAACAGATTATTGACAGACAGGCCACCCCCGTATAACAGAGCAGGGGGAGATGTCGAGAATAGTGAGAAAGGGGGGGGCAATGCAGGAGAGCATGGGCCGCTTCCCAGTTCCGATTGGGATCCCGCTGCAAAGAAAGAACTGTCCCAGCCTAGCCAGGTGCAGCAGGTAGTCGGGAGGTTTGTGGTGCAAAGGGCGCCAGAAACAGAGTGTGCCACATCCTACGCATTACCCGATGCACTACAGGTACCTGTTACCATAGGTCCTATAGTATCGATATATGACCCAGAGAGAGCTAGAGGGGAGGAACGGGTACGGAGGGACAGAGGAAGAGCAGAAATGGCAAGGAGGAATGATACGATCAATTCCCCAAGCCAGCTGCCGATACCAAGAGAGTGGAGCACCCCAGTGCACACAGCAGGGGACCCAGCAGGGGATCCGGGGGACCATAGATGGCCAGTGGATATGAGGGGATCAGGACGGAAATCCTTTCAGGAGTTAAACGAGTACATGAAGAAGTGGGATGAGGCAGTAGAGGCTCACAAGAGCATCATAGCTGCGGAAGCTGGAAGAGAAAGTCAGGATAGCAGAGCCCGGACTCACTGCGGGGCTGAAGAGAGTAGCCCGGAGTGGGACGGGAGGGAGAGGGATAGTAGGGGAGTCACCCATTGGGCCCGGAGTGGAGGTAGATCAGACCTGGAAAACGGGGGCCCAGAGAGCGGGGGGGGGGGTGTCTCGCCCAATACATAGTGAAGAGGACAGGAGGACTCGGGAGTACAGAGACAGCTTTAAGTGTATCCACTGTGTGCCCGGCAACAGAGAACAGAATGAAAGTTGCGAGAGGTCGCACCACAGTCCCTGCGATGATGGACATGAGCGCAGTCCAGGGCACATGGGGAACCAGGAAGGATCGTATCGGATACTGAGTGATACTAGGCCGAGAGAGAATGGAGACCGAAGGGAGAATAGCAGAGAGTCCTATTGTGAGAAGAGAGAAGAGAGAGAGAATGGACAAAGTAAGATAGGGGGTAACAGGCCCGTGTTCCATCACCTTCCAAGATCAGATGGCCGGGCATGGGACCTGGAAAGATGGGAGCAAGGGAGAGCACTCCTTAACTCTCCCGAACCCAAACGAAGGGCCCGGAGTTGGGATGGGAGAGACACCTGTGAACCTCCCTCGAAAGAGATATTGCGAGCTGAGATAAAAGCCAAGAGACTCGATGTCTCCAGCTTAAGGTCAGATCTGGATGACATGGTAGATGGTACCCTGCCCTTAGAAAGAATGGAAATGTATGAGCAGGATGAAATTCTGTTCATGGCAAAGGACGTAACTCGAAAGGCGAGAGCAATTCATGAGAAGTTAGTCGAACTAGCAGGCAAATATATGGTGGACCTGTCAAGGACCAAAGCATTACAGGGTAACCACAGGCTACATTACTCAGATCGAGACCTAGATGAGAGGAGAACAATAGGACTGAAAACGCACATAGGGAACTGATCACTGGAATAAGGACATGGAGGGCATTAGATAAGTGGGAAGAGAGGTGGTCCAAGAAAGGGACCGTCAGGAGAAGCACGCTTGGTATGACACCAGGAAGACTGCAGGGAGTAGAGGCATACCCTTTGCGTGAAGTCGCAAATGGGAACTATGTGCACGTCCCTTGGAGTAGGGGAGATTTAGCTGCTTTTACCACTTCCTTCCCCAAATTGCGGGAGAATCCAGTGGAGTGGTACAAGCAAGTTGAGAGATTTGTAAAAATCTCAAAGGTCCTATGGATAGATTTGAACACGCTGTTTGACATTTATTTATTTTATTTATTTAGAAGTTTTCTATAGCGCTAACAAGACCCGAAGGTATCAGAGCGCTTCACAGTAGTGGGCATGAAAAAGAGAACAACATGAAACAAACCCAATAAAAGCAATCGGCGATAAACAATTTGGAAAGAAGAAAAGTTCGGACAGCAGGGCTTCTCAGTACTGGATTCAACAATACCGCATGGATTCTGAGACGTTTGCAGCTCCAAGTTATCCATAACCAAGGGAGCGGATCAGGCACAAGGATTTAAGTTGGCTCTTGAATTCTGCATAGGACGGTAGAGTTCTGATGTGCGGGGGGATGGCGTTCCATATTTTGGGGGCATTTCCTGAGAAAGAGCAGTCCGCAGTTCTCTTCCTTCTGGTTTTTGGTAGGATGAGCAGTAGGGAATTAGAGCTTCTCAAATTTCTGGCTTGGCCTGCTTTTTTGAGCTTGTTAGCCAGGTATTCCGGTTTGCCGGTGTGGAGGGCCTTGTGGGTTAGGCAGGCCGTTCTGAAGGTACTTCGCATTTCCACAGGGAGCCATTCGAGTTCTTTAAGAGCCGGGGAGATGCGATCATATTTTTTGCAGCCTGTGATCATTCTTGCTGCCGCGTGAAGTGTTGTTTTTAGTGGAGCCAGGTGGGATTTGGGGATGCCTGTTAGGATTGAGTTCCCATAGTCCAGTCTTGATAGAACTAGAGATTGCGTGGCTAGTTTGAGGTCCTTGTTGGGAATGTAAGGTTTAATTTTGTTCAAAAGTCTGAGGTTGAAGAATGCGCTTTTCGCCGAGTTCTTAATGTGATTTGTCATGGTTAGTTTAGGGTCTAAGGTGAAGCCCAGGGATTTAACGGAGTCTGCTAGCGTGAGGTTACCCTTGTAGTGCCAGGAGATTTGTGGACCGCATGCAAGGTTAGCGCTGAGTGGCCCACAACAGAGCCAGAGAGAGATGCTAAGACCAATGGGCCGTCCGAGAGTGTGATGGCAAAATTCGAGAGAGTGATGACATGGCTGAAAGAGAAAGTGCCAATGCAAGACATAGATTGGGTCAAAATAGATCGAACTAGACAGGAACCCAAAGAGACTGTTCATGAATTTTATGAGAGATTGCTGAAGGCGTTTAAACAGTATAGCGGCCTTGATGTAATGGATCCAAAGGACATAGGGCAATTTGTGTCCAAGTTCGTCCTGGGCCTGAGACCGGATATTAGTTTAATGATACAGCAACACTTGATTTGTTGGCAAAATAAACCCCTAGACGAAATACTGAGGTATGCCAGGTACTGCTGTGATGAGATAGACTCCAAGGCAAAGAAGCTAAAAGAGAAACTGATGGTGGTACAGATGCAGGCAGCCGGAAAGGGGGGACAGCAGCAACAGCCGCAAGGAACAGGGACTGGGGGAAAGAAGCAGTATAGCCAGAACAAGGGCAATGAGGAGAACTCCCCCTTTAGACCCCGAATAGACATAGCTGCCTTGAAGAAAACGACTCGGTGCCATCAGTGTAACGAGGTGGGGCATTGGAAACGCGAGCGTCCCTACAATGTCGAGATAGGAGAACAGGAGGTAGAGGAGGAAGAGACCCAGAGTGCGCCTACAAGAGGGGTAACGCAATACCAGGGAAAGGTGCTCAAAGGGGGGGGGCCACCTCCCCGAGCTCAGTTCCCGCAGCCACCCAGGGTAGGGACTATGGGTAAGACATATAGACAGATACCCCTGTTTGTCGGAGGAGAGGAATGCTATTATGTGGACCCACTAACTGGGCAGAGAGTGGAAAGGGAGGACTGCACCCTCGGGGCAGTCTTGGAGGTGGACCAAAGGGGACCCTATGTGGAGGCCGAAGTGGCAGGGTTCCCCACGACATTTTTAGTGGACACAGGAGCCACTAGATCCACGATCAGATCCGCCACAGTTCCAGGCCTGCCCATGTCTGGAGAGACCATACAAGTGGTGGGGGTCGCTAACAGGAGAATGACCAGCCCACTGACTGAGCCCGTGCAGGTGAAAATAGGGAAGTACAGTGATGAGCACCAGTTTGTGGTATGCGATTCTAGCCCTGTATGTCTGCTAGGAAGAGACCTCTTGTGCAAGCTAAATTGCACCATATACTGCACACCACAGGGAGTGGAGGTATTGACTAATGACGATGATGCGGACTTTAAAGTCGCAAATTCCAGAATATGTGTGGAGCTGTATCCCACTCTGACGGTAGATGAGCTCCCCTGGGATCTGAGAGAGACGGTAGCTCCAGAAGTGTGGGATTTCACTGGGGAAGAGATTGGGTTGGTGAAAGGGGTGGACCCAGTGAAAATTGTAGTGAAACCGCATGCTGAGTTTCCAAGAACACCCCAATATAAATTGACTCCAGAAACGATTGCAGGCATAAAACCCGTGATCGAGTCCATGATTAAGCAGGGAATACTGAAGGAAATCGTGGGTAGTCCATGTAACTCCCCGATTATGGGTTTGCAGAAACCAAATGGGAAATTCCGGATAGTGCAGGACCTCCGAAAGATTAATAACATAGTCGTTTCGTGTTGTCCAGTGGTACCGAATCCATCAGTGATACTGTTTCAGATACCGTTCCAAGCAGAATGGTTCACTGTGATTGATCTTTGCCAGGCTTTCTTTTCGATCCCTTTGGACGAAGAGAGCCATTTTCTTTTCGCATTTAAGCTGGAAGGTCGCGTCCTAACATGGTGTCGTATTCCTCAGGGGTATACAGAGAGCCCATCGATCTTCAACCAGCTTCTGAAGAAAAATCTTGAAAGTCTAGTGCTGCCCCAGAGGTCAGTTCTGGTCCAGTACATAGACGACCTCCTTGTGGCGTCAGAAACAGAGGAAGCTTGCAGGGAGGACTCTATTGCTTTGTTAAATCACCTAGCTGAGAATGGGCACAAGGTGTCCCCGGGAAAATTGCAGTACTGCCTGACAGAAGTGCAGTACCTGGGACACAGAATTGAGAAAGTCAAACGAAAAGTGTCACCAGACAGGATAGAGGCCATCATGAAGATGAATGCGCCTAAGACACAGAGAGAAGTCAGGATGTTCCTAGGGATGGTGGGATATTGCCGACAGTGGATTGCAAACTTTTCACTGAAAGCCAAGCCCTTGCAAAAACTGACGCACAAGGAGGTGAGCGATCCGGTACCATGGGACAAAGACTGTTTGATGGCGTTCCTACAGCTGAGAGAGGACCTATGTCGTGCTCCGGCTTTGGGAATGCCTGATTACGATAAACCATTCTTGCTTTATTGCTGTGAGAGAGAGGGTTGCGCGCTGTCTGTGCTAGTCCAAATTCATGGGAATGCCCGTAGACCAGTCGCTTATTTCTCGGCTACTTTAGACCCAGTAGCCGCAGCGTTGCCCGGATGTCTCAAATCCGTTGCTGCAACAGGTGTCAGCATCGAGAGGTGTGAGAATATTGTCATGGGGCATCCGTTAGAGGTGCATGTGCCCCACTCTGTTGAATTGTTAATGACCAGGACCAAAACACAGCATCTGACCAACAGCAGGCTCACGCGCTATGAGCAAGTTATACTTGCTGCAGAGAATGTGACCCTCAGGAGATGCTCTGTTTTAAATCCTGCCACCTTGATGCCACTCCCAAACGATATTGAGGATGATGATGAATGTACAGACCATGACTGCCTCGATGTGACTGAACTATGCACCAAACCAAGACCCGACATCGTAGATGAGCCACTAACTGACCCAGACGAAATTTTCTTTGTCGATGGCTCATGTGTAAGAGACGAAGTTGGGCAGTTGAGAGCAGCTTACGCTGTTTGTACAATTACTGGAGTTGTGGAAGCTGGATGCCTGGAAGGAGTACACTCCGCTCAGGTAGCCGAGATTATTGCCCTAACGCGTGCTTGCTTGGCAAGCAATCAAATTCGAGTCACCATATACACCGACAGCCAATATGGTTACGGGGTAGTTCATGATTACGGGCAGTTGTGGTCTCAAAGAGGTTTCATGACCTCTTCAGGCTCTCCCATTCGCAATGGAGAGTTTGTGCGCCTGTTGTTAGAGGCGTTGCAATGTCCAGCAGGTATCGCAGTTGTGAAGTGCACCGCACATACCAGAAATATGGACTTTGTGTCACAAGGCAATAGATATGCCGACGAAGTCGCGCGGTATTGCGCGGAACAAGGGTACTCTTTCACAGAGGTGGAAGTGGGTGGAATAAATGTAAGAACTGAATTAGCTATGATACTAGAAACTGTTGACTCTTGGGACGAACTGAAGAGCATGCAAGAAAATGCTCCTGATTTTGAAAAAGAAACTTGGGAAAAGGCAGGATGTGTGGTGGGTGAGGCCCATTTCTGGGTCTCACCAGATGGCAGAGCAGTGTTACCCAATGAGATGGTGAGCCCAATGGCTAGACAAATACATGGTCCCGTACACTTAGGAAGAGACGCTATGCTGAGAGTGTTCAGGCAGACCTGGTACAACCCTAAGTTCAGAGTAGCCGCCGAAGCAGTGTGCCAGCGTTGCGTGACTTGTCAGCAGTTAAATGTAGGGAAAAAGACACCAGTTGCACTGAGCCACATTGGGAGGTCAGGGGGTCCCTTCAACCGCATGCAGTTGGATTTTATCGAACTGCCAAGGTGCAACCGCCTCCGTTATGTCCTGGTGGTTGTTTGCGTATTCTCCAGATGGGTTGAGGCATACCCTACACGTAGGTGCGACACCCTCACAGTAGCCAAGTTACTGCTTAGGGAGCTTATTCCGCGCTTCGGGGTGCCGGCCTCTTTGGAATCAGATAGGGGAACGCATTTCAACAGCTCGCTTGTGAAAATGATTTGTGCGGCTCTGAACATAGATCAGAAATTGCATTGCAGTTACCGACCAGAAGCCTCAGGAATTGTGGAGCAAATTAATAGCACGATTAAGGCCAGAATTGCAAAAGTGTGTTCATCCACGTCCTTGAGTTGGCCTGACGCTCTGCCATTGGTCCTTATGAGCCTCCGTAGTACCCCAGATAGAAGAACGGGGCTGTCTCCCCATGAGGTGTTGATGGGGAGAGCAATGAGGTTGCCTTCTGTCCCAACTGCTGCACTGATTAACATCACAGATGATATGATCCTGGACTATTGTAAGGGGCTGTCTGACGCCATTCATTCTGTGTCCCTTCAGGTGCAGGCTGCCGAGGTTCCATCGTGCCCGGTCCCGTGCCATGACCTGTACCCTGGAGACTGGGTCCTGGTGAAAAAGCACGTGAGGAGTAGCTGCCTGGATGTTCGTTGGCGTGGGCCCTTCCAGATCATCCTGATCACGAACACGGCTGTGAAGGTGGGAGGCCTGCCCAACTGGATCCACGCGTCGCATACGCGGAGGGTTCCAGCACCTCTGGAAGAAACAGCTCCTCTCTCGGATAGACGTCCAGCTGCGGACCGAGAAGCCATAGAGGGGGCCAGCCAAGCTGTAGAGGTGCCAGCCGAAGCAGGGAACGAGTCTGACCAAGCTGAGGACGGTCAGTACAACAGCGAAACGGACGACGCTACTGAAGGAGAAAGTAGCTGGGAGTACGAGTCAGACACTGACAGGTCTGACAGAGAGTGTGAACCGACAAGGAGGAGAAGGAGTAGAAGGGTACGTGGAGAAGCTAATTGGCCGCAAAGAAGGAGCTCTAGCCTGAGGTCAACTCCAGAGAGAACCCTTCCTCCGATATCAGAGGATTCAGACCCGGAAGAAGGTGCTCAGGGCGCTGAAGCACCAGACTTGAGAAGGTCAAGAAGAGTGCGTGTGCCTAACCGAAGATACTCCACCCCTGAGTGGACATATCTGGCGACAAATGTCTTCGGAACAGAAGACAGGGAGGATACGAGCGGTGGTGGTGTCCAGTTCTGAGCCCATCGTCACAGTGGAAATACGACTGTTAGTGCCCGGAGTCGAACAAGAAGGGTCACTAACTTTCATGCTCCCCAGACCTCCCCGCCTCAGCAAGTTAAGGCACATGTTTTTCACAGAATTGCAATTCCCCGACTTTGGTACAAAGATAACAAGCCATGAAGAGCACAATCTTCGTTTGGAAATATTGAACTATGCTGTCGAAGCTGCAGGCACTAGCCTAATAGTAGATGCTTAAAAGACTTTGTAAATAAGCGAGAAGAAAAAGAAGATTACCTAGCGCCCAGGAAGCAGAGAATCTTAGGGACCTTCCTTTGAGTTGACGGAGAAGGGCTAGGGTTGTCTGTATTGAACTGTTAAAGGACTTTTGCGAAGAAGGTTGTCAGCTTCCAGTTGTGTGGTTCTAAAGACTAAAGGAGTAAAAGAGACTGTAAAGGAACGAGAAGAAAAGAACTTTGTGCAGAAACAAGAGAGAGCCATACTGTCTGACGAAATGGAGGCCGGCACCCAGAACCGCAGAGCTAAATGTATAATAGGCACATTAATAGTAGGAGTGATAATATTAATAGCTTTAGTAGTAACGGTTTCTTATGTAAAGGGACGTGAGGAAGAGGCAAGGGTAACCGATGTGAAATCTGTAGAGACGCTTACACCCACTGTTGCTGGTGAGAAAGGGGAAAACACTCAAGAGAAAGCGTTATTAGCTGCAGAAGCCCGCAGGTTACACGTAGATGAGTCCCAAGGCGACTTTAGGTCAAATGCTTATGCTAAACTTTTATATGAATACGTGGATGCCATGGAGGTTAAGGACTGCTATGTCTGCATGCAGTTGCCGGCGTCTGTAGATGAAGGCATTCGATATCATCACCTCCCGCTGACATATGGCATTACATGTAGCTTATTGCTTAGTATATTTTATGGGAGAGATAGTTTTGAATACTATTTCTCCAACTATGACTCAGTGTTACCAGAAGTCCCAAATTATAAGCAGATGAATAAATGGGACTACTGGAAGAGTGAAGACAGGTTGGCAAAGTTTTTCATTCCTTGGATTACTTTAGATACTTCACATGCCCGTAGAAACAATCTGACATGTAAGGTGTCAGAAGTCGAGAAGAAATTCATAGGGCAGGTGGATGATCGAAACAGGAGACAAAAGATTTTGAAAAAATCAGGACAATGGAAAACTGATTGGACCGAGGAAGAGAAGGCACACAAGAGAAAGGGTAGTAGTGGTCCAATAGCTTTGGATAGAACGCAGAGAGGAAAGTTATGTCTTCACAGAGCCAAGACGTATTATGAAAATGTATACGTGGGAGAAGTTAGCTGTGAACATGCTTTCAATCTAGAGTACTACACTAAGGACTTTCTGAAGGGAATGCAAGTGATTCCAAATGTGTATTTTGTATGTGGAAGAAATGCCTACGTGAGACTACCTGACAACTGGTATGGATCATGTTACTTGGCAATTATCTTCCCCAAAATATATCATGCCCAAGACTTAGAGATCATCGAGGGCAAGACATCTTCGAGAGGAAGGAGAGATGTAGGGGATGCAGAAATGGTTGGAGATGTCTTTGGAGCTGTGTTCCCTCTTTTGGGACTAATCCTTAATGATGTTAAAATTAGACGACTGGCAACAGTCGTAGACAGGTTGTCTGCCAGCACTGCTCAGTCCTTAATGCTGGTAGAAGGAGAGATGCAATCGATAAGGGCTATGGTTCTCCAGAACCGTCTTGCATTAGACGTCCTATTAGCAAAAGAGGGCGGAGTCTGTAAGGCTTTGAAGGTCCAGGAATGTTGCACTTACATTCCAGACAATTCAAAGCCCCTTGAGAAAGTTATTAGGAACATAACTGATATTCACAAGGAGATCGAAGACCTGAGTAGAGAAAATGTTTGGGAAAAGGTGGGCCATGGAATGAGTGAAGCTGGAGGTTGGCTCACCACATTAGGCAAAAGCTTTGTGTGGTATATACTGAAACCTATCATCATAATATTGATCTGTGGGATCGTGTTGTGGGGATTGGTGAGGGTATTCAAATGGTACAGAGCAAGAAGGTCAGAGAGGGCCCGGAGAGAACAGCTGCAGAGATTGGCTGCCATACAAGATAGTCAGTACAGGAGTCTGAGGGCTCTGGAAACGCAAAAACGAGTTATGCTAGCAATCACTGCAGTTTAAATGATTAGTGATGACCCCGAGAGGTCATCAAAGGGGGGAACTGAGAGAGCGCAAACTGACCAAATTGTATAAGTACATCACACTTACACGTAGCAAGCACAAGTCATGAAGAGAAATGCCATGAGTGCTGATAGTACATGCATCTATATTCTGAAATGTGTAGTTAACTTAGAGATTTAAGTAGAAGTGGAACTAATGCAGAAATGTGTGAAACTATATGACTTTATTAGACGTGATTAATCCTGAATCCATGTCGTGTAGCTGCTAAAAAGTAAGATGGCATGCGGTTAAACGTAGAACGTGGTAGGCCTCAGGGCCAGAGCTAGAAGGGATGGGAAAGGTTTTTCATTTCACGACATGGATTGCACTAATGTTTTAGTAATAACGTTAATGGGCCATGATTTATAGATGTGTTTACCGAATAATAGAATAAGAGTAGTAACATGCTATTAATTAATGAAGTAGTTGAATGTTATAATCATTATGAGAAATGCTGTAGGCCTGAAATGTTTTAGCCATTGATTTACACATATTGGTCTGGGCCGAGAAATGTTGCAAACCTTTGTTGGAAGTCTATGAGAATTGGGATCTTGGCTGCAGATGACTGTCTGCAAGAGAAAGGGGGGATCCAATTATAAATGAAATGAATAGAGGTCTGTTCAGGAGACGGCCCAGACATGGAGGAGGGTTCCGGAATGTTTTAAGGGGTATCAGCGGGCCGGAGAAGAGTCTGAGAAGCAAGGTCAACTCTAACGCACGAGGCCTCATCATGGAAAAAGCCAGAAGCTACACCACGTGATGGGCGTCTCGCGAGGGGCGTCCCAAATATTGTTGTGTGTTTTTGTATTAGGGACAGCACCCCTGGGTGGAGTTAGAGCAGATGCCTGAGGACCCTTTAGAGAGCGGATGGGTAGGCAGAGAGGGGTCATGACTGGAGAATTATAGGTTTTCACCAAGAGACCAAGAGTGGGTGACTTCCCTAGGGGGTCATTCACTGCTGACACCTTTGTTAGGTTGAGACCTGGTTAAGTAGGGATACCATCTAGAGCAGGACAGGGACAGCCTAACCTGTGTTTTTCCTCCAACTTAAATGACGGAGAGATCTCAGTATGTGTCGATGCTGATAGCTTTATTATTATTAGAACTTGTACTCGTAGTTTTCGTTGCTCGTCTGAGGGCTTTCAGAGAGCACATGTATGTAGTTGGGCCCGTGTATCTTGTGAATCTCATTCTGAGATGCTTGTATTTGCAACTTATCTTAACCTTATAATAAACCTTTGAAAGCTAGAAGTTGTTTGTGATCTTTCGGAGCGGAGTCCTTTATTGGGTGAACTAACTTGGTAAGAGATGCACTTTCTTCCCTCAATGACAGGCAACAAAGGTTCAGTCGACCAGATCGGGGTTTTAGATCAATAGTGATAAGGTATCGATCAAAATCTCGCCCTTCCACTCTCATGTTTGGCGGGTAGAGTCACTGAAAGCCTGTGGTGTCAGGATGTACCTGCCTGCGTCACAAAACGTCTATCTCGTTCTGATTTTACTATTATTAGCGTGTTAATTCTCTTGTGGAAAATCCTCAAGTGACTTTTGGGGCATCCACAGAACTGCTATCAGCTGCATGGCGGTTGAATCCAGTTTCATTGTGGAGCTGTTTGTAAGGGGTTGTGTTTTCCCTCCATGAAGGTAAATATAGCCAGCTGCAGCTGGATTCATTAGGATGATTCAGCAAAGAGGACCGAGTGCACTATAGCGCATGCACGCCCACAAAGCGCCTTAGACGCTAGAGTGTGTAGAGCTTCAAGAGGGTGAAAAGTGTGGGGAGAGGGGTCCTATAAACGGCTGCGGGGCCACATAAACATATCTACAAATAATTAACAAGAGGCAAATGCAAAGACCTAGTCTACAACGTCAACTACAGCCCTGTGTTTTGCACTGATTATTATTTAAATATCAGATGAACGAGTAAAATACCATGTTCCATCCACGTCACTTTCCTGTAATCTGTGCTTTAGGCACTTATGCCATTTTTCTCCACACCACTCTCTTCCTGGAGTGCCTTCATCTGCAGGTGTCGCTCATCTTTCTCTCCATCGCTGTCTTTTCACGCTTTCCGGCATGTACTCCCTTCGTCTCCGCACGTCATAATCTCCTTTCACTAACACACGCTGCATTTATTTATTTTCCCTTTGCCACTGTCAATATTTCACTGCTGTGCAACTCCTACCCGTACTTAGTTAAAAATAGTAATTACAACTTTCAGATTAATCAGCACTGCTGTGTTTGCAGAGAGGCCAATCACTGGATGAGCATGTCGTCTAAATACCTTTATGAACAACAGAAAGGCACTTGAAAAACTCAAACAGCCTTCAGTGTCTACTCAGAGCTCTCAAAGTTACCCCAACAATATGATCCAGGCACAACCTGAAATCACCTAGGCGCCTAGAGGCAGTTCAGTTTGCTTTATGTGCTATACAAGATTCAAATTCAGAACGAATAACAAAACTTCAGAAAAAATACGGGAAAAGGACTACTCTTAGGAAATAAAGGTGCATGTAGCATATAGTAGTAAATAAATCATCTTTCCCCCCGCCACTTAAAGACTGAGATTGCATGAGCTGAACACCTTAAGTGCTACGTTGTTCCACCGTCAGTAGTAAAATATATTCTGGGCAGTCGCGGCCGGCATTACGAGCGGGGGCGGGGGGAGGTTGGAAATGGGGTCCCACTCACGACGACCTAAGGGGATGAGGGGGGAGGCGGGAGGGGTTTGGAAACGAAAACATATATACCAAATAAAATAAAGTAAACTTTACCTACCACCCGGAGACTCCCGCCATCCTCGATTTCAAGTCCTGCAGGCAGCACGTCATCAATGAGGCGGCGCGGCAGACAGCCTCCCTCTTCACCGCCGCGTTTTTGATTGGTGCGGCCGGCTGCCCCAGGCTACGTCATTTTCTCTCTGTATGCTGCTGCAGCATACAGAGAGAACAGGGAGAGTGAGTGGGTGGTGCGTTACTAGAGGGCAGGGGGAGGTGGCTTGGGGGAGTGGTTTTCCCACTGTTGTTAATAGTGTCTGTTTGGGCGGCCTCAGGCTGCCCAAACAGTCAGTATTAACAACAGTGGGCAAGCCACTCCCCCAAGCCACTCCCCCCTGCCCTCGAGTAACGCACCACCCACTCACTCTAAACCAGGAAGTGTTCTGCTTTCTCCGTGCGAGAAGGCAGAAACAAATGGTAGTTATAAATAACTACCATTTGTTTCTGCCTTCTCGCACGGCGAGAAAGCAGGGGGGGCGGCGCCCAAACGCCCCAATGGAGGAATCGCCACTGCCACATGGACATGTGATCATGTAGATTATATTGGATGAATTACAATTTGTGTGTTGGCGTTGGGTCCAGAGTAGTTCTTCAGACAATCGTAGTTCTTTTGTTGCTGTTAATTTGCAAACTGTACAAGACCCGCACAGGTAGTGTCCAGTAATTGGGGCCATGTTCCAAGATCTCGTAATACTGCTAATTTCCGTTCTAATTTGAGGTCGCGTGGGGACAAGTAGATCTTTTAGATTTCTAGTTCTGCAGTTTGCAAACTTTGTTTTTTGCCAATTTAGTTTCCCTGACGTGAGAATCTTCCAGTTCTTATTAACGAATTTTTTTACTGCAGACAATGAGATTAAGCTCTACAAATAAATTGCGCCGATTTTTAAATTTACACTGTATAGTTTTTCATTTGAGAATAAACCAATCCTCAACATATGGTGATAGATAAGACTAACTTATACGCCTCAGGCTCCACCTCCGGGCCGTAAGCTCCGCCCCAAGCCGGAAACTCCGCCTCCGGGCCGGAATTTACGGCCCGAGTGCGGACGTAAAGTTAGTAGTCTTAAATCTATTCTGTGAATACCGAAAGTAGTAAGTTAATTCTGTGAATCCCGAAAGTAGTAAGTTCACTTTGTGAATCCCGAAAGTAGTAAGTGCATTCTGTGAATACCAAATAGTAGTAAGTTTAGGATTTAGTCTTAAGTTCATTCCGTGAATCGAGCCCTACGATCCGAGATTATACTGTTGACTATTGCCCCTGGACAACTCTCAACGGGCTAATTACTTAGACTCTACAGGTATTACACCTCTACCTACTGAATGGAGGGAGGCCCTAGAAATACCCATAGCTGTAGCGTAAATCAGAGGCCATTCATGTGAAGAGTAAGAAATATAGGGGCATATTATCAAGGGGGTTTATCTCTGCTTTTTTGGCTTTAAAAGCCAAGAAAGCGGAGATAAAATTATCGCCCTATTACCTAGCTGTCGCTAACACCAGTTAGCGACAGCTAGTAGGAGATAGCGACCATCTTGGGCCCCACTTTGCATGTCAGTGATAATTATCACTAATGACATGCAAAGTGGGCGTGCCAAGATGTTAGAGACTGAAAACAGTCGCTAACATCGCTATCGCCTATTACCAACTTTTGGAGATATTCGCGGTAAGCGCGAATATCTCCAAAAGCTAACACCTGCCCTGAGCCGTTCTTAGCCATGTTATCCAATGGGAGGTGGATAACATGGCTAAGAGCATTAGCTTGGTAATGCATGAATATCGTTGAATTTTCAGCGATATTCATGCATTGCGGCGATTTTTATCGCATTTGCGATAAACCTTGGTAATACCAAGGTTTATTTGCGGTAAAAATCGCCGCAGCTCAGCGGTAAATTTTTATCTCTAACCAAGCAATAGCGATAATTATCGCTATTGCTTGGTAATATGCCCCATAATTCTGGGAAGTGATGGCTTGTTGGTAGATTGTTATGATACAATCGGATGTCAACTATGTCCCAAACACATAGACTGATATAATGATTGGATGACTAGTGGGTCATTGCCAAACATTACTAAATGGGCACCGATTGTAGTACTGTTCCAACCAGACAAAGACTTATTAGAAATAACATTTCATACAAACCCCTGTCATTGCTGAATCTGGATTATAAAATGAATACTGTGCAAAAGACTATTGTCCGGGCAAAGGGCGGGCCCTCTGTGGCCCTCAGGGGACAGAAGGAGACGGGACGGGCCATCCCCTTTCATCGCCTTTATTCTGGGATACAGAACAAGGTGACAGTGTTTTATCTGGTCTAATTATCGCATGTGTGGCTTGTTATAGCTGCTAAGCTTTGCTCTTTATAAGTGTCCAGTACCTCATTTGTCCCCTTGGATATCTCCTACATGATGACTAAAGTCAGAAAGACCCCTGTGGCTACAAGATCATCGACTAGAAATAAGACTGCTCCATCTACACCTCTACCGTCTCTTACAGCCATTGACTTAATGCTACAAAAGACTATAGGTGTAGTTGCAGATGCTATACAAAATACGGAGAGGCGTCTTTCAATGACCCCAAATATGTGTTTTCCTAATCTTTCATTGCATACTACTGCCAATAATAATACTGCGGATTCCTCTATTAATTTGGAGGAATCACTCTTATTGCAATCCTTTACAGGGTTACCTAGTGGCCAAAGTAGTAGGAAAAATGCATCATTAGCCTCACCTATACCACTAAATAGCATAGAAGGTAGCCTTTTGTTTATTTCCAATTCTGGGGAAAATCTGTGCTTGTCTCACCCGGGAATTATGTCATTAAACTCCCCAAGGTCAGGGGATGTACTCACTGAAAGTTCACCTCTTGTAAATATAACAGTAGTAGATAAACCATCTTTCCTAAAAAAGACGAAACGGCGATATGGGAAAGAAACTAAATCTATAGTGAGGAAAACATACCGACCATTAGGAAATGACAAGCCCTCAGCAAAGGATGTTTGGTCTAACTTTAGACTGGCCAAAACAGTAATAAAACACTTAATTTGATTGCAACGTCTTCTAACCAGGGCGCATTATTATTGCCTAATGAAACGCAGCTAGAGTACATTAAAACTTCCATAGACCAGACAAGCCAGACCGAAAGGGCTAGTACGCCAGATAAACCATACCTGATAGAACTGGAACACCTAGTTAGATCCCTTCTGCAGCCTATAAGCGAAAGAATCACTAGTATAGAGCAAACCTTAGTGAAGTTTGAAAAGTCTCAAAAAGAGGACTCTACAAGCATGTTAAAAATTCTTAGTGCACCCACACCGAAGGTTAGCCTCAAAGTGATAGTTCCAATTCGTCATCTACTCCCTCCCCGGGTACTATAGACCATAACATTCCAAACCCGCCTATATGTGTATACATCCAAAAGACAGTAGCCCCGACTCTGCCCACTATCCCAGATGGTTCCATAATTGGTAGCGACGAGAGTGAATGGGCCGCGGAAGGTTTATCCCCTGATTCACTTGATGATCAGGTTGAGCCTCAAAGGCGAATACTAACACAAAATACAGCCATAAATACACGATTAGTGCAAACACCAAAGCTAACACAACCTAAAAAACCCATTCATATTAATCTCCCTCCTGAATCCCACTTATACACCATAGTAATGATTGGTGTACCACAATTAGAAGCTGGTAGGGTAGAGAGCTATGGGGATCTGAAAAACAAAGTGAGTCACTGGCTAACCGCCCATAGACCGATCCCCCTCCACATAAGTGGCAAAATAACAAATGTCAGGAGGGTCGACTGGGTGGGGCACAGATTTAAATCTACTGAGGGTGACTGCATTGTTGTAAACTTCAAGGACAATCGTGTGGCAAGGCACATTACTAGCTGGAAGGATGGCCCGATTAGCAGTTTGATCCGTACTATGGATCTAAGTTACTTTTATCCCTCAAGTGATCACAGTCTAAGTAAAGCGTACCCATATCCCACACTAGAGCAGGAGAAAACTTATGATAACTTTAATCTATATCATGATGGAGTAACACCAAGGAACCGTGGACACTACACTGTAGGAGATCAAAGACAGCACAGGAGTGATATATCTTGGGAGACTAGACAGGTTAACCACCCAGCAACTTATTATGAGAGACGGGAGGCCTCACACGGGTCGTATCACCATCGTGACCACTCTCAATTAACATACCCTAACATCCACTACAATGTACCTATTTCAAATAGGTTTGCCGCTTTCTATGATCAGAGTGGTTTGGAGGGGGTCGACTGACTACATGCTGCCCCAACCACACCAATGTATACTGGTCATATGCAAACTAATCCAGTACATGGGGTAATTAGGGCTATACAAGCAGTAACTGTTCCCTCTCCAGCCGTTGACTTAGATACCAATAGACAGGTAGAGCTAGATATAGATCTCCTAATGGATAGCCCTGTATCACATGAGCATATTAGCACATCGCATGATTTGCCCGAGGCTTTTAACCTTCTACCAATCCATGTAGAACCAAACCCTTCCACAATAGAAACTCAGGGAGACACACATGTAGAACAATTTAATCGGTCGATATTAGAACCTATAACCACAGAGCTTGTCATTGGAACAGAGCCTGTTGATGTTTGTAATGCGAGTTTAGTCTCCTGGAATATAGAGGGTTTGGCTGATAAAATATGTGATCCTGTCTGGTTGGCATTTGTTAAGAAATACGCAGTCATATGCCTCCAAGAGACAGGGATGGAAGATAATAATGCCTTTATCGAGGGTTACCAAAGCTTCTTTAGGCCAGCAGCTCCCTCAATTAGTGGAAGAGCAAAGGGGGGCCTGGCTATCTTTATTAATCTGGCACTTACCTGCCAAGTAAGTAACCGGCACCATGCAAATCGGAATATTCAAGTGCTGGAATTGAAGAGAGGCAAACATGCCCTGACTTTAATTAACTTTTACAATGCTATAAATAGTCAAGGGGAATGTAATATACTGCTTTTGAATGAGACACTGAGAGGGGCAGCAGGTACTCTGTCACGTAATTTATTGATCGCAGGTGATTTTAATGTACACCCGTGTGGTAACCCAGGAGTTACCCCCATGGGATCTTTGGGGTGTAAAAGTGTGAACGGTTTTCATTTTGACCACTCCAGGCGTGGAATTTGTCTCAACGATTTGTTGAATGAAAATAACCTAACTGTAGCCATGTCCATGGTGCCTGAGTCCAAGGTCTTTGATGCCTCCACATTTAAAGGCTCAGGCCAGGGGTCCTTTATAGATCACATATTATTATCTGCTGATCTTGCCAATCAGGCCTCCAGATTCACTATTCAAACGAATATCTATAGTGATCATAACCCCATAACCATTAGACTGGGTGGAGGAGTATTTGAACAGCGAATGAACTGTGATGGCCGGGGAACCTTAAAATGCATAAATGGTAAACGTTGGTTGAATTGGTCAATGGTAAACTATGAAAACCTGTACACTGAAATTAATAGGTCATGTGGCGAGGAACTTGCGGTTTGTGTGTCACCAGCCACATCCCCGGAGCAAACTTTAGCTGTTTTTGAGGTTGTGGTGTCTTCAGTAGGATCTATGTTAACAGTCCCAGTGAAGGGACAAACTAGAAGTAATCCTAAATGGTTTGACCACCCCTGCTCCAAGGCAAGCAGAGATCTGAGAAAGGCGTTAAAAACTAAACCCAGAGACTCAGGCCAAATCGAAATTTTGCGATTGATTTATAAGAAATCTCTCGCTAAACGAAAAAAAGAAATTAAGGCGTGTACCTGGGAGTCTCTGCTTGATCCATCAGTCCTGGGTAACAGTAGCAAATTTTGGGAAATTATTAATAAACCCTTGTTTGATAATCTCGGTGATACTGCACTTGGCACTAACATCCCAGAGGAGGACTGGGTCACTCATTTTAGTGCAATTTTTAAAAGCAATGAGCAACAGGCAGAAAACGGCTTTTCAACTTCTTTGGAGAATTTTTTGTGCTTTTCAGTTAATGAAGTAGAGAAGGGCATTCAAGGGTTAACTAGTAATAAGGCCCCTGGCCCGGATGGCTTGCCTCAGGACCTTTTTAAATCTTGTATCTCATTATGGGCCCCTGTCCTTACTGCTGTAGTAAATGCAGCTGCGGCCTCTGGTTGCCCAAAGTCGTGGGGGTTTTTGACTATAGTGCCCGTGTTTAAAAAGGGTGATCGTAGTAGCCCGTTATGCTACAGGCCAATATCTCTAATCAATTCCGTAGCCAAAGTGGTAGGGGGTGTAATCTTGAATAGATTAACTGCATGGGCATATGAGAATAATGTTATATCCCTAATACAATATGGTTTCAGACCTGGTCACTCGACAGTTACCCAGTGTCTGAACCTGTATTTGATTATAGGTAAATACACCATGGCCCGGCAGGGAACAGTCCACATGGCTTTTTTTTAATGGACTTATCGTCCGCATTTGATTGTGTGGACAGAGGCAAATTATGGGACACCATGCTAAAGATGGGTGTAGAGCAGAACTTAATCAATTTACTGGCTGACCTGCACTCCGATACAAGAGCTAACGTTCGATATACTCAAGATCTGAAAGTGACGGGGGATATCAGAATTAATCGGGGCGTTCAACAGGGGTGTATCCTAGCTCCATTCCTCTTTAACTTGTATATTAACGAGTTAGAGGAATACTTGTTAAAAACCGGAGCGGATTACCCCTATGTAGGCCGGAAAGGCGTCCCAGTTCTGCTCTACGCGGACGATGCTGTCCTTATTTTAAGGACAGCAATCGGCCTCCAGACACTTTTAAACTCCTTCTTTGATTTCATGGAGTCTCGAGGCTTAAGTATTAACAATTATAAGTCTTATGTTATGAAGACAGGCCTGGGGTCACGAAAATCCAATCTTTTTAACATAAATGGGGAAAAAATTCCAACGACCAAAACCTTTTCATACCTTGTGGTCCTTTTTGATCACCAACTATCTTGGGGGCCCGCTGTCCTTAAGAAGAAGGGCGAGGTAACCCGCGTCAACGCGGCCATACTTGATTTCGCGAGAAAAATGGGCAATAGTCCGGTGGCTGCCTTGCTCAAATTATACCAGGCAAAGAGCATTGCCGTTGCTTGCTACGGAAGCGAGCTCTGGGGTTATAGCCAGACGCGGGACCTGGAGGTTGTAGAAAATAACTTCTTGAAGAAGATACTGAGGCTGCCAAGAGGAACCAGGAGGTGTGCCCTATTTAAGTGATAGAATAGCAGCTAATCCCCTATTGTGTTGGTTGAATTGCTTACTAAATAACGATATACCTCTTACCCATGATATATTAAAAGAAACCTTAACATGGGATGGTAGGTTTAAGGTTCCGTGGTTGAAGTATATTATTGATTGCCTCACTGAAATAGGACGGCCTGACTTGTTCTTAACCCCAAACTCTATTACTAAATTAGATGTCACCTTTGTGAAAAACACATTCATAACAACCAGGTATTTAGCCCGGGAGGAGGCCGAGCTACAGAAAGACAGTGTTAGGAAACATGCTTTACTTAAAACCTGTCTACAAATGGAACCATGTCTATCATGGCCTATGACTGGCTATGAACGTTATCTATTAAAAAGTTTCCGTTTTGATTTGTTTCATCTCTTACTGGCGGTACCGAGTGGGCCCATCGAGGTCAAGTGTTGCCAGCTTGCGGCTGCGACGGAAAGTCTCCGCAAGATCTGGCACACTTTTTATTTATTTGTCCTTATCACACAGTACCCCGGAGGCTATATTTAAAACCATGCCTCAAAGAACTGAAATTTGCACAGATTAAACCAGCACTTTACTACCTTCAACTTCTGAACTGTGACTGCACCTTATTTGTATGCAGTTTTCTGAAATTAGCAATTACTTTCAGGAAAAGTATGGAGGGATAAATATGCTGTTGCTGTTAGGTATTTTTAACTTTTTTATCTTGCTGTAACTATTTATATTCTTAAAGTGTTTATTCTGCCTGCTACTCTTGTTTTATATTGTTTATGTAAATGTTCGTCTCACAAATGAAATGGATTGCCTGTTTTTAACTGTATGTTTATGAATTGTGCTTTTATGATTGTAATGTTAACAATCGAATAAAGTCATTTGAACTTGAACTTGAACTATTGAATAGATGCTTCCAATACTTTGATCCAATCAGTCGCACTAGCCAGTATCATCAGTGACTGCTTGTGATATTGGAAAGCCCTTTGACTCCCTGAGCTGGCCTTATCCATCTACAGAAAACGGGGTTCGGACAAGTACTGTTCAGATGAGTCAAGCAACTGCATGTTAAACCTGTGTGCAGGTTGTGAATGGGGCATATGCAGTCAGAGGAATGGGAGGTACAGTACGGCACAAGAGGGTGGTGCCTGCGGTTGCCTGACTTGTTCGCCCTGATTGGTCAACCACAGGAGAACCATTTCAGGCAATATAAAGAAGTTTATGGTATTGAGACAGCTGACATCCGACAAATGATTTCCCTTAACACCTTGCCTGCAACGCCGATTCTCCCCCAATGCTCAACATTCCATTTGCGGGTGTGGTCATGACGGAACCGTTCCGTCATGTGCATCGAAGGGGTTAATGCCGACAATGTTCTCATGTACCTTAAGACACCTGACACAACTGCAGGAGTCAACGCAACTTACCTATGGATTTGCCTCCATCAATATTTAAGGAATTCGATTCACTATTGTTGAGATAGATTTGGAAGGGTGGTAAACATAAGACACCTTTTAATAAACGGAGACTTCTATTGTCAAAAGGGCGGTTGAGGCCCCAAACTATGAGCACCATTATGTAGCAGCACCAGTACAATATGTAGGTAAATGGACCCCTTAGGTTAGCCAGAAGACTAATAATTGCCTCCTATGGTGAAAGCCAATACACTATGGAGGACAGTATTTGATAATCGAATCTGGAGTCTGAATTCTCCTAAATTGGTAGGCATAGCTGGACCTTCGAAGGATAAATATATAAGGTTGAAGGTAGTTTAATTGGCTTGGGCACAGAATTTCACTTGTGGTGCCTGAAATATTGGGCAAAGCCACAACTGACATTTACTGTAGAACTCTGGGAAGACCTATCCTTTGAGCAGGTTGGTTTCATACATTGGGGTGTTTAGACAAAATATTGAGTTAAAAATATTGTGTGGAGAAAATATTGTGTCAAGAATATCGAAGACAAAAATATTGTGAAGGTAAGTTTCTAAGGACAAGCAAACTTTTACTATACTTAACTCCACATCTACGTCGTAGATGTGGAGTTTACAATAGTACATTTATACTTACCTATGTGCACTTACCTTCTCGATATGTTGGTCCTCGATATTTTTGACAAGATATTCTGTCCACAGTATATTTTTGTCATTGGTATTCTATCAGACAACCGTACATAGAAGGCACAAACTGCACTTTCATGGGAGGAACAGGAAGAACAAAAGATCCCATTTAGGCAATTCCTGATGTTCAGATCCCCAGCTCACTCATCCAGATCTACATGGGAGAAAGGTGACATTCAACCCAAGACGGCCAAAATCATGCAGGTAATTCTGCCATGGGGACAGGACCCAGGTTAGTGTCACATCTCTACAGTGAAAATTTGAAGACACTCAGTAAACCTTCTGTGGTGCTTAGAACAATTTGGGAAGAGTCCTTGGGCAGAAAACTTGGATATGATGACTGGGATAGAATAGTAGCCTATGAGCTCGAATTTACAGGAAAAGTAAGTTAAAATGAATGCAACGTAACCTCCTACACTGGGTGTACCTCACCTCAATCAGTAGTAGTTGGATATTTGGGCAAGGCCGACGCAGTCAATAAAGCAAGTCAATAGAGCTGTCGACACTCGTGCAAGGGCGTCCTCTGACATGTGCTTACTGGGGATGTTTTGTTTTATTTTTTTAAATACAATTTTGGCATAGGGTCAAGTGAATTATTTCAGGGTGAAAGGAGACTTTTTGAGCCCCATTTCAGCTAACAATAAAGGGGTTGTTACACCTCACATTTGTTGTATGATGTATGAAGTAACACACAACCACTGCTTTTTAGGTTTCACCTATAGTGTGCATGCTCTGTCAGAGAAAGCTACTGTCAATTAAAAATGCTTTAAAACAGGATTAGAGCCCACCCAGTACTTACTGTTACTAACCATTGGTTGGCTCCCACATTGGTCTCTTTTCCTTGCTTCTCATTGGTCAGGGCCTCCTGCTGCTTCCACTTTCCCTTCAATTCTTCAGTTGCCTGCCATCTGTGGAGCTTGGACCAAGTACAATTTCCTGTGTCTGTGGCCCGTGTCCTCCCACTGGCCATCATTTGTAGAGGTACTTTTGAATTTTTGAATCAGGCACTCCTTAAGGGTGCATGTGTTTGTAGGCTCTCTCTACCCCTCCCCATCCCTCCCACTCCCTCCCACGTCCTTGTTGTTTGCCGTGTCCCTTCCACACATTCATGCTTATTGTTCCCATCACTCCCACACCCTTTCGTGTCCTTTTTTGGCCCCCTGCCTTGAAACAAAAAGCACTATGACGGCCAGCGCTGGCAGCGACATAACTCCTTGTTTTTTTATTTTCTGTAAGCATCTTTAAAAATAATAACGAAGATAAATAACTTGTGAGGAGCTATTTGGTTTACTTAATATTTTTTAAAAGATGCTGCACAACAGCTATCCATCATCTGTTCTTTTTGCTTTTGTCACCCTAAGTAGGAAGGATATGCCCAGACATAGGTCCTGTGCTCGCTACGCCACCAGATTCAAGCTGACCTGGATGATGAAGGGTGAAACCCCGAAACTGGTCCCAGGATGCTTGTTTCTGGTCCAGGGAGGGCCTGGTCTGGCAGTTCGGGCTGGACTGTTCCCATGGGGAGCAGGGTCAAGACTGATTTGCATATGGCTGGGTCTAAAGTGGAATGGTGTGGCGTGCAAAAAGACAATGGATTTAACCCAGAGCTGTGACTGGGGATGAATGTTTGATTGGTTCAGCATTCCGTCCATCATCTGTTTTTTTTGCTTCTTCTGTGAAACATTGCTTAAGGTAAATAAAAACAAAGCGCTATGGCACGGTCAACAAGGTCCATGCCATAGTGCTTTGTTTTTATTAGGTCTCGCCTAGCGTCACAGCGCATGCGCTACATGCTCTGCCAGATCTAGTGTTGTCGAGTCGACTTCGGAAGTGAGGTTTAAGCTCCGCCCATGTTTTTCATTGGCGCGTGTAACACATTATGCTAAAGGCTCGCTTTCTATTGAAAGTGAGGCTTTTTCGTTCCCTCCGTGTCTCCTTCAGGCCCCGCCCATCCGGACTCGTACATGAGCTTTCACGTATCTTCTTTGATCTCCATAGCGCTTTAATTTTAACAAACGGCGGCGTCCTGTCCAGCTGGGCCGCGCCTCCGGTCTGCGGGGACCTGCGCTGATCGGGGGGCGAGATGTCGACGGTGCTGGGCTTGCAGCTGAGTATTTACCACCGCTGCGCCATGGTGGCGGAGATGCCTGCGAGCAGAGGTATGTGTGCGTCCATGACCGTGCCTGACATCTGGCAGAGCTGCTCTTCTCTCACTCTATTGCGGGAACTCCCACTCTGTGCACCTACTCCCCAACACCCCCCCCTCCCACGGTTCAGTGAGGAGGTGAGGGGCTGTGGTATGTTATTGTTTTTCTGCACTATGTCCACGTGGCGTAAACTTCTTTTGGATATTCGTTATTCTGAGGTCATCTGCTTTCGAGGCGACATAACTGATGCGATTCTTCTGACAGAAATATAGTAAGAATAAACATGAATACCATTGGTACTAGTAATATAATTATGTATGTTATAGGCTCTTAATCGTGCCAATGCCCTTGGAAAGTACCAGGTGCTGCTATTACCCAGGATAGTGGCCCTGATTTCTGCTCCCATCCACGAGGCTAAGAAACCACAACAGGCCGCATATGAGTGTGTGCTCAACCATCGCGAGCATAACTAAAGTGAAGCACGCGGTTCTAGGTACTGCACGAACGGGCAGCGTGCCGTACATGCACGGAGACCAGGTGGGATGGCGGACAGCAGCAGCTGCGACGCTCAGCCTGCCCCTGAAGCCCAGATGTGCAGCACCTGACAGTGGAATCTGCAGTGGGCAACCTGGGTGATTGTGGTGTAACGGTCCTGGGCCATGTCTCTCGAGTGACGAGGTCTCCCACCAGAAGCGTCACCAGTGCCGGCACCCCTTGAACACAACCTTAACCTTATGATGCAGATGCACCTGTTCCCTGGTGGCGAAGCACAGTAAGTCAGATGGGTCAGTGGAGCGCATGCGTAGATTCCTGCACAGTTAAATCTCTGTGGGCGATTCTGCCTCGTATCCTTGTCAGGTCGATAACATGGACGCAGTCGTGTGACATAACTACTCCGACCTCAACGTAAATCCACATATAGGGATTGCGTAAAGTGTTGTTTTTTTTAAATCCTCATGAACTCGAATAATTTGAGGCTGTGTCTCTGATGATCTAGTGAGACCAGGGGTGCCTTTAATATTGAAAAGGCCATGTCCAACAAGATGGCCATTGCTGTTTGCTCCAGTTAATGTGTACATTTGAATAAACCGTACTTAATCAATAATCGCCGATTGCTTAGTGACGCTGGAGACGTCTCTAATGTGCTCTTTTCGCCATGGTCTGCATGTGGTTCCCATGCCGAAGGGAGGCGGTGAGAAGCTGACACGCGTTGGTGTGTTTTTGTGACACCTTGAATGGGCGGCTTCGGGGTGCTGCTTATAATCTTGAACCAGTAAGAAGGCTGTAGAGCGTGAATCTTTAATTGCACATGTGCGGTCGAGAACACAATGTAATAATGAAGGTGGAGTGATTGGAAATCTGTTTGTGACATAACTCCTACATTACATCTCATTATTTACATAACACACTTACGAATAATAAGGACAGAAGAACGCAGTACCTACCACGCCTCGGCAAATTAACTAAACCTTGCATCTGCCGCAAACTAAAATATGGGCCGCAGGGCTTTAAGTAGGATGAAACAAGCGTCTGCAATGCAATAGGTCTCGCATTTACGCGGGCTATTGGCATTGTAAATGACAATGCCTTTTATTTACGTTTTTAAAACATAAATAAAAGGCATTGTCAATTACAATGCCAATAGCTCAACATTTCGCAAATGCGAGACCTATTGCATTGCAAATGCTTGTTCACTTTGAGCCATGTTGCACAGCAGCTTGCACTGCTGTGCAACTCTTTAAAACATCGACAGCGCCAATAGGCCTCGCGTATGCAAAACATATTGGTTTTGCCAATACTTGTATTTCACAGCAGGAGCCAGACTGCCCGGGTGTTGAATAACATCACACATCTCACAAGGGAACTGCACACGTACTGACACCTCGCATGGCAGACATCTCTAGGCTCGCCTCAAGTTTCGGATGTCGTCATGCATGCTGCCAGGCAGGCATATTAAACGTACAAGAAACGGAATGCTTCTTACGCTGGCTGCTGTTTTTTCTCTCCAGTCAGATTCGTTACGGCTTTTTCGCCGTCTACCCCACCTTCACAATTATTTTCTTGTGGTTGGGTTTGCCTTGGTAATATTTTCTGCATGAACACAGAAGAGAACAAGGGCATTTCTGTTTTATTTGATTAACTCCTTCGCTGGGGTACATGTCCCTGGGCTTTGCTTCCTGTTTTGGTGGCAACTTTTCAAAAAGCAAGCAGGGAGCTGCCATTTCGATATCCCTGAGGGCAAAACAGAGATCAGAAACCAACTTCCTTTCTTGTTAACACGCTGAAACAGAACTAAAACAAGGGTAGGTAAAAAAATCCCCTAAACCACATTAGGTGAGAGTGGGAGAAGACAAGAGTGAAAAGTAGCGAAAATGTCAAAGGTCATAAAGTCTGTAAGCTATTCAGACAGCTGAATACTTTAAAAGAATGATGGGTGTACTTTAACAAACTATTTTATTTGCTTTTCTAAGCTCGGCTCATCCATTATCTGACGAGCCTCTTTTAAGATATTAGATATTCCATCGAAGCAATTAGTGTCTGCAGGTGGTATTTCTTCAGTCCTGAGGCGGGCAGCAGGGAGACAGTGGAGCTGGTCTTGGAAGTGCCTGCCAAGAACTGCCTGTAGGATGAGGTGAGATAGTTTCAGGGGAATTCCAAAGCTACCGAAAACAGACTAGCGCCTCGTTTGGCTTTTGGGGCCGGCGTAGTATCTTTGCCAACATCCCCTATCAGCCAAACTGCGATTCTCCTTAGAGCCCCTTGCCCCAGCGCACAAGTCAACATAATTTTAGAAAAAATCCCACCGCATATTGATTGATGCCACGCATGGCGTTCCAAACGTTAATAAATAGCAAAAAAAGCCTTAACATAAGGGGTTGGATCCTTGCCCTGAGATAACATTCGAGTGCACGGACGCCCCTGCTGGCAAATTAAAGTAGGCTTCCTTCAGATAATTCACAAAACCGGCTAGACAGACTTTTCAACAGAAATTCCCCAAAAATGGTTTATGCTTTAGAGATAAAAAATAGGTTCCTGGGATCTGTAATGTGAGCTTTAAGAAGGCGGGGGAGGAGGGTAAAGAAGGAAAGAAAACGCTCTCCCCACTGTCGTCTCCGGAACAGGAACAAAGAGCAGCACCCAGGCTTCCCTGAACCAATCACAACGCAGCGCTGTGATTGGTCTGAGCGCTGTGGTTTGGTGCTCAGACGGGACTGGGGGCCTGGGCATGTTCTTCATGCAGGCTGTAATTCAGCCTGCTTGGAGAACATGCAAAGTGCGCATGGCTGTTTGGCCGGCCGCCTCATGAGCACTAGGGTGGGCAAACCACTCCTCCCCTCCCCTACTCTGTCAGCAGAGCAGCCCTGCCCACAAAACTGCAGCAAAAAAAAGGACAAAATAAAATGATAATAACATAGAGTTATTACCATTTTATTTTTCCTTTATCCTGTACTGCCTTTATCTATGCCTCTTTAATAGCAGTGGGGTGACACTCCTCCGCCTTAAAAAATTGTAAATTGATACTTGTTAAGGGCACTATTCACCCGCAAGGGTCTCAAGGCACTTGTACGAATACCACTGTGGAACCCATCCTGGCTTTCCCTGTGAGGCGTCCACTCCTTGGCACCCCCAAGGTGAGGCGTCCACTCCTGGGCACCCCCAAGGTGGAGGCCAGGCATCCTTAGCGTTGTGGGGGCCATTGTGGAGATTAAGCAAGCTATTGCCCAGAGTTGCAGAGTGGGACTCTATGATCGGAATAGGCACCAAGGCAAGAATTATCAGGTCCGTGGAATTTTGAGCCCAAGACCCGCCAAGGCAGGGAATTGAACCCTGGCCCCAGGCTAGACCTTTGCATCAGGGTCTGCCGCTCTAATCATTGAGCCACACTTCTCCGCCTTAGTGAAGGAGCCGCCACTGGTTAAATCTCAGCAGGTTGGGCATGCCAAAATTTAAAGGATGAGGGGATCTGCAGGTTGCAAACTTGATCATACGATGTGTAATTTAGACCCTTGGCTAACAGTGTTTGCCGAAGGGCCGCAACTTTAGCAGCCACTTGTAATCAAGGTCTTAGTTAATCATAAACTGTTTTAATAAAACAGGTCAGCGTTAAATCGACACATTCTGGCATAAAACCAAATAAATTAACTCTTCTTTACCCTTCACCCTCCAAAAACCATTCTTCTTCCGTAAATAAACCATCCTACACTTATAAATCCCAACCCTAATTAGTGGCGGAAGGGCAGGCGCTTTTTTGACCTCCTGGGTGCACAGGGGAAGTAAGAAATAAGAACCACTCCCCTTCGAGCACACTGCAAAACCATCTGGTATCCATGTTGCCACACTCTGGAGTTAATAGCACCCTATCTACAGATCTGTCCATGCCAGGGGGCTGAAATGCTCAGGAAACAAAATAAACGAACTCCTCCGCACTAATCCTCCCCCTTTCCTCCAAAATCCAGTACACTATCTTAAAATCTGATCATTCCTCTACTCCTCTGTCCTGTTCCATTTCCCTTATTTCCAAATTAGACTATTCGTATAATTTTCAGGAACTCCATGGCCAGGCTCAGGGGCGGCTCTAGGCTCATGGTGGCCCTGGGCAGGGAGCGTAGGTAGGGGGCCCCGGAAGAGGGGGTCTGGTCGGGGCGGAGCGCGGAGGCCAGGGAAGAGGGGGGGGTCAAGGTGTCTGGAAGTGGAACAGAGCCGGAGGCCGCCAAATCCCTGCCAGGGGCAGGCAGGCAAATATGCATCCATCCTCAGAGGATTATTATATTAAGGATATATATATTGGCGGCCCTGTGCAGGTGCACAGCTTGCACATGCCTAAGGCCGCCCCTAGGATCAACCTCTTCTCCCTTGTTCTCCTCCAATCTGGATCATTTATACCGAATACTAGTCAACTTCCTGCCACCCAGGAGCACTCTCACCACAATTTTTCCTCCCCCCTCTCATGATCTTCTCAGTATGTAGAAGCCCTCGACAGTCGGTTGCTTCAAACTCAAAGACAATTAGCAAGCCCTCATAGATCACCTCAACACACAACCAGCTGGCCTTCAGAAAGGGGAATCCATAACATGACATGTGATGACATGAAATAATTTACCCTCCTCAATTCTCCTCATATATATTGATCTCCGATGAATGGGAGGCTGAGTGAACTAGATGGGATTTGAGGAGCACATATCAAAGTTTATTGGGACTTTCGGGACACAAAAATGCCCTGGATTTAGGTTCATCTACTGCCTACCTTGAATAAAGCTAGCACAGCCTCTTTAGACCAATAGACGGGTTCGACAAGTTCAAAGGTGAGCACTCTTTCTTTGGAGATGGACTAGTCTACTGCAGTAGAAAGGATGATTGATTGATGAACTACATTCTGAAATATGGCCCCTGGTTAAATTGAGCGACAGAGGATGCCTGACACCCAGAATTCAGTCATTCAACGGTTTAAAGAAAGGCTGCATATTAGTGTTGCTCCTCTATTTCTTATATGTAGAAAATAACAATGAAGGCAGCAGCCTGAAACTTGGCCATGAAAAAATATTGTTCCTTCCATACGCAGATGGCCTTTCATTTTCAAAGACCCCGATAGTATTACAACTTCACATAATGCTTTTTCTAGGGTACAACCACATCAATAATTTGACAATAAATTGTGATAAACCGAAATCATGTGTCTTGGTAATTCAAAACTGTTGTAATCTACTATGCCTTTAAGCCCGTCATCTCGTGCCAAGAATGTTGGGGTCTCCATGGGAAGGCTGGAGAACGGTTATTGTGGCAGTGCTGGCGAGCAATGTAGTCGGTGGTGTTGGAGCAGGAATAGATACTTTGAAAAGCAACCTGAAACCGTATCTTAATAGTGGCGACGAGCACCTGATTGGGGACAGGCGCTGTACACCACCTATTCCCCTACAGGACCCACGGTATAAGGAAGATGGAAAAGATGAATCCTCTTCACTATCTTCCTTCTGAAAGGGAAGTGTCTACTTAAGGAATCACCCTGCCACTGTCACTTCAGAGGAGGTGAGAGTGTATATCAAGCATAGTTTGTTTCTCGATGCCTTACCTTAACCGCATCGCTGCAGCGGTTATTTTCGCGCTACGCGGCTTTTTTCTAAAAGCCGCGTTAGATGACGAGCTCAGCTCGTCATCTGCACACGCCCCCCGTGGCTGATGACGAGCTGAGCTCGTCATCAGCATCGAAGGGGTTAACCAATTTTGAAGTTGGAGGCAACCTGTTTGGCTGTTACTGGAGTGTCCACACATGCCATACCTTGCGCTTGCTCAACATCTTTGTTGTCTTTGCGCCATCTCCACCAGAAGTCAGCACCATCTCTGCTCAGCACCCATCCTTGTTTCATCACGGCGGTCTCACGCCCGACGCATGGCGTGATGACGTCATAGCGGGGTGTCGCCATTTTAGATTTCGTAGAAATTGCTTGCAGTGGTTCCGGAGCTGACATCGATGTGATACTTTATAAAATTGCAGCTTTACAAAGCTTGTGGTGAGATTTATGCTTTCAAACTCAAGGAATTTCTCCTTTGTGCACAATTGTCTTCATTGCCTTACGTAGAATGCAGTAAAACTCATTTTTTGATAACCTTGTGCACAACTGTACTTAATATTTTAAAGGAAAAACTGTTGTGGAATCTCCATAGTAACAATGACAACCATCAGCATGTCACAGCCCCCTGCTTTCCTCTCAGAGAAGTGTGAACCAATTTTGCCTTGGAAAAGATGGAAGAAACTATTTGAATCATACATCGTCGCCATTGGTGGAGAAAAAATATCTGTTTTCAGAAAGCAAGCTATTCTACTACACAATCTGGGTGTTGAAGGGAGAAACATCTATGACAGTATTGATGAGCTCCCTGTTGGTAATGGTGATGGGGAGCCTTTGGATGTATACGAGATGTCCGTGACTATGCTTGAATAGTATTCCGGACCTCGCATTAATGTTGTGCCAGAGCATCACAGATTCTTTACAAGAGTGCAAGAGCCTACAGGGCAGGGTGGGCAGCCATGTTGCGTCTATGAAGACAGCACGTATGTGTGACTTTGGAGAGGTATCTGACTCTTTAGTTGGAGTCAGTTGGTCAGATGTACCAACAGTACCAGAGTACAAGAAAAACTGTTATCAAAGAATCCATCACTGGCGGAAGTAATAGCCATTGTTGAAGGGGTGGAAAATTATTCTAGTTGGGTGAAGGAAAAGAAAAACTCTGAAGACAAGAAAGATACACAGAGTGTGTTAGAAATGGGGTTGCCCATTCTACAGTGGGTAGCATGGAGCAGAGCGGGCAGGCCAAACTCCTGAGGACATGTGTAAAGCATCCACGCAGTACCCACAGACGACACACCAGGCACACTACAAAAGAGACACAACACTGGGTTGGAAGTAAAAGAATAACTCATGTATTGTCTCCAACCTGCAAAGGTAAAACACAGTAATGCACAGTAGGGCGCCAACTGGCGCCAGGGCAATGGATACCAGGGGGGATTATTTACAGGGAAAATGGGTAAAGCAAGAAAAGGTAAGTAAGTCCATTAGTGTCCAGCTGAAATAAAAAGAACGTTAGCAAATGCATAAAACAACAGGTTAGTATTGCAGGGCCAACTCAGGCACTAATCCTTGGCATCACCTTAGCAGTAGGCTGTACGCGTGAAATAAAACATTAGGCATAAACACACAACACGACTTGCATTAGCGCCTACTGCAAAATGGAACCTTAAACACCTAGCATCAACATCTGGCATAGGCATGCAACTTTAATATCAGGCCTAGGCAGGCATAATCACATCTACCATGGGGCAAATACCTTTGGCAGGGAAAACATTAGGCATGACATCAGCACGCCATGCGAAAAGAACATTAAGCGTACAGCATTAACATTAGGTATAGACATGCCATAGACCTAAATCATGAGGCCAGGAACACTGCAAATAAAAATGGCATAGAACATCAGCAATATCACTGTGAGGGGAAGAAACACTAGGCATCAGCCTTTGGGCATGTCAGCATGAAATAAAACATTAGGCAGGAAGGCACATAATGCATGAACTCATTAGGCCAGAAACACTGTGTATAAACCTGGCCTAAACACCTGGGGCTTAACCTCATGCAGGTAAATACATCATAGGCCTAGAAATGTAAAAGGCATAAACCACACAGGTACGCCGTAGACTCAGTGACTGTAACATTTCCTAGGTCCGTGCACCAGAGACAACCTTTCCTATGCACCTGGTCAGCATCAACCACATTTCATGCTCAAAGACAGGCTGCAAAGAACACTCCCCTAGCCAGGGGTTAACGTTAGCACCAAAAGAAAATAGTATCAAGGACACCGGCCACTGCAGGGGGCTAAACAGAGCTTTGTAGACGCAGCGCTGTAAGAGACAGCAGTCCTGGCATAAGACAGTTCTTCCCAATAAAACAGTTCCTTCAGGCCAAGCAGCGCTTCTGCCGCACAGCGCTTGGGGGAACAGTCCTCCTAATACAGCGCTTAGGAACCAGCAGGTCAGGCAGTAACACTTTCAGCAGTGGCAGCAGGTCCCCTCCCGTTCCTGTCCCAGCTCTGTCTCAGCACATGACAACTCTACTGCTCTACCTATACCAGAAAGGCTGGAAGCTTTTAGAATTCTCAGGTGACTAGTTCTAACTGGCTAAGGGGGAGGAGTAGATCACCCTGGTTGCCAGGCTTTCCCTCCAAATGCAGGGATGGCTGGGTACCTAACATCTAGACCGCTAACCTACTGCAGTCAGGTGGCACAACGTACAGCCATGGCATACATTTTGAATACAGCATTCCATCAGGGTACATTTCTATAATGGGTGGTTAATAACTGCACACCATTGCATTGCATTGTCACATTAAACAGGGCATCTCATACCACACATGGCCTATACAATTTTATTAACCATGGGGGAGACATCCTAAAACAGGGGGGTGAAAAGCGAAACATTTTGGGAAAAGGTGTCAAGTCCAACAGAGTGGTATTCATGCAGTGGCAGGCACTGATTCACGACAAGCTTGTGGTGATAACATTGCCAAAATGTCCTCCAATGTGAAGGGGAGGGGTACTGAATGTGATGCACAACCACGTGGTCCTGAACGCGATGCGCAACCACGTGGTCCTAAACGAGATGCACAATCACGTGGTTCTGAACATGACGTTCAGGAGCGTGGTAGTGCCGATTCACAGAGAATCAAATGTTACAGATGCGAAAGCTTTTCACACTTATCCAATAGTCCAAACTGTTATGCTAAGGGGTCGGTGTGTAAGAAGTGTGGTATTAAGGGACACTATGCTCATGTGTGTAGATCTGCTGAGAAAAACCAAGTGTTGGAGAATACATCTGAAGGGGTACGCACCATCATTTTTTATGTGAATGACAGTTACGGGGAAGTAGATTCAGGGAAGGTGATAATGCCTGAGTGTGACATTGAGGTGACTGGCAGAGTTTTTGTGGTGTTGGCTGACTCGGGTTCGCATTTCACTATGATTGGGAATAAACAGTGGGACAAAAATGTTAACAAAGGAAATGTCAAACTGCTTCCACCGGACTTCAACCCGGTCAGCTACGGAGGGTCACTTATCAAAGTGCTGGGGTATGTGGTTGCTAAAATTGAGTTCAAGGACAGACAAACTATTGGAAAGGTATATGTGGCAGAAAGGGGTAACAACCTTTTAGGGTGGAGACACCAGCGTGACTTGGGAACAGGGCTGGCTTTAGTGCTGGTGGTGCCCTGTGCGACAATGTTATGTTGGCACCCCCCCAAAGACCACCTCTGCCACAGATTCCCTCACCACCGCCTTTTAACAGTGCCCCTCAGGTCTCCAGAACCACTGTTTCTCTGATTCATTTAGTTTTATAGCACCACTCATACCAGTGTAAGGTGTCTGAGCACTTTACATCACACACACATTGCACAGAGACAATCATAGGTGTGTAAATCAGTGTATAGGAAATGTTACATCAGACAGGACTACAAGGTGTAGTGTAGGAGTAGCATGCCATTGCCACTGGTTGGCAATATAGTTTAAGAGTCCTTATTCTGGAAAAGCACAAATTCAGAAATTACAATATAACACCATTGTTAGGGGTTCTCTTTAATAACCAGAATTGTTTTCCACCCAAATGAATCCTTTTGGCAAGATTAGGGTAATGAAAGACTGGGCAAAAAAACATATAGCTCTAACATATACCTTGCAGTTTACACACAGCTCTATGATGGCAGCTAATAGCTCAATGTTCTATATTATGATTTTGACTTACAAACGACAAGTAACAAAAGGAGCTCTCTTACAGAAGCAGTAACCCACTGACCTATTTACATTACATGCACTTTGTTATCTGCATGGTACACGTTCTTAGCAGCAGGCATTTTAACCCTCTGTGCTACCTTTGGATGAGTCAAAATTTCCACCAGACAAACCTCCGGGCTCTTTCCAGGAGCACGATAAATCACCAGAGTTATCTTGACGTTTTAATTTATGCCTACAAAACTTGCTAGAGGCCAGGAACGCGCCAGCAGGTTGGTTCTTTTAAAATGATATTATTACTGGTAAAAAATGATGCCCCCACCCCAAGTCAGCGCCCGGTGCGGTGGCACCGATCGTACCGCCCTAGAGCCGGCCCTGCTTGGAAATCATCTTAAATCTCAGCGCTAGCGACCCAAAAGACCAGGTTATGTTGGTTGACAATATGGGAAGTGGTGAACGATGTGCAAGGATTTTCCTGAAGTGTTTGGTGATGGGTTAGGACTTCTCAAAGGTTTTGAACATCGGATCATTCTAAAGAAGGGGGATAAGCTTAGTGTACATAAGGTACGCAGAGTACCCACCAAGATGGTTAAGCCAATAAAAATGGAACTTTAAAGACTTGGATTTTGGCATTATAGAAGAAATTGAGGCCTCAGAGTGGTTGGCCCAAGTGGTTTGGCACCCAAGGATGGTGGCAGTAGTGTCAGGATGTGTGTGGACTTGCGAGAGTTGAATGAGTGGATTTGGGTGGACCACCAACCACTTCCGAACATCTCTGAATCCATCAGTATGTTGAAGGGTGCAAAGGTTTCAGTGTTTTAGACCTTTCATCAGCATACCACCAAGTGATGCTACACCGAGATTCTAGGCACCTAACTTCCTTCGTAACTCCATTGGGGGCTTATCGTTTTGCAAGAATGCCTTTATGGTCTGCCCTCGGCCGCAGACTGCTTTCAAAGGATTATGAAGATGGTGCTTGGAGATTTGAGTAACGTCCTCTTTTTCCAGGACGACATTCTGGTATACCGGAAGTATGATGAAGAGCTTGGGAATGTGTTGAGGCATGTGTTGGAGAGGTTGAGTGAAAGGGGAGTCACGGTGAAGAAACAGAAATGCCCGATTGGGGTGACATCTGTTACATACCTTGGCCATCTTATCTCAGGGGAGGGTATACAGCTGAAGTTTAAAGTAGCGGAAAGTATAGTGAAAGCCCCTACTCCCAGGGATAAGGAGCAAGTTAGATAATTTCTGGGACTTGCAGAGCTTTACTCCAGATTTGTCATGGGGTTTGCTAGTCTGGTTGAGCCTATCAGAGTATTTCTGAGGAAAGGAGTGCAGTTCAACTGGTCCCAAGAGTGTGAGCAAGCTTTTGCAACTATCAAGTCTGAGATTGGCAAGATGCCCACGTTGGGACATTTTGACGATAAGCTCAAAACTATTCTGACCACTGATGCCAGTCTCAAGGTTTTGGGTGCGGTGCTCTCATAGGTAGTCGAAGGAGAGGAGAGAGTGGTCGCTTTTGCGTCTAGATCACCTAGGGATGCAGAGGTACACTATTCCTGCAGTGAAAGGGAGGCCTTGAGTGTGTTTTTTTTTGGGGGGGGGGTGAGACATTTCTAATTGTATCTGTGGGGAATTCCTTTCTTAGTGAAGTCTGATCACTGGCCATTAGTGCAAGTTTTCTCTTGCCATCATAGTGACCATATGACTCTCAGACTCAAAAGTTGGAGTGAAGTACTCCAGGAGTTAAATTTCCATGTTCAGTATCTTCCTGGATTGGCCAATACATCTGCAGACTGTTTGTCATGGTTGCCTTTGGAGTGTAAACAGTGTGATGATGATGTTGAAGATGTGAATTGGGTCATGGAACCGACCTTGTTGAAGGAAGAGTGGTTGAATAGTATTGTAGAAGACAACGTGTTTTCTGCCCTCAAGTTCTTTATCACCAAGGGATGGCCTGAATACAAGACCCTGGATCAGGACTTGAAGCACTTTTGGTCGGTAAGGGACGATTTGACCTTTTGTCAAGGGAATCTCATGAGAGGGGACAGATTGGTTCCACCTTGTGATTTGAGGGACAGAGTGATACATCTTGGTCATGAGCAGTATTTTGGTTAGGAGCCTCAACGAAGCTTGTGTGAGAGAAAGATATTGGTGGCCTGGCATGGACCAAATGATTGAGAGGGGGGTTAAAGAGTGCAATCTCTGTGCAACCAATGACAAATCTCATGTCTCCAATCATGCTCCATTGTCTTCAGTTGAAGTTCCGGAGATAGTGTGGTCTAAATTGGGTTTGGGCATAATGGGCCCTTTTGATCTAATGCCCTCGACTGAAAGATTTGTGCTTCTTTTGGTGGATTACACTTCTAAGTGGGTGGTGACTAAATGTGTGAGTGTTGTCAACGATAGAATGGTGATCAAGTTTTTTAAAGATGTTTTTGTGAGTGAGGGTGTCCCAAAATACTTAGTGACTGACAACGGTGTGCAATTTACGTCACAGGAGATGCAAGTTTTCCTCAAGGACTTTGGGACTGTCCACCAGGAGACAGCTCTCTATACACCACAGACCAATGGTCTGACAGAAGGGATGAACAGGGTGGTTAAGAATTGTGCATAGAGAGCTTTGGAATCTGGCATGTCTTTTAAGAGTGTGTTAAGAGAAACTTGGTACTGGAGACAAGTTGAGGAAAGCCGGACTTTTAGCTTATCAACAAAAATACTAACGTAGGTATGATGCTGAGATGTCTGTTAGGACAAGGAAATGGAACGTAGGGGATCAGGTCCTTGTGAAAAATCTGAGGCAAGAGAGAAAGGGAACATCTGGCTTCATAGGCCGCTACACCATCACAGCCACGAAGAAAGATTTTGTGACCATGAATATTGGTGGTACTTGGAGTACGTCTAGACTCGTCAGTTATGCAGAAGGGTTTCCTAACATCAGTGTTCACGACGACAATGGAGGTGGTTCTGATGTGATGTGTAGACCCTCCTCAATGAGATATAAGAAATTACCAGAAAGGTTTGAAGACTATGTTTTACACTGAGTCACATTTGTTATTGTGTGCATATTTTGTTAAGTTTTCTTTTGCTTCGTTTTCTTTCTTTTTATTTTTTTTCCCCGCTATGTAAAGAGTATGTGTTGTAATCTACTGTGCCTTTAGGCCCGCCAATATAAGCAAAAAATGGTCAGGGGATCTGCCCACTTAACCCTCCCGTACCTGAGCAGGAGACATCCAAGGATGAAAAAGCCGGGAGCCAGCCGGGAGCCACAAGCTAGACTGTATTTCCTGCGCTTTTAAACCTACAAAATCTGTAATTTTAAATTGATTGTGCACTTACTTTGCCTCACCACTGCTGCTACTGGCACCCCTTTTTGGAGCAAAAACGAGCGCTTGGAAGGGCGAAATCGCCGAGCTTTCCATCGCCATTCACCCAAGTCCTGACCGGGACACGTCCACTCAGAGGCCACGCCCCCCGCTTCGCCCTCCCACTTTAAAAATGTGCTTGGACCGGAAGCGCAGCGGACGAGCGCAGCGGGCGCGACGATTGCGTGCCGAAGGCGCGCATAAGGCAAGCTCGTCTGCGCTCGTCCGCGATCAGGACGCGACCGGGGCCGGTCCTCATGCCCGACCCACCAGCCACAACATCGCACCTTATACCCGGACCGATCTGTTGTCCCTTAGACCCCCCCGCTGCAGGACTCACTCTGGCTTTCTCTTGGACGCCCAAAACCGAGACTTTGTCTGCAGAACTTGTCATTTCTCCTTGTCACCTGCTGCCTTAACACCCCGCCCAATCCACACCCCCACCCCAGTTTCTATTTCTAGCGATCACCCCCCGTTGACCCTCAGATCTGCACTTATTAACTGCAGATCTTTGACCAAACATGCCTTTGACATCTGGCAGTCCCTCCGAGATAACAAGTGGGATTTGCTTTTCCTAACGGAAACATGGCTCAATGACACTACGAACCCCGCCATTTCCCTTGCCTTACCGGAGGGTTACAGTATCAGCTGTGCCAATAGACCTAATGGCAAACCAGGAGGTGGTATTGCCCTAATTCATAAATCCACCTGGACAGCCACCTTTCCCCCATTTGACCACATCGACTGTATAGAAGGTCTGCCTTTTAGCATCCAAACCTCACCGTCCTCCTCCTGTTCGGGAATACTTATTTATCGTCCTCCTCATTCCAATCTATCGCACCTACCGGCTTTGACGGATTATATCATCCAGCTCAGTACACGATACTCCAACTTTACCGCATTAGGAGACTTCAACCTCCATGTCGACAATGAATCATGTCCGCACAGTAGTCAATTTATCTCCATGCTAGCGGCCTGTAACCTAGTCCAATTAATAACTTTACCCACGCATAATGCGGGTCACACACTGGACTTAATCTGCTCCAACCTCTCTTCCATCCGGGTGGCCCCCCCCATCCCGGTCATCTGGTCCGACCATTTTTTTATTTCCTTTGAGATTGATATTCCCCGCCCCTGCAGATCTTTTATCACGCCTAAATCTTCAGGAAGAAACTGGAGTCGCATCACTTTGGATGCGCTCCAGAAACATCTCAACAACTCCCAACCCTGCTCGTCAACCGACCCTGACCAAGCTATTAACGAACTAGACACATGGATCAGTCAGGCCTTAGACGTACTGGCCCCCATAAAACCCGTCAAATCTTACAGGACGGCACCTTCTGCCCCCTGGTACTCCAATGAACTTCGGCAGAAAAAGACCTTCTGTAAATCTCTTGAACGCCGCTGGAGACAGAACTACTCTCCGGACAGTAAAGTCCTCTATAAAACTGCCCTCAAAGACTATCGGAGAATGATAGAGGAGCACAAACGGGACTTCCTGGCCTCTAGAATAAAGCTCGCCTGCAATGGAGCCAGGGAGATCTTCAACATTGTTAGATCCTTCACAGACCCCGCTGCGTTGACCAGATCCCAGCCCGCCTCACAGGCATTATGCAACAAGCTTTCTCAATTTTTTGAGGACAAAATTGAGAACATCCAAACATCCTTTCCCCCTTCTAATACAGAAGGAGACGACGGGCGATCTACTCCTCTCATACCATCGCCACTCTCTCTGACTGAATTCGCGGTAATATCGGAAGCAGATTCTATGATCGAGCTCCTTAAATGTAAATCAGGCTCCCCTAACGACCCTTGGCCAGCCAAGGAATACAAAAAACTGGCACCCCTACTTAACCCCTATTTAAACCACATTTGGAATGACTCACTCCGTACAGGATGCTTCCCTACCAAATGGAAGCATGCCTCCCTAGTCCCCATTCTGAAGAAGCCCAATTTAGATCCTGATCTTCCCTGTAATTACAGGCCCATTTCCCTCCTGCCTGCCCCAGCCAAGGTCTTGGAAAAGCTGGTTCATTCCCAATTGGCTAGTTTCATCGAATCAAATGGGCTCCTTCATGCTTCCCAGCATGGCTTCAGGTCGGGCCATAGCACGGAGTCGGCCCTCATTGAAATGGCCGACTCTGTGAGATGGACACTCGACCGAGGATCGAGGGCGGTGTTAGTGCTGCTGGATCTTTCAGCGGCATTTGACACCGTCTCTCATAAGATCTTGCTGAGAAGGCTGGAGGACTTAGGGCTAGGCGGCTCTGTTCTGAAGTGGCTGGCATCGTACCTGTCTAATCGCACCCAGCAAGTCTTTACCCCTCCCTTCACTTCCTCTGCCAGGCCACTTAAATGGGGAGTCCCACAGGGTTCTTCCCTTAGCCCGCTTTTGTTTAATGTTTATTTCACCCCTTTGGCTAAGCTGATCTCCCAGACTGGGATCAAATCTACATCTTACGCTGATGACATCCAGCTACTTTTCACGTTCGATACCCCCTCTGCATCTGCTTTCGACCCGCTGAAATCCTGCCTACGAGACATTTCCAACTGGATGGATGCTAATTCCCTCCGTCTCAACGCAGGAAAAACGGAGATTCTGTTTTTCAACTCTCCTTCTCCCTTGGATGCCAGCCTGTGGTGGCCTGAAGACTTGTGCCAGGCCCCCACGCCTAAAAACTCGGTGAAAAACCTAGGAGTACGCTGGGATACCCACCTCAGCTTCGATACCCAGGTACAAACAGTCGCAGCCTCATGCTTTGCCAAAATCAGAACAATCAAACGGCTTATTAACTATCTGCCGGAGGAATGCCGCAAGACTGTGATCCAGGCATTAATCATATCCCATCTTGATTATGCCAATGCCCTTTATCTTGGTATCACAGCTGGCCTTTGTTACAAATTGCAGACGGTTCAAAACGCCGCTGCCCGGCTGGTGGAGAGAATTCCTGCCAGACACCATATCTCCCCTCACCTCCGTAAACTGCATTGGCTGCCCATTGCGAAAAGATGCAATGACGCTGGCATTTCGTGCATCTAAAGGCAATGGGTCGGCCCATCTGAAAAATACTCTTCGCCCTTATACCAAATCCAGGGCCCTACGCTCCAACTCCTTATTTTTCCTTGAAACTCCCCGATTTAAGCGTTCCCGTGCTGGTGGAAAAACCTTTGAGGTCTGTGCTACCAAGCACTGGAATAAGCTTCCGTTAGCTCTTCGCACATGCCAGACAGAACCAGTATTTCGTAAATCCCTTAAAACCCTTCTTTTTTCCTCCTAGTTTGGTACCTCCGATCTGTCCCTCTAGTTTTCAGAGTCTTCCAGCGCCGGGATGCCCCGTTGGGGCCGCTGCGCGCTTTACAAAACACACTAATAATAAAATAATAAAAAAGTAGCAACAAAAGGTACTGAAGGGATCAATCCTTTTTTAATTTTCTAACAAGAAACATCTAATTATCTTGTGAGTCACAAGTAGAACATTGGAAACATATGTAGGTTAATTCGTATACGCACATATGAGCGGACATCTAGGGAGGCACAACAATCAACAATCTATATACAAATTATCACATATACATCATATACAAATATACAAAACATTTACAATATCAACAAACATTTATCTGTACCCTGAATTCAAAAGATATATAAAAATATATATACACCAATTTAAGTGAATGCCTCCTCTTAATTTGCAATGGAGTGCACAACAAAGTGGTAGTCCCAAAAGCAAAACACCAGGGGGTTAGAACATCAACCCAATCTCTAATTGTATAGGTGCATAGCAGACAAAAAGCAAATCTTTTTTAAGTTGTAACACGGGACTCCATTCAAAACAAAGGTGTCGACGCAGTCGCGGTCGCGTTTCAGCCAGATGATATAGGCTTCATCAGGACATGGGTACTCTAATCTTGAGGTCCCTGGCCGTGCCTAGGGCCGGTATAACCGGCTAGTCCACGGGACCACCCACACGGGTGGGGTGGGCGCCACTTTCTTTGCCCAGGTACTGGAAGTGATACCTTATATATACACAGTGTGTCCGCTTGGATGAGGGTAGACTCCGAAAACGCGTGGCTTAAATCAAACGACTTTCTAAATTCTTCGAGAGACACGAGCAAACAGTGTTCACCTCGACATTAATCACTCCACCGGGAAGCTCTTTGGGCCCGCCAGCTCGTGCCAAAAATGTTGGGGTCTCCATGGGAATACTGGAGAATGCTTATTGTGGCAGTGCTGGTGGTGTTGGGGCAGGAATAAATACTTTGAAAAGCAACCTGAAACTGCGTCTTAAAAGAAACCTAATTACAACTGGATGACTGATCGATTGAAAATTGATTGTGTGAAATACTACACATATCTTGGAGTTTTTGCCTGATAACCTAAGTTGGTCTTAACACATCACCAAATAGGCCAGCAAATGTAAAACAAGCGGCATTAAAAGATTTGCAGCGAATTAAGGAGGAGGTGCCATAGGTCACACCATCACTGCAATCAACTCCAAATTATTTTCTTTATTAGCATACGGCTCACTAATCATGCGCACTCTAGCGCTTCTGAAACTAGTCAAAATTTTGCTTGGCTGCATATGAAGAATATTAAACCTTAGGCAATTCACTCCTCATTCTAGACTGAAACTGGAATTGGGAAGACTTTTATTTATTTAAAGAGCAATAAAACCTTCTTAAGTAAATTTTTCCTAGCTATCATAACGGAAAGTTTCAATTCAATTAAGGATGTGGAGGTGAGGAGTATGCTTATCTTACTCCATTTTTTTCACCTGCAGCCATACATTTTCAACAATAAGACGCTACACACACATACACACTTGCACACTGAGTACCACAATAAAAACACCATAAAAAGACCCCACACAGGTTTAGAAAAATAGACAATTTTATTAAGAAATCGAGACTAAAACAACCAAAAATTAAATAAGTAGAAGTTGACATTTTTAAAGAATAAAAAGAGTTCTAGCACTGAGAAGCAGTAGGCACCAAAGGGGATTATCCGGTAGTTCTGGACTGGGGCAAAGTCAATAGTTTGGGTCAACCGCAATAGGACGCAGACCCGCTACAGGACCAAGTCCTGGTGAACAAAGTACCTTATCCTGGTCGCAACAGGGAGATGCGGGGCATCGTCAAGTGATGCGTCAGTGTTGATCCCGCAGTAGATGATACGTTGATACGAGCCACAGTACTTATACCCAAAGGTGCCTTTGAAGTGGGGATGACTTCAAATAAGGGTTTTTTGAAGTGCACAAGTATTTTTCTTCCTCAGCCCTGGCTCCAGACTATCTGTGGGGGGGTCATCAGTCCTTAGTGTGTGGGGTTAGGCCACTACCTATTTAGATGCGAGTGTCAGCCCTCTCTCTTTCCCTTTCTGCCCAGGAAGAGCAATCAGAATGGATATGTATGCAGATGAGTACTCAGACACATAAATAGAACAAAAGGGGAGAGGAGAACCTTGGACACACCTAACCTTCCTGTGATTGCTGTCTATAGGGAATGCACAAAGTGTATCTGTCACCCACCCCAGACGTGTACAGGAGATAGGCTGCAAGCACAAACAACAGGAAAAGCAGGGAAATGTTCACTTTCTAAAAGTGGCATTTCTAAAATAGTAATGGTAAATCCAACTTTACCAGTAAAGAGGATTGTTCATTGCGATTCCAAAAGATAAATAAAACAAGCACTGGCGTTGCCAATAGGTTTCGCATTTGGAAAGTTGGAGCTATTGGTTTTGTAAATGACATTTTATATTTATATATTGTTATTGGCATTGTCAATAACAATATGTAAATATAAAATCTCATTTACAAAACCAATAGCTCCAACTTTCCAAATACGAAACCTATTGGCAACGCCAGTGCTTGTTTATTAATCTTATTTTCTTTTAATCTTTTGCAAAGGTTTTAATTAACTGAAACAAATAAACACTTCATACCATGCAATGTCCATTTTGTCCAGTCTTAAGTGTTTGGTTAGAGGAGGGAATGTGTTTTTTTCCGGCACAATGACAGAGGGGGATGGCCATAGGGAAGGAGTTAACATCCACATAGTTGAAATTAGCTTCAAAGCATTTCTGATGTACTCTCACTTTAAGAATGGAAGCATCTCACACAGAAACAACATAAAAATGTGAAAAAAGATCTAAACCGGTCCGAGATAATAGGAGAAAAACAATAACGCCACATGCGTGGATCTTTCAAGGTTCATGTGAAAGGGTAAGCAAGCATTCTTCAAATTGAAATTAGAAATGTGCTTGCCATTACTTCCCAATGTGCTTTGTGTGTCTTCCCTGTGCTATCAATTTCCCTGTAGCTTTGTCCGTGACATCTACTGTGGCAAAGGCGAGGCTTCTTCCTTGCTTCAAAATCTGAGCAGTGATTAACACCGAGTCTCCAATTTTAGCTGCATTTATGTACGTAATGTTCATATCCACACTGAGCCCTGGAATTCCTTTTTCTGTGAACGCAAGCGCTGCGGTTGAAACAACATCTATTAGAGTGGCTGTCATACCACCATGCATCCTTCACGCTGTGCCGGTGTGTGTGCACTTTCGAAAGTGAATTAAAGTGACAAGCAACCACTCGAGATAAGATAACACCAGCAAGAATGTAGCCAGGCCTCATTGATGGATGCCAGACGTCACTCTATAGCTGCCTTCTGCTCGTGGGAGTTAATGCCTGTGTGCGAAAGCGCGATGCGCTTGGAGAGTGTATGCTGGCAAATGGCCGGAGGGAAACCGGATGGGGGCGGGAGAGCCTGGTGGGGGGGGGGCGGGAATGCGAGCGAGGGGAGGAGAAGTGTGGCAGGCGGATTAGGGAGATGCGCGGAGGGAAGCCGGAGGGGGGCGGGAGAGCCTGGTGGGGGGGCGGGAATGCGAGCGAGGGGAGGAGAAGTGTGGCAGGCGGATTAGGGAGATGCGCGTGCTTGTGTGGTCACGTGACCCGCTTTTGTGGTCACGTGACTCGCATGCACTGTGGAAAAACCGCAGTGGTTTGACGAGTCGATGGAGCACTTGAATTTTCGCCTATTACATTGGCAAGCAAATGATAATAGGCGAAACCTAATGACATACTTACTCCCTTTTTCTAATCAGGAATTACAGCTACGGAATTCCCAGTGTTAACCCATGAGCGGAGTAGGCATCACAATAGTGAAAAATTAATTTAGAGGTTTGTCACTACCAGGACATGTAAAACATGAAAGTAGATGTCCTACCTTGTATTTATGTAGCACCCTGCCCTATGGGCTACCTACTGCCTACCTTAGGGGTGACATATGTGTAATAAAAGGGGAGTTTAAGGCCTGGCAAGTCGTTTTAAATGTCAAGTCAAAGTGGCAGTAAACTTCACACACAGGACTTGCAAAGGAAGGTCTGAGACAGGTTTGAAAGGCTACCTTTGTGGGAGGCACATTCATTGCTGCAGGCCCACTAGTAGCTTTTAATTTACAGGCCCTGTGTATATGGTATACCACTTTACAAGGGATTTGCAAGTAAATGATGCCAATTGGGTATACACCAATATTACCATGCGTAGTGGAGAAGCACATGCGCTTTAGCACTGGTCAGCAATGGTAAAGTGCTCAGAGTTCTAAGGCCAACAAAAAGAATCAGCAAAAACAGGAGATAACAAGACAAAAAGTTTTGGTGAAGACCTCCCTAAGAATGACATGGCCAACAGCTCCTTCTTTCTTCCTGCGACAAGCGCTGAAATACAAATCTGGATTACCCCTGTATATTCAAATCATTGCCTAAGAAAGCAAGGAAAAATATTAGGATATTTGTAACATCCACATTCATCATACCAATATATCTTAAGCGAGCCAATACATCTAACAAATATCTAAATATTTATGTTCCTCAGTATCGATAAGAACATTTAGAAAGAAGAGGCTGAAAACAAAATCAGCTACTAATAGTTAACTACCTAAAGGATACAGTGTGGGATGATTGACACTGATCACATAGAGCGATAATCCTCTCCTTCGTGCCATTATTAGAATTGAAACTTTCTGTTACGATAGCTAAGAAAATGTAATTTTCATTCTATGTCAGGACCAGAGGCTTGTATTATTCTAGTTTAAAGCGTACTGATTTCCTCTGCAGCAACATATTTTGCTGTTTTAAAATAGAACCCCTTGAAGGTAGAGTCAGAGGCCCAGTCACCCGGAATTAAGATATCCTCTAGTCTGGTGCTTAGCAGAACGCGCCCCAAAAGACTTAGGGCCTGATTACGACTTTGGCAGTGTGAAAGCGGGCCACAACACCAATGCCCTACACCCACACCCCATTACAAGGAATTTAGTCATCGGCGGGCAGGCGGCATGGCGGTCCTGCAGCAGTGCAGTTCAAAGGCTCATATGTGAGCCTTCGAACTGCAGCGCCGAAAGAGCAGCAAAGCAAGTTCTTGCACGGCATGGACTTTGCAGTCCGTGCCGTGCAGCAACTGGGGTGAATGCACACATGGGGCCACATGTGCCCCCCTGCATGTATCCCCAGGCCCTGAGGCAACAGCCTGCCCTGTAGATTCCCCTTAATTTTCTCACTGCCAGCATTTTCATGGCGTGAGCACCGCCATGAGGCCCCTGGGGGTGAGAAAACTTGTACTATGCTAAGCGTTACCACAGCTGCACCACCAAGCATATTGGGCCTCAGACCTTCGTGCCACCGCCAGGGACCATGGATCCCTGTCAGTTGCGGCAGACCTATGGCGGTCCGTCTTCAATAGTCACAATAAGGTGGTCAGGCCGTAATTAGGCTCTTTGTAGCAATTCCTGCTTCTTGCATAACCCAGCATTCCCATCTGGCTATGGTTGGGGAAGAGACTACCCTGTGTGACTTACAATTGGAAATTACCAATTGATTTTCACCCCTTGGGATGATTTCCTCCATCATGTTCTCATAAACCATGAGACATTGTACTGCGCACAATTTTGGGACATCTCTCAAAGCAGGGTACAATACCACTCTAGAATGACATTTTGCTCTTCTACCCAATCCAGGGTGAATACTCTACCTGTTACCCAATTCTGTGGTAAAGGCATGACTGCTAAAGGGATGTGTGGTAAAGATCACACCCAAGCCCCCCTCCACCCTGAGCCCTAAAAACTACCACCCCCGAGCCCTAAACAATACCGACCTCGAGCCCTAAACACTACCCTGACCCCGAGCTCTAAACACTACCCGACCCGTGCCCTAAACACTACCTGACCCCTACAAGCCCTAAACACTACCCCCACCCTGAGCCCTAAACACTACCTAACCCCTAATTAGCCCTAAGTTTTACTCCAAACCCCCATGAGCTCTAAAAACTACCCTGCCCCCAAACCCTAAAAACTACGTTGATCCCCAAAGCCCTAAAAAGAACCCCAACCCTTAAAAACTGCCCCCTACTCCTCAAAACCCAGCCCCAGCACCACTTACCACACCTTGTCCTTTCCCGATCCTTCCGCTTCTTGTGGCCGCCCATCTCAGCATCTAGACAACGCACTGCGTGGTTAAGGCAAGCATGGTTCCACTTGGGGGGAACTGGCACGCATGGCTCACCTCGCGTTATGAAGGCTGTTTCCCATCTGGCATTTCTCTATTTTAAATAGAATTAAAACAGCAAGCAGATATATAAATTTCTTGAAAAGTATTCAAGAGCTGTCTTATCATGTCTATTTTTTTTTTAAAATGTTAGTTCCATAGCAAATGGCAATCAAGATCAGTTACATAAATACTTTAACCCCAAGCATTAGAAGCCAAACTCAGCCACATACCTTAAACAGCACACAAAATATACAACATGGTGGCTATCAGTTACACAAAACATAGACGTGAAAAAACAAGGTATGGTAGAAACTTGCTACAAAGCAATCTCATTTCAAATGCTCTATCATAGGCCCCCGTATCTGAGTGTCCAATTTGTGTCTTTTCATTGATTTGAGAGAATAAAGGCTGGATTTTAAATTAAAAATATTATAACATTTAGCCCGCCACATCTCAAACAAAGGGGATTCCTACTGCAGCCAAACTGACATAACACATAGCTGAGCTACCGCCACAGCCATAAATATTAAATATCTGAATGGATACCCCGGTTGACCCCACTTGTGGTGTCCCCAACTCCTGTTAACATAACATCCATTGTTATATGAACATCCACCCCTGTAATTTCAGTCAAAAACCCCTCAAAATGCCCCCTCCATTGAGTTAAATATGTACAAACATAAAACATATGCTTGATATCAGTCCTTTCCAACGAACATCTAAAACACTTTCCATCTTTCGATCCCCCACATTTCATCATCCTCGTGGGTGTATGACATAAGCTAAATAGTGACTTGAAATCTTGGGCTTTCAAATTGGCTGAAACCAATTTTTTACCCGCAATATCTATTGATTATTGCATAAACACACCTTCATGTCCTAACCGAGCACACCATTTGCTATCTTGGGCTTCCAGATCGTCCTTCTGTTTATCTATTAACGTGCCATACAGTACCCCTATTTTAGCTACGTGTTTAACTGCCTCAACTAGAGGGCTACTTTTCATCCCCCTCTGCTTCTGGTGTTTCCATAGGTAATCTCGAATTTGCAGATATTTAAAGAAATCTGTTTTTTGCGGACTAAATCTGTCCGCTAAGGATGAGAATGAAGCAAGTCCTTCTTCATCAAATAAATCTCCTAATTGCATTATCCCCTTAGCCCTCCATGTATCCATTCTTGGTTCCCAAAATATAGCAGGTAGCATTAGCGTGGAGTTCGTAGGGGTATAAAAACATATCCCCGGAATCTCCAACATCTTCCGTACTGTGTTCCATACCTTATATGCTGCCACCGTACCTTAAATCGTGTTTGAAAAAAAAAAATAACTTGGCTCTAAAAATTTAAATAAACAGTTTCTAGCTGCTGTCCCCAGCAGCATCTGATATATTGAAGGTGTTTCCGCCAGTGTGCCCACTCCCTCGCTTGTTAACAATATCCTCATATTTTGAAGGAGACAAGCATAATAGTAAAATGTAAAATTAGGGCCGGCCCAGCCCCCACAGTTGCATGGTAACATCATAAATTTAGAAGTCCTCCGAGCTTTCCTTTGCCCCCAAAGGAACCTATCACACATAGATTGTAGTTTCTGTAGCTGTGTTCGTGTCAACTCTAGTGGTACTGCCCTACAGTAATACATAGCTTTGGGGAGAATATTCACCTTGAGTACATTGCACCTCCCCACCAATGAGAGATGGAAGCACTCCAGCCGATCCAATTGCTGTTTAATCCCTGCCAACATACCTCCCCAATTAACCTCTATTAATTCCTGTAGGCCCATCCTAATTTTAATATCCAAATACATAGCTTCCTCAGTTACACAAGCATCTCCGGGGCAGGTCGCTTTCATACAGACAATTTGTGTTTTTGTTGGGGTTAACGTATACCCTGATACCTCCCCGAATATATGAGCCAGCAGCTGTATCTCTAAAATTGATTGCACTGGATCTAAGGTCACCACCGCAATATCATCTTCGTTAGCTAAAACCTGTGTATGGTATTGCCCACAGGGCATAGATCTGATCCTATTACTCTTTTCCAGCATTGTCAAAAGTGGATTAATATACAGGGCAAATAACAACGGGGAACAAGGACACCCCTGCCTTGTTTTCCTAGTTACATACACAGGCTCCGATTCTTTTCCCATTATACAAATCCTAGCTGTCGGTGATTTGTACATAGCTTGCATAGCCCTAATAAAGCCTGGGCCAAACCCCATCTTACGCAAGACAGCCCATAAAAAAGGCCAGGAGAGACGGTCAAAGGCCTTTTCGGCATCAAGAAATATCAAAGCTAACCTGCTTTGTTGTATATTAGCAAAGTCGATCAGAGTAACTACTCTATTTATATGGTGGACCGTGCTCCTGCCAGGTATAAATCCATGCTGGTGGATAGATACCAGGGGTGTGATCACTCACGCCAATCTAGTTGCTAAGATTTTGGCATAGACCTTGCCATCCGCATTTAAAAGGGAAATTTGTCTATAGGACCCTGGCAAGTCCGAGGATTTGTCTTTCTTTTTAAATACTACTATATTTTTTGTAGAGATTGCTTTACCCGAAACCTTTGTGCAGACAGCGCCCTGTAGCTTCCCCATATTCATACCTTTCCTCCTTGTGTATTTTATATTGACTAGCGATTTCTTATTCCACACCCTGTTAATTTTAGCTTTACAACAAGCTATCCTAGTTTGTATTCCCTTTACTTCCACTCCCCTCCTTATTTCCTGGATAAGCTCCTGCTCCACTATTTTGAGATCATCCAGGAGCCCCTGTATAATAATCTGCTGATGTTTCTGCCTACCCAATCCATAACTAAGCGTTTCACCCCTCAATTGTGCCTTAAGAGCATCCCATACCATGGCCCTAGAGATGGAACTTTTATTAATATCTAGAAATTGTGTAGCCCAGATTTTAGCGTGGTTAACATAAGAGCTATCCAATAGGAGCGTCCTATCAAAAGTAATGGCCTTACCCACCTTCTTTTGGCTAACCGTGAAAATATTCAATAACAGTGGACCATGATCCGCTGTGATCCTAGGTAACACCTGCATTCTTGCCCCCACCCTAAGTAACTTAGACATAAAGACATAATCATGCCTAACTAGTTTGTGGTGGGAATATGAATAAAAAGTATATCCAGGGTCCAGATAGTTCAGGGTCTGCCACATGTCTACCAATCCATGATCCCCAATAAGCTGTCACAATGCTTTCAAAATCTTGAGTTTTTGACCCACATATTTATTATTGTTTAACTCCCTCTCCTGACATTCCAAATGGATGTTAAAATCCCCACATAGAATCAGCGGAGTATCCCACAGAGCCAACTCGAAATTTAACCCTTCTAATATTGCTGCTTCGTCAAAATGTGATCCATATACGGTGCATATTACAACCTTGGTGTCCCCTACTAAACTTTCCGTGATAGCCCACCTGCCAAAATTGTTTGCCAAATCCTCCCAGTCCCATGAATTTCCTGTGAACAGAGCCATTGCTATTGGGCGCAGTATGCAGCATATGGCGTTGGATGGAGCAGTGGGATGCATGGACAACTCACTTCAAAGAGGTGAGCAAGGAGTGGACAGTAAAAAAGTTCCCCAGATATTTTTGGTAGGGAATAAAAAGAAGGTCATAGCCCCACATGTTTCCAAGGCGGGTGCGGGGAAAATGCTGGATGGAACATCAGGAAATTTGGACTGCACTGAGGCAGGTAACATATCCAAGGGGCAGTCAACGTCTGAAGATCATTACATTAAGAACAAACCAGGATCTTTACAGGATATTGTAGAGAGTGGGGATGAAACTAGGGTTCTGGGGGCAACGGCAGAGCGTAACCCAATGTTGTTAAGTATACATGAGAGGGTGAAGTAAGTAAAAGCAGCGGAAAGTGCTGCCTCTACGGGATCTATGGCTGATGGAGTTTCGGATGTGGCTGAGCTTGGAGGTGCTTGTGGGGGAGCTGGTAAAGAGAATGATTCAGGGGAGAATTTCTTTTCTATGTCAAATCCTTTGGACACTTCGGATGATGAATGCATATTAGGCCCTAAATCTCGGTCTTATGAAGGATCAATATTGAGTACTGGAAGTGACCAAAACGGCATAAACATGGAGTATGAAAACTCTGATTTGCTGACGGTGTGCAAAAAAATTGCAATTAAGGAAAAGGTGCAGTAAACGGATGAAGTGAATAGTGTGCTGTCTGACTTTTCTTCCTCGTTAGAGTTGTCACCTTAAGGAGCAAAGGCTACCAGCCATACTATGGGAGATGTATTAGAAAAGCAGGATGAAGAAATTTCGCTAGTGTCAATCTATCAAGGCATTTTAGACCACAGAGACGAGATCCGAAAAGAGAATTTAAAAACGCATACTGCTTGTCGGAAATTACAGAACACTGTTAGGAGGATTGCCAAAGCTTGTAATGAATTTACGGATAGAATGAATGAAGCAGATGCACGTGTATCTACGCTTGAGGATGAAATGGTGGTCCAAAAGGCGACTACACAAGCTATGTGTTCACATAGGAAGATATTCAACTAAAGATTGAAGATTTAGAGAACCGATTATGGCGCAATAATTAGAGAATATTAGGAATCCCTGATGGAATTGAGGGCCAGGATGTTTGCAAATTTGTGGTGGAACTGTTTGCAGAGGCCTTTCCCCAACTTCCAATGTGGAACTGGGCCAGTGAAGTTCAAGGGGGACATAGGTTCCCATTTAAACAACAGACAGTCAAAGTGGGACAGTCTGCCCACAGACCAATGGGATTTCGATATGTTTGAATAATTTCCTTGTGCGTCAGGCTGTATATGACCTTGCACCGCCTGATAGGAAGAGGGCAGGGAAGGGCATCCAATTTTTTGTCAGACTTGATTTTGCCACCACACAGTGGAAAAAAGGTGGCAATTACGCCAATTAATTTCTCCATTTCATGACAAGGGGGCGCAAGCCTTTCTGTTAAATCCAGCTAAATTGAAAATAATATATAAGGTGCAATTTTGGTTTTTCACACTAGAGGGACAAGGTAAGGAATACCACCTGCCCATTTGAATATAAATGTCAGTAGGGGTATTACCAGATTAGCTGGCTTAGATGTTTTTGGGTTGACTATATAATGGTAATGATGATGGATTGGCCAGGCAATCATGGCACTGTGGTGTATCATGAGGGTGTTTATTTTTTGAGCTTTCTGAGGGAGATATAAAAGTAATATTGTGGTGGGGTGTCACATGGTACGGCAAACTAGCAAATTTGTTTTGTGTAGACTACCATCTCTATTATATTCTTCTATTGTAAAGCGCTCTGATACCCCGTGGGTCACGTTTGCGCTATATAAAACTCTATAAATAAATAAATGTCTTTAATGTCTCTTAATGATGTATTAATTTTTGGCTGTTGCTGTTCTTCTGGATGAGGAAGATAAGAATTTTTGTGAGAGGAGGGGTTACACCGGGTAGTAAGGAAGCTCCCCATCGCAAGGGCCATTGGCCATATTGCCCGAGTGTTGGGAAAAGGAAGGAGGGCAGGAGGGGAGAGAGGGCACAGGGTTTGGGGTGTATGTTCTAGGTGTGGGGAATGGGGAGGGGGTGGTAAAAAAAATCAATCCATAACAAGGGAGACATGGCTATCATAACTATCATAATTGTTTATAAAGGAATGACATGCATGTGGGCATATAGTGTAGCAAGGTATGGCGGGTAGGAAGACAGCTTGTGGATACCGAATTTGCTCGTTCACAAGTTTGTGGCTTGAACAATATTGGTAAAATGCAATGGGTAGCGGCCGATCTAGGACTAATGAAACTTGACATCCTGTGTGTACAGGAGACACATATACCTTGGGGAAAAAGTATGGTCTTAAAAGAGCTTGGTTATACATTAATTGTTGCATTCCGACAGACCACTACAAACAGGGGTGTGGCTATTTTGGCCCGATAGGGAATGCCTAATCATTTCTAAATAACTATTAAAGCAAGAGATGGAAAACTGCCACATTAAGAATAAAGAGGACTTTAAACACCTTTTTATACACCTATCAGCTCTTGCCCCTTATGGAACTGCAACATGTAATGAAATTGCAGTATTTATTCTGAGAAAGGTGCCATTACTAAAATTGTATGACTAATACACCTATTTATAGGGGATTTCATCAAGCCCTCTTCACCCATTAGTCTGTTATTGTGCCATTCATAATTTCCCTCTGCCAACAGGAGCATACAGTATAGGACAGTGGATGTGCCCACTTCAGCTATTTGCTGATTTGACTGTGCGTGACGATATTCTGCCCTTTCACAAGGAGCACCTCCACATACAAAGTAGTTCTGTTAAGTGGCAGTAACTGCTATGGCAGTGACTGCTTTTTAATACCAAAACTAGTTTGGCTTTTATCTAATGTTTTTTTTAGATTGATTAGGGCCTTGCAGCTTCAACAATAATACTGTTTTGCAAAAACCTTGACAAACCAAAGTAACAAAGTGAAAAGACTCGCGGACAGCATCAAACGAATTGGTTTTGCCAGTACTTGTTTTATTTTGCATTGGCACTTGTGTTTCCTTGCTTTCCTCCCCTGTTGTTCTTGTGCCAGCAGCTAGGAAAACTGTCTTTCCACGTCCCTCCAGCCCCCTTCTGCACTTACTGGTTTCAATATTTTTTCTTTTATTTTTTTTACAAGTGTATGCAGCTGTTAATGGCAAGCGGACCATCACTTACTTTTTTTGTGTGTACAAGCACTTTCTTTCACTTTTTTAAATATTTTTATTTTCTGATTTAACATGACCAACCGCTATGTTAGAGCAAGAAATTAACAAGCTTTGACAAAGCCGATATGCCTGACCATTATAATGTAAGCACAGAGCTGTTGGGTTTGGTAAAGTTTGTAGGTAAAGTATTGTTAAAGAAGGGTAAAAAATATACAAAATACTGAAGGAAAAGCAAACACATTTCTTATGATATCTCCAAACTGTACTTTTCACTCAGGAAACTCTGAGCAGAATTAAAAAAAGAATAAGGAAGTGCCATAATGTAAAGGGAAATGTTTACAGAGGCCTAATTTACTTCCCACTGGATTCAGCCATTTGCTCCTCTTCTATAGAACAAGGAGCAGATTTATGATCCTTCAGGAGAAGTGTTGTGCTACGTACACCTTGTTTCTCAGATGCCAGCTGAGTGGGACTCACGTCTGAGCATACCCTGCCAACTTAGGGCGAACAAAGCGATACAAAAGGGGATGATGGAAGGAACTGGGGAGGCTGAGTGAGCTCAAGAATGGTGATGGATTAAACCCAGATCAGTTGACTGGGGGTGAGTGTTTGATTGGCTCAAACGCTCCGTCTATCATCCCCTTTTGTATCGCTTTGGTCGCCCTAAGTTGGCAGGGTATGCTCAGACGTGAGTCCCTTGCTCACTTGGCCACTGGATTCAAGATAGCCTGGCTGATGAGGATTATGAATCCGAAACTGGTCCCAGGATGCTTGTTTCCGGTCCAGGGAAGACATGGCTTGGCTGTTCGGGCTGGACTGTTCCCATGAGGCACAGGGTCAGACTGATTTGCATATGGCCATGTCTGAACTGGGGTGGCTGAGTGAGCTAAAGAATGGTGATGGATTAAACCCAGATCAGTTGACAGGGGGTGAGTGTATGATTGGCTCAAACGCTCCGTCCATCATCCCCTTTTGTATCGCTTTGTTCGCCCTAAGTTGGCAGGGTATGCTCAGACGTGAGTCCCTTGCTCACTTGGCCACTGGATTCAAGATAGCCTGGCTGATGAGGATTATGAATCCAAACCGGTCCCAGGATGCTTCTTTCCGGTCCAGGGAAGACATGGCTTGGCAGTTCGGGCTGAACTGTTCCCATGAGGCACAGGGTCAGACTGATTTGCATATGGCCATGTCTGAACTGGGGTGGCTGAGTGAGCTAAAGAATGGTGATGGATTAAACCTAGATCAGTTGACTGGGGTTGAGTGTTTGATTGGCTCAAACGCTCTGTCCATCATCCCCTTTTGTATCAGTTTGTGATTAGTATCGCTTCCAGGGCTATGTATTTCTGTTTACAATATGGGTTTAAATCACCAGTCATGCTGCACATAAAGTAGCGAAAAGATTTGCTGAAGGTGATAGCACACTGCGTGGACCAGGAAAAGGTCTTTGGCCCCAGCCTCAAGCCTGACTGTCAACGGAGTGGGTAGGGATTGCGTGGTAGACAGGTTGCCTTTATAGATTGACTGAATTTTGGTGAGTGGAACCTTCTTGGGAACCAAGGGGAATGTTACTACTATACCTTACAACTTCTGCCTATTGGTGTGTGCATATTGGATAATTCCTAAAGAAGCATTGTCCTCTTTCATCTGTAAGAGTCCATTTCCTTTTGTCATAGTAGTTAAATGAATGTAGTCCTTGTTCGCCTCCAGTCCTCTCTTAGTGAAATGATAGGCAAAGCATTGTTTCCTATCATATGGAGGTCAAATAGAAGTGATGTAACTGCACACAGCAACATGAAAGAGTTCTGGAAGATCAATGTGGTGTTGCACCCCATGTGCAGTAACTTACAACTCACAATATTACCAAAGTGCTTCCACCTGGATGTCAACTGATCAGGCGCGCGACAAGTTGGAGGTACCCAAATGGGTGAGTTAAAGTCCAATAAGCGCAAACAGTTGGGGATCGCTTTCAGTGATATTAGGCCATTTGGACACTCCGGAACTGTGCATAGCTTACAACACCTACGAGCCTTCACAGAAATAAGCAATCATACTTGGCCCTAGTGGACTTCTATTTGTGCATTTTGTTAGTGAGACCCAACCTATGCTTCCCTGATCATCAAGTTAAACCAACACATCCCCTGGTGCCAGATGCATTAGGAGACTGTTTGACGCAGCCTTAGCACGATAAGGATAAGTGTTGTGGGGAATGCTGCATGAGCTCTGTGGACATCCTACTGTGTTTTTCTACTGTGAAATATACAAACTATGCTGCCATGACCTCGGATTTTGTACTAGTGAACTAAAGAAACAGCCTGCAGAAGGACACTAAAGATGCAACAAAGGTAGGTGATTGGGGAGCTACACAGACCTACCCAAGCATTTGTGGTTTTACATGGTGATGCATACATTTGAGCTTACTTATTGTTCTCCTCAGGTCTCGGCTCCAAGCAGCTCGAGGCTATATGAGCAGGGGTGGATCAAATCAACACAGAAAGCCACCCTCCAGCAGCCCAGGACAGACCTTGGGTCCTACTGAATGGATCCCTCTCAAGCAGGGCTCGAGTAGAGGATAGATGCAGGTAGACCCAATCTATTCCCTATTTCAAAAGGGTAGACGCTGCCTACCCTGCTGCAAACGTGGCCATTTTACAGCAGAGTACCACGTTCCTTTCCTCCTTCTCCCGGAATTCACAGAAATATGCTGAACTCATCCCGGTGTAATTTTCTGACACTGGGACACTTTCAGTAGTGCCTGCAGTTGTCTGCTTTTGTTCCGAGCAGCAGCGTGCAGGGTAAGGAGATTATCAGATTCCAGCCTCACCCACAATAAAAGTCGGAGTTGGCCTCTTTTTGTTGGAGTATCCTGACTGGGAGCTATCAGAAGTCTCACACCTAGATGAAATGGAGGGGAAACAAAGGCTCACATCTTATCACTTTACAGGTACTTAAGAGGGAAACGCTTTTGACTTTGTTCAGTCCCTGTATATACGAGATATGTGTATACTGTAAGAATGTCAGATTTATTGGTCGCCCTAGTGTTTACACAAATGGAAATTTAAATACCACTATTTTGTTTTATTTCATTTATAGCGTCTTAGAACTACTCGTCCCAATGAAGGGTTTCAGAGCGCTTTACATCACACGTTGAAAATAAATTATATGTGTGTACATCAATATAAAGGTTGTGTTCATAAGACAGTGAGGGTTGCAAGGTGTAGGAGCCACATGTCCTTCATCCCTCACTGTGCTATATTAGAAGGATTACGATTTATGAACTGCAAGTAACAAAAGGATCTCTGTCTTAAAAGCAGTCACCCACTTAGCCATTTACATAAAACAAAAATATGGCATCAGTTTGTTAAATAATGTGCTTTGGAGGTGACATATTAACCCTCTGTACTACTTTGATTCAACACTAAGACTATGCAGAACACAGATCTCTCCAGCAAATGTGTTATCCTTCAGAGTTATCTTACCATTATTATTATTCTCTGAGATTTAGTTGGCACACGAAGAGCTCTACAGCAGGTGCCTTAACCCAATAGGATATTTTAAAATACAGATATTGGAACCAATTAAGTAGATCAGATTTACTTCCACATTTCTCGTTGTTGCCAATTTCTTTGTGGCAGGGTTAAAAAAAAAAGTATAAATTGATGCCCAGATTTTGCGCTGGGGTTGCATCAATATTTTGGCACAACCCCAATGTTAAATCAAATTTGTTAAATATTGTAATACGCTTAAATGCACTCATGATAGACCTGCTAAACATATGTGAGGCTTTAAGATCTGATGTCACTTTCTGTGAGGCTATGGGTTGTGATGCCACTTCCTGTGATGCCAAATGTGATGTCACACGTTTTTGATGTTACTTTCTGTGATGTCACTTCCAGTGATGTCACATGCGGTGATGTCACACCCATTCTGCCTAACTTGGTGAGTCCCCTCACTTCTTTTTTTAGGACTTGAGCCCTGCTCTCAGGCAGCATCCCCAGAAGAAAACCAGACACTTCCCTAGTTCTATTTTTTTTTTAATGTTTTTATAATACCGTTTTTTATTACATAGCAAACAAAATTTGGAGGCACATTCCTTACAAAGGATATGACAGTTGTACACACTCATCAGTGAACATTTCACACAGTGATAAAATAATTTCATCATCAACAGTAGTGTTACACCTCATCATCCAAGTCACGATCCAGTACATGAGGGGTACATATATTCCCTCTGTAAGCATTCCATTTGCTCCGAACTCTTCCCCATTTCTTTGGGCACCCTCTGTGAATGTATGTAGCTTTCTCAGCTACAATGACAATGTCAATGTCCATATCCCTACGCCACGCGACCATGTTTGGGGCTTGTGCTGCCCCCATTTCTGTGCTAGGTTCCGCTTAGCAATCATCATGCCCGTTATTGCCCAATGACGATCGGCGTGGTTAAGATCCTTTGGCTCCCATATGTTCAATAGACAACACCTAGGATCAAGCCGGATTTGTTTCTTGCTGACCTCTGTAATAGTATCCATCACTGCCTTCCATTATATTGTAATCAGCGGGCACTCCCACAGAGTAAGATAAAATGTACCTAATTCACCACATTGGTGCAGACCAGTGATTCTTCCTATCTTATGCAATGTCGCCCGTGTGTAATAGGTCCTATGTAGTATTTCTTTTTTAATTTTGTTTTAAATCTTCCTAATTTTTGAGTTAAGAATAGAACACAGGTCCATATGTACACAGCGTCAGGCCCACAACCCTATTTAGGGACGGCCACGTTTTGCAGAAGAGCCTCTATGACTATAAAGAAGCAGTAGCAAGGTAACTTGAACACAGCATGTCGCCTACAACCCTTATTGGGCCGGCCGCGTGATACATTATGTATAGCAATATTGGTCTATTGTGGCATTTCGCAGGACCCTATTAAGAACAGCGAACACGAGCAAGAGGCCTAGAGAAGGTGAACAGTGATGTGCGTGCAGAAAGGTGTCGAAAAAAGAAGGAATAATAGAAAAGACATATAGATAACAGTAAAAGGAAAGATCGTGTGGGCGGGCGTGGGGAAGGGTTCACAGCACTTATTAGTGAAACTCCTATTACTCATTAAAGGAGGTTACGTGCAAAGTTGATCTGGCTGCGGGAGCAGTCTGTTGGGAGCAGGTGGGAGTATAGCATCTTCGAAGAGTCATTGCGCCCTAAGCTTGAAGGGAAGGATTCGTGCAGGCCCTATTTTGCAAAAGTACTTAATTAGGGGTTGCCAAACAGCGGTGAAGCGGGTGTCACGTGATTGCAGTCATGCTGTAAAGAGTTCCATTGTTATGACATGCCATAAGCGCACATACCAAGCAGCAATTGGGGGGGTCTTCACTTTCTTCCAATATAACACTATAAGTTGCTTAGCAGCTCCAAGCATGTGAAGTGCTATAATCCAATCGCTGCGAGTGATGCCCAAAGGGATCGTGATTGTGGATTCAGGCAGGGGGAATCCCAATACCCTTTTAATATGAATAAGGGCCGGCGGAGAAGCATCATCATCCCCTCAGACCTCATGGAGGAGCTGTGCCACATAAGTCATGATGTCTTTCCCTTCTGCTCCGAGAGGAACACCCCGAATTTGGAGGTTGTTTCGGTGGCTCCGGTTTTCCACTTCCTCCTCTTTTAGTTGCAGTTCTATGTTTTGTTCTTCCAGCATGCACGTGTAACAACAAGAGAGTAAGGGAACGGAAAAGACGCTCCTACTCCCCTCTAGAGAAATCAAAAAAACAACTCAGGAGTGTCATGCCAAGCATGAAAAAAGTTGCAAAAAACACAGTTGATGGACAGAATGTAGAACAATGTCATACATTCACCCCAGTACAAGGATCTGGGCCTAAATCCATCGTTTTTTTGCAATCCACACCACCCTGGGTTAGACACTGGCTATATGCAAATCAGCTCTGACCCTGTGCCTCATGGGAACAGTCCATTCCAAACTACCAAGCCATGTCTTTCCCAGACCGGAATCAAGCATCCAAGGACCAGTTTCTGGCTATCAGCCTTCATCAGCCTGGATAGCTTGACTCCAGTGGTGTAGAGAGCCTGGTACTCACGTCTGAGTATACCCAGCACACTTGGGGTGAAAATTGCAAAAACACAGTTGATGGACAGAATGTAGAACAATGTCATACATTCACCCCAGTACAAGGATCTGGGCCTAAATCCATCGTTTTTTGCACTCCACACCACCCTGGGTTAGACACTGGCTATATGCAAATCAGCTCTGACCCTGTGCCTCATGGTAACAGTCCAGTCCGAACTACCAAGCCATGTCTTTCCCAGACCGGAATCAAGCATCCAAAGACCGGTTTCTGGCTATCAGCTTTCATCAGCCTGGATAGCTTGACTCCAGTGGTGTGGAGAGCCTGGGACTCACGTCTGAGTATACCCAGCACGCTCGGGGTGAAAATTGCAAAAAACACAGTTGATGGACAGAATGTAGAACAATGTCATACATTCATCCCAGTACAAGGATTTGGGCCTAAATCCATCGTTTTTTTGCACTCCACACCACCCTGGGTTAGACACTGGCTATATGCAAATCAGCTCTGACCCTGTGCCTCATGGGAACAGTCCAGTCCGAACTACCAAGCCATGTCTTTCCCAGACCGGAACCAAGCATCCAAGAACCGGTTTCTGGCTATCAGCCTTCATCAGCCTGGATAGCTTGACTCCAGTGGTGTGGAGAGCCTGGGACTCACGTCTGAGTATACCCAGCACACTCGAGGTGAAAATTGCAAAAAAGACAGTTGATGGACAGAATGTAGAACAATGTCATACATTCACCCCAGTATAAGGATCTGGGCCTAAATCCATCATTTTTTTGCACTCCACACCACCCTGGGTTAGACACTGGCTATATGCAAATCAGCTCTGACCCTGTGCCTCATGGGAACAGTCCAGTCCGAACTACCAAGCCATGTCTTTCCCAGACTGGAATCAAGCATCCAAGGACCGGTTTCTGGCTATCAGCCTTCATCAGCCTGGATAGCTTGACTCCAGTGGTGTGGAGAGCCTGGGACTCACGTCTGAGTATACCCAGCACACTCGGGGTGAAAATTGCAAAAAACACAGTTGATGGACAGAATGTAGAACAATGTCATACATTCACCCCAGTACAAGGATCTGGGCCTAAATCCATCGTTTTTTTGCACTCCACACAACCCTGGGTTAGACACTGGCTATATGCAAATCAGCTCTGACCCTGTGCCTCATGGGAACAGTCCAGTCCGAACTACCAAGCCATGTCTTTCCCAGACCGGAATCAAGCATCCAAGGACCGGTTTCTGGCTATCAGCCTTCATCAGCCTGGATAGCTTGACTCCAGTGGTGTGGAGAGCCTGGGACTCACGTCTGAGTATACCCAGCACACTCGGGGTGAAAATTGCAAAAAAGACAGTTGATGGACAGAATGTAGAACAATGTCATACATTCACACCAGTACAAGGATCTGGGCCTAAATCCACCCGCCATAAGTGTGGCAGGGTATGCTCAGACGTGAGTCCCTTGCTCACGTTGCCACTGGATTCAAGCAAGCCGGGCTGAAAACGGCTGGAATGCCAGAAACCGGTCCTCGGAAGCTCGTTTCCGGTCCAGGGAAGACATGGCTTGGCAGTTCGGGCTGGACTGTTCCCATGAGGCACAGGGTCAGACTGATTTGCATATAGCCATGTCTGAACTGGGGTGGCAAAGTGGGCTAAAGAACGGTGATGGATTAAACCCAGATCTTTTGACTGGGTGTGAGTGTTTGATTGATTCAGATGCTCTGTCCATCACCACCCCCTTTTGTACCGCTTTTGGCCGCCATAAGTGTGGCAGGGTATGCTCAGACGTGAGTCCCTTGCTCACTTTGCCACTGGATTCAAGCAAGCCGGGCTGAAGACGGCTGGACTGCCAGAAACCGGTCCTCGGAAGCTTGTTTCTGGTCCATGGAAGACATGGCTTGGCAGTTCGGGCTGGACTGTTCCCATGAGGCACAGGGTCAGACTGATTTGCATATAGCCATGTCTGAACTGGGGTGGCAAAGTGGGCTAAAGAACGGTGATGGATTAAACCCAGATCTTTTGACTGGGTGTGAGTGTTTGATTGATTCAGATGCTCCGTCCAGCACCACCCCCTTTTGTACCGCTTTTGGCCGCCATAAGTGTGGCAGGGTATGCTCAGACGTGAGTCCCTTTCTCACTTTGCCACTGGATTCAAGCAAGCCGGGCTGAAGACGGCTGGAATGCCAGAAACCAGTCCTCGGAAGCGTGTTTCCGGTCCAGGGAAGACATGGCTTGGCAGTTCGGGCTGGACTGTTCCCATGAGGCACAGGGTCAGACTGATTTGCATATAGCCATGTCTGAACTGGGGTGGCAAAGTGGGCTAAAGAACGGTGATGGATTAAACCCAGATCTTTTGACTGGGTGTGAGTGTTTGATTGATTCAGATGCTCCGTACATCACCATCCCCTTTTGCACAAGCATGAAGAAAGAGCACGCATTTAGCAACACCCACAGTCCAAAGTCAACTGTGAAAGGAACCTCGTTGGGTTGATCAGAAAGCCCTCACTCACCGACTTAGTCGGTGACATGCTTCATCATCGGGCCCCTCCAGGAGGTGCCGAATGCCACCCTAGTGTGCTGCAACGCCAGATTACTGCGGAGCTGGTTTTTCTGTGAAACGTGAACAGTGAATTTAGTGATTGAAAAATGCCCCAATTGTGTCAAAAAAGAGAATTTATTCAGTTTGCCAATTGGACAAGTATAAAAACAAGTTGTAGGATAAAGGACCATAATTCAAAGGTCCAGGTTCTTCCAGGGTGACCAAGCATTGCCAAAGTTGTTCCTGGCCTCGGTACGGGCATCGACAGTCTTCTCCAACCCATCTACTCGGTCGCCCAAGTCGGTAACCTCCTTCCTGAGTTCCCGAACACAGAGTGTACTTCAGTACGCAGGGAGCCTATTTCAGTCTTTAGTTTGGACATGAAGGAAGTCATGAACGCTTGCGTTGCCAACAGCGAGTCCCCTCCGGTCGGTGGTGCCCCCTCGGCTGGGGCAGACGTGCCTGCCTTGCCCCACATCGATGCTACAGGATTGTCTTTGGTGGTCGCCCCCAAGGCGTCCTTGCCCCCTTTAGAGCGTGTCATTGGGAATCAATAGGCGCCCTTCAATGTGCCAGTTACCAAGGGCAGCGAGGGTCCCTAGTAGCGCTCACAGGAGTGCTTGGTTTTCAAGGAAGATTGTTACGCATCAGGTACAGGATTCACCAGGGGAAACAGCAGCAGTTGAGATGTCGGTCGTCCGGTCCCTCTACTGGTTCGTGATGTCCTTCGGCGGCATGATTTGCAATATCCAGAGCAGACGCGAACCACACCGCCTCTGCAAGGAGACAGGGCCCAGACCTAGTGTGCAAGTGGTGGGGGGGCAAATGAAGTTGTCAATAGCGGTGGCTATCCAGGTCCGCTCCACCCCACGCTGCGTTTCCACGTGGCAGGCACACTCACATCAGAGACCCCAGGGAGAGTACCATCCCCAAGCAGCAGGCTACTCGTGTGTCCGCAGGGACCTAATCAACTCCGAAGAGGTAGGAAATCCCAATGTAACAGGCCCAGGCATGCAGCCAATCGTGGCTATTCAGACGCTCGTATCAGCGCTCGTGCCCTGTGTCTCCAGTCAGGCCCGCAGCGCTCCCCTAGGGCCCACGGCGCTCCCACAAAAGCATAAACTCAGCCCTCAGAAGCTCAGGATGGCGTCCAAATCAGATTCAAGACTTGTCCCAGTCCAACTTCAAGGGGACAGGTGGACCACGAAATGCTGGTTCCAGTCACTCAGGGCCCAAAATTTCACCCGGGGAAACTGTTGCACAAGGCTCACAGCACCACCTCATGCTCACGTGCTTATCAGTTACTGTTCTCAAGATGGCGTTCAAACCTCCAGGGAAGCTGTATTTTCACCGCCTGCCCTGCAGCAGCCTCAGGGGGCGAACAGGGCTCTGGGCGGCAGGTCCAGTTACAGGGGGGGGGGGGCCGCAGTGAAAATCGGGGATGCAAAAGCGCCTACTCCAGGGATTCTCTAAGGCCCAGGGAGGCCCGTGCAGGCCGGTGCCCACCAGGTGCATCAGCACAGGCTTCAACACTTCAAGCACCCCAGGGCCAGCCCCTCGCACTCACCGGTAGGGTCTCTTCAGTTGTCCCCGGTTGTGAATGGCGCTCCGCTTCCTCCATCACTGGTCGGCTCTTGCGTGTAGAGGGGGACCAGCCCTGTCCTCTCTTGCGTGACAATAGCACCTCAGCACCAGCTATGGAGCCGTCTTCATACCCCCGGACCGCTGCCTGTGCTGTATCCATTGCACTCTATGCCCCTGTCGCTCCCCCACCCAGGTCGGTATTGGCTGCGGCCCCTGGGCTCTCCGGGCACAAGGGCAGATAGCACCACTCCCCTGGGACGCCTTCGCTCAGAAGGCTCAAAATGGCGGGCCTCTCTCGCTGGGAAGAGGGGCTTGTCGATGCCTGCAGGCAGTGTTTCTGCGTCACCTGTGGAGATCCACAGTGGCCGCCGAGTTCCGGGGTCCAGCCCCTACCAGGGCCCACGTCTCAGATGCTCCCGGTGGGGTTTTGCAGGCTAGGCCCCGCCAGACCAAGCAAACTCCGTCCGTCTCATCAGCTTCCGGGGGATGCTCCCAGTGCCACCTGCAGAATGCCGCCCCGAGTCCGCCCCGAGTCCGCCTCGGATTGTTTCTCCTATGTCGGGCAACCAAGCACTCGTATGCCCCTGAGCTCCCCGCCGCAGGGAGACCTCCGGAACACAGGGAGGGTTCCGTTGGAGGTGCCACTAAATGGCGGGCGACTCTGCTCATCGGCAGCTCCTCCACAACACCTGCACTCCAGTTGTCTCCCCAGGCAGGTTTCAGCTCGGCAGAGCACGCCCCACACTGTCAGGTGCTCGGGCCCCCCCAGGGAAGGCGGTGATGGCCCCCCAGCTCCACTATGTTAGCTTAAAAATGTAGTGGCCAGCCGGAGCTCTCCCGACATGCATCTCACTGCATTGCTGGCAAGACCACACCCCCTATGTAGTATTTTTAGCTGTACCAACCGCAGTCTAGAGGAGACTGCTACCTCTCTAGGCAATGCAGTCGCGTCCTGCAACTTAGTGTCGTCCATATCCCCAATCTCTGTCTGCCAGAGCTCCCAGAGTCGTACAAGGGGGTCTGTTTGATTATTAATAAGAGAAGTTGCTTTCTTGTCTAAGTAGTCAGTTAACAGTCGGGGATGATTCAGGGGGTATCTCCGCTGCCTGAAGGGCTGCGTCTATCACATGTTTAATCTGCATATATCGAAACTGTTCACCAGGAGCCATTTCGGAGTGTTCCTGCAGGTGGGCAAAGCTGACGACTTTTCCATCTTTCCATAGATCTCCCAGACGGGAGATCCCTATCAAGTCCCATTTTTGGAACCCCTTGCTCTTTCCCAGGGTGCCCAGTCTACCTGCGTCGCACAGTGGAGTGTGTTGCGTTAGCCTGTCCACCCATCCCAGGTGCTGTGTTACCGCATAACAAACATGAATCGTGTGTGCCATCGGTCCCATGAGTCCAGGCGCTTTCCGTTTGTTATAGAGGGCCCTATTAACTCTCCCCGCCCCCAGGGCCACTCTGTCCAGGCGGTATGCAGTGTAAGTGTCAGGTGTGTGAATCCACTGATTGATAACTGTCAGTTGTTAGGCTCAGTAGTATGCCCGGACGTCGGGTAGAGCAATTCCCCCATCGTACCAGCTTCTAATCAATTTACAGGCAGCCACTCTTGCCGGTTTGCTACCCCAAAGGAGAGTAGTAACCTCAGAGTTTTTTGCTCTAAAGTACGAATCGGGAACTCGGCAGGACGTGTTGTGCAGGGCATATAAGAATCTGAGTAAGGCCATCATTTAAAAAAAAAGTGTTGCTCTGCCCAATGGGGTGAGCGGCAACACTCTACAGTGCTTAATATCTCGCTTCAGCCTTTGCAACTGTGCTTTCAGATTAAGTGCTTGGAATTTGTCTGGGTCGGACATTACATAGATCCCGAGGTGCTCAAAACTGTACAGTACTATCTGTACTGTACATCTCGGCAGACTTGGAGGTAACCCACATAGAATATACAGTACAGACTTGTCCCAATTAATTGTGTACCCCGACCCGAACACCTCACAGATGTTAAGTAATGCGTGAAGGGACCTCGTTGGCGAGGCTATGTATATAAGGATGTCATCGGCGTAGAGGGAAATACGATCTTCCCATCCCACTCCCCATTTTAGACCCCGGATTATTGAGTTTCACCTAATTCAGACAGCCAACGGCTCCAGGGTCAGTGCGAACAGAAGTGGCGACAGCGGGCAACCTTGCTGCGTCCCTCGTCCCAGAGCATTCTCCTGTGATATGTGTCCATTTGCAACTACATGCGCAATAGGGTTAGCATACAGTAGGAGTATCCAGGAACAGAATTTCGGTCCAAACACCAAGTGTTGGAGGACCACAAACAGAAGCGCCCATTCCACAGAGTCAAAGTCCATTTTTGCGTTAAGTGATAGGACCGCTGCGTCCTCCCGTATCGTTTGTTTTCATCCCAGGACACTACGTAGGCGCCTGAGATTCAAAGCGGTATTCATGCCAGGCATGAATCCCGGTTGGTCCGGATGGACCAGTTTGGTGAGAGGAGGTGTCAATCTGACCGCCAACATTTTGGCCAGAATCTAGGCCTCTGCGTTAATCAATGAGATCGATCGGTACGATGTGCACTCCACAGTGAGTTTGCCAGGTTTATGAATGGCCACTATGGTAGCCAACCGTTGATCTCTAGGGAGCTCGCCTTGGGCCCGGCTTGTCTCATACATTTTTAACATATAGGGGGCCACCTTATCCGCCATACGTTTATATAATTCTATTGGGATGCCATTGGGGCCGCTGGCTTTACCCGAATGTATCTAGTAGATGGCCACCTTCAGCTCATCCACTTTTACATCCGCCTCAAGTCCTTCGGCCTCCACTGACATGAGCACCGGCATATGTATGTCTCTAAGGAATGCAAGAGCTTGCTGGACTGTGGTTCTGTTTGTGGATGTGTACACCCTTTCATAGTGTGCTGCCAGCGCAGTCACTATCTCCTATGGGTCTGACCTTACTTCACTGTTCTCCGTCCTGAGCTGCGCTATCCATCTATTCGCTTGCTCCCTCCTATCTAACCAGGCAAGAAGTTTGCCAGCTTTTTCCCCTGATTCGTAGACCCTATGCTAAACTGTCTGCCCAAAGGTATTCCCAATATTCCTGTTGTTTCACGCGCAGCCCATGTGCGTTGGCGTTTGGGGGATGCCTAGCATGTTGAGACTCCAAATGATGCACCTCCTGTTCTTAGGCCCCTATCTGCTTTTTCTTATCTTTTCTATCTCTTCAATGAGGGAGATGGCCTGCCCACGTATGACTGGTTTGTACGCCTCCCACAAAATTAGCGGAGAAGAGACCGAGGCCTCATTTTCTTGGAAGCAATGCATTGTTGTAGTTAGTAAACCTTTCCTAATCTCAGGATTTAGTAGAAATCCCGGGTATATGGGGTATATACGACGCAGAGTGGGTCCCTGTGATTGAAATTCCACCAGCACAGTGGAGTGATCAGAGATTCCCCTGGGCAGATGTGAGACTGCCCCAAACCTTCCCGTATTGTCTGCAGCTGTGAGAACGTAGTCTATGCGTGAAAGGCTATTGTGAGCCCCTGAGTGAAAAGTATATTGTCTCTGGTGTGGATTTTGAAACTGCCAAATATCCAGTAAACCATGTGCTTCTAGGAATTCAACCTTGGGTGATCGTAGACGGTGTTGAGGTCGGGCGCGTGTACAGTCCACTACGTCATTTATCGTCATATTAAAGTCACCCCCTCATATTAAGTCCCCCTCCGGCAGTGCAAGTAGGAACTTGCCCAAGGCCTGAAGGGCCGACGAGTGTAGGGCAGGTGTGATATATCTTAAGCAGTAATGATGGGACCCCCTCGAAATGTAAAGTACGGCCAGGGAACAGAGGGGAAGAGATAAGGTACAACAACAAGAAAAGTTCCCTCTTTGGCCACAGTTATTCATTACAAGTATACATCACATTATTTATGTAGAAGGTGACAGATACACAACAAGCTTTTTATTTTCTTCAAAAAATATATGAAGTTTTTAATTTTTTGTTTTTAGCATTGCTTTCAAATTTATATATTTTTCATTTAAGTTAGAATTCATAAAAAAACATACAATCACAGTGTTAGCATTTCATAAATCATTTCATGGTTCATACAAAAAAAGGAAGAAAAGAATACAGTGACAATAGTTAATCATGAAAAAAACAATTTATACCAACACATTGCCCCTGATAACACACAACCAATCACAACATGCTAACCCATTCATACTATCATTACATACACATACACTATGTCTGAAAAAGGAATCTGGGTACTAATCAGCAGGGAGCCCCCTGCCAACTAACGAGTCTCAAAACTGAGTATGAGACCCCGCACTCTGGTCGACGCGCGTTTCGGCGGCACACGGCCACCTTCCTCAGGACGTCTTCCAGGCAGTCAACACCCACATAAACAGCGGACACTTAAAAACCATAGATTCTGCTTAATTCTCAAACTGCAGTGTCATAGGCATGAACCACGTAAAGAGATACCTCATAAGTTTATCAATATCTATATTTGGAATGTAGGAGTCTCTATAAATATCCAACAGAATAATGGGTAGACGATATCACAAATTCAGAAGAGCAACTATTGATCTTTATGTTCAACTTAGGATCAAGTGTATTATTCTGATTGTATGAACCCGTGATACTCCTTTCAATTGTGTTTCATTAATGGGCCGGGTATAGATGGACTGCGTCTCATATCCTCAGCAGTCTGAGCTCTTGCACAGAGTGCGGATGAGAATAGACTCCCACGTGGACAGGTGGGATATAGACTGTCACTAGATTAAGTAAACAACCTTCCCATTGGATCGAAGTTGCGGCAAATCGGCCCTGGTCATATTTAAAAGTGAGGTGAACCATTAAGAGGGAATTGCTTTCTAACTACGATTCCCACCCCTCAGGACTCTGAGGTAAATTCTAAATGTACTAGAAGCTGAAACGCCATTGGTCCAGTGCTTTACATGTTGACCCTACTAAATGAGTTTCCTGCAACAGTGTGACTGCTGGGGCCTTGCGTTTCAGATATAGCAGCACTAACCCTCCCTTTATCTTGTCCGGCAGACCATTGACATTCCTCAAGAGGAGAGACAGCTTTGGTGTTGAAGTGTGTTGTGTCTGTCATTGGGTCAGTCGAGGTCATGCAAAGTGTGGGTCTCTGTCGCAGACCGGATATCTGAGGTCAAGTGTCTAGTGCTCCCGTAGTGACTGTGTCTTAAGTGTTTACAGATCTTCAACTGTCATGGCAATAGTAACAAAAGAAACTTTATACCCCAAACAAGTGGTATCCCTTGGAGAATATCCTCCCCCACCCAGTCCCTGTCCACATGAATCAGCGATGTGAGCATAGAAATGTATCTCCCAACCCTGTTGGTGCAAAGCAATTGTTCTGAAGGTGTAAATACAATACTCTTCCGGTTTTTCAAGCCAACCACATCTTACTAGATGCTCATTAGTATGAAATATCCACAATCTAAACTTGAGATGTAGAATGCATCTCAATGCCTATATGTTCCCACTGATTAAATTAATATCATCCTTCAATATAAACACCATCACATATGCGGACGATACACAGCTAATCCTGGTCCTAGGCAATGAGACTACCCAGGCGAAAGAAAACCTCCGCAACTTTCTCTCAGTGACTTTCAGTTGGATAAACAATAACCACCTGAGGTGTAATTCGGAAAGAAACTGAAATGTTACCATTAGGTCAACAAAATGTTTTTTTGCCCAAACTCTGGTGGCCAGAAAATACTACTCCCCCTCCAAACACAGTCAATGTGGTCAGAAATCTTGGAATAAAACTTGACATTACCCTATTGTTTAAACAGCAATCCCTGACAGTTGCAGGGACCAGTTTTCACATCATAAAAAGCCTCAAGAAATTCTTTGATCTAATTCCCATCTCAGCAAGGCAAACTGTTGCCGTTGCCCTTATCACCTCCAGGCTAGATTATTGTAATAGTCTATATGCAGTATCTAATAGAGCAGTACTGCATAAGCACCAGATGGTCCAGCATGCGGCTGCACGGCTGGTACTGAAATTGCCCAGGCGATCGTCCGCAACAGCGGCACTAGATATCCCACACTGGTTACCAATTCACAAACGCATTCTGTTTAAGGTCCTCATTATCACTTTTAGGGCCTTCCATGCTCGGGCCCCCAATACCTTCGAACTGGTTTTAAGCGCTATGTTCTCTCCCGAAACTTGAGATCAGCAAATGCCAATCTGCTAAAAATACCTGCCTTCAGATTGGTGTCAAAGGGAGAAAAATCAATCACGGTCTTAGGTTCAAAGGGTTGGAATAAACTCCCCCCAAAACTCTGCCAAATCGCATCAGAGTCCCTCTTTAGGAATGCACTAAAAACTTGGACCTTCAGTGCTCCGGACACTCTATGCAAAACACTTATCTGATCTCCCATCCCTACCGTCTTGCAGTAAACCACCTCTTCTTTCCATCGTGGTTTCCGTTCTCAGCACCAAGATGCTCCTCGGAGTGATAGCCGCGCTATATAAATATACCATTACATTACATCTCAATTCAGGATAAACTTGGTCTAGGCAAGGTTTCAATCCCCATTTCGGTCTTAAAAGCAAGATAATCGGGAGGAGGCTACCTGAACACATCTTTGTGATTCTTGTCTCCTAGTTAAAGTACAAGGAATGTTCTTTCATGGTTTCCACACTGTCTGGGTCAACGGAGCTTGGGTCTTTCCAAAGGTCCACTAGCTGTAAAACCTTTATCAATTTTGTGACGTGTGCAAATAAGCTGGATCTGCCCACACCACCATCATTCTTTGTTTCCAGGATGGATTTAAAAAATACTACAGCATATGGATTTGTGGGCAATACTATCCAGTACAACTCTGGCCTCAATGCAGCCATGTCCAGGATAGAGTTAATGCCTAAATCAATAAACAAAATGGCACGACTTCCACAAGTATCTCAAAAAGTTATTTCCTAATATTTGAATTTCTCTTCAATTTCATTGAACTTAGTTCAGCTCCGTATAGAGCAACAGCCACTTCTTTCTGCGTATGCATGTGAAGTATTATGCTTATAGACTGACAGCCTGCTTATGTTTAAACCTAATCACTGCCCTTGAGGTTTGAAGTAAAGTGGTACTTGCTTTACTTATCTATTATTTCCACTTAAGTTGTCTTTCAAAACGTATGCCCAGATAATCAAAGTATGCTCTATTTCTGCTCTATAAGCCTTGGGTTTTTCTATTCAGAGGGAGGGACGACTTCATTGGTGTAACCTTTGTTTTCAAAGGCAGAGTTACTGTAGGAGGCTGGCTTAGTATATGGTGCTCACCTATGTAAGTGTAGCTTACATTCAGCAGTAATCCAGACAACCCTTGTGGTGATTTTAGTGGTTTAGACAAACTTAGAAAGCTCTCTAAGTGGTAGCTGTGGAGAGCAACCTTCAGCCCTAGTCCAGAAGGAGTGTAAAGCAGCTGGTTTTACTAGTACTTAATCTTAAAGTGTAGGTTAAGTGAAAAAGAACCACACAGTGTTGTTATAAAAATATGTATTTATTATAAAAACTCACTAACACAGTGCAATATCTCTTACACAGGGATATAACCACAATTCACACAATACTTTGATAATAGAACAATTAAGTAGCACAAATACACAGTGGTGTCCCGGGCGGGACCAAACCATGTACTAGAATAGTGGAATGCGAACCACAACCTAAGTCGTGACTGGACCCAGAAGACGTAGAATAGTCGGGAACCCAAGCAACCATCCGAGGTAAGTACTCAGGAACGTCACAGAGGCTGTGTTGAGTGGGAACATGACCGCTGACCCTTCCCAGAGGACCCCGAAGAAACCCAATGGAAGATGGAAGGTTGGAGAGTCACTCCAACCGTGGATACTCTGGGAACCTGGATACCTACACCAGGGAAGCTGGGTGTATAGGTGCAAAGTGATGTCTGAAACCGCTGTAGGCCACAAAGGAGGACATCAGTGAAGGTGCAGCTGGCAGAGAAGGTGAAAGAGTCCGGTGGAACCCAAAGGTGGATTCAAGATGAGAGATACCTGCAAGCAGAGGGGACAGAGTCTATGCCACTCAGGAGTGACCAGGAAGAACGGAAGACAAATACCCACCAATGTCGGAGTTGCAGGTAAGTTAACGGTGCCATTGAATTTGCAGCTGTGTGGACCAGGCGATGCTGTGGAAGACCAGGAGCCATTCATGAGTTGTCCCACATCGGGTGTCAAGAGCCGGGGATCAGTGTCCGGCAGGGGCACAAACAAGCTTTGGCAATGGCAACCAATATAGTCGTCAAAAAAGGTGCAGTGTCGGGACCAGCAAGGTCCAAGTGATTCACCACAAGTAGGTAAGTCAGAGCAGGCCCGAGCAAGCAGGAGAGCCCATTGAGCCAACAAAGACCCTCAAGAGGACCCACGGGCCGGAGGCCCTGGAGTCGCAAGAGGAATTCAAGCTGCTCACCAAAGGATGAAGGCCCACAGTGCAGACGATGCAGTGCAGGTGGAGATCTTAGCTGCAGGAGGTGCATGAGGCTGGAGCTTCTTGGAGCCCGATGAGTTCTGGTGAAGACAGTTAACAAGCCTTGGCAGTGGCAAGTCAATGCTGTGCACAGGGGTACTGCTCCAGCGGTTCCGACGAGGGATACCGGCTTCAAACTTGCTATGAAGACAGGGCAGGCCTCAAGGGAGTTGCAGAACCACCACCGGTGCTGCTGTACCTTTTGGAGCCCGTAGGAGCTCAGGAACAGCAGACCGGTCAGCTTTGTTGCAGTGCCTGCAGATGCAGGGAAGTGACTCCTTCACTTCAAGGGAGATTTCTTTAGGCGTCTTGGATGTCCACAGGCCTGTAGAGCACAGGCAATGCAGGAGACTGGCAGGACAACGAGACCAGGAGCAGCAGGGGTCTTCTCAGTTGCAGTCTCTTTTCCTAAAGCGAAGTCCAACGAAGTCCAAAGTGTCCAGACGGTTGAAGATGAAGTTGTTGCTGATCTGAATCTTGTCCCGAATCTAAGAAACCATCCACCTGTAAGCCCTTAAGTGCCCTTAAGTACCCACAGGAGGGTCTGGACAGTGGGAAGGATACTCCCATGTCCTTTTTCCAGTTTTGCACCAAAGCTGGAGCCAACAGCTCCCTGAACTGGTTCCAACTGGAGTATGCAAGGAGGGCACCAATGCGTCTTTCAAAGCAGCCTAGTGGCACTGGCAAGTGCCCCTACCCTGTCCCAATACACTAAGTCCTGTCTGGGATGTGGTCATACCTCCCTGTGACAGGAAACCTATTGTCCTGCTTTCCCCTGCTCGAGGAGGGCAGAATTGTGTCTCTGGTAGACAGCAGCCATAGTTTGCTGTCCGGGTCTAGAAGACTGGTACCGGGAACACTGAGAGCATCCCAGAGGAGCTATACAGACACCCTGCTTCAGGATTGAAAGGCCTCCCTTAGGGGTGACTTATAGGTTTTAAGTGCAGTGACCTCAGATGTAAGGAATCTTATATATGTTGTATGTGGTGCTAGCATTAGCTTATACAGACTGCAATGCCAGGCCTGTGGTCACAATTTGAGTGGTCCACCTTTGGGTGGCATATTACATGCTTCAGCCCATGGGGGGGCCCTGGTGTACATATGCCCTGGGTATCTTAGTACCATATACTAGGGACATACAAGGGGACACCAGTAACCAATCTGGGGTTACCTAAGTACTCACCATGTCCAATTGAGGGAAGAAGCACTGAGACTGGGGTCCCAATTGACAGGTTACCAGTCAGACCCGTCAGTAAAACATAATGACATCATCAAAAAGTGAGGCTGACCATGAAAGCAGATCCTACTTTCCTACAGTTACCAAAGGCTGTCTTCTAGATGGATATCACATCCCCAAATAATATAAAATTGGCAGATCGGAGGATGAGGGGGCGAGAAGGTCGGGAAGCAACGTACACCAGTTGCCTGCATATACCGGTGGGCAGTATGTTAACGCACCATGATTGTAAATTTGGGTGTGAGTTTGAGGGAGAAGGACACGGCTTTGCAGATAATTCTTGTATGTTGACTTTATATTTAATTTTAAACACAATAACAAACCCCCCCTCCTCACCATAGAATATTTTTGTAGCAAGGCCACAATAACATCGGGCACGGAGGCCTCATGGAGCCTAGTCCACGTCAAAGTTATAAAAGTATTGCTGATGGCTAGGTAGTGATAGAACATTAAAGCTATAAAAGCGGAACATACTTTCTAGCCCAAAGCGTGGCGTGGTAGCCTCACTGCTCCCCGAAGTAACTGCAGAGGTTGCATTGCCTGTAATAGGTTGCAGAAGGTTTTCGTGTGGGTAAAGTGAAAAATTGTGGATATTGCAAATTTGTTTGCTCTTAAACGACTTGAGTGAAGCTCGACAGGCTTCTAAACAGGTGGGTCGAAGTGCTCTCATTTGTTCAGCCAAGAATGTTGTTAAGTCTGACCCAGAAGGGGCAGGGTCCGTGGCACCTGGGCCTGTCCAGACATGGACGGTTGCAGTCGGGCTTGCCTTTGACGCGCCTTCCGCATGCTTCCATGCTATGGCCATTTCTAAAATTGGGGTTAGTAAACCAAAGACTAGTCCGCTAACCGTGCGGTGCACGCACCCCCAAAATGGCAGCTGATGAAAAAGTTATCAAAGTTAAACTCCTGCACCTTGCTCATAATATCAGAGTTAAAAATGTCGGATAAAAAAATAGGAGGTCCTAGGTTCCCCCCCGCAGATTTTAACACCACTTTGAGATTTTAAAATCAAGTTAGAACAATATACATGAAAAAAGTAGCGGTGCCGGAGAGACACCCTACCTGTAGTCACAATAATAATAATAATAATAATAATCCACATTTGTAAAGCGCACAATCACCCGTAAGGGTCTCTACAATCTGCCTGACGTCTGCTGTACAAATACTTGCAGTTATTAACTAAGGCATACCATAGTTTTATAAGGCTCTTTGCTAAAATGGCAGTTTTACTCGACATTCTTTCACTGTTTATCACGTTTGTTTATTACTTGATTACACTTCATTTGCTTTTTTTACATAATTGTTAAATGCAGTCCTTTCTGTTTCTTGTTCTGCCAGTGAATTGCGTTTAAACTGCCTCCTAGCTAGCTGTGTGGAGCGAGTGCCAGCTCTCTCTCTCGTTTCTTCCGATCCTTCTGTTTTGAACTTTTTACTCCGAACTTACTTCTCTGGTTCGAGTTGCAGAATGTGGTGTATGTGTTTGTAGCAGGTTTTGAAAACGAATCCAAGAGTTTTGGAATTACCCAGGGTAACATCAGACACACAGCCATTGTTTAAGATTTGAACTTTATGATCTTAATGCGGGAGGGAAGTACACCAAACTTTCCATAACTTTTAAGGGCACCTCTTAATAGGTGTCTCATCCCTATTTGGATCTATTTTAGAGAAACTGGAAACAAAGGCTCATAATGTTGTATCTCAGAGTGTGCAGCATTCATGTGTAACAAATCTAACATATGTGTTGAATTAAATCTTAATTACAGTCTGCTAAACTCCGTGCACCCTCCTCGCGCTGAGACAGAGCCCTAAGGCTGAGGCCAGTTTGGGACCTGGTGTTGTTGTTGGCAGGTAGGGAGTTAGACACAATCTATTCGACTTTTTACAAAAAAATATATAAAAAGGTATCTATATAAAAATATGAAAGATACCATTACCATCCTTTAACTGCCTCATCAGCACTTTCTATTAATGCATTAGATACATATATTTGTCTTTATAAAATCTGAATTACACTATGCCAAAATAGCAAAAATAACTAGGCTATGCAAGCAACTAACAGGCAACAAACTACATTGCATACATTATCTTAATGACCATATAATGCTTTGGTTCCAGCATACTGTAACCAACATATTGTCTGAAAGGGATATTTTAACTAAGGTTTTGCTGGTGGTGCAAAGTAGCACAAAGTAACACAAAGCATTTTGTAGTTTTGCTCACCATTTTAGAAGCCTGCAGAGGCAACGTAAAAGTGCACAGTGCCACAGAAGTGCTTGTGCAACCATGAGTGAATACGACCCATATTGTCCTAAACATTGCTTGCAAAAATATCGCTCAGCTGCAGTTAATAATATGAAGTGTTCACCCTTCAAAGCAATATTTTTGTAAACAATCTTTAAGACACAATATTTCAATCAGACTATATTTTAGCAAACGATATTCAGACATACAAATGATATGGTGTAAACTGATATGGCACTTGTAGAGTAAAACATATCAGCTAGCTGGTCTGAGTGCGCTCTCTTACGTATCCTCCCTCCATCACACCGCCAAGAGCCAAGACCCAAGACCCAAGACAGAATAGGAGCGCCACTTTGGCCATTCACGTAAGACACACAAAAAACATCACACATAGGTTCACAGCTAGTACAACACCCATCCAACCAACACTACCCTGCAGTATAGAAAGCTACCAGCCTGTTAATGCATGTCAGTACTCCACAATGGGTTATAAACCGTATATAAATATGATTACAATACAATTCAATACTCCCCTGTGGTTATTGCAGTGCCAACTGTGTTACGTAAGAAAGTTGTGAAAGTGTGCTAGTACCACTATTTCCTTGCATATTAAACCCAGAAACATTTACCTATGATATCTGTCTTATATGTCCTATTCCTTAGTTACCCTTAGCAATACTCATTCATATATGCATGGATGAGAACTTTGCAAACAGAGTGCAATTAAACTAATTTATCCAAGATTGACCCCAATACTGAAGCTTCTGAATAAGCTTTAACCCATGTGCGTTTTTATCCTGTGTATTAATAACTAATAGGCACTACAGGGCATATCAGCAAGGCGGCGTTCTAAAATTATCGCCGCTTTTGCACCAGTTTTCGCCCCAAAAGCGGCGATAATTTTATCGCCTTATCTGAAAGGTCAAGCATACACTTGAATCCTTGCCTTAGCGCCCTTACTCATAACGCCCAGCTTTGCATCTCTAATGAGATGCAAAGAGGGCGTACTTTCCCAAATTTCAGTGGAGAAGTCGCTAAACGACATTACTCCAATTAACAAGCAAATCGCTAACCTGCTTAGCGATATTAAAAGAAGCGCTAATCGCACTTAACCCAGGTTTGTGTACGCCTGCTTTTCATCTGACTTAGCCATGTTATCAAATAAGAGGTGGATTACATGGCTAAGTCCACCCTGCCCTATCAGCAAGGTATCGCCTGTCAGTGCAATTATCGCCGGTTTCCCAGCGATAATCGCACTGTTTTGAAGCTAACACTTTGATTTCTATCGCTTTTGAGATATGCGTTGCTGATAGCACGCTATCTCCGCGATAGAAACCAGCGATAGCCGGCGATAATTATCCTAGCGCTAAGTGCGCTTAGCGATAATTTTTTTTTTTTATTAAATTTATACTTTATTGCACTTCCAAGTTACATACACAGCCGACATCGCCTACAACCCGGGGGCCGGCGGCAACAAAGAAAAAAACCATTCTCCAATCCCCGGGTGCGGGTAAGTTACACAGCCATAAAGACCAACAGCCTAAGGGCCTGGCGGCGAAACTGCAGGTGTTGAACAGGTGTACAGAAGCAATCGATCGTAGCATCTACTATTGGATGACCGCAACTCATAAGCAGGATGCACACCCCACCGCACCAACAATATCAGACCCCAGGGGAGCAGGACGCGCCAGATTGGCAGGATCAAAATAGCCACCTGTGAAGAACTGCGTAGAAACCCAGAATCTAGGGGAACAGCAACAAGTATTCAGGGAATGGTGAATAAAGGGAAGGGGACCCCCCAAACAATAGCAAACCCACCCACCCCAAGAAAGAACAAGCCAGACTACCGAAACCCGTGCCCACTACCCACCACCCGCCCCGTACCTCAACCATGTGTCCCTCAGACAGACCAAGGGAGATCAGCAAGCGCCCGCTAGGGCGGGATTACGCCCTGGGAAGGGGACAGAGGTCGCCATAAACCAGAACAGCTGTCACAAGCAACTCTTAACGCAGAAACATCTCAAACAGTCAGGCACGAATCACCACACTGTCACAACTGTAAGATCTTCAGCCGGCACACTCCTCAACCACCGCTGACTCAGCCCCCTCCTCCCGCAACAAATCTGCCTCCACACTCTCAGGATCCGACTCACCATCCTCTTTCGCACTTTGAAACGCTCGAAACAAACCCCAAAAGTTTTTGGGCCTACTCTTTGGAGGTAGGAGTTCGCTATACACCTCTGATTGCGTGCAGCAGTAAAGCAAGTCTGTTTCCCACCGTGTTCTAGTCGGGACTGGTCCCCGCATCCAGCATAACGCCACCAGTCGCTTTGCCGTCAATAACGCCATGTCCGCTAGTCGCCGCATAGCCACAGGAAGTGGTTTTGAAAAACTAAGTAAGGCGAGCGCCGGGTTAGGCAAGATCGTGTCACCGAGGATAGCACTGAGGCCCGCAAAGACCTCAACCCAGTACTTATGTATGGCAGGACAGGTCCAGGCCATATGGAGAAAGTCTGCTGTGTGAAAGTGGCAACGCTCACACTCCGCTGACTCTCTAAGGCCATACCTATGCAGCCTCTCGGGCGTATAGTAGACACGCTGTAGGAATTTAAAATGCACCAGACGGTGCCTACCATTGAGCGAGATTTTCTTGGTATTAGTCGCACAATAACGCCACATGTCGTCTGAGATGGGAGATTGGAGGTCAGCCTGCCAGGCCAAACGGGCCTTGGAGGGGGGATATTTCCGTTGCCTGTCACCCAGTGAGCGAAGGGCCGTGATCAGTTTGCGAGCGGAGGGGGTCTTGATGACATAGGTGAGTTCCGGGACCTCCGGCGGCTCAGCCAGGTCCGGGCCTAAAACGGCAAGGGCCGCTCTACGAACCCTGTGATATTGAAAACTATGAAGCAGCGTTGACCCGGGGCAGGAGTGAAGGACCTGCTGCAGCGTTTTCAGAGTGCCGTTTAAGAAGAGATCACCCATGGTAAGAATGCCTAGGTCACGGAGTGCCTTCAGGACGCCCTTCTCAGTCAGCGGAGCCAGCCAGGCCGCCCATTCTACCCGGAGCAAAGGTGAATACAGCAGCTTGCAATCCCGGGAGCCAATCAGTGCATGCCAAGCATGATTCGTGGTGGCTATAGAGTCCAGATTGCCGACCCTTCTATCAGGTGGATAACACACTGTCGCCGGAAGCGGGACAGGGTCTGCAAAGAGTCTCTCCAGTTTCACATGAGGGATACCCGGGTCCCCATGAATCCAAGTATGCAGGTGTGCGCCCTGAGCAAGTCTGTAGTATCGCTCCAGATCCGGTGCCCCAAGGCCTCCCTGGTCGTACGGAAGGGTGAGTGTTTGCCACTGCACCCGCGGCTGTTTGCCCCCCCACGCCAGGCGGACGAGTGTTTGGGTGAGTTGCCGGAAGAAAGCCTTGGAGAGGACTACTGGAATATTCACAAAGAGGAAGAGGAACCTGGGGAGTACCACCATTTTCATGAGCGCAATCCTGCCCATGAGCGAAAGCGGGAGCCTAGACCACACTTCGACGTCGTCTACCAGTTTGGAGTAGGCCACACCATAGTTCTCGCGTATCAGGACTTCCGGGTCCGTATGTATGCGTATCCCCAAATAGCGGATAGCATCCGTGGTCCATTGCAAGGGGTACTCCGAGTCGAAAGGGAGCGTCACCGGCGTCAGGGGCAACGCTACTGACTTATTCCAGTTGACGCGAAGACCAGAAAGAGCCCCGAACCTAACCACCTCCCGTAGCACCGCAGAGAGATTAGTCTCCGGGTCCCGAACATATAGCAGAGTGTCGTCCGCATAAGTGGAGATACCGATCTGGTACGTCGGGAAGTTGATCCCTTCAAACCGGTGGTACTCTCGTATAGCGCAGGCGAGCGGCTCCGCTACCAAGGCATACAGCAGGGGAGAGAGGGGGCAGCCTTGACGTGTGCCCCTCCCAATATCGATGGGAGCAGTGACCAGGCTACCTATCTTTAGCCTCGCAGTAGGTTTGTAGTATAGGGCGCTCAACATTTGCAAAAACGGCTCTCCTAGGCCAAATTTACGGAGGACTCTCAGCATAAACGGCCACTCAACGGAGTCAAAGGCCTTCTCCATATCCAAGAAGATGGCCACCGCTTTGTGTTCGTGTTTGACATGCTGGATTGTGCCCAGGACCGTGCGAATATTATAAGTGAGATTGCGTGAGGGGACAAATCCCGCCTGCTCCGGGGCAACCAGATCCGGAACCAGCAACGCCAAACGAGTCGCAAGAACTTTAGCATACAGCTTCGCGTCCACATTTATCAGCGATAGCGGCCGGTAGGAGCCACACTGATTCGGGGGCTTGCCAGGTTTCGGGATGGTAATAAGCAACGCCTCTCTCATGGATTTCGACATGCTGCCCTGCTGGCAGATGTCATCGAACAAGAGCATCAAGTACGGGACCAGTTGCTCCTGGAAGGCCTTATAGAAGGACACCGTGAGACCGTCCGCACCAGGAGCGCTACCAGATTTCATGCCCTCCAGCGCTTCCGTTATCTCCTCTTTCTGAATGGGGGCCATTAGAAACTCCCTCTGCCAGTCAGCTAGGAAGGGCATTCGGATGTAGCTCAAGTAGTCGTCTATTTCGTCCTCAAGGCGTGCGTCCCTCGAGGAGTAGAGGGCAGTGTAGTAGGCATGAAATTCCGCCAAGATGTCCTGCTCCTCCGTAACCACCGCCCCAGTAGCCGTCTCCAACTCCTCGATAACCAATGGGGGCCTACTGTTGCGCATAAGTTTGGCTAGGAGTGCACCAGGCCGCTCCCGTTCCCCATACACACGCGCCGTCGCGTATTTGCCCATATGCTTAATTTCCCTGTCCGCCTCCTCCTGAAATTCATCTAGCAGGGACTTAAGCGTGACCATATTGGCTGCGTCCCCCGTGTCTACCGCCTGATTATCCAGGCTAGAGAGCTGAGTCTCGAGCACTTGCAGGCGTCGCCTGATAGCCTTGAGCACCCCAGAGTGTTTCGCCATAGTCATCCCTCTGATGAAAACTTTAAAAGCGTCCCAGAGAACTTGGACGCTGTCCACTGAGCCCACATTGGTCGCGAAATAGGTCTCTATGTCTTCGGCGAGTTCCCCTCTGAAAACCTCATCTAAGAGGGAGTACGGGGGGAACCTCCACGTGAAGGGGGGGATCCTCCTGGGAGGAGCCACCAGTTGCAAGAGCAAGGGCGAGTGATCAGACAGCGTGCGCGGGAAAACCGTGCAGGCTTTCACCATATCTAGCAAAGAGCGGGAAACAAACCAATAATCTATACGTGTGTGAATGTTGTGATAGGCCGAGTAGTGAGTGAACCCACCCCGCCCCGAGTGTCTATGTCGCCACACATCAAGCAAATCAAGTTTCACACATTCCGACAAAAGGAGGGACGCAGAAGCAGCAGGGGACCTAGGGGGGCCCGCAGATCTGTCAAGGTCCGGGTTCAGCACTAAGTTAAAGTCCCCCCCCCACAGCATTCTAGCGCCCACAAACTGCCTGCAACTGTCAGCAAGCGAAGCATAGAACTCCGGGGAGTCGTAATTTGGGCCATACACATTCACCAGCAGAAGATCATGATCCTTTCCAACACAGCGCGCAACCACAAACCTCCCTTCAGGGTCTACCGCCAGTCGGGTCAGTGACAAACGGGATTTGGGATTAGCCCATATGAGCACCCCCCTAGCGTGTGTCGTGAACCCCGCAGCGACACAAGCGGGGCCAAGGCCCCTCACCTGTAACATAGGGCTGGATAGTGGCAAATGTGTTTCCTGCAGTAACGCAAGGTCAATGTGATGTCGATGCAAATAGGCTAAGACCTTCCTGAGCTTGCGGAAATCGTTGAGCCCCCTTACATTCCAGGACAGTAATCGCAGGGAGCTCGGGGAGCACTCCGCATTCAATGATTCAACAGTCGACATGGTAGATTAGAAGGAAAATGTTGCAGAGCAGACAGCGTGGCAGACACAGTGCAGTAGTCGGCAAAAACATACCCCCCACCCGGCAAACCCTGAACCCCAAACAGCATGGCAGCAAGAATACACAAGCACAACCAACAGCCACCCACCCACAGCCGACCAACCCCAACCCGGTCAGACAGAGCTTAGCACTACCCACCCTGAACCCACCCGAAACACCCCACTACAAACCCAGGACCCCCTAGAGGGTCGAAAAGCCGAAAGCGCAGGGGCAGAGGTACTGGCCAGACAACAATATACTCCAACAAAGGCCAGAAACAGTCGGTGCTCCCAGCCCTACCCCCATAGCGTTCGGCACCCCACCCACGCCCCAGCAATAGAACAAGCAGAGTGGCGAATAATCAGTCCCTACATACCATCGGGGGCACCCTTCCGACAACCAAGGAAGAACAGCAAAAGTTCGAGCCCCATTATGTGGCACCACCCCGAACCAGGCAGATTAAGGGGCACAAACCAACATGTCGTGAAGGCAAAGGAGAGTCATATCAAAAACTGGAATCCAATACATACAGTGACAGTAAAATAGCCAAGCCAAGCCACGCAGCGTGAGACAGTTCAGCCTTGGCCCTCCGAAGATCTAGCCTCCTCATCCTCCGTACGCTGACCCCTCGGGTTGTTGCGCTGTTCTTTGGCCCATTCCTTAAGCGACTTTTTCAGATCAGCCGGGTCGGTGAAAAAATGCGAATGTCCTTGTTTATTTATCCGAAGTCTCGCCGGGTATAGCATGGCGTAGTCGAGCCCCATGTCTCGCATCTGTTTCTTGTAGGGAGCGAACCGCTTTCGCTCCTCCTGCACCCTAGCAGTGAAGTCAGGATAGAGGGAGATGTTCATTCCTTCAAACTGCAATTCCCCCTTCTCTCGCGCCAGACGGAGGGCCAGGTCGCGGTCCCTGTAATTCAAAAGTTTTGCGATGATTGGTCTCGGCGGGAGGCCAGGCTGCGGCTGGGGTCCGAGAGTGCGATGTGCCCGTTCAACAATAAACATGGGGGAGAAGACGTCCTCCCCCAGGAGCTTGTGAAGCAGCTTCTCGACAAACAGTTCCATCTTACCGGTGTTGGTGGATTCCGCAACCCCCGTGATGCGGATGTTGGAGCGCCGCGAGCGCGCTTCCAAATCCTCCGTTTTGTCTTGTATGACCTGGAGAAGACGGCCGAAGTGCTTACGGTCCCTATCCCACTCCGTTTGGGCCTCCTCTGCCTCCGTCAGCCTACGCTCCGCCATGTCCAAACGTTCCGCATGTTTGTCCACCCTTTCGGACATCCGGTCCATACGGAATGATAAGGCGTCGATTTTCGAGCCGATCGCCGACATACTGTCCTGCAGGCCTTTCTCCATGGCGCCTAGCATCTCACGAATGTCCGCACAGAGCGAGCCCTCCGCCGCCTGCGCTGATGTTTCCGGAGGAGCATTCTCCGCGCCCTTCGGCCTCCGCTGGTCGAACGTGAGCTTCGGTTGATTTCTGTCTCCTTTCACCATGGTAGAGGTCCCAGAAGATATGGCAAGCAAAGAGCAAGAGGTGGCTCGACGTAGGAGAAGAGCCAGGGGAGCAAACTCCGCGAAGCAGTCCGGAGCAAAGCAGGGGACGACGGCCAAAGATGGCGGCCGCGAGCCTCGTGGCACAGACTAGTCCAAGGGGAGAAGCCCAAACTCCAGTGTCACACTACGGTGCAGGGCACACCGCGGGGTGTCGAGAAGCGCCAGTACACACAGAAGCACACGGCCCAATACCAGTGTCTTTCCAGTCCTCGGGGCAATCCGAGTTGCGGTGGAGCCCGTCAACCGGCAGCAGTAGGGCGCTACTTCCCGCGGTCCAGCCAGTAGGTCACTTCAGGGAGCCCCAGGTCTCCACCAAGGGGTCGCAGCAAACACACACGAGGCAGAGGGGCCACAGTGAACTGGCACTGGTGATGACCGGTCCAGAAACCGCACAGGGTAGTGGGTCGTCCGGCAGGACGGGGCCACGCAGGAACCTCACGCCGCACGTCGCGTTACGCAGGGCAGGCAGCCCCCAAGGATAGTCCGCGGATTGCGGCCTGGTCCGCAACTCCAAACACCGCCGGTCCGGTGATCGATGCCACCACCGATTTCGATCAGGAAAGGTGCCCCCAGCAGCTCCAGGGGTCGTAGAAGCAAATTCCGCTCTCGCTGGAGACCGCGAGGTGCCAAAAAGGATCAGTTTGATGGATATTAAAGGGGCTCAGGCGAGGAGCTCAGCACTCACACGTCTTGCATGGACGCCAGCAAGCTCCGCCCCCCAAGTGCGCTTAGCGATAATTATCCCTGGTTGTTGGTGATATGCCCTTACATTCTTTGCAATCCAGAGCACAGATGTTTCCTAGTTCGTCTTGCAAAATGGTTTTGGGAATACTGCAGTTGCCCAAAAAGTGCTGGACGAGTTTATCAGAGCGCACCATTTCACTAGTGCTTCCTCAGAACTGGTGTACAATAAAGGTTGAGGGGCCTGGGTGTGTATGGGGTGTAGCAGTGGTCTATATACCTGCAATGAATCAGTGCATCTGGTCATCAACAACTTATTCTTCCTTTCAACATCCAGTGATAAAAGCAGCTACTGATCAGACTAACACCAACACTATAGCTAGGGTCTATTCCCTCCTTAAAGAGACATAAGTTTGTGATTCAAATAAACATCCATTTAAGCAAGAGTATTGTGGTGGGCGACCTTGTTGTATGGTTCAGTGATCCCATAAATGCTCAAATAAATTTCTGGGCAGTGCTCTCAGGGATGGAGTTTAAGCAGATTTCACTCTAGCAGTCTTATTTAAATGGTCATATCGTGGAAGAGCACTGATTGTATAATCAAATACTGTTATAGGTAATCAAACTGTCTATTAAGTGGACTGATACGTCAGAAATAGTTTGTACAATAGCCAAGCAACCTTAAAACACACCGATTTGGTCCCAACTAAGTTGATAAAGAATTGTTTTATTTCACAGCCATTGAGAAACTAAGTTTAATAGTGCAACAGTGCAATCTGATGCTCTCGATAATCACTAATAAGTACGTGGCTTTAATGCTCATATAATTAATAACAATAAAACGCAATAAGGGCTTAGACCTTCTTTGGAAACAGCTAAAATAGAACTTTGGCAAGAGTCAAGGCCAACCCCCAAAAAAGCAAATTCACACTGACCGCAAGGAGGCATTGACCCCGAAAAGGGTAATTTACAAAGCAGCACTTATGACAACACAATATAAAACAAGCATTTGCAATGCAATAGGTCTCGCATTAGGAAAGTTTGAGCTATTGGTCTTGTAAATGACAATTTTTTTATGTATGTGTTGTTTTTGAAAATAACTAATTTAATAGCTTTGTCATTTACAATGCCAATAGTTATAACTTTCGCAAAGTGACACCTATAGCATTTGTATTGCAACATGTTTTGTATTTACGTGACTTAGATGTATTGATATTACAAATACCAATGGCTTTTAATTTTTTTAAATAATTAATACTTAAATAAAAGTGATTGTAATTTATAATGGCAATAGCTTAAACTTTTGTAAATAACTTTTGTGAAGATTATGTTCAGTGTATTTTATTGTGACGAAAATCCAAGAACAGAAGTGAAATATTAACATCTTTTTGTGACATTTGTAATAAAGCTTGAAACATTGAGAGAACATATTTGAACCAGTGATGCTGTGGTGGTGCTGAGTGATGCTGTGGTTGCGCTGAGTGATGCTGTGGTTGCACTGAGTGATGCTGTGGTTGCGCTGAGTGATGCTGTGGTTGCGCTGAGTGATGCTGTGGTTGTGCTGAGTGATGCTGTGGTGGTGCTGAGTGGTGCTGTGGTGGTGCTGAGTGGTGCTGTGGTGGGGCTGAGTGATGCTGTGGTGGTGCTGAGTGGTGCTGTGGTGGTGCTGAGTGGTGCTGTGGTGGTGCTGAGTGGTGCTGTGGTGGTGCTGAGTGGTGCTGTGGTGGTGCTGAGGGATAATGTGGTGGTGCTGAGTGATAATGTGGTGGTGCTGAGTGCTGCTGTGGTGGTGCTGAGTGGTGCTGAGTGGTGCTGTGGAGGTGCTGAATGATGCTGTGGTGGTGCTGAGTGATAATGTGGCGGTGCTAAGTGATAATGTGGTGGTGCTGAGTGGTGCTGCTGAGTGATGTTGTGGTGGTGCTGAGTGGTGCTGTGGTGGGGCTGGGTGGTGCTGTGGTGGTGCTGAGTGATAATGTGGTGGTGCTGAGTGATAATGTGGTGGTGCTGAGTGATAATGTGGTGGTGCTGAGTGATAATGTGGTGGTGCTGAGTGATGCTGTGGTGGTGCTGAGTGATGCTGGGGTAATGCAGAGGGCACAAAGGCACAAACAAGAAAACACACTAAGATTACTTGAAAGGAGTGTGGTGAAATCGAAGACTGAATTTTTTCTAAAATAAGCCGTCGGAGAAACTTAATAAATAAATCTGTCAAAGCACGCTGCAAATGTGTGCATTCGTTGTGGGAGAAAGTCTACAAAATATATTTTATGACGTTTTGAATCATTTACGGTCACATTACTAAAAAGTAGTTATTACACACTAAAACCTAATAGATAACATAGCTCTTAAAAATGTTGATAATGCGTGCTAAGAAAAGAACATTATGTGGGATTAATTGTTGCAGAAAGTGAAGGACACTTTAAAACCTTGTCTCGTTTTGGTTTTCCCTTTAAAGCAAAAGAATCTCTCGGCATTGCTGTGTGTTGGGGGGGTGGGGGGCAGGGGAGCAGCAGCCTTTGATGTGGTGTGCGAGGCGGATGGGGGTGGGGCGGCGGAGCAGGGGAGTGAGCGAGTGGAAGGGACGGGAATGAAGCCCTCGGTACCTGACAGAGTGAATACGGGTGGGAGATATCTAACATGCCAAGCATAAGTCGTGCATTTTTTGAATTTTTCACGTGTCACATGAATGCTACATGTGTGTCATGTCGTTTCCGGGTTTGGAGTCAACACAGGATATGGAAGTCATTATAAATTGGAAAAAGATGGAACACTATAACACAAATGTTCAGACGTGGCCACGGGTGAATGCGCAACTCGGAAAAGAGCTGTCTGTTGGTCTTGCTCTCTAATAATGGGCATTTCAAAAGTTGAATCCTTATTAAGGACAGCAAAACAGGTTTGCAAACAATTGGGAATAATCATCCACCTCCTCAGATTCTCAGACATTGTGGATTCGAATATTATTTCATCTGGATCTGTCGCTGGGTCAGCACATTTCTCCCATACCAGGATAATTTAATTTTTCATTTAAGCACCTTTTCAAGTTCCTGGCGTATCGCTTTAATGCTGTCCTTGTTGGTGCCTACTCTGTCGCCCGGTTCATGGATGTCATTGGTGACATCGGATGGGCCAGAGGTCGGAGATGATCAGGTGAACAGGATTTAGTCACCTACAGGAAGTAGTCGTGCTAATGCGCGTGGCTGTCATAGCCCAGTATGCAAAGCAAAGCCGGCTGGGGCATGATGCTGCCTCAACCAAGGGATAAAATAATTGTGTGCACTAAATTGACGACGTAATCCACTACAGGAACATGTATTGGGTGCTACAGAGAGGGAAGTACTGGCTTTCGTGCACTAGTGATCGAGACTTATTCTATTGCAGGGAGAATAGAGGTAGATTAAGCCCTTTGCTTTGGGATTGTGTCATTGGAAGTCCCCCAGACTGGTCCGACGATGTGGTTTGTTGACAGCTTAGGCCAACACATTTATTCTCTACCAGATGGTCCCTCACTCTGCCAGATATGCGCAGCACTCCCGGGTTGCCTCGCTATTGTACGTCTTGAGTGTGAAAAAGAGATTGGAGTGTCAGCACAATTAAAATTAACCGCACTACAGAAAATTGAAAACATAGAGACCGTGTAGTGAGTGTGAAAGTGAAAAACTGAATTTATTAACAAGTTTAAACGAGACCCAGAGGAGGCTATCTTAAAAAATATATATATATTGGGCAGGCTGGTGGCCTGAGAAGCGTCCGTGAAGCAGGGGGCGGGGAGACGAACCCTTTGATGTAGCTCACGGCCGCCATTAGAGGGGAGGAGAAGTGAGGCCTGCGCGCACTGCGCACGCTGGGGAAGCCTGTGGGAGGGAGGCTAAGATTCAGCAGGTAAAGACGTTATAGCACTGTTGATAGGAACCAGCTGCCACTTTGCCCTGGGGGCCAATAGTCCACGGCCAGGATAGCATGGAGATTGAAATTAGGCTGATAATCCTGCTAGCAGCTTGGCTTTCATGCTTTTATTAGAGCTTTCCCGGAGACCCGGGAGACACCAAACAGGATGAAAGTTTGGAAATTAAGGATATGTTCACCGAGGCTTCAAAAAAGTCCATGATTTAAGCGAGAGTGAGGAGGTAGCCAGGACTCGTGTAATCGATAGAATCACTGGTGCATGATCCAGAGATTTACCTGCTTGGGCAGTTTTTGTTCAAATTTGTTTAAGAATTTCATATAGTGACAGGATGATATGGGGTCGTCTGGGCCTCAACAAAGTATCATGGCATGCCTACATGTGCAGATTCCTTTGCTTTGAAATAAAGGCTTGAGGAGACGCCTCCTCTCTATAGCCAACTCAGAGCAAATGCAGGTTAAGTGTAGAAGATTCTCTTTGCTTCCCCTGAATAAGCGGCACCCTCCATTCCCGGTGTATTTCCATGCTGGTTTTTCCGCTAAGGATGGGGGCAGCCCAGGCGACGCTGCAGTAGTTTACGTTTCAGTTGGTGCTGGCTAGATACGATATCCATGACAATTTGGAGCAGCTGTTGATGACCGCCAAGGCTTGACTTTTTTTGGGCGAAATTTTTTTTGGGGCGAACTCTTCTGTGTCCTTTAAGAAAGAGATTTTAGCCGTTGCGGAGTTCACTAGTTTTTAAAGACATTATATGAAGATGGCAATGCTCAGAGGTTTTCAAGATGCAGGTTATTTAGCGATTGGTCCAAGAATTCTTTAAGACTATTACTGCAGCTATCTTTAATAATTGCAAATCACGTTGTTTGACATTGTTCAGCTGTGGTGGCTGGTAATTTAGCAGGGCTGATGGGACACACATACACACTCACAACCATGCATTCATGCATGCGTACACACGCACACACACATCCATTCACAACCCTAATTACTACCTATTCAAACAAACACGCACGCACCCACCAAACATTAATACAAACAAGAGAGGCCAAGAAGCTCATCTCAGTATGCGGCTGAGCGCTGTGAAAGCAACGGGTCTGAGCGGGGGGCCGTGCCTCTTTCTGCATCACTCGAAGCACACGGAAAAGGAGGGGGTGGGGGAGGGCAATGCTGCGTTTGTTCTCGGAGGGTAGGGGAAGGGCTCCAAATGTGAAGCGGGAGGGGGAATACCTGGAAATACTAGTGACGTACATGAAATTAAGTGTTGTAAAATAAAGAGTGTGCAGTGCACTCTGATGTACATACAGCACTGTGAATTATATCATGAATTGCACGTTAGGTTGCACAGGACTGTGAAAGTCCACCCATCCAAAGTGGAGAGATACGGAGCCCTGCTACAGTGTGGTGGCAAACTGGGGAATGGAAAGCAACCAACAGAGTTGCACATCGCCGAGCAGAAGTAAAGGCCCGTGTGTTAAAGGGCGGTGCTTGACGAGCCGCAGAAACAAGGATGTTAATTAGGGGGAGGAGAAGTGAGGCCGAGTGCGCTGGGGAAGCAACAGATGGCTTTGATGTGAAGGAGGCAGGCGGCTCGGATAAAAGCGCGGTCACAAGAACACATGCACTCTTGGAAATCCGCTTTTTGAGAGCTTAGTTTAGCTCTTAGTTTCACCCCAATAGACTCGTCTTAATCATTCCTTGCGGAATGGAATAGGCCGAGACCTAAAAACACTGTAAATGTTTTAGAGGAGATCATTCCTAAAAATATATTAAGAAAATCTTTATATATTTTGATAAATTCAATACTCTAAGTAAACCAGGGAACAAACCAGCTGAATGGTGTAACGTTTTGTAAATAATTTTGTAGTTAAAAGTGATTATATGATAAGGGGAAGAGCCTGATGGCGAGGAGGCTAGTTGCTTCTCTATACTGTTTTTGAGCCTGCTCATAAACTCGGGCCCATGATAGATTTGGGACTGTCCATAAGGGGTGCATTGGGAGTGCACGGACAAGGCCTTTAGTACAGAACTACAGGTAACCTCTTACATTTTGCAGGCCAACAGTTGTGAAGTTAGGTGTGGGGGAATTCTTTCCCACATAGCAAGCATTCCAAGAAGGCTTTCGACATGGCAGGTCCAACAACCCTGAAGAAAAGACGTCAGCAGAGAGAGACATGGTGTGTCCAATGGGGTGGGTGGTGCATGCCCAAGGGCAGTGGAGACTCACCTGGGATAACACAGAGGCTCGGACTTAATTGGAACTGGAGAGATTGGAATGGCTAGTGTGGCCTTGTCAACTGTGAGCAGGACTAAGCTGAGAAGCGATCTCAGAGGCCAGCAGGGCCAACCTCGAAAAGCAATATCAGGGGGAGGCACCAATTGCGGAAGGCCATGCTGCAGAGAAATGATGGTACAACTGTGATGGCAGGAAGCATGATTTTATCTGCCATGCCCAGAAAAAGAGTTTTAGTTGTGAGTAGTAGGAGAGCAGGTCGACAGGCGACTTGGTAAGTGGGCAGTGGGAAATTATGGCTTTCTTAAATGTCATTTACAAGAATCTAGGCAAAGTAAACAAATCTACAGCAGTAATGGAGGCTCCTTTGAAGATCTTGGGTGCGATACTAGCGGGTTGCAAGATCTGGGCAAGGCCACTGTATCCCAGAATGCAAAGTGTGGAGGGGCACATGAGCGAGACAGATTCTGAATATATGGGCATATGGGGATGCAGCACCATGCTGTTTAGACTATGCTGACCCTCAGAATAGAATTTAGGCACAAGACAATGCAAGGAAAGCCACCAACATCAGGGTGCTGGTTATCTCTGCAGATACCTTTTGAAAAGTTTATGATGGAAGTGATGCAGTCCTTCTTTGCAGGCTACCTGAACTACTTGAATCAAGGGAAACTGGGGCTGATTTAAAACGTGTATAGGCTCCCCTCTGGGTCCTGAGACCACCTATAGATGGCAAAACAGTCATTGTGATTCTTTGGGATCCAGACCTCCAAGACCCATCTTGCGAACAGTGGCGAAGATTAAGCAACTAATTCAGGTGGATGCAAAAGAAATTCCTCTCTTTCCGAACTGTGTTGTACACATACAATGCAGAAGATGGCAGCTACTGGATTCCCTGGAAACATTTGCTTCGAGAGGTGGGTCTGTTGGCCTCTCTGGGGTCTTGTGAGGCTGTAAGTTTTCTTTGAGAGCAATACATAACCCTTTTCTCTAAAGGTGACAACACAAACTTTCCAGGATAATATCAAAGAAGCCTCTCTTGCAAAGTAACAGACCAGTGTAAGAGATACTTTTGACAAGTAATTTTGTCACTGATAGCGATCCCTCATTTCTCATACCTTTTGTGGCACAGATTTGGGGCACATTTTGTATTAGGTTGACATTCCATTATGCGGATTGAACTGTTGATCCTTGATGTTCCTTTACTCCACCTCAGGCTTCCCATGTTCACCGGTGCATGACCTTAAAATTGTGTCAAAAATATTGTCAGTTGTTAATATCATTAATATTGTAATGTCACTTATAATATTGTGATAACTTATACTGTAGGTAAGAATATCCTTTTTAATATCATTGTACTTTATATTGTGGTTTTAAACATCATTGTATATAGTATGGTTTATATTATGATATTTACAGAGTTAGTTATTGTGTACTTTAAAAAAAATATTATGTTGATATTATTTTGCTCTTAAATGTTCTAGGAGGGGGTTATACGGTTAACAGGAAAATTGGGTAGAAACTTTTTTATTTTGTTTCTTCATTTAAAAACAAAAATGATGCATTTATATTTTATTTTCATGATAATACAAAAATGATTCAATTTATTTTTAATTTTTTAATTTTTAATTTGTAGTGGTGAAGTATATTTATATAGTTTTGGGAATTATGGATTACAGTTTTTTATTGTTTTTAATTAAAAACTACCAAAAAAATAAATCTTTGCTATTAATTTGTAGTTGTAAACACATTAAAATGTCTGGGCAATTGTCTAATGTAATTTTCCAGGTGTGTTATTGAATCTATTTGTAAGTATACTTTTTTAAGGTGGTTCTAATTGTAAGAATTTGGGTTTGTTTTTAGTGTATTTTTCTCAAATCTATATTTTTGTTTTGATAGGAAATCTGTCCCTAAAGCCCAATGCTTTCCCCAATGTGGTTAGGTTTGTAGCGGGAACAGAAAATCTGACCCATCCCCCCTCCCAAAGTCCAACACTTTCTCCAATGTGGTCAAGTTTGGAGGGGGAAAAGTCAATCTTAAAAACCCTTAGCCCGAAGCCCAATACTTTTTTTTAATGTAATTAAGTTTGCAGTCTCCCACACAGTCCAACATTCCCCAATGTGATTAACCGCCCGATTCATCATAGGAAATTGCGCTCGCAAAGGGCCGGATTCTGAGAATCCGGCCCTTTGCGAGTGCGATTTTTGCATTTGGGATTCAGCAGCCCAAATGCAAAAATCGCTAATTGCGATGTCGCAAATGTGCGAGGAATTACATTTAAGGAATCTCTATTAGAGATTCCTTAAATGCAATTCAACATCCAAATTAAATTTGCGAATTCGCAATTTCTTGCCGCAATTTACCGCGAGGTCAGACCTCGCGGTAAATTGCGAAAACTCAGAAAAAAGCATTTAAATGCATTTTTCTGAGTTGCATGTTACACACACACATGTCCTTTGGACATGTGTGTGTGCAACACCTGTGTGAAATTTCATTTTAGGGGTGCTACAGGGTGTCCTGTGGACACCCCTGGCACCCTTCAAATCGCAATCTTATTTGCGATTAGCTAATTGCTAATCGCAAATAAGGAATACTCCCCATTCATTCCTATGGGCCTTTTGGCCCGTAGGAATGAATGGCGAGTTATTCCTTATTTGCGATTAGCAATTTGCTAATCGCAAATAAGGAATCAGTAGGAATCGCATTTTATTATGCGATTCCTACATGATTACCGTTTTGCGAGTCCTTAATAGCGAATCGCTATGATTCGCTATTAGGGGCTCGCAAAACGGCCCGTTGATGAATCAGGCTGTAAGTTTGGAGAGGGAATACGTAATGTAAGTTGTCTAAATGGTGTTTAGTTTGCCTATATTGGTTGGTTGGGAGTGAATATATTTTTCTTTTATTTTGTGATTATTTAAACATTGTTTACAACTATTTAACACTTCTTATTTAGTAAAGAATTTTAATAAAAAAATTACACAGTTTAATGTAATAATTTTGATTGAACTTCATATGTATTTTAGTGTTAAAGAAACATTGTTTAAGTTGGTAATCATAAAAAAGAAATAGTTTTCCATAAACATTTTTATAAGGCTTTTTGTAAACATTTACATGTATATTATTAACAATTCTTAACAAAATCCTTTCCCATTTTAATTTTTCTATTTTTTATATATGAACAATACTGTGAATTTATCATTTTTAACAGCTTCTAAATACATATTTACATTTGTAAAAGATATTTAAACAGTTAAAAAAAATATATTTACATTTTGTGTACATTTCTAGAAAAGAAAAGAAATACAATATTTGCATTCATTCAATCCATTGTTTTCTTTTTTCCCTTACCTGTTTCCTTCATGCCTTTCTAATTCTTTCTCTTTTGCCTTCTCTTCTTCCTTCCTTTCTCTTTAACATTCTCTCTTTTTTCTTTCTTTCTTTTTCTCTCTTGCATTCTCTTTTGCCTTCCCTCTTTTTATCTTTCTTTCTTTTTCTATTGTTCTTATTTTCTTTCTTTCTTTCACCTTCACTTCACTTCTTTCTTCCTTTCTTTTTCTTTTACATTCTCTTTATTTCTCTTTTTCTCATGTTTCTGTTTCTTTCTTTCTTCTTTTCTCTTCTGCCTTTTCTTTCTTTCTGTCAATCCTTTTTGCATCTTTTTTCTTTCTTCTTTCCTTCCTTTCTCCCTTTTTTCTTTCTCTCTCTTTCTTTTGTTTTTTTCTTTCTCTTTTGCCTTCACTCCTTCCATCCTTTTTCTTTTACCTTCGCTCTTTCTTTTTTCTTTCTCCATCTCTCATTTCTTCTGTTTATTACTTTCTCTTTAGCCTTTTCTTTCTTTCTTTTCTGCCATCTCTCTTTTTTCTTTCTTTCTTTTTCCTTCTCACGTTCCTTCTTGCTCTCTTTTGCCTTCTTTCTTTCTGGCCTCCTTTCTCCCTTGCCTTCTGTAGTATCCCTTTTAGATGACATCATTGTAGTACTTTAGAATTGTTATGCTTTCTATCTGTGTTCTATATTCTTTATGTGGGAGTTGGTCAGATTATCTGGCTTCCCTTTCTTGGTGGTTGTTTAAGCTGTTTCCTCCTTGAATAAAGATTTATTTCATGAAGACCGCTTCCTGGTTACTTCATAATTTGGCGACGACAGGGATCTGATCTTGAAGAACCCATCTTTTGAAGCAAGTATTTTTTTAAAAAGAAGAAATCTTCGAGGAACAGCGTTCACTCGTTTCACACGTTTCTAAGGTATTTTTCTCTACTTTCTTATGTGTAATGATAGCACCAGCGGCAGCATTCAACTAAGTGCCTTGATAGCACCTGCGGCAGGATATAATATCATATTTCGATTTTTTTTTTCTCTCTTCACTGAACTTTGAACATACTTTACGTTGCCTGGTGTATACGCTTTTGTGTATATTTATATACTACTTGGCAGACTTTGCAAACGCTAGTCTGTTTGTGGATTTCTTTTGAGCGCTTCAATCTCAGATTAGGCAAACTGACAAACACGAAGAAATATTTAGTTCCATTACCTGCATTGTTTAAACTCTGATCCGGAGCGAGCCTTGGAGTCTTGACGCGTGAGTTTCCTTCGTTCTCCAACACTCCCTGTGACGAAGGAGGTAGCGTCCTAGCGTCAGACAAGGTCAAAGAATCATACGCTGCAACGTAACGTGGCGGCCATTTTCTTGCCTCAGTGTTTGTTTACCCTTTTCTTCGATAAACGCTACGCTCTCATCGTCACTGTCAACATTTCTTTTTTTTTACCAGCGCTTCTGCCTACAACGAACTTATCATTCGCAGGTCTATTATAGACATATTCTCCTTGGTATCATCAATTATTTTTTCTTACAGAAACTATTTGACTACGGTGATTACACAGACTAAATCTAAATCTACAGAGACTAAATATAGATCGACCATACTGACTACAGAGACTGAATTGACCACGGTGACTACATTTGTTTTAATTCTTTATTTTTCTTATTGTATAATTTCCTTTACCTATTTTGATGTTATTTGGTTGAGATGTCTAACAATATTAATTCTCCTCCACATTTTCTACCTGTTGCTGGAGATCCTAAGGTGGAATGGGACCTATGGTATCCCACATTTTTAGCATATGTGGATGTAGTGGAAGAAGATGGGTGTTCTCCTAAAAGAAAACTAGCATTATTAAAAAACTGTCTAGGTGGAGCTGGCCTTAAAGAATTAGAAAACTTACCACACATTGAGGGTGCAGGCGATTTTAATATTTTTGAAGTCGTAATAAAGCAATTGGCTTCTAGGTTTGGAAGGAAAATTAATACCGTGATGGAAAGATTTAAGTTTTATTCAAGGGCGCAGAAAGATGACGAATCTATCGAAAATTACGTAGCCGCATTGCGAACTTTAGCAGGTTCTTGTGCTTTTGAAACGATTAATTTTGAGCAGGTACTAAGAGACCAAATAATGATGAAGACAAAAAGCAAAAAGATTCAGGAACGTTTATGGATGGGATCTGAGTCTTCTCTTAATGCTGTATTAAACATAGCCAAAGGCATTGAACAATCTGAGCTTTTTGTTAGCGAGATTAGAGGCCAAGATCTCAAAAACAAGGTAATAATTCCTGAGGTTGCTTTGGTAAAGGAAGCTCATTATCAAAAGAAGTTTCCGTTCACTCAAACCAAAAAAGAGTATTTTTCAAAGGACAACAAATTTACAGGCAAGAAAAACCCGGTAATTTGTTATAGATGTGGTGGTAATGACCATGTTGGTAATTACAGAGGTTGTCCAGCATGGAATAAAATTTGTATAAAATGTAAAAAATCTGGACATTTTAGCAAAATGTGCAGATCCCCACAAAAAGTAAATTTATTAACTGATTCAGAATATGAGAATCCGGAAGAAATTCAGGAAATCAACACGTTGTTATGTGTGGGTGACACTAAATGTAAAGGTTTTCCTAAGGACAAAATATTGATAAATGGTATAGAAATCTCTATGCTTATAGATTCATGTGCTTGGTACAGTATAATTGGCAATGACATATTCAACAAATACTGGAATTCTGAAAATTTACTTCCATCTGATGTTCACCCTGGTGGATATACTGGTCAGAAGATTGATTTGTTGGGTTTCATGTGGGCTGATATCAAATTTAAACATAGGAATATTAAAGGCAAAATTTATGTTGCATCCAAGGGAGCTGCCATTTTAAGTTGGCCACATCAACATGAGTTAGGAATCAAATTGGACCCTAATGCTTCCCCACCCGTGTATATAGTACCTTCTGTTGATGACGAATTTACTCTCCAGGTTAAAAGTAAGTTTCCTGATATTTTTTCTGACACTTTAGGTGAATTTGTAAATTTTAAACATAAAATTATCTTAAAAGAGAGTGCAACACCTGTCCGTCATAGAGTCAGAAATGTACCTCTAGCTTACCGAGACAAGTTAAAAACTATTTTGTCAGACTTAGTAACTAGAGGGATTATTGAACCAACTGAGTCTTCTCCCTGGGTTTCTCCAGAGGTTTTATCAATTAAAAGTAACGGCGAACTTCGCCTATGTGTTGACCTCTGCAGCTTGAACAGTGAAATTTGGGTCGATAGACATCCTTTACCCAACATTCATGAGCTGATTTCTACTCTCTCTGGTGCTTGTATTTTTTCAACCTTAGATCTGGCTAGTGCCTATCACCAGGTTCTACTCCATGAAGATTCTAAGTTTCTTACTACCTTTATTACACCTGAGGGTATGTTCCAATTCCGTCGCATGCCATTTGGTCTGGCTAGTGCGGCGTCAGTTTTTCAAAGACTTATGAAAGACGTTTTGGAAGGTTGTGATAACGCCATAGCGTTCCAAGACGACATTTTGATTTATGGGAAAAACTTTGAAGACCATGACAAGAATTTAGACAAAGTGTTAAGATCGATTCAAGGAAAAGGGTTGACCTTGAAATTTTCAAAGTGTAAATTTAGACAAAGCACTGTAGAATATCTGGGACATGAAATTTCTGCTCAGGGTATTAAACCTAAACTTATTCATGTTCGAAGTATAACTGAAGCTCCATCTCCTAGTAATAAAGAACAGCTGGTGTCATTTTTAGGCCTTACAGAGTTTTATAGTAAGTTTGTCCAAGACTATTCATCCAAAGTTCATTCCTTGAGGTCATTGTTAAAAAAAGATGCAAAATTGTTTTGGAACAATGACCAACAAATTGCTTTTGATTTACTCAAAAAAGAGATTGTCAACGCTCCTTTCTTGAGGCCATTAAATTTGGGTAGTGAATGCATTGTATGTGTGGATGCAAGTAATGTTGGCCTTGGTTCTGTATTAATGCAGAAGAATAAAGGTGAGGAATATGTGGTTTCGTATGCTTCTCGGACACTTCGTGGTGCTGAGTTCAATTATTCCACCATTGAGAAGGAACTTTTAGCTTGCACTTGGGCTGTTGAACACTTCCGACAGTTTCTTTGGGGAACTAGATTCCGTTTGCGTACTGACCATAAACCTTTGATAAACATGTTAGCTGCTGGTGGTGGTCGTACTTTGACAGCACGTTTGGCACGTTTATCTGCAAAGTTACAAGAATTTCAATGTATAGTGGAATATGTGCCTGGACGATTGAATGTTCATGCTGATTGTATGTCCAGATTGCCTTGTGTCTTTTCAAAAATGTCTGACATGTCCCAAGATGTTGATGTGATCCTAACCATTGACGATGTCAATGATCTAAAATGTAATACTTCTTCCAGTGTTATCTCCGAAACAGTTTGGAGAGATGCTATGTGCAAGGATGTTTCCTTGTCTAATGTGGTAGATTTTCTAAAACATGGTTGGCCAGAAGAAAGGAAGCTTTCAGGTGATGTTCTGTCTTTTAGTAAAATAAAAGAAGAACTCATGTTTGATCAAGGTTTTGTAACTAGAGGTGATAAGATAGTTCCTCCCAGTGATTTGCGGGAAAAAATAATTTGTATGGCACATGAAGGTCACATGGGTATGTCTAACAGCAAGAGGAGAATACGTGAATTCTACTGGTGGCCCGGTATTGACAGAATGGTGGATAAATGGGTCAGTTCATGTTCTCCTTGTGCTAGTAGCGATAAGTCAGTTAAACCTTTAGCTGCCAAAACAGATATTTCTCCTGTTGAGTATACCTTGTGTCCTTGGAAGAAACTTGGGATTGACATTATTGGTCCCCTAGATGTGTCAGATAATAAATCTGTTTTCATTCTGGTTTTGATTGATTACTTCTCTAAATGGCCAGAAATAAAAGTTGTTGACAGAGTTGGCTCTTCCCAAGTTGTTAATTTCCTTGATGAAATATTTTGTAGAGAAGGAAGTCCAGCTGAGTTGGTCTCGGATAATGGTCCACAATTTACCAGCACTGAGTTCTCTTCTTTTCTTATTAGATGTGGCGTTAAACACAAAAGGGTGTCTAATTACAACCCTCAAGCCAATGGTCAAACGGAGCGCTTTAATAGAGTTATCAAGGAATCCATTCAACTAGCCGTCAAAAGCAAACTAGATTGGGGAAAAACTCTTCTTGCGTCTATTTTATCCTACCGTACCTCTCCCAATTCTGTTACAGGTTTTTCTGCATTTGAGCTTTTAAAAGGTAGAAAACCTGGGTCAAAATTGTTACCTTGGTGGATGAAAGTGAAGATTCCTTGTGAGTCATGTATTGATCCATCCAGGCTTAGAAATAAGATTTTGAGATATCAGGAAAGATGAAGTGCTCTTCTAATTGCTCAACTGGTTCTAGATCTGGAATCAAGGTAGGTGATCTTGTGCGTGTGAAGTTTGGTAGGTCTTCTGGTACTAGGTGGAACAAATGGTCTGATCCTTGTAAAGTGACTGAAGTTTTCAGCAAAGCCGTCAGGGTAGAAGGTGGTAAAGTATGGAACTTTCGTAGAGTTTCTTTGTGCAAAGCTTCCAATTCAAAAACGTGTCCTGTTTCTTCCTCAATTGAATCTGATAACAATGTTTACCCTGCTCTCTTAGATACTTTTGGGGGGAATTTGCAAAATCTTTCAGATACTTTGCCTTCTTCAGGACAAGTTTCTTCTGGTTCTAATGCTGGGTGTAACAGTTCTGTTCAACAATGTATTCCTGACACGATTATTTCCAATCTTGCTGTAGATAAGTCGAATGTACAACTTTCTGATGTTCCCTTAAGGAAAAGTTCTCGTGTCAAATTTACTTCTGTTAAGTTACGTGACTTTGTTCATTAGTTTTTTTTTATTATTGTTTTTTTTTTTTTTTTTTTAAAGGGGGAAGGTGTGTAGTATCCCTTTTAGATGACATCATTGTAGTACTTTAGAATTGTTATGCTTTCTATCTGTGTTCTATATTCTTTATGTGGGAGTTGGTCAGATTATCTGGCTTCCCTTTCTTGGTGGTTGTTTAAGCTGTTTCCTCCTTGAATAAAGATTTATATCATGAAGACTGCTTCCTGGTTACTTCACCTTCTTTTCAGACAATGTCAAACAAATTGGCTCTTTTTAGGGCTGTGTTAGTCAAGACATTTTGATTTCACAAAAATTATGTATACAACATACGTACTTATTGGGTGTTTCAGCCAAACTTCATCCATTAGTCCATGGTACGCCATTCACATTTTAAATCCACCCACTCCAGCATGCTTCGAAGGGCAATGCATCAGCCCACTTCAGCCACTGGTTTACTTCACTGTGACTGACTTATGGCGTGCTGCCCTTTCATAAGGACCACATCCACATACAAAGTTATTTTGTTCAGTGCCAGGGATTTCTATGGTAATTTCTGCTTTTCAACCCCTTCCGTGCTTCCGTCAGCCTTTGGCCGACGGGAGCACTCCCTCCACAGTGCTGCACACGACCAACGACCGACGCAGCCCCGCCCACCCTTTAGAATGCCCGCACCGTGGCGGAAAAACCACTGCGGTTAAGGTGTTAGAGACCAAAAACATTTTTTTCCTTTATCCAATGTTTTTATTAGACTGATAAGTGCCCAGCAGCTTGTTTAACAATAAAGGTTTATAAAAACCATGACAAAACAAACAACATTTTCCAAAATGCTGCAGCCAAAGCCAGATTAGCTTTGCCTGTGCCTATAGATTTTTTCTGAAATGATGGTTCTTTGTTTTTTCTATTTTTATTCTGAATGATTGAAAATTACCATTAATTTAGTATTTATAAAACCATGTAGGATTTTGTTGTCTAATTAATTTAAGACAGGTTTTAGTTTGATTTCTTTTCCGGTTATTTTTGTTATAGTAGTGTTCCAGCTATTGTTTCAAGGGAGGGTAGACCCATTTGTTTGGTAAATAGCCATACATTGCTAGTTGGCAGTTGGTGCACTTTATTTAATTTGTTTGGGTATTTTTGGTTTCAGTTGTGTTAGGGATTGTTATAGTTTTATTCTTGGTAGATTTGTTCTTTTTTTTAGAATCTCTAAAAATTGAATGGTGGCTTCTTCCAAGTGTTCCTTGGAAGAAATTGTGCCACACATTCTGCTGCATTCTTGGTTTTTGCTTCTTGAGAAATGGCGATGTTGTAGACGCTCCACCATAGGATGTGAATTTTGGGTTTGCGTCTGTGTCCCATCAGTGCAGATGACAATCCAAAGTGTCTCCATAATAGTCCATTAGTGGTGAGAGTTTGTGATAGATTTATGATAACCTTGGGGTTCTAGGGGAGGAGCTACGCTAGCAACTAAGATGGCCGCTTAGGCTCCCGGCTCTGCCGACCTACGTATCCTGCCAGAAGATCCTGTCGATAATCCTGATTTCACACCCGACCTCTGTGTAGATGAACCGATGCTCACTCCGATGGTGCAATTCCAAAAACTTAATGCGCTTGGGTGACGGAGCTGCGTCGAGTGGAAGTTTGCGGCCTAATCCAGCAGGAGAGCCGGGGCCTCGAGTTTTGATCTGGCCGTGTCGGAGTTGAACAACATCGGCCGTGAGTGGCAGTCAGGGTCCGGTCCATCAAGGTGGAGTTTTTTTCTTTGCCCGATCTCGACGGCGCTCATCTTGCCTGACCAACATTGAGGGAGGAGTGACGTGGCACGACAGTGGTCGGGGGTGAAGGTCCCTGACCCGCGGACCCGGTGTGGCCCGGCCGGTGTTCGGTGTGTCGGGGTCTTCGCTCTCGACGCGAGATACATATTGTTGCCGCAGAAACTGACCAGTCCCCTCTGATGCCATCCGTTCCGCTCCTGTCTTTTCCCCCCGTAGAAGCCAGCTCCCCGGGGGAAGTGAACATGATTGTTGCTGAGCGTGGAGAAATGGACCGGACGGAGAGTGAGCCGTCGCTAAAGACGATATTGGCAGCCATCGGGGCATTTCATTCCCATGTGGATGCCCTGATTCACAAAATGACGACCGGCTTATTGGTGATGGAGTGTGTGGAACCGGACCCGATTACATCTCAAGTATTACCGCAAGCTACGATTTCAGCTACGACCATCTTGATTCTAAACGAGAGCCCCGCGCGGCAAGAGGAGCAGCAGCCCTTGGTTGGTCTCCTGAAAAATCCTGAACCCAGTGTTTTGAAGATATTGGCATACCTATCATCATCGCTGACTTTGGGAGAATCGATTTGCGATCCCTTCCCGGAGAATCTTGCGGGTGGTTGTCCTTGGACTTCTGTTCCATCCTTTACCTCTTTGGTGACTTTCCGATCTTGGAGAAAACTAAATTGGGACTATCCGTCCATGAAGGAGTGTTCCTGTGCTGCTGAAGTTCTTGGCAACTTGCTGACTTTGAATTGTATTGTACTGCATTTATTCAGACTCTTTTTTTGCTTCGATTCTCCTGCTGAAGTGATGGAAGGGGTTCACATAATGGTTCGGAAGGGCCAGGGCTGAGAGTGATCGACTGTAGCTGGTATTACGGCCTTACTGGATGTAGATGTCATGGCTGTTGGTCTCGTGGGAGGTTGGGCGGTGCACCATGCCTCCCCCTAATTTATCTTTTGTTGATTATAGATATTATTGACTCTTCATCATAGGGGTGCTGGTCTCTGGCAGGGGGAAAAGGGACCGGGAGCTTATATGGAAATGCCCTCCCCCACAGTCTCTCTTTTCTACTTTTAGAATTAGTTAGTTGCGGTGACAGGCACACTGCTAGTGGGGGTTAGGCGATAGCCGTTGCAGGGGTGCAGGGTGGGGGGTTGGGTTTTTTGTTTTCTTTCTGTTATCGCTCATATGGTTTTCCTTTTTTTCAATCTATTTTTAAGTTTTTCCTTTACTAGCAATATTGCCGAAATATTCTGATTCTGTCTTCGAATTCTAGTGTCTGGTTGCCATGATTCTTCTGCTGTTTTGATTTTATCGGTGGGAGTGTCTTGAGGGTCCGTACTTAAATTGTCTATTGATTGTAATGTTGCAAGTCTTATTCCGTATTCATTACCGTTGGCCTCTCAAGGATTCTTCTGTTGCTCCATGTTTATCCTGCTATCATTCCTGTTCACCCTATTATTAACATATGTATGTATGGCACCGGATGTCTATTTCTTTTTTCTTGTTTAAAATAATAAAAAGATTTATTTTAAAAAAAAACTTGGATTTATTTTAAAAAAAAACTTGGGATTCTATTACCATGTCACAGTGTTTAGTAACTTTGTGACAGGGACGTAGGCTATTTCTTAAGCTATTCTGCATTTTTTGGGGTTTTCCATGCTTAAAGTAGATTTATGTAGGTGGCGCCAAATACTTTGATTACAGCGATAATAGCAACATTGATGTATTGCTATATGTGGTAATCCTTTATGGCAGTAGAAATCCTAGTTTGTTCAAAATAAATTATTGTTTATTCAGGACTGCAATTATTTGATTTTTAACTGAGTGTTAAGAGTTTTTATAGGTTGCACTTTGCTTGTTTGGCAGCAGTGCATGTATTAAACTGATGTTTGTGTTATAGTATTGGTCATGGGTTGTGTATATTTGTGTAAATGATGGTCAGCACTGTTTAAATGTCCCATCCATCATCCATGTGTTAGACTCTGTAAGGATTAGTAAATTATTGTTAGTTGCAATGACAAGGATTCTTTTTTTGATTATTTCTCATTGTCATGCAGTAAGAAATCTTGGTGAGTATGAGTTATTTTAAATATTGGAAGATTTGTATTTCTTCATATGTTATACCTGTTCTTGTTATTAGTCTTGTTAGGTTTTATATGGCAGCAGTAGCGGCTGCTACCGGATGGGGGTGGTGGGGTGGACGGGCATGTGATTTAATTAACAAACAAAAAATCTACCTTAGAGTGGCTGACTGGTCGCCACCTCCCCTGCACCCTCTTCCTTCTTACAGTCCGGCCGGCAGCAGGATGCACCTGGCACACAGGCTTCCCTAAGCCAATCACAAGGCTGCAATGCAGCGTTGTAATTGGTCTGATGGCCGTGGATCAGTGCTCAGACTCGAACAAGGAGCCTGTGCATGTTCTTCACCAGGCTGTGTGATGCAGCCAGGTAGGAACATGCAAAGTGCGCATGAACTGTTTGGTCGGCCCAAGACCAAACAGTTCATGCGCACTTTAGGAGTGCAAACCTCTCCTCCACTGCTCTGGCCAGCTCCGCCCACACTACACACAGGGTGCATGTAATAGGAAAAAAAATGACTATAACAATACGTTATTGTCATTTTATTTTTCCTTTTTGTGCAGTTGGGCAACGCTCCTCCTTCTCAACGGAGGAGAAGCCACTGTATGGCAGGGAGTTCCCCAGTCGCATGTTCAGGGAATTGGATAATAATATTTTTTTGTATAATACTTGTGTTTTCTTGGGAGCTTGTGCTCACTTATCTTTAGACCTGCCAGACGTTCCTAGCTCGTAGTTCAGTGACAATTGGAGGGTGATTGCATTTCCTTACATTTCAACCATTCTTCTTTGGTAATGGTTCTACCATAACAAGCATTGGAATAATATTTACTGAATTTCTATTCATCATTTCACTAAAAGTGCTTTCCTTGCTATAAGTGTATCCCCTAAAACAGTAGTTTCCACTTTAGTGCTATGATGTATATTGGAGTTCCTGACATTATATCTGAAACTGCAGAATTATTAAAGTATATATTAGTTTTATTTGTATTATATCCTAATGTGATTTTTTTGCTACAATTTTACTATATTTTACATAACGTGCTTAGCTTTTTTATGTTTCTTCTTTTTTTGGGTAGGTTGGTTCTGTGTTGTTTGTAGAACTGCTGCTACTTTTCTTTTTTAATTCATTTCATCATCACACGTCTTTATTCGTCTTAAATATCCATATAATAATCACAAAGTAAAATACAGTGCTTTTATCACTATACATCATAACTATGAATATTTAAAATAGCATCAGATCCCGTTCATATCTCTTCCCCCTCACACTGCTAGCAAACAACCCTGACTTTTTTTTGGGAACACTTCCGCCCGGTACTTTTGTATCCAATAAAGGTCATTCTCCTACCCTATGACACTTTTATATTGATGAGGATTTTAAGCCAAATGGGGATGTAGTGAAGAAGTATGCATTGCCTATGCGGGACACATACAGAATAGGCCAGGCATTACACTGAGCTGGGTGACCCATCACCTGCTTGACCATGCAGCGGGAGGAAACACCCATAGAAACTTTGCATCTTAACAATGTACACCGCAGAGGCATTGCCTGGCTATATTGATACATTCTCGACCTTACTCCACTGAAGAAACAGGCCTAGGTCAACTTGTGGGAAATGTAACTAAACACGGAAATTACAGACAACACCTGGGGAGCCATCTAGGAGAAGGCCTCCAAGTCCTCTATTTACCTTTGCTACAAGGAGAACTCTTACAAAATCCTTCCGTGTTGGTACGTCACCCCAGTACAGCTTCATAAGAAAAGCAGCAGCGGACCAAAGGGTTGCTGCACCTAACTCCCAGTTCCAAGCGTATCAATATATGTGCTGCTACCCCTGACGTCAGCTGCTGAGTGGCGTCACTGTGAATCCAGATCAAACAGTACTTTTTAAGCCTAGGTGGGGGCGCACAAATATGAAGTCTAAAATGAACAAAGTATTTTTTAGAAACAGTCCTTTCTTTATTTGTACAAAAATTGTCGAATGCAAGAATTCATTGATTTCAACGTGAAAGAAGTTGATCAGCCAACGCGTTTCTCTCCCTTACAGGGAGCTTCCTCAGGGCTTATATCTAATTATAGGTCCGAATCAAAACAAATAATATAGCAATGATTCAAATTTTGAGAGGGATCAATCAGGTTCCGCCGTCCGTAGTGCAGTATCTAAAAGGATGTCCAAAATTGTTTTGTCCAAAAGCAGTCTATATCACAAAAGGGGTTGCAGATCGGTTGAAACTCCTTTTAGAATGTGTGTCTCTAAAGTTGACCCGATTGGTGATACATCGTATCGTCTCTCCCCAATACGGCAGACAAAGTTTCTTTAAGTTGAAGAATCTGTGATATACTGGTGTCCCTAGATCAGGACGTTTTCGGTTCACTTGCGGTATCTTCCAGCATGGAGGGTCCAGCTTCATAAGATGCTCCAGGGTTTAGAGTAATGCTGGAAGGGTTGTGGGGACAGGGGCATACTCTTGCACACCTTGTGGGCCTGCCCGATGATAAAAATATTTTGGGGCAAGCTTCTTGCAAGCGTAACACTCCCACATGACCCGCTCCTGGTTCTTTTATGCGATCTGGAGGCGGGCATACTCTTCCCCCCCTTGACGCCACAAGGGAAACTTGTCTTCCACCTACTTTTAGCAGCACGATTGAGCATTACTGAAATGTGGAAGCAACCACAGGCACCTTCCATGAACATGGGGTGGGGGGCAATATGGATCATCTATGCAATGGAAAAACTCATAGCCGTACTAAGAGACCCGACATGGCACCCATTTGCTACACACATAAAGAAACAGCAGAGACCTGGGGTACTCCATCTCACAATGTCTAAGACACTGAGAGCATCAGAACTGATAGTAATGCCCCCCTCAGAATCGGCAAATGAGACACCCTCAGATTCTGGTGTGTGACATTTGCCATCAACTACCGAAGGACCGGGGGTGGGATGTAGGGCCCCTTTTAACAAACTAAACTGTAATTTTCTTTTTGTCAGAATAAAGTTTTATCAATGTCCATAAAATATGCAACATGACGTATTTCTTGTCCCAATGCAATGTCTAGCTCTATTGCCTTTCGCTAAAGATGTCAAAAGTGTCATGTTTCTTGCTAAATAAAATTGTTAAAACAGCATCATATCTTTATCAATAAAACACATGCAAAAACTCTAATCGATGATGTGTGCAAAGACAGCAGGTATAAAATTTGTTGTGGCTAATCATTATCCAGCATTGTCATCTTATCAACCTCATTTCATGGTTCATAAAATGAGATCATGAAGAACATATAAAGCATGTTATAAATCTCAGGCCCGATTCACAGAACTAACATAAGACAAAATCCTAAACTTACTACCATTTTGGTATTCACAGAAGGCACTTACTCATTTTGGTATTCACAAAAGGCACTTACTCATTTCGGTATTCATAGAAGTTTGGTATTCACAGAATGCATTTAGGAGTCCTAAAGTTAGGAGTCCTAACTTTACTACTCCTAAACTGAGAAAAATCCTAGCAAAAAGACTTTCGGTATTCACAGAAGGCATTTAGGAGTCCTAAAGTTAGGACTCCTAACTAGCTAGCATGGGGTATATCAGCTCTTACTTCTTACTGGATTTTTTGTATCCTCTGGCATAAAAAGATCCCTCTTGGACACAGAAGTCCCCTGTATTTAATCCTGTTCACAACAGCTGCTAAGAGGTGAACGTCTTTTAAGATTCATCAGGGGCATTCCCATACAGGGCTTGGATAGGAAATGCTTAAGTGCAAACCTGTAATGATTGGTATTGTTTGTGGGGGTTTATAGAAGAACCCTATTTGTATGACTGTGATCTTCCCTTTTGCATTATCTCTAGACAGTTACCTACGATGAAGATCGGAGAGTATTTTATTTCCACAGAAGGACGGTGGAAATATACTATGATACAATCACCCTGGCCTAATTTCCTAGTGTGGGAGACCCAATTTACCCTTCTCACCATTATTATTTCATGATATAGATAGTTAATATCACATGTTTGGTCTGCCATCCAATGTACTACTTTGAATTTTAAGTCTCTCCAAGTCTCTGTTGTGTGTGATTCTAATTTAGGAGCATCCTTCAGGATAATTACATAGGGAGTGGCATCCAGTGGTAGATGTAAAAAATCCTGTGTGGTCTCCAAGGATCTTATATTAGCTTTACCATGGTAATGTGCGGATACCACTTACTAGGATATTGATAGAGAGTGGAGCCTCCCTTGGGACCTTTTCATAGGATAAGTACTAGTAATTTTGTTAGGTGGTAGCTCATTGGCTGGGACCTTTGTAACTAAAGGCATGGGTTCGATCACAGTTCTATTTTGAGCGACCGTAGAATTAGATTGGAGAGGATCAACATTCGTAGGTAGATCTAGGAGATCTTTAACAGTGTACTCGAGTATAGTAACTTTGTCCTTTATATCTCTCATCTTCAGTAAGAGTTTCCTTTCAATACTATCCAACTTTGCGTGGACCCTTTTTATCGTCACCTCCAGGTTCTTAGAAAAGGACAAATCTTGCTCTGCATCAGGTCCTTGTAGGTTATTGCCTTTTCCATTGGTCCCTGTTGATCAGATGGGCTTCTTAGGTCTAGGGCCCATGACCTCTGGTGGATGTCTACTTTTTTTCTGGAGGGGAAATTAGCTCATTACTGTGAGAGAGTTTTGTTATCTCAAGCGGTGTATTTGAAACACATGGTAACTCTTTTGGATTAGGTATTCTTGTTGCCGTTTGCGCAATATCTGATAGATTATGGGACCCCAAAATTGATAATATAATCTCATCGATAGCTAGCTTCTACAATAACACTACATAAAGCATTCTTTGTTGCAGCCAGTCTTTCCTCTGCGCTGACAATGTAGTTGTTTATCAGGCCTACAGCGTCAGTAAGATAATTGGTTATGGCATTAGTAGTATTCGCAGTATTTGCACATTTCCCAGCAGGAGCTTGAGGTAGCTTTCATTTGCCTATAGTAAGTCTCCCCTAAAGGGTAAAACCAGTCACTTTGACCTTAAATATTAATAAACAAGCATTGGCATAGCCAATAGGTTTCGCTTTTGGGACCTTATAAGTATTTAGTTATGCAGCACAATATCCTTGGTGCAACAACATCAACTGTTGCATGGCTAAACACTTATAAGGTCCCAAAGGCAAGACCTATTGGCTATGCCAATGCTTGTTCATTTTGCTAGAGATAAAGTAAAGGCCATTTGGGCACAAGACATGCACTTGGAGATCAGGTGTGAGGATAGCATGTGAACACATGAAGAGGGTTCTTCTACACAGAACCTTTATTATACTGGGAATCTTTTCGAAAATTAAGGCAATCATTACAATATTCTACATGTCAACAGTTCAGTAAGGGTTTTACCACATGGTTTGGCACGGGACCCACACCTGGGCATCCCCTTCCCATTTAGAGGGACAGATGCAAAAAGAACAGACGATGGACGTAATTCAGAACAAAGGAAACACACACTAAGGGCATCACAATATGAACATTAAAAAAGTGACGCATTGAGTGCGTGAATCAGTATATCACGACAGTGAAAGGATTTTTACTCCGGTTCTAAACACGGTTCTGCTTCCATTACACAATGTATTAGTCCCCCCAACCCTCACAGTTGGGTGTAGTTGCACCCTGGCCTGTACCAAAGATTATTTTAAGTTATCACAGCTGTGTGTAGTTGAACACAGGCCTGTCTCCACCAAAGATTCTTTCACACTGGCTATATCTTCGCCTTCTGTGGTGCAGCTGCATGAAAACAACCAAATAGAACAGAGAAAAGAGAGTAACACTACAAGCTGGTTTATGGACAATGTAGTTAAAACGTAGGCAATTCTACTAATACTGAGCAAATTGCAAAGTGAGCCATAGCGCATATTGAAATGAAACCAAATATTGTGTAAGTCGCTACAGATTTAGCCTGGATCTACTTATCGTTTTTAAAGCTTTTATCGTTCCTACTTACATTTAATATTATAATAAATATATCTATGTATGCAATCAAATAAAGCATAACTATACATCTGAGAAAGCCAAATTAATCAATATATTTGAATTAAATATTGGCTTAATGGAATTATAGCCGAGGCAGAAATATATAACCAAGAGGAACATTCACATTTCAAGATGGCGGCAACATTTAACGCATCCGTGATGTCATTATGCCATGAAGTTTCTATTCTATTTCTCTGTGGGCTGGAGCTGCTTCTGCCAGGTGTTTTGGTCAAGTTACTCGCCAGGCAGTAAAGGCTTTCCATGATCCAGAGGTCGGCTGTCTTGTGACCGAAGATGCCCCCGTCCGTCGCCGCCTGCTGCCTCTTATGTCTAGGGACTCTCCTGTTGTGTCTGCAGCCAGGGCAGGCGACCCGCAGGGGGCGCTCCAAAAAGCTCAATGTGGTTCTGATACTGACAGACGACCAGGATGTACACCTGGGGGCATGGTAACTACACAGGAAGGAGTGGTGTAACTGCACTGGGAATACTTTTTTTAGAATGTGTAGTATTACATGTATAGTGGTGGTAATTGCTAACAAGGGCTCTTTATTGGGCAAGAGCCATGTACTGTTGGTAACTACACAGTAGGACGGCTTAACCGTGAATCATGTATCTGGCGAAAATGTTAACTGCACTGTTGGGCAGTATTGCTTTGTATTGCCTCGTCATGGGTACTAATGGCTATATAAATGCAATTATTCTACAATGTATGTGACATACCTGACAGCTGTGATGGTACTTGCAGTGTGACGACGTACGGCGTTCGCATGTTTTAAGTTAAACACTTCATCGGAAGCAGTTGAACAAGAATACTGGTGCAGTACCACCAGTCACCTATTGGCTCTGATTTCTGGCACTTGAAGGTCTGTATTCAAAATACATTGGGAGGAGAGGGAAAAGAAGGGAGTCAGGGGCAGAAATAGGATCACAAGCGCACCTCGAGTAAAAAAAAAGAAGCACGCGAGTGTTGAGCGCACAGCAGAAGTGAAAGTAATTGCGCTCCAGATGGCGCTTCAGGCACTAAAAGCTGGTTGCGCGCGTGCACTGCGTGAACGCAAGCGCGAGGTCCAGCCAAAGCAGCTTTTGGTAGCACTTTTTGAAGCCCCTACTAAATGTCTCGCCATACAGCGCATGCGCTGCCTCAGGCGAGACCTAAAAAGGAGTATTCTCACCTGGGGCACTTTGATCCTTCGGCCAAGAGAAGGGAGGCCTGATCTGGCTGGCCTTGTATGCCCTTGGTCCAGTCTTTGCCTGGGTGCGTCCCGCATGCGTCCCTTGCTGCGGTATGTGACCGGCGCTGAAGGGCACACCTGCTGCAGGCCTCAATGCACACTGGGGGGTGAAAACCCACCCCAGCGCCAGTAGGAATTCTGCAGGAAGTGCGGGCAGGGAACCGCAGTCAAGAGGGTCATTCATTTCTTAATTTTGCAGTTGAGAAAGAGAAAGGTTTGACTTTTTGCTGTTTATTGAATTTTGTTCTCCTTTATGTTTTTGGAGCAAATAGTAAGTAAACAAAAGGTTCATTTATTAATTTTAGTGGTTAAGTTTACTTAATTTGTTAAAATACATACATTTATTTTTCTCTTTCTTGTATTACCATTTTGAAATAGTTTTGTGGCTTGGTTTTCTTTACGTGTTTTTTTTAATGCTGTTGGTACCTGTGTTTTGGAGATATAATTTTAAAATAATTTTTACTTATTTGTAATAAAATATTTGGGGGCGCTATCAAGCCCTTCGCAAGATGGCCGCACTGTAGTGCAGCTCTGCCGGCCGGGTAAACAATCCGTTCAAAATCGGCGGACCAGGCGAGCATTGGAAGCTAAAAAAGATGGTGATGAGTAACTAAACATAAACGTAACCACCCCGGGGCTGCAATATCAATGTGCACCAAGTCTGAGCCCTAATTGAGTGATCTGGAGCGCAACCTCATGGCCTGCTGTTTGCAAGATGGTGGCGCAGGATTGTCTGGATCGCTGCGCAGGTGGGATATGAGCGGTGTGGCATCCTGAGTAAATCTCCCTTCGACATACTGGTGAGCTAATTGGGCACCAAATCGTGGCCGCGGAGCTCCGGAGTTAGCTACGCGTGAGCCGGTGAGCTGCGGACGACCTGCATCGAAGGCCGGCCCACATGTGACGCTGAGACTACGTCTGAAATGACTTAGAGGTACGGCGAGTAAGGAGTGACCGAGCACGGTAATACCCGGCCCAGCAGCTGTCGACTCCTTTTTCCCTGCCCTGGTGGCATGGCGAGCACATAAGAGTGGAAGGATTTAATAAATGCCGCTTAGGGCTACCACTGAACAGCATGTATAAGCTGGGTGAATCGGGCCCGTGGCCAAACAGAGTTGGTAGACGCTGCCGGCTATGTATGTGAGGAGCAGGCTGGTGTACAGAGAACTACCAATGAAGGTGGTGGAAAAATGCTGTGAGTGCCCCACTTCTCTATTTTAAATATGGTTGTTGATGCTGCGTGAGGCCTGCGCTACATGCAGCAAGAGAAAACATAGTGGGGATCCTACAGAGGACTGGAATGCGGCAGTCGGCAGCAGCGGTAATGTGCAGATAGGCGAGGTAGAAGTCCGCACAACACCCAGTTGCTGAGAGAGTATGGCAGCTTTGAAACACTCTGGTCAGAATCGGATCGCATAGACATCGTGAGAACTGTGTGGGAGGCCTAGGATTGAGCGTAGCTAAGTGAAGTCACAGATAAGTCTGCGAGGTGTTGGAAAGGGCAGACTGATCTACATAGGAGGTTCAGAAAAGGGGGGTGTGATGGACAGAGCATCTGAATTAAGCAGAACATTCCTACCCAGTCAACAGATCAGGGCTTGATCCATCACCGTTTTTTTGCTCACTGCCCCATCCCAGCTCAGAACCTGGCTACATGCAAATTAGTCTGTCCCTGGCCCAGTGCATCATGGGAACAGGGCAGACCAAACTACCAAGCCAATTCTTTTACTGGAAAGGAAACAAGCTTCCGGGGACCGGTTTCTGGCATTACAGCCGTCTTCGGCCCGGCTTGCTTGAATCCTGATGGTGCAGTGAGCAAGGGACTCACATCTGAGCATACCCTTCCACGCTTATGGTGGACAAAACGATTCGGAAAAGGGGGGTGGTGATGGACAGAGCATCTGAATTAAGCAGAACACTCCTACCCAGTCAACAGATCAGGGCTTGATCCATCACCGTTTTTTAGCTCACTGCACCATCCCAGCTCAGAACCTGGCTACATGCAAATTAGTTTGTCCCTGGCCCAGTGCTTCATGGGAACAGGGCAGACCAAACTACCAAGCCAATTCTTTTACTGCAAAGGAAACAAGCTTCCGGGGACCGGTTTCTGGCATTACAGCCGTCTTCAGCCCGGCTTGCTTGAATCCTGATGGTGCAGTGAGCAAGGGACTCACATCTGAGCATACCCTTCCACGCTTACGGTGGACAAAACAATTCAGAAAAGGGGGGTGGTGATGGACAGAGCATCTGAATTAAGCAGAACACTCCTACCCAGTCAACAGATCAGGGCTTGATCCATCACCGTTTTTTAGCTCACTGCACCATCCCAGCTCAGAACCTGGCTACATGCAAATTAGTCTGTCCCTGGCCCAGTGCATCATAGGAACAGGGCAGACCAAACTACCAAGCCAATTCTTTTACTGGAAAGGAAACAAGCTTCCAGGGACCGGTTTCTGGCATTACAGCCGTCTTCGGCCCGGCTTGCTTGAATCCTGATGGTGCAGTGAGCAAGGGACTCACATCTGAGCATACCCTTCCACGCTTATGGTGGACAAAACGATTCAGAAAAGGGGGGTGGTGATGGACAGAGAATCTGAATTAAGCAGAACACTCCTACCCAGTCAACAGATCAGGGCTTGATCCATCACCGTTTTTTAGCTCACTGCACCATCCCAGCTCAGAACCTGGCTACATGCAAATTAGTCTGTCCCTGGCCCAGTGCATCATGGGAACAGGGCAGACCAAACTACCAATCCAATTCTTTTACTGGAAAGGAAACAAGCTTCCGGGGACCGGTTTCTGGCATTACAGCCGTCTTCGGCCCGGCTTGCTTGAATCCTGATGGTGCAGTGAGCAAGGGACTCACATCTGAGCATAGCTTTCCACGCTTATGGTGGACAAAACGATTCAGAAAAGGGGGGTGGTTATGGACAGAGCATCTGAATTAAGCAGAACACTCCTACCCAGTCAACAGATCAGGGCTTGATCCATCACCGTTTTTTAGCTCACTGCACCATCCCAGCTCAGAACCTGGCTACATGCAAGTTAGTCTGTCCCTGGCCCAGTGCATCATGGGAACAGGGCAGACCAAACTACCAAGCCAATTCTTTTACTGGAAAGGAAACAAGCTTCCGGGGACCGGTTTCTGGCATTACAGCTGTCTTCGGCCCGGCTTGCTTGAATCCTGATGGTGCAGTGAGCAAGGGACTCATATCTGAGCATACCCTTCCACGCTTATGGTGGACAAAACGATTCAGAAAAGGGGGGTGGTGATGGACAGAGCATCTGAATTAAGCAGAACACTCCTACCCAGTCAACAGATCAGGGCTTGATCCATCACCGTTTTTTAGCTCACTGCACCATCCCAGCTCAGAACCTGGCTACATGCAAATTAGTCTGTCCCTGGCCCAGTGCATCATGGGAACAGGGCAGACCAAACTACAAAGCCAATTCTTTTACTGGAAAGGAAACAAGCTTCCGGGGACCGGTTTCTGGTATTACAGCCGTCTTCGGCCCGGCTTGCTTGAATCCTGATGGTGCAGTGAGCAAGGGACTCACATAGGAGGCCTGCACTACAAGTGGAGGGACGAGGAGTCCCAAGAATATGCTCATAATCGTGAGACGGCTCTATGCTAGTGAAACCACGGAGGGGGTCACTGCATGGGGTAGTTAGTGAGCAGTGGGCTGCGCGGAGAACATCTGCAGTGGGCACACAGTCATGGAACAGCACCACAGTGCGCAGGAAATCAGCATAGGCAATATGGGGAAAACTGATAAACAACAGTATAAACTCTCCTTTGAATCTCGCCGATCGACCCGGACGGTGGGTGATCATACACTGAGCTGGAGGCAGGTTATCCACATCCTTCCATGCTGGGGGCCACCCTACAAACCATGCAGCAAAGTCTACAGGCCATTGATGGCAAGATCGACACCTTGCCTCTCAGGATGGGCACTATGGCGGCCAAGTTAGACATACAGGGAAAAAGTCTAACGACAGCAGAGCACTGTATCTCAGCAGTTGAAGATGAGTCACACTCCACGGTGGGCAGATGCCAAGAAATAGAGAAGCTCCTTGAAGTCATCAGGGCTAAAAATGAAGAAGTGGAGGCGCGCTCCAACTGAAATAACCTATGTATAATGGGTTTACCCGAGAGTACGAATACAGGGCAGCTGGGGGACTATGTAGAGGGGATATTAAGGGACCTGTTTGGGTCAGAACATCTCTCACAAGTGCTAATTGTTGAACGTGCGCATCACTCTTTGGCACCCAAACCACCGCCAGGCGCACCATTATGCCCCATCATAGCAAAGATCCTTAATTACAGGGATCGGGACACAGTGCTAAGGTTGGCGAGGGAGAAGCAGAACACGAATTATCAAGGAAATGTGGTGTCTTTTTTCCCTGATTTTACCATGGCTGTGCGGGTGACTCATAGGGAGTATGCTAAGGTAAAAAAAGAAAGTACGTGAGTTGGAGATCCTGTATGCAATGCTATATCCTGTTTGGCTGACTATCACGGTGGAGGGAAAAGTGAAGATATTCTAGGCTCCGAAAGCAGCACACACTTCTTTGAAACAAGTACAGGCCAGAAGGAAAACAGCTAGGAGCAACGCCTCGCCAGTGCACTCGGAGAGATCAGACATTACGGGATTAAATCTGCACTCAGTGCTTGTATACTTCTTCATAGACAATCAGAAGGATTAAGGTAAAATTTTAACATGTCCCTTCAGGATATCCCAGAGGCGCTAGCGGAAGGAAATAGTGATTGGGAAGGATTGCCTCCTGTGGATGTTGGATGACTCGCTGGACTGTAAGTGCATTTGGACACATAAAAAGTTTCAATTATATGTATGCGATGGGTAGCTGGTGATAATGGGGGGTGTATAGCCTCCACATCAATATGGGTGAGAGACAATAACCACATTATGGGGGTCGCCAGAATTGGTGGGTGGAACTATGAGGTGGTGGGCTCCGCACAAAAAAAAATTCTGACTGCTTTATGAAACTGAAACTGTGACGTTTGGGTTTTTCTATCCATGTACTAGTGTATTACGATTATTGGGGTCAGGAAAATAAGGATCTCTGGTTTGAAATTTGTATAAAAATGTTGCAATAGGGATGTTGTCTGGTTCTATGCAAATTGTGCCCTGCCACGCCTGCTCTGCAGGTGGAGAACGGGTAACTAACTCCCTCGAGTGGGTATTCCCCAAAATGGTTGCTATGTTTTATACCTTTTTGTTTGGGATATGTCTTTGGCATAATTGGGATGCTGAATTGGGTGGGGGGTGGGGAGGACCTGTTCTTTAAATTTAGTTGAGTGACACAACATGTGCAGCAGGGTACTATGGAGAGGCAGTATATTTAATCTCTGGCAATATGAAAGCGACAGATACAAGTTAATGAGAAATTGTTTAATGGAGGGTGATATTAGACTAATAACATGGAATGTGAGGGGTTCAAATAACCCCAAAAAGATCATACAGGTGCTGGCATACCTCGACAGACAGCAGGGGAAGTTGGCATTATTACAGGAGATGCACCTGACACGAGTTGGCGAATGTAGGGTCGTGGGACAATGGTCAATGGTGAGAGCAGCTGCCTCTTATTCTAACTATCCTAGGGGGGTAATGATTCTAGTAAAAAGGGGCACTCCATTCAAGTTGATTTTGACTGAGTCAGATCATCTGGGTTGTTTTACACTCATACAGGGGAACCTGACGGGGACGGTGCTCACAATAGTTAATACCTGTGGCCCAAATGTTGATGATCCAGATTTTTACCAATGCCTTAAAAATAAGATATTCCAATTGCTGCCGGAGTTGGTGTTATGGGGGGGGGGGATCTCAACACCTATCTGGATCCAGAGAAGGATAGAAGTGCAAATACACCTTGGCAGAGAAAGCGTTCAGCACAAGTGATTCGTGAAATTATGCTTTCATATAACATGAGGGACATTTGGAGGGATAGACATCCATAGTACACGTGAGGGTACCTTCATGTCGGCAGTTCTTAAATCAAGATCCAGATTGGACTATTGGCTTCTTTCTGAATCAATGGCCCTGTGGGTTAATGGCATAAGGCACATGCCACAAATGCTCTGGGATCACTTCCCTGTAGTATTGGACATAATATCCAGACTACACATTATACCATTTCAGTGACGACTACTGCCGTCCTCCCTCTTAGGTCCCGTTTTTAGGTCTCGCCTAAGCCATCCCATAGGGATGGTGGGCAAGATTATATTGAGGCTTTCCAAAAGACTACCCAAAGTGCGGATCGCGTACAGTGCATGTGAGCCAGGCGCGTGCACATAGCACACCACAAGCCTCGGCATCAGACTTCAAAGGAATCCACTCCCCCGCATCAGACTTCAAAGGAATGCGCTCCCCCGCCCCCACCACAGCAATGCCAAGAGCTTGTTTCAGTAAGTGGCACCTTTGTCCTTTGGCTGTTCGGTGGTTTGAATTTCTAAAGTAAGAATGCACACCAATATACACAGGCTAGGGTACCCAATTGAGTGAAATATAATCGAAATTAGCGCCTATCATCCCAAACATAATCCTTCCCTATCCTTACCGTCCCTTCATCACAACAACCCCTTACTCTGTCGCCCTTCCTCGTCGATCTCTTTACGTGACCCATATGCTATCTCCTTTCCACTCTCGGTTCATCTTTCTCTCGCTCCTTCTCGCATTCACCTTTCATCTCACATGTTCGATTTCTCCCTCCACCACCGCCTCTCGCCTCCCCCAAGCATTCTCGCCCTCTCTACATGTGTGGGTGCGTGCCTTCAGAAACTGTGCATTCTCCAGGTCTCATAGTGCTGCATTTGGATGCTGAGAAAAACTAATAAACAGCTCGGGATAACAAAATATTAACCTATATATCTCAGATTAAAAAAGAAATAAAACGGGAGCTTTGTACAACTGTGAGGAGAAAAAGGCTGTCTGCGCAGCTTGTCTTCTCCTTGGACCCGTTCTGAATTCCTTGGGGCAGGACTCGGGAGGGGGTGTTGTTTATTTGATTACAGTGTGTGTATTCAGCTGTCTCCTAGGAGAGGCTGGCCCCACCAGGGGAGGGGGTACACTTAAAAACATGCCCTAGAAAACGGATTTCTTAATTTCCTGTAACTATACTCGCACAATGCATACACAAACACAGGCACGCACACCGGTATACACTCCCACAAACACATCCATGATAGATACACAAACACAGGCACACACACACACATTTAGTGTTTATGCTCAATGGTTATTGCAATTCTAACTCAAAACTCCTCCACGTGCCAAGATTTCAATTCACCCATTTCCTGTGTTGCCTTTAGCCCTTCCCTCCCCTCCTCATTCTTTACCAATTGAAAATTCCCTGCTCCATTCCCCACCCTTTGTTTCTGTGAAATGCTGTTAGTGCCTCAGGCAAATGAAACATGAGGCGGCATCTTGGCACCCACTCCCTGCCTCCCACTCTCCTCTTTGTTTTTCACACTCACTTACCCCGCCCCCATTGTGCTGCATCACAGTTCCCATAGTTTGAGCACTGCAATATTGCTACTAGTAATGACGACAATATTAGGTGATTGAGACAAGAGGTGTTTATTCAAAGGCTGAAACGTCGTAGGTGCAAGTGCCCTGGAGCGCCGCTGCCAGGCGGATTAGAAACGACGGCGCCTAACTAAACGCCAAGCTTCAGTACATTTAAAGAAGGTCACACTGCTCCCACAGATAAATAACATATTTGAACAAAAGTGGGATGAGATCAAAGCGCATGCGCGATGCAGCACCAACATGGAATGTGGCTCTGGCCGGCGTCTCCCGCCTGACAGTGCAGCTGTGCAGAAGGCTTCTCTGTAACAAGCATTGGCAAAGCCAATAGGTTTCTCCTATGCAAAATCTACTGGGTGTGTCAATGATTTATTTATTTTTTTACACATTGCTGATGCGGCACAAGATTAGCAAAAAGTACTGGCAAATTTGATAGGCTTGCTCTGGGGCGACGGGAGGCAGGAACGCTTGGCTTCACCAATGCTTTTCTTTACATAGCACTTACTGTTTGGTTGCGCTTTAAGCAACATGTGTCACCTCCACCCACTACCTAAACCAATGGAACTCATTTTGTCAACTCTGCATCAGCCTGAGAGTGATCTCATTAATTGACTGATCACCTTCGGGTCGGCAGCGGACATGCGACAACTAGGGTGGAATAAATATGCCCCTGCTAAGATTTGTTCCAGTGGCAAATTGTAGTCCTGCATTTATTATGGACATTTAAAACAAAAAACGTGAATTTAAGGTTTATTGTCTCTCAGTATTGATGGGCCAACCAGTGTTTTACGATAATAATTGCTTCATCAGGGCCTACATTTCATTTCCAATCACATTTCTTAATTAATAAAAGGGGGTCCCCAGATCTCAGTGAGCGACAGTGCACACTCGTAGTGGAACTATGTAGTTTCTCTTCTGCACTAAGAAACGCAACTGCTTAGATTTGCTCCAACGGTTCTTTTTTTTAAGAGAAAGTGGGGTTATTTACAAGCCCACTAGTTGTTGAAAGTTTAGACCTGCACTTGTAAAGAGTGCCTGTGCTGCAGTCTCTTGTTTGTATTTACATGCTGCATGGGTGCAGCTGCTAGGTTCTTGTACTCTCTTCTGGAAGATGTATGTGAAAGCAGTATTCTTGTGGAATGTCATTGTTCCATGCTGAACAGATGGAGGAAGACACCTATATGTTTTAACTCGATGCATATAGTCCTTTTTAGGTCTCGCTGAGCCAACCCCACACAAACACACAGCTCTACACACACACACACCCACACAGACAACCCCCACACAACCACACAACAACCACACACACACAACCCCACACACAAACCCCCCACACACACAACCCCACACACACACATAACCCCACACCCCCCCACACACACACCCAGACCCCCCACACACTCAACCCCACACACAACCACACACACAACCCCACACAACCACAACCACAACCCCCCACACACACAACACCACACACACAACCCTACACACACCAACCCTACACACACACAACCCTACACACACATAACCCTACACACACACAACCCTACACACACAACCCCCCCACACACACCCAGACCCCCCCACACACAACCACCACACACACAACCCCCCACATACACAACCCCACGCACACAACCCCCCCACGCACACACCCCCCACACACACAACACCCCTCACACACAACCCCCCACACTATCTATCTATCTATCTATCTATCTATCTATCTATCTATCTATCTATCTATCTATCTATCTATCTATCTATCTATCTATCTATCTATCTATCTATCTATCTATCTATCTATCTATCTATCTATCTATCTATCTATCTATCTATCTATCTACCTATCTATCACCCTAACTCTATCTGTTGCCCTCACTCTATCTATCTATTACCCTCACTCTATCTATCGCCCTCACTCTACACAACTCCACACACAACCCCACACACACATAGCCCCACACACAACCACACAACAACCACACACACAACCCTGCATAAAAACCCACACACAAACACAACCCCTCACACACACAACCCCCCACACACACCCCTCCCACACACACAGACACCACCACACACACCCCCACACACTCAACCCCACACACAACCACACACACAACCCCACACAACCACACACACAACCCCACACACACAACCCTACACACACACAACCCTACACACACACGCAACCCTACACACACATAAACCTACACACACACAACCCTACACACACACAACCCTACACACACACAACCCCACACACACACACACCCGGACCCCCACACACAACCCCCCCACACACAACCCCCCACATACACAATCCCCCACACACAACCCTACACACATAACCCCCCACACACACAACCACCCTCACACACAACCACACTCACACACACAACCCCCCACACACACAACCACACACACACACAACCACACACACACACACACACAACCACACCCACAACCACACACACACAACCAAACAAACAACCACACACACACAACCACAAGTACACACACAACCACACACACAAGCACACAACCACACACACAACCCCAAACACAACCCCAAACACAACACGCACAACCCCAAACACAACACACACAACCACACACACAACCCCACACACACAACCACACACACAACCACAAACACACAACCACACACACAACCACACACACAACCACATACACAATCAACCACACACACATCTATCTATCTATCCATCTATCTATCTATCTATCTATCTATCTATCTATCTATCTATCTATCTATCTATCTATCTATCTATCTATCTATCTATCTATCTATCTATCTATCTATCTATCTATCTATCTATCTATCTATCTATCTATCTATCTATCTATCTATCTATCTATCTATCTATCTATCTATCTATCTACCTATCTATCTACCTATCTATCTATCTATCTATCTATCTATCTATCTATCTAGCTATCTATCTATCACCCTCACTCTATCTGTTGCCCTCACTCTATCTATCCATTGCCCTCACTCTATCTATCCATTGCCCTCACTCTATCTATCGCCCTCACTCTATCTATCTATTGCCCTCACTCTACACAACTCCACACACACACACACACACACACACACACACACACACACACACACACACACACACACACACAACCCCTCACACACACAGCCCCACACACAACCACACAACAACCACACACACAACCCTGCACACAAACCCACACACAAACACAACTCCCAACACACACAGCCCCACACACACACCCCACCCCCCACACACAGACACCCCACAAACTCAACCCCACACACAACCCCACACAACCACACACACAACCCCCCACACACACAACCCCGCACACACAACCCTATACACACACAACCCTACACACACACACACATCCCTACACAAACACACACAACCCTACACACACATAACCCTACACACACACAACCCTACACACACACAACCCTACACACACACAACCCCCCACACACACACCCAGACCCCTCCACACACACCCACACACAACCCCCCACACACACAACCCCCCACATACACAAACCCCCCACACAAAACCCCATGCACACAACCCCCACACACACAACCCCCCTCACACACACACACACAACCCCCACACACACAACCACACACACACACACAACCACACCCACAACCACACACACACAACCACACACACAACCACACACACACAACCACAAGTATACCCACAACCACACACAAGCACACACAAGCACAAAACCACACACAACCCCACAACCCCAAACACAACACACACAACTCTAAACACAACACACACAACCACACACACAACCGCACACACACACAACCCCACACACACAACCACACACACACAACCACAAACACCCACCCACACACACAACTACAACCACACACACAATCACGACCACACACACAACTATCTATCTATCTATCTATCTATCTATCTATCTATCTATCTATCTATCTATCTATCTATCTATCTATCTATCTATCTATCTATCTATCTATCTATCTATCTATCTATCACCCTCACTCTATCTGTCGCCATCACTCTATCTATCTATTGCCCTCACTCTATCTGTTGCCCTCACTCTATCTATCTATTGCCCTCACTCTATCTATCTATTGCCCTCACTCTCTCTATCAATTGCCCTCACTCTACACAACTACACACACACACACAACCCCACACACACACAGCCCCACACACAAACACAACCCCCACACACAAACACAACCCCCACACACAACCCTACACACAACCCCACACATACATAACCCCCCACACACACGCAGACCCCCTCACACACACCCCCACACACTCAACCCCACACACACAACCCCACACACACACAACCCCACACACACAACCCTACACACTCAACCCTACACACACACAACCCTACACACACATAACCCTACACACACACAACCCTACACACACACACAGCCCCACACACACACACAATCCCCCACACACACACAACCCCCCACATACACATACACACCAGACCCCCCCACACACACGCACACAACCCCCCACACACACAACCCCCCACATACACAACCCCCAACACACAACCCCCCCCCACACACACAACCCCCTCACACACACACACAACCCCCTAAACACAACCACACACACACAACCACACACACAACCACACACAACCACACCCACAACCACACAAACACAACCACACAAATAACCACACACACACAACCACAAGTACACACACAACCACACACACAAGCAAACAACCACACACACAACCCCAAACACAACCCCAAACACAACACACACAACCCCAAACACAACACACACAACCACACACAGAACCCCACACACACAACCCCACACACACACAACCACAAACACACAACCACACACACAACCACAGCCACACACAAAACCACACACACACAATCACAACCACACACACATCTATCTATCTATCTGTCTATCTGTCTATCTATCTATCTATCTATCTATCTATCTATCTATCTATCTATCTATCTATCTATCTATCTATCTATCTATCTATCTATCTATCTATCTATCTAGCTAGCTAGCTAGCTAGCTAGCTATCTATCTAGCTAGCTATCTATCTATCTATCACCCTCACTCTATCTGTCGCCCTCACTCTATCTATTGCCCTCACTCTATCTTTCGCCCTCACTCTATCTATCTATTGCCCTCACTCTACTTAACTCCACACACACACACAACCCCACACATGCACAGCCCCACACACAACCACACAACAACCACACACACAACCCTGCTCACAAACCCACACACAAACACAACCCCCAACACACACAACCCCCCACACACAGACCCCCCACACACAGACACCCCACACACTCAACCCCACACACAACCACACACACAACCCCACACAACCACACACACAACCCCCCACACACACAACCCCACACACACAACCCTACACACACACAACCCTACACACACACACAACCCTACACACACATAGCCCTACACACACACAACCCTACACACACACAACCCTACACACACACAACCCCCCCACACACACACCCAGACCCCTCCACACACACCCACACACAACCCCACACACACACAACCCCCCACATACACAACCCCCCACATACACAACCCTCCACACAAACCCCCATGCACACAACCCCCCTCCCACAACCCCCCTCACACACACACAACCCCCCACACACACAACCACACACACACACACACACACAACCACACCCTCAACCACACACACACACACAACCACAAGTACACACACAACCACACACACAAGCACACAACCACACACACAACCCCAAACACAACCCCAAACACAACACACACAACCCTGAACACAACACACCCAACCACTCACACAACCGCACACACACAACCCGACACACACAACCACACACACACAATCACAACCACACACAACTATCTATCTATCTATCTATCTATCTATCTATCTATCTATCTATCTATCTATCTATCTATCTATCTATCTATCTATCTATCTATCTATCTATCTATCTATCACCCTTACTCTATCTGTCACCCTCACTCTATATTTCTATTGCCCTCACTTTATCTGTCGCCCTCACTCTATCTATCTATTGCCCACACTCTATCTGTCGCCCTCACTCTATCTATCTATTGCCCTCACTCTATCTATCTATTGCCCTCACTCTACACAACTCCACACACACACACAACCCCACACACACACAGCAGTACACACAAACACAACCCCCCACACACAACCCTACACACACAACCCCACACACACATAACTCCCCCACACACCCAGACCCCCCACACACACCCCCACACACTCAACCCCACACACAACCACACACACAGCCCCACACAACCACACACACAACCCCACACACACAACCCTACACACACAACCCTACACACAAACAACCCTACACACACATAACCCTACACACACACAACCCTACACACACAACCCCACACACACACACACAACCCCCCCCCCCACACACACACACACAACCCCCCCCCCCACACACACACACACAGACCCCCCCACACACAACCCCTGACACACACAACCCCCCATATACACAGCTCCCCACACACACAACCCCCCACACACAACCCCACGCACACAACCCCCCCCCACACACACAACCCCCTCACACACACAACCCCCCCCACACACAACCACACACACACACAGCCACACACACCACACACACACACACACAACCACACCCACAACCACACACACACACATAACCACCACACACACAACCACAAGTACATACACAATCACACACACAAGCACACACAAGCACACAACCATACACACAACCCCACAACCCCAAACACAACACACACAACCCAAAACACAACACACACAACCCCACACACATAACCCCGCACACACAACCACAAACACACAACCACACACACAACCACAACCACAAACACAACCACACACACATAATCACACCAACACACACAACTATCTATCTATCTATCTATCTATCTATCTATCTATCTATCTATCTATCTATCTATCTATCTATCTATCTATCTATCTATCTATCTATCTATCTCTCACCCTCACTCTATCTGTCGCCCTCACTCTATTGCCCTCCTTCTACACAACTCCACACACACACACAACCCCACACACACGCAGCCCCACACACAACCACACACACAACCCCGCACACAAACCCACACACAAACACAACCCTCCACACACACACCCCACACACACAGCCCCCACACACAGACCCCCCCCACACACACCCACACACTCAACCCCACACACAACCACACACACAACCGCACACAACCACACACACAGCCCCACACAACCACACACACAAACCCACACACACAACCCTACACACACACAACCCTACACACACACAACCCTACACACACATAACCCTACACACACACAACCATACACACACACAGCCCCCCCACAAACACACACACCCAGACCCCCCCCACACACACACAATCCCACACACACACAGCCCCCCACATACACAACCGCACACATACACAAACCCCCACACAAAACCCCACGCACACAACCCCCCCACACAACCTCCCTCACACACACCCACAGCCACACACACACAACCACACACACAACCACACACACACACAACCACACACACAACCACACGCACACACACACACAACCACATACACACAACCACAAGTACACACACAACCACACACACAACCACACACAAGCACACAATCACACACACAACCCTACAACCCCAAACACAACACACACAACCCCAAACACAACACACACAACCACACACACAACCACACACACAACCCACACACACAACCACACACACACAAAACCACACACACACAATCACAACCACACACACAACTATCTATCTATCTATCTATCTATCTATCTATCTATCTATCTATCTATCTATCTATCTATCTATCTATCTATCTATCTATCTATCTATCTATCTATCTATCTATCTATCTATCTATCTATGTATCTATCTATCTATCTATCTATCTATCTATCTATCTATCTATCTATCTATCTATCACCCTCACTCTATCTGTCGCCCTCACTCTATCTATCTATTGCCCTCACTCTATCTGTCGCCCTCACTCTATCTATCTATTGCCCTCACTCTATCTATCTATTGCCCTCACTCTATCCGCCGCCCTCACTCTATCTATCTATTGCCCTCACTCTATCTATCTATTTCCCTCACTCTATCTATCTATTGCCCTCACTCTATCTATCTATTGCCCTCACTCTATCTATTTTTGTCCCTCACTCTACACAACTCCACACACACACAACCCCACACTCACAGCCCCACACACAAACACAACCCCCCACACACAACCCAACACACACACAACCCCCCACACACACCCAGACCCCCACCACACACCCACACACACACCCACACATACACACCCACACACACACAAACACACACAGACAACCCCACACACAACCCCCCCCCACACACACCCACACAACTCCACACACACACAACCCCCCACACAACTCCCCACACACACAACCCCCCCACACACACCCACCCACACCCCCCCACACACCCCCAACACACACCCCACACCCCCACCCCTCACACAAACACACACCCCACACCCCCACCCCCACACACACAACCCCCCACACACACCCCCACACACAAACACACAACCTCACACCCCCCCACACACACACAGCCCCTTCACACACACAGCCCCCACACACACACAACCCCACACACACAAAACCCCACTTACACAACCCCCCCAGTTGTTGCCACTCATAACATAATTAAAATGCACAGATTGATAGAGAAGCACCCCACGCCATTTGTGCTAACTTTTTTTTTTTAGTTTTACCATTCAACTTGGATCCAAGAATAGAAAAAAAGGCACTCATGTCCGTTTTTTAGGCGCATGTTTTATTGGTGTGCTCACCTACAAAATGACATGCAGGTCGCTCACGTTTATTTTTTTAAAGCCATGCTGCACAGTATTGGTGACTGCACACTCACACATTGCTCACTCACAGTAATGTAGTCCATACATACTGCACCCTCACACACACTGCCCCCTCACACATTGCGCACTCACACTACTTTAGGCCATACACACGGCACCCTCACAACCCGTACCCTCACACACCTCGCACCCTCACACACTCTCATTACACTGTGCCCTCACACACTGCCCCCTCACACACTGCCCCCTCACACACTGCACACTCACACATTGCTCACTCACACTACTTTAGGGCACACACACTGCACAATCACACCGCTCACACACTGCCCCCTCACACATTGCTCACTCACACTACTTTAGGGCACACACACTGCACAATCACACCTCGCACCCTCACACACCCGCACCCTCACACACTCTCATTACACTGCGCCCTCACACACTGCCCCCTCACACACTGCCCCCTCACACACTGCACCCTCACACACTGCCCCCTCACACATTAGCCCCCACTTGTCACCACCACAACATCACTCAGCGCCACCACAGCATCAATCTGTGCAACCATTCAACAACAACTTATTCAAATATGTTCTCTCAATGTTTCAAGCTTTATTACAAATTTCACAAAAAATGTTAATATTCCACTTCTGTTCTTGGATTTTCGTCACAATAAAATACACTGAACATAATCTTCACAAAAGTAATTTACAAAAGTTTAAGCTGTTGCCATTATAAATTACAATATCTTTTATTCAAGTATTAATTATTAAAACAAAATAAAAGCCATTTTTATTTGTAATATCAATACATCTAACTCACGTAAATACAACACATATTGCATTACAAATGCTATAGGTGTCACATTTGCGAAAGTTATAACTATTGGCATTGTAAATGACAAAGCTATTAATTTTGCTATTTTCAAAATCAACACATAAATAAAACATGTGTCATTTACAATACCAATAGCTCAAACTTTCCTAATGCGAGACCTATTGCATTGCAAATGCTTGTTAATGAAGAGGGGCGCCAGGCCATTGAACTGTTTTTTATGGAGAATGAGGGCACAGTGGAAGAGGCAGGTACCCTCTGGGAAGCATTCCAAGTCACGATCAGGAAGACCTGCATAGGGCTACAGGCAGGTGCTGGAAGGGTAGGGCGTATGGGGAGGGAGGTCACCCAGGCCCCACATTAGCAGCAAAAATGAAAGGTCTGAGGACACAGGAATAGGTAACGGAGATAGAGGGTCCAGACGGCATTAAATGCCACAACACTCCAGAAATAGTCGAATGCTTTAGGGAGTACTATGCTAATCTATATGGTTCTGGGGCGGAAGCGGAAAGTGCAGAGATCAGTGCTTTCTTTGAAGAGATCGCACTAGCATGGCTCTCAGATGGACAAAGGGAGTACTTGATGCAACCCTCACGATAGAGGATGTGAAAGAGGCCATACGGGCACTACCCTCCGGTAAGGCAGCTGGGATTGATGGGCTGCCGGTTGAATTTTGCAAGGGGTATTTGGATCTACTGGCTCCGCACCTGGTGAATATGTATAGTGAAACCTATGATAGATGAATTCCACCTTCTACGCTTTTGGAAGCATTAATCATCACATTGCTAAACCCGGGTAAGCGCACAGATACCTGCGACTTGTACCGTCCGCTTAACATGGACATAAAAATAATTGCTAAAATTATAGCTAACAAACTAAGACCGTTATTGCCAGCATTGGTTCTCCCGGACCAATCGGGATTTGTCCCATCCCGGTCCACATCTCATAACTTGCGCACAGTGTTTGCTGTGCTGCATCAACTAGACCTTGATCTTAGAATTGCTGCGGTGCTGCTTGATGCGGCTAAAACATTTGATTCTATCAAATGGGGGTACATGATTGACACGCTAAGAAGGATGGGACTGCCTTTCGATTTCATACAATGGATAGAGGTTCTGTATACCTCTCCAGTTGCTAGGGTGCGGATTAACAACTTTCATTCTAAACCTATGAAAATATATAGAGGAAGTAGGCAGGGCTGCCCAGTCTCGCCTCTTCTGTTTGCTATTGTGATGGAGCCGTTGGCATGCATGGTGCAAGAGAGTCATGCGAGCGCTGCATTACAGTTTAGACAGCGTCCGCTTATAATATCCATGTATGAGGACGATATGGTGTTATATATACGCAACCCAGAGGAGGTACTGCATCCATTAATACGTGAATATATTAAGCGTTTGTCGGGGCTCCGAATTAATTGGGGAAAGTCGGCTGCTTTCCCATTGACCATCAGCACGAGGCAAGTCACACTGGAGTACCCGCCGGAATGGACAGTGGAACCTGTCAAATACTTGGGGGTGTGGGTACACCATGACCCAGAGATAGTACTGAAGGAAAATTTTGGTGGAGTGTTGGTCTCCACAGAAGAGCAGGTGAATAGATGGATTAAATTACCTCTATCCCTGACTGACAGAATCGCAGTGATAAAGATGGTCATTCTCCCTAGATTTCTTTATCTCTTCACTAATGTCCCCATTAAACTATCGGGGTTCTTTTTTGCCAGGCTGCGTTCGGTGCTAATTCATTTGGTCTGCACAGGCAGGAAATCCAGGTGCAGCTTGAGAACCCTCACGGGACCGAATTCGGAGGGGGTTTTGCTGCTCCAGATCTGTATATGTATTATTTGTGTGCACAGGCTCAATTTGCGCACTATTGGTTTTATCCTCCTCCCTTTCTTCCACATGTAGCGGTGGAGGCGGATGATATGTTTCCGGTCCAACTAGTGGCATCATTGTCAAAGGCACATATAAACTATCCCTCTCAGGAAATGTGCACTGCGGACTGCACGACACAGGCGTGGCGTGACATGGCGAGACGAGCAGGCAGACACCCTATATATGCTCCGGCGCTCCCACAGGTGCATCATCCTAGCATTTCGGTGGCACATGACAAAGGAGCATTGGAAACACTAGCAGGAATGGGTATATTTACAAGGGGTGATGCATACCCGGACGGCACCTTTGTCACGATGGCTGCCAAAAATGATCGACATTCCAATTCACCAATGACAGTATTCACGTATTACAGGTTGCGGGAGGCACTTACGGCTTTTAATGATAGACACCCTGCTGAGCCAATAGCGCTGAATCCACTATAATCCTTAATAGCGGGTCCGTTGTGGGTTATATTAGTCACTAGGCTGTACAATGCAATGCAAGCGGAAACTACACCTATCTCTAGTAAAGCAAGGGGGCAGTGGGAACCAACACTGAGGATCACTCTTAAGGACCAGGACTGGGAATTTAGTTGCTCTGTGATAAAACGGCTGGCCACCAACTGTAATTTGCGCATAATACTTTTCAAGTATGTGCAGCAACTGTATTATACCCTTCTTCAGTTACAAAAATATGGTTTAAAAGAGACGGCTAAATGTAAAAGGTGCAATGCGCTGGAGGCAGACTTCATTCATTTATCCTGTTTGTGCAACAGGGTGCACAGGTTCTGGGTGTTGGCCACACAAGCTTTGACTGAAATTATCTGGGATGAGGTGATCTGGACACCGCAGATGTGTTTATTGGGGCTTGTGAAGCATATGAAGCCAGAGAGTAGACGTCTGGTGCTGGTCGCACTGTTATTGGCAAAGAGAAAGGTGGCGCAGATCTGGGACAGTAAGACTGCACCTAAATTTCAAAATTAGCTGAAGGACGTTGTCTTCTGCAGAGACCAGCTGTCGTTTTATGCCGAGGAACTGCCTACATCGTCTAGGCTCAAGGACATCTGGGCACCACTCACGGCATATCTGTTGTCAATGGCCAAGGCGGTCCCTGCTGACAGGGGACTGGCCTAGAGGTATCCTTCTCCAAAAGTAACAGGACTTGTAACATTGCATTACATATGGGTATTTTCTTGTATCTTGCAGAAGATGATTGTATTATGTTGTCACCAGGGGGGCTTGTCGATGTGTATTCTACGTGTCTGTTCTATGTTCTGAAAATCCATCAAATAAAATATATATTTTATTAATTGTATCAAAATATTTAATGTATTTTTTATAGTTAAGCTATATTTTGGTATTTACTTGGTAAATGTAGGACTTTTATTTCTTGGTAATGTTTCAGTCTTTTAGCTTGTAGCTTCAGTTGGGCAGAGTAACTTCTTCTGCAGCTGTTAGTTGCACATTTTTATTTCCTTTTTACATTATGTTTTTTACTGGGAAAGTGTTTCAATTTGTTACATGTTTTAATTTTAATGTAATTGGTTGTTGGATTAGTAGTCTGAAATGAGTTTGCACCTTGTAGAAATTAACACCATCCTCAAGAAGCCCACAGCTGACCCGAATCAAGGGAGCAACTTCCGGCCCACCTTACTGCTTATCTATCCCACCAAAGTGATTGAGAAGGCCATCAACAAGCAACTCAGAACTCTCCTCAAACTTCACCATCATGTAGACAACCTTCAGTCAGGAGTCAGAAAGAACCACAGCACTGAAACAGTACTCATCGTGGCCACTGATGACATTTGAATCATCCTGGACCCAGGAGAAACATTGGCCCTTATCCTGTTCGACCTCTCTGCAGTCTTCAACACTGTCTCCCATAACACCCTCATCAGAGGACTCCACAACATTGGCATACAAGAGTCCGTTCTCAAATGGATCTGTTCCTTCCTCACGGGAAGAACCCAAAGGGTCAGGCTGCCACCCATCATACCAGAGACAAAGAAATTGATATGTGGAGTCCCACAGGGATCGAACTGCAGCCCCACCCTTTTCAACATATACATGACACTAGTCGCCAACATTATCCGATCACAAGACACACCGTCATCTCCTACGCCAATGACACCCAACACATCCTCTCCCTGACAGACAAAACAACCACTGCCTAGACCAACTTCATCAACTGCATGACCGTGGTGTAGACAGGATATGAACCAACTGCCTTCAGCTCAACTCCGATAATATGGAAGTACTGGTCTTCGGCAACAAGACCTCCCCATGGGATGCCACCTGGTGGGCATTGCAGCAATGACCAATACCCAGACCCCCCAGGATATAGCGGCATGGATTAGCAAATTTAGCGGCACAAATATGGAAATTTAGCGGCACAAATATGGAAATTTAGCGGCATTTTGCGGCACTTTATTTTACTCATAATCATTCAGTTTCCGCCTTAAATCAAAGGAAACTGTTTTAGCAGAGTATTCTGCTTTGAAATAGGCAAGCTGGAATATGGAACAGAGGAAGCAGCCCCCACAGGTGAAGGCTGTTATCCATTGGAAATGCAATCCACCATTTACATTAGTATACGTTCTGAGACGCCCATCAAAGATGGCCTGGTAGCATCCCATAGGAAATGGCATTCCAGAACCTACCTTAGTGGAATTAAATATTTGTCTAAAATCACACAATTTCAGAATGGAAGCCACGATTTTATCTAGATTTTCTGGTTTCACTCTGTACAAATCAGCAAGTAAGTGGGTATCTTTCCTTACGTTAGGACTTTGTTTTTAGTATTAACCTCCTAGTGCATTCTTGTGTAGTTTTTTAAATTATAGCTCCAACTTGACCGGAAGGAATTGAAGCGCTTCACATGCGCACCAGTCACACTACACAATTACAACACAAACACATGCATTGTTTATAGGCATAGGGAGATTAAGTGACTTGCCCAGAATCACAGGATGACGAGCCAACGTCGAGACTCGAAACTGCCTCCCCGGCTCCACAGTCGGCAGCTCTGGCCTTTACCGGTAGTCTAGACAGGGAGAAGCCGCAGTCACATGAGAGCTCTGCTCGTCGAGGTTCCAGGATGGCCTGGGCTGTGGCTCATAATTGATCTCAGAAAACAAAAGAATTAACGCAAAATGCTGTACTCTTGCTTTACATTATGTACCTCTTTTCAATGGCATCATTCCAGGCATCAGAATGCAATGGGGCAGTCACCTCTGGATGTACAGACTAGTTGATGCCCCCTGTTTCTGCTAGCAGTGCATTTTGTACTCCTGAAACCATAGGCAGACCTTGTCCCTTATAATTTTCAATTTGTCTTTAAATGCCTTTTTTTATGACTGTATTGGCAGAGCTTAGCCAGGAAATCAACCTCGCCAGTCACATGTGAGCGAAGGTCAAGCCATTAAGGTCATAGAAGGGAAAGGTGGGAAGAGTTGGGCCATAGATGCCAACTTTGCATCTAGAGAAGGGAGATCGAGTCTCGCTGTGGGTGCGCCAAGCAATGTGATTCGAGGCACACCATTCAATCTTCTGTGGCAAAAATAAAGCTAAACAAATTTGTAATGAAATCTAGTGCTCCTGTAAAGAACTCCGTTGCAGATAGGAGGAGTTTGAGCAATTCAAATTTGTAAATAAAAACATTTTCTCTCTTTTTTGTGACTTCTGGTGCCAGTACCGGAATAAATCGAACCATAAATGAAAATCCGGCTCTAAATCCCCTCTTCCGGTTTCCTCCCCTAAATCGTACTTGCCACAACTGCCAGCAGTTCTAAGTTCTGCTCACCTCTGTTATTTCACTAGGAATTCGTGTCACAGATTTCACTGTGGAGAGCCTGCCACGCTGCCAGCCTCACGCTCTCAGATTTTATATCTTTCAGAACTCCTGCCAGGACGGGATGGGGCCATGGAGGTTTGTTGATGCCATCCCACCCTGTGACGATTTAGCCAAAGGGCGGGGTGCAGTGCCGTACAGTGTTCACCCTCGCTGATTGACAACTGCCTCGGAAAACGTAGGGTTTAAGCTTAAAGCGCACAGCCTCGTGTTCTATCAGAGAGGCTGCTCTGTGTCATAGAGGCCAGTGACCTAACATTGTTGCAAGGCACAGAGGACCAGGGCTGATACAAGGTAAGCCCTTTAAAACCTGCAACGGCAGGCACATGCTAATTTGCGCATGTGCCTTTCCAAAGCGCCCAGCCTGATTGTGCCTGACTCGAACAAAACAAGGTCAGATTTCTAAATGTATAGTGACTGTCTCTAGTTCGAAAAAATAAAATAGGAGACTAGAAGAATAGAATTGAGGTGGGAGCGGAGCCCCCTGGGAGTTTGGCACTTTTGTAAAAATCGCTGAATTTTTACATAAGTGCCGATTTCGCGGCCACTTTTGTAAAAATCGCGGCATTTTTACAAAAGTGCCGATTTCGCGGCATACCGCAAAATCGCGAAATCGCGAAATCCTGGAGGGTCTGAATACCCACAGACCATGCAAGAAATCTACGGGTCATCCTAGAGGACAAACTCAACATGATGACACAAGTCAATGCAGTGTGCACTTCCTGCTTCCACATCCTACGTGTTCTGCAAAAAGTCATCAAATGGTTGCCTCATAACACCAAATGGACCATCACGCAATCACTCATTGCCGCAGGCTGGACTACAGCAACCTTCTCTACACCGGAATCTCCAAACAACTCCTACACAGACTCCAGACTACTGAGAACATCGCTGCAAGACTCATACTCAACCTCCCACTCTGCTCTCACATCACACTGCACCTCAGGAAGCTATACTGGCTCCCCATTCACAAGCGCAGGCAATTCAAACTTCTCACGCACACATGCAAAGCTCTACACAACACAGGACCAGAACACCTGGACAACCGCATACACTTTCACCAACCCACTAGACACCTATGCTCTCCCTCACTCTCGCTCGCACACATTTCCACATCCGCAAAAGCAAAACTGAGGTCACTAATTCTCCTACCTCGTTTCAAAGACATTGGAACGACCTCCTTCAACACATCAGAGTCTCCTCCTCATTTCTTGAGTTCTGCAAGAAGCTGATGACCTGGCTCTTCGTATAAGCACCTTGGGGACCACAAACCTACACACCTGCCCAAGCACCTGGATGACCCCCGAAGATTAGTGCGCTATACAAATCAATATAACATAACACCTTATATGGTAAACACCCATTCAGTTTTTTATCTGCTGTACATGTGGGTATCATTTATCTTTATCTGTTTATGTTTCTTTAGAATATAAATAAATGTAAATATATCCCAACAACTTTGGTCGACCCCTGGGGATTCTCGCATCGGTGCCGGATTCCTTGGCAGAGCCCGGCCAAAATCAATTATCAATCACCTCCTCGAAAGGAATGAAACCGCACTCGAAGGATCTCTCTTTTCCAATTCTTTATTCATCCATAGTTCTCAATCACCAAAAATTATATACCAACGCGTTTCACCGCCAACAGACGGCTTGATCACGGTAGATATTTACATCACTCACTGACTTCTTTTAAGGTGTGGTTTTTCAAAGCCACGTGATTAACATATGACTTCCTGTCTATTGTGCTAAGAATTCTGGGACTTGTAGTTAAACTCAATAACACGGATGTTTTGTAAAACACACAATTTTACACCAATTTTTTGATCTCTCATCCATAATTAAAAAAAAACCATTTATATAATAGTTTTAAGTTTGCTGCCGCAAATTTCAACTTAAATTGTTCTTGGGTCATGGTCATCCCCCATAGTTCGTCAAGATCCGAATTATCTTTTGTTAGGGCCGTTGTCAAAACAGACCCCATTGTCATTGAGAGTCCTTTAATATAGCCCTCCAGTGGGCAATTGAGGGAACAGATTATTAGTGTTACTTGGTTTTACGTGTGTTCTTTCAGCGCCCCATTATTTTTCACATTATGTACTATGATTAAGCTGCAGGAAAAGTTTGTTCACTTTTTTTCTTTTCTTTTTTACATTCCCTTTATGACTATTTTACAGTAGGTGCCTTATTCTTTTCTGATCGTTCTTCTTGTATGTTCTCATATATCTACAAATGTACATAAAGTTCTTCACTCTGATTTAACCCGTCCGGGTGTAAAGTTCGAAAGTTCAATATTTGGCGTGACTCTCTGCATCTCAGTTTTCGCTCACGGTCTCCTCCTCTTTCATTAGGTAGAATTGTTTCCAGACCATAGAACTTTAACAGTTTCCAGTCACTGTTGTGTGCAATCTCCATGTGTTTAGCGACAGCATTACTTCTATCTTTGTTGGTCGTCGCCCTTACATGTTCAAGGATTCGTAATTTCAGTTCCTTTTTGGTGCTGCCGATATATTTCAAAGCACACGGACATTCAATCACGTAAACTACATAGTCTGATCTGCAGTTTATTATTTGTTTGATTAACCAAGATTTTTTATTTGGTAAAGTAACTTCTGTTCTGTTCACGGCGATCTGACAGACTTTACATTGTTGACATTTTATGAATCCTTTGCTTTTTAACCATTGAATGCCTTTTTTCTTTTTCTCAGGATCTTGATGGTGGCTATGCACCAGTTTGTCTCTCAGACTGGTGGCTCTCCTGTATGTTACTTCCGGATGGTTTCCCATTATTTTTCCGGCAGTTTCATCTAAATGTAGAATTTTCCAATTCTTTCTTAAGATGTTTACGATCTGTTTAGATTCCCTTGAGTGATCCAGTATCAATCTCACCGGTTGTTTATCAGTTTCTGCTTCGTCTTTCTTTTTTGGTTTAGTCTGGAGGATTTCTTCTCTTTTCTTTTCATTTGCTCTTGTCCAGCCTTTTGTAATGATACTTTGTTTGTATCCTCGTCTTTTAAATCTGCGTGCCATATCCTGGCTGTTTGTTGTCCATTCTTTTTCTTGGGAGCAAATGCGGCGTAGTCTTAAAAATTCTCCGTACGGTATGTTATCTTTTACAGATGTTTGATAGAAACTCTCCGCATGGAGTGTTGCATTTGTAGATGTCTCCTTCCTATATAGTGTGGTCTCTACTTTGTTGTTATGTATGTAGATTCTGGTGTCAAGGAATATTGCTTCATCTCGACTTATATTATAGGTAAATCTCAAGTTTGTATCTGTCGAGTTCAAGATGTTAAAATACGTTTCAAATTCCTGCTCTGATCCATCCCACACTATCAAGAGATCATCGATGTATCTCAGCCACTTTGCTATTTTATTGACATGATGATCATTGTCCGGGTGCCACGCCACTTGTTGTTCCCACCACCCCATGGTGAGACATGCGAATGCTGGACTAAAGGAGAAACCCATTGCGCAGCCTTTGATCTGTTGGTAAATTTCTTCACCGAAGAGAAAGACATTCTGGGTGAGACATAAGTCAATCATATCAAGGAGCATTTGGTTGTGTTTAGTGAATTGGATATTTCTCTCTTTCAGAAAAAAGGCACATGCTTGTATACCTATGCTGTGCTCAATGTTCGTATACAGAGCTATCACGTCCATAGTGATTAACATGTAGCTCGATTGCCAAGGGAGTTCTTGGAGATTTTTCAACAGATCTGTTGTGTCACGTAGATATGAGCTTAAATTCAGAACGAAAGGCATAAGAAAGTAATCAATATAATTGGCCACTGGTTCCATAAGTGACCCCTTTGCCGAGACAATCGGTCTCCCTGGTGGTTTTAGTGGGTTCTTATGCACTTTGAGAAGGAAGTAAATTGTTGCAGTTACTGGATTGTCCGTTGTGAGGAATTTACATTCATCATTGTCTATCAGATTTTCATTTGCCATTCTGCAATCTTTTTATCCAGGTTAGTTTTGAAGATTTTAGTTGGATTGCGGTCGAGTTTTCTGTAATATTGTTTGTTTCTTAATTGTGAATGAGCTTCCGCTGCATAGTCTTTTTGATTCAAGATAACAATATTTCCGCCCTTGTCTGCCATTTTAATTGTTATAGTTTGATCTTCTGTGAGGTTTTTCAGGGCTTGTCTCTCTACTGTTTTCAAATTGTCCCGATATTTGGTACCTTTAATTTTGTAGATGTCTTGAATTACTGCCTCCTGAAAGAGGTCGATTTTATTTCCTTGTGGCAATTGAGGGTAGAATTTTGATGAGGGTTTTTTTCCGCTTAAACCTGCTCCCTTCTGGGGACAGGCTTCTTCCTCAGAGATGATATTGCAATCTTCCATTACGTCAAGGTTTATTAACGTCATTAATGCTGGTAAGTTAGTTGTTGTTAAACCCTGGTCTTGACTGGTTGAGTCTAATGATTTTATTTTTTTCTTCTTGGTATAGTTTGCCATTTGTTGATTCTCTCGGAAAATTTTCGCCAATTTGATTTTTCTGATATATTTATATATATCAATCCGTGTCTGTGCCATATCCATTGATTCTGTCGGACAGAAATTAATCCCATATTTCAGTAAGTTTGTTTCATGATCATTCAGAGGACGTGATGACAAGTTTATAATGACCAAGTCATCTGTTGTTACATCTTCCTGCCAATTCATTTTAAGTTCTTTTGGCGCATACTTCTGTTTTTTGTTCAAATTTCCTCTACGGAGCCACTTCCTCCTTTTTCCTCTTCTTGTTTTTTTGAGTTTAACTACAAGTCCCAGAATTCTTAGCACAATAGACAGGAAGTCATATGTTAATCACGTGGCTTTGAAAAACCACACCTTAAAAGAAGTCAGTGAGTGATGTAAATATCTACCGTGATCAAGCCGTCTGTTGGCGGTGAAACGCGTTGGTATATAATTTTTGGTGATTGAGAACTATGGATGAATAAAGAATTGGAAAAGAGAGATCCTTCGAGTGCGGTTTCATTCCTTTCGAGGAGGTGATTGATAAATGTAAATATATATATATAGTTTAAATGATTTTTTTTATATTTAGGTCAACAATACGATTTTATTTTGGTTAGGTCATGTTTCTTATGTTTTAATATAATCACAATATTTAGTATTTCTATATTTTTGTTTGCAATATGTCTTTTAGATGATTTTACAGTGATATTTTTATAGTCAGTATTTGTGTTTTATGAATGGGTTTTTGATATTTAGTGATGGTATTTTTGTATGTCAATATTATTTATGTTGATATTTTGTCCTGGAAGATATTTACCCTCTCTCCTTGCCCTAATTTTCCTCTTCCCCTGATCCTTTACCTTTGTTTTTCATGCCTCATTTACCAGTTTCTTCTTTGAGTCTATTGCTAATTTGTTTACCCACTAATGAGGTGTACAAGTAAATTCTTAAAATGTCTTGGTGATATGGGGCCATATGTATCAAGCAAATTAGCATTCGCAAAGGCCGAAATTCGCAGAATTTCGGCCTTTGCGAATGCTAATTTGCTAAATGGTATGTATGAAACATTTTGGCAGCAAAATAAAGAATCACAATATTTGCCATTCCTTATTTTGCGATTGCACATAAGGAATCGCAAATTGTGCGATTCTTTAAATGCAATGTATCAAAGGAAAATTAATTCAAAAATGCCCATAAGGATTCGCAAATTACCACCAACTTCTAGTTGGTGGTAAGTTGCGAATTCTTTTAAAAAAGCAATTTATTTAAAATCCAAAGGTGCCATATGACGCTCATACATGCCCTTAGGGCATGTATGTGTGCCATATGCCCACACATGTCATTTTCAGGGGTGCAGCAGGGTGTTCTTGTGACACCCCTGCACCCTTGAAAATATTCCTAAATTGCGATTAGCAAATTGCTAAACGCAAATTTCCCCTACATTCCTATGGGCCTCCTGGCCCATAGAAATGAATGGGAAATTTGCGATTAGCAATTTGCTAATCGCAATTTAGGAATGTTAAGGAATCGCTAAAAAGAAGCCATTTCCTACATATATACCATTTTGCGATTTCTAAATAGCGATTCCTTAAAAATTGCTATATAGAAATCGCAAATGGTCATGATGATACATATGGCCCATGGTGCCTTATAGGAGACAGTGTGTAATACGCAAGGGGGTTTAAGATACCATATATTCTTGTTTTCTCCTTCGTCTATAAGATGTTTGTATCTGTGTAAGCATTTCAATAAAATGATTCATACACACAAGTGAAAAAAATATGTTGTACATTTAGTTGTCCAATCAAGGCTGTACTAAATCTAGAAAGATTAGTCCTGGTTATTGTCATAATATTTTAGAAACAAGTAAGCCATTTCAGGTTACAGAAAAAAACTCAAACGGGGGATAGGACCATTTCCAATCTATGAATTATGGAATTTGAACTGGACGCCTATACCCCTCAAACCTCATTAAAACTGATTAGCAAGTTCTGTCCTTAATAATGAGCTTTATTGATAGTTCATTCGAAAATAGGTCCTTGTCTGACACATTAAAGAATACTTGGGTAATGTCCCTACTAAAAAGCCATGCTCAGAACCTTTGGCATGTCACTTGTATCAGTCCATTGTGCTTCTCTACAAACATCTTCCATCGTGGTAGCCCACAACTTGTACATGCTGAAGACACCAAGCATCTGAACAGGATGACAGCTGTTAGATAAGCCATATGATAGCTATTCCAAGTCTAGGAGTAGTCTCATGGTGCACAATCGAATTAATTGCTAACACAAAGTAAAAATATATTTTTCTATAAACATCCAATGTCATCTTAAAATCTTTATTCGTGAATTATTACTTACTAAATTTTTTGCTCCTTTTCCAAAAGTGAAAGGTAATAATGTTTCCTGAGTTCATTGTAGGTAACTTATATAATCAGTGATCTTCAAATGTTGTCGACTAAGAAAAAGCATTATTCTCCATTCAATATATTAATTCCAAACATGTTTTACACAACCCCAATGTATTTCGAAACTGCAAGGTCTTTCATCTGAGGGATATTCATTGTAGATACAAACAAACATGACAAACAATTAATATCAATGAACTTTGATGCTATGTACAAGGAAACTTAAGAAAGTACAAAAACAGGCTAGAACAACATTCCATCAATTCAAATTGACCAAGCTAGTATCTACACTGGGAATAGCTATCATATGGTATACGTGGTGTTGTTGGTTAGAGGACACACCGAGGTGAAACACTGAACAACTGTTACTAACTCTACTGATTGGAAGCAAGAAGTGCATAATTGGAATTCACACTCATCCGTAGGAGAAACCACAACCACCGTAAGTAATTCTCCTGAAGGTGTTAAAAAAGTAATAGTGACCTACCATCACAACCATATTGTCAACTTTATACATAGTTTTTAGCAAAACAAACACCTTGCTGATGCCATAAGGCCTGTATTTTGTATCAGATGCACTCTTCATTTAGAGGCCAATTACAAGTCTGGTGGTCACCTAACCGCTAGACTCGTGGAGTTGTGGCGGTTCCAGGCTCCCGGTCTCCCCTATTACAATCAAGGTGGTCGACTGCCAACGGCCACTGAGCCCGGGATGCATGCAGGGGGGCACATCATGTGCCCCTCCTGTATTCATGCACCCCAGTTCCGGCTCGGCATATCGTGCAGGAACTGTTTTGGGCATTCCCATTGCGATGCCCATTTTCAGGGCACCGCTGTGGGAAAGTCTATTAAAAGAAGCCAGCCGGACATAAGAATACTTTGAAATCTGGCGGTGGCCTGACCACAGGTTTGGCGGCAGAGCGGTGGCGCCGGCCCAGTGCTGCACAACCAAATTCGTAATCAGCCCCAAAGTCACCATGGTGCTCCTTTAAACAGGTGTGTGGGCGGAAACATGAGTGAATCGGATTACAATGAGTTCACTGCCCGAGGGCAGCCGCAAACTCGGGCTGCCCTGGCAGCACAGAGTTTACTGAAATACGAACTAGCTGCTTTAATCAGCCTCTCCATTTTTCAGTATGTGGTAGGCACCCGCCTCCACTGTAGAGAGTGGACAGAGATACCTCTGCAGGTGGGTGCAGTAAGTGACTGTACTCGCTTGGAAGTGATGTCTGGGTCGTCCATGGGTTCCCCTTTGTCTCCTCCAGAGGGCTGTCTTCAGGGGGCACACTGAAAGTGAGCCACCTGTGTGTGGTGCTTCATCAGTGTACCTCCTGGCGTTCCTTTGCAGTTACTTCCATAATATCGCTTTGGCACAGAGGCAAAGATATTCCGTCATTTGCATAAGGCTATGCCTCCATGTAAATGCGAGAATCCCCTCTCGAAATAACACTTTGGCTACATGCGCATCAGCGCTACCAGTATTATAGAAGGGGCCTCACATGCGTCTGCGGTCCTTTCTGTAACATCAAAGTGCCCTCTGGAGCACAAAGCGGGAGCACATGCCCTTTACACCCCCTTCGATACAAAAGGGGATGATGGACGGAGCGTTTGAGCAAATCAAACACTCAACCCCAGTCAACTGATCTGGGATTAATCCATCACCATTCTTTAGCTCACTCAGCCACCCCAGTTCAGACCTGGCCATATGCAAATCAGTCTGACCCTGTGCCTCATGGGAACAGTCCAGCCCGAACTGCCAAGCCAAGTCTTCCCTGGACCGGAAACAAGCTTCCGAGGACCGGTTTCTGGCATTTCAGCAGAGTGGGCTAAAGAACGGTGATGGAATAAATCCAGATCTCCTGACTGGATGTGAGTGTTTGATTGGTTCAGATGCTCCGCCCATCACCACCCCATTTTGTACCGCTTTACACCCCCTTGGCACTTTGTGTGAGATGGTCCAAGATGTCCTAGCTGCCTTATGATAGGAAAGTGCCAAAACACACAATCCATGTCACATTGAGGAAACTCTGGTATAATACTAAATAGCAGTACTATTTTTTATAACCCATGCACTCCATGCTAAGGGTATTCTTTTGCATGTTTGCAGGTGGCACTATAAGAACTCTCCAATGGAAAAGAGGAGGGTATGCATACTCAACTGACACCAAAGCCACATGCCCCAAGACGAGGGTGGAATATGAGCAGCTACCCATGCAGTACCCTCCATTATCCAGCCACAGATATTAATTTTCTGCTGATGTCACTGGGTGTCCCCACAGGATTGACATAATAGTGTACATTTTCAAGCACCACTTTCAAATTGTGCTTTTGAAAAGTATAGCAACCTTTAGTATCCCTGATCCGGTTTTGTGCTCCCATTATAATTTATTTTCCTATTTCTCACGTGAATTTTCTTGTTGGTTTCACATAAATTTGTTCATAGAAGTTTTGGTTCACATTGTCATTCATATTGCACGTTTGATATCCCCGGCTGCGTGTGATAAAGTGCTTCATTCTTTAGATCAAAATGTTCATCTATTCCTCTCCTTTCACTCCAATCTCTTTTGCTTTTTACCCATACATTTTTTTACATAACTATTGTTTTTCCCTTTTCGTCTGCCATATCATCCTTTTTACTTCAATGTTCTCTTATTATACTTCTCACCAAAATGACTACTCTTTCTTTCATGTTTTTTTTATTTTTTAGAGAGTTGTATATAGCACGAACTAGACCCGAGACATCGGGCATCAGAGCGCTTTACATGAGCACCAGTGTTGTTACAGAAGGACACATTCATTTTTTAGGTCTCGCCTGTCGATGCGCATGCGCATCGAGCAAGCGAGACTATGGGGGCTTATCCACTCTTTGTCCAACTTGCAAGGAATCGTGGCGATTCCTTGCAGTGCCCGTGACTTTTAAGCTCAATGCGCATGCGCATTGAGCTTAAAAGCGCGTGCACGTGCCCCCAGCCGCCTGCCTTGCCTACTCTCCCGCCCCCTCACTTCTTGATTGCACGGCCGCTAGGCCGTGCCTCCCTACTCTCCTCCCACTCTCCTCCCACTCTCCTTGCACGGCCGCTAGGCCATGCCTCCCCTACTCTCCTCCTCCTACTCTCCTCCCCTCGCCGTCTGTTCCCGCACTCCTCCCACACCCCGCTCCGCCCCCTCCCCTGCCTGCCATGTCGCGTCACACATTGCACCGGATGCCTCCCTCCTGCTCCTCCCCCGGTACATGCAGCAGCTCCAAGAAGCCCCGTTGTATCGTCACCATGGCCTCCCCGGTGGCCGAGGAGCCCTTCCCGCTCCACGTACTTCTTCCCAAGAAGGAGACGGGTGCCGCCGGCTCCCGCTCCCACATCCCAGAGTACGACGGCTTAGGGACGGTTATTGCTGTGCTCGACACTGGCGTGGACCCTGGGGCGCCGGGTATGCAGGTAACAGAATGTGCATTAAAAAGCAGGGACTAGAGCAGATGTAGCGGGTGCAGCTGCTCCCACCCTTCCTTACATCCGTGATCCTTAAATCATGAACAGAAGAAGCAACACACGGTTCCGGCGACTCTGTGCCCTGCAAGTCCCTCCCCTGTCCCAACTCCTCTGCCTTCTCAGAGAGGGGCCGGCACCGTAGCACCATGCTGATCCCGCACAGCTGACTTCAGGCATGTCACATCTTTTAAGGTGAACACAGCAGTATCAACATTGCAAAGATTAATGGGCGTCATAAAATTAACAAAACAAATGTTTTATTTAATTAAAAAAAAAACGCTACTGCGCACATGAAATATTATATGCAAAATAAGCCTCATATTTCTTTCCGCAATTCTTTCAACGTCACTTTTCTCTATCTGTGTACTGGTGCAAAATTGTGTTTATAATTTGCATGGGGCAAATCTATTTTATTCACTTACTACTGCAAGCCGCAAACCACGTTTGTGCACTTGTGCACCAGTGCAGTGCACCAGCTGCAGTTGCTATTCAGTAGCACGCCCTGGCAGTCCATGCTTTCACCTAAGCGGGTAAGCGGCCCAGTTAGGTGGTTAAAGCATGTGTCAATCGAGCAGAAACCCACACAAAGCTCGGTCATTATCAGCACCGCACCAGTCATCTGCTCTGGTTTGAGGTTCCGCACTGCGCCCTCGTCAGTGTCGGGGGTCTGCACATCCAGAGGCTTGACATTTCTCAAATGGAAATTTGCGTTGTTTACGGTCTCCCTGTACCATGTTAGCCAGGATGCGCAGAAGGCAGCTGCCCCCTATCACCGGTGACGTGCCCAGCCCATCAGCTGCAGAGCACTGCTACCAGAGGACTCTCACGGGGTGTCGTGAGCAATGTGTGGCCGCAAAAGTGCGCTTCATAGCACCAAATTCAGCATACAAAGCGGGGGGGTGCAGAAAATAAACGCAGGGCCCCAGGCAAACAAAGGAAGATTGAGCAAATAGTAGGCTCACACAGTCACAGGCCTCCCTTATCTGACACAGTGCAGAAAACGATAGATGCAGGCTACCATAGCACACCCTGATGGCATGCAGACGAGAAATTCTGGGGTGTGAAATCCAGGCATTAGACAGCACTCTCCATACACATGGTCAGCAGCATGAAGGTCTCATCAGCTCAGCCACATCTTTCTCCACTGGAAGAGGTGGGCCCCCACATTGGCCGTAGCAAAGCAGGGAACGCAGTGGAGAGCAAACATGGAGCAGGCCGTTTCTTTCCTTCCCCAGTTTGTTTCTTTTTTCCTGTTCCATTTTAAACCTATTTAACAATTCTTCCCTTACTCATCGTTTGTTCGATCCGTGTGACTTTGCCGACTTACACCTCCCCTCCCTACTTTCTGCCCTGGCCCCTCCCCCTCTCCTTGAGGTGAGCTCGGCATCACCCTCGCTCATAGCCTCGAATCCATCACCCTGCTTCCAGTATGCACACCCCGAGCACGTCCTCGAAACACATTTCCATTCTGTCCATTCCTATGCATCATTCATTTATCACGCAGACACCTCTCAGATCCGTTTCAAAGCCAAACTGCAACTTTCTTGCACTCTCACTCCTCCTCACTCACCCTCAAACCCTCACTCACCCTCAACCCCTCACCCTCAACATCAACCCCTCACCCTCACTCACCCTCACCCTCACTCACCCTCACCCTCACTCACCCTCACTCTCACTCACCCTCACTCTCACTCACCCTCAACCCCTCACCCTCACTCACCCTCAACCCCTCACTCACCCTCACTCACCCTCACCCACCCTCACCCTCACTCACCCTCAACCCCTCACCCTCACACAGTGCAATAGGTCTCGGAGCATTTGAGTTAGAGCTTTTAGAAATGTTTATGGCTTTTTTTTTTTAATTCTTTAGCATTGGCTACAGGAAACAAAAATGCTAAAGATTTAAAAAAAAAACCCATAAACAATTCTAAAAGCACTAACTCTAATGCTGCGAGACCTATTGCATTTCCAATGCTTGTTTTGCTAGGCACGAGGAGATTACGTGAGATTCCCAGAATCACAGGAAGTTGAGTGTCGTTGTCGAGACTCGAACCCGGTACCACAGCTTCGAGGTCGGCTGCTCTGGCCGTAAGGATACATCCTCTCCCCATGTTGATTCAAATGCAGTATCATTGGATCTAGGCGTTCTCACAAGCACGTTTCTCTTGGTAAACCTACACTAGGACTTCAACAGAGTAAGTGCATTCTCTAGCCATATATCATTCCTGATATTAGGATAAGACAGTGAAGATTATGCTCTATAAGAATGTGAAAGATTAAGTTAGTGGCAAATCTAAAATATTTTGTAGATATTTTTAGAATGACCAAATTAATTTGAGATGCTTCTGTTACTCGTCCTGTCTTGGCGAGTTATTTTTATGCATAGTTGAACTGGGTGAGCAATTTGTCAAAGAGATTTGTTGATACCCATGTGTTTATATCTGCAAGTAACACATAAATGAAAGGTTGAAAACCATGTTTACCTTCCATTTCACTTGGACAGGCTGTGCACTAGACTAGGCTCTGAGACGAGCTATTTATTTAAACAGGAACTTTTTATCTTTGTTTCTGCACAGGCTCTAGGGTCAGTCTGAGGTAAGCTTTAGATAGAAACACAGATTTCACGACTACGTCTTTTAAAAGTGCTCCATCTTTACTAATAGTTCATTAAAGGGTGTAGGATAGAGCAGCGCCTCTGGAGACAGAGAAAGGGAGCCTGGGGTTTGCGGTGGGTGGATGAGAAATCAAGAAGGCATGATGAAAAAGAATTGCGTCATTATTTATATAAAGTTTTCTATGACCCTTTGAGGATAACACATTTAATGGTTAGATGAAGGTCGTTCGAATGAGTTATTTCATGCATAAAAAGTACAACCCACACATAACTTGCACCACCACTATATGTTTACTTCTTTGTAGACAGCCTTTTTTTGCATGCCTTTCGCACAGTTATGTACTGAGCATGGTGGGGAGTGGTTATGGTCTGCGTTGAGCATTGCATACTATGGCCTGCGTTCTGCATTATATACTGTAACAGGCGAAATTCAGGCTTTTTCATTTCTTTTTTGCTGAACAATAGCTTACTTTTAACTGTGTTTATGTAGGAGAATAAATATGTATATTTATATATTTAACAGTATATATAAAGGTGCGCCGAGTACAATATGCTATTTACTACCAATTGTTTGTGTGGGAGGAGGTCATGTCTCATTAGAGGCGAACGACTCATGATGGCCTTCCCCGCTCTCCCAAAAATGGTATTCTACTCAACACCGCTGCCTGAATGGCCTATGCCATTATAAGTGTATTTTTATTATTTTATTTTTTTTTGTTTAAAGGTTTTTATTTTTAATTGAGAATATAGTTAAACATGCAGTGAAATTGTCAATCCATAAGAGGTATATAAATGCAATGAAATAAATACAATGAAAAATGAAAATGTGAATACAATCGCATGAGTAACAAAAGAATGGCAACTAGAAGAGATCAAATATATAGAAAATAAAAGAACAGAAAAGGCTAAAGGAAAGAGAAAAGAAGGGAAAGAAAGTCTAACAAATACAATTTATTAAAAAAAAGAAAAATTACAATAGGTCATACTAATATTAAATCTGTACTAATAAACATATAAGAAACATTATATAATGTTAAGGAACCAAGGGCCACATGTATGTACCTTCTTTAGGGCCGCGAACGGCCCGATTAGCCATGTGCGACTGGATAAAAGGCTTTTCCTATGTATCAAACCCTATTTTGCAATTTCCTATTAAGTAACCTATTACCAAATCGCATAATGGGTTAGCGATTCAGTATTAGGAAGGGGCGTGTTAAGGGCGTCCCATCCTAATAGTGACTCAGAGTGGTATGTTCAAATGTTTTGCCACTGAAAAGCTATCGCAAAACATCCACATTTTACCACCATATTCTATCTGGTGGCAACCCATTTTCAAATGGGAAGGGGCCCCCAAGAGACCCCTTCCCTTTTGTGAATGGTAGTGTGAAAAAATTTTAAGAGCAGGAAGTGGACCCACGGACACTGTTTACTCTTACAAATTGAAAAAAAAACGTTTAATTTTCTTTTTTAGGTTTAAAGTATTTTATTCAGCACAACATACAAGGACAAACATACATCAGCATGAAGCATCTTGTTAGTGCGGACAGAGCCGCATTCACCGCGAAGATCTATCAGGTGCAGTTCGTTTGCGCCAGTCCATCACAGCAGTGAGTGATATGCATTGTCGCAGTATGAAATGACATTTCCATTGCAAACACCCCCCCAAAACCCCAACTTCCCAACTCCCAGGTCCCCGTCTCCCCCCTCCCCCCTCCCCACCCTTCGTCCAGTGCACAGACCCTTTCAAAGTCTTTCACCAAAGTCGCCTCCTACAGGGGGAGTGAGTCTCCCATCAAGTCAAGGGGCTGGCGCCGCTGGGCTCGTGAGCCGCAATAGGCGGAGGTATTTGGGACAAGTACGTTCTTTAAATTCTGTAAGCAGCAAGGAGTGAAATGGTTGCCAAATCTCATTAAACTGCTCTATATCCCCCACTACTGTGAGTGATAATTTCTCCATGCCCAACACGTGCCATAATCTATGGAGCCAGCCCGTGATAGAGGGTGTCGTGGTGGTGCGCCAATCTATCAGGATGTTTTGGACCGCTGATCCTAGTGCGATGGCTATCTGCCTACCCCTGCGAGATCTGAGTGGGTACATCAGTCCATTCGGGAGCCCTAGCAGGGTGTACGCGGGAAAGCGTGGTAATTCAATGCCAAAGTGGGAATCGATTTCGTCTAGCACCTCCCTCCAATAGGTCTCTAGAAGCGGACAGTCCCATAGAATGTGTGTCAGTGTGCCCCGGTGCCCGCACCCTCTCCAACAGGTGTCCTCCCTGCTACGGTCCAGTTTGTGAACCCGCTCCGGTGTATAGTACCAATAGGTGGAGACCTTAGTTAGTGTGTCAGTGAGGCCCATGTGGTATGCCGAGTGCCTTACCCTATAGGATATTTGCTCCCACTCTTTAGGACTCAGTGTCCTACCCAACTCCCGTTCCCAGCGTTCTCTCCCTGGGTTATAGAGGTGTGTAGAAGGCGGTTGTAGTAGCCTATAGAGATCCGTAATCAATTTCGAGTCCGATGTAAGCGTCAGAAGCCATTTTTCGTATGGGAGGAGTTGTCTATCGGCCGTCTCCCGCACCTGTGGTTGAAGAGCCCAGTGGCGAGCCTGCATATAGCGGTGCCTCTCGGCTTCAGGGAGTGAAAACTCCTGGCGAAATTGCGGGAAGGGGACGAACCCCTCTGGGCTATACATGTGACAAAGGGCTCTACACCCCGCCCGCCTCCAGTGTGTGAAGGCCCCCCTTTCCATTCCCGGGGTAAAGTCTGGGTTGTCCACCAATGGTGTGAGTGGTGATGGGAATGAGGTGAGGCTGTACGCGATGTTGGTAGCGTCCCAGACCTGCAGGGGCACCCTTGTAACAAAGGAGGCGTACAAATTCTTGGGCCGGTGAGGCCGGCGCAGAAATGGGATTTCTTGTAGGGGCCGGCCCGCCATCGCCTGATCCTGGAAGAGCCAGTGCTTATCTGACTCCCACCTACTCCATTCCACTAGATAGCGCAACTGTGCTGCTTGGAAGTACTTACGGAGGTCCGGTATTCCCAGTCCTCCCGCCTCTGGGACCAACATTGAGAGAGCCCTGCGCATTCTGGATTTTTTGCCTTGCCAGATAAAACGCGAGAGGTCTGCCTGTAGTTGCGGGATCCACCCGACTGGTGGCTGGAGCGGTAGGGCCCGGAACAGGTAAAGCACCTGGGGCAGGACCATCATTTTGATGGCGGCTATCCTGCCCAACCAGGAGAGAGTGCCGTGATTCCATCGTCCCAATTCCTCTCTGATCTTTGTGCCTATGGCTGTGTAGTTGGCCGACACCATGGCCGGTAAGGTGGGAGCTATCTGGATCCCCAGGTAGGGCACCACCTCTGATGCCCAAAGCATGGGGAATTGGTTTTGTAAGTAGGTCCTAGTGGCCGGCTCAAGGGAGACATCTAGATCCACCGACTTTCCCATGTTCATTTTAAAACCCGCGACCGCACCAAAGGAGGCCAGCTCCTCGATGCAGGCCGGCAGGGCTGTCCGGGGTTCATCAAGCGATAAAATGACATCGTCCGCGTAGAGGCTTATAGCGTGCGTGAAACCTCCCATCCGCACCCCCGTCACCGCCGGATTGTCATGGACCCGTTGGGCGAACGGTTCCATATAAAGGGCAAAGAGCAGGGGCGAGAGCGGGCATCCCTGCCTAGTACCTCTCTCGATGTCGAAGCTCCGTGAATTATAACCATTCACGCGAACCACAGCAGTTGGCAGTCTGTAGCAATTGAGGATCATGGAGCGAAACTTATCTTCTATGCCCGCCTTCACCAGGACCCGTTCTAGGTAAGGCCAGTGCACCCGGTCGAACGCCTTCTCCGCGTCTACCGCCAGCATCATTCTCTCCCCCGGGATCCGGGAGGCCTTCTCCAACAGGTGGACGATCCTCTTCGTGTTGTCGACCGTCTGCCTCTCCGGGACTAAACCGGCCTGATCTGGATCTATAAGACTGGGTAGGTGAGGGGCTAGTCGGGCGGCTAGGATCCCCGTGTAAAATTTTAAGTCTACATTTAGAAGGGATATCGGTCTGTAAGATCCGCAATGCTTCCGGTCCTTCCCAGGTTTGGGGATAACCGTGATGGAAGCCCGCAGAAGATCAGGCGGAATGGCCCTCGGGTCGGCAAACGAGTTAAAAAGACGAGTGAGGATTGGGGCTAGTGACGTGCAGAATGTTTTGTAAAAAAGCGAGGTGTATCCATCCGGGCCTGGCGCTTTGCCATGTTTAAGCCTGGCGATGGCAGAGATCACCTCCTCTATCCGGATGTCCCGATTAAAGTGCTCCGCCTGCAAGGGATCCAGGGAGGGTAGGGTGACCGAGTCCAGGCATGTGGACATAGCCGTCTCGTCCGGTGGCTCACCAGTATAGAGATCTGCGTAATACGTCCGCTATGTGGGCGTCTTCCGTCACCACCGCCCCTGAGGGGTCGGAGATCTCCTTCGCCAGCTGACTCTGGCGGGCTGCTCGGAGCCTATTGGCCAGCAGTCTGCCACAACGGTCCCCCCCTGTGTAATAGGTATGGCGCAGCCGGAGTGCAGCATATTTCGCGTGGTCCAAATCCAGGGCCGCCAGGAGTTTCCTCGCCTCCTTAAGCTGCCGCCAAATTCTGGGGGCCCCTGTCCTGCGGTGTATCACCAGGTTGGTGAGTTCTTCCCTCTTGGCCTGTCGCTCCTTATTCTCAGCAGAGGAGATCACCAAAAATTCCCCCCGGAGGACTGCTTTCAAAGCCGCCCACTGCGTTGCCCGGGTGGTATCAGTGTTGCCATTGTGGGTCAGATACTCCCAGATCGCGTCCTCGACGCGGTCCACCACCACCTTCCTGTGTAACAGGGGTCGCGGAGGCGCCATGTTCTGGGAGGACCAGCTGGCAGCGGCAGACACAAAGTAGCACAGACCGGGGCGTGATCCGATAAAGATAACACTCCCATGCCCGACCCCGAGACCAGTGCCTGCACTGGAGACGTGACCAGGAGATGATCTAGCCTCGCATACGTTTTGTGTGCGTGGGAATAATACGAATATCCCCTGTCTGTGGGATGCATGTGTCGCCAAAGATCAAGTAAGTCTACCTCCGACAGCCGTGCCCTACATCCGGCGGAGAACTCCCCGACCTGCGGGGAGCGTTGCGCCGACCTGTCCATGGCTGAGTCAAAAACCATGTTAAAATCTCCACCGAGAATAATGTGTCTATCTTGCGAGGCGGTAATATCCACAATCGCCGATTGCAGGAAACGTTCCTGCCGTTCATTATGGCTATACAGGGACCCGATCGTGAAGGTAAGACCTCCAATCCTAAACCGGTATGCTAACAGTCGGCCTTTCTGTTCTGGGAGTTTGTGAAGGATATCCCCTTTAAAGTGTCTGGCCACCAGTATCGCCACCCCCGCCGTCTTAGTGGTACAGGAAGAGAAGAACTGTGACGGGAACTTATGTGAGCCCAGCCTGTGTGTGTCCTGTGGCAGCAGGTGTGTCTCCTGAAAAAGACATATGTCCGCACGTGTGTTCTCCAGGAGAGAAAGCACTGCCCGCCGTTTGACCGGGTTATTCAAACCCCTGACATTCAGAGTCACCACCTTAAAAGTGTCAGGAGGCATAGAGGAAGGTGTAGGTAAAAGCGTTAAGGCCCCGCTCGGGTGAGGCAAGGTGTATGAGCGCCCGAAAAGCTACCAGAAGCTTAAAGGCATAGAAGAAAGTGTAAGGTGTATGAATGCTGCCAAAGTATTTAGTAACCGCGCGGTGCACTGGACGACCCTCCCCCCCTTCCCAACTCCCGGATCCCCCTCCCCCCGAACTCCCCCAACTCCCCGTGAACATCCCTCAAACTGCCCATCCCTCCCCACTCCTTCCCCGTCCCCCCTCCCCCCCCAACAGTCCCGTCATGCAAACAGCCAACCTCCCACCTCCCCAACTGCCCCCCTCCCTCACCTCCCCCTCACCATCTGTTCAAAAACCCCCATTGTCCAAGTCCGGTCCCTAGTGGACAAGTCCATGGAGAGTTATTCAAGTGGACGTCCAGCCACAACACACCCCCACCGCCCCCCCTCCCCGGAACCCCCGAACCTACATTGATGAAGAAGCCATTCTGATCCCCGGAGTGCATTCAGGCCGTCAGGGCCACATCACCAGACGCCGTCTCTCTGGTCACCTCCCGCACTGCACTGTCTATTTCTGCCCGGACAGTGGGTGAGTCCGGCCGCATGGGCGTAGAAGGAGATCGCCGTCCCTGGAGCGTCTGCCAACCATCTCGGGTACCGCATCGACGGCGAGGGGTAGGTGCATCTTCGTCCGTCGCGGTGATCCCCAGCACTCCACAGGTGTCCTGCAGGGACCGGAGTTGGTGCAGAGTCCCGTTCCACCGAAAGATGAGCCGGAAGGGATGACCCCAGGAGTACTGCGTGTCGTGCTCCCTCAGGATATCCGTAGCTATTTTAAATGCCTTGCGTTTTTGCAGCGTGATTGCTGATAAATCCTGAAAAAGGGCCACCTGGTGTCCCCGGAAACGCAGGGACTGCTGCTTCCGTGCTGCACGAAGAATCCGTTCCTTCAGGGGGAAGTCCGGTAGAAAGGCCAAGATGTCAGGGGGCAGCGCTGAGGCCCGGCGCAGCAGGCCCACTCTGTGCGCCCTGTCAATTCTTATAGGGAAGTCCCATGGTTCGCCCAGTATCTAAACAATGCAGTCCTCTGGCTGGGCCCCGTGACTGGGCACCAGGTCAGGGGCACCCTCTGTCCGGCGGTGAAACTCCTTGTGGGGCTCGGGTCTTATGGCACATCAACGGGAGTCTCAGCCAGCTCACGCTCCTGCCTGCGGGTCCCCAGGATGCACCGAGAGCCCCGATCCGAGGGGGGCGATTGAGGTCCACCTCCCGCGTTGGTCGCAGTAGCAGCTTACTGAGTCTGGGGGCCCGGCCGTCAAGGCCCGCCACCACTGCGTAACTGGTCATCCGAGACGCGGCCGGCCCGCCACCTGCCTCTTGAACGTGACCGAGTAGCCCTTCCCGCCACTGCGCTGGTGTCGCCCTCGCCGGAGTCTAAGTCACACACTGGCTGGCCGGGACTGCAGTCGATCTGCTCCCCTTCAGCCAGGGAGCGAGTATGGCACAGGCCATGCGGTCCGGCCCTTGCAGTCTCGCGGCTTCCTTCAGGTCTCTGCAGTTGTTCTGGGCCCTGCGGTGGTAGGCTCTGGCCTCTCTGCAGCGTCGGAGGGTTCGTCGAGGGCGCCCCTGCCTCCGGCGCCGAGTGTCGGCAGGCCGCGGGGAAACGTGCAGCTAGAGGCCCACTTCCGGCCGCGTCCCCGGACTCGCGTAGCGACCCCACACCGGGCCGCTGCATCAACCTCCGGAACCTGCAGACCCAGCTGCCGCAAGCTCCCGCCCGGGTCAGAGCGATGTCCGGCAGCCGTGCTTTGGCAGTCTATGCTATACGGAGGCTCCTCGGAGCGGTCGCCCACTTGCTCTCTCCCCCTGTGCTGATCTCTGCTGGACCAGGGGGATAGCGTGCAGCCTCAGGCCTACCGGCAGGCCCAGACCCCGGCCCGTCGTAGCGATCCACGCCCGCCCCACACGTGGCGAAGTCAGCTCCGGGCACTATACGCACCGTTTGCGTCCCCTCCACCGGGTCTCGCCGGGCTGTGCAGGGACCGCTCGACACCTCCAGGCGGTCCGTGTGCCGTTAGGTCAGCTCTTCCGCGGCGCCGTCTTTCTGTGGTTCCGGCCTCTTCAGCGCTTCGCTGGCTCTCCGAGTCTTCTCTGTACCCGGACTCACTCCGAAGCCCCGCTGCTGCATCCACAGGGTCACCCAGAGTTCCGGGCAGTGCCGCTGTGCGCCGTTTCGTTTTCGGTGCCGATCTCCGCGCAGTTGGGGGGAGATCAGCAAATTTCAACAGGTCAAGGGCCCAGGATCACGGGAGCTCGCGGATGGCGCGTCCTCTCAGCCGCCCATATTGGCCACGCCCCTAATTTTCTTTTTTAAACACATCCCCTTTTACTTTAAGGAAAACCGACTGCATTTAAAAAAACTGTGCTTTATTTAAATCTCTGTGTTTTCAGCGACCCCCAATGGTTCACAAATTGAATATTGATGCGGTAGGTCTATTGTGATCCCATTAGGACTCGCTGAATGCATTAGGTCCACCTGTGTACATAGCTGTTGGCGATTTCCAAATTGTGAATCGCTTAAAATTCGCAATTAGGAAATTTCAAACAGGCTTTTTCATACGTTTCCCCAAAGCTTTAACAAAATTAGAATGATAAATAGTAAGAGGTGACCACAGAATATTTTTTAACCAACGTAAGAAGAGTTTGGAGATGATATCTGTCCAGGTTATGATCGTGGCACACTAAGTTCCACCATTGTTTTATGTTGAGATTTTCAGTAGATTTTCAATGAGACGTGATGACTTGCAAACTAACCAATCTTCAAATGTACCATATTTTTTATTGTTTGCCCATAAGGAATGTAAAACACCAACAAATATTTTGTCAAGGGAGAAAGGTGCATAGATCACAGTGATGGCAGCTATTCTGTCCCACACCTGTAACCAGAAATCTGAAACCACTTGACATTGAAAAAACATATGAACATAAGTGCCAGTATAAGAGTTGCATCACCAAAAAGTAGCTGCCGGTAACTCCTTTTCTCTCGAGAAAACCCCTCCTTAGGTCCATCCGGGTGTGATGCCAGTCAGACCGCAACCAGCATCACAAGATTGTGCCAGTATGCAGGGATAGGTGGTATGAGGCAAGAGCATCAAGGTGAGAGGCGAGATCATATATTTTGCACTGATTTTATTCTGCTCAAGCAGACAATGCCTCGCTGAAGACTGGTTCAAGCAGAAAAAGAAAATGCCTCGCTGAAGACCAGTTCAAGCAGAAAACGCCTCACTGTAGACTGGTTGAAGCAGAAAATGCCTAGCTGAAGACTGGTTCAAGCAGACAATGCCTTGCTGAAAACTGGTACAAGCAGACAATGCCTCGCTGAAAACTGGTTCAAGCAGACAATGCCTCGCTGAAGACAGGTTCAAGCAAACAATGCCTCGCGGAAAACTGGTTCAAGCAGACAATGCCTCGCTGAAGACTGGTTCAAGCAGACAATGCCTCGCTGCAGACAGGTTCAAGCAGACAATGCCTCGCTGAAGACTGGTTCAAGCTGAAAATGCCTTGCTGAAGACTGGTTCAAGCAGACAATGCCTCGCTGAAGACTGGTTCAAGCAGACAATGCCTCGCTGAAGACTAGTTCAAGCAGACAATTCCTCGCTGAAGAATAGTTCAAGCAGAAAATGCCTCACTGTAGACTGGTTGAAGCAGAAAATGCCTAGCTGAAGACTGGTTCAAGCAAACAATGCCTTGCTGAAAACTGGTACAAGCAGACAATGCCTCGCTGAAGACTAGTTCAAGCAGACAATGCCTCGCTGAAAACTGATTCAAGCAGACAATGCCTCGCTGAAGACAGGTTCAAGCAAACAATGCCTCGCTGAAAACTGGTTCAAGCAGACAATGCCTCACTGAAGACTGGTTCAAGCAGACAATGCCTCGCTGAAGACAGGTTCAAGCAGACAATGCCTCGCTGAAGACTGGTTCAAGCAGAAAATGCCTCGCTGAAGACTGGTTCAATCAGAAAATGCCTCGCTGAAGACTGTTCAAGCAGACAATGCCTTGCGGGAGACATTTTCTCAAGTCATTCCCCTCGCACGTATCTCATGTGAATTTTGAACGCAAGGCTTGTCAATTTTCATGTGTTATGCCACAAAACTCATTTCACGTCATTGTGTGTAATTTCTATGAAACTTCACAAAATTCCAAATTTTTTCCTTTTGCCATTTTCGCACACTCCTAGTCTAACTCATGTGGAACTGGCTGTTGTCTCAGGTGTCAAGACTGCGGGATTTAAATTAGTGAGAATCCAAGAATTTATGGAAAGTGCTCACCGATTCCCGAAGATCTACTTTGGCATACAAATGGCCAGAAATGCGCTACACGAACACGGATAACATTACATAGCCCTCCTTCTTCTGCTCTGTGCTCGCAGCCCACCAAGCTCCTTTGGGGTGGTTCGGTTCTGCAGGGTCCTAGGATTACCATTTTTAGGTCTCGCCTGTCGATGCGCATGCGCATCGAGCAAGCGAGACTATTGCGAGTTATCCACTCTTTATCCACACTGCAAGGAATCGTGGCGATTCCTTGCAGTGCCCGTGACTTTTAAGGTCAATGCGCATGCGCATTAAGCTTATGCGCATGCGCATTGACCTTAAAAGTCACGGGCGCGTGCATGTCCGTCTCTGTTTACCCGCTCCGCCCCCTCCCCTTCCCGCCGTGTCGCATTTCTCCTCCCCCCTCCCCTCTCTTCCCTCCAGCTTGTTGTTTGTATAATTTAACCCGCTCCGCCCCCTCCCCTTCCCTCCGTGTCGCATTTCTCCTCCCCCCTCCCCTCTCTTCCGTCCGTCCGTCTTGTTTTCCTCTATTTGCTTTGCCGCAATCTTCTGGCGATTTGTATCGTTTGCTTGTTTTCGTTTACATGCTGGAAGCTCTAATCACCAAGTTCAATGCGCCTGTAAATGAAGACAATCGAAACACACTGTGCCCGTTCAGTTGACGGGCAGGACGGCCTTTGCTGACTGGGAACCAAAAAGCAATTGAGCGAGTGTTTTTCTACCGCAGGTTTTTCTCATCCTCGCCGGTTACTCCATATCCAACAATGTGCATTTTTCACAGAAAGCAACTCCATTGTTTTGTTATGACAGTTCACACGTTAAACTCCACGAGGCACGCCAACTGGTCTGCGCATACGGTACACGCGCGTCCTTTTCGCTCCTATCTTGTATCGTTCCCACGCCACCACAGACCGCCCCACTCCCCACGTGGGGCTTCCTTTACCCCACACACAGGCATCCGCGCAGATAGCTGCAGATCCATGGCAGATGCAGCACTGCACTGATAGAAGTGCGTGTCTACAAAAGTGTGTACCACGTTTGTCTCCCACCCACCACACACCTCTTGTTTTTCAAAGGGCTATGTTGCACGGCTATTCTGTGGCACGCAGCCCTACCGGCTGCACCTCTGGCGTGAAGCCCCCAGTGCTCTGTGAAGGCTCACTTTGTCCGCCAGAGCCTTGAAAGGAAGCAGGCCGCCCCCGGAGCCCGCTGTGTGATGCAGATTTCACCCTTTGTATGGAAAGCTCCGAGGAGCCCCGCTCCGTGCGCCCCTCCTAGCTCTGACACATTGCAAATGAGGCGCCGGGCAGAGGGGTCAGGCCTGGCAGCCGGAGGGGGAGGGGAGCAGCGACGCCTCCCCTTCCTTCAATGTGACTTCCACACCCGCATCAAAACACCGAACAAAGCCAATGCAGGCCATTTCAAACCGCGAATGCGAGATGAAAACATGCAGTGTGCACCCGTGCCCGTCTTTCCAGGGTTTTCAAGTTTCGAAAATGTATTTGAGCGGTACACGTGTTCTTAAATATTTTGCACAGCATTTTCCATTTTCGGCAGTTCCTTTTCTCTCTTGGAGGGTTTGGTCTGAGGATGGGGGGAGGGGTACCCTATTGGCCTTTGAGTTCTGGTTTAATTTTTTTTTCAGTGCCATTTAGCTAAGCTTTCAATACAAATCTTCGGGATGAAGGGTTGCACATTTATCCATAAATTGGTAGTAATTGAAATATTCATAAGGGTTGTGTGTAAAACATAATTTCAACAAACATTCCAGTTCAAATCGTCACATGGGAGACAGTCAAATAAGCAGTCTGATGTCCAGTGAGACTTGCAATGCTTTTTATGCTTATTTTCCTTGAATTATAGTGTAACTATATTATATAGCGCAAATTCCACCCAACCGGGTTCCACGGCGGTAGTCATTGCATATTGAAAATCAGATAGTGACATTGGCGGCATTTAAACAAAGATTTGTCATTATTATTGCAAGGCTAATAATGTTGCATCAAAGCTGGTATGGACAAATAATACAGTGTACATGGAATATTTGGCCAATTTTGCCATGGTTCATAGAAACACGTATTTCACATGAAAAGGGAGCAGAAGGCGCAATGGTAGTTGGCGCTTTCCATATTATCGAGCCGGTTGTATGTTATAATATTGTAGTTTTAATATCGACTTGCACTTGTATTGCTTAACCAATAGCTACTAATATTAAATTGTCAAGTTACGAGTATATAGGGAAGTATGGATTTACTATTCTTAACTCCACATTTACTTACCTTAATAGGGTGGACGTAAGAATATATAGGGAAGTATAGATTTACTGTTCTTAACCCCACATCTACTTACCTTCCACTCACCCTCACTCTCACTCATCCTCACTCACCCTCAACCCCTCACCCTCACTCACCCTCACCCTCACTCACCCTTAACTCCTCACCCTCACTCACTCACCCTCAACCCCTCACTCACCCTCACTCACCCTCACTCAGCCTCAACTACTCCCCCTCACCCTCACTCACCCAAAACCCCTCACCCTCACTCACCCTCACTCCCCCTCACCCTCCCTCACCCTCAACACCTCACTCACACTCACCCACCCTCACCCTCACTCACCTTCAACACCTCACCCTCAACCTCAACCCCTCACTCACCCTCACTCACCCTCACTCACCCTCACTCACCCTCACTCACCCTCACCCTCACTCAACCTCACCCTCACTCACCCTCACTCACCCTCACTCTCACTCATCCTCACTCACCCTCACCCTCACTCACCCTCACTCACCCTCAACCACTCACCCTCACCCTCACTCACCCTCACCCTCACTCACCCTCACTCACCCTCACCCACCCACCCTCACTCTCACTCATCCTCACTCACCCTCACCCACCCTCAACCCCTCACCCTAACTCACCCTCACTCACCCTCAACCCCTCACCCTCACTCACCCTCACTCATCCTCACTCACCCTCACCCACCCTCAACCCCTCACCCTAACTCACCCTCACTCACCCTCAACCCCTCACCCTCACTCACCCTCACTCACCCTCACTCACCCTCAACCCCTCACCCTCACCCACACTCACCCACACTCACCCTCACTCACCCTCACCCTCAACACCTCAGCCTCACCCTCACTCACCCTCAACCCCTCACCCTCACTCACCCTCACTCACCCTCAACCTCATGCTAAAGATTTAGCAAAAAACCCATAAACAATTCTAAAAGCACTAACTCTAATGCTGCGAGACCTATTGCATTTCTAATGCTTGTTCTCAGAGCTGCTAGTAGTAACTAGTCATACCATGCATAACTGTATATATATCTCCCTTGGTCAATTTCGAACAGGCTATTTCGAACAGCTAAATCTGATATAAATGTAGGTTTCTGAAAGAAACACATTTAGTCTCTGGGCTTTTGAATCTGTACTATTGCTCCCGATCCAACTTGTAATGGTAATCTGGGTAATTTTGAGCCAATGTACATCTTTTTCTCTCTCTACAGAATTCAGAACCACTTTACATTTGTCCTTCATTAGATGAGCGAGATCACACATGTTTCAATCAATGCCTGATGACTATCACGGTCCTTATCTGCCTTTTAAACATTTCTACGTAAACGCGCTCCAACCTGCTTTATTAATTCAGTCTTTTACGGGCTTTCGCTTTTCTCGAATAAAGTAAATAAACCGAGCTGTAGCCACTCGATCACTGCTGCAAGCCGTTTATTCTCGGGGAGCGCCCTGTCTTTGTTTACACTGGGCCGTTTGTTCACGCTCTTCCTGCTGCGACGTGCCTTTTTTTCGGCTGGCATTCGATGTAACACCACGACTGATCCAAAATGACGCGCGCCGCAGACCGGCTGGTGAGAAGACTGGAAACAGCATGTGCTGCTAGCATCTGTTGCAGAAAACGTGACACATTCACACTTCCTATAGGATGTCCTCGTATGTGTCTGATGAGGGGAAAAACCAAGTGAGCATTTACCAAAGGAAAACACGACTAGAGCAACCCTCCTTGGACGGTCAGCTTACCAAGGGCGCCTACTGTGATTAAAGGCAACTTTCAAACAGCTGCTGTTTTGTTTCCCATCATTAACGAGAAGGCACCTAGCATCAGTGGCGTCTCTTCAAGTGAACTTTAGAGGGGGCACACATTGGCTCACAGGGGAAACTGGTGGGACCACCTACAAAGTCCTATATATGTGTGTATGTTAAAGACAAACGATTAAAGTGATGCTATAGTTGGGTAAGATACTAAGATTTTAGCTTATGCTAAAAAACATACAAATACATTATATACATTCCTGAGATGGACAAAATGGCATACAGCCTTATAAATATGCGTACAACACCAGTATGAGATAAACCACTTCTAAGTGGGACACCCCTACATTATTCAAAAATCTGCAGTGCCTCAAAATCTTTAGTGAAGTTCTTGAGATAAACACCCACAGCTTACATAATTTGTCTATATCACTGTATTGGAACTATTTACCATGGGCATGTGCTTAGATATCCACTGGGGGGTGATGTATTGTCTGTGGCAGCTTTGGCCTTCCTTGCTTAGAACAGGCTTTGGCTTTAACCACAAACTACTGTTAAACCTAACTCTGAAACTCGCATCAGGTCAGCATATTTTAAAAGAGGCCGCGCAACGCAGCACAGCAAGTGAAGTTGCTCTGTTGTGTGGTGAATGGGAGAGAACAGGCCTGAGTAATGCCATCAATAATTTGAGCAGTTTTATTTGCTTCATGCGCTGGTACAACTGTGAGTGACTAGCGCCAATGCAGGCATTCTTTGGTTTATTCAGTGAATTTCTAAGGTTTTTTAAAATTCTATTTCATAAGTGTAATGTACCTGTAACCTTTGTTTTTTTCAGTAAATATATATATTCATATATATATATATATATATATATATATATATATATATATATATATATATATATATATATATATATATATATATATATATATATATATATATGTGTGGTATTGAGAAGGAGAAGTAGCAAGGAAGCAGTAAAGAAATGGCCAGTGCAGTTTTTGTTTGGTGAATATCGAATTGGGAGCTTTACCAAGATACACACGGCATTTCTGGATGGTACTAACTGGCTTGGACGTATAAAACTGTAAGCTTCCCTTCCGTTTTTTTTTTGTTTTTTGTTTTTTTTTGTTGCCTATTGACTATTGCCTGTAGTGTGGGGCTGAACCAAGCAAACAAGCAAGGAAGAAAAGAAGGAAGCAAAAAAAGGGTTTGTCTGATATCTAACTCCTAGCTGTTTATAATAATTCCAAGACTACTTAAAGACTACTTAAAGACTAATTAAAGACTCAAATACTATTCAGAGCCTTTTTTGCGACCCTAATCCAGCCTAGTGTGAGCACAATGGGGAAACTGCTTAACGCTCGTCTCAAAGCCAAACAACGGCGACAGCAGGCAAAGGAGGCAGTTGCTAAATTAACAGAAGGAAACTCTCTGAAGGATGATGACTCAGTACATTCATCTGATAACTCTGAGGTCGAGGATTTGTTAACAGACAGTCAGTCGCAAATGGGAGATAATTTGACTGAAGCTCCCCTTGGTGATGTATCTCATACCCATGACTCATCTCATCCACTTCCACCTCTGCCGCCTCCACCTATTCCTTCGGCGGCTAAGCAGTTCCCCCTTTTCGCAAAAAAAATCTCGCCTCTCTCACCTAATTTGGTCCCCTCAAAGAATTTAACAAACATAGATGCAATACAAAATCATTCAATTGGCATAATCTCTGCAAAGGATCCGTGTATAGCAGCGACCCCTTCAAACTTGGTATCTCTCACTAATTCTGCTCATGACTCAAAGCAAGCATTCAATACCTCTGAAGACAAAACGATAGATACATTAAGTGCAGCAACGGTGCCACTTCAAGATTTCGATATGGAAGCAGGAGGGGGGACAAAAGGGGGAGCGGCGGACCACCTTGGGCCCTTGCTTGAGATGAATACGGAAACAGAGGGAGAGATGTGAATGTCTGTGAAGGATATGCTCAACCTGATTCTCGATGAAGTTAGAGAAATAAAAAGGTCGCAAAATGCAGAACTTTCGGCAATCCACCAGAGACTGGATAAAATGGACAAAATCGAGGAATTAGTATCTACTTTCCCAGCCCGCTTAGTGGAAGTAGAAGAACGGATTTCAACACTGGAGGATCAAATGGTCGAAGTTAAAAAAGACACTAAAGGGACTATAAAAACCACAAGGGCTCTTGAACTAAAACTTGATGAGTTGGAAAACTATAATAGGAGGTCCAACCTACGTATCGTAGGAGTTCCGGAAGGAATTGAGGGGTCAGATACATTGGCATGGGTAACCTCTTTTCTTCAACAAGGGGTGATACCGGAATATAAAGGAGACCTCACTATAACAAGAGCCCACAGAGTTCCTGCTCGACCATTTCCGAACTCTACCCTTCCGCGTACTATTGTACTAAATTTTGCAGACGTTAGGGTAAAGGAACAAATATTGTCTAAGGCTATCAAACAAAGACAATTTCCTGTGAATGCTACGGTGAAATGCCGAATATTCTCAGATATGTCAGCTATTGTGGCCAGACGTAGGAAAGAATTTGTAAAGATGCTCCAACTGTTTAAGGCTCAAGGGGCTCAGGCGATGATAGCACAGCAATCTAAACTTAGAGTTCTGATTAAGGGTAAATTCTATCTACTATCCGATATTGAGGAAGCACAGGATTTGCTGCACGAAATACAAAATGTATAATAGTGATAGAACAGTTTAATTTTTTACTTCTCTTTTGTTACTCTTAAACGCCATTATGGCTATACTCTTTGGTTTTGGGAGGGGAGAGAGGAGCACGGGTCCAGGGGTTAGGGGGTGTTCTATCACTACACCCCAGGGTTAAAAGAAAGGGTGCTGTGGCAAGCGTGGGGGGAATGGACAGTGAGTTAGTAGGGGGCCACAGGCAAGGGGGGGGGTAGGGGGGAATTTTTTTTTTTTTAAAAGTGTTCTTGGTGGAGAGACGTTGCATTGTGCTATATTTGTTTGATGATTAATATATTTTGTAAGCACAGAGTGGATGGTTCTAAGAAGTTTGGGGAAATAAGGGCTGAAATGCACGCTATGCACTTTAATTATATGTTTGTACTATGTCTAAGTTGGGTCTGAAAATTATTTCTTTTAATGTTAACGGTCTCAATAATAATAAGAAAATGAGGGCAATGGAGGCATGGATTCTAACAGAGAACCCTGCAGTCATTATGATACAAGAGACTCATATTGCAATTTCTAAGGCAGATACATTTTCCATGTTTAAAGGATGGGCCGACTATCGAGGTTTCTCTTTCTTTTCAGAGTCCCAGCGGGGGGTTGCACTATTCTTTAGTAAGAAATTAGAGGCAGAAATAATTCTTACTGAAGCAGATACACAGGGCCGTTGGTGCTGGGCTAACTGTAAAATTAAGAATAGACCATCTCCCATTACTTTTGTGAACTTCTATGCTCCCATTAACGATTGCCCTTTAATATATGAAGAAATGTTTCAATCTCTCCTTATGGTCAACGGAGATATAGTTATTGGAGGGGATTTTAATATATTGATGAACCCACAATTTGATTCAACTTTGGGCGGAAAAAAGCAGTCTAAACCTAAATCTTATCAGATTATTCTTAACAATATTAGGACTTTAGATCTAGCTGAGTGTTGGCGGTTAGCAAACCCTCATAAAAGAGAATATACATGCTGGTCGGGGAGGCACAAGTCATTTTCTCGTATAGATTTTTTTCTAATTTCCTCAATACTCACTAGTCGAGATCATAAGTTTTTACATAATGGCTTCTCCGATCACGCAATGCTTGTCCTTGAAATTGAGCTAGATGTAAGGACTAATGTGGTGAAACGCTGGGTCTTCAATAAATCCTATTTGAATGATGAACCTTGGGTTATGTCTGTCCAGGCAGAGATTAAGGACTTTGTAGAACGAAATATGGGGACAGCACCAATTCATATTACATGGGACACCTTGAAGGCGTATATCCGGGGCATTATTATTAGTAGGGACGCAAGGGAGGCAGCTATATTTCGTGATACAAAAAACCAGCTACAGCAAAAAATACAAGCCTTAATACATCAAAAATATTATAATCCCTCGGTAGAGTTAAAAAACCTATTAAATGCAGCAAAACGTGAACTGAGTGCTCACTATTTCTTAAAAAGTGAGGAAATCTTTTATAGGCAAGCGCAGAAATCCTATGAGCATAGCAACTTTACTGGAAAAATTTTGGCATGGCAAGTAAAAGAACAAGCCACAGCCAATCTGATTCGTTCTCTAAAATCGCCTACCACCGGAGAAGATACCTCAGATCAGGCGGAAATAGGAGCAATTATGTTAACCCATTACGAAAATATCTACTCTTCTTCCCATATTTTGGATCAAATTAGTTTAAATGTATTTCTAGATAAATACTCTCTTCCATCACTTTCCAATATGGATCATGAAGTAATGGCTTCTCTTTTCTCTATTAGAGAATTGGAGCAGGTAGTTAAAAACTTGCCACATGGTAAGGCTTGCGGCCCAGATGGATTTCCAGCCGAATTTTTTGTCACCTTTTTTGGCTCTCTTTCAGAAATACTTCTTTTATTAGTAAATTCAATGCTTCAGGGGGGACCAATCCCGACATCTTTCTATGATGGTACAGTGGTTAGCTTTTTGAAAAAAGGAAAAGAAGCAAAAGACCCAAATTCCTATAGACCTATAACTTTATTAAACTCGGATTACAAAATCATTACAAAATTGCTTTCTATTCGTTTCAATAAGGTTGCGTCACAGTTAATTCATACAGATCAGAATGGATTTATAACTGGCCGCCAACTGCTCACTAACACACATTATTTAGCAGAAGCACTAGATTTTTTTGAAACTCGTAAGGTATCAGCTTTAATTCTTCTTTTAGATGCAGAAAAAGCTTTTGATTTAGTAGTTTGGGACACTCTTTTTTTTATTTTATATCGATTTGGTATACCTTCTCAAGTCATCACTTTAATTAGAAATTTGTACCAGGGAGCAAAAGCCCATATTCTAATCAATAAATTGATGGTTGGGTCTATTCCTGTTCAAAGAGGAACGAGACAAGGTTGCCCTCTCTCCCCCACTCTTTTTGCTTTTTTTATCGAGCCTCTAGCATCTGCAATAAGAAAAAATAAAAATATTTCTCCACCGATAGATGGTATGGATAAGATCAAACTGTACGCAGATGATATTATGCTTCTGTTGAAATCCGATATGCAGTCACAAGAACAAGCCTTTCTCATTTTTTCACAATTTGAAGCATTGGGGGGGTATCGCATTAATAAGCGGAAAACTGAGATTATTATCAGCGGGAATAACAACCCGGACCTGCATCCAGATATTCGGAGATGTATAACCAATAAACCCAAAAGATACCTAGGGGTTTATTTTTCATCTACAGTACGCGATCTATATACGCTTAATTTTGAACCCTTGATTAGGAAAGTCCGTGCTATGTTCCTAAGATGGGATACACTTCCTTTATCTATTTTGGGCCGAGTAGCATTAATTAAGATGTCAATACTCCCACTTTTCAACTTTTTGTTTTCAACCATTTCTTGTTCCCTTCCTGGCCTTTTTTTTTTCCAAGATTGAATCTCTTTTTTCAGCCTTCATTTGGGCAAAAAAGACTCCAAGATTAGCTATAGAAACCTTATATGTAGATAAGGAACAGGGTGGATTGGGCCTACCAAATTTAAAAGACTATTACTATGCATATTTTGTGCAGTATCTTTCGAGATTTAAATATCCAGCACTTAGAGATGTATTGTTTATTAATTTCTTTTTTGACTTAATCTGCAAAGAATCCAAAATACCTTCTCCTCTCGCGATTTTTAAATCACCCAAATTAGTCAGATACAAGACTCTGCGTTGGTTTCTTAAAAAGCGAGATGTTATGCTGAAAAGGTACTCACTCTCTCTCCTGTCCCTAGTAACTCCATTAAGAGAGGCTGTTTTTGGATTAGGGACCAGATTAGAATTAGACATCACACTTACCTGGGCAAGATATGGGTTCATTAACTTATCAAATTTTATTAAATTTGGAGTCTGGTTGACTCCCGATGAGATGGCAGTGTCAATAAGTGGTAATTTTCTTCTTATGGGCTCATATGTAGCGCTGTATAGGTTACTGAGTATTATTGATATAACACAATTAAGTCAGATCTCTAATTTAACGAACGATATCTTTTGGTCCCCAGTATTCAAGAGGGCGGGAACATGGAGGAAAAGTTTGGCAGAAAAAAGGGAGGAGGATCTGAGTGCCAAAGCGATAAATAAATGGCAGAAACATGAAAGCTTCAATTTAAAGGAAATAAACTGGACAACACTAAATAAATTAAACTTCACGGTCCTTAGAGGGGCGAACTGGAGACGTATGCTTTTCTTTAGCAAATGGCTATTGTATTATACACCGGCAACGATGTCCAAAATGTACAGTAATGCAACGTCTAATTGTTTTAGATGCACTCAACCTGATTTGGCTAATTGGTCACATATTATTGCCTTTTGTCCCAAAATCAAGGTTTTCTGGGAAAATATGTTTTTTATATTGTCTCAATATTTACATTTTACGATCGATAACTATAATAATTTGATTATACTTGGGGTTGATCCAGAGCTTAATTTGGAAGATTCCTTGGTGAAGCTTTTGTACATCATTGTTGCAATTGCCAGATCTCTTATTCTTAAATATTGGAAATCAGAAATAATTCCAACTGCAGATGAATGTTTTCAAAAAATCAAGAGAGTTAGAAATAGTGAATTGAGGTATGCAAAAAGGATTGGAGCTTTACGTAAATGTACTAAAATCTGGAAAGATTACTTTGACTGAGAAAAGCGTACAACGCTGGATATCTGGGATCTGGGACAGTATGTTTTTGTTTAAATACAATCTTTTGTTTGATCTGTACCTATCTTGGGCAATTTCAATGTATTTTCAGTTTAGTATGTTTAGATTTACATGTCGGATATTTGGTAATCATTATGTCATTGATTCTCTGCCAAGAACTTAATAAAAATATGTTAAAAAAAAATATATATATATGTGCTTGTTTACCAAAATGTTACTATTTTAAAATTAGGGAGCTGTTAAGCGACTGAGAAGGTGGGTAGCCAGAGTAAACAGATGTGGAAAGGGGATGCTGAACTTATTAAGTTGTCACTCTCTTTAACTATTTTTAACCTTTATAAAAACACATTATGCTTCAAGGTACTACACACTCACAACTCCCTGTGATGATTAACATTACTGCATGCTTTAACTGTTGGAACTTGGTATGAGTGTTCCATTTGTCTTACTATGATGTAGTGGGATTCTAACTGTGGTGCTTGGGACTTCAGTTAGAGCTGTATCTCAAACGGCTGGGGTGTTCTGAATAAGTGTATCTTGGCAAAGATTATTTCCTGCTATTGAGAGTTTTTTCCACAATGCTACACTCCCCTTACATTTGCAGCCCTCTAGTTTCATGTCTGAGGTAAGATCTCAATGCTCATCAACTTCGGCTTGCTCTTCTAGAAAAGCTTCAACGCAACAAATCCTTTTTCAACAAAATTGCATTCAAGAGTGCCTTACTTTTGTCCTGAATACAAAATGTTATTTCTCTAGTTTTTTATTAGAAATCTGTGGTGGTGCTGCAGTTGATTGCTGGGGAGTTAACTGACAGACTGCTGCTAGTTTTGAAAGTACCTGTTTCAGTTTGTCGGTCAGAATGTTTTGCTGACATAAACGAGAAAAGGATATTTGAGAACTCAAAGAAAATGTGCCCACCTTTTAGCTTTCTGAACCCCATCATTTTGTTCATCTCTAAAGGAAAAGCGTTACGTTTTACAGCTTTGATCCCATCAAGGCGGTGTTCATGAGTGTCACACTGCTATGATAAATGCAGAACGTTAGGTGTCTAGGTGTTCATCAGAACACTATGGGAAGCCGCTGTAGAAAGCGGGAGAAGCTTGCAGCTTCCGTTGGAAGTACATTTTAGTTTCAGCATATCAGACTTCACATGGCTGAGGAAGATGTCTATGTTTAGGTCAGGATAGTTTTTGCGAAGAAACGTGTATCTTCCAGCACGTAAACTATCCTTTGGGGCTATTTCCTCATTGTATGTATGCTGTAGCATACACCACACTTACAAAGAGGAAACAATAATGAGAAATAGAGATACTTCTCCTTGTTACACCAGCCGCAGAACGGCTCACCCACTTGTAGATTTGGCTTTGAGTCAAAATCCATGGATGGATGCACGAATATGCCCATGTAACACCCATGGAACAACTACCTGACAAAGTAAAGTAAGTAGTGCAAAGCGCTGCATTGCGTTACTTTTTTTTTTTTTTACAAAGCAACACCCCTGCTATGCACTACTTATGACTTCACATATTAAATCACTGATGACATGTTATATGGCAATATTAATGACATCTCAAATGACATTTTTGATGACATCATCCAAGCTTCTTTTGTACACACTGCTCTATAAACTAGTACAGCATTAGAGGCCTTGCACGGCAGGGGTTTGCCTGCGGCCAGGTCCTGTGGGAAACCCCCCACACACAGCCAACCCCACACTGTACTCAGCCTTTGGCCAGGCCCTGTGACTAACCCACTTCGAGCCAGCACCCTTGCTTACTACTAACGTGGAAGGGGAGGGGCCAAATGGGCAGAACTTGTGGGTGATTTGGTACCTTTATATACTTAGCAGCAATTAAAAGGGGAAACCACAGACTCTGCCATCGGACCAGGAGACAACAAAAATGAACCCACTTGTCTCAGACAGTCACTACAGAACAGATTGCGCTCTAATAAATCAATGATACATTCACCTCTATCAAGGATTTCAGATAGTTTTTCAACGTCCAATTGTAAAGAAAACACACTATTCATCAGTCTGGAATATGACAGGAAAACCGTTGCTTACTACTATCGTGGCAGGGGCGGGGGCCAAAAAGGTCGAGCTTGTAGGTGATTTGGTGCCTTTGCGTTCTCAGCAGCAATTAAAAGGGAAAATCATGGACTCTGCCCTCAGACCAGGAGGCGACAAGAAAGAACCCACCCATCTTGGACAGTCACTACAAACAAGATTGCACTCCAACAAATAAACGAGGCATTCACTTCCATCAAGGATTTCAGATAGTTTTTCAACGTTCAATTGTAAAGAAAACGCACTATTCGTCAGCCTGGAATATGACGGGAACAGCGTTGCTTACTACTAACGTGAAACGGGGGGCCATACGGGCGGAGCTTGTAGGTGATTTGGTGCCTTTGCATACTTAGTAGCTATTAATAGGGAGAACCGAGGCTCTTTTCTCAGACCAGGAGATGACAAGAAAGAGCTCATTCGTCTTGGACAGTCACTACAGAAGAGATTGTGCACTAGTAAATCAATGATGCTTTCACCTCCATCAAGGATTTTAGATTGTTTTTCAATGTGCAATTGTAGAGAAAACACACTCTCCATCAGCCTGGAAAATGACTGGAACACAGTTGCATACTACTAACGTGGAAGGGGCTGGCCAAATGAGTGCAGCTTATGGGTGTTTTTTTCTTTTTGAAAGGGAGGGGGGCGACACAGACCCCAAACTGTAAAAAGGCCCTGGGAACCCCATCCCCAGGAATGTGTTTTTTTTAAATGGGGATTGGGGGGGCCCACACAGCCCCTCCCCAAGTTTATTTTGCCCCGGGGACCACATTCCCTGGGGCCTAAGTTTAAAATAGGTGGGTTCCCTGGTGCCCACCCACAGCAACTACCATACACACATTAGAGGCTGCAGGGGGAGCCCCAGGGTTCAATCAGCCCCAGCTGGCTACCTGCTTGCTGCAAGAGTTGGCATTGCTTTCACCGACAGGGAGCAGCTATTTTTGTTGCTCCCTCCGGGCGGAAGCAATCTGTTGATCTGTTTCTCTGCCCGAATCAGTGCAGGCAGGGAAACAAATACAAGTCTGAGCAATTTTAAAGCTCTCATCTGCTGGAAGCAGACTTTGTGTTTTCTCCTGTTTGGGAGAAGTTTCAAAAATCCCCAAGTTTCCCTGTCCGTGCCTGTGCGTCCTGGAGGTGGGCTTCCCGGGACACAGCAGGTGAGCTGACCCTCGGACGGGAGTCCAGGGCCATAAAAGGGAAGGCAGCCACATGGCCCTTTCCCTTTTGTGCATATTTCGGTATCAGAAGTGGGCTTCCCATGGCCTATGGCTTCGGGGAGATATGGGCCCTGGGACAGGTCTTGGGTCCTATGAAGGCTCACAGAAGGGGGCCGTACGGCCCCCCTTCACTTTTGTGCATATTTCGGCCCCCAGGCCTATAATGGTTCTGGGAGGAAGGGCCATGTGCCCCCCAACCTGTATGAAATGAGCCCTGGGTCCTATATGGGCTTGGGGAGGGTGCTGCGCACCCCCCTCAGTGGGGCTTATCCCGCTGGGCTTACGAATACTTTTCGCACAAGCTATGAGAACCCGAATCCTGAAATGCGACAAGAGTGGGCTGACGATAATACTGAGTCATTGAAAAGAACGCTGCATTTTTTCATAAATTATGCTGAAATCGACAGGAATAAAATATTGGAAGAGATAGATATCGTTCGCAGATATTACAAGCATGTCAGACCAGGAACAGGTGAAGAAGTTCATTAGTGGCATGAAAGAAAAATTGGTAAAGTTTAAGAAATCCATCAATGTCAGAAAAAAACAAATTTAAACAAGATAAAATTGACTATGAACATGACTAGATCTCACCAATAGGTAACAATAATCTGTATTTCATTCTTCTTGGGCTGCGGCGGTTCGGGCAGTAATTTTCTAAATTAATGCATGATTTGACCATTTTCACGAAGGAGGCACCCGTTCAATGGTGTTCGGCAGCCAAGTGGCTATTTTCTGGGATGTTTTAAATCTGGCAGAACCGCCTCAACCCAGGAAGAGTGAAATGCCTGTGGAAATGGGACATTACCAAATGGAAACAAATGTGCTACTAAGTTAGTGTCTTCGGGATGTTTACATTGAAGGGCATCAACGGCAACAAGAGGTACAGTGTGCAGCTGAATTAAGGAAGATTACTCTTGCTGAGAAATCTATGTGACACACCTAATCACTGATCCATAAAGCCACTCAACCATCGGCTCCCCCATACAGCCACTTATGCAACCACTAACTCATATATACAGCCACTCATTCACCTACTCATTGAATAATACAACCACTCATGCATCCAGTCATACAGACAAACAGACACTTACACACCCACTCATACACCATTGGGGGAGAGGATGTATGCTTACGGCTAGAGCGGTCGACCTCGAAGCTGGGGAACCAGGTTTGAGTCTCTGCAACAACGCTCAATAGCCTGTGATTCTGGGCAAATCACTTAATCTCCCTCTTCTGAACAAAAATGAATGTGTCCTTCTGTAACGAAACTGGTGGTATGTAAAGCGCTCTGATACCCGATGTCTCGGGTCTAGTTTGCGCTATATAAAACTCTAAACAAACAAACACCCATACAATCACTCTCACACTGAATCAGCCACCCATACAGCTACTAACACACCTACCCACTTACCCCAATAGTCACTTACACAGCCCCTCACTCACACATACAGTTAATCACACACCCACTCACTTACTCAATCATATACTAACACATGTACTCACTCACCTATACAGTCAGAGACAAGCACATACTCTCCCATACAATCTCTCTCACACTCACTTACTCAGCCATAAAGCCACGCTTACACCTATTCACTCACCCATACACCCACTTACACTCCCATTCATGCACCCATACAGCCACTCATGTACTCTGTCACTCACCCATACAGACACTTATGTACCTGCTCAGTCACCCATTCAGCCACTCATGCACCCTCTCATTCACCATTTACAGCCACTGACATACACTCACCCATACAGCCATTCATTCACCCTATCTTTCACCATTACAGTCACTACACACTCACCCATACAGATACTCAAACAGCCACTCACTTACTCATACACCCACTGACTCACCCACTCAGTCCTCCAAACAAAAACTCACACATCCACTCATTCATGTATACAGTCTCTCGCATACCCACTCACTCTTCTATACACCACTTACACATCCACTCACTCACCCCTACAGGCACTCCCACAGCCACTTACCTTAGTATATATGTTTAATTCTCAGTGACTTTTAGAGAACACTCACAATCACTTGATAATCAGTGATGTAATTTGAGATGTCATCAGTGAAGTCACTGACCATGTCATGAGTGATGTAATATGTGAGGTCATAAGCAGTGCATTGCGGGGCGTCAGTTATAGTTCACTCAGCTAACTATAACTGCGGAATTTCACTGGTTTTATACAAGCGAAATGTGAACCTAACTATAACGTTCCAGTAACCTTTGGTCTATTCAGTGAATTTCTAAGGTTTTTTTAAATTCTATTTCATAAGTGTAATGTACCTGTAACCTTTGTTTTTTTCAGTGAATATATATATATTCATATAATATATATATATATATATATATATATATATATATATATATATATATATATATATATATATATATATATATATATATATATATATATATATATATATATATATATATATATATATATATGTTTGTTTACCAAAATGTTACTATTTTAAAATTAGGGAGCTGTTAAGCGACTGAGAAGGTGGGTAGCCAGAGTAAACAGATGTGGAAAGGGGATGCTGAACTTATTAAGTTGTCACTCTCTTTAACTATTTTCAACCTTTATAAAAACACATTATGCTTCAAGGTACTACACACTCACAACTCCCTGTGATGATTAACATTACTGCATGCTTTAACTGTTGGAACTTGGTATGAGTGTTCCATTTGTCTTACTATGATGTAGTGGGATTCTAACTGTGGTGCTTGGGACTTCAGTTAGAGCTGTATCTCAAACGGCTGGGGTGTTCTGAATAAGTGTATCTTGGCAGAGATGATTTCCTGCTATTGAGAGTTTTTTCCACAATGCTACACTCCCCTTACATTTGCAACCCTCTAGTTTCATGTCTGAGGTAAGATCTCAATGCTCATCAACTTCGGCTTGCTCTTCTAGAAAAGCTTCAACGCAACAAATCCTTTTTCAACCAAATTGCATTCAAGAGTGCCTTACTTTTGTCCTGAATACAAAAGGTTATTTCTCTAGTTTTTTAATAGAAATCTGTGGTGGTGCTGCAGTTGATTGCTGGGGAGTTAACTGACAGACTGCTGCTAGTTTTGAAAGTACCTGTTTCAGTTTTGTCGGTCAGAATGTTTTGCTGACATAAACAAGAAAAAGATATTTGAGAACTCAAAGAAAATGTGCCCACCTTTTAGCTTTCTGAACCCCCATCATTTTGTTCATCTCTAAAGGAAAAGCGTTACGTTTTAAAGCTTTGATTCCATCAAGGTGGTGTCCATGAGTGTCACACTGCTACGATAAATGCAGAACGTTAGGTGTCTAGGTGTTCATCAGAACACTGTGGGAAGCCGCTGTAGAAAGCCGGAGAAGCTTGCTGCTTCCGTTGGAAGTACATTTTAGTTTCAGCATATCAGACTTCACATGGCTGAGGAAGATAGTGTGAACTTACAGAAAATGTGCTCTCATTTTAGATTCTGGGGCACTTTCCATAGCTTTGTGAGACAATCATGAGAGAAGACAGTTTTCCCTCAAACACGGTTCATCAGATCCAAGAAAATTGTAAGTTTTTTCACACAGTAAAATCACATTACAAAACACAGTTCTTAAATTAGTATGGTACCACCAACACACGATTATATATTGTGACTAAAATCTGTTATGACCCTTTACATGTGGTCCTTTCTGTGACCCTCAAAACAGGTTTTCACTACATGCATTTCAATGGGGACCATGGTCCAGAGTCATTTAATGGCTACCACAGCATGCTATCCATGTTGTGGCCAGTCAATCAAGGGGGAAGTGGTGCCTTGGGCTCACCCTGTGCTCACCCTGCCTCCATATACTTTATTGTAATTATTGTCAGTCCCTGAGTCCTGTAATGGTTGCTGCAATATATTGTTCAGGTTGTGGCCTCCCAATCAGGATTTATAATCCAGTTTGAAGTGGCCAATCAGAGCATATCTGGATACCAACAATCCAAATATACCTAACTTTTTGACCCCTTTATTCTCAACATGTGCCCTCTTTAAAAACGAATTTCACAAAAACAACAAAATGGATTTACACCAAATCACGAAAAGCATGGTTTCTGAGTAAAGTCCTCACTTATTGGAAAATCTTGTTTAAATGCGTTTATCTTTTTTTCTGTAGCTGCAACAGTAGTATCCAATGAAATTAACAGGGGAAATCTATGTTTTGGGACGACCCCTGATTTGTTGGCCACCACTTGCCGGATCAGTGCAATTTTTCAAGAAAAGAGATGAGGTGGATGAACTTTTCTTATCCGAATGTTTGTGAAGATTGGTCAAATGGCACCATAGTTATTAGCAGAAAAAAATACTCTTTCTATGAAAAATCAGGACTAGTTATAACTGGATGACTTGTATCCTTCCACTGCTCACATTCCGAGAACTACTTTTTTCTTTGCCATTAGCACTCCAGGGAGTGCATGAATTTTCTTACTCTCTCCACCAAGTTCTGTTTTATTTCACAAATCTCTACCCCAAAGGTCACCCATTTGCTTTTCTAAAAAGATGTTCATGTTTTTTAATGTAATCTCTCCACCTCCTGTTTCTTCCTCCCCACCCGAATCTCTATTATACATGCTACTTATAGTATTTACTCTTTCTGCACCAGCGTTCCTCCCCAGCCCCTGCCACTGCCAGTTTTGTCTTTTTTTTATTTCTGTTTTTTGGAATCTACCCCAGCTGCAATGTGCCACCAGCTACTTCTATGCACTTTCAGGCACATTTATCATATTCGTGTATTTACCGTTGTATGCAATCTTGGAAAGGTATATTTTAAAAAAGGCAATTGTGTCATGGCGTATGTGCCACAGTGATGCTGATTGTCATCATAATGGGTCGCTGTAGCAACATGATGCATACACTGGTATATTTCATCACACGTTTTGCCAATGCTGCATCGCATCAGCAAAAACATCTTTTTCTCTTGTTGGTGATGCAGTATAGCATGTGCAAAAAGCATTGTCGAAGCCAATCAGTCTGAATTGGCAGCCAAAATGCAAGACCTATTTAGCATTGCCAATGTTTGTTTGATTGGTTAAGTATAAGTGAGTGTAGAGCCATGACTGGCCAAGCATAGGTGAGTGGAGGGTAGCCTGAGAGTGTAGATTTAAGGGTGTGCAGGGAAGGCGGAAAGACTTGTGTGTCATTCGCCTTATAAAGAGAAAGCAGAGCAGGAGATGCTATTGCTAAAAGAGCCCTAGTGTAGCTTTAGAGGTGCTCATCAGAGCTGATATTTGCTGAAAGCATGTTGGCGAATGTGTGTCTGGTGTGTAGAGTCAGTTTAGTGTGAGTTGTGACAGAGCTGTGACGGATTGTGTCAGGAGTAAGTTTGGTTTTTGAAATAGGTATTTTCGTGGTGGGGCAGAGGGAGCAGAATGGTGGTATACGGCTGGATTAAGAAGTGGCTGGATGAGGAATAAGTTGATGGTGGGAGGGAAAGCTGCTAATGATGATGAAATCGGGATGAGGTCAAGTGGTTTGCCATGCGAATAAGTGAGGAGCGGGCGAGTGTTCAGCAGTCATTACTGGTACAAGAGTTGATTGAAAAGAGGTACTTGTTTTCACTATTTGGAAGGGGTGTGTTTAGGGTGTCCCTTTTCAATAGGGATTTGTTATGGCGTGTATCAATGGCTTGCAAAAATCCTTGGATAGGTTGCCCACCCCTCAAAGGAGGTGGTAACTCATTTGCGAAGGGGAAGGAGGTCATTTTGTGACCCATTCCACTTTGTTATTTTTTTTCTCTTAAAGTTGTCTTGTAGCTCTTGCAGAAACTTTAAAATATGTATTTTATTAGAACACATTCACAGGCATGATGGCCCTCTGACCCCAGCAGGCTACCATGCCTGGTAAGACATCCAATATAAGTGAGTCACAATTTGCAACCTACATCTTCAATAGCAATGAGATAGGTGGAACTTCAATATTGCAGAGGTCGGTTTGCAAAATCAGAATCAATTCACCAAAAGACCGGTGTGCAATTTGTGACCACTTTTTACATATAGATTCTTTATACACCAGGCCCATGATTTGTCTGTGTTGTAGTAGCATACTCATACAACGACGGAAAAGCATGCAGTGCATGCACTGCAGATTCCAAACAATGCAACAACAGCAAAAGGTTTCCCATAACTCAGCTTTTGTATGGCAGTGGGCTGTGTTTTTACAGAAGATGCTTATTTATGCATGCAAAACTATTCATAATACTGTTGTCATAACCACAGCATGATGTTACTACGGTCCCTTGCCGCTAGTTATGTAGGTAAATGCCAACGCGCATAGGAATTAATTCAATATATGGACACATTACCTTTCCCACCTGGAGATTAATGCATTTTGTGGCATTAACATAACAGAGGGTTTATGACAACGAAAAAGAAAAACAAGTCTTGACAAACGGCTTCAATTAAGAAAAGCTTTTATCAGAAAGTGTTGAGTGCCTTTTTGTGTGTTTGTGCAGAAGAGATCTGCGCAGGTAGAAGGGCCTGTGTTCATCCCAGCCTACCTCTGCATGTTTTCAGGTAGCATGTGGAGATGCATACATTTGATCCCACCTAGAGATAAAAGTAGGAGTGCTTTACATATATGAGTAGTCAGCACTCAAATATATTTTGAGTGATTAATGCACTAAAGAAAGTTGAAGTATCGCATACAACAAGTGCTTCACGTATAAGAGATACAGTTTATAAATGTGTGTCTAAATTGTGACTAATAGAGAAATCTAATGTCTTGATTTATTAATAATTAGTGTAATCTATAGAGGTGAAATGATTATCATGACACTAATGCAGTGAAATGTGTAAAATAATATTTAGAAGATGCAGGTGTAACATGATACTTGAGTGTATATTATTAAATAATTCATAATAGTCTTTGCATTATTCATGTTTAATGAGATTTAATTTTGATGCATTTATGTTTGTGCAAGTATTTGTAACCCACTGCACTTGCTAAAGTTGACTATTAAATGTAGGTCTAATGTGTGTTTAGTTAGCTTCATGAAATTTCATTCTAGCTTAACTTTATATTTCAGTGCCAGTTCATATTGCAGTCTCATGTTCTGGTTGCCCTTCATTGTGGAATGTTTTGTTGCATTTTGTTTCCATTGCAGGTGTGAACAAAGCCTTATTAGTTAGAAAAGGAGGGCTTGTGCTTTTGTAAGATAGCAAGGACTGAGGAGACAGAGTTGGGAGAGTAAACCACGGTAACAAGCAGGGAGAGTCGATTCCCATGGAGGAGGAGAAGAATGACCCAGGACGAGTGAAGTTGTAACGTATATAGACCCGAGAAGGAAGATGATAGTGTCAGATTTGTGCTGGAAGCTTGAAAAAACACAGAGAGGAGAGCCATGTGGGTTTGTCTAAGTCTTCCACACCCTCCTTATATAGAAAAAAGGAGAACCAGGAGCCTTTGTCTGCCGGAGGAACCAAGTTTTATTCGAATAGCCCGGGCTATGGAACAGAGTCCCAAGCGCATCGGAGACAAGACAGAGGAGGCTGCTGCTTTGCTCCGCAGCTTACAGGCCTTATATACACATTTCCCATCTTAAGAAACAAGTTCGGATGGGAGCCTGGCGCCTCCCAGTCAGAATGCAGTTACGTCATTCTTTGTTCAGGCAGGACGGTGCTGCAACTCATGGTACAAAAGATTACGGACAGTTTCTTGCAAAACAGGATATGTACGTGAGAGAACAGACAGATCTTGAACAGCAGGATATGTAAAAGAAACAAGTTCTGGGACGGTGGTGTGACTAAGTCTTGCGAAACAGCATGGGTGTGTGCAGGAGTTCAGTCCGAGGGTGGTGAGGCCAATTCTTTGTTCCCTTTTTCGAAATTGGCTCAACCACAAGGAGCAGGAAGGGCAGGGTGGTCGTGACAGTTAGAGTTTCATCAGACATCATCAGAAATGACCAGGAGGGTCGTGCAGAGGTGTTTGACATGAAATGGCAATGCAAAAATAATGGAGTCCTGACACAAAATAAATGCCGACAAGAAGTACACTTTACCTCAGACCCTCCTTTTGCCATTGAGTGGCAAATACTCTAGGAAACGTCGATATTCATGAGATCATCTGTTTCTTGTTGGAGCATCATCTTCATATTGGTGTCGTGAATGTTAGAAGGTTGAGGCTTGAGAGCCTGAACACACATTGCACAGAGCATTGGCAGGCACTGAATGCACAAACAGCAGGAGACTAGGACAGCTACTCCCAAGGCAAGGAAGATGAGGACCCTCCATCCCCATTGGGAAAGGAGGCCCCATATCCAGCCTGTGAGGGACCAGTTGCCTTCATCCTGATGAATTTCAGAGGAAAGGTGATTCAGACGTTGGATGCCATCATATACTGCGGGTGCGTGATCTGGAATATACACACAGCAGCTGGAGCCAATCAGTTTACACACACCACCACGATCAGCAAAGATGATGTCAAGGATCATACGATTTTGAAGTGTTACAAGGGGATTTGCCGGTAGCTCTGCAGTGATGTTGGAGAGGGCACCAGCTGTTTTTGTGATGGTGGCCTCAAGGACCCTAGTCAGAACTCGTATAGCCCGACTGTTTGCCATGGGGCCCCAGAATGGGAGGAAACCCATAAAGAAGTCCCTGGCTTCCTGGCCTACTGTATCCTCAGCCGATATGACACCCCTACGTGAGCAGCGCAAAGCGCCCTACATCAACATGTGGTAATCTCCATGGGTAGAATACTGATGCTCTGCAGGAGTCGGGGTAGGAGTTGGTAGGGTAACAGGATAGTAGACCAGTAACATCCAACCGATAATAGACAAGATCATTGAGACAAACAGCGTCACCACGGGGGCCACGAAGCACTTGCTAGGTAGGAGACTGACATATCGTTTCTGGACTTGGGTGTATTGGACGGCTGCCATTGTACAAAGCCAGGGACCACTAGCGGTTGTCTGTGATTGGTGGTTGCTTCACTGGATGCAGGTGCCAAGAGCCCTAAGGGCGTACCTTAGTCTGACACACGAGCACCGGTCTTAGCCGGAAGATCACAGCTCTACAGCCTATAGGTACCTGGGCGAAGTCAAGGACAAGCCTTCCTTCTGGAACGCAAGTTATATCGGGTAGAAGTAGGAACAGTATGGTTAGGGAATAATTGTTCCTGATGCTGAGCAGAGTGAGGGGAGTGTTCCACCTTTCCCTTCAGTATACTGTCACTCTCTGCTTCCCTAGATGTAAAATGTAATCTTGCGTTGCTGAATGGAACAAACGTTGGGTCTATTTCTGTCCCTGAGGATCCTCGTCCTTCTCTCAACTTCCGATCATAGGGGAGAGGCAGAGGCACTTGTCTACAGTGTGTTGCGTGGATCCAGTTCTTCCGACCTTCAAATTTCACGGCAGTGCGGGTGGCCAGTAACACCTGACGGGGCTGTGTCCAGCGGGGCTCGAGGCTCTTAGTACGTTGAAAGTTGCGAATCAGAACCCAGTCGCCAGGTTGGATAATGTGTCCTGGGCCCTCGCTTTTATCAGTTATGGCCTCATGCACCTGGTGGTACTGAGTACGAAAGGTTTTAGTCAAACTGTACAGATAATCAGTCAACACAGGGTAGTCAACATCAGACACTTTCTGGGGCCGTGGAACACCCCACACATTGGCAGGCCTCCCGAACACAATCTCATGGGGAGATAGTCCTATCCTGGTATGAGCCGTTGTCCTGACAGACAGCAGAGCCAGGGGCAGAGCATCAACCCAAGTGACACCTGTCTCGGCTACAATCGTGGCCATTTTAGTCTTTAGGATGCCATTGTACACCTCCACTAGACCAGCTGACTGGGGGTAGTTAGCTGCATGACATTTTTGTTTAATACCCAGTGCTGAACAGACATACTCCATGATTTGAGCCGTAAATTGTGTCCCGTTGTCACTCCAGACCGAACGGGGCAAACCAAATTGTGGGAAGTATTCTTTCAATAGAATTTTGGCGGTAGTGATAGCGGTGCAGTCTTTGACAGGGTAGATCTCCACCCATCGGCTGAAGGTACAGACCACCACCAGGACGTATTTTAAATTGTTCCATCTGTCCATCTGGATATAATCCATCTGGAGGGCTTCGAAAGGAAAGGTAGGGGGAGAGAATCCTCCTCCAGGGGTTACTGTACCTTTTCCCGGGTTGTACATAAGGCAAATCATGCATGTTTTGACCATCCTCTCAGCATATGCTGGTATCTTTGAGTTATACCAGGTGGGTTCCAGCAACTTACATATCCCTTTCGCACTAATGTGAGCAGGGCCATGGGCCATCGTTACTACCGGTAGCACATGACTGTCGGGCAACATCCATTGTCTCTCCATAGTGATACGGGCCCAACAACCATCTATTTCATTTACCGCCAAATGCTCCGTCCACATCCTCAGCTCCTCAGGGGTAGCATGGGACTGAATATCGATCACACTCTGTACGGTATCTTCAACTATGCCCCTCTCTGCCACCCACCTGGCGGGACCTCCCACATACATTCCTTCCTTTTTCTTAAGAGCAGGCTGTCTGGTCAGCCAGGGCTTTGCCTTTTCCAACATCATCCGTCGCTTTCTTATGCGCTTTACATTTTATAATGGCTACCTTTCTGGGAAATGTCAGGGAGTCTAATAATCAGTGAATTAGGGGGCCATGTTGAACTTTCCTCCCATGTGAAGTAAGGAAATTCCTTTCTTTCCACAGTCTCCCAAAGTTGTGAGCCACCCCAAAAGCATACTGACTGTCAGTGTAGATATTAACCGTTATTCCTTTGCTTAACACACAGGCTCTAGTGAGGGCCACTAATTCTGCAGCCTGAGCAGAGCACTGCGGAATCTGAGCTGTTTCTACTACTTGCACCAATGTCGTGAGGGCGTAGGTGGCTGATGTGTTACCATCTGGCCCTCTGAGACATGATCCGTCCACATACAGTGTACCTTCTGGGTCTGCTATCTGGGTATCCTATAAGTCAACCCGTCTCTTCGTCTCCTCCTCTGTCCTCAATATACAGTTATGTGGATCTAAACAGGCATCCTGAGTATCCAGTGGGAGTAAGGTGGCGGGATTCAGTACAGTGCATATCTTGATGTTAATGTGGCTGGAAAAGAGAGTTAATTCATATCCTGTGAGTCGTGCGCTAGTGAGGTACTGTGTCTTGGTGTTATTAAGGAGGGAATCCACAGAATGGGGAACCATCAGAATCAAGGGGGAGTTCATGACGATCCCCGCACTCTGACGGACCATGAGTGCGGCCGCAGCTGTCGCCCATAGGCATCCTGGGGAAGCCCTCGCAACAGGATCTAAGGTAGCTGAAAAATAGGCACATGGCCGATGGTGACCTCCGAATATCTGGGTCAAGACAGCGCATGCACCGCTGTCTGTCTGATGTTCCCCAAAAATGTATTTGTTTGTTAGAATCAGGAGTACCGAGGACTGGAGCAGTACACAGAGCTCTTTTTAAATCCTGGAAGGCCGTGTATGCTCTCTAGTCCATGAAAGGAACTGTCTAATATGTCTTTAGTGGTGAGGGCAAGAAGAGGTTTGACCATGGCTGAAAAATTGGAAATCCACTGTCTGCAGTATGAGGTTAGACCTATTTATTTATTTATTTATACCTGCTTTTGTGTCCATGGGGCCGCCATAGCATTGATAACGGCTACATGATCAGCGGTGAGCTGCCTTCCCTCCTTCGAGAGGAGATGACCTAAATAGGTCACCTTCTCTTGACAAAACTGAAGCTTTTTTAAAGAGACCTTGTGGTTATGGAGGGCAAGGTGGCGTAACAAATAGAGAGTAGCTCCTTTACATGTTGGGGCGGAATTTGCAGTAATGAGGAGGTCATCAACATACTACAACAGTGTGGAATTATCAGGGAGTTCCAAGGAATCTAGTTGACTATTGAGAGCTTGACTATAGATACGGGGGCTCTCGGTGAAGCCTTGAGGGGCGCTGCAAAATCTAAAGCTCCACCCACCAAGGTAGAAACCAAACAAATGTTTGCTGTCAGGCTGTATAGGAATACTGAAAAAGGCAATCTTCAGGTCTATGACAGAAAAGTGCGCGGCGTCAGAAGGGACCATTGTTAAGAGGGCTGTAATGTCGGGGACAACGGGATTTTGGGAGATTGTTATTTTGTTAAGGGCTCTCAGGTCAATCACAAATCTGTATATTTTAGGGAAGAGAGCATCTCCATTGGTCTTTTTAAGAACGGGAATAATAGGACTGTTACAGATAAGCTCCCGGAAGAAGGGCAATTGTCCCGAAATGCATTGGAGCACTTGTGTTTAAACTGCATATGTGGAATAACGATGCTTAAATTGAAAATGAATGAAAACAAAATTCAGACATCAAATTAAATTGATTGAATAAGCATGAAAGGTGAAAATATTTTGGATACAACTCTTGGAGTCTCTTAATATGAACCAAAGGTGTGCCTAATCAAGGGATTCTTCCAACACTTGGAAGCACAGTTCTGATTCAATTACTTTGACGTGAAGGACGGACACGCCACCTTGTGAGCACCCACACCTTAAAAACTTTTAAATAAACATTTAAATAACCTCATACTTAACTACAGGCTGTGCACCTCCACATCTTATACTACCAATAAAAGACCCACCAACTTTGGGTAATGTGTAAATGGGCCCAAGCTAACACAAGAGGTGACCGAGCACCATCACATCTTGATGCAAATTACGGTCTGTATGTGCATGGGATGACTAATTTTTGTGTCATTTAAATCCATGTATGGATTCAAACTTTAGGACTTCTCCATTGAAAATCAGCCATGTCACACCGAGTCCCGATTCATACTTTCACCGCCGAGTTTTAAGATTGTCCCTCATGACTGAGAACATCTATTTCTCAACAGGCTAGACATGTTCCTAGATTAGAAAGTTGGTGAGTTGCTAAAGTGTCAGGGACCTGAGCCTGTACCACGTTTGTAACCTAAGAGATAACTTTGTTGTCAGATATCTAAAGCTGTAAGATGTATCTAGGATACCTTTGTGGCAAGATGTTGAGGCATATAAAATATCTGCAACATAAGGAATAGTTTTTCTGTCTAAAGCCTGAACCTCTGAGGTCTGGTTAACCTGGGCTCTTCCTGAGAAGTTACCATGTAAAATATATATAATGTAAAGGATTGCTGGGCTGTCAGGGGCCTGTACCTGGAAGATCTGTGGAACCCGGAAAATAGCTCTGCTGTCTGAATCCTGAGCATATAAAATCTATCTAAGGTGAAAGGTAGCTCTGCTGTTAGAAGCCTGTATGATTTGTGTAACCTGAAGGATAGCTTTGCTGTCTTATGCCTGAGTCTATAAGATCAGTATACATCAAGGGATAGCAATGCTATCACACACCTTATGTCTGTGGGGAGGGGGTGGACTAACAGACATCTTTGCAGTTCAAAATAATAGCCAGTAAATTCTGTGTAAAATGGGGGATAGCTCAGCTACTTGTACTCTTAGCCTTAATAATATTTGCAACCCAGGAAACAGCACAGAGCCCTTAGGCTTTAAGATCGCTCTGTTCTTAGAGACCATGAGACATTGCTTCCTGAGCCAGCAAGATATACGTAATCTTTTTGATAGCTCTCCTATGTGGAGTCGGAGCAATTATTAGAAACTATGGGGCATATTACCAAGCAATAGCGATAATTATCGCTATTGCTTGGTTAGAGACAAAACTTTACCGCTAAGCTGTGGCGATTTTTATCGCAAATAAACCTTGGTATTACCAAGGTTTATCGCAAATGCGATAAAAATCGGCCGCAATGCATGAATATCGCTGAAAAGTCAGCGATATTCATGCATTACCGAGCTAATGCTCTTAGCCATGTTATCCACCTCCCATTGGATAACATAGCTAAGAACTGCTCAGGGCAGGTGTTAGCTTTTGGAGATATTCGCGCATAGCGCGAATATCTCCAAAAGTTAGTAATAGGAGATAGCGATGTTAGCGACTGTTTCCAGTCGCTAACATCTTGGCACGCCCACTTTGCATGTCATTAGTGATACATTTCACTGACATGCAAAGCGGGACCCAAGATGGTTGCTATCTCCTACTAGCTGTCGCTAACTGGTGTTAGCGACAGCTAGGTAATAGGGAGATAATTTTATCTCCGCTTTCTTGGCTTTTAAAGCCAAAGAAGCGGAGATAAACCCCCTTGATGATATGCCCCTATGTTGCTTGATATTACCCAGCTATTTAAAGCATGAATTTGTATAATTTGTGCTAGATTGATTTTCTTAACTCAGACCCATTTAAATTTTACTTTATGAGATGTATATAGTTAACATCCAGCTTCAGGTAAAAGCTAGAATAAAACCAACATTCTGTTGAAATTACACAGTTCTAATCTATAAATGGATTAACATTACAGTAGGTCCTCTGTCTCACAGACTATTATTGTAATACTGCTGTCAAAGCATTGTTGTAAATTGTAGTTCTTTTATTTATTGCAGAATGTACATGGGTAAAAGGTATGTGTCTATTTATGTGTCGATATTGTAACATTTTGTCCTAAATCTAGGATGCTCACACTGAAGCTTTGTACTTTGTAAGAGGTTATGGAAATATTAAAGATTTTTACAGAGTGGATATGGGGATAGAAGAAGCAGGGAGTTTCTTTATTAGTTGCCGATGAGCTTTTAGTTTGGGTGGACAACTCAAAAACAATTTATTTTTCTTATGCTTGATTTCCTAGCTGGCTGTCATGGTTTTGTGTAAATGCTGACCGTCTGAAATGGTTATTCTTTCTGCATGTAGGCTGATGTTTTCGTGGATACTACCTTGCTACCGATGTCTGAAGATGATGCAGACCTTTAAGGCCTGCAGATGCAGTCCATTTATGTCAATCAGGGTGTAGTAATGTGTTGATACATCTTTAATCCTTTGGGAATTGAAACTGTCATCAGCCTAATGCTCTTTAGTAGGTGCAAGGAAGAATGACGGATAGCAGCTGGGAAAGGCCCAGGGTGTGTGGTGTATCTGAAGCCTGATTTAAGCAGGTGTGGTTTCATCTTGGACAGAAGTGATAGGTGGTTTCCGGATGCTACATTTACATGCCAATGTGGGTTATACATTGGAGATTTCTGTTGATGTGGAATAGAAGGGATACTTTGCTTATAGAAAGTTGAATCTGTCTGGCTTCATGCCGGTCCTGTTTCAAGGCTGTTTTTTTCTTTTGGTGATGAATTTGATATTCTTCAGATTTCATTTGATGTAGGAAACACAGTCTCAGATGATGATGAAGCAATGTTTGAGAAGGTCAATGCCTTTGCTTGGGTAGATTTATAGTTAAGTTGTCTAGGACTTGTCTACTGTTGAATCATGATTTTGTGCTTGGTTGAGAGGACTCTTTGGTAATGCTGAAGACCTTGGAGGACATGATGAATCTCTAAGGTACTCCTCAAACTCCTTGTAGCTGTGTGATCTATACATATCTATTTGGAGGAGTTGAAGTTAGTTGCAAAGCTAGAAGGGGAAGCAGTGTAGACTATTTCATCAAATGTCATCCCTGCTATGAATATTTTAATATGCAATTGATTTTCATTGGCAGTAATGGTGACAGAAGATCAAGCAGGATTATCGATGGGTAGTATTTGATGAGAAACGTTTAATCATAGACTTGGATGTTCTCTACATCAGTTCTGCAGCATGGTTTGCAAGCGGATTGGTGGTCTTGTAGGCTGATATTGATGTCACCTTCACATTGTAAATGGTTAGTAACTGCTTACTCGAAGGGATATTCTCCAATGAGGAGTTTTGTGATGGAGGGATGGGAGAATGCCATACTTATATGCGGTGAATCTGAGGGTGATAAGCTAGTTAGCAAGGGCTTTGTGTGGGAACATTTGAAGGAACTCCTCTACAGTATGCTGCACACAGGAAACAGAGTGGCTGCAGTAGTTTGCTTTATGCTATTGATGTGGCTCAAGATATTGTCTTTTTGTGAATAATTGAGCTATGGAATTTCATTTGCCATTGAGTGTGGTGTTATGTGGTCTGGCATCAAACTGAGGCAATGGTTCATAACTTTGAAGGTGGCTCGGATGGCTTTGAAAAGAGATCACAATGGCTGACATAGGTTGGTTTGACTGTATTCATGAGGTTTCTATGTGAGGAGTGGGTTTCCCTCTTGCGGTTGGGAGTTGTCCTTTTTCTTTTCTTGCTTCCTTATAACCTTTTAGCTGTTGGCAAGTTATTGGGCGACTCAGGGTGGTGAGAGAGCGAGCTTTGTTTTCCTGCAAGATATCTTTGGGGTGAGTAGGGTATGAATGTTGATGAGGTCTGTCAGTATGAGATTGACTGAGTCCAAGAAGATGACATGCTGAAAATAGCTGTGAGGTTAGTTGGGTTGAAAGGCCAATAGACTATAATTGAGAGTTTTGCTTGTTTGGCTTTTCTGGATACAGGTCACTGTGATGATGATTAGGATTGTGGTGTGCTCTGAACAAGTCCAGTAACACTGGGGACCCACACATACAAGAATATTAACAGAACAAAATAAGACTCGACTGCAGCTTTATGTTTAATGCTAATATACATTCAAGGACATGCTGTGCTATAATTTACTCTTCTCCCAAAAACATGTACATCAAAAGGTGTGTTTGTCAGGTCTTAAAATAAACAGTTTACCTTATTGTGGGACCTTTACATAAGTTATACACCGCAGACATAAATGCAGATCAAATCTGTGAGAGGGGCTAGAAACTTGGTAGAACTTGCCGGACAAATACCCTATTTATGCCTGTTCTTACTAATACCAGCATATAAATTTATAAGTTCTCATGTAATGACAGATTCTGATCCATATTTTTCCTGTTTCTTTTGAGTTGCTCAAGGGTACCCCGGTGAATAGTGCGATCTCTCAGTGGAGGTGTCAAAGAAAACATCACTTCATGTTTTGGTTGAAACTGAAACCATTTATTGACAAAAGAAAAATAAATAGTCTATAAATTACTGAATCAACTGATCAGGGAATCCACTGAAATATCAATGGATGCAAGCTCTCTGTGTACCAACTAGACTTCATTTTATATTCTAATACAGTTTTCCCAAACTGTGGGTTGGGGCACATTGGTGAGTCACAAACCAATTTTTGTTGGGTCATGAAAGTCCTGGTCTATAGCTAAGTATACTTTAAAATGATTAAGCCTTTTTGTGCACCGGTGCAAAGGTGCTGAACAATGTCTATAAGTCCAGTTTTAATACAAACTCTTGCAAGTATTCCCAAGCAAGAGTCTGGGTGTACCTTCCAGTATTGGTTGCTACTGTTTTTTTACTTCACAAAGCCATTTCATCAGTGAATATGCTCACTGTACACGTGATAATACACAATTTTGCCACAAATATTTTTTTTTATATGGATGTGATCTAATGGCCAGAGCTGCCGACTTTGTATCAGGTGAACCAGATTTGAGTCCTGGCATTGGCTTAACATTCTTTGATTCAGGGCAAATCATTTAATATCCCATGCTTATAATAGAAATGAATCAGACCTTCTATAATGTAACCTGGTGTTCATGTAAAGGGCACCAATGTCCTTAGGTCATGTCTGTGCTATATAACACTGGGCCTCGTTTTAACACAAAAATGTATAGGAGGACATACAACATACTTAGGTGGAGGAGGGGTTTCTCAAATTTGCTCAAATTACTGGTATCAACACCAAGGGTTTTCAGAGGCCTTGTTACTTTAGTGAACGGATGCCACAGGCCACCACCCCACTCTGAAAAGTGTTCTAGCTCCAGACTTCAGCGCAGTTAACCAGCTTCTTCTTTTATGGGCAGCTCAATATATAAGTCAGGAGTCGCCTGTGCAGGTAAGAGCGGTGGGGCGGAGTGGGGAGGGAGTCGACAGATGACAACAAGGGAAAATTAAATTAGAAAAAAGAAAAAGACTTACTTTGAGCTCACCGTTTTTCCGACTCGCTGATGCGGTGAGTGCAAGGTAAGTGTTTTTCTTTTTTTAATGTAATTTTCCCTCATCTGTCAACTCCCACCTCGCCCCACCACTATTACCTGCACGGGCCCCTCCTTATATGAGTCACACTCTGACATCGTAGGGCGAGGTCATGGTTTGAAGCTTAAAACAATTGCTGTTATTACATAAACAAATCGCTCCTGTCTCATGTCCATTGAAGCTAGGTGATTCGTGAGAGTTTGTTGATCTAAAAATTGAGTCTTAGTTCTCAAAAGTTTGAAAAAGCACTGCCATAAAGGGATTGGCTTCTAGTATTGAACTCTAACAAAAAATATATGCAGGTGACTAGCTGAGCTCATAAGAACCTAGGAAGTAGCCTTCTCTTGTAAGAAAAATGTTCGCCGTTTTCATTTGAACAAACTAATTCATTGCTTCACTACTCAAGTGCCAAAATGCAGCACACCTGAGAGTCAGAGACCGGCATATCCTTGGAGCAATGTTAGTATGACCAAGAAAACATGACTTAGGCAGGCTACATTTATGCTAAGGCAGGCATATATATTTTCAAAGAAGTGACTGTCGCCCAATGGTTGGAACGTCAGAGGTAGGTAGGTTTTGGAGAAATACTTACTGATTCTACAGTTGAAAGGCTGGGTTGTAGTGCTCTCGTGATCATATCACCTGGCCATTTTATTTATTATTTAATGTTTTTGCTATTTCAATTCATACATGAGCAAAAGTGGCAGGCAGTCTCTTCATGTTCCATAGTTTTTGTATAGGTAGTAAAGTTACATGCTATATGTTCACCATAAGTACAGTGACCACTGAGTTAAGGAAGTCTTGATTCTGCAGCTACAGGATCATCTGACCTTTAATCTCTTTACCCATGTACAAGAAGGTCAGGTTAGTTTCAAGTCCCTAATTCTTATCAGATTATGAAGGTACATAGAATTCATTCCTTAGTCAGGATGGAGAATTATTTCAGAACTCTTCAGTCTAAACCGATAGGGTCAGTTTAAGTCCATATTAAACATTCTGACATTTTGTGTTATTTGCAATGACTATTGCTAATCAATTTTCATTTTTATTTTTCACATATTGCATACTACGTTAACTCTTTTAATGATAATCACAGTTGCACCAGCATATATAGAACTTATGGAGCCTCATTATATGGTACCACATAACTCCTTATTTTTAAAGAAACACCCAGTGTCTCACTCATAAGAGCTGGTAACTCTGCCTCTGGGCTTATCGAGGCCGCAGGAGTCATTAAGTCTAGGGGCGAAAGGGGGAATTTCCCAGGCCAAACTTCAGGAACCCCGAAATAGGGTCAATAGTGTACACCATTCTCTACCCTACTATTTCTGCATCACTCCATTCATAGATGAGTGGGTTATTGACCAGCTCAAATATCCTTGAGGCATCAGACACTGATGGATTTCCATTTAATTTAATTGAAAGCTATGAATTGAGTTGTTGTGATAAGTATTGTGTACATATAGACTACCTTTAGTCTATTGTGCAAACCACAGTTTCTTGTTTTTCCTTTCTCACATTTTTTGTATTGTTCAGCCTTTTACTCCTCTTTATATTCTCTATGGTATAGTCATTTCATTGATGAGGCGAGGAATTACACTTCATTCTCTTAACCATGGAAGTCAAAAACAATGGTGGATCATGCAATTTAACTGTTTTCATTGCATTCCCTCTTGTACATTATTAATAATCTCTTAAATCAGAGAAAACTCGTTTTTGTTCAAAACCTTTTTAAAAAAATACAATTTAACTGTTTTGGTGTGCTAAAAGTATAACTGGTTTTGTGAGCTACACTTTAACAGGTGTCAACATAGAAAATGAATTTGCCAACTAATAACAACTACCCCCCCACCGTCCTCTCCCCCTCGTTCTGACCCAATATGTCCACAATCAAGTTTAGTGGTGCATCCTAAACTTACTTGAGTAATGCGCTTAACGCCAGCGGCCACGCATCGGGACTAGTTGCGCTATTAAACCCCAGGGTGCTGCGGCTAGACCACGTGTTCTACTGTGCAGTTGGGGTACTAAGTAGAGGGTCGCAGTCTATGGCTTTGAAGCCCTCTAGCATAACATCCCATTCCATGGATATCAGGTTTTTACGCAGCCCCCGGGCTTCCTCCTGCCTTAGAGCTGCACTTTCGGCCCGCTCCATCACACTACCTCACTTTGCCCGATGTAGATCACAGGGGGTCTTACTGATTTCCACCTCATAGTTATGGACCGTTTTGCTATTATAAGAGTGAGGTCTAGAAATCGAAGTTGAACTTTCTGAGGGCCTAACAGGCATTCCTCGACAGTGTCCTTGACATCCAAGTGTGTGGATACCGCTATAGCACGGCAGACCTCCTCCCAAAACCCACTGAGACGTGGGCATGACCATAGCATGTGAATGAAATCCGCCTCCTCCAACTTACAATGAGGACAGTAATGCTGCGTATTTGGGACTATCCGCTGTAGACGGCGTGGTGTTAGGAGTCGACTTGTGGAGAACCATGCAGTATGTAAATTAAAATTTTGCATTGCGGGTAACTCATTTAGCATGTTCTAGGACAACATCCCATTCCTTGTCGGATAATTACTGCACGATGTCCCCAGACCATTTGGTTCTTAGATCGGTGAGGGGCACCGCTGCATGGGCCCAGATACCGACATATAACCATTTTATGAGGTGGCGTCCCTAACACATGTAATATAGTGAGTAAACTAATTTGTGTGGCGGGGTTTCCTCTTGCTGAGGGGCCCAGTGCTTCCTTATGTTTTGCAATAGCATAGCATGTATCAAGTATAAGTGATCTGGCGCCCCAGTTACCCGTACAAAATTGTCATGGTCCAAGAGGATTTTATTGCTAAACAGTGCTCCTACCGTGCCGACCCCTTCGTCTGCCCAGGCCTGCAACCTGCGCTTCGTGAGCCTTCCATTGGTTGTTGGTATCCCCAGCAGTGGAATGTTTTCAGTGTATGGGAGGCAAAGGGACATGTATTGTAGCACTGTAGCTGTGTTCTCAACAAGGGCAGTGCATTCGGGGGGACTTTGCACTTTGGTAGTAATAATATGTGTGGGGTCCCCAGATTTATGTTTTGCAATGTGTACCCTAGCTCCTGCAGGTTGCGACCCGCGGTCCAGTAGGATGGCAACTGGAATTGGTTCGCGCAATAGTACGCTCTGAAGTCCAGCACCGCCAACCCCTCTTTATGTGGTTCTAGCTGCAATTTTTCAAGGCTCACCCTTTGCCGTCCGGACCCCCATATCAGGTCTAGGAGTATGATGTCCAGAGTTCAGAAGATGGCCGGTGGGACTATTATTGGCAGATTGGCAAAATAATATAATAGGAGGGGAGGACCACCATTTTAGGCACTGCCACCCGGCCCATTGCCGATAAAGGCAGCGATGTCCAGAGCGCCACCTTAGATCGAACCGCCCGTATCACTCTTGTGGGATTACCTTCAAGCATATCTGCATGGAACCTATATATATGTATGCCTAGGTACTTAAACGTGTGATGCGCCACTGGCAAAATGTACGGTCCAAAGCTGAACAAATCTGGGCGGGCACCATCTTGATAAAAGAAGGCATTCAATTTTGCCTCATTGATGGCTAAATCCGATATGTGTTTAAATCTGGAGAAAATACCAGGGAGTGGTTCCAGCTCAAGTGTGAGGTCCTGCGCATAGACGATTATGTCATCTGCATATGCTGATATCAGGTGTATTGCATTGTCTAGTTGAATCCCCAGATGGCCAGCCTCCTGATGCAGCCTAAGTGCCAGCGGCTCTAGCGCAAGCACAAATAATAATGGGGACAATGGGCAACCCTGCCTTGTACCTCTGTGCACTGAATACTCTTGCGGTATGTGCCCTCCTTATGTGCTCTCGCAGTAGGGGCCTTGTGTAGTAGCCAAATCAACTGGAGGTACCCAGGACGCAACCCAAACTTCTCTATGGCCTTAAGCATATACTCTCATGTAATGGTATCAAATGCCTGCTTTAGGTCCAGAGAGATACAGCTGGCATTCACATAGTTCTCGGGGTTGTTGCCATGATGTGGTGCAGTCGTCTAATATTTAATGCCATGCTGCGTGCTGGTTTAAAGCCACTTTGGCCCCTATGTATTAGCTTGTTTAGGTGGGGAAGATGTCTGCTTGCTATGACCCTCCTTAGAATTTTATATTTTGTTGCCAAAAGTGATAATGGGCGATATTCCCCCATCTCTGCCGTATCTCTCCCTGGCTTGTGGAGTGAGACCACTAACGCCTGCATGGTGGTGTGGGGAATGTGCATCAGCCCTAACGACCTATTGTATAATTCCTCCAATTTGGGGATTAAGGCCTCGGAGTATGTGTCAAAAAACTCCCAGACCCAGCACTTTATTTTGTGGGAGCCCCTTTATAGCAGCTTTTATTTTGGCTCTTGTGATGGGCCTATCAGACCTTTTTGTGCATCTTTAGTGAGCTGGGTGTAGGGCAGGTCCTCTCGGAAGGCTTATATGTGTGTGGTGTCTATTGGGGGGGGGGCTTACTGTATAAGGTGCCATATTATGTGCAGAAGGCTTTGTTTATGTCCAGTTGAGAGTGAACCATGCCTCCCCCTGGCACGGTGATGTTGCAGATAACATTGATTGGTGGGTCGTCTTTCAGTATTTTTGCTAGGAGCATCCCCGATTTATCAGCAGCATCTGCGGCTTTGTCTGGGTGTATGCCCTGTGGTCAATAACCCTAAGGGTTTCTAATATCTCAGCATGCTGTATGCGGTCCTCCTGCAAGGAAGCCTGTTTCGCTGGGTCGCTCGCCGCTTTCTGCTCTAACGCGTTCATTTTATTCTCCACCGCAATACATTTTTGTTTACTTTCTGGCTTGCACCTACTGTGGCGTTAATCGCGGTGCCTCTTATAACTACTTTGAGCTCGTGCTATTCAACTAGGATCGAGGAAGCAGTTTTCTAATTTTCTGCAAATTCGTTTGTGACGTCACTGAAAATGTGTTGTGAAAGGGAGCATCCTCTAGAATCTGGACCCACAACTTCCAAGTGGGAACTGGCATGGGAATTCTGCCCCACTCGATAGAGACTTCCAAGGGTTGTGGTCTGAGAAGGTCTTTGCTAAGTATGTGGCATGGGTCACTTGTGTAGCAATGGTGAGTGAACATAGTATTCTATCAACGCACATGTGCAAATGATGGACTGGGGAATAAAAGGATTATTCCTTGCTTACCATATTCTTCATACATCTCCCAGCGCCCACCCATCGGCCTAGCTACAGAGGGCTTCCACTTGTTTAACAGTTCCTGCTCCATGTAGAGGGGGGTGCGATCTGTCTAATGATGTATCCATGACCGCATGACAGTCACCTCCTAATATCCATGGGTGTACCTCACATTCGGCCAGTATCCTATTCAATGCCTTGTAGAATTTATCCTGGTCAAAATTTGGGGCATAAAAGTTACCTAGCACCACCATCTGGGGTTCCACGTAGAAGTATGTATTGATCCTCTCCATCGACCCGTCTTGCTTGCTCTACAAATGGAACCCCATGCCTGATCCAAATAGTCACGCCTCTTATAAAGGAAGAGTAGTCGGTGGAAAATGTCTGCCTCTTCCATTTTTTGCAAACTTTCCCTGCCTCCGACTCTGTGAGGTGTGATTCTTGCAGGAACATTATTTGTGCCTTACGCCTGATCAATTGTGCATGCACCCTCTGTCGCTTTTGCACCAAACCTAGTTCCAGCACGTTCCAAGTGATTAGATTATAGGAGCCGAACATGTGTGATTGATGATAGTATAAATGTGTGATTTCGGAATGGTTATTGGGCTTCTCAACTCAGAGCTCATCAACCACTGTGGGACAGAACCCCTGAATTCCCTCTGAACTAAGAATACTAGGCCCAGCCATTGAACTATGCTGGTCCAAACTAAGAACACAACTGTACAAATATCGCGTCATCTATATGGTGCATACGCCTTTAGAGGGTAGTTGCTGCCACCATTCATGTTTGCTTACCCACTTGCATAAGCTCTGCTGACTCTACAGAGCCTGGGAATTACACTATCAATCAATCAATCAAGGCATTTGTATAGCGCGCTACTCACCCGGAGGGTCTCAAGGCGCTTGGGGAGGGGGGGTCCGCTACTGCTCGAACAGCCAGGTCTTGAGTTGCTTCCTGAAGGCGAGGTGGTCTTGGGTCAGGCGGAGGTGGGTGGGGAGGGAGTTCCACGTCTTGGCGGCCAGGTAGGAGAAGGATCTTCCTCCCGTTGTGGCTCTTCGGATGCGGGGGACGGCGGCGAGGGCGTGGCTGGTCGATCGAAGCTGGCGGGTGGGAGTGTAGAAGTTGAGGCGGTCGTTGAGGTATCTTGGGCCTTGGTTGTGGAGAGCTTTGTGTGCATGGGTGAGGAGTCGGAACGTGATTCTCTTGTTGACAGGGAGCCAGTGCAGGTTTCTTAGGTGTGCGGAGATGTGGCTGTGTCGGGGGATGTCCAGGATGAGTTGTGCTGAGGCGTCCTGAATCCGCTGGAGTCTTTTCTGGAGTTTCTGGAGTTGCCGTAGTCCAGTCGGCTGGTGACGAGAGCCTGGGTGACCGTCTTCCTGGTTTCGGTGGGGATCCACCGGAAGATCTTCCGTAGCATGCGTAGGATGTTGAAGCATGACGAGGAGACAGCGTTGACTTGTCTGGTCATGGAGAGGGAGGAGTCCAGGATGAAGCCCAGGTTGCGTGCGTGGTCCGTTGGTTTGGGTGCGCTGCCCAGGGCAGGGGGCCACCAGGAGTCGTCCCAGGCGGATGGCGACAATCCCAGGATGAGGACTTCCGTCTTATCTGAGTTCAGTTTCAGGCGGCTGTTCATCATCCACTCGGCTACGTCTTTCATCCCTTCGTGTAGGTTGGTTCTGGCGGTGGCGGGGTCGTTAGTGAGGGAGAGGATCAGCTGGGTGTCGTCGGCGTAGGAGATGATGTTGAGGTTGTGTTGGCGTGCGATGGCCGCAAGGGGGCTCATGTAGACGTTGAAGAGGGTGGGGCTGAGCGAGGAGCCTTGAGGAACGCCGCAGATGACTTCGGTGGCTTCTGATCTGAACGGGGGGATGCGGACTCTCTGTGTCCTTCCGGCGAGGAAGGAGATGATCCATTCTAGTGCCTTCTCTTGGATTCTGACGTTGCTGAGGTGCTGCACTAGGGTGCAGTGGCAGACAGTGTTGAACGCCGCAGAGAGGTCCAGGAGGAAGGGCCGCTGTTTCACCGTTGTCGAGCAGGGCTCGGATGTCGTCAGTGGCTGCGATGAGGGCAGTCTCGGTACTGTGGTTGGCCCGGAAGCCGGACTGCGAGAGGTCGAGGGATCCATTTGTCTTGAGGAAGGCGGCCAGCTGTCTGTTGACGGTCTTCTCAATGACTTTGGCAGGAAACGGGAGGAGCGAGATGGGGCTGTAGTTTTTGAGGTCGGTGGGGTCGGCTGATGGTTTCTTCAGGAGGGCGCTGAGTTCGGCATGCTTCCAGCTCTCCGGGAAGGTTGCGGTGTCGAAGGAGGCGTTGATGATGTCCCGGAGATGGGGTGCGATGACGGAGTCGGCCTTGTTGAAGACGTGGTGAGGGCAGCGGTCGGTTGGAGATCCGGAGTGGATGGAGTTCATCATGCGTATGGTCTCTTCGGTGTTGATCGGGGTCCAGGCGTGGAGGGTGGTGGTAGGGGGCGCTGGTGCGGTCGTAGGGTGCGTCGGCTGTGTGCTGAAGCTGTTGTGTATGTCTGCGATCTTGCTGTGGAAGTACGAGGCAAGTGAGTTGCAGAGGTCTTGCGATGGGGTGATGTCGTTGTTTCCGGCGCTGGGGTTGGAGAGCTCTTTGACGATGTTGAAGAGTTCCTTGCTGTTGTGGGCGTTGTTGTCCAGTCGTTCCTTGAATGCTGTTTTCTTGGTGGTGTGGATCAGTTGGTGGTGTTTTCGAGTGGCGAGCTTGAGGGTGGTCATGTTGTCTGGTGTCGGGTCTCTGCGCCAGGCTTTCTCGAGGGCTCGGCATTTCTTCTTGGAGCTCTTGAGTTCGTCGGTGAACCAGGGTGCTTTCTTGCTGACGGGTCTGCTGGGAGGGGTCCTCAGTGGGGCGAGGTCGTCTGCGCAGTTGCTGATCCACCTCGTGAGGTTGTTGGCGGCATGGCTGGGGTTCGCTGAGCTGGCGGGAGGGTCCTGGCTCAGGGATGCGGCGAGCTGGTAGGCTGTGATCTTGTTCCAGCTTCTGCGTGGAACCTGTTGCTGGTGGTGGTGGATCGCGTTCTTTCTGAAGCTGAAGTAGACGCAGCTGTGGTCCGTCCAGTGGAGTCCGGTGGCGTGGCTGAAGGAGATGTCCTTGCTGGAGGAGAAGATGGGGTCAAGCGTGTGGCCGGCATAGTGGGTGGGGGTGGTCACCAGCTGCTTGAGTCCGAGGTTGGCGAGGTTGTCCAGCAGGGTGGTAGTGTTGCGGTCGTTGTTGTTCTCCAGGTGGAAGTTGAGGTCCCCGAGGAGGATGAAGTCAGCGGAGGGGAGGGCGTGTGGGCTGATGAAATCGGCGATGTCTTCGCTGAATTGTGTGCGTGGTCCCGGGGGTCTGTAGATGAGGGTGCCTCTGAGGGTGGTCTTGGGGTCGGTGTGGATTTTTATTGCATTAACAGTTATAATTTTAGCAATATAAAAAAAGGATATATATGTCCGTGTGACCAAATGTCGGCCCCCGCCGTGCCTTCTGTCCATGTGGCAGACAAACCCGTCTCACCTGGGCTACACTAGCCCAACAAATCGTCTGCTGTCTGAGGTGTTATCGTCGAGAACAAGGTAAGACTATTCTCAGAGTCAGAATGCACAGTACTTTCCTCCGAGGAGTTGGGGCCATGCAGAGGCTACCCTCTCTGAAGGTGTTTGCGGCAGCCTACGCCTCTTTTCGGCTGCGTTGGGCCTGCTCATGTGTAGGGCTGAGTGTTTGCGTTTTATGGGCATTTTTCACATTGCGGCGTGATCTACGCTCCAGAGTCCGTTTAGGGCTGTTGGGCAGGTTTTGGGACGTGATGCAGGAGTTCAAGACTGTATCTATGACCTCTATCCATTCTTATGCCTGCCCTGGGCTGTCGAAAAAATATGTTTTTTGCTCATGGATAATTTTCAAGCGGGCAGGGAACAAGAGTTTGTATTTGAGATTCATGCCTCGCAGTTTCTTTTCAACTGTTTGAAAGGAGGACCTTTGGCGTTGGACCATGAGGGTATAGTCAGGGTACAGCGATATCCAGTGGTTTTCAAACTGTATCTGTGACCGCTCACTTGCCTTCTGTAGTAGTACATCTTGGGCCCTATCATTTAAAATCCTGGCTATCAATCGCCATGGCTGAGCACCCATCTTTGGTCTACCAGTGGAGATTCTGTGGGCTCTCTCGAAGCAGAAGAAGATTGATAGTCCGTCAGGAGCTATATATTCATGGAACCACTGCTCCATAAAACTGGCAATGTTGGGGCCCTCACTGCGCTCTGGGAGCCCAATGATGCGCACGTTGCTCTGCGACTTCTGCCTTCTGCATCTTCGACTCTGTCCTGTGGGCCATTGACTTGCTGTTGCAGTTGTTGGATTTGTGATGCATGTTCCTTATGCTCGGGTACGATCTCCTGTAAAGTCAGTCCATGAGACATCACTGTGCTTGCTAGCTTGGCGTGGTCAGCCTTGAGCAACTGTCATGAGCGACCCAATTTGCTGCTCTATGGCCTTTCGGGGCTCCCTGACCGCCTGAAGTATTAAATCCAACTTGTCCAGGTGTGCCTCTACAATAGTGGGAGGGATAGAGTTAGGTAAGATCGGGCACGTATAGTTGTCCGGGATGTCTGTGGGCTGTGTATTGGTGGAGGTTGCCTCCGGTAGTTTCCCCTTAGGCCGCCCCATTGCACGTGGTCGTTTTCTCCTTAACGACAGTTATTGATGCATGGATGACGGCTGGACCGTTGGATGCGGTGCTGTGGGGACTGCGTTCTGCCGCCTCGATTATAGCAAAACAAGGAGCTGGGGTGCTCCAGGGCTCGATTAGACAGGTTTCCTCTATATGTAGCCATGTCTCATAAAAGGGCTGTAGGCCGCACCACACTGCAAGAGTACAGGTCTCTGATAGTGCCCGCTGGGCCCAAAGTTGCATGCCTATTTTAAGTCTGTACTTGGCGCGCCCAGCCTTTTCAGTGTTGCATTAAAGATGGCCCGCCAACCAGATAAAGCCTGGGTCCCCTTTTACGATACCGCTCCAGGAGCCTCAAGTAAAGACGACTTGCTCCGCTCTCACCCCACCATTCAGCTCGGTATCATTACAGGAGCTGGATTGGGCAACATCCGTCCTGAGAACCACGTCGGTCCTTGAGTCCCCAGTTAGGCCATCTGCATCTCACAGAGGGCACTATATGGGTAGTAGTTGCGCTAGGAGTAGGCCACTTCTAGGGTCCCAGCCTTCCACGTGTCACAGCCAGGAACTCGTCCGTGTATCCCTATATATATGCCCCATTGTCACATTGGGAGGGTGAAGGGCAGAGAGTTTGGGTGGGGCGGCCCGCTTAAAGGCCGCACACGACTGGTTCCCCAGAGCTGGTGATCTTCAGGCGCCCGCCCGACTCCATGCACAAAGCGGTACAAAAGGGGGTGGTGATGGACGGAGCATCTGAACCAATCAAACACTCACACCCAGTCAACAGATCTGGGTTTGATCCATCACCGTTCTTTAGCTCACTCTGCCACCCCAGTTCAGACATGGCCATATGCAAATCAGTCTGACCCTGTGCCTCATGGGAACAGTCCAGCCCGAACTGCCAAGCCATGCCTTCCCTGGACCAGAAACAAGCTTCCGAGGACCGGTTTCTGGCATTTCAGCCGTCTTCAGCCCGACTCTATGCACAGGCGCGCCGCTCACTCGAGTCCCATCTATGTTGGGCATGTAGAGTGAGGGAGCAGCGGCTAGCTCCCCTCCACAGTCGCTCTCATCTGCAATGTTGCAACAATCGGCTGGTGTCCAATCAGCCCTGCCACGTCAGTCGAGAGCCCAGGACAGTCAGACTCCTTTCGGCTCCTTCCTCGTCAGGGAGGTAAGCTCAGTCACCCGCCAGTGCGGCCTGTCTTGTGTGCTTCACCTCGACCACACCAGCAACCTGGGGGCAACTTCAATTCCAGGAGGATGATTGTCAGCCTCTTCAGGTGTCAGGTATGGTGGCATCTGGAGTCCGCGGTGCACCAACGCCCGCATCGGAACTGGCCACCAGGCGTTAGTTAGACAGCGGGGGTGTCAGAGAGACAGTCATTCGTTCCACATCCCACTGTAGGCCGCACATCGAGGAAACCACCCCGCAATGGCGGTCACGGCTGCACAATCTATCAGCAGGCTTGCCTCGATTGCGCCGCGGCACGCCAGTGTGGGCTCCAGAGCTCCGCTAAGCTGCGTCTGTCATGTTCGCCGGCTAGCCACGCCCCCCACTGGTTTTGTGAACTACACATTGTTTCTTCATTATTATTATCAAACTTGTGTCCCATTTGGTAAATCAGCATATAGATTATGGCTAGACCTAAACAAAGTTCAATTCTAATTTTGAGTACATACTTGCTGACTCCTCGTTTAAAATATAATATTTATACAATATTTAATTGAGGTGTAGCCCTCCTGTTTTAGCAATATGTTGGGCCCGATTCTTAAAATTATTTGAGTCGTCTTTTGAAGGGCAAATAAGCGATTTTATGACTGCGTCAGCTTTTTTTGCTATCCTACTAAGCTGGATTTGCAGAGTGGGTGTGCTCCGCAAATTTGTGCACACCCAAAAACTCACTCGTTTGTAAGTACTCACATAACATTTTCAACACAACAAATCCTAGAAATCCAGAGTTTTTTTTCCCAATCAAGACCATGAGCAGACAGACCCCTGTTCAAGACAAGAAGGGCAAACTATTTTCCCTTTGGATAAAGTGAAAAAACAAAGTTAGCAAGTGCATTGCTAAATTCTCCTCATATCATATTCTATATAGGTATTACTATATTCCCATATAAAGAAAATGGAATTCACAAATGCATTTCACCAGTATATGCGACTGGGCAGGTTTCCAGGTGTTCCTTGGAAAGGTTGATAGAATTGTAAATAGTGGGAAATCTGCATGAATGCAAGTCTGGAACCCTACAGGTGCAGATTTCTGATTTTTCTCTATGAAAACATGCCCATTATGTGTATGATCATTCCTTACATAGGCGCACTGGGCTAACACTGGATAGACCTGCTCTTTGGGGCATCCAGCACGGAAAGCATTTCAGAAGGACTTCTCCCGAGTACCCGAAGCATGATTTAACTGCACAGTACTAATCTGGAACATTACTGTATAGTGCAGTTTCACCATTCCACATGACTCACTAGCACACTGTTACTATGGGGCAACATTCCTCAGGTTTGCTTCTACTGTTGCCTTATGTTCCAGACACTTTCCACCCTCACAATTTTCCCTGTGTTTTTATGAAATCCAAGAATGGCACACAGTATGGTACTCATAAGCATTAACCCCTTTTTTAGCAGTATGGACCTCGTGATGCTGGGCACTGTGAAAAAGGTCCATATTCATTTGAAATCCAAGCCCGGGCGAAAAAGCGATTCTTAATGCCCAATATTGATCCATTGCACGACATTGCCTAAACGAGATTTAGTATTTGTGAATAAACATTTTGGAAACGGATACAAAGGGGACCTGTACTAAACAAGAAAAATATGTGACCAGAAAATGTTTGGTATTCAAAAATAATAGTGTATATTATAGTACCACGTTGGTCAGCTAACTGTAATTCTATGCTATCCAAACATACTTTTTCCACCTAGGAATACTTCACGATTTGCCGTGATTATATTCTCTATACGCACCTCGAGTACCATCCTGATCCCTCTACCCACCTATTTATGAGATGGCCTTTTTCAAATGTATGAGGTAAGATACTGACTATTAAACACTTTTTATAGACACCCTACTTCATGATCCAGGTAGTAACATGGAGAATTTGAGGATCCCCCTGAATGCTATTATCTCAGATAGCTCTGCCTATTGTTCTTAGCACTAACTACCAGAGAGCCTAAACGCATCGTAAACATGGAGTCGGTAGCACTTTGGAATCATGAAGCAATATATTTATACCATTAAAAGTGTAACTTTTTGATAGGGACTCTGGATCTATTATCAGTATTTTATCCTTTTCTCGTCTCATACCACCTGCTTTTGTGGCCATAATTAGTATTCTTGACGCTCTCATCTTTTCATTTCTATTTTCAGAAGCCAACGATAAATGTATTGGTATTATCAGCCCCGACTCCACGCTTCTAAGTTACAAGCTATTTCACATCTTACAAGGTAATACCATCTCAGCGATTTAATTGTTACAAACTATTCGCCTGGGAGAATTAACATAATTTCTGCTTTTGTTGCAAGTATCATCACATCTACCTGGTTTCTCTGCACATACATGTGGCCCTCTGTATTAAAAACCTTTCTATTTTCATCCTTTCACGATTCCTTGGGTGTTTTTCATTATTTTGGGTCTCGGTTCTATCTTATCTTATGCCACATTGATTTTTTTTTCTTTTCGTTCTTTTTTAACTAGTAGTCTTGAGTCACAAGTGGGATTTCTTTCCTCCTCACTGTGACGTTTTAAATAATTTTTATAAAAGATATAAAAGATATTTCTGATCTGGTAAATGACAGAAAGATGTATTAGGATCTCCAATATGTGTCCAGATTTATATATTTTCTTCAATCTGTGTTTTTTCTCTTTAGACTCATATGGCTAACTGATGTAGGTGTACCGCCGTAACGCGCGTAGACTCCAATTATGTTAGCCATAACCATATTGTTTGGTTTTTGTTAAAAATTATGTATAGATTGATCCATTCTGAATTTAATCCATTGTATGTATTTATGTTTCCATAGCAAAAAATGTTTTTGGGTCTTTTGTGTTTGATCCGTTTGGATGAAAAATATATTAAACCAGCAAACCATGTATGATTAGATAAATATGTGGAACACTGTCTACAATTATATTTATGTATTTCATATGTACCACATACATAGGCAAAAATGAATATTGTATGTCTATTTGATTTTGTTGATTATGTTATGCTTTATGAATCTTTCATCATTTCTTCATTTTAATAGTGAAAGCATTTAATATTTTTTTCATATTAAAAATGAATAAAATAATATATTTTTGAATACCAAACTTTTCTGGTCACATATTGTTCTTGTTTAGTACAGATCCACTTTGTATCCGTTTCCTAAATGTTTATTCACAAATAATATTTAACCCTCATTTAGGAAATGTATTCAGGGGTAGCCCTTTTTCTACAAACCTAAACGAGATTTAGTTCAGTAAACAAATGTATGGCAGAAAAATAAGAAAAATGGTATAAGGCTTTACGAAATTCAACTTCAACACAGATAATCAACTTGCGATTTATTTCATGTTGAATTTTTAAACAATCTGACCATTGGGATAACATTTTAAGCAGAAATGCATATTTTTTTTCTTTTTCTTTAAAGGGTAGGTGCAATAGAGAGTAAGGCTACCTTACATACAGTATCAACTTCCTGCAATCTCTGCCGCATCATCACCTCTATGAATATTTACATTTTTACGGGAAAGTCAAATAAGTTCAATACAGTGCAGACACCACTATTGTTTTCCTTTTTGACTTATTTTTCATTTTATTTCTTGCTGGGTGGAATGGAATTTGGACGCTGGGATGCAGGGCAGGCCCATATGGGGATTTAGGGATGAGAACAAGGTCCCTAGAAAAATTATATTCTGCTACTGCAGCATTTCCATATTATTATGTATTTGCCATATTTGCTTCAAAATCCATGATTTGCTGATTTTAGCAAAAAAAATTCTTTCAAGCTCAAATGGATCAAAAATTACTAAAATGGCTGGAACCCTTTTTTCTATGCAGAAGAAGGCCCATTGCAAAGGTTGACTGGCCATCTTTATATTGCTTATTACTGTATTTGTATTTCAAAATGGTACTAATGAGGTGAAACCTTTGCCCAGGCAGTGTTTTTTTTTTTTTTTTTAATAAATCTTTTTATTGAAGAGATAAAAACAGGGACAAGAAACAATAACAGGTGGTTTACATTGCAGAATGAAGGAGCAATAATATACATTCAGGGGATAAAGACGTAGAATCATCAATAATGTACGATCACGAGTTACATCTGGCATGTGGCCGTGTTACAATCAGGATAGTCAAGCAGCCGCCTACTGCCAACCCCACCTCCCCAGGAAAACAGGATAAACATAGAGTAACAACCCAGGGTAGGAGGGAGGGGAAAGGGTGCAGCGACAATAAGGTTACGGTGTTACATTCACATACCAAACAGAGTAATAAATTACGTCGCAATTGACTGACTCACGCAAAGGATATCCCCACCAGAACCCGTCTATCCCTTAACACAACTCCGCTACTTGATGAGACCACCTATATCAGGAATTTGAAGGATTTCAAACATAAAAACTACAAATAAGGACAAACAAACATCCCTCCCCCCACCCTGCACCCCAGCATATGGCTTGGGCCATATCCCCAACTAGCTGTGTGCCTGTCGCTCCATCTAACTAGGTACTAAATGTAGTAAAACTTGGAGGAGGACATCTCAATATGGGACCCCGGTCCCCCCTCCTTCCCGCCAGAACCAAGAATCCCCATAAGAAACACACGACACCATTAAGAGGCAAAGTTCAAACTAAACAGGGGAAACAGCAGCTACCACCCTACCTCCCGTAAACACAATGGTAACGAATCCCACTTCAGAAAAACCCATGGTGCCAAACCCCAACAATTAGTCTCAGCCTTGACCCTTCCGATCAAGCGTACGATACCCCTCCAGGAAAGTTTTCGCCTCCGCAGAATATTCGAAATGTGGAAACAGTTCAGTAAAGTTCCATACGAGGCGAGGCAAAGTTGCAAAGACTCTGGGAACCCAGTCGGCATCAACAATGACCCTCATCGACAGAAGCTTCCAACATCGTTTTCTCTGTGAGGATAATGAAAGCGTCAAAGAGGGAATACACACTGAATCGTTCCATAAATAGTTCCCATCAAGAGTGTCCGGAAGGGGATCAACAATTAAACCATACTTAGTAGACGATATTGATGGGCTCGGCAGTCCGTCGAGCAAGTCGAGTGCACGATTGTCAGCCATCACATTGCCATGAAGCTCTGACACCTCTCGTGGCACAGGTCCCACTGCCGTTACAGGGACCGCCGTGGGTAGTATAAGCTGATCAGGATATTGAGATGGCACTGGGGAGGAACATCACAATGTGCTTAAAAGAATAAAATGGTCAACCAATCTCAGTCATAGCCTGCTAGACTATGTAGCTAGAAGGGAGGAAGAACCTAACCCAGTTCAAACTAAGAACATCATCCACCTCTGGGAAACTCTGACCTCCGACTTATTGGAACGTCTGGGCAATAACCATCATCCAAGAAGTCGCCAATTCCACTCTGATCCTCGCCGTGCAACATCGTGGTGCCTGTCACAGTGTAAGCGTGCTCTAAATAAGGCAATCAGGGCACAAAAGAAAGGCACTCATTTGTCAGGGAGATACTCCATTGCTGCTCTGCGAACAGACTATAAAAAGAAAGTCTGGGCCCACAAAAAACTGCAGACTGAACAGAATTGGTTGACTGTGTTCTCCTTAATTAAAGGTAATGACAATAGCAAGCTTTGGCGTTTCATTAACAGTCTGACCCCCAGAGGAGAGCAAAAGGAAAATAGTGTTGCAGGGAAAGTGTGGGAACAGTATGCCAAGGGGCTGTATACCTGCGAGTCAAATCAGGCCACTGCAGGAAGCCGTGCGTGGTCCAAGGTGGCGGCGGAAATTATCGAACCCGAAAGAGCTACGTCAGAAGGCGTAAACTCGACCTGCCGCGGATCATTCACAGAAATGGAGGTACTAAAGTGCATCAAGGCCATAAGAACTGATGGCGCTCCAGGCCCAAATGGGATTCCGGCCCAGGTTCTGAAAACTGCCTCAGCCTTTTTTGCATCCAGACTCACCCCTTTATTTAACCATTCTTTTGCCACGGCAATGTTGCCATCCTCTTGGAAAGGTTCTATTCTATTCCCCATCCATAAAAAGGGGGACCACACGAACCCGGCCAATTATAGGCTTATAGCTCTCCTCGACATAGAAGCAAAGATATACGCCCGCCTTCTTCTCAGGGATCTGGAGGATTGGGTGGACAAGAACGGCATTCTTCCGCCCACACAGACCGGCTTTAGGGCCCATAGCTCCACTCTTGACAACATCTTAGCCCTTTCCTACCTCGCGAAGAAGGCCAATACGAGGAACAAACCGCCCCTGTTCTGCTGTTTCATCGACTACTCCACAGCCTTTGACCGAGTGAACAGGGGCCGGCTCTGGGCAAAACTTGACTCGTGGGGGCTACCACAGGCTCTGCTAAAAGCTATAAAAGCGCTCTATGAGGGCACCTGGGTCAAGGTGAAGCTAAGCCCTACAATAACAACCGATAGAATTGAAACCAACTCGGGCCTCAAGCAGGGGTGCGTCTTGGCCCCCATGCTTTTCAACTTGTATACTGCGGACATGGGGACAGCTCTGAAAGATGCCAACTTAGCACCTCCAAAACTGGGGAGGCTCGTCTTGGGAACACTCCAGTATGCAGACGACACGGTGATCATGGACCACACTAGGGTGGGGCTCCAAAGAGCCTTAAGCAGTTTGGCCTTATACAATAAGTCAAATGACTTACGGATCAACGTGAGCAAGACCAAAATCGTCATTTTTGGCAAATACCCCCTCAAAAAAGAAGCTTCATGGTCTCTGGGGGAGCACCGTATCGTCACTGCCCCATCCTACAACTATCTGGGCACCTGGGTCTCTGAGAGTGCCTCTGCAGTCAAACATCTGAAGGAGCTTAAACCTAAAATTAACAAAACCATTCTGTCGCTAAGACGCTTATGCCACCGCTTGGACAGTCCCTCAGCAGAACCAATGTTGACAGTGCTCCGGGCAAAACTGATCCCTGCCATTGCATATGGGCATATAGCCTACCCTGGTGCATTTGACAAAGTGGTAAACGCGGCCCAAGCGAAAGCCTATAAGATGGTGCTACAGGCCCCTAGATACGCAAGGAACACTAGATTAAGGCTAGAAATAGGCCTTAAGCGACCTGAGCTGGTATTACTGGGGGACCTTTTAAAACTCTATATTAGAGTATTGAAAGCACCAGAACATTCGCTAAAGCACTCCCTAAAATCAATCTTTGATGAGGTGGGCTCCCCCTGGTACTCAAAGGTAGGACAAGCTATTGCAGCATTGAAAATCGAAAGAAGGAGTTTGCCCCTGCACGAAATTCCTTTCTCAGCCTGGGCCCAAGCAGTTAAGCGCCAAGTCCGGATCATCTCCTTTGGACTTGACCTTGCATCTCTTCGGCAAAATCCACTAACTCAGGCCCTGGACAAATCATATATTCCAGGTAAACCCCAACCTTACCTGCAAGATCCAGTATCCACTTGCGCGAGAAAGAAAATTTTGTACTTTCGACTTTTGGCCCTCAGGATCATGGACTTCAACCCCAAATGGGCCCGTACGGATGGCACCCTGGCCTGTCGTCTATGCAATTACCGCAGAGAATCCTGGCTACACTTGCTGTGCTGCTGCACAAAGCTGGCCAATGATCGTCATCGCTTGCTGCTTCCGATTTTACGGAATACGGACTATAGAACTTGCAGAGAGGCTTCGGACTGGTGCCTCTCAGTCTCCACGACCTGTTTGATAGCCAGAGTTGCGAAATTTATACACCAGGTAAAAATGGCACTCGACTCCCACTTAACGGCATTGTCTGCAAAGTAACTGGAAGCCTTCCGCCCCAGTTATCCAACCTGGGCTGGTTTAAAGACCCACGAAGAATCCATCTTTCGTCAACAGCCCTTGGTACATGAATTGACTCTACCGAACTTTCATGTGCCTCCCCTTGTCGCAGGGTTTCCGTTCTCTCACAGAACTGTGCACAGAGATCTAGAACCTGGGTGAGTTAGGGTGACCCAAAACTCACCTTTGTTTCAGAAATCCCCTTACCAAGCTAGCTACAGTGTCACATCGGTAGTAAATACTTCCCAATGTCTTAGACAATCCAGAACATGAACTTATAATACCTCAGGTATCGTGGAACACATGAACACTCTTTCGTTATATAATCATTACAAACCGAAACTGGGAGACAGAGAACACACGTGCAAGTTTGAAATGTTTATTTTTCAATGCAACATTCTCAAACGCAGTATCTTATATAATATCAACATACATATTATAAAAATTAGAGTTAGCAGCATAGTCACTAATCCATAATAAGCAAAAGGTGATAGCATGTTATGATGCAGAGATCTATATAATTCTGTATCACCTATATTTCGCGCACCCTAATTAGCATATTATATTATATCTAAGAAGGCCTCATCTGGGTTCTTAGCAGGGCGGACCCATACCTCTAATTCTCAGTAGAAGGAGATCACATCAACCGCTACCAGCTCTCAGCATGCGAAGCATCAAGTGTGTTGATTCATTCCCTGTAACTGTATCTTAAACCCACGTAGAGCCAAATGTTGGCACAAACATTATTTGTGTTATGACTAACGTGGTGCGAGGATCAGGCCTACAGCAACCTTGTGTTAGGTTATTCTGAGAGTGTGCAGTTCTCAGTGTGCAGACAGTTGTACCAAGTGTACCCAGCACGACTGATATCAGTGCAATAACATATTATTCTCAAATAAATCACATCTTTCGTCTAGGTTAAAGGCTGCAATAACAATTAGGTGTCGTGTGCAAACTGAAGCAGAAAGAAAATATGGCGTTTAAACATTTAATAAGCACATGCTAACTTAACACAATATATAGAAACATAGTAACCATATGACACCCCCCAATGATCCGAGGACGGTTAAAAAAGAAAAATATAAGCCAATACCCTATGAGAGGCAAGACATGAAAGCAGAGTTCAATGATATTGAGCCAAGCTAAATGTATGTAAAAATGTATGTAAAATATAAAAACACAAAAATGTATGTATGAATGCCTATAGTGGCCACACAAAACATAAAAGTCGAACTTGAGGCCTAATTTCAATTAACAGGCCCAAAACATATGAAAAAATCGAATGTTCGTATTGAAAAAGGCACCATTCAGAATTACTAAAAAGTCACGTGCCATAATGATGGAAGTATTCAGAGTCACTCCACGTTGAATGAATATGCAAAATAGGCAGCTACAGCTTCCAACATGAAATTACTGTCATCATCCGAAAACAGTTCAGCCATCCAATTAAGCAATGGGAAAGAACATACGTGCTCCTCCAACACTGATTCCTCTAGCAACGTCAGAGGACAACTCAGTGGGTTCTCGAGAACGCTCTGTGCCAGAAAGTCATGCGCCGCTGCGAATATGTCCCACTGACCCATTAGTCCATGCATCGCTGCCACAGCCATAACCCTTTCGCCAGAACAGACCAACTCGTGAGCCACTACGGGGTACATCAGTTGATCAAAATTGACGTCAGGAGAAGTCGGTAAACAGAGACACAAATCAATGGCGCAGTCGAAATCACAGCTCAGGCAATGAAATACAGGCTGGACACAGGTAAAATAGGAAAATCTGAAGGATAATCCAAAAGCCGTGCTCAATGTCGCAAGCGGCAAGGATCCATAGTAATCAAGCATCCGGTTGCGAAACTGCATCAGTAGGCGCTGTACGTTTCCTTGCGCATGATGGGCAGCCATGTTTTATAAAATAAAATATCACCAGAACGCCTGCAGCCAAAGCCAGCAAAACAGGAAATCCGCCAAACAGGCTAGCAAATATAGAATGAAAGAACGCAGGGATAATACCAAATACTTTTTCAAATGTAGTCACGAGACCACTGCTAACCATTTTAAAAAAATGAGCCAGGCCCGTTGTGGAGGAGGCATTGAAGATTTGATGAACCAGCTCGCAAAAATGAAAAGGCAAATCAGTACTTAAAAGTGCTTGTACTTCTGTGCGTGTGTTTGCTATGTGAAGGACATATGTTTCGCGTGCAGAGCTCAGGGCCACCTGTTTTTGAGACAAAAGGGCTCTTATACGGCCTAAACCATTGAACTCAGCTCTCAAGGTTGGTATTCTCGGCCAAATTAAAACTTCTGAATTCCCATGCGTGGGTGGATACAACACATTCTTGCAGCAAACCACCCTTTCTGACACGGTAACCACATAAGCGATACCAGCCTCTAAACCACAACAAAACTCGTTATTCAAAAGTAAATAACTTCCGTTGGACAACAAAGTGAACGTGGGAACTATTGCAGGAACTGGTGTCCCTTTCAAAACACAGGCCAAATTAGGTTTGTCCTGATTACAAGAACCATGCAACTGGATGTGTCTGCATATTAGTGAGCGGTCAGGCGACTGTGTACATTCTTCACCATTCAGATTCACTTCATTTCCCTCCTTAAGGCATCTGTAAGTGTATGGCAAAGACCATGTCTCATGGAGGAAAGCGCTGCCCAATGGTTCATATCGCCCTATGGCTATATATTTCATACAATTTGTAAATTTATATAAAGCAAAAGGTAATGTTATTACACCATGAATAAGCCACGTCGCAGCAGTCACTTCAGCCACAGAAAATGGCAGGGATTCTAATTTTTCAATATGCAACATAGAAAATGTTGCATCTCTCATTGACAGCATGCGCTGTTTATCAGTCAGATTAAACGGGGCAAATAATGATGAGACGTTCATAAAAGTCCATAGCACTCGACCAGACTTAAGAGTCTGTAGTGTCCACGCAAATTGCATCACAGAACGCAATTGATTTTGACCATGATATAACACGGACACTTCATCATGTACAATGTCAACAACAGAAGACACAATATTGTTTAACGTGTAAATTCGGGAAGAAAGCGTGTTAATGCTGTTATCAACAACTGCAAGCACCTTCTCTAAATTTGCTTGATCAATAGCTCTCAGGCGTTTAGCAGCCTCGACCTGGGTAACTTTCCAAATTTCATTGTAAATCGCATACAGCCATCGTTTAGATCTACCTTTAGCTGGGCCTTTTATAAAATCGTTCAAATCCACATTATCATTTAATAGAGACAGATGTAGTTTAACTGCAGCTAAAGTGGAATGTTGTAACCAATTCTGACACAGCTTCCCCACAGAATAAGTTGTGACAGTATAGTCTTCTTCAAAACGGGGATCGAGTCTGACTTTCGTGAACCCCTTAGCCAAACCCAGAAAACGGCGTTGGCAAGAATCAGCACTTCTATGCCACATTAGCCAACCCTTCGAATCCAAACCGGATATGTTAAAGGACGAATTGTGTACAAGAGTTTGCAACTCATGAATGGACAAATCAGTAAAATTACCCCAACCTGTATATTCCTCCAAATCTGGGATGGTCGGTGTATTAAATTTTTTAGAAGTAGCCAATCCAAAGCATGTTGTTTGGAAAATGGATGAATTTAAAAACAACATGTGATTCGGGATGAGACATGCACGGTGCAAAGCCTCAGTGCCTTGTACCTGCCAATCTTTGGTACCCCAAATCGATTTAAGGTCAATTATTCCTTTCCAAAACTCGTAGCCATCTACAGCCAACCTGTCAAGAAAGGACTTCGAATACAGCAATTTTGTATCGGTAAGTCTAACTTTGGGCATGGACTTTTGTGTCATTTTAAAATAAAATGACTCGGGATTAGATTGATTAAAGTCTGTAAAATAGGTGTATTTTTTCAGAAACGTATTGGAACTGCCCCCAAATGGAGTAGGGCAATGTTCCCATTGTGTAAAATTTACAGCAATCCTCCTGGAGTTTGTTTTATGTAAAAAATGATTACCATAGTGTTGAAAACAAAACAAATCACCATAATTAATAGAATCTGTGTACAGATCCTCAGCATCGAAGGCAGCATAATACTTTAAATCAGAGAATAATGCTTCTACGGCCTGAATATCCCAATCATCAGAGCGTATATTCTGTTTAATTACATCTCCCATGTTTACTCTAAGCACATTTGGAACATTAATCACTTCAGTAGGCCCATGTATCTGAAACCTAACCGCATCCCACACAATCCCATCAAGGACAGGCCAAGCAGTAATGTTAACTGTATTTAAGTTTCGTTTCAGTCTGTGCGCAGAATGTGAAGAGGAAAGAGGGGCCAATGTTCCATTAAGGTACCGAACTCCTGTTCTTTCTTTAACGTAGTGTCCATCAATCAGACGGAAAAAATAAAACACAAAACCAATTGACATAAAAAGATAAAATGAAAATAGGATCAACCAAATGTATGTCCAAGGGGGAATTAAAAAATGTTTTTTAAACAACGTGGCATATCTTGCAATGTTTGAGGGATTCTTTGAAAGTTCCGAAACAGAGTCAAAAGAGAACCTGGACTGGTTGGCCAAACGGGTCTGTAAATCAGGCATCGATAAATCAGCAGGATAAGTGTAGTTTAGCTCATCAATGTTAGTATCAGGAATAGTATTTAATAAAGGACTGGAAATGGCAGGCATCTCGAGGGACACCTCCTGTTCTGCACCAGATGTAATAGCCAGCACAGAGTGCCTCACCATGGAAGGACAGGATACAGCCGGTGTCATGCTATGAAGAATCGGCCACCCTGTGTGTCTTGACATTGTCAATAGAAATAAATCTGTTTTCCTTACGACCTGGAAGTGGTGGTAAAATGACTGTTCTTGTGCCCTTCACTCCAAGAACTCGAACCGGAGCTCGATATGAGGGACCAAACTCTTTCTTGTTATCGATCTTCTCTCGAACCAGTTCTCCAACTTGGGGTAGCCAGCCAACTACCGGGATCTGCAGCGCATCATCCGATGTGGAGGGCAAATGTTCCTTTGCAAGACTGTCTCTGGTCTTTTGTAGATTCTGTAAAACATTGCAATGTTCATCTACGTCAAAGGCCGTGGCCTGGGCCTCGCTGTCTAGCCCATCGAGGTCAGGTACATACATCTTGATACCAAAGAGCATTTCGTATGGGGTCCGCCCACCCAGAGACCTTCTAGGGAGATTATTAAGCGCACGCTGCACGCCTATGAGGTGGGCTAACCAGTTTCTGCCAGTGCCTATAACTCGAGCTGTCAAAGATTGCTTTAAGTCGCGGTTCATTCGTTCAACTACACTATTACCCTCAGGTCTGTAGGGACTCGAAAATTTGACTTGGACCCCCATCGAAACCATAGCATCCTTATACGCCTTAGAGGCAAATGCTGGACCCTGATCCGAATGGAAGGTACCACAGGCAAAAATTCCCACAAAGACTCGCAAATCCTTAATGACAGTACGTGAATCAGCGCTCCGATGCGGCCATACCCACACAAAGCGTGTGCATGAATCAACTGCAACTAAGATGTACTTATATGCAGTATCAGAAGAAAATGGACCGCAGTGATCCAAATAAACACATCCAAGTGGTTTATTCGAGATGTACAACTGTGTCTGAGGCGGACGCGCAGCAGTTGAAGGTTTAATCTGCTGGCAAATGTCACATTGAAGAACATATTCACGCGTCTGTTTGTACAGTCCCCGCCACCAGAATCTCTGTTGTAGCTGAGTTACAGTGGCCGAGACGCCCGCATGCGCAGACGCCACTCCTTCATGAGCCGCTGTAATCAAAGCAGCCCTGCGATCCGAGTTGGGAACTAGACGTTCGCCAACTTCAGGGATTTTCACATAAGGAACCTTATCGGGACTTAAGTGGTATGTGTATTTAGAAGGGAACCCCGCAGGATATTTACTTCCCTTCTGTGTCGCAGCAACTGCTGCCAAGATGTCATCATCTATTTTGCTTTTGGATCTCGTGACTGCTGCAACTAGGTATTTCGATACCGCTGACTTCGCTGCTTCATCAGCAAGCGAGTTGCCAACAGCGTGGACCCCCACGCGCTGATGACCGAGAGTATGAATTACAAAGACAAGTGCCAGCTTCTCTTTAAGTTCCGCCACTCGTACCCAGATCGTCTTGTGTTTTATTGTGCTACCTTTGGAGTCACGAAATTCATTCTGAATCCAAAAGAACAAGTTTTCATTGTAAGACTGGACACAGTAGTAAGAGTCACTTACGATTAAAGTCGTCACACTAGGATCTGCGTACTCCAATGCAAGCATCAGAGCACGAAGCTCTGCTAATTGTGCGGTGCAGTCTCCCAGCGTCTGCGTGTGCACGACACTGGACTTGAACTCATCGTTCACCATGGCACTGACCACAATGGCGCAAGCGGAAACGTAGGCATGTTTAGAGCCATGCGCAACCTGCGCCGAACCATCAGTGTAAATGATGGAATGGAAATCCTCCAACGGCCGCATTGCTAAAGGAGCAGGATGAACAAACTCATACTGTAAATACTCCTGCGACCGTAACGTGGCGTCAAAAATAAACGTGACATCCTGGGACGTCAAGGATGCAGCCCATTGAATCCACCGAGGGTGCAAAGCTTTGGAATTAGGTACACTGGCTTTCGTAACCGCCTCTAAGGCAGGACACGGTGTAACAACCAACATGCGTTTTCCTTGTGACAGGGCACGTTCTTTAAGAATCGCCATCTGCACAGCCGTTAAAACTTTTTCTACAGTGGAAAATCGCAGTTCAGCCGAAGTGTACAAGTGTGACTTGTAAGCAATAGGTACTGTATCTCCTTCATTAAAAGTCAGGTATGTGAAACCCACCGCCCCAGGGATAATTCTTATCACCAGGTTGGTCTGGTTATCACGAGTCTGTAAGTATTCAGAAGCGAGCAAATCAGCCTGCAAAGACTGCAGAATGGCCGAATGCTCAGGCAGCCAGCATGATTTGGAAAAAGTTGGTTGTATCAAAGTATACAAAGGCTTGATACGCTGGGCATATTCCGGAATGTAAGTCCTCCCGAAATTTAAAAATCCCAGCAGAGATTGTAATTTTTTCAGTGTTGTCGGAGAACACAATTGTGCGCATTTATCCAGGAAGTGGGGTGCTAAACCCTTCCCTTCGTTGTTAAGCTCGTAACCCAGAAACAACACTGTGTACTCTGCAATGTGCGACTTTGCAAAGTTAAACTTGTAACCTATGTCAGCAAAGTTACAAATTATGCTATTTACTCGACACAGATGCTCCCAAAGATCGTCGTCTGTGAGATAAATGTCATCCACATACGAACAAGCAACTGGGTCGAAGCTCTCCAAAAGAGAGACTATGCGGGCGGAGAATACTCCAGGACTGTTCTTATAGCCCATTGGAAGACGCCGAAACATTTTTTGCACACCGCCGCATGTAAAACTGGTCCATTGGGAACTTAGACCGTCTAATCTATGGGCATAAAAACCATTGGAAATGTCAAGCGTGGTTTTGAACCTTTTACGCTCAAGACTATTCACTAACGCAGAGCCATGAGTATTCTGTACTGCGCAGTTACGGCAATGCGAGTTCAAATGCCTATAATCCAAAACCAAACGATATGAGCCGTCCGGCTTGTTCACAGTAAAAAGTGGGTTATTCATCGGTGACACACACGTTTCAATTACACCTTGATATTCCAATTGTTCAAGGATAGCCGCGACTGAAGCTTTGGCTTCACGTCGTATGGGATATTGAGGTTGAGGCTGAGGTTGAGACCGTAAAGGAATCTCGTGGCTAGGTGACAATTTATCCCAGCTACACTGATTACGGTCCACAGCCGGCGCTAGCGCCAGAGCCCACTCTTCTGCAAAATGCAGCGCTTCCACCCTCGGTACAGTGTGGGCGAAACTGGGTAGGATTACCTCCTCCCCTCGCGGAGCTGCGAGAACAAAAGGTGGGGGCCAGTCAGCCTCCGAAAGCAAAATGTCATATGTAGACGAGAGATTTTCCCAAAATACCCCTTTTACAGTTCGCTGCATGTCACCTTCAATTAACAGGACAATTTCAAAAAGTCGTTCAGGGGGAGCAACATGCGTGTCAGCAGTTTCAATCACAACATAAGAATCAGTCGCTGTCACCTTCAACAGTGGACGGAGGGCCTCTCTCACTATGGTAATCTCTGCTGCGCTGTCCTGCAAGGTCAGAGCCCACGTCAGATTCCGAAGCCGCGTTCTCACTATCTGGGGCATAACAATGCGCTGTCAGGGCGGCGACTTTCTTCGTGGCAAACTGTGGTCTCTTGGGCGTAGAGCCTTCCTGCTGCTCTCCAACGTTTCGCGGGCGGGGCTGACCACGTCCTTGTTGGCCACCCCTGCCCCTGCCGCCCCCTCCACCACCGGTTGACGGAGCCGATGAGTCCTGAAAGGAACGAGGAGAGCGTTGGTCAGAAGCCTGAAACCTCTCAGGCGATTTAATCATCGCGCGGTCGCGCAAATCATAAACTCGATCCGACTGCGCAGGCAACGGAAACGCAGGAGCAGAAACCTGTGTTTGTTGTTGTTGTTGCTTACCCTGATTCTGCTTTTTAGGCCAATTTTGCTTTTTGGACTTTTGTTGACCACTAGCTTCCGATGTCTGACCCTGGGGCTGTTTCTTCTCCTTATCCGGAGAAGCTTTAACCCCCTTCGCATTGCGGCCAACCATTTTGTAAGCAGTCACAATAATCTTTGCCAACTGTCGGGGTCGGTCGGCCTCTTGAACCAACGCTAACGCGTTAGCCACCTGAAAGTTCACTGCATCCCCCTTGACATTCGCAAGGATCAGATCGCAAACTACTTCAAATGAGCCACACAGGCGCATGCCCAATTCAACAGCCGCCTCTGGTCCGTGTTCGTCTTGAACACGTTTAAGGACCCCACCTAGATTGGTCACAGACGGGGAGCCATAGCACCTCGAATAGACCGCTGCAAAAGTTTTTCCCCAGGTTTCACAGTCAGCAAGGTCAGGAGCCAGATCTTTCGGCAAACTTAGTGTAAGAATCCGGTGTTTATCACCCGGACTCGTATTGGGAAACACAGCTTCCAGTTGGCCGAACTTCTCCGCAAGCCAGAACGGAAAATCGTCCTTCTCCTGGGGTTTTTTACCCATCACGGAATTTACCATGACCGGATTGATTTTCAGACCAGCATGTTCTGCACGAAGCTGTGCGCCCCTTGGGGCCGCGTCCTGAACATTACGGCTAGTGTAATGAACAAGTGCTCTAATCACTTCCACCGCGACTTCATGAAGCCGCCGCAGATCTCCCACGTTACAAGTGGCACGTCTGGGGTGAGGAGTAAACCCAGCCAAAGCGGGCCACGGAGTGCCCGGAATGGACAATGGACCTAACCTCGGAGCGGTTAAAGCGTGCGGTAGGGCGCCACCAAACCAAACTCCATGCTGCCAAGCGTCAATAGGAACTTCCAGTGCTCTGTACGGAGCGTACGCAACCGGTACATCTGAAGCAGTGTACGAGTGGAACACACCAGAATTAGCGTCCACCGGCGGAAATGTCACCCACGAATAAAACAGTTCGTACGGGTAAGCATGTTCCGCACTCACCACTAGAATCACAGCCAAGCCCTCTAGAGGAACATCATACATCCGCAAATGGTCACGCACCGCAATGCGACTATGCTGCGGGATGTCTACGGCTTGAGCCATGTCAGCACAGGAACTAGAGAGAAACCGTTTTAGATAGATTCAAGCTTGAATAAGACCCATTTCAAAAATAGGTAGGTTTTTCCGACACTGCCGTTTTCCGGAAACAGGAATGTAGGCGTTAAGGTTTGAATGATATACTACTGGAGTGTCATGATATAAGGCCAATCAACGTATGGGCGCCATGTCGCAGGGTTTCCGTTCTCTCACAGAACTGTGCACAGAGATCTAGAACCTGGGTGAGTTAGGGTGACCCAAAACTCACCTTTGTTTCAGAAATCTCCTTACCAAGCTAGCTACAGTGTCACATCGGTAGTAAATACTTCCCAATGTCTTAGACAATCCAGAACATGAACTTAGAATACCTCAGGTATCGTGGAACACATGAACACTCTTTCGTTATATAATCATTACAAACCGAAACTGGGAGGCAGAGAACACACGTGCAAGTTTGAAATGTTTATTTTTCAATGCAACATTCTCAAACGCAGTATCTTATATAATATCAACATACATATTATAAAAATTAGAGTTAGCAGCATAGTCACTAATCCATAATAAGCAAAAGGTGATAGCATGTTATGATGCAGAGATCTATATAATTCTGTATCACCTATATTTCGCGCACCCTAATTAGCATATTATATTATATCTAAGAAGGTCTCATCTGGGTTCTTAGCAGGGCGGACCCATACCTCTAATTCTCAGTAGAAGGAGATCACATCAACCGCTACCAGCTCTCAGCATGCGAAGCATCAAGTGTGTTGATTCATTCCCTGTAACTGTATCTTAAACCCACGTAGAGCCAAATGTTGGCACAAACATTATTTGTGGATCACTGAAATAATATCGACTACCAAAATATCGACTACCCAAAATATCGAGGAAAAAATATCTACAACCAAAATATCGAGTTTGTATGTACAAACAGGTAAGTACAAAAATATCGAGTACAAAATATCGTTTACAAAAATATCGTTGTAAAAAATATCGACTTTACTAAAAACAATGTTTAATTACATTAATATAAAAATTTAATTACTAAAATATAATTAACAATACTTAAAATAACTTTTAATAATTAAATAATTAATGAAAGTAAAAAAATAATATTTTTTTAATCATATTTCTTAAAACATATATATATATATAGTAACAAAATTTAATTAACTAATAGGCAATATTGTATATGTACCCCAAAAACCCAAAAATGACCCTGAACCCTAAAAATACCCCTTTACCCAAAAACTAAAAACTGACCCTGAACCCTAAAAATACCCCTTTACCCAAAAACTGAAAACTGACCCTGAACCCTAAAAATACCCCTTTACCCAAAAACTAAAAACTGACCCTGAACCCTAAAAATACCCCTTTACCCAAAAACTAAAAACTGACCCTGAACCCTAAAAATACCCCTTTACCCAAAAACTAAAAACTGACCCTGAACCCTAAAAATACCCCTTTACCCAAAAACTAAAAACTGACCCTGAACCCTAAAAATACCCCTTTACCCAAAAACTAAAAACTGACCCTGAACCCTAAAAATACCCCTTTACCCAAAAACTAAAAACTGACCCTGAAACCTAAAAATACCCCTTTACCCAAAAACTGAAAACTGACCCTGAACCCTAAAAATACCCCTTTACCCAAAAACTAAAAACTGACCCTGAACCCTAAAAATACCCCTTTACCCAAAAACTGAAAACTGACCCTGAACCCTAAAAATACCCCTTTACCCAAAAACTAAAAACTGACCCTGAACCCTAAAAATACCCCTTTAATTTAACATAATTAGCAATTAATCAATTAAATTAAATTAATTACCAATTACATTTTAATTAAATACCATATATTATTTAATTACCAATTAATTAATTATTACTACCAATTAATAAATTTACATATTTAATTAATTATAATTAAATTACTTCCCACCCTATTCCCCTATAAACCCACAACCCGCTACAGAAAATACATTATTTTAATTTACATAATTAGAAATTAATCAATTAAATTAAATTAATTACCAATTAAATTTTAAATAATTAACATATATTATTTAATTACCAATTAATTAATTATTACTACCAATTAATGAATTTACATATTTAATTAATTATAATTAAATTACTTCCCACCCTATTCCCCTATAAACCCACAACCCGCTACAGAATAAAATTACACAATAATTAAAAAAATCATTAATTAAAAATAATTATAAAATTAAATGACACTTTTCACACATATTATAACATAAAAACACTATAAATAATTAAATATTATTTTAAAAACTATATTTTTTACTATCTACATTATATACTTGGATATTTTCACTGTCTATATTATTTACAGTCGATATTACTTCACTTACCTTAAAAACGATATTTTGGCTGTCGATATTCTGTCTAGTCGATATTTTGTCCAAACGATATTTAAAACTCGATATTCTGTCCAAACGATATTTTGGAGTCGATATTATGTCTGTGCACCATTATTTGTGTTATGACTAACATGGTGCGAGGATCAGGCCTACAGCAACCTTGTGTTAGGTTATTCTGAGAGTGTGCAGTTCTCAGTGTGCAGACAGTTGTACCAAGTGTACCCAGCACGACTGATATCAGTGCAATAACATATTATTCTCAAATAAATCACATCTTTCGTCTAGGTTAAAGGCTGCAATAACAATTAGGTGTCGTGTGCAAACTGAAGCAGAAAGAAAATATGGCGTTTAAACATTTAATAAGCACATGCTAACTTAACACAATATATAGAAACATAGTAACCATATGACACCCTTATCAGTTGGGAAACACTGGTACAACCTATACATCACTCCTTTTAAAAGAACTCTGCTTTGGACAGCTAATCAGGACTAATATGTTAATATTTAACCTAAAGTGACTTTCACTTTTATGTGTGGATGGGACTTGTGAGGGGGTGAGTCGGGACGTTCATAAAGCTTCTTTTTTTTTTTTTTTTTTATCTTATACTGTAAAGATTTTAAGTAATCATGCAGTTTATTAATAAAATTGTCAAAAAAATTGAGATGGCACTGGGTCCGGTCCCACTTGTCCGAGTCCGTGTGCTGCCGCAGTCGTTTTCCGGACAATGGACTCCACATGGGAGCGTAGTGCCCCAATAGCTGTCAATACAGATCGTATTGACGGTTCATACGCAGTCCATCCCGCTGAATCTTGTTCCAAGACACCCATGTTTGCGCCCCCCCCCCGAGGCCCGGTCTACCCCTGGGGAATCAACAAATTTTGGGACGGACTGTCGCAGACGGAGTCCGAGGACTTACCAAGGTCGCGATCCAGGCTCCGATGCCACAAGCGTAGATCCCAGCCCGGCAAACACCGGCGGAGGCATACCGGGTCTCCGGGCCAGGGACCCACACCCACAGTGCACTGTCGTGCCTCGTCAACCCTCCATCGATGGTAAGCTAGAGCAGCAACCACTGTCAAAATTGGGCTTAAAATTTTTTCCACGTCCATGGACCGGACCCTGATGTTCACCCACAGCCGATGTTATTCAACTGGAACCTGGCTGGGCCAGTACTCGAGTCCCCGGCTCACAAGCTGGTGTAGGCCCCAAACTAAAACTCGACGTAACTTCGTCCACAAAGCTGAGAAAAATACCGGGATTGCACCAAAGTACAGCGTAACGGCACGCACACCCGGAGGCAGGGCGGAATTTCAGGATATGTAGCAGGATCATCCAGCGGGGGACGGAGGTCAGCGGAGCCGGGAGCCTAAGTGGCCATCTTGGTTGCAAGCGTAGCTCCTCCCCCTGCCCAGGCAGTGTTAATATGTGGAACAATTAGAAAATTATGAAGTAATACAATCACAAAATGTGCCACATTAGGGTGTATAATTTGCATTTTCTTTCTGCAAAATGTAGTCAACACTACCGCATAATTTGGTGCTCTGCTGCTCCATAATTCCAGTGGTCCTGGATATGAGAGTAAGAGCTATAGACATTTTGAGATTTTGGAGGTCTTGGGTTTTATGTCCTTCACTCTCATCAGCCTTTGACACCGTCTCCCACTCAGCCCTGATCAGAGGACTACATGAAGACGTGAAGACTGGGCCCGGAAAGATGGCACAGCAAAAGGGCAAAAGGCACTAGGCAAAAGAAATAAGAGAAGGGCAACAGATGCAAGAAAGTTCAAAGATTGAAAAAGGAGAGCAAGGAGTGCAAAAAGAGCAGAGTGCAACAAAGACTGCCGCAATAAGCAAATAGTGTAAAATAAAGAGTAAAAGAGTGAAAAAGAGAGCACAGAGTGAGAAAAGGGGTAAAGAGTCTGTGGTCCAGTCTCTGCCATCAGCCCCTGCTGCATACAGATGAAGGCCTTGTGCAGCTGATTCTGGCTGGGGTATTCTCCACAGGCTGTGTGTCAGAAGCAATGCTTGGTCTCCTGCTGCCAAATCTTGCTGCCCATGGTGAAACTCAATGTGCAGAGGGGGTTAACTGACTGCAGAGAGTTGGGTGCAGGGCCTGGCAGCAGGTTTTGGATAGAAACTCAGAACATTAAGAGCCTCGTTTAGAGACTGGAGTGAAACTGAAATCCTTCGGTTTCTAGTGGAAACTGTAAATACAGAGTAGATTCCAGCGGCTGATTTAACTCAACCACACAGATATTATTGTGGAGGAAATGCAGCCAGTGGATTTTACTCTTATTTAGAGTTTCCTCGTGAAATTGAAGTATTTTCCGTTCCCTCTAAACATGAAATGGGGCCATATCTATTGTGTGACAAAGAGATTGAGTTTCCCCATGCACATCTCTGTGTTTGCAGTCTCCCTACTAGTCTAAAGGCCATTAAATATGACATTTGTTGTTTGTGCTGTGTTACATTGTGTATCTGTGTTTTGCATGAACACTCCTTATGAAAAGATAATGTTTATGTACAACAAGTAAGAACACTGTATTGATTGCTTGCCAGACAGATTGCTTACTAGAAAAACATGTCTGTGCTCAAGTTTTCCAATGTTTTCAATGTTATTACATAACAAAACCACAGGAGATAACCCATAAACCCAGTTGGGAACTGGGCAACTAATGTGTAACAAACAACAAGGTCTCAACAGCTAATATTTATAGACGAATAGGTAGAATATAAACACAAATTACAACAGAAAAGACACTGGGAGACAACAATATTTTTTTACAAAATAAAGCAGTCAATTTCTTTTCTAAAAAATATTACCTGTTGAGACGTGGTTGTTTGTTACTCAGTGTTATTACAGCATAACTCTGAGAGAGAGAGAGAGAGAGAGAGAGAGAGAGAGAGAGAGAGAGAGAGAGAGAGTGAGTGTGTATGCGCGTGTGTCTAATGCAGTCAGCTGGTGGTACGTCCTAGGGTTGTGCATTTGTTTATATGACTTTGACATGGACGGAGATATTTTGCTCTTTCTCCCTTTCAAATTCCTTTTCTACTCTGTGTATACATGAAGCTGCTCAGTACGTGTTCCTTCTTACTCTGTCGACGCATCCATCCCCACCTACTCACTACCCTGGTATTGCTGAGCTTTGTATTCAGTTTAGAATGAAACAGCTTCCCTGTTATCCACGTGTTTGACAGCTGTTTTTGAAAGCTATGCTTTGAGGCACATTATGTGTAGACCAGACGCTTGGTCGAATGGGGTTTGGAATGCAAAGAACAATGATACCTTAGCCCAGATCTTCAAAAGTGTCACACAATGCAGTGCACTACCCAAAGCTGCTGGCTGCATTGCGTGACAGGGAGAGATCAGGAAAGCACAATATCTACAGAGAGACAACACTATCCTGCTCTCTCCCTAGCTATGGTGCACAACTAGACCGCCGACACCATGCACACACCTTTGTGCCACAGTGCAAAGGTGTCTACGTGAGTCTTGCATATGTGTTGTACCCGAAGGATACCCTTCCAGTACAAAATACTATGGGCCATATGTATCAACACATTTTCCCATAGACACAGAATGGATAAAACCCTTTGATACATCTGGCCCTATACCTAGACAAACTTTGAAACGTTTCCCATGTGGATTGTGTGCAGGACAGTACGGCACATATGCACAGTGGGGAAATGTACAAGAAATAAAAGCTTTTCTCCTTTTTAACGCCTACTTTCAAGTGGCATTATTTTTGGGTGAAAACCCTAACTACTATTGTTAGCATATAGGGTTTTGTATCAAAACATGACGGCTATGTGCAACCCATGAAACGCCCCATGACACAAAGTAATGCAAAACAGCGCTTGGCACTGCTTTCTATTACTTTCAGGCAACTTTTTAGCACAATACAATTTTGCGCAGGTTGGTGTATTTTTTTTAATGCAAACTCAGTGCAAAATGTTTGTAAATCTGCCCCCTAGTTCCTAGAGCAGAGCCATATAATAAGGTGAATACGGTGTGGCGTCGGCTTTGACTTTGTAACTGAAATAACGAGCAGTCGAACCCTCCAACTTGCGCCCAATCATCATTCAACCTTGTGCTTTCCTGCGATATTACAGTAACCCGCCAGGCCAGCAATGTGCAGTATTTTTTGTGGTATATCAACTCTATATCGCACGCTTTAGATTACAAGACAATGATATTCCATCCACTACATCAACCTAACCACTACATCACAAGGTACATTTTTAGGTAAGTATAATTGATGAAAGCAATTGTTCATAGAGTAAATGAAGGTACAACAGTGATAATGAGAATGTAACAAAGGTGGTGAACTAGATGCGCCGTAACCAATGGGCAATATTAGCAACCTCGATGTTGATAATATTGACCTCAATATAGTGCCATACATCATTAGAGCAGGACTGCTGCCCTTCTGTGGATGTTGATTTTTAGCCAATGCAATGGATTGAGCTTGGTAGGAGCTGGACCTTTCGTGGTTCCGCCCACCGGCATGTTATTTTATTTTTTTGTTATGTGCAACGGTGGGATTAAAATCTGTGACTTTGCACAAAAACAGAGCCTTTCCCATCAATGCAGGGCCGAGGGGAATCAGCTGTGCTTCTTTGAAAAGGAAGTCCTGACGGCTTCCCAGACTGACCATCTGGGACCCTTGGCACTCAGTCAAGGGCAAGGAGAAAAAACAGAAAAGGCAAAGGGAGACAAAAAAGTAATTCAATTGAAATTTGGACCCGCATCCAAGAGCAGCTGATCTCCTGCTCGAATGAGCAGCAGGAGGGAACCTCACTCCAGCCAAAAAAGTATTGTCTTCCCTCAAGTTCAGTGTTGGGATGGAGCCAGACCACCACATGTTTAATGCAACCAGGTGGGAAACCTTGAGGTCTAATGATCTCTTCTTCCCCGAGGGATGACCTTAGCTTGGGTGGGCGGCAAAGAAAGTCTTAGACCCCACCATCTGAAAGAGTATACCATGTGCAGTGACTGCACCCTGCTGCTAACAGTGTGCGCGAATCCAAGAATGACGCGATGTGATACAATATTGTTAGACGCAGCTGAGCATGTGGGGCTTGTTCAAGTTCCTTGTCCTAATAAAGTAAGGGCCTGTTCTGTAGCTACATTTGCCTCTCTCCACAAACTACAGGCTGCGATGCCTGTTATTGGACCAACCATAAATTATGTGCTAAGCACTGCGGTAGCCTTAAGAATTATTCGTACCAATTCATCACTGCCTATATTAATAGCTACTGCCAAATATATGGGGTGGTCCTGGTCCATTAGACAAAAACTTATAAGCAGACTATTGTAAATAACATGCTGTAAAACATCTGCAATTTAAAGCCTTTTATATTTTTACACTTTTCAACTTATGATCTAATTGATGTATTTTTAAATGTCTATTTTTAAGAAATACAAATCAAGGTTTTTGTTAATGGATTCCTATGTATGTAAATGCTTTTATGTGTTTATCACAAATAAAGCAAATTTTGACTTGACTTGATAAATTGTGTGCTAAGTTGAGCTAATGCATACACTTATGATGTCCCCCTTAACATGGTTTCCTTGCAATCACAGCAGTCACAGACTGAGGCTGGTGGCTCAATGGGAATATCCATCCACTTCAGGTGTTTGTGTTTGACACCATGGTCCCATCTTCGAACATTGGTGGATCCACTCCCTCTGTGAGGTCTGTAAAACTAATACCATTGAGCTGGGTAGTTGCAAACATTTGTCATCCAGTGGTAAAATACTCCACATGGCGAATGCGCTTTATGTTAGTATATAGCTCATGCCTTTCACTCAGAATTCTGGAGGTGGCTGAAAAGAACTGCCCCTCCAAGGCAAGTAGTCTGGCAGCAAATTCAATTTCTCTGAACCTATATGCATTGCTGAATGTTAACCTATCACTTTTCACAAGCTGATTGCATGTCAGAGGAAAGGTAATGAGTCGAATGTTTCATTTTAGCGACTAGTAATTACTCTGGTCTGCCTTCCAGCTGATTTATTTTGGGTTACTATGCTACTAAAGACAGTGACGAACCATAAGTATACAGTTATTGGCTCTGACCTGATAGGATCAGTCTAGCTTGATTGTAGTATTCAGGCATTTAAGAAGATGTAACATTTGCACAGGTAATGTAAGCATATACCAATGAAGGGCTGTGGAAAGGCTTCTATCTGCAGCAGGAATCTAAAAACACATTTTCTCAAATGTTGATGTAAAGGGGCTGGTGGTCTGGAAGTGGGAACTTAAGATACCACCTTAAAAGGTCAAGCTGCCTCTGCAGTTTTATGCCCTGACGCATGTGTTACTCCACACAGCCCTTTTTAAAACAATTCTGTTTTGGCTGGCATCTTTAGCTCTTATATTTCAGCATTTGATGCTCACTTTCGTTCTGGGGGCTTAAAGGAGTGACAGCCTTCGAAGGCTAGGGGCCTGATTTTGAGTTCAGCCTATGGGTTAGTCCATCACAAGCGTGACGGATATCTTGCATGCCGTATCACAAGTGCCATTGGATATAATGCACCTTTAAAAAAAATCTTTACTCATGCATTTAATGAAAAGAAAATTACAAACTTCATTGCAACAAAATAGAGGTAGACATACTGATTTGACGAAATAGTGCATCAGGTAAAGGCAGACAGCACACAAAGATATTGCAATCCAATGAACAGTGAAATGGATAGCCGGCAAAGGCCTATGTTATACAATTGAATCTCCGCAAATCACTAGTCAAAGGTTCACATAAATGCAACCTACAATAGCCGCCTGTGAGTAGGTATGAGAAATGATGTAGCTGTCTTGAGTGAAAATCAGTAAAAAAAACTCTGGATTCAGAGTTGAAACATAATAGCATAGCCGGGCCCAATAATCTTGTGGTCTAATTTTTGGTAGTAAGGTTGTAGCGTAGGTCGCCGACCAATCCTCTCACATTGACATGTGACGCGGCAGGGTCTTGGGCTCAATGTCCGCGGACTCAATAATTCTCGCCTTGGCGCCTACTCTAATCATGGGTCCCACGCTGCAACTCTGGGTAATAGCTTGCTTAATCTCCACAACGGCCCCAACGACACTGTGATATCTGGCTTCACCTTGGGGGTGCCCAGGAGGGGCATCTCACAGGGAGAGCCAGGAAGGGTTCCTCAGCGTTATGCAGCGCCGGGACGCCCCGTTGCTGGGGCAGCTGTGCGCTTTACAAGTATACTACGTTTACATTTACATTTACATTTACACATTTACATGTCTCTGAAGTCAATCCTGAAATTTCACAAGTTGCCTACTTCCCCATAATATGGCCCTGTACTTTTGCCCAACAACAGCCCAGTGGCAGTGAATTTACAGACTTTTTTAGGTATTTCCGTAACATAGTCCAGCAATATCACAGTAGGGGCGAGTTGAAAAGTATGGTCTGACAGGGTATGCAGCGCCTCCATCACCCACTTCCAAAATACGGCCACCACCGAACAGGACCCGACCAGGTGAATAAAATCTGCACCCCAGACACCACATCATCTACATTTTGTATCATAAGTGTGATAACAATGGGCAAGATCTACTGGACAGGGGTATGCCCTGTGCAAATACTTATAATGGATTCATTGGAATCTACCATTAGGGGATAATTCTTTTGTTTGTTGGCAAAATAACTTCCATACTGGAAATACCAATGATCACAGCCCAGGTGCGACTCCACGCTGGGCCCGCTTCTTCCCTTTTCCCCCGTCTCTTCACCAACTGGCAGCCAGGCCTGAGGAGGGCATGTGGAACCTCCAGGCTAAAGATGTCCCAGGCCAAGATGCATGAAGCACGCTGACCTACACGCTAGTGCACTACCTCACGCCAAAGCCAGTGCTGGTGGGCCCAGGGGCAAGCACTGAGTAGGGACCCTCTCCCTGCTGATATCGCCGGTAGCTGCACACATAAATAATAACTGGCCTCCAGGACAAGTGCGGCGGGTGCAAGGGCTGAGGTCTCACGCCATTCAAGCGTTCCTATCCACGATACACTTTCCCACTATAACGCCAGAGCAGAGTGAGGTATTATGCGCCCGATTGAGTAAGAGGAGATTAAAGGGTTCATAGCAGCACTAGCAACAGGGAAAATCCCTGGCCTGGACGGACTTCCGTCTGAGTTCTATAAAGCGTATGCAGCAACGCTAGCGCCACACCTCCAGGCACTCTATACAGCTGTGATAGATGCCAACGCCCTCCCAAAAACACAGAATGAAGCCCGACTGGTCTCACTCCCTAAACCAGGGAGAGACCCCACAGAACTGAGCTCATATAGGCCTCTTGCTCTATTAAACACCGACTATAACATTCTGGCAAAGCTACTTGCGGACCAGCTGGCGCTTGTAGTCCAATCACTAGTACATGACGACCAGAATCTGTTTGTCCCACACGGAGCACCTCTTTAAACCTCCTTTCAGGGTTGCTGAAGATGCACCAGATTGATGGCCTCATGCAGGTTGCCTGATTTTAGACCTAGAGAAGGCATTCAACACCCGGGAGTGGGATTTCCTGTTTGCGGTGCTGCCATTGTATGGGCCCAGGGAGATATTCATTAGGATGGTTTGGCTCCTATACAGATATCCCGTGGTGAGGGTGCAGACAGGTTTGTATATCTCAGCTTCGGTCAAAGTACAGAGGGGCACCAGACAGGGGTGCCCGTTATCCCAGCTTCTGTTTTCGCTTGCTGTGTAGCCACTAGCGGTGATGTTTCAGGTGTGATTCATTCAGCTGTCCACTACTACGAGAGTGTGATTTTTAAAACTTTATTGTCCAAACAATTACAACAAAGTACCAAGAAACAAAATCCCTTGTAGGCCATTTGTTTTACATAGTTTCAGGTGAAAGGCACAAGCTGGGGTATGCCTCTAGGGGATAACAAGTACATTATCTCATTATATGCAGATGACCTCCTCCATTACCTAAAAGATGTACACTTAACCCCGGGAGAGATGGAACACATCCTGGGGGAATTTGCTGCCTTATCTAGACTAGTACTTAATGCATCCAAGTCCTGTCTTTACCTGTTTGATGGTGCATCTCCCAATCCCCATCACATACTTAACAACCCAAACATTGAATGGCAAACACATACTTTCTGATACTTAAAGATCCTGGTGTACCACTGCCAAGAGAAATTGATTGAAGGTAATTTAGGCAGGGCAATGGTCTCCATCCGTTCACATTTAACCTTCTGGGGGGGCACTCTCCCTAGCAACTATGGGCCGCCTTTTGTCAAAATGATAGTTTTGCCACAGCTCTTATACTACTTCGCCAATCTTCCTATATATCTTCCGCTAGCCGTTTTCAGAACCCTAGAAGGGGTTGTTAGAGAACTCATCTGGAGGACCTTCCGTAACAGAGTTGCCCTCCGGAAACTTTACCTGTCGACAAACCAAGGCAGGCTCGCACTGCCTAACCTAGAGCTATACTCCCTAGCAGCCCAACTACAGTGGGTGGCCAGGTGGCTCTCGGAGCAGTATCTGACATACATGGCAACAGGTCTCCCTGCCTGTTCCCACCAAGTCCTTCTTTCCTTATTTCACCCATACAATAAACCGAAAGCCCCACCACAGTGTGGCACGCAGATGATACCACAGAAGCCTTCTCTTATCATGAAGCGTTAAGCCATACGCCCCCGTATTCCTGCTATTAGGCACACCCAGAGACAGTGACCCCATTACAACCTGCGAGTTACGACACCTGTACGAGAGTGGAATACAGGATGTGGGAGATCTGTATCATGAGGGGAACCTGATGTACTTTGCCTCACTGGCGGAAAATTCTGGGATAGAACCAAGACAATTCCTCATACACCGAAGAGTGTGGGGAGACATGTCAAGAGAGCCCCCAACGCACTTTGCCATCCAATATCTACACGTCATGGGACAAGGAAGGCACCTTATTAAATGGTTCACCACCTCCATTGGGCATCACACACGAACACCATTGCTTTCTTTACTGGTGAGATGGGAGGGAGACCTGCAGCGCCCCCTCTTGGATGCTGAGTGGAGCAGGGTACAGGAAGGGCCAAGTAATGTCCCATGAAACATGCAATTTTGCCTAATACAATATTTCATCACCCAGAGAGCATACCTTACTCCAGCGAAAAACTAATAAATTCTATGGTGGCGCGGACGATTCCTGTCCATGCTGTAATGCCACTGGTGCAGACCTACTGCACATGATGTGGAACTGTCCGCATTTAGGAGTGTACTGGAAGTCAGTGGTGTCCCGTCTAGCTGCTACACAGATCAAGTGATCTCCTTAAAGGAAAACGGGCTGCATTTAAAAAAAACAATGAACATTTTCATTTCATTTATTAAGAGCAGGTAGTGGTCCCTGGGACCACTGCTTGCCCTAAAAAATATTTTCCCCTGGGGACCCCTTCCCATTTGCAAGTGCATTACCACCCTCTTGAAGAGGGCAGTAAATTGCAAGAGTTTTGCGCCCGCAATAGCGGTTGCAAAACATTCATAAATGGAATTAGAGAGTCGCTAATAGGAAGGGTTGCCCTTGAAACGCCCCTTCCTAATAGCGAGTCGCAATTCCTATTTAGTGAATCACAAAAAAATTGTGACTCACTAAATAGGAATTGTACATGGCCCATTTAGTTTTTGCATGCGTGAACGGGTCGCTAACCCGTTTGTGCATGCAATTTAGTATCGTACGTCTGGCTCTATATCTCTACTTGTCTATGCATGCCTGCCTTGACAATATATTGGTAATCTATAATCTGTAGTTAATATACATGTAGGCTGATATTATTGAACGGAATATTTCTACATGCTACTCTCATCATGGGAAAAAGACATTAAGGGCCTTATTACAATGAGTGTCGGAAAACCTCCGACCTCGAGTCGGAGGCTTTCCGAACCTCATCTTCTGTGTCAGTTTTGACAGCCTAATTACATTTTAGGCAGTCGGAAGTGAAACCGGTCAGTCATTCTGGCTGGATTCCGATGGGCTCAAGGAGCCCATCGGCCAGTCGGAGACTGGCTCGTAATACCTATGGACGGCGTTTCCATCGTGAGGATTGCGATGCTCGTTTTTGACAGGCTTTCCATGCTGTGCCTTCTGACATGGAAAGTCTATCGGAAAATGAGTTTGGGGACCTTAGCAGGGCCTCCTTCACCTTGCCGCTTCCGGTTGGTGGCCGAGGGGGCACCTATGGTGCCCCCCTGTTAATCCCTGCACTGTGTGGCGGCACTTTGAGGTGCCTGCCACGCCGATATTAACAGAATAACCCATTTCTCCATGGGAGCTTGTGCTACGTCCGGTTTCTGACCGCAGCTCATGCTCCCATAGAGAAATGGGAGAATGCGATGGCATCATGTGCGGTTGCATTGTAATTGCAGCGTTGGGACCGCTGACCGGAGGTCGGTCGGTTCCGAGACTGTGATGGTGTCGGTCGGAAGCAACTCTGACCGACATGGTAATCGAGCCCAGTGTGTCTTATAAAGCCTAAAGAGAAACCTGCAAAAATCCATGTGTATGCCTCAGATTGCCTGAGTAGCCCACATATCCCAGGTAATGGGCGCGCACTTTCGGATAAACATTGCAATATGATGACCCACCCCTTCATGGAAATAGGGGGAAGTGGGGAAAGGTATCAACAAGTTGCGAAGTTTGGAGTTACGACTTTAAACTACCTCTGCTAGAACAGCATCTTTCACCTTGGCTTCTAGCTGTTCCTTAGAGATCTATTAAAGCCCTTCCAAGGGCCCACTTAAAATCTAAGACTGGTAGAAGGAGGGGAGATACTTGTCTGTCCTAAAGGTTGCACAAAATTTCTCGCTACCCACTTCAGAAATTGAAAAACATGGTGTTCCAAGTGGATTTCTTAAAGGAGGAAGTTAGGTAGATAGTTAGGCAAAAGTGTAGTAGAGTGTTGCTCGATTTGTGGGGAAAAGGGCGGGAAGTCAATTAAATTATAATGTATTTGTTAACGTTAATTATTTTTCAATATACATTACACATTTTATTTTGTTATTTAAATTGTTAAATTATTTTAGTATTTAAGTTTAATTTGTTATTTTTAAATTATATTGTTTTGTTATAGTTTATATCGAAATTCATATTTTAGTAGCAGGGTTTGTGGAGGAATACAGTTGGAAGTTACTCACCCTATGATTGTTTTTTCTAAATGATTTTTGTAATGATATCTAAATGTTTAATTGATAATGATGTACGTTTTCAATTGACTATTTATTCAGTAAAATATTTGATGTATTTGAAATATTTATTAATTTATTGATACATTTCTTCAATGTTAATGTTTGTAAAATGCATTTTACATTTATTATTGTTTTCAATTTCACTTGCTTTATTTAAATAGTACTTTACTTTTATTATTGATTTATTTATTATGTAATGTATTTTTGGGGATGTTTGTGTTTTTTTGGTGTATGGAGGGAAGAGAATTTTATTTAAATTCTTTTAAGTAACTAAAATAGTTGATAACTTATTTTGTATTTTATTTTAAATGCACATTTTTTAAATATAGTTTGTATTTTTTTAATGAAAAATCTGATTTAATAATTTGATGTTGTTAGGTATTTCAGTGTCTTATAGAAAATTATTTTGAGTTGGACTCGTATATGTATCCCCTCTGAACACCACCAGAGGACTGTGTGCATGCACAGCAGACTTTTATTCCTTATTGGCAACAGTATGACAGCAGCAATCAGTATATTTTTCACTGCTCTGAGAATAGTGATTTAAAGAGAAAACATATATCAGATGTGCCTTCATCACTTGGCTCAACATAATCAATTTCAGTGTTGCGAAATTACTAGCTTTTATATTTGCTTCTGTGTTTTTCTTGTTTTCGCTTTTCTTCAATGATATAGCCTGCAGGGCGCATAAGTGCTGTTACTTGATTAGTTGTAATAAAATAACTGAAAAAAAATATGATCAAGTGTTGCTGAATTGTTTAGGAGGTAATTCAAACTAGAAAGAATACTCCTCCTAATAAACTAAGAATGTCTTTAGAAAAGCTATTGAGACCGATTTTCAGAACTGTTCCTGGAACATGACAACAGCTGTAATTGAACAATCTTTACAAATATCTTATCAGCTGATAATAATTTACTGAAAAGATGTGTAACATCTGCCCCTCTCCAAATGTATCTGCAAACACTCTCTTTTTGGTCACTGTACTTGGCGACACAAAATGCTCAAGGAAATAGTGCTTTTCCAGCGAGCATTTATGTGAAAACTTAAAAACGTATTGGTTTATTTTATCCCAGCTAGTTAAACAGTTTGTGATAAATTGATTTCCAACACTGTAATGCAGCAAAACACCTAAAATGTATTGTTTTATTCTCGTTTACATGTATTTATTGTTGGCATGTGGGTTTTTTGGAAAGTCAATGCATCCATCTTGAGATCTTTCCACGCCAGCATAGGCCTCAGTAGAACAAGGAGCCTTCCTTCTTTCAGCTTGTGCATATCTGAGTGATTATCGAACTGCTCTCTAATGAAGAGGGCCCAAGATGCAAGCCCATGAGAGAACCGCGAAGGACAGTGGAATGCACAGAACTCACTGACGTGCCAGTCATGCTTCCCTGGAGTCCAAGTACCAGGCCTGTCGTCTCCGAAGACAAAGGAAGCAGGTGAAGGGACACTTTTTAAAAGGTCTTCTCGGGTGGAAGGGAAGGAAAATACAGATTTCAGAGAAAAGGATGATATGTAGCATGGTATTCACACACTAAACAGGTTTTCTTAGTGGCTATTAACTTTAAAGTTCAACATTCAAGAAATTGTGGTTTTAATGTTTCCGTTTTTCATATAACAGAGGTTGGTTTCAGCTACACTGCCTCTTTTTCCACATGCCTAGAAAATCGTTTTTTCACTTTGGTTTTCCTTGGCCCGTTTAAAAATTGTTTGCTAGTACCCTTGCTTGATTAGGGATTGTCTCAGACAACACATGCCCTGTCTGTTGCAAGACATTTTGTTACTGTAAAGTATGCTTACATACTGCCTATTATTTAACATTGCTTAACTTAAGTTTGGTTCTCAATTGCCTGTTTTTAATTGGTAAGTGTGTGTAGACTTTACTTCCTGTTCTTGGGTATGTCTCTCTATTGCAGCATGGATCCATCCATTACATGTGTCCTTCCACTGCTCAATTTTCAGGTTCTACTTTTTTTTGTTTAAGTAGTCTGCGAGAATGTGTGTGTTTTCCTGAAGCTTCCCTTGTGTATGTATCCCTCTTTCTTGCCTGCCTTGTGTTTCTCCTCCCTCGTGTCTGATTATCCCACCCCTGCATTGGTTACTGCTTCCTTTGACTGTGAGAGAGCGCAATTTGAATAAAACGTATATCCGAGCCATATTTAGAAGTATATAGCATAAACGTAGGAATGAAATGTATATCATAACGTAAAGTGGACGCTTATAGCATAAAGTTAACAGATGTAACAAAAGTAATATAGGAAATGTAACTGTATTTACTCTTGAACATACATTAGATTTAGAAGGCCCGTATGCATAATGGGCTAATATAGAAATGTGTAGAAATGCTTACGAAATGTAGAACGTGCAAAGTAGAATTCATGTACGTGTGTAACTTTAAATGAAGAAACGGCGTGAAATGTAACATGGAGAAATGTGCAGAGAGCATACACGGCGATGTAACAAATGAGAATATAAAGTTATACTCTATGTAATTTATATTCTATGTACAATGTATTCACTTATACGTAAAGGATTTGCTAAATGCGATTGTATATAAATGTGTGTTAAAGGTTATACTGTGTAGAAGAAGTTTGTAGGAATGTTAGAAGAGTTTAGGTCATTTGTGATTTTAACCTGACTGACCAAGGGTTCGCAGGAGGGTAGTCCGCTGTATGTAATTTAGTGGGCTCACAGGAGTCGTGAATAGCCTTGCTGTGAACGTGAGAGCCAAGGAGTCTAGTTCTTGTTAGATTTAAGGTGACAATGCCGGACGAAGTTTATTGCCTAAACGTGAGAGGAGACGCTTGGAATTTGAGTCTTGTTTTGAAATGACCATTCACAGGACCAAGAAAGGTTATATACATAGTCATAAAGATTAAAGTTCTGCTGAGGTTATAGACTTTTTGATCTGAAATGTCAAATGAAGTCACCAGCAAGAAGACGAAGATGGTGCCTAAGGAGAAGGGTCAACTTAACGGACGACGGAAAGAGATGAAGCCATGGAAAAGAGCAAAGAATGAGATCATGGGGGAAAGTCCGTGGTGGGCGTCGAAGGGGCGTTCCACCCATACTGTGATTGTGTATTTTAGGGACAGCACCCCGGGGAGAAGATAGCGAAGGCGAAGGAACAGCTCAGAGCGAAGGGCGAAGAGTAGATGACTTGAGCAGATGCGCTGAGAGAGATCAGAGCGCAAGAGAGCAGTAGGCCGAGGACCCTTAGAGAGCGGATGGGTAGGCAGCGAGGGTACTGCTTCTTAAACTTAAGTTACCTTTAGAGGCTAAGAGAGTTTTAACTTCTTTGGGAGTCAAACTGCTGACACCTTTTTAGGAGAGGAACTTGCGAAGTAGGGATGTCACTTAGTATAGAGTAGGGACAGATTTAACTTGATTATTTTTCTCTTTCTGTAGATGACGCAAAGGAACCACTTCATATCGATGCTTTTTAATTTGCTGATTCTTGAACTGACTTTAATTGTATTCGTTTGTAGACTGGGATTCTTTAGGGAATATATGTTCCTTCTAGTTCCTGTATATTTGTTGAATTTGATCCTGAGAGGATTGTATTTGCAACTTTTCTTAATTTTATATTAAACCTTTTAAACTTTATCAGTTGTAAGTGGTTCTTCAGAGTGGCGTCAGTTTATGGGGTTTATCTAACCTATGCGGGGTTTGTCTTTTACTCAATGACAGATAACAACCGATCCAAAATTGACGAATGAGATAAGTTATCAAATTGATCATAAAAGATATTAAAATCTCATTCCCCGCAGTTGGTAGCAGAGGATGGTTTTCTTCTTGAGGAAGACAACCTAGGTCAGGTCTAGATTACCCCAAGGTCCCTAGTCATCGACGACCAGAAGAAGAATCCCTGCCGAAGACGGTGCTGACGGTGCGTCGAGAGAAAAGCAGCAGAGTCGGTCGAGAGTGAGTATAAGGGTCATGCGTTGTAAGATTGCGGTATTTTATGTTGTACTTGTGTTGTAATGTCAAGCGGAGTTGAATGCCTGTAGTGTGATTGGGGGAAGGTTGTGAGCGCGCGCAACCGGATGAAATCTTAAGCTCCAGGGAAGGACTTAAGTGGTTCGGGTGTATCGAACACCCAGAGTAATTTGACTACCATTGAAAGGGGGTCATGAGGTACCATTGATCGCCCGACAGACCGATGATAGGGGGAGCGTAAGAGTGAGTGTATGAGTAACGAACGCTGGTCGTACGTTTACTGTGTGTAAGTAACCTATCAGTTGAGGCAAGCGTCTGATCGTCGGAGGGAAGACGTTTCGCCAGTTAAGGTAGCAATTACAGTTAGACTGTGGCCGTACAGTCAGAGAAAAGTGATCGCTTGGACGGAAGTAGTCATTTTTCGGTGTATGAATGAAACGCATGCAAGACCGCGAGACGAGCTGAGAAAGGAGGGGAACTGCTGCAGAGGGGACGAGTGACGTCAGCGTAGAGCCGCGCTGAGATTGGTCGGTTGGCGTAGAACCGCACTGGGATAGGCTGATTAGCGAGAGTCGCACAGGGATTGGTGGTTGTCATCAGGACGTAAACAAGGAAGAGAATTAATAAGAGAAAATCGTAGATTATCAAAAGATGAAGTGTTTTAAGAGTTTAAGAGCAATCTTTAGGAGGAATAGAAGAAACTTATATGCCGGAGAAGAAGCTCCACCAGAAGGCACACCAGCTTATCATATGGCAGTAAATGTAGGCTTACACTCGATACTATGGATCTCCGAGTGGAATAAGCTAACTGAAGGGAATAAGGAACTGACGTTTCCGAGATTCGGAACGTTTAAGCTAGACGTGTTGAACGAACTGAAAGCGGTAATGCTTGCAACGAGACCTCTACCGAGGCCAACACAGTTTGAAGCCCTTAGTGCATGGTTTAGAGCAGCACACGAAAAGAGCGTAAAGAGGCGCCAAGAAAGAGTGAGACGATCAGTAAAGGCAGTACAGGATGCCAAATGGGATGAGGAAGCTAAGAAGTGGAGAGTGCAAAAGATAGAAGCGGACAAACTGTTCACAATGATAGAAGCCACGGGAGAAAAGAAACCTCTAGAGGAAGATGAGGAAAGCGAGACGGAGGAGGATCTGATAGAGAGGCTATTAACAGATAGACCACCTCCGTACAACAGCGAAACCGCAAGTCCCATACTACAGCAAGGGGACGGAGCTAGATGGGGGGAATATAAATCGATCCCAGTAACAGAGTGGGATACCAAGAAAGGTGAGGAAATACCTCAATCTAGTTCCGAACAGAGAGTAGTGGGAAGATTCGTGGTCCAGAAGGTGCCAGAAACGCAACATGCAAGGTCGTACCAAATGCCAGACGCTTTACAGGTACCTGTTACCATAGGCCCTATTGTGTCAATCTACAACCCAGAAGGGGTCCAGCAGGAGGAACAGTCACGATGGGACAGGGAAAGGGCAGAGATGGAGAATAGGAATACCATGACAAATCCTCAGAGGCAGATACTAGCACCGATGAGTCGGAGTACCCCATTAGATGCCGCAACAGGTCCCTGGATAGAACAGGGGGGTCAAAGAGGGCCAATGGACTTAAGGGGACCAAAACCGAAATCCTATAAGGAATTAAGGGAATCTTAAGCTCCAGGGAAGGACTTAAGTGGTTCGGGTGTATCGAACACCCAGAGTAATTTGACTACCATTGAAAGGGGGTCATGAGGTACCATTGATCGCCCGACAGACCGATGATAGGGGGAGCGTAAGAGTGAGTGTATGAGTAACGAACGCTGGTCGTACGTTTACTGTGTGTAAGTAACCTATCAGTTGAGGCAAGCGTCTGATCGTCGGAGGGAAGACGTTTCGCCAGTTAAGGTAGCAATTACAGTTAGACTGTGGCCGTACAGTCAGAGAAAAGTGATCGCTTGGACGGAAGTAGTCATTTTTCGGTGTATGAATGAAACGCATGCAAGACCGCGAGACGAGCTGAGAAAGGAGGGGAACTGCTGCAGAGGGGACGAGTGACGTCAGCGTAGAGCCGCGCTGAGATTGGTCGGTTGGCGTAGAACCGCACTGGGATAGGCTGATTAGCGAGAGTCGCACAGGGATTGGTGGTTGTCATCAGGACGTAAACAAGGAAGAGAATTAATAAGAGAAAATCGTAGATTATCAAAAGATGAAGTGTTTTAAGAGTTTAAGAGCAATCTTTAGGAGGAATAGAAGAAACTTATATGCCGGAGAAGAAGCTCCACCAGAAGGCACACCAGCTTATCATATGGCAGTAAATGTAGGCTTACACTCGATACTATGGATCTCCGAGTGGAATAAGCTAACTGAAGGGAATAAGGAACTGACGTTTCCGAGATTCGGAACGTTTAAGCTAGACGTGTTGAACGAACTGAAAGCGGTAATGCTTGCAACGAGACCTCTACCGAGGCCAACACAGTTTGAAGCCCTTAGTGCATGGTTTAGAGCAGCACACGAAAAGAGCGTAAAGAGGCGCCAAGAAAGAGTGAGACGATCAGTAAAGGCAGTACAGGATGCCAAATGGGATGAGGAAGCTAAGAAGTGGAGAGTGCAAAAGATAGAAGCGGACAAACTGTTCACAATGATAGAAGCCACGGGAGAAAAGAAACCTCTAGAGGAAGATGAGGAAAGCGAGACGGAGGAGGATCTGATAGAGAGGCTATTAACAGATAGACCACCTCCGTACAACAGCGAAACCGCAAGTCCCATACTACAGCAAGGGGACGGAGCTAGATGGGGGGAATATAAATCGATCCCAGTAACAGAGTGGGATACCAAGAAAGGTGAGGAAATACCTCAATCTAGTTCCGAACAGAGAGTAGTGGGAAGATTCGTGGTCCAGAAGGTGCCAGAAACGCAACATGCAAGGTCGTACCAAATGCCAGACGCTTTACAGGTACCTGTTACCATAGGCCCTATTGTGTCAATCTACAACCCAGAAGGGGTCCAGCAGGAGGAACAGTCACGATGGGACAGGGAAAGGGCAGAGATGGAGAATAGGAATACCATGACAAATCCTCAGAGGCAGATACTAGCACCGATGAGTCGGAGTACCCCATTAGATGCCGCAACAGGTCCCTGGATAGAACAGGGGGGTCAAAGAGGGCCAATGGACTTAAGGGGACCAAAACCGAAATCCTATAAGGAATTAAGGGAATACCTGAAAGAATGGGATACTGCCGAAGAGATTAGGAATAAAAGTTTAGAAACAGGAGCAGAGTGGAGAGACCAGGATAACAGGATCCTCTCTCATTGTGGAGCTGGCGAAAGCAGCCCGGAGTGGGAGAGAGGGAGCCAGGAAAGCAGAGGAAATAATTGTCCTACTATCAGCGGCAATAGGCAAATGTGCGACGACAGGAGTGTAGGGTGTGGCGAAGTGCCTCGCGTCACCTTTAGTGAGGGGGAACGAAGGACGCAGGAGTACCGAAATACTTTCAGATGCACTCACCATACCCCGGGTGAAACGGTGCAACATTGGAATCACGGGAACATGGAGAGTCGCGAAGGGTCTCGCCATGCATCCGGTGATCGCGAGCGAAGTCATGAGAATATAGGGAGTCGCGAAACGTCTCGCCATACTTCTGGTGATCAGGATCGAGATCACGGGAGCATGGAGGGCCATGAAGGACCTTATCGTTTATTGAGCGACACCAGACAGCAAGCGAGTTACAGTGGTTTTGAACAGAACGGTGGATCCTATCTCGTATCTGGAGAAACCGAGCCGAAAAGACGGAATGTAGGGATGGGGGATGGAGCATTGTTCCACCACACCCCACGGGAAGATGGGAAGGCTTGGGATCTAGAGAGGTGGGAACAAAGAGATGGAAGAAGAACTCCTCATAACTCACCTATGTTTAGGCGTAGGGCACATAGTGGAGGTGAGAGGGGTGTGAGCGAACAACCTAGGACTGACATACTGAGAGCTGAAATAAAAGCAAGACGGATCGATGTAATGAGTTTAAAATCAGACTTGGATGAAATAATTGACGGCACAGTGGCAATAGAGAGGTTAGAGCTGTACGCACCAGATGAAATATTGTTTTTATCCAAGGATGTTACTCGGAAAGCAAGGGCAGCTCATGAAAAACTATCCGAATTAGCAGAAAAGTATATGATAGACATGTCACGAACTAAAGCTTTACAGCCCAACCATAGGCTAAATTGCACAGATCGAGATCTAGATGAACGTAGAACGATTGGGCTAAGAGTACACATAAGGGAACTAGTCATGTGTATTAGAATATGGAGAGATCTGGATAGATGGGAAGAAAAATGGTCTAAGAGGGGATCTGTCAGAAGAAGTACAATTGTGAAGTCCCAGGATACAGACCTAATGCGAATGGAAGCTTTCCCTTTGCGAGAAATCGCGAACGGAAACTACGTTCATGTGCCCTGGAGTAGGGGGGATTTAGCGGCATTCACTAATTCTTTCCCGAAGCTTAGAGAGAACCCTGTAGAGTGGTACAAGCAGGTAGAGAGGTTCGTGAAGATCTCTAAGGTGCTGTGGATCGATTTGAACACATTGTTCGATATCGTAGTACCTGGAGATTTGTGGACGGCATGCAAACTTAGTATTGAATGGCCCACTTGTGAGCCTCCGAGAGATACCCGGACAAATGGTCCATCAGATAGAGTCATGGAAAAATACGAAAGAGTAATAACATGGCTAAAAGAGAAAGTGCCAGTGCAGGACATAGACTGGGTTAAGATAGATCGAACAACTCAGGAGCCTAAAGAGACAGTTCACGAGTTCTATGAGAGGTTACTGAAAGCATTTAAACAATACAGTGGGTTAGACGTAATGGATCCTAAGGACATAGGACAGTTTGTGTCGAAGTTTGTTCTAGGATTGAGACCAGACATAAGCCTGATGATACAACAGCATTTGATCTGTTGGCAGAACAAACCTTTAGATGAGATTCTAAGGTATGCAAGGTACTGTAGCGATGAAATAGATTCGAAGGCAAAGAAACTCAAGGAAAAGCTAATGCTGGTACAAATGCAAGCAGCTGGAAAGGGTGGACAGCGGCAACAGGGAACAGGAACGCAAGCAAAGAAACAGAATAATCAGAGCAGAGATGAGGAGGAAAGACCGAGACCGAGAATGGATATTGCGACACTGAAAAAGACAACAAGGTGCCATCAGTGTAATGAGGTGGGACATTGGCGACGCGAGTGTCCTTACAATGTTGAGACGGGGGAATTAGAACAAGAGGAGGAAGAGGTACAGAACAACGTGGTTAAGGGAGCCGCAGTCCCGAAGGGAAAGTTTATCAAAGGGGGGACTCAGACTCCTCGAGCCCCGTTTCCTCAACCACCTCGCATTACAAATGGAGGGAAAACCTATAGACAAATGCCATTGTTCGTAGGAGGAGAAGAATGCTACTACGTTGATCCTCTTACAGGGCAACAAGTGAATAGGGAGGAAGACTGTACTCTAGGAGCAGCCCTGGAAGTAGATCAGAGAGGACCATACGTAGAGGCTGAAGTGGCTGGATGTCCTACAACCTTTTTGGTGGATACGGGGGCCACTCGATCCACGCTGAGATCAGCGGTAGTCCCAGGTCTGCCAATATCGGGAGAGACGATTCAGGTGGTAGGAGTCGCAAACAAGAGGATGACGAATCCTCTGACCGAACCAGTGTCAGTAAAGATAGGGAATTACAGTGACGAACATCAGTTTGTGATCTGTGATTCTAGCCCTGTGTGTTTGCTAGGAAGAGATCTGTTGTGTAAACTGAATTGCACAATACATTGCACACCTGAAGGAGTAGAAGTGCAGACCAATGATGAGGATGCCGATTTTAAGGTTGTAAACTCGCAGGAGTGCGTGGAACTATATCCTACCTTAACAGTGGAGGAGCTTCCACAGGATTTGAGGGAGAAAGTGTCAGCTGAGGTGTGGGATTTTACTGGAGAGGAAATAGGACTGATCAAAGGGGTAGAACCAGTAAAGATCTTGGTAAGACCCAATGCCGAATATCCAAGAACACCACAATACAAGTTGACACCGGAGACGATTGCAGGAATAAAGCCTGTGATCGAATCCATGATTAAACAGGGAATACTGAAGGAGATCGTGGGTAGTCCATGTAACTCCCCGATTATGGGTTTGCAGAAGCCTAGTGGAAAATACAGAATAGTGCAGGATCTTCGAAAGATTAACAATATTGTTGTCTCATGTTGTCCAGTGGTACCGAATCCATCAGTAATATTATTTCAGATACCGTTCCAAGCTGAATGGTTTACCGTGATAGATTTGTGCCAGGCTTTCTTTTCGATTCCTTTAGATGAAGAGAGCCAGTATCTTTTCGCTTTTAAGCTGGAAGATCGCGTCTTAACATGGTGTTGTATCCCTCAGGGGTATACAGAAAGCCCATCGATTTTTAACCAGCTACTGAAGAGAAATCTTGAAAGTCTAGTACTGCCCAAGAATTCGGTTCTGGTCCAGTACATAGACGACCTCCTAGTTGCGTCAGAAACTGAAGAAGCTTGCAGAGTAGACACCATAACCTTGTTGAATCACTTGGCCGAGAACGGACACAAGGTGTCTCCAAGTAAATTGCAATATTGTATGACTGAAGTGCAATACTTGGGTCATAGGATCGAAAAGGGAAAACGGAAGGTGTCTCCAGACAGAATAGAGGCGATCATGAAAATGAACGCGCCTAAAACACAAAGAGAAGTCAGGATGTTTCTAGGCATGGTCGGTTACTGTCGGCAGTGGATAGCTAACTTCTCACTGAAGGTAAAACCTTTATTACAACTGACGCACAAAGGAGTAAGTGATCCGGTACCATGGGACAAAGATTGTTTGATGGCGTTTTTGCAGCTGAGGGAGGACTTATGTCGCGCCCCGGCTTTAGGAATGCCTGATTACACAAAACCATTTTTGCTTTACTGCTGCGAAAGAGAGGGTTGCGCTTTAGCAGTTTTGGCCCAGATACACGGAGATGCGCGTAGGCCAGTTGCGTATTTTTCGGCTACATTAGATCCAGTAGCCGCAGCGTTGCCCGGATGTCTCAAATCCGTAGCTGCAACGGGTGTCAGCATTGAACGTTCTGAAAGCGTGGTAATGGGACATCAGTTAGTGGTGTACGTACCGCATTCTGTAGAATTGTTAATGACCAGGACTAAGACTCAGCATCTGACAAATAGCAGGCTCACACGCTACGAGCAAGTCATACTGGCTGCCGAGAATGTGACCCTAAAAAGATGCTCCGTCTTGAATCCTGCAACTTTGATGCCACTTCCAAATGAGATTGATGATGAAATTTGTACAGATCATGACTGCCTTGATGTGACTGAACTATGCACCAAACCGAGACCTGATATCGTAGATGAGCCATTGACTGACCCCGATGAAATATTCTTTGTTGATGGTTCATGTGTAAGAGACGATATCGGTCAGCTGAGAGCAGCTTATGCAGTTTGCACAATTACGAGAGTAATAGAAGCCGCTTGCCTGGAAGGAGTACACTCCGCTCAGGTAGCTGAAATTGTTGCTTTGACGCGTGCTTGTTTAGCAGGCGACAAACTTCGTGTCACCATATACACCGATAGCCAGTATGGTTTCGGGGTAGTTCACGATTATGGGCAGTTATGGTCTCAAAGAGGTTACATGACCTCCTCGGGTTCTCCCATTAGGAATGGAGAATTCGTGAGACTCTTGTTAGAGGCATTGCAAGGCCCGACAGCCATTGCAGTTGTCAAATGTGCTGCGCATACGAAAAATGTAGATTTTGTGTCACAAGGTAACTGCTATGCGGATGAAGTAGCGCGTTACTGCGCAGAACAGGGATATTCTCACACTGATGTAAAAGTGGGGGGAATCCAAGAAAGAACGGAATTGACAATGTTGTTAGATACTGTAGATACGTGGGATGAGTTAAGGAGTGTTCAGGAAAATGCACCAGATGATGAGAAAAAGATTTGGGAAACAGCGGGTTGTACTAGAAGTGAGATGAACTTTTGGATCTCTGCAGATGGGAGAGCAGTTTTACCAAATGAACTTGTTAGTCCAATGGCAAGGAAATTGCATGGATCAGCACACATAGGTAGAGATGCTATGGTGAGAGTATTCAGACAAACGTGGTTCAACCCGAAGTTCAGGGTAGCGGCAGAAGCAGTGTGTCAGCGATGTGCGATCTGTCAGCAACTAAACGTGGGAAAGAGAACACCAGTCACATTGAGTCACATTGGGAGGTCTGGGGGGCCTTTCAATAGAATGCAGCTTGACTTCATAGAAATGCCTAAATGCAATAGACTCAGATACGTTTTAGTGATTGTCTGCATATTTTCTAGATGGGTTGAAGCTTACCCTACACGTAGGTGCGATACACTTACAGTAGCAAAATTGTTACTTAGAGAGTTAATACCGAGGTTTGGGGTGCCACCCTCTTTGGAATCGGACAGAGGAACTCATTTTAACAGCGAAATAGTGAAGATGCTATGTTCAGCTTTGGGTATCGATGAGAAACTACATTGCAGCTATCGACCAGAAGCTTCAGGGATTGTAGAGCAAATCAACAGTACAATCAAGTCCAGACTTGCCAAAGTTTGTTCATCAACATGCCTGAGTTGGCCAGACGCACTTCCAGTGGTTCTTATGAGCATACGTAGCACACCAGATAGAAAAACAGGTCTCTCTCCTCATGAAGTGCTAATGGGGAGAGCCATGAGATTGCCATGGGTTCCGACTGCAGCCCTAGTGAACATCACTGACGATTTGATCTTGGACTACTGCAAGGGACTATCTGATGCCATTAATTCTGTGTCCCTCCAGGTCCAGGCTGCAGAGGTTCCATCAGCACAAGATTTGTGCCATGACCTGAGTCCGGGGGACTGGGTTTTGGTGAAAAAACACGTCAGGAAGAACTGCTTAGACGTGTGCTGGAGAGGACCGTTTCAAGTCATACTTGTGACGAACACTGCAGTAAAGTGTGGAGGCCTGCCAAACTGGATACATGCCTCACACACCCGAAGAGTGCCAACACCTCTAGAAGAAACAGCTCCTCTCTCGGATGAGAATCCAGCGGAAAGCGGAGAAGCCACAGAGGGGGAAAGCCAAGCTGTGGAGGTGATCGAAGAGGCTGAGACTGTGACGGAACAGGTCGACGAAGGTCAGGACACCAGTGGGACCGAAGTCGCCTCAGGAGAAGAGAGTAATTGGGAGATCGAATCAGATACTGAACAAGCAGAGAGTGACCAAGAGACAAGTCCAAGAACAAGGAGCAGGAGGACAAGGAGTGACGAAGCTAGTTGGCCGGAGAGGAGGAGAAGGCCAAGCTTAAAGGCACAACAAGAAAGAACTCTTGTCCCGATCGCTGAAGAATCGGATCAGGAAGAAGAAACTACAGACTCAGGAACTGAAAGTCCAAGAAGATCGAGAAGGGTACGTGTGCCCTGCCGAAGGTCCGCCACCCCAGAGTGGACTTATCTAGCAGATGTCTTGGGGACAGAAATCTGGGAGAGTGAAAGAAGTGAAGGTAATCGATCTCGATCCATTTGTGGCAGTGGAGATATGGATGTTGACGCCTGGACTCGAGACTGAGGGGTTACTGACTTTCACACTTCCCATACCCCCATACTTGAGTCGGATCCAAGATCTAGTGCTAAATCGATTACAGTTTCCGACTTTTGGTCATCAAATTCCAGAGGAAGAAGAAAAAGTCATTCGTTTTGAATTATTGGAAATTGTTGTGAAAGCTGCAGGTACGAGAATAATTGTTGATGCATAAAGACTTTTGTATATAAGCTATAAAGAAGAAGATAACCTAGCGCCGAGTGGAAAGAAGAATAAAATTAGGGATTACATTTAGAGGACGGAGAAGGGTTAGGGTTGTCTGTTGCTAAAGAGAAAAAGACATTGGTTGCGAAAAAGAGACTTTTGTTGATAAAGAGCACTTTACAGACTGAGAAAGCAAATAAAGCAAACAAAGACTGGAAAAGAAAAACTTTTTCGCAAAAGAAGGAGTTACGCTGTTTGATAACATGGAGAACGGTAACCCAAACCGAAAAGCTAAATGTATAGTAGGTACACTTATAACGGTAGTAATTTTTCTCATAATTACACTAGTGACAATATCATACATAATAGGACATGAAAGCGATAAAGAAACAGCAGATGTAAAGCCTGTAACGACTTTGAGACCTGCTCTTGTGGGGAAGAAGGAGGAGAGCAATGTAATACGTTAAAAGGCGTTACTGAAGCTCGTAGATTACACGTAGACGAGTCACAGGGAAACTTTAGGTCAAACGCATATGCTAAACTATTGTACGAGTATATCGATGCCATGGAGGCCAAAGATTGCTATGTTTGTATGCAATTGCCGGCTTCTGTAGACGAAGGCATCAGATATCATCATCTCCCACTAACTTATGGGATAACATGTAGTTTACTGCTTAGTATATTTTATGGTAGGGAAGGGTTTGAGTACTACTTTTCAAATTATGATTCGGTATTGCCTGAAGGTCCGAATTATAAGCAAATGAATAAGTGGGACTATTACAAAAAGGAGGATAGACTAGCTAAATTCTTTCTTCCTTGGGATACATTAGATACATCATACGCACGCAGAAATAATCTAACTTGCAAAGTGTCAGAGGTTGAGAAAAGGTTCATAGGACAAGTAGATGACCGGTACAGAAGGCAGAAGATTCTAAAAATGTCAGGACAGTGGAAAACTGATTGGACCGAAGAAGAGAAGGCACATAAAAAGAAAGGTAGCAATGGTCCAATAGCTTTGGATAGGACGCAGAAAGGAAAGTTATGTTTAACTCGAAGCAAGACGTATTATGAGAGTGTATTTGTAGGTGAAGTAAATTGCGAACATGCTTTTAGATTAGAGTACTATACGAAAGATTTCATGAAAGGGATGCAAGCTATTCCGAATGTGTATTTTGTATGTGGAAGAAATGCCTATGTAAAACTGCCTGACAATTGGTATGGTTCGTGTTACTTGGCAATTGTCTTCCCCAAAATATATCATGCAAAAGATTTAGCGATCATAGAAGGAAAAGCTTCGACGAGAGCGAAAAGGGAAGTAGGAGATGCAGAAGTAGTAGGAGACGTATTTGGAGCGATATTTCCTTTGTTAGGTTTAATCCTTAACGATGTTAAGATCAGGAGACTAGCTACCGTTGTAGATAGATTGTCTGCAAGTACTGCAAGGTCATTAATGCTAGTAGAAGGCGAGATGCAATCGATTAGAGCAATGGTTCTTCAGAACAGACTTGCTTTAGATGTTCTATTAGCAAAAGAAGGCGGAGTTTGTAAGGCTTTGAAGGTTCAGGAATGTTGTACTTATATTCCTGATAATTCAAAACCACTTGAGAAGGTCATAAGCAACATTACACAGATTCATCAAGAGATCGAAGATTTGTCAAAAATAAATGTTTGGGAAAAAGTAGGTCATGGAGTAGGAAAGGTTGGGAGTTGGTTTGCCAACCTTGGTAAAAGCATAGTATGGTATATATTAAAACCTGTGTTAATAGTATTAATTTGTATAATAACATTATTAGGATTAGTGAAACTATATAAATGGTATAGGTCGAACCAGTTACAACGATCAATGAGAGAACAAGAAAGGAGATTAGCTGCTTTACAAGATCAACAGTATAAAAGTTTGAGAGCACTCGAAACGATAAAAAGAGGGAATGTTGTAACTAGTTCTGTGTAAAAGAGTTATTCAAATTGCATTTAGTGATGACTCCTAAAAGTCATCAAAGGGGGGAACTGAGAGAGCGCAATTTGAATAAAACGTATATCCGAGCCATATTTAGAAGTATATAGCATAAACGTAGGAATGAAATGTATATCGTAACGTAAAGTGGACGCTTATAGCATAAAGTTAACAGATGTAACAAAAGTAATATAGGAAATGTAACTGTATTTACTCTTGAACATACATTAGATTTAGAAGGCCCGTATGCATAATGGGCTAATATAGAAATGTGTAGAAATGCTTACGAAATGTAGAACGTGCAAAGTAGAATTCATGTACGTGTGTAACTTTAAATGAAGAAACGGCGTGAAATGTAACATGGAGAAATGTGCAGAGAGCATACACGGCGATGTAACAAATTTGAATATAAAGTTATACTCTATGTAATTTATATTCTATGTACAATGTATTCACTTATACGTAAAGGATTTGCTAAATGCGATTGTATATAAATGTGTGTTAAAGGTTATACTGTGTAGAAGAAGTTTGTAGGAATGTTAGAAGAGTTTAGGTCATTTGTGACTGACCAAGGGTTCGCAGGAGGGTAGTCCGCTGTATGTAATTTAGTGGGCTCACAGGAGTCGTGAATAGCCTTGCTGTGAACGTGAGAGCCAAGGAGTCTAGTTCTTGTTAGATTTAAGGTGACAATGCCGGACGAAGTTTATTGCCTAAACGTGAGAGGAGACGCTTGGAATTTGAGTCTTGTTTTGAAATGACCATTCACAGGACCAAGAAAGGTTATATACATAGTCATAAAGATTAAAGTTCTGCTGAGGTTATAGACTTTTTGATCTGAAATGTCAAATGAAGTCACCAGCAAGAAGACGAAGATGGTGCCTAAGGAGAAGGGTCAACTTAACGGACGACGGAAAGAGATGAAGCCATGGAAAAGAGCAAAGAATGAGTTCATGGGGGAAAGTCCGTGGTGGGCGTCGAAGGGGCGTTCCACCCATACTGTGATTGTGTATTTTAGGGACAGCACCCCGGGGAGAAGATAGCGAAGGCGAAGGAACAGCTCAGAGCGAAGGGCGAAGAGTAGATGACTTGAGCAGATGCGCTGAGAGAGATCAGAGCGCAAGAGAGCAGTAGGCCGAGGACCCTTAGAGAGCGGATGGGTAGGCAGCGAGGGTACTGCTTCTTAAACTTAAGTTACCTTTAGAGGCTAAGAGAGTTTGAACTTCTTTGGGAGTCAAACTGCTGACACCTTTTTAGGAGAGGAACTTGCGAAGTAGGGATGTCACTTAGTATAGAGTAGGGACAGATTTAACTTGATTATTTTTCTCTTTCTGTAGATGACGCAAAGGAACCACTTCATATCGATGCTTTTTAATTTGCTGATTCTTGAACTGACTTTAATTGTATTCGTTTGTAGACTGGGATTCTTTAGGGAATATATGTTCCTTCTAGTTCCTGTATATTTGTTGAATTTGATCCTGAGAGGATTGTATTTGCAACTTTTCTTAATTTTATATTAAACCTTTTAAACTTTATCAGTTGTAAGTGGTTCTTCAGAGTGGCGTCAGTTTATGGGGTTTATCTAACCTATGCGGGGTTTGTCTTTTACTCAATGACAGATAACAACCGATCCAAAATTGACGAATGAGATAAGTTATCAAATTGATCATAAAAGATATTAAAATCTCATTCCCCGCAACTGATTGCTTTTCACTTCTATCTCTTAAACTCATAATCTGACATTTCAAAAGAGCTAGACTAGCAGCAACTTAGCCTGATTCCTGTGCCAGTCAAAAGGCCTAATAGGGCACTATCTTTCCATGCACAAAATGTTTCTTTCTTCACTCGTAGTATGCTATCCAAAAAAAAGATATTTCATGTCCCTAAAATCTGGCATGACAACTGATCTTTACTTAAAACTTCTGACTATCGCCTCTCTTTTTTTCTTTCAAATTGCCCTCTCCTTCCTTTCTATTCTATGCATGTCCTCTCTCACTGAGCACAACCAACTCTCACATGCATGTTCACCTAAATCTCTATTATATATCCAGCCATCAACTCATTTGCAAGATCACAACTTCTCTCCTCTGAAAGTCATACTAGCGCAACCTAATAGTACATAATATCCTCTAGCTCATCTGTTAATCTCACCAAACATGTGCACGTGTCACATTCCCCCACTAATGATCACAAACAACTCCTATTAATGCAATGAACCACAAGAAACCGAAGTGAAGGCATGAAACAGTTTGCTTGGGCACACAAAACTAATCCCAATAGTCAACAATAACCAATAAAACTGAACTAACCACTAACCTTGGTTTCCAGAACAGCATGCTGTCAGGCAGAAAGCACGTCTAGCCTCATCCAGGGTAGTAAGCACTAAATCAATTTTCAATAAATAATTGCTGTTTAGCCATCAGTATTTCCCCGAGGTTTATTTCTCCTATAGACTTTACCTGCTAAATTCAAAGTGTCCGGGTGAAGATCAGGCAGAAAATTATAGAAAACATACAGGAACTGGAGCTGAAACATTTAATTCTTTATTATCTGAGAAATCCTCCCAGCCCGTTTTTACTGATGCATATGGTATTGGTAAATCTGTGGAGGAGGGGAAAATATGGGGCGAAATTCATCCTCACTTGAGACCTTTAAACACGTTTTTTATTGAGTTTAATGACAAATTTGTGTAGACATATAAGTCAGTAATGGGATGACACCTTAAGAAACCCCCATGGCTCAGGATATGGCACTCAGAAAAAGCATAAAGAAAAAACAAAGCCGAACATACAACTTCATCACAGAACTCCCCTAGCACTACACTAACCATCTGTGTGTTGTTGCATTCTAGTAATATTAATTGCATGTCTTTACTACACAATTTTGTGGTATTTGTCCTATTTAATAATTTTTTTGTTTGTTCAGTTTTGGAGGGGAACCCTCCCAAGCCACACCCTTTATTTAGGTCTCGCCTCTCAATGCGCAGGCGCATTGAAGAGGCGAGACTATAGCGACTTAAACAGACTTTACCTAACTGGGCGATTTGGTGCTGTGCCCGTGGCTTTTAGGTCAATGCGCAAGCGCATTGACCTAAAATGCGCGTGCACATCACCAAATCGCCGTCTGTTCACTCAGCCGCACTCCTCCCACACCTTTGAAGTGAAGCTTAGCTTCACTTCAAAGGTATCCGTTCCCCCCGCCCCCTCTTTCACACGTCTCACGGCCGGCAGGCCGGCTCGTATTTCTCCTCCCTCCCTCAGCACTGACGACGCGAAAGATTTACCTACATAAATCTTAGCTTGGTCGGGTCCGTTTTGTTTTTTGCTTTATTTGTTCTTTGCCATTCTTGTTATTGTGTTCAGGTCCTCCGAAAACCCTCATCTCCTTCCTCTCAGCTGTCAGAAAACAGTGGTCAACGCACTTAGTTTATCACGTGGCCTGGACTATGGCAACTCTTTACTTGGGTGCTCTTCCTTATGTTGTAAAACAGTTTCAAATTGCGCAGAGCACAACAGCCTTTCTGCTTAAACTTCCTTGTTATTCTCCAGCATCTGCACGTCTTTTCTTGCTTACATTGGCTTCCGCTTTAGCTGCTGTTTGTATTTAAAGGCCTCTGATTCTCTCATCGAGCTTTCTATGGCACTAGACCGAATTACATTCCAGACAAACTTCCGATCTACTCTTCCGTGTGCATTATTACGCTTACCTGCTGAGAATTTTCATCTATTCCTTGAAATTCTCAGGACTAGAGTAAGAGGTCGTGACTAATTCTTCTTGGACCCCCAAATTATGGAAGGAACTCTCTTCTGTTCTTCACGAGGAAAGTAGTTTATCAGTGTTCTGATACAACCTGAAAGCCCATCTGTTTCCATAGGGCAGCAAACTATGATTTCTGTTCTCTCTTCTCCATTTTTGTTTTCTCTTCGTGCCTGAACACCCTTCTGGGTAATTCGCTTAATACAACTTCTCAATCAATCTTTAGTTTTTCTGTAGTCTATTTTCGTGTATTGCATGCTTAAATTGTAAAATAATGCTTATTGGAGTGGTAGTGAAAATGTGGAAATAGTTTTTATAAATCTGATTTAAATCTGAGTCAAGGTGAGTGTAGAAAGTGTGACAGGTTGTCAGACCTGAACAGGGAGCAAAAAGCAGCCCTGCAAAATGTTTTATGTCAACCACATAAACCACCAAACAAGTGAGTTCAGCAGGAAACTTTAACTCTACCCATAAAGATTTTTGAAGGTTCTTAACTCAAGAACATATGTATATATATATTGTTTTAATGGGAAACTCCTTTTACTGTACATGTTTCTCAACTATATTGGTTTAAAAAGAATTTTTCAATCACCACATCCACCACCACTTCACCACCGCATCCACCACCACCACATCCACCATCACATCCACATCCACCATGACATCCACCGCCACATCCACCACCGCATCCACCACCACAACCACCACCACCACATCCACCACCGCCACATCCACCACTGCCACATCCACCACCGCCACATCCACCACCACATCCACCACCACCACATCCACCACCACCACCACATCCACCGCATCCACCACCACCACATCCACCACCACATCCACCACCACATCTCCCACTTCCACCGCATCCACCACCACCGCATCCACCACCACCACATCCACCACCACATCCACCACCTCATCCACCACCTCATCCACCACCTCATCCACCACCGCATCCACCACCACCACATCCACCACCACCGCATCCACCACCACCACCACACCCACCACCACATCCACTACAACCACCACCCCATCCACCACCACCGCATCCACCACCACCACCGCATCCAACACATCCACTGCATCCACCACCACCACATCCACCGCATCCACCACCACATCCACCACCACATCCACCACCACATCCACTACAACCACCACCCCATCCACCACCACTGCATCCACCACCACCACCGCATCCACCACATCCACCGCATTCACCACCACCACCACATCCACCGCATCCACCATCACATCCACCACCACATCCACCACCACCTCCACCACCACATCCACATCCACCACCACCACATCCACCACCACTTCACCACCGCATCCACCACCACCACATCCACCATCACACCCACATCCACCATGACATCCACCGCCACATCCACCACCGCATCCACCACCACATCCACCACCACCACATCCACCACCGCCACATCCACCACCACCACATCCACCACCGCCACATCCACCACCACATCTACGACCACCACCGCATCCACCACCACATCCACCACCACATCCACAACCACATCCACCACTTCCACCGCATCCACCACCACCACATCCACCACCACCACATCCACCACCGCATCCACCACCACCACATCCACCACCACATCCACCACCACATCCACCACCTCATCCACCACCTCATCCACCACCGCATCCACCACCACCACATCCACCACACCCACCACCATCACTTCCACCACCACATCCACCACCACTTTCACCACATCCACAACCACCACATCCACCACCACCACATCCACCACATCACCACCACATCCACCATCACCACCACATCCACCATCACATCCACCACCCCCACCACCACCACATCCACCATCACATCCACCATCACCTCCACATCCACCATGACATCCACCGCCACATCCACCACCACATACACCACATCCACCACCACATCCACCACATCCACCACCACCGCATCTACCACCACCGCATGCACCACCACCACCACCACACCCACCACCACATCCACTACAACCACCACCACCGCATCCACCACCACCACTGCATCCACGACCGCATCCACCACCACATCCACCACCACCACCGCATCCACCACCGCATCCACCACAACATCCACCACCACATCCACCACCACATCCACCATCACCACCACATCCACCATCACATCCACCACCATCACATCCACCACCACCACCACATCCACTGCATCCACCACCACATCCACCACCACATCCACCACCGCATCCACCACCACCACCACATCCACCACCACATCCACCACCACATCCACCACTTCCACCGCATCCACCACCACCGCATCCACCACCACTGCATCCACCACCACCGCATCCACCACCGCATCCACCACCACCACATCCACCAGCACATCCACCACCTCATCCGCCACCTCATCCGCCACCGCATCCACCACTGCATCCACCACATCCACCACACCCATCACCACATCCACCACCACATCCACCACCACTTTCACCACATCCACAACCACCACATCCACCACCACATCCACCACATCACCACCACATCCACCATCTCCACCACATCCACCACCACCACCACTACCACATCCACCCACATCCACCACCATCACCACCACATCCACCATTACCACCACCACCACATCCACCACCACCATATCCCCCAGATCCATCACCACCACATCTGTGTGGCTCTGTGTGTGTGTAGGTGCAAATGCAATGTTCTTTGATTTTCGTCACAATAAAATACACTAAACATAATCTTCACAAAAGTTATTTACAAACGTTTAAGCTATTGCCATTATAAATTACAATAACTTTTATTTAAGTATTAATTATTTACAAAATTAAAAGCCATTGTTATTTGTAATATCAAAACATCTAAGTCACGTAAATACAACACACATTGCATTACAAATGCTATAGGTGTCACATTTGCAAAAGTTAAAACTATTGACATTGTAACTGACAAAGCTATTAATTTTGCTACTTTCAAAACCAACACATAAATAAAAAAAGTGTCATTTACAATACCAATAGCTCAAACTTTCCTAATGCGAGACCTATTGCATTTCCAATGCTTGTTATTCTAAACCTCCCTTTAACACTTTCCTCCCCTCAACCCCAAAATTACCCGTATCTCCCATTATCTCTACTCACACCTAAACCCTAAATATACCCTTACCTCTGTTTACCTCTACTCATCCCTAAACCAACAAATTATCCTTAACTCCCCTTACCTCTACTTACCCTATACTGCTAAAATTGCCCTTTCCTACCCTTACTTCTGCTGAGTCTTTTAAATGGCAACGTGGAAGTGCTGGTACCCATCATCCACATTACCTGTTTGCTCCTGAGAAGTGCAGTACTCTCCCATTAAATAAATTGTAGCTGTGCTGAGAAGTGCAGGTACACTCCCTTTATAATTAAAAAAGTGCAGGCTCTCAGTACCAGACAGTACCTTCCCATTTAAAGCACTGCCTTTACTCACCCTAAAACCCTAAATATACTTTTACTTTTACTTACTCTTACCTCTACCCATCCCTAAACCCTCAAATGACCCATACCTACCCTTTCCTCTACCCACCCCTAAACTTTAAATCACTCTTACCTCCCTTTAACTCTCCTCCCCCTAAACCCTACAATTACCTTTTCCTCCCATTACCTCTACTCACCCCATAACCCTATATTCACCCTTAGTTCCTTATATCTCTACCCACCCCTAAACCTTAAATTCCCCTTATCTTCCTTCACTTCTGCCCTCACTTTTAACCCCTTTTTTAACTGACATAGAAAAGTTATGTCATTTAAAATAATAAAAACCTGCATGGTAAAGAAAGTATGGTAAAGGTTAAAACCTATAATAAGAACGTACCTGCTTGGCAGTTATCTGCATGGTAAAGGCTGTGTAATAAAGGCTGTTCCCCCTATGCTCTATCTATTCTCTTTGTCATATTTCTTATAGGCTGTCGAACATCCTCAAAGCCCTTAGACGAGGTGGCCATGTCTATCTGTTTTCACCCTCCATACAATGCAAGATTGCCAGTCTCACAGCCAGACCTTTATCTCTGTATTTGTGACATGCTTCAATAACCTTTGCACTGCTACCATTTCCAAAATTCTTCAATTCCATGCATGTCCTGTTGCACAGGATCATTGCTTCCATTGCCATGTTATATTCATCTTAGCAATTAGCGTAATTGGAATGCTTACTTATGCCTACTACCCCTCCTGAGGTATAGGCCTTCAACCAGGACTCTCCAGCCTCCTCTTTCTTTGGCTTTTCTTTCAGGCTGACTCCAGATGCATCCCATCTCCTTGCTGTTAGCCTTGAGGCCTCAGCACCAGGTGTTTCTTGGCCTACCTTTATCTTTGCCAGTTCCAGATCAGGGCTTGCCTGGAGGTCTTTGATGCAAGCTTGCAGAGGGTGTGACCTATCCAGCCCCAGCGTCTTTTCTTGATTTTGTCATGGGCAGGGAATGTTGAAGTTTACTGCCATAGCTCTTTTTATGCAGATGGCGTTTTGTCAGCTAATTTGGAGGCTTTCCTCATACAGGTGTTGATGAAGGTCTGGACTTTATTGGTGGTGATCACTGTTGCCCTCCAACTTTCTACTCCATACAGAAGGACCAATTTTATGTTGATGTTAAAAAGCCTGATCTTGGTTTGCTGCGGAGCTCCAGATCTTTGCCAATTCTTGCCTTAACGATGGCGTCTGTGCCGCCCTGCTTGTCTATGACACTGCACAGGTTGGTGAAGACCTCAACCTCTTCCAGTGCATCGTGGGCAAGAATGACTGTAGCTGTGCTGGCCGTGTTAGCCTTCAGGATCTTGGTTATCCCTAGTGGATGTTAAGGCCAAGTTGTTCTGATGTGTCTGCCTCATTATAGGTCTTCTCTTGCATCTGGTCATCGTTATTGGAGAGTAGGGCCAGGTCGTCAGCTAAGTTCAGGTTGTCAAACTGTCCAACGTGTCCACTAGTACCCATTTCTTCTCCCTGCTGTGGATGTCTTCATGATTCAGTCTATGGCCGCAGGCAGAGAAAAGGCAAAAGCAAACAGCACTCCTGTCCTCACTTGCAAGGTTTCTGTGAGTTGTCCTCCATCGACTATCTTGCAGGTCATTCCGTCATCTTAAGAGTTTATCTGGCACACTGTAGTGGCATAGGAGTTTCCAAAGGGTCTCTCTGTCCACTGTTGAATTCCTTCTCATAGTCGAATACGTTGACATAGAGGGGGGAGTTCCATTACATCAACTGCTCAATGATGATGTGCAATGTTGCAATGTGGTCTGTGCATCTTCTATCTTTGCGGAAGCCAGCTTGCTGGACTCGCATCTGAGTGTGGACTTGTTCATTCATTCTGTTTAGGATGATTCTGTTTAACACTTTGACAAAAGATTTTTTCCACTGTAGTTTGCGCAGTTACTCAGTACCTTAGGAATATTAATGAGCTAGCCCTCCTTTCAATCTGAAGGCAACTTTTCCTCTTCTCAGATCCTTCCAAACATGGGGTAGAGCATGTCTACTGATGTTCCAAAGTCTGCCTTAAGTGCCTCCACATGAATGTTGTCAGATCCTGCAGCTTTCTCATGTCTCAGATGTTTGATGGCTTGCCGTATTTCTTCCTTGGTTGGTCTGCTGCAGTCGATTATCAAGTCCTTGTTGGTGGGCTGTATGTCTTGTAGAGAGTGCACCACGAGCTGGTTCAGCAGTTCTTCAAAATGCTCCACCCATCTTCACAGTTAGCTTTTGTTACACATGACTATCTTCCCAGCTTTGTCTTTAACAGGTCTTTCTGGCTTGCTGTGTCTGCTGAGAGTTCCTGAGTTAGGTCTTAGAGTTCTTTCAAGTTTCCATAGCTTGCTGCTTCCTGGGCTTCTATGGCAAGAGACCATTAATGAATCTTGGCTTGCCTGCTCTTAAGCTTCTCTTTGCTTCCTTGTCAATTTCGGTGTACTCGCCCTGAGCTTTCTTTTTTCTGCTCTTGTTTGGCTGGTTCAGCCAAGCTGGGCTGCAAAAGGAGGAGTGTTATGCGTGGGGCTAGCTATCCCACCATGTAAAAAAAAAAACCTGGCTACAGAAATGACAACCAAAAGACATCCTGGCCTTGTGGAGAGAGGAATCTGTTCACAGAGATCTATGATGCCTTGTGGTGAAAGCCAGAGATCCCTGGATGCCACGACCATCACCATGGTGACATGGAACATGAGGACCGTGAATGAGACTGGCAAGACAGCCCAAGTGCCAGCAGAGATAAAAATCTACAACCTTGCCTTAGTTGGCATCAGCGAGACCAGATAGACACAGTCCGGACAGGTAAGACTGGCTCCAGGAGGAATGCTGATGTATTCTGGACATGAGGAAGAGAACGCCCCACACACTAAGGGAGTAGCACTGATACTATTGCCAGTAGCCAACAGAGCTCTGATTGGATGGGAAACCCACTGTACCAGAATCATCACAGTGACCTTCCGCAAATATGAAAGGAGGATCAACATGAATGTTATACAGTGCCCTGCACCTACAAATGATGGCAAAGAAGAGTAAAATGAACAGTTTTATAACAGACTCAAGTCAATCCTGGAGAAATATCACCATAATCATGGGGGACCTCAATGCCAAGATTGGAAGCAACAGCACCGGGTACGTAGAATTCATGGGCAACCATGGCCTTGGCGACATGAATGAGAATGGTGAAAGTCTCGCAGGTCTCTGTGCCCTCAACCGTTTGGTGACAGGGAACAGCATATTCCCAAAGAAAAGAAAAGAGAAGGCAATGTGGTTGTCACCAGACCATTCAACTGAGAATCAGATCGACCATGTCTGCGTTGCTAAGACATTTCGGAGGTCCCTGTAGGATGTGAGAGTGATGATAGGAGCGGTTGTGGCATCAGACCAACACCTTGTTGTGGCAAGGCTGAAGCTACAGTTGAAGAAAGCATGATTGGAATGGAATCGGCAAGCCGACTCCAGCGATATAACACCACCATCCTCAAAGATGCACAGAAATGGAGTGAATACTGGATGTTGAGGGTGGCAACAAGCTTCAAGTCCTGCAACAACTACAGACAGCCAGTAGAAGGTCAGTGGGAGATCAAAGAAACAGTGACATCAACCTGCCAGGAGGTACTAGGTCCCATGAGGCACTAGCATAAAGAATGGATCTCCACCAAGACTTTCTGTAAAATCCAATAGAGAAAGGAAAAGAAAACTGCACTCAACACCAGCCGATAATTGGAATACCAATTTCTATATTCTGGGGTGACCTCTTCCCACCTAAACGGGCATAACCCCACATTATTGGTGGTGAATTCAGCCTTTAGTTTGAATCTAATGAAGGATTTTATGGTGGCTAAAACATACTTGCCCTAGGTAGTTATAAAAGGGCGGACCCATAAAATATGAAGGGGGTACCCCTCCCCTCCATTACCCCTCGAACATCTGTCTCAAGTTCCCAGGAACATTCTATGCATCTTGTTTTGAGTTAGGTAACACCCTGTCATTACTTTCAAAGAGGGCTCTTTGCAGAACTGAAAGACTGTAGTTTCATATCCCACCACAGACTATACCACTCCACTCATGATATATCTCTACCAATATCCCTACCAATGTCTCTTTCCCGCCTAGTATCTAGTCTCATTAGTTTTATGGCTGAGATACCCGCCACCCCCTCTCAACACAATCCCCAAGGATGGGAAACTGGAAACGGTGATGAAGTTTTTGGAAAACGGGAGGGAGTGACCCTCCCGGCCGTATTTATTAAAATATGAAACAAAATTAAAACATAAAATAAACAGTTTCATAATATGTACAATTTCATTACCACATTGCGATGTTTGGCTAACCTTAACATATTCTCTAATACAAAGGTTCTCCTAGCCGAGCTAACATCCTACAAAACATTACTTGAAATTTTGAAATTGTACATCCTAACGTTTAAGGGCCAACGGCAAGGTCGTCACCGGTGTCAAGATTCCTAACCCCGAAATATCCCCCTCACTTGTGAAGGGCGACCGCACAGAGGCGTACCTCAAGTGCAACTACCAATTTCCCTTGACTTGACGGGGGCCCCAATAAAACTCGACGCCACTTAGAGGTCGTACGAGGACTCGTGTGAGGTATCTAGAAGGTAGCGTAGACCCCCCCCCAAACCCCCACACAACTTACCACATCTGCCGTCGCAGACGTCCAGGCCCCGGGAAATTCCCCAGGAGGGGGCTGTAACCCCTCCTACCCAGGAAGGGGCCTTGACCGCCTTTCCTTTCCTTTCGGCGACCCATCCTTAGAAGGGACCGCCTCCCCGTTGAGGGGCCAATGGCCACCTCCCCCGAGCGCTCCCATCCGTGCTGGGTGACGCCCACTCATAGGGATCTTCCAATTAGTGCTCACCGATCATGACCTTACCGCCCGACCAAAATAAATACGACAATGCTAACTAAATTACTAAATGACTAAATCAGAAAAGACAGTAGCACCACAATTTTATTAAAAGCATGCTCACTGATAACACTAAAGCAGAATTACTTTATTACGCGAAACATAACACAAATTGACCATTCTTTATTGCATACTCAAAAGCTATCACGATAATAAACCACAACCTGTAAACAAAATCAGAGTTATCCATCAGACTTTATTCAAAACCACGTGCTGTCCTCAGGGGCTGGTGGGTGGGTCAAAAATGGCTCTTCGTTCCGTCTCGAGCTCACGTGCAGCGAGGAGGTGCAGCTTCAGAGCACAGGAACAAGAGGATGCTTTCTTGGCTTGCTGCTCCTTTTATCCGTCTTCAGGGCGGGCGTAAACCCGCCCCGGCCTGCCCCCAGGGCGTGGCCGGCCGCGTCAGTGTCTAGGCCAACCCACTCTAGGGCGGGAAAAAGGCGCGCCCCGGCTACGCCGCTTCGGGCATACCAGCCGAGACTCGCCTCCCGCCCAAGATGGCTTCCCGGGATGATCGTGGTACTCCGCCATACGTTCGGGGGGACCGAGTGGTCGCCCCTTTCCATATGGCTGAGATACCCGCCACCCTCTCTCAACACAATCCCCAAGGATGGGAAACTGGAAACGGTGATGAAGTTTTTGGAAAACGGGAGGGAGTGACCCTCCCGGCCGTATTTATTAAAATATGAAACAAAATTAAAACATAAAATAAACAGTTTCATAATATGTACAATTTCATTACCACATTGCGATGTTTGGCTAACCTTAACATATTCTCTAATACAAAGGTTCTCCTAGCCGAGCTAACATCCTACAAAACATTACTTGAAATTTTGAAATTGTACATCCTAACGTTTAAGGGCCAACGTCAAGGTCGTCACCGGTGTCAAGATCCCTAACCCCGAAATATCCCCCTCACTTGTGAAGGGCGACCGCACAGAGGCGTACCTCAAGTGCAACTACCAATTTCCCTTGACTTGACGGGGGCCCCAATAAAACTCGATGCCACTTAGAGGTCGTACGAGGACTCGTGTGAGGTATCTAGAAGGTAGCGTAGACCCCCCCCCAAACCCCCACACAACTTACCACATCTGCCGTCGCAGACGTCCTGGCCCCGGGAAATTCCCCAGGAGGGGGCTGTAACCCCTCCTACCCAGGAAGGGGCCTTGACCGCCTTTCCTTTCCTTTCGGCGACCCATCCTTAGAAGGGACCGCCTCCCCGTTGAGGGGCCAATGGCCACCTCCCCCGAGCGCTCCCATCCGTGCTGGGTGACGCCCACTCATAGGGATCTTCCAATTAGTGCTCACCGATCATGACCTTACCGCCACAGGCCGGATAGTTGACCGGCTATCCGGACCCCCCACAAAACTCCTACCTAAAGGTCATGCTATAACGTCTTTAGCCATGCTAAGAAGTCTCCTATGAGTAACTCATTCCCCACCCGAGACAAATGCACACCATCCCCCAAATACATACTGTCATCATTAATACACCCATGCGGAATAGAATGCAGTGTCTTGGAACGGAACAACCTACTCACTTTGTTATTAATCTTTCTAACAGAATGATTCAAAGCAGAAACAGAAAAGGCCCCCCGCCACACTTTTCGTGGGATCATATGGGACCACGCAATTGTGCACCCTGGAACTCTCCTCGCTAACCAACTTACAGTGGAAAGCATCGCCTCAAGAAGAAGTCGTCTACCAGTGGTGACCAAATCATTGCCCCCAAGATGTACTATGACTACAGACGGCGGTGACCTCGTCCGCCCTAGCAAACCCTCGAAAAATGATTGAAACTGGTCAATACAGAGACCGCCTCTTCCGTAGAAGGACACACTGTACCCGTATTCCCCAGCCACGTGAATCATATCACCTGCCTTGAATACGTCCGCGGCACGCCTCACGTATGAGTGGCCCACGACCCACACCTCCTTTTTCACAGCCGGTGATGTCTGACCGCTGGCCCGGTGTTGGGTCGACTGCATAGTCCGCCCCGCCTCGTAGGCTTGCACAACTGAAAAACCAAACAAAAACAAGAAGCGTGAGTACATCATTACAGCTTCACAACATGTGCAACCGCACATACCTTTTATAACAATTGGAGGACCAACGCCCCACCCGTTTAACTTGTTCCACATTCAGACCCCTGGCTGTAGCCTCTGTAGCAGCCCCTATCCGAAAGGAATGGGTCCCAAACTCGCCCGGGTTCAAGCCCGCAGCGGTAATCGACATCGCAAGCACCCGCTGAAACTGAAACCTTGTCAGTGGGGTTGCGTCAGCGTGTCTCAACAAGGTCCCCCCCATGATGCCACCCTTCGTGCTAAATAATCCTCTAAACACTTTACCGGGCACATGGAGGACCCGGGAATCCTGCGTATGATTATGCAGTCACCCATCCCACTTTGATCGGTCTTGGACCTGACAAACGAGACAGTCATTGTCTCCCCTCTGATCTGAACGTGCTCGTGGCACAGTCCTCCTGTCACATCCTGCTTGTTCCTCGCCACTAGTTCGCTTACCCGCATAGCCCCATGAAATGCCAGCGTAAAAGCGGCTCGGAATAACACCGTCTCAAACTGAGATGAACATGTTGCAGGGAGTCTGGATAATAACTGGGCCAACCTATCCAAACCTATCGGGCGCCTCTCGTCTACTCTGCGACCCTCAAGGCGTTGCCACCCACGTAGCGCTTTTTGTACAACGAAAGACGCTGTCGGGTCCTGGATCCCATGAGCCCTAGCAACAAAGGAAATGGCAGCCCGATGCCTCTGGGCTGTGGCCACCGATTTCCCTGCCAGATGTAAAGACATCAGAAAGTTCACTACCCATTCCTCCTGACCCCAAAGCTCCCCTCTAGCAGTCCCCAAAAAGGCTAAATAGGACCGGAACGCCCCTTCATATGCCTTCCTTGTCCTGGGTGCTAAACTCTCTCCCACGAGGTTACGAAGTTCGGGGCACCGAGAGACCAGAGAGCTTCGGGAAAGGGTGCCGGCTCCGGGTCCGCTGTGGGAAGAAAACCCCAGAAAGCCTGCATATGAAAACGAGACAGGGCATCAGCCGCCTGGTTCATTACCCCCGGGACATGTCTTGCTTTGAATAGCACATTCAATTGCATACACAGTAACACGATTTCCTTGAGTAGTCTCAAAATCCATTTGCATCGTGCTGCCTGGCTATTGATACACTCGACCACGGTCATATTGTCAGACCAGAATACCACAGAGTGATCTCTAAACCCTTCGGGCCACGTTCTCAGGGCCACCAAAATGGGGAAAAGTTCCAGGAAAGCAATGTTACTTGTCAGTCCACTGTCATGCCACCATGCCGGCCACTTTTGTGCAGACCATCTCGTGCCGAAAATGGCACCAAAACCTATGCTCCCTGCCGAATCTGTCCACAGCCCCAGCTCCTCAGAGGACACGGCCGGTTTGTTCCAGACGACTCGACCATTGAAATCCGCCAGAAATGCCAACCAAATGCGCATGTCCTGGCGGACCTCAGCCAAGAGCCTTGTGCGATGATGGCCCTCCTTCAGGCCGACCATGGCTTGAGCAATCGAACGGGAAAAGGGGCGGGCCATTGGTATAACTCTCAGGGCAAAATTCAACTGACCCACTAACTGCTGTAATTGATGCAGCTTAACCTTAGATCCACTGATACACATTTGCAGGGATGCCCTGAACTTTGACACTTTGTCGCCTGGTAAACGAAAACAACCTTCTCCGGAGTCTAACTCGATCCCCAGAAACTCGAGGCAAGTGGAAGGACCCACAGTCTTACCTGGTGCCAATGGCATGCCAAACTGATTCATTAAGACACAAAAGGCAGCCAAAGCCTGCCCACATTCCGGATCCCCGGCTGCCCCCAGGAACAAAAAATCATCGAGATAATGCATCACGTGTTGAAAACCCGTCTTTTTTGTGAAGACCCATTGTAGGAAACTACTGAATTTTTCGAAATAGGCACAAGATATAGAGCACCCCATCGGCATACACCTATCCATGTAATAATGGCCCTGAAACATGAAACCTAGGAGACGCTGATCGTCCGGATGTACCGGGAGCAACCGGAACGCTGACTCGATATCAGATTTTGCCATCAGCGCACCGGGCCCCAGGCGATTCAAAATGGCTACGGCCTCATCGAAGGATGCGTACCGCACCGAACACACTTCCGGGTCTATCGCTTCGTTTACGGAAAGACCACGTGGGGCTGATAAATTATGTATCAGCCGAAACTCACCCGGGTCCTTCTTGGGGACCACCCCTAAAGGGGAACAAACAAAGTTAGCAACCGGGGGTACACTAAACGGACCGGCGACTCGACCTCGAGTAACCTCCTTCCGGATCTTTTCCTGTACCACAGTCGTATGCTGCAAGACCGATATCTGATTCTTACATTTCTCTACACCTTGAAAGTCCCCCACTGGGATGCGGAAACCATATGAAAACCCGTTCCGCAACACCCCAGCGGAAGCACGATCCGGGTATTCGCTGAGCCAGGGAATCATTGCCAAGGTATCAATCGGGGTAGGTAAAGGCGCCCCTCGGACTATGTTAGACCTGTTTGGCGCCTCCTCTACCCCCGTTATCACCCGTTTTGGCTCTGCACGTGGACTCAGGGTGGGATGATTGCCCACACCCACTACATTCGTGTCTAAATTTGCACGACCCCTGGGGCCTAGTACATTTACCCCTGTTGAAGTTCCAACAAACCCCCCTTTTACCTGTATTGCCGGTAGGCCTCGAGTGATTGTCAGTACCCGTACCTGATCGAAAGGGCGTCCCCGCATACTGGCGGGAGGATTCGCCAACGTTACTCCCTACTAAAGGCAATTTCAACATACCAGTATCCTCCATTTTGGACCATGACACAGAATCATAACAATCCCAAGTTAAGTTTTTATCATGTTCTTTAGCCTTTCTGAAAATATTATCATAGCAGAACCAATGATTACCCTCGTGTGATACCGAGTACCCCATGATCCGTGACTGATAAATCGGCAATTCGGGCAGCAATTCGGGCCTTCGTTCCCCCAAGATCGATGTAAAAACCCCCCACGCTTTGCCCCAATTGCCAATGTTTTCATTTACCTTAAAGGCGGCCATCTTTGCGCGCCAAACACTCGGATGCATGAGGTCCTTCTGGCCCTTAACATGCTCCATCTCGTAATGATCAGTAAGCAACGAGAAGATGTTTATATACTCCCCTGCCCATATCTTCTCTTTAATAGCTAAAGGGACATGCTGACCCAAATTTCCCTACGAGAGGGTGCTGACTCATCCCTCGCAATCGGCAATGGCCGCTTACCTGAACCGGACGCTGTCTCTGCGACTGAACCCGTCCCCTGTGGCTTCTCCACTGCTGCAGCCGGCGTGGACACCTTCGCTGCTTCCCGTGTCTCACGCAGTTGCTTCATCAGCACCTGCGCGTCGACAGCCGTGGCGCCCTCGCTACCTTTACCCAACCACGCTGCTAATTGTGCTGCCAGCTCGGGCGGCATATCTTCCCCGGACACGGGGGTGACCACAACGGGAATCGGATTCCCTTCTTCCGGCACGGGAGTGGGTGCTTCGAGCGGGGTACTGGGACCCGGGATGTCTCCCCCAGCTGCTCCCCTCCTGGGCCTCTTGCTTTTCCCTCCCGGGGCTGCTCCCGCCAAAGGACGTTTCGGCCCCCCTTCCTCGTCTTTATCCATTCGCCTCTTTAGGTCGGTCACCTCTTTCATGAGAACGCGCAGCATCTGGTCGGTAGTCATGCGCTTTCCCGCCTTCTTCGGCATTCTCCAACAGAGTATCTGAAAGACAAACAAGAACGATTATAACACTCAAAAATGGCTCTTCTTTCCGTCTCGAGCTCACGTGCAGCGAGGAGGTGCAGCTTCAGAGCACAGGAACAAGAGGATGCTTTCTTGGCTTGCTGCTCCTTTTATCCGTCTTCAGGGCGGGCGTAAACCCGCCCCGGCCTGCCCCCAGGGCGTGGCCGGCCGCGTCAGTGTCTAGGCCAACCCACTCTAGGGCGGGAAAAAGGCGCGCCCCGGCTACGCCGCTTCGGGCATACCAGCCGAGACTCGCCTCCCGCCCAAGATGGCTTCCCGGGAGGATCGTGGTACTCCGCCATACGTTCGGGGGGACCGAGTGGTCGCCCCTTTCCAATTGATGTTCAGTTTTTGAAAATCATTACATTTCAGCCAAGAAAGAGAAAGGGTGGAGTAGATAAAAACAGAATAAAAGCATACAATAGCAGAGCATGATTAGAAACACTACCGTGCAATTAAGGAGTGTCCATCCGCTAAAGTGCGGCCCTATGAGAGCAATCTAATAAAAACGCTTCATGTTTTCAATAATAAAACATAATCCATTTTTTGTTGTTGCTTCAAACGAGCTTGTAATTGATAAAGTAGCGATGAACTGCTTTAAAGTGCGCACTGCTTCGTAGTTCCTTACTAGCGGGGTGCGACTCTGAGGGGTATGATCCAGGGAGGTCAGGCGTGGATGCCCAGGTTATTATGTGAACCAAGTAAGTTAGCGGTATTCCTAGCCTACAACCGCCATCTTGGGCATTTTGGGATTTTCTGTTAATGATTTCATAAACTTTAGACAGCGCCCAGATAGCTGGCATGATTCTTGTAGACAGGTTAGGACAGCCACTCCACATGTCCTTCGTTTAGGATTTAGAGTATTGGTCGGAGCCCGTAGCTCCTCAAGTGGTTCAGAGCTTCACATATACAGATTACGTGTGCATCATGCGTCGACTCCCCCCTCTTTACGAACATACCAATAATCTCTTAGGGAGATTAAGCCAAAATGCATTTTCACGAGGGCATACTTTACGGGATATGGGAGCGGCAAGCTCAGGTAATCATGTAGGGAGCCAGGATAGTAGAGGTTTGCGGCCCAGCTGCCCTGATGTTTGGATTTTAGATCACTTACGTCCTGCTCCCATGAGATTATCTTTGCTTGTTTTGCTACCAATTTTGCTATGGTTCTTGGTGGTAAGTTATTTTCTAAGAGCTCTTCGACACTTAGGCCTTGATTAAGACTGCCAGGAGCAACCCCCATTTTGGGAATTTCTCCCAGAGCAGGTGTTTCATTGTGCTTGTTGGGGCCATTTGCAATGTTGGCAATAAATTATAAATTTGGCCCTTAGGATCATTACAACCTGGAAGAGCAAAGATGTGCTGATAGCAGATACATTGCTGTTTGTCTAACCATTCATAGAGGTTGTTCTCAAACACAGTTGCGCCATATGTCAATACAGGCATCACCTTAGCTGCCACCATTGTTAGGAGTGTCTCTGTGTTTTGGCATGCAATGATTCTTTTAAGTGGGCTCATCTTGCATGTCTGGTGTTTTGCCGTCGTTTTTTGAAGGAGCCCAACTTGCCATTCTTACCCCCTTTTATTTAGTGTGACACCGAGGGACATGAAGCTTGGACCATGCACCCTTTTTGATCAAGTGTCTGGTAAAGATCATTTTTTTAGCCTTTTTCAGGCTGAGATTGATTTCATTTAATGTTCAGTATTGTTTAAGTGCATCCAATGATCTTTGAAGGCCAATTAGATTGTTGTCAAGTACCACCATGTTATCTTCATATTACAGAACTGTTATTTTCTGCTTTGCAAGCCGGGGCGGGCAGATCCTTAGGACTACCAGATAGCTTTCGAAATCTACCATATACAGGTTGAAGAGCAGAGGGGATAGTATACAGCCCTATTTCAGCCCTTTATTAGTAGAAATGTATTCTGACTATGCCCAATTTCCTGTTAATTTGCCTCTGACCCATGTATTACTATATAGTGATTATATTGCCTTTAATTGTTGTGGTGGTATCTGCCATTTCTTTAGCCTTTTCCATAGTCTGCATCTAGAGAAGTTATCAAAAGCGTTGTTGAAGTTGATAAATGCTGCCTTTTATGGGAGGGCCTTAGTTAATCAGGCAAGTAAGGATCAGATTATCTTCTATGTGGCTATGTTTTTGGAAGCCAGTCTGGAACCAGGGAATCCATTTTTTTCTCTATGGCCCATAATTAAACCATTACAAAAATACAAAAACAATAAAAAACGCTCAATTTTTAGAAGGTAGGTCAGAGACAAGAGCGTTACGAGTACAAAACGGATAAAACTAGTGTGAATTGCCAAGGTACTCTAAAACCAGTGCCCTCTTGTTCTTTTGCTCAGGGCAATTTTTAACTAATCCTAGGAGAGGAAGAGTTTTTTTGTTGTTGTGGAGTTTTATATAGCAAACTAGACCCGGAGGTATCAGAGCGCTTTACGTGTGCACCAGTTACGTTACATACAGACACATTAATGTTTGTTAGGCAAGGGGAGATTAAGTGATTTGCCCAGAATCACAGAATGTTGAGCGTTCTTGCAGAGACTTGAACCCGGTTACCCCGCTCCCAGGTTGCCCGCCCTAACCATTAGGCTACATTCTCTCCCCTAGAGGTAGTTGGTGGTTTCTTGCGAAATGTGTTCATAGGTGAATTAATGTTGCTGGGCAAATAAGTCAAGTGAGTCCCAATTTTTTTTAAAAAAGAGGGCACCTCCAGGCACCATTAAAGGTGTCAATTTGTGATAGATCATGAAGGATGCTGCTTTTATCTTCCTAGCTCAGTAAGGGACAGATGTCCAACCTGTTTTAGTAATCACAATTAGACAATTGGGCCGTTTGTGACTGCTAAAGAGTCTTTTCCCATGTACTAACTCTATTTTGCAAGTCCGTACCTATTACATACTTTCAAAATAGGGTTTGTAAGTCAGTATTAGGAAGGGGCTTTTCAAGGGCATCCTTTTCTACTATGTAGGGGCATGTAGGCATGTTTTGCAACCAGAATGCAGTTGCAAAACATTTATGTTTTACTGACTCCGTGAAGGAGATGGTGAAACATTAGTGAAGGGGTCCCCAAGGGTCTCCTTCCCATATGTGTATGTGGGTGTCCTATGGACCACTGCATGCTCTTAAAAAATGAAAACAAAACTTTTCATTTTTCTTTTTTAAATGCATCCCATTTTCCTTTAAGGAAAATGGTATGCATTTTAAAATAATGCGGTATTTAAAAAACATTTACAGACATGGTAGTCTGCGGACCCCAGCAGGCCACCATCCCTGTGATTATGGGCCATTCCCAATGGGCTACAAATTGCGACCTACCTCATGAATATTGATGAGGTAGGTCATTCGCTACCCCATTTGAAATCGCTAAATGTCTCTGAGACACATTAATACATTTTGTTTTGCGAGTCCCTAATTGGAAGTCGCAAAAACTCTCAGTTGGAGATTCGCAAAATGAAATGGTCGTACATCTGGCCCTAAGTCTCAGTGACTGGACAGCTGAAAAAAAGGGAGGGGCTGATTTTTATGACTGAGTTGGTTGATAAGTGCAATGTTTGCTGCTGATGTTCTGGCAACTTCATAGTGACTAGATTCGGTTGCATAACAGGTTCAATCTGTGATCTGTGTGTCTTCAGGAAGAGCAAATAAAGAGATATGGTTGGATTTTTAACCTAAACAATAATTAACTTGTACACCCATGTATAACACGCTGTGCACTAGCTCACAGATTGATTTGTGCTATTTGGAGGGAGCCTAGAGGATAACAAGATTGGCTATGACCATGGGTTTCTGTTATGTGTGTATGAAGGCCTGTTTTCTTTTAGGAATTAGGTGTTTGAATGTAGGTACTGCTAATGAATGCCTTTTGTACCTCCTTAGAACCACCACCACCTGTTGTGATGAGGCAGGAGGGTGAGGTGGCACTGATGGCAGCACAGATGTAGGACCTGAGCACATTACTCAGTAATGACAGAAGAAGGTGGCAAGGACTGCAGAGCATTCAGTCAAAGAGTGGCTAACTGGAGAAGACAGCGGGCTGTGCCAGAGAATCAACCAGTACCAATCACATGCCAACATATGATCAATGCTAGAGCAGCTACCCCAGGCCTCCCACAATCCCTTGCTGAAAGAGTTACCTTCACATCATAAATGAGCGTGCAAATATTAAGTCTGAATACTTCTATATCCTTTGCTTGAAGTTTGCAAAATATTTGATTAGTGCATTTGTTGGACGATGAGCATTAAATTAGGTTTTTTTAAGTATTAAGACGGAATGGAAGCCATCCATTTGAATGTTAGCAGAGTTCTCTCTACTTAGTGAAACATGTAGTCTCAGCTCCAAAGCTGCAGGAGTTTGCTATCGGGATTCAGCAGGCCTGCCAAGTTCATTGTCCACAAAAGTAAAAAGAAAGAATTGCCCCATCACCGCCCGATTGTATCTAGACAAAATCTGTTAGGTTTGAACAATATATTCCAGGACCACATTATCATTTTTCCTCACTATAATTAACGGTTTGCAGGCATGCCCAAAGAATGTAAATAGGGTAACCCCGCTTCCAAACTTCAATTGCGATATATTAGAACTGACAAACAGATTAGTTTCTCTTCGATCCATTCGACATGGTCTCAAAACCGTCTGAGACACTTAGAATTATGTACGATTCGTTCCTAAATTCTCCCTCGTGTTATCTCTCCTTTGACTCATCCCAAACCTCATTATTTTTCTACTCTGATTCTCTTTCTGCCTAATCCCTTTTCACAGACTCTTCCCGCCTCCATCTTTCCTTTGCTCATCCCAGACCTCAACGTACTACTATAATCTGCCATTAACACTTCTGGTTTACTTCCCTCTTCTATTCCTATATTACTCTATTTATTCCATCTAACAGACTCCGCTCAAATTAACTCGTACCTCCCCATACTAATACTATACTCATATTTCCCTATACTAATCCACCACTAATATTGTGCTACTCACTCAAAAGTGCTTCAACACCTATTCACGGGTAATAAGCGCTATATAAACCAGGGGGAGCTCTAGGCTCATGGCGGCCCTGGGCAGGGAGCGTAGGTAGGGGGCCTCCGGAGGAACGTAGGCGCGGAGGCCAGTGAATAGGGGGGGTCAGGGTGTTTGGAAGTGGAACAGAGCTGGAGGCCGCCAAATCCCTGCCAGGGGCCGCCACGCATATATGTATCCATCCTCAGAGGATTATTATATTAAGGATATATATTGGCGTGGCGGCCCCTGGGGTTTGGCGGCCCTGTGCAGGTGCACAGCTTGCACATGCCTAAGGCCGCCCCTGTATAAACACAATTACAATTATCATTTTTTTCAGTTACATTTAGACTTGCCCTTCTCTATGTTTATGTTTTAGCTAATTTGAAAGGTGTGAGCGGATTAGAATTTAAAGGTGTCTGTGTCAAGCTTAACAAAAGCGATATTCACGTACGTAGACTTGCTTAAAGCCTATTGAGTACAGATAAACTTTAGAAGTTACACCATAATGGAAATATGTTTGAATATTTTTACTTTTGTTGTGTTGAGTAAAAGCGACATTGAAATGTGCATCATTTCTTCTTTCAATGTGTTTAGCCTTAATAGGAAGCAAGAGGCTACCCTCCAATGACTTCCGCACGCCTCCTTCAGAGACAGTTTAATTACAGAGAAAAAGAGCAAGAAAGAGCCTGTGTTTGCCCTTGTCCTAATCATAGGCAATGCTTCCAACCCTAGGGAAAACATGGATTTTATTGGAAATTATAATGCGAGAGAAGATTTATGATCGAGCATGCCCCAATCCACCAGCAGCAGTTGAGAATATTTCTGATTTTTGGCAAATCTACCTTGAACAGTTCGGGAGGTTCCTGCAAATACTTGACACTTGTAAGTCCTAAGGCGTGCACAATTGACTCCAGGAACCTGCTAAAATAACGTTTTTTTGCAACCGTAAAAATGTACTGCCTCCCATAGATTAGGATGGAGAAGCTGCTGAGATATCTGGTCAAGGTAAGAAGTAGAGTTAAAATAGTAGTTTCTGTGGCATAGTTTATGATCCCATGTTAGGAAACTGAATACTAGACCAAGGGTGGTGGATCAGATAAAAAATGTAGTTACTGTTTGTTTGCATTAGCGGCGAGAGGATCTGAAATTGATTTTTTGCAGATTTCTATAGCAGGAACTTGACCTGAAGGTATTGGAGCGCTTTACATGAGCACTAGCACCACTGTTACACAAGGAGACATTAATTTATTTGGTGACACAGGAGATTAAGTCATATGGCCGGGATACCCGTCACCCCCTCCCAACACAATCCCCAATGATGGGAGACGAACGCAGTTCTGAACTTTTGGAAGGCGGGAGGGAGTTACCCTCCCGGCCGTATTTATTAAAATATGAAACAAAATTAAAACATTAAATAAAAGTTTCATATCATGTACAATTTTCATTTATTACATTTCGATGAAGACATGTTCATTGGCTAACCTTAACAAATCTCTAATACAAAGGTTTTCCTAGCCGAGTCTAACATCCTGCAAATGCATACTTTCTAAATTAAAATTGTACATCCTAGCATTACGGGCCAACGGCAAGGTCGCAACCGGTGTCAGATCCCTACTACCAAAACTCTCGCCCTCACGGTGTGAGTGGCGCATGCGCAGAGGACTGTACCCTCTGTGCCAACTCCAATTTCCCTTGTCTTGTTGGGGGCCCCCCATTTAAACTCAACGCCATCTTAAAGGTCGTCCGAGGACCCGTGTGAGGTGTCTGTAAGAAGGCAGCGTGGACTCCCCCTCCCACCCCACACTGTCTATCACATCCGCCGTCGCGGATATCCGGGCCCCGGGAAATTCGTAGGAGGGGCATATAGCCGCCTCCTCCCCTGGAAGGGGTCTATGGCCGTCTTCCCCTAGGCGACCCATACTTAGTGGGTGCCGCCTCCCCGTGGGAGGGGCCAATGGCCGCCTCCCCCCAGGCGCTCCCATCCATAGTGGGTGGCGCCCCCCTCTAGGGACCTTGAAATTACTGCTCACCGATCATGACCTTACCGCCCGACCAAAAAATAAATACGACATTGATTACCTACTAAGGGAAAAAACATCATCTTGTCTACTTGCATGTTTGTCTATGCTACAAGGAAATTAGTACCTTCAGACAGAAATCATATCATTAAACTAGACCTTCATACATCGCAACACCTGAGGGAAGAAGATGTTTATCAAAGAAAAAAGACTTTATTGCAGAAAAACATTGCCATAAGGGGCTGGTGGGTGGGTCAAAATTGCTCCTTGTTCCGTCGAGGGCTCACATGCAACGAGTGGGTGCAGCTTCCAAGCACAGGAACAAGAGGATGCTTATTTGGATTCCCGCTCTCTTTATTCCTCGTCGGGAGGGCGTGAACCCTCCGCCGGTACGCCTACTGGGCGTGGCCATCGGTGTAGGTGTCTAGGACAAGCCCTCTTGGGCGGGAAAAAGGCGCGCCCCGGCTAGGCCGCTTTGGGCATACCAGCCGTGACACGCCCCCCGCCCAAAATGGTTTCCCGGGAGGATCTGGGCCCCCAACCATACGTTCGGGGGGACCGAGTGGTCGCCCCTTTCCATATGGCCGGGATACCCGTCACCCCCTCCCAACACAATCCCCAATGATGGAAGACGAACGCAGTTGTGAACTTTTGGAAGGCGGGAGGGAGTTACCCTCCCGGCCGTATTTATTAAAATATGAAACAAAATTAAAACATTAAATAAAAGTTTCATATCATGTACAATTTTCATTTATTACATTTCGATGAAGACATGTTCATTGGCTAACCTTAACAAATCTCTAATACAAAGGTTTTCCTAGCCGAGTCTAACATCCTGCAAATGCATACTTTCTAAATTAAAATTGTACATCCTAGCATTACGGGCCAACGGCAAGGTCGCAACCGGTGTCAGATCCCTACTACCAAAACTCTCGCCCTCACGGTGTGAGTGGCGCATGCGCAGAGGACTGTACCCTCTGTGCCAACTCCAATTTCCCTTGTCTTGTTGGGGGCCCCCCATTTAAACTCAACGCCATCTTAAAGGTCGTCCGAGGACCCGTGTGAGGTGTCTGTAAGAAGGCATCGTGGACTCCCCCTCCCACCCCACACTGTCTATCACATCCGCCGTCGCGGATATCCGGGCCCCGGGAAATTTGTAGGAGGGGCATATAGCCGCCTCCTCCCCTGGAAGGGGTCTATGGCCGTCTTCCCCTAGGCGACCCATACTTAGTGGGTGCCGCCTCCCCGTGGGAGGGGCCAATGGCCGCCTCCCCCCAGGCGCTCCCATCCATAGTGGGTGGCGCCCCCCTCTAGGGACCTTGAAATTACTGCTCACCGATCATGACCTTACTGCCACAGGCCGGATAGTTGACCGGCTATCCGGCCCCCCCACAAACTCCTCCTAAAGGTCCTGCTTTCTTAAACCCCTTAGCCATGCTATGAAGTCTCCTATGAGTAAGACATTCCCCTCCCGGGACAAGTGAACCCCATCCTCGAGATACATGTGATCACCCCGAATACACCCATGCGGAATACTGTGCAACTGCGCTGAGCGAAACAACCTACCAATTTTGTTGTTGACCTTCTTTACTGAATGGTTCAGTGCTGACACCGAAAGGCCCCCCCGCCATACTTTCCTGGGAATCATATGGGACCATGCAATCGTGCACCCCGGGATCCTTTTCGCCAGCCAGCTAACGGTGGACAAAACTCGCTCGAGTAATACTCGCCTACCGAGTGTCACCATGTCGTTGCCCCCCAGGTGTACTATGATTACAGATGGCGGTGACCTCTGCCGCCCTAAGAGTCCCTCGATAAAAGATTCGAACTGGTCAATACAGAGCCCGCCCCTTCCGTGGAAGGTCACTCTGTACCCGTATTCCCCAGCTGCGTGAGTCGCGTCACCTGCTTCGAATACGTCCCCGGCCCGCCTCACGTATGAGTGGCCCACGACCCACACCACTCTCTCCTCAGCCGGTGATCTCTGACCGCTGGTCCCCAGGTGCCGGGTCGACTGCAAATTCCGCCCCGCATAACATGCTCGCAAAACTGTAAATCAAACAGAAGACAAGAAGCGTGAGTGCATGTAACTTGACTTCACAACATGTGCAACCGCACATACCTTTTGAAACAATTCGAGGACCATCGTCCCAACAGTTTCACCTCTTCAGCACTCTGACCCCTGGCTGTAGCCTCAGTAGCAGCCCCTATCCTGAAGGAGTGGGTCCCAAAATCGCCCGGGTCCAAGCCCGCCGCTGCGATTGCCAATGTTAGCACCCTCTGAAACTGAAACCTCGTCAGTGGGGTGGCATCGATGTGTCTCAGCAGACTCCCACCCCATGTATCCGCCCTCAGCGCCAGATATTCCTCAATGCACTTTACCGGGCACATGGGGGACCCTTGCATGCGCTGGACCACAACACTGTCTCCCATAGCTGTCTGGTTAGTCTTGGACTTAGCTATTGTAACCACCATTGAATCACCCCTAATCAGGATGTGATTCCTACACAGACCTCCCTCCACATCGTTCTTATTCTTTGCTACCAGTTCGCTCACCCGCATAGCCCCATGGAATGCTAATGCAAAAGCGGCCCGGAACAGAACTGCCTCTAATTGGGAGGAACATGTCGTGGGTAGTATCGCCATGAGCAGGGACAACCTCTCTAACCCAATCGGGCGCCTCTCGTCTACTCTCCGACCCTCAAGGCGCTGCCAGCCACGAAGGGCTTTCTTTGCCAAAAAGGAAGATGTCGGGTCCTTGACGCCATGCACCTGCGCCATGAATGAAATGGCCGCCCGGTGCCTATTGGCCGTTGCCACTGATCGGCCTTCCCTATGTAATGCTACCAGAAACCTCAGGAAGCAATCCTCCTGACCCCATGTCTGTTCCCCTGCCGGACCCAAAAATGCATAATAGGAACGAAACGCTCCTTCGTATGCCTTCCTTGTCCTGGGGGCTAGGCTTGCTGCCACGAGGTCTTGTAATCCGGGGCACCGAGTAGCCAGAGTACTTCGGGGAATGGTGCCGCTGCTAGGTCCGCAGAAGGTAGATAACCCCTGAACGCCTGCATATGTGAACGAGAGAGTGCATCAGCAGCATGATTCAGTACCCCCGGCACATGCTTTGCCCTGAATTGTACATTTAGTCTCATGCAAATTAGTACAATTTCTTTCAGCAATCTCAATATCCACTTGCAGCGTGCTGCCTGATTATTTATACATTCAACAACAGTCATATTGTCAGACCAAAATACCACCGAGCGATCTCTGAACTCGTCCGGCCATGCCCTCAGAGCCACAAATATAGGGAATAGCTCGAGGAAACCAATGTTACTTGTGAGGCCGCTGGTGTGCCACCATGTCGGCCATGTTTGCGCCGACCATCGATTGCCGAAAATGGCGCCAAATCCCACGCTCCCCGCCGAGTCAGTCCACAAACCTAGCTCGTCCAGGGACGCTGGCGGCTTGTTCCACACTACTCGACCGTTGAAGTCCGCCAGGAATGCTAACCAAATACGCATGTCCTGGCGAACCTCTGCAGACAGTCTCGTGCGGTGGTGTCCTTCTTTGAGACCGACCATAGCCTGTGCAATAGAGCGTGAAAAGGGGCGGGCCATTGGTATCACCCTCAGGGCAAAGTTAAGCTGACCCACTGCCTGTTGTAACTGATGCAGGGTCACTTTCTCCTTACTAAGGCACAGTTCCAGGGAAGCCCTAAATTTCGCTATTTTCCCTACCGGCAAACGGAAACATCCCTCCACAGAATCGAGCTCAATTCCCAGAAACTCGAGTGAAGTAGATGGTCCCACCGTCTTACCTGGTGCTAATGGCACCCCGAATTCCCTCATGAGGATGCAAAACTCCTGTAGCACCTGCGCACATGTTGTGTCGCCGGCTGCCCCCAAGAACAGAAAATCATCTAAGTAATGCATAACATGGCTATGCCCAGTGGCCTCAGTGAACGCCCACTCCAAAAAACAGCTGAATTTCTCAAAATAGGCACAAGAGATGGAGCAACCCATTGGCATGCATCTATCCATGTAGTAACGTCCTTGGAACACAAAGCCTAACAGACGCTGGTCCTGTGGGTGTACCGGGAGCAACCGGAACGCCGACTCGATATCTGACTTCGCCATCAGCGCTCCGGGCCCCAGGCGATTCAACATGGTGACAGCATCATCGAAGGATGCGTACCGCACCAAACAAACTCCTGGGTCAATCGCCTCGTTCACCGAGAGACCCTTCGGTGCTGACAAGTTATGGATCATCCTAAACTCCCCTGGGTCTTTTTTGGGGACTACTCCCAACGGGGAACAGATAAAATTTGCCACTGGAGGGTGCTGATATGGGCCCGCCACCCGGCCTAGTAAAACCTCTTTTCCAATCTTCTTCTCTACCACCGCTGGATTATGCCGAGCCGATAATTGGTTTCTACAAAGTGATTCCCCACGAAAATCCCCCGCCGGGATCCGGAAACCATATAAGAATCCGTTCCTCAGCACCCCAGCGGAGACATGATCAGGGTATTTGTTTAGCCAGGGGGTTATTGCCATGATATCAACGGGGGTAGGTAACGGTACACGGTGACCCCCCTCAGTCTTGTTTGGACCCTCCCTTACCTCCCGACCCGCCATTTTTGGATCTGCACGAACTTTCCGGGTGCGAGGAATTCCCACAACCCGCACATGCATGCCTGAACTTACATGCCCCTTGCGGTCTGGAGCAGTTGCCTCTATTAAAGCTCCAACAGACCCCCTGCTTTCCCCCATTCCCACCGGACCTTGTTTGGTGATCGCCACCGGCGCCCGCTCGAAAGGGCACCGCGGGCTGTTGGCGGGAAAACCCCGACCCATTCCCACCTGGCGAGGACGTCTTCGTCGCGCCCGGCAGGAGCTGCTTCTGCCAGGAAATCGAGTCGAGACAATCCCACGTCAGAGATGAATCGTACTCCTTGGCCTTACGGAACTTCATGTCGTAACCCATCCATTCATTACCTTCATATGTTTCATAAAAATCCATTATTCGTGCCTGGTAGCAAGACAATTCAGGCAAAACCTCGGGCTTACGTTCCCCAATAATTGCAGTAAACATCGCAAAGGCCTTGGCCCAATTTGTTATTGTCTCATCCACCCTGAATCCCGCCATCTTGGCTCACCAGACACTCGGGTGCCACAAATCTTTCTGCGTTTTAGCATACTCCATCTCGCGATGGTCAGTTAACAGAGAAAACATATTAACATACTTGTCTGCCCAAATTAACTCTTTCGTGGCCAACGGGATATGTTGAACCACTTTCTCCCGTCTTGAGTGTAATGAGCCCCCTCCCGCAATTGGCAATGCCTGCTTACCCGGTTCGGTTGACGTTCCTGCTGTTTTTTCCACTCCAGCTGCCGGTCCTTCCGAGGTTACCTGTGGGGGACAAGAGGGAGATTCGCCTTTGCGGCATCTCGCGACTGCCGCAACTGCTGCATTAGTAACCTGGCCTCTGCGGCCGTGCCTTCAGGTGCCGTAGCACCCCCCGTTTTCTTGCCGAGCCATGCGGCCAACTGGGCGACCAATTCAGGCGGCATGTCCTCCTCGCTAGCGGGCGTAATCACAACCGGTATCGGCTGACCCGCGTCTGGGAGTACCGGGGCCTCGACCGGAATGGCAGGGCTCACCGGGGGTACCTCGGGACGGGGACCTCCCCCCCTGGGGCCCTATTCCTGACCTGCTTCCCCCTACCCTCCGGGGCAACACCCGGCAATGCCGGGCCTATTACCTTCTTTGGTTTACCCGGATTGTTCATCGCAGCCATCTGCTTCTTCATGTTCGCCATATCTCGTCCCACGTTTCGTTCCATCTTCGTCATTCTGTTAACCAACATCCGGAGCATCTGGTCAGTCTCGGACTTCTTTCCTGCCTTCTTGCCAGACATTCCTTTCGAGTATTCACTCTAAGATGATCAGAAACGGTCCTAGGTCTCTAAGCCTTGAAGTCGCTGAAAGAGAAACACAAGAACTACAAATTCCCAAAATTGCTCCTTGTTCCGTCGAGGGCTCACATGCAACGAGTGGGTGCAGCTTCCAAGCACAGGAACAAGAGGATGCTTCTTTGGATTCCCGCTCTCTTTCTTCCTCGTCGAGAGGGCGTGAACCCTCCGCCGGTACGCCTACTGGGCGTGGCCATCGGTGTAGGTGTCTAGGACAACCCCTCTTGGGCGGGAAAAAGGCGCGCCCCGGCTACGCCGCTTTGGGCATACCAGCCGTGACACGCCCCCCGCCCAAAATGGTTTCCCGGGAGGATCTGGGCCCCCAACCATACGTTCGGGGGGACCGAGTGGTCGCCCCTTTCCATTTGCCCAGAATCACAGAATGTAGGGTCGACCCGAGGCTCGAACCTTGGTTTTCCAGCTCCAAAGGCGGCAGCCTAGCCGTAAGACTACATCCTCTCCTCTGAATGCTGTATTACAAATGTCAGTGCTATGACTGACCATCTTGCCGACAGTTGGGTTAATTCCAGAGGTTGCTTATGAGATTTCCATTGGCAGTGGCCAACTGGTTGGGGATTTGTTCGGTGATCAGAGAGGGTTTATAGAGAGGTGGGTGGCAGGCTGTGTAGACAGTAAAATTCTAGTTGGGAAAAAACGGGTCAGGATGCAAAAGATCAGCACTTTGCATCAAATAAAGTTCATGAAGATTCTCGTATGGAGTGTTATGATCTTTTCTGCAGGAAGAGGTGTAGGAAAATGCCTTACATGAAACCAGGTATTCTTGCCTATTGAAAAAACATATTTTCTTTCTGGATATGTGACTCCTAATACAGCTGGCGTATTAAAATTTTATTTGTAGCATACAAAAGGTTACTATTCCTGAAATTGCTTTTATTTTTTCTGATTTCTTCTGTAAAGTAGTTGAACCAAAGTAATCCCTTGTGAATTCCTCCCACTATACGAATAACCCTGGGCGTAGTTCGTGAAGTAGTGCTACGCGTAGCTACGCGAAGTGCACTTCGCACTACGCGAGCTACGCTTAGCACTACACGAACTGCGTAGTACCCTAAAAAGTGATTCTAGGCCTTGTACTTGCCAATCTTTGGAACCCCAGATTGTTTTTGTTTCAATGGTGTTTTTCCAAATATCGAAACCTAATGTAGATATTTTGACATAACATTTTTCTCAATAAATCAATTTAATATTTGTCAACATTGTTTTCATTCCTGTTCTATTTGATATTTTAAAATAAAACGTTCTTGGGTCGCTGTTATTAAGTCCTGAGAAGTATTGGAATTTATCAGAAAACTTTTTTGAACTGCCATTTGGTGGTGCCGGACAGTGTTCCCACTGGTTAAAAGAAAAAACATTTCTAGGTTGAGCACTTTTATGCAAATAGTGATCACCATAATGGTTGAAGCAGTAAAGCTCCTCATAATTGGACGAACCCTGCAAGTAATCTTGTTCTGCAAATTTCGCTGACATTACTAAATCTGACATCATATTATTAATGTTTTCAAAGCCCAGTCATCAGAGAAGGTACTAGGTGTTACAAAGACACTTAATGAAATCTTGAGCTGGTTGGGATACTTTAAAAGCTCGACCGGGCTCAAAATGTCATAATCAGTTCTGTCCCATGCTACCCCACCGGGTATTGGAATGGCTGTGATGTTCACTGATGACAGTTCTCTTTTCTCGATATGAGAAGATGTGTGTGGCTTTAGGACCAAGTTGATGTTCTGACTTGCTGTGTCCATTGTACTATATTTTCCTTCAATGAATCTTCCCAAACATATACCCATGATGAGCCAAAGCAGGAGGAAAAGTACACCTAACACAATCCAAAATTCAATCCATGGTGAAATTAGGAAAGTCTTTTTCAGTTGGTGGAAAAGTTCAATTACTTTGTTTTTAAAACTCTGTGTTGGAGGCGTTTCTTCATGTTCGCTTGGTCCTTCAGAGAAATTGTCGAAGTTGATGAAGTAGCCTGATGCAGTTCTGTCAATTGTTGGAATTGCTTCCGGATTTTCATTTGCTTTTGCATTTTTCTTTGTTTCATTAGAATAATCTGAAGCTACATCATTGTAGATTGGTGTTTCTTCACAAACTGTTATTATTTGGGTTTCAAGAGGCACAAGTTCCATGGTATTTTTGCATAGTCCTTTTTTATTCATCGCAGATTTTTCAATTTTGATAAGTCTCTCAGCATGAGCCTCTTGGATTGTAGCAAACTTTGGTATTCTGCTATTTCTTGGGATTCCACTGGGCCTACTATTTATTATTGGCCACATGATTGTGGTTTTACCAGGTCGATGGATACAACTCGGTTCTCCTTTTTACCAGCAAGGGGCGGTAATACTACTGATCTTGTTCCATTGATAGCTAAGACAGGTACTGCTTTTCTGTAAGAAGGCCCAAATTCCTTCTTTACCGCTATCTTTTCTCTGACCAGATCCCCAGTTTTTGGAATGCAGACAGGTCTTGCTGGGACAGGTGGTTTTTCTTCAGTGGATGTCGACTGTTGTTTCAACTTTATGTTACTCAGGTTTTTTCTTTTTTCATTTAGATCCTGTAAAACAGCCAAGCGATCTTTGATATCAAAGCATTTTTTCTTCTACCTCTGAAGTATGACTATCTAAGTCCTGAATATGCATTCTAGTTCTGAACAATAGTTCGTATGGAGTGAGACCTTATAGAGAGTTTCTTGGTAGATTATTAAGACTACGTTGGACACTTGTTGATTGTTTGACCCACCCATCACCTGAACCTAATACCCTCGCCGTTATAGATTGCTTTATGTCCCGGTTTTTTCTTTCCACAACTGCATTTCCCTCGGGATGGAAGGGACTAGAATACTGCAATGCGATACTCATACTGTTCATGGCCTCTTTGTAAGCTCGAGAGCTAAACGCGGGACCCTGATCAGAATGTAGCATGCCAATTGCGTATGTGCCGATAAAGACTCACAAATCTTTTATAACAGTTCTGGCGTCAGCCGAGTGTGGTGGTCTACATTTTAAGTGAATTCTGTCTTAATTATTATCGGGACGCATTTCTCCTACTGGATTTCTGCGTTAAAGATAGCCTGAATCTTTCTAATAATGGTATCTGGGCTACAGGCTGGACCGGTTCACAACTGCGATCTCTGTTGCAGTTCTTGCAATTTTTTGCAAAATAGTAGATATCTACGCTCATTCCCGGCCACCAATATTCTGATTGTAGGTCCATCAAAGATTTCAGGATTTCAGACCCAACCCCATATGTGCTTCTTGTAGTAAGAAGATTCTCCTGTTCGTGTTTGGAACTACCCTATCCCCCACTCCAGGGATTCGAGCAAACGGAACGGAGTTTGCGTCAATTATGTATGTATTACTGAGTGGATAGTTGAGAGGTAATGCTGAATAATCGCCATTCAATGAGGCTTTTACCGCTAGCATGGTTTCCCCATCTATGTGTTTTTCTGAACGCTTTTCAGTGGCTATGGAAGCCGGGCGAGCCGTTTCCGCTATGGCTGTGTTAGCCAATGAATTCCCTGCAACGTCAACGCCATCACGTCGATGACTCAATGCGTGTATCACGTGAGTCTTTCGTAGTTCTTTCTGTAAAAGAACTACCTGTTCCCAAAGCCTTTTATGCTTTACTGTGGCACCTGTGTCATCTTTGTAACCATTTTTGATCCATGTCTGCATGTCACTGTTATAGGATTTGACGCAGAAATACAAATCGCACACAATTAGTGTGGGGAATTCGCGATTAGCATTTTCAAGCGCCATCTTTAAGGTTCTTATTTCAACTCGCTGAGCTGAACATTTCCTGAGTGATTCAGTTTTGGTAATCATTAGTTTGAATTTGCCAGAGCGCCAGCGACCTTTAACAATCGCGCACGCTGCATCATAGGATTTATTTTCTACATCATAGTGTTGTGCGAATCTGTCCATATAGATTACGCAGGTATATTTTTCTAGAGGCAGAATTTCAGCTGGCAGAGGATATTCCCGTTCATATACTAGACCATCTAGTTTTTTCAGTTTTGGGTCAAAATAGTATTTAACATCTTCTGTAGCCAAAGAAGTTTCCCATTCTATCCATTCTGGATCTAATACTCCTTTAAACAGGTTACGTGGACTTGTTTACGCCTCAAGTGCTGATTCTGCTGAAAAAACAGTTATTCTTTTGCCTTGGGTAGGGCTCTTTCTTTAGCTACAGCAGTTCTAACCGCAGTTAGAATTTTCTCTGTGGATCTGAATTTCATTTCAGCTTCAGTGTACAAATGTAATTTGTAAGCTATAGGTACCGTTTCTCCCTCATTAGAGGTCAGGTATGTAAATCCGCATCTTCCTGGGATGACTCGGATTACAAGATTGCGTGTGTTCTCACGTGTTTGCAATTTTGTTTTAGTTAACATGTCTGTTTGTAGTGATCTCAAAATTTCTGTGTGTTTCTGAGTTCAATTGGTTTGGTTGAAATCTGGTTTTATTAAGTCATAGAGAGGTTTAACTCTTTCAGCATAATTTAGAATATATGTTCTTCCGAAATTCAGGAAACCTAGTAGTGATTGTAAATTCTTCAGCGTTTTTGGTGCTTGGAGTACAGCACATTTCTCTAAGAAATTGTTTGCTAGGCTTTTGCCTTCACTTGATAATTCATAACCTAAAAATAGGACAGTTAGATGGGCAATTTGTGACTTTTTAAAGATGAATTTGTAACCCTCTGAGGCGAGTCCAAGTATTATGGTGTTCACCCTTTTTAAGTGAGTCTCCAGGTCATCATCTGTGAGATAGATGTCATCGACATATGATAATGCTTCATCATCATATATTTGTAGTAACTCTGTTACCCTTGCTGAGTATAATCCTGGGCTATTCTTGAATCCCTGTGGGAGTCGGCAAAATTGTATTTGCGATCCAAATATTGAGAAAGCGGTCAAATACCTGCTTTCTGGTGCAATGTTTTGACAGAAGAATCCATTAGAGATGTCTAATGTCGTTTTATATTTTTTGTGCACAATAATATTCATTAATGCTGCACTATGTGAGTTATGCACTGCAAACGTTTTACAACAGGAGTTTAGGTGTCTGTAGTCCAAAACTAGATGATACGAATCGTCTGGCTTGGAGACAGGAAACAAAGGATTGTTCATTTGAGAGGTGCATGTTTCGATCACCTCTTGGTACTCAAGTTGATCTAAGATCTCCCTGACTTGTTTTTTAGCTTCTTGTTTTACTGGATACTGCCTTTGTGCAGTGGGATGATTTTTTAACTGGATCTTGTGGTGAGGTGAGTCCTCATCCCATCCTACATGATTCTTGTATAAAGCAGGAGCTTAGGCTACTGCCGATTTTCTTGCATAAGTAAATTTTTTATGAATCGGGATATGATTTGAGAAGGCAGGCATAATCATTTGTTCACCATGAGGGCACTCCCTGACAAACTCTGGTGGCCAGTCTTTCTCAGCTAACAGAATGTCATAGCCTTTTGAAAGTTTTTCCCAAAAGAGACTTTTTATTTTCCTGGTTTTATCTCCCTCTATCCGTAATGTTATTTCATATAGCTTATGGGGCACACTAACTCGTGTGTCTGCAGTTTCCACTTGAATGTACTTCTTCGTGTCCACTGTCTCCAGAAGATTCATCAGGGTCTTGTGAGCTATGGTCACTTCTGCTCCGCTGTCTAGCATTGTCTGTGCCCACTCTCCGTTTTTCAGCTGTGTCCTCAGAATTCTCTGCATGTTTAATCCTAATACTTGCTACCTTCTTTCTGGGAAATTGTAATTTTTTACTTTGATGAGCAGGTTCCTTGTCTTTGGACTTGACGTGCTCTTCTCTGTGTTCTGACGGTCCTCTTCTTTCCGATTTCTGTGAGGAAGATCGAGAAGAATTCAGTGAGAAGGATCGAGAGGGACGTGTATCAACATCTTGATATCTGTCTAGTTTTCTTATTTTATCCCTATCTCTAAGGTTGTATCTTTTTTCAGAGGTTTCCCTTTGGGGAGACTTGTCTTCTCGGCCTGGAGATCTCTCTCTACGCTGAGGAGACATTCCTCTGGTCTGGGAACGTTTTTCCCTTGGAATGGATTGTTTATTACCATCCCAGGTCTTTTTTGGATTTTTTAAATTATTTTTAATAAATGATTTTTCAGGATTTTCAGTTAGTTTGGGTTTTATCGGTTTCCCACCCAAACTATCTCTTCCTAGCTCTTCCTAGGATTTTTCTATGATTCTGGCAAGTTCCAATGGTTGGGCTGTTATATCTGTTTCCTTCAGTTTCTGGAGGTTCTCTATGCCATCCCTTGCCAATTGAACTAATTCTCTATATGCCTTTGTTAATTCTTTCAGTTTAACTAGGAGTTGTTCGCTTGACATTATTTCGTAGTCTGGGTGTGTTGCATAGTTGCATAGGACCGGATCCGTTGCTCATGGTCTACCTAGTGGACCGAGCCTGGTGATGTGATTATTATGTTTTAGGGCGCCTTTAAACCAGAGCGGTGCTCTTGGTATTTTAGTGGGATTTTAATCTCCTCGAAAGGAGTTTATTCATCCAGCGGTTCCTCTATTTTGTAATAGTGGAAATCTTTTGTCGTAGCGTGTGCTGCTGGAAAGTGTATCCATGAATAGAATACCTCTGTCTGCCGATATTCGTGTGCCTCTATCACGAATATGACTGTACCACCTCACGGTGTCAGGCCATTTTCTATAAGTTTTAGAGTTATAGTTCTTCTTAGATTGACCGGAATGAGTATTGCATTCGGTTCGGTTTCATGAAGACACGCTCCCTTTCTTCATCACTTTCTGGCATTTTAACTGACTGAAAGTTTTCTGTTGCAGATCGAGTTTCAAGGAAACAAAGATTAGGTGCACAATATGTTGGAACACTGCATCCTTCAACGTTGATCAAAACCAGAAACTAATACATAGGATTCTCATCCTACTAAGTTCCGGCGGATATTAACCTTTCACCCACTCCAGACGTCTATTGGAGTTTTTACGGGGAAAGGGTTCTGTGTGAAAGAGCACGACTGAGTTACTCTATTGTCTTGCATTAGATTATCGCCTTACCAAACGTTGGGCGCCATGTAGTGTAGTTCCTATTTTCCCAATAGGCTCTGCGCATTGGAATAACATAAACAGCAGTGTAGACGTAGGACTGAGGTCATCTAGGTCTCTACTGACTATGTTAAACTTAATTTAGGTTTGCGCCAGCTAGCTCAGAGGTCACTGGAAACTTTCTCGAATGAAGAGGAATGGATAACCTTCCCTGGCTCAGACAAGAAGGGATTCAGTTTCCGACAACCGCATAAACATGACAACTTTGCTCCCTCAGAATAAGAGTATATCTCTAGAGTCGTGTGAAAACAATAGACAATTATTTCACTCAGTCAACAGTGCATTCTTAGTTTCACCAGAATGCAGAGAAATGGAGAGACGGGCGTTTTCAATAAAAAGGTGGTATTTATTGAGCAGTCTTCCTTCTCATGCAAGAGAAATGAATTGCCACAATTGCAATACTTAAAGTAAAGTAAAGTGCGTACAGTAAAAGTAGTATTATGAAATAACACTGTAAAAGCATTATTACGGTTTCTTAGCCATATGATACTTTAAAATGGATAAAATATATACATACATATGTACATTGGCTAAAAGGCTCAACTGGTGCTTCTAACTAAGCCTACCCGGGTGTACCTGACCTAAGCCTAATACGTGGGAAGGGACAAGGAAGTAGCGATGTTAAGTTAAGTTGGTTAAGATAGTTTTGCCAAGAATCTGCATCAAGAATTCTCCTAAGGGTTTAGTCAGCTCCGTACCTTGGTAATAGAATGTAGGAGGTCTGGTATCTCTTTCCTCAGGACTCGATATCCCAGCAACCCGCGAGGGTAGGCTGGAAACACCGGAGCTGGATTTTCTCGGCTGGAGAAAAAGACAGCGTGTCTCTCAGTGCGTCAAACAGGAGGAGCGGCTTCCGTGGGCACTCGCATCAGCTGGGCTCTCGGGCAAGTAATTGGCCGCTCTGCTCCAAACCACCGTGTGTTTGCTTAAGGCAACTGTTGGTAATTTATACCTGAAAGGTGCTGGGTTTGACGTAAGGTTGGACATAAGACGTCACCAAGAACTAACAGTTCTTGCAGGACTTCAGGAGTTCTTGTTCAAATCAAAACAGAAGCAGGGGGGGATTTCCCGGGCTGCTGGAGGCTTGGTTCGTTTAAAGAACGCGGTGTGTTATGTTATGTTATAAGGGTCTCTTCTATAGCGCACGGCTACTCCATGGAGTGTCCCAGCGCTTTGACAAAGAGAACTGAAGAAAAGTGCACAACACAACACGGACCGCGGGCCGAAAGAGAATTACTGGGAGAAAAGCCAGGTCTTCAGTTCCTTTCTAAAGGAAAGCAAACTGTTGGCTTTCCTTAAGGAAATGGGAAGCTCATTCTAGCAACGAGGTGCCAAGTACCGGAAGGAGCGACCTCCGATGCGAGCGCGTCTGATGGTAGGGACAACGGCTTTGGCCAGCAAAGCGGACCTTAAAGTCCTCTTGGGGGCATAGAAAGCCATACGCTTCCCGATGTATTTTGGGCCAATCGAATGGAGTGCCTTAAAGGCAAGGGTCAAGACCTTGAAAGTAATTCTCTTAGAGACTGGGAGCCAATGCAGTCTCTTGAGTAGCTCCGAGGCTCTTGCCCTTCGCTGTAATCCAAAATTGGCTCTGGCAGCCGAATTGTGCACGACCTGCAGGCGTGCCATCAGGTATTTGGGAAGGCCAAGGTAGAGAGCGTTCCCGTAATCAAGACGCGAGCCTATCAAGGCCTGGACAATAATTTTTTATGTTGCAGAGACAGTAGTGGAAGAAACTTTTGCAACATTTTCAAGATACCAAAACATTTTCCTGTCAGCCCTATAATCTGGGGTCTGAAGGAAAGATCATCATCACACAGGACACCTAGATTTTTGGCTTTTGGCGAGGCAGCGTCAGGCGGGAACATATCCCGGGGCCAACATGTCTTCCAGCTGGGATCTGGCGGGCATCCGAAAAAAAGCAACTCCGATTTATCGGAATTGCACTTCAGACTGTGCCTCTGAAACCAGTCAAAGACAGCGCCCAGGCATTCCTTAATCCGGCCGCCGTCAAAATCCTGACCCTTATTACATGTAAAAAGGAGCTGGGTGTCGTCAGCATAGGATATGATCCGGGCACCAAAAGATTCCGCCACCGCCGCTAGAGGGGCCATATAGATGTTAAAAAGGGTGGGGCTCAGGATAGACCCTTGAGGAACCCCAACCTCCAGCGGCGGCATTTCGGCGGAAAACGGAGGTGCCCAGACCACTTGTCGGCGGTCGGTCAGAAAAGACTTAAACCAGTTCCACACCGTCCCACGGAAACCGATCTCCCAGAGTCTTAAAAGGAGACCGTCGTGGGGAACGGTGTTGAAAGCCGCCGACAAATCCAACATGACCAAGATGGCTTTGCCCCCAAAGGTGTGCTTTCTAGGAGTCGATGGGAGTAGCCATGCTGTGCTTTGGATTGCATGGGCTATTATTGAATATGAATCTGATTCTTATGCCGTTGTCAGGACATTATTGATTATAACCTCACAAGGGCATAAATCGGGAATATCGAATTAGGGTCCTAGATAAGAACACAACAATAACCTTATGTCATAAATCTATACACGCTACACTTCTTTCACAGAATACAGACGTTGAGAATAGATGGTTGCTTACTAATTTAAAGTTTGGGGAGTTCCGATTTCTTTATTTAATGTGTATGCTCCTACTCATGGAGATACTTCCTTTTGGTCCCATATTTACTGATTACTCGCTCAATACCCTGTAGCTAACTTAATCTTGCCCGGCGACTGCATTCAAGTGTTTGACCCTTTCCTTTTATAGAAAATCTAAATCATCCTTTGTACCAACCAAAGAACACAAAACTTTCCTACAGTCGGTAAAGCATTTAAACCTAACTGATGCTTGGAGGTTATGCAATCCGGCTGAGCAAGAATACACTTTCTACTCTGCACCTCATCATACTGAATCACGTATTGCCTACATTTTTATCTTACACAATATTTCCCAGTCCTTACTTTCCGCAGACATAGGCCCCATACTTATTTCGGATCATGCCCCTGTTTCCAATCAGCTGGACTTTTTACCCCACTCTGAACATCCCAAAAGATGGCGCTTTAGTAATTCCTTGCTTTTGGATCCTAATTTTAATGCTTCCTTTCTATCTTTTTTTCAAGAGTATTTTCATTTCAACACTACTGACACATTACCTCTTTATACAGCCTGGGACGCCTTTAAGGCTTCTGGGCGTGATTTCATTATCGGATATGTTTCCAATCAGTGGAGGGTATCCCGACCAGAGAACATAGAACTTCTTTCCAAGATTAAGAGGTTAGAACACTCTTACTACCTTACTGATCTTATTAACGCTAAGATTCAGTACAATAAAGATACAACAGACAGCGCCTCTTTATTCCTATTAAAGACCAGTGCAAAATTCTATGGAGGACAAAACAAGTCAGGTAAATTATTAACCAACGACCTTACGACCAAACAGAATAGACTTCATATTAAATCTATAATAGATGGTAGTAATAATCCCAAAATCAAAGACGCTGATATTTTACAATAATTCGTCCAATTTTACAAGTGACTGTATGCACCAGGGAATCACCCCACTGAGGAAGATATGTCTTCTTATCTTTCCTGGATCCACATACCTATAAGCCCCTCGCCGACCATGGAACTCCTTAGAACTGACATCACACAAACAGAATTGCTTACTGCCCTTAACACCCTTAAGAGAGATAAAGCTCCAGGCCCCAACGGTTTTACTGTTGAATTTTATTTGCATTTTGCCCACATACTCCTTCCAAAACTGCTCACTCTTATTTCTTCTTTTGTTGATACAGGTAGAGCTTCAGGAACCTTTTTTAGAGGCCATGATATGTTTAATTCCGAAAGAAGGAAAAGATGTACACTATTGTAAAAACGACAGAGCCATTTCCCTAGTAAATATAGATTAAAAAAAAATTCTAAAACATTGGCCCTTCGGATCGATTCACTTTTCCCTCACTTATTAGGCAAGGAACATTCAGGCTTTGTCAAAGGACGTTCTATTACTGACAATACTTGATATAATTTCCAAATCCTCAAACTATGCGGAGCCTCTCGCTGCCATCACCCTAGGTGCAGAAAATGCCTTTGATAAAGTCTGTTGGCCTTTCATGTTAAGCGTAGTGACGTGGTTTGGTTTTGGCCCGAAAATCATTTCCTTGATTTCCTTGCTCTACTCAAATCCTAAGGCGGCCATTTTTGTAAACGGTCTCACTTCATCTTATTTCGCTCTGCATAGAGGAGTGAAACAGTGGTGCCCCTTGTCGCCTTTCATCTTTAATTTGGCATCGGAACCTTTCCTGTCTAGAACTAGACAAAACCAATGTATTACTGGCTTTGTCTCGAATGACCTACAAATTAAACTGGCAGCTTATGCAGACGATGTTCTTATGTTTCTTTCTCGGCCTCATCTTACCGTCCCAGCTTATTTGGAGGAAGTTTAGTCCTTTACAAAAGTCTCGGGTTATACATTAAATAATGATAAGTGCGAAATGTTACCCCTAACTATACTTTTAAAACTGACTTTTCGATCTCCAACTTTACTTGGTGTCCTCAGCAGATCAAATACCTTGGTTTGTAGTTTACCCCGTCCAATAAATCTTCAATTTCCCTAAATTTTGATAAATGCATAGATAAGTTGACTATCCTCACAATTAAATGGCATCCTCTATATCTCTTGTGGTGGGGACGCCTTGACACCATCAAAATGAAGTTAACTCCTATTGTTCTTTACATCATCTCTAACATGCCCTTATCCATACCTATAAAATTATTTCATAAAATTAATTCTATACTCATATCCTTTTTGTGGCTAAATAAAAAAAAAATATGAATGTCTTTATTAAAGTTATCACACCCAACATCTGAAGGTAGTGTTCATTTCTCAGACTTCCCCAGATACCACAAAGCCTTCCTACTAAGACACCTATCCAAATGGATATCTGACTCACCTCTTGCCTTTCTCTTATTGATTGACCTAGAGAGATCCTTTCTTTCTCCCTTTTCAGTTCAAGAACTTCTGTCTTTCACTCACAAACCACAGAAACTATGTTCGTCTATTATTAATCACTCCTGCAAGGAATTGAATTCTCTCCTTCTTTCCGTGCCTTACGATATCGATTCATTCCTCTCTTCAACCATTTGACTAAACGAGCAGGGTGGTGGCAGCTCTCTGTTTTGTTGTTGGGTTAGCACAGATTGCGAGGGGATCCTCCTCTGGACGCTACCGGCCGCTGTGAAACGCTGACAGCATTTGATTTTAAAAATGTATTTGTCACCTATGCAATTGAATCACTAACAGCCTGATTCATGTACGGGCCGTTTTGCGTGGCCCTAATAGCGAATCATAGCGACTCGCTATTGAGGACACGCAAAACGGCATTCATGTAGGAATTGCTAAATAAATAGCGATTCCTACATGTTCTCTATTTGCGAGTAGCAATTTGCTATTCGCAAAAAAAGGAATTTCTCTCCATTCATTCCTATGGGCCAAAAGGCCCATAGGAATGAATGGGGAGTATCCCTTATTTGCGAGTAGCAATTTGCTACTCGCAAATCAGATAGCGATTTTAAGGGTGCCAGGGGTGTCCAAAGGACACCCTGTAGCACCCCTAAAATGCACATTTGAACAGGTGTTGCGCACACACATGTCCAAAGGACATGTGTGTGTGCAACATGCAACGTAGAAAAATGCTTTTAAAAGCATTTTTCTATGTTTTTGCTATTTACCGAGAGGTCTGACCTCTCGGTAAATAGCGGCAAGTAATTGCGAATTCGCAAATTTAAATTTGATGTTGAATTGCATTTAAGGAATCTCTAATAGAGATTCCTTAAATGTCATTCCTCGCACATTTGCGACATCGCAATTAGCGATTTTTGCATTTGGGATGCTGAATCCCAAATGCAAAAATCGCTCTCGCAAAGGGCCGGATTCTCAGAATCCGGCCCTTTGCGAGCGCAAAAAAGCTTTATGAATCAGGCTGTAATTGTATTTTTAAAGAAAAATCCATTCGCTTAACTTACTTTGTGTGCACTACTCCTACCCTTTGCCCCGGTCCATCGCGGCTCTGTGCCGTTTGCGTGGAGGGCAGGGTCAGCTCCACTTCGCCTCAGCGCTGGCTCTCCAATCACAAGGGAGCTAGCGTCTTAGCTGGGGGCGGGGTTCTGGATTTAAGGCGAAGCATCAGCGAGCCACTCGACTAAACGAGCAGGGTGGTGGCAGCTCTCTGTTTTGTTGTTGGGTTAGCACAGATTGCGAGGGGATCCTCCTCTGGACGCTACCGGCCGCTGTGAAACGCTGACAGCATTTGATTTTAAAAATGTATTTGTCACCTATGCAATTGAATCACTAATTGTATTTTTAAAGAAAAATCCATTCGCTTAACTTACTTTGTGTGCACTACTCCTACCCTTTGCCCCGGTCCATCGCGGCTCTGTGCCGTTTGCGTGGAGGGCAGGGTCAGCTCCACTTCGCCTCAGCGCTGGCTCTCCAATCACAAGGGAGCTAGCGTCTTAGCTGGGGGCGGGGTTCTGGATTTAAGGCGAAGCATCAGCGAGCCACTCGACTAAACGAGCAGGGTGGTGGCAGCTCTCTGTTTTGTTGTTGGGTTAGCACAGATTGCGAGGGGATCCTCCTCTGGACGCTACCGGCCGCTGTGAAACGCTGACAGCATTTGATTTTAAAAATGTATTTGTCACCTATGCAATTGAATCACTAATTGTATTTTTAAAGAAAAATCCATTCGCTTAACTTACTTTGTGTGCACTACTCCTACCCTTTGCCCCGGTCCATCGCGGCTCTGTGCCGTTTGCGTGGAGGGCAGGGTCAGCTCCACTTCGCCTCAGCGCTGGCTCTCCAATCACAAGGGAGCTAGCGTCTTAGCTGGGGGCGGGGTTCTGGATTTAAGGCGAAGCATCAGCGAGCCACTCGACTAAACGAGCAGGGTGGTGGCAGCTCTCTGTTTTGTTGTTGGGTTAGCACAGATTGCGAGGGGATCCTCCTCTGGACGCTACCGGCCGCTGTGAAACGCTGACAGCATTTGATTTTAAAAATGTATTTGTCACCTATGCAATTGAATCACTAATTGTATTTTTAAAGAAAAATCCATTCGCTTAACTTACTTTGTGTGCACTACTCCTACCCTTTGCCCCGGTCCATCGCGGCTCTGTGCCGTTTGCGTGGAGGGCAGGGTCAGCTCCACTTCGCCTCAGCGCTGGCTCTCCAATCACAAGGGAGCTAGCGTCTTAGCTGGGGGCGGGGTTCTGGATTTAAGGCGAAGCATCAGCGAGCCACTCGACTAAACGAGCAGGGTGGTGGCAGCTCTCTGTTTTGTTGTTGGGTTAGCACAGATTGCGAGGGGATCCTCCTCTGGACGCTACCGGCCGCTGTGAAACGCTGACAGCATTTGATTTTAAAAATGTATTTGTCACCTATGCAATTGAATCACTAATTGTATTTTTAAAGAAAAATCCATTCGCTTAACTTACTTTGTGTGCACTACTCCTACCCTTTGCCCCGGTCCATCGCGGCTCTGTGCCGTTTGCGTGGAGGGCAGGGTCAGCTCCACTTCGCCTCAGCGCTGGCTCTCCAATCACAAGGGAGCTAGCGTCTTAGCTGGGGGCGGGGTTCTGGATTTAAGATGGCCACCCGGAAGCGCAGCGGTAGAGCGCAGCGGGAGCGCCGTCTCCGCGCCGAAGCCGCGCCAAAGGGGTGCCAGTCTGCGCCAGTCCGCGCCGGGTTCGTGCCGCGTGCCACCTCTTCTGCCCACCACTCACCCCACCAACCCTCTAAGGTAACTACCTATCCCAGGTCACAACTCCTGAGTATAGGCAACAGATTACCGGACAAGAAATGTTCCCTCTTTGCTTTTAGTTCACTGTATAATTCTTTATACTCCGTCTGCCCTAATTGCGCGTTCACAACTACACCTGTTATCTCCCAACATTCTTTGGTCACACCTTCAGGGGATGACAGCGCTACATATATAAGCTGCATTCTGATAAATACACGCTCTCTCGTTAAACACAGGAACGACGTTGCAGAGCTAATAACCAGCCAAAACGTTGACATTGTGTTTATTACTGAGACCTGGGCAGACCTCGCATCTGGCCCGGATTTCAACGTCGCTACTCCAGCCGGCTATCTAGTAACAAGATTAGATAGGGCATCAGGGAAAAGAGGAGGAGGGCTGGCTATTATACATCGAGCTAACCTAGCCTTAAAAACCGAACCGCTGGATTATTGCTGTGCGGAAGCCCTTGCCTTTACAATCTCTCTTTCTCCCACACAAACTTTTAAAGGAACCCTCCTTTATCGATCACCCACCTCACGCACGCTTTTCCTAAAATCTCTCAATTCTTTATTAGAACCAGTAGCCGCTAATCAGGACTACACCATATTGGGTGATTTTAATTTCCATTTGGAGAATGCAAACGATAAGGACTCACGTACGCTGATCTCGGACTTTCAGGCCGCTGGTTTAGAACAGCAGATCACTACATCTACCCATCAAGCGGGGCATACCTTGGATGCCTTATTTACCAACAATGCCCACATCACCATTTCCACAGTACTCCCTCTTACCTGGACAGATCACCTAGCTGTCAAATTCATAATTTCACTTAAATCTTACAAGAATCTTCCCTCTAGCACCTGCCCTTCGATCCTATGTCGTGACTGGAAAAACATTGATGTCACTGCCTTACGTAACATACTGGAATCATCGATACCCGAAGATCGATCTGATCCCCACGAAGCCTCTCAGAACTACCAACGCTGGCTATTTAAGGCATTAGACCACCTAGCTCCCCAAAAGAAAATGCAGCCAAACCGCGTCAAACCTTCTGCGGCCTGGTTCTCGGAGTCATTACGGCTCGAGAGACAACGCTGCCGAAACCTGGAGCGGCGTTGGCGCAGGAACTATGCCAGCCCCGACCGGGAGACCTACAAGAACGCGATGACTAGCTACAGAAAGCTGATCACTGCCGAAAAATGCGCCTTTTATAGTACACAAATAGAAAATGCTCTCAACTCTAACAGACAGCTCTACAAGGTAGTAAAAGATCTAGCCAATCCCCCAGCTCCACCTTCCATCGAACCATCCCAATCATTTTGCAATAAGGTGGCAGACTTCTTTCAGGCTAAGGTTAACGATATTTTCGATAAATTCACCACAATACCGATGGCAGACGGAGTCTCTTTGGTGACTCTTCCTCGGCCATTAAAACCAATCTTAGAGGCGTTTACGCCACCTGCATCTATGATGGAATTCATAAATACTGTTAAGTCAGGATCCCCACTGGACCCCTGCCCCCCACGTATCATTAAATCAGTTTCTGACGTAATCGCCCCAGTACTTACCAATATCTGCCAAGCTATATTTCAGACAGGTGTATTTCCCGCTATTTGGAAAAGGGCAACTGTAACACCACTCCTGAAAAAACCTGCATTAAACCCTTTAGAGCCCAAAAACTACCGTCCAATCGCCTCCCTTCCCTACCCCTCAAAAATAATCGAAAAGGTAATAAACCAACAGCTGTCGACCTTTATCGACCAGAACGATCTGCTTGACAACACGCAGTTCGGGTTTAGGAAGGGCCACGGGACAGAGACAGCTCTAATAAAAGCGTCAGAAGAGGTCAGGATTATCATGGACAGGGGCGGCGCCGCTGTCCTGATACTCCTGGACCTATCCGCGGCCTTCGACACGGTCGATCATTCTATTCTGATCGACCGTGTCGCCACCCTCGGCATTCAGGGCAAGGCCAGAGCAACGTTAGCATCCTTTCTGGCCAACAGGATACAGTCCGTAAAGATGGGAAATTTCAGCTCCCCTGATTTCTCTCTCCCGTGCGGTGTTCCCCAGGGCTCCTCGCTAAGTCCGACACTTTTCAATATCTACGTGTCGGACTTGGCGAGGGTAATTAAGTCATTTGGCATAGGGCTAACATCGTACGCCGATGACACACAATTGGTCCTGGAAATACACAAAAACGGAGAAGCTGTGGCAGCGAATGTTCAGGCAGGCATGAAGGCCATCAGTACTTGGATGAACCAGAATTGCTTAAAGCTAAATTCCGACAAGACGGAGGTACTGGTTTTTGGCGAACTAACCCCGTCTTGGTCTCCAGTCTGGTGGCCTTCGGAACTGGGTATACCTCCACTGCCAGTAGCCAAGGTGAAAAACTTGGGCGTGCTTTTTGACAGCAAGCTTACATTCCTTAGTCACGCCAATGCCGTGGTTTCGGCCTCTTTTTACACCTTGAGAATGGTGAAGAAACTGCTCCCTTTTCTTCCTCCTACTGCTGGCAAAACCTTAATGTCCTCCTTGGTACTATCCAAGGTGGATTACTGCAATGGCCTTCTGCTCAATGCACAGGAACAAGTGGTGAACAAGCTACAGCTTGTCCAAAATGCCGCTGCAAGGATCCTCATGGGGATTCCAAAATATGCCTCTATCTCTCCCACAATTCGAGAGCTTCACTGGCTGCCTATAAGAAGCAGGATAAAGTTTAAGGCCATGTGTATCACTTACAAGGCGCTGAAAAATAATGGGCCTGACTTCTTTAAAAACGCTTTTAAAATCTACAAACCCAGCCGAACACTGCGGTCATCTACGGCCCAACAGCTCCAAATCCCCCCAACAAAAAAGGTGATATGGGGAGACAGACGTTTTGTAGTGGCTGCATCCAAATTATGGAACCAGGTTCCCTCTCAGATTAAGGAACACACTTCGCTGTTTTCCTTTCGAAAACATCTTAAAACCTGGCTCTTTAACCAGTAACATCTTATAACCCTCGCAATCTGAAATATGCTAATATTAGCGCCGAGACGCCGTAAGGCATTTGCGCGCTTTAGAAATTTAAAAAAAAAATAAAAAAAAAATAAATAAATAATAGAGCGGTATGTTACTGTTACAACGCAACTTTTACGTCGTAATGCTGTTACAACGCAGCTTTTACAACGCAGGTTCCATTACATCGGATGCTATTACAACGCAGGATATTACATAGCAGATGCTATTACAACGCATACCATTACATCGTAAGTATTGGTAAGTATATAATTTTTTTTATTTTATTTAATATTATTTAATTAATTTAATTAATATTACTTATAAATAAATATATTTATTTATGTTTTTTAATATTATAAAATATTATAAATTATTATTTAATATTATAAATTAAATATATTTAAGTAATTTTTAAAATAAGTATGAGTATAGGAGTATATGTTTTGGGGTACTGAGGTATATGTTTTGGGGTGTTTGGGTATTTTTAGGTTTTAGGGCTGGGTTTGGGTTTTGGGGTATAGGGGTATTTTTAGGTTTTAGGGCTGGGTTTGGGTTTTGGGGTACAGGGGTATTTTTAGGTTTTAGGGCTGGGTTTGGGTTTTGGGGTATAGGGGTATTTTTAGGTTTTAGGGCTGGGTTTGGGTTTTGGGGTACAGGGGTATTTTTAGGTTTTAGGGCTGGGTTTGGGTTTTGGGGTACAGGGGTATTTTTAGGTTTTAGGGCTGGGTTTGGGTTTTGGGGTACAGGGGTATTTTTAGGTTTTAGGGCTGGGTTTTGGTTTTGGGGTATAGGGGTATTTTTAGGTTTTAGGGCTGGGTTTGGGTTTTGGGGTACAGGGGTATTTTTAGGTTTTAGGGCTGGGTTTGGGTTTTGGGGTACAGGGGTATTTTTAGGTTTTAGGGCTGGGTTTGGGTTTTGGGGTACAGGGGTATTTTTAGGTTTTAGGGCTGGGTTTGGCTTTTGGGGTACAGGGGTATTTTTAGGGTTTAGGGCTGGGTTTGGGTTTTGGGGTACAGGGGTATTTTTAGGGTTTATTTTTTTTGAAGTACGACTATAATTAAATTAAATTAATTAAATAAATTATAAATAATTACATTTATTAAATCAAATTAATTACAATTTTAAGATTAATTCAATTATATTAATTTAATTAAATTAATTACATTTAAATAATTACTATTATAAAATGTATTAAATTAAATTAATAAAATTATAATAAATTAATTAAATTACATTAATTTCTATTTAAAATTAAATTAAACTTATTTAAATAAATTATATTAATTACATTTTTAAAATTAATTTAATTTTTTTAGTAAAATAAAATTAATTAAATTAACTTAATTACATTTTTTTTTAAAAGTTATACTTACCTATACTTACGATGTAATGGTATGCGTTGTAATAGCATCTGCTATGTAATATCCTGCGTTGTAATGGCATCCGATGTAATGGAACCTGCGTTGTAAAAGTTGCGATGTTACAGCATGCGTTGTAAAATAACGCGTTGTAACATCATAGATCCAATAGAGCCATATGCATCAAAACTAAACCCATCTACCGGAAAACATGGAGAGACCAGGGTATAATATGGGTGCACCAATTGTTTCATAACAATACCTTCCTTACTTTTTCCACCACATGTTCTCTTTTCCAGTTGCCTTCCTCTTTCCTAAATACATTTTTAGCCCTACGCACTGCTATTTTCATATCCTATTTCGGATCCCTACCTCCTCCTTCTCCACCACCAAACTCTACTTGGCTTAGCATACTTCGCAACACTTAAAAGTCTCTACTTTTTACCTTCGCCTATCAGAATCTTCCATTGACAGGAAGAAACAAGCACAGAGCTCTCTTGGGAAATCGACCTAGACACACATTGGCCAATTCCCTTATGGGATAAGATTTGGTTGAAAATTAGGAAACCCTCTAGAGCAGCCACTGCTATACAAACCTTTTTTTCACTTATAACAGACTCCTACTCTCACCGATCTCTTTACATAAGATGCATCCCGAAATTCCTTACACTTGCTGGTCTTGTTCTTTTATACCTGCTGATTTAAAGAATTTATTATTTTCATGCCCTCAGGTCCTACACTTTTTGGACTCAAGTTTGGACACAATTTAACTCTATAGTTCATGCCAAAGTTCCTCTGACCCCTGGTAATATCTTTTTGGGCAGCCTCTCCAGTGGTTGGGATATACTGGCAGCTCAACTACCAATTATTGATTTGCTGTTGGCTGCAGCCTTCCAACAGATAACTATTTGGGGAGGCCCTACTTTTGTGGTCACCTGACTGGTGGCCTTTAGGCTTGGGGCCTGTCCCTAGTCCCAAACAGACAGTGAAAAATCTTGGTGTGCGGCTGGACCAAGGTCTGTCTTTAAAGGAACACCTGAATCAAATGACTGGGTCCTGCTTTCGGGCAATTGGACTCTTGAGACGCGTGTTACCCTTCCTGCCAGCCACCTATAGAAAGACCCTTGTCCAAGCCCTGGTAATTAGCCGTTTGGACTATTGCAACGGTCTTCTTCTATCTGCAAATGACAACCTGCTGAGTTGGCTGCAAGTGGCTCAAAACATCGCAGCTAGGCTGGTTCTTAATGCCCCACCTAGAACTCCATCCCGCCCCCTCTTGGATAAACTTCACTGGCTTCCTATCCGGCAACGGATTAAGTTCAAAACCTGCTGTACTATCCATAAAAGCATTTTTGATTCAGGTCCTTTGTATCTGGCTGAAAAGTTTATCCCTTACAAACCAGGGCGTACTCTTCGCTCCAGTTACCAATTTTTGCTTCAGGTTCCACCAATCAGAAAAGCACGACTGGGAGGCCCAGCACTTTCGTTCTTGGGCCCCAGTCTGTGGAACAAATTACCTCTCAATCTGAGACAATGTAATAATTACCTAAAATTCAGGAAGTTACTGAAGACATTTTTGTTTCAGACAATATAAGCCTTTGTATATTCTTTAGAGCACTATCCTGCAGCCGTTGGGCGAACCAAGCGCAGAGATACTCCTTCGGGAGTCGAATCTAGCGCTATACAAGCCTTTAAATAAATAAACAAACAATTGGAAAGATGCTTCAAAACCCTCATACTTAGCTTGGTGGTATTCTGTTTGCCACACCCACAGACTAGACACAACCTTTGTAGTTCCTATGTCTCTTGCCAAAAAACAACTACAATTATGGTCTCCCATTACACAATTTTTGGATAATAATGCTAAAAAATCCTTTGCCCCTGTTCCTTTTATACAGGAAGTTGTTAAGCCTCCTTGAATTTCATTAAAATGTGTTTATTATTACTTACTGTATTACCCAGATATACTCGTTTCATGATTTATAGGGTTTAAGCCTTGCTTTTCATTCTCTAATTGCAGACATCAGTATGATTTTACGTGTTAAGTCCAACCCTTAAATTGTTATCAATTCTCTTCTGACTGTAATTTTTGATGTTATACTTTGTGATACATTGTTGTTATTTCTCTCTTTATATTTAATGAACTCATCTTTTGAATCTTAAAAGAACAGGATAGTGGAGGGCTAGAAGAGGGCAGGGTTTGCATTTATATATAGCTTGCTACCCCTGGTGAGGTGTTGAAACACTTTTTGTTGAGTAACACTTTACTCTGGAAACCAAAAAGGATTAGTGGGGAATTAGTATATGGAAATATTAAATTACTTTGAGTAATGGACATGTTAGTCTGTTATATTGATTGAAAAAGGATAGTTGAAGGATTAAAGAGAGAAAGGTTTGCATTTCTATAGCGCTTGCTACCCCTGATGAGGTGTAGAAGTGTTTTTTGGTGGGTAGCACACTACTCTGGAACCCAAACAGGATTAGTGGGGACTTCGTATGGAGGAATCCAAAATTAATTTGAGCGGTGGACATGTGAGTTTGTTATTTGTATTGAAAGGATTGTCGAAGGATAGAACTAATTTGAGCGGTGGATGTGTTAGTCTGTTATTTGGATTGAAAAGGACAGTGGAGGAATAGAAGAGGGAAAGGTTTGCATTTATATAGTGCTTGCTACGCCTGATGAGTTGTTGAAGCGCTTTTTGGTGGGTAGACAAAGGGTTTGCCTAGAATACCACAATTTGTTCAAGCAGGGAAGCTAGGAGTGATCCGAGATTTTCCAGTTTCACATTGTGCAATGTAGTCACTACATGGGTATTTCTTTCTGGCATCAACAGTTAGGGGCAGATTTACAAGCCCTTTGCGCCTCATTTACGCCGCCGTTGCGTCACTTTTGTGACGCAGCGGCAGCGCAAATCCAGCTCCATGGTGCGGGGGTACTTACAACGTGAAGCATCTGGGAGATCCGTCACGTTGTAATGCCCTGCGCCACATGTAGGCGTTCCTGTGCAGGGGGGGCATTCCGGCGCAAGAACGCCTCCTAAAAGTGGCTGAGTGAAATCTACAAGATTTCACCCAGTCACTTTCAGGCCCATGCTGCGTTAAAACCCTGCGCCTGCATGAAGCAGGCGTAAGGATTGACACAGCATTAACTAGATAGGGCCCCCAGAGCATTGCTGGAGCTGTGTCACGCTTGCGACGCAACTCCAGCAATGCGCCGCCTTTACGGCACAGATGCGTCACGCCTCTGAGCCGTTTTTGCCTATTGGTGCGCCGCATTGTAAATGCGGCGCATCAATGGTGGCGGAGTCATGGCGCACAATAAGTGGCGCATCCCTGCTGATATGCCGGGATGCGCCACTTATTGTAAATCTGCCCCTTAATGCTTTGTCCTTAACCCCTTCCCTGCGGCGCGAATTCCGCCGTGGTGTGGGGATTTAATTAGGGGGCGTAACCCCTTGAGAACTCAGGACGGCCTCCAGCCGTCCTACGTCACGGTAGGCGTGTGCGGAGGACGGCCGGGGGCCGTCCGAACTCCGCCCACTAATTAATTCAGGTGGCGAATTTGCGCCGAGCTGGGGCATATGCGGCGTTCGGATGGCCCCTGGCCGTCCTGAGCACATGTCCACCATGACGTAGGAGAGCCGGGGGCCGTCCTGAGCACACAAGGGGTTAATTCTTGGAAGAGCACACATTTTGTGTTGTTTTATATTTGTTTGTGTTTTAATGTTCTGGTGTTGTGGTGCGGTGTTGATTTCTGTGTTGTGGTTCTGCTTTTGTTCTGTTTTGTGTGCTGCTTTGTGGCATGTGATTGTGATGTTGTAAAAGTGTTGTTATACTACTGTAGTGCATTGTTTTGGTACATTTGTTGTGTTGCAATGGACTATTGTGGCATCAATCTATTGTGTAAGTGTGTTTCTGTGTTTTTCTGTGTGCAGCGTTATGCTGTTTTTATGCTAATTTGTTGTGTTATGTTTTTAACCGCTTAACCGCGGCGGCAATTCCGCCATGGTGCGCCGGTTTTATTGAATGGGTGGGGCCGCGTCGGCCAATGGACATGCGCAGCACTACGGAGGTAGTGCTCGCGACGGTCGTTGGCCGACGGGTGCATCGAAAGGGTTTATTTGTCCTGCTGTGCTATTGGGATGATGTGTTGTCGTTTTGCTTTATTGTATTGCATTTTGTTGTGGCAGTGATATGCTTTGTTGTTTGCTGTGTTATTATCTTTGTGTTGCATTATTGTATTGTGTTATTTTGTTGTACTATGTTGGTTGTGTTGCATTATGTTTTTGTGTGTTCTGCCCTACCAAGTTTTTGTTTTTGTTTTTCTGCTTTGTGTTATGTCATGATGCTGTGCTCTGTAGTTACTTTAATGCTGCTACTTTTCCAGTCAAAGGACCAAAGAGCTGTAGTCAGGGGAGAGGATGTAGGGTAAGGGTCTGAGCGGCCGACCTTAAAGCTGGGGAACTCATGTTCGGCGGGGTCCTCAAGCATCCTATGATTCTGGGCAAATCACTTAATCTCTCCATTGCCTGAAAAAATAGTGTGTGTTTACATCTGTAATGTAACTGGTGCTCGTGTAAAGTGCTCTGATACCTTCGAGTCGAGTTCGCGCTATACAAAACTGCAACAAAACAAAAGAAGTTCCATTGAGAAACAACCACTGATTACTGTCTAAGGTGGCATTGGTAACATGGGGAGGCTTCAGCTCTTCAACAGTTTAAGACACCAATCAGTACAAAACTGTGACAGAGACCACGCATTATCTCCATCAGTGGTCACATTATCTGATCGGTCCAGGTGGTATGTTTACATAGAATTATTCTGCAACTTAAATTAATTGACAATTTTTATTAGTGTTCCTTTTTATATATATAAAAAAGTGTTTTAGCCTTAATTAAATTAAAAAGTGAAATTGAGCTGGTCAGAGAGCAGCAGAGAAGCGTCCTGCAGCGATAAACACACCATGAGACTTACTGAAGCGATCTGTTGTGATCTCAGTTATTAGCCTTGATTTCTTGGTCTAGCACACACATCCTATAGCCATAGTAAATCCATATTATCGGTCTAGTGCAGGGAGGTGGTGTCCTGCCATCTACAGGGTGAAGTCGGAATGACAGCCTATGAAACAATCTATATATTTTATTATGTATTTTATTAGAGTATATATAGCCTTTTCTAACAGAAATGTTTTACATACTTTCATCGCAATAAAAATATTGGGCGACTGGTTTAATATGGGTGTTTACCAATATAGCGATAAGTGTGACGGATAAAGGGAGGTGAGCGAGACGCAAGCATGATGCCCATAATATCGTGAAATTAATATATTTACATGCTTCATATTTTTAGGCACGGTGAATAGGGTGTGAGGGTGAATGGGAGGAGCTAAGGATTGTTAGGTGATGAGGAACTGAGCATTACTTTTCCAACATGCCCCATTAACGTCTCCGCTGTATGCACCACGTTTATTTTATGCAGAATTGTAAACATCCCCTGTAGGATATTTATGCCATCCTTTGCGCAGCTAAAACAATAAACTGCTTTGACATTGATGAAGCTGTTTTACTAAACAAATAAAAAAATAGTTGGATAGACTTTCAGTGCAGTAAATCTACTTGTTTTAAATGGGTGCGTGTATAGTACACAAGTCTATCTTGGCGTACCTATCAAAGTTCTGCAGAGCGCACACCAGTAAAGTACTACTGTGTTCTGACTATGTGTGTATTTACACCTCACGCAGCCAAACAGAGGGCCTCATTTATGAAAAGTGTTGCATCGCTGCGATCAAACAGCAATGCAACACTTTTCACTGTGCCCTCCTTGGGACACCATGGATGCACTGTGTTTATGGTACAGCGCTCCATGTCACGAGGAGTGACATGCGTCAGGAATCCTGACCTATCTGTTGGCGCAAAACTTAGGCATGCTGGAGTTATGTTGAAACGATACAAAAGGGGATGATGGACGGAGCGTTTGAGCAAATCAAACACTCACCCCCCGTCAACTGATCTGGGTTTAATCCATCACCATTCTTTAGCTCACTCAGCCACCCCAGTTCAGACATGGCCATATGCAAATCAGTCTGACCCTCTGACTCATAGGAACCGTCCAGCCCGAACTGCCAAGCCCGGAAACAAGCATCCTCGGACCGGTTTCGGATTCATAATCCTCATCAGCCAGGCTATCCTGAATCCAGTGGCCAAGTGAGCAAGGGACTCACGTCTGAGCATACCCTGCCAATTTAGGGCGAACAAAGCGATACAAAAGGGGATGATGGACGGAACGTTTGAGCAAATCAAACACTCACCCCCAGTCAACTGATCTGGGTTTAATCCATCATCATTCTTTAGCTCACTCAGCCACCCCAGTTCAGACATGGCCATATGCAAATCAGTCTGACCCTGTGCCTCATGGGAACAGTCCAGCCCGAACTGCCAAGCCATGTCTTCCCTGGACTGGAAACAAGCATCCTGGGACCGGTTTCGGATTCATAATCCTCATCAGCCAGGCTATCTTGAATCCAGTGGCCAAGTGAGCAAGGGACTCACGTCTGAGCATACCCTGCCAACTTAGGGCGAACAAAGCGATACAAAAGGGGATGATGGACGGAGCGTTTGAGCAAATCAAACACTCACCCCCAGTCAACTGATCTGGGTTTAATCCATCACCATTTTTTAGCTCACTCAGCCACCCCAGTTCAGACATGGCCATATGCAAATCAGTCTGACCCTGTGCTTCATGGGAACAGTCCAGCCTGAACTGCCAAGCCAAGTCTTCCCTGGACTGGAAACAAGCATCCTGGGACCGGTTTCGGATTCATAATCCTCATCAGCCAGGCTATCTTGAATCCAGTGGCCAAGTGAGCAAGGGACTCACGTCTGAGCATACCCTGCCAACTTAGGGCGAACAAAGCGATACAAAAGGGGATGATGGCCGGAGCATTTGAGCAAATCAAACACTCACCCCCAGTCAACTGATCTGGGTTTAATCCATCACCATTCTTTAGCTTACTCGGCCACCCCAGTTCAGACATGGCCATATGCAAATCAGTCTGACCCGGTGCCTCATGGGAACAGTCCAGCCCGAACTGCCAAGCCAGTCTTCCTTGGACCGGAAACAAGCATCCTGGGACCGGTTTCAGACGTGAGTCCCTTGCTCACTTGGCCACTGGATTCAAGATAGCCTGGCTGATGAGGATTATGAATTCGAAACCGAAACCGAATCCAGGATGCTTGTTTCTGGTCCAGGGAAGACATGGCTTGGCACTTCGGGCTGGACTGTTCCCATGAGGCACAGGGTCAGACTGATTTGCATACTGAGTGAGCTAAAGAATTGTGATGGATTAAACCCAGATCAGTTGACTGGGGGTGAGTGTTTGATTTGCTCAAACGCTCCATCCACCATCCCCTTTTTTTATCTGAGTTGTGTTGAAAGCATGACGCAACTCCAGCAATGCATGGGGCAGGTGTGAGGTTTTCATGCAGTGGCGTCCTAGAAGTGGCGCAGTGAAATCTGATAGATTTTACTGCGCCACTCCTACGAGGCTTTCTTGGGCGGAACGCACACCCTGCATACATTATTTCCTGACGCAGGTATAATGTGGAGCAGGGTTTTACAAGGTGACGCATCTGCCTAGATGCCTCACTTTCTAAATATGGCACAACATGGCGCATTGTTTACACCGCCGCTGCATCACGAAAAGTGACACAACAGCAGCTTAAAAGTGTCACAAGGGTCTCTTAAAGAAGCTCCAGAGATTTTTTTCTCACTTTTATGGTTATAAGAAACCAACTGTGAAAAAACGTTTTTACTTATGTTGTCCCATTTAGTCTAGCATTATTAACTTGTAGCAAACCCATTCAGTTGTGCCTATTTAGTTGATTATCGAGAGCTTCAAACTGCAGCATTATGAGGCATTGGCAAACTATATGTGAGCAGGGCTGTGGGGTACATTATTGAAACACAATGGAAAGCAGTCACTGGCTAACAAAAAAGAAAAGAAAAAGTTGAGTGGGTTGATGAGAAGAGGGAGGGAAGCAACATGGAGAACGTGAGGGCAGAGTTGTTGTGATGGAGAGCAAGTATACACATACACCGTCATGAATGCTTTCAGCAAAAGAAAACAAAGTCACTCCCTGAATGTAAGCAGTGGAGAGATAGTAGTCATGGGCCCGATTCACAGAATGAATTTAAGACTCAATCCTAAACTTACTACTATTTTGGTATTCACATAATGCACTTACTACTTTTGGTATTCACAGAAGTTAGGATTTTGTCTTAAATTTGTCTTAAGACAGACTTAAGACTTAAGACAGACTTCAGACAGACTTAAGACAAACTTAAGGCAGACTTTTTTTTTTAAGTTTGAAGTTTATTGAAATAAGAACAGACAAAGGAAGAAAATGAAGAAACAATCAGAAGTTATGAAAAACAAAAAATCTCTCTTACAAAATGATGAAAACTTATTAAAGCTATCTCATACATAAAAATAGGATATGCAATAAATGTCAGGAACATAAAGGAATGAGGGATCATCTTGAATAAGAAAGGCATATAAATAGTATGATAAAACATTAGATGCAATGAAGAAACATTATAAGCAAATAAGAAAATGCAATCATGGTGGTTTACGAACTTCAACATTACGTAATGGAGAGGTGGGAGGAGGTCTGGCAATCTTAGATAAATATTCGGTAAGGGGGAGCCATAAAAGGTCACGTTTAATTGCTAAGGAAATGGGGGAAACAAAATTAGTGTCTAGGCGGTGATTAAAACAAACTGCGTTCCACCAAGCAGTAAAGGAAACATCTTTAGCCTGTTTCCAGTGTGATGTAATATGGTGAAAAGCAATGGCTATTAAGAGGTCAAGTAATTTATGTTTGTGGTGTGACCCGGTGAAAGCAGGAGAAAGAGAACCTAGGAAAATGTGAATGACGGAAAAAGAAAAAGTAAAGTTGAAAATCTTTTGCAAGTGGGGCCAAACCAAGTGCCAAAAACGTAAAATATGAGGACATTCAAATAGCATGTGTTTCAAATCAGCTACGGGGCATGGACAGGACCAACAAGTGGAGGGAGTGTCTGGGGAGAATGATGACAGAGTTGATGGAGTGAAAAGTGTACGGTTATAAATAAAGAATAAAGTTTGTGTAGTGTTAGCAGCTCTGGATGTACTGTGAACCTTGGACCAGATTTTATCCCATAAAGTCAAGGACCAAATTTGAGATAAATCTTTTTCCCAAGCCAACTCAACCTTAGATTTAGTACGATCGGTAGAAGACTGCAGAGATTTATAGATAAATGAAGCAGAAAGGGATTGATCGAGGGCATTAGAGATCGAAAGATGTGTGACAGGGATAGAGTTGGTAATCGGGAGCAACGCAAGGTATTGGGTAAGGGATGGAATCAGTGATAAATATTGCTTATGGGAAGAGGAAGGCAGCGAAAATTGCGTTTGAAGGTCTTGAAAAGGAAGAGGTTGAGTATTTGAAAGAAGTTGGGAGATCCATTTTAAACCAAGAGAATGCCAAGTTTTCCAATATAATGAGCGGTTACGGATTTTGAGGAGTTTATTATGCCAGATAGGTTGGGTGTGAGTAGAGGAAGCAGAGGGGTATGTGGACAATAAATAGGGACGAAGAAGAGAACAGGAGTGAGAAATGATGGGGGAACGAAGAGATGATACATTAGAGGAAAAGGAGAGAACTTCTGTGAATTCATAAGGATGAAGAAAAGAAGATTCTAACGTGAGCCATAAAGGAGGAATGTGAGGAAGATCAGAAGAAAGCCACCGCATGACTTGTTTTAAGGAAAAAGCATTGTGAAATGATTTAAAGTTAGGGAATTTGACTCCACCGAGGGATTTATCCTTTTTCAAAGAAGAGAGTGCTATTCGAGATTTTTTACCCTTCCACAAAAATTTTACTAGAAGAGAGTCTATCGACTTGAAATAATGATCCGGAATACGAATGGGAATCATGGAAATAGTATAGAGAACTAAAGGTGCTAACATCATTTTGATGGAGTCCAAACGACCCCACCAAGAAAGGAAGAGAGGATTCCAACGATTAATTGATGTAGTATTTTTATTAGAGAGAGATTCGAAATTAAATTTAAGTGTGTCAGGAAGACGAGGAGCGAACCAAACACCCAGATACTTAATCTTAGAGGGCTGCCAGGAAAAGCCAAAGGAGTCAAAGAGATGTTTTTGACATAAAGGATTTAAGGGTAAAATTTCGCATTTGTCAGTATTAAGGCGATAACCTGAAACAGTTGAGAAAGAGGAAACTTGATTAAGGAAGGAGGGAAGAGTTGTTTGGGGGTTTGAGCAGTAAAATAAAATATCATCTGCGTATACCGATAATTTAGCTTGTTTTTGAGAACCATAATGAAAGCCAGTAATATTATCATCAAGTCGAATCTTAGTTAAAAAGGGTTCTAAAGCTAGAATAAACAAAAGAGGGGATAGAGGGCATCCTTGGCGCACCCCTCTTTGAAGGGGAAAGTAATCGGAAGTCATACCATTTGCAAAGATTGAAGCATGGGGGCTAGAGTAAAGTAAAGAAATAAGAAAAATGAATTTAGGAGGGAAACCAAACCAACGAAGTGCCTGAAACATAAAATCCCAGCCTATTCTATCAAAAGCCTTTTCGGCGTCTAGAGAGATGGCAGCAAGGGGAGTAGAGAGGGAGGCGGCTTTACTCAAAATGTTAAAGAAAACACGAGAATTGTCCGACGATAAACGACCTTTAACGAATCCGGACTGCTCAGGGCCAATAAGTTCCGGTAGTAGGGGATCTAATCTAAGAGCTATAATTTTGGCGAAAATTTTATAATCAGTGTTTACTAGGGAGATAGGACGATAATTTTTACAGAGGGTATGATCTTTATCTGGTTTAGGTATTAAACATATTAATGCTTCTTGGAAAGTTCCCTGAGAAGATCCGGAAGCCGCAAAGGATTGGAATAACAAAAGTAGTTTAGGAAGAAGAAGGGAAGAGAAGTGATTGTAGAATTCAATGGTAAAACCATCGGGCCCAGGTGCTTTACCGCGACGAAGGATAGAGACTGCATGTGAGATTTCAGAAAGGGTAATATCCAAATCTAATGATTGGAAGTCAATATGAGAAGAATCCGGAGAGGGAATATCTTGAAAATAAGTAAGAAGATCAATAGGGGCAGGATTAGATTCGGGAGTGTATAAAGTTTGGTAGAACGAAACAAATTGAGCTAATATGTCCTTGTCTTTAAATAAAGAAACACCAGCTGGGCCTTGTAAGGATTCAATTTTAGTTCTTTCTTTTCGTACCTTGAGATAGTTGGCAAGAAGTTTGCCCATCTTGTTCTGTCCACCGTAATAGCGGGAGTTGCATTTAAGAAGAGAATTTGAGGCTGCATTGGTGGTATATTTATTAAAGTCAAATTTGGCGGATATAAGTTCACGAAGAGAAGATTCAGAGTTAGAGTTATAATAGGCATATTCCAGCTTCTTAATTTTATCTAAAAGTTGAGATGATTTAGAGATAGATTGCTTTTTCTTTTGAGAAACAAAATTAATGATAAATCCCCTTGCAGCCGCTTTAAATGAATCCCATACCATGGTAAAGGAGGATTCTGGAAGATGGTTAAGTGTAAAAAATTCGGTGATAAAGGAATTAAAACGGGTGCAAAAGTTGGAGTCAAGGAGTAGGGAGTTATTAAATCTCCAGCGTCCTGAGTGAGGGGAGAAGGGGATAAGGTCAATATCCACAAAAACGGGAGCGTGGTCTGAAATTAAAATGGAGCCTATATCTGAGTGAATAGCAAGTTGTGCTAGGGGTTTGCTTAGGAAGAGGTAGTCAATACGGGATTGGGAGTGGTGAGTGGGGGAATAGAAAGTGTACTCTCTAAGGTCCGGATTACATAACCTCCAAATGTCAACTAAAGCATTGTTCCGTATAGATGTGACAAATTGGGAATGCATTTTGGAGGGAACAAATTTAACTTTTGAATTCCTATCTAAAAAGGGATCAAGAACTTGATTGCAATCACCACCAAAAATAACATATTGTTCATTGAGAGTTACAAGCTTATCAGGAATAGCAGGCCAAAACACTTTATCAACACCTGTAGGAGCATAAACATTGAAAATAACTAAAGGAATTTTATCAATAAGAAGATTAATGAGAACCCAACGACCATTAACATCGCATTCTTGAGATATAACTGAAACAGTTAACTTTTTATGACATAATATAATTGTACCATTTTTCTTACCTAAAGCGGGAGAGTGAAAAACATGACCCACCCAACAACATTTAAGTTTGGTAGCCTCCGTTTCTGTAAGGTGGGATTCTTGGAGGAGGGCTACATCGGCTTTAAGCCTAGTCAAATGTGTTAAAACTCTTTGACGTTTAATGGGGTTATGTAGGAAGGGGGAGGCTCTAGTTGGCGCAGTGCAACACTAGCGACAAGCAGGGACTCTCTCTTCCTCGTCAGGGCTGAGGGTTACCTTCCAGACAACCTCTGCTTACCCTCTAGGTAGTGTGGCTTAAGCAGTCGTAGGCTAATCTTTGGGGCACATAGGGTTAAACACTTGCAACAGTACACCTTTACAACCAACCCACCACACAACGAGACCAGACTGTATTCTGTAAAAATATATATCTTTATATAGATTTTAAGCAGACTTGCGAATACAGTCAATACTTTATGAAAACGGTTGCAGGTTACTCAATTCGGGTTACCACAGTTCTTATGCAGTTCTCTGGAGGCCCGTAGGCCGGTGTTATTCAAAGTTCTTGTGGAGCCGGCGGTTTCCAGGGGATCTGTCCCACGTCGCGTTGCCTTCCCGGGGTCGCTGATCGTTACGGCTCTTCAGCCGAGCAGGTCACTGGTCATCCGGGGCAGCGGTGTTCTGTGGCGGCAGGGTCCTTTCCTCGTCGTCCGCTCCGACCCTGGAGGTGGCGGCTGTGCGGTGGTGACAAGTGGCAGTACGGTCCCCAAGTGCAGGACGTACCCAGCCAAATGTCGGTGCAGCTGTGAGCTCACAGCTGGGCTGTCGGGCAGGCTACCGACCTTGCGGATTCTCGTAGGGCAATCGTCCGTCTTTGCAGGTGAGTGGCTGCTCGTTATGCAGTCACCTCGGGAGCTCGGACCGGACGGGTCCTCCTTTGCTTTGCTCTCGGGCTCCCGGTGCAGTTGCGGTCACGGTGTTCGGGCCAGCGGCGGCTGGTCCTCACTTTGCTTCCGTTGTTGCTTTGGGCCCCGGTCACGGTGGTCGGGAGGATGTTGATGCCTTAGAGGAGATTCCTCCGTCAGTGCTGCGGCGATGGTCAGCACCCGCAGTCGCTTTCTTCCAAGGGGGTAGCGTCCACTGGTCCTGGGACGCTGGTCAGGGGGCAAGTTCAGTTGCAAGCCCTTGGAGATCTCTTTAGCAGAGTTTGGCACAAGTAGAGCAAAAGTCTTTTCGTAGTCTTTTCTTCTTCCTCTCCTTCAGCAGCAAGGCACCAGACACAGGCAAGAGTCAGCACCCTTCCTTGTCTCTCACGGTCCTTCTCGTAGGGGAGAGTCCTTCTGTGGCCCAAACCGGATCTAATTTTCAAGGAGCAGGGCTCCTTCTTTTATAGGCCAATTCTTTTGTTCTCGCAGGCCAGGGGGGCCTTTGCATAGCCACTCTCAGTTCTGGAGTACCCCCGCGGGTGTACTCCGGCTTCTGCTTTCAGTGTGAGGGGCAGGCGCATCAGACGCCCCACAGGAGGTGGAGCCAGCATTGTCCGGACAGGGGTGGCCAGAGTACCTTGTTGATGGGGGCTTCGCCCTTCCTGGGCCAGGTGCCGGCAGAGTCATCCACCGCTCCCCAGGAGGGTGGAGCCAGCATTGTGGTGGCCGAGCACAGTGACAGTTCGAGTCAAGAGGCACTCCTACCTCCCACTAAGGTGTAATCTGCGCATTCACCACCTGTCATCCCTCCAGCCCTGTCACTCACACATCCCAGACAGTCAGATACACATACCAGCAGAGGCGGCTGAAATGGTTAAGCAAGCAAAGGCTAACTTTCTAAAAGTAGCATTTGCAAACCCAGGATATTAAAATAAACTTGACTACAAGAAATATCTTATCATCCTGAGTTCAGGCATACTAAACATGACTCGCTACCATGCTCCTTGAGCCTGCGGGGATTATAGGGTGTAATAATCCTCGCAGCTCAGTCTGGCCTAATGGAGCAGGTAGCCTTCAATAGTGAAATACGGTCTTCGTTGTAAGTCACTACTAGGACATGCCCCGCACATCAGAGCTTGTCCTACCTTGCACCTACAACGCACCCTGCCCGCAGGCCTACCATAGGGGTGACTAATATGTAGTCAAGGGAAGGGTCGGTGCTGGCAAGTGGGGACACTTGCCCAGCTAGCGTGACAGTACGAGACCGCACGCGGGTTCTGCGGTCGCAGTTCCCAGACACATCTTTACGGCTGCTTCGGTGGGTGGCGCAACCAGCGCTGCAGGCCCACCAGCAGTATTGGCATCTACAAGCCCCGGCACTCTCTTGTGCGCTTTACTAGGGACTAACAGTAAATCCAATGCACCAATCAGGGATACCAATCGTATGTACAATTTACAGTAGGGAGCACTTGCACTGCGGCACGGATCAGCCGTGGCGCAGTGCCCTGAGTATCGGAAAACCAGCAAAACATCGGAGGCACATCAGCAAAAAGTGGAAGGGAGACTCACGCCAAGGTGCCAGGTCTAACATGTGTCCCCTCCAGCTGAAATGTGGGGGGAACTACCCTTCCCCAGGGAGTTCCACATCACTAAGGCGGAAAAATCTGGACAGGCCGTCAGCGTTGGCGTGATCGGTGCCAGGGCGGTGTTCCACCGTAAAGTCCATACTCTGTAGAGAAATGGACCACCTCAACAGTTTCGGGTTCTCACCCCTCATTTGCATCAACCATCTGAGGGGCCTGTGGTCCGTCTGAACTCGGAAGTGAGACCCAAACAAGTAGGGTCTTAGCTTCTTCAGCGCCCAGACCACAGCAAATGATTCTCGCTCTATTGCACTCCACCTACTTTCCCGTGGAAGTAACCTCCGACTTATGAAGGCTACGGGTTGGTCAAAGCCCTCCTCAGTCATCTGTGAAAGAACAGCCCCTACACCATGCTCTGAAGCGTCTGTTTGCACAATGAACTCCTTGGAGAAATCGGGGGCCAGGAGCACGGGCGCCGTGCACATGGCAGTCTTCAGGGTGTCGAAAGCCTTCTGACAGGTGTCAGTCCAAATCACATTCCTGGGCTGCTTCTTCGAAGTCAGCTCTGTCAAGGGGGTCACGATCGTGCCATAGCCCTTGACAAACCTCCTGTAATACCCAGTGAGCCCCAGGAAGGCTCTCACTGCAGTCTGGGTCTTGGGGGGTTCCCAAGCCAGGATGGTTTCGATTTTGGGCTGCAAGGGGGCTACCTTGCCACTCCCAACTTGGTGTCCCAAGTACACCACTGAACCCTGCCCAATCTGGCACTTGCTTGCCTTGATTGTGAGGCCTGCTCTGCGCAGGGCCATCAACACTTCCCAGAGGTGTCGCAGGTGTTCGGGCCAGGTGCCGCTGAACACCGCGATGTCATCCAGGTAGGCGGCACTGAACTCGTCCAGTCCAGCCAACACCTGGTTGACCAATCTCTGAAAGGTGGCAGGGGCATTCTTCATTCCAAATGGCATAACCCGGAACTGGAAATGCCCATCTGGTGTAGAGAATGCCGACCTCTCCTTTGCCCCATCGGTCAAGGCGATCTGCCAGTACCCAGACGTCAAATCAAACGTGCTGAGAAACCGGGCAGCCCCTAGCCGATCAATGAGCTCGTCAGCTCTGGGGATGGGGTGCGCGTCAGTCTTCGTGACTGAATTGAGTCCTCTGTAGTCCACACAGAACCGGAGTTCGGGTGTGGCTCCCGGCGCAGCAGCCTTCGGAACCAAGACCACGGGGCTGGACCAAGGACTGCTGGAAGACTCAACCACCCCGAGGGCAAGCATCTTGGAGACCTCCTCCTTGATGCAGGCCCGTACCCTGTCAGTTACCCGGTAAGCCTTATGCTTCACCGGTAAGCTGTCTCCAGTGTCCACATCATGGACGCACCAATCTGTGACACTCGGAACCAGGGAGAACAGGTCTGGAAACTGCCCCAGCAACTGGCGGCAGTCCTCCTGTTGTTCGGCGGTCAGGGAGGGTGAGAGGTTAACTCCATCCACTGACCCATCCTTCTCACAGGCCACCAAGAGGTCAGGAAGAGGCTCCGACTCCTCCTCCATTCCGTCATCGGTTGCCAACAACATGCCCACTTCGGACCTTCGCAAGTGGGGCTTGAGGCGGTTGACATGTAGGACCCGCAAAGGGTTCCTGGGCGTCTTCATGTCCACCAAGTATGTCACGGGGCTCTTGCGCTCCACAACCTCAAATGGTCCTGTCCACTTATCTTGAAGGGCACAGGGCTCCACTGGGGCCAGGACATACACCTCCTGTCCAGGCTGAAGCTCGACCAGAGTGGCATTCTGATCGTACCACCGCTTCATCTCCTCCTGGCTCGCTTCCAGATTTGCCTCGGCAAGTTGTCTGAAGCGTCTGGTTTGGTTTCTGAAGGCCAGCATGTAGCTATATACATTCTGGGGAGGTTTCCTGGGAGATTGCTCCCAGCCTTCCTTTACCAAACTCAGTGGTCTTCTCACGGGGTGGCCGTACAGCAGTTCAAAGGGGCTGAACCCTAGGGACTTCTGTGGTACCTCGCGATATGCAAAAAGCAGGCATGGCAAGAGGACGTCCCACTTACGCCTCATCGGACCTTCCAGGCCCATGATCATGCCTTTGAGGGTTCGGTTGAATCTTTCAACCAACCCGTTACCTTGGGGATGGTAGGGTGTGGTGAACTTGTACGTTACGCCACACTCCTGCCAAAGGGACTTCATATATTTCGATATGAAATTGGTCCCCCTGTCGCTCACCACCTCTAGAGGGAATCCTACTCGTGAGAAAATTCCCATCAGTACACGCCCCACCACGGGAGCCGTCACTGTCCTCAGAGGGATGGCTTCAGGGTACCGGGTGGCATGGTCCACCAAGACCAGGATGAACCTGTTGCTCATGGCTGTCTTGGGGTCCAGAGGCCCAACGATGTCAATACCCACTCGCTGGAATGGCGTACCGACCACAGGGAAGGGTTGGAGGGGAGCCTTGTTCTTCCCTCCCGTCTTCCCACTTGCCTGGCAAGTTGGACAGGTTCTGCAATACGCATCGGAACTCTTGTGCATTTGGGGCCAGTAAAAGTGGGTGACAAGCCTGTCATAGGTCTTGTCCATCCCCAAATGTCCTGCTAAAGGCACATCATGAGCCAGACCCAGTAGGAAGGCTCTGAACTTCTGGGGTACCACCAGCACACGGGCTGACCCAGGTTCAGCAGCCTTAGGCTCCGAATACAGGAGGTCGTTCTCCCAGTACACGTAATGTGTTTTGGCCTGAACACCATTGGCCTGGTCTGCAGCCTGCTGCCGCATACCCATGAGAGAAGGGCATTCTTTCTGCTCCCTGCAGAATTCCTCCCTGGAGGGTCCTCCTTCTTGCTGCCAATGGGTCAGCTCAGGCAGGTCCCCCAGTTCGGCGATCTGTTCCCCTGTAGGCTCCAGGGCATCCCCCTCAAGGTCTGCCTCCTCCTGGACCGTAGGAACTTCAGGGGCCGGTTTCCCGCGCCCCCCTGCGCCTTCTCCCTAAGGCCGGTTCCTGGGCCTCTCCATCAGGCCCCAGGACCTCTCGATCACCCTTACTGGCTGCCATCGACCGGGTGGTCACGCACGCCCAGTCAGGCAGACCCACCATCCGCAGGTGAGTCGTCTTCTCCACCTTTTCCCAAGGGGAGTGCTCCAAGTCGTTCCCTAGCAAACAGTCAACAGGCATGGTTTTTCTCACACAGACCTGCAGAGTACCAGAGACCCCCCCCCACTCGAAGGGAACTTGAGCCATCGGACACTGACTCTCAGAATTATCAGCGTTGATAACCCTACAGTAGGCATGGGGTACAACCTGCTCTTGAGACACCAGGTGCTGCCTCACTGCAGTCACACTGGCTCCTGTGTCTCTAAGAGCCTCGGCTTCCTTACCATTGATGATCACCACCTGCCCATATTTCTTAGTGTTAGAGGGCAGGTAGTTCGTAGGGATCATCTCGCTGTCTCCTAACGAGACCAGGGTCATGTGAACGGGATCTCCACCCCCCGGGACCATCATTTCTTCTCCCAGGTGAACGCTAGTCACCTGTCGGGGCGGAGCACCAGTGGGTGCGGGTTTTCCAAATAGGCGACACTTGGGGTCACTGGATATGTGCCCAGGCTCGCCACATTTGAAACAATTGAAGGGCCCCTTTGGAACAGGTTTACCTGTCGGGGCCCCATTCTGCTTCGGGGGTGGGGGAGGCTGAGAACCCTGCTGCGGATTCCCTTGGGAACTACTTTGGGGGCCTTTTTGGAACCCTTTCTGTTTTCCCCCCCTTGTCCCCCCCACTCTTCTGCTGGGGACCCTGCCCACTCTTGGCGGAATCTCCCACGGGACCCTTGTGGACCCTGGTGCTGAGCCAGCGGTCCGCCTCCTCAGCAAGCTTCCTCGGGTTGGACAGCTTGCTATCGATCAGATGTTGGCGTAACTCAGGAAAACAGTGATCAGACAAGTGCTCCCATGCAATTAAATCAAAGAGACCTTGAAAATCATTAACTTTGTTACCTTTCACCCAACCATCCAGTGCTCTGCAAAAGTAAGTCACATACTCCACATACGTATTCCCAGGCCGCTTAGTACATCCCCTAAACTTCTGTCTATACATTTCAGGGGTAAGCCCGTACCTGTTTAATAAAGCTTCTTTCATGTGGGCATAGGATCTCTGATTCTCAACGGGCAAATCTAGCAAGGTATCTCTCCCTTCGCTAAGAAACCTTCCCCACAACCCCGCTCCCCAATCCTTGTCAGGGACCCGGTGGGAGGACATGGCTACCTCATATGCCCTAAACCACTGTCCTATGTCATCCCCCTTAAAGAACTCCTTAACTACGTCCTTCGGGATGTGCACTCTTGACTCTACCTGCACTGGCGATGTGCTGCCACCAGAGGGAGGACGATCCAAGCCTCTCTCCTTGAGACTTATCTCCCTCATTTTCACTTCGTAATCCATCTGGTGCTTTCGCTCTTCCAGCGCCATTCTTTTGGTTTCAAGCTCCAGCTGAATTTTCATTTCTGCCAACTTTCTCTCGTGATTCCGGGTTTCCTTCCTGTCCGCCAGCTCCTCTGGCGACAGGCCTTTACCCAAGCTGTGCTCGCTGTCTTGCCTTTCTAGATCGATCAGATCCCCAAGCGCATTCTGCTCCTCCGTCGTATTCTGCTCGGCGAGGACGTCTTGCTCTTCTGGGGTCTTTCTGGACTCCACCCAGGCTTTCAGGGCCTTGTAGAGCTCCGGCTTGTTTTTGCAGCCAGCGTGCGGAACTTTGAGTTTCCTACAGAAAAACTTCAGTTCAACTCTGGTGTATTTATCTAGCTTCGCGGCGTCCCACTCCACCTCCAACACCTCGGAGGTCGTGGACTCCGCTCCATCCAGGCTCTTCGCGCCCGGCATGGCTTCTGTACTCGGAATCTTCTTTCAGCAAAGTTCACCAAGCAGAGTCTGTGGCTAGTAACTGGACCGTAATCCTTGTGTAGTGGTCAGAAGCTCAGGTATAGATATCGCAAGTGTAAATTCGAAATCCTCACCGCTGCGTCCAATGTAGGAAGGGGGAGGCTCTAGTTGGCGCAGTGCAACACTAGCGACAAGCAGGGACTCTCTCTTCCTCGTCAGGGCTGAGGGTTACCTTCCAGACAACCTCTGCTTACCCTCTAGGTAGTGTGGCTTAAGCAGTCGTAGGCTAATCTTTGGGGCACATAGGGTTAAACACTTGCAACAGTACACCTTTACAACCAACCCACCACACAACGAGACCAGACTGTATTCTGTAAAAATATATATCTTTATATAGATTTTAAGCAGACTTGCGAATACAGTCAATACTTTATGAAAACGGTTGCAGGTTACTCAATTCGGGTTACCACAGTTCTTATGCAGTTCTCTGGAGGCCCGTAGGCCGGTGTTATTCAAAGTTCTTGTGGAGCCGGCGGTTTCCAGGGGATCTGTCCCACGTCGCGTTGCCTTCCCGGGGTCGCTGATCGTTACGGCTCTTCAGCCGAGCAGGTCACTGGTCATCCGGGGCAGCGGTGTTCTGTGGCGGCAGGGTCCTTTCCTCGTCGTCCGCTCCGACCCTGGAGGTGGCGGCTGTGCAGTGGTGACAAGTGGCAGTACGGTCCCCAAGTGCAGGACGTACCCAGCCAAATGTCGGTGCAGCTGTGAGCTCACAGCTGGGCTGTCGGGCAGGCTACCGACCTTGCGGATTCTCGTAGGGCAACCGTCCGTCTTTGCAGGTGAGTGGCTGCTCGTTATGCAGTCACCTCGGGAGCTCGGACCGGACGGGTCCTCCTTTGCTTTGCTCTCGGGCTCCCGGTGCAGTTGCGGTCACGGTGTTCGGGCCAGCGGCGGCTGGTCCTCACTTTGCTTCCGTTGTTGCTTTGGGCCTCTGTCACGGTGGTCGGGAGGATGTTGATGCCTTAGAGGAAATTCCTCCGTCAGTGCTGCGGCGATGGTCAGCACCCGCAGTCGCTTTCTTCCAAGGGGGTAGCGTCCACTGGTCCTGGGACGCTGGTCAGGGGGCAAGTTCAGTTGCAAGCCCTTGGAGATCTCTTTAGCAGAGTTTGGCACAAGTAGAGCAAAAGTCTTTTCGTAGTCTTTTCTTCTTCCTCTCCTTCAGCAGCAAGGCACCAGACACAGGCAAGAGTCAGCACCCTTCCTTGTCTCTCACGGTCCTTCTCGTAGGGCAGAGTCCTTCTGTGGCCCAAACCGGATCTAATTTTCAAGGAGCAGGGCTCCTTCTTTTATAGGCCAATTCTTTTGTTCTCGCAGGCCAGGGGGGCCTTTGCATAGCCACTCTCAGTTCTGGAGTACCCCCGCGGGTGTACTCCGGCTTCTGCTTTCAGTGTGAGGGGCAGGCGCATCAGACGCCCCACAGGAGGTGGAGCCAGCATTGTCCGGACAGGGGTGGCCAGAGTACCTTGTTGATGGGGGCTTCGCCCTTCCTGGGCCAGGTGCCGGCAGAGTCATCCGCCGCTCCCCAGGAGGGTGGAGCCAGCATTGTGGTGGCCGAGCACAGTGACAGTTCGAGTCAAGAGGCACTCCTACCTCCCACTAAGGTGTAATCTGCGCATTCACCACCTGTCATCCCTCCAGCCCTGTCACTCACACATCCCAGACAGTCAGATACACATACCAGCAGAGGCGGCTGAAATGGTTAAGCAAGCAAAGGCTAACTTTCTAAAAGTAGCATTTGCAAACCCAGGATATTAAAATAAACTTGACTACAAGAAATATCTTATCATCCTGAGTTCAGGCATACTAAACATGACTCGCTACCATGCTCCTTGAGCCTGCGGGGATTATAGGGTGTAATAATCCTCGCAGCTCAGTCTGGCCTAATGGAGCAGGTAGCCTTCAATAGTGAAATACGGTCTTCGTTGTAAGTCACTACTAGGACATGCCCCGCACATCAGAGCTTGTCCTACCTTGCACCTACAACGCACCCTGCCCGCAGGCCTACCATAGGGGTGACTAATATGTAGTCAAGGGAAGGGTCGGTGCTGGCAAGTGGGGACACTTGCCCAGCTAGCGTGACAGTACGAGACCGCACGCGGGTTCTGCGGTCGCAGTTCCCAGACACATCTTTACGGCTGCTTCGGTGGGTGGCGCAACCAGCGCTGCAGGCCCACCAGCAGTATTGGCATCTACAAGCCCCGGCACTCTCTTGTGCGCTTTACTAGGGACTAACAGTAAATCCAATGCACCAATCAGGGATACCAATCGTATGTACAATTTACAGTAGGGAGCACTTGCACTGCGGCACGGATCAGCCGTGGCGCAGTGCCCTGAGTATCGGAAAACCAGCAAAACATCGGAGGCACATCAGCAAAAAGTGGAAGGGAGACTCACGCCAAGGTGCCAGGTCTAACAGGTTATTTAAACCCTTAACATTCCAGGTAACTACTCGGAATATAAATTATCAAGAGAATGATATAAAAGAGATGATGAAGTAGAGGTAGAAAATGAGTCGAGAGGAAAGGAGAGAAGTAATAAGAATGCGAAAAAGAGTCTGTAAGAGAAATAAATCAAGAGAAAAGATCGAGAATACGGTAAGTGAAAGGTAGAGAAAAGAATAAAGAAAGAAAATAGAAAGAAAGAACAGTAGAAAAAATAGAAGAAAGTTAGAAAAATGTAGAAACATACCAACAAATACAGAAGAGAAATGAGGGGTGACGACGCCAGAAGAGGACGACATCGACAACAGAAACTCACGCCATCGAACACCTGAGGAACCAGCATAGGTTCAATTGAAGGGAGCAAAAATACACCGGGGTGAAGAACATGAGGAGAGGATCTGTAAGAAGACAAAAATGGAAAAGAGGATGTTAGAGAGACATAAGAAAAACCAAATATATAAACTGCGCAGTACTAGGACAAAATATACTAGGACTAGGTGTGTACAGTAGGATGGAGGAAACAGAAACTAGGTATAGCAGGGTAACAAAAAGATAAACACTTTAGTCAAACAGGAGAAAACATGAACAATTAAACAGGTCTTGCAGTGTCCATGTTGACGGTTTCATGGTGACGGAGAAATTCTTCAAGGACTTGTGGATCTTCGAAAGTTGTTGTCTTGTCTTTGTAAGTGACCTTGAAGAGGCAAGGGTGAAGCAGACCAAATCTGGCACCAAGATCTCGTAGTCGTGGCCGTAAATCAAGGAACTGTTTCCGACGGTCAGCTGTTACTTTAGCTACATCTTGAGAAAGATATAAACGGTGACCTTCCCACATAACTTGTTTCTTAGCTTTTGCTGCTGAAAGTACTTGAAGTAGGTCAGTATATTGTAAGAACAGCATGATGACTCCGCGGGGTTTGGTGAAAACTTTTGGACCAAGTCTATGTGCACGTTGAATGTTGAGTGAAGAAGAAGGAGGAAGATCCAAAATTTTTGGTAAGAAGGTTTGGAAGAAGGCAGTTGGATTGGACCCTTCTGTAAGTTCCGGAAGATTATAAAGGCGTAAGTTATTTCTACGATTTCTATTTTCCAACTCCTCAGTGTGCCTTTTTAAGAGAGAGACATCCTTCTCCAACAATGAAATTTTAGCACAGGAAGTTTGAAGAGACTCCGTAGATTGTTCCACCAAAAGAACCCGCGATTCAAGTGTAGACCATTTGTCATGAAGAAATTGCAGCGTTTTAGTAGTTTCAGCCATGAAGGGTTTAAGCGCACAAATTTCTTCAAGGATAAGATCCATGGATGCTGAGTGCGACGAGGAACCTGGAGAGGGAGGATCCTTTTTCAGACGTTTCGTAGAGCCAGGTTGCAAAAGTTTACTGGGGGTATTAGCTTTAGGAATTGCCCCATGGGTAACATCCGGTTTAAGGGAGACAGAGTCATCCATGGTCTGCGTCGTGGAATCAGAATCTGAGGAATGACGTGGTTTGGTCTTAGAAGCAGTAAGCTTGAGGGTGCGCAGCTTCCCCATATAAGGCAAGGGAGAAAAATAGCAGTGCTACCTCAGATTCTAAGAAAAAAGGTTCTGTGAGGAAGGCACTCTTTGGTGTGATGATATAGAATAACGAATAATAATGCGTGATATAAGGAGCAAAAGTTATTTGTATCACACACAGCCCCTTTGCAGGAAATCCTCCACAAGATAGAAGAATATAGAAATGCGCCACAAAAATGTCACCACATGAAACTGAAAGTCCAAGCACAAGGACCGGTTTAGCAGTGAGGAGAATGAACAGTGGATTCAGACGATGTGTTGAACATAAAAGTCACTGGTCATGAGGAAGAGAACTGCATTTATCACGTTTAAGAAGGAACGTTGTTGCAGGCATGTCAGTATCTTGTGAGGTAAATTGCTGTGAGAAGCGGTGCCCTTTAGGTTAGTGCAACGTAGAACGCTAATCAGCGTGAAGGAAATAGGCACTTGAGCTTGAAAAAACGAAGAAGAAAGGTTCCTGCTGAGGAGTTATCAGGTAAATGCGCATATTAGTGAGGCTCATAACCTCGAGGTGCATAGAGGAAGCGCTGTGGCGTAAAAAACAACATTTGCCGACTGAGGGAGAATCGCGGCAAAAGGTGAGGAAATGGCGGCCGCCGAAATAGCGAGCCACGTCACTAATTGAAAGTGCGCATTGGAACGGAGTAGAGGGACGCAGCTGATATCATTCTGCTCACCTCATGCTCCGAAGTTCAAAAATATTAGTGGCGTCCGCGAAAGTCCGGGAAATGCTGAAGGAATCGCTGGTGTCGGCGCTCGAACAGCGGAGCTCCGGAGTCAAGCCGCCATCTTGTGCGGCGCTCAAGCCACGCCCCCAACTTAAGGCAGACTTAAGACAGACTTAGGACAAAATCCTAACCTAAGTCTGTCTTAAGTCTGTCTTAAGTTTGTCTTAAGACAAACTTAAGACAAAATCCTAACTTCTGTGAATACCAAAAGTAGTAAGTGCATTCTGTGAATACCAAAATAGTAGTAAGTTTAGGATTGAGTCTTAAGTTCATTCTGTGAAACGGGCCCCATCTTATTAAAGGATTGTGAAGGATTTATGCTTGAGAGAGGGGCAGTCACAAGAAGAGTAAGGCAAGCCATTCAAGAAGAGGCAAGCAAATGTAATTGCCAAGAACACCGACCAATGAAAAGCTGCGTGCTGCCCCAAAATCCAGGGTATCTATTGCTATTGTACACACTATGGCCCTGATTTAGATCTCGGCGAACGGGTTACTCTGTCACAACGGTGATGGATACCCCGTCCTCCGAAATATAAATCTCATTATATCCTAAGGGATTTATATTTTGGCGGACGGGATATCCGTCGTTTGCCAAGATCTAAATCAGGACCTAAATCAGCAGACAGTGAAAGATGCCTGTAGACAGAACCAAAAATTAGTTGGAATCCACGCGCATGCTTTTTGTTTTTCGAGGAACAGTGAAAGGAGTACATAGTATATGCACCCGGGGAAACATGACACATATTGATTTCCCATAATGTTTGTTCTTTGTGCACAAGGGGAGGGCACAAAAACAATTTCTGTCATTTTTAACTGTGAATGGCTAGGCCATGACTGAGGTAAAAATCCATTTGCTTCATTTTTGGTATTCCAGTAGAATGTCAACTACCAAATATTGGGGTGCCAAAATATTGAGGATTAAACATTGAGAATAAAAATACTGTGAAAGCAAGCACATACAAGTAACTGTAGAGCTCACATATATGTATCTTGACAATATATATATATATATATATATACATATATATATATATATATATATATATATATAGATAGATAGATAGATAGATAGATAGATAGATAGATAGATAGATAGATAGATAGATAGATAGATAGATAGATAGATAGATAGACTGCTTTGAACTGCACACCAACTTTGGTGGACTCCACCAAATCACTCGGAATTACACTAGATAAAAACCTTAACATGCAAACACACATCAACCTGTTAGCTAAAAACACACGCTTTCACCTCAGTTACCTCATGAAAATGAAACTGTTCATCGAAAACCCGGACCTCAAAACAGCAGTTCAGTCCTTAGTCATCTCAAGGTTGAAATACGGATGCACCACCCCCAAAGTCGGATGCTTCCCAAAGTCTCAACCACTCCTCTAAAAGCCTGCCTCAACGCAGCTGTAAGACTCCTAACAGGATCCAGAAAATTTGACCACATGTCACCACACCTGAAAGCACTCAACTGGCTACCTTATGAAGCTCGAACCCACCTAAAAATGGCATGCATCACTCTTGAAGCGCTTCACCACAATACGCCCCAGTACTTATCCCAAAAAAGTACCCTATCAGGAGCACTCAGACATTCTAGGAGCGTCGATAACCTACTCCTGAACCCTCATGTTTTAGCAAGAAAAAAACATCTGGCAGAGCATTCTAAGGAGCAGCACCAAGAATATGTAACCCACTTCCTCCTTACATCAGAAAAATCACCTCTACTCCTCTCTTCAAAAGAGAAGCAAAATCATTCCTGATGAGCAAATTCCTCCCGTAAATTTTCACAGGAACCAGGAACCATTCCAGCTCTACACCCTTATACTTGCCTCCTCTCCCCCACCAAGGACTCCCTCGCACCTATTACCTGTTGCTCAGATTAACTTTTTCTTCTGTGCCCCTCCGAGCTTAGACAAAACATGCTGATATTATGTACTGCTTTATTTTGCTACTTTTTTTACTCGTTCTGTGTACTCATTGTAAAGCGCTCTGATACCCTACCCTGGGTCTGGTCCGCGCTATAGAAAACTCTAAAAATAAAATAAAATAAAATATATATATATATATATATATATTCAGGGTACGTAGATGTGGAGTTAAGAATAGTAATTCTATACCTACACATTTGCATCTTCCTTCACTACCTTCATAGTAATTTGATTTTCGATATTTAGGCTTCAGGATTTTTGCCCCACTGTATTTTTGTCCTTGATATTATGATATATAACCACATTCTCCATATCAAATCTAACTATTAGGCCAAAATAATTTTACCCTCTTTTAAAAAAAAAAAAAAAAATCTTCATCAATGGGATATCTTAAATAATATCTGCGAGCATTAGAAATAGTTTCACAATCTCCATCTTCCATTCTGTCCTTGCTGCAAAATCTTTCTTTAGTATATACTGAATACGAATCTGTTTGCTCCATAAAGTTACAGTCAATATTCAGGTGAAGGATGTCAATGAGCATGTCCCATGTTGAAGGGGAAGCCTCACAAGGCTACTCTTAGTGAAGTTGAGAAGTGTGAGAGAAGACTGCAGGTGGAAACCTTCAGTGCCACTGCCCTCACCATCACAGTCAGGTCTGCTGTACAAGCCTGTGAGCCTGGGCCCTGATGTATTGTTCACCACTGGCACAGACACTAAGAGACTAAAGTGACAGGATAAGCTGTGTGGCTTTGGGGCAATGGGAAGGTAAGAGTGGAGGCTAACCTGTGGATCGTGTGGGTTCTGGCTACTATTCTGTTTACTTATCCCACTGTAGGTCGTTTACTCTTTTTTACCGTTATAATATATTATTATTTACTCCCTATGTACCTCCTCTTGTTGCTGTTGCGCTGATTCTGTAAAGTGCTAAGTTATCTTGAACGTGAGTGCTAAGCTGCGATGTTCGTTCACAACCTTGGGGAGAACAATGCACCTACTCTCCCCACCCTGGCATTTCCCCACCTAAAGAACCTCAGTTCTTTACGTCTGCACAGGCTTTGTATTTTTATTTACACTTTATGTAACCTATATTTGCTGCTATTTGCTTACATATCCCACTGTATACTGTTCACTCTTTTTACTGTTATGTTATATTTTATGTATTATATATGTACCTCATGTCATGTTCCTATGCTTAATTTGTGTGGGGCTATGATTCCTTCAGGTTAAGTTTGCGCTATATTAAAATAAAAAATAAATAAATAAATTGGGTGGATTTTTTTTCATTTTATATGTTGCTTTTATGTGCCACTATTTTGAATGCTGTGTGTGCTTCTACCTCGAAGACTGCATTGTTTTGAACCTTGCTTGCTATGATCTGTGAATGTGACGTGCCCGTCCAGTGGCATTTTTTCTTTGACAGGACATATCAGAATGAGAAGTATGTTTATGTCCCCAACTACATATGAGAACAGATATGGTGGCACCTTCTTAGTTCTAGTGTTCCATTAGCTTTGTAGAAGCATTGTATGCAAGAGTTATTCATATTATGCTTCGGAAACTTATCCCAGACTAATACAAAAATTAATGGTGCTGGGTGCACCTATGCTTGCTCTGTTAACGTGCATTGGTGCATACCTCATTATGCCTCGGGCTGCCATTTTGGACCTGAACAATCCATTAATAGAGCACTAGGCCCAAGGCCACTAAGCCACAGTGACAACTTCCAGAGTAGACCCATCATAAGCACCACTGTGTTATCTGTCTAAAGTGGAGGAAGGTTCTAGATCTGCTTCCCATCTCGGCTCGTAGGACGCTGGTGCACGCCCTGGTCACCTCGCGCCTAGACTATGGTAACCTGCTTTATTTGGGGGCTTCAGGCAAGGTCATGGGGCGCCTTCAGGTGCTCCAAAATGCCGCAGCACGGCTCGTGCTAAGACTCCCGAGAAGGTCTCCCTCTAAACCCGCTCTCCAAGCTCTCCATTGGCTTCCGATGGAGAAGAGAGTTGAGTTTAAGGCCCTCTCAACGTGCCATCGCATTCTGAGCGGCAAAGCCCCTGTGCCACTTCAGAGTTTGGTGTCCCACTATGAGCCTACCCGCAATTTACGGTCCTCTCAGACGGGACTACTTGTGGTGCCCAGCGTTAGGAAGGCGCGGATGGGGGGGAGATCTTTCAGATACCTTGCTCCCAAGTGCTGGAATGTCTTGCCCCCAGACTTGCGTCTTGAGCCATCAGAGGCCCTGTTTAGGAAAAAATTAAAAACTTACCTTTTTAGCAGGTAGCTCCTGGGGGAGGGGGGGATGGCAACTGCTCACTTATCATAGCGCGGGGACACGCCTTCTGGCGTCACCAGGCGCTTTAAAAATGTCCAAATAAATAAATAAATAAATAAAGTGCCTTAAAGCCCTTTTGCTTAAGGCAGTGGTCACCCATCCACAACTAGCCTGCTTCAGACGACAAGTTAGCCTCCAGCAGCTTGGTAAACTGATTGTTGTCGATGTACATAGGACCTTTGACGCACAATTAAGGAAGTTAAAGAAATGGACACTTATTGGCATTATAGGGGATATTACCACCAGATCGTCACTTTTAGTGACCTTTTAGTGCCGATATCTCCTTCTTATTTACAAAGCAGTGTTCTTAATGCCGCCTTGTAAATAACGCCACTTTTCACGCTTCACTTAGCCTGAAAGTGGTGTGCAATGGGTGTTGCAGTGGGCGTTCTGCTGCAACACCCATTGCTTTTTGACGCTGCCCCATATTTGCAAAGATAGGGGCAGCGTCAAAAACTAAGGCCAGGTAAAACCTGGTCTTAGAATGGCGATATGAGTAGGAATTATTCATTTCTCCTCGTATTTTGCTCTTTCTATGTGTGCTGCGAATGTGAACAGCAAATCGCCTTTCAAGATTATTTTCAGGCAGGTGTCCCTTCCTGCACATAAACAATCGCCCCTGCAGCACAGGCACCCTTGGAACATCGTGCACGGGTGTCTGCGCTGCGCAGCTTTTTTAGCGCTAGGGGATATGCAGGGGTGCACCGTATTTTTGTAAATCCGGTGCATCCCTGTGTTTAAAAAATGCTGGAGTGTGACGTTACCAATTATGGAGTAACACCACGCTACGACATTTTACTATAAATATTCCCCATTGTTTGTACTTTATTGTGGGAAAATGCCTGTAAAATAGCCGGACTTGCGAAGTTTGATGTGGTATGCACCCATATCCACGTACGCCCCATCTTGTGAGCAAAACTCATAATAGATTATTGCATCTGATACATTTTGTACATCTTGGTGTTGAATTTTATTGGTGTGATAATTATTGAAGCCGAAACCTTGCCACTCATAATGAGGGCAGAGAAGTAGAAGCATTGGGTGTTGGGGAGTCAAAGACGCAACATAAATACTGAGGGTCTTATTTACAAGCCCCTTGAGCTGCCGGTATGTTGCTTTTTCCCAAATTAAAAGTGACACACTGGCGGCACAAGGGGTTTGTAAATAAGCCCCTAAATATTTTGTGCCTAGGACAGAGCTCTGGGGAACTCCAGTCAGTAACTTAAAAAGACTTTCTCAACGTAGCAGCCTGATGGTAGCTCTCTCTAATCCTATTATATCATTTGCAATAAATTCCATCTCATTATGAAACAACTTACAAATGATGGAGATGCACTCTACAGATGCGCTTTATGCAGTATGAAGTGCCCCAACCTACCAGGTTTTATCCATCCCTTCTTAGAACTTGAGGTATGTTGGAAATGTGGTCTTCCAGACACTTGACATCTCGGTCAACAACATCATGGTTAATACTGAAAATGGAGATCATCACACCCTGCAAAGAATACTGAAATGATAAATCACTAAGTGCAACCACTTCAGCCAACAAGCAGATCGATCTGCATGTTCCTACCACAACTGCGTCAATCATTGATCAATCAATCACTCAAGATGCATTTAATAGTTAGACCCAGATTCTGAAAGGTGTCATGCAATGCAGCGCATCACCAAAAGAGGCTGCGTTGCATTGCCTGACAGGGAGAGAGCAGGAGAGCACCATATTCACAGAGATTTGGCCGTCACCTCCCTTCTTCCTAGTGCCGGAGCAGCAGATTTCAACTGCTGCGCACCACGCACACACCTTAACGCCATAGCGTTAAGGTGTGTCCCTGAATCTAGCATATGTTCTGTACAGGAAGGTTACCCTTCCTGTACCAAATTCTATAGCTAGACAGGTTTAAAACCTTTTCCTACGTTTTATGTGAGCTACACAGTGCAGCACGGATGCATAGTCAGAAAAGAAAGGAGAAATGAAAACATTTCTCCTTTTAACGCCTGCTTTTTCGTTGAGTTAATTTTTGGTGCTAAACTCTTTCTAGTAATGTTAGTAGAGAGAGTTTAGTTTCAAAAAGCAAGGGTGGTTGCATGAAAACACCCTGTACCACCCATGTAACGCTTCCTTAATGCAAAGTAATGAAATTAAGTTTTTTTGCGCTGCTTTGCGTTACATTTCCATGCAAATCAACGCTAATACAAATTAGCGTTTGTTTGTTAATCCCCAAATAGGTTTAACGTTGGGTTAGCATTACAAAAGTAGAGCTAACCTGATACAAACCTTTGTGAATCTGGGCCTACATTTGTGAATGAAGAAATAAACCTGCGATTTTTCTCAATTTCTATAAATTTAGATAGACATCAATTGAAAAAATTGGAAACAAATATAAATTTGATAGACATCACATACTCCAAGAGTGTGGTGTTATTGTGATTGTAGCTACCTATAAAAAAATATTAGGATAAAGCCAGAAGAGACAAGATGCCGAGTTCATGTTTACATTTGCTTATTGACATGTTTGTGCAGCTGCTCCACCTACAACGTGAAGCCATGTTAGAACTGGAAAGCTGGATTTGAGTCCCGACGCTGACGCAACATCCCCTGATTTATGGCAAATCACTTAATTTTCCTGTGCCCACAAAAATAGAAAAAGTATGGAAAAAGTATGGAATATAATGGTGCTCATGTAACGCGCTCCAATGCCCTTAGGCCCAGTTCGCGTTATATAAAGCTGCAAAAAAATACTCTTTAGTCATACATCATATATTTAGGGTCCATGCGAGTGGACGTTATGAAATAACGCAGTGTCAAAACATTTGAAATAGATGGCGAGGCTCTAATAAATACAATGCTCTCAGATGCAACAGGCATGTTCTCGTTTTCTGTCTGACGCAATTTGCAAGTTTAGTTTTTTTTTGTGCCCCTTTTAGCCGAAGCCTTGTTCTTGGAAGTACTGCCCCGGCTTGTGTTTAGACAACAGGCACAAGGCGCTGCTTTGCATTAACAGCCTGAAGAATGCGCATCAGACAGTAAAGCCCACAGAAGACCCCAGGGCCCCCATGAAAGCTTTTGAGATGTATATCACCAGCTTCTGATGTGCTTACATTTGTCTCTTCCCTGTCATAAAACCTGGGTGGGCAGAGCTCTGCCCAGAGCGGGGAAGCTGCATTGAGAGAACCGCGCGGGGTTTATGGGAGCGATTAAAACATTCTCGGCCCTTCTTTCGGGAAGAACCATTTTACGCCAGGGGAACTTCCTCTCGCTCAGATCTTCAACGCGGGCTCATAAATCGCCTCGTCCGCTCCCTGTGATGGGTTTTACGGGCCTTTTGACAGCTTAACGCCCTTGATCCCGCGGCCTGTGCGGTTCCACGGCGCTCCGCTTGAAATATGCCCCTTTACCAGGAAAAAGGAAATGGCTCCTCACCCGCCCTGGAGCATAAGACGCAACACAGCATGGAGCCGCTTTCTCGGTTTAGCAGCGCAACCAGGAATTAGAAAGTTAAACTAAAAAAAAGCCCGCCGACACAATAAGGGCGAAGTCTGCAACTGGCAAACGCTGACACAGAAACACTGGTGGCCGCAGTCTGACGTAAATAAACGTACTTTTTCGTTATAAAGGTTATTTTGATAAGATTGTATGCGATGGAGGCACTTCAAATAGGGGTTTGACCAGGGCTTTAAGTGGGATGAATAAACTGGGGGGTCTCTCAAAGGGGCGTGGCCAGTGTAATTAGGGGCGTGGCTTTAAACAGTTAACGCAAAAAATCTGTGTTTAGCATAGTGTGCCGCCCGACTTGTATTTTTCTTTTTCTTTCATTGCATCCAGATATGTGATACAGCAAGTAACATCATACCCAGTGGCGGCTGGTGACATTTAAAAGAGGCAGGGCGTAAAATTAATGTTGGAGCACACCATGGCGAGCGAGCGTAGCGAGCGAGCCTGAACGACCTAAGGAGTGTTCCGAGAAATTTTTGAAAACTGAGTGGGCAAATGGTGCATTTTCAAGCAAATTTGTCTAGACCATCGCTCACCTCCTTTTTGACTGTGAAGTGTAAAGTGCATGTGGTTATGGCTGACGCCATTAGCACAGGTCATCTCAAAAACATTTTAGGCTCTGGCACTAAAGTTTCCTGTTTTACAAATTATACACTAGATACATTCTCTTGTCTCCAGTAGCGCCCACTCTTGGAAAGACTGCCACATAAAGCTATCTCTCACTTGTATTGGGCAAATTAATGGACTGAGCATAAGAAAGATGTATTCATTCTGCCGGAGATCTAGAACTAGACACTGTGCAAACTGTGAACTATAAAACCATCTGAAACCAAAAAAAAAAAAACAAAGTCAACAAAATACTGGTCCACAAACATATTTCCATGCACACATTGGCACTCGAATCCCCTTTGACTAACAACTAGTCAGGCTTTAATTTTCAGGAAAGCAATGAAGTGTGCACCCTGTCTCTTGGATGACACCTGAAACCTGTTGGCAATATAAGCCCTGCCTCACCCTTGTTTGCAGAATTTGTCACTCTGGAACAAAAGATCCACATGGGCTCTGTGGACATCTTACAATTTCCCTTAACCATCTATGTGGAGTTCTTTCACGGCCACGATTGTCCAGCATTGTTTTAAATCATGTTAAGTATTTAATGGTTAAAATATTGGTTATGTTCGGGTGTGGGGAGGAAGGAGGTAGTCAACAAGTATGCTGATTACACCTAGGAATTCATGAGAGTGCCTATTAACCAGTGCCAACCAGTACCAATGTCGTCATGAACAAAATAAATACTCTCTTCTTTCAAAAATAGATCAGATCACAGATAGAGCATCATGCCATCTGCCCTGTAAAAGACTCAGTGGAAAGCATTTAATTCGTCTAGGAAACACCTTCTCCACTTTTTAAAAATGAATTCACAGATGAACCCAAATGGCATATAGCAGTATTTACAAATACACATGCACTATAGGACCCAAATTCTATGCATAATCACACTCAATAAATCAAAATTTGAAAGATTTAGCTCAATCCAAACACTACTCGTCTTCCTATATGGGCACACATTCTCAATAACTACAAACAGCAACAACTACACTTAAGACCAGCCTAATTTGCACTATTCATCACAGGGAACCCAGAATGCAATGCACATTTTAAAGAAAATATAGTCTTTGTCAAAGCCAGCAGGTTTGGCATTTGCTGTTAACCTTTTGGCTTTGCCAATGAATTTTTTGTTTGTGAAAGTTTGTGTGTGAAGGCACAATTAGTATGAAAGCTAGACTTTTCAAAAGCCAAAAGGCATATATTTTTATAGAGTAGAAAACTTTGCACCACTAATCAATGCACTACTTGTTGCGCAGAAGCACACACTGTGCAAGGGCAGAATGTTGTCAATCACAATGGCTGAAGTAAGCTGACCCTGTGCCTCACGCTTTAGGCTGTGGGTGGGCAGAAGCACAATGTGAAAGACACTACAGCAAACCAATGGATCAAGAGGGCTGACTGATATCCCTATACGTATGTACAGTATATATGTATTTATTCAAACAAACGGTGGTCTAACACCAGAACTAAAAATGCAACTTTAAATTTGTTAGATAATTTGTGGTTTGACTGAAATAATGCTTAAAATTAAAATTGGGCGAAGTATTATCAGCACATCTTTCCTAATGATATGAGGATATATATCTGACACAAGTTTCAAGTGAGCAGCGGGACAAAAAAAATGCAGGACATGTCAGACTTTCAACATGTTTTTGTGCCCGGCCTCATGCGGCTTCTTTTCTAGTTTAAACCTGTGGCAAGAGATACTCGGGAGTACAGGGGGCTTCCTCGTTATATTTAGTGTGAGTACGGCTAGAGGAAGTACATATGCTAGGGTTCACTTGGTCTGCGAGTTGTGCAATTATTGGTTTAGGTGCAGGGTCATTAACCACGTAATTGAACTGAAGCAACTTAATGCAGAACGTCCCTCTCTGTGCACACACCCAACTTGGATCACAAGCAGATGCCTTCGAAATGGTAAAGAAATCTGTGATGTATGTCAATATTGGCAACAACAGCCTATTAAAACGAAAATCAAATTGCTGCCTTCAGTGCCAGCCTAATGATCTTGTGCGTGTCCCCGTTTGTCTTTCTCTGAAAGGAAAGGGCTGGGAACAGCTGCTCGACCCTGGAACACGCCTTAGGTCACCATCCCTAAGATATTAGCGCTTTGAAGACCCTTAGGTTTGTGGAACGCTGTAAAGAGTACCAAGGCAACCAGGTTGTTATTTGACCTCCAGTTTTATGGCAGTAGCCGGGTGACCCGACTCAAAGACTGTCAATTCCAAGAAATATTGAATTTCCCAATATTGCCAAGCTAGTTTACGGCACTTTTCTTGTCTGTCCTTGCTGGGCTTCGTAATAAACTGTATTGAGATATATGTTTCAGTAGTATTAATTCACTGTATCTGCCCTGAAATAACTTTTAAAAATGCCCGCCTGGGCCTTACCTGGGCTGCTGGCGAACTGCCGACGGACTCCTAAGGCTTCCTTCCAGAAAGTTCTACCACCACAGAAACCTCAGCTTCCCGCCTGCCACACCCCTTTCCCAAGTCGTCACAGGGTGGGTCCCACCACGCCCTGTAATGAGTTGGGAAAGGGGTGTGTGACAGTCTCCACTCTCTGATTGACGTGGAGGGTTAGCGATACCGGGGCTTAGACATAAAACGCCCGAGGCTAACTTTCCCTTCACGCCATCAGGGGGTGGAGACTGGACCCTGAAGCAAGGTCTTTGCCGAGCTGATGACATCACAGCCTTCAGGGCTGTGAAGTTATCAGCCCGGCAAACACTTAGGCTTCTTTGGGCCGCTAGGGGGAGCTGGGAGCATGCAAGGAGAGACAGTCAGTCTAGTCACGTCCAATACCTCCAGCCACCACAGCCACAACGAACAGCCACTGTCACATCGGCGGTATGGACACTATATTAATTTTTATTTAGAAGGCATGAAAAAAAATCGGACATTTTTTAATTAAATAAAATATGAGCCTCGAGCACTTTAGTAACGGGGGCGGAGCCCCGACGCCCTAGGGGAGAAACCGCCACTGATCATACCTACAACAAGTAAGGACTATTGGCTTTGTCAATGGTTATTAGTTGGATAAGATAAATAAGCTGCAACTATGGCTTGTTACATATAATATTTAAAAAGCTTCCAATTAAGCCCTCGTGACACTACCACAATATTGCTGCTCTTGCGTTTCAGAAAGAGAAGGGAAATCCAGATAGAAAATCTTTAAAGGATTTCCCTTCCCCCACACAACGCTCACCTGGCATGACGTCATGCCGTAACTTCTCTGCTAGTGAGAAATGAGCAGCGCACATTGATGTGCTTGCTGTTTCGAAACGGGTCTCGCTCAGGTTGTTTTGTGCCCTGGCACTTTTTACCGGACTGCAGTGACAGCAAACTGCTGTCACTGCAGTCTGGAAAAGAACCAGCCTGTGCCAGAGCTCAAAACAGAGCCCGATAGAGACCCGTTTCGAGGGCCTCTTAAAAAAACTGCCGGTGCTCAGACCCCTTGAGACCCGGCCCACTTAAAGCCCTGGGTTTGACAGAATGTTGTAGCAGTTATGTATCAATATCCCGTTGTGGAGTGCTGAGTAAGACGCGTCCGCCCACCGATGGCATGCTACACCATACAAGGTGTGTGGTTTGCAAGGTGTTATCTTTGTTTTAATCTTTGTGGGATGTGTTTCCACGTCAGGTGGGAAGACGATCGTGGTCGGCCATGTCTGTAGCACTTAGCAGCAGCGCTGGCCTTTGGCTTCGGCGCAGTGCTTAATTTGTAAAAACATTTTTAAAAAAAAGTGCCACCTCTCTAGTCAGGAGGTCTCTGCTTCTTGCACCACCCATTGCCACACTGCCGTCGTTGCCAATGACAGTACCTACACAACTGCTAACCAGCACACTGCTTCAAGTGTGGCAAAACAACCTATTCCAGGCCCTCAAAGCCATAAAAATAATTGCTTGGGTGGCAGGTATTAGTTGTTTTTAATGCATACTGAAATAATAAACTTTTGCTGTTCTGCTCATCTCTAAATTATGCAAACAGCGCCACCATGTGGCAGCTGTCATACGTGCTGGTTTCGACAATTAAGTGGGGTGCTGAGCACCAGAAACCACCGTCTTAAATTAAAGCAATGATGCTGAGCATGCGCCCTGGTCGTTAACATTCAGAGGAGCACACAAAGTTGTCTGCGTTAAGACCATTCTGCCTCCAACCTCGATCCAGCAAACTTGTCTTTAATCAGGTTGTTGTACTACAGACCCCAACCTCCCATGTTTAACTCCTATTCACTGAATAGACGTACCCTATGCACACACTCAGTAATATTGAAGACGTTGGTCAATGTATAAATTCTTAAAGGTTACACAAATACATTGAATTTATACATTGACCAACGTCTTCAATATTACTGAGTGTGTGCCTAGGGTACGTCTATTCATTAACTATAGGACTTGTTCAGCTCGCTGACATCTCCATTGAGTGGTTACATGGTTTTCCACTCACCTATTTGCACCACATACTTTCTTTAATAGTGCTTCCATACTGGCAGTGCGCCCACTTAGATCGACATCTAAAAAACATTCTTACTGTTTGTTTTAACTCCTATTCACATCCCTTCTATCCCCCCTCCTTCTCTCTCACTTACCCTCTGCCACATCACCCCATGTCCGTCACCCCTTTCCAACAACTCAGCATTAATGTGGAGGAGCTGATCTCTGGTGATTCAGGTGAGATGGGAAAGAGTGGGGATTTATATATTCAGAAGCCAGTCACTACTGACTATTCTGATGTAATCAGCCAGGGACTGACTTGCCAACACAAATGATTGTACACTGCAGCAGCACGAGGGTGCCAAATTTGGTTCTGTCCAGAGTCCTATCTAAACAAAGGACAGTCCTGCTTAGGAGTGTGACAGATGAAGAAATATGAGATAGATGACCCTTCGCAGGGTCAGATTGGTAAGGCGGGCACTTGGGAAATAGCCGAAGGGCCGTTAGCCGAGTTCTAGCAGTGGGCTTCTTTTTTTGGGCAGCCTGGGGGCTGCCTGTGCTGTTAGGATGCCGCCAGCGGCCCAGTGGGTGCCTGTGTGGCCATTCTGGAGGCAGTTGGGCGGAGGTATCACTCCTTTTCTCTCGCTGGGCCGGCCCATTAATGGAGGCTGATTGAGCGGGGACAGGGGGCCTGAGCAGAAGTGATCTCACTTGCATTCACTTAATTTTATTTTTTTAATAATCTGTTTTATTGGAGTTTGTTGTTAGTACAGCTTGGTACAACAGGCATTATTGGGCGTCATAATCATCATATAGGGTACAGTAGTGTCACAGATCATGATAACAGCTCACGTTAGCAGTTGTACACAATGTGATCAGGTATGCGGTTGACAGGTACATACGTGGCCTATGTTAGGGGATAGGCGGAATGTGAAGGACAGAGGAGGGAGAGGAGTAAGAAGACAAAGTAACTACTTCACTGTCTGCACATTAAGTATCTTCTGGGATACAAATGCTAACGATTGTCCGATGTCGCACATACGTGAAGGTACTGTCCCATATAGCCAGTAGTATACTGGCGTTCAGCTGTGAGGCGGTGTCAATAAAAGATCCACTGTTGGTAAAAGAAACTGTGGACTGTGCATTCAAAGATAGAATAAAAGTAATGAAAAGAAGAGTGCACAGTGCAAACAAGTAAACATATACTGGCAGATGCATCAAAGTTATGTTTTGCGAGTCCTTAATAGCGAATTTTAAGGAATCGCTATTAAAGACTCGCAAAACGGGATGAATGTAGGAATCGCAATGTTATTAGCGATTCCTACAGATTCTTTATTAGCGATTCAGTAATAGCTAATCGCTAATAAGGAATGGCTTTCCCATTCATTCCTATGGGCCTTTAGGCCCATAGGAATGAATGGGAAAGCCATTCCTTAATAGCGATTAGCTATTACCGAATCGCTAATGTTCCGCTATTTCAAGGGTGCCAGGGTGTCCAAAGGACACCCTGTTCCACCCCTGAAATGGACCTGTGCTTAAATGTTACACACACACATGCCCTTAGGGCATGTGTGTGCGCAACATGTAACTTTGAAAAATGCACAAAAGTGAATTTTTCAAAGTTTTAGCAAATTACCACGAAGTTCAACTTCATGGTAATTTGCTCCCCCTATTAGCGAAATCGCTATAATTTGGGTTTCATGCATTGCATTTAAGGAATCTCAATTTGGGATTCCTTAAATGCAAGAGCAATTTAAGGAATCGCTATTTAGAGATTCCTTAAATTGCGATTTCTGAATTTGGGATGATGCATCCCAAATGCAAAAATACCGGGGGCAAACGGCCAGATTCTGAGAATCTGCCCGTTTGCTCCCGGTATTTTCTTTGATGCATCTGCCTGATAGCCCTTTATTTCCCCCTGCCGTATGACAAGACTCATAGCTCTCGTGCTTGACAGCGACTGACTATTGCCCCATGCCTAGAGTGCGTGTCAGCTGGGTGTCGCAGGCAGTTTGTGTCTACTAAGAGGATACCGGTGCGGCACATACGTTATGGTCACCCACAGGGTTAAGCGCTGTCAAGGGCTGGCATGCCTGTGAGTTCCGTGGCCAGAGCGCCCGAGTTGCGTTGCAGTGCCAGGTAGATTGTATCCCAGTATGCAGCGATGGGAACCTCACGCAGTCCCAGCATCTCCTCGTGCTTAATACTTATGTTCTCTGCTTTGGCCCACCCAAGCATGGAGTAATGCCAGTCCTGTATGTCCAGTGGGTCCGACGCTTTCCATCTTTTACTGATCAGGCGCTTGGCCACTATCATGATCTCACTTGCATTCATTTGTGGCTCAGCAGTGTGAACTAAATTGTGCATTAACCCGTTTAGCGCGTCGAACATTCCGCCCCAGTGCGGACGTTCGATCGCGCTAACGGGATTCGGACGTCTAACAGTCGTGCGCAGCACCAGCGAGGTAGTGCACGCGACGACCGTTGGACGTTCGCAGCACGGAAAGGGTTAAAAAAAAATCTATTTGAAGTTAACAAAATATGCCCCCCACCCCATTCTATTCATAAAACTTCGCTGAAGCACTGTTTTGCAGAAAGGCAACACACAAATGAAGGCCACCTTTTTTTGGTGTGCCCGGGCTGATTTTTTATCCCTGTCCAACCCTGCCCCTTCGTGGCTAGAATTAAAGTGTGCTGGCAGCTGGAATCAGCCCTGTAGGTCCCTTCATAATATTGTGATTTTCTTTCATCTTCACTGTCCAGTTTGTTGATTGGGTCTTCCACTCTGAAGCCTTATGGACTTGAGCAGGCATTTCCAGGGCATAGTGTCAGAGATCTGTCAAGCTAGAGTGCATCCTAGACTTCCCTCATATCTTTGTCATGATCAGAAGTCAAGCGGTGATCAGAGTGTGTAGCTAGGAGCTAGTCAGGACCAGGAAGGCGGACTATGCCAAAGTCCTTCGGTAGCCAGTATTGTGTTGTGTAATGTTAGCAGGATTTGAATAGCACACACCTACTCAGAAGAGGGTCCCGGCGCTGCTTCAGGCAACCTACAATATCTGCGCATGTCCTGTTAGGTCTGCTGGAAGACCCATGTTTTTTGTTTTTTTCTTGAAAGAGGAAAGTTCCATTGTGGCTCGAAGTTCAAGAGGGATTTTATTCCATGTGACCGGCCCGAGATAGGAAAAAGACCTGCCACCAGCTCTGGCTCGATAGATGTGTAACATATCTAATCAGATAATACGTGTCTATCCAGTTTGTGTGGGGTGGACAGCTGAGATGACTGGTATGAGCATAGTTTTGTGGATATATGCCCTGTAGTGGTCCCGACTTACATAAAAGGAAGTGGACCATATGATATAAGTGTGTATTAGGTAGTCTGGCTCGAGGTGTGAACAGTTGTAGGAGTTTACTGTTTAATGAAATTATAAAAACAAAAAGATTAGCAGTACCCTGCTGTGCTGCAGGAGCTGTACATCTCTTAAACAGGTTGTTGTTTTCACATGTTGCCAAGTAAATCTGCCCAGGAGAAAGTTCCACCATATGCACTTAAAATGTATGTAGGGCTACATGATAATTTTTATTATTAAAATTGTTGTTACATCGGGTGGGTCAGCTTGCAGGACTGCCACTACAAAACATTAGTAGCTACTTGTGAAGAAGTGAACATGTGAGTAGAAGCCTAACTGAGGTATTTTTTTTTTTTTTTAAATTTTTGAAAACCTTTATTGTGCATGAATAAGAGGACAAATACGGGTCTACAACCACCAGGCCGACCACGATACGTATGTTAGCACAGGTGCAAACACTACATCCCCCAGCAGCAACAGGTAAAAGCAGTACATTCCCAGCAGCAACAGGTAAAATGCCAACAATCAACGTGCGCCACATTGGGAAAGGTCACATCGCCGGGGAAGAGGAGAAGTGAAGGTTAATTTTTTAAAGATTTTTTTTATGCATTTTCATAATAAGATGAGTCAGTGAAGAATAGGAAGTAAAAAGATTCGAGTCCGCACTATGGCTTCACGACATGGGCAAGCGGCAGTATAGTTAAACAACAGTAGAAGTAAGCGATTAGAACAAAATGGCGGTGCAAAACAACAGCAAGTCTTCATCCAGTATTTACGCACCCCCTGCAGTGCCGCCCCCTCCCTGTCAATCCCAACCCGGACCCAGAATCGAACCAGCTTAAGAAAGCGCAGAATAAAGAAAAATAAGGCCCATAGAACTAAGAAATATCAAATTACCCCCCCACCCTGCACCATTGTGGAGGCTACGGCCTGCCCCCCCCCCCCAACAAAGTGCCTGTCGCCCTCTAAAGAACCCGAAATATAGACGAGAAAGGAAGAAGGAGGAAAGGAAGAAGAGAAATAACTCTGAATATAGGGAGCGAGAAAAGAATAAACTAGTCTGCGACTCCCAGGGAAAGAAAGTGGGGGAGGAGCCCACCCAACCTCAGAGCACCCGAACTTCCCAGCCGCAATTAGCTCCCACACCGTGCATAACAATAAAATAGGGACATAATGGAACCGAGGGACAGGATCGGTAACTCAGGACCTCAGGTCAGCTTAAAATTACCCCACCACCGGCAAGAATAGACATAAGACAAATCAATTTCAATTTAAAATAAGAGAAAACAGGATATGCCACATTGCAGTAGCATTTCAAAAATGAGGAGCAATCCGGGTCGTCGCCTGCCAAACAGTCAATATCCTCAAGGAGGTCACCCTCATCCCTGCCCCGAACGCTGAAAACCCTCCAAATATGTCCACCACTGCAAGCCTCTCTCGATAGGGACAAAGGAGCAAGATGGCCGCCCCGGACACCAAAGAAGCAAAGGAGAAAGGGACGAAAGTCTCAAGTCCATAACCAGTACAATGGCAATAGGGACGGACTGTACCTTCGTGACAGGAGAATACACACTTTGCCAGGTCGGAAAAGGAGCACTAGGGGCAGAAGTGTCCAAAGGGGCCAGCAACTGAGGGACCAGGAAGCAAGCCCCCGGGATCAAGCGCACGGGCAGAGTCACAATGGCTGGGGTGGAGGGAGACTTTGTATCCACGGTCTCTTCAGCACAGACACACGCAACAATGTTACCAGGGACACGCAGCTCCCTCGCCGTCCAACTCGATAACAATGTAGCACACTCAGGGGTGGTTAGAGGTACCAGGGGGTCGGCAGGACCTGGTCGCTTTGCAGCAAGCGCAGCCGCGTCGATCTTCATCGTTAGCTCACGGACATTTCTCCGACCTGCTGCCCGCAGGTCATCCAGGGCAGCCAGGACATCAGCGTAGGTCCAATCCTCCTGCATTATCAGGCAGGTCCTAGTATGTGGTGAAATCCTCGGTGCGGTCCCTCGCTCAGGGGTACTCAGGGCAGCATATGATGAAGATCTCCGAGCAGCCCGCAATCAGAACGGGAGCCAGGAGGCGCCCCAAGATGGAGTCTCACAGCCATAATCAACATAGCGTAGCAAAGCGCCGCCTGAAATGCCGGCAACACAGGGGAGAGCCTCTCCAGCAAAGGGGAGCCAGCGTAAAGGAAGGGGTCAGTCTCAGCAGTCCTGTGAGCAACGTGTCATCCGCAGTCCGTATCACCCCCTCAGCCACCTCACCGGTAACGTCCAGCAGTGCTCGGCGATGGGGGTCGGCGAGGGTTGCAGAGACCACAATGGAGGTCAGCGTACGACCCGATTTTCACATCAAATCCGCCGGCGGGGGCCTTGAAAGAACGCCATCCTCATCAGCGCAGTAGCGTCTCCGTTGCAGCGCGGCGTAGGGCAAAGAAATAACAGGATAGTCTTATAAAGGCAGACGGCTTGCGGAGCCGGGAGCTCACACGTCCGTCCCGTCCGCCATCTTGGCTCCTCCCTCCTAACTGAGGTTTTGAATGGAAAACCAAAACATTTACAAACACGCCTTGTCAAAGTCAAAAGGTCTGGCCTTGGCAAGCCTGCAATTATTTATATATACACAAATTAGCCATTAATAAATAATACCTTGAGGCTACATTCTGTATTTGAATAAATGGTATGAACTTATAATTAAACAATCAAATGTTTCCCAGGGTCATTGAAGAAACCCAAATCCGAAAATTACGGTGGCTCCTCCTGGTAGTCAAAGACCAGGCATACCAAGTGTAAATAGAAGGTATATATCAATATTTACACACAATATTTGTAGTCAGGGATGAACTTCATCTATAAACGTGCCCTTTGCGACATTGGTATACGTGGACACCTCGTGTAGATATTGAGGTGCTAATATCCTTTTCCTATATCTATATTTTTTTATCTAAGGTGAAATACCAAACAGAAATTGTTAATAAGCCCATAAGTAAGACGGCAACAAGATCCTGAACAGAAAACGCTGTCCAGTGGGGGAATATACCATTGGTCCTAAGGTATGCAATAAATTTAGAAATACCTTTAGTGTATTAATAGGAGCTGTTTCATCTAAGCTTCATAAGCATTGGACCATACAAGTCCATGGGAGAGGTAAACACTATTAGTTTTGTTAGAAGTGTATGAGCAGAAAGAATATGGTTAATATGCCGCATAATTCAATGTTTTAAACGAGCGAATAAAATTTTTTTTTATAAAAGCTTAGATATTTTAAAGTTGTATGAGTGTGTAACTGAAAACCCTGTGCTAAAAAATGAATGTTTGCTTTGAACTAGAGATGCCCAAAGATTAGCTGTAGTTACCACAATTGTGATGAATCATAAATCTGTGAATACTTAATGAAATGCACCAATGCAACTTAGAGTAACTCTGTTTTTTTAAATTTTTAAATTTGATGTAGAATCTGTCCTGAAGAAGGTACAAATCCAAGAAACCGAAACGCCGCGTCGACCTGTGATTCTTTGTTTTTAACTGTGTTTATTCAAATGTATTTAATGATGTGTTTTGAAAATTTGTATACTGTGTAATAATGAAATTTTAACAATGTATATATACAATAAATGTTTGACAGAGTAACTCATGGTGTGAAAAATCTTAATTTTTTTATTATTTTTTTCTTGACATTGTTGACATTGTGTCTTGTTTATACTCTTTGTTTTAAACCAAATATTGTGTTCATGGTGGGGAGTACCAAATAACTGCAGTTCTGAACAAGGGTATATAATAGCTATCTTTTTATGAATTCGGCATCTTTAGGGATATAAGCAAGTAGTTGGTCTCATCATACACGGATAGAAGTCGCGTACAAATCATTGTAACTTTACCTCTCCCGCCATATTAGTGGCATGCTTCATAAATATGTCTCTATGAGAATGAAACATTCACCCTAGAACCCAAGAACCAGGTGTGAAATTCAGTCTTAGACTGTTCTCTCGTGGGGACACCCTTGTCTTTTAAGATTCACAGCCATAATCAACATAGCGTAGCAAAGCGCCGCCTGAAATGCCGGCAACACAGGGGAGAGCCTCTCCAGCAAAGGGGAGCCAGCGTAAAGGAAGGGGTCAGTCTCAGCAGTCCTGTGAGCAACGTGTCATCCGCAGTCCGTATCACCCCCTCAGCCACCTCACCGGTAACGTCCAGCAGTGCTCGGCGATGGGGGTCGGCGAGGGTTGCAGAGACCACAATGCAGGTCAGCGTACGACCCGATTTTCACATCAAATCCGCCGGCGGGGGCCTTGAAAGGACGCCATCCTCATCAGCGCAGTAGCGTCTCGTTGCAGCGCGGCGTAGAGCAAAGAAATAACAGGATAGTCTTATAAAGGCAGACGGCTTGCGGAGCCGGGAGCTCACACGTCCGTCCCGTCCGCCATCTTGGCTCCTCCCTCCTAACTGAGGTTTTGAATGGAAAACCAAAACATTTACAAACACGCCTTGTCAAAGTCAAAAGGTCTGGCCTTGGCAAGCCTGCAATTATTTATTTATTTTTGCAAACATATAATAAATGCATTAACTGTTTTAATTATAAATAGTAAAAATACTGTCATTTAAAGGTCATATCCATATGTTTGCAAAGAAGAAAATTCAAGTGACCCATCACAAAGGTAAAGAAAAACATAACATTTTATCAGAGATTTGCCCATCAGCTCTGGCACTGAAGCATTAAAGTGGGTGAAGAGGGCGCCCCCAAAACATAAATGATTTTTGAACAGATGAATGGGTGAAAAGGGCCAACCAAAAGCATCTATATATAGACACAATGGCCAAAATGTGGCTGGGAGCAGCGGTGGTTGGCCGCATGCTGGGGGGTGGGAGTAGACCTTACGGCCAACCCCCAATGTACAAGGCTGAAACCCGTGTGCAGCAAGGGTTGTCCGCCAGCAGGGGTTGGAAGGAGATTCATAGCAGGGGTTGGCTGCATGTGAAGGGACAGCCATTTCTAGGGCTCGACCTCTGCCAATGCGCTTGCGCATTGCAGATGTCGAGACATATTGGGGCTTAACTAGAGCTTAACCAAACTGGTGATTTGATGCTGTGCCCGTGAAAAAGCGCGCGCACACATCAAAGCCACCAGCCTCCCTCCCACAGGCATCTGAAGCTCCCCCCCAGCGTGCGCTCTGCCTCAGGTTTTCTCCTTCCCTATTTATTCACTTCACTTTTCACGGCCGCCAGGCCGTGACTCGCATTTGTTTCCTTCTTTTGTGAACACGTTCGTTAATATTCCGCTGGCTTCCTCCCCTTTCCAGAGTCTCCTTTTTATAAAACGAATTCATGGATTATACAGGCAGATTATAACAAACGCCAAACCAGTTTTGAGACTAGTTTGGAACCACACACGGCTCACACATTCCGTAGGAGCTCTGTTGTGTCAGTCAAGGAGTTTAGCGACAAGTCAAACGAATGCTACTTTGGTGGTTTTCAGGATTTAGAGCGGATTAATATCCTTTGTCTTATGTTACACAATTTAAACTGCCCTCTTGAGCAATATGTCCTGCATTCACACACTTTTCAATGACCCTGTCAGCATTTTTTCTGTAGCGCGAATCAGTATCAAATTAAAAGTTTGATCTGCTTTTCAGTGTCTGGGCGACTACTACCCAATATAGGATAAAGTGCTTGTTATAACACTGGCAGCACTTTACATAACGAGTGTACAATTTAAGGAAGCATTTATAGAGGGGTACTTGCTTGTCTCCCGCTTAGAGAGCAATTTTCAATTTGAATACATCCAGCTCATAGTAAAACGAGTTGCAAAGACTGGTTGCTGACAAGGATTTGGTGGATGAACACGATCACACTATCGGAATGAAACCGTGCTTTCGTGACCTATTGCAAGCACTGCGGGCAGGCAAGGCTGAAGCAAGCACTTGCAAACGTCCTGGTCGTTCCTTATAGTTCTAAGCTGGTCATTAACGCGAGGTATTTTCATCTTGCATGCTGACCAGGCTTTGCGTTCACTGACATGGCTTCTGGTGTTCGTCTTCATCAGTAACATGCCAGTGTCTCATCAGAAATTCGTGACGGAAAAATTGACAGTACGGTTCGAATGAACTGCCTGTTTAGAAGTATTTCATCCACCTAGACACATCAAAAGAACGAACACTGGTTTAATATTTATTTGAAAGAACATAAGTGGATGCGTATACACTTTATAGAAGGCTCGAATTGTTAGATGTACTGAATTTGCCCTTAGATGTTCTGGTCTTAAGGTAGTCTTGTATAGTGTACGTAAATTTCTATCTACATTTGAAAGAATAAATGCTGAGCCAGTGAAGGTGTGTCTCAGTATGGTTGTGCACAGATTTTCGCTGCAGTAGTTAAACTCTCGGCATTTTTCCCCTCATGCCTCTGATGCAGTTTGGTTTGGTAGTAGAGTTACACTCCGAACTTTAGATGCTTTATGCTTGTTAAATATTTTTCCTTTTTCTCACTGCCTTTTTCTCTCGCTCGGTCAAAGCGCGCACAACCACGTGCATTGTGCCCAGCTTCCATTTCACAGCAGACACTTCGTGCGCGCGCGCCACCTCTGCTGGCAAACGCATTCAGTTCACCAGGGTGCACACCCCCTCACCCCCCATATGAATCTCCCTCCCACCCTTCCTTTCATGTCCGCTTTCCTTTGAAGTTTCAGCCCGAGCTTTCACCGGCTCCTCTCCACCCCCTTCCTTTAATGGCCCTCCCCCAACCCCAGCTCAGAGCACGCATCGCTTGATATATTCTATGCTTTGCTCCTTTGTTCACTTTGCCTCTCTTGTTTCTGCTGTGTAAGGCTGCCTGCTCCATCAAAGCGATGCAGGGGTTCCGCTTTTTAAAGAAACGTTTATCAAATCGTGGCAGTCAAAATACATCGATCAGAAAGGATGATTGCCTAAATCCGATTACTGAATTAAAGGGCCAGCTCCCAGGACATCTATTTAATCGGCCATTGACCCATGTATGGTAAAGTTGCATTGTGTCAATGAGCATTGCAAAGACTCCATGGTGTTGCATTTCACGGATGACAGGAGGCATCATTTGAAGCACATGGGTACACTCTGGGCCATTTAGTGCAAACCCATGCCCCTTACATGTATATGCTATATTAAACTACAAATAATCCCGCAGAAACTGCAGCCCTGGTGAGGGTTAATTTCTCAGTGAGGGATGTTCTGTACACGGAGGCCTCAATTTAGAGAGTTAAGACTTCCAAGGCCTCTATTTGCAATGGATGGTTCGTAGCTCTCACAGGTAGGTTGTTAATGATGATACCCTTGTAAGAAAGCCAGCAAAGTTGTAATTCAAACCAGCATCACTCAGCACCACCACAGCACCACTCAGCATCACCACAGCACCACTCAGCATCACCACAGCACCACTCAGCACCACCACAGCACCACTCAGCATCACCACAGCACCACTCAGCATTTATTTATTTATTCATTTTTGCAATTTATACAGCGCGAACAAATGCCCGTAGGCGTCTCGGCGCTAGATACTGTGCGTGAGGTTCCCGGAAACTGAGTCTGTAGCTATTCTTGATCAAACAGCCAGGTCTTTATTTTTCTGCGAAATTGCATCAAGGACGGGCTTTCTCTGATGGCTGCTGGTAGAGAGTTCCACAATCTAGGAGCGGCCACCAAGAAGCGTCTATCGCCCCAAGTGACTGTTTTAGTTCGTGGTATCAGCAAAAGTTTGAGGTTATTGGAACAAAGCGATCTTGTGGATGAATGGAACCTAAGGTTGGATTTCAGGAAATGCGGACCATAGTTGTGCAGTGCTTTATAGACTATGCAAAGCGTTTTGAACTTAATCCTATTCCGGATCTTGAGCCAGTGGAGGTCCCTTATGGTCTCGGAGATTGGCAAAAACTTTGGGGTTCCAGATAGGAGACGGGCTGCAGCATTCTGGATTGTCTGCATTTTATTGGTCACTCTGGATTGGGCATTGATAAATAAGCCATTACAATAGTCGAAGGAGGACAACACTAGGGAACTTACCAGTGTCTTACCTGCTGCAGTTGGTAAGAATGGCATAATTTTCTTAATCAGCCTGAGTTTATGGTGGGCAGTGGCTGCTATTTTGTTTGCATGGGCCATAAAATTCAGGTTATCGTCAAAAGTCACACCAAGATTTCTGACAGTGGGGACTGGTTTGGGGGGTTCCATACGTAGGGGGCCACCAGGTAGTTGACCAGCTGGGTAAGAGATGTCCGAAGATGACGACCTCCATTTTTTCGGAGTTTAGTTTTAGGCAGTTGGAGGCCATCCACTCTCCAATTGCTCTAATGCCCCCTTGAAAATTTCTGCTACCTTTTCTCCATCCCCATTAATGGCCAACACAAGCTGCGTATCCTCTGCGTATGAGGTAAGGCTCATCCCATGGGCCTTGATGACAGAGGCCAGGTCCGACACATAGATATTAAATAGTGTCGGACTGAGGGATGAGCCTTGGGATACCCCACACGGCAGTGAGAGCTTGTCACCACAGCACCACTCAGCGCCACCACAGCATCACTCAGCATCACCACAGCATCACTCAGCACCACCACAGCCTCACTCAGCATCACCACAGCATCACTCAGCATCACCACAGCATCACTCAGCACCACCCCATCATCACTCAACACCACCCCAGTATCACTCAGCACCACCCCAATATCACTCAGCACCACCACAGCATCACCACAGCATCATTCAGCACCACCCCAGCACCACTCAGCACCACCACAGCACTACTTAGCAACACCATACCATCACTCAGCACCACCACAGCATCACTCAGCGCAACCACAGCATCACTCAGCGCAACCACAGCATCACTCAGCACAACCATAGTATCACTGGTTAAAATATGTTCTTTCAATGTTTCAAGCTATTTTCAAGCTTTCATGCTTTATTACAAATCACAAAAATATGTTAATATTTCACTTCTGTTCTTGGATTTTTGTCACAATAAAAAACACTGAACATAATCTTCACAAAAGTTATTTACAAAAGTTTAAGCTATTGCCATTACAGATTAAATAAATTATTTAATTATTAATTATTAAAAAAATTAAAAACCATTGTTATTTGTAATATCAATATATCTAAGTCACGTAAATACAAAACATGTTGCATTACAAATGCTATAGGTGTCACATTTGCGAAAGTTACTATTGGCATTCAGCACTCAGCACCACCCCAGCATCACTCAGCACCACCCCAGTATCACTCAGCACCACCCCAGTATCACTCAGCACCACCACAGCATCACCACAGCATCACTCAGCCCCACCACAGCACCACTCAGCACCACCACAGCACCACTCAGCACCACCACAGCATCACTCAGCACCAGCACAGCATCACTCAGCGCAACCACAGCATCACTCAGCGCAACTACAGCATCACTCAGCGAAACCACAGCATCACTCAGCGCAACAACAACATCACTCAGCGCAACTACAGCATCACTCAGCACAACCACAGCATCAATTAGCGCATCCACAGCATCACTCAGCACAACCACAGCTTCACTGGTTCAAATATGTTCTTTCAATGTTTCAAGCTGTTTTCAAGCTTTCACGCTTTATTACAAATCACAAAAATATGTTGATATTTCACCAATGTTCTTGGATTTTCGTCACAATAAAAAACACTGAACATAATCTTTACAAAAGTTATTTACAAAAGTTTAAGCTATTGCCATTACAAATTAAATAAATTATTTAAGTATTAATTATTAAAAAAATTAAAAGCCATTATTATTTGTAATATCAATACATCTAAGTCACGTAAATACAAAACATGTTGCATTACAAATGCTATAGGTGTCACATTTGCGAAAGTTATAACTATTGGCATTGTAAATGACAAAGCTATTAATGTAGCTATTTTAAAAAATAACACATAAATAAACAAAATTCATTTATAAGACCAATAGCTCAAACTTTCCTATTGCGAGCCCTATTGCATTTCCAATGCTTGTTAGGTATCGCGTGCGAATGCAGCGCAGCTGCTTCGCTAGCGAGACTCTATAGTCGTCGCTTTCCTTAGCGAAGGGAGACAGGAGGTGGCACGCGCGGACAGGAGATGTGCACTTCGTACGCGTGCACATGTCTTGTCCGCGCGCCAACTCCCGTCTCCCTTCAGCAGAGAAACCGGCGGCACAGCGCGCGTATCGCACACTTTCACTTGCCCTCCCTTCCCTTCTAGCACCCGGACATTCCACGGCCACGGAAGCACGTGAATGCTAGAATCAGGGCTATTGTACCCACTGTGTTCTTGGCATCTAAAGGTAGTGCTGCAGAGCGTAGCTCATAACTATTTAATAGCTCAGTATAAGAAATAATGATAGTGACTCATTGAACTGTATGTTCGTTCTTGCTTCTACCTCATACTCGGCAGCATTAGAAGTGCACCAAGAACACGGAGCGGTATTTTTACTCACTATTATGACGAGCCACTTGGCAACTGTCAATTGCCACCTAAAAGACACCGACGCATAACCTACGTATGCTCGGATGCCAAGTAAAACTGATCTGAGACGTGTCTAACAGGCTACGTGAACCCGGAGTGTTTAGTAGTGGAGAGATGGGTGCACGCCTGCTCACCGTTTATGAGCGACCTTTGGCAAATACAGTATTATGTTTGGGTGACTGTCATGTTAAAGGTATCTTGGTACCGAGGTGTAATTAGTTTGCCAATCGTGGATTAAATCTTCTCAGAACCCAGAGCAACGTGACTAGCCTCAGAGGAAACCTTTCAGGGGCAATAGCCACACAAGTACAAGAGTTGAACACCTCTGAAAGCATTGAGTTGGCAGATCATCCAGCATTATCTTGGTTACGAAATGCAGAAGTATTACAGGTAGATACATTCCCCTGAAACTGAACAATCACCAAGCTCCCTGCATTAGTATGCAATTTATCCTGTAGCAAATGGAAATTCTTTGGGGTAGATCTTAATGTCAAAAACATACGGACAACGCACTCTACTGCATAAGCGTTTTAAGCTGTAAAATACCTTAACAAGTGATGGATTGCAATGTAGGCTATCTAAGGAAGTGTCTTTTTATATCCTCTGTGACAGGCCAGAGCAGTGCAACTCTCCTGACATAGGGTGCTGGATAGCCGTTTAGTGAAAAAAGAGTGAGGCATAGAGTGCATCCCCCTCGTTTAAGAGGTCTTGTCACCCTCAGAGCAATAGCAGTGTGACCCATGTGCATTGCATAGAGTAAAATGCTTTATAGCGTCCACCTGTGTCTACATTGATTACAATAAAGGATGCAAGCTATCTAGTGTAATTAAGGATGCAAGATATCTAGTGCCTCTTCTCATAACACACCCATTTCTTTCACTTATTCTTTATAAACCCATTGCTTTCTATAAGGATTGAAAAACTAGAATGCTTTTATGTTCAGGTTAATTTCTTGACCATCTTGTTTCAAGGCACACAGAGACTGCAAGTCACGTGGGCCACTATCTTAATTTCTATAATTTGTAATCAGTTATAATTGGAGCAAAGACTGAGAGCAGTTGATGCAGCACACTCTGCACGCTCCTTTTGACCTGACCTATTCTATTCTATTCTTGCGGTATTCCATAGGGCATGGCTACCTGGAGGCCTACCAACATTGCGACAGACATGATAGATGGTAGAACCAGACTGACAAGGAAGTTAGTCTCAGAAAAGCCAGTGTTCAAGGCCTTGCGGAAGGGGAGTTGCTGATCCAATAGCTACAGTTCGAGTAGTAAATTGTTCCAGAGTCTAGGGGAAGGAAGGAAGTAGAACAGCCAACCCAGCAAGATCTACGGATCCTGGGGACCTTCAGTAAGTGAGCTGAAGAGGATCTGAGGACTCTCCCTGGCAAATTTGTGGAGGCCAGAGATCTTAACAAAGAAGGGCCTTTTTGCATTAATTGCCCTGTGCATAATGCAAAGAGTCTTGAACTGCACTCTGCGTTCTACTGGTAGCCAGTGGAGATCTCTCAAAGTCTTGGTTACCGATTGATGTTTGGAAATGTTCATCAGGAGTTGTGCAGCAGCTGTGTGAGCATGTTTCTGTGTGTGTGTGTTTGTGCACATTCGTAATTCTGACATTGTGCATTTTTTTAGTATGTTGTGAAATTGCCCGATCGGTTATGTGCTCTTGACCAAATAATTGCAATATGCTTGGATCACGTTCTGCTTACACGCATGCAACTGTGTAATTGCATGTGTCATGTGGCAAATGGCATGTCACTATGATCCAAGCACCCATGTCAGCACTTTATTTAGGGAGTTGCAGTTATGCATTTTACTTTATGTACAGGATGATGTTGACCCTATTCAAGGGTGCCAGTGCACCTCACAGAGCTGCAAACACAGACTAATAGGCAGCAGAACAAGCATTTGCAATGCAATAGGTCTCACATTAGGAAACTTTGAGCTATTGGTATTGTAAATGACAATTGTTTTATTAATGTGTTGGTTTTGAAAATAGCAAAATTAATAGCTTTGTCATTTACAATGCCAATAGTTATAACTTTCGCAAATGTGACACCTATAGCATTTGTAATGCAATATGTGCTGTATTTACGTGACTTAGATGTATTGATTTTACAAATAACAATGGCTTTTAATTTTTTTAAATAATTAATACATAAATAAAAGTTATTGTAATTTATAATGGCAATAGCTTAAACTTTTGTAAATAACTTTTGTGAAGATTATGTTCAGTATATTTTATTGTGAAGAAAATCCAAGAACAGAAGTGAAATATTAACATCTTTTTGTGACATTTGTAATATAGCTTGAAACATTGAGATAACATATTTGAACCAGTTGTTGTTGAATGGTTGCACAGATTGATGCTCTGGTGGCGCTGAGTGATGTGGTGGTGGCGACGAGTGATGCTGTGGCGTTCAGAGATGCTGTGGTAGCGCATAGTGATGTTGTGGTGCCCCTGAGTGATGCTGTGGTGGTGTTGAGTGATGCTGTGGTGATGCAATAGATAGATAGAGTGATTGCGATAGATAGATAGAGTGAGTGCGATAGATAGATAGAGTGAGGGCGATAGACAGAGAGTGGGCGATAGACAGAGGGAGGGCGATAGATAGAGTGAGGGCGATAGATAGATAGACAGATCGAGTGAGGGAGATAGATAGATAGATAGATAGATAGATAGATAGATAGATAGATAGATAGATAGATAGATAGATAGATAGATAGATAGATAGATAGATAGATAGATAGATAGATAGATAGTGTGATGGTGATAGAGTGAGGGCGATCGATAGATAGAGTAAGGGCGATCAATAGATAGATAGATAGATAGATAGATAGATAGATAGATAGATAGATAGATAGATAGATAGATAGATAGATAGATAGATAGATAGATAGAGTGAGGGCGATAGATAGAGGGCAATAGATAGATAGAGTGAGGGCGATAGAGTGAGGGTGATAGATAGATAGAGTGAGGGCGATAGATAGAGTGAGGGCGATAGATAGGCAGAGTGAGGGTGATATATAGATAGACAGATAGATAGAGTGAGGGCAATAGATAGATAGAGTGAGGGCGATAGATAGATAGAGTGAGGGCGATAGATAGATAGACAGATAGAGTGAGGGCGATAGATAGATAGAGTGAGGGCGATAGGTAGATAGATAGAGTGAGGGCAATAGATAGATAGAGGGCGATAGATAGATAGAGTGAGGGCGATAGATAGAGTGAGGGTGATAGATAGATAGAGTGAGGGCGATAGATAGAGTGAGGGCAATAGGTAGAATGAGGGCGATAGATAGAGTGAGGGCGATAGATAGAGTGAGGACGATAGATAGAGTGAGGGCAATAGATAGAGTGAGGGCGAGATAGATAGATAGATAGATAGATAGATAGATAGATAGATAGATAGATAGATAGATAGATAGATAGATAGAGTGAGGGGCGATAGGTAGATAGAGTGAGGGCGATAGATAGATAGAGTCAGGGTGATAGATAGATAGATAGATAGAGTGAGGGCGATAGAATAGATAGATAGATAGATAGATAGATAGATAGATAGATAGATAGATAGATAGATAGATAGATAGATAGATCAAGGGTGATAGATAGATATATAGATAGATAGATAGATAGATAGATAGATAGATAGATAGATAGAGAGATAGATAGATAGATAGATAGATAGATAGATAGATAGATAGATAGATAGATAGATAGATAGATAGATAGATAGAGTAATTATGTGGCATTTAATTGTGTGGCACTGAGTGGTATTTGGAGTGTATTTTGCATTGAGTGCAGTGTAATTATGTGGCGTGTAATTATGTGGCACTGAGTGGTATTTGGAGTGTATGTTGCATTGAGTGCAGTGTAATTATGTAGCATATAATTATGTGGCACTGAGTGGTTTTGTGTGCAGTGTATGTTGTATTCAGTAGAGTGTAATTGTGTGATGTGTAATTATGTGGCACTGAGTGGTATTGCTTGGAGTGTATGTTGCAATGAGTGCAGTGTAATTATGTAGCATATAAATATGTGGCACTGAGTGGTATTGTGTGGAGTGTGTGTTGCATTCAGTAGAGTGTAATTATGTGGCACTGAGTGGTATTTGGAGTGTATGTTGCATTGAGTGCAGTGTAATTATGTGGCATGTAATTATGTGGCACTGAGTGGTATTTGGAGTGTATGTTGCATTTAGTGCAGTGTAATTATGTGGGGTGTAACTATGTGGCACTGAGTGTTATTTGGAGTGTATGTTGCATTGAGTAGAGTGTAATTATGTTGCTTGTAATTATGTGGCACTGAGTGGCATTATGAGGATTGTATGTTGTATTCAGTAGAGTGTGATTGTGTGGTGTGTAATAATGTGGCACTGAAGGGTATTGTTTGGAGTGTATATTGCATTGAGTGCAGTGTAATTATGTGGCACATCATCCTGTGGCACTGAGTGGTATTGTGTGGAGTGTGTTGCAATTAGTAGAGTGTAATTATGTGGTGTGTAATTATGTGGCACTGAGAGGTATTTGGAGTGTATGTTGCATTGAGTGCAGTGTAATTATGTGGCATATAACTATGTGGCACTGAGTGGTATTTGGAGTGTATGTTGCATTGAGTGCAGTGTAATTATGTGGTGTGTAATTATGTGGCACTGAGGGGTATTTGGAGTGTATGTTGCATTGAGTGCAGTGTAATTATGTGGAGTGTAATTATGTGGCACTGAGTGGTATTTGGAGTGAATGTTGCATTGAGTGCAGTGTAAATATGTGGCGTGTAATTATGTGGCGTGTAATTATGTGACACAGAGTGGTATTTGGAGTGTTTGTTGCATTGAGTGCACCGTAATTATGTGGCTTGTAATTATGTGGCGCAGAGTGGTATTTGGAGTGTATGTTGCATATGAGCGCAGTGTAATTATTGTAGCATATAATTATGTGGCACTGAGTGGTATTGTGTGGAGTGTATGTTGTATTCAGTAAAGTGTAATTGTGTGGTGTGTAATTATGTGGCATGGAGTGGTACTGTTTGGAGTGTATGTTGCATTGAGTGCAGTGTTCATTGCGCACACATAGCGCCGCGGTTTGGTAAAGTGAAAGCGCCAAGGAGATGTAAAAAGTCACTTACCAGGCGCACACAAACACACAATGGTGAGATGGCAAGTGTAAAGGATATATATGGGTGTTGAGCACTGGAAGATTAAGTGCTGTGTCCGATTAATTACAAATGATTTATCAACATTGGGAGGCTGATAAACCAAGCGGACTAGCACAAATTTGAGCCTGTGACTATTGGGTGTGGCACATATTCCTGCAGTTTGTAGGCACCCTAGTACGCTCAGCTATCAAACCAGAATATAAAACACTGCAATGTACATCTTTGCGCACACATAGCTCCGCGGTTTGGTAAAGTCAAAGCGCCAAGGAGATGTAAAAAGTCACGTACCAGGTGCATACAAACACACACCTCTTTACATTGTTGCCTCTAAAACATTGCAGAAGCGTCCGGGAACTATCGGGCAGATGTGGCCTCTGGCTGTTACCCCCTGCGTGGTATGGTAATTTTTGTATATACCTATACTGTAGCGCTAACATCATTGCGCACACATAGCGCTGCAGTTTAATGAAGTGACCAGTGGCTTGCTCGTATTCCGTACATCTGTACCCCGTGTGCTTGTCAGAACTTGCATTCCATTTGCTTTTTTGTAGCACCTCCTAGTAAAGAGCTATAATATTTACTGGCTAGCCTATAAAAGAATAGTTGATGAATAATTCGAAAATACATTTCAGAAGAATGTCCTCAAATAGGTCGTAGATTGGCGGGAATGGGGGGCATTACTTGCCACATTTGTGGTATGACATTCGGGGTAAAGCTAGTGAAAACGCCATGGAGATGTAAAAAGACACGTACCAGAATTTAAAGCGCCGTGATGTAAATTGTTGTGCACATATAGCGCCGTGATTTGGTAAAGTGAAAGCGCCAAGGAGATGTAAAAAGTCACGTACTAGGCGCACAAAAACACACCTCTTTACACTGCTGCCTTTAAAACATTGCAGAAGCGTCCGCGAACGATCGTGCAGATGTGTCCTCTGGCCTTTCCCCCCTGCGTGGTATGGCAGTTATTGTCGAACTAAACCAAGGCTGAATGTACTGCACGCTTACTGGCTACAAACACTTCAAATACCAAGAAAAATAAACCATGTGCAGTTGTCGGATTTTTGGAATGTCTACTTCCCGATGAATACAGCGAGCCATGCCGACGTGCACGGCCTTTAACTAGTGTAAGCAGGGGCTAAGTTTCAGCGCTAATAGTATGGAATGCTCAAATAGACGGAATGGAATGTCAGTAATGGACGTGGAAACCAAGTATCACTAACAAAGCACACAAAACTTCCTGAACCCCAAGAGACACGGCTCGAGTTAACATGAGACCCTGAAACAGCTGAGGCACATGCAAGCGAAAAAGGGCATTGTGACGCCGATTTATCAAGCCATCTAGCAGTCGGTGAGGAATTGAAACAAAAAGGCCGCGTAGGAAGTTGGCAAACAACATTTTATCGGACAAAGGGAACGCAGAGAAACTGCTGATATTTCCATCCATCGCAGCTCCAACGCTCTCTGTATGGGGGAGGGTGAATTTGATGCACCATCTTGTGCTAAGCACTGCTCGAAATCAGCCAGAGCATTGTTCGTCCAGTTTGAAAATATCAGGATGAGAGTGGCGAAATCCGAGCCAGTGTCTGGAAGTCCCAAGCTGTATGAAAAGAAATGTCAAATCTCACTTCCATTCTGAGGCTGCTCTCTGAGCTTGTACATACTGCATACTGGATTAATAAAATATAGGCATAGAAAGAGGAAGATTAAATAAGCAAAAATGTGTTACATAATATGTGCAGTTTTGAAAAAGCAGCAAATTTGACACAAAAGAATGCATGTGCCACGAGCGCTGTGAGGGGGCTGGGCAAGCATACCAGCATTCACGAGCAGATGGTCCTGTTTATGACCTGCGGAGCGCGTGAAGTGGCTGGTGGCAAATGGACTCAAAGCGGCCGGTCGCTTTGATGTTCTTGGCTTGTCTTGCTTGGTGGGGGAGCGGATTTCTGTGCACACGCATTTCTCACATGAACTGCATGGAATCCAGGGAGAAATTTGCTTGTTCAAGAGTGTTGCTTCCCTGCAATAGTTCAGTGCTGTATATAGCTCGACCTAAAAATCAGACAGCAGATAAAGTTTGAATTGGAGCTACACATGTGCTTTTTGCTATTTATTTCCATGTATTTTGGGGAGATTTTGTTTCTGTTGTCACATTTATGAGATAACTTTGTTAAATGAAATGTCCGGACTATAGCAAGTCGAAATGAGCAGAAACTCTATTCTACCCCTGCATTTTATAAGTATTGTTATATTTTCGTAACCTTTCTTTTTTGCTATTTTTGCATACTTCTTCTGTATTACACACCACAGGCGGTGCATTATTCATCTACCGGATGATAACTAAAGCTGTGCGGCACTGGTGGGTCTGCAGAGCTCTGCTATACTATGGTAGCTGTGTTGAGATACCTCAGTGCACGTCAGACACCCTTTTGACATCGCAGGTCACAGGATGAGCACTGTGTGTGTGTCCAAATCAGTTCTACAGCAGAAGTCTGCTGTCACTGTGACTGCCCCACGTTTTCTGTTTTCACAAGTGTTTCTCACATAGCTTAAAGACCTTGTTCTATTTTAGGAAATGATAAAAAAACAGAAATCCACAAAAAAACAAAAGTTAAAGTGACATTATAGTTAGGTTAGATCCTAAGACATTAATTAATGTTAAAAAACCCAGAAATTAACTGAAATACACAAAGGTTACAGTGATCTTATCTAGGCATTGGAATGAGATATGAGTTAACCTTAAAATGCCAAAAAACACTGAAATACAGCGGTTATAGTGTAGTCAACTAACTATAACATACGCCCCAATCATGCATTGCTTATGACTTCACCTATGACATAATTTGTGGCATGTTAAAATTGAAAAAAGGGATGCAAATGTGGTTTGGGTGTTTGTGAGGAGATATATGCAGGGCCTGGTTGAAGGACAGGCCCACTGAGCAACCTATTAAGCGCACAGCAGAAGGCACACACATAAGCATACATCGGGTGATTGGCATAGTGGCTGCCCGAAGGCAAAGCACGGATGCTACCCTCTGCTGCACCCTGCTAAAAGCTGTATCCAGGATGGGGTTGGGTATACAGTGTCGGCTGGGTGAAGGGTCTGGTGAAAGGTCAAGCACAGCACTGGTTGGGTTCTTGTCAAAGGTTGGGTGCATGGCCTGACAGAAGGTCCAACCATCAATTTAAGATGTGTGACTTCTGTTTTGTCAAATACTATAGCACACTGTGAGAATTATTGAATGATCTCATTCGTTTACGTGATCAATGTTGGTATTGAACAATAATCACTGATGTCAACAATGGTGTCATTTAACATGTCATGAGTAACGTAATATGTGAGTTCATAAGCAGTGCATGATATGCATATATGTACATATATGTGTATATATCTAGGTAAAGAAGAACTCCTTCCAAAAATCAGAGCCCTTGGGGGGTGGTGCGTTTGCCGGCGGAGAAGTACCGGCATTCAAATCCTGCATGAACACCAGTAGATCTGCGCTCTCAGGCAAACAAGTCAGGAAAGATTCCAATCAGCCAAAAAGGGGATTTATTCAAGCATCATAAATCCTCTGAGATGCTTTTCAACCAGAGATGGTCTTGATCCCACACCGGAGTCAAAATACTCGTGTCCTTACATACACTTCCTGAGTAACAATAGACAAAGAACTAAACACATGTACTGAACTATTTTTGAAAACATGGCCGCCATGATGGAAGGGTAAGGTATACACATAGAATACAGTAAAAACAGTGTACACATGTGCCAAACGTCTAGTTGTGGCTAACCCATATGTTTCTTATGCTCAATTCTGGAGCCTGGAAGAGAGATCACGCATTTAGTGTAATGCCGCCTGATGGGAGCGTCCCACTTGAATGGTGCATAGCATAAGGTGTGTTCGCTCGTAAATGATGTTAGTCTATAGAAAAGTAGAATTGGTAACATTGGGAAGCCCCTAGTGTTTACTCGACACTGTGTCAAGGTCGCCATTGTGTCTAAATTGCACGAGAGTCACTGCCGCGGCATCAATAATACGTCTGCCAAAAGGTTCATGCCTAGGTGGAAAACCGAGTGTGTGGTGCATCCTGGTCTACGTAGTGACGGACAATGCCCCCCAGCCTAGGTCCGTAAACAGTGGCAGTTAGTACCAGCCTTATGCCGCAGACTGAGTGCTCAGAATATGACAATTCATAGTGGTGGAGTACAAGGTAATGGTACCACACTGGGAAATGTCGTATGAAATTGATAACCTCATGTGAAATCGTTTAGAGCCCTAGTGGCAAAATCCCAATAAGTGGCACATTGCAAACTACTTCCCAAATCGTAAGTAGACGGCAATAAAATGCGACGCCCCCTAGTGGCTATGTGACGGTCTCTCCTAGGATTAGAATTGTACTATAGAAGGTAGGCAGGGGCGGTGGGTGAGATTTTAAAGTGGTGGGCGCAAAGTGATTTGCATACAGCACCGTAGTGAGCAAGCCCAAACCCCAAAAGGGGGGTTTGGGAGGGTTACCCCCCCTCAGAAAATTTTGAAGAAAAATCGTGCATTTTCAAGCAAATTTGAGAAAGCAGGAAGGTTAATAAAGCAATTGTGAAAGTGCAGTTATTACATTAATAGATGGCATAACATAGGTAGCTGCTTATTCAGTAATAACCATAGAGCTTCATACATTCCGTCCTATTATCCTCAGGTGCTGAATTCAGACTATAAGACTTTCATGGAAATCTCAGCTTTAAGAGTAGAAGAAGTTGCACAGCAGTGTAATGGTTGCAAGGCTCATTCCGCAGGAGCGTCAGGAACTTGAAGAAAAGTTCACAGTTCTGCATCGCAAAGCAGTTCTGCTGAGCCATAAAGGGCACCCAGTTTAAACCTTAAAAAACAGGGCAGTTCTCAGCCCTTTGCTCATGTGCTCAAAGGCAGATCCACATATTGTCGGACATCTCTTTAGATAACCTTTAAAGGCATATCTCTGCTCATTACCAACATTTCGGAAGCTTCTAACTAGACCAGACTTCTCACCTGCCAATTAAAGGCTGGTTGGTGACACTGATGGCAAAGGTTTCATGATATTGAGTGATTGGTTAAGGCTCCAGGAGTGACTACCCCAAGGGCCCCCTAGGGCCTGATGTACCTTCTGGCATTAGTTATTATTATTTAGTGTTATATTGGTTAGGATGATTCAATTAGCTTTGCCACATGCTATGAGGAGAAACGTAATAGGGTGGATATGTAAGCCTGAGGCCTTATGGATTCATTTTATACTGAGACTCTAAATGTGCACTAATAAAAAAAACACCAAGACTGACTGCAACAAGGGATACACTGGTCCTATTCATGTAAATCATCTACATCTGTAGTAGGGACCTCATATATGTGAGGTCTCAAAATCGACTGCACTATTTTTATTTTAAAATTTTTTGCAGTTTTATTTGTGCGAGTCACACTCCAATGGAAGCACAGATTCAAGGCATAGAGGCAGATTGGATCATTTCTACTAAGATCATTTAATAATTGTTACAAGTTGGATGTCACAGACGAACTACATGCAAGCATGATTTTCTATTTAGAGGTTTATATGTGAGCCATATTTCATCCACCCATCCAAGATCTTTTTTTATTGAGTAGAAACAATAAAGTAATTTATTACATTGTAAGTGATAGAAAGCGAGTATTCATAATATTTTGATACTACAAAACAAAAAACAAAAAATAGGCTTAACAATAAAACGATACAAGAATAGGTACGTAATAGGTAATAGATACCAAGGCCATTTACTGGATCCGGTGTTTGCTAACTGGGGAGGGGTGCAAGTCTCTACAATTGAGCCGATTCCCTGGACAGACCACTCTCTGGTGGCATTCTCGATAAATAACACAAAACCGATAAAGTGTAGTCAGGCACCCCTGAACTATTCTCGTAGGAAGTGGGCTAAATTCTCTTTGGAGGATTTTAATCTAGCACTAACAAGGGAAGGTCAGCCTGGAGGTGCGGACGTTGAATCTGCTGTTTTCAACCTGAATAGGCGCATCACCGAGGCGTTAGATCAGACAGCGCCACTCTGCCGTACATCTGAGGGCGGCCGCAAGGAAAGATCTGCTCCTTGGTTTAATGGAGAGCTGCGGCGGACAAAGGCAGAGTGCAAGCGTGCTGAACGAGCCTGGAGGGTATCTTATGATGCTCAAGCCAGGGAATCGTTTTTAGCGAAGAGGCGGCTGCATCACAGACTGATCAAAAAGTCGAAGGCTGCCTTTTACGCAGGGAAAATTCTAGGGGCAAAAAACTCTGCTAAGGAGCTCTTCTGTATCTACAAGTCACTGACCACAATCGACTCGTCCGCTGACCCGAAGAGCTGTTCGATTGAAACCTGTGACCGCATCGCCAACTATTTTTCCACCAAAGTCGAGAAAATCTACTCGACCTTCCCCAATCCTCCTCCCATGGGGGCTGAGTTTGAAGCTACGGCAGTGGGGATGGAGATTCTGGGATCCCTCACAAATTTCATCACGCCACCTCCTGAGGAGCTGGTCAGGACGTGCCTTTCGGTAAAATCTGGCTCCCCTATGGACCCGGTGTCTCCTAAGCGGTTGGGGGACAGCCTGAGTGTCCTGGAGCCTTACATAAGGCACGTCTTGGATATCTCCTTTAAATCGGGCACGCTTCCTGAGGGGTGGAAACAGGCGGTGGTACTCCCCCTTCGAAAAAAGTCTCACATTGGTTTTGAGGTGTTGGAAAATCTGAGGCCCATCTCACTCCTACCTTTTCTGTCCAAAGTGGCTGAGAAGGTAGTGAACACCCAAATCATGAAGCATGTAGAGGAGGTGGGTTTGCTCCACGATACGCAGTTCGGTTTCAGACCGCGTCATTCCACAGAGTCCGCCCTTCTCATGGCAACCGAACATCTGAGACAGGGCGTAGACGAGGGGCAAACCATGGCCTTGATCCTGCTTGACCTCAGCGCAGCGTTCGACACTGTAGCACATTCCACCTTGCTGCAGTGTCTGAGCAAAGGTGGCATCGCCGGTACCGCGCTGAGGTGGATCCAGTCCTTCCTTACAGGAAGGAGCTTTCAAGTGAGGCAGGGTGACCATTACTCTAAAGGGGTACCTTTGGGCCAGGGCGTGCCTCAGGGCTCGTCCCTGAGCCCGACCCTTTTTAACTTGTATGTGGCACCTGTTGCATCGATTGTGGAGAGCCATGGCCTCCAATTGGTAACCTACGCTGACGACACGCAGCTGGTCATCTCCCTGTCGCACGCACCCTGTCTTGCTGCAGATGGCTTCCAATCGTGCATGAAAGACCTTGCCGATTGGATGGCCATGAATTGTTTGAAGCTCAACGGCAGCAAGACAGAGGTGCTGGTGGTAGGGAGGGCCCAGTCAGCTTGGTCGTCAGCCTGGTGGCCATCCTGTCTTGGACCTACTCCTGTCCCTTGTCAGGAGGCCAAAAACCTGGGCGTTTGGTTCGATGCGGCCTTGACCTTCGGGCCTCAGATCAATCGGGTGGTAGGAGTTTGCTTTGGGGTCCTGAAGAGACTAAGGAAAGTTCTAGACCTTCTGCCATTGGAAGCCCGCCAAACCTTGGTGCATGCCCTGGTGACCGCAAGGCTTGACTATGGGAACCTGCTGTACCTCGGGGCACCGATTAAAAACGTGGCACGCCTTCAGGTACTGCAGAATGCGGCGGCACGCCTGATTCTTAGGCTGCCCAAAAGGGCGCCCTCGAAGCTGGCACTCCAAAAATTACACTGGCTCCCAGTAAAGAGCAGAGTTGAGTACAAAGCCCTCTGCACATGTCATCGGATTTTGCATGGTAGGGCGCCCCGACCTCTGCAGAAACTGATCGAAGCCTATGAGCCTTCTAGAGCGCTCAGATCTGCGGGCGGAGGACTGCTGAGGACTCCCAGGATAAAGAAAGCTCGTATGGGAGGTAGGTCCTTCAGACACCAGGCCCCCAACCACTGGAACAAACTCCCAGTGGACCTTCGCCTGGAGCCAGCAGAAATGAAGTTTCGAGCTAAGCTAAAAACTTACCTCTTTACTAGATAATCCTGACCTGTCAGCACTGTTTTCCCTGTCTTATGTTTTTCTCACTGTCAGCGCGGGGACACGCCGGTGCGCGTAACTCAGCGCTCTATAAATGCCCCTATTATTATTATTATTATTATTATACGTAGTAGGCCTCATGGCAGATGAAGGATAAAAGGTAGTTTTAAGGACAGCGCATGGTTTTAGGGCTCAGGGTGGAGGGGCTGGGGTCAGAATAGTTTTTTTGGGGGGGGCAGGGTTTTAGGCCTCGGGCAGGGGGCGAGGTAGAAGGATAGGATTTAGGGATTATGCCGGGAGGGGGGAGTCAGGTTAGTGGTAATCTTTAGCATGTATGGGGCAACACAGACAATGTACGGTGAGAAGAAATAAACAACAATGATGTGGTTACAGGTGTCAGCCGTCAGCGTCTGTATTTTGTTATGGCGGGTGGAGGACAGGATAACACGGACAGGGGAGGTAGGGGGAGAGTGGATTAGTGGGAGGGGGTAACTTGAACAACAAAGGGAGAGATGGTGGGAAGGTCATCATGGACAACAGAGGACTGGTGGGACAAGCAACAAGCACAAAAAAAAGGTGGGAGAGGAGGGGGCAAGCAAAAACATTAAGTGGATTGACTAGCTCTTCAGTGTTTCTGGGGATAGGACAATCAGATATGGGTCAACAAAGTGACACAACAACTCAGCAAAAAACATAATGTTGTGCTGCAAAATTTCCACATATAGTGCCGCAAAATTAGCCACTCCATGCTGCGGTATCCTCAGGGGTTTTCAATGGAGAGAAATACCTTGGCACAAGTGTGAGTGACAGATCAGAGCCAGTACATCTTAATGGCCCCCCTTTGCGTCTTTGGTGGCTCGAAAAGCAGCCTGAATCCCATTAACCTGTGTGTGTTTGTCCTCCACTTTGTGGTCAGTTTACACTCACTTGTCCTCTCCCGAGACTGAAAACAGGGACCCTGCTGAACGCTTTTTTGACCAGGGAATATCTTTTCACCATAAGAAGTTTTGTGGGCCTCTTCTCTACTGACACAGGAAATATTCAAGCAGAAGTTCAGATGCCCTCCATTAGCTTTGCTAAAGTTAAAACAAAGCAGCACAGATCTCCGGCACCTGTGTGCATCTACCCACCTCTTGAGGCGTCCCACTCAGCCCAAACATTCCTGCTGTATGACACAAAGCAGAGGGTAAATAGTTCTTTCAACAGATCCAGTCACTGTAAAATGGTCAAGGGAGCACTGCCATGCTTAAAGAGGAAGTGACACAACTGCTGTCATGTAGTGAGAGGGTTTTCACAAATAACCCACCAAAAGTGTAGCACGTGTTTCTCCATCTTTGGGCCAACAACTGCCAGTGAAACAGCTTATTTTGAGATCACAACTATTAAGATTTGTCTTTAAACTTATGAATCACGTGACCCTTTTAGGTAAAATGTTTAGCACTGTTAAGAGCATGACGACTAAACCTACATGGTTATTTTCATGTATGTTGGGAAATCTCAATAAAACGATTTAAACCATAAATTTATGAATCATTTGATCCCTCTGCATTTTAGTAAGAGAACACTAAATCGTGCAGAATTGTTACTGGTTGTTTACTGCTGAGTTGCCATTTTGCACCATTAGAGAGATTTGGGAACTAGCAAAAGAAGATTTAGTGTCTCTCAAAGCACTCATCTTTCTACATATCTCTCTGAACAATGAACGCCCTATAGTATTCATATATATGGTGTTTAAATACAGAAAGCAGTCTATTCTATTGAATTCTAAAACAGCTCTGTTGCAAAAAATGCATAAAAAATAAGGGCAAAGGTGAGTTTACATTTAAAGTGCTAGAGGCCTTTTCATTTCACATTTATACTTGCCAGCGCCCATACAAGAACGCTTCGGACATTTTGGAGCTTCCCACTTTTAATTATGGATAAATTGTTTACATGCTCTTTGTCAGGGAGCCTGGTGATGACTTCCAGCTGCCATCACGATTGTGACATTTCATTTTTAGAACACATTCAGGAATAGCCCTGGCGCTGGCTTTCATAATGATTCCTGCTTCAAATCGCACAATCGACACACACTTGTGGTTGGTGAGACCATTTAAGCTTCCAAATTTGTAAGCTTTTCATGAAATTTGACCGCAGCGCATGTTTTAGCAGTACCTGTTTGAGGGCCGGGCTCATGGAGTTGAATAAATATCAGGCTTTTTACTGGTCCTGATAGAAGGATATTGATACTTCTGCATGGGCCATTTGCCCTGGCTTTTGTCGGTCTTCTTCCCACAGCCTGCACTACTCACTGGCCTGCAGTAACGATGCAGCTTGGCACAGGCAGTGACGTCAGAAGCGCCAGTTATTATCCTGTGCTATTACAGATGTTATTGATGTTCATTCTTTAGAAAATTAATTTAAACACCATCTGAGCCAAATCGTGAAGGCTAGTACATCAAAGAATCCAAGAACTGAACGGGCAGGTCCTGAACTCCCTTCTCCCCGTAGGGTCATATGGTCTGCACTGGTATCCAATGGCAGAAGCTTGCACTCCGTGATCTCTGTGGAGCACCGTTCATAACTTCTTACATCCCTCAGTAATAATTGTGACTCTGCCCCAGCCCTGCGGGCTTGTCAAGGACATCTGCCTATCGAAAAATCTCTATCTTTTCATACACGAGAGACCGTTTGAGAGCCAATATGGTTAAGGTTGTGCAACAGCCAGTCACAAGTCAGATTGGGGAAGGGGGCGTTGGGACTTGGGAGTAGCTATGGCCATAACCCACACATGATGTGTAGCACATAGGAGCAGGGATTACTACAACCCACAGCGATAAGCAAGATAGTCACATCACACATACAGTACAGGTAATGCACAAATCCCTCAAAGGCATAAGGTTAAAAAAACAGCGCACGCAGCAAGACGAGCACTGTCAGAATTACGATCCCTACGGTAGGAGTCAGGACAATGATAAGGGGAAGAGTTAATAGCAGCACATTACTGCTAAAGTCCAAAGCAGACAGCAACATAAATTGGATGCTACACCATCTTTCCAATCAATAACAAAAATGCTGCGCCACCTTCCATCCAATTTCACAAACACACACGGTGTTAGAAAGATTTGGGTCCAGGATTAGTACCTTTTCTTCATCCAAAACCCAGAGAACATCCAGTCATATCAGAAATACTGTATTTCATTATTTTCAAAGTGAAAAAAGCCTGTGGTTGCCATCTTGTGATTGGTAGAGGCCTGTGCGGCGCAGGCTGGATGCGCTTGAAAGACAGCCTTGCAGCAAGTGGCAGCCCTCTGAAAACAAAACCCCAGAGTTGCTGCTTGACACATATGAGAAGTCTGGGACTGCTTACAGATTTCAGAACAAGTTGCTTTATAAGGAAATCGGAGCACTGTTTAGATAACCCCAGTTAGCAGCAGGTCTTGCTCGTGATCGTTAGAGGTTACATTAGGCGATCATTAAAGTTCTGGGCCACGTTGTCAATCCGACTTTTTACTGAGTTACGCCGGTTCACCCAGGTCACATCACACACTGACTAGTAGTACTATAGTACTATTAGGCCCTGGCCCAGCGCTGCGTCGTCGTTCTAATAAATTGAGATTGATATAGATCATAGAACAATAAATTAATTAATACTTATACTATTAATACTCACTAAAAAAAGAGACTAGTGCTGAACTGCTGACAAGTAGTGTCTGGTCACTGTGATGAGGGTCGACTCGAGACGAAAGAGAAACCAGGGCACAGCAGATGCGCACACACCACGAGGCGAGTCACGGCAGAGAGAGAGTATAAAACACAGGATCCACAACGTCAGCAGCGTAATGGCCAATCTCTGCATGACTCAATGAAGTCAGACACAGTGATTGGCCATTATGCAGTGCTGCTGAGCCACCCACGCGCGGCATCCAATAATGGATTGCCCTGCCCTGCTGCGCTGTGACCGGCCAATCCTGGCGCTGCATGCAGCGCCAGGATTGGCTAGAGGGGCACACTGATTGCTCGCCCTGTCGCCCTTTCTATCGCCAGGAGCTGTCGCCTGGTGAAACCCAGCACCCGCCCCAGGCCACTCGCTATCAGAGGAACTTATTGCGCATGCTTGGGCTAGTTTCAGCCCCAAGCTTCACTTGCGCGCTAGAGGTACGTACACGAGTGACGTACACCTCTGCTGCTGTAGCTGAGTGAGGGCATGGACCTTCACTCAACTCAAGCTGCACAGCAGTCCAGCCCCCCTGCACTCCCCGACTCACGGATACGCCGGGTGCTGCCCGGATTCCCGGCGGCGTTCGGATGATGAGGAATATATTTTTTAAGTAAGACAGTGACACAAATATTATTTTCCTTGCTTTTGGCAGCCGCGGGTCCATGGGCTAGTGGGGCTACGTGCCTACGCACCAATGGACGCACGGCGGCTGAGGGTAGGTACACCAAAAGTACAAAGAAAAATGTACAGACATAAGGTTCTATCTACACCCTATATTCAGCCTCATCATAGTGCATATTATCAAAACATAATTAAACAATTAAAAACATGTTAGGTTATCTTATCTGAAAGATGCGATTTAACACAAGGGTGTCGTGAAGAAAAGGGTAAGGACCCCGTGGTTACAGTTACAAGACTCGGATCCCTTCCTTTCCTATACAAGAAGAGTAATGAATCAGAATGTCATCTGAAAAGCAACATGGTAAGCACACTAATGTCAATAGAGAGAACATGCATGTGAAAGACAAATAGAAGTTAGAAGAGAAATAGTTCATATCGAAATCATTGTTGAGAAACACAGTTCATTACTAAGTGTGTCAACCAAGAGAAATAGGTAGGGGAGGGAGGGGGGGTTCCATTACCTTGTACTCCACCACTATGGGTTGTCATTTTCTGAACACTCAATCTGGAGCACAAGGCTGATACTAACAGCCACTGTTTACGGACCTAGGCTAGGCGGCATTGCTTCGTTACTACATAGACCAGGATGCACCACACGGTCAGTTTTCCACCTAGGCATGTAACTTTTGGCAGACGTATAATTGATGTCGCGGCAGTGACTAGCGTCCAATTTTGACACAATGCCGGCCTTGACACAGTGTTGAGTAAACACTAGGAGCTTCCCAATGTTACCAATTCTACTTTTCCATAGGCCCCCAGCGCCTAGAGACCCTTACGGGTGATTGTTCGCGCTTTACAAATGTGGATTATAAATCTTTCAGATTTAATTCCATATTGTCATTCCAAGATTCTAAAAAACACAGAACAAGTGACCAATCCCAAAGAGAAGTATATCTAGGACCAGGGGGTTTTGCCAACCTGATTCTTCTTAACAATCTCCCGACCATAACATCCTGTCCGACTGTAATACCATTCACTGGAACGTGACCTGCCAAAATAGCAGACCTATTGTGGGTTTGGGGGTCTTTTGGCAGACCATCAAAGCTGTCTGGGACACCCTATAGTCCACGGGTCCGGAATAGAAACTGAGACCAACGCTGGAGCCAGAGAGACAGGATACTTATTGCAATCTCATGAGATGGAGAGGTGCATCAACAACAGACACCCATAGCTGTCTGAGGAGGAGGTCTGCAGAATGGTCTTACTTTACATGTTATATACCCTTTATCCTGCCCCAGGCATGTAAGGGAGTTGTACCAATAATACTTTATTGCATTCCTAAACAAATAGTCAATCTGGAGAATCAGCAGGTGAGTAGCCTTTGGGGGTTTTCGCAGGATATGGGCAAAACATTATAATTACATAGTACATAGAGGTCAAACTGATTAGGTGGCACTGCAGGGCATAGCATGATTACATGTTAAACAAAGGTTAATCTGATAAGCACAGGTAATAGTGAGGCCCCTGCAGGGTGTAGGCTAAAATCATGTTTATACAATAAGTCCATAATATTAGCTGTTTGGACCACTGCAGGGCACAGGTGAGAGGTATGATTACACAGCAAGCAGGGATAGGCCTGTTGATGGACACCTGCAGGGCGTAATGTACAGGGTGAGGACGATAAACATCTGAGAAACTCCCTGTCTGACTGGTTGAGCACGGGCTGGTCATTTTGTAGCAGGCCAAAACACGAACAGGGTGTGAGTGTCCGTGCAGGAATGTAGCAGGTCAACAGTGGAGCTTCAGAGTGTTTGTGATACAGAAAGAAAGTCAGTCACAAGGGCACAGCACAAAATGGTGGAGTGAATCACAAAATGGCGGAGTGAATGGCAAGACAGTAGACCCACTTTTCCACAGTCCATCCTTTTGCCATGAGCGAAACCATTTTTAGTCAATTTCAATGTTCATCAATAGCTGTGTCTCACTTTCAGTCATTATTTTGTCGTTTTTGACATGGGCATTCATGGGGACTGGTTTGATAGCATTTGCACATATGCCACAGAGTGGGGGGGCCACATTGAAGGCAAAGACAGCAGAAGAAGATCAGTGCAAGAGGTACTAGGATAGTCATTAGGACCTTCCATCCCCATGTCAGTAGGAGTTGCCATATCCAAGAACCAAGAGACCATGAGCCTGTATCTTGATGGAGGTCGAAGGCTATTCGCTGGAGTGTGGAAATAGCCTTGTAGACAGATGATGAATGATCCGGAACATACACGCAACAGCTGGTGCCAAAGATGCAACATCCTCCTCCGCGGTCAGCTAGGATGACATCAAGGACCATGCGGTTTCGAAGAGTGACGAGGCGTACCGCTTGGAGCTCCGCAGTATTGTTGGCCAGAATACCAGCTGTGATGTTGACGGTGGCTTCCATGACTCTGGTGAGGTGGCGAATGGCTCCACTGTTTGCTATTGGTCCCCAGAAGGGGAGGATGCCCTTCATGGTATCCAGGAATTGTTGAGAGGTTCTGTCTGTTTGTTCGGCCACATTGTCGCTGCGGCGGGCGCGATGATGAAGAGGAGAAGCAATGTAGACAGGGGGAAGGAGGAAAGCTATGTAACATGTGTCTCCCCAGTTCTCGTGAAGCCAAGTGTACGCCTTTGTTCCGCACATGAAGTAGGTGTTTGGGGAGGCAACAAGGGGCGGTGGAGATGTGGTATTCAGAGTCATTGTCATGGCACAAGAGCTGTCCCCAACGTACTCAATACCTAAGCCTCTGATACACATTAGTCCAGAAATGCAAACAACAGCTAGCGGTGGGGTCCGCTTGGCGAGTGTCCTTGCTTTGAAGCTGGAGAAGCGTATTCTACTGGTAGAGTCGAATACCAGCATTTCCTCCTTCTCGTCCTTAGACATGCTTGTAGAACTGTTCTTTGGGCAAACAGCATTGTCCGTTTTGTCCTGCCAGAACTCATATTGCAATTGTTGGAGAGTGATGTCGGCAAGGCCACTGGACCGATGGGCACCCATGATGAGCGACATCCAGGCAGCACGAGAGGCATGTATAGAGTAAGAGTAAGGTAGGAAGGGTATGTTATTCGCAGTGGAGTGAGGCAGGAGACCACAGACCCAACAGTTCGTTTTATTCAATACCTCATTATGTTGATTCAACATTTGGATGAAGGTGTTGTTCCAAAACTCTTGTCGCCTATTTTTGTGATCAGGGGACAAGGAGACATGGGAGTGTTCAGGAGGCGTGGCATCAGTGGGCAATATGGTATCCTTGGCTGGTGCCCCTTCCTCTATGACCCAAAAGAGGATTGCGAAGATGATAGTGAGGAGGAGAACTGTCGTTAAAGCTATTGACCTGTTATTATGCAGTTTGTTCCATAGTGCTATCTACTTTTTGGAAAGTTTCATTGTTTCATTGTCGGTCATAATCAATCTTCTTTTGGACTTTACAGCTGTTGGAGAGTGAAGGTGAGCCCTACGTGTCGCCGGTAGCTGATGGTTTCTTCTCCTGGCTAGGCTTCTCAGTACCCCGCTACCCTGGAACACCAATCCACCCTTCCAGATAATACTACCGCCCTGCAACTTTTGGCTCACCTCCCCTGTCCGGTCGCTGGAGCCCCAGAGGCTGTGCGTGGGCGGAGATTGTATCTTTCTTTAGTTGGAACTGTGTTATCTTTGAACAATTCCAGTTCAGATTCTGGGAGACCACACACAGGGGGTCGCACTTTAAAACTTCCTTGTAGGTGGACAAGGTGGGATCGGTTTGAGTGATGCTGGGGACCCTCCGGCAGTGTACAGCATGGATCCAGGATTTCTTGCCTTCCACTCGCAGGGCCGTTCTGGTGGTCAGCAGGACTAGCAGGGGTCCTTTCCACTTGGGTTCCATCGTCTTTTTGCAGGCAAAGTTCTTTATCAGTGGAGAAGTGTGGCTCAGGGGTTAGAGGCGGCAGACCCGGAAGCTGAGATCGGCCCTGGACCAGGGTTCAATTCCCCGCCCCGACGGGGGTTGGGCTCAATAATTCCACGGACTCGATAATTCTCGCTCCGGTGCCTACTCGACTCACGGGTTCACACTCTGCGACTCTGGGCAATAGCTTGCTTAACCTCCACAACGGCCCCTCGCGGCGGGATGCCTGGCTTTCACCTTGTGGATACCCTGCCGGAGTATCTCACAGGGGAATACCAGGACGGGTTCCCTAAGCAAGCGCATAGATGCCTGCGATGTGGGTGATTTGCGCTATATAAATACATGTACATTTACATTTACATAATCCCCGGGTAGGATGGCGTGTCCCGGCCGGGTGGATCTATCAGTCAATGATTTCTGGACCTGCTGATGAATGGAAGACAAAGTTTGTGTAAGTATGGACAAATAATCACTCAATAATTCACAAGGGGAATCAGACAATGTGGTAGCGGGGGGGGGACCCAGATGTTCATTGGGCGTCCAAAGACCACCTCATATGGAGTCAATGAGGTGCGGGAATGCGGTTCAGATCTTATTGATAGAAGGGCCAGTGGTAGTGCATTTCGCCATTTTAGCCCTGTAGTTTCCACTATTTTGTCTAGTTTGGATTTGATCGTGACATTGTATCTTTCCACTAGGCCTGCTGATTGGGGGTGGAAGACTGCATGAAATTTTTGTTGAACCCTGCTTGACTATTTCTCCAATGAAGTGACTCCCACTGTCACTCCATAGACCCGGCAAAGGCCGTAGCAGGGAAAGAATTCCTTCAGCAATATCTTGGTGGTGGTTAGGGCAGTGTTGTCTCTGACCGGGTAAGCCTCCACCCATTTGCTGAACGCGCAAACAACCACCAAAACATATTTAAGGTTGTTGCATCGTTCCATTTGGATATAATCCATCTGCAGGACTTCAAAAGGTGATTTAGGGATGGCATAACCTGCTTGTGGTACCCGAGTCTCTTTGTCTACATTGTAGCGGAGACAAACCAAACACTGTTGGACCAGCCTGGAGGCAGTAGACCGGAGTAGGTTGTTATCTCATACTTCCCTTAATATTTTAGTCATGGTGGCAGCATTCATGTGTGCTGGCAAATGAGTCATGTTCAACAATGGGAGGAGATAAGCATTTGGTAATTTCCAAAGTTTTGCATCTTTGGTTTGCCAACAATTTTCTTCATCAAGCATGCCCTCCTTCTCCCGATTCTGAAGTTCTTCAGAGGTGGCAGTGGACTGGATGTCCCTGATCTGTTGTCTAACATCATGCCATTTCTCTGCTTGGGATTTTAGTATGTACATGGGGGTATGTATTCTTTCCTGTGCAGTAGCCCGGCTGTCTCATCAGCAAAAGCATTTCCTAACCCTATTTCCTCTGTGACCTTCTTGTGTGCTTTGCACTTAACAATAGCTAATGTTCTGGGTAGTGTCAAGGCTTGGAGCAATGCAGTGACTAAATCACCATGCTGATTGTGCGTACCATGTGATGTTAAGAACCTTCTCTCTTTCCAAAGGATACCAAAACTGTGGGCTACTCCAAAGGCGTATTGGCTGTCGGTACGCATGGTGACAGCGAGATCCTGGCTAACGATACAAGTGCGGGTGAGAGCTATAAGTTCTGTGGCCTGGGCCGATTTCTGAAGTATGCGTGCAGTCTCTACAATGGTGTTGGTAGTGGTGACGGCATAGGCAGCAGATGTGGCATCGTTTGATAGTTTAATACAAGTCCCGTCCACTCACAATTGCCCATCCTGTTCTGTGAGAGTGGTGTCTTTTAAGTCTACTCGTCCCTTAATCTGTTCTTCTGTTTGAAAGAGGCAGTCATGTGGAGTGTCTGGGATGTCAGAATCTGGTGTGGACAGGAGTGTGGCAGGGTTCAGGGTCGCACATCTCTTTAGCGTGATATGGGGTGCTAACAGCGTAAGTTCGCATCCTGTTAGTCGTGCACTAGTGAGGTGTTGTGTCTTTGTTTGATTCAGTAATATGTCGACTGCGTGTGGAACTAATACAGTCAATCTAGATCCCAACACAATCCCTTCACTTTGTCGGATGGAGAGGACCTCTGCTGCAACAGCTCTAAGGCAAGAGGGCAGACCTCTGGCCACAGGGTCTAGGGTGGTGTTGTACTTTGTACAGGAAGAGACTGGTAGCCAGGTTGTAAGTTTCTTGAAGTCTTCTTTATTAATCCATGTTTTGTAACATCAAACATCCAAGTACAGCTCTTAATCCAGCTCTAATTACTCCTATGCCAGCCCCACCAGGAGCAGCCTGCCCAGCTGCTCATCCCATCTCCAACTGTCACCCACTCATCCACAAAATCACCCAGGCATTCCATTCATCACAGGCACACCAACATTCCGTCACCATCTCTCACTCTGGCTGAGCAGCTAGGAAGACCTAGGCTGATTCACATAGGAATGTAAATCTTAGGATATAACATTATCCCTTTCCTTTAAAAATGAAAACAAAACTTACAATCTTTAAAGAAAGAACTATAGACAAAAGGCGATAATGTTCATAACTAAGGGATGAAAATAAATTTAAAACAACACCAAAGAGAGAACAAAGCAAACAATAAAAGATGGGCCTAATACGACATATTAAAAACATGAAACAAAATACCCCATCCTCCCTCATGAAAATTGTTAAGATACAATAGATATGAACCAACAGACTATATCAAATTGGGAAGGAAAAACAGCAATATTACATATCAATTCAGGCATAACCCCATCCTTTTCCAATCACAAAAGAACAATTTAGTAGAGAAGAGTGGACGCACCCCTGGACAAACCCCTGAGGCCAGAAATCAACAACAAGGGTGAACAAACACTACAAATACACGTGTACCACAATATGGACCACATAGAGGGTACACACACAGTGAGGCGCAGGGCGACTTACACACGACAACATCTGAAGCGCAGGACGACTTACACAGAACAACATGTGAGGCGCAGGGTGACTTACACACAACAACATCTGAAGCGCAGGGGGACTTACACAGGACAACATGTGAGGCGCAGGGCGACTTACACACATTCAAACATAAGATGTGCAGCGCAAGGCGACTTACCAGCACATAACACAAGAAGATGGGGACCACCCACCAAAACCAGAACCACCCTCAACTAAGGGAGAAGCTGTGAAATCCGCCCACCAGGAGACCAGGACGTCCCAAGCTATAAATTGCGTAAAACTGTGGCATCACAACAAATGAAACTGTAGCATAGCATTAACACTAACGCAAATCCAGCAACAGAATTAATACTGACACACACCCAGCAACACTAGAGCAAGTAAACTGTGCCCCACGCCAGTGAGCGATCTCTCACCCGAGTTGTGCTTGAATTAGAATATATACGCATAACTCAAGAGTAATAATAGTCTCGAAAATGAAGAATGAATACCAACTAGAGACATTAGATGGCACCCTGACCTCAGCGCACTGAAAGTATAACTAAGATTTTGCTGCAATTAAACGAAAAATGAAAAAGAAGTTGTGAACCGATGAGTTGCCAGGGAGCGTGAAATATGACTATTCGTGAGGCCAATCACAATTAATTGTTGCACCCTCCATGAACGGGTCAACAGCTGCTCAGCAACAAAGACGACGAAAGTTACACTGAGGGATTCCGAAAGCGTCACTGCACATTGCCTGCATCCACCAATCTGAAAATGGAGTCCCGTACAAAGGACGCATGCCGAATGGCACACAGCGCGCTCCTGGTCCCTAACGTCCTTTAGCAGCCTCGTAGAACTTGAAGACACGAAGACGTCATGAAAGGCTGGAGAGACTCCGGGATGACACAATTGACCGGGTGAGGTGTGCGAGGCAATTTTACATTTGAATTCGAAGTAAAACTGACATATCCCACTGGGTTTAAGAAAATCAAGTTTGATAAATGTCTTTTAACACAAAAAGAAAAAAAAATGTCGGAAAAACAAAGACAAAGAACTTCGCACTGGGCATTCACGCAGTCGGACACTGAATATGTTGGTTCTGTAAACGCAGCAAACATTACTTGATGTCACTTTGACGTGGATTGTAAATACTTGGAATGTAAATACTTGGATTGTAAATACTTTTGATTAGAGGCTCAGTGGCATCATCATATCCACTATTAACGGCACAAGCATTGTATATTTTCACTAATTGATAAATGCGAGTACTGTCAATTTATTTTTATTTTCAACCTGCATTCTCACTTGGTTGCTCGAGAGCTATTTGTATTACAAAGACAGTTTCCTTTCCACTCAGCCGCTCAATTCTTTCACGCTTAGTTGCTCGGCTGTTTATTAATCAAATATTCAACTTATGCTGCAATTAGCTGTGTAAACTATTTTCAACAGTTTTTTTTTTAGTCAGGTAAAATCACTCGCCTTCAGCTATGCTCTGTTTCTTGTAGTTTCATTTACAAACAGTCAGAAAGAGTGCAGACAGCGTCACTTTTGATAAAATGAAATTCTTCTCTTCTAGTGCGCACATGTGGAAATTATTAAACGCTGCGTAGACCAGATAACGATCACACCTGACCACACAGTGAGATTACAAAAAAACATTTGACACAGCATATGCAGATGACTAGAGTACAGGAGGAATTAGTCAGAAGTCACAAATAAATTTGAGCTTGCCATGAGGAATTAAGACAACAAACATGGCATAACCACAGCGCTGTTGTATGGTACACGTGAATAAATTCACAGTTAGACTGTAACTCATATCTTAGAACAGACACGATTCTTCATTGCTTCTCCAGCGTGTGTCTTTCTTTCTTGATAATCAAACTGATGCTCATATGTCGCACATATTTCACAAATAGTTACAACCACACCGCTCCTGTGTGGTACATGTGAAAACATTCACTGAGTTAGACCATAACTCATCTCTTGATCAGCCACAGTTCCATCACGCTGAAGATACATCCATACAGCAGATACTTAAGGAAGTAGTAGGGTGAAACTTAAATCAGGCATACCCTAACATACAGACCATACCTGTGGTCTTATCCATGGAGTAAGAACAGGCAACAGGTTGGGGCTGTCCGATGACAGGACACTGGTGGGGCTGACTTGCCTTTTACTCCATACTTTTTCTTACTTTTTTTTTTCTTCAAGTTACGCTGGTTACAAAGTTTTCTTAGGAGTCTCTGATTTTGTGTTCAGTCCTTAAGTACGCTTGGGTCTTGGTCCTCGTCGCCAAAAATATGTTGTACTTTGTATAGGAAGACACTTGTAGTCAGGTTTTAGGTTTCTTGAAGTCTTCTTTAATAATCCATGTCTAGCAACATCAAACAGGAATCATGCATGTACGACTGTAATCCAGCTCTAGTAACTCCTATGCCAGCCCCTGCCATCCCCACCAGGAGCAGCCTGCCTAGCTGCTCAGCCCAACTCCAACTGTCACCCACTCATCCACACAGTCACCCAGGCATTCCATTCATCACAGGCACACCAATATTCCGTCGCTGTTAGAACTGGCTATTTCTGGTTGGCTAAGGCTGACGACAAAGCTAGGCAGAAACCACCATTCTAGTCAGGGCAAGGGAGTCACACGCCAAGATAACCCCTGCTCACCCCCTGGTAGCTTGGCACGAGCAGTAAGGCGAAACTCGGAGGCAATGTGCAAAGCATTTGCGCCAGCACACAACGGCAACAACATACTAGGTGCACCACAAAATGAACTCCACACAAGGTTATTTATAAAATAACTTTTGTATTGTAAAAACACATCAGATAGTATCACACAATATACATGGTGCCAACTGGCACAGGCAATATTCACAAGGGATTATGTACAGGACAGGGCCACATGGGCCACTGTCAGAATCAACACTTTTGGAAATAGAATATAGGATATAAAATCACTTCTAGAACTTAGAATAAGTATAGCACAAAATAACAGTTATAAATCACATTCAGTAACTACTGGGAACAGGTACCAGGACCTCATTAGGGCCACCTGTACTAAAAAGAACAACCACCTAAGAATAAAATACATTTAGGGGTATAAACAAGAACACATTACCCATGATGCATGAAACACATTCAGAGGAGTAATAAAGGAAAACACATGATGCCTAAAACATTCAGAGGTGTAAGACAAGGGAAACACATGATGCATAAACCTACACATTCAGCGGTGTTCAGAACAAAGCACATGATGCAATAAAAATACATTCAGAGGTGCAGCGCAAGAAGACACATGATGCCTAAAACATTCAGAGGTGCAGCGCAGGGAAAAGGAAGACACATAATGCATAAAAACATTCAGAGGTGCCAGAGCAATATGACTATTCGTGAGGCCAATCACAATTAATTGTTTCACACTCCATGAACGGGTCAACAGCTGCTCAGCAACAAAGACGACGAAAGTTACACTGAGGGATTCCGAAAGCGTCACTGCACATTGCCTGCATCCACCAATCTGAAAATGGAGTCCCGTACAAAGGACGCATGCCGAATGGCACACAGCGCGCTCCTGGTCCCTAACGTCCTTTAGCAGCCTCGTAGAACTTGAAGACACGAAGACGTCATGAAAGGCTGGAGAGACTCCGGGATGACACAATTGACCGGGTGAGGTGTGCGAGGCAATTTTACATTTGAATTCGAAGTAAAACTGACATATCCCACTGGGTTTAAGAAAATCAAGTTTGATAAATGTCTTTTAACACAAAAAGAAAAAAAAATGTCGGAAAAACAAAGACAAAGAACTTCGCACTGGGCATTCACGCAGTCGGACACTGAATATGTTGGTTCTGTAAACGCAGCAAACATTACTTGATGTCACTTTGACGTGGATTGTAAATACTTGGAATGTAAATACTTGGATTGTAAATACTTTTGATTAGAGGCTCAGTGGCATCATCATATCCACTATTAACGGCACAAGCATTGTATATTTTCACTAATTGATAAATGTGAGTACTGTCAATTTATTTTTATTTTCAACCTGCATTCTCACTTGGTTGCTCGAGAGCTATTTGTATTACAAAGACAGTTTCCTTTCCACTCAGCCGCTCAATTCTTTCACGCTTAGTTGCTCGGCTGTTTATTAATCAAATATTCAACTTATGCTGCAATTAGCTGTGTAAACTATTTTCAACAGTTTTTTTTTTAGTCAGGTAAAATCACTCGCCTTCAGCTATGCTCTGTTTCTTGTAGTTTCATTTACAAACAGTCAGAAAGAGTGCAGACAGCGTCACTTTTGATAAAATGAAATTCTTCTCTTCTAGTGCGCACATGTGGAAATTATTAAACGCTGCGTAGACCAGATAACGATCACACCTGACCACACAGTGAGATTACAAAAAAACATTTGACACAGCATATGCAGATGACTAGAGTACAGGAGGAATTAGTCAGAAGTCACAAATAAATTTGAGCTTGCCATGAGGAATTAAGACAACAAACATGGCATAACCACAGCGCTGTTGTGTGGTACACGTGAATAAATTCACAGTTAGACTGTAACTCATATCTTAGAACAGACACGATTCTTCATTGCTTCTCCAGCGTGTGTCTTTCTTTCTTGATAATCAAACTGATGCTCATATGTCGCACATATTTCACAAATAGTTACAACCACACCGCTCCTGTGTGGTACATGTGAAAACATTCACTGAGTTAGACCATAACTCATCTCTTGATCAGCCACAGTTCCATCACGCTGAAGATACATCCATACAGCAGATACTTAAGGAAGTAGTAGGGTGAAACTTAAATCAGGCATACCCTAACATACAGACCATACCTGTGGTCTTATCCATGGAGTAAGAACAGGCAACAGGTTGGGGCTGTCCGATGACAGGACACTGGTGGGGCTGACTTGCCTTTTACTCCATACTTTTTCTTACTTTTTTTTTTCTTCAAGTTACGCTGGTTACAAAGTTTTCTTAGGAGTCTCTGATTTTGTGTTCAGTCCTTAAGTACGCTTGGGTCTTGGTCCTCGTCGCCAAAAATATGTTGTACTTTGTATAGGAAGACACTTGTAGTCAGGTTTTAGGTTTCTTGAAGTCTTCTTTAATAATCCATGTCTAGCAACATCAAACAGGAATCATGCATGTACGACTGTAATCCAGCTCTAGTAACTCCTATGCCAGCCCCTGCCATCCCCACCAGGAGCAGCCTGCCTAGCTGCTCAGCCCAACTCCAACTGTCACCCACTCATGCACACAGTCACCCAGGCATTCCATTCATCACAGGCACACCAATATTCCGTCGCTGTTAGAACTGGCTATTTCTGGTTGGCTAAGGCTGACGACAAAGCTAGGCAGAAACCACCATTCTAGTCAGGGCAAGGGAGTCACACGCCAAGATAACCCCTGCTCACCCCCTGGTAGCTTGGCACGAGCAGTAAGGCGAAACTCGGAGGCAATGTGCAAAGCATTTGCGCCAGCACACAACGGCAACAACATACTAGGTGCACCACAAAATGAACTCCACACAAGGTTATTTATAAAATAACTTTTGTATTGTAAAAACACATCAGATAGTATCACACAATATACATGGTGCCAACTGGCACAGGCAATATTCACAAGGGATTATGTACAGGACAGGGCCACATGGGCCACTGTCAGAATCAACACTTTTGGAAATAGAATATAGGATATAAAATCACTTCTAGAACTTAGAATAAGTATAGCACAAAATAACAGTTATAAATCACATTCAGTAACTACTGGGAACAGGTACCAGGACCTCATTAGGGCCACCTGTACTAAAAAGAACAACCACCTAAGAATAAAATACATTTAGGGGTATAAACAAGAACACATTACCCATGATGCATGAAACACATTCAGAGGAGTAATAAAGGAAAACACATGATGCCTAAAACATTCAGAGGTGTAAGACAAGGGAAACACATGATGCATAAACCTACACATTCAGCGGTGTTCAGAACAAAGCACATGATGCAATAAAAATACATTCAGAGGTGCAGCGCAAGAAGACACATGATGCCTAAAACATTCAGAGGTGCAGCGCAGGGAAAAGGAAGACACATAATGCATAAAAACATTCAGAGGTGCCAGAGCAATACAATAGCACAAAAATCACATGATGTCTAAAAACATTCAGAGGTGCAGGAATAACACATGATGCAAGAAAACACATTCAGAGGTGCAAGAACCATACAATTGCGCAAAAACTCACATAAGCCACTACCTGTGGCAGTCCCTAGGCCAACTGGCCTTGTTGGGGCTAAGACCCCCTGTGGCCAAATGTCAGGGCGCGCTGCCATGCAGCGCCAGTCCAAGCACAAGCCTAAACATAGCAGGTGCCCACTACTTGCTGGGCACCTGGGCAATTCCAAGACCTAAACGGTGCAGCTGCCCACTAATTGCTGGGCAGCTGGGAATCGTCAAAGAAACTGCGACAGGGTCCTCACTGACCCTTGGGCGCAACCTGCACCCACTGTGGGAGCCACACAGGCTCTAAAAACACATTCCTCGCAGGCAGGAGGGGGCGGGCACCGGCAATGTGCCCCGACGCCCCCTCTATCTAATATGGCCCTCGAGCCTCGCTGGGCTCGTAAATCATATATGCCCCCTAAAGCCTCCGTGGCTCTAGACACAAAAAATGGCCCTCGGAGCCTCGCTGGGCTCGTAAATCAGATATGCCCCCTCTGAGCCTCGTGGGCTCGGTCTGACTGAAAATGCGGGCCGGAGCCTCTCAGGGCTCTGTTATGTTATGTTATGTTATGTTAGAACGTTTTATTGAGCGCAAACAGCTGCCCCAGCAACGAGGCGTCCCGGCGCTAAACTATAACGAAACCTGAGGGGGGAGAAGGAAAGGAAGGGCAGTAAGAGGTTAGGATGGGGAGAATAGGAATGTTTTGATCACTTTGCGAAAGGCCAGCAGGTTAGTCATGGAGCGAATGTGAAGTGGCAGGGAGTTCCAGAGCCTTGCCCCCAAGACTCTGAAAGAGCGACCGCCCATTCTGCTTAGCCTTATACGTGGGGTAACAACCAAGTTTTGACCCGAGGAGCGTAGGGCCCGCTGAGGGGTGTAGGGCTCTAGGAGTGGACGCAAGAGGCCAGGACAGTCAGTCTTGAGAATTGTAAAAACCGTAGTGAGGGCTTTAAACTGGACTCGGGCTTCCATGCGCAGCCAGTGTAGTTTCTGGATGGTGTTTCTTGCAGAGCACCTCCGAGGGAGGCCTACAACTGCCCTGGCAGCAGAGTTTTGTATACGTTGTAGCCGCGCCATCTCAGCTTTATTAAGGCCAAGATAAAGGACATTGGCGTAGTCCAGTCGAGCCAGGATGGTGGATTGGACTATCAGTTGGCGCGTATGGTGATCAAAAAAGCCAAGGATCGGATGAAGGCTCCTCAACAGGCCCACACAGGTGGCAGCCAGTTTCTTAGTGTGGGTCTGGAAGTTAAGAGATGCGTCCACCCAGACACCAAGGTTTTTTACCACGGTTTTGGGGGGGGGGATAGGGCCCAGTGCGGACGGCCACCAGTGATCAGTCCAGTAGTCAGGGTTTTTACCCAAAAGCAACACCTCTGTTTTGCCAGCGTTCAGCTGGAGGCAGTTGTGTGACATCCAGCGAGCAACTGCCTCTAACCCGTTCTTGAATCTCGCCGCTGAGATCGAGGGGCCCTCAGTCAGGGAGATGACGAGCTGGGTGTCGTCGGCGTAGGACACTAGCGTCAGGTCCCATTCTTTTGCTATTTCGGCGAGAGGCTGGACATAAAGATTGAATAGGGACGGGCTGAGCGCCGATCCCGGGGGGACGCCTTGCTCTATGGGGTGAGGCTGGGATATGAACGGGGGGGCAGAGACCCGGAAAGATCTGTCTGTTAGGAATGATCGGAACCATTCTAGAGCAAGGTCTTTGATACCTATGGCTTCGAGACGTTTTAGTAGGATGGAGTGGGAAACCGTATCAAAGGCTGCGCTGAGGTCGAGTAAAATCAGAGCAGCACTTTGACCGGCGTCCAGGATGTTCCGTAAATTTTCGATGGTGGTCAGCAGGGCGGATTCGGTGCTTAATCCTGGCCTGAAGCCATTTTGTGATGGGTCTAGAATTTGGTGTTGCGTCATGTAGTTGGCTAGAACCTTGTTCACATGGGCTTCTGCCAATTTTGAGGCCCATGGAAGCAATGAAATTGGTCTGAAATTTTCTGGTTGTGATGGGTCTAGGGTGGGTTTTTTTATAATTGGAGAGACCCAGGCCTGCTTCCAACATGTGGGGACCACTGCTGAGGAGAATGATAGGTTAAGTAGGGTAGTCAGAGGAGGAAGGAAGAACTCGAGAGATTCTAGGAATTTGGCGGGTCTCATGGTGTCTGTGGGCGAGCCAGATTTGACTTTGGTGCACAGTTTGGCAAGTTCGTCATATGTTAAGCTGGGGATGAGAGACAAACTGGGACTGTCTGGCAAAGGCTCACGTGGTTTCGAGGTATCCGGGAGATTCTGAGGGAAGGAGGTGTAGATTTTCTTTACCTTTTCCGTAAAGAAGGTGGCAAGTTCATCGCACTGTTGTGCGGAGGTTATACCAGGGGCAGGATTAGAACTATCTTTAAGTTTTTGAACAAGTTCAAAAATAGTTTTTGAGGGATTCTCATTGGAGCTGATTGCTTCCGCATAGAAGGAAGCACGGGTGGTGCGCACCGCCTTGTGGTATGACCTCAATTTTAGCAGGTAGGCAGCTTTGTCGGTGTCCTTATATTCTTTCCTCCACTGGCGTTCAGCCCTTTTGCAGTCTTTCCGCATGGTTAGAAGATTTTCATTGTACTATGGGTTAGATGGCGTGTTACGGGTTTTAGTCCATTTTGCTGGTATTAGGGAGTCTAGTCCTAGGTGGATCCAATTTTGAAAGGCCGCGTAGGTGGAGTTAATGTCTCCGTCTGAGAGGTTGAGGTGGAGGTTACCTAGTTTACTAGTGAGGTCACTAGGTGCCAGTTTATGCCATGGCCTCTTGTATCGGGAACTGGAGGTGTTTTTCACAATCGAGTCTCTGATCTTCAGGGAGAATTTGATAAGGGAGTGGTCAGTCCACCCCATGGGTTTAGGGGGGGCAGCCGAGGCAGCTGAGAGGTTGGAGAACACAGGGTCCAGTAAATGCCCGGCAGAGTGAGTGGGAGTTTGGATGAGTGGGTTTAGCTGAAGGGCTGTGAGGTCTGCCTGAAGGTTCTTAATGGTGGGGTCGGTCAAGGAGTCGAAATGTAAGTTAAGGTCTCCCAGGATGGTAAAATTGGGAGAGGATATCAATAGAGTGTGAGCGACATCTAGGAGTTCCTCGATGAACCTGGCAGTGGGGCCAGGGGGCCGGTAGATATATAGTCCGGAGAGGGTGAACTGGGGACTAGTGGAGATTTTAAATCTTGCGCTTTCACAGCCCCAAATGGCTTCCTTTTCAAAAGTGCAGTTGTATGACGATTTGTAGATAACAGCTATCCCCCCACCCCTGGAGTCTCTATTGATGGTCTTTATGGAGAAGCCCTCGGGCAGCGAGAGATTTAGGATGCTGTTTTGATCATCGTGGAGCCAGGTTTCACAGATAAATATGATGTCAGGATGTTCCTCTGTTATAAGGTTGAACACCTCGGCGTGGTGTTTCACAAGGGATCTAACATTAAGTTGGAGGATGGAAATGGTGTATTGCTTATAAGCAGTGGTATTGTGGCTGGCTAGCCCGGGTGAGGGTGTCAAAAAACAACACGACTTGCAGTACAGACCTGTTTGTCCAAAGCAGCCTTCAAGTTTGTTGCATCTTGAGTCTGGTTTAAGTGCGAGGAGGGACTTTCTATCGTACTGCAGTATATGTGGTCCAAGTTGAGCAGGGGGACTGGCGAGAGGAGATGGTCTGGCGATGACGGGCGCAGACGGGCTTGCCTTCGGCGCGCAAACGGCGCTCCCGCTGTGGTCGTCCGCTGCGCTTGCGTGGGAAGCACATTTAGGGAAAGGAGGGGTGGGCGTGGCCTGTCAGGTGGGCGTGGCCTCGCGACTGGCGATGGCGGCAGATGACAACAAACTCCACGAAGCAGCGCTAGAGTCCGCTGAAAGTGGAATACTTTTATGGCAAGCAGCCCAGCACCGAGCTCAGGGCAGGAAACAAAGTTTTAAAATATGGCAAACACAAAAGAACAATTTAAAAAGATTAGCGCGTATTTCCTCCGGCTTCCGCCTCAGAGGTAAGGTTACAGAGAGCGCACTCGTGTTTCAGAGCGTTCTTATAGGCGGGAGGGGTGGGCGTGGCCTGTCAGGTGGGCGTGGCCTCGCGACTGGCGATGGCGGCAGATGACAACAAACTCCACGAAGCAGCGCTAGAGTCCGCTGAAAGTGGAATACTTTTATGGCAAGCAGCCCAGCACAGAGCTCAGGGCAGGAAACAAAGTTAAAATATGGCAAACACAAAAAAACAATTTTAAAAGATTAGCGCGTATTTCCTCCGGCTTCCGCCTCAGACCCACTGCCAACCGGGGCCGCCCTTGAAGCCCTCGTGGCTTCCCACTGATCATGAGCGCGAGCTCGCGCTACCGGGGGGGGGGGGCGGACACCGACAATGTGTCCCGGCGCCCCTCCCTTTCCTCTGCCCCACTCACCGGTTTACTGGCGAGCGGCGGCTCTCCTCACTCGAGGGCTCCCTCAGCACACGGGAGCCCCAGCAGCCGGCCACGCTCCTTCTCTCAGGGCTCCCTCTCGGTGACGGGAGCTCCGCAACGGCCGCCATCTTCTTCCTCTCTCCGGGCGCTGGCCAATCCCAGCGCGGCTAGTAGGTGCGCACTGCACCAACCACAGCGCGGTCTTCAGGGTGAGCCTCCCGCAGCCCGCCAATCACAGCGCGGCATTTGCTGAGGGGGGCTCGTTGCTCTGACCAATCAGGGCTCTGCTCCTTCGGTTCTCGGCGATTTCAAGCCCCGGGCAGCGGCGGTGAATGGGAATCAAATGCCGGGTGGGCTCCGGCTCCAAATAATTAAATAACAAGCATTTACAATGCAATGGTTTCGCCTTTGGAAAAGTTAGAGCTATTGGCATTGCTCATGACATTTCTTTTTTTGTTTTTACTTATAAATAAATGGCATTGTTATTTACATTGCCAACAGCTCTGAGAGAGAAACATTGAACATGGGGGGGGGAATTTTGTGGGGATCACACTGGGGACAGAAGAAAAGAGCTGATAAACCTATGCACTCTCACGGAGTGAGAGACAAAATCCGAGACAATCCGAGACAAAAAAAGTCATTGAATAAGAAGCAAATAAATGAGATTGACAATAAACACAACCAATGGTAAGCAATGGACAGGTTGTAGGCACACAGTAGGCATTTTGCAATCAGACAAGTTAAACTACGTGGGCTGGACCACAAAAAGTAATGTGTTCACGCTGCGTCAAAATGTCAGGAAGTTAAGAAACAAGCATGGCCAGTACAAATAAGTATGACCTTAATGGGCTGCACTATCAAAGACACACTCATCACTCTGAACTCGCACTAGCACTGTTCATCCCCTGCACTTGCACAGGGAAACCACTTCTCCTCCCCTGGCTTTCACAAACACCTCTCCTGTTGCACTCACATAGGCACACATCCTGTATCAGCACTTACACATGAAACCCCCCTGCCTCTGCACTCACAGATAGGCCCACCCGTCCTCCTACACCCACAGGCCCACCCCCTTCTCCTGCATCCACACAGGGCCACCCCCTTCTCCTGCATCCACACAGGCCCACCCCTTCTCCTGTAGAACACCACTCACCCTGCACTGGCACAGAAATCCCTGCACTCGGAGCAACACCCCTCGCGCCGCACGCATTCAGGTACATTGGCACAGACGCACCTCCCACCTCCGCACCTTAATAAAAACACTCCCTGCTGACTTTGGCAGTTTTAGAGCTATCACCTACAGGTGTATAGACTCCGGATGCTGTGCCACCCGGTCCCTTGGGAAATGGCTGTTTTTGAAACCTCAAAATCAAACATAATTACGTTAAAGACCAGTGATCGGGATTTCGGAAGATATATTACCATAAAGAACATGACCCCAACATAAAATCTCTAAGAAGGGCTCAAATATATATTAATCGACCACTCATTCCAATAATAAGTGTAACCAAAACACGAAAAGGTTTAAACAGTGTAGAATGTATTGTGTTTTATTTCTCCAGCCTGCTACATATTTACCCTAACATGCTGTTCACTATTAAGATGGGCAAATAGTGGGCCACTGTAAATTATACATTTTAATGTGTCGGCAGCACAGCACTACATATGAGAAAAGTGATTACCACACAATATACAGCATATGCACACTCCATGAAGCAGCATAACATGCATGTAGTACTCCATAGATGTGTTAGCTTCATGAACAGTCACGCTGGTGATTGTTTTCCCAGTCTGGAAGGATGAGAGGCTAACATCACCAGCCAGGTTTGCACCATGTGACACACAATCTCAGACCACTTAGGACAACGGAAGCAAAAGAACAAACAATGGACGGAATGCTGAACAATGCAAACATTCACCCCCAGTCACAAGGATGTGGTAACTATGCAGCTGTCTTCTTTAAGGTGTAGGTAAAACCTCGAGAAAAAATGCAGTTATTATGGTGGTTAAAAGTTGAAAGTGCCTTGCTGTTGCCTGGCAACGAGATCCACACACTAATCACGGGCCTCCGCAGTGCTCTGTCAGGTGTGCTGCTGAATTTGCACAGGTGGGCCAAATATCCAGTATTGACTCCCAAAATAAGACTTCACAATCTGTACAGCTTCGATTGGGAGCCGTGGGATTTGAGGGGAGACTCGCAATAAGCCACACACCTTGTTTCGATATGGAATATGACTGATGCGTGCTCAATGTGACCTGTGTCCAGCCATTCCTTGCCACTATCTGGAGCAAGCTTCCAGTGCCTTCAGCAGACTCCCTGCCACCTCGCAGAGAGCGGACCTTCAGTTCTGAGAGACAGCTCCCTCAAGGCAGGCAACAACACAGACAGCGGGTGGGGGTAGGCAGGCAGCAACACAGACAGCGGGTGGGGGTAGGCAGACAACAACACAGACAGCGGGTGGGGGTAGGCAGGCAGCAACACAGACAGCGGGTGGGGGTAGGCAGGCAGCAACACAGACAGCGGGTGGGGGTAGGCAGGCAGCAACACAGACAGCGGGTGGGGGTAGGCAGGCAGCAACACAGACAGCGGGTGGGGGTAGGCAGGCAGCAACACAGACAGCGGGTGGGGGTAGGCAGGCAACAACACAGACAGCGGGTGGGGGTAGGCAGGCAACAACACAGACAGCGGGTGCGGGTAGGCTGGCAACAACACAGACAGCGGGTGGGGGTAGGCAGGCAGCAACACAGACAGCAGGTGGAGGTAGGCAGGCAACAACACAGACAGCGGGTGGGGGTAGGCAGGCAGCAACAGAGACAGCGGGTGGGGGTAGGCAGGCAACAACAAGGACAGCGGGTGGGGGTAGGCAGGCAGCAACACAGACAGCGGGTGGGGGTAGGCAGAAAACAACACGGACGAATTTTAAAAGCATATTTTCTTTTTTTTTTGCAGTAATGTGAATGCAAGCAGCATTGATAAAACAACTGGTGCTAAGGCCAAGTTGACAGAGGAGTTTTTACACTGTGCTCTACATGAATATATTTGCATTTTGTACCACTAAAAGTGAATGAGGTATAATTGATTTTGTGTATTTCATTGCGTCCGTTGTGCACTATGTTTTATCACCATCATGTAGTAAGCTGGTTGCAAACTAAGGGCAAAAAATGAGCATACAAAAACAGCTTCCTCTCAACAAGCATTAGATGGAAGATGGAAAACATGCACAAAAATAGTTTGCATTTTTAACCCATTTCATTCTGACCTCTAAATTAGGCCCCCTGCCTGAAAACAAAATGCAACAGGAACCTGTGCTTGAAAGCTCACAAAAATAAACGTAAGTCACCCAAGGCAAACATGTTTCAGTCTATCACCAATGATACCTCACTGAGACTGCTTTTCAACAAGCTTTTTGCCAAAACGAATAGAATATTATCATTCGAAAATGCCTGAAAAAATATTAACTTTGTTCAGTAGCTTTCACCTTTACGTTTCAAAACTGGACAAACTGTTTTTCACGTTGCACAACTAAGGTAGCTTGAAACCCTATTTTAAAAAGGAGCAATTAACTCGGATACGTGTATTTAAACCAATGTATATTTTTTCATGCAATTGGCGCACAGTTACTTGTTTTATTTTCCTTTCGGTGATTTTTATCATTTTTCATCGAACCCAAAAAGAATGTAGAGAGAATAAAAGAGATCGTTACAGTGTATATCTATTCAAATTATTAGGGAAAATAAAGCCCTCCCCTTTGCCAGTGACAGGTGGAGTAACAACACTGTGGTGTTTAATAAACAGAATAGGGACCACTGAAGGGGCGGGGGTGGGTTTGTCTACGAATCAACCATCGCCCTACATCGCGGTTAAAGTACCAAGCTCTGGTGAACAAGTAAATGCAAGGAACTTGCTTATACAGGAGAAATTGGTGAAACTATGTCCTTTATATTAAACAACTAAGCATTCTGCCTGAATGCAAAGAGGTGCAGTGTTAATTATAGAAATGCATATCTTAAGAGAGAGGCCCCTGTTGACACACGGCTATTGCATCAAATACTACTAAAAAAATACTTCATGCACGTTATGGACCCATTTTCCCGCTGCATGACACAAAAGCATGCACATATTACTACAACTTAGAAACATAAAAGTGAACCCCTCCCCCCCCGAAGAAGCAGGGGGGATCCAGACTGCTCAACATTCATAAATAATGACACTTTCCAGGGAAATACACTGGAACGGAGAGATATTTTGAGGAAGACAGCAGGCCGCTTATGAATAAAAATGGGAATGGGTCTAAATGAGAGAGTGTCTGGGTCACATAGAAGAGGTTGACAGACCGTCTCTTCCATTCCGTGTTCCAAGCAGTCCCCTTCCCGTTCTGCCACAGGCCCTCAGCCCTTGCTCCCACACCCCCTGGCCACCATCACGCCCACTCACCTGCAGCAGGCAGGCCGCTCTGTCCCAGCTGACAGTTGTGGTTTTGAGAGGAAACAGGCTCCTGGAGGCTTGACAGACCGTCTCTTCCATTCCGTGTTCCAAGCAGTCCCCTTCCCGTTCTGCCACAGGCCCTCAGCCCTTGCTCCCACACCCCCTGGCCACCATCACGCCCACTCACCTGCAGCAGGCAGGCCGCTCTGTCCCAGCTGACAGTTGTGGTTTTGAGAGGAAACAGGCTCCTGGAGGCTTTCTGGAGGGGGCGGCTCTCGCCACAGGGAAGGGGTCGGCGAGGGGGGGGGCGCGGCCTCCTCCTCGGTATCGCGCCGCCCTTAGGCCCGGGGCTGTTAAATGGAGGGCCGCTACCCGGAAGGGCACGCTCTCCCTCCGCCCTGCGGTCCGTCCGCTGCTGGGCGCCCCGAGTTCCCCGCCGCTATCACTCTGTGTGACACTCCTCCTCACCTCCTCCCTTCTGTTTTCGTGTTTGTACAAGATGGCCGCCCTCGCCCGTCTCGTCACGTGACTTAGTGCGATAGGGGAGGGGTGCGAGGAGGAAGAGGTGTACGGCGAGCAAAAAGAGCGTGAAGGCGCTCGAAACGTCAAGAGGCGCATGCGCAAAAGTGTTGCGTCGCGACAGTAGCACTGGTGAGTCAGGCAAAACGTCCTAGCTTTCGGTTCAATTATTTGAAAGGAGTGCGGGGGACAACGTTTCAGAAAGGGGGCGGGGCGCGAAGGCGTGACGCGTTTACGGGCTCGCGGCTGAGACGTTATGGCTAATGACGTCGCTGGAATTGGACGAACCATATCTCAGTTAAAACAGAAGAAAGACAAGCGGCGTTGTATTTGTGTAATCCGCAGCGCGCCAGACTAAACTGACTCCGCACAGCCCAAACTTACTCCGCACAGCCCACAGGTCTGGGCTTTTAGTAATAAAAGGCGAGAGGTTCTATTGCTGTGGTTTTACGTGAGTAGGCGAACGCGAAACCTCGGAGAAACCTCGGAGAGGACGAGGGGGGCGGGCGGGAGAGGACGAGGGGGGCGGGAAAGGACACGGACGTCGGGAGGGAGGCGGGAAACGTGGGGACGGCGGGAGGAGGGACACAAGGCAGGACAGCAGCAAGCACGGCCCGGCCGGACCAGACTCGGGGGCGTTCCCGGCGTCGCGTGACGTCGCCAAAGCCAAAGAATCTCGGGAACGCCCCCGTGTCTGGTCCGGCATTGACGGACGCCTCTCTGTTCCAATGGCTAGCCTCCATTTATGGAGCTAGCCAATGAAGCAGAGAGGCGTGTTCAAGTCACCCATACTAGAAACTACAGATTTCTCTGGAGGAGGAGCCTAACGGCTCCGCCCCCCAGCGAAACCTAAAAACGGGGTGGCACCCGTAAATTAATTAAATAAACAAAAATAAAAGCGCTACCAAGCGCTAGAGGACCAACAAGGTCCCAGTGGAAATGAAAGCGCTCCCAGGCGCTTAGTGCAGGGATAAAGCGCTCCCAGCACTAAAGGCAACAATAAAGCAAATATAAAGTCCTTCAGCAGTCCAGGACCTCAGCAGTCCAGGAGTAAGAGAGGGAGCAGCATAGCCCCCAGCAGGAAAAGTCCATCAGGTGTCCAGGGGCTGGGCAGGGCCCGGGATTCCCCTGAGCCCAAGCAGCAGCACGCCCCTGGCAGATTCAAGTTAGAAACAAGAACCAATTGGAAGGGGACACAGCCCCTTCTTATACAGAGAAAAGTCTTTGAAGTCTTTGTGCAGGCAGTGTGAGAACCAGCTAGAACTGGTTTTAGGGAACTCTCTTCAGTGTCAGGGACAGAGGTGACAGTCACCCAGTGGGAGGTGGAGCCAGCATTGTGGTCAGGCAGGCACAGCCCTAGTCACTCCCAGGTGCCATCTCCTCCCACTTCCCTGGCAGCAGATGCAGCCTTTCATCCAGGGGCTGACTCAGACAACCTCCTGGGGCTCCCCAGCCCCTGTCATCCTCAAACCAGAGAGTCAATCCACAAGCAGTCCCAGGCACTCCTGGACCAGGCTCACCGGCCAATCACACGCCAGACACAAATTACACAAATATACCAACTTCTAAAAGTGGCACTTCTAGACTAGACACAGTCATACCGCATATACCATTACGCAGCATTCAATCTCACGAGTTCGCACATATCAAATTCGCCCCTGCACTACCCACACATCAGGAACTACCATGGGCATATATATTCCCCATTCATTCCTATGGGAGGGCAGGTCACTCACCACACATACACAGAGAGCTCAAGCACTTTACACTGTACCACAGTGAAAAAGTGCGCAGAGGCCTAAAATCACCACCACCAGGTTCCAGAAACAGGCTAGGAAAAAGCAAAAAGTCTCGGGGTGAACCTGCCAAAAGGGCCGGGTCCAACAGTCGCCATCTCTCACTCTGGCTGAGCAGCTAGGAAGACCTAGGCTGATTCACATGGGAATGTAAATCTTAGGATATAACAGGTGGCTGAAAGGTAAGGGCATGGGCGTTGTTTGGTGCCGTGAATTTGGGTCAGGACTGAGAGAGCACATCCTGAGCGCTCATGGGTGTAGAGGCAGAAGGGTTTAGAGTAGTCAGTTGTGCGCAATAGTGGTGCAGAGCAAAGAGCGTGGCGTAAGTCTTGAAAGGCTTGGTCGTGTTCATGTGTCCAAGGAAGAGGTGTGGGTGTATCTTTTGTGAACAAAGCAAGGAGTGACTTAACTATGAGGGAAAAATTTGGTATCCATTGGCGACAAAAGGAAGTGAGACCAATTAGTGCACAAACATCTCTTTGGGTGGTGGGAGAGGAAAGGTGTAGTATTGTTTGGATGCGGTCAGGTGTGAGAGTACGTCCCTCCTTAGACAGCAGATGGCTAAGGTAGGTCACCTTCTGTCTACAATACTGTAGCTTATTCTTGGATACCTTATGGCCCTGTGATGCCAAAAAGCGTAGTGTAGTAAGAGAGACAGTGCGAGCCAGGGCCGGAGTGTCTGCAGCCAACAGAATGTCATCGACATATTGGATGAGAACAGCGCCCGGTGGTAACTGTATCTGGTCGAGCTGTTGTTTAAGGGCCGGCTGTAGATACTAGGGCTTTCAGTATACCCTTGAGGAACCCGACAGAATCTGTACGATCTGTTTTTATGATGGAACCAAAAAGATAGCGGGAATCAGAATGTAGTGGTATGGAGAAGAAGCCATTCTTGAGGTCTATTACTGTGAAGGTGGTAGCAGTTGAGGGGATCATTGTCAATATAGTTGTTATGTCAGATACCGCAGGATATTGTGGGACCACTATTTTGTTAATTGCACGGAGGTCAATGACAAAACGGTATATTTTCTCAGAAGTGGACGTACGTTTCAAAACTGGAAGGATGGGGCTATTGCAAACGTTATCAGAGAGCAAAACTACTGCCTAGATCTAATAAATATACGGGCTCATATAGAGTCCCCAACTTACGAAGTTAGTCCGAAGCTCACTAGAACAAAAGTATTTTTACATCAAAAGGCCACAGCGATACTAGAAAAAAGGTTTCATTTTTATTATTTTTCAAATTTTCAATTCAGACATCAGATTGAAAAAATCATTATATGTCCATATTAAATAATCGCAACACTCAAACTGAGTCTCACACATCCCTTCACACAATCATACTAAAACACACATACAACAGCAACATTCATTCATCCTTCTCACAACACAATCAGATTGCCAACTGTTGTGATGATGACTCAGGTCCCATGGGGTCTCGTACAGAGTTGAGACCAGATGAAACAACTTTGGGACTATCTTCAAGCGCCGACGCTTGAAGATTGTCATGCCGTTTGTATGTAAGACTGATTATTCGGTCTAGTTACTTACAATGTGTACGATTTGGACGATTTATGCCCCTTTCCTCCTCTTTCTGAACTGGGGGCGTGTGGAGTGCAAAATAACTATGGGTTTAGGCCGAGATCTCTCTACTGGGGTGAATGTATGACATTGTTCTGCATTCTGTCCATCTACTGTTATTTTTGCATTTGTCACCCCGAGTGGGATGGGTATGCTCAGACGTGAGTCCCATGCTCTCGATACCACTGGAGTCAAGCTATCCTGGCTGAAGACAGCTGATAGCCAGAAACCGGTCCTAGGATGCTTGATTCCGGTCCAGGAAAGACATGGCTTGGCAGTTCGGGCTGGACTGTTCCCATGAGGCAGAGGGTCAAGGCTGATTTGCATATGGCCATGTCTGAACTGGGGTGGTGTGGAGTGCAAAAAAACAATGGATTTAGGCCCAGATCTCTGTACTGGGGTGAATGTATGACATTGTTCTGCATTCTGTCCATCAACTGTTATTTTTGCCTTTCCTCCTTCGCGGCAGAACTTATGAATAACTACTGGCTTTAGTATCGGACATATATTTTTTGTCCTTCGTTTATCTTTGTTTTTACCCTGGGTGTCGTCCCTGTTTGAAGCCCCACCCTTTTCTGGGCGGCCGGATAACTCGCGGGATCGTTAAATAGCACCCGCAGACACACGTTATGTATGAACCTCTTGTCAGGTTTAATCCTGTTGGACTCCGGGAAGCTGCCCCCATCGCGAGTGAGCCGATGTAATCAAGGTATGGGTTCAGGCAAGAACGCCTCTCCTGTTGTCTAGACCCTTAGCAGTTGTCTTGAGGGCGAGTTAGTGCGTAAGTGCACGTTTGCCATTAATGCCGGGTTTTTCATTTACCGCTATACCTTGTGCTGTCTTCGTTAATATATGCAGTGTGCCTGTATGCCTTTGCATGTTATCACAGGATACAGCTTATTTATTTCTTTCAACCTCGAGCCTCCAGACATCCTATTGTGAGCTTCAGTGGCGTCTTACTACTGTGCACACCCCAAGGTAGCTGACTTGTGTATAATAATACGGCCCCACTTTCAATACATCGTGAAGGGAGGTTGGGCCTTTCTGATTAGAGACCAAACTAGTGGAATTATGTTTCCTGCTGGCATAAATGACGATAGGCATGGCTATACGCTAAACCCACCATTGACGTCCCATTCGGGACGAATGTGTTTCAAATGATTTTATCGAGACGGGCTCATGACGTGGTGTATCGCTCCCCGTCGTTTAATATGTACCATTTATTAAGGCCAATTCTAAAGAAGGATTTCCATTTTACTTGCTGTCTTACTTTCCAAAACAGAATCTCTTTGTTGCTTGGACCAATTGAAGGCACCTTGTTTGCACGACGACCCTGCCGTTCGCGCCTGCTTTGAGAGCTTTGATCTCGCAGTTTATCATCTGAACATCTGCTATGTCCAGGTAAGCGCCTCCCCCTGTGACGATAGAGTGAATCGCTAGTCAAACGGATGGGCTTTGTTTAAACTCTATAGTTTGAATATGATTTTGATTTCCACTTTTCAGATATGTTTTCTGAAACACGTGGAGGTTACTTGCAATCCCCTGCCTATTCTTATGGGAGAAACTCTTCATTTGGAAAGTCGTTAAGCACCCCCTGCGCCACGTGGTGAGTTTGTGGCCAAATATTCAAGATCCATAGACTAGGTCGAGATGTTTGACGGATGAGTTTTGAGCCATTGGACAGCTTTTTATAACCTGATATTATGCAAATTTTCAAAATTTTTAGTACCTACTACTGAGGGACGTCGAGATAGAAACTCCTAGCCCTACCTAAACAAACCTTCGGTTTCGATATTTCGGTAGGTAATATGTTCAGATTCTTTCTTATAATCTTTGTATAGATGGACATTTTCCTGCATAGTTTGTTTATGTACTGTACTGTCCTGTATGTCCATGCCCCTAGGGTACTCAAGTCTTGATTTACAGCTTTGAATAAAAAAAGGTTGTGATTCTTACTAGTATTCCAGACCACATGTGGAGTGTTGTAAGTCCGAACCATTCAGGAATTAGGATCACATGTCTGTTCATGCTTTCTTCCTTCTTTTTCTTTTGTATTGAATGTGGTATTGTGTCTCTAAACGACACAGCCTTGGGGCACATGAAGGTTAATATTGAATTTGTGTGACACTATTGGAAATTGTCTTCTGTTGTTTACACATACCTGGTGTTACGTTTTTCGTGTTTTTTTCCTCATAAAGTGCCTAGTTCAAGTGGATCCATTTTTAAATTGATCTCCAGTATTGTTGCTATCTTGTCTGAAGCTTACTATTTGATGGCCACGTTAAATTTACTATGTGATTCTGCATTATGCTAAACCAGAATATTAATTGTTTTATTGATATTGGAATTTGTTAATTGATTATGTATATTTTTCTTACTAACTGTTCTATAGTTGAGCTGCTTTCCAACTCCCTTCCCCACTGTGCCCTGATGAAGGTGCGGCCCAAGTCCAGGTTGGACACCGAAACACGCGTTTGTCGCTTGAAGATAGTCCCAAAGTTGTTTCATCTGATCTCAACTCTGTACGAGACCCCATGGGACCTGAGTCATCATCACATCAGTTGGCAATCGGATTGTGTTGTGAGAAGGATGAATGAATTTTGCTGATGTATGTGTGTTTAAGTATGATTGTGTGAAGGGATGTGTGGGACTCTGTTTGAGTGTTGCGATTATTTATTATGGACATATAATGATTTTTTTCAATCTGATGTCTAAATTGAAAATTTGAAAAATAATAAAAATTAAATCTCTTTTCTAATATCGCAGAGGCCTTTCGATGTAAAAATACTTTTGTTCTAGTGAGCTTCAGACTAACTTCATAAGTTGGGGACTCTATATGAGCCCGTATAATTATTAGATCTAGGCAGTAGTTTTGTTCTCCGATTGTGTCTTTGATTCCCCTGCCCTCCTGCCTAGTATCAGTTTTTCAGGGCTCCTCTTTGTTTAAGTGGTTATTTCTTCCCAGCCTGGGTGCTGTGGGGTTTTATTGGAACCCTGGCGCTTTCTGAAGGAATTTATTGAGTGTTATGGCTGTGTCTGTTCATGTACATATATAATCCTTTTTTGTTTTTCTATGACTTTTTTGCAGGTGTGGGTGTGTACTAGTTTACTTAAAGTCTTATTCGCTATGTGGCCTTTATTTCTCATCACTGTGGTTGTGACATTTTTAACTAACCTTTCGGTGTCTTTTTCTATTTCCCTTTTCTACTTTTCCCTACCTGATGGAGAGCATCAAAACATTCGGGTTCTCGGATGAGGATTTTGCCCAAATGATAGGTCCCACAACAGGAGATGACAAACAGTTTACGCTGTCCAAAGGACTTGAAGGAGAATGGAATAAACTCTTAAATCTCAAAAAGAAATCCAAAAGAACCAAAGCCCATGCCAACTTTATGTTGGACTATCTTAAGGCAGGAACTATTCCGATCGGATTAAGGATCAGAAATATACCGGGCCTCTTTGTTGAAAGCAGACAATTTCTGGAGAAATGGGTGATCATCTCCAACAGATGCTCCAGAGATTGGATGATGCTGATTATTGAAACGGCACAAGAGGTCCTGGCCATCCTGGCCAAAGAAATTGAGGAACTGGAAGAAAAACTGAAAAAGGACAACCCAGTGGAACTAGGAAAGAAAAAGTTGGAGGATATCTGTCTTGAATTAGATTCTTTTTCAGAATATATCCTGAAGAGGAAGACGGAGAAGTTTAGAAAGGACATCAGGCTTTTCTCACAAGAATGGGCTTGCCCATTTTTGGTGCACAATTTCTATTCCACAACTGAAGGAGGTGACCAAGCCCAAGGCCCTCCTCGGTGGGGCAACTGACGGGTGACCACCTTCTCAGATACCACCGACTCAGATGGAGAGGGATCTTCTAACTGTGACCCCAATCGTAATCCTAATTACCTGCCCCGCCAGGATACATTTGATAGGCCATCTGGACAAGATCATTTTTTAGGAAATCGCAGGGGAAACTACCGTCCCAGAAACCGGACATCGCAAATTAGGACATTCCATCAGGGTCAGGGGCAACCCCAAAGATATATTCAAACAAGACACCAGCAATACTGAAGAACGTAAACAACATCCTGGTATTTAACCTGTCTGCATCCACAATCCCCCCTGAATCTATGACACTATTATCAAGGGGACTTTCTTTTGTACCCACCGTTAATTTTGACAGATTTGAATTCATGAAAGACCTCCATTCATTCTTTCGTAATATACATCTCAAAAAATTCTTCCTCACACGGCCATCTCCTGATTCCACTGATAATGTGTCAGGTTTGAAGCCTCCGTCTAATTTTACCCCGAGCCTAGACACTCTCGGCCCTGAGGTTAGAATATTTGAAAAGGCAGTATGTACAAAAATTGATAAAATTATCAATGTTGTCCCTAAACTTACTAACAATCTTTCATCTGGAGAAAACAGGGCGTTAAAATCCCTGAGAGAGAATCAATCGCTTACCATCAAACCATGCGATAAGGGAGGGGGTATTGTTATTCTTAACACCCCCTCCTATATCCATAACATGAACACACTCCTCTCTTCTACCAAACATTACAAAAGAATTATGAGAAGCCCTGAAAAGACATTGAAACAGCGGATGTTATCCCTTGTTGAGGCAGCTGTGGACGATGGACACATTTGCCCCAAGGAAGCGGAATATCTAACTCCTAAACAGACCTGCATGCCCATTATTTATTGTGTGCCAAAAACGCACAAGTACGCCATTGATCCCCCCCGAGACCCATCGTGTCCACCATAGGCGGGGCCACGGAGCCCATCTCCAAGTACATTGATCGTTTTTTTAAACCGCTGGTGAGTAGACTGCAATCCTTTGTCAAGGACACAGGACATTTCATATCAAAAATTGAAAAAATGACATTCGATAGTGACAAAGAGCTCCCCGTCACCATGGACCTGGAATCTCTTTATACTAATATACTGCAAGACGGAGCAATGCAGGTCCTTCAACAAATTCTACTGGCCGAGAGTGAGCTCCCCAATGCCCCTTTTATAATTGAATGTCTGAAGATAGTTCTAGGGGATAACTATTTTGAATTTAATAACAGCTTTTTTCATCAAATTCAAGGCGTCAGCCTGGGGGCCTCATGTGCCCCCCGTGTGAATGCCTATACATGGGGCATTTTGAAGGGTGTACAGCAGGAATATCGACGTAAAAATATCGACTAGCAGAAATATCGAGGTAAGAATATCGACTTTGTTGAATATCGACAAAATAAATATCGATGTTGTAAATATCGTTTTTTTAGAATAGCAGAAATATCGACATGTAAAAATATCGTTGTATAGAATATAGATGATAGAAATATCGATGTATATAATATCGATATAATAATTAGTTGTGTTAGATTAATGTTAAAAAAAGTATTTATTATGTTAATTTTTTAGTACTTTAATATTTAATGTTATTATTATTAGAATTTTTTTATAAAATGTAAAAAATGTTAGTAAATTTTTTAGGAGCAGGTTATTGGTTTTATAAGGGATAAGGGTGGGTAGTAATTTAAAAATCTTGTGTAAAAATTGTTTTTTAATTTAAAAATGTAAAAAAAATTAATGAATTTAGAAATTTGAAAATGGAAAGTGAAAATAATTTAGATATTTAAAAGAATTGTGTTAAATGAAGTATGTTAAAGATGTAGTAGCGGGTTGTTAGTTATATAGGGGATAAGGGTGGGTAGTAATTTAAAATATGTTTGTTTATTTATTATAAATTGGAGAAAAAAAAATGAAATTTGAAATTTGAAGTTTGAAATTTGAAATTTCAAAATATTTTATTTTCAATTTACATTAAATAAAGTGTGTGATTGTTTTCTTAGTGGGTTGTAGGATAAAAACAAAATTGAAATTTGAAATTTCAAATTTGAAATTTCAAATTAGTATTTTTTATAATTTATATTAAATTAAGTGTGTGATTGTTTTATTAGTGGGTTGTAGGTTATAAAGATGCTAAGGTTGGGTATTAAATAATAATACTGTGTGTTAATATTTTAAAAAATGTAATATTGTTATAAAAACAAATTAAAAATTCAAAAATGTAAATTTAAAATCGAAATTAATTTAGAAAATTCAATTTTACTGTAAAATTAAGTGTGTGAATGTTTTATTAGTGGGTAATTAGTATTATGATGGATAAGAGTGGGTAGTAATATAGAAAATGTGTGTTAATGTATCATTAAAACACATTTTTGGGCCAAAAAATAGAAATAAAATCGAAATTTTAACATTAAAATTATAAAAAATTAATATTATTTTATAAATGCTATTAAAAAAAAAATTAGTAGTAGTTCTTAGTTGAGGTTATAGGGTGAAGGGTGAGTAGGATTAATAAACTATTGTGCTTTACTGTCCAGCACTTTCCCTGAGTTATGTTGGATTGGAGTTACAATTGTAAATTATTATGGTTTACTGTCCAGCACTTTCCCTGAGTTATGTTGGAATTGGAGTTAGAATAGTAAATTATTATGGTTTACTGTTCAGCACTTTCCCTGAGTTATGTTGGATTTGGAGTTAGAATAGTAATTTATTATGGTTTACTGTCCAGCACTTTCCCCGACTTATGTTGGATTGGAGTTAGAATAGTAATTTATTATTGTTTACTGTTCAGCACTTTCCCTGAGTTATGTTGGATTTGGAGTTAGAATAGTAAATTATAATGGTTTACAGTCCTGCACTTTCCCAGAGTAATGTTGGATTGGAGTTAGGATAGTAAATTATTATGGTTTACTGTCCAGCAATTTCCCTGAGTTATGTTGGATTTGGAGTTAGAATAGTAAATTATTATGGTTTACTGTCCAGCACTTTCTCTGAGTAATGCTGGATTGGATTTAGAATAGTAAATTATTATGGTTTACTCTCCAGCACTTTCCCTGAGTTATGTTGGATTTGGAGTTAGAATAGTAAATTATTATGCTTTACTGTCCAGCACTTTCCCTGACTTATGTTGGATTGGAGTTAGAATAGTAAATTATTATGGTTTACTGTCCAGCACTTTCCCTGAGTTATGTTTGATTTGGAGTTAGAATAGTAATTTATTATGGTTTACTTCCCAGCACTTTCCCTGACTTAGGTTGGATTTGGAGTTAGAATAGTAAATTATTATGGTTTACAGTCCTGCACTTTCCCAGAGTAATGTTGGATTGGAGTTACAATAGTAAATTGTTATGGTTTACTGTCCAGCAATTTCCCTGAGTTATGTTGGATTTGGAGTTAGAATAGTAAATTATTATGGTTTACTGTCCAGCACTTTCTCTGAGTAATGTTGGATTGGATTTAGAATAGTAAATTATTATGGTTTACTGTCCAGCACTTTATCTGAGTTATGTTGGATTTGGATTTTGATTAGTACATTATTATGGTTTACTGTCCTGCACTTTCCCTGACTTATGTTGGATTGGAGTTAGAATAGTAAATTATTATGGTTTACTGTCCAGCACTTTCTCTGAGTAATGTTGGATTGGATTTAGAATAGTAAATTATTATGGTTTACTGTCCAGCACTTTATCTGAGTTATGTTGGATTTGGATTTTGATTAGTACATTATTATGGTTTACTGTCCTGCACTTTCCCTGACTTATGTTGGATTGGAGTTAGAATAGTAAATTATTATGGTTTACTGTCCAGCACTTTCCCTGAGTAATGTTGGATTGGAGTTAGAATAGTAAATTATTATGCTTTACTGTCCAGCACTTTCCCTGAGTTATGTTGGATTTGGAGTTAGAATAGTAAATTATTATGGTTTACTGTCCAGCACTTTCCCTGAGTTATGTTGGATTGGAGTTAGAATAGTAAATTATTATGGTTTACTGTCCAGCACTTTCCCTGAGTAATGTTGGATTGGAGTTAGAATAGTAAATTATTATGCTTTACTGTTCAGCACTTTCCCTGAGTAATGTTGGATTGGAGTTAGAATAGTAAATTATTATGGTTTACTGTCCAGCACTTTCCCTGAGTTATGTTGGATTTGGAGTTAGAATAGTACAATTTTATGGTTTACAGTCCTGCACTTTCCCAGAGTAATGTTGGATTGGAGTTAGAATAGTAAATTGTTATGGTTTACTGTCCAGCAATTTCCCTGAGTTATGTTGGATTTGGAGTTAGAATAGTAAATTATTATGGTTTACTGTCCAGCACTTTCTCTGAGTAATGTTGGATTGGAGTTAGAATAGTAAATTATTATGGTTTAGTGTCTAGCACGTTCCCTGAGTTATGTTGGATTGGAGTTAGAATAGAAAATTATTATGGTTTACTGTCCAGCACTTTCCCTGAGTTATGTTGGATTTGGAATTAGAATAGTAAATTATTATGGTTTACTGTCCAGCACTTTTCCTGAGGTATGTTGGATTGGAGTTAGAATAGTAAATTATTATGCTTTACTGTCCAGCACTTTCCCTGACCTATGTTGGATTGGAGTTAGAATAGTAAATTGTTATGGTTTACTGTCCAGCACTTTCCCTGAGTTATGTTGGATTGGAGTTAGAATAGTAAATTATTATGGTTTACTGTCCAGCACTTTCCCTGAGTTATGTTGGATTTGGAGTTAGAATAGTAAATTATTATTGTTTACTGTCCAGCACTTTCCCTGAATTATGTTGGATTTGGAGTTAGAATAATAAATTGTTAATGTATTTATTAAAAGAAAAAATAATTAAAACATTTTGTAAATAATATTTGTAATTATTATTAGACATATATATTTAAAAATGTTTTTATAAATAAAAATATAGATTTTTATAACATTTTAACAGTTACATCACAAGTTTAACAATTTATAAAGTACTATTTTTATTACATTTGTTTGTATATATAAACATTTCAACTTTTTTATAAAACACATTTTTTATATTTATTCAAATTTAACATTGCAGTATTTGAAACATATACATTGTAAGTTTTATTAATTAGCATATTAAATTTTAAAAATGTAATTAAACATTTAATATGTTAATTAATTTACATATAATTGGCATTTTCAAAAGTATATACATAAAATTGTTCACATTTTCATATAATAAAAAAACTTTTATAATTAATAAACATATTTTTAATATACAATAATTTTTTATATGTAATTTTATAATAAAAACTTATTGTATATTTTACATTATTCATATGTTTATTGTACACATTTAGAAAATTATAACAATTAATGACAAATAATTAGCAATTCTTTACACATTTTTTCAATCATTAATATGGGGATTAAGTCCTATTTTTGTTTTTATTATGCTTCCATTTTATTTTGTGTAGTTCACTTTTTAGTCTATCTACATCGTTGTTTGTGTCATTTCAGAAGACGGGACCTCGCGGTTGGGAGCTGCTTCGTGTTTGTTAATGTAAGTTTAATTTTCATTACTTTTAAGTTAATTTTAAGAATTTATTGAGCTACTTTGAGTGCGTAGGTGTTGCTATGTGTCTTATTAAGCTGTTTATGTGAAAAGTATGTGTAATTTAATGATGTTAGTGATAGCGTACTTAGTTTGCTATTTACTATTAATGTAATGTTAATGTTTTGTATTTAAGTATTAGTTTATGTATTTTACTATGTTTTATATGTTATTTTGTGCCTTTGTGTGTTTAGTATTTATTGCGGGTGGCTTTTGTTTGTACTTTATTTACAGGTGTTCGTTTTGGTGACCAGATGGATTTGATCTCGTTTTTTTTTTTTACATACAGGGAAATGTTTATATACATTTCCTTATTTTTGGGGATTTTGGAGAGTTTTTTATCGGGATTTATTTTCGGGTTTTTTATGGTTTCGTAATCCAGAGGATTGCTACGTTGGACTATTTTTATACAGTTATATTTTTTGCATTTTGTGGGAATTTATTTTACGGTGTGGATTGCTTTTGGTTGGATTCGTTTTGAAACCATCTATTTGAACACATTCTACAGCTGCAGAACCGTAAATTATTATTTATTTATTTTTTGGGGTGGATTATTGTTATTGGTGAATTTGTATTTTAATTAGTTCTATTATGTCTTGTGATAATAAATTACATTTATTTTTACATGACATAATTAAACTAATGAAAAAAGAAATGGTCTATGTCATTTATTGTTTGATGGTTTGCTATTTGTATTTCGTTAAAGGATAGATTTTGCAATTTAGTCTAAGTATTCTAGACCTTGGATACTTGGGTACATTCTTGTTTTTTGTTGTAGGTATTCGTACATATTTAATGTTTGTTTACTTAGTTGTGGCCCTATGTTTGATAGAGATTGCTCGATTCTTAGTTCTTGGTAGCTTTGCTCTTTTTTGATGCATTGGATTAGTTTATGAAGTGTTGGTTGTGTTCTTCCCATTGTGGCTTGGAAGGCATTATGCCATCCTTCTACTGCGTTGTTGGTTTTGGCTTTCTGTGCTATAGTGCTAGCATACACATTCCACAATGGAATTTGGAACTTTGGTTGTCTGCGGTGACCAGAACGATGTAATCTTCCTACCCAGGTGTCTTCAAAATAGTCTAAGAAGGGATTTAATTTGTTCTCATTACTGCGGTAGAAAGGGCTGTCAAGAAATAAATTGTAATAATTAGCCACTTCTGTTGTTGGGACATATGCCAGTGCTATTAATTTTTTTTATCTGGTAAGCAAAGTTACTGTTTGTAGAATATTCTTTGCTTAGAGTAGACTTTTGTAAGTGTCTCCATATACTTTGGTTGTAGTGATAATAACACCCTTGTATTGCAGTGTGTGGATATATTTTAAGTATAGCTTGAATCATAGCTATTTCAAAGTCAATAATGATTCTTTGTTGATAGTAAAATCTTTGATAGTTGTTAAGATTTCTATGTAGCTTGCATTTGTTTTATTTTGCAGCAGTATGTAAATTAAGGGGATATTTGTTTCCTGGTATTCACCGTGGATGGTGTAAAGTTGATAGAAAGGTTTGGGACACACTTTAAAAGTTCCGTCCATCATCCATGTTTCACACGATTTTAGTTTTTGCAAATTGCTATTTGTTGCAAAAAGTAAAATTCTTTTATCATGACTTTGGTTATCATACATTAAGAATTTATCTTCATTGTGGGTAATATTATATTCTGGATATATTTTAATCTCTTCAAAAGTTTCAGGTGATGGTGGAATTGGATCAGAAGCTCTTTTAGGTTTAGTTATTAATCTTTTCAAGTAGGGGATTGAAGGTAACTGTCCTGTTACGTGTTCTGGGACTTTGGTCAAAACATTTTTCAAAATAGTGGTGCTTGTTTCTTGTGAGCCTGTACTAGCTTCTCTTAGTGTCTCTAATGATTCTCTTACTTCGACTTCTGTTACATTGGGTGGGTGGTTATGCTCCGGTACATTAACAACATTGTTATCGACAGTAGTTGCTCTACCATAGCATGCAGTTGAATAATATTTACTACATTTCCAATGGGTTTTATTCTCTTTGACTTTTTCTTGGGTGTAGGTACAACCCATGAAGCTGAGCATTATTTTCCCTTTTGAGATGTTATAAAAGTAACTCCTTCTGCCATTTCTAAGGTAGATCTGTGAAGACATATATATATGTGTTTTTAGTAAATGTGTGAAACATTACTTTAAATGTGTAGGTTAAAAAATGAAATTTAAAAATGTACTTACAATGTTGTTTTTCAGCTACTCTGATGTTTTCTGTTCTTATATTCAGAGTTTCACTGTTGAATTTCCTGTAGTTGTGGTAGAGAACAGTAGGAATTAATAATATAGTTTGATACTTGTTTGTTTCTCTTTTTTGATTATTAATTGACACAGTGGGTATACTTACTTAATTTAGTAGAAGCTGTTGTTTGTGTAGATGTAGTTTGGTAGATGAAGTTTGTCGAATCTGAAAAAATAAGTGTTACTATTAGTTATTTTTTATAATAAGATATATTTATAGGTCATACCATATCAAGTCATTTCTAACTTCTGTTTGCTATATTCTTATTAATTTACAACTTTTCTATGTAGGCATTGATAAGGCTGTTCTTATTTTCGTTCATTTATTTTTTGTGGCTGTTGTTCATAGGATGTTTTAGTTCTATTTTTAAAAAAAGAGAGAGCATTTATTTAGTACAGGGAGTGTAGCTACTTTTCGTGAGGTCTTTATACTACATAAAATGTGATTTCACTTACTTGAGTTGGTGTAGACTGTGTTGTATTTGTTGTTGTAGGTGTGTATTCTCTTCTCTTCAGCAAAGTAACCGTTTTTCTCCAAGTTTGGGCCAAAAATGGTAATTTTAGTTAAGTATGTAATTGTTTTTATAGTACTGAGTTAAGTAATTGTTCATTTTGATTGGTTAAATGACATGTATTTTAAATTCATTGGATGAGAACTTTAGTTTGCACTTGAAAACCGTTATTTTTAAATGAGGCTGTTGTATTAATAATTTCGTTCTAGTATATATTTAAATATGTTTTGTATGTGTTTCGTAATAATAGTTTATAATGTTAACAATGTTTAAATATGTGAAGTGTTCATAAAAGTATTCGAAAATGAGTGTATTACAATTATTAAGTAAGTTTATATTAATTAGTGTATTAAAACATATTATATATATATTTATTTAATATAGAGTATATTTATATATGTTTTAAAAGCATTATTTTTAATTTAATAATTATAAAATATTAAATTTGTTGAGGGTATTGTGCATTTAAGGTTATAGAGAAAAAGTCGATATTTTTAGTATATTTTATTAGGTAGTAAGTTAGTCGATATTTGTGTTATCGATATTTGTGTAGATGGTAATGTTATTTCAAGGATAGTCGATAATGTAGTAGTCGATATTTATGTACTCGATGTAATTGTTAACGATATTAATGTAGTCGATAAAAAATATCGATATTTGTGTAAATCCTTGTTTAAGTATATGGTGACGATATTTATGTAGGCAATGTTTTTGCGACGATATTTGTGTAGGTCGGTGTTTTTGTAATCGATATTTCATCATGGAACCATTTTGAAGATATGAATATTCACAACGAGAAGGCCCCCTTCTTTGAAAATGTTCAAGCCTGGTCTTGATTCATAGGTGATATTGATTTCATTTGGAAAGGGGACCATGTATCCCTGAATGAATTTGTACTATGGATCAATGCAGCAGATACCAATTTGAGATTTCCGGCCAATTCAAGTAATTCTAAGATAGAATTCCTTGATGTGTGGATAGAACATGCCAACAGGGAAATTCTGGTCTCCCTGTACATAAAACCCACTGCCAGGAACAACCTCCTCCAATATGGGAGTTTCCACCCCCGATGCCAGCTGGATGGTATTCCCTTCCGCCAGTTCCTATGCTTGCGAAGGAACTGTTCTGAAATGAGAGACTTCCTCATGAAGGCTGACATCCTGAAGGAAAAATTATCTGATTGAGGATATCCACACAGATTGATCCGGGATTCATTCAAACGTGCGAGGTATTTCAACAGGGAGTCCATGTTTGAAGAAAGAACTGCTGCCAAACCTGGCAGGCTGGTTTGCGTCACCAAACACTCCACCTTAAACCATAAGGTGAGACAAACCATCAATTCCCTCTGGTATCTGTTAAATATTGATGAAAGTGAGGGCAAAATCCCTAAACCTCTTTTCGCGTTTAGGTGAAACAAAGGAACCATCTAGTCTGTGGCAGAATGCCCAACCCCACTGAACCCTGCCAAACATCTATCCATGGTACTGACCCCATATCAGGTAACCATCGTTGTGGGACTTGTCAAGCCTGTCCAAGCGCCATCATGGGCCACAACATCTTGAGGTCCATGACAGAACGGTAAGTCTAGGTGAAATGAGTAACTGCAGCTCGTCCAACGTAATCTATATTATCTTTTGCCCTTGTGGGCTCATATACGTAGGTGAAACTGGTCGCGAATGCAGACTAAGAATCAGAGAGCACAAGTCGAGCATCCAAACCCGGAAGAATGGTGCCCCTTTGGTACAGCATTGGCTGGATAAAAACCATGATGAATCTGAATTGAAGTGGTCAATTTTGGAAAAAGTACACAATGTTCCAGGGAAAGACTCTACCTCCATAAGAAAGAAAAGAGAGGTCTTTTGGATCTTCGCTCTGAATGCTGTTTGTAATGGCCTCAACGCGCATTGCCCGTGGGAAAATGCCATTACGTGAATCATTGTGTGTTTCCGTCTCCCTGACTAGGGGTTCTGTTTCGATAGTTGGTTTCTTCCCCACCGCTGAGAGGAGTGTGTATTGTCACCCACCGACCTCCTCTTTTAGGGTGTACAAAACGGTAGGTGTTATCCGGCCATCACCACTTGGAGCTTAGCTTCCACCCTTTTGTCTGCCGAATCAGCAATTTTCATTGTTGGGCGTCGCGTCCCCCACCTTTAATATCTGGGCTATTCAGTAGACTATTTGGGATTGAGTAAAGCCCCCAGACCCCAGGTTCATGACCTAAGCACCTAGCCTTCCTGAGCACGTCGAGATGGGCAGATTGATGTAATTCATTTCTTTATGGCAGCATATAAGCAAAGTAATTACCATGTCCTTTATGCACTCTTATTTTGTTGCTGTTTGTATGTAAGACTGATTATTCCGTCTAGTTACTTACAATGTGTACGATTTGGACGATTTATGCCCCTTTCCTCCTTTGCAGCAGTACTTATGAATAACTACTGGCTTTAGTATCGGACATATCTTTTTTGTCCTTTGTTTATCTTTGTTTTTATCCTGGGTGTCATCCCTGTTTAAAGCCCCACCCTTTTCTGGATGGCCGGATAACTTTGTGGATCTCACAGGATCGTTAAATAGCGCCCGCAGACACACGTTATGTTTGAACCTCTCATCAGGTTTAATCCTGTTGGACTCCGGGAAGCCGTCCCCATCACAAGTGAGCCGAAGTAATCAAGGTATGTGGTTCAGCCAAGAACGCCTCTCCCATTTGCTAGACCCTTACCGGTTGTCTTGAGGGCGAGTTAGTGCGTAAGTGCACGCTTGCCATTAATGCCGGCTTTTTCATTTACCGCTATACCGTGTGCTCTCTTCGTTAATATATGCAGTGTGCCTGTATGCCTTTGCATGTTATCACAGGATACGGCTTATTTATTTATTTCAGCCTCGAGCCTCCAGACAGCCCGTTGTGAGCTTTGGCGGCATCATACTACTGTGCACGCCCCAAGGTAGCTGACTTGTGTATATTAATACGCCCCCACTTTCAATACATCGTGAAGGGAGGTTGGGGCCTTTCTGATTAGAGTCCAAACTAGTGGACTTATGTTTCCTGCTGACATGAATGACGATAGGCATGGCTATACGCTAGACCCGTCATTGACGTCCCATTTGGGATGAATGTGTTTCGAATGATTTTATCGAGACGGGCTCATGACGTGGTGTATTGCTCTCCGTCGTTTATTATGTACCATTTATTAAGGCCAATTCTAAAGAAGGATGGCCGTTTTACTTGTTGTCTTACTTTCCAGAACAGAATCTCTTTGTTGCTGGGACCAATTAAAGCCACCTTGGTTGCACGACTACCCTGCTGGTCGCGCCTGCTTTGAGAGCTTTGATCTCGCAGTTTATCATCTGAACATCTGCTATGTCCAGGTAAGCGCCTCCCCCTGTGACGATAGAGGGAATCGCTAGTCAAACAGATGGGGTTTGTTTAAACTCTGTAGTTTGGATATGATTTTGATTTCCACTTTTCAGATCTGTTTTCTGAAACACGTGGAGGTTACTCGCAATCCACTGCCTATTCTTATGGGACAAACTCTTCATTGGGAAAGTCGTTAGGCACCCCCTGCGCCATGTGGTGAGTTTGTGGCCAAATATTCAAGTTCTATAGACTAGGTTGAGATCTTTGACTGATGAGTTTTGAGCCATTTGACAGCTTTTTATAACCTGATATTATGCAAATGTTCTTAATTTTTAGTGATTACTACTGAGGGACATCGAGATAGAAACTCCTAGCCCTACCTAAACAAACCTTTGGTTTGGATATTTCGGTAGGAAATATGTTCGGATTCTTTCTTATACTCTATGTATAGATGGACATTTTCCTGCATAGTTTGTTTACGTACTGTACCGTCCTGTACGTCCATGCCCCTAGGGTACTCAGGTCTTGACTTATAGCTTTGAATAAAAAAAGGTTGTGATTCTTACTAGTATTCCAGACCACATGTGGCGTGTTGTAAGTCTGAACCACTCAGGAATTAGGATCACATGTCTATTTATGCTTTCATCCTTCTTTTTCTTTTCTATTGAATGTGGTATTGTGTTTCTAAACGACACAGCCTTGGGGCACATGAAAGTTAATATTGAATTTGTGTGACACTATTGGATATTGCCTTCTGTTGATTACACATACCTGGTGTTACGTTTTTTGTGTTTTTTTCCTCATAAAGCGCCTAGTTCAAGTGGGTCCATTTTTAAATTGATCTTATGTATTGCTGCTATCTTGTCTGAAGCCTACTATTTGATGGCCACGTTAAATTTACTATGTGATTCTGCATTATGCTAAACCAGAATATGAATTGCTTTAGTGATATTGGAATTTGTTAATTGATTATATATATTTTTCTTACTAACTGTTCTAGAGTTGAGCTGCTGTCCCCCTCCCTTTCCCACTGTGCCTTGATGAAGGTGCGGCCCAAGTCCAGGCCGGACACATAAACACGCGTCGGCGCTTGAAGATAGTCCCAAAGTTGTTTCATCTGGTCTCAAATCTGTACAAGACCCCATGGGACCTGAGTCATGATCACATCAGTTGGCAATCTGATTGTGTTGTGAGAAGGATGAATGAATTTTGCTGATGTATGTGTGTTTTAGTATGATTGTGTGAAGGGATGTGTGGGACTCAGTTTGAGTGTTGCGATTATTCATTATGGACATATAATGATTTTTTCAATCTGATGTCTGAATTGAAAATTTGAACAATAATAAAAATGAAATCTTTTTTCTAATATCGCTGTGACCTTTTAATGTAAAAATACTTTTGTTCTAGTGAGCTTCGGACTAAGACATAAGTTGGGGACTCTATATGAGCCTGTATATTTATTAGATCTAGGCAGAAGTTTTGTTCTCTGATTGTGTCTTTTATTCTCCTGCCCTCCTGCCTAGTATCAGTTTTTCAGGGGTCCCCTTTGTTTAAGTGGCTATTGCAAACGTTAGTCTGAACTTCCTCAACTACCCCAGCTACAATCATATCCTGTACTATAGTCATGAGAGCCTTTTTGCCGTCTGTAGACATTTTATACTGAGGGAGGCGGGGAAGAGGTGCATTCTGTTTTACTGGTATGCAGACAGGACCATCACAATCTCCCCCACGTCGGTGTCCGTGATGGCCCACAGGGTGTCAGGTAGCTGGGACAAATCCTGCTGTACGGAATCAGTGAGACAATAAAGATGGGATTCATAACCAAGGGCGCAATCATTATAAAACAGTATGACTCGGACATTTTGAGTAGAACAGCGAATGGTGGCTCTGAAATGCTTTAAGAGATCAATGCCCATTAAATTGTCTGGGCAGTTTGGGAAGAGCAGAAAAGAGGCCATCACTGCGTTCCCCTGTATGTCCAGGGGCACCTCAATAGAAAGGGGGTTGGAGGGCGTGCTGTCAAATCCTACAGATGTGACCGTTAAGCCAGACAGGGGCGCCCTAGGAATCAGTTTATGTGAGAAGGCACTCTAGAGGCCCCTGTGTCGATCAAGAATTTTCTCTGAGTTCCAACCACTGAAGCTGTGACATAGGGGCCTGATTGATCAACTGGAAGCTCCACTGGTTCCTTTTCCTGTCCCTGGCTGTCTCATGCAAATTCATTGTCGGGGAAGTGGTCCCCAGAAAAACCGTGTGCAAAAGCCTGTCTATTGTTGTCGAAGACATTGGAGCATTGTCCGTTGGAGGGTGGGACTCTTCCTCTACCTCTACTTAATCCCCTTCCCGACCCATTGTATTTCGCTGTAAAAGAGGACAATCTGTGCGCCAGTGGCCTGTTTCCTTACAATACGCGCATTGGTCCTGGGCCAGTTGACGTGGGGGTGGGTGTGTTCCAGTAGTTGCGGGCATATAATTATACTATGGACCTCTACCGTTTCCTCCCCCTCTAATGCTTATTTGGGAAAGCATTACTTTTTCTTTGAGTTCTTTTCTTTTCTTATCTTTTTCCTCCTCTATCTTATTCTGCAAATGTTCATAATATTGGGCCATAGTCAAGATCTGTGTGGGTGTTGCAGCAAGCCACATGCTTTCGCTACTCTGTAACTTTGTGGAGATGGGTGGCAACAATCCTTTAACAAAAGTCTGAACTAGTAAGTGTCAACCTGTCTCAGTCGTCGCTTCCTGTCCACTATAGTCAATAAACACCTGGCTGAGGTGGGAGAAGTAGTCAGATGTAGTTTCCTCAGATTTTTGTTTACAAGCAGTGATAGCTGTCCAATCTACCTTTCTAGCTGGAATTGTGGCCTTCAATTTTTTTACTATATTACCTGGTAGCTCTAAAATAGCTTCTGCAGGCCTTTCACCTGGTTTTCTATCCCTATCCATTGTCGTCAAATCCTCCCACTTATGCTTGAACAAGGCCTCATTGTTAACTTTCCTTATGGGTCTCCAAATATCTGGGAGGCAGAATTAACCCAAAGAACTGATCTATGTCAGTCAGTGTCATTGTATAAGTAGTAATAACCGTGTCCAACCCTTTTAGAATTTCATAGGATTCTTCTGGCAGTCAGGCAAGTCCTTTTTGAAAGCTAAGATGTCAGCTCAAAACCACGGAGTGTACACCCAATTATATAACGTCCTACTTTTGGCATCTGGACTATCCAGTCCCTCAGCAGTACCTGCCCCCCGAGCGGGGACAAAAACCTTATTGGTGTCATATGACCTCCAGTCGCACTCTCCTTTACTAGTGTTTTTTCCTTTTCCTCCTGGTGTCTCCTTAGACCCTCCATCATCTATAGCATGGGTGCTAACAAACTGTGGCTTTCCTCAGCACTTTCTCTCCCCTCTGTCCACTTACGATACAATCCTCTAACATGGTCTGCTGGTGTCACTTCGTGGCGTTTCTCATAAAGAGAGAATATTTCATAAGCAAATTGTTGTAGGAAGTAGCCCTTTTGAGGTGGTGCATAAGCCTCATAAATAGCACGGATCTGGCTAGAGGTAAAAAGATCCTCCAGGCAGTTGCAAACTAGACCATCCAAGGCCTGTTTCTGTGCAGATGTGATGTGGGGTGTGTGGGATCTAGCAGAAGATGTGGTCTTGGGGTCAGATTGAGAGGGAGGGGCAGTGGGATCGGGAGGTAGGGGTTGGGCATTGTCGGAGGGTACATTCCATCGGCCGGCCGTGGGATAGGATGGGGAGGCACATGGTACGGTGGTGGTAATTGATGGAGGAGAAGCTCCTCTTCATTGGGGTCTACTCGCACTAGTGGTGTATGACGCACAGGATACTGACCAGACACATTCAACCTGTTTACTCTATCTGTACATGCAAGGTTGTATGCAACTTTTTCTTGTTGTAATTCTATTAATTTCTGTTTATCGCTTTTCCTAGCCTCTTTCTGTAACCTTTTTGAGCCCTCTCTCTTTCAGCTCCCTCCTTTTTTCATTGGCCTAGGGCATCAAACATAGCTTGCCGCGACCTTCGTTTAAAGAGCTGTATTTCTACAGCTTCAATTTTGTGAGATTCAAAAGAACCATACATGGGCCACGGAGTCTCTTTATCCTTGGACGTGTTTTTATGCCATAATGAATTATACATTATGGGAGAAATACTGTATTTTATGTACATATCCTTACTTGAGGTACTTTCCGGGGGAGCCGGCTGACTATCTTCTAGCACCCTCGATTGAGATATACAACAACCAAACCATCATGCAAATTTACTAAACGCAGGCATTTTTTTCTAGTTTCTTAAAAACGTCTCTACAAAGTTAAGAAAACTGGACAAATAGTCCACTTTACCCGCTTAACTTTTGTTATTTGCAAATATCGAAATACCAAGTCTGGATAACTAGAATATATAAAAAAAAAGGTGTCATCAACAACCATATCAAGCGGATTTACCAAGTACGGGCATGCTTTTCTATGTTATCTTAAATAATATTTCTACAAATTTCAAAGGTCGAACAAAAAGTCCACACTTCCCGTTTTATCTTCAATCTTTGCAAAGAGTGAAAATAAACAAACCAGACAACCAAAACCAAGTATAAACAAAAAGGTGGGGGGCGCTAGAGGGTGCGCTTGCGGAATGGCTGCCTAGACTCGCAGCTCCCGCTCCTTGGTAATTGATCCTTCATAGATCCTGCGCCACAGGGTGCTGTATCACCCCCAAAAGACCGGATCCCACATCCAGACATCGCGCTCCACACTCGTTCCAAGTTTGGGGCCGCTGCGCGCTCTGGGGCCGGAGCTACGGGCTGCTGAAATCTGCCCGACTTTCGCTTTGGAGCTGCGGAGAGCGGATGCCCGGCCGCTGCAGTCACGCGACCCTGGGGACTGCCACGAGGTTTCCAGGCCGCATCAAGCCTCTGCAATCGGGATCCTCCTGGGACGGCGTGCGGGGGCGACCACGCAGGTAGGCGACTGCTGGAGACTTCGCCTTGGGTCCCCCCCCCTCCCCCAGCCTCCGCTGACTCTCCTTGCTGGCGCTGAGGGGGGGCTGCTCCTCGCACGGCGGGTGGAGCTGCGACCCCTCCGGACTGCTGTGCCGGCCTCCCGCATTGCTGCTGATCCCGGCCTGTGCGGCGCGGACCGCTGGACCTGCTGGCCGGGGGTCGGGCCGGCCCCTCTGCACTGAGTGTCGCTGTCACGTCCCGCATCACTCACCTGCGGACCACTGCATCGCGTCGGGTGCCGGCGGTACTGTCGGCTGTGCAGACGCTGCGTGTCTGCCCTGCGGGGAGGCCCCTGGCTGCTCCCCTGTGCAGCGCCGTCCTGTGGGACGCGATGCCCCGCTGTTAACTGCCGCTGTCTGCCCTTCTGATCTGGACCCTGCTGCCCGCTATTGCCACCGGTGCCCAGGCCTCTCCCCAGCCGGCTCTGGGCTGCAAGTGCCCACTACTGTGACCACGTGCCTCTGGCTGGACAATCACCTACGCTTTATTAGCGCTTGGAGGCTGCATAGCGCTTATCCCTGATGGCGCCTCTACTGCTGTATAATGAGTCATACCGTGATTGCACTTCTCCTGCCTGCTGCTGGCTGTATCTTCCCTGTGGAGCCTGACCTCGCGCTGAACTGCTCTGCCATCATTCATCTTGGCCCATAAATCGCCTCCAGACGCTGCCATGGGGCGGCCCGAGACTCGCCAGCCCAAGCTAAGTTTCGACAGCGCTCGTAAAGGCGCCACATCGACACAGATGAACCCGGGGCCTAGCGTGCCTTCTCCGCAGCCTACCCCGCCTCCGACCCCTGCTGTGGACCTTACCAACCTGATTCAAGAGATGCGTCAGGGCTTCGCCACCGTTGTGGAGAAGGTAGATGGGGTCACGGCTCGACTAGACGCCTTAGTCCACAAGGTCGACCGCCATGAGGAGCGCATTACGACCGCGGAGCAGCGAATATCCGATAACACTGATGTCACTACGACCCATACAACGCAGCTGGCCAGAATGGACAATCTACTCCGCGTTATAGCGGCAAAGAATGAGGACTTAGAAGCACGCAGCCGCCGGAACAACATACGCATTACGAATGTGCCGGAGTCCACAGCCACGGGTAGGATGGAACTATACGTGGAGAAATTGCTTAGAGGCTCAATCGGAGAGGAGGCTTTCTCGCCTCAGTTCATTGTGGAGAGGGCCCACCGCTCCCTGGCGCCTGTGCCCCAGCCTGGTTTGCCACCTAGGCCTATAATTGCTCGTCTCCTGAATTATCGCGATCGTGATACTGCCCTCAGAGCTGCCCGGACTCAAAGATCACTGCAGTACAACGGAATTACTTTTTCCATCTACCCCGACTTCACACCGATGGTTCAGGACGAACGGCGCAAGTTCCTTCCAGTGAAGAAAAAACTGCGGGAGGCCCAAATAGACTAGGCCCTCTTGTATCCTGCGAAGCTCCGAGTTACCCATCAGGGCAAGCAACGCTTTTTTACCAATCCGCAAAAAGCTGAGGACTTCCTGAAGACGATACGTAGGGCACGCAGGGACGAACATGTATCTGCAGATGAACAGGAGAATGCTGACCTACCTCCAGTGCACCACGATGACTAACTATCCCTACATGCTTTGAGTTGCATATGATCCGCGCCGACCTGCCTGCAAGCAGCGGCTCGGACTTTAGTAGCTGGGGTGATACGAGACCGATGGACCTGCATGGACCCTGCACCCCAGTGGTAACGTACACCAAGGACCACTTTCTCGGCCCTAGTCTCCACCGAGGGCGGTACAGTTCTGGAGCTACGGACCGGATAGTGGCAGTGCACGCTCTATGCTGTACCCCTATTGGGTGTTCCCCATTGCCTTGTTGTGTTTTTTGCTGTTTGCGTTGCTACAGTTGGGAGGGAGAGGGTGGGGGGGGGGCTGCGCGGGGGGGCCATGGCTACTGGCATGATTGGGATGCTGGGTGGGTGGGGGGGGATGGGTTTCAAGAGGCTCACGTTGCTTAGAATGTGTGTATATTTGCTAACCTGGTGTATGTCTTGGTGCTGGTGGGGTGGATGTGGATTCATAATGTGGCCCCCTCGGGCGCTATCACTTCTACTGTTGCTATGTCCATGGCTGCTTTGAATACGACTGCGCGACTGACATGCTTATCATGGAATGTCCGAGGATTGAACAATGCTTAAAAATGCAGAAATGTTATTGCCTACCTGGATAGACATCATGTGCAGGTTGCCATGTTGCAGGAGACGCATCTGCCTGTGCGAGGCGATGCCTCTTTTGCGTCGAAATGGGCTGGTGCCCGTGTTTTTTCCTCCTACTCGACTTATGCAAGGGGTGTGGCGGTGCTCATTGCCCGCGGAGTGCCTTTTCACCGCTTTGGAGAGGCGGTGGACAGAGAGGGCCGTTATGCTTTGTTGTGGGGTAGGGTGGGCCACAATGTCTACTTATTTGTATCGATGTATGCACCGAATGTTGATTCACCTGCCTTTTTTTCCACATTGTGGGGTAAGATTGTGGCTGTTGGGGCGCGACACATCATCTGGGGGGGTGATTTCAACTTGGCGCTGGCACCCCCCCTAGACAGAGCGGAGGGTGTTAGCTCCTACAAGCCTAAGGCCAGGGAGGCATTGGAGGGAGTCGTAGAGGAGGGTGGACTATTAGATGCCTGGAGACACCTACATCCCCTTGGACGGGAGGGTACACACTTCACATCTCACACCGGGACATGGGCACGCTTGGACTACTTTCTGGTTAACAGGGAAATTGCTATAGAGTTGTTGGGGGTGGACCATTTGCCTAGAACCTATTCTGATCACAGCCCTGTGTCGATGCAGTTCCGTACTCCTGGGTGGGACAATCCGCGGCCGCAGTGGAGACTGCGTCCCAATGTGCTTCTCGACTACCTATTTTGCACTGAGCTGGGTGAGGAGATAGAGGATTTCTTTCCTAGAAATAAAGGCTCGGTGGAGTCAGTTGAACACATATGGGAGGCTTTCAAAGTCACTATCAAGGGGTTCTGCATCTCTAAAAGCCACGGGTACTGCGTGATATCCTACAAACCATCACCACACTGGAACGGGACCTGCGGGCTCTGGAACTCCGCATGACGTTAGACACTGACCCACGCCTGCACGCCACCTTTAGAGAGACACTATCAAAATATAAGGAGGAGGCGGCCAGGGAGGTGAAGTATCGGGGTAAGCACTGGGTAGCCCAGAAATACTGCGAGGGGGATAGGCCTGGAAAAGTGCTTGCTGCGATCACACGACCATCACGGGTGCATAACACTATACTAGAGCTTACCGATGAGTCCGGTGCCACAATCAGAGACTCGGATGCGATACTCTCCACCTTCATGACACATTACTCTTCACTCTATACTTCCACGGCAGAGGTAAACGCGCCATACGCTGCGTACCTCAATGACGTGGCGCTGTGCTGGCTCAGCGATGGGGACAGGGAGTTTCTTGCAGCACCTTTTGAACTGGACGAGGTTCGCGAGGCCATCATGTCTCTCAAAAATGGTAAGGCACCGGGGCTCGATGGCATACCAGCCGAGTTCTACAAAGCATATATTGACGTTATGGCGCCCGTGCTCCGCGAGGTCTTTACCGAGTCCCTCGCTGATGGGATACTTCCCTGCTCTATGAGTGAGGTAGTGATCACCTCCCTTTTGAAGCCAGATAAAGATCCCTCCTCCAGTGACTCTTACCGTCCACTTTCCCTCCTAAACTGCGATGTTAAGATACTCGCCAAGATTCTGGCCACTCGACTGTCGCTGCTAATGACCAGACTTGTTCTGCCTGATCAATCTGGCTTCGTTGCGGGCAGATCCACATCCCATAATCTTTGCACCCTCTTCTCCTTGCTCCGCACGGTCCACCCTGACGTCCCAGTGGCGGCTGTGTTCCTGGACGCCACCAAGGCGTTCGACTCGATCGAGTGGCCATACCTCTTTTCGGTCCTGGCCAGCAAGGGATTCCCTAAACTGTTCCTTTCTTGGGTTCGCCTCTTATACACGGACCCCACGGCGAGGGTACTAATTAATGGACGGTTGTCGCATCCTATTACACTCACAAGAGGCACTCGCCAGGGATGCCCGCTCTCTCCCCTGGTATTTGCCATCGCGGACGAACCGCTCGCTTGTCGCTTACGACAATTACACCGAGCAGGAGCGGTACAATGCCTGCAGCGGAGGATTGATGTATCCCTCTATGAGGACGACATCACACTGTACGTCAAATATCCTGAGATGCATCTCAATCCCCTGCTTCGGGAGTTCATCCTTTTCGGTGGGGTGTCAGGTGTTCACATCAATTGGGCCAAGTCGCAGTTTTTTCCTCTTACAGATGCGGTGCACGCCTTCCCTCTTGATTATCCGTTGGTGTGGTGCCGCGATGATCTTCGTTATTTGGGAATCCGTATTTCTCGCGATAAGGACGAGACGCTACGATCCAATTATGGAGTAGCCATAACCAAGTTGACTGCCTCCGTCGATAGATGGATCACACTGCCACTCTCCATGGCTGGTAGAGCTTCACTCATAAAAATGGTGATATTGCCCCGCTTTCTGTATCTTTTTCTTAATATCCCCTACTTCCCTGGTGCTTTTTTCTTCAAGACACTCCGTACGGAGCTGCGCAGGCTTTTCTGGGGCGGCAACTCCCCCCGCTTAAAGTGGTCGACACTGACCCTTCCCTACGACAAGGGAGGATTCGATGTCCCCGATTTTGAAGCATACTACCAGTGCGCTCAGGCGCATTTTGCCTACCACTGGATGGCTCCTACTCCCTTCATGCCGCATAAAGCGGTGGAAGACTGAATCGTGCACCCACTCCCGCTCAACGGCCTGCTACACTGTCCTGAGACGTCCATCACCACATCGAATACCTCGGTTTCCTGCACATTAGATGCATGGCGCCGCATCGCTAAGCGACTGTTATGCCCGCTGCCCTACTCCCCCAGACTACCGCTCACCTACCATCCACAACTTTCCCTGTTATCAGAACTGGGATTCCGTCAACTCTGTGATAAACGACTTGTCACCTGCTGGGGTGATCTGTTTCATGAGAGTCATTTCAAGTCCGCTGACCTATTTTTTAAAACGCATGAGCGTACTCCCCTTGAACTCTTTTACTATATTCGGCTACGTGCGGGGATGCGTGACATCCTGCCCGACTACCCTGCTGAGCCTGAGATCCTGTCACCGCTACACTTCCTCTTGGGATCGCAAGACGGGACCCACTTGGTCTCTGGGCTCTACCGCCAGATTCGCAGTGCTGCTCCAGAGCAGGTCTCCGCTGCTCGGCTACACTGGTCTGCTGAACTTGCCATCAATATCTCAGATGACCAGTGGAAACACTGCTGTACACTGACTTCCCGCATCTCTGCCAGCTGCAGATTGAAAATTATTCATTACAAATTCCTTCAGCGGATATATTACACGCCGGTCCGGAAGCATAGATTCGGGTTGGCTGATAATGACCGTTGTGAGCGTTGTCGCGCCGCCCATGCTGATTTTCTTCACCTGGCATGGGACTGCCCCCAGATTGCTCGCTACTGGCGACAGGTGATGGAGGCCATTGCGGAGATGGTGGGGGAGGCGATCCCTGCGGACCCTCTGATAGCCATCCTCGGATACACGATGCAAGTGCCTAGAGATTGCAGAAAATTTGTTGACACAGCTTTGCTCTTGGCCAAGCGGCGTGTTGCGTGCCGCTGGAGCAGGGGGAGGGCGCCCAAGTTCAAGGACTGGCTTACAGATTTGACATATTGCCAGGATCAGCATGCTATCTTTGCTGAGCTGCTACCTCTCTCGTGTCGGCCCAGGGATATTTGGGATCCTCTGGTGCACTACCTGCTCAGGCGCTCGGACGATGATGCGCAATCAGGGGACTTACCTGTCACTCCTCAGCACCCTGAGCTCTCTCCTAGAACTTAACCTATAGCTCCTGCTGTGGCTTTCAGCCCTCCCTCTCTCTATATGCCCTCATACCCCTACGGACTCCCTGGCGATGTGGGCTGCCCTGCCCCGATCGACCTGCCCCCTCCTCCTCTCTGAGCATGTACGCCCTCTCTCGCACTCACGACACGATTTCACACCTCTGGCGGGCGACATCCCGGGACACCCTGCGCTTTCCTAAGATCGACCTCTATTGACTTTTACAGCACTGGGATGGAAGTTCTGGACACAAAATCCCCCACACGCCTCTACCTGCCCGGACTGCCACAATACACCACTATCACTCATTACTGCTACATGGTCATGCACTGCCTCTTTGTTGTTACCTCGTTGGGATGTTTTGGTTTCCTGTTCTACAAAATACAAAAAAAGGAGAGAATCTTCTCTCGATCGAAAAACTCTGTTCGACTGCTGCTCATCCTTACTTGTCCTACATCACCGGATGCGGAACCAGCGTCATATATGTTTATAATGTGCCGCCGGGCCACCGGGATGCCGGCTTCCAGGCTGTGTATTGTTCATCTTCTCCTGCTGCCGACCCTAGCTGTGTACCATACTCTGTTTACTCCAATAAAGCAGATTTGAACCCCCCAAAAAAAAAAAAAAAAAAAGTATAAACAAAAAGGTGTCGCAAATCAGCGACCCTACCAGAATCCTTTGTCTCGTTCTCCAGGTGGTCTCTTTACTGCAAAGGTTGTCCAAGTCTATCGAGGGCCCAAGTCAGGACCAGAGCCACTTGCGGGGGTCTTTTCGGACGTAGTGAAGGTCGGGTGGTGGCTACGAGGACGAGGTTCTTTTTCCCGTACCGTGCGTTCAACTTCCTCATTGGGACCACATGACGGGGCAACCACGTTTCTGATCGGCCCCACGTTTCGGTGGCAATTGTGGATTTGGGGATCTTTTGGCCGACCACCAAAGGTGTCAGGGTCACCCTATAGTCCACGGGTCCTGAATACAACCTGAGACCAACGCTGGAGCCAGGGAGAAAGGATATTTATTACAATCTCATGAGATGGAGAAGTGCATCAACAACAGACACCCATAGATGTCTGAGGAGGCAGTCTGCAGAATGGTCTTACTTTACATGTTATATACCCTTTATCCTGCCCCAGGCATGTAAGGGAGTTGTACCAATAATACTTTATTGCATTCCTAAACAAATAGTCAATCTGGAGAATCAGCAGGTGAGTAGCCTTTGGGGGTTTTCGCAGGATATGGGCAAAACATTATAATTACATAGTACATAGAGGTCGATCTGATTAGGTCGTACTGTAGGGCATAGCTTGATTACATGTTAACCACATCGCTGCTAGAGAGTTTCCCCTGCTGTGCTGGACAGCAATAAAAACGGGTGTGGTCATGACCAGCTCTGCTCGTCATGAGCACACGAGCACTGTACTGCATGACGAGCTGAGCTCGTCATGAGCATGGAAGGGGTTAAACAGAGGTTAATCTGATAAGCACAGGTAACGGTGAGGCCCCTGCAGGGTGTAGGCGAAAAGAATGTTTATACAATAAGTGCATAATATTAGCTGTTTGGACCACTGCAGGGCACAGGTGAGAGGTTTGATTACACAGCAATCAGGGATAGGCCTGTTGATGGACGCCTGCAGGGCATAATGTACAGGGTGAGGACGTTAACATCTGAGAAAATCCCTGTCCGACTGGTTGAGCACGGGCTGGTCAGTTTGTATCAGGCCAAAATATGAACAGGGTATGAGTGTCCGTGTAGGAATGTAGCAGGTCAACAGTGGAGCTTCAGAGTGTTCATGATAGAGAAAGAAAGTCAGTCACAAGGGCACAGCACAAAATGGTGGAGTGAATCACAAAAAGGCGGAGTGAATGGCAAGACAATAGGCCCACTTTTCCACACTATGAAGGTTCACCGACCTATAAGCTAAACCTTTTGAAAACAAATCAGTTAAATAATTCAACATATGAACTATATCTGCTGAAACGGGATCCAGGTTCCCTTACATACACCAACCATTCCACTTATTCCAGGCTGATTTATATGCCTTCCTAGTTCCGTAAGACCAGGATTCCTCAATGCGTTTCGAGCCTCAGATAAAAGTCCTGGCTTTTTCCAGACTCGCCTGAAAGTTTACAAGCCACAAGCTGAAGATTACCTGATTCTACCAATCTGGGAAATTCTAGAGAGAACCTCGTAAGATTCCCTGAAAATTCGGCAGAAGTAAAGGGTAATGTACACACATTTCCAACAACATAGGGTTCCATGTTTGAGAACTCCAAAATGACGTGATCACCACCACCGTTTCCCTCCATTTCCGAATCATCCCTGACACTCTGCTGATCATTGAAAAAGGAGGGAAAGCATATGGGCGGAGACCCCTCCAATCCTTCAGGAAAGCATCTATCCCTAGAGCTTCTGGATCTAGGTGCCAGCTGAAAAACTTCTTTAGCTGGGTGCTTATTCTGTTCGCAAAAAGGTCTACCTGAAAAGCACCTCAAAGATGGTTCAATTTCGTAAAAACTAACCTGTCCAGGGTCCAGTCGCTGGAATCGTAAAAATTCCTCAAGTACCAATCAGCCACTGACTTGGTGTTGCCTGGGATATGCTCTGCTTGTACATAAATGTTCCTTTCCCGACAATACTCCCAAAAGACCTTGGCTAAATCTGCTAGCCCTTTCGATCTTAGACCTCTCATCCTGTTCACATACCTCACAGCAGAAATATTGTCCATCCTTAATATCAAGGAACATCTGGCAGTCTGCTCCCCAAAACAGTTTACATCAAAAGAACCAGCTAACAATTCCAAACAATTTATATGCAGCTTCCTTTCCCCACAGGTCCAACGTCCGCCAGTACTTTGAGATCCACATCTTGCACCCCAGCCTTCCAAACTTGCATCTAATTTCACAATCAGATCTGCATTTTCTCCAAAAATTGCTCGCCCGTTCCATGCTTCAATATTTCTCAACCACCAAATCAATTCCTGTCTTGCCTCTTGTGAAAGACATACATTCTCTGAATATTTCAGCTATTCCTCAAATGCAAAGCCTTTAATCTTTGTAAGGCTCTGTAATGTAAAGGGCCTGGAAAAATAGCCTGTATTGTTGAAGAAAGTAGACCAACAATTTTAGCTAACATTCTTAATGAAATACAGTTAATTCTTAGAATTTTTTTTTATTCTTTTTGAATTCTCTTTAATTTTTCTTTTGAAAGCTTCAAAACTGCATCCACTGTATTTACTCAAAACCCCAAAATTGTGTTTGTTGATTTGGAATGCATTGTGATTTTTTTTCTGTTTACCGCAAAACCCAGCGACTCTAGTAACTCTACAGCCAACTTTGTGTGAGAAAGAAGAGTCTTTTTGTCCTGATCCATAATCAAAATGCCATCCAAATAAATAATTAGACGAACACCCCTCTCTCTCAGAAATGCCGTCACTGGTCGTAACACCTTGGTGAAGCACCGCAGAGCTGACGACAGGCTGAATGGCAAACAAGCAAACTTCCACATCTTGCCTTTCCACACAAACCTCAGAAAAGTCTGGTGTTCTTTGCATATTGGAATTGTAAGGTACCCATCCTTCAAATCCAACCTGTTCATCCAATCTCCTTTCAACAACACATCTTTTAACAAATGAATTCCCTCCATTTTGAAGGGGTGATAAACCACCCATTCGTTCAACTCTCTCAAATTTATCACTGGACGCACAACACCTTTGTCCTTTTTCTCTACTAAAAAGATGTTGCTGATAAAACCTTCTACATGATCTCCCTCTCCTTCTATCACCCCTTTCTTTAATTATTCTTGTACTTCCAAATCTATTAATTTCATTTGACTTCTCTGAAAAATAATCCTTTTTTGGTAAAATCCTCTGAACAGGATGTGCAATAAACTCTATCCGAAAACCCTGTACGGTTTCCAAAACCCAAGGGTCCCTTGTTATTGTCCACATACATGAAAAAATTGGGCATGTTTGCTGCCCAAATTTAAGGGGATAACAGAAAGGTCTTGACTTACCAGACAAACCTCTGCCTCGTCTTTCACCTCTGTTGAATCTTCCCCTTGAACGTTGTCTCTGGGTATAAAATCCTCCTTTGCGATACAACTATTGACCTTGATAACCTCTAAATCCGTAACCTCATGTAAAGGAGCCTCTCGCGATGCCCTGGCCTCATCTGGGGAACCGACTCCTCGTTCTCCCGGCCGACCCAAAAGCCCGATCACTGAAAACCTTTTTAATCTCTCTCTTAGATTTTTGTAGAGTGCTGAAAGCTCCTACGTATCTAGATAGATCCTTAATACATTTCTCTCCAAAGAGAAGACCTTTAGCCGAAGGCCCTTCTTCCTTTGATGCTAGATGAACCAATTTAGGATCTAATTTAAGTAAAATACTTTTACTCCTTTCAATAGAGAGTGCCGTATTAGCATTTCCAAGTAAACAAACTACACTCTGTATCCATTCACGTAACTGATCCACATCAATATCGCTCTTACAAGTATATGCCTCCTCGCAATGTCAAAATCTTTTGACAATGGCCCGACAATATCCAATAATCTGTCCTGACAGGACTTTAGCCCTCGGTCAATACCCTTTGTATCATCTTAGGGTCTAACTCCGGTGTTATCAACACCTTATTTTCAATAGATGGTCGTGGGCACTTAGATCTGAGCCTTAAACGCACCTCTTTTGGTATCTCCCTTCTGATCCAATATTGAAGATACTCTGCCACATGATCAGAAGGAGACCATTCTTGTGATAGAGGGTGCTTTATAAGTAAAGGATCAAACATACTCCCACCCAAAGGGTCTAAAATATTTTTGCTTTCAAAGCATGAGGTGTCATACTTTTTTGAATTTTGAGATTTTACAAAATCATTTTCAGAATCAAAATCAGAACTGCAACTCAATTCAACCTCTGCACTTCCAGAGGATTCCTCACAAAATACAGACTTATGTTTGAGCCTATTCTTGGACTCATCATCTCGTGAGCCTCAGAGGCATCATCATCTTGCCTGTCGGCACAGCAAACGTGTTCTACCATAGTAGATCTCCTTTTTGTTCCCAAATGTACACTGGAAGAAATATGTTTCCATTTGCGTGATGCCTTCTTTGGAATGGCATGCACATTTTCATTTTCTGCTGAAGACCAAACCCTTTCTTCATCTTGTCTACCTGACTTAGATGCAGCAAGAAGTTCTACTTTTCTTTCCATAGGAAGAGAGACCTCAGTGGTTATTTTCTCAATAGCTTTGTTAAGTTCCTCCTCTAATGAGCCTTCACTTTGCTCCATTTTATTATTTTTTATAAATGTAGTACTCAACCTAAGTATTTCTTTCCAGTAAATTTGAATTCTCAATTCAAAATATTATCACTTACAAAAATAATTTCTTGTAACGAACTCCTTTCCTCAGCAAAATACCATTTAAAGCTCTTATTTCCTTCTTAAAGAATGATCCTATTCTCTCTACTAAAAAACGCAAACTCAAAACAAAACCTTCCTATAAATCTCCTCACGTTTCGTTATTCCAAACTATATTAACCTATCCTCACAAAACCGCTTTGTGAAGAAAATACGCTGTTACCCTGAAAACCTGCGCAAATGGCAAAGCCTGTGGTACAAAAAGCCTCAAGATCCAACTTAAGAAAGAAGCGCACACATGTACGCACGTATGCACAAGCTAATAAGTTCTGATAAACCAATCACAACCTCAATGACCCAGTCCATAATGCTTCGAGGAAAGAAGAACCTCGCGCTCACTCCATACCAAGGACACACTTGCTCACGAGCGATAACGGTAATTGTTAGAAGGCGACCTCAGGGGAGGGCAGGAAGTGTACCTGACCTCCCTGGGACCCACCCCCCTAGGTACGAAGACGAGCACTGGAGAGAGACTTGTCAGGGGGAGAGTCTCGATTCTAGGATCGTACACACTACACAAGCACTACACGACAAAGAGACACCACACCGTAGCTTCTTTAAGAACGTTTCTTTATCTTGTAGTTCAAGGGATCTTTATGATCAGAAAGCTGGTAATTACAAGTAGAGCAGAGCTTCAAGAGTTTTGGTCAGTGTAGGGGTAGTGGGACAGTCTTTAGGATTAGTGTCAATGTCGTTGCATATCCGGCGCACAGCTCTCAATCCTCGAGCCGGGGGATACGGATGGTCTTTCAGGGTCCAGCCGGACCAGGAGAGTCAGGAAGCCGCGAGTCACTCAGCAGGGCTCAAGCAAGATGTCGGAGGTCTTACGATCTTCAGGGGAGCCGCGAGTCACTCAGCAGGGCTCAGATGGTTCAAGGTTGCAGGGGAGCCGCGAGTCACTCAGCAGGGCTCAAGCACGATGTCGGGGTTCTTACGATCTTCAGGGGAGCCGCGAGTCACTCAGCAGGGCACAGGTGTTTCAAAGTTACAAGAGAGCCGCGAGTCACTCAGCAGGGCTCAGGTGGTTCCAGCAGAAGTCCTTCTCTGCCAAACGAGCCGCGATCACGTCAGCAGGCTCTCGATGTTCCAGAGTTGAATCTGCTGATAGTCCCGGAGCACCCCCAGTTATAGGACTGCTCCTCTTTGATCTCCGGAGTCTGGTCGGCAGGGGACTTGGCACCTGGGGGCCGCTTGTTGGGGTTTCCTGCCATGCGGCCCTTTGATCCATTCCAGTTGGTTTCGGGAGGAGTCCCAGACACACAGCAGGCGTGGAGCCAGCCCTCCGGGAGGCCGGAGGGGCGATCGAAACCCACCTCTCGAGGAGATGTCGGAGGTGTGAAGGATCCTGCTCCTCCCTTTCTCACTCGCTGGGAGCGCTCTGTCCTCCCGCCAGGGTGGCGCCTCTTGACCTAGGCAGCGCTGGCTCGGGCGGCCATCTTAGGTGCCGAAAAGTGGGCACACATGGCCTAAGGGCCGGGAAGATGGAGGCACGGGCTGGGAAGTCTGGGAAGGGTTAGGACTTAACGTGGAGGGAAGGGTTGTTTAGTCCGGGGGGACTCAGGGGTCTGTTGTGGTGGAAGCTCGGACGGAAGTTGCTACGGGTCAGGGAGGACCACGCCATGAGGCCGGGTCTAAAAGTAATCTTTTTTAATTTAACCGTTAACTAAAGTTTAAACATCCTAGTTTTCCTTACAAATAAAAAATACCTTTCCCAACAAGAAAATCCTCACAATCGAATCGCGCTAAAATGCTAAAACAACATACCGGTCACACTTCACCAATTTGACATCGAGTAACATAAAATTAACTCTTCGTTACCCTGACAACATCTAAATCTCCAATCCCAATCCAAATCTAATAAAATGCTTCAAAAAGAAGTAGCATTGTTTTTAATACAATTAAATTCTACTTTTCTATCTTAAAACAAGCATTTAAAAATTCGACCAATTTAAAAATTCAATATTGCATTCTTTACCATAATTGAACATTTAATCTCTTTAAACTTTATGTATTTAAAACAATTATCAATAATAACACCACATTAGCAGTACTTTTCATTCAATATATATTATTCAATAGATATACTTATCTTCTTGAGCAGCAACAATAAAGGAAGGAAGAAGAGAAGAGGAAGAGGAGTTTTATTGTTTTTTAAATGTTATTCAAGGTTCTGTATTCTCTATTCTAAGAACCTTTTTTCTTGTGCTGCTGAGTGGTGGCAATAAAGGATTTATTGCATAATGTTAGCCTCCGTGTCATGCCTTAAAATCAAGTTTATGGAGCAATCCAGAGGAATCATGCCCTGAAATTTCACACTCAGAATTGGCAAGATCTTATAGGAGGCACAAACTTGCAGATATCCAGGAGATTTCGGCCTTAGGACATCTGAAAGCCGAATTCTTGAAATTCAAAGATGAGTATACATTAGAGGCTTTTCTGGATGACATCCAACCTACCCCAGCAAGGAAATTGTATGTTCAGTTTAGATTTGGTTCTTCGTTGCTTTTTGCTTTCCCTAACAAATGGTCAAAAACTACACTTCGAGTGTGCCCTGCATGCAATTGTGAGGAGGAGTCGGAGCTTCACGTTTTTTCTTCTACCCTGGCTATAAATTAGCGAGACAGCGCTGACTTATCCAACTGTGCTGGAATTTAGGGTTTGTCCACTGTGAGGAGGCATTTGGAGTCCTGAAGTATGACACTTTTATTCCCACTCTGTTTCCTGTATCTAGATTTCTAACTTCGATGTGGCGTATACACTGGATGTTCCTAAATTCGTCACCGCGGCCTTAAAGTATATATTGTCTGCATCTTTTAATTGTTTTATCAAAATCTTTCACTCTTTTTAATGTTTTAACATCAAGTCCGTTGATTAAATGAGTTTTTACTTTGCCAAATTACATGTACAGTTGTTAAGTCCCATATGGCTTTTACAAATGGGGAAACATAGATGGTAGCTGGACGAGGGTGGGTCGTTGTTTTGAATTTTCCGGTTCTACCACCCTGTGAACCTTCGATGCACTTTAAACGCTGTTAATGTATTAATTTATATAGGTATTTATGGTGATGTTTTATAGTACATGGTTTTACGTCTGTTAACTTTCTGTGTGCACTTTTATGGTGCACGATGACCGAAATAAAGTTTGTTGGATTGGATTGGAATTGCACAGCGTGAAACAAGGAAACCTGGGATCAATCCTGGCTTCCACGCTTGATCAAATTTTGTGATATTAAGCAATTTACTTACTTCACTGTGCTTCTTTGTCCTTTATCATCATATTGTGTAATTATAGGCAATTGACTTATTTCTCTATGCCTCTTTGCCTCTTGTCATCAGACCAAATGTGATGACAATGGACAAAGAGACACAGGGGAATAAGGTAATTGCCTAGCATCACACAATTTGGTCACACTTGGAGCTGTCTCATACTTTTATTTTCGCAGGCTCAGACTTTTAATGCTATATGGGCTGTTGTGTCCGACCTGGTTGTGTTATTTCCAGATGCCTTGATCATTATTGCTTTGCCATAATGTTACAACAAACCAATGAAGAATTGTTTTAAATAAAAAAGAATCACACAATTTGGTCAAGCGAGTAATCATGATTGACAGAGCATCTTTTTTTTGTTTTTTTAAATGTATTTTTATTGCAGAATTAGAAACAAGACTTCAGTATATGCCAATCAGTACACTCCCATCGTCCCAACCTTAACAATGTTAGACTTATCGTACACAGCCATTCAGCCCACATCCCGGAGGCTGGGCGGCGAATCAGGTCTGTCCTTCCAGGAAGATGCTACCGTGTACTCCATTTCCCGGTGTCCGATCAGCTTCACCTCTCAGTATCTGCTTTTACCCCCCTCAACCCCCCCCCCCCAATCACCACCCAGCAAAATCAGGATTCTCATGGGATTTACGCTAACCGCTCGTACCCCAGCCAACACAATGCCTTCTGTAGCCCTCCAGCTTCCACCGACCGGTTCCTCCCAGTGTTGTAACCAGCGTAATACCTTCCATCCCGGGTATCCCCCGCCTCTGGGTCAGTCCCACGATCTATCCATTAAGTCAGAGCCATCCCGCTAGGTCGAGCTACCTCCCTCAAAACACGCCTCCCTCCCCCCCTCAACTACTACTACAACTGCTGCTGCTAATGCGGGCATTCCAAATCCGTACTGTCTCTGGGGCACGTCACACATCAGGAGTCATTCGCAATCGTTACTAGTACATGGAATCCTCATGGACTATGGCTGCTCCTCCTCATCCTCCACCAGGTAGTCACGCAAAGCTTGCACCACCATCTCCCAAGCCCTTGCCATTTCCAAACAGCTCTCCTTGCCAAGCCCAGCAGCCTGCCGCATCCTAATAATGCTTTCGCAGCCCGCCCACTTCAACAGCTCATTCGTCCACCTCCTCACCGACGGGCCTTCTTTAGATTTCCAGTGCCAGGTTATCTCTCTTTGTGCCAACATGAGTCCCAAATCAATAAATTTACTTGTGATTCTCGTTTTTTTAGTATGAGGGAACCAGAGCAGGAGACACGCCGCCATATCAAAGTCCACCTCCCTATCAGTCACCGCATTTAGAAGGTCCCCCACCTCCAGCCAGTATGTCCCCAATTTCGGACACCCCCACAACAGGGAGCCTCGGGCGCCAAGCATCGTGGGCACACCGCGTCAAGCACCTGGAAGTATCGCTTTATCCTCTCCGGAGTCAGGTACGCCCTGTGTATCACAAAGAAATGCACCTGCTGAAATCTTGCATTTCTCGTACCCTTCCACGTCCGCCTCATGATCTGGCTCCAGTCCGCGTCCGGTATGGGCTTGCCTAAACTATCCTCCCACCGCGACTTCAAAGCCAGCATTGGCGTTAGCCCTTCGGTCAACATCCTCGTATGGAGGCATGTTACCGCCTTAACAGTGCCCGCAGCCATCACCACGTATTGGCACGCCATGGTCACTTCCGGTTCCGCAAGCCCTACCCCCCAATGCTTTTGCATCGCCGCCACCACTGCCGCGTGCAATAGAAAGGTACCGTCTGGCAAGCCAAATTGCTCCTGCAACGTTTGATAGGGGACCAACACGCCATCAAGGTATAAATCCCCCACCATCTGTAGTCCCAACTCCTCCCACTCCAGGAGCCTGGACCAGTCGCCCCCATGCGGTAGCGCGGTCAACATCCCCAGCGGTATCTCCGGGGCATACGACTGGATTTTCCTCGCTCTTTTCATACTCCTTTGCCAGCACATCTTAAGCGTCTTCTCCTCCACCGTGAGATCCCTCGAGTCCAATTTCTGTTGCATGATGGTATAAGATAGGATGTGCCTTTGGATACCAGTACCACGGGCACTCTCAGGACCCCTGAACTCTCTGGCCACATTCTGCGTTAGGATCTGTAGTTGTGCCGCCAGGTAATATAGTTCAAAATCAGGGACTGCCATCCCCCCTTCAATCTTAGGCCTCATTAGGGTTTCCAGCGCCACCCTCCGCCTGCCATGGCCCCAAAGGAAGCCGGTCACCAACATCTTCAGGTCCCTGAAGACTCGCTGTGGGACCCACACCGGCAGAGTCCGAAAATAGTAGAGCAGCCGTGGGAGCGCCACCATCTTCAACAGTGCCACTCGGCCCAACACCGACAGAGGGAGAGAGGCCCAGAATGCCACGCTGCCCCTCAGTGCCCGAATGCAACGCCCTATGTTCCCCTCCAAGAGATCCGCCGCCGTATGATAAATGCGCACCCCTAGGTAGGTGAAGCCCGAAGGCTTCCATCGTACCTCGCCCACTAGCGGGGGACAGGGCGTGCTCGCCCGCAGTGGGAATATACAGGTCTTGGTCCAATTCACCTTAAGGCCCGACAATCGACCAAATCCTGCCAGCATCTCTACTGCACCCTCCAGGGACCGTTCGGGATCTGCTAAGTACAGTAGCAAATCGTCAGCATATAACGATATATAATGCGACTCCGGGCCTTGCGCAATCCCATTGTACATAGTGCCTGACCTCGCTTGCGCCGCCAGCGGCTCCATCGCCAATGCAAACAGCAGGGGGGACAATGAGCAGCCCTGTCTCGTTCCTCTACAAACAGGGTAGGCCGAAGATACCAGTGGCCCCAGGCGCACCCTTGCCCTAGCCGACGTGTAAAGCACCCTCGTCCACCTCCGAAATCCATCTCCGAATCCGAATTTCAGCAGCACCCCATCTAGATACTCCCACTCGAGGCTATCGAAAGCTTTTTCGATATCGACTGCCAACACCACGGAGTCAAGATCCGAAGTCCCGGCACCATCCAAAATTCGAACCAGCCGTCGAATATTCATGGAGGTATTCCTAGTCGGGATAAACCCCACTTGGTCTCTATGCACCAGCGTGGTCATGTACGGCAGCAACCTGAATACGACTCAGGATCTTATAATCCACCGTCAGCATCGACAAAGGTCGGTAGGACGTCACACTCAGTGCATCCCTGCCTGGCTTCAACAGTGGCACTACTAGCGCCTCCCTCATCGACTCAGGCAGGCAACTCAATTGCTTGGCCTCCGAGTACACCACCAATAGTTTCGGTGCTAGGGTGTCAACGAATTTGGCGTAGAATTCGATCGGTAAACCGTCAACTCCTGGGGTTTTATTCCGAGCCATCTGTTTAATTGCCACTCTCACCTCTGCCAGCGTTATGGGACCTCCCAGGTCCTTAGCATCCTCACTGTCCATCACTGGTAGCGGGATCGAGGCCAAGTGGTTGCCTATCTCTGCTTCCTCCGCCTCCAGGTGGCATTCATATAGTCCCGTGTAATAGGACTGAAAGCACGCCAGCACTGCCGTCTGCGAGCACACTACCCCCCGCCCCCCTCCGTTCTTATGCTCATGATCGGGCTCCCCCTAAGCTCTGGGTCAGCAAGCTTGGCAAGGAGTGCACCCACCTTATCACGCTCCTCATGCGCCTTGATGTTATACAACTTATAGTCATCGCTCCTCAGCCTTTCAGTCTCAGTCGCCACTATCTCTTTAGCCTCCACCAGCCTCTCCTGTAATTCTGGTCGTTCCGGCCTCCGTTGTTCCAAGTCCCTTAACACCACTTCCGCTTTATCCAGATCATTCAAGACAGTCGTCCGCGCATTCTAGAATTTACCCATGCACACGCCTCGCACCACCACTTTCATCGCATCCCACTCTATCGCTCGTGACGAGGCTGAGCCCTTGTTCTCCGCAAAATAGTTGTCAATGCCCTGTTGAACCGTGTCACTGAACACCAGATCTTCTAGCGTTTCAGGCCTCAGCCGCCACGATGGGACCGCCGACCTGGCCTGTTGCCACTGCACCGACACCAATAAGGGATTATGATCTGATATGGTTCTGGTCAGGTATTCAGTATGAGTCACCATCGTCGCCAGCGTGCCACTACACAGCACCGCGTCCAATCTAACATGCAGTTCGTGTATTGCAGAAAAGTAGGAGTAATCCCTCATCTCAGGATGTTGCCCCCACCACACATCAAGCAATTCCCACTTTTCCTGCCATTCTTTCCTGTGAGCTGCCAGCCTGCGCACTGGGGAGTCGACTAAAGGTGGGTGCGACCTATCCAGTGCCACATCAGTAATCGAGTTAAAATCACCCCCTAACAAGACAGGGCCAGCCAGAAAATGGGCCAGCGAACTCGTTAAGCCGTCGAAAAAGCGGGCCTGATCAGAGTTGGGGGCATACACACTGCACAATACCACCTCCCTACCATAAAGCCGCCCCTCAACCGCTACATATCTACCCTCGGACTCCACCCGCTGCGCCGTGACTTGGAACGGTGTCCCCGCTCGTACCCATATTAGGGCCCCTCTGGCAAATGCTGAATAGGTTGTGCCAAACACCTGACCCGCCACCTCTTCTGTAAGGCTCCACATTCTTTCTTAGTCAGATGAGTCTCTTGAAGCATTGCTATCGGCACTCCCCGCCTCACCAAGTATGCATGCACCTTATGGCGTTTCACCATCGTTTGAAGTCCGCGGACATTCCATGTAATACACTTCACATTAAGTAACGACCCCATAATAGACATTACCGTACAGTATCAACAGCCAACAGTTGTACCCCGCATTGCAGCAGTCGTGTCGCCCTTCCCAACCCCCCCGCAAAACACCCCAAACCCCACTCCCCAGGAAAGGACCTAATAACCCAGCTTCAGCCCCGTTCCAAACCATCAAAACCACACACTTACACTAATCTGTGGTCGTCACCCCAGAAGGCCTTAAGGGCCACAAGAGGGTGATAGAGCACCGACCCAGGGCAGGTGGAGCTCCCACCCCGCGCCCACAGTCCCATGTTGCTTACACAGCTCCATACCTGATGGTACCAAAAGTCTGGAGAGTCTGTCCCAACAGGCACCCCAAAGTGACTGAATTCGCCAAAACATTACCCATTAAACAGTCCATCTGAAGTCTGTGGGGTGACCACTGGCCCTTTCGTACTCCCCGTCTCCGATTCCTCGTCTCCGGATTTTCCTCCTTCCTCCTCCGAGGCCGACCCCTCCGACGTTCTGTCCAGCTGCGAACCTGTAATGTTTGCCGTCGCAGCTACTGCCCCTTTCTTACCATCCGCCAACTTGGCTTCTCGCATGGCCCGCTCGAGTTTGTTCCTTGAGCAAATGCGCTGCGACTTCCGGACCCGGATCGGTTTCTGCCTGTCCCTTTCACTCGTGCGTGTGCGGTCCATTCCAGCACGATACAGTTCCAGCCATGACCAGGCTTCATCCGGAGTCTGGAAGAAGTGCGTCCTATCGTCGAGGATAACCGTCAGTTTAGCAGGGAAGAGTAGGGAGTACTGATTCCCCTCTTCCCTTAGTTCTTTTTTAACCGCTAAAAAGGACGCTCTGTTTTTCTGTACTTCCTGCGTATAGTCCGGAAAGATCGTGACATTGCTGTTGTCCACTTGAAAAGGGCCCCGGGATCGTGCGCTTTGTATCAACAGGTCGCGATCCTTGTAATGCAGCAGTTTCACCACCATTGGTCGGGGTGGTCGGCCCTCCAAGGGCGGCTTGGCCGGGACCCTATGCGCTCTTTCCAGGGAGAAGAAAGTAGAAAGCCCCTCCGGCGCCACGACTGTCTTAAACCAGGCCTCCATGAATGCCACTGCATCACCCTTTTCAATCTTCTCTGGAAGGCCCACCACCCTCACGTTATTCCTCCTGTTACGACTTTCCGCATCCTCCGCCCGTCGTTCCAGAGTCGCCAGACGCCCAAGAATATCAGTCAGCTTGTGTTCCGCCGTCACCACAGCAGGTTTCAGGTCCAGGAATAATTGTTCGTGCTCCTTCACCCTGTCAGAGAGCTTGGCATGGTCTGCTTTCAGTAGGCCCAGCCCCGTCGCCACTTGCGCTATATCGTGGTGCAGCGTTTCCTTCGTCGCGGTAATCGCCTCCAGGATAACATCAAGACGCCGATTCAGCCTTCGTTCCGGCGAGGAGTCCTCCCGTGGCGACCGAGTGCCGCCAGCGGGGACCAGGGTGGGTGCGTCATCTCGTTCTTGGGGTGCTTCCACAACCCCGCCAGAAGCGGCCATCTTGGCCGTGGTGGGTGCTCCTCCTAGGTCACCGCCAACAGCCTCGCCACCCCCAGCGCTCCTGCCACAGGCCCGCCAACTGTTGTCACCAGCCAGGGAAGACCGCGTCCACGCCGAACAGGGCGTCACACACCTCAGCAGCGATTGTTCCGGCCCCCTCCTCGCGTCTGTCGTGATCCAGGGGCACCCTCTTAGGCTCCGGTCGTTACCGGTAGTTCACAGCTGGCAGGCACCTTCAGGGCCCCGGGCCCCTCTCCAATTCTCGCCGTCCGGGTCAACTATGACTCCCTGGACAAGGCGGCGTGTGCCCCTCGGTGCCAGACGAGCTAGGCGCCCGATCCAATATGCGGCCGCGGGTCAGCCACGCAGCTCCAGTCCATGCGCCAGTTTGCTCCGCCCCCACACTTGCCGTGGCCCTGGCGGGTGATATCCTGCCAAAATAGCCCCCCTCGGTGTGTAGGGCGCTTCGAGCTTCCCGCTGCCTGCGGGTGTTGTTGTGCCCCTCTATGACCAGGGGCCTTGGCCGCACCTGTCCCGACACCACCGTGGCTCCAAAGTCCTCCGCCTGCCCGGTACAGTAGCTCCCCAGGTTCCCCAGGCGGCTGGCCGGTTCACTTGTGCAGCCCCCTCCACCCGATCCAGAGCAGGGCTATGAGTGCGTTCCCTCCGCCCGCTGCGGGCGCCGCATCCTCAAGTCTGCTCGTCACGCTCCAGCCTCCAGGATGGGGAGCGGGGGGTGGGGGGAGGGGTGAGATGGCGCCGCACTCACCGCTGTCCGGGGGATGATGGCAACAACCCCCTCGTTCGGCACCGGCGATGTCTCCAGGCACGCCTCCACTTCTCTCGTTCTGCTCAGCAGCCACTAGCGGATGTTGTTGTGCCCCTCTATGACCAGGGGCCTTGGCCGCACCTATCCCGACACCACCGCGGCTCCAAAGTCCTCCGCCTGCCCGGTACAGTAGCTCCCCAGGTTCCCCAGGCGGCTGGCCGGTTCACTTGTGCGGCCCCCTCCACCCGATCCAGAGCAGGGCTATGAGTGCGTTCCCTCCGCCCGCTGCGGGCGCCGCATCCTCAAGTCCGCTCGTCACGCTCCAGCCTCCAGGATGGGGAGCGGGGGGGGCGGGGGGGGGGGGAGGGGTGAGATGGCGCCGCACTCACCGCTGTCCGGGGGATGATGGCAACAACCCCCTCGTTCGGCACCGCCGATGTCTCCAGGCACGCCTCCACTTCTCTCATTCTGCTCAGCAGCCACTGGCGCTCCAGCTTCAGGCGTTCCCCAGCTCCGAGCTTCCACGGAGCCTCACACCGCCATCTTGTCTGTGTTCTCGGCTCGGCTCCTCCGGATTCTGGGACTCGATTCCTCACGTCCCCGAGGGTCCGCCAGCAACCAGACACTCCACCCCGGTCTGCTTTCACCGCTGGAGGTGAATCCGCGTCTTCAGAGGCACTATAGGCTGCAATATCAGGATTAATATCGGGACTCAGCGCGGAGCTGCACGCTCACACGGCCATCCCGGTCGACGCTCAAACCACGCCCCCATTGACAGAGCATCTTGAAATACTTCAGTATGCATGCTGTACTAAAATCTGTTTTGCAGTTTTACATAATAATAATAATAATAATAATAATACTGTCATTTGTAGAAGCCCAAACAGCTACCTCCTAGGAGGTACACTACACTATAATATTACTCCATCTAGCATCACAAGCCAGGCCACACATAAGTTGCACATTAGAGATAACTTGTCTTTCATTGCTTACTGACCTCGTCGTTAGGGGGGTGGGGTGAGCCGCAAAAATGGTTCATGTTTAGAGGATATCATTTCTAATAAATGACCTTTGTTGTAATATACAGTCTAATGCAATAAAATGAATCGCTTCCGCGTTTTAAAAAAAAAAAGTATTTTTTGAACATGCAGAAGTACTTCAGTTTAGTGCAGTAGTTCTTAACCTGGCTGTCTGTAGACCCCTTGCAGTTTACAACACCTACTCAAGGAAATGTAGAAAATTGAATAATATTAGTAGATTAATAAAGAATAACTACATGAAAATGATAAATGTAAAATTGAAGTGTTCTGTAACTGTGAAGGAGTTTGAAATTGTAAGCTAAAAAATAAGTTGGTATGCTAGATTTATCCCTGGGGGCAGCTCAAGTGCAGTGAACCGTAGGATGGACAATTGGTGGCATCAATTGAAGCACTGGCATGCACCGGCAAAAAGTATAGCTTAAGAGCAAAAGAGATAAAGCAATATGCTAGAGCCTATCATATTGCTTTGTCTTTTAGACCTGCGTAGGCCACCCCCTGGCCTACGCAGTTAAGGGCATGGCTTAAACACATAGGGGCAGATTTATGAGGCCGTTGTGCCTCTTTGCGCCGCAATTGCGTCACTTTATTTGACGCAACTGCGGCGCAAACAATGCGCCCTATTTACAACATGCCTCATCTAGGAGATGCGTCATGTTGTAAAGCACTGCGCCATAAGAAGGCGTTCCTGCGCAGGGGCGGGCGTTCCTGCACAGGAATGCCTCCTGAAAGTGGCTGAGTGAAATCTATGAGATTTCACTCAGTCACTTTCAGGGCAATGCTGGGTCAAAACCCTGCGCCTGCTTGAAGCAGGCGTAGGTCTTGACGCAGCACTGTGCACATGGTGTACCCCCGAGCCTTGCTGGAGCTGCGTCGCGCTTGCGACGCAACTCCAGCAATGCTCCACATTTCCGGCACAGATGCGTCACGCATCTGTGCCGTTTTTGCACCATGGTGTGCCGCATTATAAATGCGGCGCACCATGGGTGGCGGAGCTGTGGCGCACTGTGGCGCACGTTAACTGGCGCATCCCATGGGATGCGCCAGTTAACATAAATCTGCCCCATAAAAAGCATTGTTGTGATCTATATAGTGTGCCACCCCAATGGTATTTTCGTAGAAGATTAAGTAAAATATGTGAAATGTAAACAGGAACTAAATTATCAGCATGCATTAACTTAACGTTTTTACATTCGTTGTTCAGAAATACATCAGTGTTATTTTATTTGCCAGTAAAGTTAAGGACATGAATATAGGGCTCGATAGAGACCCGTTTCAATGACCGTTTTTAATTACTAACAGGTCTCAGCCCCGGAAGGGCCCGGCTCACTTAACACCCTGATAATGCTGAAAATATGGAGAACGCGCTTTGCAGCTTATGTGAAGTTCGTTTCCCGATTGTATTGAGTAATAATAAATATCAACGTTTAAGATACACTAAATTCTCTTGTTATAACAATAATGGCCACAAGATGTCAGCCTACCACCATCAAGGAAACTCTAAAAAATAGCTAATCAAATAGTCATTTAAAAGACACATGCTCTAAATAATTTGCATTCATCATCTTCATACTGACCATCATTGTAAAACATATTAAATTGTTTTCTATGATATGATGAGGGTTTATAACACACACAGAGCGTCTTATTTTTAATAAGATATTGTTTTGTAGTAAGACTGGACCCAGACAGTGAGCAGGGTTTATTATTATATTCACACGAACGTGAGGCTCTTCATCCACCCAGACAACGACACCGCAAAGAGCCAGGTGTACATTTGCTTTGTGTTTGCATAAAGTTGATATTTTGCCAAACGGCCTGGCCTGCTTTTATGCAATTCACAACCAGTTTGCATATTATGTATATTTGTTGTCCTCTTAGGAGTGCTCTGCGCAGAGGGGCTTACTGCAGATAGATGCACGTTTGAATTCATTAAAGGTTTGCACGGGGCGCGCGCAGCTCCAGCTGAGTATAATCATTGGAATCTGAACACGACTGTGCTCGGGGGTTGGACACGTCACAGGCCGTAACAAGGGCCACCTGTGCCTCGCGGCTTTAAAAGAGGCGGGAGAGGCAGTGGAGGGCTCAGGCAGCACGTGGGACTACTTCACAGTACTACTTCCGCCCCCCCCGAGGCCCTTTTACCGAAGGGATATGCGTTGGGCGGCTTTGAGGGCTCTTATTACAGAATGGCCTACACTTACCTGAAAAATTACAGCGCCCGAATTATACAACTGATGCTGCCCTATTTAGCCAAGATTAATTAAGGAGGTAGCAAAAACGTGATGAATGGAAATGCTTGAATTAATTTAAGCCGCTAGTATATTCATTTTATTTAGCATTTAAATATAGCGCGCTTGGACTGTGGGGTGATGGGGCGCTGTACAAGGAAACATGAACGTAAAAGGGGTGGCTTGATTTAAGAGAGTCAAAGTTGGCGATTGTCCAGGGTCCCCGCATTTCAGGCTGCCCCCTAGTAAAGTGCAAATGGTGTGCACAAAAAATAGGTTAGTTTTTTTTATAATACCGCTAGGCAAGCTCCCATCTTGCCCAACCTTAACCTTTATGCTTGTAGGATCCTCTCCAGCCCAAGAGCATGCAAATGAATATACCACAAATGGAGCTCTGCATTGTACGTCTTTATTCCTTCACGTACAATCATACACTATTCTCTGAATACGTCGTAACCATTATTAGCCACATCTTAACACCTTCCAGCAAGTTACGTACTTCCTCTGTTGAGTCCTCCCAGAACCGCAAGGGTCCTAGCACATATACCCTCATGATACTACAACGCTATAAGCAGTCGATTTAAATTAAATGAACACACAGGGACATATCAACTAATCTTACATGCAATGTAGGGCAGCGAGTAAGGTCGCTGCGCTGCGTTGCGTGAATGGGAGAGCAGAAATGCTCTATATTTACAAAGATATGCAACATTTTTGCTCTTTCCTTGCACTTGCGCACTGTGTGCTGCCTAGCGCCAACAAAGTGTAACCATAGTGCAAGGGTGCCTGCGTTACGGGCAGGGCTGCTTTTGTGGAAGATGGCACACCTATGTAAATCGCCCTTGCATGGCTTTGTAAATATTACTGAAGCCTTTGCGTTGTCCTTGTATCAAATTGCATGACACAAAGACTACGCCTAAGCTTGATACATTTCGGTCATCATTTTTACTCTCGCGCTTTGTTTCATGTCACTTCTACTTTACCTTACTCTCTTTGACCCTCCTTCTCTACCTTTCTCTACCCCTCTATTTACCTCTATGTCCATCTGCTTCATCTCTCTCTCTTAAACTCATTTTTCTTTCTCTCTCATCTTTCTCTATCTTGCCTTGTCACCTCTTTTTAAGCCGTTTCTTTACCACACCATTCTCTAAATCACCTCTCCAATTCATTCTTTCCTCTCTCTTCCTCATATTTCTCTCTACCTAATGTTTTTTCTGCTTGACGGTTTTCTGGGTGCTGATTGCAGCCTTTAGAATATCTTCTTCAGCATCTTCAGAGTATGGAAGCATGAGGAGGTTATGGCCCTGCTCATGGGCAGTCATGTTGAGTTCGCTGTTGATGATGAGCCGAAGGTTCTTGGTGTGGTTGGGTGTCAGTCCTTGCTCTGTTGGCCACTAGGTGGAGTTCCACGATAATGTACTCTCCCCGAAGGTCACAAATTTGGTCTTGTCATTATTCAGCTTTAGGTAGTTGGTCTTCATCCAGAGGATGATTTCTGTCATGTAGGCATTCAACTTGATGCAGTTACTTTGTCTGAGACGGAGAGAATGAGTTGCATGTCATCGGTATAGGAGTGGACACACATTGTGTGAGTGGATGATGCTGGCTAGAGGGATCATATATGCGTTGAAGAGGTTCAGGCTCAGGGGGAATTCTTGCAAAGCACCGCAGATGAGAACACAGGCGGCTGAGGTGTGAGGTGCCAGGCTGACTGACTGGGTCCTCCCAATCAAAAAGGAACATTTCTATTGAGTGCTTGTTCTTGGATTCTGATGTTGTGTATGCATTGGATGAGTATGGGGTGGGAGACTGTGTCAAATGTTGCAGAGAGGACCAGGAGGATGAGGACCTCCTTGTATCCTCTGTCCAGAGTGATGTGGATATCACTTGTGGTAGCGATGAGCGTAGTTTCCGTGCTGTGGCTGGGTCTGAAACCAGACTGCATGGTGTTAAGTAGTTGGTGGGAGTTGAGGTATTCAGTGAATTGCCATTTGATGATTTTCTCTAAGACCTTGGCCGGTAATGGTAGACGGGAGGTCGGTTTTTAGTTGTGGGATGACAATTGTGTGTTTCCAAGTGCCTGGTAAAGGTCGTAATAGAGGCATTTTGAAACGGGGTGAACATGGCACTGATGGTCTGGAGTAGGCATAATAGGGTCAGAAGTCCGATGGGACCCTTGAGTGGATGGACTTCAAGGTGGCGGTGGTTTCTTCTGGGTAGATGATGGGCCAACTGGATAGCATTGGTAATTTGGATAGGATCAGGAGGCATTTGGCAAGAACTCCACGCCACACAAGGAGCCATAGTGGGAATCTCTGTCTTAGTGGCCTCAGTGGACAAGGGATGGGGAGGAGGGAGGGTGAGGGGCAGTATAAGTTTCATTTTTGTCAATACCTTTTTATTTCCGTTGTTCATGGTCATCCACTCTGGGCTCTAGCACGGCGGCCTTTTTCGGTCTTGGGACAATTTGAATTTCTATTTAGCAAGCATGTTGTTTGTTTGAAAAACTCAATAAAAGATTTAAACCATAAATAAAGCATCCCAATCGATTAGCAGAGGAGGCAGTTCAGCTGACACTGAGGGCCCTGTATCCTGAGACTTCTCCATGCAGTGTCTGAAATCTCCATGAGGGGTGTCCAGGTCTTGACCAAGAAGGGGTCCTTCATTCTCCCCCGCCAGATAATGAGATTGGATCGTCCCTTCGGGAGATTCTTGGCTCTACACCTACACACTCTCTGGGTACATTTAGAGTAGGGTTTGCATAGTAGGAGTTCACCCGATTGCTGCCTTCTTTATATGCCTGCAAAGATACACTGTTTTAGCACTATGGTCGAGCTAAACCTACTATTTATTCTTTTGGTGCTCATAATAACTTTCATCTGCTTCTTTCTACTGAATATCATAGTATATGTATTCTAAACAAGAATAACGTTGGTTCAATAAACATACTGAAAACATCCCACTATGTATTCTGTATATTTTTATTTATTTATAGCATTTGTTGAGCGCTACTGTTACCCGTGGGTGTCCTGGCGCTATGTGAAATCTTGCCTGAGGGTCACCGGTGACATACTAATTAGTAAACTAGTCAGTAAATAGCCAGGTTTTTAAAGCTTTTCGAAAGGCCATGAGGCTCAGTATACCTCTATGCTTTAGGGGAAGATTGTTCAACACTTTGGCTGCTTTTGCCACAAAGCTTTTTCCACCCCAAGTGGTCTTTTTAACAAATGGCACACAAACCAGTTTAGCATCAGATGAAGGTAGTAATCTATTTGGCGTGTACCAGTACAGTCGTTCTTTTAAATAGGCCGACCATGCTACATAAAGTGCCTTGTGGACCAGACACATTGCCTTGAACATGGTACGCTTCCTAACTGGCAGCCAGTGTAGTCTTCGAATCTCTTTCTTTATTGAAGCATATTTAGGGATGCCCAACACCAATCTAGCAGCTGCATTCTGCAAGAGTTGCAACTTCTGCATTAAACTTTGCTCATAATTGAAGTACAGACTATTACAGTAGTCCAGCCGCGACATAGTGATAGCTGTGATCACTGTTTTACAAGATTCAATCGGTAACCAAGGCAACATTTTCTTGCAGGACCTAAGAGCGAAAGACGTAGTGAGGCCACGGAATTAACCTGGTCTTTGAAATTAGGCTTCTGATCTACCCACACACCGAGGTTTTTAACCTTCCTATTGGGTGCGGGAAGAGGGCCCAGGATGTCTGACCAACATTCTGGAGTCCAGAAAGTAGGATAATTCCCAAAACATACCACCGCCGTCTTACTGGAGTTTAACTTAAGGCAGTATTGGGCCATCCTTGTCCCCACTGCATTCATACAATCTTTAAAACAGATTGCTATGCTTTTTGACTCAGCTGGTAATAGAGACACCATGATTTGGGTATCATCTGCACAACTGGTCAGACAATTTTTCTGAGTACTAGTGAGTACGAGTGACTGAGCGAAAAGTTCGGATCTGTTTCCATGATCCCTGAGGGGTCAGGACTGTCATGCTCAGCGGTTGACAGAAACCATTCTCTCACTGGTAAGGGTAGGGGGCTTATAGTGGCACTGTGAGCTAGCTGGTCTATAGGCCAGAATAACCTGCGGGGGTGCCTGGAATCAGTCTAGGCATCTCACCCAAAGTTTATGTTGTTCAAACAAAAGCACAGGTCCCACGGATTAGTGGGAACTACACAACACCAGAATGTTTATTATGTCCTACAAAGGGAATACCTGTGAAAAGGGAGTAGCTTCTTGGTTTGATCTGTAAGAAGAAAATTAAGGGAGAGATTGTGTAGGTGGGCTAGCTTGTGAGGGTGTTGGGGAGGGGTGTGATATAACTTCCTCTACCTCTCCTATTTTGGTGAACTGCATTTCTTCAGCTTCCAGTAATATTCAATTCTCATGGATGATGCTAACAAATTTGCTTTACTGGGAAAGACATGATGAAGCTTTAGGGTTCAAAGTATAGATCAAAGAATCTGAAGGAGAAAACGTAAAATCTTCCTGTGTGGAAATACTTTGATGAAACATGCTGAACGGAAAATAACTCACTTATATACAACCTACGGTTTGATCATTGAATAGGAGCACCTTGTACTGCCTACTAGATTTTATGCTCACAATGTATTTGTTATAGCTTTGATCTTGCTTGCAAAAACATTAAGAACATTTGGATACTTATCAAAACATTCTGTTTCGATACAATATTTCACTTAGAACATATTGCATAACTTCCTTTACATTTCAAACATTATATTCTAGGTACAGGGCTACGCAGGGGAGTATCAAGTGCACTCTGTGAGCTAGACAGCCAGATGGTGGGAGCTTCTGCCTCCTTCAGGATATATTAGGCTCAATTTCCTATAGTGGCTTCTTTGTCACAAGATTTTTTTTTACGGTAATGGTATATCACAACTAGGGTATGGGCCCTTCAAAGGTATGTGGGTGCCTCTGAATAGCTCCTAGAGCCAATTTGAGGCAATGATTTGCCAATTGATCAGGACTGGTTGTTGGGCTGGATAGCTGATGATTCCTACATCAAACCCATTTGTCCTCAGCTTATGGGTTTCCCATGTGCACCACATGGCCAGTCCAGTCCTGACATCACTTTCCAAATCCCTTAAATTAACGGTAAGCGGAACTACCTATAGAGTCTACTCTACTCTTTATTACCTGATGTCTCTCTTCAGCATTTTACCTTTCTGTTATCTACCCTAAAGTTACAATGAAGCAAGGACTCTTTCAAACTGGGGGAGTCAACAAACAAAATGGTGATGACACACCAATAAAACCAAAATTCAGCTCAAGCAGAAGAGAGAAAAAAATATAAAATCTATGATTACTCCTGTCTCTGATGTCACGAGGAGTTGTGATGGGCACAATGGATGCAGTAGTTGGAGTTAATTTGACTGATGCAGTTAATATGGGCCAGACTATAACTGGACAAGTCAGGATGATCAAAAATGGATTAACGGGCTTTTAAAACTCACCGAAGTTCTTCGTACCGCCAACATCTCTTACCATTTGTTCGTGAACGATACCCAAATATACATCAATATCTCTACGCTAGAGGAGATCCTCTCCCTGAACGAGACTCTGAAACTGACTGTCCAATGGCTAGCCACTAACCAACTCAAACTCAACGCAAAGAAAACGGAATTTCTCCTAATCTCCCCTTCTAAAGCCAACCTTGAGATTGAGATGTGGATCAAGGCCATCACAGCCCTAAACTGCCCGCGACCATTGTGGACTCTGCCAAATCCCTGGGCATAATCCTTGACTGTAACCTGAACATGCGAGACCACATCAACTCGATGGCTAAAGCAGCTAGATTCCACCTGAGCTACCAATGGAAACTGAAACCTTTCATTGATGCTCCTGACTTAAAAATTGCAGTTCAAGCACTAGTCATCTCTAGACTGGAATATGGATGTTCCACCCTTACTGGTCTACCCAAGATCCCCCTAGCACCTTTAGAAGCTTGCCTCAACGCGGCGGCCAGACTACTCACCGGCACCAGAAAATTCGACCAAATCTCTCCACATATGAAAGCGCTGAACTGGCTCCCTCTAGAGGCCAGAATTCAATTGAAACTGGGATGCATTACACACAAGGCTCTATACTCAAACTCCCCTGCTTATCTGGCACAGAAACTAGTGGTATCTGGAGGAAGCAAGAACTCCCGGTCCACCAGAAACCTCTTACTCCAACCTGCCTTTTTCAGAAAAAAAGAACCTACAATAGGGCGTTCAGCAGGGCAGCACCAAGAATCTGGAACTCTTTCCCACCCGCCATCGGAAGAATCCCTTCACTGGCACGTTTCAAGAAGGAGGCCAAAACCTTCCTCATGGGTAAATTCCTTGTCAAATGCCTGCCCTCAACCACCACTCTGTGCATGATGAATCTAAGACTATTGATACTTCTCCAGATCACCAACTCTCCACGCAGAGAATATCTGGGGCCTTTGTTTTTACCGACTTAAACTGTGATTGCAATCATACATTTGTATCCCCCTTTCCCCCGAAGTTCTCTACAGCCCTGCCCCTGCCTATCCTTTTGTATAGTTTTGTAGATCTCTGCACTTTAGACCTTGTTTGTGCACCGCTGTAAAGTGCTCTGATACCCTCACGGGTCAAGTTTGCGGTCTATAAAACACTAAAATAAATAAATAAATAAATAAAACAGATTTTCAGAGTTTCACATAGAGTATGCAATTGAACATTAGGAATGTCAAAGCGAAGCGGAGGGTTTGCCCCTGCACATTACTCCAGTGTATTAAGTCAGCACGTTTAGTGACAGTGAGGCAAAGAAGTACAGGCTTCAGACTCTACTAGAGGGACTGCGTTTGGTAATAGGACATAGCAGGAAGAAGCTGCCTAGCTAGGATAACGTCAGCTGATGACAATCCTGATATGGAATCCTTAATGGGGCTTTTTGAAAATTCTTCTTGCTGCTCAGTTACCTTGTTCTGCTTAAGTCTCTGAGGACAATTAATATTATTTAAACAATTCAGAGTAATATCTGAATGAAGTCACCCACTACTTATGAATGTATTAATTCCTTATTCTTAATTCATTTTTATGTCAATACTTTTGCCAGTATTATATTCATATAAAAAATGCTATGCTTTCATCATATTAAGCAGTTTCATGATTTTAACAATCTACCATTACTAGAAACGTTGGTCCCCTCATCAGGAAGTCATAAAAGGTTGACTGCAAAACATTTACCTGTATGTTAAACTTTTCAGATAGTATTCCCTAATATAATAAAAAATGAAAGCTCACCTCCCAATTGGCAACTTCAAAAATGTAAATTAACGTCATTGTCGTTTCTACTGTGTCCATTTGTGCATTAAGCATGTTTTTTAAACAAATGCCTGCTTTATCTTTTGGCATTCTTCTGCAACATGATTTATCCTATTTTACTGACTCTTTAGGGCATCTTTACGAGTTCATTAGCGTCGCTCGAGTTCCACACTACATGGTGCAAGAGCAACACAAATTAAAAATGAGATTTATGAAGCCATGCGGGCCACCTTGCCTAGTCCTGTGCAGCTTCATAAATCTCAAGAAATGCAAAGGAGCAGAAATCACTGCATTGCATTACTCTGCGCCAGGGAGGCATTTCCGTGGGCGTTGCATGGGTGTTCCCACGCAGTATCCATAGATTGTTATGCATTTCCACAGTTACAAGAAGTGGAAGACCTGGGAATGTACCAAAAACCTACACCTTCTGAGGTGAGGCATATTAATAGAAATGTGTTTATTTCTCCTTGTTTTATTTTCTTTCTAAGGCAGAGGAAAAGCCTTGGAGGATTGTTTTAGTGCAGGAAGGTGCCCCTCATGCACAAAAATAATTCTTCTTACAACTCAGGCACCCTTGTACTATGGTGCAAGGGTGGCCGGGTTGACGCTAGCAGCCAAAAGGGTGCCATTGCAGGGGAAAAGGCAGGAATTCATCATATTTGCCTTAAATACGGCACATTCCTGCCTTTTCTCTGTTATGCAGTGCAGCGCAGCAAGTTGACTTACTGTGCTCTATGGCATGACTTGGCCTTAAATATGGCTTATAGTCTTTGGACAGAACTCTTTTGTTTAGTTACATTTTAGTCCAATAACTATCCACACATAGGGCCTCATTTATGGGGTTTTGGCTTAGGGCAGCGCATCATGTCACCTTGCTGCGCTGCCCTATGTCAAAGCGAAGGGACACTTACCTGCACAAAAACAATCCAGGGAGGCTTTTTCCTCTTCCTATGTGTGCTGCAGAAGTAAAGTTATTTCTCCTTGTTGTGCCTCCCCTGGGGAGGCGTAAGGTTATGGCACATCTCCAGGTTTACATGGTTTTGTAAATCAGGGGAAGCATCAAAATCCATGGGTGTTGCGTGGGAACACTCACTGCAACACCCATGGAACACCTTACTAGCGCAGAGTAAGGCAACGCAGAGATTTGCGCTGCCTTGCCTTACTCCATATCTATGAGGCCATTCAAAGCCAAGCAAAGTGGCTTTGTGTGGCCTTATAGATATGGTTGGAAGATTTGGGCTGACATTGCGTCACTAAAGGTGACCCAACGTCGGTGTAAGTCTCTCATAAATATGCCCCATGATGGCCAGAGCTGATGATTTTGGATCTGGTGAACAAGGTTCGAATCTTGCCATTGGATCAAAATCCTATTTGGGGCAATTCACTTTGAGCCTGATTTAGATTTCAGTGGATGGGTAACTCTGTCACAACGGTGCGGAATATCATGTCCGCCAAAATATGAATCCCATTACATCCTATGGGATTTATATTATTATTATATTACGGCAGATTCGATAACCGTAACCGTTGTGATGGAGTAACCTGTTCACCAAGAACTAAATCAGGTCCTTAATCATCCAGTGTCTTAAAAAAAAAAAGAATGTGTCCTTGCGTAATGCGTTTCATTGTGTAATGTGCCTCATGTAAAGCGCGTCAATACCTCAGGTAAAATTTGCGCTACATAAAACTGGAAAGAAAAAACCTCTGTATTGTATATTGATCAAACTGCTGGTACTCAATTCATCTTATGTATAGAACATTTTATTAAATCACATCTTCACAATAATGTCGATATTAATAGCCTTATAAAGCACAAGTCTGTTTTTAAAAATTTAATTGCAGTCATTTATGTGTCCATTCTAAAGTCTCTACAAAAAGAAGTGATAAGTCCTCATTGTTTAGCCCTTTTTAGGTCGAGCTGGCGTTGGAGCGCGAAGCGCTCCCGCCAGCGAGTTCTATTGTCACTGTGTTAACTGGCAAGGGAGATAGAGCTGTGCACGAGCAGCTACTGGCCTGTGCACGAGCCGATTCAGCTCTGTGAACGCGCACGTCTCCGGAAGACGTGCTGTGCCCGAGCCGCCTCCCGCTTGTTGTTTGTTGTCTTTACACTCGATATCCTGCGAGATAATATATGTTTTATCCGAGTGCTCGGCCAACAGCACCATGCTGCACACAATTCAATCGTAACCCTTTTCTTCAACTAGATTACATTCAAGTCGCAGATGACAGGGACAACTCTTTGGCTGGGCAATTCATTTTAAACTATTGCAATATAGAATCTCACGACATCTAGCGACACTGTAGGTTGCCCTACTCACGTGATGGCCACTACGTGCTGACGGGTACATCCAGAACTGACGATTAATGCTCTCAGCTGCGCCCGCCTCGGTGTACTTAATAGTGATCGACCCGGACCTCATTCTCCTCCGGGCAAGCAGTAGGAAGGGGTGGTTACCGTGCTGCACACCACAACGATCCATGTGAGTACCACTATCCCGAGCAGCTCGCTCTGATTCCATGAGAATGCCACATACCTTTTGACTATCACCTTAAATTGACCTCTTCAGAAACATTTGCTGCAGCACTGTCTCGGTCCTCTGCTTTGACCCATGATGCACAATATACCTATTTGGAGGGTAAGACCATATTCATACCCTTACTTTGGTCCACTGCTTTGTTTTTTGTATGTGTGTGTCTGTCACTCATTGTGTTTTTATCATCATTTATTTACTGCATAGTCACTCACCTCATTTTACAGGATGTGTAACACATTGCACCACAGAAGATTTTTATTGCGCTCCAAGCATGTTTTGATTTTAACAAAATAATATTGCTATCATGTACTCCCTATGGATCGCTACAAGGGTTGTACAATTGAGGACGTCGATGGACTATGTCTTTTCTTTCAGGTTGGATGTTGAGACCCCATTTTGGTCAATTGATAAGTAGGTACCTACGTGACTTACCTCCATTTATATATATTTGGTACTTATTGGATACCAGAACACAAAGGGCCATATTATCAAGGCCAGCAACAAAATTATCGCTGCTTTAGCGGCAGGAAACTGCTGCTAAAGCGGCGATAATGAGCTTGATAATATGCCCTTGTGAATTCCCATAGAAGCCTAGGTTCTGGTGTGAACCTGGGCTTCTAAGGGAATTCACAAGGGCATATTATCAAGCCCATTATCGCCGCTTTTGCGGTAGTTTCCTCCCGCTAAAGCAGGGATAATTTTAACGCCGTTCTTGATAATATGCCACAAAAAATCCCCCCCACGTAACTGTGACTAAGGGTAGGGATTCTCACTTTCTTTGGTCCTGATGAAATGCCACCTGGATCTCTGAGGCGTGAAACTTGTCGACCTATAGACATTTTTTTATTATAACAAGAAGTGCGCAATCTACACACACCTCTTTTCCTTACCCAGGGGACCCTGGATTAAATATAACTTTGTGGTACCCCTTAAGTAGTTTTAGTTCACCACTTCATCACAGCTTGTTTTACTTAAAAAAAATCTCCACTAAAGAGCCCTCTCGTGAGGCCCTTGGGGGTATTGCAGCGCCAACCCCTTGAGGAGCTAAGCCTGATGATGCAGCATGACACCTTCATGGGTCAGTGAGGGCACTCCTTCCTAATAAGGAAGACCTCCCTCTACCACATATCCAACCAGAGATACAGCACCACAGGAACAGATACCCCATATTACTGTCACAGTTGTTCTTAGGAACAAGGGTTCTTTACCACTTTTTAGCTCCCTGTCCCCCCTCTTGTTATTGATGACAGTGTGTGTAACAGTGCAGGCATGTACATTATTTTTTCCACTGAAAAAGCCAAAGGTTGCTGGGACGTTATAGTGATGTTCAGATTTTACACACACAAAGCCATAGAAATTTAGAAGTTATAGTGACCTGAGCTAACTATTACTTACACACCCCCTGAAATGCACTGCTTAGGACCTCAGATATTCCATCACTCATGAAGTGGTCAGTTACATCACAAATGACATCTCAAATGAGATCACAAGAAGAAAATTCAAATTTCCTTGTTGGATTTGCATATACTTTTTGACGTATTTATTAGTAAATAAATACGTTTCTACTAAAGGCGTTTATACATTGCATTGCATAGAAACCAGAATGTGTGTGGATCAGGTGTTGAAGCAAATGCTAAAATTTGACGTTATACAATAAAAACACATCTTTTATAATATACTACTTTTTACACATTCACACGCCTTTTAAAAGAAATTAAAACACATATATGCAATTTCGTCCTTAGATGAATTATGTGATTTGGGCAAATAATGTGATGTTTTGGTCAACAGCCTGCTTTGATGTCAAGGCCTTAATTTTTCAAGGCCAGCAATTTTGTCAGTAGATCTCATCTACACCTCATCAGTCCAACGACAGCCATGCGATGTATTCGAGCCTTGGATTAATATGTAGCAGAATTATCTTTTGTAGAGTACAGAATTTCCTTGATTTGCTTCCCAAGAAATGACACATTTCCAAGCTCGAGCCTGCCTTTTTCTGCGGCATACATTCTTTCTGGCAATGCTGTCTGTGCCCCCATAAAATACTTTTCCTGGACACATTCTTCGCACAATCTTATTTCTCAGTGCTGTTTGAATCATATTTTATGAACAGATAGCATTCATCAATACTCTTTGTAGCTTGAGGATTAACTCGGTAGGTCTGGTGATTCACCTGGTGATTGTCTTCGTGGAGCTGCTTTAGATTAGTGGTTGTTCAGGTCAAGCCTATTCCATTCCGCAGGAATGATAGGCTCGAATTTTATCCTTTTTTTAATGGGACAATGTCAGTCGGTGACATTTACATTTTTTTACCAACTCACAATGTCAGTAGGTGCCATTTACATTTTTTTACAAAGTCCCAAACCTCACATGAACAATGTGTTTCCAAAACGCTTTAGCAATAATCCTTTTTTTATTGTGGGACAATGTCAGTCGGTGCCATTTACATTTTAATGCTGTTTAATTTTTTTCCCAAATCAACAAAGTTCACGTGAACGGTGCGGTCTCAAAATGCATTCGCGTGCGCGCCCCGCTCTCCTTCTGCTGCCACACGCATTCAGCTCACCAGGCTGGACAACCCCTCACCCCTCATATGCTCGTTCGACAAAGTCCCGTCCCACCCTTCCTTAGATCTTCACTTTTGTTTGAACTTTCAGTGTGAGTTTTCACAGGCCTGAATGCACTGGAGTGATTTACATGAGCCTGTGCCAGTCTGTGCGTTTTTTAAATACAAATACAGTTTACCTTTTTATTTAACCAAGTCACAAACTTCACATGAACACTGCGTTTCCAAAACGCTTCTACAGTAATCCTGTTTTTATTAGGACAATGTCAGTCGGTGGCATTTACATTTTTTTTACCAACTCACAAACCTCACAGGAACAATGCGTTTCTAAAACGCTTCAGCAGTAATCCTGTTTTTATTCGGACAATGTCAGTCGGTGCCATTTAAATTGAAATGCGTTTACTTTTTTTACACACACTTCCCCCTAATTCAGACAATGTCAGTAGGTGCATGTACATTTTTTTACAAAGTCCCAAACCTCACATGAACAATGCGTTTCCAAAATGATGACACTGCTCTGTCCTGTCAGAGCTGGAACAAAGGACGCGGGGTTCCCCAGTATTCACAGAAAGCTGTCCAACGTGGCTTTCAACTTACTGAATCCATGTTAGACATGGTTTTGCAGCCAGTCCTGGCTTTTAATTCACCAGTCAGAAGTTATCTGGGACTTGTAGTTTCACTCTCCTCATTTTAAGTATGGGCCCACAAGTCCCAGCATACATGGTTCAAGACAGCATGTGTGCCCGTGGGAAGTACCACTCCATCCATCCATCCCCCCACTCCATCCATCCCCCCACTCCATCCATCCCTCCACTCCATCCATCCATCCCATTCCATCCATCCATCCATCCCACTCCATCCATCTATCCATCCCACTCCATCCATCCCACTCCATCCATCCATCCATCTCCATTGATCCATCCATCCCACTCCATCCATCCATCCCACTCCATCCATCCATCATCCCACTCCATCCATCCATCCCCCAACTCCATCCATCCATCCCCCCACTCCATCCATCCCCCCACTCCATCCATCCATCCCCCCATCCCACTCCATCCATCCATCCATCCATCCCACTCCATCCATCCATCCCCCCATCCCACTCCATCCATCCATCCATCCCACTCCATCCATCCATCCATCCCACTCCATCCATCCATCCATCCCACTCCATCCATCCATTCCCCCCACTCCATCCATCCATCCCACTCCATCCATCCATTATCCCCACTCCATCCATCCATCCCGCACTCCATCCATCCATTCCCCCGACTCCATCCATCCATCCCGCACTCCATCCATCCATTCCCCCGACTCCATCCATCCCTCCCCGCACCACACTCCATCCCTCCCCGCGAAAGTTTAAACTATTGGCATTGTAAATGACAAAGCTATTAATTTCGCTATTTTCAAAACCAACACATAAGTAAAAAAATGTTGGGCCTTTCTGCCCTCTGCATCACCACATCAACACTTAGCGCTACCCCAGCATCACTCACCACATTATCACTCAGCACCACCACATTATCACTCAGCACCACCACAGCACCACCACATTATCACTCAGCACCACCACAGCACCACCACAACATCACTTAGCACCACCACCACATTATCACTCTGTACCACCACAGCATCATTCAGCACCACCACAGCACGACTCGGCCCCACCACATTATCCCTCAGCACCACTCAGCACCACCACAGCACCACTCAGCACCACCACAGCACCACTCAGCACCACCACAGCACCACTCAGCACCACAACAGCATCACTCAGCACCACCACAGCACAACTCAGCACCACCACAGCACCACTCAGCGCAACCACAGCACCAGTCAGCGCAACCACAGCACCAGTCAGTGCAACCACAGCATCACTCAGCGCAACCACAGCATCACTCAGCGCAACCACAGCATCACTCAGCGCAACCACAGCATCACTCAGCGCAACCACAGCATCACTTAGCACCACCACAGCATCACTCAGCACAACCATAGCATCACTGATTCAAATATGTTCTCTCAATGTTTCAAGCTTTATTATAAATGTCACAAAAAATATGTTAATATTTCACTTGTGTTCTTGGATTTTCGTCACAATAAAATACACTGAACATAATCTTCACAAAAGTTATTTACAAAAGTTTAAGCTATTGCCATTACAAATTACAATCACTTTTATTTAAGTATTCATTATTTAAAAAAATTAAAAGCCATTGTTATTTGTAATATCAATACATCTAAGTCACGTAAATACAAAACACATTGCATTACAAATGCTATAGGTGTCACATTTGCGAAAGTTATAACTATTGGCATTGTAAATGACAAAGCTATTAATTTAGCTATTTTCAAAAACACCACATAAATAAAAAAATTGTCATTTACAAGACCAATAGCTCAAACTTTCCTAATGCGAGACCTATTGCATTGCAAATGCTTGTTGTTTATAAAGTTATAAATTACCATTCACATAAAATGTTCAATCTCCCTTATTATTCTTTTGTGGAAGTCCATGACGTTTGTGCACAAAACTATTGGTATTTTCTATTGTGATTTTATATACCATGTATTGGTGATTTTATCATTGTATGTTATACATTCCTTACAAATATATTAATGTTTCTGTTGGCTAGTTACAAATTGTCCTTGTAAGATTGGCACTTAATTCAAACCATGGTCGGATTACAAAAATGCCCTATGCAGCTGATGTATCTTCTCCATTCCACTTCATGTTTTCCAAAACTATCTACCTTTCCATAATTCAAAATCACTCTAATACTGTGTATATGCAAACATATATTGTTTCCTGCCAAATCTCCATATTTCTTTAGCATTAAGTGAATAACATTCTTAACAGTCCACTCACAGTGCTGTTTATGTTATGCTGTCTTATTTCAAGAGAAACATGAAAATTCCAGCTGGTCATTTAATCTATTTAGGTATAATGTCGGCAAAAATATATCAAACAGCATTCTCTACAAAGTAATATATTTCTTATATTCCATCCCCTTTTAGGGATTTACATTTTTTTACAAACTTAAAACTTCATTTGTCATATAAAGTTTCTACATTCACAAAAGGGTTTAGACCAGTGGTCTTCAAACTTTTTAATGTCATGCTCCCCTGTGAAAAAGAAATAATTGGGCCCTCTCAGAATTTTCCACAATTATTCTATTAAATTGACAATGTTTAAATATGTCTACACTTATTTAAAAAAACTGCTGTTAAGATCTGTTACAGTTTTAAAAATGCAATCAAAAACATGATTGCCAAACATACTATTCTGGTCTGGCAGGCATTACTAATGCATACAAGTATCCAGAGTGTGATTATTAGAAGAGGGGGGTGGTGAAGACTATATGGAGTCCCTTCCCCTTTGACACATACTCCCAGCACATTACAGAGCAGTTTGCTGCCGCTAATTTTTTTCAGCTGAAACAAAGCACTGTCATCAGCATAATGCTTCTTTTGGCCAGAACCTGGTGCCCCCTGAGATCACTTGAGGCCCTCTAAAGGGGGTCCGCCCCCCAGTTTGAAGACCCCTGGTTTAGATAAATTTGATTTGACATCTCTATTTTTGATATTAGATTTGTGTTGTATTCATTAAGTCTCACTTTTAATGGCCATTAGAACTGTGGAGCACCCATTACATTTTGGCAATGTGATACCCAGGCATGGGACTATCTATGCCAGTCATGTACCTGTCAGCTGATGACTTACACAAGTTCCTTTAATAACATTGTTACATTTCATAAAATAAAGACACAGGAAATTTCCATATTTAGGTGTTGATAAGGTGCTCTATGTTTGGTATGTTTCTTTTCCCTCCCCATTTACCGAAATATCTGTGAAGTTTTTCTTACGTGTATGCACCAATAATGGTGATGAGTGCAGACTTTAATTTTTTTGAACGACGTCCCAGCGTTTTTTCAACACTTCATATATTTTTGTGCTTTCTCAACTGTAGAGTAATATCAGTTTTACTATATTACCACTCATTCCTGTTTTTTGCTTTTCATAATAATTCCTTGTGATTATTGGTGGTTAACCATTCTTTTTCCTTTACAAACTCTGTAATGGAGTATTTGTACCACTTCTTCCTGTCCGATATTAAATTTATCATCCTCCATAAAAATGTGCTGCACTCTCACAAACCGACCATATGGCATTATCTTAATATGGGATTGTTGGTGGAATCTTATCGATGACAAATGGTTGTTTCTGTCTATCCTTTTCATGAAAATATTAGTCTCTTAAGTGGTGTTTTAGAAGTTATTCTATCCATAAATTCAACATTTGGAGGATGCCATTTAACTAAAAAGGATTGGTGAATTCCACCAGGTAAAATCTCATCACATAAAATTGAAAGGGTTCTAAAACGTGTATTGAACGGTGCCAGATTACACATTTTTTATCTTTATATCTCCACCATGTGGAGATATATTTTTTCCATGGAAGATGCTGTGAAAATGAAAATGTCTTGTACGTGGCATACAATCATGTTCTCATGTCTTGTGTGCTCAACTGCATGTATATATGGTGCCATGTGAGCAGAGGCTATGCTTGTTTCTGACTCTGTAGACTCCTGGCCCTGTCCTGTGACCTGTAGGGGTGCATCAAGTGTTTCCTCTCTGTGGGCAGTGGACTGCTGTGCCTTTCCTGGGTGTATAAAGCAGTGGTTGCAGCAAACTGTCTTTTTACAAGAACCAAGAGAGCTATCTAAAGTGTTTATCTGTGCCACTGGGAGTGAGGTCTACTGGCCCACTTAAATAATGCTCCACGATTATGTGTATGCCCAGACCCTTGCAGGGGCATCTAGTGTGTATGTCCTGTGCATAAGCATGGGCAGTGTAGATATTATGTGGTCATGAACTGTGTGTGTTTGTGAGTGAGCCTGAGCAATAGAAACCAGTGAGATCCATCTTGGATATCCGTGAACTGGCAGAGCACCAGATTGAAGGGTGAGGACTATGCTTCCAGGCAATGGGAGTGTATTGCGTGCATTCCGTAACTGGAAAGAGGTGATCCAGACACTGAAGTAAAGAGCACGGAGAAAGAGCTACCTTTAGAAATTCCACGAGGCTTTTAGTTAGTAAGGTGCTCCTGATTGGTCTTCCTGAGCACTGCCATTTGGTGGATGATAGAGGTGGAGGATGGGTCAGCAGACTTTGCTGTGAGAGGTGATAACATTTCTAGGTGAGGCACATACCTTTGTCCCTTATTAACCAAGTGAAAAAACATCAAACATCTTTGTTTCTCTGTTGTGGGTGCTCACGGTTGGAGACAGCCTTAGTGCAGCCTGCTGTGAAGTGCACCACTCTTCCCAAATTATGTCTGAAAAGCATCTTCAGAGGACACTTGAAAAAAAGAAAACACACTAAACCAGTATTACAGTGTGTGACAGAGGATCTGCAGCCCCTGTCTAGGAATTGTATATAAAAGGGGGCCCATATTACGCCACTTTCAGGCTCTTTATGACTAGGGAAGGGAGTGTTCTGCAAAGTGCTCAGAACAATGCCGTACAACCAGGGCTGGTATCTGCCTAATACTTGTACTCAAAAACAGAGACTTGGGGGGCGTGGCCAAGATGGCGGGGTGAGCGGACGCTTCTTCCCGCAGCTCCTCCAGCCCGGCTAGGCTCGAGCCCCTTTTTCTTCAGCTTCTCTCCCCCCGCTGATGCTCAGCGGCTGAGAGGAGTGTGGCGGAGAACCTGGTGCCCACATTGATGCCGCTTTGGCCCTGATCGCTCCGGTGGAAGCACCTCAAAAGACCGATTGAAGATCGAGAGACGACGGAGCGCCCGGGAGGCGCAGCGTATCAGAGTGCTGTCCGTGCGCCTAGGCTGGGCCTAGTGCTGAAAGTTGGCGATCTGGGTAAAGACCGTCCCGGCGCTCGACGGAGGTCGTAGGAGGACTATCGGCTGGGGGGCCCGCTACGCCGGGGACTCTGAATGCGTGCCCTGGTGCTTGGACTTGGGGCGGTGGCCTCCTGTATGGCGAGGACCCCGGTCCCGGGGTTGGAGGACGATCGACTTGAGACCGGGGCCAGATCTGCCTGCTCCTCTAAGTGACCGAGCGGCCCCGGTTGTGGAACTTTCCGGATTGTCTGGTTTCTGGAGTGGCCCGGTGGTGTCGCCGGGCTCGGGCGATCTGCTTGGCCCCACCCTGCCGCCATCTTGTCCTCGAGGGGTCGGTGTCGCTGGCCTCCTCCGGAGTCCCTTGAAGGCGGTTTCCTGCACCCTCCGCCCCTACACAGCTATCTCCCAGTGGCCGAGCGTACTGGCCGGGGTCCCCCCAGCGTAGGTCCCGGCTGCCGCCTCGACTGGGCGCCCACGGCTGGTAGTGCCCGGACCAACCTGCCATTTTGTCGTCTGTGGCGCAGGTCCCCGGGTGTGCCGGGAGCTTCCCACAGCGAGTACTTGCTGGTGGTGGGACATTCTTCGGAGCGGTCGGGCCTGTGCCCGCTCTTCACTTGAGGTGCTTGGAATGTCTGGAAGAGGTGGCTCGAGGAAGGGGGACCGCACCCTGCCGGATATGCTTGGCAGGGCCCAGCAGCAACGGGACAGAGCACAGCCGTCGCCGGGGTCTTCCCGGGCCTCGGCGGATGCGCCCGGGGGAGAACCCCCTGTCACGAGATCTTTCATGGAGGAGTTGTTCAGTTCCCTTAAGGAGGACTTCCAGACGCTGAAGCGGGAGGTGGCGAGTGAGGTCCGTGAGGTCCGCAGAGAGGTGGAGGGCCTCGGTGAACGGGTTGAGACAGTGTAGACGGCGCCCCAACGCCGGGACGACGAGATTGTCCACTTACAACAGGACGTTCTCCGTCTCCGGGAGCAATGCGTTGAGCTCCAGGCCCACTCCGAGGACCTTGAGAACAGGTCAAGGAGAAATAACATTCGAGTGCGTGGTGTGCAGTCTGCGGACGAAGGAACTGATCTGGTGAGCTATCTGCAGGACTTGTTCCGGGAGATCCTGGGGGAGGCCGCGGACTATCCTATCCGCATTGATAGAGCTCACAGGGTTGGACGACAGCGCCAGTCATCGGCGCCCCCGCCGGACATCTTAGCTTTCCTGCCCGACTTCCCGCTGAAGGAGCGCATCATGTCTGAGGCCCGCAGGAAACAGCCGCTGACTTTCCGGGAGCGGCCCGTGGCGCTCTATCAGGACCTGTCCGCCATCACGCTGCAGAAGCGCAGGTCCTTCAGGATTGCCACCGACTTCTTGCGCGAACATGAGACGCCGTACTCCTGGGGGCACCCCTTTCGCTTGATCTTTCGCTGGAACGGAGTGCTACATCAGCTACGCTCCTTGCAAGACATTTGCGGTGTCCTGGGACTCACGGCTACGGAGGAGGATGGAGCCACGCCGTCCTGGAGGCGACCGGAGAGAGGGGGCCGACGGAGGTCAGCGAGGAGATGATCGACGGCGAGCGCTGGGCGTCCTGATTCCCCTACCATCAGGGCGGACATGGCCAGTGCCTTGAGGGCGGCGGCCAGGGACTCGGCCGACTCCAACGGTGTGGCCTTGACGGCTTAGACTCACTCCGGGGGGAGATGAACATAGCTTCCTCGATGCCAGGTTTGGGGCTGGGGGGGGTCGGGGGAGCGGGTGGAGGTGAGTGGCCGGACGTCCACTTTTCTACTTTCTACGGACTTGCCCGTTTTGGGGCTTGCCTGAGACAATGGGTTGTTTGAGTTGGCATTTGGCTAGTTGCCGTGGGTGTGTTTGGGGTGGGGTTGAGTGTTGTTCTAGAGTTGGGGAAGTCCCGTCCGAAGCTGTCCATACCCACGCTTGGCCTGCTCTGGCCTGTCCCGCGCGACTGCCCCGCGCCCCCCCCCCTCTGGTTCCTTGCCTGCAGCATAGCGTTCCTGGTCCCTGGGAGACATGTCGTCCCTGAAGGTAGTGACCCTTAATTTTAAGGGACTGAATAATCCGGTTAAGCGCAGGGCGATTCTGTCTCTACTTGAGGGGACGCAGGCTGACATCTGCCTTTTGCAGGAGACCCACTTATTGTCCCGAGACTGCCATAGATTGCGCTCTGCTAAGTTCCCCACCCAGTTTTTCTCCTCTGCAGCGACCAAAACCGCGGGGGTGGCCATTCTCATAGCGAGCTCCTTCAGGGGGGAAGTGTTATATAAATATGCTGAGCAGAAAGGGAGGCTTCTGGCATATCGCCTCCGCCTGGGGGGTATAGCGTTTACGGTTGGCTCTGTCTATAGCCCGAATGACCACCAGGAACGCTTCTTGGACTCAGTACTGGTGGATGTCACTGCCTCGCCTGACCGACATGTTATTCTAGGGGGGGACCTTAATATCGTCTTTGATTCAATATTGGATAGATCAGCGCAGCGGTTTCCACAGACTTGAGAACTTTCCCAGGCTGTGAAGGCCCGGATTGCGGACATGGATTTACACGACCTTTGGCACTCCATGCACCCCACGGATAGGGACTACTCCTATTTTTCACATGCGCACAGGACCTACGCACGGCTGGACTATCTTTTGGTTAGTGGGCCGATGTGCGCCGCTGCTACGGCGGCGGACGTTGGGGTCCTGACTCTGTCTGACCATGTGCCGGTTACTGGCGCGTTTGCGTGGCCGGCGGCCTCCCCCTCCCGGGGGGTGTGGCGCCTTAGGGACACCCTTTTGCACAAGAAAACGGTGGTGAAACGTATTGAAGAGGTCATACAGGACTATCAGACACACAATAGTAATACAGACACTTCACTAGCGACACAGTGGGCTGCATTGAAGGCGGTTCTTCGGAGGGAGTTTATCTCCATCTCCTCGGCCGAAAATAGGGAGCGGCAACGGAAGAGGGATGAACTGACTACTCAGGTTCGGGAGCTTGAGCAGGTCCACCGCCGTACGGGTGCTCCGAGGGTTTGGAGGCAGCTGAAGGCGGCAAGGAAGCTCCTGTCGGTGCTGGACCTGGATAGAGCGGAATACGCTGCCTTGCGCTTGAAATATGCCTACTACACAGGGGGGGACAGGTGCGGCAAGCTCCTGGCGCATCGACTTCGGGTCGCGCAACAGCGTAACGTAGTGAAGGAACTCTTGACTGCAGACGGAGTGGCCTTTTCCGGGGACGCGGAGGTGGCGGAAACCTTCTGCAGTTTCTATGAGGCGCTGTACGCTGGGGAGCCCTCCTCGCCACGGGACACCGAGGAATATCTAGAGTCGGTGCCCCTTCCGGCGCTGGATCCTGTTCAGGCGGAATACCTGGAGCGGGATATTCACGTTGAGGAGGTGATTTCCACTATAGCTAGGCTGAAGCACGGGAAGGCCCCGGGCCCGGACGGTTACACGTCCCTGTTTTATAAGACCTTTTGCCCGGCTTTGGCCCCTGTCTTAACTCGGCTATTTAACTCCTTCTCCGACCCGGGAGCCATCCCACCGGATCTCCTGAGTGCGACGGTCTCGGTGATTCCGAAACCCGGGAAGGACCGGGCTTTATGCGGCTCGTATAGGCCCATCTCGCTCCTAAATGTCGACCTCAAGCTGTACACGGGGATTCTGGCGTCCAGGCTGGCCCTGCACCTCCCCGGTTTGGTTGAGGCGGACCAAGCTGGCTTTGTGCCCGGCAGGCAGATGGTCGACAATACCAAGCGGGTGACGCACGTTTTAGAGAAGGCTTCGCGGATCCCGGGGGAGCGGATGTTGCTGGCAGTTGACGCTGAGAAGGCCTTTGATAGAGTTCATTGGCCGTATCTCGAGCTGGTCCTCAGGAAACTGGGAATTGGTGATAAATTCTGCACAATGGTCTTCAACTGCTATAAGTATCCTTCAGCATCGGTACGAGTCAACGGGTGCAGCTCCCGTAGTTTTGCAATCGAGCGCGGTACGAGGCAGGGCTGCCCCCTCTCTCCACTCCTCTTTGCTCTCTACATGGAGCCATTCGCCCAGAGGATCCGCCACAATCCGGATGCTATTGGGATCAGGATGGGCCAGTATGTCCACACGGTCAGCCTCTATGCGGACGATGTCCTGCTGACCCTGGACGACCCTAGGAGGTCCTTACCCGCCTGCATCCACGAGTTGGATGCTTTTTCACGTGTGGCCGGCTTTAAAATGAACATGAGCAAGTCGGTGGCTTTAGATGTGTCTTTGGCTATGGACACCAGGAGGGACCTTCAGCGACTCTTCCCTATGCAGTGGTCGTCGTCCCTTGTGCCATACTTGGGGATCCTACTGGCACCCACGTTGCCAGCGATGGTGACGGCCAATTACACTTCTCTCAGTAAAAAGATCAGGGAGGAGCTCGGCCGCTGGAGTAAGGGCCTATTATCCTGGCTGGGTAGGATCGCGGCAGTTAAGATGACGGTATTGCCCCAGATACTATATCTTTTCCGAGCCCTACCTCTCCAGCCTCCAGTGGGCTGGATTAGACAAACGCAGGCCGACATCTCCCGCTTTGTCTGGCAAGGCCGCAAGCCACGGATGAAGAGGGTTCTCTCCACGCTTGCCCTGGAGGCGGGGGGCCTTGGCATTCCGGACCTCCGTAAGTACTTTCAGGCGGCGCAGCTTCGATACCTTGTGGAGTGGAGCAGGTGGGAGTCCGATAAACATTGGCTTTTTCAGGACCAGGCGGTGGCGGGCGCACCCTACAGGAGGTTCCATTCTTGCGCCGTGCTCACCGCCCCCCCAACCTTTACGCCTCCTTCGTTACGCGGGTTCCCTTGAGGGTGTGGGACGCAGTTTGCGAGGCCCGGGACCTTACCCCTTTCCCTTCACCATTTACACCCATAGTGGATAATCCTGACTTCTCCCCGGGGATGGAGCCGGGCGCTTTCTCCCATTGGAAGACTGCGGGCTGCCGGGCGCTCTTTCAGGTCTATGGGCCGGAAGGCGTGGTTCCCTTTCAGCAGCTTCAGCAGGAGTTCGGCCTGACGGAGTTGGATAGACTACGCTACATGCAGGTCCGACATTGGGCCCTCCAGCCCCAGGTGCGGGACACCGCTGATCGTCAAATTACACCGTATGAGCGGTGGCTGGTGACCCGAACCTCTGATGCTAAATTGATTACTGATCTTTATAAGCATCTACAGCCCCCACCGTTCCACTATTATAACCCGGGGAGGGAACGTTGGCACAGGGAACTGGGCAGGACACTCAGCCACAAGGAATGGGACCAGATCGCACACCGGGCAAGACACTCTGTGTACCATACCGGCCTTACAGAGACGTTTACCAAGGTGTCCACGTACTGGTACTACACACCAGAGAGACTGAATGAGATGAATAGGCACATTGATAAGGGGTGCTGGAGAGGTTGCGGGCAGGTGGGGACCCTCTCACATATTCTTTGGGATTGTCCCTTGCTGGCCGCCTATTGGAAGGAGGTTCTGGATGAGGTGGATAAGCACTTTGAAATTGAGCTCCTGCGCTTTCCGGCGTATGTATTACTGGGCCCCCCTAATGGCCTAATGTATCCGCTGAAGTCCCGCAGGGGCAGGCAGATCGCCATCGCGCTGGGGTCTGCGGTCCAGAATATCCTCATCCATTGGCGCACTACCACTGTCCCCTCCATCACGGGTTGGTTACATAGACTCTGGCACGTGTTGGGAATGGAGAAACTGTCGCTCACGGTGGCGGGGGAGATAGATCAATTTGATGAGCTGTGGCAACCCTTCCTTGCGCTGTTAACCACCGAATTCAGGGAGCTCACCTGCCCGAGATACCTCAGGCTTCTGAGGCTGACGCCGCCGGCGACTCCGGTAGACTAGAATGAGTGGGGGGCGGGTTCTTAGTGAGGGGGGTGTGGCTCTGGGGCGAACAGGACTGGTAATGGGCCATTGGACGGGGGGGCTGGGGGGGAGTTGGGGAGTTTGTTTCTTTTTTTTCCTTGGGGCGGGGGTTCTAGAGGGGGATGGGCTGTGCTTTTTTGTGTCAATTTTATTGCCTTATTTGATCAGATTTGGGGTGCTGGATATGCGCAGAGTGGTGATATAAATTGCATTTCATTTTCTCATCTGCTATTGCTTCTCCTCTGGCCTAACGAACTGTTCCACGAGCACGCTCCTGATGCTACGATTTTTCTCTTATTGCACTGTATGTAACCCTAACCTCCTGTTCCCTCTCCCCATGTTCTTTTGTCTTAATAAAAATGCTTTAAACCTAAAAACAGAGACTTGGTGGGCACAGCAAACCTGTTTCTCACCTTGCCCTCTACAGATGATGTGTGGGTGGGCCACCTGAATCTGCAAGGGATGATCAAGAACTTGAACGTGCCATCCTAGTACTGCAAGGGGGTAATAGTGGGTGCACATTTGACTGTGAACAAGTAAAGGCTGCACCTGCACTTGATTCACATATTAAGGGGCTCATTAGGATCGCGGACGGACTTGAGTCCATCCGCAACCCCAGAGTAGGAGGGAACGTCCGCATGGGCAGCGGCGTTCCCTCCGTGCAGATTAGGATGTGACCGCCAGGGTGGCGGTCACATCCTCTATCTTTAACATTGCCACGGGTGCAGCTTCAAGCTGCACCCGCCGCAATGTTAAAAATGCATACATTGCATTTGTATGCAGAAAGCGGCAGGCACCGCGTGGTGCCTGGCGATTTCTGCATACAAATGCAGGGGGGTACCATGGGTACCCCCCATGTGTACCCCTGACCCCCCTTCACCCAGGGGGCCCGCAACAGGCCCGAAGTCAAAGTACGTATGCTTTTCCACGGCGGAAAAGCCGCCGTGGAAAAGCATCTCTTTTACACTATCCTAATATGGCTGGCGGTGTCTGATAGACACCGCCAGCCATGTTACAGCTTTTCCGCCGCGGTTGTAAGTCAACCACGGCGAAAAAGCGGCGGACTGAAACCAGGACCCACCAGCCATCCTAACGTGGCGGTGGGTCTTTGGTGGGTCCGCAGAGGATTTTCCGCATCCTCCGGGCCGGCGGTGGGTTCCGCCGGCCCGGAGGATGCGGAAAATCCTCCATCATAATCTGCCCCTTAATACTGTTTTCCCAGTGAGGAGGCACCTTGTAAAACGTGGCCTACCCTAGAAAGGATTAGTAAGGGATTATGAAGACAGATCACACCCACAAAGACAAGTAACACTCACAAAGATAAACCCTGTGATCCTGAAGCGTATAAAACCAAGCATTATGTTATTTGGTACAACTGTGTGAATAAAAGTATTTAATTTGTTTGAAAAGATAAGCACTTGACCGGACAATGGAAGTATTGTGTTTGTTGGTTGATTGTTGAGTGCTGACCACAAGCACCCCGCACTACCTTCCTGAAAAGACTGTGACTGCTTGCTACCCTGAGAGTCAAGTCTGTAAGGGGTTTTATGTGGCCCGGTCATTGGCGTAGCTAGGCTCTTTGCCACCTGTGACGGTCCCTGCCGTTGTGGCCCTGCACTTAAGAACGGGGCCGCAACACCAGGGGTGTGGGGTGGGGGTGCTGGCGATGATTCCTGCATTTTGCTGCCCCCGCGGCAAACTCATGTAATGGGGGGACGGCGACGCCACCGGGCCCTGTTTGCCGAGCCACAGTAGGACAGGCCGCAGGACACCAGTGGCCAACTAAATGAACTCCTACATTGGGGCCCACTAGTCCCTCTCTTCACTGTGGCCCTCTGAATGGGGTGTGGCAATGTTCCAAACCTATAAGTTCTTTGAAAAGTATACACAAACAAGTATGTAGCAGCCATATTGTTGCTCATGGCGACTCGAGTAGCCTATAAACAAATTCCTCATGAAATGGAAAATAATTGTGAGACAATAGCAGATTTAATAGTTTTGACAAAAATGGATGATTTATTTTGTCTACATTAACTTTATATAAACGAGATTAAACAACTTTTAGACTTTCAATGTTAGGAATGTTTCCATGTAGCATAATGACATCACATGTAAAGAGTATGTTACTATCTTGATGTTCAAGAATTTGCAACCGTGTTAATAAATCCGTGATGTTTTTTTAAGACCATTGGAAATGATTTCAACAAATCTTTTAAATATGCATCCACAAATCTAGCAGTTAGTACAAAAACTTAATTTCTTCCTGAAACAATCACTCTTAATATAGGTTTTTGATGTATTTTTGTGTATTAAAAAGGCAATGGATGTTCTTGAATGTACCAAATTCAATGTTATGCAACTCTGTTTTAATCTCCCATATTCGGTTGTGTTCTAAAAGCACATATTATCCACTTCATTTAAAGATCCTTTTAGCAGTTGATTGTACATCAGGTTGTCCATATGAGCAACTGGACCGGCTTTATCTTGAGGTTCCGTGGCGATTTGAACCCGTGTTTTCAATATTGTCGGAAATACATAATATTGGTATCAGCGAACCGCAAATGATCCATTTAGCATATCCTGGTGTTTTCGCTATGCTACTAGCAAGAGTACTCCTGTAACAAACACATTTCCGATCTACCCATGGCATCCATCTTAGATCATGGCAGCCATTTTGTGTTTCTTGCCCTCACATACGCAATAACCTTTGATTACTTCATTTCGATTAAGGACACGTAGCCTTAGCCGGCGATTCACCTCTTTAGTGACACGTGCACCTTGGAACAGAACACGCTGTAGCTGCATGACTCGACAAAGGCTGCCTCCTCTGCCCGAGGCCAGTCCTGCTATACTGGTTCTTGTGGTCGTTGGCCTGATCATGATTAGGCGGCCGAAGCCGGTAGCCTTGCCCATTTACGACCCACAAACATCCCTTATCCTGCTTTTCTATCTTCTGCACCTGGCTCTGCTCCTTTCCTTCTGGGCCTTTATTAGGGGGAGGTAACGAAATTTACGATGAGGCGGTCCGGGTCTTGAATGAAAAGTTGACATGAGATTATGATGGAAAAGTGGGAACCCCTCGTTCGTAAAGTTTTGACATCAGATATTGTCGACGATTCCTGTGCAACGCCAAATATTTATTGTTTAGGACACAAAGGTTTGGGAATGTACTAACATGTGAAGAATTTGCCTGAAGGGCAATATTTAGTATATAAGGAGCAACCCTCTTTGTACAAATCGAACAGGCTCCTAGAATCTGCCCGTGTGTAGTTTCTGTGACTTCTGTGTCCCTGCAGTAATAAACCTTTGGTCTTTGACGCCACCATCGAGAAGCCCGTGTTTCTGTTTATTTGTGCACCAAGACAGGTGGAACTCCGGGGTCTTCGGGTGTTGTTCCCTGACACCTCTGGACGGAACCAAAAAGTCCAGAACTCCAATTGGCGCCCAACGTGGGGCGACGTCATTCGGTACCGGTCCAAAAGCCTGAAGAGTTCGAGAAGCTTCGTGTGAAGATTCCTGAGGGAGGCGCCCCACTTCATCGATCCCGGCATATCGCAAAAGAGGCCCGACGTTCTCTTCCACGAGGGTTCCCGTTCAGGACGGCTGCAGTGGGCCGTTGCCTTGACCGTCGCCCTGTCTTGGACCCGAGGTGCAGTCCTTAGTACGGCGAAACGTGACGGGTTTCTCCTTGGTGACGTCTTCAGTGCCTCAGTTAAGTATTTAGTGGTTGCTAGCTGGTTATTTCGTGAGGGTTGTTAAAATCCTTTTTGGTTCTTAGTTTGGTTTGGTTTCGTAAGATTATCACTGGTTGTTCTGGTTACGATAATCTATTTGGTTTGGTTTGGGTATCGATACATTTGTTCGCTTTTGGTAGGCCTAAGTTCTTGGTTCGAGTGCACATCCCTGTTTGTGTTGTTTGTTCTGTGTTCCGGATTACAAAATGGTAAGTCGGAAAAATTGTATGTTGTCGTGTTTTGGTTGCAACAGTGATTCACGATTGGAGGACTCATGTCTGGTTCCTCCGATTGGGACTCCTCTATATGATCTTTACTGTAAGCATGGTGTGGGTCCTATATCGTATAATGAGATGTGGGTCCGATACACTGAAAAGGACGGTGTCCTTAGTTGGCCACTGCATGGTAGTTTTGAACCCGAAATCCTTGACAATTTAGAAGTGAAATTGTTTAAGAAGAAAGCCCGGCCGGCAATGTTTGATTCTTTCCGTTACTGGCGAAAAGAATCTAAACAGAGAGAAATTAAAAGGTTGAAAAAAGAACAGAAAGAGCAAGAGTTAACTTTAGAACAAGCGGCTAAGCAGCTGCAAGATAACGAGTCTGAGAAGGCAATGGAGATAGCCACTAGAGAGCGTAACTTAGCGATAGATAAGTGCTATCCTGCCTTGCCATCGAGTACGACTAAGATAGTAGAGGATCCTGAAAACGATCCTCTGTTGTCTTACTTGTTACGGTCACCACCACCGTATGCACAGGGTACTACGGCTCCACCTGTACCAAATGTTCAATTGCCGGTTGCTGGACAACCTGGTATTCCTGCTCCTGCCCCTCAGAATCAAGTTCCTGTACCTCCTATGGTTAATGTAAATGTTCCTACGGCACCTCCTCTTCCTGGGTTGCCGACTTCTCTACCTATACCTGTATCGCTTACACCTACTGTTTCACAAGCTATCTTACTCGATACTCCTACTGTCCCGCTATCTGTTCCAACTGCTACTGTGTTCTCTGCATCTGCCAGTATGTTGACTCGGCTTTCTGTTCGTCGAAGAATCACTGATTCTGTTTCTAACATTCTGTCTCCTTTCTATAAATCTTTAATTAAGACTCCTACTTCTGACTCTGTACAAAGACGTAGTCAGCTCCCAAGTACTGAGGAACGGGGAATATTAGATTCCACGGCTCTCAGATGGATTTCGAAAAGTAGGAGATATAGTACGAGAGATGTACTAGATACATTTATGCAGTGGAATGAACCAACGCAACGATATGTCTTCGACGAGATGTGCTCTCTTTTACGTGAGGAACTAGAAGAAGATGACTCTGAATTGAATTTAGAGGACTTAACTAAGGTTCAGAAAGAGTTTGCTGCAGGAATGATAGTAGGTCAAAATATAAAAGAAGCGATGGAACTGATTTTAAGTTATAGGAATGATCCATCACTTCGTTCACCGAGAGACTTTGAGAAAAGTAGTACGAAGCTGAATCGCCAATATCCAATGAGGGAGGTTCCTCCAATTTGGCGTGAAGCTGTGCAAGCTAATGTAAACCTTGGTATTGCAGCCGCTCCGGCGCAATTCCAAAGAGTGTGGATACACATTCCGTGGAAGCGAGCCGAAGTGTTAGCAGTGAAGCAGGCCTTGCCAGACCCGCGTAAGAATCCTGCTGGGTACTATAAGGAATTAGCGCAAACAGTTGAGGCCTGTGTAATCAATCTGGCGGACATTGACATGTTATTTGGGAATGTAGTTCCGCAACCAATTTGGGCTAAAATCCGTAAAGAGAATCATCCAGTTGCTCTAGGTGGTGATTGGGCAGCTATCATTGCAGCGGATGGTCAGCAAATAGGTGGTTCCAAACCCGAACCTCTAATTGCTAATCTTCCAGGTAGAATAATCGACTTAATGAAGACTCTGATGCCAGCATTACGTGTTAATTGGGACAAGTTGTCTGCATGCAGGCAAAAGAAAGACGAAAGTGTCTCCGACTTTTTCACGAGGTTCGAAGAGACTTTTGTAGATCACAGTGGTCAGGATATGAGCACAGAAGGAGGACAGAGATTGTTTGTCGATAAATTCGTGCACAATTTGTTACCTGAGCTGTGCAATAAATTAAAAGATTCCGAGAGTGCGTGGGCTGTCTCTACAACTGCGCAAATACTTGCAACTGCACAGTATTATGAAAACAGGGATAAAGAAGAGGAAGAGAAATCAGATAAGAAAACGAAAGACTTAAAGACTAAAGTTCTTTTGCAACAGGCATATCCACCTCGCATGAATCAGACTAATATGCAACAAGGATCGTATCAAAGGACAGATTATGGTTCTCAGAGACCACAATATCAGTGGAATCAGTGTGCGTATTGTAAGAAAGAGGGTCATTATAAAAATGAGTGTCCAGTCTTAGCGCAAAATAACGCAGCCGCAGCTCAGAGAGGTCGTGGTGGTTTTGTGCAGAATTCTAGAGGTCGAGGACGAGGTGCTATGCCTCCACAGACGAATGATCGCCCTTCCAATCACTTTGATCAACGAAATGGACAGTCTGCCCAACAAAATAGATCTCAACAGTATCATGTTGAAGACTATTGTGAAAATGATGAGGGATTTCAACAAAATGAGTACTAGGACAGCCATGGACAGAGAGAGGGAGTAGTATCAGTTCCAGTGGATCAGAGTGGGCCTTATGTCGCAGTAGCAACATCAGGTGTAGTCGAACCATTTCTGTTGGATACTGGTGCCGCAAAAAGTTCGATCATGCATGCGAAACTCCCTGGTGCACCTTTGTCCGGCTTAACAAATGTTTCTGTAGGTTTTTCAGGCGCCCCTGTTTACAACCCCGTATCTGGTCCTTTGGCTATTTCTGTTGGACCGTGTCAATTGAAAGCACCCCTGATTTTGACGACAGGTTGTAATGAAAATCTGCTTGGTTTAGACTTGTTAAAACGCCTATATGCGACATTGTACTGTTCTCCGGAAGGAGTACAGCTTACGTTGGGTAAAAGAATCACCTCTCCGATGTACTTGTCAATGGATGCACTCCCGCCAGAGCTGCGTTCACTCCCTGATACTCTTTGGGCGACTGGTCCTAATGATGTAGGCCTTTTAGAAATACCACCATATGTAGTCACTTTGAAAGCAAATGTAAAATTTCCACGAATTCCTCAATACAAGATCTCTACTGAAGGTGAACGTGCACTTTTACTGATTGTGCAAGATTTGATTAAGAAAGGTGTGGTTGAAGAAACTAGAGGAAATGTCTGTAACAGTCCTGTATTACCGATTTTGAAACAAACTGATCCTACAAAGCCTCCAGTATATAGGTTTGTTATTGATCTCAGAGAGGTTAATAAAATTGTGGTTCCGCAGTTTCCTGTGGTTCCAGACATTACTGCCTTGTTAACGTTGATTCCTGCAACAGCTACATGGTTTTCAGTCATCGACTTGAAAAACGCCTTTTTCAGCATTCCAATAGCCGAAGAAAGCAGAGATATTTTCGGCTTCTGTCTAGGAGGTCGAAGCTTCAGATTTAAACGCGCTCCACAAGGCTATTGTGAGAGCCCATCCAGTTACAGTCAGGCATTAAAAAGTCAGTTAGATTCCTTTGTACTTCCTCCAGGTTCGGCTCTAGTGCAGTATGTAGATGACCTTCTAGTGGCTGCCGATGACAAGGAAACTTGCAAAGCAGCTACAATTTCGTTATTGCATCATTTGTCTAATTTGAATCACAAGGTGTCACCTTCGAAAATGCAATATTGCTGCCAAGAAGTGACGTACCTAGGTCATCTCTTGTCAAAGGAGGGAAGGAAGTTGACCCCAGAGAGAATAAAAGCAATTACGCAGATGAGTGTTCCTCGTACACAGAGAGAAGTACGTGCCTTTTTAGGTATTACCTCTTACTGTAGGCAGTGGATCCCAAATTTTTCTCTTTTAGCAAAACCGTTGGTAGCTTTGACTGGGAAAAATGTTCCGAGTCCGGTGCCATGGTCTGCTGAATGTCAGGAGAGTTTTTCTGAGTTACGAAATGCACTTTGTTCAGCTCCTGTATTGGGTACACCCGATTACAGCAAGCCATTCACGCTCTATGTTCACGAGAGAGAAGGTTGCGCGTTGAGTGTTCTGACACAGAAATTTGGTGATAAACAACGCCCTTGTGCGTTTTTTTCATCAACATTAGATCCGGTAGCTAGAGCGTTACCTAGTTGTTTGAGAGCTACAGCGGCAGCTGCGGCTTCCATTCGACAATCTGCTGGTTTGGTGATGAATAACATGCTAGTGGTCATGGTTCCTCATGCCGTGGATACACTCATGAACAGAACTAAGACACAACACCTTACCAGTGCAAGATTATCTGGCTACGAGCTGACATTGCTAGCGAGTCATATTCAGATCAAAAGATGCAATGTATTGAATCCAGCAACACTGTTGCCGGCTAATCAGGAGTCGAGTGATTCCGAACCTCATGATTGTTGTTTCAGAACCGAGGAGGAGACAAAAGGACTAATTGATTTAAAAGACACCCCATTGTCAGATCCAGATGGCACGATGTATGTTGATGGGTCATGTTTTAAATTGGAGAATGGTGATGTGACTGCTGCCTATGCAGTAACGACTTTGAGGACGATTGTGGAGACTGCAAGAGTGAGTCAGAATTCTGCCCAAGCTGCAGAGTTAATCGCCCTAACAAGAGCGTGTGTTTTAGCTAAGGGAAAGAGAGTGAATGTGTTCACAGATAGTCAGTACGCGTTTGGCGTGGCCCATAGTTTTGGCCGTTTGTGGAAAGATAGAGGTTTCATTACGTCCCATGGGACTAAGATTCAACATGGTCAGTTAGTTAACGACTTGTTGGAATCTCTAACCTTGCCGACTGAAGTTGCGATTGTGAAATGCAGTGCGCATAAAGCAATCACGGATGATGTTGGTCGTGGGAATGCTTTTGCTGATGAGACTGCTAAACAGACAGCTAGAAATATGATGAGTAGAATGTATGTTGCAACGTCTGCAAGATGGATTTCCGAGTCTGGAATGTGTGAGGATACAGTGGAAAGTGTGAAAGAGATTCAGAAAGAGGCAACTGAGGAGGAAAAACGTGCATGGAAAGAAAGTACGGGCAAGTTGGATTCGAGTGGGAACAACAGCGTTGGATGTTGCCTGATGCGTATGTGCTTGCAGTGGTGACAATGGCACATGGAGTAGCTCACATAAGTTCTAAAGGAATCTGTAAAATGTTGGCCCCAGTCTGGAAGAATGATGGGATTAGTAAATGTGCAGAGAGAGTGGTGAAAAATTGTATGGTATGCCTAATGCATAATCCTGGCAAGGGAACTCCTACTCCTGCTGGTCACTTCGCTCCACCTTCTTGCCCCTTTGAAGTGATTCAGTTAGACTTCATTCACATGGATCGGTGCAATAACTTAAAATACGTCCTGGTGGTAGTTTGTGCTTTCTCCAGATGGATCGAAGCATATCCACTAAAGGACAATACTGCCCTATCAACTGCCAAAATTCTTCTCAAAGAATATTTCCCTAGATATGGAATGCCACGGATTGTATGGTCGGATAACGGAAGTGAGTTTATAGGTAAAGTTATGCAGAGTGTGTGTGCCGGTTTAGGTATTAAGCAAAAATTTTACAGTGCAAACCATCCCCAGTCTGCTGGTTTAGTTGAGGGTTACAATGGCACCCTCAAACTAAAACTTGCTAAAATACAGGCATCCACGGGTTTATCCTGGCCAGACGCACTACCCTTGGCTTTGTTATCCACGAGAGCGACTGTGCATTCTAGAGTAGGGCTTAGTCCATACGAAATTGTCTTTGGCCGTCCTGCTAATATTTGGGGAGTGCCAAGGCCAAAGGAATTTTGTTCTCTAGAATACCCAATGTTGATTGATTACCTTTACGACTTGACTGCTAAATTGAGTCTTATTCACCAACAGGTTTTCGATGCATTGCCAAAGCCTCCGGAGAGTCCAGGTCATCAGCTGAAACCAGGTGACCACGTTGTGGTACGAAACTTTACGAGGACGAAGAACCTTCAGCCCAGATTTGTTGGCCCCTTCCAGGTGTTATTGGCGACGAGAACTGCTGTTTGTGTGGCTGGTCGCAAGCACTGGATACATGCAACACATGTCAAACGTGTGCCCCTACCACTTCCTTACGACAACTGGGTGAAGAAGGGAATTGGTGCCTCTGAATTCGAGCAAACACCCAAGTTTATCCCTTTCAGCGATGCCGAATTGATAACTGACACTCCGAACTCTGACTCTCCTCCTGAAACTACTTCTTTGACTCCTGAACACTTGCCCTCTGCATCAGAAGAAACTTTGCCATCTGCGAACTTGAACATTGCAAACTCTACTGACAACACACTGTTTCCTGATCAAACGATTCCTGCAAAACTAAGATACAACTTACGATCTCGTAATATGGACAAATAAAGCAGGAAACTGCCTATTGTGATATTTGAAATTTTGAACTTTTGCCTTCAGCCAGGAAGTTTGCTATTGTTTTATTGTTTTTAAATATTGCCTTGCCGTCTGGGTAGCCGTAGGGTCGTGGCTGTGCACCTAGTTGAATCTGCGGGGGTCAGACACAAGGTCGATCTTTCTGTTGGTTCTGGGAACTCCTAGGGCTGATAGAGGCATTTTCATCTACGTACACATCATCAGTGGTCGCGAGCGGATTGTAGAAGATGGAGCTTCCTGCGCTGCAACGAGAAAATGTGATTTATGTTCGCAGAAACAGACTTTACAGAATCCTTCATAGTAAATGTTTTCTGATGCAATGTGCTATTACATTTTTAATTGTTTTAATAACGTTGGTGGGTGGAATCGTTTTTGGTATAAATTTAATCTTTGTGCCAGTAACTACAGTACCTCCCCTTGATCCTGCTACTTCTACTGTTTCTTCCATACACTCTTTTCACTCGTTTCCTGAACATGAGCAAGCTCGACGCTCAGAATTTATCAATAACACTTTTGTACAGCTCTTGCACCAACACCAACTGGTAGTTAACACTACAGACTGCTGGGTGTGTGGCTTGATACCCCACACTATGGATAAAGGCATTCCCTATCTGGTTTTGCCTTTTAGCTATAATGGATCATTTCAGGCCTTTCAAACCATCTTTGCTTATGCCCTTGAAACCTATCCTCCGCGTCCACCACGTTCCACTAAATATAACTCTGCCAACAAAGCCTTAGTCCAGGGAATTATTGACATGATCAAGGACGTCAATAATACTCCATCTTACCCTAGAGACGAATTGCGAGTATATTTGAGTTGGAATTCTTCAGAGTATCGCCTTAGTTTGGGAGAAAGCAAGCGTAAAAGCTCAACTCCAATCTGGGTCGTACCTCACCGAGGTCAGGTCTGTTTGCAAGGAAATGGGAGAAATCCGAGAGCTCAGCTAGGGAGGAGTGAGTGCGTAGAGACTTACGTGTTTCCGTCTAACTCTTCCCCTGCTTTTCTTACTGCTAGGGGTACCTACTTCATCTGTCAAGACAGAGCGTATACATGGTTGCCTGCTGACTTTTCAGGGTCATGTTATATTGCTCGACTGTTGCCTCCAACGTACACTGCTTCTTCTGACTACCACAAAACCAGAGTAGCAAGAGGTGTTTTCAGCAAGGAAGACACCGCTGGTCAGGAAGCTGGAGACTTCTTCAAAGGTTTCCTTCCGTTCTGGGGGCCTATGGCTAATAGTAGAAACATACGTCAGCTAACACGGGTAGTTGAATCTACTATTACCGAAACTGCTGGTGCCCTTAGCAATTTGACAGCTGAGCTTCAGGCGGATAGACTCATGACGTTGCAGAACCGTATGGTTCTAGACGTAATACTTGCAGAACGAGGTGGGGTATGCAGAATGATCCAATCGAGCTGCTGTGTCTTTATTCCCAATAATGCTCCAACAGTCTATGAGGCGATCTCTAAGCTACACAAGATTTCCGACTCTATACACGTAGACAAGGGAAACTGGTCCTTCATGGAGTGGTTTTGGACTCTGGTATCAGCGTGGGGATGGAAGGTTCTGATGGTCATTGGTGTCATCGTAGTATTCCTGTTCTCATGCTGCCTGATTATCCAGTGTGGTCCTGCTCTGTGTAGTCTTTGTGCTGCAACCTGTTTTAGGAAACCACCTGCGTTTGGAGAAAAGGCGCGAGAAAGGATGATGATACAACAACATGTCACTGACCTGATGAGCATAGAATTAGACTCTGACATAGATTGAGTAATTGCCTATGTAAGGGCAAAAGGAGGGTCTGAGGTTCCGTGACGATTTGAACCCGTGTTTTCAATATTGTCGGAAATACATAATATTGGTATCAGCGAACCGCAAATGATCCATTTAGCATATCCTGGTGTTTTCGCTATGCTACTAGCAAGAGTACTCCTGTAACAAACACATTTCCGATCTACCCATGGCATCCATCTTAGATCATGGCAGCCATTTTGTGTTTCTTGCCCTCACATACGCAATAACCTTTGATTACTTCATTTCGATTAAGGACACGTAGCCTTAGCCGGCGATTCACCTCTTTAGTGACACGTGCACCTTGGAACAGAACACGCTGTAGCTGCATGACTCGACAAAGGCTGCCTCCTCTGCCCGAGGCCAGTCCTGCTATACTGGTTCTTGTGGTCGTTGGCCTGATCATGATTAGGCGGCCGAAGCCGGTAGCCTTGCCCATTTACGACCCACAAACATCCCTTATCCTGCTTTTCTATCTTCTGCACCTGGCTCTGCACCTTTCCTTCTGGGCCTTTATTAGGGGGAGGTAACGAAATTTACGATGAGGCGGTCCGGGTCTTGAATGAAAAGTTGACATGAGATTATGATGGAAAAGTGAGAACCCCTCGTTCGTAAAGTTTTGACATCAGATATTGTTGACGATTCCTGTGCAACGCCAAATATTTATTGTTTAGGACACAAAGGTTTGGGAATGTACTAACATGTGAAGAATTTGCCTGAAGGCCAATATTTAGTATATAAGGAGCAACCCTCTTTGTACAAATCGAACAGGCTCCTAGAATCTGCCCGTGTGTAGTTTTTGTGACTTCTGTGTCCCTGCAGTAATAAACCTTTGGTCTTTGACGCCACCATCGAGAAGCCCGTGTTTCTGTTTATTTGTGCACCAAGACAGGTGGAACTCCGGGGTCTTCGGGTGTTGTTCCCTGACACCTCTGGACGGAACCAAAAAGTCCAGAACTCCAATCTGCAGGCTTTGTATGAGTGCCATCTCCCAACTGTTTGGTTGCTTTCCTCCTGCTGACTAGCTGCTTCATACATTTCAAATGTTTTGTGCAATATTGGACAATCTCTAGTGCGTTCAACTTTGATTTGTCTTGATTTTTCAGATTCAGTGTTTATCAGATTTTGTTCTTCATCAGAAAAGAAAGCTTTCCATTTGTAATGTTTCACATGACCTTCAAAAACATTTGTTCCACATGTTAACGAGTAGGATAATCCAGACTGTAAAATTCTTCAGTCATCCTGGAAAGTTTCTTTTTTTTTAATAATAGGTTTTCTCCAATTATTCTTTGGGTCAAAGCGTTTCTTATGTTTCAATATTCTGCCGCCTGGATTGTTTTTTTTTTCTGGTGCTTAAGTGACTCCTAAAAATAACTCTACCATTCTGCAGCTAGCCAATTTCAATCAATTCTCCTTCCCTTCTCTTTTTTTGATTGTTTACCCATTCTCCCTCTCCTTACAGAAGTCCTCTGTCTGTCTAAAGTCCTCCTCTCAATTATTGTGGAGTACATTGCAACAATTCCTTTGCCCCTTTTGAATCTCTAGTGCTAAACTCAACGTAAGTGTAGTTTTGAGTAATGTAATGGCACATGCTTTTAAGTCTTGCTCCATCTTGGTCCAACTTTGCAGCTTGAGGGACACAAAAGATTCTTAAGTTGTTCTGTTGCAATTAAAAAAAATGTCTCAGAGAGTTCCAATATTTTCTTATGGGCTGACTCAACTCTGAACTCAAGTGTCTTTGTATTTTTTCTAAAGATCAAACTCAAACACAAACGTATATTTCTTGCTCATATATGGATTTTTTAAAATTGTCCTATAATGTCAATTTTCACAGCATTTGCCAAACAGGACTCTTGCTCTAGTTTCTTTTTCCTACAGATGTTTCATTATTCAGAGCTAGATGCTGTCTCATATTCAGGCTCAGATGTAGTAACTTTCAGAATTGTAGTGTCCATTATTCCATCACCCATTCTATGGGGAGGATCGAAATGGGCTTGGCCATTTGGGTTTCCGAACTAGGTCTAATTTAAAATGCCAGAAGTGGCCCACTACTGACTTTTTCTGAGTTTTAAATTTTCTTGACTTAGTGATAGCGGTTAAGAGACCATTGAAAAGGAATTTGCTGATAGAACTGTCTACTTCCTTAGTAGAGTTATGGATATCTTCTCAACTCTTCTTCAGAGGATTTCTGGAAGTCTGTATCACCCATCCTGTGGGACAAGACAGAAGCATCAAGTACAGCCATGCTCCCTTTATGCCGGTCTTCCACATTGACATTTTTAGTAAACTAGCAACTTGTAAATTGAGGAGAAAGTTATTAGGGTGCCCTTGCTAGTTTGTAGTTGGGGCCCTAGCTGGAGGGGAGGTGTTAGTTTTGTTTTGGTTTTCTCTAGTGCTTCCAGTACCATCTATCAGTTGAATCCTTAGCATCCTTTCCTCCATGCTTTTCACTTTGGGAAGTTCGTTTTGAAGGGGACTGGCCTTCCTTTGGCCTCCAGCTAGCCTTTTACAAGCCATACCCTAAAAATCACTGGCATTTGAAGGAACAACCAGGTTTAGGAATGGACTACCTGGAAGAACCGCTTTTCGAATCCACTATGTCACCCGGTACGGCTGCACTAATATCTATCAAAGTGTTCATTCTTGCTGAGCTAGGAGTCTATGTAGTATTCCATTGGACAAGAAAAGACAGAGAACCGATTTAAAAGGATGTTCAATTTGACTTTGCAGAATTTATGAGTAAACCTCAGATAAATATCAACCACGTCAGTGAATGATGCAATATCATAGCCGATCTCATACCGAGTGTATGTGCATTCTGCAAATTAATTGCTTCTGTGCTATTCACATTATAAAAAAACAACAATGGGCAAAATAAACTCAAAATACAAGGAGACCAAATTTTTTTCAACAATTGAATAAGGCCACAGTGGGCACAGTGTATCAATATGTCCTTAAAATGTCCCCATTAGCACAGGTTCTCCCGTTTTAGGGCTCCACGGTCTTTGCATTCGGTGTCAACCCAGGCGCTTCCTTGAAACTTCATTAGAGTTCTACACAATTATATCAATCTTTTTTAAGCTTTATGAGATCGGCTATGATATTAGGAGCATAGCGTTAGCCGGGTGATTCAGGTATATGAGAGGAATCCTAATACAATGAAGCAGTTGCAACTATGATTTAAGGGTTATGTAGTTGTCTTTGGTTTTGATATACCAGGTGCACTTACCCACTTGGGTTTAGACATAAACACATGCCGATATGGCTGTGACTGCAGTGAATTTAACTGAGATCGTAAAACAGCGTAATTGTTAATAATTTTGAAAAGGATAATTTCAACGTCGATGCCTATAATGTTTTTTGATTTATGATAAAACAAGGCAGGTTATAAGAATGGTATATTGAATGTATAATACCACCGTATAAATCAAAATGAGAGTATGTTTTCACTTTTTGATGTCACATGACGTAATGTTTTTTTTGTATATATCTTTATTGATTCAACACAGACCTTCACTCGTGAACAAGTGGCTGCGGCTGCGAAACACGTTGGGTGTTACTGCCATTAAAACTTCACCTGGAATGCACTTGGGCCTCAGCTTATTGTCTTTGACATTGTGCGACGACTTCGTGTTGGAGATATATATATATATGCAACAGTGCTACAATACATAAGGTTCAAAAGAGTCCGGATGAGAACATTTAGTTTTTTTGTGGATATGAAAGAACAGTGAACAGTGAAAGAGATGATTATCTCTAATGTGGCTTAATCATCTCTTTCACTGTTCTTTCAAATCCACAAAAAAACGAAATGAACCTTATGTATTGTGGCACTGTTGCTTACTCGACAGGGTCAGGGAACCATGCCAGGCAAGAGACTTCTGCCAACAGGTAGACAGAGAGGCCCAGGTTCTAACAGTCTTTGTCTGCCAGAGGTAAGAGCAACTTCTTCTAGTAGCCACAATACTGCGGACATATGATATTGCTTAAGCAAATGGTGCCTTCCAGAGGAAACAGAGGGAAAAGCCCCAAAAAGAAGATAAAGTCAAAAAACCTCCTAGATGGTAATGAGGCTCCAGGTAGCTGAATGAAGATGAAGAGGAGTGGAGTGAAAATCACCAAGGATGAACAGTAGAATGATGAAGAGACTGGAGGTGACATTGAACAGGAACACACAGGAGAATAACTAACCCAGCAATAACCAAGAGAATGTATGGAGAAAGGAAACATTTTGACAGGCTGACAAAACGTTGCGATGCAGGGAAGAAAGGACTTCCTCCCTTATATAGCCTAGAAATAGGAAGTTACTTCATTAACTGATGGGAAAGAGAGACCTCAGGAATATGGAGTTGCTGAGGGAGTTTCTAAATGGGAGTCTCCGCCCAAGGAGAAGAATGGCAGTGTGGGAGATTGTACCAGCGTGCAGGCAACTTTGAGATAAGTCTGGTGAGATAGCTACTTATAAATATAACTTAGTGAAGATCTTTGAACCCCGGATGGATTTCAACAAATCCACGATTAGAAGCAAGGAGTACTGGTCTTTGATTGTGACTTTGTTTAACCATCTGTAGTCAATGCAGAGTCTTAATTCATTTGATTTCTTTGGAACAAAGAACATTGAAGCAACGGCAGGAGAAAACCATTGTTCAAATTCTCCCCCAGATTTAATCTTAGGGCCTCATTTTGCAAATTCTCCTCCAGATATATTCTTAGAGTCTCTTTTTCAGACTCTGAGTTTAAATTCTCCCAAAAGCAACAGTGTTTCCAGTTTCAATGAAAATGGCGCAATTAAAATCCCGTTGTAGAGGCACTAACAGTCCTTTTGGTTTCTTGAGGAGATTACCAAATCTTGATGCTGAGCCTGAACACCTTGAAGGAGATTAATAGTACCTGGATCTGTCCTAGGGTGTTTGGCAATCTATTTGGAAGTCCAATAGCCCTCAGTGGAATACCAAATCTTATGAGAGAACTAGGAGGATGTGGAAATAGTTTGTGTCTCTGAGTTGGAAAGGTACACACATGAGAATAACTAACTCAGGAGCAACCAAGAGAAAGTCTAGAGCGAGGAACAACGTCAACAGGACTGACGAAGGAAGAAAGGACTTCCTCTCTTATATACTCTTTGAACAGTAAATTACTTCATGAAATCGTGCTGCCATGTTGGTTTGGGAAACTCTCATGAAATTATTATGACAAGGCAGCCATCTTTGATTGGGTTGAATATTTTACCCAGCTGTACTTTTCAGGGAATTCTGAGAAAGAGAAGACCTTGGGAACATGGATACCCTGAAGGCGTCTCTCAGAAGGAGCATCCCCCCTTCCCAAGAAGAATGGAGCTGCAGGAGACTTACTGGTGGGCCAACTGCTTCGAGGTAAGTTTGATGAGAAAGCATGGTAGCCCACCAGAAATACCACAACCCAACTCATGCCTGAGCAGTTGCACGTTCACCTGCCCAAGAACAGAACAGCATTTCTTGTTGAGAATCCTTCTTACTGCTGTTCCAAAATGTTTTACTAATTAATACGGTAATAACATAATACAAAACAGGTACTGGCTCCATTCCGTGCATGAATGTTGGAATCTGACTCTAACTCAGAGCACATCCTGCCCTCTATCTGATCCTCTTCTCCGTAACACAGCCTGCCCTCTTCCCCACAAAACTAACCTGCTTTCCATTGCTTTTGGCAAAGACAGCAACTCCCCAATACTCCTCTGATGCATTCTTCACATTTTTCCTTCTTATGTATCTCCCATTACATTTCATATATTCATTCTACGGCTGTTCTACGGCAGGGCCTCACACTAAGGTATGGGCAAAGAAGATTACCCAATTTTTCCATGGGAAAGTCTCTCTGATCCAACTTGCGTTTCTAACATAACTTAGACGAGTTGAATGTCTACAACAAAGACAACAGCAAATTCCACATTTCTGATCCCCCACTTTTTCTTACTTTCCCTGAGATCCAGCTAGAAAAATCTCAGTTTCTTCTTAAAAGCAGTAAGTCGGGTTCCCCTTCTGATCCCTGCCCAGCTAACAACAATCAATCCGATTGTTCATCAGCTTTTCAATACTTCTCTTTCCACAGGCATTATGCCTAAATCGTGGAAGCACACCAAGATTCATCATTTGTTAAAGAAAACTAATGCGGATCCAACAGATACGGCTAATTATAGGCCGATGTCCCTGCTTCTGGCCCTTTCAAAGGTTTTAGAGAAGTTTGTAAACAGTCTTGCAAAAACATATTGAAGAAGGGAAGCTTCTCCATGAATCCCAGTCCGGATTACGGGCTAACTTCAGTACTGAGTCTGCGTTGTTGGAAGTGACAGAGTTCATAAGAGGTAGACTGGACGAGGGAGGAAAGGCCGTTCTGATACTGCTTGATCTGTTGGCGGCCTTTGATTCGGTCCCACACGAAAGGCTTTTAAATAGACTTAAGAACATCGGCCTCTGTGGGACTGTCCTCAAGTAGATGTCCTCCTACTAGGAAAATAGATCCCAGGACATCTGGCTTCCACCTTTTTCCTCTCCAGTCCCTGTTATCAATGTCGGCATCCCTCAAGGCTCCTTTCTTAGCCCGACCATTTCCATATTTATCTTTCTCCCTTGGCATCATTGGTTGAGGAAGCGGGCACAAAAATTGCCTCTTACGCTGACGACACGCAGCTTATCTTCTCGTATGAAAAAGGCTCTGCCTTTGATGGGGCAAAAATTAATTCCTATCTCTCGAAGGTTTTTAATTGGCTCAAGGTTAACCAACTGAAATGCCATCCACACAAAACGGAAGTTGTTTTCTTTGGAAGTCTTGAAACACCTGACTGGAGCTCTCGGTGGCCCAAGGATTTGACCCCTCGGCCCGTTGAAAAAGAGAAAGCAAAAAATCTGGGATTAATCATTGACAAAACATTGTTGATGCTCCCTCAGATTCAACACCTCTTAGGTGTATGTTTCGGTATACTCTGAATGTTAAAAAAACTTCTGCTGCTCCTACCGCTGGAGAGTAGAAGGATCGTCGTGCAGGTTCTAGTGACATCTAAGCTTGATTATGTCAACTGTCTGTACCTTGGTATTCCAAAATCTCTGACTCAGTTCCTGCAAGTGGTCAAAATGCGGCTGCCAGAGCCATCACGCGATCTAGTCCTAGAACTTGAATGACCCCGAATCTTAAATACTTGCACTGGCTCCGCATCAAAGAGTGGATTGACTTTGAGGCCTTGACCATCTTTTTTAAAGCCTTCCACAAGGTTGGCGCTGAGTACCTTATTAAATGAGTCAACCATTACTCTACATCGAGACCCTTGCGGTCCTCAAACACTAATTTGGCCACTGTGCCCAAAACACGCCTTACTGGTACAGGCTGTAGATCTTTGGGCTTTCTGGGCGCAAAATTATGGAACAGCCTGCCGGAAACCCAGAGGATCGCCCCAAACTTACTTTCTTTTAGAAAGAGCTTAAAAACATGGCTGTTCCGTAAATAACTGGTTTCTTTCACTCCTCTCCTATCGCTGCTTAGGCGCCAGGACACTCTTGTTTGAGTAGCTGTGCGCTTTAATAAACACCCATTTTTATTTCATTTCATTTATTTGAGTGCACATTTTTTCACTTATAAATGGATATTGCATTTAGTAATGCCAGCACGCATATATTGTTTAATCTTTATGTCACTATGATTTGATAGTTCAGCAATAGTTAAGATATGTACTTCAAACAGTCAATAATGTTTCATGGAAGCAGACATAGGTGATTGTGCATGCGGATTGTTATTTTTGATCATATTCAATAAGAAGATTGAAATGTTGATTGTCATATTTGATTACATTCAATTACGGGGCCTGTCCTTTTCCAAACAATCTGAAAAGACTATTTAAGTTGAATACAATTGGCTTACTGAGACACCATAGCTGCTACATGAAGAGAGAGAGAGAGAGAGAGAGAGAGAGAGAGAGAGAGACAAGCTCTCTTCATACGGAACAGGATCTCTGTTGTTCCAGTAAGGTATTCAGGTGAAAGGCAAGGCCACCTAAGAAATTCACGCAGGTTCCTTTTGGTGCTATTTAAAGATTCTACATTCTTAGTGTGTATTTTTGAGTGTGACTATTGATGATGAAAGGAGGTTTAGAAGCTACTAACAACAAATACTCATGTGGGTCTTACAGAATAGATAGTTGCCCAGAATGCACCATCCTGCACGTATCCTGAAAAACATTAAAAAATGTATCACCTCCATCTGGTTCCACTTATATCTGCCATAGCTTTAAGAACTCCTTTCATACCGCAACTTCATCCAGCTCCGCACTGCTCCGGTGCCCATATCATTCTAGCCTACTCTCCCTCTTTATCTATCTAACATCAGTAATCCTCCTTCTGCACACACATCTTCTACACCGTCCTCTACATCAACCTTCAGCTCCTCGTCGGCACTCTATTTTCATACTCCCACTTACTCTTTTCTCCCTGTGTACATTCTCCCACTATCTGTCGGCTACTACAATATCTTTATCCTACTGCAAGCACACCGTACATTCATATAGTGCATGATTACTGCTCAATCACACGCCTGTTTATGTTTAGGCACCATCAGCCTAGGTGCCTCTATCTCAGGCTACTCAAAGAATAGCAAATGAGTTATCAAAAAAACGTGGGGTAAAATACCCCTGCCATATAATATAAGGATATTGGAAGTTGCCAAGGACCTCCATGTCTATGGAAAGAAATGCGGCTAAAGCCACAGATCATGTATCAAGTCAAAGAAAGGTGAGGCACCTTTCAATATCCTTATGACATATGGTATGGGGAATTTATCTACTACATGGTGACACCATCACCATTTGCTCAGATCATTTTTAAACACTTAGGGCCCGATGTAGCTAATCCCAGATTACCGATTCTTAAATACCGAATCATACCGATTCGGTATTTAAGAACTGGCAATCTGGATGTAGGTAATTTTACCGATTTGATTACCGAATCGGTAATTGAGGGAAACATAGAAGGGTGGCAGGGTGTCACTTTGACACCCTGTTGCATCCCTCAATTGTGCATGGGTGCACATGTTGCAGTCTGCAACATGGCACTGTTTTAAAAGCAAAAAAAATGCTTTTTAAAGGGTTTTCATTATTTACCACCAACTTCTAGTTGGTGGTAAATAACAAATTCTTAAACCCTGTAGCACTGATTACAGTGCTACCTACATGTCAAAATACAGATTCGGTAATTTTACGGAAGTGGTAAAATTACCGATTCGGTAAAATTAAGGAATCTGTATTTTAACATGCCCCTACATCCCTAACTCCAAATACCGGTCGGTAACGGCCGAAATCGGCCGTTACCGACCGGTATTTGCCTTCCTACATCTGGCCCTTAGTTCCTAGCTCCTTCTTATGAAAGATATACTTGAAGAATAAATGTGTTATGTAGAATAAACTTTGAGTTTGCCCTGTGAGAATAAAAATGAAAATATGCAACTCATAACTGGTTGCAAATTATATTTTAAGTATGATACGCCATTTTCAAAAACCACTCAAGTTCAGAATTTGTGTTAATATACAGGTAGATTTTTTTTTTTTTTCATTACCATGCAATTATAATTTTTTTTGCTGTTGACAGCAATGTTCGGGATTACATTGGCAGATGCTGAAAAGCTAGGGATTGCTTTCATTCTTTTTTTTTTTTTTTTTTGAGCGTTTAATGTTTTATTGAAATAAACAACACATTTGACACTAAAACCCTTCAAAATGGTTTATCCTTCAGTACATAATTTGAAACGAAAATGTGCATATAGTAGTTAACCAGAATGTTACCCTGGAAAAAGTTATTTTTGGAACACCTACTTGCACAAAAGGAATTACACTTTAGAAATAACACCTAAAAATTACCAACACAAAACCAAACCATAACACAATGTGCAAATGCAGTAATAAATGCCCTTAAACAAAATTTTAGAAGCAAAATCAAATTTGAAAATTTGACATTACAGGAAAGACCAGGCCTGCGGGTACATTGTTAAAACATTAGTTGTCAAAAAAGGTGGATAAAGGTAAATAGTATTTATTGATCATGAGTAGTAAATAAGGAAAATGGTACAATACTTCCATGAAAACCAATGCAGTCACAAGAAATAATCAATTGTATCGTCTTATAAGCAAGAGAAGCACGTGAAATAGATATATCAACAAAAAAACTACCTGATTAGGCAGACATCACAAACACAAGTGCTACAATGGCTATCTAAGTAGCATAAAAGCCTGGGAGATCCACATCTATGACTAAAAGTGTCAGCAAATGATTTAGTGTTCTCCAAAGAAAATTACTTGGATTTGTTTTAACATTATTAAGAGATACAACTGACATAATAAGGAATAAAGGGAAAATATCAAATAATCTAAAAGATATTCTATTATCCTGCAATATAAAAATCTGTATGGCAACATAACACATACAGAAGGCTTACAAGCATCACTACAGAGGATCTTGCAATACCAAGTAATGGCTTGGCATGGGGAAGGTGTATCGGAATATGCCAACATTTACATGCATTATTTCAAACAACATTTACTATAACATTCTCATTGGGCTGCAAAGGGAAGCATTGATGGAGATTCTTAGATGACGTTCTGAAAATTGGATGGGAACAACTTGAGACCTTCTCAGAATATATGCAAACTAACAACCACTCAATAATACTTGCGGTAACAACAGGCCATTCATCAGGTATTTTTTATAAAACAATAAAACGAAAATCTCACCATGACTATTCAAAGGAGTTCTACAGTAAGTATAAATGTAAATTGGAATGATTTCAAAACAACAAGCCTTAGAACCAAAAGCAAAAAGCCAAATCAGACACTCTAGTTTATAATTCCAAATACAACACACATGAAACAGACAGAAAAGATAATAGACAAACATTGGAGCATTTCTCAGAACATTCATGTTTTATATGCAAACGCACAAACGAAACCTCTTAAATAGTGCACAAAAATGGCATCAAAAAGATTATCTTGTCAAAGAAGATACCCATTGACTATCTGAACAGTGTCTCACACTGAAAATTGCATTTCTCAATTGAATGGGATACATTGTAATGGAATAATTAAGAGACCACTTATTCAACATCAAAAGGAAAATGGATTCGGATACAAAAAAAAGTCACTTGTGACTTGGGAAATATCATCTACTTAATAAAATACCCTTGTGACCAGGGTTATACTAGCCAAACTTTACATGCATTTAAGGCAAGAGTAGGCAAATATAAACAAACAATAAGAAACCAAAAATTGAAATCGTGCTTGGTACAACTTGGTCTAAAAAAAACCCCATTAAGCTGCACAATTAAGTTACCACTCAGAAGGGGAAACATGATTCAATGATTACACGAATGATAATTTTACTGGATGGAATTATTTGACACACTGAATCCAGTAAATTTGATGACATATAGAACATGGCTTGCTATTTTTAAAGACAGATACTACCATGCAATGCAGAGTAATAAGGGAGGCTTAAGAACACAAACAGGCATTAAAGAAAGAGAATAATTTAATTAAACTAGAAGTAATTCACTGCAGTTCTTGAGAGGAGTCACGGAGTCCACCTCTAACACAGCAGCGCTAGAGGTGGATGTGAGTTGCACAGAAGATCAGGGCTTAATTCACCGCCGTTCCCGAGAGCAGCCACGGAGTCCACCTCCAACACTGCTGTGTTAGAGGTGGACTCCGTGACCCCTCTCAAGAACGGCAGTGAATCAAGCCCCGATCTTCTTTTTTTTTTTTTTTTTTTTTTGATCGGGCCTTGGCACATGTGTTTTTAATGAATTAATTATTTTTTACAAGCAAGCAGAATAGAAATATAACGTTACATTTACAAAAAGCAAATGGTAAATAAAACGAAGTCAAAGGCAGGATTAGCTTGCTAGATCTGGCACTGAAGTAGCCTACTGTTTTTTTTTTTTGTTTTTTTTTTGGAGGGATATTTCTTTTTTTTTTTTATTTTTTATTTTACCATGATTAACATTATACAGATTATACTTTTGCTCCATTTCTGTCATTCTTTTAATGTTAGTTATAACTCTGCTACAATATTCTACCTTTCACATTCACTGCTGGCTCTGGCACACAGCAGTGTAATGCCAGAATCAGAAATCACCTTTAATAAATTATTATAGAAGAGTAACAATTTCACAGATAGACTGTAATATATCAGATAAAGTACCTCCAGAGTATAATGATATGTACACTGCAAGTCACTGAGGTGTTCCATGACCATATAGAGGAAGGAGGGTAAAGGCTGGGTTTATTCGTGAAGATTTGAGTCTCTGAGGCGGCGTTCATCAATAGTGTGTAGTTTAATCCTCCCCTAATTAGGGGAGAGGATGTGGCCAAACGGTTAGAGCGGTCAACCTCAAAGCTGGTGAACCAGGTTCAAGTCTCTGTAGGGACGCTCATCACCCGGTGGGTGATTCTTGGCAAATCACTTACTCTCCCCATGCCTAACAAAAATGAATGTGTCCGTCTGTAACATAACTGGTGGTCATGTAAAGTGCTCTGATACCTTTGGGTCGAGTTTGCACTATATAAAACTCCCCCTCCGAAAAAATCCTCACGATACAAGGGCACACCACAACTCCCTTCTCCAAACCCTCGTTCAAGCACTTTGCCTCGCCTTTTCTTTTGACGAAATGCTGTTGTTGCAGATCTATAGATTACATATGGAACATATACCCTGAAAATAAATAAAGCAATGTGTAGCTTGCATTTGGTTGCAGAAAAAAGAAATCTGAGCAGTTCAACAAGTCACTTTCAAATATAGTTGTAGCTCATAATGTGTGGCGCCTTGCAGGTGGATTTCTGTTTGTTTTTGTAATGAACATGGGCAGTGCACTAAGTATACTGCCATGAATATCTCTTTATCAGCTAATGACTGTAAATTCCCAGTGAACTTTAAGCCAGAAGAAAGTGCTGAAAAGGTAGTCCTCCTCTAGAATTACAAATTGTAATTCTGTTCAGTGGCCTGCCTTTCACATGGGATGCTGGCTGTTAAAGCAGGGGCTGTGACACCATAACTCAATCGTATTATGTTTTAAGAGTAGATTCGTGTTATTGTGTTTTTATTATAGTACATTAGTGATGTCACAAATAGAAAGCAATAAATTAGACACATGTTTTATACTTTTATTACAGGATTCACTGAAATGTGGGCAAATATACTATTGATGTCTGCGACCACCAAAATCAAACATTCAAAATACAAAAACATTTTGAGATTTTTAAATGTGTTTTTGAATCGCAATGTCTACAGTGTGATGCTCTCCATTTCTCTCAAACTGCAAGGATATCTTTCGATCTTTGCAAATGTAATTACTGTTGCAAAACATTGATTGGTTGCAATAGCCTAAAATGGGCGCTATCCATTTGCAAAATGGAAGCTGACTTTGACGGACATTTTTCACTTTGTGAATCTAACATGAAATCTATAAGATTTCAGTGCGGCACTTCTAGGACGCCATTATGTGAAAACGTATGGCTGCCTCATGGCAAGCATAAGGGTGATGCTGGCCCTTAACTTGGATATTTACAACAAGGGGTGGTGAGGGACAGAGTCTCTGAATTAAGCAGAAAGCTCTCACCCAGTCAAGAGATCAGGGCTAGATCCAACACCGTTTTTTAGCTCACTGCACCATCCCAGTTTCAGAACCTGGCTGTATGCAAATTAGTCTGTTCCTGTCCCAGTGCATGATGGGAACAGGGCAAACCAAACTACAAAAGCCAATTCTTACACTGGGAAGGAAACAAGCTCCCGGGGACCGGTTTCTGGCATTACAGCCGTCTTCGGCCCGGTTTGCTTGAATCCTGATGGTGCAATGAGCAAGGGTCTCACATCTGAGAATACCCTTCCACGCTTAGGGTGGACAAAAATATTTACAACAAGGGGTGGTGAGGGACAGAGTCTCTGAATTAAGCAGAAAGCTCTCACCCAGTCAAGAGATCAGGGCTAGATCCAACACCGTTTTTTAGCTCACTGCACCATCCCAGTTTCAGAACCTGGCTGTATGCAAATTAGTCTGTTCCTGTCCCAGTGCATGATGGGAACAGGGCAAACCAAACTACAAAAGCCAATTCTTACACTGGGAAGGAAACAAGCTCCCGGGGACCGGTTTCTGGCATTACAGCCGTCTTCGGCCCGGTTTGCTTGAATCCTGATGGTGCAATGAGCAAGGGTCTCACATCTGAGAATACCCTTCCACGCTTAGGGTGGACAAAAATATTTACAACAAGGGGTGGTGAGGGACAGAGTCTCTGAATTAAGCAGAAAGCTCTCACCCAGTCAAGAGATCAGGGCTAGATCCAACACCGTTTTTTAGCTCACTGCACCATCCCAGTTTCAGAACCTGGCTGTATGCAAATTAGTCTGTTCCTGTCCCAGTGCATGATGGGAACAGGGCAAACCAAACTACAAAAGCCAATTCTTACACTGGGAAGGAAACAAGCTCCCGGGGACCGGTTTCTGGCATTACAGCCGTCTTCGGCCCGGTTTGCTTGAATCCTGATGGTGCAATGAGCAAGGGTCTCACATCTGAGAATACCCTTCCACGCTTAGGGTGGACAAAAATATTTACAACAAGGGGTGGTGAGGGACAGAGTCTCTGAATTAAGCAGAAAGCTCTCACCCAGTCAAGAGATCAGGGCTAGATCCAACACCGTTTTTTAGCTCACTGCACCATCCCAGTTTCAGAACCTGGCTGTATGCAAATTAGTCTGTTCCTGTCCCAGTGCATGATGGGAACAGGGAAAACCAAACTACAAAAGCCAATTCTTACACTGGGAAGGAAACAAGCTCCCGGGGACCGGTTTCTGGCATTACAGCCGTCTTCGGCCCGGTTTGCTTGAATCCTGATGGTGCAATGAGCAAGGGTCTCACATCTGAGAATACCCTTCCACGCTTAGGGTGGACAAAAATATTTACAACAAGGGGTGGTGAGGGACAGAGTCTCTGAATTAAGCAGAAAGCTCTCACCCAGTCAAGAGATCAGGGCTAGATCCAACACCGGTAGTTTAGTCTGCCCTGTTCCCATGATGCACTGGGCCAGGGACAGACTGATTTGCATATAGCCAGGTTCTGAGCTGGGATGGGGCAGTGAGATAAATAACGGTGATGGATCAAGCCCTGATCTTTGGACTGGGTAAGAGTGGTCTGTTTAACTCAGACACTCTGTTCATCACCACCCCCTTTTCTAAATCGTTTTTGGCCACTATAGGTGTGGCAGGGTATACTCAGACATGAGTCCCTTTCTCACTGCTCCATCAGGATTCAAGCAAGCCGGGCCGAAGAAGGCTGAAATGCCAGAAACCGGTCCCCGGTAGCTTGTCTCCTTTCTGGTGAAGAATTGGCTTGGTAGTTTAGTCTGCCCTGTTCCCATGATGCACTGGGCCAGGGACAGACTGATTTGCATATAGCCAGGTTCTGAGCTGGGATGGGGCAGTGAGATAAATAACGGTGATGGATCAAGCCCTGATCTTTGGACTGGGTAAGAGTGGTCTGTTTAACTCAGACACTCTGTTCATCACCACCCCCTTTTCTAAATCGTTTTTGGCCACTATAGGTGTGGCAGGGTATACTCAGACATGAGTCCCTTTCTCACTGCTCCATCAGGATTCAAGCAAGCCGGGCCGAAGAAGGCTGAAATGCCAGAAACCGGTCCCCGGTAGCTTGTCTCCTTTCTGGTGAAGAATTGGCTTGGTAGTTTAGTCTGCCCTGTTCCCATGATGCACTGGGCCAGGGACAGACTGATTTGCATATAGCCAGGTTCTGAGCTGGGATGGGGCAGTGAGATAAATAACGGTGATGGATCAAGCCCTGATCTTTGGACTGGGTAAGAGTGGTCTGTTTAACTCAGACACTCTGTTCATCACCACCCCCTTTTCTAAATCGTTTTTGGCCACTATAGGTGTGGCAGGGTATACTCAGACATGAGTCCCTTTCTCACTGCTCCATCAGGATTCAAGCAAGCCGGGCCGAAGAAGGCTGAAATGCCAGAAACCGGTCCCCGGTAGCTTGTCTCCTTTCTGGTGAAGAATTGGCTTGGTAGTTTAGTCTGCCCTGTTCCCATGATGCACTGGGCCAGGGACAGACTGATTTGCATATAGCCAGGTTCTGAGCTGGGATGGGGCAGTGAGATAAATAACGGTGATGGATCAAGCCCTGATCTTTGGACTGGGTAAGAGTGGTCTGTTTAACTCAGACACTCTGTTCATCACCACCCCCTTTTCTAAATCGTTTTTGGCCACTATAGGTGTGGCAGGGTATACTCAGACATGAGTCCCTTTCTCACTGCTCCATCAGGATTCAAGCAAGCCGGGCCGAAGAAGGCTGAAATGCCAGAAACCGGTCCCCGGTAGCTTGTCTCCTTTCTGGTGAAGAATTGGCTTGGTAGTTTAGTCTGCCCTGTTCCCATGATGCACTGGGCCAGGGACAGACTGATTTGCATATAGCCAGGTTCTGAGCTGGGATGGGGCAGTGAGATAAATAACGGTGATGGATCAAGCCCTGATCTTTGGACTGGGTAAGAGTGGTCTGTTTAACTCAGACACTCTGTTCATCACCACCCCCTTTTCTAAATCGTTTTTGGCCACTATAGGTGTGGCAGGGTATACTCAGACATGAGTCCCTTTCTCACTGCTCCATCAGGATTCAAGCAAGCCGGGCCGAAGAAGGCTGAAATGCCAGAAACCGGTCCCCGGTAGCTTGTCTCCTTTCTGGTGAAGAATTGGCTTGGTAGTTTAGTCTGCCCTGTTCCCATGATGCACTGGGCCAGGGACAGACTGATTTGCATATAGCCAGGTTCTGAGCTGGGATGGGGCAGTGAGATAAATAACGGTGATGGATCAAGCCCTGATCTTTGGACTGGGTAAGAGTGGTCTGTTTAACTCAGACACTCTGTTCATCACCACCCCCTTTTCTAAATCGTTTTTGGCCACTATAGGTGTGGCAGGGTATACTCAGACATGAGTCCCTTTCTCACTGCTCCATCAGGATTCAAGCAAGCCGGGCCGAAGAAGGCTGAAATGCCAGAAACCGGTCCCCGGTAGCTTGTCTCCTTTCTGGTGAAGAATTGGCTTGGTAGTTTAGTCTGCCCTGTTCCCATGATGCACTGGGCCAGGGACAGACTGATTTGCATATAGCCAGGTTCTGAGCTGGGATGGGGCAGTGAGATAAATAACGGTGATGGATCAAGCCCTGATCTTTGGACTGGGTAAGAGTGGTCTGTTTAACTCAGACACTCTGTTCATCACCACCCCCTTTTCTAAATCGTTTTTGGCCACTATAGGTGTGGCAGGGTATACTCAGACATGAGTCCCTTTCTCACTGCTCCATCAGGATTCAAGCAAGCCGGGCCGAAGAAGGCTGAAATGCCAGAAACCGGTCCCCGGTAGCTTGTCTCCTTTCTGGTGAAGAATTGGCTTGGTAGTTTAGTCTGCCCTGTTCCCATGATGCACTGGGCCAGGGACAGACTGATTTGCATATAGCCAGGTTCTGAGCTGGGATGGGGCAGTGAGATAAATAACGGTGATGGATCAAGCCCTGATCTTTGGACTGGGTAAGAGTGGTCTGTTTAACTCAGACACTCTGTTCATCACCACCCCCTTTTCTAAATCGTTTTTGGCCACTATAGGTGTGGCAGGGTATACTCAGACATGAGTCCCTTTCTCACTGCTCCATCAGGATTCAAGCAAGCCGGGCCGAAGAAGGCTGAAATGCCAGAAACCGGTCCCCGGTAGCTTGTCTCCTTTCTGGTGAAGAATTGGCTTGGTAGTTTAGTCTGCCCTGTTCCCATGATGCACTGGGCCAGGGACAGACTGATTTGCATATAGCCAGGTTCTGAGCTGGGATGGGGCAGTGAGATAAATAACGGTGATGGATCAAGCCCTGATCTTTGGACTGGGTAAGAGTGGTCTGTTTAACTCAGACACTCTGTTCATCACCACCCCCTTTTCTAAATCGTTTTTGGCCACTATAGGTGTGGCAGGGTATACTCAGACATGAGTCCCTTTCTCACTGCTCCATCAGGATTCAAGCAAGCCGGGCCGAAGAAGGCTGAAATGCCAGAAACCGGTCCCCGGTAGCTTGTCTCCTTTCTGGTGAAGAATTGGCTTGGTAGTTTAGTCTGCCCTGTTCCCATGATGCACTGGGCCAGGGACAGACTGATTTGCATATAGCCAGGTTCTGAGCTGGGATGGGGCAGTGAGATAAATAACGGTGATGGATCAAGCCCTGATCTTTGGACTGGGTAAGAGTGGTCTGTTTAACTCAGACACTCTGTTCATCACCACCCCCTTTTCTAAATCGTTTTTGGCCACTATAGGTGTGGCAGGGTATACTCAGACATGAGTCCCTTTCTCACTGCTCCATCAGGATTCAAGCAAGCCGGGCCGAAGAAGGCTGAAATGCCAGAAACCGGTCCCCGGTAGCTTGTCTCCTTTCTGGTGAAGAATTGGCTTGGTAGTTTAGTCTGCCCTGTTCCCATGATGCACTGGGCCAGGGACAGACTGATTTGCATATAGCCAGGTTCTGAGCTGGGATGGGGCAGTGAGATAAATAACGGTGATGGATCAAGCCCTGATCTTTGGACTGGGTAAGAGTGGTCTGTTTAACTCAGACACTCTGTTCATCACCACCCCCTTTTCTAAATCGTTTTTGGCCACTATAGGTGTGGCAGGGTATACTCAGACATGAGTCCCTTTCTCACTGCTCCATCAGGATTCAAGCAAGCCGGGCCGAAGAAGGCTGAAATGCCAGAAACCGGTCCCCGGTAGCTTGTCTCCTTTCTGGTGAAGAATTGGCTTGGTAGTTTAGTCTGCCCTGTTCCCATGATGCACTGGGCCAGGGACAGACTGATTTGCATATAGCCAGGTTCTGAGCTGGGATGGGGCAGTGAGATAAATAACGGTGATGGATCAAGCCCTGATCTTTGGACTGGGTAAGAGTGGTCTGTTTAACTCAGACACTCTGTTCATCACCACCCCCTTTTCTAAATCGTTTTTGGCCACTATAGGTGTGGCAGGGTATACTCAGACATGAGTCCCTTTCTCACTGCTCCATCAGGATTCAAGCAAGCCGGGCCGAAGAAGGCTGAAATGCCAGAAACCGGTCCCCGGTAGCTTGTCTCCTTTCTGGTGAAGAATTGGCTTGGTAGTTTAGTCTGCCCTGTTCCCATGATGCACTGGGCCAGGGACAGACTGATTTGCATATAGCCAGGTTCTGAGCTGGGATGGGGCAGTGAGATAAATAACGGTGATGGATCAAGCCCTGATCTTTGGACTGGGTAAGAGTGGTCTGTTTAACTCAGACACTCTGTTCATCACCACCCCCTTTTCTAAATCGGCCCTTAACTTGGGGCATACCCCATGTGAAAGGACACATTGCTGGAGTTGCTTCTGTTTTCAGACACACCCCAGTAATGCGCCACTTTTTCGTATACAGATACGTCAGTAATACTGACGTATCTGTGACTCCTTGCGACATGATGCACCGCGCTGTGAATACGGCGCATCAATGGTGCCGCAAGGAGGGCGCACTGAGAAGTGTCGCAGCGATGCAACACTTCTCATAAATAAGGCCCTCAGTCTTCTGGAGTAATCATAACTCATTAATATTAGCAGACTAGAGAATCTGCGATTCCTATCGAGTGCCATTTTTACACTACTGTGGATTCGTGCTTATGGCGCAGGGCAAACATATTTCCAGGTCAAGGTGCGGAGGCTGTGGAATATTTGCGACTTTTATGCAACCTTTCATCCATTAGGATGACCTGTGAATTTCCTCTGGTTGCTAAATTTATGTACAAGTACAATTTCTTCTGATCTTGCACAGTGTAGGAGACAGTAGTGCGTCAACACTTTTGACAGTTGCAGAAGGATCCTCCCTCGGTGGGCAACCACGAAAAAATACATTTAAAAAAACACATTTGCGTGGGCTCTCAGTCCAGCTGTCAACGGACGCTGCTGCGGCTCTTTCTTCTGGCAGACACTGCTTATGCTTGTCTGTACCCACTTCTAGTTAGCCTGCAGTCGTCCTAACAGTGATTAGAGGACACATTTTACAGTCAATTAAATGAATTTTTATCCACTGGAGAAGGTACCGCCTGCTGTGAAGGATTAATCCCACTGCAGAATAAATTACGTTTCTAGGAAAAAGAGATTAATTTCTAGCACAGGGTGCCCTCCCTGTCCGTTGGCAGGGGCTAAATATGCACCAGATGGGGATGGTGGCATTCATCAGGCCTTGAGCTTTCTGCATACTGTTGTGCGCGGGAAGGATGCTTTATAGCCAGTTTTTCACATCCAGTGACTCAAACATGGCTGCCAGAAACAGTTTCAATCCATAAAGGTGATAGGTTTGGGTGCAACGCGTGCTACAGGCTTTCTGGATTCCTGGTGCACCCTACCGTTTGAGCATCTGACATTGCTGCATCTGTTTCTTCCTAGCACAGAACAACACAACATTTTGCCCCACCAACAATCACAAGTAGGCACAGTGAATAAATAAAAGAGTTAGGGCCTGCTGTGCCTAAGTCAGGTCACAATTCATTCTGTGTGTTGTTTGCAAACTGACTGGTTTGTAAACTGACTTTTACATTGTGCTGTGACTAATGGCCTAATTAGTTAGAGTGCATAATTTCCATTTGCAGAAGGTAGTAACAACTCCTGCCTCATTACTATATATGAGTCAAGGGTCCTTTTACAGCCCCCGGAAACGGTTGTGAACACCTATGAGGGACATAATTCTCAAGAACACTTAAGAGTTAAGAGCAAAACGATGCTTTATTGGGGAAGGTATGCAGCTAAATTTAGATTCAAAACCAAAAATCAAACAGCCCCGCCTCACTAATACACTAACTCAAAATGTCCCCTCCCACCTTTAAACCTCCCTACCAACCTGTACCAACTCCCAACAAAACATCCAAACATTCAGCACCACCCACCATTTTTTTATTTTAGTCACTGTTGTTTCACACCAGACCCAAGCATCACACCCCTGTACTCCATCTCAGGAGCGGCTCGTGCAGGTAAGAGCGGCGAGGCAGGGTGGGGGAGGACTCGACAGACAAACGACGAGGGGAACATTTATTTTCTCTCGCTGTCGTCTGTCGAGTGCCCCCTCCCATGTCCCAACACTCTTCCCTGCACGAGCCGCTCCTGCTCCATCTGCCAACATTCCATTGGCAAGGCCTCAACCTTCCAGCCTAGAGCATGAGCCCCACGTTTGTCTGACACCCAGGAAAATCCATGAGCAAGCTTTTTCCTGCCTCCTGCCCATTTTAGACCATCTGGTATATGAGCAATGGCTGCCGCCCAAACAGCCCATCACTCACTTTGTCTTAAGCGGGCTTTCGCCAAACAGCCACTGCACCATCAATGCATTGCTAACCATTTTCACCAGCATGGCCTGCATTTCAAGCAGATAAAACTTGTTCTAAAGAAAAAATAAATGAGTCCTGTTTTGAGCACTGTGAAAACCTCCTTCATAATGTCAGTGTGATCAATCATACCTACTCTCTTATGTCAACAAAAATGGTGCATCTCACTGTTTGTCTTGCACCAGGCCTAATCAAAACCATTGTTTTAACAGCCACTTGCCTAACTCTCCTCGCTATCCCAAAAATATAAGTCCCTGACCATGATCTTCCAAACACTTCTAGATATGTTTATGTAGCCTTTATCAAGCCCAGACATGACAATTGCACCAGATCATTCTCTTCTAAGTGTATAGCTAACACATCGAGCAGGGTCTCACAATCACCAAGTTAGAAAGCCAGGGTAACAATGGTCCCCATTTTACCAACTTTGTAAACAATCAATATTAAATTCAGTAGATCAAAAACCCAGAGTATTTCCAAAGACAGCAATTTAGCTTGCTTCACCTCCCATTTTATGAAAGAGCACCCTATAATCCAGGTGAAAAATATCGCCACACTTGGTCCTGCCACACAACCTGAAAACGAAAGAAAGGAGACCATGTTAACCACATACTTAATGCATGCTTTCAATATTCCTAATATATCACAAGCAATATTCTGATGACCACCTGTCCAAACTTATGATATTCCTCAATGATAACATGATCCTGTTTATAGCATTTTTCCAGCCAGGGTACCCTCCAATGATTACGCCACACACTGAGTTTACTTATACACGTCTTTATTCCTGTGCGTATAACTTCAAACTCAACATTTTAATGCACTACACTCTATTAATTACGTCATAGCTCTATGGAGTTCATTAGGAGCAAAAAGGTTCCCATTATTGTAAATTCACAAGACACTACATCTCCCCACGTTAACTGAAAACTTACCACTTTTACAAAAAGATAAACATATATATACATTCAAATCTCTTCAATTAATATCTTTGGCGCTGTAATGGTTCAACCTGATCATGCCGTGTGAAGCTGAACCCAGCCACCATCATGAACTGCTGGGATGGTGAAAAGGCAGCAGCAGTCACTGGTGTTTCAGAATCAGTCTCTTCATCATCATGGAGATCTGGTGAACTATGAATCAAACGTAGAAAGTGAGAAGAGTCTCTGGTAATACACCTCTCAGGCCGCGGGGCAGTCACCATGTGTCCTATGGTCGATACTTTCAAAGGTTCGGCATCAAAGGAAGCATCAGAGTTTCTTTTCCGAATCTGCTGGGCGAGCACTCTGTCTCCTCTCTGGAAGATGATGATTTTCGTATGTCGTCTTTGGTCAGCATATGTTTTAATCTTTTGTTTATGACCCAAGTCATCTCATCTCCTTCTCTCTGATTAATCTATGGTGTATCTTGGTTGTCATTGCTCTCCCGAACATCAATGTTGACAGACTTTTACCACTGGTCGAGTGAGGTGTTGAATGCTAAGCTCACAAAGTAGAGTTTAACACAGTTTGTAAATTGAGCTTCTCTAATGCACCTATTTCTTTAGTGTACTCATAAATCTCTCAACCAGTCCGTTGGCCTGCAGCCACATAAGTGTGCTCTTTTGATGCTTTATACTCAGATTCTCTAAGAAATCTTTGAGCTTCTGACTATTAAAATGCGGGCCATTGCAAGATTTTAGTATGGCTGGAACACCCCATGTTGCAAAGATACCATCCAGTCTCTCAATGACTAATTTTTGAGCGGCAGATGAGCGATCCACAATTAATGGCAATCATGAGTATTCACTCACAATCACCATCAGTTCATGTCCGTTGTCGAGTGGACCGAAAAAGTCAATTGCTATTCTTCAGGAGTTTTGACATGCTTATGGTGTGTTGAGTAACTTCTATAGATAGGCATTGCATAGATGACAAGCCTTTAATTCTTTCTCAATGCCCTCATCAAGATATTGAAACCAGACTCGGTCTTAGAGAGTTCGTTTTGTGGAAATGATTCCCCTATGTCCTTTGTGGGCTACTTCAAACAATCTTCTGCCACAGAATCAAGATTCTCGACCCTCGCAATATAACCCTCTCTTGAGTTATGAATAGTTCATCTTTGACATCCCTGTAATTTTGATATTCACTCTCACTGGTGAGAGGTCAAGTGTACTGGCTCCACAACTGAGATGTAATTATATCTTTCAACTTTAGCATGCTACTATTGTGGCTTGTGGCAGTGATAATTTGGTAATTTGGGCTAACGAAATGGCAGCTGGTGTGTTTGATTTGACAATAAAGTTGTTATAAGCTTCAGGTGTCTTGGATGGAGTGTCATGACCTTGAATGGACACTTTGGAAAATTAGTCTGCAGGGTTCTGATCTTGTCCTGCACTATACACAATGTTATAATTGTATTGTTGCAGCCGTAATCCCTAGCGTTCAATGTGAGGAGGTCTCTTGGCCTTTGGATTGCCAAATATTGCTACTAAAGCTTGATGATCTGTCACCAGCGTACAAGGCTTTCCGTACAGGAAGTGTTCACATGCCCATACTACTGCTAAACTTTCTTTCTCAGGTTGTGAGTAAGCACTTTCTGGTTGGGACAAACTCCTACTTGCATATGCCACAATATGATTTCGAGCATTCGGGTGTCCACTATGCTGTTAATGGATATCACCTAACCCACCAGGGCTAGCATCAACAAAAACCTTTGTATGAAGTTTCAGGTTGAAATAAGCCATTTCAGTAGCATGTTCAATGGCTTGATGTCTTAAAACTGTTTTCACATTTATGTGACGACTGAAATAAAACATTCTTTTTTGTCACTCTCTCAATTAAGTTCTGACAGTGGCAAAGTATCATATATATCTAGAACAGTAGCTGGCCATGTCAATACATTAAAACACCATGGACATATCATATGGGGGATTAGCATTTGACAGCGCTTGTACTTTAGCAGGATCTTGTGTCATACCTCCATCAGAAAAGATATGGCCAAAGAACTTTAGCTATGTCCTATGAAACTCACATTTGTCTGCATTCAAAGTCAAGCCTGCTTCAGCAAGTAAGCAACATACTGTGTATATACTTGTGCATACACATGTGTTATTCAGGTCCAAGATGCCTTAGGGCGAGCGTGCGTTTTACAAATAAGTACATATGTTATGTTATGAGCTTTATCATATTCTTTTTAGGTAGCTCCGAAAATCGATATGTCCTCACTGTAATTGAACACATTCATGACAGGCTGTATGATATGTCGAAAGATGTCTTGAAACAGTTCTGCAGAGGATGACACACCAAAACGTAGTCTTTTGTATCAAAATAGAACAACATCTGTAGAAAAGGTTGTAATATACCTGCAATCTTCTTCTAGTAACCTTTATTTAAATCAAGGTAAGAGAAAACCGTTGGACCATTTAGTTGCGTTAGCATGTCAGCAATATGTGAATCTGGATTTCATTCTCTTTTAATTGCCCTGTTTGCCTGACACATGTCAACGCATATGTGTACCACTCCTTCACTGTCCTTTTTGGGCACTACCATGATATGAGAAACCAATTGAGTTGGACCAGTAAAAAGCTCAATGATATCATGCTTAAGTAACAATTCAATTTTTTTTTCAACAGCAACTTGTTAATGAAAAGCAATTTGCCTATCACTCTGAGCAAAATAACGGCCGTCCTCATTGATATGCAGCTTTACTTTCATAGTCTTAAACTTTCCCAAACTTTGAAACAAGGTAGGAAACTGACTTACTATATCATGGTGACTACTCATGTTGTAGTTCACAGAAATAAGTCCCATATTAGCAGCTGTGCTGAAACTGAATAGACAAGCACTTGCTGCTGGTCCTTGAAGCTTGAAGCTGCATGCACCTTCAGTTTTTTTGGTATTTCATCTGACGTAAATAATTAATTTACTCTCTTAATTTCTATGCAGGTAAGTACTTAATCAATAGCAACTCAATCGGAATGAAAAAAGACAGAGTCCGTGGTGTTAGAGTTTCTAAGGGTTTTATTCCTCATAAAGGAATGGTCTAGACCAGGATATCATGTTCTGACCACCACAGGGGTGTCAGAAGGGATAGAGCGCTCTCGTTTATTAACAATACATAGCTTATATACTTGATTTATACCATAAGAAGTAATGTAAGAGGCGTAACAGCTGAGAGAAGACAAGATAACAGTATACACGTGTTACTAGTACGTAATCAAGAGGCGTAAACTAGGCGTGAATCAGAGGTGTGTGCTAGAAACGTCACTGATAGGTGACGCAAGTGGGTGGCACCAAGGGGTGGTGCTAACAGAATTGTTGCAGTGTCAGCAGAAATCGGAAGCTTGGATGCGCGCGCAGCTGCATGACGTGTGATTGACGGGGTGCAGGGGACTTGACATTTACACTGACGGAAAGAGACAGAAGTCTGGCATGTCAGATCAACTTGTACTTCTATCATATCTGATATCTGATGTTTAGGAACTATACTATCTGGGCGGAAAGGTCTCTAGGGCAGAAGCTGTTCTATGCTAACTGTGGATGCGTGTATAAGCGCCTAAGTGTCTACATGAGAAGCGTGGGGGCACGGGGCCTTCCATGGAAGCATGGTAACAGAGGCTATGAATTACTTGCATTGAGACAGGTCGGCCCTTTGGCTCTGCAGCTGGGGAGGATGTTTACTGGAGCTAGTAGGCAGGAATGCATTCTCGAGGAGCGGGACAGATAACTCGAAGGTTATAGTCAGTCTTGGCAGAAAGCAGGCTGAGCTGAGCGCGAGGGGCCGCGCTGAAAGTAAGTCAGAGTTCACGGGTACGGAGGTAGCCTGGGTAGAGGCTGTCAGAGTCAGGAAGCCAAAAGAGGCTCGATGGCAGGAATCAGGGCCTACTCTGCCAGAGCAGGAAAACATGTGAAGTGTACTACAAAAAGACGGTGGCATAGCATACTTGGGAACGGACTATATAATCCATTCAGGGTGGATCTGAAAGAGGACATGTTAACGGTGGACGCAAATGTATTTGCGTCTTCATAGCTGGCACAGGAGGGAAGTTACATGCACTTTAAGCTGGTACATGGAGTCGGTGGGGTACGCGCTAGGGAACATAACATGACCAGAAATTTAATTTTCCTCATTCCCTCCTTGTTCCCTACGGACCCTTCATGATATATCGATCCTCATGAATCGATCAGTTTGTTCGTGTAGCATCATTTGTTCTTCTTTCTTTCGTTTACGTTTTGAGAGAAAACTGGAGTGTTCAATACAAGAGGTGGCACACAGTCCACAAATCGCTGGCCCACACTGCAGGCACAGGCAGCAACTGAATACTAGGACTAGGCCAATGCCTAGGAAGGATAGGATCTTCCATCCCCAAGCTGTTAACGTTGTCCAGAACCAACCGGACCAAGTCCAGGTGCCTGGATTCTGATGTATCTGATTTGCAATTTTATGGAGACGGGTGATAGCTTGATATACAGATGGTGCGTTTTGTGGTATGAAAACACAGCAACTTGACCCGATGACCTTACAGGCTCCACCTCTATCTGCCAAGATGACGTCAATAACAAGACGATTCTGAAGGACAACAACCCGCATGGCGGACTGCTCTTCTGTTAGGTTACCTAAGGCGGAGGCAGTTTCATTCACTACTGCTTCAAGTGTTCTAGTTAATCTGCGTATTAATTTACTATTCTGGACAGGGCCTAAAAAGAAAAAGAATCCTTTATTAAAGTCAGTGTACTGTTCCCATGCCGTTTCTGTGTAGTCGACAAGTGGGATGTCTCTTCTGGGTCTATTCTTTACTAGATTGGTATTTCTATGGTAATCAGGAGGAGCTAGAAAAACAGGTGGCAGAAGGAATGCAATGTAACAGGTACCATCCCAATCTGGAGGTAGACGAATGTATGCGGTATGACCACAAACAAAGTAAGAGTGACTGATAGCTTTAAAGGACGATTTTCCATGATCACTGAATTCGACCACAGTAGTGCATTTACTATGACCTAAGTGTACTGAACCTTTCTTCTTGATACATAATTCACCAGTGACTGGCAATACTGACATAACGGGTAGAACGGGTGTGGCTTCGGATTCGACAGTGAGAATCATAAGGCTAATTGTATAATTACCTAATCCATACACTTCATTTTCTAGGTCAGTTCCTATTCTGGTGGGGAGTCCCTCCTTATCTGGGTAACAGACGTCTAGTAGGACCAAGTTCAGATTTCCCCAAACCCAACCCCCATCGAAAACAGCAATATCAGGATCTAAGGAGTTAATTATTTTAAACCATGCTCCGCAAGAGCCATTGTGAGTGAACGGGTACGGAAAGAGGGGCAGGGCTCCCTTGTAATTCTGGTAGGGAGGGAGTCGGCCACATATCCAGCAATTTGTAGCATTGTTAGTTTGATGAGAATGATGTAGCATACTAATGAATGTATTGTTGCGCAGCGCAAGTCTGTAGGAAAGCTCGTGTGGAGGTAACTCACTAAAAGTGTGTTCAGCAGAAACATTGTAAGCAGAATGTTCATGCTTGAAAATAGGATAATAGATAGGCAAAACGATACTGACAACAATAATTAGAATACTAAGAATAAACATGATTAATAGTGTCACTATACAGTGACTACGAAGTGATTTGCAGTATGTACGTTTCTTTGCTTCTCTCTCTCTCTCTCTATCTCGATCTAGGGGATACATGTCAGAAACTATTTAACCGATTCACCTAGGGGAGGACTTAAACAATTAAACTGTCTGACTTGCTAGATCGTAATTTCATGCGATAATTTTCTTGAGGAGTTTTTTCTCGTTCAGATTCTGTAAAGTCTTTTTGTTCAACACAGTCTTTGGTGGGGGTGGACGAGTCTCGGTCAGGTTTCAGTCCAAAGAATTTTTTTATATGACTCGTGTGGACCCACCCCTTTCTTCCTTCGATTTTCACGGCCGTCCTTGTTGTAAGAAGTACGGTCTTCGGAGACTTCCAGCGGGGCTCCAGCGGACTTTTTCTGTCAAAGTTGCGGACGAACACAAGGTCACCAGGACGGACGTCGTGTGGCTTTACATCAGTGTTGTCAGGGAAGGCTGCGGCAACCTGTGAACGACATGATTGGAGTGCAGACATCAAGGAGGCAAGGTAATCTGTCAACATGTCACAATCAACATCAGTAATCTTTTTCGGAATGGGCGTCCCCCACATATTCGGTGGTCTTCCAAAGACCACCTCGTACGGGGATAGCCCTGATCTCGAATGGGCGACCATTCTCATGTAGAATAGTGCCACTGGCAGGGCGACTATCCAGTCGACCCCTTTCTCCTGACATATTTTGGCAAGGCGGATCTTTAGTGTCTGGTTATGCCTCTCAACAAGGCCTGCGGCTTCTGGATGTCGGACACAATGGAACTTCCACTGGTATCCCAGTAATAAAGAAACTTCTTTCATTAATGCAGATGAGAATGGCTGACCGTTATCTGAGTACACGACACGAGGCAGGCCGTATCGTGGGAAGAATTCACGAACCAACTGCTTGGCAGTGGTCGGAGCAGTGTAATCTGGGACTGGGTATGCTTCGGTCCAGCGGGACAGAGCACAGACAACTACGAGAACATATTTAAATCCTCGACAACGGTCCATCTGGATATAATCCATCTAGAGGACTTCAAAAGGGTGATCGGGAGGATGAAATCCACCTTGCTCTACAGGGACGCTTTTTCCTGGATTGAACTGACAACAGATCATGCAAGTACGCACTTTCTGTTTTGCTGCTGCTCGTAAGTGTTTATTGTTCCAGAGATTTTGTAAACTGTCTAACATCGCTTTCTCTCCTAGATGTGCAGGACTATGTGCTGTATTTATCATAACTTGAACCATAGAGTCAGGGAGAAACCATGTAGATTTTCCCTTCGTCATCCAACCTTGATCTGTCTGGATCCCTCCTAGTTCGATCCATTTCTTTATTTCTTCTGGAGTAGCATGTGTCTGAATGTCAATAACATCTAGTGTGGGATCCCTGACTGTCATACAGTTTGTCGGATCTGTTGTCTTTGTCGTATCATTTGTCTGAGTGTGAGTCAGTGCTGTATGTTTTGCTGTCTGATCTGCCAGGTCGTTACCCTGGGAAACAGAATCTGTGACTTTAGTATGTGCTTTACACTTCATGACGGATATGGCTGAAGGCAGATGTATTGCTTCTAACAGTGCTTGAATGAGAGGACCGTGTTGGATTTTGGCACCATGAGAGGTCAGAAAACCTCGTTCTTGCCACAGCATGCCGAAGTCGTGTACGACTCCGAACGCATAACGGGAATCAGTGTATATGTTGACATTTCTGTTCTTGGCTAGAATACAGGCTCGGGTCAGAGCGATGAGCTCTGCCGCTTGAGCAGACAGTGTATCAATACGATGTGTTTCTTTAACTTCAGTTTCAGTGGTCACGGCATACGCGGCCACTAACTCTCCTGTACTTGTTCTCATGCATGAACCGTCCACATAAAGTGTCAGGTCTGGGTTTGTCAATGGAATATCTGTTAAATCTCGTCGGGGCTTTGTTACTGCATTAATGATCTCTATGCAATCATGCGGAGCTGGATCTGTCATAACTGTAGGTAACAGTGTTGCTGGGTTCAGGATACTGCAGCGTCTGATTTCTATGTGTGGCTGGAATAGTGTCAATTCGTAACCTGTCAGTCGTGCTATAGTCAAGTGTTGAGTCTGGGTTCTGTTTAACAGAACCTCTACAGAATGTGGGACTTGTACTGTTAACTGATGACCTAGAACAATTGAATCGCTTTGTCTGATTGCTAACGCTGTTGCTGCTACTGACTTTAAGCACGCAGGGAGTGCCTGGGCTACTGAATCCAATGTACTTGAAAAATAAGCGCAAGGCTTATGTGAACCTGCTTGATCTTGAGTGAGGACAGATAATGCTGTACCGTCACGTTCTGTAACAAAAAGTGTAAACGGTTTGCTGTAACATGGTGTCGCTAAAACTGGTGCTTGGCATAAAGCTTTCTTTAATTCCTCAAAGGCTTGTGTGTGTTCCTGAGTCCAAGGGAGGGCAATGGAAGTTGCTACCTCCTGCGTCGTTAACTGGATGAGTGGTTTAGCTAGAAATGCATATTGAGGAATCCATTGTCTGCAGTACGAGGTGAGGCCTATGAAGGCCCGCACTTCCTTTTGTGTCTGGGGTCGTGGCATATTTACAATTAACTGAATGCGATCGGGAGTGAGCTGTCTCCCCACTTTGGACAGCAAGTGACCCAAGTACACAACTTGCTGAACACAGAATTGTAGCTTCGAAGGAGACACCTTGTGTCCCTTGTCGGCCAGGAAATGCAAAACTGTCAATGATGCTTGTTCACATTCGGGCTCACTTCGTGCGGTGATCAGTAGATCATCGACGTATTGCAGTAAAGCGGTATTAACTGGCATTTGAATACAATCTAGTTGTCTTTTCAGTGCTTGACTATAGATGCTGGGGCTTTCTGTAAATCCTTGAGGTGCGCGGGAAAATTTGAAACTTCGTCCATTTAAACTGAATCCGAAGAGATATTGGCTCTCCGGATCAATAGGTACACTGAAGAAAGCGTTCTTGAGATCAATTACAGTAAAGAACGTTGCTTCTGAATCAATAGCAGTTAACAGGGAGGAGATATCGGGGACCACAGGATACTGTGGTACAATGCATTTGTTCAGCTCTCGAAGATCAATCACCAGCCGATATACTGGCGGTGCATTGGGGTCTGTACGTTTAAGAATTGGAATGATGGGTGAATTACAGATATTGGAGTTGGTCTCTACGACCACCCCCTGGGCAATAAGCTCTTCAATGATTTTCAGTAAAGCCACTACAGCATCGGGTGGTAACTTGTATTGTCTGATTCTGGGTAGAACAACTCCTGTCTTGAGTGTAACACGATATGGAGTGATATGCATACAACCTACATCGGCTGGGCCTTTTGCCCATAAGTGATCTGGTACATTTTTCAATCTAACATCAAAATCTCTTAAAACATAATGACCCTTGAAATCCCGTAGAAAGAGTCTGACTCCCTCCGGGGAACAGCATATTATGGCTCCTAGAGCCTTCAGTGTTTTAATTCCTAACAGATTTTCTGGGCATGATTTAGTGAGTAACAAATCTGTAACTCGGGATAATGGACCCACAGCTAATGGTACTGGTTCCGATACTTCATTTACAATAGGCTGTCCTGAAAAACCAAGGGATACATTCTGTGAGCCTGAGAGGGGTGCCCCTGGGACTTCATTGTGACTGATTGTAGTGCGACTTGCCCCTGTGTCGATTAAAAACTTTCTGTCTTTTCCCAATACGTGACTGTGTACATAAGGACCTTCTTGATCTACGGGAATTTCAATAAGAGGCAAACCACCTTCCCTCTCTAGGCTGTTTCATGTGTATCGGGGGTAATCTGGATATGCAGATTGGGCATACTGGTACATCTGTTGTGAAACTTGCTGAGTCGCGGCAATGGGCTGTGGCTGCGGTACTGCTACTGTCTGTGCTGTGTGTGATGGAGCATGCATAGGCTGTGTATTCTGCATTGGCTGTACATTTTGTGAGGTCTGTTGCTGAACCTGATCGTGTCTAGGCGGATGCGGTCTTTCTTTAGTTTTACCTGTTGAGATGTTGTGTTTCAGGACTGGGCATTCATGTACATAGTGACCTGGCTGTTTGCAGTAGTTACATGTCCCTTTAACGGGAGCTGTATTGTGATTGGTCTGGGCCCCACCTTTTCTTTGAACGTCGGCTGGGACCGTCTGAGCTACTAACATTTTCATTTTCGTGTCTTTCATACGTTTCTGTTCCTGATCTTGTTCTTCCCTAATTCTGTTCTGATGATATTGTAACATTTGTAACATCTGGGATGGCGTATTTGCCTGCCAAGTACTTTCAACTTTGTACACTCTATTTTTAACTAATGGTAGGGAATTCTCTACTAATTTTGATACAAAAAGTTGTGGATATGACTCGCTACTAGGTTGTAGGCCACTATTTATAATGAAACATTTCTCGAATCTGGAATAGAAGTCACTAGTATCTTCATCTTGTTTCTGTTTACAGGACGAGATGGCGTCCCAATCTTCCTTTCTAGTTGTCAATAATCTTGGCAAAACCTGTACTATTAATCCGGGTAATGCTTTAGTCCTTTCCCCAAGGCCTAACCCTGGGATTCGTTTACTTTCTTCGTCTTCTATTTCTGCCCATGCTATCTTTGCCTCCCCCACCTCCCAATCTTTTTCCTTTAATTTCTCGTAAATGCCCGTGGGCAACAGTACTTTTAACATTTTCATAATATCATCATACGTGTAATCCCCCATCAGTAACATGTCTTTAAGCTCTCTGTGAAAACCTGCAGGGTCTTTATCATGACACGGGACTAGTTTCTTAATTTCTAACAGTTCTAACTTGGTCAGTGGTGTGTGAACATACACACGCTTCATGACGTGATCCGTACCCATAACTGGGTGTACTTCTCGTAAGGGGTTCTGACTTTCAATGCCACTCAGGCATTGCATGTGGTACGTTTTTCTTTCTGGAGGCGGGGCGGGAACATATTCAGAGCTTATGAAGGTGTTATATTTACGTCGTTGTTCTAGAATTATTTGTATTAATTTGGTACTGAAACCTCTCCATCTATCCATGAGTAGTGCTTCTAATGTTTCGTGTAAGGGACCTGGATCGGAATGATGGTTTCTGAACTTGATGAGGAGGTGCTGAATCATGTATACACCTGCTATTTTCTGCTCTTCTGGGGAAAGGTTCAAGAATGTCTGCACTAACGTATCATCATTATATATGTCTGGGTTTTCGGCCCATAACACGGCTGACCGGGCTAATTCCTGTTCATCCATAGAATTGAGTACATGGTACCCCATTCAGTCTCGAAGCCTTTTATCAGTTTCCTGGAACTGATGTTCAGAAGAATTCGGATTTGTTAAAGCAGAGAAAAGAACTCTCTTGCTCTCCGGACGAATACCTTTCCTAAGGTAGTTTCCCTTACCTACATACGCTATAGTATCTGTAGACCTTCCTGGTGCTTCATGTTCTTCTTCCTCCTCGGAGGAAGCTTTATCATTCTCTTCCCGGTGTGCAGTTAATACTGCCTTTCTAATTTTCTGGGACATACTGGCTATGCAAGCCCCCCTATCATGTTTTCCTTCGGCTATATTTTGACCCCACTTGTTTAGTCCGTCTAATTCACTTTGATCTGTCTCGGGCCTGTCTCGTTCTCTTATTAGACAATTTATGAAAAATCGTAATATCTGGGCTTGAATGTCAACTTTCTGTTTATGCATGGCATCTTTGACACTGTCAGGGTCTTTCCCTGTCTGTATAAACTCATATAGTCTGTCGAGACGTTCCTTCATTCCTACATAGCATAGCAAGCTATCGGTGGCAGATCTTAATCGTAGTGATGCCAATATCATTAGATCGTTTTTTCCGGGGACTGGATCATATCTGCAAACTGACATGTTTTCCTTTAATGCGTCAAGACGCGTCAAGTGGGGAGACTGGAAAGGATTCTGCGTGTCCCTTAAATTGAATCTGTGTGTTAATGGCGGGGTCTGCGGACCCGCAGTCGCATCTCCTGAGCCGGATGCTTGGGCATTATCTCTCCGCGGAGTCTGTATCTGAACTTGAATTTGTCGTTTAGTAGGATCAGGTAGGACTGGTTTCGGTAGGTCAGTCTTGAGTGCGGGAAGTGGCGGAGCGGGCGGAACAGGGGAGGTCTGTCGCGGTACCGGCGGGACATGATCTGGGGGCGTAGTGCCACCCCCATCCCTGTCAGTAGGCAGGGCACGAACAGGCAGATTGGTGTAAGCTGGTGCTACATCCTCTAAATATGAATTTAGGAATATGTCTTTAGTAGTTTTATGCATTACTTTAGTTGGAACTAATGGTGTCGGTAAGTTTTTCGGTATTTCTGATAGGGCTTCAGATGTGCCATCTGCTGCAAGATACATACCGTTTACAAGATTATTTCGGGCGCGGTCTATCTGTTCTGTTTTTACTCGGATTCCTTCGATAACTAATTCGTTTTCTTGAGCCTTTTCTGATTCTTTAAGTCTGTCTTCTCTACGGAGTGCTTTCTCAGCACGCTTATGTGATTCCTTACGCCAAAATTCTATGGCGTCTTTCTGAGATTGTCTAGCTTTCTTTTTCCACAATGCTTCTTCTACCTTCATGATGCACTCGGCATCCCATGTTCCGGTGACAGGCCATCTGTGTCTTTCGTCTAGGTGTTTGGTGTAATCGGCCCATAAATCTAGATATAATATGGCATCTATGCCATGCTTGTTGTACATAAAATTGCCGGGAGTGTCCCTAGGGGGAATAGGAATTTCTTCCTCCAGTATCCCTTTCCTAGTTCCTATCTGCTTTAACTTGTTGAAAAACGGCATTTTGCTTACTTATTACTGAATGCTCAATCCTTATTCCTTAATACTCTTGACAGCTAGGTTATACGAGAAACACAATAATACACATTTAAACAGTCACATTCATACCACAACATTAATCACATAAGAACATTGAAGACATAGATGACTACCCCCCTATACTGGATGTACTGCTAAACAGTACAGATACACTGGTGTAACAGTGCAGAAATTCGGAATACTAGATATACTGCTAAACAGTACAGATACACTGCCTAAAAACAGTGCAGACCGGACTTGCGTACCCAAACCCGTCTAGATACGACCCAGCAATGGTACTCACCGGGAAGCACGGAAACAGAAGGCCTCGGAAAACTCGACTGGACTCGACTCGGTACTTCGGAAAACTTCGGAAAACTTCGGAAAACTTCGGAAAACTTGGGAAACCTGGTGGGCCTCTTGACACCTCGGACCTTGCTTCTTTCGGCTAGGCTCTGGTCGGGATCCTCCGCGCTCCTCACCGCCTCGTCTGGGCACTGATCGCAGTCTTCGTCACCTCCGTGGGTCAGAGGGAGATGCAGGAAATCCTGCCAGTACGCGTATGTTCCATCTAACTGATGGCAGGGGACAGAGCTTGCAATGCGCCAACCGGCGCGTGAGGTGGGGGAGGGGTCCCTGTTCGGGCGCCAAAATGACGTAAATAATTAATTTACTCTCTTAATTTCTATGCAGGTAAGTACTTAATCAATAGCAACTCAATCGGAATGAAAAAAGACAGAGTCCGTGGTGTTAGAGTTTCTAAGGGTTTTATTCCTCATAAAGGAATGGTCTAGACCAGGATATCATGTTCTGACCACCACAGGGGTGTCAGAAGGGATAGAGCGCTCTCGTTTATTAACAATACATAGCTTATATACTTGATTTATACCATAAGAAGTAATGTAAGAGGCGTAACAGCTGAGAGAAGACAAGATAACAGTATACACGTGTTACTAGTACGTAATCAAGAGGCGTAAACTAGGCGTGAATCAGAGGTGTGTGCTAGAAACGTCACTGATAGGTGACGCAAGTGGGTGGCACCAAGGGGTGGTGCTAACAGAATTGTTGCAGTGTCAGCAGAAATCGGAAGCTTGGATGCGCGCGCAGCTGCATGACGTGTGATTGACGGGGTGCAGGGGACTTGACATTTACACTGACGGAAAGAGACAGAAGTCTGGCATGTCAGATCAACTTGTACTTCTATCATATCTGATATCTGATGTTTAGGAACTATACTATCTGGGCGGAAAGGTCTCTAGGGCAGAAGCTGTTCTATGCTAACTGTGGATGCGTGTATAAGCGCCTAAGTGTCTACATGAGAAGCGTGGGGGCACGGGGCCTTCCATGGAAGCATGGTAACAGAGGCTATGAATTACTTGCATTGAGACAGGTCGGCCCTTTGGCTCTGCAGCTGGGGAGGATGTTTACTGGAGCTAGTAGGCAGGAATGCATTCTCGAGGAGCGGGACAGATAACTCGAAGGTTATAGTCAGTCTTGGCAGAAAGCAGGCTGAGCTGAGCGCGAGGGGCCGCGCTGAAAGTAAGTCAGAGTTCACGGGTACGGAGGTAGCCTGGGCAGAGGCTGTCAGAGTCAGGAAGCCAAAAGAGGCTCGATGGCAGGAATCAGGGCCTACTCTGCCAGAGCAGGAAAACATGTGAAGTGTACTACAAAAAGACGGTGGCATAGCATACTTGGGAACGGACTATATAATCCATTCAGGGTGGATCTGAAAGAGGACATGTTAACGGTGGACGCAAATGTATTTGCGTCTTCATAGCTGGCACAGGAGGGAAGTTACATCCACTTTAAGCTGGTACATGGAGTCGGTGGGGTACGCGCTAGGGAACATAACATGACCAGAAATTTAATTTTCCTCACATCTTTGCTACAATGAACCTTCACTTTTTAAGGGTATCAATACAGCCCATGTATATACTTTAGATATATTTTTTTTAAAACATATTTTATTTGTCAATTGCCCATACATTGCAGGGCTCTGCACACCAGAGACATCTGCAGAATCAAGCCAGATATTACCACGGGAGCAATCGACTTTTGTGAGAGACATCAAAGTGCATAAAAAAACATACCAAATAATACAGAACCCACCCACTTCCTCCCTCGCCCCTCCCCCCGAAGTCGCACAGAGTAGTCCTGTCCACAACCTTTATACAGAACAAAATAGTCCTAGCATGATAGCAGACACCCCCCGAATCCCCCCCACCCAGCACCTCCACAGACCCTATATGCACCAGAAATTACCCTAATGGATGAACCTCTACCACAGCTGGGGGCTCTAGCCACAGACCCCGGTAATCCGCCCATCGTTTCCATATTTTGTAGTGCTTGCGTGGGCATCCTCTGGCTGCAAAAATAGGCTGTTCTAGCCCCATACAAAAGTCCAAACCAATTCTTCCATGCGGCCACCGAGGGGGCCCGCTGCGCCTTCCACACCTTGGCGATATCTCGCTTCGCCAATGTAAGGCCCAGTTGCATAAAATGTCGTTTGTAGACATTATCCCCTATTTCCTCCATAACTTGAAGTAGGGCCAGCCGCGGTGTACATGGGCGCTCCCACCCGAAGACCTCTGAGAGGCAGGAAAACAACCCTCTTCAAAAGTGATCTAGGGAAAGGCACTGCCAGATAGTATGTATGAACGTGCCCTCCTCCCGACCACATTGAAGATATTTCGGGGAGGCAATCAAACCCGCCCGCCACAGTCGAGCCCGGGTAAAATAGACCCTTTGCACATATTTAAACTGGACGAGGTGAAGGCGCACCGCTATGGCGGCTCCCCATGGGGCCGCCAAGGCCTCCATCCAGTCCTCTTCCTCCAGCGTGCCCACATCCTCCTCCCAGTCCCCCCGAAGCCTCTGGAGTGTGGGGGAGCAATGAGTAACAAGGGATTTATAGATCCGGGAGATCTTCTTTGTCTCCAGATCCCCCATGAAGACTTTTGCTTCCAGCGGGCTGAAGTCAGGGTGAAATTCCAGACCTTCCAGGCTAGGGGACAGGGCATGGTGAAATTATAGGTACCGATAGAATTGCGACTGTGGCATAAGGAATTCCCTCCGTAGATCCTAAAAAAAGACTTGAGTGCTGTGCCCCTCATAACATCTCCCAGAATTGAAATACCAATATCATCCCATCCCTGGAAGCCCTGCAGGGCCACCAAATGGGGCAGGTGCCCATTATTACAAAGGGGGGTCTCCCGAGTCATGGTATTCCACCAACCCATGCATCGTAACGCCTGCCTCCAAATCAGGAATACCACCCGCGTGGCTGATGGCATCGTGCCCCGCAACAGCGCCAACTAAAGAATTGTATGTAGCGGATATATGACGTTACAACTCATACTTTTACAACGCATACCATTACAACACATTTTTTACAACGCAACATCCATTACAACGCATTCCATTACAACGCATGCCATTACAATGAATTTTTAAAAACTACCTTTACAACGCATTCCATTACAACGCATACTACCTTTACAACACATACCATTACAACGCATACCATTAAATTGCATGTATGATAAGTATTGGATGGTGTAGGGGTAAAAATTACTATTCTAACTCCAGGGGGGTGCAACAGTAGGGTAAGTGTTGGATAGTGTAGGGGTACAAATTATTATTCTAACTCCAGGGGGTGCAACAGTAGGGTAAGTGTTGGATAGTGCAGGTGTAAAAATTCATATTCTAACTCCAGGAAGTGCAACAGTAGGGTAAGTGTTGAATAGTGTAGGGATAAAATTACTATTCTAACTCCAGGGGGTGCAACAGTAGGGTAAGTGTTGGATAGTGTAAGGGTACTATGTGTTGTAATGGTATGCATTGTAATGGTATGTGTTGTAATGACTGTGTTGCAATGACATGCGTTGTAGTGGTATGTGTTGTAGTGTCATGCGTTGTAATGGTTGCGTTGTAATGGCTTGCGTTGTAATGGATGTTGCGTTGCAAAAGTTTCGTTGTAATGGTAGTGCGTTGTAAAAGTTGCGTTGTAAAGGTTGTTTCCCGTATGTAGCGTGTGGGGCCCCATGAGTCGTCGCTCCAGCGTATATGCCATGTCTCCCCTGGCGCCATACCACCACTCATTAAGGACCAGTAGATGCAAGGCCTGTTAGTACTAAGCATGGGCGGATTTTGCGGATCCACGATCCGCGGATTTTGCGGATTTGCGGATCGTGGATCCGCAAAATCCGCGGATTTTGCGGATTTGCGGATCAGTGGATTTGGGGCGGGGCTTCCATGCGAGTGCACATGCCTCTTGTGTGTTTGAAAGGTCTGAGAAAGATCAGTTCAGCAGATGAAGAGAAAGAAGCCCCTGGTCACAAGAACAGCACGGGTATTGTGCTTGTGAAAGTCAAGGATGCAAAGGCCTCTATCCAGCATCACAGCTGATTTTCCACGGTAGAGTTGGGAAGAAGGCACACCTGTCCAGCCTCGATGACGATCACGATTGTTTTTGGGCTAATGAATGAGTCACTGAATTTGAGCATCAACTAGTTCGGGCGACCATGTGTGTGTTACTATGCAATCGCCCCGAAGGGCGCAGGGGTCCCTTGAGTGAGCTGTCCATCATAGTGGGTGAATGGCGGGAAGACGGTGCAAACCGCGATTGTGTGGGCGGGGCCAAACGGGCAGGGCTTCCATGCGAGTTCACACATGCTTCTTGTGTCACGGGTATTGTGCTCGTGAAAGTCAAGGATGCAAAGGCCTCTATCCAGCATCACAGCTGATTTTCCACAGTAGAGTTGGGAAGAAGGCAAACCTGTCCAGCCTCGACGACGCTCACGATTGTTTTTGGGCTAATGAATGAGTCACTGAATTTGAGCATCAACTAGTTCGAGCGACCATGTGTGTGTTACTATGCAATCGCCCCGAAGGGCGCAGGGGTCCCTTGAGTGAGCTGTCCATCATAGTGGGTGAATGGCGGGAAGACGGTGCAAACCGCGAGTGTGTGGGCGGGGCCAAATGAGCAGGGCTTCCATGCGAGTTCACACATGCTTCTTGTGTCACGGGTATTGTGCTCGTGAAAGTCAAGGATGGAAAGGCCTCTATCCAGCATCACAGCTGATTTTCCACGGTAGAGTTGGGAAGAAGGCACACCTGTCCAGCCTCGACGACGCTCACGATTATTTTTGGGCTAATGAATGAGTCACTGAATTTGAGCATCAACTAGTTCGAGCGACCATGTGTGTGTTACTATGCAAACATCCCGAAGGGCGCAGGGGTCCCTTGAGTGAGCTGTCCATCATAGTGGGTGAATGGCGGGAAGACGGTGCAAACCGCGAGTGTGTGGGCGGGGCCAAACGGGCAGGGCTTCCATGCGAGTTCACACATGCTTCTTGTGTGTATAAAAGGTCAGAGAAAGATCAGTTCAGCAGATGAAGAGAAAGAAGCTCCAAGTCACAGGAACAGCACGGGTATTGCGCTCGTGAAAGTCAAGGATGCAAAAGCCTCTATCCAGCATCACAGCTGATTTTCCACGTTAGATTTGGGAAGAAGGCACACCTGCCTCGACGACGCTCACTTACTAAATTAGCTTCAACAGGAAGCTCTAATAGATAAAATAAAGCAGGTGCGAGCACCTGCTTTATTTTATCTATTAGAGCTTCCTGTTGAAGCTAACTTAGTAACTATTTTAGGATGGCGCTGGCAGCTTGCCGGCGCCATCGTAAAATAGTTACAAGTTGACAGGCCAGCCAGGCTTCAACTTTTGCCCCCGAAATCCGCCGCTCGCGGATTTGCTTATTTGCGGTAAATTTGCGGGAGTACGCGGATCGCGAATTTACCAAAAATTCGCAAAATCCACGAGCGAAACGGATTTTGCGCTCATGGTTAGTTAGTACGAGAGAATGTCCGAGGACGCGAGTCCTCCACAATAGGTGGATAGGAAGCATGTATGCAGAGCCACACACACCTTTCCCCCCTCCCACAGAAATTGCCCAAGCACAGAATTCACCAGCCGGAACCAACTGGGCGGGATCGGGTACATGTGGTTCTGTAGCTGGTAGAGCAGCATAGTAAGCGCCACCATCTTGAATATTGCTGATCTGTCATACAATGTCAGAGGCATGCGCGACCAGGACTTAAGATCTGCACGGACTCGCTCCCATACCGGGGCCAGTTCTGCTCCCAGGAGATTGCCGGCACGTCAGAAAGGAACATCCCTAAGTATTTCAGGCCCCCCACCGCCAACTGGACCATGAATGCCCATGTGCCCATTCTCGTCCGATCCCCCAGAGCCCATAGTGTGGATCTGTGGGGGTTCATATATAGACCCGATGTCTCCCCGAATATCTGCATGATCCGCAGGAGTCGCGGCCTGTCCTGTACACTGCCTTGAGGAAAAAGAGGACATCGTCCGCGAGCAGTGCAATCTTGTCTGATAGGTCCGGAGCTAACTCGAAGCCTCGGATCTGCGCATCAATGTGCACCCACGCCGCCAATGGCTCCATGGCCCGGGCAAATAAATATGGGGACAGGGGCACCTCTGCCGTGCTCCCCAACTAATAGAGAAGGTGGAAGAGACCGTACCTGTCACCCGTACCGACGCCGTCAGATCCGTGTACAGGAGCATGAGATAAGAAAGGAAACGTGGGCCAAGACTAAGTTTGCACAACAATGCAAATAAGTACACCCAGCTCAGGGAATCAAACGCCTTGTCCATATCAGCCAAGAGGAGTGCCGCTGGTTACCCCGTCTGCTGAATAGCCGCCACCGCCACATGTGCCCGCCTTATGTTATGCCTGGTCGCCCTCTGTATAAGCGCCGAGATGTGGGGCAGGAGGTGGTTGGCCAAAGCTTTGCCCAGAATTTTTGCCTCCACGTTTAAGAGAGAGATGGGGCGATGTGAGGCATGTTGTTCCGGGGGCTGGCCAGGCTTATGGAACACCAACACCTCCGCATGCCTCCAATCGATGGAGCAGGCCCTTTTCCTGGGCTTCTTCTACAACCGCCCGATAACAAGGGGCCAGCTGTATATTATAAAGTCAATTTGCTTGGGAAACCATTGGATTCAGGTGCCTTCCTGGAATTGAGCTCACCTAGGGCCATGCCCAGCTCCTCGACCGTTAGGGGTAACTCCAACTGATTGCGCACCTCATCTGACACCGCTTTGGGCAGTAGATCGGCTATGAATTTATCTATGGGGGACCCGACAAACATTCATGGGTGGAATAAAGATCCGCGTAATATGTAGCAAAACTCTCTGCTCTAGCAATAGGGTCTGTAATCAGTACTCCCACCTGGTTCAGAATACCCGGAAGGGCCTGGGAGTGGAAAGTGCCCTGACAAAGCCGATGCAGCATCTTGCCGGACTTGTCCCCCCATTCGCATATCCTGCTACGCGTCGCCAGCCAATCTTGGTGGGCATCATCCATCAGGAGAGCAGCGCAGGACTGTTGAGAAAGGAGCAGTTGTCTCTCAAACTGACCCCCCCCTGCCTCCCGACTTCAACGCTCTATGTCCGCCTCTGCCTGAGTCAATTCCTCCATGCGCTTCCAGCGGGCTGCCGCGCACCAGGATATGTCTACTCCCCGGAGAGTAGGCTTCAGTGCCTCCCAAAGAATCTCGACTCTAGAGACAAACCCCTCATTTGAGGTTAGGTATTGGGCAATAGCTTCGCTTATATGTGTCCCGTAATCGTCGTTCTGTAAGTGCCACACTGAGAGGCACCACCAAAATGGTTGTCCCCCTCTGCCTATATGGAGCTCAAGGGACACCGGGGAATGATCCCAGAGACCGCGGGGCAGAATCTCAGCCGACGCCACCCTACCAACCACCGCCCGGGGAATAAAGAGGTAGTCAACCCTGGAGAAGGACTTATGAACCGCCGAGAGGTATGTGAACTCCCGGCTATCACTGTGAATGCGCCGCCATACATCGACCCAGTCAAGGCCTGTCACCAACGAGTGTAATTTCGTGGGATGACCACTCCCATGGCCACCCCCAGCTCTACTCCTATCCCTAACCAAATTCATAACATCATTCCAGTCCCTGCCCACCATGGACTACACATCAGGTATATCGGCCAATAGTGTAAGTAACCTCTCCACCAGTGTCCATTGTAAGGAGAGGCATTCACGCAGCCCAGTAACAGGGGGTCGTCCCCAATCCTGCCCCGGATAAACAAATAGCATCCCTGCGTGTCGGTCCACTGTTGTGCATGTATGTAAGGAACCCTGCGGTGCACCAGGAATGGAAGACCTGTTGAAACCCTTTGCACTGCAAGCATAGGTCCTTTGTACCCATAAGGAGAGTCTCCTGCAACATAAGGACATCAGCTCTAGCCCTCTTGGACTGGTGGAGTATAGACCCGCGTTTGATTTTGTCTAGGGCCCGTGCACATTCCAGCTTATAATGCGGAGGGTACCAGGGGTTACCTGACCTCTATTGGGCACGCTAGCCATAAGGAGTGAATCCTCCTGTATAACAGACAGTAGGCCATGGCGGTGTATGTGTGTGTACAACAGCAGACCCATAGCAGAAGTGCGACTCTTATCCTTAACTAACCCCCCCAAACTAACCCCATACCTCAAGAACACTGAAGTATCTGTCACGGCAGGGCTGGCTCTCAATCCCCAACGAGGGGACGAGGACCGCCCCAACCAATGGATCCCCGACTTACAGCCCATGTCCTCCGGGCATGACCCCGACCAGCACGAGTCTGGCGGAGAACGAGCCCACGTTAGGATGCCCCGAAGATTATTCATCAGAGTATTCACCAGACCAAAAACTCCGCAGCACCACATTAACATCAAACGTTAGGGTTCGAATGTCTGTCGCCCAGGAGAGCCCCGCAGCACAAGGAGCGCAGCTGGAACGTGATCGTCTATTGCACCTCTGCTGCTGTACCTAGGAACCTCTCCGGGCCACCTCGCTCGATGAGGAATCCGACTCCCTCCGGACCAGCGTGTGCGCCCTCATCCGCATTTTTCATCCGTCCATTTGAAGACCTCTTCCGGAGTGTCAAAGAAGTGAGTGCGGAAACGGTATACCACCCGCAGGCAAGCCGTAAACAGGAGGGCGTATGAGAGCTTGAGGTCTTTCAGGCAAGCCTTCGCAGCCATGAACGATTGGCGCTGTTGCTGCACTTGCCGCGTGTAGTCAGAAAAGATTAGAATGCGCACATTCTCGTAGAGTAGAGGTTCTTTAGCCCGAGCCTTCTTCAGTATGGCATTGCAGTCAAGATAGTTCAGGAGCTTCACTATTACTGGCTGTGGCGGGCCCCCGGCAGGGGGTTTCTGCATGAGTGCTCCATGGGCCCGCTCCATGACAAAACACCGGGACATGGTTTCCGTGGGGAGCCAGCTTTCCAGCCATTGTGTGAGAAAGCGTTCCATGTTGCCCTCTTCACAGCCCTCCGGAAATCCAACAAAGCGAAGGTTATTGCACCGGGCCCGTCCCTCTGCATCCTCGACCCGAAGCGCTAGGGGGGAACAGATGACAGATCCCTCGACCCCTCCCCAATGCGGCCCGGTTGTGCCACCGATCCCCCGCGGCAGCCCTGGATAGGGGGGGAAGCGCTGCGGTGAGTTGTCCAATCGCCCATGTCACTGGCTTCCCCCCTCTGCAGATGCGCTCACCGCCGGAGAGTCTCCCGATGGCCAGTGGACTCAATCGTGTCCCGCAACTCCCACCTCTCCACATCTCTCCTCACCTGCGCGGCCCGGCCGCCATGCCCGTCCTTCCGACCTAATCATAGGTCGCGCTGCAGAGCTGCGGGGTGGCGGTCAATCCCCCAGCCGCCGTCACCGTCCCTCGATGTCACTGGGGTGCCCCTAGCAGCTCACAACACCTGCGGGCGGGGCCAAGATCGCCACACGTTTCCCGGCTCCCTCCGCATATCCAAGCGAAGCACCTCGGCCCCTCCGCCGGCAGCTAGGCCGCACGCCAAGCGGGGCTCGATCTTTCCGACACTAGCTGTCGTGGGCACCTCAAAATAACACCAGGCATCTCTGAGGGTTTGTTGGCGCTGCGGAGTCGTCTCAAGGATCCCTCGGGTCGGAGAATCAGGATAAATGCAGGATGCAAAGCGGGCTGGATGGAGCTCGCTCAGCACACGTCCGCCACGATGGCTTGCTAAGCCACGTCCCCTATACTTTAGATTTTGACGCCATTAATGGTGTTGAGGGATGCAATTTATTATATTTCTCCTCAGGCATAATGTTTATCAGCACACCACTGTCGATGATGAAAGGTATTAAACAACCATTTACTGTCAGTGAAATTTTCAGACATTGTTGGAATGACTTTGGTGCTTTCTCATGTCGGCTGTTCTTTGACTGACATGTTTCTTCACAGTCCGACATACACACGCTTTTCTGAAATAAACATTGACGTGGCACAGCCATCTTCAGCACTTTCGCATGATACTGATATGGATGAACTGTTTGTTGATCATTTAGATGACAATCGACTTCGTTCAGTGTCAGTTTGTCATACCTGGTGCCTCTGCTTGGCCTTGTGGGTGTGCGTGTTGAAAATTGCTTCTGGAACGTTCTGCCACCCATTTTGTCTCCACGGCATGACAGACTTATTTTTTGCTTTGCTTTGCACCCCATCACGAAACGGTTCTCCTTCCCACAGTCCTTACATGTCTGTCCAATGGCAGGACATTTGTGTTTGTGTGGAAATTAAAATCCCCATCTAAAACGTAACTTATTTTTTATGTGTAGACACCACCTTGTGTCCTTCAGTCTTTTGCTTTGACTTACTTTTGACACTCATGACTGATTCATTCTGGGCATGCATGTCCATCCTCAGCATTCAGCTTTGATTCCGTTCTTCAATGATGGCACATGTGGCACACACAAGCACTTTGCTTAGACCACAGCAAATTCTTTGGGATTGCACTGTCAATCTTCGGGTTACATATCCCCTGTCTTGTCACCAATTAAAGCATCTTCCCAGCTGGGGTACCCACCAATGACTATGCCACACATGCGGTATGTAGTCTCAGTATAGGCCACCATTTTTACATGCTTACTTTTTTAAGTTGCCTTCTTTTTACAACATAGTGACATTTGAGACACATTTGCTTGAGTGCCGGTGCAGGATAATATTCTCCGGAACAGCATTTCTTACATTTCCACTTTGTATGCATATTCCCACAATACCTTGAAAATTCTGTACAAGGGCTCAGTTCACTAGGCAAAATGTTGTTGTTTGTTATTGTCCGTTCAGCGACAGAGCTATCACAATAAGATCAACAGTAGCGGCTTGACTGGGACTTTGGCATGCCAACATGGGTGATATTTAAAATATAAACTGGATCTCTTCCTTGTTTAGACAGATGTGCATTTTGCTGGCACTGAGAGGTCGCCTCCTGACAGAATTCCAGCTCAGCTGATTCCTGTACCCCTCATGCGAGGGATGAGGCCCAGCTCTACACTAAGACGAGCTTCCAGGTGACACTTACCCACAGGAAACTGGGGAGTTAAATCACACTACAGGGATCTGGCAGAACCGCCCATCCTAGGCACACTAGGATAGGTTGCGCTAGGTAGGAGTACAATATATTACAGTACTTAAATGCACGCACAAGGACGGTGGAGCGTCGTCCTACTTAGAATAAAATATAAAAGGATAATAAATCAATTTTATTATCATTGTATTTTTCAGAGATAGCTGATGCTGCTGAGTCTAGGACGGGGCCAGGCAATCCTCTCGACACTAGCCAGGGACGGGGAGAAGGGGAGGGCATTTGCAAGTGCCCGGCCAAACAGACATGCGCACTTAGAATTTCTCCACTCAGCTGTACTGTACAGCTTGGTGGATAAATGCCTCAGGCTCCCACTCACTTCGCGAGTGCCTGAACAGGCCGCTCAGACCAATCCAGGCACTGCTCTCACAGCATTAGAGAAGTGTCTGGATTGGATGGGAAGTCTGTGCTGGTGCAGGGACTTCCGGAAGAAAGGAGCACCGAGGTGTCTGGCAGAAGGAGCAGCAGAAGGAGAAGCAGGTAAGTGTGTTATTTTATCATTATTTGCTCCCGTTGCCCTACTGTTTTTTTGGGGCAGCAGCTGCTGCTGCAATTTGAGTGAAGGTTTCTCACTTCTTCACTTGTCTGAATGCCCCACTTTAAAAATGAGATTGTAACCAGTACTTCCTTTCATTGTCTAAGGGCTTGCTCTGCTTAAAGGTTTCTTTTGCAGCTAAGCATGATCTATATTCGCAAATTTCGCATTGTCCCTTGTTATGGATGATGATATGTCTCTTAAAGTCTATAATAGGAATTTTGAGAAAACAGAAGTGTATTAATCAAAGTCTCATCAAGTGGTATATGGTTTCTTTCTAAGTAGTTGTACTGCAGCATTTACATAGATAGGGGACCCCCTCTAAATATACTTTAAGGTCAGGGAAAGAGAGGAACGTAATAATACCATAGAAAAAAATTCCCTCATGACCTAAATTATTTTACACTTGAGAATTCTTATGCTTTCATCAAAGACCTTCAACACAAGGTGACAACATTAAATTTTGTCATATTTTTATACTTTATTTCTTTTTTATGTTTTCTTTTCAGAGAGATTATATTTTTCACAGTATTTCTTAATTTCATAACAATTATTTTATCAAAAAGGACATATAAATCATCAGTGAGTAATAAAAAGTACAGATACCATACAGAGAAAACAAGTCAAGTACACTCTCACAAGTGTCTCATGCATACACTCTCATACACTCTACATTCATTCTTTATTCTGTGTCTGAGGGGTCACAAGTTGTTATGTGATCTATTACGCAAGGTCGACGCATTTCGGTGGAATGGGACCACCTTCCTCAGGACCTTTAGCGGAACAGACGCTCTTTCCAATAATTTATAGGCTCTGTATGGATATCTGTAATAATAAATAACATATCATGTATCTGAGGTACTCTCTAAACATAAATTATCATGAAGTACAACATTCATACAATTTTGTTGTTGTCCTTGATCACCTTGTGTGGAACTCACAGAACATAATTCATTACAATTTAAATACGCATTTGATGTCTTTTGTAATTGCTCAATTTGGGGTACAAAACAGCACTAGAGCCTCCGTCATATTTCAGTTGAATGAGGCTTACCTTTAAGAGTTCATGGATAAGAGTCTAAAGAAACAACGTGAAAGAAGTTGGAGAGCAGAAAAGAAAAGAGGCTAATCCTATATTTAATGAGTCTTTGAATCATATTACTGAGAAGGTTAAAGGTAATGTCACTAATTCTAATACAAAGAGGAACCATTGTTAGGTCTCACATAAATTAGCCTTTTATATATACACCTTTAGTTTCTGATTTCTGTTATTCCAGAATGGACAGGGACATCCTATATTAAAATAAAATATAAAAATATGACAACATTTAATGTTGTCACCTTGTGTTGAAGGTCTTTGATGAAAGCATAAGAATTGTCAAGTGTAAAATAATTTAGGTCATGAGGGAATGTCTTTCTATGGTTGTACTGCAGCCTTGCCTCATAACAAGAGATCAAATGTGTCTTAGATTTCTTATTTCTATATTCAACACAGATTTCCTGTTTTGTAAATTCAAGAATGTGTAATGCAGCTAATCTGGTAAATATACAGATCTTGAGAGAATAGAGATTACAGTGTCCCAAATGTTGTTAAGTTCCTTATTATGGGTGATGATATGACTCAGATTACAGCGTCCCAAATGTTGTTAAGTTACTTATTATGGGTGATGATATGACTCTTAAACTCGTAAAAGAAATTTTGAGGAAACTGAGGTGTTTTAATCAAGGTCCATCGAGCAGTTTATGGTTTGTTTCTAAGTAGTTGTAGTGCAGCCTTGCCTCATACCAAGAGATCAAATATGTCTTAGATTTCCTGTTTCTCTATTCAACACAGATTTCTTTTTTCTAAATTCAATAATGTGTAATGCAGCTAATCTGGTCAATATACATTTCTTGAAAGAATAGAGATTGTAGTGTCCCAAATGTTGTTAAATTCCAGTTGTGTTAAAGCAGTATCTCAATATTCGGCCGATGGGTTAGAAGCATCGCATTCATTATGTTGTATGTACCTACAGAGAAGATATGCGAGTGAGTGAGCAGTGGTAGTCCATAGCTACTGGCATAGCTTTATGTGGGCAACCATGCTTGTAGGGTTTTGTTTTAAAAAGTCCAAATTCCAATCTCACCTGGGCTTGGCGTGTGCGGCCATTTGACTAAAGATCTTTCTGCAGATGTTACATTGAACTTTGTCCAGTCAGGAGTCAAGTTTTCCTGGAGAAACTAGAAGGCGTAAGTGAAAGAGAAGGGACATTCGCATTTTGTGACTGTCATAATTGGGGAATCATACAGACTCTCCAGTTCCATGCAAAGTTTGTAGTGGGAGTAAATTAAAATGAACACTTTCTTGTAAGCTTGGCTCAGTGATATCTTGGAGACATAAAGTTGGAAAACAATGCATCATGCACAAGTCTTTGCCTTGAGATCTAAAAGTGCAATAAAACAGCAGTTTGTTGGATGCTCCATATTCCTTGTCTGAAAGATGGGGTGAAGATAGAACCCATGCATTTATCTGGTAGTGTTGCCCATTGAAATGCTGTAGTAAACAACAGTTAAGCCATGGTACAGTGTGACTCTATATTCACTCCTACAGGCAGACACTTAGATTTGATCATTAAACACCAAAATAACAAACTTATAGTTGATCTCTTTGTTAAACCAACTGCGAGGAACACCCTTCTTCATTTTAAAAGTTTTCATCCCCGTTGCCAACAAGAAAGTATACCTTTTTCTCAATTTCTTCGAGTCAGGAGGAACTGTTCCAACTTAGCGGATTATGACTTTCAAGCTAACATCATGCGCCAAAAATTTCTGAACCGAGGGTATCCCCACAGGTTAGTTAGAGACTCATACAAACACGCGTGGTTCTATGACCGAGACTCCTTGTTAAGAACTAAACCCCCTAAGGAAAACAACCAACTCATATGCATCACCAAGCATTCAACTCTCGACAACACAGTTAAACATATTGTGAACACCAACTGGCATATCTTGAATTCTAACCCTACAAACACTAAGTTAGATAAACCCCTGTATGCATATAGAAGAAATAAAAATTTGAAAGAGCTTATTGTGCATTCACGATTTACTGTAAATAATGTACAATCTCAATTTGTTCAAAGGTCCATCAGAAACAACTTTCCGGTCAGAGGTACTGTCAAATGTTCCTCGTGCAAATCCTGGAACAATATCATAGGAGGTGAGTCCTTTGAACACAACGGTTGCCACACGAGTGCGAATGATATGTGGAACTGCAAAACTGCCAACTGTATCTATTTCATTTTATGCCCTTGTCAACTTGGATACGTTGGCGAAACGTCCAGGCCTATCCAGGTTAGACTAACGGAACATCGTTCAGCTATTCGGACTAACAAGAGTATGGCACCTCTCGTTAAACATTTCTATGAAAAACAACACACACCAGATGACTTTAAATGGCGCATCTTAGAAAAAATAAGACTCCCTGACAACAAAGGTGGCAACAAAGTTAGAAAGAAAAGGGAGGTCTTCTGGGTTTTTCCCTGGGGACTTTCAAAAAAGGGCTTAACGCCGAAATCCCGTGGGAAAATGCCATAATTTAATTTTCCTCCATCCCGTCTGCCACGTTTCATCCTTCTCCATATGTCTACTTTGCTGTAATTAGCTGCCACTCGTTCACTTCAGATTGCACATTAAAATAATAGAATAGAGAATTCTGTACCCGAGTTCTACTATGATCATTTCTTACATGTTCTGCATCGTGACATTATTCTTATTAGGTCTCCTTGTATCGCCCCCAGACTATCTTGTGATTTAGATAGTTATTTTGGTTCCGTGGCAATTGTTTACAATGTTGCTCTTTTGAATTCACATTGTATCTAATCTTTTCGCCATTATTCAGCACTAGTTTGAGCATAATTTGTATATCTCTGAACATTTTCCTTGAATGCCTACAATTTCGAACAGGCTTCACGTTCTCTTTAGACAATTAACTAATTTGGTAATTTTTGTCTGACTTTTGCACTCTTATATACATCTGAAATACGGGCATTTCAAAGTTCGCTTTTCAAATGCAAAACCGAACGATGCTGCTCGTTATGACTATCTTTCTAATTTCTACGTTTCCTGGACTCACTTGATATGAGCCATCTTTGTTTGGGTTGCAAGGATAGAGAACACCTATTCCCAAGTCCGTTGCCCCTGTTTATTACCTGTCCACACTGGAAACTAGTTTCCCGTGCTATTCCCAGATTTAAATAGGGCGGGTCTCTTCGTCTTCAATGATTTCGTTTTGGAAGACGGGACGCCGCACCATTAATGCCGAGGGAGCATTATCCTGCTTCGAGTCATTTCTCTCATCAGGCAAGGGCTGCCATGCCGGTTTAGACCGCCCGTTAAGGATAGAGTATTATCTGTTTGCCTGCAAAACATAGTTGCATTTCACAAAACATATGTCATTCGCTTAATAAATTAGTCTGTGTTTTATGTTTGATTTGCGGACTTATACCAGTCCTTTTTAGCCAAGCAAAAATCGTTCTGACGGGTCTATTCCTCATTCATTACCGGATATTTTTACATCGCAATAGATAAATTGAGGTAACTGTCCGTTTCAGCCCCACACGGTTTTCTGAACTTTACATCACTGCTTAGAACATCCTTAGTAATAGATTTATGTCATTTGCTTTCAGCTTCACACGCAACTGTATATACGATAGATGGCGACCTGGGGCCATTAATCTGGCTGCAATATTTATTCCACTTGTTACCAGCTTTATACATTCTGAAAAGTTTTGTATTTGTTCAGGTAATTATCTATTCATATAAATATATAGAATAGCAAGGTGGTAAATTACTTCCAGAAGAAACTATGAACAACTTAGTTTTCTACTTTTCAGGCATATTATGTAATTCCCTTCATCTTTACCGTACCACGTAGAGTACTTTATTCATAATATCTGCCTTATCATTCCTGAAATATATGTCGACTCATGTATGTTCAACAATCAACATTCTGTCCATGTTGCCCTTCACACGAAAAATGGCGTTCTCTAGCCTTTTATTACTCACCGTTTGTGCGTGAGTTCGCCATTTTTCGGTTCATAAAGGCATGACATCGCTCCATGTTCGACATTATAATTACACCGTGATTAATGACTTACTTATCTAGTACCTAATCTATTCTATCCTTCCCCCAGATATTTTGTTTGATGTCCCAAGGATTTACTTCATTACTTACCGTGACTAGCGACTGAAAACATCTTATACACCTGCAGTCCCATTCTCTACAGGTATATTGTTTAGAATTCGCTTTTCTAGCTATATGAATACTATTCCATCTAGCTCATACCTGCCTATATTATCGCCTTAGCAATTAAGTTTTTTTTTCCCCTGCATTTATCTGTTCTTGTATCTGAGACTCTGTTAGGAGATGGGATCTCCTACATTGCTAATTTTCCTTGCAGTTTTTCCCATTATGTCATGTATTTGTGTGGCATCGTGTGTTCATTGGATTTTTTTGAATAATTATAATACATACCTTTGTTTCTTTATTGCCCAGGACCATCATCTGCCTGTTGATGTTGTTTATTTATAAATGAAGATATCATCTACCTTGTCATCTAGTCTAGAATGTAAGTTTACATCAATGTACCTATCAATGCCATTCTGGTGGAATATCCAGTGTTCTGTTGCAATTAGAATTTCATTGTCCCCATAGCGACCGATTGTTACAGGTTGTATTGTATATTATCAATTCATGGGATTAAATACTCAACAATCGTAAGAAAAGACCTGTCCATCTTGAGACATATAGGAAAAAATTAGTAGATCTGAACCGAATAGTGTGTAGGAGATTCTTGTTAGAGATATATCATGTTATACCTTGTTTTGGTCTATGTTGTACTGGAGGATAAAATAAAAAAACTTTTTTTGACCTGCATGCTCATAATATATAAAAATGTACCTTATATTTGTTCTTCTTTTTATATATATATACTTCCAGATAGCCAACTGTGACTCCTGAGGAAGGCATTTTCTGCCGAAACGCGCGTCGAGTTCTTATTCACTCCTGCACTTTAGGCACCATCTATGATTTACGGTGTCCTTTTTATTGAATTGTGTATAATTCTCGTTTATTTAAAATTTTTATGTATTAAATGTATATGTTTTGTTATTATATGTATATACCATGAGCTTTGTCTGATCTCATCATATAGTCTGATTTTTGTTCAGGTCTCTATATGATTTTTACTATGCCAATTAAAAACATGTTTGTTTTATAATTTTACCTTTTGAATGTTCCTTTTGCTATTGGGTCAGATCAATTGTTTGCCTATTAACTAGACGGCCTAGGATATTTTGTACACATAATTCATTCACCCTGCCCTAGGAGTCTGTTTTCACTTACTACCCAGGGGGTCCTTGTTTTTCTCATCTGTAAACAACAGTTAAGCCATGGTACAGTGTGACTCTATATTCACTCCTACCGGCAGACACTGGTAGCCTATTTTGATTGCACGCCCCTTTTTCGGCCTCCAGCCAGCTACACTATTGTTGGTGCTAAAGTATGATATAGTGTGTTATGATGATCTAGGTGGTTCAGAGAGAAGAGAGGAGGAGACCTCACTCAGTGATCCATTCCTGACAGAGTTTAGGTTTGGATCCGCATATAGTGATTCTATATGGTGTACCAGTTTTCATGATTAACGGTATTGCCCAATTTGTAAGTACTTGCTTTTTATTGTCTATGGTGAAGAGCCAAAATAGATGTCTTTCTGCGTAACAATGGTCATGACATCCATCCACTGTGACTATGTGTATTCTTGTCAGTGGTTTAATATCCTTTGTTCTAGCTTGGGATTCTTTACAGGAGAGAAACTCTAGGAGTAAGCATAGCTCTTTATGAACCTCCCGTCGCTCTTTTTTGTTTTGTGGTGAGCCAGCCCTGATGTATAATCTTTCTTTTATTTACTATAAGGACGTTAGCTAGTAACAAAAAGGCTCTTAACTTTTCCATTAGCTTAGAACAAACAGACAGTTGGATAAAAGGAGAAGTTGCTTTTAAAAATTCTTGATTTGGATAAAAGGAGTAGGTGTGTCTAGAAATTGTTGAAATGCAGTCTTGTAGCTCGCAAGCTGCTTCTAAGATTCTAACAAAACCTGAGTCACATGATTCCACTTTATTCTTTTACTCTGAAATATATCAAGCAGACTTTCCTAAGCTGATATAGGATGACCACACTCAATGTTGTACTTTAGCTGCACGACCCACGGAAAATTATTGTTTTTCTTCTCTTGGGAAGATGATCAAGTCAGGTTTCAGACCAAAGTGGGAAACATGAAAAAACATAGGGTCCAATTTAGAGTGTCCGCCAAAGCCTCAATCGGCTAATCCTTTCTAGAGTGGGTTGAATTGTCAGTTTTCCATGGGCCGGCCCCCCGTTGACTCTGTCGATAGAAAGCTTGCTCAGATAACGCTGACCGTCCTTGTAAGGCCATTACACCTCTTGCCCTATTGAGGGCTGGTGATGATCTGATGTCCCTTTTTTCTGTCCGTCACTGCCCGATGAACGAAAAAATTTAAATAATGACTCAGAAGGTACAGGCATAATTGCTATGAGTATCGGAAAAAGCACACCCATTAAGAGCACTTAAATCTAGAGGATGTCGTTTTTAAGAGTATTCCATACCGGGGGCGTGGCCATGGAGGGGACTAAGATGGCCGCCTTTGTTTGAAGCTCCGCCGTCCGGGCGGCCTGAACACGACATCCTGAGGGCCTGAGGCTTCTTTAACCCCGCTCTCCACAACCATCCTGCAGCCACGGCGATTAGCCGCCGTTTGACACCAGACTTGGGCTCGGGGGTGCCCGGAGGGGGACACACCTGCGGAGGAGCGGATCGCCACCCCACCGGCGACTGCTCTCCCTGCGCCTGGATTGCGGGTAAGTTTCGTGCCGGGGCGCTATGCCTACTGTCCGGGGTCCGCTTTGGGTGCCGGGGGCTTGGGCTCGCTTTTCGGGTGCCGGCCTGGGGGTTTGTCCGTGCTGGCTCTGTGGTTCCGGGCCGCACGAAGCCTCGGGCCTAGTGCGCGGGCCAGAGCCGGGGGCTTGAGTTGCGGCTGCCCCGGGCGGGGAACGGGAGGCGGGCCGGACCCGGGTGCCGGGAGGGGACGCCTGGGCGGGGGTAGGTGCCCTTCGGTTTGGAGCTGCCGCGAGGCTGGGTGGCCCCGCCTCACCCCCCCCTGGAGGTTCCCCCTGTGCCCGTCAGCAGCGTAGAGCGGGGCAAAAACCGGACTCTCGGCAGACTACCAGCCCTGATCCGCCATCTTACCTGGGGGTCCCACCAGAAGCGCTGTGGGCGCTCTACCACCTAGCAACGGCACATTAGCCTTACCGTCAGCGCAGTTGGAAGAGAGTCGTGGCCCAGTTGCATGGCCAGTAGCGGTGAGCTGGTAGACTCATCCCCTGGATGCTGGCTGCCCTGATGACCGCCGGGAACCCGATTTAACAGCCCATTCTTTGTTGCCTAACACGGCCTGCACATTGCGAGAACTCTGAACGCCAAGAGCATTGACAAACAATTGCCACATTACCCTGCTCGCCTAGCACATCCACACTAGGCCTCAGCACTTGCCCCCCACCTGGCTAGTTAGCTGCAGACCATCGGCCAACATGGGGAAAAGAGACCCTAACCAGTGTAAGCTCAGTTTTGATAAAGTCTCCCTGCTGAGTAATGACACCACCATAGGCTCCACGTCGGAGGCGGTGCTCCCTACTCAGCAGGACAGCACCACTACATTGGTCGCGACAATGATGTCTGAAATGAGAATTGGGTTCAAGGCACTGGACAATAGATTTGATACGCTGGAACAAAAACTCGCAGACATGGGATCTAAAGTACAGGCCCATGATCGCAGTCTGGACGTGGCCGAAGCCCGCATTTCTGATATTGAAGACGCAGGCTCTAAAACGCTGAAACATCTTGATAGAGTTGAAAAGATCTTGAAGGAGGAGGCCATAAAAAATGAGGACTTGGAGGCGCGCGGACGACGCAATAACGTTCGCATTTTGGGTGTGGCGGAATCGACCCAAACCGGCCGGATGGACGTCTTCGTGGAAAAGCTTCTCATTGACCTGTTCGGAAGGGACCAATTTACTCCGGGGTTTGTGGTGGAGAGGGCCCACCGGCCCCTGGGTCCACGACCACAATCGGGCCTGCCACCACGCCCTATCATCGCCAGGATCATGAACTTCAGGGACCGAGATGCAGCCCTGCGTGCCGCCCGGGAGAAGGGGGAAATACGATGGCAAGGCGACTCACTGTCATTCTACCCTGACTTCACCGCCATGGTCTAGGAGGCACGTCGGAAATACACCGGGGTTAAGGCTACTCTGCGAAATCTGGGCCTCAAATACGGTATGCTTTAGTCCGCACGCCTCAGGGTGGAGATAGCCGGCAGGGCTCGTGTCTTTGACTCCCCATCGGAGGTGCAGGAATTTTGTCACACCTATAAATCCAAAGGTTCCCAGAGCACAACGAACTCCAGGGCACCGTCACCGGCTCAGGGAGACGACTCAACAAAGCATGGATCTGTTCACGGACACTGGTCATGGCTGACAACTGTACTCTTAAGCTTGCTTATACTTTCATATTTTGGATAATCGGCATTACTACTGGAGACTCACTGGATTGACAACTACACAATAGTGATTTGATAGCCCGGATGTCGAGGCATCGCAACCCCCCCTGGCGATCGCCGTTCTGCTTGGGGAATTTCTTGTTTTTTTCATTACGGAGGTTTCAGTTGCAATTGCGCTTCTACTGTTCATATTGTTCCATTTTACCTCCCCGCAGGGTGGGATGTTCCTCTTTGGGGTTTGCAAGAGGTTGGGTGGGGGGTGGGAATGGGGTTTTGTGGTTTTTTTTTTTGCAGGTGTCCAGAAGTCTTCGCACTTACAGTTTTGGTACTAAACTGCTCATGCTATAGGTCATTTAGCCCTACCTTGTTCCCATGGCCAGATTAGGATTGCAGTCGGGCCCCTCGGAATTGTCAATGATGACCTGGAATGTTAGGGGACTGAACAACGACAGAAAGTGTAAGCAGGTGTTTAATTATATAGCAGGCATAAAATAGACATTGTCTTCCTGCAGGAGACTCACTTGACCACCGACTCCACCACAAGGGTGGCCAGAAGTTGGGGTACACATCACTTCTTTGCTCACTACAACAGATATTCCAGTGGGGTGGCAATTTGCATCCACAAGCGACTACCATTTAAACTGCCCCACACTGTCATCGACAAGGATGGAAGATATGTCATCATTACGGGAACCCTAATGGGGCACAGGGTCACGCTCGTTGGCATGTACGGCCCTAACACTGATACTCCCACTTTCTTCAATGATCTACAGGTACAATTGTTGAACTCGGAACCAGGCCTAATACTGATTGGTGGTGATTTTAATCTGCTTCTCGATCCGTCAAGGGACAGCACGGAAACTACCCCGGACACGAGACTCCAATCACGTCCAGTCCTACGTGACATCTGTACACACTTCTCTCTAGTAGACATTGAAGCGTTGTTGCACACTGTTACGCCGGCTTATTCCACTACTCTGGGTGTCACGACACATGGACCAGAATCGACTATTGGCTGATATCCCTGGAGGTGATTGGGTGGGTAACGGACCTACTTACACTGCCACGCACGCTATCAGATCATTCTCCCATAGAGCTGATTTGAGGGTCCCACGGGAGGGGGGTTATGTAAGAAGGTGGCGCTTCCCTGGGAAGGCATTAATGGATCCAGTTTTCAAAGAAGAAATCAGAGAGGCCATTCTAGAATATTTTGACTTAAACACGGTCACGGTGGACACCTGGGCTGTCCTCTGGGAGGGATTTAAGGCAACTATTAGGGGGGTGTGCATCGCTAAACATACTGGAATGCTGCGCGATGTGCGGGCTGCCCTCTCTCGCATAGAGCGCGACATAGCGGCGCTGGACGCGGAACAGCTTCAACATCACACAGAGGAGAGGGAGCGCAGGCGCTTACAACTGATGGCGGAGTTTAGGGAAGAAGCAGAACGAGAGCTCCGATTCTTGACCAGATAATACACGGCCAGACAACATGGGGAGGGCGAAAGACCTGGCAGGCTATTAGCACACTTACTCCGTCAACCTCACTCCTCTTCATATATCACTGACCTTAGAGGACCGACGGGAGACATATTACGCACCACGCCTGAGATCTGTGACACTTTTCTATCCTATTACACCAAACTATACACCTCCACATTGACTGACGATGCTACTGAGCGAGGGGATTACCTGAATGAGATTGCAATGGTGTACTTAGATAAATGGATGATTGACTTTTTGGAGGATCCCATAAAATCGGATAGTGTAAAGGAGGCCATTGACTCCATGAAGAGTTCTTCGGCCCCTGGACTGGACGAGTTTTCAGCCGATTTCTACAAGGCTTACAAGGATCTGCTGGTTCCCCATCTGGTAGAAATGTACGCCGAGGCCCTTGAATCTGGTTGTCATCCCCCCACTCGAAGAGAGGCGGTCATTGTGCTGTTACCTAAGCCGGGCAAAGACGCTGCGCTTTGTGAATCTTACCGCCCTCTGTCCCTACTGAATCTCGATTACAAGATCTTAGCGAAAGTTCTTGCCATTCGCCTCTCGCTCCTGATGGAATCCATGGTCTCTCCTGCGCAATCAGGCTTTATCCCACACCGCTCCACATCCCTCAACCTCCGCACCCTTTTCTCCGTTCTACACCGGGTAGACCCCGATACACCGGCGGTAGCGATACTGTTGGATGCCGAAAAGGTGTTTGACTCCTTAGAGTGGCCTTTTCTCATGTCTGTGATGCACCGCATGGGAATTCCGGAATGCTTGGTCAACACAGTGGAATTACTGTATACTCTTCCTGTCGCTCGACTGCGCTTAAATGGTACAATAACTGCCCAGTTCCGACTGGCGCGCGGTACGAGGCAGGGCTGCCCCCTGTCCCCACTATTATATATTCTGGCAATGGACCCATTGGTCCGTCATTTCCAGGAAAGGCATTTGCACTGAGGCCTCCAATTTCGCACTGGCCCACTTTTGATTTCACTATATGCGGATGATACCATCCTCTATGTCAGGCAGCCCCAAACCAACCTAGAGCCATTACTCTCGAAAATTACCCGATTTGGCAAATACTCTGGCCTTCGTATTAACTGGCACAAGTCGGTCATATTCCCGCTTACGCCCAGTACTGTCGAATGGCCCAACTCTTTCCCCCTCGCATGGTGCCGGGATTCTGTAGATACTTAGGCATCCATATACATTTGGAGACAGAATCCATTATCAGATTAAATTACGGAACTGCGCTGACGGCCCTTGAGGGGCAGGTTAAAAGATGGAATAGACTCCCATTGTCCATCGCCGGCCGCGTTGCTATCATCAAAATGATTGTACTGGCAAGGTTTCTATACCTGTTCAATATTATACCTATACCCCTCACCAAACTTTTCTTCACGCAGCTCTGCTCTTTACTCCTGAAAATGGTGTGGGGCAGCAAGACCCCACGTGTGACTTGGCGCGTGCTAACGCTCCCATATGAACAGGGTGGGTTGGGCGTCCCTGATTTCTATCTCTATTTTCTGGTGGCATACCCATGGCTTCACCCTGACGCCAGGATCCCATACCTGAAACCGGAGGCCGATTTGGTGCTGCCGGTTTCACTGTCTGCCACACTCCCGTCGGGCTTCCCTGGAGATCCGAAAGATATCCAAACGGTTTCAGTACATGCTGGGCATGGGGAAGACTGGGCCGCCTTGTCTGCCTTCCGCAGCTGTATTCCCAGGCCCTTCCGTTACCCAACGCCAGTTGGCTCCCGATAACTGGGGAGACTGTGGTGCGACAAACGTTGACCAAGTTCCACATAACCTCCATCGGGGATTTGTTCCTGGAAGGCCATGCATTCACACTGACAGAGGTTCACCGTTTTACGGAGAGGACGTTCATGGACTCATTTGTTCTTACCAGACTGCGCTCCTTGCTGGGCGCTTCATTCTCTTCGTCCCCCCCCCGAGGAGATGACGCCCCTCACTTTTATCATACAACACCCGTCGGCCGCACACTTGGTCTCTAAGTTGTATCAGATGTGCTGCGACCTCCTCCCCTCTCGAGATCAGGTAGTGCGTGCTGCTTGGGAGACAGATTTGGGGTACACCATCTCGGATGATCAATGGAAGTGGTGCTGTAGAGCGACCAAAAACGTCTCTATCAAGAGCAAACACAAACTTTTACATTTTAAGTTTCTGCGTAGGCTGTACTTCACACCAGTGCGACTCCACAGGATAGACCCATCAAGATCTCACGTCTATCCCAAATGCTGTGGACCATTCGAAGATTTTGCTAACCTTTCATGGACCTGCCCTAAGTTGCATGAATATTGGTCCCGAGTACACAGCACACTCAGTGACATGCTACGCTTAAACCTGGCCCCAATCCCGGAGATCGCTCTCCTGGGATACGTGGCTGAATTTCCAAATTCAGTGTGCAGGCTGGCGGCACTGAGTTTTCTGCCAGCCAAACAAGAAGTTGCAGTGAGATGGTGCGACCGACGACCCCCGCTACACAGATCCTGGCTCCGGAGCATGGCACACTGCAATCTTAACAGTACCGAATACTCAGACATGGTCCCTGCCACATCCAGGCCGGTCGACATTTGGGGCCCATACCACGCATATATAGTAGGCACCATTGAGAATAGTCAACACACCCCTACACCTGCGATGACCCCCGAGGGTATTGGTTGAGGGATTTGGGGGTACCCCGATATTGACCATTTGATCAATGCACACTTTGTGGGATCTCCCCGCCCCCTTTGTCCGGGCGCCTCGCTGAACTGGGCAATTGCATTTTGTGCATGCACGGATGGGAACGTTGAGTGGTAATGTTGCCTTAAGTGATTACGGTAGATATGTTTCCCCAATGTGGGCCTTTATCCCTATCTTGGCCGTGCAATTTGAGTATGTTCGAAGATTGTACAATTAATGATTGTGACTAGAGTGACACCTTATGAAACGTCATTGTATATTGAATTTGTATACTTCTCTTTATTTTTGTATTTCTTTTGGAAAATAATAAATACATTTCAAGTATGTTTATATACGAGAAACTAAAATATGTTCTACTGTAATGCCATGTCAGATATGTTTTGCACAAGGTACATAATGTGTAACAAATATTAATACCAAACGCCACCGACCTCCGGGTTGTCGGTAACAAGGCTGTGTCAAACCGTTAAATACCTCATTATCGCCACAACTGACATGCTGTCGGCCCCAGGGTTGTAGGTGCAAAAGTGGTGTACTGTATGAAAGATGCAATAAACAGTTTGAACATCAAAAAAAAAAGAGTATTCCATACCATAACACAGCTAATCTTTGTGTGACTTGAATTGCGGCAGGTATACCTGTTAAGTAGTCCTTGTCTTTAAAAAAACAAATTCTTCACATATTATACAAAAACCAAGCCATCAAGTTACAGTAGAGGTGATAATATCTCACTGGAACTTAGTAATCAAACTCAATTTGCTGGCATTCGAATAGTATCCATTTAGATCACCAGCTACATCAGAATTTTCTAGAGTCCCTGCTATATAGCTTACACAAGTTCATAACTTGTCTTCCAGTTTTCAGTTTTTACCGATAAATACAGACAGATAACAATCTATTTCCTGTATGTATTTATTTTTAGAAACAGAAATATACAGAAAATTGTCATTCTTGTGAGTGACTCTCCTTGTTGTCCTTCATGAATTCCAGACCGACTACTAAGCAGATAGACACCATGATGATTTAAAAATAGGATGAGTTTCTCCTAAATACAGCCATATGTTAACATATATTTGTATATAATGCTTAATATTTACCTGTCAGAAAAGTGTTTTGTTATATTTTCTTGCTCAATTTTCTAAAACGCGACAGCATTCAAAGTATGAGTGCATGTTTACCAGAGAAATAAATGTATAAATATACCATTTTACAACTTCATTTATTCTCAAAACATACAATAAATATGGATAAATACCGATAAAATGGCCCCCAAAAAATATAGATAAATACAGACGGAAATGTTAAAAAAATAAATACCATAAAACCGGGAGCCCTATTCATAATGTAACATAAACAAAAATTATGGCCAGGGGAATAGGGTAGGGGAAAGGTGTACATCTAAAAATCAAGTTAAGTTGCATCGCTGGTTGGAGAGGGCCATGGTGCGCTCCTTATATCAGTATTTCTGCATCAGGATTAGAGGAGGGAGCACCCGGATTCAGTAGCAGAGGGAGTAGTAATCAGACCCCCCAGGATATAGTGGCATGGATTGGCAAATTTAGCGGCACAAAAAAGCAAATTTAGCGGCACAAAAATGGAAATTTAGCGGCATTTAGCGGCATTTTATTTCGGGTTTTTTGCAACACCAAGCACAGATATCTTACTGTTTGAGTTATTTGACAACATGGAGCTATGTACATTTTGTTTATTTACAATTCAGCCCATTTATTTCAGTTAAAAGGCATGTTAATCTTGGCCATGTACGTTCAGTTCTTGTGAGCACTCCAAATCTAGACCAGTATTGTGCTGCTGGTTATAATGTAAAAACAATAATGCCCGGATCGATTACTCTGAAAGGGACCGTCGTCTGGAAGAGAGAATAATTTTGTATATGCTGTTGCTCCTTTCAGCATCTGCAGAGCTTGTCACACAGTCCTTGTACACAGCTGCAAGTTGGGAAAGAGCTGGAATGCGGTCAGCCAGCCCACGCCAAAAGAGGTCGGTGTCAATAAGTCCAGAAACAGACGCCTGCACTGCTTCTGGCCCTACATTTTCAAAGTAGAGGCGAAGCTCCTGATCGGGAACTTCGCTGAAACCAGGGATGGCTGAATAGGCACTCTTCTCATTAGGCAGGATGCAGAGTCGTGCAGGGTTGAAAAGGCGCACTTGCTTCAAGTATTGTATGCCTGGCTGGGCCTCCCCCATGTATTTGGCCACCTTTTCTAGTGAATGTTCAAAAGCTTCATTAAGCTGGACTGTTATTTTTTTTTTCTGTGCCAGACTTAATTTTGCCCCTGCAGTGGTCTGTAGAAATGGCTGTAGTGACTCCACAGTGAGGACTGAATTGTTGGTTAGGTTCATGTGGAGGTCCTCCAAATAATCATATACCTTCATGGTCACTGGTGTCTGACTCTGGAATAACTCCATCAGGTTTAAAATGCTTTGGCATTTTTGTGCCACAATGTCCAATTGGACTTTAATGCACTCCCTTTGGTCGGTGTTAAAAATCTTCTGTAGATTTTCAAGGGAATCTGGGGGAGACTTGCTGAGTTGCATCTCTGACTCCACAAACCCAGCATAGGCCTCAAAGTGCTTGCAGTGGTACTGGACAGCGGCAAACCAAGAATTCCAGCGGGTACTGCAAGGGTCGGGTGCCACCCGTGCCTTCATACCATGGTTCTCTGCAAGATGGTGCAGGTACCTTCTCTTTCTGCTGCCAGCCATGTAAAAGATGCGGGAGAAGTACAGCAGGAAAGCATTTAGCTCCACAAAAGGCTTCCTAAATGACTCTCCAACAAGATTCATTATGTGTGCCAAGTAGGTGATGTGGATGGAGTTTGGGTACAGATTCCTCGACACTGTGTTGAATACCTTGAGCATGTATGCCGCGTTGTCAGTGTTGAAGGAAACAACGTTCTGGAAGTCTATGTTGTACTCTGTGAGCACCTTTACAACAGTTTGCACTACAGTCCCATGGTTGCACTGGGATAGGAAGACTGTGCCCACCAGGTAGGTATGGATTTGACGGGCACCCTGCGGAGAGACTACTGCAACTAGCACATTCAAAACACACCGGCCTTCGACATCTGGTGTTTCGTCAAAGATAACACTGATCTTCTGATCTTTCAATAGCTCGTTCAGCTCGTTCTTGGCACTTGTATATCTCCCTGGGAGATAACGTTCTTGCAGCTGATGACTCCCAGGTATCGCTCCACCATTCCATACTCGCTCGTGTAGGAACTTGCGCAACACAGGGTGGTCGGTTTTGCTGAGCGGAATGTTCAACGCGGTGCAGACGTTAACCCACTCACTTATCATTTCATGGTTTGCGGCACCAGCAGCTGTACTCTTTGTGAATAGCGAGTTCACTGTCATCTGTCGTGCACGTTTTGGCGAAGATTGCAGGTCAGGATCATCTGAACAGCGCTTCAAATGTTTTTGGGGCGCACATGCATATCCACAGTGTGTTTCCGATGTGGTCCACTGCCACATTGCATACACTGAAAAACAGCACCCCACCGTCAGCGTGCATCACGGTGCTGTAGTCTCTGGCCCGGTCTGCTGCAGTTATCTGGGTGGGCAGATGTGATCTGTGCTTCACACCCTTTGCAGGCTGCAAAAACGTCTCCATTCTGCTTTTCTTGTGGTGGCTTGTTGCTCACTTGTATGACAGAAGATCTCGCTGTTGTGGCGCAGTCAGTTAACTCACCTACAAAGATAGTTGGTATTACTAAAGGCACCTCAAAGGGAGGAAAGGCAATTGTTAAATGGAAAGTTCAGAAGGCACCGGTGTTCAACGATAATAAATGCATGCAACCCTGAAGCACAAGTTATATTTGCCAGTAAACGCAGGACAGGTCACAAATCCTTGCAATGCCTGGCGCCAAATAATTTCACCATAAACAACCATGACCTCCTTTTTTACTTGAAGCTATTTCTGCACCTAATTAATAAATAACTCTCTTTTGTTGCAGGCAGCTTGAACACTTGTCACACTGCCAATAAGGCCCAACAAACTGTAAATTGCAGTATTTCCAGGATTCAAGCACTTACTATTTTTACTAAATGAATCTTTAATGCATCTCTGCAAGGAGAGTGATTTACTTCCTACCCTCCCCCCCCCTTCCAGCTTATGATATATTCATAGCTGTCAAAGGGACACACATCACTTGCACCAGTCCAGGCATTTCAGTCAAAAATCCTTGCAATGCTAGGATTTTTGTTTCTTCTCTAATAACGTTTGCATTCAATTCCCACTAATGAAAAACCTAAATTATCTACCCAGGGCAGTACGCAGACTATAATGCACATTCTACCAATAAAACCTTAGCATAATCTTACCAATTCAAATTCATATAATCCTAGACCATACAATACTCTAGACTAGGTAAGAAGGGAAAATAGGGAAACGCAGAAATGTATTAAAAAAAATGTTTTAATCACAATACACTGTTATAAAAATGACCTCCCATAGCACACAGTTTCTAGGGAATCAGAAGCTACATTTGGAACCAGAGACCAGTAAAAACAACAATAAAATACACTCAGTACTATTTGGATCGACAACCCCCCTTGAGCTAGGGAGGAGACACTGTCAGCTACCTCGGTACCCGGAAAGAAGTAGATCTTTCCTACCTACGAAATTCTGAGAGAGGCCAGATGGCATCTGAGGCAGACTGCTGCCAACATGTCTTTCTTGATTTGCCGAAGCACTTGCCTCCTTGACTAAGTACTTCTGCATAGGTCCAGCAAGAGCAACATTCTGTTCTCTCGAAAAAGCACACGTTTGCTTCTTTACTGCCATCGTTACTACCAGTGATGTCGGATTTGCTCTCATCCCCCTAGTTGAAACTTTGGTGGTACGTTTTGCCACCCTAATCACTTAAATTTGGTGAGAGAGGTCACTGTTCACCAGCTGCGCCCTCAAAAAATCCAGGGGCAAATTTACTAACATTTTGCACAGGGTTTGTTTCACAAAAGTGACCCAAACTGGCGCAAAATGTTTATTTGGAATTTACTTTCCAGCGCAAAAGATGTTTAAAGCTAAAAGATTGCCTAAAAGTAACACATTACTTTGCCCAAGGGCGTGTTTCCATTGATGCGACATGAACGTTCCCCTACAACGACCCATGGTTTTTGACACAAAACCCTATCTACTAACAATAGGAAGTAGACAGGGATTTACCCCAAAAACATAACATGTCTTTGAGGCAGGCATGAAATGGAGAAATGTTTTTATTTCTTCTAACTTTTTGACTTCACACTGTACAGCACACATTCAAAGTAGGGAAAGTTCCAAAGTTTGTATAGGCACAGTATTTTGTACTGGACAGGTACACTTCTAGTATAAAGCCTATACTAGACATGATGCAGGCACACCTTTGCACTATGGTGTGTGAAGTGCTAGGCACCTTGATTCTATCCAACGCTACGGAGAGAGAAGGAGAGCACCATATCTTAGTAGATAGGTGCTCTCCTGCTCTCTCCCTCTCACGCAGAACTGTACACAAACTTCAGGTGCTGCACTTTGTTGCGTAACAACTTTGAAAATCTGGGCCGCAGTATCACCTTCTTTGGATTTTCACCTTCCAAGTGTTTAGAGAACCCCAAAATGTGCGATGCTGAATCCCTTGCTACATTTGCATCCTTGATTGAATCAATCTTTTGCTAAAGTTACATATTAGTTATAGTATAAACAATCGGAAAACATCAGCAGTGGGCTCAAAATGGCAGCACTTTGCTCAAAGTTCCAATCAATGTAGGCCCAGTGCACTTCTATTACAGTACCTGCTGTCATTTGGTACCACTGCCCAGCAGAAATCAAATCAATTTGTAAGTGGAATGGTGCACCCGAAAATGTGGAAGTCCACAAATTCTTGATTTTATTCCAAAATCTTTTTATTCTTTCTTTGATTCATAAAAGCATTTTTCCCATACATGAGAGCATCCAGCCAACGGGTTTCGTTCAAATATGTTTATGAACTTCAAAAGGGCTCAAATATATTCACATTCTTTATGCTCCCAGTCTGGATATCATACAGGTTCAACTCACAAAATTCATAGATTGAGTCAGGTAATTGTTATAATCCGATGAAATACATGATCATGGATAGGTTCTAATAATTGGGTATATTTGTATTGTCCAACAACGTACTGGGGAGCAGAGTCTCTCAGATGATACCTTAGTACGTTTCAGGCCTCAAGAGCCATGTTCATCATCAAAAAAGACATATTAGTCATGGAAGCACCGTGTTTGAATTTCTGTAGATGTTCTTGACCTCTGTCCTAGTTGGACACATATGAGATTATGGGCTGATTTTGCAAAACACTGGCCACAAATACTGCTTGTACTATGTGTTCAGTATATCTGCAATCAGTGTGAAAGTTTGCAAACTGACATTTGTATTAAGTTAGTTCACAAAATTCCCATTTGGAGTGTATTACAATCCGACTTATCTCATGAATATTAATGTGGTAGGTCTCAAATTGTGACTAACTCCGACAGGGATTTAGCCCAACACACCACTATGTTTGAGACAGCATTTAAATGAACTTTCTTTTTAATGTAGCCTGTTTTTCTCATAGGAAATAGAGATGCGTTTAGTTTGAAAGTTGGCAGTGGTAAACTGGACCACTGTTTACGCCCCTCTTAGAAATGGGGGTCTCTAGCTGGCAGAGGTAGGTACCTTTGTCCAAATAGGTACTCTTGCTTCAAGTCAGAGTAAGGGGGATACACATTTTACATTATCCATCCTCACCCACTGTGTAGCTTGGCACAAGCAGACAGGCTTATCCCAAAGGCAATGTGTAAAGTATTTGTACACAAAACACACAGCAATACAGTGATAACACCACAAATGGACACTGCACCAGTTTAGGAAAAATAAAGTATCTTTATCTAAACTTCAACAAGACCCAAATGGCAAAAATCCAACATAATGTAATAAGATTATGACTTTTCAATAACTGGGTCCATAGAAATCTATGAATGCGTGATTCTAAACAAAGTACCAGTAGATGCGCCAAAATTCACAAGACCAAACAGCCGCAGAAAAAGTAAGCTTTCGAAAACACACTGCAATGCATTAGTTCCTGAGTCCTTGGGGAGGCGAGGCGAGGCAACAGTTCTGCTGCACACAGGAGAAGTGATGTGTCGAATCTGGACTGCCGGGGAAAGTGAGGCGTCTAAATCCAAGATGATTCTGGCCTGTGGGTGATGCGTGGAAATATTTGGTGCACAGGCATGATGTGTGACCCACCGGAGGTGATGCGTTACTTTGCGAGGCTTCACGCCGTTCGGTGTGAGTGCTGGGGGCTGCGTGGCGAGGCTTTGCGTCGCTGGGCGGGACTCAGCGAGGCTTTGCGCCATCCGGCGTCGGTTCCGAGAGACTTTGCACATCTTTGTGGCGGTTCTTGCAGAGATTCGCTGCAAAATCCACCTCTGAGGCCCTGTAACTGGAAGGAGGCACCTGAGGCAAGGGTTGGACTCACAGATGGAAGAGTCCAGCAGCACCAGCAGATTTGCAGGAAGTCTTTTGTGTCCCTGAGACTTCTTAACAGGAGGCAAGCACACACACAAGTCCTTGGAGAAACATCACAAGCAGGATACACAGCAAAGTCCAGTCCTTTGTCCTTTCCTTGCCAGAAGCAGAACCGCAGGCCAACCCCACACAGCAAAGGGGCAATACTCCTCCTCACAGCTCTCCAGCTCTTCTCCTTGGCAAAGGTTCCTCTTGATTCCAGAACTAATCTACAGTCTCTGAGGTTTTAGGTCTAATACGTATACCCCAAAATGTCTTTGTTCACTTTGTGCAAGGGTCTCTGAGCCCAGTCAAAACCAGTTCTGTCCTCACTGGTGCAGAATGACCACAGGGGGTGGAGACAGCATTGTGCAAGGGAGACATGCCCTATTCAGGTGAAAGGAAATCTCCCCCACTACTCTAAATGCAGCCAAGCCCCATTCAGCTCAGCTCTTAGTCATCCAGGAAGGGCCAGGCACACCTCAACCCCCCCAGTGGCTGTCTACAGTGAATGCACAATCCCCAGCCCCTGTCACTCCAAAACCAGACAGTCAATACACAAACAGGCAGAGGCACACTGATTGGTTAAACAAGAAAATGCCTACTTCCTAAAAGTGTAATCAAATAAAGATGACTCGGTCTCGGTTTTGTTTCGGGCCGCTCTATTTATTTTTGAGAGCCCTACAGCATCTAAATAAACTTCTTCTTAGATGCCTGCATTGATCCACAATGATTTCATCGTTAACCTTAAATACATTTGTACAGTTTCAATGTCCAAATCTTGACACACCATAGTACATATAGAAATCATATATGACTGAAAAAATTCAAATCTAAACAATAATACATAAACAAATTAATTTCAACATACTTCATACTGTTCGAAATTCACATTTACAGTGAGTACACCAGTACTTTTTTTGAACAAAACTATCAGTCCTATGTATTGTACTGGATCTTTCTGTTTTTAGGACTGAAATCACGGGGAACAATATTTTATGAAATACAATATCCTTGTGGGACCCTCTGCGAGAAAAGATGAATTTGAAAAGAAACAGCCGACGCGTTTCCAAACCCGATAATAAATTGTCGGGTTTTTCATCAGGGCTTGACTGGGTACCTATTGGAAAATAAAAGGGGAATATTTAAGTGTTTTGGCTGTCACCTATTGTGCTTGTTACATACTATCTATGTGGAGATAAAACAAGGATTACCTCTGTCTTTTACAGTTACTTTGTTGCGGTGTCTGTATACTTGTGGCGTTTTTTTGGGGAAGACACCTTTCGGTTCTGCAATTAAAAAAATGAATAGCTTCTATTATCGTAGTGGGCTACACTTCCTCATCATTTATTCTGGTAGCACATTTTTTCAAAACTCACTGTTTGTGTCGCAGTCTCCGTGAGTGTGAGCAATTATCTGCTTCCAATCGTTTGAAGCCAGTGGAGGCTGGGATAACGTTTATCTGTTAAAAATTGCAACAAGACCATTATAGTCTGTAATTTATGTGTGCTATGTTGTATAGAAGGATTCAGAAGTAACAATTTGAGAGTGAGGGAAAAGGAAGGAACACCCTCAGTCCCCCGGGTCAGTATTTGTCAAACAACAGGAGAGTGTCAAAAAAGACAAAAGAATAAGCACAAAAAACAGAGAAAAAAATCAACCTATGTGATTCACATTGGAAATCATTAGGAGTTTACTTGGAAGCCCTCACTCACCACCCTGGATGGTGACATGCTTCATCATCGGGCCCACCAGGAGAAGCCGAGTGCCTCCCCGGTGTGCTACAACACCAGAATACTGCGGAGCTGGGTTTTTTATGACAGTAATGTGAAAAATTTGTGCCGGGATGCTCCTAGGAGTAGCCGAGCGCTATAGAAGAAATAAATTAACATAACATAACATAACATGTTAAAATTGTCAAAGGACTGTACCATAAAAAATGTTTATTCAATGGTCAGCCTGACATGGTTAAAATATGTGTAGGGAAATGTGGCAATTAATGTATTGGTTATTTCCACTTAAAGTGGGGTCGACATGTTTCTGCCCTCTATGTGCAGTTTTACTGGGCTTTCTTCAGGACCGTTAGTAGTGTACCTCAGAGGTGTGGGCGCGCTAAGGCCCACCCTAACCAGAGGACGTGAAATTTAAAATGCAGTGTAATGAAAATAATAAAAGTGAAGTGCAAAAAACAAACCATCAAGTTGTGGGATTTACCTCTGAATTAGAGGAACCTGTATAGTCGGGTGTCTGTGCTCGCGTTCCCAACGCAATCAGTTTGACGAATGTGCGCCGGGTTTGTGGCCTGAATTAAGTAAAGTGCAATGCGCTATGAGAGACAGAGGGGTTTGTGGGAAATGTAGTGAATCTTCCTGGGGGACTGCGAGCACTTATAATTGTTAATTAATTTTTAATTGGTAATTAATTTAAATGTAATTGGCAATTAATTTTTATTAATTGATTAATTGATAATTATGTTAATTTTATTAATTTATTTTCTGTAGCGGGTTGTGGGTTTATAGGGGAATAGGGTGGGTAGTAATTTAATTATAATTAGTTAAATATTTTAATTTATTTATTTGTATTTATTTTGAATTAATTGTTAATACATTTTTAATTGGTAATTATTTAAAATATAATTGGTAATTCATTTTTATTAATTGATTAATTGATAAATATGTTCATTTTATTAATTTATTTTCTTGTGCGGTTTGTGGGTTTATAGGGGAATTGGGTGGGAAGTAATTTAATTGTAATTAATTACAATTTTAAATTTATTAATTGGTATTTATTTTGAATTATTGGTAATGATTTTTCAATTGCTAATTAATTAATTGTTGTTAATTAATTTGTATTAATAGGTGATTATTTTTTAGTAATTATTTTTATATTAATTTTAATTGATTAATTATTATATTATATTAAATTGGTAATTAATTTTTATTTAATTTGTAATTGGTATTAATATTTAATAAATTTTTAATCATATATGAAGTATTTACTTTCCCTACTGTTGCACTCTCTGGAGTGGGAATAGTAATTTGTACCTCTACGCTAACCAACGATTTCCCTATCATTGCACTCTTTGGAGTGGGAATAGTAATTTTTACACTCCCGCTATCCAACACTTTCCCTACTGTTGCCCTCCCTGGAGTGGGAATAGTAAGTTTTACCCCTACGCTATCCAATGTTTTCCCTACTGTTGCACTTACTGGAGTGGGAATAGTAATTTTTACCCCTACGCTATCCAACGCGTGCCTTACTGTTGCACTCCCTGGAGTGGGAATAGTAATGTTTACCTTCCCGCTATCCAACGCTTTCCCTACTGTTGCACTCTTTGGGGTGGTAATAGTAATTTTTACCCCTATGCTATCCAACGCTTTCCCTACTGTTGCACTGTCTGGAGTGGGAATAGTATTTGTTACCCTCCCGCTATCCAACACTTTCCCTACTGTTGCACCCACTGGAGTGGGAATAGTATTTTTTTTCCCTACGCTATTCAACGCTTTCCTTACTGTTGCACTCTTTGGAGTGGGAATAGTCATTTTTACCTTCCCGCTATCCAACGCTTTCCCTACTGTTGCACTCTCTGGAGTGGAGAATAGTAATTTTTACCCCTATGCTATCCAACGCTTTCCCTACTGTTTCACTCTTTGGAGTGGTAATATTAATTTTTACACTACCGCTATCCAACGCTTTCCCTACTGTTGCCCTCCCTGGAGTGGGAATAGTAATTTTTACCCCTACGCTATCCAATGCTTTCCCTACTGTTGCACTCCCTGGAGTGGGAATAGTAATTCTTACCTTCCCGCTATCCAACGCTTTCCCTACTGTTGCACTCACTGGAGTGGGAATAGTAATTTTTATCCCTACGCTATCCAACACTTTCCCTACTGTTGCACTCTTTGGAGTGGGAATAGTAATTTTTACCTTCCCTCTATCCAACGCTTTCCCTACTGTTGAACTCACTGGAGTGGGAATTGTAATTTTTACCCAAATGCTATCCAACGCTTTCTCTACTGTTGCACTCAGTGGAGTAGTAATAGTAACTATTACTGTCCCGCTAACCTACGGTAAAAATATTATATATTATTTATCAATATTATGTTCATATATCTGTATGTATTTAAAACTAAATTGTATGTTTATTTATTTTTTACATAAATTAATTATTTATTCATTTTAAGGTTATTTAAGTATTTTAAGTATATTTAAGTTAATTATTTTTAATATTTTATTATTTTTCAATTACTTTTAAGACATTTAAAACATTCGATATTTTGACTATCTATATTTTTTACAACCATATTTTTGATTCGATATTTTTGCACTTACCTGTTTGGAGATAGGAGTTCGATATTTTTGTATTCTATATTTTTAACTCAATATTTTGCTACATCGATATTTATGTTATCAATATTATGTCAGTGATCCGGTTTTGTCCCCCACTAGGGCCCACTCTGTATTATTGCTACTTACTATTGTTTCTGTGCTACAGTACTGTGTGCATTGTGATTATCTTTGTGTAGAAAATACTGTGACATACTAGAGAGTGTTATGTTAACTACTGTATGGTCCTCCTTTCATTTAACCAATACTATAAGGTTGCATTCTGGTAAAACAAGCTGCTTAGCATTCCTTCAAGACTAAGCCTGAAGGCTGCTCTCCACTGCTATCACTTGGATAGCCTTCAAAGGTTATCTTTGACCTCATAAATCACCATAAGGGTTGTTTGGACTGGTACAGGGTGCCCACTTTACTTAGTGGACAGCTTATACCAGGCCAACTTCTGACACTATGTCTCCGCAGGTTGCTTGCGCATATTCCAGACCAGCCCCATACTACTTCCCCTGATTGCCACTTTAAATGCCTTTCATTCAGTGGATATGCTGCGCGTGGAGCCGGCGTTATTTTCTAAGTATTGTGCTGTCGCTGTTTCCAGTGTGTGGCGCAATGCAGGGTCCTCCAGTGCCACTGGTTGGAGGAGCCAGGTAGGGACCACGGGAGGGCTGGCATTCTAGCTCAGCTGCAACAGCTGGGGATTGTGGTCGGAATGTGTGCAACCTAAGTAGGCAATAGTTTTAATGAGCGGCAACATCAAGGGGGGAACCTACAATACGGTCCAGTCATACATGCAGGTCGTATACTGGGTAGTAGAAGGAGTATACACGGGCGTCTGGGTTACAGGTGCGCCAAATATCTGCTAGTGACCAATGTGTAAGACAATCACTGAGGTTCAGCACGTTTGAGGAGTCTGATGTATATGTCAGTGGGGGGAAGGAGCGGTCTAAAAGAGGGTCAAGTACTGAATTGAAGTCCTCTCCCAAGAGCCAGGGGATTTCACCCAGGGTGCAAGCAGGCATGTGAGTCGGCTGGTCTGTTTTTCGGGGCGTATATGGAGCCTATGACAATAGCCTGCCTGTTTAATTGGCCTTTCACGAGAGCGTATTGGCCGTCCGGGTCTGTCTTCCCCCCTTCTGCTATAAAGGGGGTGCAAGCCCTGATCCAGATCAACGACCCCCTGGCCTGAGTGCAGTAATCAGTGCTGAACACCTGTTCTCACCAATGCCTGGGGAGCCTTGAGGCCTCTAATTGTGTAGTGTGCGTTTCCTACAGAAATGCTATGCTGGTGGCCCTTCGCTGCAAATATGAGTATATGAAATAGAGTCTAGCTGGGGTGTGAATACCTCTCATGTTCCATGTGATTACATTGGCTTGCATCATGTGTGGTTATGATGTGAGCGAGTGGGGTGCTCAGCCTGCCGATGACGTGCTGGCTCATTATTGACATAAGTGCATGAGTGTGCCAGCTCCATGTGGTGTGTGCTTCGGTGCTGGATGCGTCAGAAGACGTGAGAGGGAGTAAACAATCAAACTTCGAGAACATCATCAGAGTGGAACCCCAACGGGGGCCCTCCCAAACCTTGTCGCAGACACATTCTGCTTCAAACAGCGTCAACATAAAGTGGGGTTGATGTGTGTGCTGGCAGTTGACTTGTTGTGCCCTTTCAGTTTAGCTCTAGTATAGTCCCTTGCAGAGGGCAGCAGGATTCATTGAGTTCTTTATGCAGCTGCGATGTTATGGCTGCTTCGTAGCCCCCTAAAAGGAAGTTTTGCGCATAGCCGTCTCCCTGTTCTTTCACCCTCAAGAAGGCAGAGCATCGAACGTGCATATTTCAAGTCTATATGTGCTGGATAATGTCATCAGAGGTCTGCGGTGTCACCTCGGGGAGGAGCAGAGAGTCCGGTTCCTCCAGCCATGAATGAGACCACTCCTCCTTATTCATGAATTAGGTAGATTTGGTGTCTGGGTCTGAGCTGTGGTGCTGATCCGCTATCGCTGCTGCAATCTGCAGGGCTTACCGGCAATCTGTGATCATCTGTTCCAGGTTGGGGAGAGTACTCTGAGAAGCCGACTGTATCACAGTAGTGCACATTGTTCTTTTCCGGTGTCCCCTGTCCCAACGAATCCCCTGCTTTGCCCTTGGCTCCGGGTGTTCCGAGGTTAGTCCCATTTCCTCCAGCCATTTCCAGGTCTCTGTAGGGGAGTCAAAGATGAGTGTGGATCCATCTGCCACCACCTGGAGGTGAGCCGAGAACCGGAGGGAGTAGCACATATTTAGCTCCTGGAGGCGTTTCTTTGCTGATTAGAAAGAGCTTCTGCGTCTCTGGACATGGGCGGTGTAGTTTGGGAACAGCATGACGAGGGTGTTGTTCACTGTTATATCTGGGAATTTTGGGACTCCTTAAGGATGGCATCCCTGTCTCTGTACTTTAACAGCCGGATCAGGAAGGGTCTGGGCCAGCCCTTAGCATTTTCCAGCCTCTCCTCCAAGGCCTGGACCCTGGTCGTGAGGTTGAGCATTGTGGTTGTGTTCATGGTTAGTGGCAGGGTGAATCTCCATGATCGCCGTTTTCGTGGATGTGTACTTTGTCTGCTAGCTTCTTGTGGTCTGCATGTAGAAGCATGAAGTCAGTGGCTACCCTTTCTATCTTTGCCTCTAAGGAGGAGCGGGTCTGTTTGAAGTGTTGCGCCAAGCTTCTCCACTACATTCAAGACTGTGTCCATCTTTGTTGACAGCGATTGGTGCTGGGGCTCAGCATCTCGTGCGGCATGGGTTTGTGATAGCCCCTGAGACCGGGCTGGTGGGCACCTGGGAGCAGCGGACCGCTGCTGACCCATGACCAGCTGTTGAGCAGTAGACATATGTCTGCCCGATTCAAAGGCAGTCCGGCCATGAGTGTATTAATGATGCAGGGTCCCAATCTGTATCTTCTCCGCACTGTTTAGGGGAGGGCGTGGCCGGGGGCTTAGGCCTCCTGACGCGGGCCTCCACGCAGGATGCAGGGCGGTCCATCAGGCAAGGTGTAGCGGTGCGTCTCGAGTGCTCTGGCGCGGGACCACTTCTTCCCTGGGGCCCCCCCCGAAGAAGAAGAAGGGGATAAGCAGGCCCAGCTTGAAGCCACATCTCTCCTTAGTGTTGGCAGTGGTTAGTCTCAGCAGTCTCTCCCCCAATGTGTGCTCTCACTTGGCTGAAGCCACCCCCCTTCTCAGGGGCTTCTATTCTTTTTTTGGCACCCTCAGCTCCTTGTTGCCTTTGCTACGGCGTGGGCCTCTGGCCGCGTCGTAGGAAGAGGTGCTCAGTCTCTTTCGGGGGTGTGGACGAGCATGCCCCGTGTCTTCTCAGCCGCCCTGACTGGGCCTGGGCATGCGGGCACTCAGGCCACTGGCCGTGCCTTGTTGGAAGCTCTCGGTCTCTCTTGGGGGGGGGGGGTGAATTGAATGCGCCTCCCCTCTTCTAAGCTGCACTATTGGGGCCTGGGCGTGCGGGCGCCTCTGTCCAGGCCAGTGGGCGTGTCTGGAGTACCTGCCGGTCATCAGCGAGAGGGAGGGGGGACATACTCCGTCAGACCTGAGCCTGACACGACCCCATGGTCCTTCTCATCACCTCACCTCCCTCTCCCCTTCTCACCTCTGCTCTTCAGTTTCAGAGCAGGTTTCCCTCGCAGAGCTGCAGAGGGATGCCTGCCCGCCCTGAGATTACGGCTCGCCATCTAGGGATCACTCTGTCTGGCGTGTTCAGGCCACAGCGCTCTCCGATGGGAGCCTCACTGTGATCACAGCGTATTGCTTTGTTCTGCGTTGCGCTGCAGTGCCACAGCCCCCCAGGGGCGTCTCCGCCTCTTCTCCCACACCTCCTTTCCGCAGCGACCACCTGCTCAGCAGGGTGTCTCATATCAGCCCTTGCCGCTACAACACCGCCCACCAGTCGCAGAGGCTTAAGGGCCTCAGAGGTCTCTGCACCAGTTGCGCAGTCATGAAGGTAGGAGGCGCCAACCACCATTTGGCCCTGGGCTCATTCGCCCTTTCTCGCCTCTTCGCCGTTGTTTCTCCTCTCGTTTTTGGCTCAGTGCAGCCCTTTTTGCCAGCGGGGACAGTATCGCCTGTTTGCGGCGTGTGGATGTTGTCTCTTTTGGGGAGGATTCGCAGGATAACAAAGGGCAGACAACGGAGCGATGCTAAGATGCGTCCGCCATCTTAGCCGGGAGGCCATGCCTCCCCATGCATCCAGGCTAGCAGTGATTAGCAGTGGTAAAGTGACTAGAGTCCTATAGCCAACAACAACAGGCCAGGAAGAAATAGGAGGAAGAAGCAAAAAGTTTGGGGATAGCCTCCTGGCCCATAGAAATGAATGGGAAAGTATTCTTTAATTGTGATTCGCAATTTGCTAATCGCAATTAAGGAATTCTAAGGAATCGCAAACAAAAATGTGATTTTGTACATACACACCCATTTGCGATTCTCAAATAGCGATTTCTTAAAAATCGCTATTTGAGAATCGCAAATGGGTATCTTGATACATATGGCCCTAAGACACTTTATCCTGGATATGATCCTTAGAGAATTCGAACTGTGCATTTATTAGAGACGCTCAAATAGATTTTGTAGGGAAGAAAGAAGAGTACCTAGGCCCAAGTCTGCTGAAGGAGCGTAAGGTTGTCATTTAGAATAACACATAGTAGGGCTAAGGAAGACTCACAAAGACCGTGTACATGCCATAATTGCATTTCATTGCATGGATAATTTGTTGCCACGCTTGCACAAGTGAAAATCAATGCAGAAGAATGTTGCTGCTGCTGCATTTCACCCAATTGGTCTGATCCCGGAAAAGTCATGGAGCCTAACAGCAATAGTGGTATACGTAGATACATATGTACACGATTGTTAGTTGTAATAACTATAGTATTAATTGCTTTGCTTGTAGGGTTGAGCTTACCTACACATTCTAGTATAGGGGAAATTAGGACTCTAGGAATCCCTAAAGCACAACTTCCTACTGACAATAGTTAGCGTCAATTTGATGAGGAAGACTTACATGCAGATACATCTAGAGAGAATAATTCACTGAATGTTTAGTCTAAATTACATTATCAGTATGTTGATACTATGGATGTTAAAAATTGCTATGTGTATGCAATTACCTGCCTCCACTGTAGAGGGCAAAAAGAACAATTGATGGACAGAATGCCCAGAAACAGGTCCCAGGATGCTAGTTTCTTGTCCAGGGAGGGCCTGGCTTGGCAGTTCGGCCTGGACTGTTCCCATGAGGCACAGGGTCAAGACTGATTTGCATATAGCTGGGTCTAAACTGTGGTGGCATGGGGGCAAAAGAACGATGGATTTAACCCAGATCTCTTGACTGGGGGTGAATGTATGATTTATTCAACATTCAGTCCATCATTTGTTTGCGTAGCACTTTCAACTGTAGAAGGCATCACCTATTACTATATTTATCCACAGTATGGTGTGTTGTGTTGTCTGTTGATGAGCCTTTTCGATAGAAAGGGACATCTCTAATATTTCTATTCAAACTATGGCTTAGGGCCTGATTTAGAATTTGGTGGACTGGGTTACTCCAACTCAAATGTCTGTCCCGTTCGCCGTATTACAAGTCCATTTTATCCCATGGCACTTGTAATACAGCAGATGGCATATCCATTATGTTTGTGACGGAGTAACCTAGCCACCAAACTCTAAATGAGGCCCTTTGTTTTCACAGAAATTCTGTTGCTGAATGTTTGAATCGTCAACCTGATTCTAAAACACTAGAAATAGTTGGGCACTTCTTCAAAACTACTATGACATTAGACACAGCTTATGCTCATAGACACAACTTGGCCTGTATATTGACAGATGTTATGAAGAAATGTATAGATTCATAATCATCATTACTCTCTGTTCATTTTTTACAACGAAAACCATAAAAACCAAGCAAACATAGATAAAAAAACTCCATCTGATGAACAAAAAACAGAACAGTACAGTATGACCATCATGGGCCCACAAAGTAAAAAAAAGCAAGCACCATATCAAGAACAAAGGGGTCCAAAGTGAGAAGTGACGTCTTCAAAGTACCATGAAATACAAGAGTGGTAACAGGGGCTATATCAAGGGCAATAAAACCACCCTACACAGTCCCATAAAATATAAATTATGGCTATGACTCCCAGTTTTCTGTTTTTACTGATTTTTACAGATAAAAACAGAAAAATACGGAAAATAGGCCTTCTTTTGATGATTTTTTCTACAGTCAATCATGAGTGCCAGAACAGTAGGTGCACAGATTGAGAAGTACAGGAGATGAAAAAAGACAATAGATTTCCTAATTAATCTTAATTAAGTGCAAATCTACAGTTATTTCTGCCCTTCTACAATGCAGGTGTTTTCAGATAATGCTATTGCATTGCATACTGCTAAAACCCTTTGGACATTTAAATGCAAGTATACATTTATCAGTTAAATAAATGTGGAAAAATACCCATTGCAGCTTCATTTATACAAACAAGCATTTACAATGCAATAGGTCTCGCAGTATTAAAGTTTGAGTTATTGGCATTGTGTATGACAATGTGTTGCATTACATTTTTAGCAAACTTTTAATTGGTGAGCAGTGAGAGTGTGTGCAAGAGTATGCTGTTCTTGAAAGCAGTGTGGTAGAGCAGAGTTGAGCCCTTTAAAAGTGGGCGACCCCCACTCCAGTGACCCCCACTATGTCCCCTGATGTGCTGCGGGAGCCGGACTGAGTGTTTGCCTTTGTGGGGGGGTGAGTGGGCCGTGCAGTTTGTAAGGGTAGTTTGTCCCCACCCATCTCCATTGCACGAGTCAGGGCACTAATGTTCTCACTGAAGATGCACAGTCTGGTTCCCTGCGCCCCAATGTTCTGCTTCTCAGCGCTGGACTTCCGGCGATTTGAGCATGGCTTGGTCCTCCATTTATTTCTTGCTGCCACTCAGGACAAATGATAGGCAGCAGCGTAGCCTCGTGCAAGAGCCCTGTGCCACAGTACTTGCTGCACTAGTGGAAGCGGCAGCTCTGGGCTGGGCTCGGCAGGACACAGACGGAGAAAGTCAAGCCAGTTTTAAGGCAACCTCCCCAAGACACCCGACTTAATGGAAGTTGCATGGGAGAAGTGTCATTGTGGTTGTCAGAGAAATGTCCATCATCCTTTGCGGAAAAATTAAAAAAAAGTTTGTTTCAGCTCCTATTTCACCCTAGCTTTTATTTTTTATAAGTTTTATATAGCGTGTACTAGACCCGAAGGATCAAAGCGCTTTACATGAGCACCAGTTGCGCTACATGAGGACACACATTTATCGGTTGTGTTAGGCAGGGGAGGACTAAGTGATTTGCCCATGAGCGCCACTGCCGAGGCTCGAACCCGGTTCCGCAGCTCCGATGTCGACGCTCTAGACGTTAGGCCACATCCCCTCCCCTTAGGAGTGGGATGGAGTTTGCAACAAAAAACGAACCGTTGAGTAGGTGGGAAATGTGCCGTTGTTAATAGTAGGTGTCAAGCAATGCCCACGTTGACAAAATAGAGGTTTAATTAATGACCCCTCAGTTTACTCAATTAAAAAAATAGTAGGTGTCAAGCAATGCCCACGTTTTGCGCTGTGGGTGCTTTTAGAGGTGCCTTTGTTGTTTTCCTCACGCTGTGGGATTTGCAGCTCCTAGGGGCTGTGCAGTAGAGTGCTGGGGGAGTTGATGGAGCTTCCTCTGTGTTTTAATGCTGCTGTTTAGATATGGGAGGTTGGCCAGGGGGAGGGGCCCTGCTCACGTTGGGTCAAGTCTATTTGTACTGCATTGTTTATGAGAGTGCATGAGCTTTGGCATGGGGGTTGCAGCATAGTTCTGCTTGGTTGACCATGTGATCCTCCTTGCTTTCTTAATGGGACACCCAGTGGCAGTTTGCTTCTGTCAGCCGCTTTCTTGGGCTCCGAGCCTTGCAGCCGACTTTACAGGCACACTCGGGGTGAGAAACAGGGTTGCCTGTGAGATAGCTTCAGACACCGTGCTGTGATTTACCACTAGGTGGCGCTTCAATCACCTTCTTAGCCGCCGCTCTCTTCGCTGAAATTACAGGCCATTCTCTGATTAGAGCTGTTGCTGCGGGAGTGCCATGCAGTGCTGGGAGGCGCATTTTGTTGACCCCAGTTGGATGATCGCATGGAATGAGTCCAGTAGCTTTTGACTCTTCACTCAGCCTGCTTTTGAATGAGGTACCGGGTTTTCTTCTTACTTTTCCTCGTTGCTTCTGCTGCGGGCGAGATCACGGGGGCGCTGCAGATACTTCTTAATGCAGGGAGCAGGGCCGGCCTATATTTTACAGAGAGGGAGGCCGCTTCACTGGCAGTCTTTTTTTAGGCCCTTTGCGGTGCAGCCCCACCTTGCTCACACTATTGCCCTCTCACATGCGGCCGGGCAGAAGGCGGAGGCAGGCGTCTCTTCGCTCATTCATAGGTGGCAGCGCTGCGGGCTGGAGCTCACTTTACGGGTGAGAGGCACGGGTTCTTTGCTGGGAGCTGGTAACCGCTGGCAGCGCTAGGGGAAGATGCACTCACTGGCAGGTATGGGGGGGGGAGGGGTCTCTGTATGCGTGTGTGTGTGTGGGTGACGGCGGTGATTGCCTGTGTGTGTGCTCGTGTGTGTGGGGGGGGGGGGGGCTGGGGAGGTGTGGTGTGTGTCTGTATGTGTGCGCTTGTGTGTCTCTCTGTGCGTGCGTGATCCAGGGTGACTGAGGAGCCTGCCGGAATCGGAGCGCGCGACCTGATCCGATTCCGGCAGGCTGCGTGCGTGCGCTTGCCAGTCTGTTGTCCCAAACCTCGTTAGTCCTTGAAAGGCAAACTAATTACAATAAGGCTCCACAGCGACAATCGCTTTGCGATTGCGTCGCAGTGCGAGCCCTAAAAACACATAATGAAAATGGAGACTTGCAGAAACAATGAGCAAATCATGAATATGGATAAATGCAGACAGAAATGTCGAAAAAATAAATACCATAGAACCGGAAGCCCTAATTATGACCATAAACCATATTAACACCCAATTCATGTTAACACAGTACCAAATCTGTCCCTCAAGATTAATCACAACTAGACCTAAGCCTAATAGTGGCCCTTAAAAAGCTAATAACAAACAGTACTGAACGGTTTGAAAGCAGTTGTTACAAAATAAAAGCTGGTTTAACCCGCTTAAAACTTGCTTTTTTAAGAATAGGGATGATAAACGACTTTCTAGGAGCCTCATAAAAGCTGCAAAACAATAAAAAGTGCCCCATATCCTGTGGAGACTTACCGTCACAGCCACAGGGTGGGAGGAACTGCCCCCTATACGCACCACGCAGATGGGCCAAAAGATAATGAAAGAGGTCCAGTCGAAATCAGGTTAGTAAAAAAAGATCATGGATTCAATAGAAGAGAAGAGAAGAAATAGAATGGCCCATGCAGAAAATCCTACAAGTGCATCAAATTGGGCCATGGAGTAGCTTGAGCATAAGGTAGAAGGAAATATAGAGTTTTAACAAAGAAGAGGGACAAGACGGGCTATTCAAGAGGGTCCAGCGTACGTGCCCGGAATAGTGAGAACAAAGAAGGGTACGCAGTTCCCTTGGGGGAAGAGCGGGGAGAGAGGTATGTTCTGAGAGACCAAGCTAGATCGAGGGTACCCAGAGAGCAAGCTAAGATTAACCAAAGGAGAAAGGGGGAACAAAAGGGAAGAAAATGGGGGGTCCTCCCTTTCGGGACCTAAAACCCTCACACACCCAGCAAGCTAGGTGTCATGCTTCATCATATGGGTTTTTGCTCCTCGTCAAGCTGGCGGTGCAATGCCTGACGGGCACCCAGATGGGGCTCTTTGTCGGAGATCTTTTGTCCCTGCCAGTTGGTGCATGCGGGTATGCTCTCCCCCCAAGGGAACTGTGTACCCTTCTTTGTTCTCAGCAGGAAATATAGAGGCTTTTGCATTAGATTGGCAACATCATAGGAACATGTGTGTATCTATACTAGAAAATCCAAATTAGACACAAATTCTCTGGGTCAGGACTGAATGTGATCACACTTTGGAAACTTGAGGATTGCATTTAGATGGAGGGGATACTGTTATTCCTGAAGTTTACTATATCTGTGGGAAAATGCTTATTACAGGTTACCCAGGAGATAGTATGAATCATTTTATATGGGGATAGTTTTTCAGAAACTTTATCATGTGGGTCATCTTGATGACCCAGTAGGGGAAGACCATGTGCAAAAACGAGGTGCCAGTGCAATTGATGGAAACATCTTTGGTGCAATTATTCCATATGTAGGAGTGATACTGAATTCTCACAAGATTAGAATGCTATCTACTGTGGTTGATAAGTTTCCTTTTAATACAGGTGGAGCATTTTTAGTTGTAAATACTGAGATGATAGCCATTAGACCTATGGTTTTGCAAAACATACTTGCGTTAGATGTTCTCCATGCAAAGGATGGGGGACTCTGCGGTATGTTAAAAATTCAGCAGTGCTGTACTTACATTCCTGAGAAGAGTGAGGACCTGAAGAAATATATTAAGAACATTACTGATCTGAAGAAAGATTTGAAAGGATTCGAAGCAACAGGTGCATGGGAAGCAATAGGGAATGGATTTTCTTCTGTAAGCAGATGGTTAGGAAACTTAGGGAGTGGAATTGTTGGAAGCATCTTGAGACCCGTATTGATAGGTGGTCTTTGTGGATTATTCCTGTTTGTAATTTATAAGGAATACAAAAGTGCACAAGTAAAGAAGGGAACAAAGAGAAAAGAGCAAATATAGAATTCAAAGCAGACAGAGCAGATACTATGATGACATAAAACATCTGGAGGAGTCCAGATGAGCATTTATGAAGCCCATGAGGTTTTAACTGGTTCATCTGACAAAATATCTATACTTGATGTGATGGCTTGATTCGCCACCACAGGGGAGATTGCAGGAGAGTGATTTTGGCTTCTCTCTTTCATATGCCAGAAGTGTACTACTTACGGGTACTTGACACGATATACACTGTGTGCCTTAAACCTTATTCAAATGAAATGCTGTTTTTAGGAGTCTGATAAACCATCCTCGAACTATTAAAATGCATTTACTTCAGAAACTAGAAAGATTTATGTAAACATGTGCACTAATGTTTTCACATTTGCAGTTAGAATGCAGCGCACACTTACATTTATGTTCAGGTAGTGCAACTTATATTGCACTTACTTAAAGTGAAACATGAATCTAATCTGAATTTCTATACTGACATCTTTCATTCATTTGTAGTTGTATGTGAACATATGAAACACAATAAATGTGCACCATTTAATCATACGTTTAAAGTTGACTTAAGTAGGCCTGTATTTCTTTCTGCATAAAATGTGGCTTTTCCATTTCTGCTTGCGTATGTTTTTCTTGCAGGTGCGTCACGTGGTTGGTTACTTTGAGAATAGATGTAACTAAATATTAGTAATAAAGAGCCTAGGAGAGGACCTAAACAGTTATGTATCAATATGTGTAGTTTCCCCAAGGTTGGCATCGATCACAAATGGTCTGGGAGAATCTGCTAATGCTGCAGCTCACAATGTGAGAATGTGGAGGATAAGGGATGCTACTCACAATATTCATGGGGAAATAACTAGTAATCTCACAGGTTATTTGTGCCACTATTCCTATGGACTTTGAGAGGTATATACCTCTATGCTTTCCCCTTTGACTCTTTGCTGAGTGTGACGTAGGCAAACTCTTATTTCCCTATCCCTAGAAGACTCCTGACCTAGCTTCTGCTATACTGACACCTTCCCGAACTATTTCCAAAGTTTTTAGACCATTTAAGATTTAATCACCCTGGATGGTCTAGACTCAAAATTAGATGACTTTAGGCATAACTCATGATATGGGCGTATGGTTGGAGATTTTTCTCTAAGCAGCAGACCTATTGCTAATTTTCTGTATAGCTGTGACTGAACTTCTTGTTTGCCTCTGCTGATGTGCCTGAACCTCTTAAGGAGGTTAGGTTATCCAGTTGTTATCTTGTATCTTTACAGCATGGTTTAGAGATTCATTTGCATTAGGCCAGGTCTGGTGCCTCAGTGAACTAATGCATCCAGTGCAGGGGCCTGTGTTTGACCTCATGGTCATAGGTTCAAATCCCGATGGGCCTACTCAGCATTTCATCCAACGAAGGTCGATAAATTGCGTACCATTGAGTTGGGTAACAATAAATATCTGTTATTCAGCGCCAAGATACCCCATTAGGGGTGAACGTGCGCTTTACAAATACTTATGTTATTAACCTGACTTTTAACTTGTAATAACACTTCTTAACTTTATTATCTGATTCCTAGTCCTCATTGTGTAGCCAACATGGTTGCACTGTTAATTAGATTGTTTAACTAATGCTAACTTCCTTTACCTTTCAGTTGACAAAGAAAAGTCCCTTCGGATAATCAATTGTAAGAGGTTGGCCCAGCACTGGATCACTGTAGTGCTACTTTATGAGGCAAAACTGTGTCCACACCAAACACAGAACTATTCCAGATATGTGTTAATCACTAGAGTTATCTTACTGCTATTATAACTGAAGGAACCAAACTTTACAATACCGGACTATACTTACCAATAGCCCATGCACATATATATATAATAATAAGGCAGTCGGCAATAGAGAAGGTCGAATCGTTTATTCAATCATATACACGCCCTGACAGGGGAGCCTCAGTCTACACGACCCTTGGAGGTGCACAGAGGAGACTAACTAAATACAGATGACACAAGGCATATATCCGTTTCACACATTCAGGTTAACACCCTACAAGGAAAAACACAAGTTGTCAGTAAGCCAGGAGGAAGACCCATATTAGGCACTACTAATTGATGGTGGCTAAGCTAGAGCTATTCCGGGGCAGGTCAGTGAGGCGCCCTCTCGTCTATCTAAAACCCGGGGAGTGCAGGAACTGGCCCTGCTAGAATGTGCGCATCCCACTAGAAAGGCAGGTGTGACCTTGGGTTTCCCTGAGCTACAAACAAAAGATCAGAGAAGCAGACTGAGCAAGTTTAGCATGGTTTCGTACCTCGAGCTAAACCACGTGACTTCTGGGAAGCCGTACATGAACGAAGGGAAATGAAACAAAGTGGCCCTGACTATATCAATAGGTCTGAACGGACCTACATGAATCTATCATTAAGTCAGCATACATGGTTGAATACTTTGCGGTTATTCATACATATATTATATGGTACATAGTGGGCCAATCATAAATATATATAATTTTATATCTCAACAGATGGCCCTTTTGGCCTAATATGGCCAATATATCTACTATACTCGACAAACACCCCTTCATCAATCTGCATGAGGTCTGTTACTTCCTTTTGAATCATTTGTTTTTCTACCTTTTCTCGTCGAGAAAGGGTCAGGGCAGACGTTATCTTAGTAGCACAAAAGGAAAAACATGCCGGACCACAATGGAGGCACAAGCAACAGGTAAAGATTACTCCAAATGCTCATGCCAAGATCATGAATATCTTCCAACCCCATGTGGCTAAGAGGCCCCAGAACCACTCACTAAGGGACCAAGTACCTTTTTCTTCATGTAACTCGCTAGCTAGTCGATGTAATTTTTTAATAGCGAGATGTATGGTAGGGGCCGAATCAGGAATAAAAACGCAACAAGAGCTGCCGATCACGCGACAAGCTCTGCCCCTATCTGCCAGGATGATGTCTAACACCATCCGATTCTGAAGAGAAACAAGTCTCGTAACCTGAAGCTCTACAGTGAGGTTGGTCAAAATTTCAGTCGTGGTTTGGACCACGTTTTCCACAATTCTGGACAAGCGCCTTATATTCCGACTATTAAAAATCGGATCCCAGAATGGAACCAAGCCCTTGGAGATGTCTTCGAATTGCTGTAGTGAGTTATCTGTCTGATCAGTACTATCAGTATCATAGCTCCTAATAGTCCGTGTAGATTTTATCTCCCTCTTCATTTGCTGATGAGTTCTATGATAATCTGAAGGGGCAATATAGACAGGGGGATAGAGAAAGGACAGATAACACCGTCCTGCCCATCCTCGTGGAAGCCAAGTATAAGCATTTTCCCCGCACACAAAATATACATTAGGGGGAGTGATCATCGGGGGAGTACTGTCGGTCTGCAATGTATAAGTGTAATTACATGTACTACTCCCTACCTTAATGTGACCTCGACCCCTAATACAACACAAAGAGGTGGAATTTATGATGGGGATTGGCAGGGCTCTATCATTGGTAACATTGAGTTCTTTAAAATGCTGAAAATACAACGTGGAATTGAAAAGTTCAAAATCCTGCATTTCTTCTTCCAACCAGGGATCATTTTTTGTATCAGTATATACATTCATACAGGCGTTTGGATCTAGGGAACCCTGACCTTCATCCCCTTCAGCATCAAATCCTTGGTGTCGCTCTATATATTTTAAAATGGCTTCATAATCCCTTTCAGAATATATTTTAGAATTTACAACATAGTGGGAGTACATCAATGATAGCAATTGCCACCAGGCTTCACAACTGGCTAAATACGATAAAGGGAGAGAGATGAACAACTCATGCTGGTGCATAACTGACGGTAGCAAACCACAAATCCAGCAGTTTGTTTTGTTCCTGGTACTGTGGGTTTGATGAAACATTTCAAGTAAAACATTTTTCGAATACGTTTCCCTATGCCTAGCCTTATGCGGAGGCAGAGAGTAAAAGAGGTGTTCCTCTGGGGCAGGAGTAGTTTTAAACAATTTCTGCACTGGGTGTTGAAATTCCAAGTATACAAACACACACATCATTATTACAGTGATTAGGACAATAAAAGCAACGAATGCCACCTTCACTCTGGTGGGCCATCTGGAAAACAATTGCATATTATAAACATGACGTCGAGGGGCGAGTGGTCGTTCATCCTGCGTCATAAGTCGATCAAAGGGAAACATGCTCTCTAAAAGTCGATATCTATCTCGGTCCCTTGCTAAAAGTCCACAACTAATCTTTGTATCCACAAAACACGCACACCACCAGAGGGTTTCTTCTTCCCACTAAGGGATCTTCTTCCTGTGTCCGTTTTTTTTAGAGCCTCACAGGCAGACCCTTATCTCTGATCCAAGGAAAAGCAAACTTTCAAATTCCAAAAGCACGATCGCTGCCCTTAACTCAGTCTTTCTTTCTGAACAGAGCCTTACTACACAATGTTCCAAGCTCTCTGCGAGTTCAGTCCAGTGTCTCGCTCAGTACCCCAATCACTCTACTCGATGTATTTTATCACAAAGTCTTGATCTAATTCCTTCCATTAGAGAGTGGGGTACTGTGCTGTTTTCGGGGCCGCAGATCGTATCGACAATGGCCAGGTCGCTCCTAGTCAGAAAACAATTCAGTGGCATGAGTAACAGACTCGGTCACCTCTTATGGTGCCTCGGGACTGGCACTTGCATCCGATTGAGCTATCTCACCTTCCCCTTCAGGCAACACTCCACTTGATTTCCCTTTTTCTTGAGCATCCAAAAAGGGCACAAAGCTGTGAATCAATTCTCCTTCCTGGCTCGGCACTCCGTCTTTGTTCTGCCGGTCAGCGGGCAGTGGCAGCGGGAGGCGCTTGACGTGGCTCGCATGGATCTAGTGCTTGCGGCCATGCACCTTCACTGCTGTCCGTGTCACTAGGAGATTTTGGTAGGGGCCAGACCATCTGGGCTTCAACCTCGATGTCCGTTGATAATTCTTCACCAGTATCCACTGGCCAGGCTCCAAACGATGTCCAGGACCCTCCGGTAGTGGCTGCAATGTGTCCGATACCTGTTGATGAATAGAACGCAGATCTTTAGTCAAAGCATAAAGGTAATCTGTCATCAATGGATAATCAATATCCCTAAAAGATCTGGGCCTAGGGACTCCCCACACATTTGCAGGACGGCCGAATATGACTTCGTATGGAGACAGACCAGTCCTAGAATGAGGAGTCGTTCTAAGGGATAGCAAAGCTAATGGGAGGGCATTGGGCCATTTCATTCTAGTGTCTGCACAGATTTTGGCCATTTTGAGCATCAAGATGCCATTATATTTTTCGACCAGGCCCGCTGATTGTGGGTGTCTAGCAGCATGAAATTTTTGTCTCACTTTTAATCCGTCACAAACGCTTTGTAAAAGTAGGGCGTTAAAATGGGGCCCGTTGTCCGACCAGATAATTCGGGGCAAACAAAATCTAGGGAAAAATTCCTTAATTAGGACTTTGGCAGTAGTGATTGCAGTGGCATCTTTGGTGGGGTAGGCCTCGACCCATTTACTAAAAGCACATACCACCACCAATACATATTTCAAATTATTCACACGTTCCATTTGTATATAATCTATCTGTAGGACTTCAAAGGACAAGGATGGCGGGGCAAAATTGCCACTCAAAACAGATTCTCTACCTCCAGGGTTATGTTGTAAACACACCGGGCAATATTTGACAACGTGGGCTGCTATTTTAGAAATATTGGGGTTATTCCATACCGGATCTAATACTGCGCTGATTCCTTTAGCACTAATATGGGCCGGGCCATGCGCCATGATGACTACTGCATATACCAATGCATTAGGGAGCAACCATCGCTGCTTCTCAGATCGGTCTATCCAACATCCATTCTCATTCAGTTTCCCCATCTCCAGTTCCCACCTCTGCATCTCTTCAACAGTTGCTTCTTTCTGCAACTCTTTCACACTTTCAAGGGTATTATCAAAAAGGGATGTTTCGGTGGGCCACCGGGTAGATGTACTAAAAAACATGGGACTTCCTTTAGCTTGAGCCGTTTCTTTTGCTACTGACTCGGCAAAGGCGTTCCCCTTTCCAGTAGAATCTACAACTTTCTTGTGTGCACTGCATTTAATAATAGCTAACTTCTTTGGTAAGGTTAAGGCAAAGAACAATCGATCAATCAAGGGACCATGTTGAATTTTCTGACCATGTGTAGTAAAGAAACCCTGCTCCCTCCACAGCCTCCCAAAACTATGGGCAACGCCAAAGGCGTACTGGCTGTCTGTAAAAATGTTCACCCTCATGCCTTCACTCATTTCACAGGCTCTTAACCAAGCTATTAGTTCAGCTGCTTGAGCTGAGTGGTGTGAAATGCTTGCGGTTTCCACCACGGTCTTCAAAGTGGTAATGGCATATGCAGCTGTTACAGTGCCATCTGGTAACTTAAAGCAAGAGCCGTCCACATATAATTCACCGTCCGGTTCAAGTAAAGGGGTGTCAGTTAGATCTACACGCCCCTTTGTTTCTTCTTCTGTTCTAAATACACAATCATGGACATCAACTCTTTCATCTTTCTGAGGAAGAGGCAATAACGTGGCGGGATTCAACGTAGTGCATCTTTTAATAGTAATGTGAGGGGCAAACAATGTTAATTCATATCCTGTCAATCTAGCACTCGTAAGGTGCTGGGTTTTGGTTCTATTCAAAAGGATATCCACAGCATGTGGTACCATGACTGTGAGATCAGTGTTCAGAACTATTCCTTCGGATTGTCGGATGGCCAGTGCTACTGCAGCAGTGGCCCTCAGACAACTCGGGAGAGCTCGTGCAACAGTGTCTAAAACTGAAGAGATAAATGCACAGGGTCTCTGTTTTCCACCAAAAGTCTGTGATAACACAGATGTTCCACACCCCTCACACTGCTCCTTTAATTCCTTTAGTGAACTTACTTTTGACTCAGCTCTATCACTGCTTCATAAAGTCAAGTCTGGCTCACCTTTAGACCCAGTCCCTGCTAAAGTGATGGGCAATCTTGCCCCTGTCCTAATCAATCCCCTCCTCTCCATCTGGAATTCCTCCATGACCCACGGTCAATTTCCCTCAGTTTGGAAACAGGCCAGGTTACTTCCCATCCTGAAGAAACCCGATGCTGACCCCTCTCAATTCTGCAGCTATCGACCCATTTCGCTCCTGCCTAAACCTGCCAAGGTGTTGGAGAAAGTGGTTCAGAAACAACTGGCCCAGTATTTAGAAACAAACAAACTGCTTCACGACTCTCAATCGAACCGGTTACAGCACTGAGACTGCGCTGCTGGAAGTCTCCGAGACAATTAGGGAATCAGTGGATAGGGGCGAGGAGGCCATGTTGGTCCTCCTCGACCTATCCGCTGCATTTGACACGGTATCCCATGTCATTCTTACAGCTCGACTACAACAGCTGGGGATTGATGGCACAGTCCTTGCATGGATCAAATCCTTTCTGTCCAGACGGACCCAAAGGGTACTGCTACACCCATTTCAATCCGAAGACAAACCCCTCTTGTGCGGTGTGCCTCAGGGCTCAGCCTTGAGCCCTCTATTGTTTAATGTTTATCTGGCCCCTCTTGCCAAGGTAGTTGAGTCTTGAGGAGTCAGAGTGGTCTCTTACACTGATGATACCCAGCTTATCTTTTCATTTAGAGACCATTCAGACTCCCTTTTCTCCAACTTTTGAAACTGCCTTGGCAACATCTGCACATGGATGGCGGCCAATCATCTTGCCCTCAACACTGATAAAACTGAGGTTCTCTTTTTTAGCCAGAAATCGACTCCCCCTGCTACTTTATGGTGGCCCACCGTCCTCAATCCACCACCCATACCAGTGCAATCTGCCCGCAACCTTGGCTTCATATTTGACAACACCTTGTCCGGGAAAACCCAGGTCAATAAAGTTACGGCGACCTGTTTTAATAAATTGCGTATGATCAGGAAGATCTTTCCCTATCTTCCCCAGACCTCCCGTAAAACGGTGGTCCAGGCACTCATTACGGCACACCTTGATTATGCCAATAGCCTATATGCCGGCGCCCCCCAATATCTCATTGACCGACTTCAAATTATACAGAACGCGGCAGCAAGGCTCATTGGTAATATCCCCTCCCGCAACTCGGTCAGAGCGTACCGTGATGAGCTACACTGGCTCCCCATAGCCCGTCGCATTGACTTCAAAGTTCTGATCCTTGCCTTCCGGGCAATCAATGGCACTGGCCCAGGCTATCTGAGCAAAAGTCTCAAGGTATCATCCTCAGTAAGGCATCTGAGATCTAACAGTCTACGCTTGCTGATCGTCCCCAGATTCAGGCTCACGCGAAGTGGCGGCAGAACTTTCACTGTTACAGCCGCCAAGCTCTGGAATAGCCTACCTTTAGACCTTAGGTTTATCAAATCTGAGCAAGTCTTCCGTCGCAAACTGAAAACTTGGCTGTTTTCCAAACACTAACTAGCAAGGTCCCCTGCAGCCCTTGCTCTTCTTTCGGATGGACATGAACTAGGCAACCCTCTCTGTGATAAACATGTAGTCTCAGCGCCGGGACACCCACGCTGGAGGTAGCCGCGCGCTCTATAGGCGTCATAAATAAATAAATAAATAAATAAATAAATAAATAAGAAACAACCGTCCACCTCATGCACATAAATTGAAAAAGGCTTTTGGTAATCTGGAGTTCCCAAAAGAAGTGCAGAACAAAGAGCAGACTTTAAAGATTCAAAGGCTTCTTGACATTCATCCGTCCAGGGTAGGGGTTCATGCACATCTTTGGTTGTCAATTGCAACAAGGGTTTAGAGAGAAGTGAATAGTTAGGAATCCATTGACGACAATAAGAGGTTATTCCAAGAAAAGCACGAATATCACGTTGAGTACGAGGTACAAACATGTTAGTTATAACAGATATTCGTTCAGGAGTTAATCCCTCCCCGCTTTGACAGAAAATGGCCTAAGTAGGTCACTTCCTGTCGACAATATTGAAATTTAGAAAGGGACACTTTATTCCCTTTCTTAGCCAAATGGTGTAACAATTTCACTGTAGCCTCTTTGCACCCCTCTTTAGTATCAGAGGCCACTAGTATATCATCTACATACTGAATAATGGTATTTCCGGCTGGCAGAATTAATTCATCAAGAACTGCTTTTAAAGCCTGGCTATAAATACTGAGACTTTCAGTATAGCCTTGGGGTGCGCGTGTAAATCTAAAACCTCGGCCAGCCAATGAGAATCCGAAGATATGCCTGCTATGTGGATGAATCGGGATGCTAAAGAAGGCATTCTTCAGGTCTATTACAGATAAATACTGGGCTGTGGGAGGAATCATTGTCAAAATGGCAGTTATATCAGGTACCACAGGATACTGTGGGACTACAATTTTATTAACTGCTTGAAGGTCAATCACAAACCGATATGTGTTCTTATAATCTGGAGCACCATCAACTGGTGTTTTCTTCAAGATCGGTAAAATCGGACTATTACAAGTATTTGCTGCTGTTTCTTCCACTACCCCTTTTTGAATAAGGTCGCGAATAATGTTTAACATAGCCCGTTCACCTTCAGGTGAAATTTTATACTGCGGAATGCGAGGCAGCTGCGCATTAGGTTTCAGAGTAATGGACACGGGGCTATCTTTAACAGACCTACATCGGTGTCTCCCGTTGCCCACAAAGTTTGAGGTATTGTAGAGAATTCGGGGGGAAGACGCTTATTTTTCATAAAATATTGAGCGTCCGCCAAAGAAGGTTCTTGCATTGTCAAATATACACCATCGGGTGAGCAGTAAATCCGAGCATGTAATTTCTTTAAAATATCTAAACCCAATAGGTTCTCACCACAATTGGATGTTAACAGAAAAGGTGACTGTATGGAAATGGGATCTACAGTGAAAGGCAAGGGTTTAGAAACAGGGCTTACCACAGGTATTCCAGAGAATCCCACTGATACATTATTTTGGCCAGACAGAGCAGCCCCTGGGACCATTGTATGAGCAACTGAACTATTCATTGCTCCAGTATCCAATAGGAATTTTCCAGATGCACCCAACATTTCCCCTTGTACATAAGGTCCCTCTTGGTCAACTGGTACTGTAATGTGGCCCCCTCTCTGTCCTTGGCTGTCTCATGCATAATCTTGTCCATCGTACCCGTCGTCCTTGTAATTTTCGTTATAGTACTGCCTATTCTGTGGACTATCAAAATAGTTCTTCCGGGATTCCTCATCATTCCTTCGCATACTATTTCGATCAATATTTCCCCGGCCCCGTCCTCTTCCCCTACTGGGGCCGCTTCTTTCCATTAACAGAGGACAGTCCGCCCTCCAATGCCCCTCCTGTTTACAGTACGAACATTGATTCAGACCAATATTCGGGGGACCTCCTCTTCCTCTACTTGCTATTCCCCTTTGGAAGGAACCGCGCCCACTTCGTCCCGTATTTTGTCCTCTGCTAACTTGCTGCAACAAGACTCTAGTCTTTAAGTCTTTTGCTTTCTTTTCAGTCCTTTCCTTGCTTTCATTCTCTCGATGCTCATAATACTGAGTCATACTGAGGATCACGGACGGGGTGGCCGTAGTCTATGTACTCTCAGCTTCCTGGAGGCGAGACATAATCTCCGGTAATAGATTAGTGACAAACCTATTTACAAACAGTCGTATTCCCTCATCTGTGGATAAATCCTGCCCACTAAAATCTATAAAGGTTTTTTCAAACTTGGTGAAGAAATCCGAGACACTCTCATCCTTCTTCTGTCTACATGCGGCTAACTTATCCCAATCTATTTTCCTAGGAGGCAGGAGGGTCTTCATATATGTAATGATTTTATCTGGTACCGCTAAAATTTCATCTCGCGGTTTTTCTCCAGGTTTTTGTTCCTTGTCCCAATTCTTCAGTTGATTCCATGTTCCCCCTAACTCGGGAGCGTGATCCGTATCACGTATCTGCCTCCAAATATCAACCGGGATGAAAAGGCCGAAAAATAACTCAATGTCAGGTATAGTCATGATTGCGGAATTGGCAGCCTCAGCCAATTCCTTGTAATAAGCAGTTGGATTCTTACGAGGGTCTGGGAGCTGGGCTTTTAATGTAAGGACCTTGCTTCACTTCCAAGTGGAAGCAAGTGGAAGTGGAAGCTCCTGAAGCCTTGCGTCCACCCTTGCTCTGGTTACATTGCCCCCGTTATCCTTAATTTCAGGTAATTCTGGGAAGAAAAGAGGATGTACCTCTCTCATAGGATTCTGAGTTCCCCAATCAGCACATTTCCGATGCATTCGTTCTCGATACTGCAAAAGAGTTGCTACGTTTTGGTATACTTCATCGGACTGCAATTGGAATTTGTGGGCTCGATCTCTTATATCTCTCAATATTTGAGGGGCGAACCCTTCCTCAAAACACTGTTCCCATAACGAAATCAATCGGATCGCCATATTTTCTAAAGTCAGTTGCTGAGCAATGGGCTCAAAATCTTTCATAGTACTCCAAATATCCTCCATTGTATATATGGCATTATGCATCCATTGGGATGCCTGATTTACTATAGCCCTCCTTTCTTCCATTCCTAACGAGGATCTAGTAAAGATCCGTTGGTCGCTCGAATCATACCCGAGACGCTTGGGCGTAGTATCTAAGGTAGCCAAAGCTCGAGGGTCTATAGCACTCCGAGCCGGAGGGGAGAGAAATACTGGGTGCAGAATAGAAGGGACAACTGAATCTGGTTAAAGGGAAATCAAGGGGGAGGTAGATGGTCGGAGTGAGGGAGGGGGAAGCAGTGCACTCCGTACAGACCCGTCCGGCGGGGCTGTAGCTGCTGCTAACGCAGGGTCCTTAATGACCGATGCAGCTCCCGGGCGATCTATTCGGGCCACGGGCACTGCTGGGTATACACCCTGTGGAGCATAAGGATCAGGCGGACGAGTTTCCAATAAATCCTCTATCTCATCTCCGATATCATGTCGGGTCACATAACTCTTGTCTGTCTCCAAACAAAATTGTCTGTCCATTTGAGCAATATTTTCCTCTACTTTTACTTTATCGTAGGCTAAAGGCCTTTTGAGTTACAGTCTGTCCAAATTTAATCTTTCCCAATTTCTCTTCCCTTATCCGCCGTCGTTTAGCCTCCTTCAACCATAGGTTCAAAGAGTCAAACATTGACTAGCAACTTTTCTTCATAAACATTTTATTTTGTAAGTAATTAATCTTTTTCTCATCAAACGACCCGGTTAGAGGCCATTGCAATTCCGTATTATCCTTCGTGTATTTGTGCCACAAAGTATTAAACAAAATTGGCGTAAGACCATGTTTAACATACATATCAAAACTGGGGCTTCCCTCGGGAGGGGCAAGCTGTCTTTCTTCCAGCCGAGCACCTCTCCGACAGCAGCACCCAAAACATATTTTACTAAAACACGGCATAATAACAATAAATTCACAACTCTCATCTATACATACTCAATCATGTCTTTCACGCAGGCGCGCCCTCTCACCATTCACTCCCTCAGACTCTTTTATACTTTGACCATATAAAGTGCTGCAAAGTGCATCAGGGTTTCAAAATGAGCTCAATACAAATTCAAATGCAAATGACATGTCTTCAAATACGAACAGAGCCCGTCGACTCTTGTTCGGGGAATCAATTCAAAAAGAATTCCAGACCAATCCGAAATTCAACCATGAATAAATCACTCGGTAGGAAAACCACAAACCCACTCCCTAGGTTTCCACTGGTCGCATTCCGGTTGGGCCGGTTTTTCGGAGCGAGAAGCTCTCGAACCCTAGCTTATCCAGCCGCACCCAGGGCTTCCCTGGAGTGAATCTAGCCGAGCGAGCACTCCAGGCTTCGCAAGGCATCAAGTATTATTCTCAAAACAAAATCCAAAAGGTGTCTGCCCGTGCAGCCCCTGCACCGCAAAGTCAGACCCCTCGATTCCCTTGTGGACCGGCTTCTCCGACCACCATCAAAAAGCAGACTGCTATTTCCAAATGGACACTTCTTCCAAGCATCCGTTTCCAAGTTTCTATTTCCAAGTTTCTATTTCCAAATGGATACTTCTTCCAAGCGTCCGTTTCCAAGTTCAATCAAAAAGGTTCACTCACCTGGTGCACTCAGGCCGATCCCGACTTCTCCACTGCCGATTTCTAGACAGACCGACACAGTCTGTGTTTCTCTCGGGTTAAGCCTGTAGGACTCCGGCGTAGGATCTTCAGCAGCTGGGAGGGATACTGGGCTCGAGGGCGGACTCTCCAATTGTCTAACCGCTAGCGGGTGTTTTGGATCAAAATACTTCTTGTCCACCCACTCGGCCAGAACTCCTCCCTGTCCCTTCTGCTCCTGTTTACAGGAGGGGACGACCCTATCGCGGAGTCCCGGCGGAGTCGCCAACTGAAGGAACCAAAATTTACAATACCGGACTATACTTACCAATAGCCCATGCACATATATATATAATAATAAGGCAGTCGGCAATGGAGAAGGTTGAATCGTTTATTCAATCATATACAGGTACTGACGGGAGCCTCAGTCTACACGACCCATGGAGGTGCGCAGAGGAGACTAACTAAATACAGATGATACAAGGCATATATACGTTTCACACATTCAGGTTAACACCCTACAAGGAAAAACACAAGTTGTCAGTAAGCCAGCAGGAAGACCCATATTAGGCACTACTAATTGATGGTGGCTAAGCTAGAGCTATTCCGGGGGCAGGTCAGTGAGGCGCCCTCTCGTCTATCTAAAACCCGGAGAGTACAGGAACGGGCCCTGCTAGAATGTGCGCATCCCACTAGAAAGGCAGGTGTGACCTTGGGTTTCCCTGAGCTACACACAAAAGATCAGAGAAGCAGACTGAGCAAGTTTAGCATGGTTTCGTACCTCGAGCTAAACCACGTGACTTCTGGGAAGCCGTACATGAACGAAGGGAAACGAAACAAAGTGGCCCTGACTATATCAATAGGTCTGAACGGACTTACATGAATCTATCAATAAGTCAGCATACATGGTTGAATACTTTGCGGTTATTCATACATATGTACGGTTATATGGTACATAGTGGGTCAATCATAAATATATATAATTTTATATCTCAACATAATCACCTCAAGATTTCTGGGCACACCATGATCTCTGCAGCAGGTGTCTTCTCCCTGTAAGGGGTTTTAAAATGCATCCTGTTTGTGCAGTGGCGGTGGTAGGCAGAGGGGGTTAGTGGAAAAATTAGACAAACGTACCTTCTCTTCATCGCAGACACCGCACGCCTCTCCTCCGCAGCAGTCTCTCTCAGCCAATCACGAAGCTCCATGAGCAGCGTAGTGATTGGTCGGAGTGTCCCGTTTGGATGCTCAGATAATGCCTGGGGAGGCTGGGCATATTCTCCATGGGGCTGTGCAACACAGCCCCATGGAGAACATACCAAGTGTGCATGATGGGTTGGCCCGCCTTAGAGGGACTGCCAAACAGTCATGTGCACTTAAGGAGTGCAAAAAACACGTCTAGCGCTGCCAAGCTCCATTCAGCCCTGACCTGGCTCAGTCGCCCGCAGAAAAATTTTATGTTTATAAAGGCTCGTTATTACCACTTTCACTTTTGCACTGCTCAAATAGCAGTGGGGCAATGCTCTTCTGCCTTAGCGGAGGAGCCGCTACTGTGCTCAAATAGCCGTGGGGCAACGTTCCTCTGCCTTAGAGGAGGAACTGCTACTGTCTTTGTGATCAACTAAGTAATCTAACAGATTTATTTTCCCTTATGTCCTAGTTGCTAATTTCTTTTATAGATTTGTTTTTTAAATAAATGTATAAATTGACTATAAGACGCTGCTTTTCAAGCTCTTTCCCGAGTGACTCCATCCATTTTCCTTTGCCACACTTTGACCCCCAATTTATGGGTTCCTAGAGTCAATTTTTCCAATTCCAGACTTTCGAGAAATTGCCACACTTTAATCCTTACTCTCTGCCCTTGACAGCAGGTATACTTACCCAATAAAGATTGTGTGAGGAGGTGTGAGGAGAGCAACTAATTTTACACGTATAGATCATGTTCTGTCTACTGCAAACATGGGATAACAATTTTTGTGTAAAAGTTGGAGGCGAAAGTGCAAATCATTTTTGTGAGTGGGCCCAAATATTTAAAAAGCTTGAACCGGCCCAAGCAACGAAGAAAAAACCTTATCAACTCTGCTACCAAAATTCATAACTCAATAAAACGAACAGCTCTATAATGAACTATAGTCATATATCTGCCTTTCAGTAGATCAGCACGCTGTGGAATGCATTCCTGTCAGGCTTGAGTGAAAACCTCTTGCCTCTCCTTCTTGCTCCTGTTACAACATTCCCATAAGGCCGCGCGACCGCCATTTAAGTACACCTGATTACTCAGTCAATCTGATCTCGGTGAGGTCAGGGCTAATCTGCTGCAAGTCCCGGACCTGCTGTTTTTTGTTTAATATAGCCTGCTGAGATTAGGGCAGGATTACAGATCATCCACCGGCGGCCAGGGAAGCATCTGCGGACCGTCTCTCACACTGCTCTTTTGCAAAGAACCATAGGGCACGGGAGGAGGTGGTTTTCAGAGGCTGACACGCGAGCACGCTGCAAGGGATCCTGGGATAGATACACTGTGACTCGCGCAGCTTTCGAATCTAAGAAGCCCGCCCAATGGTGACATCAGATGAATACATCACCCCCAGGGTGAGGTATTTTACTGGGCGCGTTAACTCCATCCTAATCCGAGTTTTTCATTTAGAAATGAGGCATAACACACAGAATTGGTATTGAAAGGATCTAATTCTGCATGTTTTGCCCTTATTCACTATTTTTAACAAGCATTTACAATGCAATGGTCTCGGCATTATTAAAGGTAGAGCTATTGGCATTGCTCATGACATTTTTTTTCATTTTCTTTTTTTTTAAAAACATAAATAAATGGTATTGTCATTTACAATGGCAATAGGTGAGCATTAGGCAGTAGTAGAGAGTATTCCCGGACACAGAGCCACACACACAGACAGAGCCTGTGTGTGTGTGTGTGTGTGTGTGTGCATGGCTCTGTCTGTGTGTGTGTGTGTGGCTTTGTGCCCAGTTCCTAGCGCCTTGAAGTGGAGGCTGGGTTTACTATCGGAGCTGATCACCCCAGATAACGTGTCTACTCTCCGAGTGTAGTTTCGCAGGGCTGGCCTGTGCGGAAATGTTGCCCCTGTGGAGTACGGAGGTCGGGAGAGCTGTCAGAGGTGGGAGCGCACGGACCCTGCTGGGGACACACGGATGTCTCTGGGGAGAGCACGATTTATTTCCTAGCCCCAGAGCTGCATACAGTGAAAAGCTCAAGGGACTATACTGAGAACACCCAGTTTCACAGTCCAAAACAAGTAAGATGTAATGGTTTGTAGAAGTGAAAATGGCCCATTGTGTGTTATCTGCTCAGAAGGGCAATGTAAAGTGAATCTTGCCTTACTAGGACATAACAAATTGTAGAAAATATTTAAATCAGAAATCTACCTTGTTTAGTCTTTGTCTTCATAACGACTTATTGAGGACTACGATGTCATCATCAATGCATACAAATGTCAACACTGATAAAGAGCAAGTCAGGGTCTAGGGCATTTACGAGACTTCAACCAGCGTAAAAAAAAATTAATAGAAAACTTGAATGCAGTAGATTTACTGTAGACCATGACCCACATACTCCAATCTGCTTCGAGGCATCCAGAGTAGTGTGCTGGTGCAATACAAATATACACCGTTGCTAGGTTTTCCAACAAAAGGGACTGGAGAATAAGAAGTGCCCCATGATGGGCCAGCAAAAACAACCCACTAGTAAGACTGCACACCAGTAATTCATAATTCACCTGCCATGGGCCCCAGCCACTCCCTTTATGGTTAGGGCATCCATTTAGAGTGGTCAACTGCCACTATACAAATCATACAATCTGAAAGGGATAGTGGTCTGTCCGGGTGAAGAAAACAACTTTAGAAACGTTAACATTTCACAGCAATGTTATGCTTGCCGATTTCACAAACCTTATAGATAGGAAATAGTGCTATTATTTTGTGGATGGGTTTACTGGCCAGAAAGACTTATGTACCATGGACACAGTCATTCTCTTTCAAATAAAAACGTGCCAATGCAACAGGCAGGTCTGTGGGATTGATGAGGAGGAGACATCCTACCAAACTAGCCAACGCTTTATAATAAGTTTGAAATTAAACGTATAGAGACACCAAGTGGAAAGGCAAGTAATATCAAGAATTACAGAATTGGGACTCATGTCCGAGTCCGATTTCCCACAGTTTTTTGATCCATGCAATAGGCATTGTACGAACCGGACCATAGCTGCACGTCAGCACTCACATTCTGAATGGTCTTTAAATATATATTTCCAGTGATAAAAAGCAGTTTAAAAACAATGTACCCAAAAAAGCTCACTCACGACTACCTCCTCCCCTTGCACCATTCAATACACAGGGAACAGGCGATCTGTGATACTACGACATCTGCTCGCCCAACCTGCTCCCGGCTCACCACTAGGCCTGCCCATCCAAGAAACAGCACGTAGGACGAGGTTTACCTACGACGGCCTCGGTGCAAAGATATTAATTACTGCAGTGTGTCGACCCCGCACTCAGCGGCAGCAGGACCCGTTTAAGTGACCCAGAAACAAAGTGAAAAAAATAAAAGATATAAAAAAGCTCACTCACGACTACCTCCTCCCCTCGCACCATTCAATACACAGGGAACAGGCCATCTGTGATACTACGACATCTGCTCGCCCGGCCTGCTCCCGGCTCACCACTAGGCCTGCCCATCCCAGAAACAGCACTCTGTCCTGATCAGATACCTAAGTTCAAAATATATTTCTGAGGGTAAAAATATGACCTTAAAATGTACATTATTTAAAAAGTAACAAGGGCTATATTTTGGCACTGTAAGTAATTCGACTTGAAGCTTACTTAATGAGGATATGGGTCACTGATTTCAGGCCGTCGCTCGTGTAGGGCAGTCCCCCAAATAACTGCTTTCCACCAAGGGCTTGTAAAATGCATCGGTGACATGTTGGTGCAGGCAGTCGGGCATGGAGCTGGACTGCGTCTGTTAGAGGGCATCATGGTGGCGCACATCGGATCCGGGGGTGAAGCGTGACTCCTAGGGCTGGAGCACACAGGCGAGCCTGGGGATGGAGTGTGACTCCTAGGGCTGGAGCACGGCCGACAGGGAGCCACGAACAGCGGGAGCGGTTTCGTATCGCCAGAACAGCGAGAGGGGGGACAGCGGGAGCCACAACAGGGAGGGGGCGGGAGGGGGACAGCGGGACGGGAGAGACTCGCGGGGGGGGGGGGGACGGGAGAGACTCGCGGGGGGGGGGGGACGGGAGAGCCTCGGGGGACGGGAGAGCCTCGGGGGACGAGGCGCGGGGGACGGGAGAGCCTCGGGGGACAGGAGAGCCTCGGGGGACGGGAGAGCCTCGGGGGACGAGGCGCGGGGGACGGGAGAGCCTCGGGGGATGGGAGAGCCTCAGGGGACGGGAGAGCCTCAGGGGACGGGAAAAATAAACGGCAAAAACAAAACATGGAAAGAAAAATAAAACGGCAAAAACAAAACGGCGGCCACAACGACTTTCGGATTCGGGGCGGGAACGAGGACAGCGGGAGCATGCGACCTACCTCGTGTACAACAAACAGCTTAATGGCGGCCGGCGCTCCTGAAATTTTTCCGAATTGGGGGCGTGGTTTTGATGTTCTGAGTGACGGACAACGTCACTGTCTAAAGAACATCAAAAATTACGCCCCCAAATCCGAAAAGGACGGAGCTTGTTTGGAGTGACGCATCTCTCCTCCAATGGCTGGCCTCCGTTTAGGAAGCCAGCCAATGAAGGAGAGATGGGGCACGGAGGCGGGACCTTCGGCGCTACTCAGACTCATTAAATCTCCGGCCTAAGACTGCGCAAGCGCAGCCTTTTAGGCCTTCGACCTAAAAAGGGATACCCAAAAATGTGTTTGTCCTTTTTTGAACCACCCCTTCTCAATACATTTTGGTGGGCCTAACCATCTAATATGAAGGGATCCTACCGCGAGTAGGATCCTAAGTCTTCAGAAATAGCCATTTTTTGACATGCTTCTCATGAATATGGTTAAGTGGTACAGCAGATTTATTCAGGCGGCATGACAAAAGTACTTTTCCATTCTAAAAGTGAGGTCGTGCTGAGGTTGGTACAGTTCGTAATGCAGTACAGAACCACAGCTACTCAGAAATCAATGAACGTCAAAAATCAATGCAGGCCTCAGAGCTATCAAAACAACATTACACCCATCCCTCCCATGCACTTGAAACTTTCACACTTTTGCTCTGCTCAAAGGTGTTCTTGTTCTTTCTCCGCCTTTAGCATCACAGTCTTTCACCTGGGCTAAAATCCCTCTTTTAGCCTTCATGCTTTGAAAAAATGGTGCAATGTAAAAATTCATTTCATCACAAAAAAGAAAGGAAAACAAAATACCTCTGGCCAATCTAGGGGAGACTTGTCACAATAAACAAACTAAAACTCCACCATTATAACTCTATATTGCTTGATCAGATATCTATTTTTACGGCTGAGCGCTGGGCATAGAGATCAGCTTTTTGAGCCTATCCAGGACGTATTTTAAGCGAACCCTGAAAGTATAAGCATGCAGACTGATGAAATACTATTTCTGATATGTGTAATAAATCAGATCCTGAGACGTTTCTATTTAGTGGATCATTGGAGAAGTGTAGGTCGTCCAAATATGTGCCATGAACATAATAATGCGAATAAGCATAAACATCAATTATGCAAACTAGAGAAAAGATCCTCAACGAGGTGGAGAAAAACCTCAATAAACAGCATCAATAGTCCAGCAACAGTCAATAATAAATGCTTTACTTATCAGAAAGTGATGTGTAATATTGAGTGGTTTTACTTTTATTCAGTTTATATAGCATTTACATGCCCCTTAAGAGTGCTTGCTTCTGGTAAGGCTTTTACATACTGAATTACAACTCATGAGGAGTTTATAAAGAGAATGTGTCATGGAAAAATGACTTCTCTTTTAATGTTCTCAGTATAAATTCAGAGGCTTATTTATGAGGCCTTACGCCGCCGTTGTGTAACATTTTTGTGATTCTGCAGCGGCATAAACAATGCGCCACACTGCATCATATTTACAAAGTGAAATATCAAGGCAGATGCGTCACTTCTGCACTACATTATACCTGCATCAAGTATAATGTATGCAAGGGTGGGTGTTTCTCCATAAAAAGGTAGTAGAATTTGCTCACTGAAATTGATGAGATTTCACTGCACCACTCCTACGAGTTCACTGCGTCAAATCCTTAAGCCTGCTTTATAGCAGGCGTAAGGACTGACACAGGTCCTTTTACATGGGACTCGCCCATGTGTAATGACACATTGCTGGAGTTGCATCTGTTTTGCAACACACTCCAGCAATGTCTCATTACTGCGCCACCAGATACGTCAGGAATCTTGACGTATCTGGTCATTCCTTAGGAAATGGAGCTCCGTTCTGTAAATATAGTGCATCCTTGGTGTCACAAGGAGGGTGCACTGAAAAGTATTGCATCGCTGTTTTCCACCAGCGATGCAACACTTTTCATAAATGAGGCCCTCAGTGTCCTGTATAAGCATGGGCGGAAAATCCGTTCCGCTCGCAGATTTTGCGGATTTTCGGTAAATTCGCAATCCGCGAGCGCTCGCGAATTTACTGAAAATCCGCAAATTCGCACGCAGCGGATTTTTTTTTCTTGGTTATACAATTTTGCGGCGCGCGGCGTTCACTTACCGTCATTCAGCGTTTGCCGAGTTGTTTTTCTCGATATTTTGAAAGTGCTGCGCCATTTTGGATTTTGCGCTCGCCACCTTGCACAGCAAGAGTTTGTCAACGCGAGTACGCCGTGATCACGTATCGCGCGAGTTCGCAATCGCGAAACCGTACATCCGGCGGGCAGCAACAATCTTGCACTCGCGAAAATACAAAATTTGCAATTCTGCACAAGAAATCCACCAGCAAGCAGCATAAACCTTCTGAAAATGATGATTTTTATCTGAATAACTCGTCAGGTTGACATTTGCCTGCACTTTTTTTGCAAGGAGTCCATTTTGGGGTGGGGGGGTGGGAGGAAGGAAGTGGCCCACAGTCTCCAACTTCCTGTTCCTGTCCAGCAGGCTCCTCCCAGTGCTTTGTCCATCTCCTGGTCACTTTTCCTTTGGATCTGGAGCTGGAAGGATTACTTTTTGTGGATGCTGCTGAATATTTGGATTTGAGGCCTTTTTGACTTTCTTTGGATCACTTTTGGATTAGAAATTTCACAAGTAAGTTTGTTTGGGGCATTACAGTTGCTGCAACTACAATTTTGTAATTTTCGATTGTTGGGCTGTTGTTGGGGCCTTTTGCCCAGGGGTACTCCGTGGTGGGTGGACTGAGTCTTTCTGTGGGGTCTCTTTAATAAAAACATCATGGAGGGCCTGGATGGCTTGGGATTGTGCTGATTTTTCTGTGATTTTCGTTTTTTTGGGCTGTTGTTGTGGCCTTTTCACCAGGGCTAGTGAGTGGTGCATGTGCCTAGTCTTTCTGTGGGGTGTCTTGAATTTAAACATCATGGAGGGCCTGGATGGCATGGGATTGTGCTGTGTTTTTCGATTTTTTGGGGTGTTCATGGGGACAGGCCATGTGGCTGGGGGCCATTTTGAGTGCTGCTACAGGCCCTGGCCATGTGCTGGGAGGGAGGGGGCCATTTTGAATGCAGGCAGTGTTGTTAGGTCTGCAACCATTTTGCCTAGCTTTCAACCTTTATGCCCAGGGGTACTGAGTGGTGCATAGGCCTAATCTTTCTGTGGGGTGTCTTGAATTTAAACATCATGGAGGGCTTGGGATTGTGCTGATTTTTCTGTGATTTTCGGTTTTTTTGGGCTGTTGTTGTGGCCTTTTCACCAGGGCTAGTGAGTGGTGCATGTGCCTAGTCTTTCTGTGGGGTGTCTTGAAATTAAACATCATGGAGGGCCTGGATGGCATGGGATTGTGCTGATTTTTCTGTGTTTTTCGATTTTTTGGGGTGTTCATGGGGACAGGCCATGTGGCTGGGGGCCATTTTGAGTGCTGCTACAGGCCCTGGCCATGTGCTGGGAGGGAGGGGGCCATTTTGAATGCAGGCAGTGTTGTTAGGTCTGCAACCAATTTGCCTAGCTTTCAACCTTTATGCCCTGGGGTACTGAGTGGTGCATAGGCCTAGTCTTTCTGTGGGGTGTCTTGAATTGAAACATCATGGAGGGCTTGGGATTGTGCTGATTTTTCTGTGATTTTCGTTTTTTTGGGCTGTTGTTGTGGCCTTTTCGCCAGGGGTAGTGAGTGGTGCATGTGCCTAGTCTTTCTGTGGGGTGTCTTGAATTTAAACATTATGGAGAGCCTGGATGGCATGGGATTGTGCTGATTTTTCTGTGTTTTTCGATTTTTTGGGGTGTTCATGGGGACAGGCCATGTGGCTGGGGGCCATTTTGAGTGCTGCTACAGGCCCTGGCCATGTGCTGAGAGGGAGGGGGCCATTTTGAATGCAGGCAGTGTTGTTAGGTCAGCAACCATTTTGCCTATCTTTCATCCTTTATGCCCAGGGGTACTGAGTGGTGCATAGGCCTAGTCTTTCTGTGGGGTGTCTTGAATTTAAACATCATGGAGGGCTTGGGATTGTGCTGATTTTTCTGTGATTTTTGTTTTTTTGGGCTGTTGTTGTGGCCTTTTCACCAGGGATAGTGAGTGGTGCATGTGCCTAGTCTTTCTGTGGGGTGTCTTGAATTTAAACATCATGGAGGGCTTGTGCTGATTTTTCTGTGATTTTCGTTCTTTTGGGCTGTTGTTGTGGCCTTTTCACCAGGGGTAGTGAGTGGTGCATGTGCCTAGTCTTTCTGTGGGGTGTCTTGAATTTAAACATCATGGAGGGCATGGGATTGTTCTGATTTTTCAGTTTTATTTTCGATTTTTTTGGGGTGTATAACTGAACTGATGTTCCTCTGTCTTCCATTGCTTTTAGGTGCACAAGACTCAAGAGAACCACCAGTGCCAGGAAGAAGTCCTGCAGCGGTGTGTGTGTGCAGCATAACGTCACGCGACGTCACGTCTGGCCACAGACAACTCTGCAACTCGTGCAACTGCGGCCTGCTGTTCTGACCTGCTCTGAAGAAGATGGCCCCAAAAAAAGTTCCCCGTAGCTCCTCTAGCAAGAAAGTTGCCAGTAAGGAGCAGAAGAAGCAAGTTACCAAGGAGACTGGTGTGCCGCCCGTCACGTTTTTTGGGAGTAAAAAAAAAAGTACGCCTGCAGCAGCAGCGGGATCTGCTGGGGACCAAGCTGGGAGCAGCACCCTCGCTCCATTGGGCTCAGTGCCACCACCACCACCACGCCAACTTAAGTCCAAGCCCTTGAGTGCTGCAGAGGCACTTAGTCTAGTTGTTCAATCACCATTGACCAGTGATGTTGGCTCATCGCAAGAAAGTAGCAGCAATGTCCCTGAATCAACACAGGTTGTTGTAACTCATGTGAAGAGTGTTGAACAACCACAGCCGCAACAACAACCACATGTGCAAGTACCAGCCCAAGTACATGTGGAAGGAGAGGCAGCGCAAGGAGATGCGCAAGCAGAGGTGCATGGAAGATCACAAGTACCCACAATAGTTGTTCCTCCCGAAGTAGGGGCACATCAGGAAATCGACAATCAAGGCGAGGTATCATTTGAGGAAGCCACTCCTCCTGATGATCATTCATTGTCTTCCACACCCCTAGCAAGGAAGAGATCAAGGGTGAGGTCTACATCTTCTTCAAGCCCACCTCCTTCTGATGATACGGATCTAAATTGGGAACCATCACTGCCGTCTGAGAGTGAGGCACACCATGATCTGACAAAGGTAGTTAAGCATAAAAGGACGGTCGTCGAAAGACTCATAGTTATGGAGTGTGATGAGGCTCAACAAGAAGTGGCGGATACTCCTGCTGATGAAGACTCTCACGACGACGACGCAGTCATCATAAAGGTCACTGCAGCCCCAGCGGGCATGCAGCAAAAAGACATTTTGACCCTAGCCCGAGAAGCTGCTGAGCGTGATGATGTTGTCGACGAGGAGGCAATGGAAGAAACACCACAATCATTGGAGTTAACTAGAACACCAACACCTACCGCTTCCATATTTCTTACTCGCCAGAAGGGACCTCAATCCACCTCGACCTCAATTAGTGGTGGTGAAACTGCAAAACGTACTGAAGTTCGGCAATCCACATCCTCCACTTCATCTGGCATTAGCAGCAGGACCACCACCACCAGTATCGCCGCCTCCTCCAGCCCCCAAAGACATTTCAAGTCCGCAGTTTGGGACTTCTTTAGTGTTTGCCCAAAAAAGGAAAACCTCGCCATTTGTAGCATTTGTAAGTTGGCAGTTAGTCGTGGTAAGTTTGGTTCCAACTATGGTACCGGAGGCCAGAGAGGTCATCTTGAAAGAAAGCACGCTGTCCAATGGTTTGAGCACCTACAGGCGATCAAGGAAGCCCGAATTGCACGTAATGATGTTTCATCTGATGATGACGAGGAGGAAGAAGATGTGTCAAACACTTCACTTACACCCAGTACCCCTGTCAGCAGCACACCCCATGTGAGCCACACTAAGAGTGTGGGAGAGAGTGAGACACCAATGCGAAAAAGTTCATCAGCGAGCGTAACTGGGTCGAAGAAATCATCATCATCATCCCGTAAATGCTTGGTCCAGGGCAACATTAAAAAGATGTTGTTTACAGAAGCGCAATATGAACGCAACCACCCACTGACGCGTCTGTATAACACTAAGCTGGCTAAAATGCTAGCTCTGGACCTTCTGCCTTTTTCTTTTGTAGAAGGGGTTGGTTTTCTAGAATTAGTGGCAGCGCTCTGCCCTGAATGGAAGGTTCCTAGCTGGTTCTATTTTGCCAGAGTTGCGGTTCCAGCACTACATGAAGATGTGCTGGAGGTGATTGGGGCAGCTTTGCAGAAGAGTGCTGTTCACACTATGCATCTGACAACAGATATGTGGACCAGTGGCGCTGGCGCTGATTACATGTGCATCACTGCACACTGGGTCTCTTTTTCAGGGGTTAAAGCAAAGCTAAACGCAGGTGTTGACCCGGACCAAGTTTTTAAAGCTGCTCGGAAACATGCAACACTAGCCATGTTTGGTTTGGAGAAACGTCATACAGCACAAAACATTTTGGATGAGTTTAACACAAAGGTCCTTCACTGGCTGTCCCCAAAAAAATGCCAGATTGGTTATGTTTCCACAGATAATGGTGCCAATGTAGTTAAGGCCATGGAGCTGGGTCAGTATTTCAGAGTGCCGTGTTTGGCGCACTGTAAAAACCTGGTTGTTAAAAAATTCTTGAGTGATAAAGACAGTCCAGTGTACGAGGTAGTGGACACCTGCCAAAAAATGTGCAACCATTTCAGCCATTCTTTTAAGGCCCGGAAGCATCTGAGGAGCCTGCTACATGAACGTCGAATGCCAGTGAAAGCACTCACCCAGGAGGTGGCAACACGTTGGAACTCAACCTTCTACATGCTTGAGCGTCTGTATGAGCAGTATACGGTACTCGATCACTATTTCTTAAAACAGGGTACAGCTCAGAAGGACATGAGGATGGGTGCAGCGCAATGGGACATAGTTAAAAGCCTGACAGGCATGTTTCGTCCTTTTGAGGTCTTCACGCGTGCAGTCAGCAAGGAGGACTGTAATTTGGGAAATGCTATCCCATTGTTGTACATGCTGGAGCACCAACTGAAGGAGGTGTCTTCCATGTTTCAAAAAGATGAAAAAAACCAAGACCCTTTTGTTTTGGCGGAGAAATTATTAGAGCGCCTACAAGGTGATGAACGTCTTAAAATAATCCACTCAGAACAGCATTACATTTGTGCTACTATTCTGGATCCACGCTACAAAAAGGCGCTGGCAGGCCGAGCATTCTTTCCTTTTGCTGATGAAGATGTTACAAAGTACAAACGTTGGCTAGCCTTGTCAGTCAAGAGGTTTGAAAGAGAACGGCAGAAAATTGAAGGAAAAGGCAGTACATCTGCATCAGCATCAGCAGGCCATCCCCAGTCAAAACAATCCACTTCTGCACCTGTGGCTGTGGCACAAGTGACCTCTCAGATGTTAAAGACACCGGCAACCGGATCATCTGCACCAGACACAACAGTAACATTGGATGCTGAAGAGGATTGGCTAACTCGGCTTGGGTTTGGTTCTCAAAAGGTCACAGCAAAAGCTAAGCAAAGTGGAGGAACCTTGGAGGACCTTGAGCCGATGGTGCAGGACTATCTGAATGACTCAACAGAGGTCTATGTTAATGCTGACCCATTGGCGTATTGGCATGGGAAAAAAGAATTGTGGCCACAGCTCTCCAACCTGGCTTTAAACTACTTGTCTTGGCCAATTGCGTCTTCTGAACGTGTTTTCAGTGCTGCTGGTGGCATTGTAACTCCCAAACGGAGCCGCCTCTCGCCCAAAAATGTGGAGAGGTTAACAATGATCAAGATGAATCAGCACCTCATACCACCAGATTACAAAGTACGAGAAAGCATGCCGGATGAAGACGAGGTGGACAGCAACGTAGATGAGGGAATTTCTTCTCTGTTAGGTGACACTGAGCTCACCCTGCCTGAATTCGCAGAGTATGATGACGAAGCCTTATTCTTATTCCTGCACCCTGACACCGAGCCCTGAAAATGAGACAATGAATCAATAACTTTCTTTTTCGTCCTTATTCACTTTTATTCCTGTGTGTCTGTCTTTCTTTGTTGTGCACAGTTAATATAATTCAAACTTTAATCACCTAATCACAAAAACAAGCCCATCAGCAGAACTGTCTTCACTTGTTTGCTTATTGATTTGAAGGTGCCGCAGTCTGCATTCCTCAGGGTCACAAGTTCAGAAGAACATGCTCCTCTACCCTCCTCCTCCAGACTCCTATTTCCATCAAAGCAGAGGGCTGGATTACGCCCAATGAAGAAAGACTCAGCACTTGTGGGGGTGTTCTACTTCTTTGGGGGTGAGTTGACGGCTCTGGGGCCATTGCTGGGAATCTCTAATACCGGATAAAAGTGGTTTGGACCAAATCGGAGGCGGAAATATTTTTGTGTTTTTGCTGACTTGGGTGCTCTTTGGGGGGGTTCCGGGTGTTTGTGGGTGAGTTTTGGGGTCTGGGAGCACTGCTGGGACAGTCTAATCTTGATTGCATTTGCTTTTCAGGAAATCCGTGGTGGAAAATGGGAGTTATGGCCTAGCTGCACAGCGCGTTTGGACCGAAAGCCGAGAAATATTGTAAGTATGAGATTTTCCTTTTTGGCTGTTTGGGGGTGTTGTGCTTCTTGGCGGGTGGGTTGGCGGGTCTTGAGGCTTTCCTGGGAAGGCCTAATACCGGATAGAAGTGGTTGGGACAAAATCCACGCAGATTTTTTTTGTTGCTATTTCTGACATTTTGCTCAATGTAGCGTTTTCGGGGGCCTGTTTGGGGGGCTTCCTGGTGTTTGTGGGTGGGTTTCGGGGTCTGGGAGCACTGCTGGCTATGGATACTTTAGTTTGCAAGAGGTTTGAAGCAAATCCATGGTGGCAGAGGGGAGTTAGGGCCTAGCTGCAGAGCGCGCGCGGAGTGATTTGGGAAATTTGCAAAAAATGACTGTCCCCATTTTTGTACTTTTGCTTTTTGGCTGTTTGGGGATCTTCTACTAGTTTTCTACTGGGTTGACTGCTCTGGGGCCATTGCTGGGAAGCTCCAATACCGTATAAAAGGGGTTTGGACCAAATCGGAGGCAGGTTTTTTTTTTTGTGTTTTTGCTGACTTGCTTGCCTTTGAGGTGCTCTTTGGGGGGGTTCCGGGTGTTTGTGGGTGAATTTTGGGGTCTGGGAGTACTGTTGGGACAGTCTAATCTTGATTGCATTTGCTTTTCAGGAAATCCGTGGTGGAAAACGGGAGTTATGGCCTAGCTGCACAGCGCGTTTGGACCGAAGGCCGAGAAATATTGTAAGTATGAGATTTTCCTTTTTGGCTGTTTGGGGGTGCTGTGCTTTTTGGCGGGTGGGTTGGCGGGTCTTGGGTCATTGCTGGGAAGGTCTAATACTGGATAGAAGTGGTTGGGACAAAATCCATAAGGAAAAGCCTTTTGGCACTTTTTGTAACTTAGGGTTCGTTAGGGTTAGCCCTAGCAGCAGGATTGCATGTGTTTCGGGGTGTTGTAGATTTTTGCAACTGAGTTCTGGGGTCTTAGAGCACTCGTGAGAATGTGTAATTTTGGTTGCAAGTCATTTGAAGAAAATCCATGGTGGGAAAGGGGGGATTTGGCATAGTTAAAGAAAGCCTCTGCCACTATTCTTACCTTAGGGCTCGTTAGGGTTAGCAGTGTTTCTATTGCATGTGTTTGGGTGGGGGAGTTTTCGAGTCTTGGAGCGATGCTGGCTATGGATACTTTTGCTTGCTTGCAAGTGGTTTGAATACAATCCACGGTGGGTAAGCGGGTATTTGGGCCTACTTTTACTTTCAAAGTACGTTTTGTCACCAGTTTTCTGCTAGGCTTCGTTTTTTGAGATCTGATTGGGGGTCTTCTACATTTTTGCGACTGGCTTTAGTAAGGGTCTGGTTGGGAGCACTGCTGGGAAGGTCTAATTTTGTTCTAAAACACAGTTTACATTACACCTAGCTTAAGGGGAAAGATCAGCTAAATTAATTTGCCCATAGTTATTTATCCTTCAAAAGGTGACTCAGACAGAGTACGCACTTTAAAAAATATTGTACTGTCTATTAGGAAAATCAAAGTGTGACTTTGTGCACTACACAGCGTACATACCTTATATTTATTTATCAGTGGTGTTGTAATATTATATCACTTCCTGTTTTTCGTTCAATAATTACAGGCCAGGTTTCAGTCTGTGTAATGGGGAAAAAAGGATGGACTAATACATTGCTCCCCCTCTTGGGAGAGAGCACCTTCAAGCACAACTTGAGGGTGACCATGCGGTCTTATTCCATAAATGTAAGGTTCAACAAAAGTTTATTCCAAACACACGATGGTGTTCTTCCAACATTCACAGTTTATTAAACTCATTGTAAGTTCATGGCTTAAAGTGAATCACTGGGTGGTTGGTATTCAAAATATCTTGATCAGTAGTGCATTGTTACACATGATAGCAAATTCGGGCCACGCCCTTCCTCAGGGGGTTACTCTACAAGCAAAAACAGAAAGTCAAAGCATCAGCTATGCATCCTCATCTTGACAGTCAATAAGTAAATCAATCAATGCAACACATCTCCTACTTGCGAAATAAAAAGTGAAAGAAAAATTAATTAATTAAACAGTATGCAAAGGACTCTAAGGGGTGTAAAGAAAATAACGTGTAAAAATACATGGACCAATTGTATTCACGGAAAACACTCAGTCCCCAGGTACCCCATATTCACCCCGAGGGGATGAAAGCAAGGCGTCTAAAGTAATGGTGAGCACTCGCGGTGCGTGTGGTAAGGCCAAACTACGCGTGCCAGACACGCATCAACGTTCGACATACTGGTGAACGTGTAAAACAGTGAGGTCCCAACAGGGTACTTACAATAGTGTGACTACGCAAGAACTCCGCGGAGTTCCGAGCCGCGGACAGTGAACCAAGCTAACTGCTAAGCAGCTGTGTTAAAGTGCACGAAGGAGTCAACATAGTAAACGGACTACAGTGGAAAGAGCACTATTGTGGGCGCCATGATGTAACAGGCAAGTTTCACCGAGTGAATATATGAAACAATGGTTAAAAAGGTAAACAAAATAAATCAATTTCGGACAATGCTGTGGATACAGAAATGAACAAGAACATAGTCAGTGTGAAGATTACAAATAACATTGAAATTCCATACGGTCATTTAACCCATGGGGCACCATGGTGGACATAAATCGGATCCAGAAATTTTCTCTTTGCTACTTTACCGATTGAACAAGCTGTGCGAGGTCCACTTGCTTTTTAGTTTGCACTACTTTCTGACCCAGGAGCTCAGCACGCCGTTTACATTCAAAATGAATTTCGATTCGGTCTCAGGCATGACCGACCAAAAGGCGAGTACATTTGCCTTCACCACTGAGGATGCAGATAAAATATACGGCATGATCCATGATGACATCACCTCCACTGCAAATACCCGCAGTGTGGAGAGTAACATCAGACAATTACTCTACTTGCTCAAAAAAGAATCCAATCAGAAACTGCACGCTAGCACCCTTGTGCGGTACCATCGTGCTCAACGGATCCCGCGGGGCCTGAGGGTCCCTCTAAAACCTCTACTCTGTAAAAACAATGTCAAGTTTGTTGAGCGATGGTATTCCATCCTCAACAAGTGCTCTCTCGACCTGATCCTCCTGATCGTGGAACTTGCCTGTTACATCATGGCGCCCACAATAGTGCTCTTTCCACTGTAGTCCGTTTACTATGTTGACTCCTTCGTGCACTTTAACACAGCTGCTTAGCAGTTAGCTTGGTTCACTGTCCGCGGCTCGGAACTCCGCTGAGTTCTTGCGTAGTCACACTATTGTAAGTACCCTGTTGGGACCTCACTGTTTTACACGTTTACCAGTATGTCGAACGTTGATGCATGTCTGGCACGCGTAGTTTGGCCTTACCACACGCACCGCGAGTGCTCACCATTACTTTAGACGCCTTACTTTCATCCCCTCGGGGTGAATAGGGGGTACTGGGGACTGAGTGTTTTCCGTGAATACAATTGGTCCATGTATTTTTACACGTTATTTTCTTTACACCCCTTAGAGTCCTTTGCATACTGTTTAATTAATTAATTTTTCTTTCACTTTTTACTTCGCAAATAGGAGATGTGTTGCATTGATTGATTTACTTATTGACTGTCAGGATGAGGATGCATAGCTGATGCTTTGACTTTCTGTTTTTGCTTGTAGAGTAATCCCCTGAGGAAGGGCGTGGCCCGAAATTCATGTGTAACAATGCATTACTGATCAAGATATTTTGAATACCAACCACCCAGTGATTCACTTTAAGCCATGAACTTACAATGAGTTTAATAAACTGTGAATGTTGGAAGAACACCATCGTGTGTTTGGAATAAACTTTTGTTGAACCTTACATTTATGGAATAAGACCGCATGGTCCCCTCAAGTTGTGCTTGAAGGTTCTCTCTCCCAAGAGGGGGAGCAATGTATTAGTTCTTGTGGATTTCTCACTGTTTGGCCAGACAGCGATTTCCTTTGAGCACACTACAGAACATTACAACTGTGCTACTTTACCGATTGAACAAGCTGTGCGAGTTCCACTTGCTTTTTAGTTTGAAAAAAGGATGGTGTCAGGCTTCACATTAGCGAGCCGCAATTCAGTATCCGCCAGGCAGGCGGTGAACAGGGTGTCTTCTGGTCACCAACATTGATGGACGAAGCGTCAGCTGGAATGGAGGAGTGCCGCTAATAAGAGGAATTGTTTGCTGCATGCAACTTACTTACCAAATTCAACAGGACAACTACAACAACATACAGATACAGTATCCATTGTTTTCTTCTATGAGTGTGTGTGACTGCATTTCTTGGATCTCTCTCTGCTTCTAAATTGATCCCTACAGCCATTCTATAGGTTTTACTTCGGCTATTTTTTAAACCTAATTTAATGTATCCCTGTACTGTCGCAATCTGTCATTCACGGTTGTCGAAAGTACTACTTACTTTTCAGTAACAATGCATTCAGTAGTGCATGCACTTCCTTTATCTCACGTAAAAGATTTATGGTTAGCTTTGTACCCAAAAATGTCTTTATGTTCAATTATTGTTTGTCCATGCTGTGCTTTTTTTTTTCTCTCAACAAAACCTACCCAAAAAGAAATCCCCATTCCCATCCATTTTACAAACCCTAACCCTCTTCCCCCGGGCTGTGTGGTTTTGCTTGATGTGTGACTAAATGACATCAATAATTCCACACACTTGCTGGGGAGGATAAGGTCATAGCAACAGGCTGGTGAAGGAATCCGAGGATATATTCTAGACTTACTCGGCTTCAGTACTATTTCCTGTAGTAGTAGCCAATGTCAAAAATCCAACACCAGTACAAGTTATACTATCAATACTTTACCATTTGATAGGCTACATTGTGGCACTGTTCTAGTGTACTGTCACCTGCTATATTCTCTATCGTACCATTGTAATGCTACAGTAAGGACAAACCAGGTTTCATTTTCTTTTTTTCCATAGGCATGCAACTGCCACTGTGTCACACCACTAGTACCACCGCAATGAGGAGAAAATTTCATCCGCCCTGGATTGCCAACCTTAATCGCCATTTCCTGTGGAGCCAGCCCTGGGCCTAGCCCTACTTTCAAACACATATTACAGGTAAGATAAGCGTTTGGTTGGTGGTAGTATAATGGAGTATTAGGAGAGACGAGAGATTGACAGTAGTACTACTAAAGTCCTAGGACTATTCAGGAAAACAAACTTACTGTTCAACCCCCACCCACCAGACTCAAAAGCAGTAAAAAATAGGTATGGTCAGATAAAGTTTCAAAAAGTATATTTTTATAGCCCTAACAAAATAATCTCCCGCAAGACCCTCCCTAACCCCAACGATTGTCCTTCAAAAGTCCCAAAAAAAACCAACTCCCAATTCCCACCCCCCAAAAGTCTCTAAAAAAGGGGCAAGGGACACTATGGCAGGGTGCTGTTGACTTTAGCGGCCAGGGCATCATGCTCCTTGCGGAGGGTGGCATGGTCGAAGCGGAGGCCCTCCACCAAGTTCTTATAGCTTAGGACCTCCTGCTCCAGGTAGGACACTCTGAGGCATAAGCGGCACTGGCGTGCCTTGCAAATCCTGAGGGGGGCAGCTGCTGTCTTTGTTGCTCGGCGGTAGCGTTTGGCTTTGGTAGCCCGGCTCCGTACCGCTGGAGCACTGCGCTGGCTGGCAGCCCGTGGGGGCACGGAGGAGGATGCAGCTGTCCCAGTGGATGTTGTTGTAGTACCGGTAGACTGCGTCTCCTCCTCCTCCAGGGCACCAGCCGCCGATATTCAACGACAGTGGCATCCAGCCTCCGTTGCCGGGCCATTCGAGCCAGCTCCCTCCTCCTTGATGGTCTGTTGGATTTGGAAGGAGCAACTATATGAAGAAAGAAAGACATAATCTGTAACCAATGCTCCTTAAGATTAACACAAAATGATTGAGCAGAAAGTTGTGTCACAGTACAAGTAGCAAATTGAAAGCACAGTACATAACTATTGAGGACAGTATCTATGTAACCTCCGACTTCTTCATCCTTGCTCTAACATTAGTGGGAGTTTAAGGAACAAATTCTACGAGCACTATGGACTTCCATTACAGTTGACTATGACAGTACACCAGTCTTATTGTTCTTCTCTCTTGTTTAGGAAAATTGGTACGTTATCTTATGCAATCCGGCATAATGCCAGCGCAGTGAACTTGCACCCGAGAAAAACAGACGCACACCATGATGAGTGAGACAGACTTGCGTTACTGTACCGGTCCAGTACATGCAGGTGGTGAAGCTCTTACTTTTCTATTACGGGTGGCACTGAGAATACTCTGTTAAAAGGGCTACTGCTTAATTAATTTAGCTTTCACCCTATAGTGCAAATGAGTATTAGAAAAGGAAAATGAAGAAGCTAAATAATATGATTATCTATCACTTCACATGGGATGTATTTGATGACATATGGGATGACTTTAGGTGCTTTGCTTATTATTGAGTGAACAGTGATACACCCACACATGAATGATGTACTACTACTAAACTAAAGTTATTAAGAGAGGTAGGGAGTGTCCACCGTAATAACCGGATATATGCTGTGCTTGCAGTTGCAGTACAAACTACTACTACTATTCATGGTAGTATATGGACAAAATTACAACTTCTTTTCCTTGCCTTTCCTACACTGGAACGGACGTGCGGGTGCGGTGTTACATGCTCTTCAAAGTAACACTTAGTTCATCCAGTGACCGTCTACTCTCTCTAGATACACATATGCTATCTAAGAGTCAGATAGTACCATGATCAAGGCATCCATCCATTCAAAGTATATGCACACATACAGTTTCTGTTTCACCCACCCAGGCTGTTCTCCTTCCACCCATCCTTGCTTCATCATTCACCCAGCCATGCACCATACCATAATCTTTCCTTCCCAGCCACCTCGGGGACCAAGCAAACACATATCATTCTTCTTTGCCAGTCATCATTACATTTCTCGTCCTTCCACACTTACTTACACCCTTCTTTCGCTTTTCGTTCATCCCATCCATCAAGTTCATCTCAGATCTGATTGGGATTCTTCTCGCCAAAAACTTCACAGCTAAGTCGAAGTACATTTAGAGGAGGCTACTACCTGGTTGATTTATAATACACCCGTGCAGAAAGCACACTCTGCAGTCTTCAATCTCAATAAGTAAGGAATATATAGCTTACCTCTGCCCGCCACCGCCGTGTTATCCCTCACAGGATTGTCCGGCACTTCCACCGCCTCCTCCCCAGAGTTGTTCCCCTCGTCCAATGCCACCACCTCCGCGCTGGCCCCGCCTCCAGATGTTCCACCTACAAAGTACATTTAATAATGTTAGAATACACCACTCACTACTATATAATATTTGGTCTAGGAGGAAGAAAGAAATGTGAAAAAAACAGAATACAATGTAATAATGTGTGACTGCCTACTCTAAAGTAAAAATGTCCCTTTTTCCAGGGAAGGCTGTTGTCTTGCTGCACTTTTTGGCACAACTGATGAATGCTTGCTTTTTATTTTTAACATGCACCACTTTTTCTCCTAACAGACAGAAGCTTGACTTCTAAGAACACGAGCAGGATCAAGTTCAAACCAGGTGAGAGCTCGGCTCGACCACAAGAAATGTGTCCAATTAATCGTCAGCACTAAGCACTTTTCCATTTTCAGTTAAACGTTTACTTTTATGACAAACTTGATTTTAATAAATGTGTTTACTTTTAATAAAGCTTTTCAACTTAAATAGACTCTGTGGTTTTTGGTCCTCCAGACTAGAGTGGATGAGCTAAAGGTTTTGGAATTTTTGCAAGCATGAGTCCGTGCCTCTGACATCATTGGGGATCAATCATCGGTGACTTTGGGAGCTAAATGACTCTGCCACACTATCTAGTCAGTAAGGAGATTGGGGGTTCAACTACAAAGTCTGTTATTACTGAGGTATGTGGAAAGTCTAACAGCACCTATTATAATTGATAAGCTAAGCAATGCATTATTTAGTGTCCATAGTTCTGTTTGTGCAGATTTGTCCCTGCAACAGTAGTAGAATGCATTGTCCTACTATCCAAACCAAAAGTAAAGTAGTATCTTATTCTTTCTTGGAGGTCATTCACCTTTTTATTGTTGGCAATTGTCAAAGCATAAACATTTAGGAGACTTGAAAATACATTATGGACAATCCCAGAGGACTGCACTCAGTGCATAGAGCTATTGCTGACTAGAATGGGAGTCCAATGGAATTGCCAAATGTGCAATCTTAGTTAGCTACACAGACAGACTAGACTAATAAGAATAATCTAGTAATGCCACAGGGAGTCGTAGTTGAGGCAGGATAAGAATTTAGATCCAGTCTACAAGAAGATCAAAGACGATTTAGAAAAAATCGAATGAGGAACGCTAGGAAAAAATAAGTACTCTATATTAAAATTAAAACTTATTGGGGCCAGCAAAGGAGCCCTCGCCTGCCCGATCCTGGCCTGCATCCTGAACAGCACCCTCCTCCTCCTCCTCCTGTGTCCTCTTGCCCCTGGGGGGAGCTGATGTACAACATGAAAGAAAGACCAGAAAACATGGATGATATTTGTCAACCAAAGCAAACATTTCAAAAGAACAATAACAAAATATTTTGGCGAAATTGCAAATAGACAACTATTCCACGGGATATATTATTGACCGATCTCATGTGGTCTACTACGTTATTAGTATTGCTTGATTTGCGGACTGTCGAATTGGAAACTTCTTATGTAACTCACTAAACAAAGTACTAAAAAGGTTTGCCTAGGATTGGCAGGCAGCAGTCCGCAGCACACGAAGTGACAGACAAAGTCCATCGTGATTGCAGATCAGCGACTAAAGTTTCCTATTACATTAACCAGTCATTAAAATACTCAAACTATCAATCCACCACCACTATTTCTTCTTATCGCCATGTGTACAAAGGAAGGACTGGACTTGAATCTGTAGGGGCTGATTTAGAAGCCCCTTGCGGCTCTTTTGCTCCCTTGTTCCGTGACTTTTGTGACGCAGTGGCAGAACAAAGGAGGCGCAATGGTGCGGCGTATATTAACAACGTGACGCATATGGGAGATGCATCACGTTGTAAAGCCCTGCGCCATCAGGGGGCGTTCCGGCGCAAGGAAGGGCGTTCCTGCGCAGGAACGCATCCTAAAAGTGGCTGAGGGAAATCTACAAGATTTCAATCACTCACTTTAACGACAATGATGCGTGACTCAAACCCAGCGCCTGCTTGAAGCAGACGTACGGCTTGACGCAGCATTGGGGAGATAGGGCACCCCAGAGCATTGATGGAGCTGCACCATCGTTGCGACGCAACTCCAGCAATGCGCCGCCTTTACGGCACAGATGCGTAACGCTTTGGTGACGTTTCGGGCCCATGGTGCGCCGCATTGTAAGTACGGCGCACCATGGGTGGTGGTGGCGTGGTGCACAATTACTGGCGCATCCCTGCTACTTTGCAGGGATGCGCCGGTAATTAAAAATCTGAACCTTAGTGTCTAGCATTACGCAGTTCTTTAAACTACACTCATACATAATTTCAAGGAGGCGGCGCTGAACATAAAAAATGAGTGCGGCTACCTCCTCCGGGCTAAAGATCTCCCGGGGTACGACCTGCTCCCCCCTCAAACGCCCGCACGGGAGCCGGGCACGTGGTGCGGGACCCTTCCCCTTCTCTGGATGCTTCCCGGCTCCCTTCACCATGGTCTGGGCAGAAAGGAAGCTAAATAATAAAGAAAATAGAATAGGGAAGAGAAGAAAAGTAAAGAGTTGAAAAAAGTAGTTTAAAATTAACCAAAAGTAGCAGAAAACACAAAAATATAGAGCAAGAAAAACAGAGAAATAGATAATAAGTACAATAGATAAAAAAAAACTTCAAACAAGCAAAGGATGGCAGAGATACAGAGAGGATACCAAAAGCATGCCCAGAACCATAGCAATGAATGAGAAACAAGATGGCCATGCCTGTTCACGACCGCGCGGGTAAGTTCGGGCGAGATTTTCCTCGCGAACACCCGCGAAATTGTACTGGCGAGCCGCACACTTTGCGAGATTACACTTCGCGCCCGGAAACGGAAATACGTCATGCAAACAAGATGGCCGCTCCCTTGAACGACCGCAAGGGTAACTTCGCGCCTTGCGCTACAAGCGGCTCACGAAAACGTACAAAATCTTGCAAACTAACACGCCGCAAAAAAACAAATCGCATATTCGCGGCTTCCGAATCCGATCTCGCACGTGTTCGCGCCCCGCGAATCCCGCGAAATTGCAGAAAAACGAGTTTTGCAAATCTGAAAGCACTCAGCAGGTGCAAGAGTTCAAACTCATCATTAGTAACCATTCCCTGTAGTGCTTCCTGACTGGGGCCCCTCCAGAGTTCAGTTGCTAGTTGCAACAATTGTATGACCCTGCTCTGACCCTCACAGCAGGCTCATAGAATAGCTACAAGTAGGCCACAAAGGCTCTGGAAAAAAAATTGCACTGCAACAGAAAGCAAATTACTGATAAGGAAGCAGGTGCCAGACCTGGAATTTTAAAACAGTGACACATTAATAAACTAACCCCAAATTAATTCATGCCAGTTGAAGCAGGGCAGGTGTGCTTGCTTTTCAACCCCATAATCTACAGTGATGATGAACCAGAGGGTTGATGTAACAGAGGGTGGCATGGGTGAAACAGAGGGTGGCAGTGGTGAAACAGAGGGTGCTGGGAACCTGTGATGATGAACCAGACGTAGGTACAACATAGTCGCGACCGTTGCGAGCCGACAAGTAAGTTCGCAATTGCGAACTGGTACCAAACCCTCGCGAACTGGCAGAAACCCTTGCGAATTTCTTGTAGGGATAAATACCCAGGCAGGCTAGAGAGTACAAAAGCTGGCTGACTATATAGAACAATATTAAAAAATGGCACAAAAGTACATAAAAAAATGATTTAAGCAATGGACTGGAATGATATCAAAAGGATATACTTTAATATAAATATAAGATAAACATATACATAAAAGTAAATAAATTACACAATAGACATATTATTTCATAAAATTCATTTGTTTGTTCTCAAAAGGAGAGAAAATCTTTTTCTTTCATAACATATGGCTGTATATCGTGTATCAACGCGTTTCGACAAACTTGGTTGTCTTCGTCAGGACAGAAACGGATGGTCAGCCAGTTTTTCAAAATTGATTAAATGTCAGAAAGATATACAGTAGTTCTAGGGAGTAAGGCACCTTTCCTTCATAGAATTCAGATTCGGTATGTGATGACTGTTTAATCAGTATTCACTGCCTCCACTTTACTGCTACCTATTGCTACTCTTCTTCGTTCCTCTTTTGATATGAAGACAAGGGAGAGAGATCTCAAACATTCAGATCCATTTTAGGTCGTCATATGGCGATTAGTGTACAAGGATGTTTTAATTATGATTTCTTTAAAACAAACGCGATCCCCAACAGCTTCAAACGATTGTCTGAAACGTGGCACAGCAAATGAGACTGATGTACGCTGTTATAAGCGCTCGTGTTCCTCAGGTAGCACACGCCTGTTGATCGTTTCGGTCAGAATATGGCCTCTAGGTCGTGGTGCTGCAGCGCATTGATCTCTCCCACCTTCTCGTCACGGCAAGAATGGAGAAGGTGGGAGAGATCAATGCGCTGCAGCACCACGACCTAGAGGCCATATTCTGACCGAAACGATCAACAGGCGTGTGCTACCTGAGGAACACGAGCGCTTATAACAGCGTACATCAGTCTCATTTGCTGTGCCACGTTTCAGACAATCGTTTGAAGCTGTTGGGGATCGCGTTTGTTTTAAAGAAATCATAATTAAAACATCCTTGTACACTAATCGCCATATGACGACCTAAAATGGATCTGAATGTCTGAGATCTCTCTCCCTTGTCTTCATATCAAAAGAGGAACGAAGAAGAGTAGCAATAGGTAGCAGTAAAGTGGAGGCAGTGAATACTGATTAAACAGTCATCACATACCGAATCTGAATTTCTGAAGGAAAGGTGCCTTACTCCCTAGAACTACTGTATATCTTTCTGACATTTAATCAATTTTGAAAAACTGGCTGACCATCCGTTTCTGTCCTGACGAAGACAACCAAGTTTGTCGAAACGCGTTGATACACGATATACAGCCATATGTTATGAAAGAAAAAGATTTTCTCTCCTTTTGAGAACAAACAAATGAATTTTATGAAATAATATGTCTATTGTGTAATTTATTTACTTTTATGTATATGTTTATCTTATATTTATATTAAAGTATATCCTTTTGATATCATTCCAGTCCATTGCTTAAATCATTTTTTTATGTACTTTTGTGCCATTTTTTAATATTGTTCTATATAGTCAGCCAGCTTTTGTACTCTCTAGCCTGCCTGGGTATTTATCCCTACAAGAAATTGTTGTCCCTGACCCAGGAGTCGCATCCATATCAGGGGGTCCTTGATACCTACAAGAAGAAACCCTTGCGAACACACAAAAAAAAATCCACAAATTCGCGAGAATTCGCGGATTTTGCGGATTGCGAGTTTGCAAATTCTCAAAATTTGCGAACGCCAGATTCGCAAAATTCACCCATGCTTAGTCCTGTATTGCTGTTATGCATGTTTCTGAAATTTGAATCCATTTCCATACCCCTTCTCTATTCAGTGTCCAATGCTTTCCATAACTGACAGGGTGACCAGATTTTAAAAATCTAAAACTGACCAGGCCATAGACATTGAAGTACTAGTGAAACTGGACAAAGTTGCAGAACGACAAGGACTGCACCTGTGGTCAAAGAAGAAGGATGAGGCTAGGCTGAGGGTTTCACTATATGCGGCTTTGCACCTCATCACATCTAGCTGTGCTGCATGAATGAGACATGGCAGCAAAGCGGGAGAGTATTTCTGGCAATTAGCCTTTGTCCACGTTGAGATGTGAAGATAAAGGGTGGGTGGAAACATTAGCGTGCACACAATTATCACAAAAGTGCACATTTACCCAATTCCTTAGGTAAAAAACTGGTTATGACTTTAACATAGACATAAGTGTCGGGAAGCCGAAACAAACTACAACAAGCATTTGCAATGCAATAGGTCTCGCAATGGGAAAGTTTGAGCAATTGACATTCTAAATGTTAATGTTTTATTTTATATTTTAAAATTTGCGAATTTAATGGCTTAGGCATTTACAATGCCAATAGTTACAATATTTCCCAAATGTGACTCTTATTGCATTTGTAATGCAATATATGTTCTATTGATGTGACTTAGATGTATTTCTATTACAAATAACCTTTTTAATTAATATGTAAATTAAAGTTTTTGTAATTCTTAATGGCAATAGCTTTACATTTTCTAAATAACTTTTTTCAAGATTACTATTTTTTTTTGTCTCGAACGTCCAAGAACAGAAGTGAAATAATAACATTTTGTTTGTGAAATTTGTAATAAAACTTGAAACCTTGAGAGAACCTCGTTAAACCAGTTGTTGAATGGTTGCATCGAATGATGTTGTGATGGCGCTGGTTGACCTTGTGTTGGTGACGAGTGATGCTGTTGCGTTCAGTGATGCTGTGGTACTGCATAGTGATGTTGTGGTGCCCCTGAATGGTGCTGTGGTGTTGCTGAGTGATGCTGTGGTGATGCAATATATAGAGTGAGTGCAATATATATATAACGTTATTGCAATAGTTAGAGTTAGTGCGATAGATAGATTGAGTGCGATAGATCGATACAGAGAGGGTGATAGATAGCAGTAGGGAGATAGATAGATAGAGGTAGGGCGATAAACAGATAGATACCGTGAGTGCGATTGACAGAGTAAGTGCGATAGATAGATAGATAAGATAGATAGATAGAGTGATGGTGGTTGATAGTTAGATAGATAGAATGAGGGTGATAGATTTTTATAGATAGACAGATAGCAAAATAGATAGATATATTGATTGATTGATGGCGATAGAGTGCGATAGACAGACTGATGTAAATAGAGTGCGATAGTTAGACAGATAGAGTGAGTGCGCTAGACAGATTGATAGAGTGAGGGTGATAGATAGGTAGATAGATAGATAGATAGATAGATAGATAGATAGATAGATAGATAGATAGATAGATATACTGTTGGCGATCTATAGATAGACTTTGGGCAATTGATTGAGTGCTGGCGATAAATAGATTGAGATGAGGGTGATAGCTAGATAGATACAGTGAGGCTGATAGATAGATGGATAGATCGATAGACAGAGAGCGATAGATAGACTGAGGGTGATTGATTGTTAGAAAGATAGTTTGAGGGTGATAGATAGATAGATAGATAGATAGATAGATAGATAGATAGATAGATAGATAGATAGATAGACTGATGCTGATAGATAGACATAGTGAGGGTCATATAGTGATGGTGATAGATAGAGTGAGGGCGATAGATAGAGCAAAAGATAGATTTAGTGCAATATATTTAGATAGATACATAGATAGATAGATGGTTGTGTGTGTGTGGTTGTGTGTGTTGTTGTGTGTGTTGTTGTGTTTGTTGTGTGTGTGGTGTGTGATTTTGTGTGTGTGTTTGTTGGTGTGTGTGTGTTTTTTTGCGTGTGTGGAGTTGTGTGTTTGTGGTTGTGGTTGTGGTGTTGTGTGTAATGTGTGCTTGCGTGTGGTTGTGTGTGGCTGTGTTTGTGTTTGTTGTTGTTTTTTTGTGTACTTGCGTTTGTGTTAGTGTGTTTGTGTGCATGTGGTTGTGTGTGTGTTGTTGTGTGTGTTGTTGTGTGTGGTTGTGTGTGTGTGGTTGTGTGTTTGTATGTGTGTAGTTGTGTGTGTGTTGTGTGTGTGTGGTGTTGTCTGTGTGGTTGTGAGTTTGTTGTTTTGTGTGTGTGTGGTGTGTGTGGTGTTGGATGTGTGGGAGTGTGTGTGTGTTTGTGTGTCTGTGGTTGTGTGTGTGTGGGTGTGGCTGTGTTTAGGGGTAGTGTGTGTTGTGTGTGTTGTTGTGTGTGTTAGTGGAGTTTTGTGTGTTGTGTGGGTGTGTGTGTGGGGGGTGTTGTGTTTTATAGGGCCTTTGTGTGTGTGGGGTGTTGTGTGGGTGGGTGTGTGGAGGTTTTGGTTTGTGTGGTGTTTGTGTGTGTGGGCTTGTGTGTGTGGTGTGGGTTTTGTGTTTTTTTTGTCTGTGTATGCTTGTTTGTGTGTGGCGTTGTGTTTGTGGTGTTGTGTGGTGTTCTGTGTGTGTGTTGGGTTGTGTGTGTGTTTGAGTGTTTTGGGTGGTGTTGTGTGTGTGTTTGGGGGATTGTATGTGTGTGGGGGTGTTGTGTGTGTGGGAGGGGTGTTGTGTGTTCCGTGTGTGTTGTGTGTTTGTTTGGGTTGTGTGTGTGGCATTGTGTGTGTGGGGGCATGGGGTGTGTGTGGGTTTGTGTGTGGGTGTGTTGTGTGTCTGGGGTGGTGTGTGTGGGTGTGTATGTGTGTGGGTGTGTGTTTGTGGGGTGCCTGTGTTTGTGGGGTGTGTGTGTTGGGTGTGTGTGTTGTTGTTTCATTGTGTGTGATTTGTTGTTGTATGTGGTGTTATGTGTGTGATTGTGTGTCTTTGGTTGTGTTGGGTCTTATGTGTGTGGTGTTGCAATTGTGTTTTGAGGCTCTGTGTGTGTCTGGGGATGTTGTGTGTGTATTGTGTCTGTGTGTTGGGGGTGTTGTGTGAGTGTGTGTGGATACGTTTTTTTCTTTATATTTAATTCACTGTTGTCTGAATGTTCCATTATAAAAGAAATGTTTTCAAGTTTAATCCCCTGTTGTCTGAATGTTCCATTATAAAAGCAACGTTTTCTTTTTTTACGGTCTAGTTTTTTTCTGAATTTTTTATTGTTTTTGATTGACGTGTCTGTTAGCCAATCAGAATCTTACATTCTCTTACATTGCGTAACAATTTATGCGCGTATAGTCGGAAATCCCCATAATCGTGTAGGCGCGCTCCATGTAAGGTGTCTCGGGCTTGCGGTCAGTTTCCCGCATCGCTCGACAGGTACGTTTTTTTTCATTTTTCATTTGTTTGTGTGGTTTATGTTATTTGTCGGCTTGTGTTTTTTTGTCAGTAGCTGTTATGTACCTTTCGAAATGTGTGTCGGCTGTTTATGCATTTTATGTTGTGTAAATTAATTGTCTGTTATATGCAATTCCAAACGTTCTTTGTATACAAGTTCTGTTATTTTTTTTGAAAAAGTGTTTTAATTTTTGTTTATATTTTGTATACAGACGTTTTTTGTTTTTTTTTCGCAACCCAAGGTGGTTTGAAGTGTTGTAATAGAAAAAGAATTCTTTTAGTAAGATCCTTTTTTCCCCCAATTTTTTCTTTATATTTCGGTGTATGTAAATTGTTCGCTTCGTATTTCAATACGTTTGTAATTTTTGACATAAATGGAATGGCTCAGTGTTGTTTTTTGACCGTATAATTATGTATTATGATTTTGTTGCAAGTGTTATATATGCGCTTTCCATGTTGCTATTAGCATCGTGATTTATGTAAGCATGAATGAAGATTTTCATATTATCGTTTTTTAATACTTGATGTAATTTCTTGTTTCAAAATGTGAAGATTGTTATGTAAACTTGTATGTGTTTTATATATTTATTTTAAGTGAATAGCCCCTCACACAACAACCCAAATGTAAGTGCGTTCTTTTTTTGTGTTAACCTCATATATAATTGCATTATTTTTCTTTTGTTTTTCTTTTATCTTTTTTACCTGTAATGTGCAAGTCCTTTACTGACTTTATCTTTTTTTGTTTGTTATCAAGTGTGTCTAAATTTTCCTAGTAATGCTACCCCCTGTAATACAGTTATTATTATTATTTTTTTGTTTTGTTGGTGCAATGTGGTTATGCAGTGCTTCTGATGACTATATTACAAACTAAAGTGTCATACTGTTATTGAATTTATTTCTTAAATTGGATATTTTTTAAACTGTTGTGTGCATTGTTTGCTCTTGGTGTGTGTGCTTGTCGTAAGTGTGCATTGATGGCTTCCGGTGTGTGTCCTAGTTTGAAGTGTTCAATTCTAACCTTTTAGCCTGTTTGTTTTTGATTGTACTACCGTCTTTCTTGAAGTCACCTTCTGTGATGCAGCTGATTAAAGAGTTGATACACATTTCACCTCCAAACATTTGCGATGCCACGGTGTAATATTTATTTTGTTTCCGATGTTCCTTCTGTGCATTGATTTAGACAGTGCTTACGAACCCGAAAATATTTATTTTTAAAATCACCTACAAAAGCTGATTTGTGTGACACTGAGATTGGTATAAGCGAACGCTATGTTTTGTAAGTGTTAAACATTGGCTGTAATCCGTTTCATGATCCGGCCGAATATTGAGGACGCCTATTTATTAAAATAATAGGCTGTTTAACATTTTTGTCTTCAAAGCTTCCTCCTCGGTTCCTGTCAGATGTTTTTCTTACTTCTCTTTGTATCCGATTGAGCTATTCACTTTTTTCTCTGTCATGATGCCGGATAAACATTAGGGCCTGCTCGATGGTGCCCCTGAGTGATGTGGTTGTGTCCCTAAGTGATGTGTTGGTATCCCTGAGTGATGTGATGCTGCCCCTGATTGATGTGGTTGTGTCCCTGAGTGATGTGTTGGTATCCCCGAGTGATGTGGTTGTGTCCCTGAGTGATGTGGTTGTGTCCCTGAGTGATGTGTTGGTATCCCTGAGTGATAAGGTTGTGTTCCTGAGTGATGTGTTGGTATCCCTGAGTGATGTGATGGTGCCCCTGAGTGATGCGGTTGTGTCCCTCAGTGATATGGTGGTGCCCCTGAGTGATGTGGTTGTGTCCCTGAGTGATGTGTTGGTATCCCTGAGTGATGTGGTTGTGTCCCTGAGTGATGTGTTGGTATCCCTGATTGATGTGGTTGTGTCCCTGAGTGATGTGATTGTGTCCCTGAGTGATGTGATTGTGTCCCTGAGTGGTGTGGTTGTGTCCCTGAGTGATGTTTTGGTTATCACTGATTGATAAGGTTGTGTCCCTGAGTGATGTGTTGGTATCCCTGAGTGATGTGATGGTGCCCCTGAGTGATGTTGTGGTGTCCCTGAGTGATGTGGTGGTGTCCCTGAGTGATGTGTTGGTGTCCTGAGTGATGTGTTGGTATCACTGAGTGATGTGGTTGTGTCCCTGACTGATGTGGTTGTGTCCCTGAGTGATGTGTTGGTATCCCTGAGTGATGATATTGTGTCCCTGAGTGGTGTGGTACCCTTGAGTCCTGTGATGGTGCCCCTGAGTGATGTGCTTGTGTCCCTGAGTGATGTGTTTGTGTCCATGAGTGATGTAGTGGTGTCCCTGAGTGATGTGGTGGTGTCCCAGAGTGGTGTGGTGGTGTCCCAGAGTGGTGTGGTGGTGTCCCAGAGTGGTGTGGTGGTGTCCCTGAGTGATGTTGTGGTGTCCCTGAGTGATGTGGTGGTGTCCCTGAGTGATGTGGTGGTGTCCCTGAGTGATGTGTTGGTGTCCTGAGTGATGTGGTGGTGTCCCTTATTGATGCGTGGGGGTGTCCCTTAGTAGTGTGCCGGTGTCCATGATTGATGTTAGGGTGTGCTTAAGTAATGTGGTGTTGGTCATGAGTGTTGCCCCAGAGTGATGTTTGTTGAGAAAGTGTTTTGTAAAAGTTGACTCTGAATGTGACCATGTTTCCATAAAGTAGAAACCTTGTTGCGTAACTTAATTCTCCTTAAAAAACGTATTGTAAGTAAAGAAATGTAAAGCACATAATAAATGCTTGCATATCAAAACATAATAAAGACTATTTGTCCGTAAATTATGGGGCATGGAAGTAAATCTAAAACGCAGAATAGGTGGTCAGAGAGGAGCCAGTGAGAACGCGTGTCAAAGCTAAAAGTAAACTCGAGTGACTATATGGACAGGGAGGAGGTGGGCTGCCTGCAACTCAAGCGAGCTTAGGGGGGAGGGGGTGGTCTGCCTACTAAGTGTCATGCGTGTGGCAACCCGGAGAGAGCGTGGCGCCCGCCCCCCCGGAAGGATGCAGGATTAAAGGAGGAGTAATGTCTACTTTGTGCTCTCCTGGCTCTGCTGGTCTGTTTACGTCTAACACTTGTTAATTGGCCCATTGCGTGAGGCGGGTGTGGTGCGGAGGGCAGAGCATGTGGTTGAGGGCAGAGCGTGTTGTTGAGGGCAGAGCGTGTGGTTGAGGGCAGAGTATGTTCTTGGTGTTGATGAGCGTGTGGTGTGTGTTGCATAGCGTGTGGTTGTTGTTGCAGAGCGTGTGTTGGGTGTTGCAGAGTGTGTGTTGGGTGTTGCAGAGCGTGTGGTGGGTGTTGCAGAGTGTGTGGGTTGGTGTTGCGGAGCGTGTGTATGTGTGTTGCAGAGCATTTGTTGGGTTTTGCAGAGCGTGTTTTGGGTGTTGCATACTGTGTGTGGGCAGTGTTGTTGAGTGTGTGTGGTGGTACCAGTGTCGTAAGAAGGTATAGTGTGCGTACCGAATTTAAGTTGACTCTGAATGTGAGCATGTTCCCATAAAGAAGTAGAAGCTAATCTTGTTACGTAACTTAATTCTCCTTAAAAAACGTATTGTAAGTAAACAAATGTAAAGCACATAATAAATGCTTGCATATCAAAACATAATAAAGACTATTTGTCCGTAAATTATGGGGCATGGAAGTAAATCTAAAACGCGGAATACGCGGTCAGAGAGGAGCCAGTGAGAACGTGCGTCGAAGCTAAAAGTAAACTCGAGCGACCATATGGACAGGGAGGAGGTGGGCTGCATGCAACTCGAGCGAGTTTATGGAGGAGGGGGTGGTCGGCCTACTAAGTCTCATGCATGTGGCAACCGGGAGAGAGCGTGGCTGTTGTCCTCTCCGTCCTCAGGATCAGCGTGTTTGTTTAATAGGCCATCTCCAGATCTATCCAAGCCCCGATTGCTGTTATAGCCGTGGGCTAAGGAAGGATCAGATGGGGGCAAAACGGGAAGGAAGGGGACTGCGGGGAGGGAGAGTTGTGAAGACAGATAACACAATGATTGGTACAGGTTCTAATATAATCACACCATACCAATATATGATGACAGCACACAAACAGCTCTCTACCTGTGACTCGAAAGTGGCCTGCTGTAACTCAGAAGATACTTCTCTTCTTACTGAGAACATATACTTTCGGCATGCATCTGACTTCCCCTGTAACACACAAAGAATCACTCTTGTAACAACCCAAGGTATCTTGTTTCTATCAACGCTATTACCGAAAAGACATGAAACACATACCCTATTCTCCCTTCCCTTAGGTGGTGAAGATGAGTAGTCTATGCAATCTGAAGATGAAGTGACACAATCTCTCCCTGAACAAAACGTGAGGGTTACGTCACCCAAAAGTAAAGAATGAAAAGAGATACCTGTATAGTTGCACGGTAAACTTATGGAGTCGAGCTCCTTCGTCCCAAGCCTGGGACCTATACCAATAATCCTCGGCAATAGCCGATGCAAAAAGGCTCGCCAACGGAGGATTGCTGGAGTGTTTTAACAAAACAAACAAAGGTATTTCCTCCGCAATAGCCGAACATAAAAGGCTCGCCAACGGAGGAAAAGGAAACAGCAAAACCAATTATCAAAGGTCCAGGAGTCGTGTCCTCCGCAAGAGCCGATGCAAGAAGGCTCGCCAACGGAGACACACAGCAAAAGCAAAACGTGAACAAAGCCAACGATATGTGTCCTCCGCAATAGCCGGAGAAAAAAGGCTCGCCAACGGAGGACCCAAGACACAACGATACTGCAAACTCTCCGTCCCTCTGCACAGCCGTGAGAGAAACAAATCCGAAACTACTGATAAGTTCCGTGAAGCGTAGTAATGAAGTCGTTAGTCAACAAACACAGAAATACTTCACCCACCGCTTCAACAGCACAGAACGTAGAGCCGTCAACCAGCATTGGCGGTCAGGATCCAAAATATCCGACACCAGGTGGAGGAAGTGTCTTCCTTATATACCCCGCCTCCTGTGAAGCTTGGCATTCTGGGAAACGTAGTTCCATCTCATTCCGTAACCCATCTCTTTAGTGAGGCGCGATAAGAACCTGACAGTGGCGCAGGCCCCCCCCCCCGGAAGGATGCAGGATTAAAGGAGGAGTAATGTCTACTTTGTGCTCCTGGCTCCGCTGGTCTGTTTACGTCCAACACTTGTTAATTGGCCCATTTCGTGAGACTGGTGTGGTGCGGATGGCAGAGCATGCGGTTGAGGGCAGAGCGTGTTTTTGAGGGCAGAGCGTGTGGTTGAGAGCAGAGTATGTTCTTGGTGTTGCCGACCGTGTGGTGTGTGTTGCATAGCGTGTGGTTGTTGTTGCAGAGCATGTGTTTGGTGTTGCAGAGCATGTGTTGGGTGTTGCAGAGCGTGTGGTGGGTGTTGCAGAGCGTGTGGGTTGGTGTTGCAGAGCGTGTGTATGGGTTTTTCAGAGCATGTGCAGGGTTTTGCAGAGCGTGTTTTGGGTGTTGCATACTGTGTGTGGGGAGTGTTGTTGAGTGTGTGTGGTGGTACCGGGGTCGTAAGAAGGTGTAGTGTGCGTACCAAATTTCCTGGTGCATGAGACTGGTGTGGTGCGTTAGGCAGGCGAGTGTGTCAGACAACTGAATCTCAAATGGTGCAACTCTTGTATTTGAATTTGATAAATGCAGTGACAGCGCAGCCGTCAGTTCTGTTAAACGCAACGCAAAACATCTTCCCTACTGCCTTTGCCAATATAAACTCCTATTGACCATCTGTCATTAATAACAGCGAATCAGTACACTTTAAAAAAAAAAAAATCTAAAAATCTTCCTCGCTGTATTGCTGTGTGTGGGGCGGGGGATGGGGAGCAGGGGAGCGAGCGAGTGGGAGGGAACGAGCATATGGTGAGAGGCGGTAGAGCAGAGAGGGACAAAGGGAGGTAGAAAAAAAATGAAAGGAACAGAAGGGAGGAGGGGCCAATCGAGAAAGAAGGTGGGGAAACAGGGAACAAGTAAGTAGGAGAGAGGGAGAGAAATAAAGGCGAGAGAGCGAGCAGGCACAGAGAGGGGAAGGGGGCAGAGAAAAACGTGTTTTACTTAAGTAAATAAAGCTGATTAAACATAATTTCACAGCGTCTAAATCATGAACCTTTAACCTGGATTAGCATTTGGCAGCAGGTCAGCACTAAAAGAAAAGGGTGAAAAGTAGCCGGCAGAGGAAAGGTAGAGCTGGGAGGGGGGCTGGGCAACCATGCCAGCATCCTGATTCACGGCCGCCTCATAACAGCCATGGCACCTCTTTTAATGACTATAGTCCCAGATGCAAGGTAAAACTTTATTGTTAAAAAAAATGGAGGGGTCGGAAAGAATATGCAAGTAAGAGGCTGAGGGAGCAAAAGGTGCTGAATGAGAGCAGGATGAACAGAGTGACTCCACGAAAGAGCAGAGGAAGACAGAATAAAAGGAAGGAAAATTGAAAGAAACAGATAATCATAGCAAGTTATGCAAGTAGGGGAGACTGAGACAAGGGAATGAAAGGAACATGAGTTGGGAGATGGAGGTATGAATGAACAAGGCAGTAATGAGAAGTAGTTGAAGATGTGATTGGGCAGTAGATTGAAGGAACAAGCTCTTGGCATTGCTGTGTGGGGGGCGGGGGAGGGGGAGCAGGGGAGCGAGCGAGTGGGAGGGAACGAGCATATGGCGAGCGGCGGGGGAGCAGCTTGGGAGCGCATTCCATTGAAGACAGGCTGATGTGTTTGACGTGCATGCGCGTCTCACACGAGTGGAGCACATGAACTGCACGTAATCCGCATTGAAAAATCCCCTTGGTAAACTTGGTTGTTCCACCTCTATATGTCTCGACATCTGCAATGCGCAAGCGCATTGGCAGAGGTCGAGACCTAAAAACCAAGGAATGTCCAAGGACATTTGGGCACCATAAATACCAAGCTCGTTTGGAATGAACGGATCTTCTACTTCATGAAATAGTACTCACTCTAGCTTTTCTGATAGTAAATATAGGAAATCAGACTTTTCTGGCAGGTCACCCCAGAATTTTCACCTTTACTGGACCATATTTGTGCTGCTAGCTGTAGCACACTTTCTCCTGGCTAACAAATAGCATAGTGCCTGTGCTCCTCCTTTCAACATGATTGAACTGGAATACTCCTAATTGGTATAATTACATTTCCTATACGCCCCTAGAATATGGGGCAACGTGTACCCAGGGCATGGAAGTTAAATGTCACTTGTGAACTGCATCATCTATTGTGCCATCTTTCACAGTGAGAGTGCAAACATGGCTTTAGGCCTACTATTGTAACCTGACTAGATTAGTGACAGGTCAAAACCTTCCTTTTAAATATTAATACATCATCCCATGTAGGCCTTATAGACCACAAAGCAGGGTGCATGGTATTTAAATTTAGATGATGTAGAAATGTAATGTTAACATGTCCTTAGAGTGCATAGCATCCAAAAGCTATTTGCACTGTAGCAAGGGTGACTGGCCCGTGGAGTATCACTAGGAAGAGTATTAAATATTAATGTACCTATCTCAGAGAAGAGATCAGCTAGGAATATGATTCAATATTTAGCAAAAGCGCATATTAATGGTGAAGTTGGATTGTTTATAAATATTAAGGAAAAGTATCTTTTAGTAAGTTACCATAACCACACCTATGCCTCTGGAGACTAATTTACATTAACCTCCAGCTGCAGCCCTCTGAGTGAATGGCTCTGAATGAGGTGTGAAAACTTCCCCCCCGAGCACAGACAAAGGCCTGGATGTGGGGAGCTGTTTTTGTTCCTCTGGCAGGACACCTAATGAGGTTGTGCCCAGGACTCAATTTACTTCAAAGGGGCCTCCCCTTTCTCAAACAGATGACACTTTGGATAGGCCCCTTCTTTTGTTTGCCCAAACGCAGACAGGGACCAATCCCAGTGGGAGGGGAGCTGCCCCAGAACTGGATGAAAGTGACAAAAAATGAGGGGCTGATTATTACCCTGGCCACACCTCTGGGTGGGCATACAGGCTCTGGACACAGGCTCCGCAAAACGGGAGGAGGGTTTCACCATCTTGGATTTAGGTAGAGAGGGGCACAGTGGGGTAGTCTGCAGTAGGGCAGACAGGAACTGCCACAAAAGTTACCCCTGTGAACTTTTACCCCACTGGTTAGGGAGGGGCCAGGAGTCATCCCACCCACGAGCTAGTGCTAGGAATTACTGTGGCATCCACTGCACCCTTTAGAACACTTTTTGGATCGGAGAAAGAACAGAAGAAAACTGGGCCTGCTGTCTATGATCTCAGAGAAGCCCTAAAGGACCGGGCCTGTTCCTTCTTGTACCCAGGGCAAAGAAGAGGACCCCAAGGGTCAAAAGGTTGATCTCCTGTACACGCTACAGAGATAAAACAACCTAGAAGAGGCCTTTCTGCAGCTGCCCAGCTGTCCAGTTCCAAATAGGCCTGCTGTGGACCCTGCTGTTGGCCTCTGAGTAAGTCTTGACCCCTAAGTGCTGTTCCTGCGGTCCAGGAACCCTTCACTGTGTTTGACCGAACCTCCCCTACAACCCCTGAAAATGTGGGACTTAGAAAACGTTTTAACTTTAAATCCTCGGGAGGACTGGGACAAACCTGCATAGACGATACGTCTGAGGTGCGCTACAGTTGTACTGAAGATTCATGTTCCTCCCACTCATAGTTTTTCTGTGGCAACACATTTGATTTGGTGGAGCCTCCCTGAGAAGCTACTATGCATTGTGGACCCTTCTTTGGCTACATCCTGCAGCCTTGCCTCACTGAAGGATTCAGAGCTCCGAAAAAGTGAGTGAGTGTCAACGAAGAAATCTTGCCCAGGCAAAGGTGTATAAGGTATCCGGCTTGTGAAGGACCTTCTCTGGCTTTTAATTTCTCCCCTTCTGAGATTCCCTCCAAAAACCAGCAGCATCACCCGAACTGTGTCCAACGGTTATCCGACCTCAGCTACAGCCTGTTGCCTTGCCCTGTTGAAGATTTTGGACTTCCATATTGAGACAAAGTCCCAAGGTAAAAACTTGGACCTGATCAAACTTGTTTTTTGTATCTGGCCTATGCTCCATCACTGTTAACCAGTGGCGGCTGCCACAGAATGGTGTCGGAGCGACTGGGGCGGGGGGTAGAAAGGAAAAAAAAGTCACCTACCTGGTTGCCAGCAGGCACCTCTCCTCCGTCCTCTTCTCTTGTCGCACGGATGCACATAGGCTCCCAGACTCCCCTAAGCAAATCAAAACGCTGATGTCACCAGTATGACAATAGCGTTATGATTGGTCTGAGCGGCCTAGTTTGGTGCTCAGACAGAGAGTGGGAGCCTGTGATTATTCTCCAGCTGGCTGTGCAATGCAGCCAGGTGGAGAATACTAAGTGCGCATGTCTGTTTGGCCAGCCCAAGAAAGCTGCCCAAACCGCTGTGTACACCTAAGTGCACCAACCACTCCTCCCTCTGCTGGCTGTGATGAAAGTCCAGCAACACCCTGTAAAGTAAACAAAACTGCCTCAGTACGGAAAAATAAAAGGATAATAACATTGTGCTAATATCATTTTATTTTTCCTTTCTACACTGCTCAAAGAGCAGTGGGGCAGCGCTCCTCTGCCTTATTGGAGAAGCCAACGCTGCTGCTGTTACCATGTCTAAGTCCCCGTTCACGGCGACCAGTTGACCGCAGTTGGTGCTTGACACTTTTTGTTGCTATTTTTATTTAAAACTTCAGAAATTCATTTCTACGGTTTCCCTCCTTTGGGTTATGTTGTTTTAGCGTTATTTTATTTACTAAAGTTTACTCCATTTTCTAATTCATTTTGGGATTTTAATGTGTTGTGTTTTGAATGTATTATTGTTTGTACTGCATAAATGCTTTCCCTATTGCCCTAAGGTAAGCCTGTCCGCTCTATGCCAATACCTACTAGCTTCATATCATACAGTAGAGCTTAGTGGCAACTAGGTAGATTTGTGCAATGCGCCTTTACATGTGTGAATAGATATACAAACTCATTTCAAACTTAGAAAAGTAAGAGCAATGCTTCCCTGTTCACAACTTTCATCTTAAAAATACACCATAAATGAAGTCCTGAACACCTGCCGACTCATACAAAATAGCCGGTAATTGCTAATGCATGAGAAGCTTGCTGATAGCCTGACATTTTCTGGAAGAAGCAGGAGATGCCACTGAACACAATGCCCTGCCTGATCTAACACTGCGTGACACTTAAGCTGACATTACAGCCTGGGTGATTCCTGCTGAGGGCTGTGCTTTTGTTCTGCAGTCTCCATGCCAGTCTGCGGAAGGTGTCTAGAGAATGCAGTCTGGGAAGCTGTATTTTCTTTACATTTTGGGATGCTGAAAGCAAATGTCCATTGGCATGTATAAGTTAGAACAGTGGACACAGAGGAGGTCAGAAACATTTATTTGACCGACTGAAAATTAACCAAGTCAACTTCTCCTTTTGCAGTTGTTTGGGTACAATAGGTCCAAATGCAAGCATGGAAAATACCCCCACAACCTGCCTGCAGTTGAGTAGTAAAAAGGATGTGAGCTTCCCCACTCCTGGGTCCTGGTGCCACAGCACCTGCAGTACTAATGGTCCCCCTGTCAATGAGCAAGTCCTTCCACAATCCATATATTCTGCACATTCCAGGTCCTGTGCCCACACCACTGCAAGTGACCTATGGCTGTGCACAGTGGTGAATTGTCACAAAGCCTGGGATCAATCTCTAATGAAGCCGGCCTTTGGTTATGCGTAGTGGGGGTTTGCTACAAGGCCTATGCCTGACCTTGCATGGGATAAACCATGTTGCATGGAGGTTGGTTATATCGTGCTGCTCGTGCTTACTTCTTGTGCTGGGAGCTTGTCCGGAACTGTAAAATCAGCGCAAACGCCACCACGCAGCGCGCCAGAGTGCAGATGAACAGTAACTTGTTGTGTGAGGTATAAAGGTACGTGACACCTTCCCGGCAAGTAGACCTAGTTGTATAGCTTGAGAGATTTAGTATCTAGGAGTTCAGCGGAGTGAGAGGGGCAGTCGGGCTCACATAGTAGACAGGGCTCAGGGATGTTCCACACACCAGAAGTTATCAAGTGGGTAACAGCCAGATGCACGACAATCATGCATGTTATATGAGAGTATGTGTCACAACAGTGCTAGAGGACTATTAGGGTGTAGGCATCCACTGTATTATATCATTGACTGTTCACATGGCTCCACAGCCTAAAAATCTAGTGCTGTTCTTTAACAAAGAGAAGCTGTGCGTAGTCTTAGATTGTGGCAGTGGGATCGGTTGGTCTAACATCATCCAGCGTAAGTCATTGGCTGTGTGGTCTTGTTCTAAGTAATGATTGGTCAATTTCATTGAGAGTTTATTGCATCTTATAGGGCTCTGATGCTTCCAATTTCAAATTCTTTTAGAGTTAGTGTGCTGTCCGTGCTCACAGGCTGTATTGGTGCCGATGTCGACACAGAGGAGGTCAGAATATTTTTTTTGACCGAATAAAAATTAACCAAGACTAATTCTCCTTTTGCATTTGTTTGGTTATAATAGGTCCAAATGCAAGCATAGAAAATACTCCCACTACCTGCCTGCAGTTGAGTAGTAAAAATGATGTGAGTTTCTCCACTCCTGGTGCCACAGTACCTGCAATACTAATACATGAGCAAGTCCTTCCACATTCTATATTTTCTGCACATTCCTTCAGTTTTCAGACACATGGTCGTTGTTACTGGTCCCATCTATATAATGAGGTCTGCAAATTTTCCAAGGGCGGTGTGATACTGTGAGCAGTCTAGTAGTTGGGATGGGTGGAGTTACGGGGTTGGAGGTAGAGGAGGGGCACTAGCAGGAAAGGGGCAGTTAGAGTAGGGACAGGGAAGAGATAGGAGTGTAAGAATAAAGCTCCTTTAAACATAAAGTAGTGTCTGTCATTATTCATGTACAGGACACTACAGCTGGCGACGAGGGTGGGATGAAGTGACCTGCCATCCTCACTTGAACGAGGAAAGTGTCCTGTCCCTGGGCAGCACGAAGACGTGGTCGCCGTCGCGACATGTGTGCCCCCAACAAGATCGCCGCCTAAAGACACAGGCCAGCGACAGTTGTACCAGCTCCCCGATCCGCTGATCGCGTGGAGCCCTGCCAGCCGAGCGCGATCGAGCGCTGGAGAGAATTGCACCCGAGCGCTGCTTCGCGCCAAAAGTTGGAGCTCACCCTAGATGCATGCAATTCGGCATGGCGTCGGAAGTGGCCAGCGAGTGAAGCGGTAGAGTCGGGAGCCCACCCCGACCCCATCCACGGGTCCAGCAAGCGATGGTGTGTGTGTAGCGCAGTCATCGTGGTGCTGCCTGCCAGGCCGGTGATCCGGTGAGTCTAAGTGAATGAACTGCGGTGAGGGGAATGAATGAAGTCAAAATCTCGCGGGAGCCGAGATTTCTCTAGCGGCGGCCATCTTAGAACCAGGCAGCGCATAGGACAATCCCTTTGAAAACGGTGAAAGCGGCCATTTTGAGGTCAGGCAGGACAAGGCCTAAGAAAACAAGCACTAACAAATGCAAAACAAGCACGAGCAAATGCAAAACAAGCACTGGCGAAGGCAACAAGTAAGCAAACAAGCATTGGTAAATGCAGGCAAGTGCTGGCAAAGGCAAACAGCAAGCAAACAAGCATTGGTAAATGCCAATCAAGCTCTGGCAAAGGCAAGAAGCAAGCAGACAAACAGTGGCCGGTAATAACCAAGCGTTGGCAAAGAACAACAAGCACTAGCAAGTGCAAAGTGACATTGATACACCAGTCCAGAAATGTCAAATTTGCCACAGCGAAATGGCAGTGGGGCAGCAGCGGCTGCCCCGGTTGCAACTGGAGTTTCACATCTGTGCCCCCCGGAATCACTGACACTGGTGGCTGGCGGAAGCATGGGCCCCAGATGGCAGGAGTGGCTAGAGGATTTAGAGGACTATCTTGAAGGATCAAAAGTCACAGGAGACAGAGACAAGCTAATTGCACTACGCAATCTGGTTGGCAAAGAAGTTGGCAAATTGATCAAAGAGTTGCCGACAGATGATAAAGGAACATACGACAAAGTGAGAGATGCATTGAACAAAAAGCTCGTACACAAAAGAAATGTGGATTACGAGAGATATGTGTTCCATCAAGCTCGTCAAGACAAGGAAGAAATGATGAGCACGTTCATATCTAGGCTACGCCGACTGTCTCAGTATTGCAACTTTGATGCGTTCTCGACGGAGGATGCCATCCGACTACGGGTCATTGAGGGTTGTCACTCAGAGACTCTCCGAAGGCGGCTGCTAAGGAAAAGTCATAATCTTGATGAGATAGAGGAAATGACCAGGGTGCATGATCAAGCGGAGGAACATGCCAAAAGTATGGAGACGGGGCGTAGTGAGAGAAGAGAGCAAGCATATTGGATGCATAATAACAGCACTTGCAGAAGATCAAACGAACGACAGAGAAGGTCCCGACCGGCGTCCCGTCATCAGCGCTAAGGTCGACGGCGATATGAGTCTGGTCGGAGAGACAAGAAATCAGACCATGCAAGAAAACCAGAGTGCTCACGAAAATGCTATCGATGTGGGTACGACTTCCCGCATACAGATGTGTCTCCAGCGATGGGTCAACAATGCCGAAAGTGTGGACGGAAGAATCACTTTGAGGTGATTCTTTTTTTTTTTAAATATGTCTTTATTGCAGAGTTATAGACAAAACATCGAGGTAGGTCAACCGTTATACCCATAACATTTCAAGGCACTGTGCGTTATTAAAGTAGTACACAGCCATTCAGCCCACATCCCGGAGGCCGGGCGGCGCACCAACAGGTTCCAACAAGAGGTCACCATGTGCACCTCAAAGGGATATCAGGTCAACAACATAATTATGTATCTGCTTTTATACCCACCAAACTCCCCCCCGTCACCGCCAGATATATTCAGTCTCCTCGTGCGGACGACATCCGTGCCCTCAGTGCCTGCATTATCAGGTCTATGCTAGTGCGCTTCTATGACGGCCGTCTGTTAGTGCCTAGCATCATCCACTCAACGTGAACCCATGCGTGCTGCCCAGCACCCCTCTCCTGTTATTACCAGCCATAGATCCCTACTGCAGGCATCCCTATTGTTACTACCGCAGTGCCCTAATAACGCCCCTTCAACCCTCCCCCCCCAACTGCTGCTGGTGTGGGTTGTAACTATGGGTTCTGTCAGAAGAGCTCGCCACCTATCGGGGTCATGCATTCGTTCTTCCAAGCCTCATGGAACCTCATTCTCCAGATGTCCCTCCTCCTCGTCCTCGGTCAGATAGTCGCTCAAAGCCTGCACAATCATCTTCCAAGCCCTTGCCATCTCCAAGCTCTTCTCGTTACCAGTTCTCGTGGCCTGTCGCATTCTGATCACACTCTCACATCTGGACCATTTCAATAACTCATTCGTCCATCTCCGAACTGATGGGCCCTCCTTGGATTTCCAACGCCAAGTAATCTCTCTCTGTGCTAGCATGAGTCCCAGGTCAATAAACTTGCTCGTAACTTTTGTCTTTGTCGTGTGAGGGAACCAAAGCAGCAGGCACGCCGCCATGTCGAACTCCACCTCTCTATCAGTGACTGCGTTCAGAAGCTCGCCCACCTCAGGCCAATATGTCCCCAACTTCGGGCAGCCCCACAGCAAATGATCCAGCTCAACCTCGAGTGCTGAGCATCTCGGGCACGCTGCTTCCTGTACCCGAAAGTACTGTCAAAGTTTCCCTGGGGTCAGATAGTCTCTATTCAGTATGTAAAAGTGCACCTGTTGGAAACGGGCGTTTCTGCAACCCTTCCACGTCCGTTTCAAAATGTGGCCCCAAACCGTGTCTGATATGTGTTTACCTTTGTTTTCCTCCCACTTCCCCTTTAGCGCAGTGAGCGGCTCTAGTCCCTCGTTCAACATTCTCGAGTGGATGCAAGTCACCGCCTTGACTGTGCCCGCTGCCATCACCACATACTGGCAGGCCATAGTCGTGTCCGGTTCCGCCAATCCTCCCCTCCAGTGTTTTTGTATCGCCGCGGTTACTGCAGCATGCAAGAGGTAGCTCCCATCCGGGAGACCAAATTATTCCTGCAGTACCCTAAAGGGGGCCAACATCCCATCGGCATATAGATCCCCCACCATCTGCAAACCCAACTCCTCCCATTCCGACAACGGAGACCAGTCGCCTCCATGCGGTAGCGCCGTCAACATCCCGATAGGGATCTCCGGCGCATACGGTCGTGCAGCCTTTGCCCTCTTCAGGCTCCTGTGCCAGCACAACCGAAGGGTTTTCTCTTCAATGGTGAGATCTCTCAATCCCAATTTCTGTTGCATAACTATGTAGGATAGGACGTGCCTCTGAATACCTCTCCCTCGTCCCTGGTCTGGGCCTCTAAATTCTCTCGCAATGCTTTGTGTTAAAACCTGTAATTGGGCCGCTAGGTAATACAATTCAAAATCAGGAACCGCCATTCCTCCTTCAAGTTTGGGTCTGATCAAAGTGTGCAACGCCACTCTGCGTCTGCCATGACCCCAAAGGAAAGCAATAATCATCGATCTCAAGTCTTTGAAAATCCGCTGAGGGATCCATATCGGTAGGGTATTGAAATAATAGAGCAACCTTGGCAGAGCCACCATTTTTAGCAATGCCACTCGGCCCTGCACCGATAGAGGAAGAGAGGCCCAAAAGGACATGCATCCCTGCAGCGCCCTTATGCAGCGGCCTATATTTCCTTCCAGCAAATTCGTGGCTTCGTGGTAAATACGGACTCCTAGATAGGTGAAGCACGTGTCTTCCCAGACCACGTCCTCTGTAAGAGGAGGATATGGCTCATCTACCCGCAACGGAAAGGCGCAAGTTTTATTCCAGTTTACCCTGAGGCCTGACAACCTACCAAAGCGTGAGAGCATCTCTATCGCCCCCCTAAGAGCCCTTTCCGTATCTTCCAGATAGAGCAACAGGTCATCCGCATACAGTGAGATATGGTGAGTTTCCTCACCACATCGAACTCCATTATACAATTCTCCTGTTCTCGCCTGTGCCGCCAGTGGTTCCATCGCTAGAGCGAACAGGAGAGGGGATAGCGAACAGCCCTGCCTCGTCCCTCTGCGCACCGGATAATCGGGTGATATAACAGACCCCAATCGCACTCTGGCAGTAGCAGAAGAGTAGAGGACCCTCGTCCATCGCCCAAAGCCGCCTCCCAGACCGAACTTCTCTAGCACCCCATCGAGATACTGCCACTCAAGGCTATCGAAGGCCTTCTCAATGTCCACCGACAGTAGTGCTGATTTGTGATCCGAGCCTAAGGCGCTGTCCAGTATACGGATCAGGCGGCGGATGTTAATGGATGTGTTCCTTGTGGGAATGAACCCTGCCTGGTCTTCATGTATCAATGTGGTCATGTGTGGTAGTAATCTAGTGGCCAGAATACGACTTAAGATCTTGTAATCCACCGTCAGCATAGACAGGGGTCTATACGACGTCACATCCAAGGCCTCCCTACCAGGTTTCAGCAGCGGTACTACTAAAGCTTCCCTCATTGACTGGGGCAGGCGTCCTAGGGTCATGGCTTCGGAATACACTACTAAGAGCCTTGGTGCCAAAACATCTATATGTTTCACATAGAATTCAATCGGCAGGCCATCCACCCCCGGCGTCTTGTTTCTAGCCATCTGCTTAATGGCCACCCGAATCTCCGATAGCGTTATTGGGCCGCCCAGGTCCTTCGCTGTCTCGTCATCTAGCACCGGGAGCTGAACAGTGTCCAGGTAGTCGCCTATCGCAGCGTTGTCCACCACCAACTGACTCTCATATAGACTCGTATAATATGACTGAAAGCGCGTCAAAACCGCAGTCTGCGAGTAAACCACCTCCCCCGATCCCGTTCTAATGCTCATGATCGGGCAACCCCTAGGCTCCGGGTTAGCGAGTTTAGCAAGTAGTGTGCCCACCTTATCCCTTTCCGCATGCACCTTGGTGAGGTATAACTTGTAATCATAGCACCGCAGCCTCTCTGTCGCCACCAGTTTCTTCGCCTCTAGTAACCGGCCCTGCAGGTCCAGTCGCTCAGGCCTACGCTGCTCTAGATCCCTTAGCACACATTCCACCTTCCCTAGATCAGCCAAAACAGTTGTCCTTGCATTTGAAAAACTGCCCATACAGATACCTCTCACCACCACCTTCATCGCATCCCATTCTATTGTCCTCGTGGCGGCTGTACCCTCGTTCTCACCAAAATAATGCTCAATGCCCTGTTGGACAGTGTCGCTGAACACCAGGACCTCTAATGTATCAGGCCGCAGCCTCCATGTTGGGACCGCAGATCTCGCCCGCTGCCATTGCACTGTCATCAGTAAGTGATTGTGGTCCGAGATGGTTCTGGCGAGGTACTCCGTGTGCGTTATCATGGCAGCCAGGGGTCCACTACACAGTATGGAATCTATCCTAACATGTAATGCATGCAATGCCGAGAAGAAAGAATAGTGCCTAACATCAGGATGTTGCTCCCTCCACACATCTACAAGGCCCCACCTCTCTTGCCAGTCTTTCCTGTGTGTGGCTAGCCTGCGCACTGGGGAGTCAGCCAGTGGCGGATGCGATCTGTTTCGCGTCACATCAATGATCGAATTATAGTCCCCACCCAATATGATGGGGCCCGCCAGGAAGTGTGCCAGCGAGCCTGTGAGACTATCAAAAAAACGGGCTTGATCAACATTGGGGGCATATACACTACACAGGACCACCTCACGGCCATATAGCCTCCCCTCTACCGCCACAAACCGACCCTCAGGGTCCACTAGCTGATTCGTGGCCTGGAATGGGACACCCGCTCTCACCCATACCAACACCCCCCTGGCAAACGCTGAATACGTTGTGCCAAACACCTGGCCATGCCACCTCTTCTGCAATGCAGTGCATTCCTGCTTGGTGAAATGAGTTTCTTGCAACAGTGCAATTTGGATGCCTCGCCTCACTAAATAGGCGTGCACCTTGTATCGCCTTGACATAGTTCGAAGTCCACGGACATTCCATGTGCGGCATTTCAAATCAGGTAACGTCCCCATTGCAGCCATCACCCCTCCATTTCGACAGTGTCAGTTGAACACCCACATCATTGCAGTAAACCCCCCCATGCAAAACACCCCAAAAAACTCCCCCAACCCTTCTCCCCAGAACAGGACCTAATAACGCAACATCAGTCCCCATCCAAACCTGTAACATCACACACAGTCCACTACTCTGTAGTCGTCACTACAGAAAGCCTTAAGGGCAATGAGGGGTAAGTTAGAGCCGACCCGGGGCAAGCCAGGTCCTCGCCCCAAGACCATGATCCCATATGATAGTTACAACAGAGTACCTGCTAGTTCGCCAAGCACCAGAGGTAGGCTGCTCCAACAGGAGCCGCAAACGTGTCCCTTACTCTGAGTATCATTCGTTAAACAGTCCATCTGCCGTCTGTGGGGTGACCGTCGGCCCCACAAAGCTATCTGCCTCTGAGAGTTCTCCTCCAGATTTTCTTCTCTCCTCTTCAGATTCCGAGTCCATCGATAACTTCTCCTGCTGTGATCCTGTGATGATCGCCGTTGCAGCCAATGCTCCCTTTCTGTCCGCCGCCATCTGGTCGGTCCGCATTGCTCTCTTAAGTTTGTTCCGCTTGCGGATGCGTTGTGACTTTCGGACCTGGACCGGCTTTTGTCTCTCCTTTTCACCCTTACTTTGGCGATCCATACCAGCACGGTACAACTCGAGCCATGACCACACCTCGTGAGGGGTCTGGAAGAATTGGGTCGTTCCATCCAGGAGCACTCGTAATTTGGCTGGAAAGAGTAGGGAGTATTGTATACCCTCGTCTCTCAGTTCCTTTTTCACGGTCAGAAAGAATGCCCTGCTCTTTTGGACTTCCTCTGTATAGTCTGGGAAAACCGTGACCGAACTATTGTCCACCTTGAAAGGGCCCACCGAACGCGCCCTTTGTATCAGTAAGTCTCGGTCCTTGAAATGCAAGAGTCTGACCACCATTGGCCTAGGAGGCCGGCCCTGCATGGGCGGGCGGGCCGGGACCCTGTGCGCTCTCTGTAGGGAGAATAATGGAGAGAGGCCCTCTGGAGCCACGACCGTTTTAAACCAGTTTTCCATGTAGGCCACTGCATCATCCCCCTCAATTTTTTCCGGTAGGCCTACCACCCTTACGTTGTTCCTCCGATTACGGCTTTCGGAATCCTCCGCGCGTTTCTCTAGCGTCGCTAACCGGCCAAGGATATCAGACAGTTTGTGTTCTGCGGTGACCAACGCCGGTTTTAGTTCCTGGAGCAGCTGTTCGTTTTCCTTTACTCTGTCGGAAAGTTTCGCGTGATCTGCCCTCAAGAGGCCCAGTTCCGTGGCCACCTGCGCTATATCTTGGTGTAAGGACTCCTTGGTCGCAGTGATCGCTTCCAGTATGCCATCCAGCCGTGCATTCAGTATTAGTTCTTGCGCTGATGCATCTGGGGCCGTGCGGAGTCCGCCATCCGCGTCCGGCATATTTGTCTGGCCGTGTCCCTGCTTCATGCTCAAGTCACTGCCAGTGGCGGCCATCTTGGTCGCCGTGTGTGCCGTGGTAGGATTGCCTCTAGGAGATGGTCCGGCCCCAATTTCCATCAGCCGAATGGGAATACCCCTCGTTCTCTCTCACCACTCAGTGGCCTCAGCGTCCCTCCCGAGCTATGACCACCATTTCCAGGGATCAGGTCGTTCACCACTCAGGCCCCCACTCTCGTGCTCAAAATGGCCGTCCACTGATCATTCCATTCGGTAGCACCCCAACAGGCTTCACGCGGCCCAGGGGCCCCTCCTTACATTGTCATTCGCCATCCCCCTCAGGCCTCACCGCACCCCCACGACAGGGTCAAGCAATGCCCAGTTCAGGAAAAGGTAAAGTTCAGAAACGCGGGGGAGCTGAGTGTGTGCCCCCAAGCAAGCAGATAGGGACTGGCCAGAGCTGGATGCACTATCTGGGCGAAGGCGCCGCTTCCCAGCAGCCCAGTGCAGCGACGTCCCCTGCCACCTGGGTCCCGTGTGGCCGCCCTCTGTCTGGCCCGACCCCAACAGTGTGTTGCCGGTGATCGCCGCTCTCTTTCTGCCCCACCGAGCTCACAGGACCTGCCCGGGTGTGTTTCCCTCAGCCGCCACTTCTCCGCTCAGGGACCGGCACTCCTCCAGGGCCGCTGAGTAATCCCCAGTCCGGGTGCCAGGTCCGCCAAGCTGCTCACCTTCTTTTTCGGCACTGTCCAGCTCCGCACAGCCCGCTGGTGTTCCGGCGCCACCAGGCTCCCAACTGCCGCGGGGTCTCCAGGCGCAGCCGTGGGCCAGCACCCCTCGCATATGGCCGCCGGGTCCGGTGGTGGGGGGATGGGCGCTCAGACCGCAAGTCTCTGAGGCGGCAGACAGCGCTCTGCACTGCCCTCACAGCTGCCAGTCCCCGCACGGCAAGGGCCTCACTCCTCAAAGTCCTCGGGCAGCAGCCTCCGCTATGCCCCAGCCGTGGTCCGCCGCACCTGGCAGGTCAGCCTCCGCAGTTCGGGGCGGCCGCCATCTTGACTGTTCATGCGCGGCTCTTCGAAGCTCCGACACCGTGTCTCGGCACCGCTGCCGACTGCCTGTTGGCCCACAGTCGTGTTCCGCTGCTTGTCTGGTGCTTTAGGCAGGATTTCCGAGCTTCAGCCAGCTCGGAAGCGAGGTATCCCAGGATAAATGCGGGATCTGGCACGGAGCTGCAGGCTCATGCCGCCATCCTGATCGGCATCCAAACCACGCCCCAATCACTTTGAGGTGATGTGCGGAGTGTATATCAAAGAAAGAAGGAGTGAAACAACAAGGTTGTTTTGCCCAGACACCAAACGACGTCACGCAAAAGCCGTACAGGACAGAGCGATGTTCGTCCTCTGGATCTTCACAGTCCAGCAGGGATTCTCGCAAGTCCCAATGAACAAGAAGATCGCCGAGAAGGTCCTCGTCAAGAGATTCGAGATCGACTTCTCGGGAGTCAGAATGCACGGATGAATATATCTGCATAGTATCAGACCCGGACCAGCTCAAGAAGTATCCCCCATTAGACATCAGAGTGGGGACACATGCGACTAAGTTTGTCCTAGACAGCGGACCGTCACTAAATTTCATGTCTGTGACCGAATACAACAAGATGAAGCCGCCACCCTCCCTGAGTCCAGCACATCTCAGGGTGTTCACTTGGATGGCGAGAAAACCACTTCCCTGCCTGGGCAAATTTGCAACGACACTCAAACATGAATCTACCTCTGTGTCGACGTATATCCATGTCATTGAGGGCCCGGAGGCTGATTGTCTTCTCAGCCTGCCCACAGCGGAGCGCCTCTGACTGGTTGAGATCCTATACCGAGTCAGTGATGATCTGGACGTTGTCAGTAAATTCCCCAAACTATTCACCGGGCTTGGAAAAATGAACAAATGTCTGATTCGCCTGCACATCAATGATCAAGTGCGCCCTGTGGCCAAACACCCCAGGCGAGTGCCTTTTCATCTTCAGCAAGCGGTAGAAGACAAAATCCAGGAACTGTTATAAGCCGACATAATTGAAAAAACGGACGGTCCCACACTGTGGGTGTCACCAGTCGTCATCGTCCCAAAGAAAGGCACTCCTGGAAAGGTGCGTCTGTGTGTGGACATGAGTCTTCCCAATACGGCCATAGAAAGAGAGCGTCACCCAGGGCCTCACCTGAGTGACATGATCTCAGCATTGAATGGAGCCAGGGTATTTTCCAAACTCGATCTGAACAAGGGATACCATCAGCTGGAACTACACGAAAAATCAAGGTACATAACAACATTTGCCACTCATCTGGGTTTGTTTCGATACAAACGGTTGAGTTTTGGCATCTCCTCTGCAGCGGAGATCTTCCAGGAAGTCATCTGTCAGACCATCAGACACATACCAAATTCACTGAACTATAGTGATGATATTTTGGTGTATGGCTCGAACACACAGAAACATGACAAAGCGTTGGATCGAGTATGCCATGCTCTCCTATTTATTTATTTTTATTTATTTTTTACATTTGTATGGCGCACAGCTACCCAACAAGGGTTTCCCGGCGCCGATGACAAACCGAAGAGTCGGAAAGAAGGTGACAAAGGACAGGGTGGTTATTTCTGGAAAAGCCAGGTCTTCAGGTTATTTCTAAAACTGACATAGTTGTCTTCTTTGCGAATATGGAGAGGGAGTTAGTTCCAAAGAGTGAGCCCTAGGACAGAGAAGGATCTCCCTCCCATTCTCGCAAGTTTGAACCTCGGGGTCGTGAAATTTGCAGAGGTCTGGGAGCGCAGTTCTCTTGCCGGGATGTAGGGGGTTGCAAGGGATTGTAGATACTTTGGTGCTGTGCCGGATTTGATCCTAAACATATAGCTCAGGGCTTTGAACCTGATGCGGTTTTCTACCCTGAGCCAATTTAGGTCCTTCAGATGTTTCGACACATTGGATGTTTTTGGAATATTACAAAGTAGTCTTGCAGCCGTGTTCTGGACCAGTTGTAGACGTTTAATGACGGCTTGGTTTGAGCCCAGGTAAAGAATATTGCCGTAGTCAAGACGGGATGTAATGAGTGCATTGACTACGGTCTTTTGAGTGGCGAGGGGCAGCATCCATAGGATCTTTTTCAACCATTTCATGATGGTGAAACAAAGGCCTACCACTTTGTTTGCCTGTTGCTTCATCGATAGGGTGTTATCAATGGTAACCCCCAGATTTCTTACGTTTGTAGCCGGGGTGGGGATGGTACCAAGCTCGGAGGGCCAGTGAGCTGCGTTCCATAGGTCTTTGTTTTTTCCCAAGAGGAGGATTTCGGTCTTATCTCCGTTTAACTTCAGCTGGTTAGTAGACATCCAGCTGAAGATATTTTGGAGTCCCTGTTTGAGACGGGATGGGACCAGTGGGTTTGACTCTGACAGGGAGAAGATGATTTGAGAATCATCTGTGTATGTCATGAGAGTGAGTCCTGACTTGTCAGCTAAATCAGCCAGGGGTCTAAGGTAGAGATTAAAAGACAATGGGCTAAGGATGGAGCCCTCTGGTACTCCATGAGGGGCGCTAACCGTATCGGAGCAAGCGATCGAGGATGTGATTTGAAATGTTCTATGTGACAGAAAAGACTCAATCCATTTAAGTGCGTCACCCCGGATGCCGTTTCTCCCAAAGGCGGCCAGAAGTTTGGTGTGGGAGATGGTGTCGAAAGCCGCACTCAAATCTAACAGAATGAGTGCGACTGCCTGACCATCATCTAGGAGTTTCCTGATGTTTTCGGTTACTCCCAGTAGGGTTGTTTCGGTAGAAAAACTGCTCTGAAACCGGACTGTGATGGGTGAAGGAGGGAGTTATCTTCGGTAAAGAGAGTGAGGGCAGAGTGAATGTGTCTTTCAAGCAGTTTTGAGAAGATGGGGAGAAGAGATATGGGTCGGTAATTCGCGAGGAGTTCGGGGTTGGCTGTAGGCTTTTTCAGAAGTGGGCTGACCATGGCGTGTTTCCAGAGTGAGGGAACTGCGGAGAGCTGGAGAGAAGAGTTTTTGAGTTTCGGCGATAATGGTGAGGGAGGGGACATCCATTTGCTTGAGAACAGAGGCGGGTATCGGATCACGGGGGAGCCTGATTTGACAGTTTTGAGGGTGGAATTGAGTAATTCCAAGGTGATGGGAGGCCAGTGTTCAAGGGTGTTAATGTCACTCGACCAAGGGGGGATTACCTCTTCAGGGTCATAAGTAGGGAGGTTGCTCTTGATACCTTAGATGATTTACTCAATTTTCTCATTGAAAAAGGAAGCGAGGTCTTGGCTTTGTTTTTTGTTCAATGGACGGGCCGATGCAGTCGTTTTTGCCCCTGCGAGAACTTTTACTGTATTGAAAAGCGTTTTCGCCTTGTTAGGCGCCGTATTAATGGCATTCGCCACATAAAGGGCTCGGGCTTTAATGCAAGCCGAGTGGTATTCGTTTCTGGCTTTGTGGTATGTTACTTTTCTGTCGTGGGCATAGTCTTTGCGCCACTTTCTTTCGAGGGTTTTGCATTTCGATTTTTCGATTTTCAGGGACTCAGTAAACCAAGGGGCTGGGGGGCGGTGGGAGTTACTTTTTACTCGAGATAGGGGGAGGCAGCTTTCGACGGCACTTTCTAGCCATGAATGTGTGGCCAAGGCAATACTTTCTATGTCGTAGCCTGGGGCTGGGGGATTCTTGGCTAGAGTTAGGTTGAGTTTTCCAACATCGAGCTGTTTCCAGTTTCTTATAGAGGATACAGGCCAGGCATTGTTTGCTTTAGGGGGTGTAGGTAGTTTTAGGCAGAAGTGAATAAGACGATGGTCCGACCAGCAAATTGGGATCGTGTTTAGCCATTTCAGTTCAGGAATATTAGAAAAAATGGGATCTAACAAGTGCCCTGCCTTGTGGGTAGGCCCAGAGTTGAGTAGTGTTATATTCAATGCTGCTAGATCGTCTAGTAAATTAGTGCAAGCCGCACTAGAGGGGTCATCGAAATGCAGATTTAAGTCTCCTAGAAGAGAGAAATTTTTAGAGGCGAGATGAAAGGGTGTGATGTAGTTCGCCAGATTTGCAGCCCACGAATTGGCATTCCCAGGAGGCCTGTATATTAAAATGCCGGAGGCCGTAAAGTTGGGGTTAAGAGTAATTTTGAAAAAAGCTGCTTCACAATCAGGGATGTGGACGGGTTCTAGTGTACATGTAATTTCTCTATTGAATATAATAGCGATCCCTCTGCCTATTTGACCCTCTCTGTCTCTCCTGACTATAGCATAGTCAGGGGGGAGGGCGGTTGCTATGTCAGGGCCTGCACTTTCGTGCAGCCATGTTTCTGTTAGAAAGAGGGCACTGGGTTTGTTATCTAGTAGAAGATTAAAAATATCTAGTTTGTGCTTCGGTAGAGATCTGCAATTTACGCTGTAGAAGGAGAAATCATGAGTCTCTGGTTTTGCTCGCTGTTTTAGTGTTGGATTACAGAGTTTAAGATCAGGGTAGGGCTGAAGATTGGTAAGAGTGACACTGCAGTTACAGCAGGAAGTGCTTCCAGTAAGTGTAGGCAGTAGTACAGTACAATCTTTGTGTTTTTTGGGGCGCAAGCTCTTTAGATAGTCAGAGCTCATACTTGTGTTTTGCAGTATAGGTAGGGTATAGTTCCGTGCCCCATGCCCCGTACTGTCCCGGCGGGCCCAGACGGGCTGGTCTTAGGCTTGTCTTTGGCGCGGCTATGGCGCGGTCGCAGCGCGTATTCGCTGCGCATCATAGAGGGCATCAGGCTTATGTAGAGGATGGGCTCTTCATCAGCTCCGCCTCTACCCGCTCGACCAATCGGTGCCTGCCTCGGCCGGGAAGCCGGAAGAAGGTACCTCCCTGCGCCCTCCACTCAAACAAGCCTAGCGCTTGCGGTGGACCGGGGCTGCAGGAGTGATATATGTCACAGTGGTGAGTGGAGTTAAGCTCAATAATTACAAGTTACACAGTACAATTTTTTAAATCAATCGGCGCAGTGCATTAAAATGTAAATCGCGCTTCCTAGACCTAAAATCGTTTAGTACGCGCTACTCAGAAGTACAAGTATGAACATTAGGCAGTAGGCGGTGCAAATCGTATTTCATTCACACAGCCAGAGTTAGATCAACTCTAGAATCGCTTCACCAATTTCCTTCGCGCATGCGATTGTCATCCTAGAAGCTAATTTGACTCTCAATAAGGACAAGTGTGAGTTCCATCAATCCACTCTTAAGTTCTTTGGACATGTGTTCTCGTGGGCTGGGATGAAGCCTGACCCGGAGAAAGTGACAGCGCTTAATGCCACCCAGAGCCCCCAAGATGTGAGTGACATCAGGTCGTTTTTGGGTATGGCGAGCTATTGCGCCAGATATATAAAGGACTACGCCACCATCAGTCACCCACTACGAGCCCTCACCAAGCAAGGTCAACCGTTTGTCTGGAGCTCTCAGTACGAGCGGGCATTTCAAGACATTAAACAGGCAGTGGAATCGGCTGACAATTTAGCATATTTTAACCCCAAGCGGAAGACGGAGATAACAGTGGATGCCAGCCCAGTGGGTCTGGGTGCAATCCTAGCGCAGTACGACAATGACATTGACAGCGACACATTGTGGCTTATGCCAGCCGCAGCTTATCAGACACCAAAAAGCCCTACTCCCAACCAGAGAAAGAGAGTCTCGCAGTCGTATGGGCCTGTGAGCATTTTCATGTGTTTATCTACGGGAAACATTTCACCATGGTCACGGACCACCAGGCGCTTGTCACCATCTTCGGTAATCCCAAAGCCAAGATGCCACCTCGCATTGAACGGTGGGGTTTGCGCCTGCAGAAATACACCTACACAATAATACACAAACCGGGAAAGGCAGAGAATCCGGCGGACTATATGTCCCAACACCCTCAAGCATACCAGGCTTCACCTCCTTCAATAGCCGAAGAATACATACATTTTGTAGTGGGATTGGCCCGGCCACCGGCAGTTCCTTTGGAAGCGATACAGGAAGCCACGGCGCAAGACAGCGTACTTCAGAAAGTGGTGCGCCGACTGCGCACCCATCGTTGGAGACACGACAGTGAGGAAGAAAAGAGTGATCCTCAAGTCCGCCAGGAAATGCAAGCTTTCAGGCACATCAGTGATGAGTTATCTGCCACCTCAGAGGGGCTCCTACTGAGGGATCATCGGATTGTCATCCCGAGGCAGTTACGTCAAGGCATGATTAACCTAGCTCACGAGGGTCATTGTGGAGTTGTTGCGACAAAAAGAGCTCTCCGGGAGCGAGTATGGTTTCCCCAACTTGATCAAATGGTGGAACTCACCCTAAAGGACTGTCCCCAGTGTCAACTGGTTAAGCACGGGGAATCCCCAGCTCCTCTTCAAATGACCAAACTACCCAGTGGGGTATGGCAAGAACTTGCCATGGACTTTTATGGACCAACCCAGTCAGGCAAATATGTGTTAGCTATTATGGATGAATACTCAAGGTTTCCAATCGCACAGTTCGTGTCTTCCACCAACACCTCCAGCACGATTGCTGTGCTCGATGAAGTGTTTGCTGCCTGGGGTGTCCCCAAGGAACTCAAAACAGACAATGGTCCCCCGTTTAATGGACATGAGTTTAGTGAGTTTGCAAAGCACCTCAATTTCCGACATCGCAAGGTCACGCCCCTGTGGCCACAAGCCAATGGCACTATTGAACGGTTCATGGCAACCCTAAAGAAGACATTTCAACAAGCTACTTTGGAAAAAAGGACTTACAAGTGGCTCTCAATGAGGTCCTGAGAGCGTATAGAACAACACCGCATGCTACCACAAGAAAGTGCCCTGCCACTCTCATGCTGGGGCGACCCATTAGAACATGGATCCCGACATGGGAAGGAGCGTTGCGGTCAGTGTCTCCGGCCCGCGTCCATCAAGAATTAGTGGTGGCTGATCGAGCCGGCAAGAACAAAATGAAATCCTATGCCGACACTCGCAGGAAAGCAAAGGCTCCATCCCTGCATGCAGGAGACTGTGTGGTGGTCAAACAAGAACAGTTAAAGAAAACGGACTGTAGATTCAAAGACAAACCATTGGTTATCAACCAGCAGAAAGGTACAATGATTACTGCAGAGTCTGAGAACAGACGGATTACCCGAAATGTTTCCCATTTTCAAAAGTGCACCCCAGCCATGAAAGAGGTCCTGGATAGATCAACGGATCAACGGATCAACGGGATGCAGAAGGACCTAGTCAAGGGGATACAGTACAAAGACCTGATTCTCAGACAGAAGCCACGTCTGAAGGTGTAAGTGCGAGTCTCCGACCTCGAAGAGACATTCAGAGGCCTAAAAGACTGATTGAAGAACTATAATCAAGTCAGTTTTGTTCTTTTGTTAACAAAGAGGGAGATGTGATACTGTGAGCAGTCTAGTAGTTGGGATGGGCGGAGTTACGAGGTTGGAGGAAGAGGAGGGGCACTAGCAGGAAAGGGGCAGTTAGAGTAGGGACAGGGACGAGATAGGAGTGTAAGAATAAAGCTCCTTAAAACATAAATTAGTGTCTGTCATTATTCATGTCCAGGACACTACAGGCAGTTATGTTTGCCATGGATATTTCAGCAGCCAAAATCTCTGGAGAAAACTGTGGGGTAGAGTGAAGAATTATTGGGTGACTTCGATCTAGTTTTGCATATTTCCATGTGATTCCTCAGTACTCATAGGAGTTTCTGGATTCAATGGGACCCCCAGTAGTGTTAACTCTGGGGTGTAGAATTAACACTCCTACACCTGGGGAAGTCTTAATAAGGCCAAAGCAATCATTAACATTCCAAAGCTTGCAGTCAGGCCATGCACACAATGCACTGGGCAGCCAACTCCTGCTGCACATGTTATTTGGGTGCTATAGTAAGGTTATGCCCAGGCCCTTTAACCACGCCACCAATTGGTTGAGCCTCTCCTGTGCATGACCTATACCCATGTTCACTGTGGTTTGGGCACAGGTCATGTACTGTGCCCATCCCACTGCAAGTGACCTTCGGCTGTGCACAGTGGTGAATTGTCACAAAGCCTGCGACAAACCTCTAATGAAGCCAACCACGGCCTTTGGCTATGCGTAGTGGGGGTTTGTTGCAAGGCTTATGCCCAGCCTTGTATGGGATAAAACCTGCTGCATGGAGGTTGGTTACAAAGCCTTACCTGTAGGTCTCTCTGTATTGCCTGCACTCAATGATTTGCCCAAGGGTGAGAAGTTCTTACTTGCGCCTCACATTGCAGTAGTGCAGAGGATAGTTCCTGCCCCTCCTCATCCTCGCATAAGGGCGGATTAAAAAAAGAAAGAGTACAGGGAACTTGTGATCTGCACTGCTTTAGGGGTGGACGGAACTCAGGGAGTTTCACTCTGCAGAATTCCGCTGAGTTCCGTGAGCTGCAGACTTCAGTATGTTGCGCTGCTCACGCTGATTTTTTTGTGAAAGGAGCTTGTCCTGTGCTGTAAAATCAGCGCAAACAGCACCCTGCGGTGCAACAGTGGGCATTCCTTCATGGTGAAGCTCAAGCAGATTTAACTCGAACAGCAGCTTTCTCAACACAAGCAGCAGCTTTCTTGACGAGAAAGGTGATGACCTGCCATGATCGCCCTCACCCAGAAGCGGTTTAGCTATGATTTCTCATTCGTGCTTGCTAGTTTAATGCTGACGAGTAACGCGCAAGAAAAAACTCTGCCTTGTGGTGGTTGGTGGAGTTTTTCTGAAACTACACGTTCCAAGCAGAGCGCCTAGTGGGCAAAACTCTACAAACTACGCAGGAGGAGCAGAGTTTACCGCCCGCCCCTATATTGCTTCTATGTACCCAGCCAAATGGCACAAAAGACGATTTAGATGAAAAACCTAAAAAAAGGACACTTAAACTGACCTGCTTCTTCGTGTCCTACCAAGTGTAGCAGGACAATTTAGAGCACAGCGGCAATTCCAGCTGTCCCAGTTGTCTGAGTGCTGTATTCACAAGTGACAACAGAGTACAAGGACAGCTGTGAACTGCTCAGATCCTCCATGGCATAAAGCATTTGACAGGTCATTGAAAAGCTGGGCAGAGCTTCCCATTTGTAAACAAGGTGCTAGAGCAGCTGGCAGCTGACTCTCTCAGGCAAAATTCTGTTGGCCAAGGATTAGCAGGGCAGCTCAAAAATGTCCTGAAAGAAAAAAAGTACAGCCGTGAACACCTATATAAGTTGGGGGGCTCGTCATAATTATCTCTATGTCTCTTGTCTTCATGACAGTCATTAGTTTTGAGGTGGATCCCATTTTTCCAACACAGGAAAAAACAGAGGAAGTATACTTTGAATTCAGCCCCAGCCATCTCTACCAAACGGCCTGCTGGTGAAATGTGGAGTGGTACACACTGTGAATGTATTACTGCTGCATTTCTTGTCATTCATGTTACTCACCTTATCTGGTTTTATGTGCCATTTGTAATGAGCGCCCAGAGAGTTGAGAACAATTAATGACGTTCTCTTGCTTTAAGTGGTCTTTTCTTGCAAATGATATTTCTCAGACTCCACTGATGAGCACACATACTCTTGTCAGATGTCTCAAGTTTATAGTACTTGTTTTTGAAGTAATGTTTCCTTGAATTACATGCCTGCACTGCTGGTCTTGGCTTACTTTTGATGATGGCTTCTATGCCAGCACAGGCAACCTCCCGGTTGCTAGAGAGCTTTCCTCCGGTGACATTGACAGATGTAGATACACTTCTTCGCATGGTAAAATCAGGTTCCCCTCTAGATACCATCCTGGACAAAGTTGCTACCTCTCTGGCCTGCCATCTGTCTTCTCCCATTCAATGTCTTCTCAATTTCTCATTGAGAGAGGGTCACGTCACGTAAGAATGGAAAGCAGCACAGGTCATGCCTAGCTGCAAGAAGAACAAGGCTCTGGTAACGGATTTCTCTAACCTCTGCCCTATTTCGCACCTTCCCTTCCTGGGCAAGCTATTGGAAAAGCATATAAATAAACATCTCTCCAATCATGTCGAACAGGCCGGTTGCTTAGACTCCTCCCAGTCCGGATTTAGGCCCAAACACAGCACAGAATCAGCTCTGCTTGCAGTCACAGATAACATCTAGATGGCCCTAGACAGGGGCCAATCTATGATTTTGGTTCTGACCTATCAGCCTCGATCGACACGGTTTCACACCAGATATTGCTCAGGAGATTGCAGGCGGCTGGACGAGTTTTCAATCTTCTCGATCTCAGACTGTCATCCTTAGCCCAGAGCTCTTGTTTGAGCCCCACTTTGTTTAATATTTATGTAGCTCCCTTGGCCACCCTCCTTAGGGCATGTGGGTTCATTCCCATTTCTTACGCCGATGACACACACAGCTGCTTTTCCCATTTGACAAATTTACTCCAACAGTACAGGCAACCTTCTGCTCTTCGGGAAGGCTCCCCTACTATGGACTCTGGATTGGTGGCCGGCTGATCTAGGTGTTCCCCCTGATCCAAAATCCATGGTTAAGGACTTAGGCATTCGTCTGGATCAGGCCCCTACTCTGAAGGAGCTTGAGGCTCAGACAGCAGGCTCCTTTTTCCACATATTGGGCTTTTTAAGCCGAGTCTTTCCTTAGCTTCCCGATTCAATGCAGAAGTCCTTGACTAAGGCACTTATATTAAGCTGTCTGGACTACTGCAATGGCTTGTTGATTTCTGCTAATGAGTCCTTGCTTAGTAGACTGCAGGTAGTCCAGAACACTGCGGCACAAATGGTCCTCAATAACCCTCCCAGGACTGCCTTCCGCCCTCTTCTCTGCCAGCTTCACTGGCTTCCAATACGCCAACGGGTTAAGTTCAAAGACTGCTGTACCACGTGGTTCCTCGAGTCAAGAAAGCAAGCTTGGGTGGGAAGGCTCTTTCCCATCTCGGTCCCTTATACTGGAACAAACTCCCTCTGCATCTAAGGCAATGTTCCGACCACCTACAATTTAGAAAGTAGCTTAAAACCACTCTTTTCTGTCTTTGATGTTGTAGTATAGCTTCACTTCTTTCCACTCGTCCATAGTGCAGAGATACCCCTTCGGGTGTCGATTCAGGCGCTATACAAACAAATACATAAATATGCCTTTTTTCCTTAAGGAATGTTGTCAGGTGTGTCATGTTTGGTTGCTTCCTTTGTCTGCTTCTATCTGGCCCAGTGCACTTTGTAATTCCCGGGTCTAAGAAAAGATTTGTGGCCTAGCTGAACAAAAGTATTTTCTTTTTAGGACGAATTCCCTCACCCATCAGAGGTGGAATGCTTCATCATTGGGATTCTTCTCGCACAGTGCAGCAGATCACAGAGCAGGCTACAACTCCCTCTGTAACAAGGAGGAGCTCTTGGATGTTTTGATATATGGTAAAAGTCCTATGGAGATCTAAAGTGCAGTGAGGCCAGCAGAGCATGCAGTATGTGAAACAATTTGATAGTGGTGATCAAAACTGACTCCAGAGTAGGGGTACAACTTTATTCTTATATGCCTGGGTCAGGATTAAAAATGAGTGAAGAGACATTGCAGCAGTCAGCTGACCCTGCTTCTGTGTGTCATTGATCAACATGTTTCTGCCAACAAGACCCTCATGAGAGGTGTATTGGGATTGATCAGGACCTTAAAGTATCGCTTCTGCTCAAATAAATTGCCTGTAAAGGAAAAATACAGAACCAAAGGTAGTGGTCCAAAAAAGTCTCAACAGTGGATCCACTTTGTTATGACCTGTAGGGAGATATACTGAAAATAACGTTTTTGCAGCAGTGTTAGTAACACTTACCAACATAGTGCCTCCATCAACCCAAACACTGGTGTGATGTATCCACCATGAAAGTGTCTAACATAGATGCAGTTGTGTCATGCATACAAAGCACACACGTTCACCTGCAACCATCGGGTGTCCTGCCTCAACTCCAGGTACCATGAAGTGGGGCTCAGGGTGCAGTCTGTCCTATAAGGAGGGATAATTTAAATATTACATTGATAAAAAGGCAAAACTCCTTCATACTGGCACACTCAACCAACACTGTCCCGTCAAGTGGCGACAAAGAACAGCATGACTGTGGGGTGTCGTGTGGGAAAGAAAGAAAATTAGTTAATAGAATGACAGGAGTATAGGTTGATAACTCGGTCATGCCCATATGAAAGATTAAAATGTGTAATTTCATGTACGTTAGAGATTTGGCCAAAGAAAAAAAGTGGCTGGCTCAAAAAACAGTCAAGTACAGGAATGCTGGCTGAAAAGATTTGCTGTCAATACGAGCCTAGCATGCCCATGGCTAAACAAGAAAGGGATAAGGACATGGTAAATGGTAACATATACTTAAAGAAACCAAAGTAATCTCATGTTATGCAGTCTGCTAGTTTGCAGTGGTATAGCGCTCTGCACAACGCAGCTTTAGCAATTACTTGTGCCCATAGTTTAATGCCCAAGAAGATGTGCAGGTTTAGAAAAGAGGCTTAAACACTGAAGAAACCGCAATCAGTTATTTCCACGACTCCGAACAAAGCCGCAGTGGGAGCCCCAGGCTAATGAGCCAGCAGTGAGGACCGGGACGCAGAGCAAACATACTGCCCAGTCACTGTGTGTCAGTGAAGGCAGCGAGGCCTGGGTAAAGGGAGCTGTGTGGCAGGCCAGTATGACTGCTCCAGTGAAGCAGTGCAGGCAGCGAAGCTCAGTCATGCTGCTCCAACGCTCCAGTAGTAATACATATGGTAAAGTCTACAGTTTCCAGGAGGGGGTATATGCTCCAATAGGAGCACGGCCCTTCGCAAAGCCAAAGGGTGTCATGCTTCATCATCGGGCTAGCTCCTCATTAGGCCTGCACTGCAAAGGCCAGCGAGCCCCCACTAGGGGGCTCTTTCCCGGAGAAATTTTTATTAGCTGTCAGGTGACGTGCGGGCTTGGAAGGTATGTGCAGGATGGTGATGAAAAAGTGGGTTAAAATAGGTGTTGTGATGCACAGGAACACTGCATTTAATGAAAAAACTCGCTACCCAAATTAAAAAATCAGTGATGACCTAGGATATAATTTTCCTAGTTAGTTAAGTGAATGGGCAACATGGTTGACATGTTTCTCACCTAAATATGTCAAGAGGATCATGTGGCGATTCTTCAGGACCGTAGGCAAGAAACTACACTACACACTAACAGGATTCAGTAAATCAAAGTTCTGTGGTGAAGGTAAACAGTAACATAATAAATCAAAGGATAGGACTATGTACCTTCGATCAAATCTAGGTCAACCTGGAACACAATGTAGTGTAGTTCCTATTTTCCCTATAGGCCCTGCGCATTGGAATAACATAAACAGCAGTGTAGACGTAGGACTGAGGTCTTCTAGGTCTCTACTGACTATGTTAGACTTAATTTAGGTTTGCACCAGCTAGCTCAGAGGTCACTGGAAACTTTCTTGACTGAATAGGAAGTGATCAGCTTCCCTGGCTCAGACAAGAAGGGATTCAGCTTCCGACAACCGCATAAACATGACAACTTTGCTCCCCAGAATAAGAGTCAATCTCTAGAGTCGTGTGAAAACAATAGACAATTATTTCACTCAGTCAGACGTGCGTTCTTAGTTTCACCAGAGTGCAGAGAAGAGAGAGAGACGGGCGTTTTCAATAAAGGGTATGATTTATTGAACAGTCTTTCTTCTCATGCAAGAGAAATGGATTGCCATAATTGCAATACTTAATATAAAGTAAAGTCCATACAGTAAAAGGAGTATTATTTCATAATACTGTAAAAGCATTGATATGGTTTCTTAGCCATAAGATGGTTAAAATGAATAAAATATACATATTCATATATACATTGGCTAACGACCTCAACTGGTGCTTCTAACTACGCCTACCCAGGTGTACCTGACCTAAGCCTAATAAGTGGGAGGGAGTAAGTAAGTAGCAGTTTAAGTTAAGTTGGTTTTGCCAAGAGTCTGATTCAAGAATTCTCTCTAAGGGTTTAGTCAGCACTGTACCTCTGGAATAGAATGCAGGAGGTCTGGTATCTCCCTCTCAGGACCCGATATCCCAGTCACCCGCAAGGGTAGGCTGGAAACGCCGTAGCTGGATTTTCTCGGCAGGAGAAAAGACAGCATCTTTCTCAGCGCGTCAAAGAGGAGGGGCAGCGTCCGTGGGCTTCTCGCATCTGCTGGGCTCTCTGCAAGGGGACAGCTGTTCTGCTCCAGTATTCACCACCGTGTGTTTGCTTAAGGCAACGTTGGTATATTTATACCTGAAAGGTGCTGAGTTTGACGTAAGTTTTGGACATAAGACGTCAATAAAGATGTCACTAAGAACTGGTCGTTCTTACAGTGCTTGCAGGAGTTCTATTACTAATCAAAACAAAGCAAGCGGGGCTTTCCCAGGTTGCTGGGGGTTTGGTGTGTCGAAAGAACTGGGTGTGCTCTCTAGGAATCTAAGGAAGTAGCTTCTGATGTGTCATGGACTGCAGAGGCGAGTTACTGAAATATGGCTCTGATTATTATGCCATTATAGGGATATTTATTGATTATAGCTGTATAGGGGCATAAGGTCACAATATTGATTGGGTTCCTAGATAAAACACATCACCCACTCCACGGTTTTATGTCCATCAATTACTAAAAACTTAAGCAATAAAGATGCATGTGTATTCCAACCCACCCCAAAATACATTTTGCATTTGAAATGGTGTATACGAAATACATGAAAATGATAATAGGCACTGTACGTTTTAAGCAGTATAGTCATTCAGAAAAATTGTTTATGTATATCAACTGAACGATTTGTGAAAAAATTACACATGAAATGTCTCTTAATACAGAAAAGAAGGGCGAGACTATTTCATCACATATAAATACAGTTGCTGTAAAATGTGCTAGAGGCTGAGGTAATATTTTGTCTCTAGATCTACTAAAAATAGAAGCTCTGTTCTTAATGAATAGTTCTACTTTAAGCAAAGTACGTTTGCCAGAAAAAAGGTAAATATTTTGGAATTTTTGGAAAAAAAGTTCCAAACGTTTTTCAGTAGCTCTTGTTTATCAAAGCCGAAGGCCGAATTCAGAGTTCATGGGAACGCTGTGTGCCGGATTGTTTTCCAAAAAGTTATTGTTTCTGTTCAGGGGAGAACATCATTTCAGACAGACTCGCAAAAAATTGGTCTACATATTCAGGTGACAGTTCGACCAAGTTTGATAATGCTGTAACCTGACAGTCGTGAGAATGATTGCTATCATCGATTTCAGGATCAGCAATGCACACAGAGGGTCGTACCTGGGTGATGTTGCTTTCATTTCTTGCTTCACTGCCACCACCTAATCGTAGCGCAGGAGTCTCAACGAATGCCGTCATCAGGATTGGTAACCGCTGGGGACAACACGATGCATGAGCCGTTACTCGACCTAGCAAAGTATCGATATCCATTGGTACTGCTGATTGTAGTGCAAGACAGGTGTCTAACACGCATTCCTCTCCGCATAGCATACATCGAAGCACAGGTAAGATGCAGGTCTGCCATATAGGTCTGAATGAAAGAAACCAGGTCATATTCAGATCTCTTAGCCGGGCTAGTCCAAGGACTTTAGTTATGCGGTCCGGTAGCGTATTGCTAGGATCGTTTCTTCCATCCTTGCCGGAGTCATGTCTGCGTTTTGGCTTGCCATATCGGAGCAGAAGAGTCAAAAATAAAATCCCTGCTATGAGTCCCAAAAGTAGTGGTAGGCCGCCAAAGACCAAATGGACAAAATTGGGAAAGATGCCCAGGACTGCTTCGAAGGGTGTTAACAGTCCCGACAAAATTGCCTTAAACACATACGAGATACCACTGGCATTCGACATATTTAGGATTTGGCTTAACATTTCTACGAAATGCACGGGGCAATTTGTTGATAAAAGTGTATATATCTCTGCAGTTGTCCTTGCAACTTGGAGATCATACGTCTCTTTTGATGACGTGATGGGCACTGTTGTCTGTAAAAGCACAGACTTCATTCTGCTTAAAGTATCAATTTGTATAGAAGAGATATTCAACGGAGGCCAAATCGGAGCCTCTGAGTCTCCAGGGCCATTTGGATACAATGCTTGCATACAGCAAGTGACCATGGAACTGACGCTTAAGAGATATGCCTTCCCTGGCACCAAGCCACAACAGCTGTGATCCGTTATTAGAACGTAACTCCCGTTAGAAAGTTGTCTAAAGAATGGCTCTATCTGTGTTGCAGGTGTGCCGTGCTGGTGGCATGAAAGGTTATTTGAAGTCCCCTCACAGGCCCCATGCAAGTTAATACCTTGGCACAAAAGTATACCGCTTAGTGATTGTTTACACTCATTACCACTAAGAAATACATTTTTGTTATTGTCACTATAACATGTGTGTGTATAAGGTAATTTCCATGATGACTTAATGTATCTTTTACCCAACCTTTCATACTGGCCTGCTGGTATATACTTTAGGCAATTTTTAAATTGGAAAGTTGTTATCGGAATTGTGATTATTCCGTGTATTATCCATTCAATGACAGGTCTTTCTGACATTGTCAATGGTAATCTCTCAAGTTTTTCAATGATCAGGATTGTATAGTCTGCTCCTTTCTGTGCCAAACTGATTTGTTTATCTGTAAGGTTAAAGATAGAAAACAATGACGTTGTGTTGATTAAACGCCATGGCACATAGCCTGAACGCAGGTTTTGCAACGTCCAGCCTAGCTGTACAATAGAACGTAATTGGGACTGGCCATGTTGTAACATTAGCAAGTCCTGGTCTATTATATTGATAGCAGATGATACAATACTGTCCAGTGAATATATTCTGGAGGACAGAGTCATTAACCCATTGTCCACAACAGAAAGTGATTTTTCCAAATGAATACGATCAATTTCTCGTATTTTCTCTGCTGTCTCAATTTGAGTCACTTTCCATGCCTCGTTGTAAGCAGCGTATATACTGGCCGCTATGAAACATTTTTGACGCTGCTTGCGTGGTCCCATTATGAAATCGCGCAAGTCAGCACCATCTTTAAGTAAAGATAAGTGTTGCTTAATTTCTGCCAGTGTGGATGTTTGTAGCCATTCAAGGCATAGTTTCCCTACACTGTATGTTGTTACTATCCCTGGATGTTGTCTCTGGGAGTATCTAGGGTCTGGTCTGGTCATTTTTAACCCCTGTATTTTGTTCAGGAATCGGTCTTGACAGTTATTTGTGTCTGCTGGCCAGATTAACCACTTTTTCCAATCAGGATGTGTTCTGTTTTCATGTAAAATTTGGGATACGTCTACCTCAATATCTGTGGTTGCATTATCAGGTATTGGCTTTGGAATAGACGGTTTGTTAAGGTCTTTAATCCTGGCTAGGCCAAGACAGGTCGTTTGTTGAATTGTGCCATTCAAGAACATTATTTGTTCTGGGATCATGCAGGCTCGAAATAATGCTTCTAGGCCTTGTACCTGCCAATCATTTGTACCCCAGATGGTTTTCGTTTCAATGTTGTTTTTCCAGAAATCAAAACCAAATGTAATCATTTTTTCATAAAATGCTTCTAAATATATCAATTTAGTATTTGTCAGCATGGTTTTTGTCCCTGTTTATCTAATAGTTTATAATAAAATGTTTCTGCATCACTTGTGTTAAACCCTGAAAAGTATTGGAATTTCTCATAGAATGTTTTTGAACTGCTTTTGGGTGGAGTAGCACAATGTTCCCATTGGTTATATTTAAAAACATTTCTAGGTTGAGCAGATTTATGCAAAAAGTGGTCTGCATAATAGGTAAAACAGTACATCTGTTCATAATTCGATGAACCTTGCAAGTAGTCATGTTCTGTAAATTTTGCTGACAAAACTAAATCCGACATCATATTATTTATTCTTTCAAAGTCCCAATCATCAGAGAATGTACTCGGTTTTACAAAGTCACTTAATGAAACCTTAAACTGATGAGGATATTTCAAGAGTTCGACCGGTCCATATATTTCGTAATCCGTTTTGTCCCAAACTACCCGCCGGGTATTGGAATGGCTGTGACATTCACTGATGATAGTTCTCTTTTCTCGATGTGAGATGATTTATGTGGCTTCAGAACTAAGTTGATGTTCTGACTTGCTGTGTCCATTGTACTGTAATAAATTTTCCTAAAATTAAAACCAAAATTAGGCATAGTAGGAGTATGAGTACCCCTGATACAATCCAATGTTCAATCAACGGTGCATTTAGATATGCTTTTTTGAGTTGATGAAAGAGTTCTGTTGCTTTGTCTTTGAAAGTCTTTGTTGTTGGCGTTACTTCAGGCTTGCTTTGATCTTCAGAAAAGTTATCGAAATTGATGAAGTAGCCAGATGCAGTTCTGTCAATTGGTGGAATTGTTTTTTCAATTTACCTTTCATTAGCTCATTCTGATGCTACATCATTGTAGACTGTTGTTTCATGACGAACTGTTTCAATTTGGGTTTCAAGAGGCACAAGTTCCATGGCATTTCTGCATAGTCCTTTTTTATTCACTGCAGGTTTATCAAATGTGATTAGTCTTTCAGTTTGAACCTCTTGGATACTAGCAAATTTGGGTATTCTGTTACTTCTTGGGAGTCCACTGGGCCTACTATTTATTATAGGCCATATGATTGTGGTTTTACCAGGTCGATTGATACAACTCGGTTCTCCTTTTTACCAGCAAGGGGCGGTAGTACAACTGATCTTGTTCCGTTGACTGCTAAGACAGGTACTGCTTTCCTGTAAGAAGGCCCAAATTCCTTCTTCACTGCTATTTTCTCTCTGACCAGATCCCCAATCTTTGGAATCCAGACAGGTCTTGCTGGGACAGGTGGTGTGCCTTCAGTGGTTGTTGGCTGTTGTTTTAACTTTATGTTGCTCAGGGCTTTTCTTGTTTCATTTAAGTCCTGTATAACAGCCAAACGATCTTTGATGTCAAAGCATTGTTTCTTATCTTCTACCACTGAAGCATGACTATCTAAGTCCTGAACATATATTCTAGTTCCGAACAATAGTTCGTACGTGCTGAAACCTTTTAGAGAATTTCTTGGCAAGTTATTAAGACTACGTTGGACACTTGTTAAATGCTGGACCCACCCATCACCCGAACCTAATACCTTTGCCATTATAGATTGCTTTATGTCTCGGTTTTTTCTTTCCACAACCCTGTTTCCCTCAGGATGGAAGGGACAAGAGAACCGCAACCCAATGCCCATGCTGGTCATGGCCTCATTATAAGCTCGGAAGCTAAAAGCAGGACCCTGGTCAGAATGAAGCATGGCAATTGCGTATGTGCCGATAAAGACTCGCAAATCTTTTATAACAGTTCTGGCGTCAGCCGAGCGCTGGGGCCACATTTTTAAGTGAATATAGTCTCAAAAAAAAAAATTAATAGGGCGCTGGATTTCATGAGCATGGCATTACTCCGGTTGACTCATTACTGCGGTCTCTGTCGCAGTCTGGACAGCTCTTTGCAAATTTATAATGTTGCAGGCTCATCCCCGGCCACCATTATTCTGATTGTAATTCTGTCAGAGATTCCTTCAACTGTTTGTGCCTTGGACCTTCACCCATGTGTGCATCTGCTATTAATAAGAATCTCCAGTTCGTGTTTGGAATTACCCTATCCCCCACTCCAGGGATTCGAGCAAAAGGAACGGAGTTTGCACCTATTACGTATGTATAATTGAGTGGATAGTTCACAGGTAGTGCTGCACAGTTGCCTTTTGAAGACGTTTTTACCGCCAGCATGGTTTCCCCGTCTATGTATTTTTCTGAACGCTTTTTTATGGCTACGGAAGCCGGTTTAGTTGCTTCCGCTGTGGCTGTATTAGCCAATGAATTCCCTGCAATGTGAACGCCATCACGTTGATGACTCAGAGTGTGTATTACGTGAGTCTTTTGTAGTTCCTTCTGTAAAATAACTACTTGTTTCCACAGCATTTTATGCTTGATTGTGGCACCTGTTTCATCTTTGTAATCATTTTGAACCCAGCTCTGCAAATCATTATTGTAAGAATTGACGCAAAAATGCGAATCGCACACGATTAGTGTCGGGAATTCACGCTCGGCATTTTCAAGCGCTATCTTTAAAGATCTGATTTCAGCTCGCTGAGACGAACATTTTCTCAGTGATTCAGTTTTTGCTATTTTCGGTCTGAATTTACCGCAGAGCCAGCGACCTTTAACAATCGCGCAGGCTGCATCGTAGGATTTATCATCTACATTGTAATGCTGTACAAATCTGTCTGTTAAGATTATACAAGAGTACTGTTCTATAGGCAGAATTTCGATTGGCAGAGGATATTCTTTTTCATATTTTAAATCATTCAGTTTTTTCATGTTTGGGACAAAATAGTATGTCACGTCGTCTGCAGCAAGAGAATTTTCCCACTGTATCCATTTCGGATCTAGTGCCACTGTTTTCAGATTTACTGGGCTGAAAAGCGCCTCGAAGGCTGATTCTGCTGTGAAAACAGTTATTGTTTTGCCTTGGGCTAGGGCTCGTTCTCTTGCTACAGCAGTTAGAACTGCCTTTACAGTATTTTCTGTGAGACTGAATGTTTTTTCTGTTTGTGTGTACAAATGTGATTTGTGAGCTATTGGTACAGTTTCTCCCTCATTAGAGGTCAGGTACGTGAATCCGCATCTTCCTGGGATGACCCGGATTACAAGGTTGCGTGTATTGTCACGTGTTTCTAATTTTGTTTTAGCTAACATGTCTGTTTGCAGTGATCTTAAAATTTCTGTGTGTTTTTGAGTCCAGTTGATTGGTTTAAAATCAGGTTTTATTAATTCGTAGAGAGGTTTAATCCTCTCTGCATAGTTTAGAATGTAAGTTCTTCCGAAATTCAGGAAGCCTAGAATCAATTGTAAGTTCTTCAGCGTTTTCGGTGCTTGGAGTACAGCGCACTTCTCTAAGAAGTTGTCTGCTAGGCTTTTGCCTTCACTTGATAATTCGTATCCTAAAAATAGTACAGTTAGATGGGCAATTCGTGACTTTTTAAAGTTGAATTTGTAACCCTCTGCTGCGAACCCAAGTATTATGGTGTTCACTCTTTTCAAGTGAGTATCCAAGTCATCGTCTGTTCGATAGATGTCATCGACATAACATAATGCCTCATCATCATACATTTATAGTAACTCTGTTCTCTGGCTGAGAATAGTCCTGGGCTGTTCTTGAATCCCTGTGGGAACCTACAGAAATTTTTCTGTGACCCCATTATTGAGAAAGCGGTCAAGTACCTGCTTTCTGGTGCAATATTTTGACAAAAGAACCCATTAGATATGTCTAATGTTGTTTTGTATTTTTCGCAAACTATGTTATTCATTAGTGCCGCACTGTGCGAATTTTGCACCGCAAATGTTTTGCAACATGAGTTAAGGTGTCTGTAGTCCAAGACTAGACGATACGAATCATCTGGTTTGGAGACAGGAAACAAAGGATTGTTCAATTGAGAGGTGCATGTTTCAATCACCCCTTGGTATTCAAGTTGATCTAAAATCTCCCTGACCTGTTTTTTAGCTTCTTGCTTAATTGGGTACTGCCTTTGTGCAGTTGGTTGACATTTTAACTGGATTTTGTGAGGAGGAGAGTCCTCATCCCATCCTACATGATTTTTATATAGTGCAGGTGCTTGGGCTACTGCCCATTTCCTTGCATATATATATATTTAGTGTGAATTGGAATATGATTTGAGAAGGCAGGCATAATCATTTCTTTGCCATGAGGGCACTCCCTGACAAACTCTGGGGACCGATCTTTCTCGGCTAACAGGATGTCATAGCCTTTTGAGAGGTCATCCCAAAATAGACCCCTTATTTTCCTAGTCTTATCTCCCTCTATACGCAGTGTTATTTCGTATATCTTATGAGGTTCGCTAACTCTGGTATCCGCAGTTTCTACTTGAAGGTATTCATTCGTGTCCACTGTCTCCAGATGATTCATCAGGATATTGCGAGCTATGCTGATTTCTGCTGCGCTGTCTAGCATTGTCTGTGCCTACTCTCCATTTTTCAGCTGTGTCCTCAGTATTCTCGGCATGTTCGATTACTCTAATACTGGCTACCTTCTTTCTTGGAAATTGTGATTTTTTACTTTGAGCAGGTTCCTTGTCTTTGGACTTGGTGTGCTCTTCCCTTGGTTCTGACCGTCCTCTTCTTTCCGATTTCTGCGAAAAGGATCGAGAGGGACGTGTATCATTACTTTGATATCTATCAGACTTTTTCAAGTTATCCCTATTTCTAACGTTATATCTTTTCTCAGAGGGCTCCCTTTGGGGAGACTGGTGTTCTTGGTTCGGAATTCTTTCCCTCCGCCGAGGAGACCTTCCTCTGGACTGAAAAACTTTTTCTTTGGGAGTGGATTGCTTATTTCCATCCCAGCTCTTTTTAGGAGTGTTTAGATTATTTTTAATAAATAATTTTTCAGGATTTTCAAGTAGTTGGGGTTTTACTGGTTTCCCACCCAAACTATCTCTACCTAATTCTTCATAGCATTTTTCTATGATTCTGGCAAGCTCAATTGGTTGATCTGTTATATCTGTTTCTTTCAATTTTTGACGGATCGCCACAGATGCTGCTTCTCCTTTTATGTTGGCTAATAATATAGCAGAGACCTGCTTGAAGTCTTTTAGCAATTTCATCCCAAGGGTTAAAGCAGGTTCTGGACCGTATTCATTCTGAATTTGTTTTAGCACATCTGGTATTACCACCATGGACGGAACACCATGTGTTTTTGTGTAAATGGAAGCAAAGACTGTACCCCAAGTGTCACAGTCCTCCACATGTGGTGTGACCCCCATTGGAAGGCAGATAGTCAGAATTCTGTGTTTCTCAATAGGGGTAGTATTCGGGAATACTGCCTCTATTGGAGTTATTTTCTGTGCTAGCCAGAATGGTATTTGTTCCCGTTTTGCGGGCGTTTTTCCAAGACATGATTGTATGTTCTGTGGTGTGATTTTATTTGTGTTCCCCTGATGAGGGGTTAGCTGTGGAATATTAACAGCTGTTTGGACTGTTGCAGTCTGCATTACATATTGGACTAACTGTCTGTGTATTTTAATTAATAATTTTAGCTGTGCTAAAAGTTCGTCTCTTGACATTTTATCAATGTCTGGATGTGGTGTGTAGCAGGCTAGGACCGGCCACGTTGCTCCTGGTTTACCTAGTGGACCTAGCCTGGTAATGTGATCATTATATTTTAGGGCGCCTTTAAACCAGAGCAGGTGCTCTTGGTGTTTTAATGGAATTTCAATCTCCTCGAAAGGAGCGTATTCTTCCGGAGGTTCCTCTATTTTGTAATAGTGGAACTCGTGTGTTGTGGCGTTTGCCGCTGGAAAATGTATCCATGAATAGAATACCTCTGTCTGCCGATATTCGTGTGCCTCAATCACGAAAATGACTGTACCACCTTGTGATGACAGTCCGTGTTCTATAAGTTTTAAAGTTATAGTTTTTCTTATGTTTGCCGGGATGATAATTGCACCCGGTTCATTAATCCCTGTAACATCGAAACCCCATTGATTCGCATCTACTGCGACTTCATTGGTTCCGTTGTTATCCCCATTTTCTGACATTGTATTAATGAAAGTTTTCAGAGCAGGTTTCCAAGGAGACAAAAGATTAGGTGCACAATATTTTGGAACACTGTATCCTTCAACGTTGACTAAACCAAAAACTTTACATAGGAATCTTTTCCTACTAAGTTCCGGCGGATTTTAACCTTTCACCCACTCCAGACGTCTATTGGAGTATTTACGGGAGAAAGGGTCTGTGTGAAAAAGCACGACTGAGTTACTCTAACGTCTTGCGTTAGTTTTATCGCCTTACCAAATTTTGGGCGCCATGTAGTGTAGTTCCTATTTTCCCTATAGGCCCTGCACATTGGAATAACATAAACAGCAGTGTAGACGTAGGACTGAGGTCTTCTAGGTCTCTACTGACTATGTTAGACTTAATTTAGGTTTGCGCCAGCTAGCTCAGAGGTCACTGGAAACTTTCTTGACTGAATAGGAAGTGATCAGCTTCCCTGGCTCAGACAAGAAGGGATTCAGCTTCCGACAACCGCATAAACATGACAACTTTGCTCCCCAGAATAAGAGTCAATCTCTAGAGTCGTGTGAAAACAATAGACAATTATTTCACTCAGTCAGACGTGCGTTCTTAGTTTCACCAGAGTGCAGAGAAGAGAGAGAGACGGGCATTTTCAATAAAGGGTATGATTTATTGAACAGTCTTTCTTCTCATGCAAGAGAAATGGATTGCCATAATTGCAATACTTAATATAAAGTAAAGTCCATACAGTAAAAGGAGTATTATGAAATAATACTGTAAAAGCATTGATATGGTTTCTTAGCCATAAGATGGTTAAAATGAATAAAATATATACAATATATACATTCATATATACATTGGCTAACGACCTCAACTGGTGCTTCTAACTACGCCTACCCCGGTGTAACTGACCTAAGCCTAATACGTGGGAGGGAGTAAGTAAGTAGCAGTTTAAGTTAAGTTGGTTTTGCCAAGAGTCTGATTCAAGAATTCTCTCTAAGGGGTTAGTCAGCACCGTACCTCTGGAATAGAATGTAGGAGGTCTGGTATCTCCCTCTCAGGACCCAATATCCCAGTCACCCGCAAGGGTAGGCTGGAAACGCCGGAGCTGGATTTTCTCGGCAGGAGAAAAGACAGCGTCTCTCTCAGAGCTTCAAAGAGGAGTGGCAGCGTCCGTGGGCTTCTCGCATCTGCTGGGCTCTCTGCAAGGGGACAGCTGTTCTGCTCCGGTATTCACCACCGTGTGTTTGATTAAGGCAACGTTGGTATATTTATACCTGAAAGGTGCCGAGTGTGACGTAAGTTTTGGACATAAGACGTCAATAAAGATGTCACTAAGAACTGGTCATTCTTACAGTGCTCGCAGGAGTTCTATTACTAATCAAAACAAAGCAAGCAGGGCTTTCCCAGGTTGCTGGGGGTTTGGTGTGTCGAAAGAACTCGGTGTGCTCTCTAGGAATCTAAGGAAGTAGCTTCTGCTGTGTCATGGACTGCAGAGGCGAGTTACTGAAATATGGCTCTGATTATTATGCCATTATAGGGATATTTATTGATTATAGCCGTATAGGGGCATAAGGTCACAATATTGATCGGGTTCCTAGATAAAACACATCAACAAAAGTAGACAAAAATAAAATAAGTGTATTAACTTCCAAAAAAATGTATGCATGGCATGTGAACAAAATCACAACTGCGAATAAAATCACAACTGCATTCCCCATGTGACATGATATAAGGCACCTATATCCGTTGCTCTGTGAAAGTGACTCAGAAACGTGAACTAGGTGAAACATGATGACAACTTATCCGATTTGGGTGATGACTACAACCCCATGACGAAATGGCAGAGGAAATGCCTATTAGCGTCCTAAGCAGAAGAAGTTCAAGTTAAAGCCATTACTGTCGGCGTGTCTTACCGCGGACCAGAGAGGGCTCTTGTAGTTTGGTCCCCATACTTACTCAGACGCTGAGTGGGGTCCACCGAGAGACCTACCTTGGCTCTGCTTCCTCAGACGGAAGCGCAAGGTGGGGAGGGCAGGATTCATTTATGCGCTGCAGCAACGTGCGCTCATCTAACCGTAAGTTTACTTACCATCAGAAAGTGATGGCAGGAGCAGGCTGCTATCTAAGAGCGATAAATATTCTGCAACTCTAAGCGATTTAAATTGTGTGGAGGAGTGTGTGTAGACAAAGATGTTTCTGGGAACATGCTGGTACAATGTGTATCAGAAGAAACATTATAGTTGTGTCAAGAATACTTCCTTTTATATTCAAGAATGAATCTTCTCTTTATAACACGAAGGTTGGATTTGCACATTATTTTCAATTACAATATGGAGCGCCCAGATTGTCTTCAAGGCAGAGCTTAATGGGAAAAGGATAGATGTATCCGGAGAGTCTCCGAGTGTGATGTTTTCACACTGTGTCCCTAACCAAGTGACTGGTTGTGTAATGATTGTGCAGGGTATGTTAGTTATTCAGTTCTGAGCAAACACAACGAGATGATGGACGGAGCGCTGAAACCATTCAGACACTCACTCCCAGTCACAGATCTAGGTTGACTCCCTCATCGTTCTTAGCTCACTTCGCCACCCCAGTTCAGAATTGGCTGGGTCTGAACTGGGGTGGCAAATTGAGCAAAAGAACGATGATAGATTCAACCCAGATCTAATAGTGACTTGGGGTGAGTATCTGAAAAGTGTCAGCTCTCTGTCCATCATCTTACAGTGTTTGCTTTGTTCGCCATAAATTGGCAGGGTATGCCCAGAAGTGGGTCCCTTGCTCACTTTGCCAACGGATTCAAGCTAGCCTGACTGATGATGGGTGTTACCCCCAGGATGCTTATTTCTGGTCCAGGGAAGACCTGGCTTGGCAGTTTGGACTGGACTAGTCCCATGAGCAACAGGTTTAAGACTGATTTGCATATGGCTGGGTCTGAACTGGGGTGGTGAAGTGAACAAAAGAACAATGATGGATTCAGTCCAGATTTAATATTTAAGCCCGGTCGGAGCTGGCGTAGTGGGGCAAAAACTCTGTGGAGCTCTGCTCCACGCCTCCAACCCCCAATAAATAAATATTTGTAAAAATAATAATAATTAGATAAAAAAACACACTTACCTCTATCGCGGTGTCTCCAGGCAGCCCTCCTCCTCCTCGCCGTGGTCTCTACTGCAAACAGAAATCCCTACATCAGACGTACGTCTTGTAGGACTGCGCGCATGCGCAGTCCTACCACGATGTACGTCTGACGTGGGGGTTTCTGCAGGAGAGACCATGGCAAGGAAGCAGAGGGCAGCCTGGAGACGCCACCATAGAGGTAAGTCTGTTTATTTTATTCTTCTTTATTTTAAATATATATATATATATATTTATTGGGGGAGGGAGGGTGGAGGTGGGGAGCTTACTGTGGGGCCAGGGGCTGAAATCCGCTCCGCTGTGGAGTCGGAGTTTTGCATGAACTCTGCATTCTTGGCAGAACACGGAGTAGGCAAAAGTCCGAAAGCTCCGCCAACGGAGCGGAGATCTTTGCCCACATTTACTAATATTGACTGGGGTTGAGTGTCTGAAAGGTTTCAGAGCTCCATCCATCATCTTATTGTGTTTGCGTTGAGTTATTCAGTTCTACCCATGGAATACCATCAATCAGGCCCACAATATGAGTAGATAATCGAAAAATCCAGTTTCGTTCTTTTTTAAACAGGATATTTTGTCTCAATTGTTGGTGGGCATCTAGTACAGTCCATCTGAGGTCATCAGGAGAATGACCTACAGTCAGGAAATTATTGCTCATTTATGTACCTTATGTTACTGTGGTGTTCAGTAATTCTCACTTTTATCGCCCTTGTGGTCATTCCTATGTATTTCAATTGCCAAGGGCAGGTAATCTTATATATGTAGTTCTTCTAATTACAATTTGTGTGCTTCTTTTGTATCCATGTCAGGGTGTTGTTCAGCGGAAGTACTTTGGTGGCTTCTGTTAAAGCACACACATTACATAGACCACAGGGGAAATGTCCTACTACTGACGGGAGGTCCTACAGGAGCCTTTGTGTCACTGCTGTGGTCTTTTTTGGTCTAGTGTGAATGAGAATGTCTTTCAGATTAGCTGTTATTTTATAAGCAAACCTTGGTGGGGGTAATGTGAGGTTGCTTGTTAACAGGATTGACCAATGTTTTCTAATGATTTTGTGAATGGTATTGGATTCTGGCATAAAGGTCATGACACATGTCAGGATATCCGAACTGTGTCATTCTCATGATTCTCCCTGTTGTTATTCTGTGCACATTCTTTTCCAATTATTCATTAATCTGACAGGGTAGTGATGGATTTCTAAGTGATCTGCGTGTTCATTGTCTTTTTAATTGAAATCACTGATCTTGCTGCAATTGCGACAGCGTCTAAAAAACTGCCCATATGGTGAATTGTCCTGTTGGGCCTTGGGGGGGGGGCTAGGGGGGGTTGGCTACCAGACAGGAGCAGGCTGTTACTGTCATTGGGCTTTTTGTAAGTCTTAGTGTGTAGTTTCCCATTAGTCAAGTGAATCATCAGGACCAGAAATGGAAGCCCTGTCTTCAAGGTATTTGCTGTGAAATGGGGGAAGGGGTTTAGTGTATTGATCTACTCTATGAAGGAGTTACATATGTGAGGCCAGGGGCTGAAATCCGCTCCGCTGTGGAGCCGGAGTTTTGCATGAACTCTGCATTCTTGGCAGAACACAGAGTAGGCAAAAGTCTACAAGCTCCGCCAACGGAGCGGAGATCTTTGCCCACATTTACTAATATTGACTGGGGTTGAGTGTCTGAAAGGTTTCAGAGCTCCATCCATCATCTTATTGTGTTTGCGTTGAGTTATTCAGTTCTACCCATGGAATACCATCAATCAGGCTCACAATATGAGTAGATAATCGAAAAATCCGGTGTTGTTCTTTTTTAAACAGGATATTTTGTCTCAACTGTTGGTGGGCTTCTAGTACAGTCCATCTGAGGTCATCAGGAGAATGACCTACAGTCAGGAAATTATTGCTCATTTATGTACCTTTGGTTACTGTGGTGTTCAGTAGTTCTCATCGCCCTTGTGGTCATTCCTATGTATTTCAATTGACAAGGGCAGGTAATCTTATATATGTAGTTCTTCTAATTACAATTTGTGTGCTTCTTTTGTATGCATGTCAGGGTGTCGTTCAGATGAAGTACTTTGGTGGCTTCTGTTAAAGCACACACATTACATAGACCACAGGGGAAATGTCCTACTACTGACGGGAGGTCCTACAGGAGCCTTTGTGTCACTGCTGTGGTCTTTTTTGGTCTAGTGTGAATGAGAATGTCTTTCAGATTAGCTGTTCTTTTATAAGCAAACCTTGGTGAGGGTAATGTGAGGTTGCTTGTTAACAGGATTGACCAATGTTTTCTAATGATTTTTTGAATGGTATTGGATTCTGGCATAAAGGTCAAGACACATGTCAGGATATCCGAAATGTGTCACTCTCGAGATTCTCTCTGTTGTTATTCTGTGCACATTTTTTTCCCATTATTTATTAATCTGACATGGTAGTGATGGATTTCTAAGTGATCTGCGTGTTCATTGTCTCTTTAATTGAAATCACTGATCTCGCTGCAATTGCGACAACGTCTAAAAAACTGCCCATATAGTAAATTGTCCTGTTGGGCCTTGGGGGGGGGGGGGGGTGGCTACCAGACAGGAGCAGGCTGTTACTGTCATTGGGCTTCTTGTAAGTCTTAGTGTGTAGTTTTCCATTAGTCAAGTGAATCATCAGAACCAGAAATGGAAGCCCTGTCTTCAAGGTATTTGCTGTGAAATGGAGGAAGGGGTTTAGTATATTGATCTACTCTATGAAGGAGTTACATTTGATATTTTCTCCTTTCCACAAAATTAAAATGTCGTTGATGTATCAACATAGTATTCAGGTGTGGGTCACGCACTCCTCTGTGTGAGTAAGTTGAGTAGGTTGTGGTGTGCTTCAAAGATATCACCCCCTGGCGAGAAAGGTGTGGAAATCAAACATGTGGTTAGTGGCACCTAGGGTAAGCGCCAACTCTCTGAGCACAACCTCAGTGAAACAAACGTGTTTCTTTGTCAAATGCTTCAAATGTCGCAATAAGTTAAACCAGCATTGTGATCATTTTCTTCATGTTTTATTCACATGAATCTCTCATCAAAATCCATGGGGTTTCATTTCATATGTAAATCCAATGCAGTGTATACATTATGACATCATATCCCAATGCATTTCGGACACATGGTCCTTCATCAGGGGAATCCTGAAAAAATAATAATGATACAATCTAAGTATGATCCACCGAGCAAAAATTAGATGAACAAATACATTGCATTATTCATAGATGTGTCAAGTGAATTGTGGCGGATAATGAACATATCGTGAAGGTAAAAAGCACCCAAGAACGTGCTTGCCCAAAGATCAAAGGATATGTAAAGAAAACCAAAATAAACGCAGTCTGTAAATCAACTCCAGTGTCTAAACAAGAAGATAAGCTAAGTGTCATGAGAAAAAGAGTCCCGAATAGTTGGACAATGACCGTTCATAACCATATCGCATGCAAAACGTAACCTCGTGTAATCACTACATAGGACTAAGTCATACGCGCTGCGCGGTGCATGAAACTTACGGGATGAGTGGAGCAAGATCACGCGTCCTGCTAATGCGCCCTTCGCCATTGAATGTGAGAATTGCGTTCCGTATATACGGAAGTGCATTAGGCGATGTGGTGTGTATAGAAAGAGGACTGCGTAGATGGCGGCCATCTTGGAGTGGTGACAAAATATAACAAAAAGAAAACAAGTGGAAACTGATAGTACATCATGTACACGTGTCGGATAGGTGATCACAATGAAGTTGGCCAGTAGGAATAAGGTGAATTAAATAAAACATAGCAGTTGAGAGTAAGAATTAATGATAATGCAAAAAACAGTACATGTCAAAGTCGCTTCTCTACAGATAACATTGAAATTCCATCCGGTCATTAAGACCAGATGGTTTCATGGATTGAAGGTATTTAATCCAATGATTTTCACGCTGCAATAAAAAGTTATTATTGTCTCTGTCGTCTCGCTTGATAACCACTTCTACAGCAGCGAACCTGAGCTGACTGATGTTGTGTCTGCTGTCTTTGAAGTGTAGAGCCAAGTTGGATTTAATGTTAGCAGTTCTTATATTACTCTTATGCTCGTTAATTCTCAATTTTAATTTTCGTGTGGTTTTCCCAGTGTATATCAATCCACATGGACATTTGATGATGTACACGACATTTTCAGTATCACATGTGGCATTCAGTTTCAATTTGACATCGGTACCCTTCATGGGATGTTTGATCACAGGGCCTTTAATCATGTTGTTGCAGTTCTGGCAATTAAGACAAGGTTGATTCCCTTTGTATATGATTGAAGACGTAGGTTTAGGGTTTTTGATGAGTTCTTTGAGGTTGTTACCTCTTTTATAGGCAAACAACGGTTGTTCACAAAAGATGCCATTGAAATCCTGTTCTCGACTGATGATCGGCCAATGTCTCAATATTGAAGTTTTGTATGCCCAGCGTTCTTTGGCGTGAGCCAAGATGGTATGAGGAACCTGCCGTTCTCACAACTTCTCCGTGTCAAACGGATTGTATCTGACACCTCTAAGTATGAGGAACAAGCATCCAACATGCTGGAACGTTTTGTGAAAAGAGGATATCCTCATACCATCTTGGCTCACGCCAAAGAACGCTGTGATAAGATCAAACGGCAAGATGCATTGGTAACACTATCTAAGGACAATAAGAAAAGACCAGTGGTCGTATCCAAATACTCTGAGGCCTCAAGGGCATACAAAACTTCAATATTGAGACATTGGCCGATCATCAGTCGAGAACAGGATTTCAATGGCATCTTTTGTGAACAACCGTTGTTTGCCTATAAAAGAGGTAAAGAACTCATCAAAAACCCTAAACCTACGTCTTCAATCATATACAAAGGGAATCAACCTTGTCTTAATTGCCAGAACTGCAACAACATGATTAAAGGCCCTGTGATCAAACATCCCATGAAGGGTACCGATGTCAAATTGAAACTGAATGCCACATGTGATACTGAAAATGTCGTGTACATCATCAAATGTCCGTGTGGATTGATATACACTGGGAAAACCACGCGAAAATTAAAATTGAGAATTAACGAGCATAAGAGTAATATAAGAACTGCTAACATTAAATCCAACTTGGCTCTACACTTCAAAGACAGCAGACACAACATCAGTCAGCTCAGGTTCGCTGCTGTAGAAGTGGTTATCAAGCGAGACGACAGAGACAATAATAACTTTTTATTGCAGCGTGAAAATCATTGGATTAAATACCTTCAATCCATGAAACCATCTGGTCTTAATGACTGGATGGAATTTCAATGTTATCTGCAGAGAAGCGACTTTGACATGTACTGTTTTTTACATTATCATTAATTCTTACTCTCAACTGCTATGTTTTATTTAATTCACCTTATTCCTACTGGCCAACTTCATTGTGATCACCTATCCGACACGTGTACATGATGTACTATCAGTTTCCACTTGTTTTCTTTTTGTTATATTTTGTCACCACTCCAAGATGGCCGCCATCTACGCAGTCCTCTTTCTATACACACCACATCGCCTAATGCACTTCCGTATATACGGAACGCAATTCTCACATTCAATGGCGAAGGGCGCATTAGCAGGACGCGTGATCTTGCTCCACTCATCCCGTAAGTTTCATGCACCGCGCAGCGCGTATGACTTAGTCCTATGTAGTGATTACACGAGGTTACGTTTTGCATGCAATATGGTTATGAACGGTCATTGTCCAACTATTCGGGACTCTTTTTCTCATGACACTTAGCTTATCTTCTTGTTTAGACACTGGAGTTGATTTACAGACTGCGTTTATTTTGGTTTTCTTTACATATCCTTTGATCTTTGGGCAAGCACGTTCTTGGGTGCTTTTTACATTCACGATATGTTTATTATCCGCCACAATTCACTTGACACATCTATGAATAATGCAATGTATTTGTTCATCTAATTTTTGCTCGGTGGATCATACTTAGATTGTATCATTATTATTTTTTCAGGATTCCCCTGATGAAGGACCATGTGTCCGAAATGCATTGGGATATGATGTCATAATGTATACACTGCATTGGATTTACATATGAAATGAAACCCCATGGATTTTGATGAGAGATTCATGTGAATAAAACATGAAGAAAATGATCACAATGCTGGTTTAACTTATTGCGACATTTGAAGCATTTGACAAAGAAACACGTTTGTTTCACTGAGGTTGTGCTCAGAGAGTTGGCGCTTACCCTAGGTGCCACTAACCACATGGTTGATGTATCAACACCAGCTCAAGATGTTCTTGTGGTAAGGGTTACTGGTGCACAAAATGTGTTGCTTTTCTAAATGAGTCAGATATATAAACAGGCCAAACCTGGGCCAAAGGTACTGCCCATAGAAGTCCCCAGGGTTTGGTGGAACAATTGATCCTCATATTGGAAAACGTTCTCCGTGAGGGCACGGGGGCACACTCCATGATGAAACTTATCAGAGAGGGTGAGGCCCAGTCAATTGATCGTGAGATATCTTCAATAACCTCCAGGGTGGCTGTCTGGGGGGTATTGGTATACAGGGCCTCTACATCTATAGAGACCAGGAGGTTAATCTGTGCTCTCATTTGTAATAGACTCAATCAGATTCAGTATGTCCCTAGTATCAAAAGAAGGAGTTTTTAGGACCAAGGGTTTCAAAAAATGGTCACAAAACTTCAAATGGGGTTCCAAAAGGGAACCTATGACAGACACAATTGTCTTCCAGGTGAAGGGAGTGTAAACTTTTGAATTTTGGGGAGGGTGTAAAAGTAAGGTATTCTTGGTTGTTTGTTTACAAAGAAATTCTCCTTATGTTTCAGCATCCACCCATGGCTTTTAGCAGAGGCAACCATAGAGATAATGTGGTTCGGAATCTGAAGTCAAGCATTAGGGTCCTCAATGATAGGAGTATAGTATTGAAGATCTGATAACAGGTGGAGGTATTCTCTCTTGTAATCAGGAGTGGACATAATCACAATGGCTACCCCTTTATCAGTCTGCTTTATTGTTATGGTTGTGTCATTAGCCAACGATTGTATGGCTACAAATTCCAGTTTGGACAAATTTTGGAAGCTCTTAGTTCTGCAGCTCTTGTCTATCTGCTTAAGAACAGCTTGCTCACAGGATAAGAGTTCATTAGGAACCATACTCGGTCTGGGGGTGAAAGCAGATGGATTTCACAGTCCGAAATCCATAATTTCTTGTGTGGGTTTGTCAGCAAAGAAAGCTTTTAATCTTATCTTCCCCAAAAAATTGTGTTCACAATTGGTTTGGAATTTTTCAGTTTTTGGTGTGGGTACTAACCCCAACCCTTTTGAGAGGGCCTTTTTCTCTATCTCTGTGAGGGTTCTGGAGGAGAGATTCACTATGAGTTTTTCTTCCCCGCATGGCACCAGAGGTGCATATGTGGAGGGGGAAATTTTTCCTGCCACTGAACACGTTTTAGTTGTTGACCTCCTCTTCTTCTTACTCTCCCCTTTTCTTATACCTCATTGATACAAGGAGCACGTGTGCAGGACCTAAAAACTCCTGGTTCCCTTTTTTGTAAAGTCCCAGTACAGTAATGGCAGCCCGGCTTGGGCGAAAGGAGCTGCATACCCAGTTGGTGTAATTAAAGGGCATAAAGGCTCATGTGAGTCACTTCCAAATACAAGGAGATGATGGACAGAGTGCTGAAACTTTTCAGACACTCACCCCCAGTCACTTACCTTGACGTGTTGTGCCTGTCACATACAGCCACCACCTGGTTTGAGGGTGCTGGCTGCAATGGAGATATTTGAAGTCAGAAATAAGCGCTGTATGACGCGCAAAAAGGGCATGACTACAGAGTTTGGTGGGAAATGTAGTCCAGAGCTAAGAGTTCAATAGACTACGTCAAAGAGAATAATTACATATCAAGTCCATTAACAGAAAAAGAGAAGGCTGTGGAAAGTGCATGGTGATAAACAGCACAACTGTTGCTGTCAAATGTAAATCAGTAATGCTGTTTTGCAACGGGTATGGTTAAAAACAAGGGAGTTACCCTGGTAAACCAGAAAGGACCGGGACTGGCAAAGTAACAACAAAATATTTTTCTTTCTGTGTTCTTCTATCTTTATGTGACAACTGTCATCAAGTTTACACTGAACCCTAGTGAGTCTATTTGGAAACTCTGGCAACACATCTATTATTAATAATCATTTATTGTTCATTAGATAACAACAATATTAAAAACACATAAATCTTAAATCATAATGACAATAAAAACCACATGATTACAAATTAATACAGGTCACTTCAAAGTTTCAATATTCTATAATCCCAAAAGATTTTTTGGGTGAGAATTTTTTTAACAGTAATTGTTCCAATCATGAAGAGCATTGAACTATACACATTCGATACAAACACCCTTATATCATTCTTAGTTAAAAACATTCAATTACATCATATTTTTAAGTCCTTATGTCGATTTGTTTCAGTGTGTCCGGTAATTTGAGAACACCTTCCTCAGGACAAGTACATTAAAACCAAATATTCTTGACTGTGGCAGCCAACATATCCTTTTTCACTGGCTCGTACACAAAATCAATATTTCTGAGAGGAGATATATATAATAATTCCTTCTGCCTCCATATACGTTAGATCTCAAGTTTTTAAAAAATATCAAATGGGCTTCATAGAGATCCCACTTTCCGTAGTTTCAAGTGCTGCTGAATCTTTTATTAATTTTTCCCTTCAATTCTGGCAGCTAGTGTTGCTTCTCATTTCCTCCCATTTGCTATAAAAACTGAGAACCTTGAAAATCCCACTTGGTCCAAAGCATCCATGTACGAACAGAACCCCTGTCTAGGCAGATGTTAAGCGCCGCAAAGGAACGAGTGTCATGCTATATTTAAAAAAGCAGTAAATGCTTTGGACCAAGTGGGATACCCAACAGGCTCCCAGATTTTAATAATACTAACCCCAGGAGGGAATTTTCAAGGTTCTCAGACTGGATAGTGTTGGTTGAGTGTGCCAGTACCAAGGAGCCTTGTCTTTTTTATCAATGTAATATTTACCTATCCCTATCCCTCCTTAAAGGACAGAGTGAACCCTGAGCCCCATGCCATGGTCCCTCGAGTTGAGGCAGGACACTCGAAGCTTGCGGGTAAGCTTGTGTGCTTTGTATAAATGTCCCAACTACATCTATGCAATACACACCCTTTCATGGTGAAAACATAATACCAATGTTTGGGTTGATGGTGGCACTAACACTGTTTCAAAAACCTAGTTGTCATTTATTCTCCTGAGAGATCCTAACAAAGTGGATCCGCTGTTGAGACATTTTTGGACCACTACCTTTGGTTCTGCATTTTCCTTAAGATGCACGTTATTTGAGCAGAAGCAATACTTTTAGGTCCTGATGAATGCCAATGCACCTCTCATGAGGGTCTTGTTGCCAGAAACATGTTGATCAATGATCAATGACACACAGAAGCAGGGTCAGCTGACTATTGCAGTGTCTCTTCACTCATTTTTAATCCAGACCGAAGGCATATAAGAATAACGTTGTACTCCTGCTCTGGAGTCAGTTTTAATCACCACTATCACATTTTTTGCAAGCATTGTACACTCTGCTAGCCTCACCACCCTTTAGACCTCCATATTGCTTCTACCATATATCAATACATCTGAAAGAGCTCTTACTTCTTAGAAAGGGAGTTGCAGCCACACTGTAATCTGCAGTCACGGTGAGAGGGGAATCCCAGTGATCAGGCATGTCACCTCTGGTGGGTGGGGGTATTCATCCTAACAATGGATCACTTTTTCAACTAGGTCTCTAAACGCTTCTTAGACCCAAGTATTTTTTGTGTGAAAGATATATTGGTTGGGAGTGAACACCCTCAGGTCTCTAACTCTCCTCTGGCCCTCCTTTTGATTTACCTGTGAACCTTTTACCTGTGCACCCTGAGACACTGCCTTCTGGGTGATGCAAATCATTGCCTTTGGGCCCTAACTTTTAATTTCCTTGGAGCTTTTGCTTTAGGGTTCCATAGCTGCCATGTTTTTAGATTGCTTTGTAGGACATTTCCATTGTTTCAGGGTGCATATGAGTGATATTCTATTGAATATGTGTGACACTTTGATTGACACTTTTTAGCAAGTAAAACCAAGCAGTGAAGCCCATGTGAAGAAATATCAAAATGAACCACTTTTGAGCAATGAGACATTCAAAAAATGTCTTGAAACTGCTGCAAAATGCTGCAAATGCAAGGCCACTAACCTAACCTCTGCCGCTGGCCACGCGACACGAAGGGGAGATAATGCGAGACAGCGTCTTAGTGACACATGCCGCGCGAGTAAAACGATAAGCGCGCCGCCCCCTTTATTAACGGCCAATGAAAGGTGAGCTGGAAGAGCGAGAGGCCAGATAGATCCACCGTGGTAGCTTTCAGTATTTATTTGGAGACTCGCATTGGAAGCTGTTGATACTGATGGAGATCTCACCCACTATTGGTCCTATAATCACGGACCCATTCCCAATAACCTGCCAGCGAGGCTCATCAGCTGTGAACGCCGCATAAATCACGAGCCTAACCTTAGAGCATTACAGTTGGGTTAGTGGACTTGCAGTAAAATGTCCATGGGTAATTTAGTTGGAGCTGTAGGCACATAATAACAGCGCAGTACATTGTTTAATTACCGCCCTTCCCCCGTTCACTGCCGTTCCAAAGTCAGTGGAATGTGCATTCAAAGATAGACTTCAGTTCGACCATTTACTTATCGAGTGCACGCATGAAGCAATAAGACATGTTACAATAAAGCAGCGACGAAAGAGATCATATAGGGGCGATTGTATCAGCGAAGACAGCAGGAGTTAACCTTTTGCGCAAATGTTGTTTGCACCACATTGCAAATCTTAAAACGTAGACCGCTAATGCTTGTTATTCAGCTGGCAAATAATAATCGGGTGCTAAATCCAACCTAATACCATGTGGTAGCAATCTACCCCTGAGGTGTTTTGGGGTCCCATTTAGCCTGCACCCTGTGAAAGAGGCCTCACGAAATTATCAGTGACAGTGATTGTATGTCGCGCGTACAGGTCCGTCAGCGGCAAGCTTCCCAGGGGCAGATAATAAAATATACTGCATATTAGCGGTTCGCGAATAGCAATGCAATATTCCTCCATTTGCCGTGCATAGGTGGGTGTGCACCTGCTCCACACAGCCCCAGGCAGACAATTGCCCTGTTCTAACCTCTTCTGAAATAAACTCGGCAAGCAATTTATCACTGTCATCGGCCTTAAAGTGTCTTTAATTCCGCAAATATATTTGCCTTTTGGGTACTGATTATTATGTCGTTGTGTGCATCCAAGGCATGCTATCTTTGGAATACGGGGGGTTAGCTGGTTTCCAGTTTGAATAAACAGTATGTATGTGTGCGAATGGTGTGTGCATATACAAGCCTACAACCAGTGTAGTCGTTATGGCACAAGTCACAAGGATCAGGTACTTACGATCCATTGCTGAGCAGCTGCGGTTCCCTCATCTTCATGGCTTAACTTTACGTAGGAGGAGGCGTCACTCGTAGCTTTGAACCGTCACTCATACTTGCACCCAAATTATAAGATGTCATGCATAGCAACCTGCAACTGGCAGTATGCGGACTAGCGCAAACACCCCTGCATCGGAAATAGGATCATTGCTGAACAAGTGAGTGTTCATGTTAAGTAAACCAATGCCATATTTTGGCCTTGGCGTCCCCCGTAGACAAAGCTAGCGCTAGCAAAGGTGTATTGTTTCCGAATGTTTCGCTTACATACGAAACGGCGAAATTCTTCCAATAGATAATCTAGCCATGACGCTTGTGCAGGTGCAAGGTAACACAACACGTGGAAGATAGCATACGGTGTGTTCAGAGAGAAGTGGGTGGCATGCACCTAGGTGTAACAAAAACGGGTACAAGGAGAGCACCACAATAATCAATAATAACTAATAATCAATAGTAATCAATCAGTAATCACTGTCATGATTATTGATGCACCGTGGCTCAGGTAACCAAGGGCGCGTCTTAAGACCCGTTTATGAAATATCCATAAGTGGTGTGGCCGATGTGATTGAGTTCATGATGACGATGACTTTGCCATATTTGTATTGCTGTGTAAAGGAGGGCCTTTTGTTGAGATGCTAATATTTAAAAATCTCACCTCTGTTTATTCAACGTAAGAGAGGATTCTTGCATAAGACATAGGTGTCCTTTGTAGTTCTAGGAGGCCCTTTAAAGATGAGCAGTCAGCGAACAGTGGGCGTCATACAGGAAGTGGGAGTTGGCCTTTGCAAGGACACGAATAGTGTGGATGGGCTCACCGGGAATGAGATGGGGTCAGCTGAGGCGCAGACTGGACCAATGTGTGTCAGCCCGTGGGGGGCCTCCCAACATCCTCGTGATACACCTGGGTGGGAATGATCTGGTGACAATGGGGAGGCAAGCATTAGTGGATGCCATGCAGCGGGATGTCACCGCGATAACTAACGAACTGGGGGCTACTGAATTTGTATGGTCAGAGATTGTCCCCCGCAGGACCTGGAGGGGAGCACGGTCACCCCTTGCCATCGAGCAAAGCAGGAGGAGGGTGAACAGGGCCATGCAAAAATTCAGGGAGAAGAGGGGCCTGGGGTTTATTAGGCATGCGCTGATACAGGACAGGACAGTGGGCTACTACGAAAGAGATGGGGTTCACTTGTCTGGGGTTGGGATGGATGTTTTCCTCCTTGACTTACAGGAAGCTCTGGCAGCAGCAGGGTGCCTATGATCGGAGGGTGCCAGGTAAAAAGGTGGCTAGGTGGTGGGGGGCTCTGTCATCGACGGGGGCCTCCTCCAGAGCTGTGGCGGAGTACAGGGCGATCTGGAAGCAGATGGACAGTAAGGGTACCTCTGCGGCAGAAGGAGACAGTCAATACCTCTGCCTGGCACAGTAGGGGTGCCTGAGCCAAGAACCTGGAGCCGAGGGGGTTCCAGGAACAGCGTCGGCACCCCGTTAGTCCTTCGGGCGGTCGGGGGCCTGAACCGACCGGGGGTGTGCCTCATCGCTCCGCCCTGACAGGGGGGGCGGGAGTAAACGAAATAAAGTATTAACGTATTGCACCGTCAAGAGCATCGACTTACCGTGCAAGATGGCTAATTAGGCATGCGGGTCAGCGAGGGGCTGCCGCATTGGATCGCCTGTAAGATGACCCACCTTATCTGCTTCTTGTATGCAAAATAAACCTGCACCACCGTTTTCCACAATTATGTCTCATGAGTCTCCTTGGTATGTAAGTGTGTGGGGCGCAAGGTGGAGTGAGCGCTGGCAGTGTGGGCACTAAGTGTTGCACTCACTGAGCCAAGACCAAGCACTGACTTCCAATTAGTGAGTCCTCCAGCCAGCCGCAATGCACTGTATGCCATTGCCTGCTCTCAGCTGAAGCTCAGTAAAAGCTTAAGCAAAGAACTTCCTGATTCTGCCACTAAGGGTGCAGCTGTACTAGCCTCCAAAGCCCTCCTGGCCTGAAGTCATAATCTTGTGCCTCAACCCAATATGCTACTTAGTAAGTTTTAGATCCCCAGGTGTTGCTGTGACTGACCTCTCTGTGACAAGATCCCACTGACTGTCAATCTGAGTCCTCCAGTCGGCCAGCCTGACTTGACTGTATGCAGTTCTCAGCTGTGCAGCCTTTACCTGAGGCTCAGTAGAACAGGCAAGCCAGGGATGTTCATGTCAGGCTGGGCCAGTGCTGTTGATTGCCAGTCAAAGGAGCATCAGAGGTTCGCCAGTCAGCCCGAGTCTCACCGTGCTACACTTGTTGCTGCTGCTCTCTTTCCAGCTGTCAAAGTCAGGCTCTTGCCTTGTCCCAGCAGCAAGCAAGCCCAAACTAGGGACTTCTCTTGTCGGGCTGACCGATGGCGGGTGCCCCACGGTGCTGATAGCAAAAGCCAGTTTGGTCACATGGCATTAGTGGGGGTACAAGCAGGTGGACTGGGTCCACCCACTATTTTTACAGGGCGGGTGCTGTCCACCCTACAAAGAAGTTGGGCCCCACTGGAAAATGTACTGAACCCATCTCGGTGTAATTTTCAAACACCAGGACACATTTAGCAGCACCTGCGCGCTGTCTGCTTTTAAGCCGAGCAACAACATGCAGGCGACGGAGCTTATCAGATACCAGCTGGGCCCATACCAAAGGCAGAATGTAAGGGGCCATCAAGATTCGAGTATCCTGGCTGGAAACTCTCTGAGGCTCACATCTAGATACTAATGCAGTGAAAACAAAGGCTCACAGTTTGTTATTACTTCAAAGGCACTTAAGGGAGGCATATTTTTGACTTTTATCAGTCCTTGCATATAAGAGATATGCATACACTGTAAGAATGTCAAATATGTTGGTTTGTCTTAGTATTTACAGAAAATAAAAATTTAAATGCCACTAGTTTTTATTTCTTTTGTAGCACTGCTCATCCCATTACAGGGTGTCAGAGCGCTTTAAATCATATGCACAAATTACATTGACCATTAATCATACAAGTTTGTAAATTATTGAACAGGATATGTTACATAAGACATTGAGGGTTACAAGCTGTAGGAATCCCATATCAACCTTTCTAGCTCAATGTGCTAAATTAGAAGGAATATAATGTAACAGCAAGTAACAAAAGGATCTCTGTGTTAAAAGGAGTAACCCACCTACCTATCTATATAAAATAAACCTCTGTCATTTGAATGTTACACAATGTGCTTTGCAGGATACACATTAACCCTCTATGCTACTTTGAGTCAAAACTGGGACTGGACAAAACACAGATCTTTCCAGCAAAAGCGTTAGCCACCAGAGTTATCTTACCATTATTATTATTCCATCGGATTTATTGGGAACACAAAGATCTCTGCAGCAGGTGCCTTAACCCCATAAGATATTTTAAAATTTAGACTTTGCAACCAACTAAGCAGTACAGATTTACTGTCACATTTCTCCTTGTTGCCAATTTCTTTGTGACAGTTAAAAAAACAAAGGTATAAGTTGAGGCCCTGATTTTACATCAGGGGTGTGTCACTTTTCTGGCACAACCCTGACGCAAGATCTGTTTTGGGATTTATAGTGCCACACAAATCCTGTTTTCGTGGTTTTATTTACTAAATAAATAAATAATGAACACAAGGCAGCACATTGCCCTACCTTGCTTTTCTTTGCATAAGGTAGGTGTTACATGGGTGGTGCTTGAGCGTTTCCGTCCATTCACCCATGTATTTTGACACTAAATCATATTTACAAAGACTTGTAAACATAGGTTTGCACCAAACTGGCGAGTCTACCTGACTCTGGCCTAACAAGGAGAAATATCTTTATTTCCCCTTGTTATTTCCTCTTCCCACAAATACTGCAGTCTGCAGCACACATGCAAAGAGAAATAGCCTCATTGGATAGTTTTAAGTGACTTTGTTAAAAAAATAAAATAACTATGCACTGCAGCACATTGTACTTGATTGGATTACCATGTGTCAGATAGGCATTACATAGGTGGTGCATGGGTGTTCACATACATCCACTCATGTATTTTGTGTACAAATATATATACATGTCAAAAAAATGGGAATCCAGTATTGTAAAAACAGGGCCGAACCCTCCGCTTGGAAAACCTATAGGTTTTTTGTAAAATCCTCACTCACTATGGTTACCCCTTGGTGGCATGCTTCATCATCGGGTTCATCCCGTTCCACTGTGGAACGAGGCTTGCTGTGACCTATGGACTACGCAGGAGCACTTTAGTTACGTATACAATGACAAAGATGGTGGTGTCTGGGAAAGGAGTGGTGGTGGAGTGAATCTTTAAAAATACCTAGCTAGTAGGTGTATCCTATTTATTCTGATCTCTAGTCCTCATGATAAAAAAAGGGGGATGTCATGAGGCCAAGTTATGATGTACCCAGTATCCTAACACATCAACAACTTTCAAGCCGTGCCCCTATTGGCTTTTTATCAGGACCTAGGGAACTAAACTCCCTGGTACCACTCCAGTTATATTACAATGGACGCATGCTTACTTCATGTATTTACAGCGGTTACTGCGCTTCCCACTCCAAGGTTCCTCTTCTGTGTTACCACCTACTGGGACTGCCACCGGGGACCGCATATTGCCGTATTGGTATCCCGCTGGATGTTAAATCCAAATATGAATATGACTCGTTACTACGCGAGTCATTACATCGCATGCCTTCACAATGCGGTTGTTACAATGACAGCGTTATTAGCACGCAATGCCATTACTACGCATGTCATTACACCCATTTGCAGTATATGGCGTGCTAACATTAGAAATTTATAATTTACTATTAACTCCAGCCTACGCAGCCTACGCAACAGTAGGGAAGGTGTTGGAATAGTAAACTGTACTATTCCTTATGTTAGCTTATGTTTAGGGCTCCCGGCTTTATGGTATTTATTTCTTTGAGATTTCCGTCTGTTATTTATCCATATTTATTTTTTGTCAACTTTAACTGTATTTATCCATATTTATTATAGGTTTTGTGAAAAAAATAAAGCTGAAACTGGTACATTTCTGCATTTATTTAACCAACAAATATGCAGTCATGCTTGAATGCCTGTCAGGTTTCAGTGATATGAAGACCTGCAGAAGATAAATCAATGCACTTATATTAAAATATGCACATTTCCGTATCCGCCTTATTTACTGCTTTTTAAGTCTCTTTACTAAAATTACGTTTTCTTTTACCCTCTTACCTATCAATCCACACAGTTATTGGCTTGGCAGACACAGCAAAGTGTATTTAGAAACACCCAAAAAGCACCCAATTTCCATTTATTTCCACATTTCAAAATAAATACAGACAAGAAAATAAATGGTTTTCTGTCTGTATTTATCTGTAAAAATCAGTAAAAACTGAAAACAGGGAGCCTTACTTATGTTAGCTCACCATCTACTGCAAGTCAATGTAATGTTTTGCATAGTAATGGCATTGCGTGGTAACAAGGCAGTCGTTGTAAAGACCGCGTTGTAACGACATCTTGGTGTAATGAGTGCGATGTAAAGGTGGTTTCCCGTTAAATCCTGTTTGGGGCATGGGAACATCACGTCACTGCGTGAGTTCCAAAATATTACACTGCATATATTGAATAAAGATGGCGGTCACTGGAGGGACTAGTTAGAAAACGAGGACGGTACGCTCGCTAGTGTGTTTGTATCCCTAGACCATCAGTTGACGGAGACAACCGTTCACAATGGGTTCCTCCCACTGGGTCTGCTGCCGAGGACCACCTATTGCCTTTGCGGTGCCCAGTAGTAAGTTAAGTCCTGGTTGGGGCCCACGGACAAACACATCTTTGTGTGTGTTCCAAAAAACTAGACTGCCTATTAGAAAAAATGGCTGTCACTGATGGACCTTGTCAGAAAGAAATGATGTCCCATTTGCTCACGTTTGCATACAAGAAAACAGTCAGGGGATGAAAAAATAGCTATCCTCAATAGGACCGGTTAGTTCCATTTAGGAAGTACACTTACCTTAATTTGTTCTCATGAGCCTTGGTAGTATTTATATAAATATATATATGTGTGATAGAGAGGGAGTTGGCTAAAATCAGTGCTCCGTTGTGTTTGTCAGTATAAACCCGCTTTGTGTTGATTAGTGAACTGATGGTGTGGCCACAAGCAATCTGGAGAGGTTGCCTGTGTGTAGCCTGTATTTTGTTTCATCTAACTGGTCCATGGGGATATTTTCATTCAGGCTCTGAAGGTATGTCTTGAGTTTAAAAAAACATCCTTGTTCCATTGTAAACACTCTCCAGTCTGAGTTCACTGTTTTTTTCAAGTGTTAAAGTGCAACCCATTGATAATCACATGACGCGGGACACCCACACTAGCTTGGACAGCCTTCCTTTTCTTCTTGTCCCCCAGGCCCTCGTCACCAGCCGACTGGACTACGGGAACACCCTTTACGCCGGAACCACAGCAAAACTCCAGAAAAGACTTCAGCACATTCAGAACGCCTCAGCACGACTCATCATGGACATCCCCCGACACAGCCACATCTCTGGACACCTGAGAGACCTGCACTGGCTCCCCGTCAACAAGAAAATCACGTTCCGACTCCTCACCCACGCACACAAAGCTCTCCACAACCAAGGCCCCAGATACCTCAACGATCGCCTGACCTTCTACACTCCCACTCGCCAACTTCCATCGACCAGCCACGCCCTCGCCGCCGTTCCCCGCATCCGACGAACCACAACGGGAAGAAGACCCTTCTCCTACCTGGCTGCCAGGACGTGGAACTCCCTCCCCATCCACCTCCGCCTGACCCAAGACCACCTCTCCTTCAGGAAGCAACTCAAGACCTGGCTGTTCGAGCAGTAGAGGACCCCCCCTCCCCCAAGCGTCTTGAGACCCTCCGGGTGAGTAGCGCGCTATATAAATGCTTTGATTGATTGATTGATTGATTACTAACTAAAGAGTGTTTGCAGAGCTTTTTGGATATAGGGGGTGGGCTATTAATTATAACTTAAATTATAACTTAAACTTAACATATTTCCCCACATATTGTAGTGATTTTGGTCATTATGGGAAAAAGGAAAATGCCTAGCCCAAAGTCTAGTGCAGGAAAGAAAATCCATACAGACTCCCAGTCCCAACAAACCTTACTGAGCTACCTTACTGGAGCAATGGGGGCTTTGGATAAACAGATCAGTTCAGTGGAAGAATCTCTTGAAGCAGGTACCTCATGGCTAAATCCTGAATCAGACCACTCTGAGGTCCTGAATAGATCAAGACAAACGACGACGATAAAAACTGCTACAAACCGTTGTATCCAGCATATCCCAGATGGAATTATTTTAAGTGGTTCAGATTCATCCTTACAACCACCTCAAAAGAAACAAAAAAATCCCACCCATGTTGAAAATACGGCTGCCGATAATAGCACAAGTAGTGGTGGTAAAAACACTTATATAGATATCGTACCCATAAAAGTAAAATATAGCCACCAAGGAAGAAAAAAGGTGGGATTAAGAAAAGCTTCCTTAAAGGCCAAAGATGAAAATAGCTAAAATCTTGAGGTACACAGTAATGATATAAAGAACTTAACAACTCTGGTGGAAAGGCTAGATTTATACCTGCAAGTTAGGCTGGATGAAATGGGGTCCAGAGCTTATATCTAGTAACAATAAGCAAAGTGGAGATGATGTTAAATCACCTTCAAGCCAACAAGAAATGGTAAACATGGGTAAAAACACGAAAAATGGGCATCTAACAGCCCAGGTTGAAGGCCCCTCTAGGGATAAAGAGCCTCAAATAATAGGCGTCACTAGGTCAAAGCATTTGGCAAATAATCCAACTAGAGATCAGTCGAGACAGACTGATAAAACTAATTCAACAAAAAACACAATTCTGGGTAAAGGATTTGGGGGCCCAATGAGAACTATAGAAACCTTGGGTCCATCTACCTCCGCACACTCCTCTCAGGCCCACCAACAATCAGTTTCAAATCCCTTATGCTTAAATTGGGCTAATTCGGGTACTGACCAACATCTTGATTTACCACTTGCCACCAGGTTGTGTTGGCAAATGTTCCGAAAAAGGCACCTTCAGAAGTTGAATGCTGGGAAACACTTAGGAACAAATTGCTTCATTGGTTGGGCAGTAAATCAGGTTTAACTGAGCATTTGTTTAGGGAGTTTAAGATGGTAAGAAGGGTCCAGTGGGTTGGCAGTTGCGGAAAAATGTTTTTGGGAGATTGCATTGTTCTTACTTTCAGATCCCCCCTGCTGGTTAAGAAAATGTTGTGGGCGAGGGGCAACAACTCCTTAGAAATGGGTGAGATTAATATACTCCCACTTGTTTTTTTTATCCTCCGCCGAATAGGCCCCATACTGTATCCAGGATTGATAATAATGTATTGAGCCAGGACTATTTTTATGATATACCAACTTCTAATAGATTTAATCTGTTATAAGGATTGGAAGAAACTGACTGACTTGTCATGTGAAACTCTAATCGTTCTGGGGTACAGGAACCTTTGACCTTGGCGGATCAGCATCAAATAGTACATCTGCTTCCACCTAATCGGCCTATAACTGTGAGCACTTCCGTTCTTGAACCTAATCCCTGTATTGAACATCCTCAGTACTTATTAGCAAATACGGGTTTATTTGTTAGTAAAAAACGAGAAGTACCTGATATTTTAAAGCAATGCGATTTACAAACTGAGACTATCAGTCAAGGTCTTGTATTTTCTGGACTTTTGGATAAACCTTCTCTCAGTATACTCTTATGGAACATAGCAGGTTTGCGCTCTAAAGTGGCCAATTAAATCTGGCTTAAATTTGCACAAAAGTTCAATGTCCTCTGTCACCAAGAGACATGAGCTACATCTGAAACACACATACAGGGCTATAAAAACCTATTTCACCCTAGCACTTCCTTCATCTTCTGGGAGAGCCAAAGGAGGCATGACGATCTTTGTTTCTAACCTTGTGGATACTAGGCAAATCGTTCCATTTAAATTGGAACCAAATTTCCAAATAATAATTTTGCATCTGACCAAAAGCGATACCCTTGTGTTGGTTAATTTCTATAATAATCTTCAAAAGGGAGAGTTAATCAGAGTTTTTAAGGAAATCTTTCTTTCCCTGCAGGAACTACAAAACAAGGCAACAAAAGACGTGGTAATTATATGGGGGGCGATTTCAATCAAACTACATGTAGGTATAGTAATAATTCAACCTGTGGTCTTTGGGATGAGAACGAAAATGCTCTAACTCATTTTCCTCATACAACGATTGGGGATTGCTTGAACAAAATTCTTTTTGGCTTGGAACTGGGTTTGGCTAACGAATTGACGATTCCCTCAGTCCCGCTTACTTGCACCTTTAATGGTAGAGGATTGTCCAGTATTATAGATTTTACTTCTCTCTCTTGTAATGCCGGATCTCGAGTCCTGAACTTCAAAACCCATGATAATGCCACTAGTGACCATTATCCTAATAGCATTACTCTATCGCTCCCACATAAGTCAGATAGGCGCAACCCTTTGAGGACCCTTGGGCAAAACACTTTGGCCCTTATTTATGAGGCCTTGCGTCAGTTTTGCTCCGCCGGTGCGTCACTTTTTGTGACGCACCAGCGGCGTAAGAAATGCACCTTGTTGCGCCATATTTAAAAAGTGACGCATCTAGGTAGATGCGTCACTTTTTAAACCCCTGCGCCACATTATACCTGCGTCAGGTATAATGTATGCAGAGGGGGCGTTCCCCCGCAAAAAGCCTCGTAATAGTGACACAGTGAAATCTATGAGATTTCACTGCGTCACTTTTAGGATGCTGTTGCGTCAAAATCTTGCGCTTGCCTCACAGCAGGCTTAAGACTGATGCAAGCCCTTTCACATGGGGCTTTCCCCATGTGAAAGGACGCATTGCTGGAGTTGCGTCACTTTTGTGACACACTCCAGCAATGCGTCACTTTTGCGCTTACAGATACGTCAGAAATACTGACGTATCTGTAAGTTCTTGCGACATGATGCGTCATACATTAAATACGACGCATCGTTGGTGTCGCAAGGAGTGGGCAGTGAAAAGTGACGCATCGCTGTTTTCACGCAGCAATGCGTCACTTTTCATAAATGAGGCCCTTTGTTTTTAGATAGGCTAAATGGGTACTCACTCAAGTGGGTTAAAGTGGATCCATCAACAATTACCACAAACGTAGGGAAAAACTCATTAGTAACCATTGAAAAGTGCCTTAACCCTGCTACCCCTAATTAGGAGGTTATGATTAACTTTATGATCATAACAAAAACAATAAAAGAAGCTCTCTTCATCAAATTAAAAGACAGAAAGGCCAATGTCAAAGGATGGTTTAATAACGTATGCACTAAAGCATACTCAAAATTAAAAGCAGCCCTCCATAAAACATTAAGGGATAAACAGCAAATTGCCAATCTTAGAAGGGAGTATAACCAGGCAATAACGTTGTACCACAAAGGATAATACTGCCTTTTGGGCAACTATTAATCTCCATTTCTTTTAGAATCCAGAACCAATCCCAAAATTGAAGTGGCAATAGACGAACAAACATGGGTTGGATACTTTTTTTTTTTTTTTTTGGAGTTCAAAACTGCTTTATTGTGCAAGATGAATCGTAATACACAGCTTTTCGTGCCCACTACCCGGAGGCCGGCAGCATAATGAGGTAACCATAACACAGCCTTGTGGCCGGCATCCCTGAGGCCCGGCGGCGCAGTACATGTGTGAGGGAGGATATGAAAACAGCCGGCGTTGTGGGGCAATGAAGGATGAGCAGCAGCAGAACAGTGTTTTTTAAATGTTTTGGTCATGTTCGTAACAGCTAACAGAAAACCCCTACGGTACAGAAACTAAGAGGTAGTTCATGTTCGCACGGAAGGAGACTAGGTAGTGAGCTAGTGTGGCAACCCGGGCAGGCAGGGATGGGCACGGCACCACAGCCGCAGCACACCTGTCCCAAAATTCAACCATCAGTACCATAAAGAGCAATGCGGATGGTGTCACGGAGTGTTAACTAACAGAAGGGGCGCCAGCATGTGTCGGATATGGCGGAGGGAATCCCTGTACGATAGAGGGGGAGTGATAGGCAACATAAGGAGGGAGGTCTACGATGTTGGGTACCGCATGGGGCCCGGAGAGTAGGTAACAATCACTATGGCCAGAGGGTAAGAGGTCCCGGCGAGAACCGTCCAAAAGGAGATGCGGATGCGTGAGTGGGATCTATGGACCGGTCCAGAGTCCAAGCCAGGACGTTAAACTGTAACAGGGTGGTCCCCGGGCGGATCTGCATCATCGGAGCGTGCGAGCAGATAGCTCACTAGTGGATCCCAGATGTCGCTGGGACGACTTGAGATGGGCAATAGCTCAGCGAATGTAGTATGTTGTTCTTGACAGTAGGTCAAGTCCGCCAGCCACTCCTTAAATTTGGGCACCCTGCCTGGCCCCATCGGCATGCCACACGCCTCTTGGCCAAGAGTAGTGCGGTATCAATGAATTTCCAGCAGGATCTAGGGATCTGCAAAGTATACCCAAGAAGTGTCACCAATTGATCCATGGGCACCGCTTCCCCCGTCATCTCCGCGAGGGCACCTGTCACCTGCCGCCAGTAGCACGCCACCTGGAGGCACTCCCATGCCAAATGCAGAAAGTCTGCATGTTCGGCGCGACAGCGCGCGCAGCGATCATCATCTGCCAGGCCAAATCTGCGTTTCCTCGCCGGCGTGTAGTACACCCGTTGTAGGAATTTATAATGGATGATTTTCAATCTGCTACTAGCAGAGATGCGGAGGTGAGCGCACAGATATGGTGCCATTGCTCGTCGGTGATGTCAGTGACCAGTTCGGTAGACCAGCGTGTCCGAGCACTAGATTCCGGCATCGGAGCAGCGCCCCGAGCTGGCGGTAGAGGCCAGAGACCAAATGGGCCCCGTCTTGTGAGCACAACAGGAAATGGAGCGGAGGCAGGACCTCGGGTTCGTCGGGAAAGTCGGGCAGAATGTCTTTCATCCCCGCTCGCAGGCGTATATAATAAAAAAGCTCAAGAGGGGTGTGGCTATGCGTCGCAAAAAAGAGTTCCGCCGATTTAAAATGACCGTCAGAGAACAGGTCACCCCAACAGGCAATGTGAATCCTGGCACAAAGGTTGCGGAATCCTTGTTCCCACAAAAGGGTGAGATTAGGATGATAAGTGAGCGGCAATCTGGGCGAGTAGGGTAGGTGGCATGACAAGCTCTTTGCTATACGGCGCCACGCGTCCAATGTGCATGAAACCGAAGTATTCAGCGTGGTTATGGATGATTCAGGGCAATGAAGCAACCCATTGAGTGGGAGAGGATGCACTATCCAGTCCTCCACCGCTATATGCGGCATGGGTTGAATACTTTGCCTGTATATTTGGCCTGCCCCCTGAGGAACAAGAAATATATGTAGTGATATGGAAAGAACTAACTTTGAAATGAAGACAACCTCTTTCCCTATACCCCTTGATATCACCTATGTGGAAGTAGAGCTTGCCTTGCTAGCTAGTAAGAGTGGAAAGGCTCCAGACCCTGATGGGGTCCCAGTTGATTTTTTCAAATATAACTTGGAACTGTGGACCCTAATTCTGACCAGAGTCCTAGAAGCATCATGTGCCACAGGGTTGGTAGACTCATGGTCAGAATCTATTATGGTCCCGATTTTTAAAAAGGGGGACCGTCAATCCCCCTCTTGTTACTGTCCGATATCCTTGTATCCTTGTTGGATTCTCTGGGGAAAGTGGCGGGGCGCATCATTCTCGAGCGTCTCCAACATTGGGAGGACGATAATAAGATTTTATCAGATCTTCAATTTGGGTTCCGAGAGGGTCTCAGCACCATAGAGAAAGCTCTTAACTTGACCCTTTTGATGGGTAAATATGCAAATGCCAAGGGTGGGGCCTTGTACATGGCGTGTGTTGACTTATCAGCAGCTTTCGATTGTGTAAGTCATTCTAAACTATGGTCCATTTTATTGGACATGGGGGTAGAGCTAGTTCTGGTAAATTTTTTACGTGAACTGCATTCCGACACTAAAGCAAGAGTAAGGTATGGTGTGGGGGGGGGGGGGAATTAACGATGTCATTCAGGGTAGAGAGGGGGGTTAGGCAGGACTGTGTTCTGGCACCATTTCTTTTTACACTTTATACCAATGGCTTAGAACAAGACATGATAAAAGGGTGCCAGGACCTGCCTCTTATCAACAAACGCCCAATACCAGCCTTACTCTATGCTGATGACGCCATGATTTTAGCCCGTATACCCTTAGAATTGCAACGCGCTCTCGTGAGATATCATACTTTTATGGCCAATCTAGACCTGAAAATTAATATCAAAAAAACTTTTGTCATGTCTACAGGTCCTAGAATCAAGAGAACAAGGGCTATATTTATTGACAATATAAAACTTGAGAGCACGAATACGTACTCGTACCCAGGAATTTTAATAGATAACAAATGTTCCTTGAGGCAGGCGATCGAGACTAGAAAACTGCTCTTTATGAGGGCAACAGTTACACTAGTCAACTTTTCACGAAGACTAGGAAAAAGGCCCCCAACTGAACTCATTCATATATATCAGGCAAAATGAATAAGCATCGCGACTTACGGGGAAGGAGTGTGGGGCTATGGAAAGGTGGATGCCCTGCAAAAGGTTGAAGACAGTTCTTTAAGGTTTCTCCTTGCTGTACCGACCTATTCCTGCCATATGGAACTGGGTTTGTCATACCTGACGGATATAGTTAAAATCCAACCACTTCTCTTTTGGCATCGTATTTAGTCATCCACCAAAACTATTTTCTGCCAAGGGTTTATACAGGACTGTCTCCTTCTTGAAAATGCTTACAAGATTGGGTGGATTGCCTACTTTAAAAACTTTTTGTACGATCTGGGCATGGCAGAATATTTTCACTCACCCATATTATTTTCAGAATTTTCTAGAAAATCGTTAAAAACATTATGTTTGACGCATTTAGAACAATTGCGGTTGACTAACGAGGCCACCAAAATATCAGTCCAACATATGCTAACAGTCCAACGGACCTTGACCATACAACCTTATTTAACTTTCAATCTGAGCAGTTATGAAAGAATCCTATTAACAAGGTTCAGGTTGAACATTTTCCACCGTTTAGTCACCTTTCCAAAAATAAATGACTGGGCAAAGATTTTACCAACTTGCCCCTGTGACGAAGTTTCCCCCAATTCTCAATGCATACAATTTTGTTCTGTAAGTTTTATAATGAACCAAGAAAGCGTTGGCTAATCCCTATTCTAAAAATTATGGGTTTTCGAAGATGTCGTCTTGCATTTCTCTGTCTCCAATTCTTAGAGGAAGAGTTTACTGCAAAAGCCATAATTACATTTCTGAAGTTTGTCGTTAGACATAGGTCAAACTTAGACTAGGCTCTGAAAACCATATTCTGTTTATGATCATACATATTTTTACTCTTTGTACATAGTACTATGTTTTAGATAGTTTTTAATTTGAGTATGGCATTTTTGCATTTTACATTTTGTCAAAATTGTTAATGAATTTTAACTTTTATAATATTGGAAGAACACATTTTAAACTAGATTTTATGTGTAAATTTTCAAATGTACTTTTATGGTTCTTCTAATTCTTGAAAACCAAATAAAGGATTATTTGATTTGATTTGACGTGCTGTGTGCTTTTTTTCAATATAGTGTGTAGACATCATAGTTGTTGTGCATCCACATCATAGATTTCTGCGATGTTCGCAGATCCTAGTCTTCACTTTCCTTGTTGCCATCCCTATGTAATGCTGGTTACAGGGGAATGTTATCAGGTACACCACACCTTTCATGTTACAATTTGTGAAGTGTTTAACTGCCAAGTCATCTGATTGTTGAAGGTAACAGTCTTTGTGGGTTTTGTTAGGTGACAAACACTATAATTACTGCATGGGCAATGTCCCACAATTGGTGTCTGCGTGATATGTAAGCTGGCTGTGTTGTTTTGGTTGCTGCAAGGGCGTGTGTGGACATGGATATCCTTCAGACTTTTCCCTCTCCTGTGAGAAAATATTGGGCGTGGTATTAACAGAGATCCACTATTCGGTATTTGCCAGTGCTGGTTAATGATTTTGGTCACTTGGTTAGATGCTATGTTGTACGTAGTGATACATATAGGTCTCTCCCCTTTCTCTTTCAGTGCTGGGGGCTCCAAGAGGGTAGTTGTTTTTGTTTCGCATCCTTTTCTTGGCGCTGGACACCTTCTTTTGTGGGTAATTTCTAGCCTCTAGTTTGGCTGCAAGATAGTTTGCTTGTATGTTATAGTCCCTCACATCTGAGGAGTTTCTCCTTATTCGTAGAAACTGTAGATTCTCTCTCAGATGTCTGGGATAGAAACTATTGTATAGCAGAAGTTAATTTTCTGCAGTGGGTTTTTCATGCATCATGGTTCTGAGGTGCCCTTGCTCTACTATTATGTTCAGATCAAGGAACACCAGCTCTTTCCTACTCATGGTGTTAGTAAACTTGAGGAACTTATTCTGTGGGTTCAACCAGGTTAAGACATTCCTTGCTGTGTCCTCCTCTCTCTGCCATATTACCAAAACATCATCGATGTATCTTTCCCAGACTTTAATATGTTTCAAGTATGGGTTTTGGGGCTTGAGGATCCTGTGTGTCTCAGGGTGGTGGTTTGACTTGCTGTGTCTTTCCTGTGAGGAAGGAGCTTATCCATTTGAAGGCTGGTCCTTGGATGACTCTGACGTGCCGTCTTCTGACAAGTGTCCAGTGGGAGACTATATCAATGACGGTGGAGATGTCAAATTGGATGAGGGTTGTGGTTTCTCCATGGTCCAGTATACATAGCGAAACAAGGTGATACTACTAGGTTGGAGCCATCAAAGAGATCTAGTAATCACATTTAATCCCAATTCTCCTAATCAAGTTATGCTTAGAGCAAATCTCAGTGAAGATGAAGATGTTGTGAGAGAATATTTGGAAGTGTTCAGTGATGGGTAGGGTTCATTAAAAGATTTTAAGCATAAGACTGTGCTGAAAAAGAATGCTCCAGTTGTGCTTGTACCTAAGGACTAAGGAACCAAGTTGAGAATGTGTGTGGACCTCAGAGCTCTATACCAATGCATTTGGGTGGATCATCAGCCACTTCCAAACATAGCTGAGGTACTATCAAAGGTGAATGGAGCAACTTTTTCAGTGTTATGTATCTCTAGGTGGTGAAGATTCGAGTCAGCTCACATTTTTTGTCACACTTTTAGGGACATTCAGATTTATAAGGATGCCTTTTGGGTCGGATTCGGTGGCTGCAAGTTTTCAAAGGCTAATAAAAGATGCTTTGAAGGATGTCAGCAACAGTCTGCTCTTTCAGGATGATATTCTTGTCTACTGCAAGGATAGAGAGTCATGACTATTCTAAGTTCGTGCAAGGTTTTGCTAGTATGGTGTTGCTTCTAAGGTTGTTGTTGAAGAAAGGTGTTAGGTTTTATTGGTCAAGAGAATATGAAAAAGCATTCTCCAGAATCAAGACTGAAATGATTAAAATGCCCAGTTTTGGACACTTTGATGTCATTAGGAAAACAGTCTTGACCACCTATTCTTAAAGTGCTGGGAGCAGTTTTTGCCTTAATTGTGCATAGTGAAGAGACGGTGATAGCTTTTCCCTCCTGTTCACTTTAGGAGGGCAGAGGAGAGATATTCAGTAATAGAAAGAGAGCCCCTTGCATACATGAATAGTGCCATGCACCATTTCAAATGTTTCATTTGGGGTTTGCCTTTCACTTTAAGTACTGACAACAAACCTTCAACATCAGTGTTCACATGCAAAGGTATTGAAAGGGTGACCCCGAGCATCAAATAATGGGTAGAGAGTGTAATGGAATTCAACTTCAAGGTTGAGTATCTTCCTGGGGTCCATAACGCTGCTTCAGATTTCCTCTCCAGGTGGCCTTTCAGAAAAATCAGTTTTAGCAGATTTGGATGGCTCCATACTTTGGGCCAAGGCATCCACTTCGAATGAAGAAGAATGGATCGAAGAGTATGGGAAGGACATGGACTGAAATAATGTAATTGAGTATGTAGTTGTGCAGTGGCCTGAACGTGCTTTGTTTTCAGATGAAGTGAAGAGATTTCTGAGGGAGAAAGATGAGTTGTGCATCATGGATTATTCCGAGGTGACCGTCGGTTCCCACGATGGGGTTAGAGGACAAGATCATGAACTTGGCCAGTGAATGACACTGAGGTAGAAATCTCACTAAGTATAGAGTGAGGGAGAAATATTGGTGGCCTGGTCTGGAAAGTGCTTTGAACGATTCTTTACTCTCACAGGCAGTAATAAGTCCAAGTTTGTGAGGACTACCCTGCTTTCTCCTGTGAAAATACCAGAGGAGCCCTGGTGGAAGTTAGGCCTGGATATTGTTGGTCCTTTTTAATTACACATCCAAATGGATGAATGCATGTTGCGTAAGTTCTGTAACCACAAATTGTGAGTTAGAATTCTTGAGATATATGTTTACTTGTGAAGGAATCTCATAGACGATTGTCACCGACAATGGTGTCCAATTTGTATCGGATGAGAGGAAGAATTTCCGCAGTAAATTGTCTGTTGAATACCACCGCATAACACTATATGCACCCCAAGCAAATGGTCTGGTAGAAAAGATTAATGGTTTGGTGAAGGCGTGTGCACAAACAGATGTTGAAAGTAGGAGTCCTCTCAGAGCAATTTTACGGGAGAAACTCTGTGCTCATTGCACCACACACAATAGTGTCACCAAATAGTCTCCTTTCCAAAGCTTGAAGGGGTAAATGGATGGATCTAACCTCAGTCCACTGTGGTTGAAATGCTGAAAGAGAATGGTTGTTAACAGCCCAGGTAGAACTGCTATCAAAGAAGGCACAAGGCTTGCTATGGTGCTAAACATGGTGTTCTACAGAGAAACTGTTGGGTAGAGGAGATGGTGTATGTGAAATGGACAGGTTTGTTTCCAAAGGGAAGTCTAAATCCATGGAACCTTTCAAGGTTGCTGACGTCAGGAAGAGTGTGGGAGTTTTGGAAATTGGTGATGTGTGGAGTATTCACATTTGTTTAAGAGCCCTAAACATGAGCAGGAGGATGAGTCTATGCATGACAATAATACTCCTGAGCCTCTTAAGAGGAGTTCTGTTAAGACACTTGTCAGAAAGAGTCCTTTGCACCTGAAGGATTATGTATTATGGTAATTTCTATTTTCCTCCATGCTTACCTTCTTCCTTTTTGGAAGTTGGGTGTTAAATATAAGACCCTTGTTTAAGTTTGATGTATGATTCTTATTTATCCTTTGTTCTTGATTCCTTTATATTTGTAAATGTTATTTTGTAATACTTGTATCTTGTTTTATTAATTTCACAGTCATAGTTGTTTTATTGGTGTGTGTGTGTGTGGGGGGGGGGAGGGGGGGATGCTGTGGCCTGTATCTCTTCCTAACCATATTTATTTGAAAAACATGAGCACAGGGCACAGTGCTAATTTACTCTAGAAGGGCATATAAACTATAGAAACACAAAGAAATATTACAAATCATAACAATTGTAATATAGATAAATATTTTGCTTTTATTAATTCTTTTTTGTTTTTTTAGGTAGAAAAAATATATGTATAAATACAATTTACATGTAGTTAACTTCAATGCATGAATAAATACACGATGCCCAATGATATAGTGCAAATTAGAACCACATATACATATATATTACGGTATAGCCTGGAGAGAATGTCTCTTTCAACACAAATTAAATAAACTAAACCAGATCTTTCAATATTGCCTATTTTGATGTTGATGATTCATTGTATTCAGTGATAACAGTGTATTATTTTCATGATAGTTTGTTTTGTCATTATACAACTTAACATGTGATCAAGGCCAAATATGTAGACACTGGTAGTATATGTTGAACAATAACGCGTTTCGGCAAAGCCTTCTTCAGGATTTCCATACCAGGGGTTACTAAAATGGGGAATAGAAACATAATTGTGATCTAGAGTTTAAAAGCACTTTCAACTTTATACTCTATGTATACATGCATTAAGACCATGACGAAATACCCTAAATACTTGCTCTAAGAGAACTGAACTTAAGCGTTGCTGTGAGGTGCAAAAAGTTAATAAGTGAATAACAATAAGACACAATCACTTTCAAATTCACAAGTGAACTAGTACTGCTCATGCAAATATAGAAAAAATATCAAAAAATAATAACATGAAATAAAATCTAAATAGGTCATGCAGATGTCGCCAGATATGTGATCTTAAACTATTATAATCAGGCTTCTATGATGTTGACAATTACAAGAGAAAGCCATAACTGATTGGACTCTCTCTATCATGAATGAGAAGAGCGATTTGATAACTAATTTTATATAATATAATTCTAAGTATACAAATTACCTCCGCTGAATCCATAGATGTTGTTAACAGAAAACAACCCTCAGCAATTGATGTTGGGGATTGCGATAGACCGCAGTATATAAAACTGGATTGAGAAATAAAAGTAAACATGAACACCCAATTATTCCTAAATAGTGTTCTAAATTTTAGATTAGAAACTACAATCAGTGCCACTCAATCTATATGGGACGAACCGATAAATACCTTCATCAATGTAAGTGTCTATATGGATCTCTAAATAATTCTTGAGCCACAGGGATAAACAAGACAGGCTTGTACTACCTAAAAGCAACACGATATATAAAATGAGAAATTACTATTGAGTTTCTGGATAAGTAACCGTTTATACTATAGTGTATTACACATAAATCCTAATAATTCTTACGTCTCCTCTTATATTTTATCCCTTAACTGGCAACTGACTCTGTATCCTGTCTTTTCTATTGGTTGGATGCCTGGTTGACATTTCAATATTCCAAAAAAACCAATATGCTTATAATTACCTCACTACTATCCAATTAATAATCAAACTGTCTGACCACATTCTGTATGTTAACTCTAATATACTTACCTTCAAAGGTAGGATAAATGTCACCAATGGCGTCTTCTTATATACAAAAACCTCCAGTGGAGTAGTGTAAGATGATATTATCCTAAGACCCTATATGTAGAAGGAAAAAGATGGATCAAAAGGCAGACAACAATTTTACTGCCACTCTTAAACCATACTCGTGTACTGTATGGTTGTAGTAAAGGTGGTTTGCCATAAGGCTAGCTGTAAAAGAATTCAACATTTACATGAATCGGGATACGAAGAGAGCGGTGTCTCTGCACTCGTATATAGAATAATTGTGTGTCACCCCGAGTCTGGCTATCCGTTGTAAGAGAAGGCTGTTAAATGACTCATGGCATGTTAAGGATTCGGATTATTTGCTAGGTGATAACCAAGACACATAGAATTATGGCGAGCAGAATAGATGTAAAAATACTGCCTCCATTATTGACTATCATCCATAGAGAATACTTATTACGCATTCCCATTTTGATTAACGCCTGCCTGGTGCCTTCATATATATAACGCTTCATCTACCAAATGTCGGGTAACAAAGCGATTCTCTCAATAATGTTCCTAGACTAGAACGGTACGATGATAGTCACTTGACTTACCGGGATCAAGCGTGGATCGCTCCTGCCTCCAACCGACTAACCAACAGAGAGGATGTGTAGGTTGACCTCCGATTTTAAATCTCTGCTCTGACCCACGTCCTAATGACATGACGTCATTACTCAGCGCCCACTACTGATTGTACATGCACTGGAAACTCAGCCGCCATGATGGAGTATCTAATGCCCAGGAAAAAGCCTCAAGTTTAAAATGGTAAGACTGCACCGCCATCTCTCAATATCTCCTACTCATGAGAAGATCGCGGGTCAAGATAATAACTCATAGCGATTCGGCAGAGAAATGGAAAATTACTTTACAAGTACTCACATATTGTTTGTGAATATATTATCATAATATGATGGACTCTCCGTCATTACAAAAGCTTCAAATGTTTGCTCAGCGCCCACTGCTGATTGTACATACGCTGGAAACTATTGCTACGATCCAGCTAATGGGTGCAGGTTCAGATGAAATTTACATCTCTCTGGGGACCCGACAAGGGTGCCCCTGTTCACCCATTTTATTTGCCCTTTATATTGATCCTTTGGTACAAAAGATACTAGGGTGTGAGGGTATTAAGCCAGTGGTGTGCAACGGATTTGAAACCAAGCTGTTGGCATATGCCGATGATTTGGCTATAATGACTACAGACCCAGAATCATCTATCTCGGCTTTGATAGGAATAACTTCAGAGTTTGGTCAGTGTTCGGGGTGTCTTCTCAATGAGAACAAGACCCAGATAATCTGCTTGAGTAACATTATGAAGCAGGATGGAAGGTATACGGATTCAGCAACCTACCTAGGAGTAAGGATTAGTCTAGTAATGGACATAGTTATTAAAGATAATTTTGTTCCACTTGTTAACTCAATATCATCAGAGTTAAAGAGGATAGACTCCATACATCTGTCTATAATAGGGAGAGCCAATGTGCTCAAAATGACTATGCTCCCGAAGGTATTGTATCTTTTCCGCTCAATGCCATTGATGATGGGGGGCAGTGTGCTGAAATCTATTGAGACAATATTTGTTAACTTTATTTGGCAATATGGAAAGACCAGACGATCGCTGAAACTTCTGTCCTTGCCACAAGACAGAGGAGGTCTAGCTGTACCTAATATTCGTTGTTATTTGGTGGTCTGTCTCTTTAGCCAGATGGCGATATTGCTAGATGGTGCCACAAATCTGTCTGACTGTTCGTTTGGGAATGTATGTCCCCCATCCATTTTTTAATTGCTGTTAGGTAGGGAGGCTGTGGGGCTTTTATTGCGTAAAACAGACAGACGTTTCTATAACAAAAAAAGGTATAAAGTATTGGATACTGTATGGAGGGTCTGGAAAATTATTCAGAAATAATGGATACTCCCGAAATATAATTATTATACGCCACTCTGGAAGTCAAGTCTTTTTCCTTACGTTAGTAGTGATAGGTTGTGGATTTCCTGGGAGTCTCTAGGAATTAGAAGAATAGGGGATATCTGGGAGGGGACCAGTGTAATGAGTTTTGAAAAGGTGCAACGGAAGTTTGGATTTCCCCCGAACCAAGGCTTCAAGCTTGCACAAATCTTTCAAACGCTATCAAGTATCAGGCCCCGGATAACCCCAGGAGGTAAAGTTAATATGTTTGAGTATATCTTGGGTATTAAGCCAGAAGTGGGCAACGGGTTTGAAACCAAGCTGTTGGCATATGCCGATGAGTTGGCTATAATGACTACGGACCCAGAATCCGCTATGTCGGCTTTGATAGGAATAACTTCAGAGTTTGGTCAGTGTTCGGGGTATCTTCTCAATGAGAACAAGACCCAGATAATCTGCTCGAGAAACATTTTGAAGCAGGATGGAAGGTATACGGATTCAGCAACCTACCTAAGAGTAAGGATTAGTCCGGTAATGGACACAATTATTAAAGATACTTTTGTTCCACTTGTTAACTCAATATCATCAGAGATAAAGAGAATAGACTCCATACATCTGTCTATAATAGGGAGAGCCAATGTGCTCAAAATGACTATGCTCCCGAAAGTATTGTATCTTTTCTGCTCAATACCATTGATGGTGGGGGACAGTGTGCTGAAATCTATTGAGACAATATTTGTTAACTTTATTTGGCAATATGGAAAGACAAGACGATCGCTGAAACTTCTGTCCTTGCCACAAGACAGAGGAGGTCTAGCTGTACCTAATATTCGTTGTTATTTGGTGGTCTGTCTCTTTAGCCAGATGGCGATATTACTAGATGGGGCCACAAATCTGTCTGCCTGTTCATTTGGGAATGTATGTCCCCCATCCATTTTTGAATTGCTGTTAGGTAGGGAGGCTGTGGGGCTTTTATTGCCTAAAACAGACAGACGTTTCTATAACAAAAAAAGTTATAAAGTATTGGATACTGTTTGGAGGGTCTGGAAAATTATTCAGAAATAATGCATACTCCCGAAATATAATGATTATACGCCACTCTGGAAGTCAAGTCTTTTTCCTTACGTTAGTAGTGATAGGTTGTGGATTTCCTGGGAGTCTCTAGGAATTAAAAGAATAGGGGTTATCTGGGAGGGGACCAGTGTAATGAGTTTTGAAAAGGTGCAACGGAAGTTTGGATTTCCCCCGAGCCAAGGCTTCAAGTTTGCACAAATCTTTCAAACCCTATCAAGTATCAGGCCCCGGATAACCCCAGGAGGTAAAGTTAATATGTTTGAGTATATCTTGGGTGGGGGTATTAAGATTAGTATGATATATAAAGCATTAATCTTCACAATTCAGGACGACATGGATAAGGTTGATGCTTCATGGAACATGAAACTGGGAGATCCGGATGTGGATCTGGATAAAGCGCTACAAATGGCAGGGAATTTATTTCATTCCTCTAACCTTAGCGCGCAACATTATAAAACGTTATATAATTTATATTTCACTCCAGACAAACTATTTGAGTGGGGAAAAAGGGACGATGATAGGTGCCCGAGGTGTTCCTCAGGGACCTGCTAATCTGGTGCATATGTTTTTTGATTGTAGCACGCTGAGTAAGATCTGTGCGGAGAGTGAAACATTTTGGGAGGGGCTGCTAGGTGTTAAGATCATCCTAACCTCTACCCTGATGATATTGGGCTCTGATTCTAAGCTGGGGCTGAAAAAGGAAGAGGAAGCTTTTGTTTTTATATGTGTGGCGGTTCTTCAAATTTTGCTGGCTGAGGTTTGGAAGGATTCCATGGCTCCCTCATTTCAGATGTGGTTGTCTAGACTTTTGGGGGTTCATAATATTAAATCCTCTTTGTATTCTCGAAGGGGCAGAAGAATGAGGGAGCTGGGTCAGAACATCTGGGCCCCCCTTAAGGGGTGGAGGGATTCATGATTATGATTATGCCTTTTGTAATGATTGTACGCTTACCCACAGGCCGACCCATGTGTAGTATTGCTGTCTCCTTTTTGTATGCTCTTTTTAATATCTTATTAATCTTCCCCTAGTAATGTGATCCTGTGACTCTGACCTTATCGTTCTGATAAATGAATTGTTATTTATTGTGGATTTTTTCTCTTTTTAGTGCTTGTATAATGTATTGCTGTTTAAATGAAGTATTTATGTTTTGTATCAATTGCTGAATATTCCAGGTATCTAATAAATAAAAAAATAAAAATAAAGGGAAACTCAGCCGCCATGATGGAGTGTCTAATGCTCGAGAAAAAGCCTTGAGTTTAAATTGGTAAAACTGCTCCGCCATCTCTCAATATCTCCTACTCCTGAGAAGATCGCGAGTCAAGTTAATAACTCATAGCGATTCGTCAGAGAAATGGAAAATTACTTTAAATGTACCCGCATATTGTTTTTGAATATATTATCACAATATGATGGAATCTCTGTCATTACAAAAGCTTCAAATGTTTGCCATGACACAATGAGAAAACGTGTATCTATATATATCTTGATAAACCGAACTAGCGATCATCTATCTGGGTGCATATTTTCACTGACTACTCACAAAGTTATGAGTTTCTTTAAGGAGTCCCGTGTCACTCAATGATAACGTGTATTGCCTAATGATCTGCCGTGCACTGATCTAAATTTCCTACATCAAGAATTGGATCTTGCATAATTACGTTTTCCGCAAAACTGTAGATGGCAGTTTATAGAGGCATGATCTGAATTATCAATAAATTGACATATTGACGTAAACAGTTTTAGTACTAAAAGACATTTAAATTACCTAAAGTCGTAAAGATACAATCATTACCCTAATCTTGTATTGTGCGAAATCGGTGGCTCGTATTATTAGTAGCCAGTCCAGATAGCATGCGTCAGTGTGCTCACATGATTGTGATATCAACCCTTAGTTATGAATATGAAGACAAGTGGACCTGTACCAGCTGGTACTCTAATCTATCAATGCACTCCAATCCCAAAGGAGACATTACATGATCGTAACCAGTATATATCAAAATTATATCTCCCCATTGGTGTGCTCTAACAAATCAAAATAGGGTAAATTGAGAAACCCACTATGTAGGTTTAAACCTTGGTTTATACTCAGCAAAAATATGAATAAGACAGAGAAACTTCATCTTATTATCATCTGAGATTTTCAATTCGGGGAGCAAAGGTCATTAAGACGAATCTTTAAAATAATCTATTTGATAGCTTGATCCCAAGGAATCTCATGATTCAGGCCTTTGACTGATGTTCCCAAAATGAAAATCCAATAAACTTCTCTACGTTTTCTGGTCTTTTTAATGGTTGTCCCTTCTTTCTCACAGATCTTCTCCACAATATACCATTGCATATCCTCAGGTGCATGGTTTTTCTCTATATAATGATTTACCATGGGTGCTGTTGTTTTTTTTGGTTCTATTCGCTGACCTATGTTCAGTAACTCTCACATTTAGTGATCTACCTGTTTCCCCTACATATCCCAATTTGCAGGGGCATATTATCAGGTAGATAACATTAGATGTTTTACAATTGTTAAGACTGTTAGGTGCTATCACCTGCCCATTGAAATGCAATGTAGGTGCTTCTATAGCTGTCACACATGATTTACAGGTGGTGCATTTAAATGTACCCACTACTGGTTTGTTGCCCTGATACTCATTTGCTGAGGAGTATTAGTTTTCTTCATGCGGGAATGAACTGCATGATCTTTTACATTCTTGTTGCGTCTGTACGCAAGCATAGGTTTAGGAATCAACCCTGTTTCTTTAGATGTATCCACATTAAGAATTTGCCAAATCAAACAAACTGCCTGCCTAATTCTCTCATTTAGCACAGAATGTTTTGTAACAAAAACCAGTGCAGGTTCCTTTTTTTCTTTGGCGTTCGTAAGTAATGCTAGCGGTCACAAAAACGGGCTCTTTTGTAAGAGTCCCTTACGATCTTTTTGGGGTAGCCCCTAGCTAGGAACTTCCTTTTCATCGCTTCTGCCTTACTATCAAAGTTCTTCATATTAGTACAGTTACGTCTTAGGCGTAATAATTTGCCAAATGGAATGCTATTTTTCTGAGACACCGGATGATAACTGTCGCAATGCAATAATGTGCTCCTGGCAGTTAGCTTAATGAATAAGTCAACCACCAAGATACCTGTATCATGTTTTATCAACACGTCCAAGTACTCAACCTGCTCTCTACTTCTCTTGTTGGTAAAATGTATATTGATGTCACACAAATTTATCCACTCCAAAAATGTTCGCAAATTGTCATCATTATCATTCCAAATGAAGAAAACATCATCTATGAATCGTGACCATTTGGTCACGGACTCATAGAAGGGGGCTATCTCATTAAAGATATACTTCTTTTCAAATTGGGACATGTAAATATTCGCCACCGAAGGGGTACATGATGCCCCCATGCTGACGCCCTGATTTTGCTTATATAACTGATTATTGAATTCAAAGATGTTATCAGATATTTTGAGGCACTCTAAAACAAACAGAGACGGGCACTTAATGTTATAGGTGTGTATGAACTAGTGTACAGCTGCTATAGCTCCATCAATGGGTATGTTACTATAGAGTGCCTCAATATCCATAGTGACCAGATATTGGGTATCTGGACAGAAAGAGGTGTTCTCCACAAGATTAATAATGTGCCTGGTATCCTGCACAAAGGCAGGTGTTCGAGATACATGGGAGCATAATATGGCGTCAACATATTTGGCGAGAGGCTCTGTGGCCGAGCCTATGGTGGTGAATATGGTTCTTAATGGCGGATCAATTACGTTCTTATGAACATTAGGTATGCAATAAATACTGGCCATCCTAGGTTTCTCAATATTTAAAAAGGCATATTCTTTTGTGCATATATCTTCGTCATTTAGTGCTCGATTAGTGAGCTTTTGTATCTTGCTGACTATGTTTGTGGTAGGGTCTTTAGTAATCGGAAGATAAAAATGAGTGCCACACAACATATTCTCCATTTTTGTCACATATGTTGAAGTATCATAAACAACAATACCCCCTCCCTTTAACACATGCCTTGATAATCTTTTCAGTACTGCATTGAGATCCTCTAGAGCGCTGTACTCCTCTGTTCATATTAAAGGGAGTCTTCTGAATGTATTTAGTGATGTTAACAAACGTATTATACAGTACCTGCTCAAAAATAGCCACTTCTGGCGGTAATTGATCAGCTGTAGGGGTAAAGATAGACTTAGGTGCAAGCCCTGATAATTTAAACTTATCCTGTTGATTTTCTTGATTTGAAAAGAATACCTGGAGTCTTATCTTTCTAAAGAAGGCTTGTAGGTCTCTAAATAATTCAAATTTGTTGAGACCCGAATGAGGCGCAAATGTAAGCCCTTTAGATAGTACTGACATTGTTGAAGGAGATAACAAAGAGCCACTAAGATTGCATATGGGTATAGTTTCTTCTCCCTTTATTCCATTCCGTGTTACCAGGAGTTTCTTGAAATCCATCTGTGGATTGGCCTGGAATTGATTGAAATCCATTTGTGGATTGGCTTGGAACCTCGGCTGGTATTGAGGTCTCCAGTTGCCCTGTCTGGTGAAGCGCGTCCGTAAAAAAGGTGGTATACTGCGCTGTCTTCTGTTGTTAAATCTAAACCCCTGGAATCCATTACTTCTAGGTTGACCTTCACTCTCTGAATCCGAGGAATCGGAAAATGTGGTGACTTTCTTGCCATAGCTGTACTGTCTATTTGCAAATTGATCATATTGACCACCTTCAGACTGAATATAGTATTGGTCTGCTAAGTAGGGATAAGTAGTCTCCTTAATAAAGAATCTTACATCTTTTTTTAATTTCTCAATTTTACATTTAGTAAGGTATTCTGTACAGAAATGAAGGTCTTTTTCAATATCCTCTAACTTTTTTTTAGAATCTTCCACTATACCTGAGGCTTTAATTTTGTTCTCCAGGTCTAAAATTTCTGACGCAAATTGTTCATTAACCTCTTTTGCTGTTTCGACAAGTAGCATAATGTAATCCCGGGAACACCAATTAGATATCATAGCCCATCGTTCTGAAAACTCTTTTATTTGAATAAAGAGCCCGGATGTATTACTTACCCGTAGACCCTGGGGAATTACCCCTGCCTTAAGGTATTCGAGCTAATATTGCCCGTGTAGTTCGATACGTTTCATTTTCTTTCTTAATGCTAGCAATGCTATAGCATCTTCATTTTTATCAGTAGCACTTGTTGTTTGATTACCAAAGTTCACTGAACTACCCACCATATGGGCAAATTGTTCATCAGTTAACCCAAACGTGGGTAAATTAGACATATCTAAAGAAAAATACAAATTGTTAACCAAAGAAGCAACAATCTTAAAGGTGATTAACACCCCGTCCCCATCACACAGTGCTGACGTACAAACAACCAGACGCAGCAACAAATAATAAAACACAACAATCACTCAAGTCTAGAATCTCAGACCAACTAATGTATAATATGGTAAGTTCCTAACCATAGCCATGTGCCATGTCTTAAGGGTGGAATATTGCCTATGTCATTTGGCTGGAATTCTCCAAATGTTAGGATTCCAAGTGGTGGAACAGGGGGTCGTTGGAAGTGAGCTTATGTGGTAACAGGAACATTTCCCAGGCCTGCCTGTTGATTGATAAATAACGTTTTTACTGAAGTTAAACCTGTGTCTAAGTCGTTACACAGATCACAACATACTATCATAATCTTGTACTCTCCTAGCTTCCGTCCTTCCCTTTGCCTTCCTGTTTCCCCTTTCCTTTCCCTTTCCCTTTCCTTTTAACCCTTTCCTTTTCCTTTTCCCTTTCCTTTCCCTTTCCCTTTCCCGTTCCTTTCCATTCCTTTTCCCTTTACCTCTCACTTTCCCATTCCCTTTCCTTCCTTTTCCTTTCCTTTTCCCATTCCTTCTAACCCTTTCCTTTTCCTTTTCCTTTTCCCTTTCCTTTCCCGTTCCTTTCCATTCCTTTTCCCTTTACCTCTCACTTTCCCATTCCCTTTCCCTTTCCCTTTCCTTCCTTTTCATTTCCTTTTCCCCTTCCTTTCCCTTCCCTTCCTTTTCCTTTTCCCTTTCCCTTTACCTCTCACTTTCCCTTTCCCTTTCCGGCTCTCCCACAGGGATGGATGGTTCTTTACTTGGTAGGGTAGCAAATGTGTACCCATAATCCCTTCTTATGGCAAACAAGAAAGGAAGCAGCCATTCCGAGGATCCAGTTGGATATGTTCTTAAAAATTTAAGAGTTAGGAAAGATAAATCCTGTCTGTAAAAAGGGCAAATGTCATTTAGTAAGGATTGTTACAATGAATCAAGCAATACTGCAACTAAGCAAAAACAGCCTATCAAAGAGCACAACAATTGTTAGTTATACACAGCCAAGAAGCCGGTGTTGACCCAATACAAAAAGAAAATGAAAACTCATCCGGAATTCTTAGCCTCACATACCACACATCTTTCCAAATGAAAGGAATAATTCATGAAAGACAGAATAGAACAGCCTGTTCCTTCAAGAAACACGCCTCTGTCTCTCGCTGTGAGAGAAGTTGCCCGTCAGGCGCCAGGGTACAATGATAAGTCTTCCTGTCTCTGTTGTGCACTCTGGTGAGATGGAAGCGCGCGACGGTCTGGGCAGATGAATTTTCAAAGTCACAGCCATGAAACCTTCAAAGAGCTCACTGAATAATTAACTTTACGTGACTTTGCGGGATTTGAAGGTAATCTGGCTGAAGAAGATGTACTCAGCAAAATGACGTCTTACATCATCCATCTGCTCCCATTGGAACCTCGGACTTTCTCTTTTAATTCTAGCTGCGAACAGTCAGCGTCTATGGCACCAAGTACGCGTGTTCATTGCTTGAAAATCTAGTGTTGTATGTTCCTCGAAGACATTTGCAAGCATGCTCGTCAAGTGGTAGTACAGTGCTTAATTTGTAAACAAATAAGAGCCAGGCCCCTTGTCAGGAGGCCACTACAGCTCGCACCACACATTGGCCCTGTCAGCGCTGCCAACGACAGTACTTAAACAACTACCAACCCTCACACTCCTACAAGTCTCACAATCCAGAATATTTTAGGCCCCAAAAACTATAAGAATGGCTTGGGTGGCAGGTATTAGTCGTTTTTAATGTATATTGAATTGAGAAACAACTGTTGTTCTGTAAATTACACAAACAGCGCCACCATGTGGCAGACTGTCATAAGTGCCAGTGTTGACAATTAGGTGCCAGTGCTGAGCACCAGAAACCACGGATCAAATTAAGTACTGGGTAGGATGTGAAAATACATCTGTGTTCTAAATAAATGTTCAAATAATGTTCCCTTAAGCCAGTTACATCAAAGACTGCGAACCCCTTCTGTTAGCAGCGGAGCCAGGGTTAGCTCAAATGCACATCGTCAGCCTTGTGCATTAGAAATGCTCCTTTGCACAACATTTCACTTTAACATCACATTGCCTTTCATGACGAGCCATATGTTGCGTTATTGCCCCATGTTTTCGTGGTGGCTACCCTGGTCTCTGTTTAGAGGATGGTGCTCCAATGTAATAATGTCTTCATAGATGCCAAGTTTTCAGACTGCTTATGTGTGACATTTATATGCTTTCAGTGTGCTTATCCAGGGCTGTATGTGTGACAAGTTAGGTGACACTTCATTGCCAGCAAAATTAATCCTATGTAATGATATATATATATATTACAGATATCGCCTCTGTCTTATGCCGTTTGAGTTACTAGTAGCAGAACTGGCTTGACTTCTGCTTGCTATACTGGTAGTATCAGGGCACAAGTCCTAAAATAATAAGCAGGGGGACTAACCGAGTTAGGCAGTATGCAATTGACATCACAGTACATGAGATCACGGCGCATGACATGGCACGTGACAGCACTAGAAGTGACATCAGATCTTTAAGACATATGTTTATGTTTATCATGATGAGTACATTAGAGCACATTATGAATGTACATGCAAACACTCCTGATTGAGGCTGAAGAATCACGCTCTTGTAAGCTACACCAAAAACAGTGCTCGGTTTTGTCAGTGTAAAGTGTCCTTTCCCTAAGGATTAAACAAACTAACTCTGCAGCCAGCCTACTCCACCAGCCTTAATATTCCATAAGCAGCACATTTACATGTACATGTGATTGCTTTAGCTGCCTGCACTCTCCAGAAGTGAGACCACTCTCCTATGTGAAATATTCTTACTCAGCCTTACCCACCACTTAAAGTGTCTGTTATAGGGCACCCATACTCATTTTAGGAGATTGGGGCTCATTTTCACCAACATACCATGACCTTAAACAAGACAGAAAGAAAGAAAGGGACGAAAGGAGAGAGATGGAAAAACAATGATGAAGGCAGAAAAGGTGAAGAAAAAAGTGTAGAGTAGTGAAAGAAAAAGGTTATGGCAACCTTGGTATTCAGCAATAGGACCATAAGAAAACATTGGGGCTCTATATATACGTTTTTACAAATTACACACTGCCTCCCAAAATGTCACCTCCACGTTTAGCAGCAGACATCTTTCATGCTCCTAATATCACCCTCACATTCACCAGCACAACCCGACAACTCACCCTTGAATCAGTACAACCAGAATATCCACACAGAGAATGGAAATAGATTTCACAGTAAGAGGTATTAGCTCCACATCAAAATAAGTGCAAGGCACCCAGTATACAAGGATGAGAAGAAAATGGTGATAAAGGTAACGCACAAGAAAACAGCACATTCAATTCCAGTCCTAACAAGCATTCTCAAGAAAATAGTGGCTTTCAGAAGGAAATATTGCGAGTTTGCGTAGAAAAACTACCCCTATGGGACGATGTAGGAATAGCAAGAGGCATTTCAAACTATGGCCAGTAATCAGAATCTACATTAGACTATGCTCACCAATAAGAACTTTGCCTATCTTAGACCTATTTCACTACAAACATGGTGCACTGGAGACGATCTATTTGACCTACTTGATTACAGTAGCAATGACCTGTGGGCTCGTCTATTCACTGCATCCTCATCCTGAAGGAGCCAGCTCTAAGTTAAGTACACATGATCTTACATTTCATACATAGCAAACTCTGAAATACATCAGTCTCCAAGACCTAAGAGCATCATAACGACAAACTACCCTGTGTTATTGTTTTATAATACAGGACATCACAACATTTTGCAGCTTCGCTGCAGTAGGTAGGTGTGAGAAGGGCAAAAAACAGAACATCCAATACCCCGGCAGTGTAATAACTTGGGAAAATTTAACACGGCTATATCCAGCGCTCTGAAATTTCCAGAGCTACAAAAAAGCAACTTGTCTTCCTTTTGAGGAAAACTTCTCTTCAAAATTTAGGGATTGGAACTGGTAAATGAAGCATATATTTTCACATGTTGGGAAATATATTTTGTTCTGGTTTAACAGATTCAGATACTTCTGCATACACATTTAATATTTGGGTCATGGAGGACCAAGCAGTATTATGCCAGGCACTCCTTATTTGAAAGTGAAAAATGCACAGTTGCTGCTTGTGCCTGACTCCCACTTCCGCACTTATGTGCAAAGAATTAAAGACAAAGCATTAACATTTGATGTAAAGCAAGTGAAAAAGGAGAAAAAAAGAAATGTCCATCTAATGGCTGAAAGGAACAAAGTGAAATCAAAAAACCTGAGATCAATCCTGGATTCCGAGCATGACCAAATGTTGTGATCGTAGGCAAATAACTCTTTTTTGTTTGACTGACTGTAATGTTGCACCATGTATAATAAAATTCTAGGCCACATAAAGTGAAGAAACGGGTTTTAGATGTCTTCGGATTCTCCTGCCTCGGCAAACAGAGACACTGGACACTTCTTGATGACGTCAAAGACCAAGTTTATAGGCTGCAACCAGGAACAGAGGTCTACGAAGCACAACACGGGTGGTTCGCTAGGGACTACACAAACTCAATGAGCGGAGCATGGTCTTTTATGCCAAAAATCACATTCCAGGCTAGCATCAATTACGTACAAACTGACCAATCAGATGATGACATTTCAAACATATCGCATGACGACAATCCCACTTTCCGTTGTCCAGCCCACCAGAAATGACCAAGCACATTCCAATATTCCTGCTCAATCAGGCCGGACAAACCCATCATAAAGACTTCAACCCAAATCAGTGATTGAGCCATAAAGGAAGGAACAGAAACAGATGAGAAGCAATATAGAAGGGTGGGTGCAGTGTACCATAAACTCAGCAATGTACTGCTCTTTGATCTTTATCTGACCAGCTGCTTAACAAGGAACTGGCTCAGCGAGGTCAGCCTCGGGCACGGGGGTCAGTTCGGCCAGGTCACACAAGAGTCAGCTAAGGTGTACGTGTCCCAAGGACTCGTTCGGCCATAGTCCTCGGCCTATGTGAGGGCAACCACACAAAATGGCTGCCACACCCAAAATGGAACCCGAGGGTTCAAACGAACCCTCGGAATACGTAGTGTTCTCATTGATCGATTATGACGAAAACACTCGTACACACCACACTCGTGATTTGCCGTCCGCTGATACCAAAATCGTCTATCTCCGACGACCTTTATTGAACGGGTTCAGAATCTCCGAACCATGGACCCATGAACTACAGAACCACAGACCCTCCTTTTGCCCTTACATAGGCAATAAACCCAAACCCATGTCAGTCTGAATCTAGGTCTATATTCATCAGATCATCAAGATGTTGCTGTAACATCATCCTAGTACTTAGCAACTCTCTCTGGACAGGTCTCCTCGCACACGAAGTAGCACAAAGGCCACATATAGCAGGAGCACACTGTACGCAGAGACAGAACAGGAAAAGGATAGCTAAGATCATCCCAATGACCATCAGAATCTTCCATCCCCACGTGGATATCAATCCCCAAAACCATCCCATCAACGACCAATCTCCCTCGTCTATATGTACAGACTCGGAGATCTTATGTAGTTTGGAAATGGCCTGAAAGACTATCGGAGTGTTGTCTGGAATGAAAACGCAGCAGCTCGATTGAATCAGTTTACACACTCCACCTCTATCTGCAAGTATGACATCAAGAGCAACTCTATTCTGAAGTGTCATAAGTCGATCCGACTGGAGCTCAGCAGTCAAGTTACTAAGGGCACCAGCAGTTTCGACTATGGTGGACTCAACCACTCTCGTCAACTGGCGAATGTTCCTGCTGTTAGCCATCGGTCCCCAGAACGGCAGAAAACCCTTAAAGAAATCTTCCAACTCTTGCCCTGCGGTATCTTCCTTTCTGAAGAAACCTCTAGTAACTATCGTCTTATGGTAATCTGTCACAGCTGAAAAAGAGGGAGGCAACAGGAAAGAAACAAAACATGTGCCCGAGAAGTCAGGGGGCAACCATGTATACGCTTTATCGTAACAGATGAAATAGGTACCCCTAGCTGCTAGAAACGCTGGGGAAGTCTGAGACGCAAATACATAAGTCTCAGTGCAAACACTCTTCCCTAACTGAGCTCTCGGATTCTTGCCATTACCCTGCAGACAATAGCGACCCTGATGGGGAACTATCCAAATCGGTGGAGAACTTTTCGCTCGCTGGTTAACACTCAGACTAACTCCATATCCAGTAACGTTCCAACCAATATATGGTTGTCTCTCATCTCTCGGAATAGTCTCATACGAAGTATTTCCTTCGATCATGTCGACTATACCCCTGGCCAGAGCACTATTCTTCGGATTATCTTTCGCAGAACGTTGGGGATAGACACTATGAGCATAAATGAACATCGTTCTATATGCCCAAATAGAACCATTAAGGCTGAAAGGCAAAACCAAGTACAGAATACCTTTATCGGTCGTATGGGGCATTAGGCCACAAATCCAACAATTTGTCGTGTTCATAACTAGCTGGTGTTGGTGCAAAAGGTGAATAAAGGAATTGTTAGCAAATTCCAATCTTCCAACAATTTCATGTTCGGGCAGAGGGTGAAAAGAATGAGAAGAAATAGTAGGAGGATGTATAGGTTGCATTGTGGGCATGAGCGTCACTTTAAAAGAGAATGTCACATAACCAATTAAAAATATCATTAAGCTCAGCAACATAAATAAACACAGTATTAAAAATCGTTTACGAGTCATCAGTTTGCAAATTTTGCTCTTAAAGCTTATTGTCTCAACAGGTCTCTCCATCTCGAAAAACTCCATCCTCACTAATATGCTGCTTGCGGTGATAGGGTGTTCTATGCTAAGGAATGCTTCTGTTAGCCCAGGGCAACTCCTTTAGGCCAACCAGAACCGTCGACCTAGTGTCTCAGGCTTGCACTCCAAAGACTTCGGCAACCGCGACCCTACAGCTGAACCCGGATGGCGGTTCGAAAAACAAAAATCAAAGTAGTTCCTCGGAGGAGAGTTAACCTGCAAACAGAAAAATCATAAAAAGGAACTTTATTTCTTTATTAGTCCCGTGACTCTCGGTCGCAAATTATAACGGTCTTTGCCAGGCAGTGTTTGTTCACAAAATAAAAGTTCAGGTTCAGTAGTGTTCAAACGGTTCAATGGAGGCACAGCTTCTTGAAGAAAATCGGCGCTTTCTTTCTCAGTGTTTGTTCCAATCAAACGGGCATCGCTGAATGGCAGAAAACAAGGCACGGTCTCAGTCTCAGAATCAGGAAGTCCTTTCTGGACCCACCGGTCGTACAGCAGGGGCAAAGGAGCCCTTTTGCAGTGTACGCCGTGGATCCAATTCTTTTTACTGTGCTCTCGTACTGCGGAACGTGTCGACAACAAAACGAGGAAGGGTCCTGTCCAGCGGGGCTGCTGGTTCTTGGTCCGCTAAAAATTCTTAATCAGGACCCAGATTCCAGGTTCGATAGCATGACCTGGATCTTCAGAAGGCTGTGGCAGAGTGTCATGAACCTGTTGATGCAAAACACGCAATTTAGCCGTCAATTCATACAAGTAGTCGAGCAACACAGGATGTTCAATCTCACAAAATTTCGTTGGCCTTGGCACACCCCAAATGTTCGCCAGGCGGCCAAAGACAACTTCATACGTACTCAAACCCATTCGCGAATGCACAGTCATTCTAGTGGACAAAAGGGCTAGAGGCAAGGCATCTGGCCATTGTAAACCAGAGCTCGCTCGAATTTTGGCTAACTTCAATTTGAGAGTGCCATTATAGCACTCGACTAAACCAGCTGATTGGGGGTGATTTGCAGCGTGGAACTTCTGCCGTATTCCTAATCCATCACACACTCTCTTCATCACTTGACCCACAAATTCACTCCCATTGTCACTCCAGATCATTCTCGGCAATCCAAACCTAGGGAAAAACTCTTTGATAAGGGCTTTCGCTGTGGACAAGGCAGTATTGTCCTTCAAAGGGTATGCTTCCACCCATCTAGAAAAAGAGCAAACAACCACTAACACATACTTTAGGTTGTTGCACCTCTCCATGTGGATGAAATCTAGCTGCAAAGCCTCAAACGGATACGTTGGAGGAGCAAAATGATCAGCTGGAGTTGGAATTCCCTTACCAGGATTGTACATCAAACACACCATACAGTTCTTAAACAGATTTCCCTGCACATTTAGGAATTCCAGCTTTCTGCGAAACTGGAGCCAAAACTTGCAAATCCCTTTCACGCTGATATGTGCCATTCCATGAGCCATTGTACCCACTGGAAGCACATACGCATCAGGTAACAACCATCTTTGATGCTCTGACAAATCAATCCAACAACCATTCGAACCCAATCTACCCTTACTCTCTCTCCATTCATTCAACTCTTTCTCAGTAGCTTCAGCTTGGATGGATTTCACACTCTCAATCGTATCTTCACACATACTTCTATCTGGAACCCATCTCGCCGGACCTGCAACATACATTCGGCTCATCACATTTCTCGCAGTTTCTTTCGCGACTTCATCTGCAAACGCATTACCACAACCAACATCATCCGTAACTATCTTATGCGCACTGCATTTCACAATCGCTACTTGCAATGGCAAAGTAAGTGATTCAAGGAGTTCATTCACCAATTGTCCATGCTGGATGTTCGTCCCATGCGAAGTCAGGAACCCACGCTCTCTCCACAAACGCCCAAAACTATGAGCCACACCAAACGCATACTGGCTGTCAGTATACACAGTCACTCGTTTACCTTTCGCCAACACACATGCTCTCGTTAATGCAATCAACTCTGCTGCTTGCGCTGAATTATGTGGGATACGTGCAGCTTCAACAATCGTATGCAAAGTCGTAACAGCATATGCCGCAGTCGTATCACCATTCGGAAGCTTAAAGCATGAACCATCAACCCAAAAAGTACCATCACATTCTGGAAGAGGAGTATCCCTAAGGTCTATCCTCCCTTTCATTTCTTCCTCAGTCCTAAGGAAACAGTCATGTTGCTCTTCGGCATTATCTGTCTCAGCTGAAATCGGCAACAACGTGGCTGGATTCAACGTGTTGCATCTCTTAATATGCACATGACTCGCTAACAAGGTCAATTCGTAACCCGACAACCGAGCACTAGTTAAATGCTGTGTCTTGGTACGATTCAACAAGGTATCCACTGCATGTGGAACCATCACAATCAGTGTATTGTCCATAACCAAACCAGCAGACTGTCGGATCGAAACAGCCGCTGCTGCTGTAGCTCTCAAACAAGTCGGCAATGCTCTAGCTACCGGATCCAAAGTCGACGAAAAATAAGCACATGGACGCTGCTTATCACCAAACTGTTGAGTCAAAACTGACAATGCACATCCCTCTCTCGCGTGGACATACAATGTGAAAGGCTTGCTGTAGTCGGGAGTACCCAACACAGGAGCCAAACACAACGCATTGCGTAATTCTGAAAAGCTCTTCTGACATTCGTCAGTCCAAGGAATAGGATTAGGAGTATCCTTGACAGTAAGAGCTATCAAAGGTTTCGCTAACAACGAGAAATTAGGGATCCACTGTCTACAGTACGACGTAATACCCCAAAACGCACGTACTTCTCTCTGTGTGGTAGGCACACTCATTTTCGCAATCGCTTGAATTCTTTCTGGGGTCAGTTTCCTTCCCTCCTTCGATAAGAGGTGACCTAAGTAGGTAACTTCTTGTCGACAATATTGCAACTTCGAAAGAGAAACCTTATGATGGAAATCAGACAAGTGACGTAACAACGACAAGGAGGCCTCTCTACAAATCTCTTCATTGTCGGCAGCAACTAACAGATCGTCTACATACTGAATAAGAGCAGCACCATCAGGTAAAACCAACAAATCAAGTTGCGTCTTCAAAGCTTGGCTATAGATTGATGGACTCTCACAATAGCCTTAAAGGAGCGCGCTTAAAGCGGAAACTTCGTCCTCCTGATGAGAATCCAAAAATATCTCTACTCTCCACGGCAATCGGGATGCTGAAGAAAGCGTTCTTCAAGTCAATCACCGAAAACCACGTGGCTGTAGCCGGGATCAAAGTCAACAAAGCGGTGATATCAGGTACAACAGGAAATTGCGGAACAACGATCTTATTCACTTCGAGAAGATTGATCACGAACCTATATACAGGAGGCTGTGAAGAATCAGTTCTCTTCAGAACTGGCAAAACCGGACTATTGCACACATTACCTCTCGTTTCCTCAATCACACCTTTCTCAATCAGATCATAGATGATCGCCAAAAGTGCTCTCTCACCATCGCTCGATATTCGGTACAGTGGAATGCGTGGTAACCTAGCATTCGCTTTCAACGTCACAACATATGGCGGAATCTCTAAAAGGCCTACATCGTTCGGACCAGTAGCCCAAGGAGAATCAGGGAGAGAAGACAATTCAGGTGGACGTCGATCTTTAGATATATACATCGGAGAGATCACTCTCTTACCCAACGTAAGATGTACTCCTGAAGGAGAACAATATAGCGTCGCATACAATCTCTTTAACAAGTCCAATCCTAACAAGTTCTCACCACAACCGGTCGTCAGAATGAGGGGTGCTTCGAATTTACAAGGTCCAACAGAAATAGATAACGGACTGGAAATCGGATTCGTAACCGGGGCGCCAGATAAATCTACTGAAACATTCCTTAAGCCAGACAAAGGTGCGCCAGGGAGTTTAGAGTGCATAATAGAACTCTTCGCAGCACCAGTATCCAACAGAAAAGGCTCTGACACACCTGATGCAATCACTTCAACATAGGGCCCACTCTGATCTACTGGAACTGAAACAACTCCCTCTCTTTGTACCATTACCATTCACTTCCTCACCTTCAGCATAATAATCATCCGCATAGTACTGTGGCGTCCTACCAGACGCACCATTCTGCTGATCAAAGCTATTCATAGAATTCTGTGGAGGCAAAGAACGCGTATTCTGACCACGACCTCTACCTCTAGGAGCTTGTTGAACACCTCTACCTCTCGCACCAGAAGCACCATTCGTGCAACAGAACCGGACAACTACTCTTGAAATGGCCCTCTTCTTTACAATACGCACACTGATTAGGACCAACGGGAAAACGCTGTTGAGAAGACTCGAACCTTTGCGAGTTTCTCTGATATTGCTGATTTTGCTGATAATCGCGCTGAGTATTACGGGGCGGATAAGCTTGCTGTAGAAAGAACTTTAGTCTTCAATTCCTTAGTCTTCCTATCCGCTTTCTCTATCTCATCCTTATTCCTATTTTCATAGTACTGGGCAGTAGCTAAAATCTGCGCTGACGTAGAAACAGCCCAAGCACTCTCAGAATCCTTCAACCTATTGCACAATTCCGGAAGCAAATTATGAACAAATTTATCGACAAACAATCTATGACCACCCTCAGTACTCATGTCCTGACCACTGTGGTCTACAAAGGTCTCTTTGAACCGCGTGAAAAAATCGGACACAGTTTCGTCTTTCTTCTGCTTGCACGCAGACAACTTGTCCCAATTAACACGCACTTCAGGCATTAGAGTCTTCATATAATTAATAATCCTACCAGGAAGGTCAGTAATCAAATCCTCAGGCTTAGCACCACTTACTTGTCTATTATCTGCATCTCTAAGATTGTTCCAAGTATCACCTAGTTCTTGCGCATGATCCGTGTGACGAATCTTACCCCAAATAGGCTGTGGAACAACATTCCCAAACAACATATCTATATCTGTCAGATTCATGATACATGAACTCACAGTCTGAGTTAGCTCCTTATAGTACCCTGCTGGATTTTTGCGCGGGTCAGGCAAAGACTGCTTAATCCCTAAAACTTCAACACGCTTACAAGGAACATGTACCCAGACACGCTGAAAGTGTGCAGGAATAGGTGGATTAACAGTTGCATCAGCAGGTCTCCAAACTGGAGGAACCTCACGCATCGGATATTGACGCGCCTTTCTCCTAACTGAGGAATCAGGCTCAAATAATCGGGCAGAAGGAGACTTACTCCTAAACGACAACAACGTCGCAACTGCTTTCTCAACCTTGAGACCCACAACAGTCCCTTTCGCAAACTCAGAACGTATACGGTACAACTCAGGAGGAGTTTGTCCTACTTCACTATCTTCCCATTGTTCATGTAGGAACAAACACATCATATCGAAAACGTACTGTTGTTTCGGTGCTTGCCATTGCTGGAAAACATCCATACCACCTTCAAGATCATACTGTGTAGGATACGCAATCCATTTACGCACCATGTGATCCAACACAGTCCTTTCATCAATATTAGGCACTTGACTACCCGATTGTCTACGCTCGACAACAGGAGACATACCCAAGGAGCCAAACAGAGGAGAAAAGATACTCGCAACTGCATCAGTCATTTTCTGGCGAGCAGAAGGAGAAGGTGACAAAAGAAGAGGAGACGGAACAGTATGAGAGGAAGCCAAAGTCGGACCAGGAGAAGTATACAGGACAGGCGTAGGAGTAGCAGACGAAGGAGGTAGCAATTAAGGCGGCGGCCCTTGAGAAGGCTGCACCAAAGGAATAGGAGCCAACGGAAGAAGAGTTGGCTGTGGAGGAATTGCAGGTGGCAAAGCAACCGGAGGTTGCGCAACTACAACTTGTGGCGGTGCCGTAGCATTCTGTGCATAAGGGGGTGGCGAACTCAATAGATGCGACATTAAAGGATCTTTCACAAGATCTTTCTTCTCGTCTTGCTGTTGAGGTAGCAAAGCTGGGTAGCACTTATCTATCGCTAATTTACGGACCCTAAGCATCTGTTTTCTCTCTTGCTCTTCTTCATTATCCATAAACTGTATATCAGCTTGCACCGTTGACATACCTCGTTCTCTTTTATTTTTCTTCGCTAACTTAATTTCTTTCTGTTTGGCTTCCTTTCGCCATAAGCGGAAAGAGTCGAACATTGCCGGCCGGGCTTTCTTCTTGAACAGTTTAACTTCGAGATTGTCTAAAATCTCTGTTTCGAAGCTACCATAATGGGGCCACTGTATGACACCGTCTTTCCTGGTATATTTAACCCATATTTCATTATACGCGATAGGGCCCACTCCATGTTTTACGTAGAGCTCATAGGTCGGAGTTCCAATCGGAGGAACCGGACACGAATCCTCCAATCGGGAATCCCTAGTACAACCAAAACCAAATATCTTTCCAAGTCTGCTAAGACCAGGCATCTTCGCTCACTAGTCTAGCTTCAAACTTCAAGGGAAATCTGAAAACGATAGTCTCGTGAAAACACGAGTCCCTCGGCTTTGGGGCCTGCAGGTACCAAATCAAAGCGATCCCGAAGGATACCCAAACAAAACTAAGGACTGGGAGACGCTCCACTCATACTTAACTGAAATGTCGATGGCGTCACCAGAAGACCCGTCTATTGTCTCGCTCTATAAATCATCTAATGGCTCCAAGACAGGGAGACAGTCAGGGCAGCAGTCCTTCGTAGCCGTCGGAAAGCGGGGAACCTCGCAGCAAAGACTTTCGGACCACAACGACATACAGGGGTCGATGAAGTGGCAGGCCTTCCTCCAGAAATTCCACACGAAGCTCCTCACGATCTTCGGGCTTGGACCGGTACTGCTGAAGTCGCCCTACGTTGGGTGCCAACTGAAGAACCGGGTTTTAGAACCCAGTGGCGCCAGGGATAACACCCGATGTCTTCGGATTCCCCTGCTTCAGCAAACAGAGACACAGGACACTTCTTGATGACGTCAAAGACCAAGTTTATTGGCTGCAACCAGGAACAGAGGTCTACAAAGCACAACACGGGTGGTTCACTAGAGACTGCACAAATTCAATGAGCGGAGCATGGTCTTTTATGCCAAAAATCACATTCCAGGCTAGCATCAATTACGTACAAACTGACCAATCAGATGAGGACATTTCAAACATATCGCATGACGACAATCCCACTTTCCATTGTCCAGCCCACCAGAAATGACCAAGCACATTCCAATATTCCTGTTCAATCAGGCCGGACAAACCCATCATAAAGACCTCAACCCAAATCAGTGATTAAGCCATAAAGGAAGGAACAGAAACAGATGAGAAGCAAGATAGAAGGGTCGGTGCAGTGTACCATAAACTCAGCAATGTCCTGCTCTTTGATCTTTATCTGACCAGCTGCTTAACAAGGAACTGGCTCAGCGAGGTCAGCCTCGGGCAAGGGAGTCAGTTCGGCCAGGTCACACAAGAGTCAGCTAAGGTGTACGTGTCCCAAGGACTCGTTCGGCCATATTCATCGGCCTATGTGAGGGCAACCACACAAAATGGCTGCAGCACACAAAATGAAACCCGAGGGTTCAAACGAAATCCCTGAATACGTAGTGTTCTCATTGATCGATTATGACGAAAACACTCGTACACACCACACTCGTGATTTGCGGTCCGCTGATACCAAAATCGTCTATCTCCGACGACCTTTATTGAACGGGTTCAGAATCTCCGAACCACGGACCCATGAACTACGGAACCACAATAGGATGCACTTAACACTTGACTTTCATGTGGCTTCTGGCAGCCACCCACACTCTAACCTCATGCGCCAAGAATGAAAGACAAAATAAATAATAATAATTAATATTTGTTAAGTGTAAACTTATCACCCCATAAAGGTTGCAAGGCACTGGGGGCCGTTGGGGAGATTAAGTGAGTTACTGCCCAGAGTCACATTATGCGGCCAATAGAAACCGGGACCCCTACGCTTCGGAGTCAGCCGCTGCACCACACCTCTCCCACACTCTAACCTCATGCCATGCACAAGTGAAACCCAGAACAATAACATTTGATATAATATAAGAGCAATAAAGAGATGTATATTTAGTGGCTGAATTGCACAAAGTGAATGCAGAAAACCTTTGTTCTGCCCATGACCTCCATATGCCAGGTGGGGGCCGCAATGATGATTGAGGGTTGTCACCCTGGTGCATTGCTCTATCGAGAAGAGGGCCATTGCCCTGTGCACTTCTGTGACCTGAAGGGACCCTTTCTCCACATGCTGCGTTACCAACCCCATATGCCAGGATGAGACCTATGTTAAGTGAGAGGGCCAGCGCCGTTTGATGGTGCAGCTTTGAAGAAGAGATAAGCCATTACCTATGGAGGAAGAGCAATGATTCATTGACTCAGCAATCCAGGAGAGCCCAAAAACTGCTGCCAGGTTCTCAGAGGCTTACCGCATAGGTGGTGGACCGTGTGGATGCCTACCACCTCTACTGTAGCATTTAGACTACTGCTCACTACCAGGCAGCAGAGGCATGCTTGGTCACTACAAACATCTACTAAAGCAAAAGGTTTAAGATTGAATACTGTGTCGCCAGGCCTTGGGGAAACTTGCGCTAACTGACACACTGTTGTCGCTGAGGCACTTTGAGCTTCTCAAAGTCATCATAGAACTTCTGTACTTGAACTCCCTAGCATGGCCTGTCTGGAATGCTGCCTCGCATAAATGGGGATTACCCACAAATTCTTTGACAGGAAAATGGGACTCGAGAGCTGATCTAGGGAAAGTGAAGGTGAAGGTTTTGCGCCGCCCTTGTGCCACGCAAGGGCGCGCTAGGGTGACGCAAAACCTAAGTTAGATTTATCAAGCCACACAAGGTCACCTGGCGTGGCCCTGCATAGCTTGATAAATCCAGAGCATAAATCACTTCATTGTGTTACTCTGCCCCAGGGAGGCATTTCATGAGCGTGGGTGTGTCCTGAACCCACCCTTGGATTTGGGTGCATTCCTAGATTTACCAACAATGATAAACCTGGTAATGTGTCAAAATGCTACGCCGTCCCAGGGGATGCTTAACGAGGAGAAATATGTTATTACTCCTCATTTTTTTCCACTTTCAATGTATGCTGCATTCTGCAGCACACATTGAAAGAGGAAAATGCCTCAGGGGATTGTTTTTGTGCAGGGAGGTGTACTATCTGGCACAAAAACAATCCTGCATTCAACACAGAAACCCTTGCACCATAATGCAAGGGTGCCTGCATTGGTGCTAGACAGCACATTGTTCGCCATCGCTGGGAAATGACAGGAATGTGCTGTATATTCTTAAGTGCAGTGCATTCCTGCCCTTTCTGTATCATGCAGCTCAGCAAGGTGACTTGCTGCGCTGGATGATTTCTTGGTAAATATGCCCCCTAGTGTGTCTGCCTTAAGAGGATTGTGCATATTTATTTGTACATAAAATACATGGGTGGATGTACGTGAACACCCTAGCACTACCCACATACTGCCTATCTAGCACATAGTAACGCAATGTAGTGCTATGTGCTGCAGTGCGTTTAAAAAATTTTTTTTTTACAAAGCCATGCAAAACTATCCGATTAGGCTATTTCCTCTTTTTATGTGTGCTGCAGAATGCAGCATCTATGTAAAGAGGAAATAACAAGGAGAAAAAAGATATTTCTCCTTCTTACACCAGCCTCAGGTGTACTCACCAGTTTGATGCAAACCTATGTTTACAAGTCTTTGTAAATATCGTTTTGTGTCAAAATACATGGGTGGATGCACGGAAACGCCCACGCACCACTCATGTAGTGCCTACCTGATACAAAGTCATTGTCATTGGTGTCGTATGCTGACGACACCCAATTGGTGAACGCCTTCTCTAAGAAATGCAGCGCCAATCTGGACAAGTTCAAAGAGGACCTTTTAGTTGCGGACTGGATGGCGGCAAACTGCTTGCAGTTGAACGCCAGTAAGTCTGAGGTTTTAGTGTTCTGGAAGGACCGGGAGTTGTGGTCCGAGCAGTGCTGGCCGGATCGTCTTAAACCCGCCCCCTTGCCCAAGGAGGCTGTGAAGAACCTGGAGTGTGGTTCGACAGCGACCTGAAGTTTGACATTCAATCAAAAGCAGTGGCAGGGGTCTGCTTTGGGCTTCTGCGAGGTTTGAAACCTCTGCTGGGTTTTTTTCCTCCCAAAGTGCGTCAATCCATTGTCCAGGCGACAATTCTATCTAGACTGGACTATGGCAATTCCCTCTATCTGGGCGCCAATAAGTCCAGTATTAGGTGTCTGCAGAGAGTACAAAATGCAGCGGCTCGCATTTTGGTGGTACTTCCGAAATCTTGCTTGGTTTCCCATGTGCTTCCTAAACTTCATTGGTTGCTTGTTGAAAAGTGCATTCAGTTCAAGTCTCTCTGTGTGTCGCATAGGATCCTGACCCTTCAGGCACCTTTAGGGCTTGCCAATTTGTTAGAGTTTTACGTGCCACGGTGCACCCTTACATCTGCTGACCAAGCATTGGGTCAATATTCCTCGAGTTCTGAAAGCTAGAGCTGGCGGCCTTTCTTTTTGCAGTCTTGCTGCGAAGCTCTGGAATTCGCTCCCTGCCTCCATCAGACCAATCCAGAACCACCTTGCTTTCCGTAAAGCCATAAAGACCTGGCTTTTCCCTGTTTAACTTTTCATTTTCTTTCCTTGGCTCACGTCTATGGTCTTTGGTGACGCTGGGATGCCCGGTCGCTGGGGCAGCTATGCGCAATACAAATTCGACTATTATTATTATTAAAGTAAAGCAAGGTAGGGCAATGTGCTACATTATGTTATTTTAAAAAAGTTTTTTTATAAAGCCACGCAAATGGGATTTGTGTGGCACTGTAAATCCCAAGATAGTTTTTGCGACAGGGTTATGCCAGAAAAGTGACGCAACCCTCATGCAAAATCAGGGCCTCAACGTATAATTTTGTTTTTTTTAAACTCTGTCACAAAGAAATTGCCAGCAAGGAGAGATGTAAATCTGTACTACTTGGTTGGTTGCAAAGTCAGGATTTTTAAATATCTTTTGGGGTTAAGGCACCTGCTGCAGGGATCTTTGTGTTCCCCAAAAATCAGGGGGAATAATAATAATAATGGTAAGATAACTGCTGGCTAACGCTTTTGCTGGATGTGTGGATGTGTTTTATCCAGTCCAAGTTTTGACTCAAAGTAGCATAGAGGGTTAATGAGTTGCCTGCAAAGCACATTGTGTAACATGCTAATGACAGATTTGTATTTTATGTAGATAGTTAAGGGGGTTACTGCTTTAAACATAGAGATCCTTTTGTTACTTGCAGTTACTCTGTATTCCTCCCAGTATAGCACTGCGAGCTATGATGGTTGAAATGTTCCTCCTACAGCTTGTAATCCTCACTGCCTTATGTAACATTTCATGTACAATGATTTACAAAATTGTTTGATTTATTGTCAATGTAATGTGCACGTATGATGTAAAGTGCTCTGGCACCCTGCATTGGGATGAGTAGCGCTATAAAAGAAAAAAAACAGTGGTATTTAAATTGTTATTTTCTGTAAACACTGGGACAAACCAACATATCTGACATTCTTATAGTCCATGCATATCTCTTATATACAAGGACTGAACAGTGGGAGTGTTGCGGGGTGGTGAGGTGGGGAGGGGCATGGTGGGGGGTAGTGGGCTCCGACATACGGCGGAACGGAGTAAAGTAAGTAAATAAATAAATAAAACAATTTACCTTGCGCACACTGCATTGGCGATACAGCGCACGCAAGGTAAATTGTTTTATTTATTTATTTACTTACTTTACTCTGTTCCTCCGTATGTCAGAGTCCACTACCCCCCACCCTGCCCCTTCCTAGCCCCGCTCACCGCCCTGCAGCACTTCCTCTGGGAGCCGCCACTGGCACTGAACAAAGTCAAAAGCATGCATCCCTTAGTACCTTTCAAGTAATATGTAGCTGTGAACCTTTTTTTCCCCTCTTCTGTATTTGCATTTAGGTGTGAGGCTCACATAGCTAGTTCCCAGCCACGATACTAGAACAAACGGAGGCCTGATAGCCCCTATAAGTTGGTCTTTGTTATGGGCCCATCTGGAATCATATAAGCTCTGTCGCCTGCATGTCATTGCTCAGATCAAAAGCAGACAACGTGAAGGCGCTTCTGAATGTGTCCCAGTGTTTGAAAATTACATTAGGACGAGTTCAGTCTACAGTGCTGGGCACTGAAACTTATGACAGTCTGTCACATGGTGGCTCTTGTCTTATTTAGAGTTGAGCACAACAGTTGCTTGGTAATTCAATATACAGTAATAAAATAATACTTGCCACCCAAGCCATTCTTACAGATTTGGGGGCCTGGAATAGTCTGAATTGTCGCACTTGTAGGAGTGTGATGGTTAGTAGTTATGTTTGTACTGACATTGGCAACACTGGTGGGGCAATTGGTGGTGCAAGTTGCAGCGGCCTGCTAACGAGGGCCCTGGCTCTTATGTTTTTTTTGCACAGTAAGAACTGCCTCAGCGTGTGCATGGCCTGGCCAGAAGCCACCACCTCCTACCTGAGGAGTTTAGTAATCAATCAAACCCGCATCTTTGCATGCCCGACTTGGCTTTTTACCCCTTCGGGTGCATTAGTTACTGTCACCTGTTGGTTGGTATTCTTTCAATGTCGTTTAGCATCATGTAGGGTTGCCACTTTTCTGAGACAAAAATACCGACCATTTCTTCCTGATTTGAGATGTTGTCAGAACCACAGTCTGCTGCTTAAATATCCATGTTTGTAAAATTCTCTGCATTCTTTTTCAGCCTAGCAATGGTGCCTCTGTTTGTTTAAAAAATCCTTTTTAGAACTCTAAAACACTCCCGAAGCGATTTCTTCATGTATTTGCCGTTTTAACTTCATAGCAAAAAGTGGAAAACATAGAGGTTTTCTTTGATTTCCCAGGTGTTTCAGCGGCCTAGTCTTGAAAATAGAGGCTGTGCTGGTAAAATACTGGCAACCCCAGCGCCATGCCACACATCTACAGCATTAATGACAACAGTTATTACAGCAAAATGACTTTATTTTAGGTGTCTCTGTCTTACACTTGCTCCTGTTCAATGTTGGTCAATGGCGAAAATAAATCACCCGGATTTTTTTCACTAATTCCCTCTCACTTCGTTTTGAAATATTGGCATGTGTGCCACAGTGTCAGCTTGTTTGTAAGACTGGCTGGTGCGTCTGCAAAGAGCAATTAGTGACACCACAGCGTCATAATACACAAACAGCGGATTTACTAAATGCAATACATGTATAGCAATGTGCCATCATTTTCGTTTAGACTAAAATGTTTGCACATACTGTACAAAAAGTATCACCTTCAGTTGTGAAATATTGCTTGATGTTTATCATTTTGCCTTTACAGTCTGTCAGTGCTTAATTTGTAAAATATTGAGTGCCTGTGGGTGTAGTAGGGTCAGAGCCTAATGTCCTGTGGCTGCAACGGTAAGTCTCCACAGGAGATGCTCCACTTTACAATGTTCTGTAGCTATTATGAGGTACCCCAGAATGCTTTTATTATCCCCTTTTTAAATAAGTTTAAGTTCAGGTAGGCTCACCCTGCTTTTACTTTTTTACAAATGCTATCTGGCAATACTGTTTTGTATGTCCTTATTTTTTTTTAATTCTGCAGTTAGGCTATGAGCCAGTTGTGTTTAACTGTCTGAGCTACACAAGGGATGGATGAGTTGTGTCCCTGCATGTATCGTTACATTACCCTGTACTTAGTCTTTGAATGGTCTTTTTATTCTTTTTTTAAACATAAATTATATATTCCCCTTATTTATATCCTATTTTTATGGACAGCGTTGATGTTATCAGGCAGACTTGGTTTTTGATAAACTATTTTGTATAGTCTGTTTCATTTGCTTTTTATGGTTTTACGCAAACACCGAATGAAGTGAATTGATTGATTGATTGAGTAACTGTAGGAAGGTGGAGTATTATGTGGTGATGTGGGTGACGCGCCACCATGCAATACTCTCACTATACCCCAAAGATGATCCTGCTCTTACCTGCGAGGATCTGGCAACCTTCAGTAATTCAATTGCAGTTGGCGAAGTGCGAAAAACAAATGTCAGCTTGGCTTCAGGAAAAGCTTCAGGCCCACCAAAGAAGACAAAAATGTCCCCACTTGTATTTCTTCTCATGTACCTTACAAATGCTATTGGTTCTGGTCCTCAAACAAATTAAACCTGAGGTGAAAACTTACTTAAGCAGCATGTGACGCACTCTATAGAATTGCCGAAAATTGGGACACTAATCCCCGAAAGAAATATGGTTGCTATATAAAAAGTAGGTGTGTCAGTGGCTATGTTTGGAGCGGGAGTATGGGGCTATGCCCCGGCGGTGACGTCTTGACAGACAGTATAGAATATATTTCTGTACAAACTTTTAGGACTCCTAAGATCCATCACCAGCCTGGTTACTCATAGTGAAACAGAGTTAAGTTTCCTGAAGGACTTGGTGGGGCTCGCTCCTATTATGCTGTGGGTTAAAATATGTCTGTCTCCGGATTTAAAATTCACACAAGATATTGTTGAAGATTGTTTAAAACAAAGTAATGCGCAGGCACTTCCGTGCTTTAAATTATGGTATATCATTTTTGCAAGACCTGGGGTTGACCGACCTGTGAGCAAATATAGATAACATTAGCACTCTTAGTAAGGCACACATTAAGATAACGTTTTTAGAACGCAAAGAAAAATTACTGTTTTTCCTCATCTCCCCATTGTATTTCTTACCCCCTTCACCCTATGTTTATGCTATGCTTTTGTAACTCATGTAACTATTCTTCAGCACCTATTTGGCCGTCACCTACACAGCTGGTCTTCTGACATTCTTTTCCTCATCTCCCCCTATGTGTCTCCCTCCCTCCCCCTCCTCCTCCCTCTTTTGATCATTTGATTCAAACTGATGTAGCTATATAACCCGTAACTCGCTGATTCAACTGATGTAAATTACAAAATTGTTTGTACCTACCACGGAGCCTGAGCAACCTTGGCGGATGCCCGGTGGAGCTGTCCTATGCAGCTATAGAGGAGTCTGGCACCTTGCCCGTCACATACCCAGCCGGTCATCTGACATTGTTTTTCCTCGTCTCCCCGTTATGTGTCTCCTTCTCTCCCCCTTCGATGGAACAATAAGGACGCCCCCTGGGCGGATACCAAATCTGTTTGTACATACCGCGGAGACCGAGCAACCTAGGCCGATGCCCGGTGGAGCTGCCATTTGCAGCTATAGAGGAGTCTGACCCCTTGGCCGTCACATACCCAGCCGGTCATCTGACATTGTTTTCCTCTTCTCCCTGTTCGTGTCTCCTTCACTCCCCCTCCCTCTGTGATTCTTTGATTCAAACGGTTGTACCTATGTAACCTGTATTTCACTGATTCAACTGATATAACTATGTATCCTGTAACTTGCTGATCCTCATGTAAAGCGCTCTGATACCTCCGGGTCTAGCCAGCGTTATATAAAACTTTGCAAATAAATAAATAAAATTGTCATGATATCAGTCCAACAGTACATAAATCTTTCATTGTGCAATGGCACGGAGACCTACCTTTTGTGAATTAAAACTCCTCAACATAAATTTGATCTCTCACGGTTTCACATGAATATGATTCATTATCTAGGTGCTTTTACGATCACTGTGCCTTGGTTTGCTCCCTTGACGCTCTGTCCCTGAGAAGGGATTTTGTGCCAAACTACTAAGCACTTTAGTTTACTTTGCCCACTTTCTGCAGTCTACATATTCCGATTGTTGCGGCCATTCCTTAAAGGGAAATCTTTTAACTCAACTCATGAGGGTTTGACATTTTTGCAGCGCCTTGGGTCCCCACTGATTTGTTTTGCTGTTCTAAATATTTTATTCATGCCCTGAATCTGAGAAAATGATATGCATCATGAATTTAAATTGAAAAAGTTGTTTTTATCTGATATTTAATTGTACTTTTTATGTCTTTTTATTATACATTGATTTCATTATAAGTTGTTTTTTCTTATGAGCTTTTATGCTCATTTTTCCGACTGAATAAAGATTTATTGAATTGAATTGATCCTTTGATTCCCAATAATAAATCCATAGCTCAGCCTTGGTATAACAGCAAAGAGCAGTCAGGCTTTACCAGAAGATCACGTGTTAAGCATTTCATAGTGCCAATATGAGCGATATGTAATTGACACGATTCAAAAGAAATATGACACCAATTTATAAAACTACACCAAAATTAAGTAAATCAGATAAGTATACCTAGAGTTATGAATTTTAGAAGCAAAATTAAATCAGGACAAAATAGTCCTACAAAACTTTACCATTGCGGTCAATGGTAAAAAGCACTAGTGACAATCAGTCACTTGCAGGTCGAGTTGCGTGGAACCCAGGAAGGGTAAAGGTGATGTGGGTCACGATAGTCAGCTCAGTTTTACCTGGTTTGAGAAGCCCGGAGCAGAGTTGTCCTGGCTGTCCAAGGTGCTGAAGCATAAGCTGCAGGGGAGCTGGTTTTACCGCTTACACTGTGCTGGTGGGGAACAGGGAGTAAAAATTTGACAGCGAAGCCACTGTTGACATTGGATGAAGGTATTACAGAGTTCCCTTGAGGTGAAGCATCAAGTAAAGGCGGTGGTTGCTGGACTGGCAACCAACAAGCCTCGGCAGCAGTAAGCTCAGCAGAAAGTTAACATGCAGCGGTTCAGGGGAACACAGTAGCTGCATAAAACTTCATGGCGGTCAGGACAACGTTTCCCTCAATGTACTGGACTCTCTACTTCTGGGCGTCTCCTCAGAGGGCAAAATATCCAGTGATTCTTTGGTTCCAGTACGTTGATTTTACCTGCGGTGTGCAGGAAACTCGTGGCACTAGTGCAGGGGAGTCTAGAGAAGCCTTTGGCTCTCAAAGAGGTCCCTCCTTCTGGGGGAACACAAACTTTGGCCCAGGATGAGTCTCAGTCGTACACTTCCATAAAGGTTGCCACAGGTGCAGAGTATTACACCTTTGCTCTGTGCAGATCTTATTATCTATTGTCACAGACAAGGGTCTCCTCTTTGTCCTTTGCTGCAAGTCAGATCAGAACTGAGGTCCTGGTGTCATGGGTAGTCATTAAATCCTAGATTTAGGAGCATTAGGGATGTGGGTGCAAGTGGCCAATGACCTACTAGGCCCAGCAGGCTAATCCAGTGGCGTCACTAGGGTTGGTGTCACCCGGTGCGGGTAACTCATGGTGTCACCCCCTCACGACCTACCGCATGGACCTTCTCCGCTCCGAGTCTGCCAGTGGACACAGATGGCAAATCGGGACCATACAGAATCCTTAGTAACGTTTGTAAATTTAGTTCCTATATTTCCTGCATTTTTATATTGAGAATTTCATCCATGTAGTGCATTGCTACATCATAAATGAATCCTCAACATAAACAAAAAAACAGATGAAACAAATAAACCATTTAACTAAAGTCAGTAGGCAAGTGTTAAATTTGTGTAGTAAAGTCAAATCCATCTGAAGAGGCCAACTCACTATCAGGATAGCAGTGTAAAGTCATTGCAACCTGGCTGGAACAGTGAATAAGAGTGCAATGAGTTAATGGCTGCAAGATACATTTCTGTTGCAGCTGATATTTCAGGATACAGGGCACAGCCCCGGTGGCCTGAGAAACAATTTCAAGTTTTCAAGGCCACTTAAGTGGGTAAGGCGAGTACAACCTGGCCTATAGACCTTAATTGGGAGACCGTCAAAGGAAATCGGCTGGTTTAAATATAAAATAAATTAATAAAATGAGTTGCCCTTTCAGAGGATCCTTTCAGGATTCATGGAATCTTGACATCTAAATTGGCGTCTGTTGTCCTTAGTCTTTGACTGAGTACCATTTACTGCAGACACTATTTCTGGTTTCAATGTAATGCGAATCCTGAAAAAGATCCATCAACCAGGCAAGCTTTACGCCTGAGTACCGCAAACCCATGGTGAACTTCAACCCATAACTCACCATTGGGGGTTTGCCATCATAGGTTAGGACCACAGAACCTCACATGGTGCGGTATGGGTCACAGAAACTTGCTGTGGGTTTGCGATACTCAAGGAGGGTTCACTGTACTCGTGAGCCATGCTGGGGCAGGGCCCAGCATCAATGCACAACTAGGTTTACCTGCATGCATAGGGTTGGTGAACAACCTTTATAACGCAACTTTTAGCACGCAGTGCTATTACAACGCAGACTTTAAAACTAAAACCATTACAACGCATTACACTGGGGGCGCTCTAGGATAGGGAATAGTTTTAATTTACTATCCAACACCTTCCCTAGTGTCCATGGGGACTGGTTTTGGAATAGTAAATTGAACTATTCACTATCCAGCACCCCCCAGTGTAATGCGTTGTAATGGAATACGTTTTAAAACTTGCGTTGTTACAGCATGCGTGGTAAAAGCATGTACATCCATAGGGTTGTATGCAGGGCCTAGTCCTGGCTGTGCGTAATTCAGTATGTCATTAAAAACGTAGGATATTCACTGAAAAAAACAGTTATAAACTGATTTATACTTCGGTCTCAAAGACGCAAAACCACTAAACCTTGCAGTTTTGGTTTGAAATGCATCCCATAATTCACACCACCCAAAGTAAAACAAGCATTTAAAATAAGACAATAAAGAAAAGGTGACTAACAAGCGCAAAACCTGGTGAACGACTTGAGTTATGGCATATTTCACTGATTTTGCTCTATTGGGCAAGAACCTTAATTAAGGTTCCTAACTATTTTTTTTCATTGAGAGAACACAAACAGACGTGTGTGTCCTGGAACAGTAGTAAGTTTGCTTCGCCATGAGGTGGCATGAAACGGTCCCACAGCCACACACGTCAGTCCTGAGACATATCCAAAGTGGTAGATAACCAAAGGCACAAAGAAGCAGCTGGAAATGTAAGGACCATACCACTCTCTTTAAGTCAGGGTGTTGCATTTTGTCCAAGAAAAAAACAGTTATAATGATTTTTGGCTAGATAGCATGCCAACAGGTCACCACCACCCCATGCAGGGTCAAATTTAAGCACGCAGCAGGCTGATTCTCATTTTTGATCCAACCAAATTGATTTACAAATGTTTTAATGGCACATAGGATCCCTAATGAAAATCACGAAGACATCAATCTGGAAACATTTGTACAAGAATGGCACATTAAATCTACCAATAACGCATGCGCCATCTGTGCACACGGGCATACCGCCACCATGGAACAATTGAGTCCAAATATAGAGAGGGTAAACATTGGGACACAAACTTTATACTGCAGTAAAGATTTCGCACAGGCTCCCGTTCCCATGAGAGGCAAAACAAAAAAAAGTCTGCTAAGTTGATGAATGAAATACTACACAGTTTCTCAAAAGCCTTATACTAGCACCGTCATGTTTTCCACAGACGTAACGTTGACAGACACCTCCAACAAAATAGCAAGTTACTTTTCTCAAGCTTTGCAGAAGCAGACATTTTTTTTATTTCAAAGTATTTTTTCATTCTTCTTGCGAGAAACCCCTTCACTGGCATCTTCTCTTATGCATGCAGTGGTGGCGGTAGAAGGCAAAATGATGGGGCCCCTCAGCAGGATTGGGAGAGGGGGCCCCCAAGTCACCCCCTTATCTCACTAATATTCATTGGCATGTGACCCTCGTTGAAAGGTGCAGGAACTGGCCGCGCGGCGCATCCGCATCGCACCAGAGACCAGCATCATCACATGCATCTGGTGCGTGCGGGGCGAGGTGCTGCTGCAGTGAGTAAACAAACTCACTGCACTGACTGCAGTAGTACAGTAGCAGTAATTTATTTTTTTGGGTGGCGTGCGCTTGAGGCTTGCACGCACTAAGCCCCAGCGTAACTGACCAGATTGGTGTCACCCCAGATGGGGTGACACCCGGTGCGGTCCGCACCCCCCGCACCCTCCTAGTGACGCCACTGGGCTAATCTGCCTCTGAAGTCACCACACCAGGGTGTGTGCGTCACCTTTTCCACCCAGTACCATCTACTCTACCACATTTAAACAAGTCAAAATTCTTCCTCAGCTGTACAGACCTGGTAACCCACCCTATGGTTGGGGCTAGCCTTCTGGGGTGTACATCTCCTGAATCCTTACTTTTACAACCCGCCTGGGTGCAAATGTCCCTGGGGAAGGCTGTTTCCTCCTTTGGGATGCAGCCTGGTTTTATATCATAGGCAGTTAATGCTTTGAAACTTACTGCCTTAATTTGCCACTTCACTAACCATCCTGTTAGGGAGGAAGGGGTGACCCCCCTTCCCATCCAGACCATTGTTTCTGACTCCTGGGAGAGTTCACACCTCCTTGCAGGGGTCAGATTTCTGTCTTGACAGTGGTAGCTGCAAGCTGCCAGCCAAAGCACAGGAAGGGCTGGGGGAACCAGGTGGGAAACCGCTAAGGTAGCCACCTGGGTGCATGCCACATCACCCTCAACATGAGAATCATGTCAGGGGGGAGGAGGCACATTGTTTCATCCCAAACATGACATATTTCGGCAGTACCATAATGGAGCTGGCGACCTCAGGTTTGCCCCGGGTGCCAGCCCATGTTATCCTACGGACCACTGATCACTTATAATAGCCTTCAATGGAAAAAGCCATTATAGGGACCTTGCCTCTTGGGCTTAGGAGGCTTCCTTAGCGGTGACTGGTATATATTAAAGACAGTGCATTGACTTTGCCTCACATGGTGAGGGCAAAGTCAAGTGCGAGCAGTTTGCGCTGCTCCTGCAGTCTGCAATTGCAGGCCTGCTGTCAGTAGTTTAATTGAATCCCTCAGGGTGGCACAAACAGTGCTTCAGGCACTAGTGACCCCTTCAACACCAATGTCCTGGATACCACTGGTACCATAAAGTAGGGACTTATAATTGGGTTAAAGCCCTTGCCAATTGGAGTTGCCAATTCACATATGTCAATTTTAGGGAGTGAGCACTGGCACTGGCACTGGGGCCTGGGCAGTAGGCTTCAGTGCACTTTCAGAGTCATAACCATCAGCATTGGAGCAAAACGTGTGCTGGGTGACCTTACAAAAAGGACACTTTCCTAGACCGCTGATGCCCGAAGCACTGCCCAGAAGCCCAATTGGCATTATCAAGTGTCAGTGCACCAAATACCAAGGCTGAGAGTCTTACACTCGTTAATCCACTATCAGACACTGCCTGTGCTAGAGCGCGCAGTTTTCCCCAGGTCACCCGAGTTACCAATTCCTTCACACGCACTGGGCCCTTGGCGTGAAAAGTAAACCTTTTATTACTCCACTAATTTGATTGGGTGATCCGGGGTGAGGATTTCTCCTCCTGCACGCTGCTAAGAGTAATCAAGTTTGGATTTACCTCTGCTTACCATGTACCCGACTTACCACAGGCACAATTCTTACGACGGACCTGGAGCTATTAGGGAAAATAGTAGACAGGCCTAACATCAAATACTCTTTATAATCAGAAGAATACTTTCCACAATTCTGTAAAATGACCACAGACACCTGATGAAGTTTAAAACTTTATATAAGAATTCAAAGAGAAGATGCCAAGATAATAAGCGATACACAGAGTAATATATCAAACATTAAAATCAACACCAATAGGTAACTTTGCATCAAAAATAAGACCATTAGGATATATGGGAACCTAAAGGTAGAAGTTTTAGAACAAAACTAGTCACTGCAATTTTATACTAGAACGTAGGATTGGGAATGAGACCTAGAACATGTACTTAACCTAAGTATTTAAGCTATTCTTGCTAAATTCACTGCAAACCACTAAAGGATAGGGGAAAAAAACGGGAACATGCTATGGTTTATAAAATCAATGAGTTTCTAAAGGATGAGGGGAGAGAAGGAACCAACTAAAATTCAGGCACATATAATTGCAATGGCAATAGAGCAATAACACAGGTGAGAATGCTTTTACCAGCTCAGATAAAAGAGAGAGAGAGAGAGAGAGAGAGAGACGTAAACCCACAATCTATATTTACCTAGTTCAGATTGAAGACCAACCCTGGCCACGGGTTAGTTGGGAAGACGGGGACAGGGACCCTCAGAAAGGGAATGCCAGAATGCGAGCAGGTACAGCTCACGGACAGTAAGGACAGGATACCCCTCAGGTTCAGGTCAAGGACTGGGCCTCCCAGGGTACGACCAACACCCACAGCTTCGGACAGCAACGCCTGTGTTACCCCCTTCTGCAAGTAATCCGCCAGAAACCCCGATTGGATTTTCGAATTCCCCAGCAAAGTGCTTCGCCAGCACTTAAGATTTTCCACCCCTTAGGAGATTGTGGAAAGTATGGACAAAGTGCTCCGCAGCACTTTCAGAATGAGCACCTATTGAGATCGTAGGGTCAGTGACAGGTCTGCTACTCGGACAAGTCGGACAATTTTCCTAAGCTAAACTAGGGCAATTATACGGTTTTGGGAACCCCTAGTCCACCCACTAATGTTGCAAGTGACAGTTTCCCACATTGTGATTGGTCAGGAGAGGTGGTGCGGTCATTACCACCTCCTAGAATTCAGTTTTCTCATGTTTAATATTCAATTTTGCACACCCGCCCCCCCGAGTTCACGTTCCCATGCATGGAATACAGCAGTACAGGACAGTTCACAATAGGTAGCAACAGTATTGCTTTTTCCAAGGTAAGACTCCGTATTCCCAGCGATGTTCCCAGGCGCATTGTGCTTCAGGAGCCAGCTGGCTAGATTTAGCTTCTGCGCAGTTGGAACTTTCTCCGGTCATGTGACGGTGCCCAGCAGAGCTTCAAGTATGGCTCCGCTCATGATTGCCCCAGCCCACAAAGACGCGGTACATGAAAAGTAAGCGAAAACAAATTAAAATCATACATAAAATGATCGCACTGTATACCAAGATAAAACTAAACCAACCCTTACTTTATAATGACTATAGCATTAAGGATTATTGCGAAAAGACAGATAGGCTAAAGCAGCTGCAGCAAGCAGAGAGCGTGGTGAGAGACAAGCGGCCATATTTAGCATCAATGCGCATGAGCACAGAATCCCTCCAGAATGCGGGTGCGTCACATCACATGGGTATGACCGACGCATGCGCAGACTGAATTTCGGCAAAGCAGCCATTTTCAGTGCAAGCTTCGTTTTAGTACGAAAAGACAAACAAGCAAGCATCCTGGGGACACCCGCGTGTTGGAACAAACGCTTTATAAATGACGAATAACGAGGTTAATATTATTATTATGCAGTTTAGACAAGGGTTTTGCATACGAGCAAGGCGTTTTACGGGCAAATCCTTGCTCCATCAATCCCCTCTTTGATGATATTTACTATCATCACTACATGAAGGAAACAGATGCCAACTTTTCTCATTCATCCACATCACTCATCCGAATTTCAACAAATTTGTCGTTGAGTTTTCTTGCAGCTTCTCTATGAGAGTGGTCATTTTTCGCCTTTTTGTAAATTGCACTCTTCAACTCTTCTAATTCTAAATCATCAATATTTCTTTTCACCCCCCTCGGATTTACTGTATATTTCTTTTTGCACTTTTGACATTTGCAGCAGATAAAAATGATCAATACAACCACACCTATTATAACTATTGGCATCAGTATTTTCCACAAAATATTCCTACCTAAGTTAGTAAACCAACTACCTATAGAGGAGAGACCTCCAGTCAGTCTCGTCCAGGCACTGTCAACCTCCAATGGTTTGAGTTCCCTTTCCAAATTAGTTATGTTCTTCACATATTGTTTTAATTCGATACTTTTATCAGGAATGTAGGTGCAACAATGTTGCGCTTTCAGCATTCTACAGACTCCGCCCTCTTTTGCTAATAGGGTGTCAAGGGCAAGACGATTTTGTAAAACCATTGATCTGATCGCAACCATTTCAGTATTGACCAGCAGGAAACCAGCAGCAGTGTCCGTTGATAACCGGTCCACTACTGTAGACAGTTTGCAGATTCTATGGGTGTTCAGAACTACCCCCATTCCAGGTATCAGTGCACTAAAAATATCACCTACAATTTCGCCTACACTTTCGCGTCTACTACGCACTAAGCCATTAGTTTCATCATCGCTTCCAGCTGCATTATTCACATGGTATATTTTCGGGAAAACAATGCCAAAATAGCAGCTTCCATACCAGTGATCCGGCAATTTGAAATAAGCCTTGTTCCCACATATATAATATATTCCGGGAAACACAGGTTCTGACCCATTTTTGAAACCCCAACCTCCAATTACCTTATAATTATGTTCACACTCGCTGGAACCGATGAATACATTGTTATAGTACTCTGTCTTTTCCCTATGGATACAAAGTTTCCCCTTTCTTTCAAAATCCAGCAACAAGGCAGGACTGGCTTCGCCTTCTGAGGTGTTATCCATGTGCTCAGCCCACCTAGGGATTCTATCCTTCTCGTCATTTGCCTTCTTCTGAAACTTTTCTCTCCTTCTGTCTGCCATCTTTATAAACATCTTTTCCTGCTCTTGCAGTGAACAGGTCAGATTGTCTTCTCTTGCTTGATCTAAGTCTATGTTGCCTATAGTCAGGAAATATTCTCCCATATAGCGGGTCACGTCACTTGTAGTATGTACACGGTTCAAATGTCCTCTAACAGGAAGTTCAGAAAATACTACGTCATCATTTGAATAATAGTACTGCAAGGTGCTTCTATAGAACAAGCTAGCCAATATACTACAGGAGATTCCATAGGTCAAAGGTAGATGGTGGTATGTCACGCCTTCAGCCACTGATGTTGGTAGCTTCATGCAGACATAACAGTCCTCTATTTCCATAGCTTCTACATAATGCACTAACAAGTTAGCAAAAACATTTAGATGCGTCCTGTTTCTCATTTTGTGAAAATGCAATCCATCCTCATCTGGTGCTTCTAAATTAGGTCGTGTGTGTGTCAGTCCTACTCTTTTGTCGCGTCTTTCTAGTCTTCGTGGTGTTTCTGCAGTCTGTACAACCCCTACATCTACTGCTTCGGGTTCAGTAGGGGACAGGTTTGGATTTCTATTTATCATAAAGGGTAGGAAAACGGTTAGTCCTATCCACATTACTATTAGCATAGCTACACTACACAAGCATATCTTACAACAGGTTTTGAGACACCCACACCGGGATCTCCCAGAGACACTAGGATCAGACATTTTTAGCTTACAGGTGGCTTTTGCTACCCCTCTTCGTTTCTTTGCACCAAAGGCTCACTTCGGGGGCTCTCTCACGGAGGGTCTTCGTCTGAACTCCGATCAGCAATGGACTCGTTGTCACTGTTGCCACTGTGGTGTGGCTCGTCAATTTCTTCCAACACAAAGTACGTCCACTCAGGGCTCCGATACAGTCGGTTCTGTTTCCTTATTCTGTCGCTCTTTCTCAGCGATTTGCCTTGGGCTGCACTTCTTTCACTTTGAGCCCTTTTTCGGTCTTTATCGTTTTCTTCGACTGTCTTTAGTCTGAGCCTTAGTCTCTTGACGTATCGGGGTGCACTTCTTCCTCCGTGCCTCCCAGTGGTTGAGGAGACTTCGCCTTCCTCGTGCACTCTTTTCACTTTTTGATGTGGCACTTCTGTTTCCCTGCCTGTCTGACTAGTTCCAGGTCTTTCGTCTATTTCTTCTGCCTGGTCCCTATTCTGACCCTGCTCAGATTCAAAACGCACTTTCTTCTTATTTTTGATTTCTGTTGTTTCCGTTGTCTGAGCACTTTGATCTAGTTCTATCTGTTCCTGTTCATGCTCTTCGATCTCTTCGCTTTCTTCTGCATGAACGTCAGCTCTAACTTCTAACTGTCCCTTTCTCGGCTCCGGAGTTTCAGGAGGAGTCTCGAGGTCTTGATCTGACCCTACTTGGCCTATGTCCTGATCAGGTGTTTTGTGGCTTTCGTTGACCTGACCTTCTTCTTCTATTTCTGACTCACCTGGACTATCCCACTCACTGTCTAAGTAAGAATATTTCCGGGTTCGTATTGGATCATGAACCGGTTCGTCGGCGGGATACCATTCAACGTCTCGACTTGTGCTCGGCAGTTCGATGTCAGCTAGCTCCGGACTTTCTTCCTCGGAAGCCTCTTCAGCTGCGCTGCCTTCAGCTCCAGTCGCGTTTTCTCCAGATACCCGCTTTGTGTGGCTGGCGTGGATCCACTTCGGTACACCAGCACACTTCACAGCAGTGGTAGTGACGAGGATCACTTGTCGTGGCTTTCCCCACCTTGGCTTCAGGCAACTGCTCCGGGTGTGTTTCTTTAACACCACCCAGTCTCCTGGTTGCAGATTGTGTGCTGGATCCCTTGGCCACTCGTCTTCTGTCTCTCCAATCTGCTGAGAGAGAGAACGCACTTGGTCACCCAGCTGCTTGCAGTATTCTATCACCATATCATCAGAAATGCTTAGCAGTTTGTTTCCGGGTACCCATGCCTGGCGCATCACTCTTCCCATCAACACTTCATGGGGACTTAGGCCAGTCTTTCGATTCGGGATACTTCTCAAACTCATCAGCACCAGGGGTAAAGCCTCTATCCAGTTCATTTTTGTGGAATCACACATTTTTCCCAATCTGGACTTCAGTGTGCCATTTATTTGTTCCACTACCCCAGAAGCCTCTGGACGGTAGGCGCAGTGCAATCTTTGCTTCATTTTGAATGCTTTACTGAGTTCCAATAGGACATCGTTGGCAAAATGCCCACCTTGGTCCGTTTCGATCGTCTCTGGGATCCCATACCTAGGTATCAACTCCCTGAGCAATAGTTTGGCTGTGGTGATAGCGTCATTTTTCTTAGCTGGATATGCTTCCACCCACCTGGAGAATAGACATACTATGACTAAGACATATCTATATCCTTTGCATCTGGGCATGGTTATGAAGTCTGCCTGCATTCTAACGAAGGGCCCTACTGCCTTTCCAATAGTGCTCTGCTTTACTACTGTCTTCTTTCCTGCATTGAATTGCTGACACACTAGGCACCTCTGGCAAAGCCTTTCCGCCTGGTTCTTGAATTTTGAATTACAGAACACCTGTTCAAACACCCGACACATCGCATCTCTTCCCATATGTGTTGGCTCATGTATCATTCTGACCATGGGGTCGATCAAACTATCAGGCAGTACAGGCCTCCCAGCCGGATTCACCACCACACCATCTTCTCTCAACTCGCATCCATTTGCGGCCCACCTGCCCTTTTCTTGCCTGTCTGTGGCTTGTTGCAACTCTTTTAATTCGTCCCACGTTGACACATTCTCAAACAACATAAGTTGGCAGCTGGTTCCATCCCACAGGGCAATTTGTAGGGACATATGGTGTCGGGCACAAAACTGTGCAATTTGGTCAGCGTACCTATTACCGGCAGTCACATCATCATTTCCAGATCTGTGAGCCGCACACTTGACCACAGCCAATTCTTTGGGTAATTGGATAGCTTCCAGTAAGTCATGCACCACCTTCCCATTTCGGATAGGTGTGCCTGAGGAAGTCATGAATTCTCTTTGTAACCACAATTGGCCGAAGTCATGAACAACCCCGAAACAGTACTGACTGTCTGTGTAAACAGTAATTCTTTTGTTCTTTCCCCTCTTGCATGCTCGAGTTAACGCGATGAGCTCCGCCACTTGTGCAGATTTCACCTCGCGCATGTAGGATGCCTCGATGGTTCCTGTCAGTGTAACCACAGCATAGGCAGCACTTAGACTTCCACTCTCATGTCTCAAACACGAGCCATCCACGAACATTGTTTTATCCCCGTCAAGTAGCGCTATTTCACGGATGTCTGGACGGGGTTTTGTGCTATATTCAGTCAGATCGATGCAATTATGTTCCCCTTCCTCATCAGAGTCCACATCCAGAGGGACGGGTAACAGTGTCGCAGGGTTTAGGACATTGCACCGGGAAATAGTTACATTTTCAGCACCAATCAGAATTCTCTCATACTTAGTCAGCCGACTAGGTGTGAGGTACTGGGTCTTAGTTCTAGTCAGTAGGATGACAACAGAATGAGGAACATAGACAGTGACGGGATGTCCCATGACAATGTTCTCACTCTGTTCCAGACTGACGCAAGTAGCAGCAACGGCTTTTAAGCAGCCAGGCAGTCCAGCAGCCACTGGATCTAGGGTGGCCGAAAAGTAGGCTACCGGTCTTCTGACTAATCCGTGCTCCTGGGTCAGGACCGAAAGAGCACAATTCTCTCTCGTGTCACAGAACAGCTCAAAGGGCTTAGTGTACTCAGGCATACCCAATGCAGGTGCGGTACATAGACAGTTTCTTAGAGTTACCCAAGCATTCATGCTTTCACTGTCCCAGTGGACGGGGTCTTCCACTCCTTTCTTTGTCATATTTATCAGGGGTCGGGCTAGAGCTGCAAATCCTACAATCCATTGTCTGCAGTAACCCACAACTCCCAAGAACATTCTCACCTCTTTCTGGGTGGTGGGCAGTTCCATTGCTTTAATTATTTTGATCCTTTCGGTAGTGACCTTCCTGATTCCTTTTTCTATCTGGTGCCCCAGATATTTTACTGAGTTTTTACAGAATTGTAATTTGTCAGGCGACACTTTATGTCCTCCTTTTCCTAGGTGATTCAGCAAGGCAATTGTGTCAGTGACACAGTCAGACTGGGTTTTAGACGCCACTAACAGGTCATCTATGTACTGCACCAAAACAGACTCTCTTGGCAGCACTAGGGATTCAAGGCACTTTTTCAGTATCTGGTTGAAAATCGATGGACTTTCGGTGTACCCCTGGGGGACACGATTCCAGACATAGATATGGCTGTCAAATTCAAAACTGAAAAGGAACTTGCTTTCGGGATGCAATGGGATGGAAAAGAATGCGTGGCACAGATCGATGACAGTGAACCATTCTGCATTCCAGGGAATCTGGTATAGTATTACTGCAGGGTTGGGTACGATAGGACAGCAAGGCACAACAATTTGGTTCACCTTGCGCAAATCTTGCACCACCCGGTACTTCCCACTAGGCTTTTTGATCCCAATGATAGGCGAATTACAGGGGCTGCTCAACACTTCTTCTATTATTTCTGCTTCGAGCAGCCTCGTAATTTCAGTCGCTACTCCTGCCTTTACTTCTGCACTCATTTTGTACGGTCTGGTTTTCGGGTACACAGCATTAGTTTTTATTGCTATTTTAACTGGGTCCACATTTGCCATCAAGCCTACATCTTTTCCTGTGAAATCCCACACTTCTGGTACCACTCTTAGCTGGAGTTCCTCAGGTAAATCCTCAATTGTCAAAGGCTTGATATCAGCATCTTGTCTGACTAACATCAGTTTGTACAGGCCATCTTCATCGGGGGTCTGAATTTCAACGCCATTTGGTGTGCAGAAAATGGTACAACGCATCTTGCACAACAAATCACGTCCTAGTAGGTTTACAGGACTGGAATCACAGACCACAAATCTGTGCATTTCCTTGAAATTTCCTATAGAAATCTCCATTGGTTCAGTTACAGGGGTACTTATTATCTGATTCGAGACTCCCACTACTTGGATTGCTTCTCCCGAGAGGGGTAGGTTAGGAACATCCACTGTTCTTACAGTAGATCTGGTAGCACCAGTGTCCAACAGAAAGGTGACGTCTTTTCCCTCTACCTTTCCTTCAATGTATGGTCCAGTCTGGTCTACCGGTAAGGAGGCGCCAAGTACGCACTCCTCATCCTCCCCTCTCAGGCCCCGTCAATCTTGATCTTCACAAAGGAAGGTATCATTTAGCAAGTACTGTGGAATGACTGCATTTCTTTCACTCTCAACCTCCCATACTTCCGCCCTCTCATTCTGCTGACCCTGACTCTTAAAATTCTGTCTAGGAGCGCGGGGTACTGGAGGCAATTTTACCTGTTGCTGGGTTTTTCTTGTCCCCTCTTTCGGCACCTGTGGATTTAAACCATTTACAGGGGCATTACCGGCCTGTAGGTGTGGACACTCGTCTCTCCAATGCCCCATCTGGCCGCACCCATGGCACGGAAACTTTTTCATGGCCTCTTCACGACTCATTTTAGGTCTGGGCTTTCCTCCCCCCCCAGAATTGGTATTCGGAACACTATTATCAGAAGTCATTTTACTTAACTGTTTTTCTTGCTGTTCAGCTAATTTTACCTGTGCCCACATCACTTTCTCCTTGAGGGCCTTCTTTTTATTCTCGATTTCATCTTCGCAGTATTTTGCATATTTCAGGACATCATCTATGGGTTTTCCCTGCCAACTGATTTTGTTATCTCGAATCCATTGTGAGATTTCAGGCCTTAATCCTAGCACAAACCTGTAACTGAAATGCGTCATGTCTTTCATGTCTACATTATCGATACCACTGTAAGTTTTGAATACCTGCAGTAACCTTTCATAAAATGAATGCACCGTTTCATCACGTTCTTGGGTGGTTCTATCTATACGGGTCCAATCCGTCTCCTTTGCTGGCACCTTTTTCTTAAGGTACTGTATGACCTGGTCATATTTCCTCATTACATCCGGTGAAGGGGCCCCCGTTTTCTCGTCCCTGGGATATTCATCATTAGGCCAATCAATTTCTATCTTACATTCCGTCCACAGATCTACAGGGACCACAATGTCGAAAAACCCATCCAGGTCTTTCAGCAGGCATTTCTGAACTTTTATGAAACGTTCTACCTGTCTGTACCAGTCAACTGGTTTCTCACGTAATTTCGGGAAGTCGTTTGTAAATGACACAATGTCTTGTCTGGACCAAGGGACATGGACATATTTTCCTCCCGGGACCTCTCTCATGGGGCACAATTTTTCTGTTGGGGTTACTTCCTTTAATACGAATTCTGAAGTTACGGACCCAGCCCTGCTGCCTTCCTTTTTCTTTGCCCACCTTGTTCTCCATTTCCCCACTTCGCCCCATTTCTGCAGGATTTTCAACAACTCTCTTACTTGGATCTGCTTTCCCATCACATTCAGGCTTTCTAAATCCTTGTCGGAGAAGTCTACTCTGTAAGGTTTCTGAAGAATTTTGGAGCGACTAACATCAACTCCCATTTCTGTGGCGGCATCCATTATCTTTTCATGGAGCACTCTAGCACTCCGGGTAAGATTTTTACTGATGAATAGTAACTCTTCTTCATTATACGAGCTCAGGCGCTCAACTCCCACGTTCCCAGCCATCATTTCTTCTATTTCTATTCTTAATTTATATATTTCCAATGCTTTAGGTTGGGGAGCGGTCTCCTTCTCTATCTCCTTTGTCCATCTGTCTAATTCTTCAGGGGAAACTAAAGAGGCGTTCCTAATTCCAGTTGCACTTTCAATCACCACTTCCTTTTGTCTGGGCTGACTTCTTGTCCCTACTACACTGGCCCTTGACTCCCTTATGGGCAGATCCATCAAACTTCCAGATTCACACTCACTTTCCTGATCCTCATCTATGAATACTTCCTTCCTCGGGGTCTGGAAACTAGGAGTAGGCAGTATTGGGGTGATAACAGGAGGAAGGGGACTAGTCAGGTCATTTTTATACATTGGGATAGCAGGACCAATAGTTACCGGAATGGTCAAAGAATCAGGATGGGGATGCATCTGGGCAATGGTTCTGACTAATTCCTCTCGCTGTTTAGTCAGGGCTTCTCTCTCTTTTTCCTGCAACCCTCTTCCTGCAGAACTGCCATGCAATACTTGAGGTACTAAGGACGGATAAATACTCGGGGCAGTCGGAGCAACCAATCGAGGGGGACTTTCTCCGAATGGCTGATAATTCGGGACTGTGGTCTTAGGTCTGCAAAACTCATCCCTTCCACTATGTTTACTGCTTGTAGCTGTCCCGTCTGTCTCACTATCCCTCCTACTTCGGGGGTAATTTGTAAAGGGATTTTGAGAATGCACCGGTTCTGATTCTGCTACATAGGGAGGTGGATTCTTCATTAACAAGTCTTCCAGGTGTTCATCTTCTATGTCCCCCATAGGTGCTAGGTGATGGGTCTTTTCTTTACTTTTTCCTCTTTTCTCCTCCAATACCCCCATCATGGGGAACAGCCCTTCAGTTAACATAGACTGCCTCCACTGTTTCATTTTCTGCTCTTTGGTTGGCGTTGGAAGTCTGGGATACCACTTACTCACTCCCTTATCCATTCGGGGTTTATCTCGCTCTGCAGCCTCAATCTCCCATTCCTCCAAAGCTTCGTACTGGGTTAACCTAGGTCTGGGGTGTAATTCGTTCATGCGGGTCCTTAAGTTAAACAGGATCCGACCATTAAATGTACCTTCAACAGGGAATGCTAGGACTCCGTCATCTACAGTATACTTTGCCCAGTTTTCTAGCCAGACACAAGTGTGATACCCTTTATCAAACAACATGAAAGAGGCAGGGGTATTTGGCGGGGGAATGAGTACGCCTTCCCTCGTTCTAATGGGCTTGTCAGTTTTGAAAAAATTCTTTACTTTATCGGAAAATGACAGTTTTCTCTTTATTCCATACATCATGTGCGGTCTACCTCGTACAATCTGCTCCTTATGAAATCCTAGGTACTTGGGATTTGGTATGAAGTCTGGATACCACATACAACTCTCCAGACTCGCTTCTAGCTCGGCTGGATTAATTTTGTTTACCTTTGTGCTTCCAATGCTAGCGCGACTTTTATTTCGCACCACCCAATCAGGTCAGAGAATACAACTACGGTTAACCAATGGGTGCGCGGCCTTTTCGCAAGACAGAGTCTCACGCTTCGGCACTCACCCCTCCTTTACAAATTCAGCTCCGCTACCCACCCGCTGTTTTGACCAATACCAGCGCGGCACGGAGTGACGTCAGAGCAGCTCTCCGACTGACTCCCTCCTTCACAAGGTAACGGAAACTTTTTACTCTCTCTAAAGTGCGAGTGCAAGTTTTAGTCAATAACACACAACGTTTGCCACTATGTCTGAGTGTTCTAAAGAGAGAAAAGACTTTTCTTTCGCTACTAGTAAACCACTTCTGTCTACTTTTCATTCACTCTGGATAGACTTCTTTGCCTGTCCCTTCACACTAGTAACATAGAACCCGTTATTCTTCTGGCTCATCCACCTTAGTCGAGGATATGTACTGAGCCAGGATTTCACCAGCGATCTATTTTACTTACCAGACAAGCCTCGGAGACCCTACTACTCCTTCCGCATGCGACCCTTACTAGGTGATATCGCAATGAAAGTTTTATAATGGACTCGTAGCTATCATTCACTCCAGAAACAAAGGTCCTAATTAGTGCTTCCAGTTACTCTTTTAACCCTGCACTAATGATTCAAACTTAGTGACTTCAACAGCTAACCGGATTCTACTCACCGTTTAGCTAAAATACTTCCCCGGGGATTCGGACTACACTGAACATTTACAAACAATTCTGGGTTAATTCAACATGCAATATTTATAGCAGCAATGCAAGATCATGTACATTTATATAAAAAAACACATTTCATAATTTTCGAAAAAATACAGTAGAAATCAGCAGCACGTTTTATTTTCACGGTTTGTTTATGACCTATCCTGTCTACCTAATCTAACTAGTCCAAACCATCCTCTGGCTGCCAGAAATTACTGCTAGAGCGCGCAGTTTTCCCCAGGTCACCCGAGTTACCAATTCCTTCACACGCACTGGGCCCTTGGCGTGAAAAGTAAACCTTTTATTACTCCACTAATTTGATTGGGTGATCCGGGGTGAGGATTTCTCCTCCTGCACGCTGCTAAGAGTAATCAAGTTTGGATTTACCTCTGCTTACCATGTACCCGACTTACCACAGGCACAATTCTTACGACGGACCTGGAGCTATTAGGGAAAATAGTCGACAGGCCTAACATCAAATACTCTTTATAATCAGAAGAATACTTTCCACAATTCTGTAAAATGACCACAGACACCTGATGAAGTTTAAAACTTTATATAAGAATTCAAAGAGAAGATGCCAAGATAATAAGCGATACACAGAGTAATATATCAAACATTAAAATCAACACCAATAGGTAACTTTGCATCAAAAATAAGACCATTAGGATATATGGGAACCTAAAGGTAGAAGTTTTAGAACAAAACTAGTCACTGCAATTTTATACTAGAACGTAGGATTGGGAATGAGACCTAGAACATGTACTTAACCTAAGTATTTAAGCTATTCTTGCTAAATTCACTGCAAACCACTAAAGGATAGGGGAAAAAAACGGGAACATGCTATGGTTTATAAAATCAATGAGTTTCTAAAGGATGAGGGGAGAGAAGGAACCAACTAAAATTCAGGCACATATAATTGCAATGGCAATAGAGCAATAACACAGGTGAGAATGCTTTTACCAGCTCAGATAAAAGAGAGAGAGAGAGAGAGAGAGAGAGACGTAAACCCACAATCTATATTTACCTAGTTCAGATTGAAGACCAACCCTGGCCACGGGTTAGTTGGGAAGACGGGGACAGGGACCCTCAGAAAGGGAATGCCAGAATGCGAGCAGGTACAGCTCACGGACAGTAAGGACAGGATACCCCTCAGGTTCAGGTCAAGGACTGGGCCTCCCAGGGTACGACCAACACCCACAGCTTCGGACAGCAACGCCTGCGTTACCCCCTTCTGCAAGTAATCCGCCAGAAACCCCGATTGGATTTTCGAATTCCCCAGCAAAGTGCTTCGCCAGCACTTAAGATTTTCCACCCCTTAGGAGATTGTGGAAAGTATGGACAAAGTGCTCCGCAGCACTTTCAGAATGAGCACCTATTGAGATCGTAGGGTCAGTGACAGGTCTGCTACTCGGACAAGTCGGACAATTTTCCTAAGCTAAACTAGGGCAATTATACGGTTTTGGGAACCCCTAGTCCACCCACTAATGTTGCAAGTGACAGTTTCCCACATTGTGATTGGTCAGGAGAGGTGGTGCGGTCATTACCACCTCCTAGAATTCAGTTTTCTCATGTTTAATATTCAATTTTGCACACCCGCCCCCCCGAGTTCACGTTCCCATGCATGGAATACAGCAGTACAGGACAGTTCACAATAGGTAGCAACAGTATTGCTTTTTCCAAGGTAAGACTCCGTATTCCCAGCGATGTTCCCAGGCGCATTGTGCTTCAGGAGCCAGCTGGCTAGATTTAGCTTCTGCGCAGTTGGAACTTTCTCCGGTCATGTGACGGTGCCCAGCAGAGCTTCAAGTATGGCTCCGCTCATGATTGCCCCAGCCCACAAAGACGCGGTACATGAAAAGTAAGCGAAAACAAATTAAAATCATACATAAAATGATCGCACTGTATACCAAGATAAAACTAAACCAACCCTTACTTTATAATGACTATAGCATTAAGGATTATTGCGAAAAGACAGATAGGCTAAAGCAGCTGCAGCAAGCAGAGAGCGTGGTGAGAGACAAGCGGCCATATTTAGCATCAATGCGCATGAGCACAGAATCCCTCCAGAATGCGGGTGCGTCACATCACATGGGTATGACCGACGCATGCGCAGACTGAATTTCGGCAAAGCAGCCATTTTCAGTGCAAGCTTCGTTTTAGTACGAAAAGACAAACAAGCAAGCATCCTGGGGACACCCGCGTGTTGGAACAAACGCTTTATAAATGACGAATAACGAGGTTAATATTATTATTATGCAGTTTAGACAAGGGTTTTGCATACGAGCAAGGCGTTTTACGGGCAAATCCTTGCTCCATCACCTGCACCTTTATTTCACTCTTGGAGGTTCCTGCTTTCTCCCTGGGTAAGGTTTCTTTTAATCTTTCTCTACCTCCTTCTTTTCCATGTGTGTGTTTTATCTTTCTTGCTCGCAGGACATTTCTGATAAGGAAAGAAAGTGCTGGCTTCCAAATAATGAGTATCAGTGGCCCCCACCTGCAACCACGGCTCAAATTAAGGGCTGCAATCTGTATACTCCTAGAAGAAAGCCTCTATTATTTTCTTGTTACATTCCAAACACAAAACATGAAATTGGATTTGACGCAGTTTATTGGTGAGAGCAGTGTATGTCTGTTTTAATTTACATCAATTCACAATCATGCTATCCAGAGGTGAATTGCGCTCTTGAAGAAAGAAATCAATTATTGGTCATCTTTTTGTATGACACTGCACAAAAACAGCCCAGAAGATTATGACGTATTCACTGCCCATATTTATGCTAAGTGCAGTTTGGCCATTAAAGATTATGGATACAGTGGCAAATACCATCAAAAAGATTATTATGAAAAAGAAAGTTGTGCTGGTTTTCGGTAGCTTTTCCATTATAATGGCATTTTGAAATACAGATCAGTTGATGAGATTTCTGTACCATATCACAAAAAGTGTCTGACCCAAATTTTATTGCGCCTGCAATATTATTTGGTACAAAGTGTACCTTCAGACTTTGAATTACGATACTTTGAAATACAATCGTAGAAGCACATGAAGTTGCCTAAAGTGGTGAATCTTTGTGCAAAAAAATATGCTGTCAGCACTCTGTAGGACTATGACTAATCTAAGAAATAAACAATGTGAATCTACCCTATATAGCAATTTAATTCTTGTTTTTTAATTTTTAATTTTTGTCGTGATTAGGAAATAAGTGGGTGTTGCTGGTCCTTAAAATGTCAAGGGAAAGCACTAGCTGTTTTTAAAATACCCCTCACACACTATGAATCCCATAGCGTCATGCTTCATCATAGAGGTCTTCCCGTCCCTCTACGGGATGCTGTGGTGGTGCTGAGTGGTGCTGTGGTGGTGCTGAGTGGTGCTGTGGTGGTGCTGAGTGATAATGTGGTGGTGAGTGGTGGTGTGGTGATGCTGAGTGGTGGTGTGGTGATGCTGAGTGATGCTGTGTTGGTGCTGAGTGGTGCTGGGGTGGTGCTAAGTGATGCTGCGGTGGTGCTGAGTGATTCTGTGGTGGTGCTGTGGTGCTGAGTGATAATGTGGTGGTGCTGAGTGATAATGTGGTGGTGCTGAGTGGTGCTGTGGTGGTGCTGAGTGATGCAGTGGTGGTGCTGAGTGGGCTGAGTGATAATGTGGTGGTGCTGAGTGATAATGTGGTGGTGCTGAGTGGTGCTTTGGTGGTGCTGAGTGATGCTGTGGTGCTGAGTAATGCTGTGGTGGTGCTGAGTGATGCTGTGGTGGTGCTGAGCGGTGCTGTGGTGGTGCTGAGTGGTGCTGTGGTGGTGCTGAGTGGTGCTGTGTTGGTGCTAAGTGATAATGTGGTGGTGCTGAGTGGTGCTGTGGTGGTGCTGAGTGGTGGTGTGGTGGTGCTAAGTGATGCTGTGATGGTGCTGAGTAGTGCTGTGGTGGCGCTGAGTGATGATGTGGTGCTGAGTGATGCTGTGGTGGTGCTGAGTGATGCTGTGGTGGTGCTGAGTGGTGTTGTGGTGCTGCTGAGTGATGCTGTGGTGGTGGTGAGTGGTGCTGTGGTGGTGCTGAGTGGTGCTGTGGTGGTGCTGAGCAGTGCTGTGGTGGTGCTGAGTGGTGCTGTGGTGCTGTTGAGTGGTGCTGAGTGATAATGTGGTGGTGCTGAGTGATAATGTGGTGGTGCTGAGTGGTGCTATGGTGGTGCTGAGTGGTGCTGTGGTGGTGCTGAGTGGTGGTGTGGTGGTGCTAAGTGATGCTGTGGTGGTGCTGAGTGGTGCTGTGGTGCTTCTGAGTGGTGCTGTGGTGGTGCTGAGTGGTGGTGCTGTGTTGGTGCTGAGTGATAACGTGGTGGTGCTGAGTGGTGCTGTGGTGGTGCTGAGTGGTGCTGTGGTGGTGCTGAGTGATGCTGTGGTGGTGCTGAGTGGTGCTGTGGTGGTGCTGAGTGATGCTGTGGTGCTGTTGAGTGGTGCTGAGTGATAATGTGGTGGTGCTGAGTGATAATGTGGTGGTGCTGAGTGGTGCTATGGTGGTGCTGAGTGATGCTGTGGTGCTGAGTGATGCTGTGGTGGTGCTGAGTGGTGCTGCGGTGGTGCTGAGTGGTGCTGTGGTGGTGCTGAGTGGTGCTGTGTTGGTGCTGAGTGTCAAACCCAGCTACCCTGAGTTTCTGTTCAGTTCTGATGGAGGTTGAAGACAGTCCGACCCCACCCTGAAACTGCTTGTTCCAGCACACTAGTTTTAAAACAGTGCACTAAGAACCAGAAGCTCAAGGGAAGGGGGAAGTGGATAAAATAAAAAAAAGAGACAAGACCGTTCTTGCGTTTCCACTGTAGAAGAGCTGCTAAAATCTGCGGCCCTCTCTGACTTCTGTAGAAACTGGTGCCTCTGGTATCCTGGTCTCTAGCTTCCAGGTTTGGAATGTGTTACTGTTCTGGGATGTGCTTTCTATTACTGTAAAACTTTTTTCACACATTTCCAGACTTTTTATAAAACAAATACTGTACTTTTACATCAAAATACAGCAGGTAATTTGTGCAAGTCCTTGATTTACTGTTTGCCTTGCTGTCAATGGTTTCCTCTGTTCGATTCTTAAAAAGTTCCATGTAAAACAATGTTTATTTCACAAAGTTCCACAAAGTATTCTTGTAACAAAGGGTTTGAACCACAAAGTTCGTGGGAGATATCTTGTTCCAAATTGTCTTTACATGAATCCGAAATCGCTGATAAAGTTCTTTCAGGTAATAAAAGGTTTTGCACTTACTTGTTGCTGAAAAGGGATACTGATCAGTCTAACCTTGACCTCTTTCTCTTTTGCAGGTCGATTGCAGTGGACAGAAGAGGGGCTGAGGCAAGAAGTGGCCGGAAACCAGAAGAAGGAAGAGCCAGAAGCTGCGCCCGTTGAAGTCAATGAAGGTCTGTAGAGAGCAGGAGTGCCAGCGCCGAAAGATCTGTTCTCAGGTAAGTGGGAGGTAGACGAGCACAAGCACTGGGTGAGGCTCAGGGGCTGCCCTTTATAGACAGGGCTGGGTGTGGTTCGAAGAGCTGGGTGTGGTTCGAAGAACTGGGTGTGGTTCTCACAAGCAGGTGTCCAGAGCTTCAGTTATTATGCTAATGAGTTGAAGTAACACATGGCCTAGGGGGGAGTGTTCTAAATAAGCCTTGGTAAAAGCAAGGTCCAATGTTTTCTAAATAAGCCTTGGTAAAAGCAAGGTCCAATGTGCAAACAAGACAGCAATGTCCAAACTTGTGAATACATTGAGCAACATACACAGAAGTCTTAGGGAGGGGCTGAGATAACAATAAAGGCTTTCAGTAGTATGGTTAAAGAGAGCTATTACAGAGACCACTAGTGCATATGAGGGGACATGCTCTTTGCTGTGCACAAACCCTAACACTGAGTGATAATGTGGTGGTGCTGAGTGGTGCTGTGGTGGTGCTGAGTGGTGCTGTGGTGGTGCTGAGTGATGCTGTGGTGGTGCTGTGGTGCTGCTGAGGGATGCTGTGGTGGTGCTGAGTGGTGCTGAGTGATAATGGGGTGGTGCTGAGTGATAATGTGGTGGTGCTGAGTGGTGCTATGGTGGTGCTGAGTGGTGCTGAGTGATAATGTGGTGGTGCTGAGTGATAATGTGGTGGTGCTGGGTGGTGCTGTGGTGGCGCTGTGGTTTTGATGAGTGATGCTGTGGTGCTGAGTGATGCAGTGGTGCTGACTGGTGCTATGGTGGTGCTGAGTGGTGCTGTGTGGTGCTGAGTGATGCTGTGGTGGTGCTGAGTAGTGCTGTGGTGGTGCTGAGTGGTGCTGTGGTAGTGCTTTGTTAGTGCTGTGGTGGTGCTGAGTGGTGCTGAGTGGTGCTGTGGTGGTGCTGTGGTGGTGCTGAGTGGTGCTGTGGTGGTGCTGAGTGGTGCTGTAGTGGTGCTGAGTGGTGCTGTGGTGGTGCTGAGTGGTGCTGTGGTGGTGTTGTGGTGGTGCTGAGTGGTGCTGTGGTGGTGCTGAGTGGTGCTGTGGTGGTGCTGAGTGATGCTGTGTTGCTGCTGAGTGATGCTGTGGTGGTGCTGAGTGGTGCTGTGGTGGTGCTGAGTGATGCTGTGGTGGTGCTGAGTGATGCTGTGGTGGTGCTGAGTGATGCTGTGGTGATGCTGTGGTGGAACCAAAGATGTGATTAAATAGTGAGAAAAAGTAAAAGTAAAGGAAGAAAAACGACGTGTTGCACAATTTGCATGCTCAAATCAATATGTGTAAAGAATAAAAGACTTGATCACCACCACCAAGTGCACAATGCACTATAACATGTGTTAAAAACAAGGGCATATTAGCCCATATGAATAAATATACCTTATGTGGCGCAATAAATTTCGGCTATCAAAATAGACAGCTGTGGCAATATCCTAAGCGATCAATATCTGCTGTAATAGCAGGGAAGTATATTAGTTTGTATCCTGGCCTTAGTTATTAAAAACCAACCGCTTTCTGTATGTTACAGCCACATTTCTTAGGGGCAATTAAACCCAAATAACAATCTCACCTAATGAGCAGGAACGTGCTGCCTCTATTTACAAAGATAATAACCAGCCGCTTCCCCAATTTAAATAAAGATGACCTCAACAAAGGGTTCTAGCAGCCTTAAAATTGCACCCCATTTAGAGAGTCGACAAAGTCGCAAGAGCAGGAGAAAAAGATCGCTCAGCATGAAAACAAAGTCGATCTCACACTTGTCAAAGTTAGACGGAAGCTGCGTTGTCGTGAACATGCTGACGCACCTTACCGTTTGTGATTGGCAGGATCACGGTTCAAAATGATCACATTTTAGAGAAATAACGTTGATTAATTACTTTGTAATCTAGAGCCTGTTGCGAGTCCGGGGGAACTTACAAAAATGCACATGGAATAACATTCTAGAAACAAGTAATTAAAAGATAGCTTGGAACAGGCGGTTGAAAAGGCCAGATCTGTGACTCAAGGGCGCCTTCCCTTCATCCCTCCCCCTTGTGCTTTTGATGTTGAAGGAACAAAAGGCCTCACTCACACCCTTCTGAGGTGCTCAGGAGAGGAGGGACTTTGCAAAAGGGATTTAGGTGGAGCTAAGATTACTTCTCCCCCACTGCAGCGCCGACAAGTTCCATGAAAGTGAAAAGAAAAAAAAAAGTAAGCGTAACATTGTACCTTGTTCTAAAAAGAGCAAAAACTAAACCAGCTACAATGTTGATGGGGTCACGGTGATTATAGCAATCCTCTTCTTGCAGCTTGATATGCGAGCTTCCTGCTGAGCAGTACTAATGTCCCTCAAGGCAGCCATTTACAGGCGGTGCGCTCACTGCAAATGTTGAGTAAACACCGGCTGTAATTATCCCATCTGGCCATTGTCTGATAGTTACTGCATGGAAAAAACGTTGTGCCCTTTGAACTTAGCACTACAAAACGGATCACTGACATAAAATCGACTACAAAAATATAGGCATTTAAAATATCGACTCCAAAATATCGACTACAAAAATATCGAAGTCCTATCTACAAACAGGTAAGTACAAAAATATCGAATAAAAAATATAGTTTAAAAATATGTACTTTATAAAAATATTGAATTTAATAAAATTAATGTAAAATTAAAAAAATATTAAAAATAAATAACTAAAATATACTTAAAAATACTTAAATAACCTTAAAATTATTAAATAATTAATTTAAGTTATAAAAAAATAATACAATTTTATTTGTTAAAACATATATATATATTAACATATTATTATTAAAAAATATACAATATTGTTACCGTAGCATAGCAAGAGTGTTAATTGGATAGCGTAGGGGTAAAAATTACTATTCACACTCCAGTGAGTGCAACAGTAGGGAAAGCGTTGGATAGCGTAGGGGTAAAAATTACTATTCCCACTCCAGTGGGTGCAACAGTAGGGAAAGCGTTGGATAGCATAGGGGTAAAAATTACTATTCCCACTCCAGTGAGTGCAACAGTAGGTAAAGCGTTGGATAGCGTAGGGGTTAAAATTACTATTCCCACTCCAAAGAGTGCAACAGTAGGGAAAGCATTGGATAGCGTAGGGGTTAAAATTACTATTCCCACTCCAGTGGGTGCAACAGTAGGGAAAGCGTTGGATAGCGTAGGGGTAAAAATGGCTATTCCCACACCAGTGAGTGCAACAGAAGGGAAAGTAAATACTTCATATATTATTTAAAAAAATATATAAATTAATATCTATAAAAAAATAATTAAAAGTAATTACCAATTTAATATAATATAATAATAATCAATTAAAATTACAAATTAAAATTAATTATTACTATTAGTTACCTATTAATACAAATTAATTACAAATTAACAATTAATTAATTAACAATTAAAAATTAATTAACAATTAATTAACAAATAATCCAAATGAAATACCATTTATTAAATTGAATTATTTAATTAATTATAAATAAATTACTTCCTACCCTATTCCCCTATAAACCCACAACCCGCTACAGAAAATAAATGAGTAAAATTAACATAATTAGCAATTAATCAATTAAATACAATTATTTGGCAATTAAAATTTAATTAATTACCCATGAAAAATTAATTAACAAATAATTAATTCTAAATAAATACCAATAAATAATTTTACATATTTAATCAATTGTAAATAAATTAATTCCCACCCAATTCCCCTATAAACCCACAACCCACTACAGAAAATAAATTAGTAAAATTAACATAATTATCAATTAATCAATTAAAATTAGTTGCCAATTAAAATTTAATTAATTACCAAATATAAATTAATTAACAATTAATTAAAAATGAATACCAATAAATAAATTTACATATTTAATTAATTATAATTAAATTACTTCCCACCCTATTCCCCTATAAACCCACAACCCGCTACAGAATAAAATTACGCAAAAATTAAAAAAACTAAATTAATTAATTAAAATAAATTATAACATAAATACACACTTTTCACACATATAATATCATAAAAAACACTATAAAAAATTCGATATTATTAAAAATTTGATAATTTTAATAACCTATATTATATGCTTCGATATTTTAAATTTCTATATTTTTAACATTCGATATTACATTACTTACCTGAAAAACGATATTTTTGATGTCTATATTCTGTCCATTCGATATTTTGTCCATTTATATTTTAAACTCAATATTATGTACATTCGATATTTGTTAATCGATATTTTGTCTGTTTACCCTACAAAACAGAGCCCGCAAAGCTGAACGGTGTATGCAGAGACTAAAGTCGTGGTATGCTGAGGAAAGTTGTTACTCTGCCCCTACTTGGCTTTGTCTCGCCTGCCTGTGATGCCTCCCCACCCTCTTCCGTGAATTTGAAGTGGCCAGCCCAAGGCTGTCTTGCTGAAAGACCTGGGAGGTAGCGACCGGGGAAAGGAAGAGTGTTGTGTGTGGGGGAGGGGTGGGGCCGAGGTTCTGCAATTTATAAATCATCAACGTGCTTCGGGCCCACACATCTCTCTGCACATACATCGCATAGCCACACAACTTGCCCAGCAGACAGTCCCAGAAACGTAGATCTCCCCAAGAACACTTGCGTTGTGTACATACATCGAACAGCCATTGCTCATACAATACTGAGGAGGGGACATGCACCTATTGCACAGGCGTTACCGACATGCGCTCGGGGAGCTCTTATACTGCACACTCACACCATGCAGGGACACACAGAGGTACAGTCTTTTTGTTTGTAATCGTAAACATTGCGCCCATACCTCAACTTGTTGCATAGACAAATGCCTACAGGAATTGCGCAAGCAAGCACACGCACACTTGATGCGCCTGTACACACGTACGCGGAGACAGGCGCATAATATGTCCGGGGTTTTCGAGACTAAAGACCGAGCTTGAAATTATTTCGATTCTGTGGTATGTTAGCCGACTAGAAAACGGAAGGGTCCATGGGCATGACGATCCGCCTCCATTGATAATGTCTTGGGCAATGTTTTGTGTATACAGCTGCTTGCTTTCAGGAACGTGCTAGTGAAAAGTTGCATAGTGTGCTTTTGTGTAAACTAGATCTCTTTGAGGTGCTTTGCATTTGAAGGGTGGGATATCAAAAATTAAGAGGTGTGTTTAATTCTCGTAGGGACATTTTTGCCGGATATAGTCAGGGAGCGCAGCACGCTCATTACCTTGGTGTTGGGCTGCGTTTACTGCCACGTTGTTGTTAAAGTGATAAGTGACCATTATAAGTAAAGGGAGATGAAGGAAAGAAAAAGGAAGAAACAGAAAGCGAGAAGTGGGGGGTGAAAAGGAACAACAAGCATTATTGGAAAAGCCGGTGCCGAAGGAGTAAGGCGGACTACTGCTGAGTGGTGTGCGCTCTGAGGGAGGTGAGGCGCTTCAACAACAAAACCATATGGGGTGCAGCAGGGGGCGGAGCGGATCGCTTTGAAGTAGCTCACTGCCTGGCGGCCGTGAAAGTGAGAGCAATTAGGGGGGAGGAGAAGTGAGGCCATCGCGCACTGCGCACGATGGGGAAGCCTGTGGGAGGGAGGCTGATTGCTTTGATGTGGAGAGCATCAGGAAAGCTAAACCAGCAGGCGGATTGGAGCGCATTCACGAGACCACATGCACTTGTGAAAATCCGCCGGCTGGTTTAGCTTTCCTGATGCAACCCTAAAATTCTCCCCTATCCATTCCTGCGAAATGGGATAGGCTCGACCTAAAAACTACATTATATTTGTAGTGCAGTAGGGATCATATTAGGTCCTGATGAGTAAAGCAGTGGGGACTGCTTACGATACATGTTGACCCAGTAGAGGGTATTTAATTTGAATACACTCTCTACGTATCCCCCTTTTTTAATGTTTCTAGCTAGGGAAAGTGAATAAAGTTTGTTTTTCCATTAGTCAGGGAACTTTTAAAACCTCCTTTTTGTATCTTTTCACAGACCCTATCACTCTTACTACCCAGACGACACATAGCCTATTTTCATAAAACCAAGTGCTCCCACGTATTCGTAGGTAGTAGCACGCCCCGCCCCATAGAGGGATAGGAAGACCCCTATGATGAAGCATGACACTATGGGATTCGTAGTGTGTGAGGGGTATTTTAAAAACACCAAGGGGCGCATGTATCATTTGAAATTGCATTCGCAAATGGTGTGAATCGCAAAAATCGGCCGTTTTGCGAATGCAATTTCATTTTTTTGGATGCATCATATTTTTTGTCATTTTTCGCAATTTAAGGAATCAGTAATTTTTTTGCGATTCCTTAAATATTCGCTAAATTAAGGAATCGCAAATTTAGTACAAAAAAGTACATGCATGAAAATTCGCTATTTGCGATTCCTTAAAAAATCGCCAATAAGAATTCATAAATTTAGAAGAACTCAGACCAGGTGATAAAATAGGAAATAAAAAACTGGTGAAAATCATCAGGATACTATTTAAGTGAGCCCAGAATGGCTCCAAAAAGTGTCTCACAATGGCAGCACTCTTTTTCGCGGCACGGAGGATGAGGCTGAGAGCTGCAGCAAGGAGGAGAAGGAGGATACATGAGAGGATTTTTAGAGTACGCGTCACCTTACTAGGGCAGACAGAAGCTGAAATATATGATAAGTATAGACTCAATGCTGACTCAATCTTGGATTTGATAGATGAATATCGCCCAATCTTGCAGAGACAGACACGCAGGACACAAGCCATACCAACCCATGTGCAGGTCTTGTGTTCCCTACACCTCCTTGCGTCGGGGTCCTTCCAGGGTGTCATAGCTACTGCTGGAGGTGTATCCCAGAGTTCCCTATCGCGTTTCTTTAATGCTTTTCTGAATGCAATGTTGCAAAGGATAAGGCATCACATTTCATTTCCCAGCACACAGCAGGAATTGCTACAAACAAAATTAGATTTCTACAACATGGCACATTTTCAACATGTGATTGGCTGTATGGATGGCACGCATGTCCCCATTTGTCCTCCATCTGAAAATGAGTACATTTACCGCAACCGTAAATGTTACCATTCACTAAACATTCAGGTAATATGCAATTCCAAAACTATAATTACTGACTTAGTTGCAAGTTACCCAGGAGGTGCCCATGATTCTTAAATTTTTAGGCATAGTGGCATACACACACGACTGCTTGCCGGAGATTTTGGAGATGGATATTTGCTTGGTAAATATATTTCCTTCAATTATCACACATCTCTGAACCATGTTGTCACATTGTACTCCTAATGTATATCTTCCATCCCAATCCATAGGTGACAGTGCATACGGTGTGAGGTCATTCATTCTCACACCCTATCTGAATCCAGCAACACGGAAAGAACATCACTACAACCACGCACACATATCAACCCGCAACGTCATTGAGAACAATTGGTGTACTCAAATCTCGGTTTCGCATACTACATAAGACTGGCGGTGCTTTACAATATCGTCCTGATATTTGCTGTAAAATAGTTGCAACATGTGCCATGTTGCACAACTTAGCCACTAGAAGAGGCATATAACTGGAGGAGGAGGATGTACTACCTTACAATGATAACCAGCCTCAAAAACCATAACCAAGACTGCATAGACCTGACGCAGCAGAGGGGAGAAGAAGAAGGGCAGAGATAACTCAACATTACTTTTAATAGAGGTAAGAACCACACAACACATTTTTCTGCATAACTGAAATCTTTTTATTTTTGGTTTTTGTCAGCATGGATTAAGGGTACTTTAAACATCTTAGTGCATGCACTGTGCTGACAGCAAATTTAAATGCATTTAATGTTCAAAGTCATTGCAATGCATTTTCTTCAGATGTCCTTTGTACTAAAGCTATGTAGATTATTAAGTCATATCCTACTTCTTGCATCCACGCACCCCTAATGCCTTTCCAGAATTTTTTACATCAACCAAAGTTGGGCTCTCTGCGATTTCATGTCTTCTGGTGCTTCGGCGTCCCCCAGGCACAGAAGGTTCAAGCAGGCTACTTACATTTGAGCCCCCATCACTCCCACCAACATGTAGTAGGCTCCCACTTGCAGCTTGACTGTGCATACCCTCTACAACATTCATGAGTTTTATCATGCCCCTGGCAACATCACCGCAACATTGTGAGATCTCCAATTGCATGGTAACTGTACGCTTTGAAAGCTGAGCTGTAGTGTTGCAAAGACGGTTCAATGCCCTGGTATGCCCCTGCATGCTGGGCATTACCCTATGATGCCTATGGTCACTTGCTAATTGCTGCACTGGTATTGTTGTACACAGTGTCTCCATTGCTGTTGCCACACAGTCAAGTTTCTCAGCTGTTGCTCTCTGTCCTTGCTCAATTACATTAGACATTTGCTGAAGACAGTTGTGTATGCCACCAATGTCATGACTGATTTTAATAATTGTGCCCTTCATCACATGTATGTCTTTGCCTTGCAGGCGCTGGACTTTCAGGATTTTAACCTCCACAACACTGGTGTTCCTCTCATCTTCTTCTGCAGTTTCATTCTGTGAAGGTCGTGGCCTGCGCCTATAGAACTGTTAAAACCTACTACGCCTGCTCTGCTGTGTGTTTAGGGTTGCTGGGGTTAGAGCAGCCTGTTGTTGTTGGACAGATACATTCTCATCATCCTCACTCTCTGACTGTTGCAGTTGGTGCACTCTGCTTGTAAGACTCCTACGTGCTATTGTGGGTGCAGATGTGGCTGCATTTGAATCATCTGTGTCTTGAAAGTCCTGACTGTGAAACCCGGAACCTTCATGTTAATTTCTGTCCTGTTCTGTATCTATGATTGAAATAGTGCAAACAGTCTGTTACTTTTTTCATTTGCACTTCTGAATGTGTAAAATAATGTATATTACAAATAAATACCTACATAATGCATAATATGTCTCCTAATGTTACATTAATAATGCAAAATATTCACGTTTATAGTCATTGCCAAAGTACTTCAGAATTACATTTGTAAATGACTACAACTCCCATGATGCATTAGTGCAGTAAGTTAAAGGGTTTCTAGATACTGCAATTTCATACATATCAATTTCTATATTAAGGGGACAATTTCTTAACAACTATGACAACCTTAGGGGTGTCTCACTCACATTTACATGCAACACACATGTTGTGTTCTTACCTTTAGATGAGTCTGCATGCTCTGAGGTGTCAATTTCTATTACACCAACAACTGCCTCTGGTGTAAGGGTGCCTTCCACCAAGTCCTCAAGGGGGGTATTAGGCCTATCCCTGGGTGTTCCTCCGCCAGTCTTCTTGGCTGCCTTCATCCTGTTGGCAATCCTTTCCTTTGCCCGACTGCGCAGATCATACCAGCGCTTTTGTTAATTTGTAATGTCACGGTAGGCAACCCCAACAGCATTTACTTTTGCTTGGATTGCAAGCCATAGTTTTCTTTTTGCAGCTTCAGGCACTTTCAACAATTGTTTTCCAAAAAGCTGGTCCTGCCTCTGAGTTACTTCCTCAATTAAAATTTCTAGTTCCTGGTCACTAAATTTAATCTTTCTTTTCCTGGCCTGTAGTTCTTCTCCTACATTTTCTGACGCCATTTCCCCTTCTGCTGCAGGCTCAGAGTCAGCTCCAGTACCTCCTAGCTGTGCTGCAACTGCCAACTGCCTCTCCTCAAGCTCTCCCTGGGAACAGGTGTGTGCAATCAGTGGCCTTGCTTCCTGGTTGTGATGTCATGGAATGCAGCAATATGGGAAAATCGCTATTTGCGAATTCGCAAATTGCAAATTCGCAAATACAGATTCCCAATATTAATGCTATTCAGTAAAAATAGTGATTTTTACCGAATCACAAAAAATTGCTATTTTCATGATGAATTTCATTTTGCGATTCCTGATTTGCGATTTCTTATTTTTCGCAGTGCTAGTGCTTTCCCTTGACATTTCAAGGACCAGCAGCACCCGCTTATTTCCTAATCAACACAAAAATTAAATATTAAATTAAATTACATTGCTATAGAGGGTAGAATCACATTGTTTATGAATAATTGTACAGGATGGGGGTTCTATCTTAAAACCTCCTCACTCCCTCCTCTTTGTTATTTTTTCATAATCCAAGAATTAGCTATTTGAGTGATATATAATTCAGTGAGCGATCTAAGACCTTTATTTCATGGTGAGGTGAGGAGTATGGCTAACACAGTAAAAGTGCCCAAGAGAAAACACAAAAATAAACCCACTTTGTTGGACCTGCCTTTTCTGCAGGGTCACCCCCCAAACTTTTTGCCTTCTTCCTCCTTTTTTCTGACCTGGGTTTTGTTGGCTTTACGACTTTGAGCATTCTACTGCTAACTGGTGTTAAAATGCATGTGCTCTCTCCCTAGAATGTGGTAACATTGGCTTATCCCCAATTGGCATATTTAATTTACTTATACCTCCCTAGTAATGTTCACTGTATGTGCCCAGGGCCTGCAAAGTAAATGCTACTAGTGGGCCTGTAGCACTGATTGGACAGCCCACTTCAGTAGCACTGTAAACATCTCTTAGGCCTGCCACTGCGGAGCTTGTATGCACAGTTTCAAACTGCCATTTCGACTTGGTAAGTTAAAGTACTTGCCTGGCCCAAACCTTCCTTTTATTACATATAAGTCACTCCTAAGGTAGGCCCTAGGCAGCGCAGTGTATTTAAAAAGTAGGACATGTTATATCAAGTTTTATATGTCCTGATAGTGAAACTGCATTTTCACAACTGCAAGGCCTATCTGTCTCATAGGTCTCATAGGTTAACATTGGGATTACCTTGCTACATTTATAAGTGTCATTTCAAAACGGAAAAAGATAGACTTTTTATGTTTGGTGTCTCTAGACTCACAATTTAAAATCCCAACTTCTGTTGCAGTTGGATTTTAAGTTGCATGTCAGAAATTTCCACTTTTAGAAAGTTGTCATTTTCTTACTTAAACCATTCGGTGCCTCGGGCTGCCTCTCAATGCTTGTCTGGGGTAAGTGACAGCTGGCCTTGTGCATTCCCTCTAGACAGCCACACACAAAGGGAGCTGAGGTGTTCCTGATGGGTCATTCACATCCTGATGGGCCAATAACATCCTGAAGGGTCATCCTGGGAGGAGCTGACACTTGCATCTGAATAGGGCTGTGCCTGTCCCCATACAAAGAGCTGCCAAGCCAGTCCTGGGCCTTAAAAGTGGGTTCTGCAGCTGTTTATCTTTAAAAACCCATGCATCCTCGACTTTGCACTGATCAGAACCGATGTATCTTCTCTGATGTCGACGCAGTGCCACTTCAAAGACATCCCTGTGTGACTTGATGATGACACAAGACCTGACCACGAGGCCCGGCGACCATGTATAGCCTTCATAGTAAGAGGTTCAACAACAACACATGACCTGACTGCGAGGCTCGATGACGACACATCATCTTTATCACCAAAGGGTTCGATGTCCATGCGGGACTCGTCTGCGAGGCCCGACGATGGAACTGACTCATTTGCTTTCACCATCACCTCATTCTCTGGAAAGGTACTGTTTTCAATGGGACCTGCATGGCTCTGGTATACGAACTGCAATCCATCGCAGTCTGCATGCATTTTGGATTTAACCCTGTCAAGCGCGACCAGATGTCCCTGTTTGGCGCTTTATGCTTTTAAGCACTATATATTGCAGTTTAATCTACTAAAATTCATATCTCAAGTTCTAGTTATTGGATGTTTGTCATTTTGGTCTTGCTTTACTCCTAAAAATAATCTATATTTTTTTTAACTGGTGTGGAGTCTTTTTGTGGTGTTTTCACTGTGTTACTGTAATTATAGTGTTGCACAAATAATTTGCACATTGGCTCTTATGTTAAGCCTAACTGCTCTGTGCCAGGCTACCAGAAGATGAGTACAAGCTAATTTAGGCTGTGTATCTGACTTACTCTGACTAGGATTGGATTCCTGCTTGGACAGGGTAGATACCTCTGCCAACCTGAAACCCAATTTCTAACACTCCTCAACCGTCTTTTGGCCAACTTCCCTGTCATCACGGTGAACAAGCTCACCACTGAACCGACCACTACCTCGTCCCATTTGGCCTATACCTACAATAATAATGCAGAACCGCACCCACCAAAACCACCTGATACAATTGGAAGAAACTCACTGAGGAAACCTAGGCCACAGAACTTCATACCCACAGGCCCTCCACATCTAGAAGACCTCCATCAATCCATATTCATTTTGAATGCCTGGATCACCTCCTGCGCAGACACCCTGGTGCTGCTCAAGACCTCACCACCTCAAGGATTAGACCAGAAGCCAACTGGTACATAGAAGATCTTCAACTCTACAAATGCCATTGACACACACCCAGGATGAAAACAACAGAAGTACCAACATATCAGCTCTTCGGATCTACCAGCAGTAACTTAGATCCACCAAGCGCGCACCTATGACTGAGCAAATCAAAAATAGCTCCAAAAAGTCTAAAGCAATATTCTCCATAGTAAAATAATTCACCTCCACCACTGCCAGCACCACAACCGTAACTACTAGTTAGGATCTCTGCACCTAGTTCTCTTGCTACTACAGATACAATCTCAGCACCATATACAACAACTTTGCTTCCCTAATTGACCCGTCCACCCTTCAACCCAAAGATTCCAGCAACCTGGAAACCGCAATGGCTTATCATCACCACAGACGCCGATGTAGGGAGCAGTGGACCTCGGAGCTCCTCCGTGGCCTCCCTTCACAGCAATTACTCCTGATAAATTGGGGTGGCCCCTGGCACCATAACGTGTTGTGGAATACCTGGTGCCCCTCTGGGTACACTCCTGAGGCGCTGGGGAGTCGTGGTGCAGAGCAAGTCGTGATTGTTCCCCTGCTACACTCCGACTGGGTCGCGGACAAATGGCGGTGGTGACTAGCCACAGAAGCCCTCGCTGGTGAGGGAACCCGACGTGCTGGGTGCGCCTGCTGATCAGCAGAACGGAGTGCGGGACCTGGAAAACAGCAAGAACCCACCCGCGAGATGGCTGAGGGCTGTAAACAGAGGCAAAGTGAGGCTTAAAGCGTGCCCAGCAGAGGAAGCCTGACCCTAAGATTGCGGCGCTTGGAGCTCCAGGCGGGACGCGGTAATGTTATCAACCGCAGATCTTCAGCGGCTATTGTAAAGAGCTTGCTCCCCCTGAAAAGATACCCTGTAAGCTGCCCTTAGAGCCTGGATTCAGAATTACCCCTTGGACGGCGGCAGATCAGAGCCGGCCGGGAGCCTCAACAGTGGTGGGCACAGGAGACCGGGGAGCGCGCAGATCTGCTGGGAGCCAAAGGGGGAGGAGCACGTGGACTCCAGAACTTACTCGGGCCGGTGAGAGGCCCTGGGAGATACGCGGAGTGTCCTTCAGGAGTGGACAGCGGAACGAGGAGTAGCGACACCCTGCATTCAGAAGGGACCGAGAAGCGCATCAGACTGCCCGGGGCACAGGCTGTTGCAACACCTGAGGACTGCTGACCTAGGTGCTTTGTACCTTGCCCAAGCCTCAGACACAGATGAGCGGCTCCAGAGTCAGAAGCTGTTGCAGGGAGAAGATTAGGGGATAACTCTGCGCGGCTGCCTGGTCGCTGAACCGCTGCAAGGTTCTGGGCCTACTCTGCTGCCTTGGACTAAGCCGCAGACCCATTGGATGACTGCTGTTCATCCCTGCGAGACATAAGGTGACCACCTAGAGACCTTACAGATGAAAGACATCCCTCTGGTCCGTGTGCGAGAAGTTCCCCCACTGCCCTCTGTAAGTAGGTGTGACTACACTAACTATAGGGCGTCCACGGGCACTAGAGACCTGACAGTACTGCACCCATTGTCGGGCGCCCCAACATACCCTGACTCGGGTTTGGGACTTAAGAGATTACTACTTCTTTCGCCAAGTCACATGATGGGGAGAGTGTCCAGGAAAAAAGATTTTAGGATTTGAGTGGACGAGCAAGAGCACCACACTAACGAGGATTAGGGTGCATCTGGTGGGTGAGCGTAAAGAGCACCTGGAGACACTAGCCTGGCCGACATTATGCAGGCCATCACCTCCTCGAGGGAAGCGCTGGAGATGAATATTGACACCATAGGGACAGATCTCACCCTGTTAAAAGACGATCGCCGCAAACTTAAGGACAGAGTGGCTGCCAATGAGAACACCATGAAGGATATTTCAGACATGGTAGTCACACTGCAACATGCCCTGAAAGTGGTAGAAACCAGGATCAATGTGTTGGAGGTGAGGGCTGAGGACAGTGAGGGGCGCTTACAAAGAAATAATTTGCGCATAGTAGGGGTTCCGGAAGGAGAGGAGGGGGTGGACGCTGTCCAATTCTTGGAGACTTGGCAAAAAGCAGTGTTGGCCCTGGAGGGCCTTTTCCCCTTCTATGCACTGGAGCATGCCCATAGGGTCCTGGCCAGACCTCATAAGCATGGTGCCCCGGAACGCCCGTTGGTGGTGCGGCTACTACATTATCAAGATCGAGATTTACCCCTACAGCGATCCCGCAAAAAGCAGAAACTACAAATTGGAAACAGCAGGGTGATGATCTTCCCGGACTACACTAGGGAGGTGCAACAGCAAAGATCTTCCTTCCTGGCTGTCAAGCAAAAGTGGCACCAGCTTCAAATCCACTATGCCATGATGTTCCTGGCTCGCCTTGGAGTGACTGCAGATGTGGAGACACATTTCTTTCTTACTCCACATGACGCTTGGGACTGGCTAGAAACCCGCGCATCAAGAAATCACGCTCTCCGCACCTGGATTCCCCCTGACGGCAGTCACCCTCTTCTTCACCACTCCAGAGGGCCCCATCACCTGCTGGAAGGTGCCAAGAATGAGACAGGGCGGTGCGAGCGGTGGTGGAAATCAGTCAAAGAGATGTAAGCCCGGCCAGAAAACTACAGACCCTGAACGGGACAGATCTGGGAGCTCGAGATCAAGCAGTTTACATGGGCTCTCAGACACTGAACTTCCGGATGTTACACCACAAACAGCAGTTGGCGTGTTGAGCTGACCAGACAACAGATTGTATATGCAGAGGCTTGCCTGCTGGTGAATGGTGGCCCTTGGCTCTAGTGGCTCAGACTGAGAACGGCTGGAGGGCACACTTGCAGTTTTGGGGCTTACTGAGTGTTCTATATCTGTGGGGGTGGGGCGAGCTGGGGGGATTCTGGGTCCAATGATGTCGGAACACGCTCTGCCACTTCCATGATTCACTGTTTGAGTGCCTTACTTTGGATGGGGACCTGTTTGTGTAAGTCTGTCCTAGGGAACAGGAGTTTGGTTGTTTTTATTGTTGGGGGAATTTGGTTTGGGGCCAGGCATGTCGCTATGGGAGAGTTACATTGAGAAGAACTTTGGACTGTACTATGGATGTCACCGTAGGTTTCAAATGCATAACCTGGAATGTTAGGGGGATGCACACCATGAGCCAACAACACAAAATCAATGCTTATCTGATTAGAGGGAGGGGTGCAAATTGCATTATTGCAGGAAACTCACCTCACACAGAAAGAAGGGACAGCACTATAGCACTGCTGGAGAGGGCAGGTGTTCCACACCACATACTCAGCATTTGCTAGAGGGACCCTAATATGGATACGGGCAGGAGTCCCCTTCCAATGTGTCAGACAAATAATAGACCCAGAGGGCAGGTTTGTGGGGGTGTTGGGGCGCCTAGATGGCTGGTATATAACTATAGGAAGGTTGTACGCCCCTAACGTTGACCAACCCACATTCTTAGCTCAGCTTTCACAGACACTAGCGCAGTAGCGCAGGCGCTGACTGGACCAGTACTTCGGGGGGATACTTCAATAGCATTGCTGATGTAAATCTGGACCGTTCACACCCATCACTCCCTGACGCTCTTACGCACAGGGTTGCAGAAGCCCGGCAGGATTGCAAACAACATTGGGGGCTGAAAGACACCTGGAGGGCCCATCATCCGACGGAGAGGGACTATTCTTATTTTTCGGCTCTACACAAGCTGCATGTTAGGTTGGTCTCCATTCTCCGCTCCCCAGACGTACATGCAGGGATCACTTTGAGTACTTAGCTAGGACGATATCTGATCACAACCCCCTATTGGTATCCTTGAACTGGGTGCGGATTAGGCCTACAATTCCTAGCTGGCGTCTCCGACCGGAGGTGTTAGAGGACCAGGTATTTTAAACCACAATAGGCACTGTTATAGAAGAGTATTTCCAGTATAATGCTAACATGGCTACCAACCCCCACATTGAATGGGATGCTTTTAAAGTTGTCTCAAGGGGTAGTTGTATTGGTGAAGCAGTGGGCGTCCGGAGGGTTCTCTTAAACGATGTCCAGATGCAGAAAAACGGCTTCGAGATGTGGAAAGAGAGAGACTGGGAAGTGGGGACAGACAAGCAGATCTGCTGGAGGCCAGGGAAACGGTAGGCTGAGATGCTTTGATCACGTTGAGAGGGATGAATCTGGGGCGTTATTGGCTTGGCTGGCCAATCCAGCGCGCAGAGGGACGACGATCCTAGAGTTACGGGGGAGGGATGGCGTGACTCACTACGGACAACAAGATATCAATGTAGAGTTCTTGGAATACTACACTACCCCATACCAGAGTCAATTAGACCCAATGGTGTTAGAAGGCAAGGGATTTTTAGAGGATATTGAACTTCCTCAAATTGATGCAGACACAGCGGAGTCCCTAGGACAAGATAAAGAACTAGGTGAGATCAGTGGGGGCCATTAAAAACATGGCCAGAAACAAGCCCCCTGGTACGGACAGGCTCCCGGTTGAGTTCTACTCCACATATGTTGAGGCCTTGGCCACTCGCTTGCTGGCCCTGTACAATAGATCAAAGCAGGATGGGTGCTTGCCCGTGTCAACGAGGGAAGCAGTAATTATACCGCTCTCAAAACCAGATAAACCAGCCTGGGATCCCACCACGTACCATCCCCTCTCCATGTTCAACCTTGATTATAAGATATTGAGCCGCATCTTAGCTAGCCGCCTGATGACTCACATGTCAGCACTTATGCACATGGATCAGGTGGGCTTTATTCAATCCCAGAATACGGCTATGAATATAAGGCGACTGCTCCGGCTGCTGGATGCCCCCACCCATGACAACGGTGAGGCGTGCATCCTATTGATTGATATCAAGAAAACCTTCAACAGTCTTGAATGGCCATATCTTTTTAGAGTTTTGAGGGCCTTTGGCCTAGGCGAAGGATTTGTGGCCTGGACCGCCATATTGTATAAGAGCTCCACTGCCAGGGTGCGCATGGGAGGCATGATCTCAGAGGCCTGCGCTGTGGGCAAAGGAACGATACAGGGATGACTGCTGCCTCCCCTCTTGTTCGCGTTGGCAGTGGAACCTCTGGCTGTTCATGGGCAATCGGGCTGTATTACCGCGGATTGGATGGGGATGGGTGGGCTAATCCGAATTTATCACATTATATGCAGATAACTTTCTAATGTTCCTCGCCAACTCTGCAGAAGATCTACAAGGTGCCAAGAACTTACTGGCCAGGCTGGGGAGGGTGGCGGGCCTCAAGGTTAACTGGAGGAAGACGTTCCTTAAGTGGAAGGATGAGCTAGATGTCGCATGGGAAAGCAGATGTCTGACTTACCAGGGAGTACGTATTTATCACACCGCTGCTGACTTATTGGAAGGTAATGTTGGACGAGCGATACGAGCCACCAAGAGTAACTTTGAATTTTGGGGGACCCTTCCACTCTCAGTGGCAGGCTGGGTGGCACTGCTAAAGATGGTCACATTACTGTGGTTGCTCTATAATTTTAACTCATTACCACTATGGATTCCGCGAAAGTTCTTTACCCAAATTAACACCATGATCACAGGTTTTTTTATGGGGCTCCGGGAGATGCAAAGTAGCGCTCACCACCATGATGAGACCTAGGCGGGAAGGGAGCTTTGCAGTGCCTGATTTTCAGGCCACTAACCACGCAGCTCAACTTCAGTGGTTCACGAAATGGATGGCGGGAAGACTTAACAATGGGGAGGACCATGGGGTACAGATCCGATCCGAGACAGCTCTCTTGAGTGCTACTGCAGCTCTCCTTGAAAGAAAGAGAAGCTCTGGGGTGACCTGTGGGTGATGCGCCAATGCTGGAACCGGGCTAGTAGGAGAACCCAGCAGGGACCTCCATATGCACCTGAGATTCCGCTGCTGGTTTGCGAGGCACTATCTCCTGGGGGAGACTGGTTGGGATTGCGGGCCTGGGGATCTCCACTATCAGAGACCTCTACAAGGACAACACCTTGTTACCCTTTCATGATTTAATAGAGCGTTACGAGCTTCCCAGGAGGGAGTTTCTCTTACATGTCGCTCTGACGGCAGCCATCCGTAAGCATTGGAAGAAGGGGATGGTGGAACCACCGATCTCTTTAACCTGCTAGTATTTAGTATCGGTGGCCGGGACGATCAAGGCAGTCACTTGCCACTATAGGTGACTCACCCAGGAGATAAGACGCCCCTTGGAGAGCCTGCGTCTTAAATGGAAGATGGACCTTGGGATGCCCATAGATGAGAATAAGCATGGGCAAATTTTGCGAATCTGGCGTTCGCGAATTTTGCGAATTTGCAAACTCAAAATCCACAAAATCCGCGAATTCTCGCGAATTTGCGGATTTTTTTTTTTGTGTTTGCAAGGATTTCTGCCAGTTCGCAAGGATTTCTGACAGTTCGCGAGGGTTTTGTACCAGTTCGCAATTGCGAACTTACATGTCGGCTCGCAACGGTCACGATTATGTTGTTTCTACGTCTGGTTCATCATCACAGGTTCCCAGCACCCTCTGTTTCACCCCTGCCACCCTCTGTTTCACCCATGCCACCCTCTGGTACATCAATGCCACCCTCTGGTTCATCTATTTAAACAACAAGGGGACCCCAAATGGTATCAGCGAGGGACCTCGGGGAGGTTAATCATGTAGAAACAACAGTGGTCCCTGGCAGGGAGATGAATGGTTGAAAATGAATATAGACTCAGTCAGTTCTATATTAATGAAGACATACCCAGCCGGGCAGTGGTCTTCAAAGTTTTATATTTAAATGAAGACATACAAAACAAAATAACACCTTCAACAGTTCACGTGCGTGGGGCACAAGCCTGTACCCAACCACGACCGTGCACAGACAGAAACATACACAAAAGGGCTTTACAAGGCAAAATCAACAATCTCTGTAGGGTTCCAATTTTTGGACAGAGAGATTACTTATAGGTACCATTACAATGTTTTATATTGTACATTTCACAGGTATATGGTACACAGTGGGTCGACGACGTTTCGGACCCCCTTGTTAAATAATGGGGTCCATCATCAGGACAAAGCAATGGTTGCCTTTTTAGTTATTAGCCTCTTTAGCCAGGAAAACAGTAAACAAGCTCAAATAAGAGCACGCAGGCGGTGGGTTAAAACAGGAACAGCAGAATAATCTATTCTGTGTTTTTAGAATTTTATCGGTAATTCAGTTAGAATTTTGGAGGTCCAGGGGCGGGAAAAGATTAGTATCTTGAGTCCGCTTGTACCAGTAAATCAGTAAAAGATTCTCAAGGGTCCAAGGCGGGAAAGAATAAGTATCTTGAGTCCGCTTGTACCAGTACATCAGTAAGAGATTCTCGAGGGTCCAGTGGCGGCAGACGAGTAGTGTCTCTTGTCCGCTTGTACCTTCGGAGCCGAATATTATCGGGAGCGCCGAGTCGCGCTGGGGTCCTGAAACCAGGGGGCCGGATCAGTCGGCAGGGATTGAGTTCCTGGGGCCCTTGTCAGGAAGCACTACAGGGAATGGTTACTAATGATGAGTTTGAACTTTTGAACCTGCTTTCACTTTTGCAAAACACGTTTTTCTGCAGAACAGCATTACAGCAACTGTAATGCCCCAAGCAAGCTTATATGAGAAAGTTGATTTCTAATCCAAAAGTTATCCAAAGAAAATCAAAAGGCCTCAAATCCAAAAAAGTGCAGGCAAATGTCAACCTGAGGAGTTATTCTGATAAAAATCATCATTTTCAGAAGGTCTATGCTGCTTGCTAGTAGATTTCTTGTGCAGAATTGCAATTTTTGTAATTTCGCGAGTGCGAGATTGTTGCTGCCCGCCGCACCTACATGTTCGCAATTGCGAACTTACACCGCACGCCGCAAAATTGTATCACCAAGAAAAAAAATCCGCTGCGTGCGAATTTGCGGATTTTCGGTAAATTCGCGAGCGTTCGCGGATTGCAAATTTACCCAAAATCCGCAAGCGGAACGGATTTTCCGCCCATGCTTAGATGAGAAGCCGTGGGAGGCACTATTAGAAAGAGCATGGAAAAGCTCCAGAAATGCTTGATTCCTGCTAATCAATTTTTTTGTCCTCCACCGAGCATATCTCACCCCGCACAAGATTAATGAGTATTTTGGGGCCCGATCAGCCCGTCCGCAGTGTAAATTTGAAAATGCCGAATTTTTGCATATGTTCTGGGAGTGTTCATTGCTAGAGGGGTTCTGGAGGGAGATATTGCCTACCCTGGGTGACGTAACGGAAAGAGACAACACACTGACTCCGGGATATTGCCTGCTACACTGGTTTCCTCACACTGCCCAGAATAAAGTTACAAGCAAATTTATAGACCTGGGGTTAGTTCTGGCTAAACGAGAAATTACCAGTCACTGGAAGGCGGCCAGAGCCCCTAGTGTCTCGAGGTGGCTGCGGGAATTTATAAAATGGGCAGATTGTGAAAGGATTCTTAGGATGCAAATGGCCCAGAGAATAGGCAATGCAAAAAAGCTAGACACGGCGAGAGCATGGGTGGCGTTAGTAGAGTTGCTCAAGCGCCCGACTGATGATACCGAACCACCCCCTGAGTGAGTAGAACTGTGTGTGGGGGCTGAAACGTTGCCCTATCTGGACATGTAATCTGGGGGATTGAATGCATACGGTACATACCAGCTTCCCCTGATTGGATCCCTTCCTACCGGAATTACTGTGTCTGTTGTCTTGCATAACTGGATACAATTCTCCACAGAGAAATTGATGATTGAGCAACATGCCTGGGGGGTGGGTATGGGGGTGGGGGAATTGCATAAGGGGCGAGGGAGGGTGGTAGAGAGGGTTTCGTTGTTTTTATTGTTTGTTGTGATATGTGTGAGCTCGAACCGGGACGGACGGTTGAGACCTCGAACTCCTACCATAAGGATGCAGAGCATAGCTCCCCTGGGAACTCTGACTTGACCAACACATTCTGTTAACATTTTGTATATGGACCACACATGGTGAGAATCTGCACCAGATACTGCATGACCATCAGACATATTTATTGATATTTGTTATCGGGAACAAGATGTATGCTCTAAATTCACATAGTATTGCTTCTGTGTACTTGAAAATTGATAAATAAAAATCTATTTACAAAAAAAAATGGTTTATCATCAGCACAATGGAAACTGCAGACACCATGTGTAGCATTCACCCTGGAGCTCCATTTGACCTCCATCCACACTTCATCTTCACTTAAACAATAAACCACGTCTAAGCTGCCACATGCCTGTCCTCACTGATCCACTCACCACTTCTACTATTCCAGATGCCTGGAAACATGCCATCATACCATGCCTCCAGAAGAAACCTCAACGAATACTAACACTCTGGCTAGCTGTAGACCAATCTCCTTGCAATCCTACCTGGCAAAAGTCCTGGGAAAACTCCCCAATAAAAGACTGTCTGACTACCTCAACAAGCTCTGAACCCTTCAGAATCCGGATTTAGACCTAATTACAGCAGCAGAACTACTCTCATTGCTGCCACTGACAACCTCTTTATCATGGGCAAGGAAAAGACTGACACACTGATCCTACTCAACCTCTCCGCCACATTCACTACCGTCTTTCACCTCATCCAGCATCTCAATCAAACTGGCATACGCACACCTGTTCTCCGATGGATCCGCTCCTTCCCCACTGGACGCATCAATACTGTCTGCTTGGATCCATATAACTCTTCTGCTTCCAACTGATCTGCAGAGTCCACCAAGGTTCCTAGCTCAGCCCTACTCTCTTCAATGTCTACATGTCACCACTTGCCAACATGATCCATGCCCATGGCCTCAACTGTGTCTTTGACTCCAATGGCACCCAGCTCACCTGCTCATTCTCCAATGACACCACCAACACCCAGTTGAAATTCACCATCTGCATGTCTATTGTTGCTATCTGGATGAAGACCAACAGTCTGAGGCTCAACTCAGACAAGAAGAAAGTGGTGCTCTTTAGGAAAGGCATCTCACTCTGTTGTGCAACTGGTGACCAGACGAACTAGGACTGCCAACCAATGCGTCAAATCAAGCCAGGAACCTAGGTCTCGTAAACGAACCAGGCGCTAGAATACCCTCCTGGATGATTTGTGCACCATAAAAATAGACACAACAGAACATAGCATTTTAAAATCTAACCGAAAGTCATGTAAGTTTGCAGTTATTCATTGAAATTATAAGTGTTTATAAAGTGTATCTGTGCAAAGTAAACTTTTAACACCATGAGTAGAACCATGAATTTTGTAATCAGGCCAATGACTGGATTTTTAGTTCATCAACAACTACTGGTTCAGAAAAGATAAATCGGCCACCTCAGAGCAGGATATCCATGCTGTTGTGATAAATAGTGAGCCAAAGGATGGCCAGGAACTTCCCTAACCCATAAGAGCTATTATATTCATGCTCCGGGCTTGGGGCACAACGCTCCTGGCTATCGTTAGGTTCACAACATTGCTATCCTCCTCTGAGGCAGACGTTTGATGTCTGGCCAAAGGAGGACTAGATACCCCCTGAGGAAATGAGTTGGTGGTGTTGGGGAAACAAGTAAAGCAGACAAACTGGGAGACGGCATTGCACGATGTGGGTGGGTTGTTAAGGCGAGTTGTTCTGCCTGTAACCAAAAAGGTCATGAGGCTACAAAGATTCTGATTCAGAACAGTAAATATCTGATATTTCTTAACACATGAACATCTGCTATGGGCCTCAGGATCTCCTTGATAGCAGTCATAGGGGCCAGATGTAGGTGGCTAAATACCGAGCGGTAACACAGAAATTCATAGAATTTCTGCGTTACCAACCAGCATTTGGCAGAGAGCAATGTAGGTGAGTTTAAACCTACTAGCAAAATAAGGAATCACAAAATTTGCGATTCCTTATTTTGCTTTTGCAGTTAAGGAATCACTAATTGCGATTCCTTAAATGCAATGTAGGTAGCACTAAAGAAAGTGCACTTTAGGCTTAAGGAATAGCTCATTACCACTAACTTCAAGTTGGTGGTAATTAGCGATTTCCTGTCAAAAAGCAAATTTTTGCTTTTTTTTAAGTGCCATGTGGCACGCATTCATGCCCTTAGGGCATGTATGTGCGCCACATGTGCACACATGCACATTTCAGGGGTGCAACAGGTTGTCCTTTTGACACCCTGGCACCCTTGAAATAGCTCCCGCTATTTGCGATTCTTTAATACCGAATCGCAACTAGTGAATATCTTCCCATTCATTCCTATGGGCCTCCTAGCCATAGACATGAATGGGTAGGTATTCCTTATTAAAGAATCTCAATTTGAGATTCGTTATTAAGGAATTTTAAGGAATTGCTAATATTTTAGCGATTCCTACCTACATTCAATTTAGCGAGTCCTTAATAGCGATTCGGTAAAAATCGATATTAAGGACTCGCTAAATTGACTTTACCTACATCTGGCCCCTAGTGACATAATCATGGGGAGAGGGAGTGGCAACTATGCAAGGGCTTAGAGGTGTAGGGGGCGAACGTGTCCCTTGGTTCCTGCTGCTGTTGCATGGAGGTATTTACAGTAGGAGGAGGAGAAGGTAGAGAGGTAGGTGCAGCGAAGGACATGATGGTTTAAGGGATGTGGACTTAAAGAGGGGGGTCGATTAAGGTCCAGCTAATGTTGGAGCCTGAATTTCAGACACCACAGTAACATCTTCGTCAAGGTTTTCTTTGGTGTACACACAACAGATATTTTTGCTGACAGTCACGACAGTCACCTTTTGTACATCGGTTGGTTGCTGGGGATTATGGTGATATGGCTACTAGGTAAGTTTCACAAAATCACACTGGCCTACATCTATACCTAGGGAACGGCATCACAAACATAGCCACAAATAACTTCAAAATGTCATAATACACATCCATGACAATAATATTAAGTTCATGCAGGTGTAGATTTCGTATTATGTTTTAATCAGGTACGACGTAATAACATAGGGTTTTATAATTTTTTACCCAAATTACATCAAGACAACATTTTGTTATGTGATGTTATGTTCTGTTATGGTATGGGTATGGTAGGATATGGGATGGTATGGGATTTTATGGTAAAACATACTTATATCATGAGCATTCACTCCTTAAAAAGCATCTCAGCATGAACCAATAAATGTCCAGGGAGAACCAAATATTGGGGATGAACACTGGCACCAGAATTCTAGTTGGGGAACAGCCAAGTTTTTAACAGTTTTCTGAAACTGCTGTGATTTTTGTTAAATGTAGGGGCATATTTACGAGGATTTAACGCTGCAGCAGTTGTTTTTTTTTTTTTTTTTAAAACCTCATATTGCGGTAAGAATGTGAATAATAAGGTGTTCGCGGGGATTGACGGTCTGTTCGAGTTATATGTCTTCACTGCCCCGGAACTCTGCTAAGTATCCCAAGGGGAGTTACCCAGCTTTTTCTCAAGACCCGTCAAACTTCTCCATTTCACCTTTATCCAACACAATAATTCCAAGGATCTGTGATGAGCTAGCCCTAGAGCTACTCGGCAGAAATCCATTCCTGCCAGGAGATTATTGTCTCCGCTTTAATCATTGGTAAACAAAAAAAAGGAAAAAAAAAAAAAGAAAAAAGAAGAAAAAAAGAAAAAAAAGAGAAGCACTGATCAAGACACAAGAATGAGGGTCTTGATGATTACTCAGGTGTAAAAAAATTTACCCATATATCCCAATACTGCATTCTTTTTGTATTATTCCCTTTCCTATCCAGCCTGTATACCCTGATTACAGAGTTTAACCAGTCCTCATATGTTGGAGGAGTCGGTTTTATCCAGTTTATACAGATCTCTCTACGTGCCAATAATATCAGTGTAAACATTAGCTTTTCCTGAGGTTTACTTAATCTAATGTGTTTGAAGCGATCCCGAAAATAATTAAAGAGGTACTTACAGTTATTGGGGTTCTCATTAGAGCCGAGAGTGTCTTACCAATTTCTTGCCAAAATTGCGCAAGCCCCGGGCAATGTTGAAACATATGGGTATCATCTGCCTTTTCTTCGCCACATTTACTGCAGGCCTTTATTGATGCGCCTTTGAACCTTGATAATCTCTTTGGAGTCCAATACGCTCTATGTATTGAGAACAGATGATTTCTTTTTAGAGCAGCGGGTTTTACACACTCCCAACATAGTTCAGAGGATTTTTTCCACATCATCTTTAAATCGATTTCTTCGTTGGTAAACTCTCTTCTCCATATTTTTTCCGATATTGATTGATCTTCTTCTCCAGTTTCAATTAACGCCCAATACCATTTTGATATTTCTTTTGTTATTATGGCTTCCTTTGTTATTTCCTTTTCAAAGTTTCCTGGGTCTGTTGTTTCTCTCGGGATATCATTAGCCCAACTCTTCAGTTGGTAATATTTAAACTTCGACACTTTCCCTTCCGTTATTGTATGTAGATGTTCCCATGATATTAATTCATTTTCACATAAAAGTTGACCCCATTTTTCAAAACCTAGCTGTCTAATTACTCTGGATAATGCGTCTTTGAGGCATTCTGGTGTTCCAGGTGAGTCCCAAATTGGGGCCATATTGCTGTAATATGGGATCCTCAAAATACTTCTAAATTGCGTCCATAGTTTGACCGCATTAGTTAATAGCTTCAATTTTACTTTCTTAAAAAATTTTGGATGGCCAAATTTGAAAAGGAAATAGTCTTCTCCATTTGTGATATGTTGAAGGAAACTTGGGAAATTACCGTGTTTCATTAGTAACGTTCTGAAATTTTTAAACTGAAAAGCCCTGCAATACTCAATAATGTCTGGACTTGCAATGCCCCCTTGATTCATCCTTCTCCTGAGTTTGTTCCAAGCAATTCTTGTGCTTTTTTTCGACCAAATAAAACTGGATAATTCTCCTTGTATTTTCTTTAGGGCAGCTTTATTAAACTCCAACGGAATTGTATTAAAAAGGTATGTACATTTGGGGATGATGGTCATTTTTACTGCGTTTGATTTACCCAAAAAGTTTAGTCGTAGACCAGACCATGTTTTAAGAAGACTTCTCATTTCTTTTGCTACTATATTTAAATTTAGTTGGGGAATTTTATTCAGATCTTCAGTTAGCATGATCCCTAAGTATCTTATTTTTTTTCCTTTGAGAAGGCAGGTTTTGTCGTACAATTCCAACTCATTGCCTCTGTTTTATTAATATTTATTGAGTAGCCTGAGACCCTGCCAAAGTTATTCATTAATTCCTTAAGTTATTGTAGTTATCTGTGAACACCATAAGGTCATCTGCATATAAGGCCACTTTTTTTCCCCAATTTTTGTATTTAAAAGGTGTTATTTTAATATGGTTTCTAATTGAGCAAGCTAACGGTTCAATATATAAATTGAAAAGTAGTGGCGACAAGGGGCAGCCTTGCCTCGTACCCCTCTGAATAGTGATGTTACTTGTCAAACTCCCGTTCACTAATATATTTGCTCTAGGGTTTGAGTAAATTTCCTTCACCATGTGACTAAAATTACTTCCCAAGTTAATTTTTTCTATGACATTGTTTAAAAATTGCCAGTTTACGCGATCAAAGGCTTTTGCCGCATCATAAGTGATGATCGTGAGGGGTAACTGTTCTGATATAGCTACATCTATTGTCGCAATTAATTCATGTGTTATTTCTTGAATTTGTCTGCCCTTTATGAAACCCTTCTGGTCCCGATCGATCAAGTTCGGCATTAGCTTTGATAATCTTTTTGCTATTATGTTCATGAATAATTTATAGTCACAATTCAGTAGAGATATTGGTCTGTAAGACTCACAGGTTTTTGGATTTTTCCCCGGTTTTAATATGAGACTTATTGTGGCGTCATTCCATGAATCAGGGATTTTTTCATGCTCCATGTATATCTTATTCATGACTTTTGTCAAGTGCTCAGTTAGAGGTTCTTTTAAAGCAATGTAGAATTCATTGGGTAGGGCATCAGGACCTGCCGCTTTACCCTTCTTTAGGCTTCCTATTGCAGATCTAACTTCTTCAGATGTTATATCGATATTTAAGGAAACGATTTCCTCTTCTGTTAGATTTGGCATTATTATTCCTTCTAGATATTCCTTAATTGACTCAGTTGATGGATTTATATCCTCTTTATATATTGTTGAAAGGAAATCTGCAAATTCTTGTCTAATTTCAGAGTCGTCTTCACATAATGCTGATTGGTCTTTGGTATACACGGATAGTATAGTATTCCTTGTCTGGTCTGTTTTCAACTTCCACGCTAGCATTTTCCCGCATCCTTCCCCATATTCGTGTTTAGCCAATTTACTGTTCTCCCATTTCTCTTGTACTATATTCTCCAAGTAATCTGTTAGGGTCTCTTTTAACTTACATAGCCTCTCAGTTAGTTTTTCTTTAGAAGTTGGTGAAGGGCTGGCTCCCAGTTGTGATTCTGTTTCCTTAATTTCTGACTCCAATTTTTTTATGTCGGTTTTTCTTCCCTTATTTTTATGTGCACCCAGACTAAGTAAGTGTCCTCTTATCACTGCTTTGTACGTGTCCCATTTAATTCTTTCAGAGGATTCTTCACCATTATCTGCAAAGTAATTAGTTGTCGATCTTAGCAGTTGAACCACACTTTCATCCGTTGTTAGGATTGACCGATCCAGGGTCCATCTAGTCGGTGTTAGACTTTTTGTAAATAAGATTTTTAATTGGACAGCCGAATGATCCGATAAGTGAGCTGGATGATGCTCGATGCTTTTGACCTTATCTCGAAGTGAGTTGCTTATTAAGAAAAAATCTATCCTGGATTTATGTCCTAATTTTTTATTGTGGAATGTAAACGGGTATGTTTTTTCCCCTTTTTGTTTCCACATGTCGTCCATGTTTAGATCTCTTTTGAAAATCCCCAACCATTCCCTCATCTTCGGTGAATTCCTTTGTTTAGACGGAGGTTGCCTATCTACGGTCGGGTCTAATATTATGTTATAGTCTCCTCCTAAGATTACTGGGACAGTGGATGTTATTAATTCTGAGTATAATTTCTTAAGTGTCGCCGGGTCGTCAATATTTGGGCCATAATATCCTGCTATCATAAGTGTGGAGCCTAATATTCTAATTTTGGCCATTGCCCATCTTCCCTTTTTATCAACCTCTTCTGATTCCAGTTTAGCATTCAGTGATTTTTTTATGATAATTGCTACTCCTTTTATATTGCAGTCTTCTGAAGTATGAATGCTTGAGCCAATCCAGTGTAAGTTTTTCACAATTTGAGACCACTCTGATTTTATTAAGTGAGTTTCTTGAAGAATAATTATCTCACTTTCTACCTCTTTCAAATACTCCAAAATTCTTCTTCTTCTCTTGGGAGTCCTCAAACCATTAACATTCCATGAAAGTATTTTTATCGTCTTTTCTTTTGCCATTCCGTTTTTGTAAAGAAAAATTTAGTTGAAAGATTGAAAAAATTAAAGAGAAAAAAGGACCATCTTGTCCCCATTGAAAACCTTTGTTTACCAAATTTGAGGTTATTTTTTTTGGTTTTTTTTCCCTATTTTGCTCCCCACCCACTTATGGTTATATCTTACGTGTTTACTGTACAGTGTAATCAAGTCGTCCCACCCTGAGGAAGCCTCCCTTCTTCTTTCAGGTGGTATTTTCCACCCTTTTCGGGCTCCGCTACGCCAGCCTTTTTATTGAATAATAAGTGATTGTTATGCCTTCACTTTCCCCTTTCATTTAACTGTTTGGCTTTTAAATCAGTTTCGTCTTTTGCTAACCAAAGAGTTATTTCAGTTTCTCCTACAATTTCATTAAACTTGATTCATCTTGACAATTTCAATTTGGTCTTTTATCAACTGGATGAGGTTTTCTACCTCTTTTGGCTCTCTTAAGTTGTGCATCTTGTTTCTCCACATTATTCTTAAGGCAGCTGGGAATTTCAGTTGAACATTTGCCCCCAGACTTTTTAATTCTTGCATGTATTGCCCCAGCTCCCATTGTCTGTCTTGTGTGGCTTTACATATATCAGACCTGACGCGAAATGACCAGTTATCTTTGTTAAAAGATCCGCTTTTTAGTCCCTCATTGAGTAATCTTTCCTTCAGAGAATAAGTCCTGAAATGTATTAGTATTTTCCTTGGGGCTTTACGATCTTTACTTTTTCTGAAAGGATCCCTATGTACCCGCTGAATATCTGTTGATAGCTCACAGTCCTTTACCCAGGGAAAGAACTCCTCTAGCAGAGATATAACATATGCTTTTATATCTGACCCTTCCAGATTTTCAGGAATGTTCAGTAGTCTGAGGTTATTGCGTCTTCCTTGATTTTCCAAGGACTCGAGTTTTTCTTTGATGGCTCTCTCACTATCTCTTATCTGTCGTATTTCTCTTTGATTTGCATCTACTTTTTTAGTTAAGAAGCCAATCTCATTTTCCACAGCCGTTACTCGTACTCCTAAATCGTTTAATTTCTGGTCAAGGTTTTCGACTACTTCTTGAATTTTAGTTTGATTCCCTTCTGATATTGAGAATTTCTCTCTCATTTCTCCCAGGATTTTGTCCATCATTTTGTCTAAGCGAGCTCCCATTAATTCTTCCATCTTACTTGCAACCGTATGATCCATATCCTGTTCCATGTCTCGCTCCCCTGGCAGAGGTTCATGCAAATCACCATCCATCTCTTTTTCAACTTGTAGCCCAGTTGCTCCCCCTTGCTGTTCTTGTGGGGTTATATCAGATTCAGTTTCTTTGCCTTTGGGTTGTGTCACTGAATTACTCATTGTTGTTTTTGGTTGGTGTAGTGTCTGTGGTAATTCAACTGAAATTAGGGGGACTTTACGCTGTATGATCTCCTCTTCCTCTTCTCCTTCCGTGCTTACCTCTAAGTACTCTAACGCAGGTATCTCTTTTTCCTCGTCTTCACCAATGCGTTTTTTACCCTTGCTACCAGCTTCACATATGGTCGACGTGGCTGAGGAGGATGTGAATATTAAACTATTCTCTGCTATAGTCCCCGCGGTGGGCTGTCCGCCTCGTATCTGCAGTACTTGTTGCACTTTAAAATATGATCTTAGAGATGGAGTGATTTTAACTGTTTTCCCACTGGCTTTCGTTTTTGAGACTCTACCTTTAATACTTTCTGATAGTACCTCCAGTCGCGGTAGATTTCTTTTCTTTGTGCTTCTTGGGGTGATATTCTTTTTCTTCTGGACTAGCGAAATATTTTGTTTAGGTAAATTACGACTTCTTAGAGAATAGACTGATCTTCCAGTCACCTTTTCTTTTTTGTCCGGTGAATCTGGGAATATTGTTTTTTCTACCAGTGTCTTTTTTGACCTAGTGGTGTAGGGGAGAGCGGGGGTAAATTCTTCTATATTTTTTGCCCCCAGTTCTTGTACACCGCCTTCCTCCACAGGGCTATGTTCTACGGCGTTCTGGTAATGCTGCTTGTTTTTTTCCTCCCCTTGCGAGGTAGAATATGGTAAATTAAGTACAGTCGAAATTTTGTCCTCAGAAACAGCCAATTTTCCCTTTCTAATCATCAAGTAACAGTCATCTGATATTTGTTGGTCCTTTTGGTGTTTCTGGTTTTTATTCGATTTCACGCTTATTTTCACGTTCAGGAAGTGCTGAGGATTTGCTTTACTAGTTTTATTACAGTAATGGTGATTTATAATGTTTGAAATGTCACTTTCACTTCCTTGTGCAGTACTATTGTTCTCACCTTCGTGACAGAATGTTCTCAGGCTACCTCCGAAAGCAACGCTGTTGACCTCGCTGACTCTGTTTCCTTTCCCCCGGAAGAGGAAAGTGATTCCTCCAAGCGCCCTTCTGCAGCACCGAGCGGCGTTTCTCGCTCTCACCCAGAGCTCCGTCACCGCTGCCTGGGCGCCGTGCTCACCCTGCGCTCCTCGCTCCAGCATACGGTTTTCCTTCGACTGCAGCCCCCCCCCGGTGACCGTCAAGCTGTGCTCCGCACCGCCGTGTCTCGCCGTGTCTCGGTGATTTCTCGGTGAGTCAGTTTTTTCTTACGCGACTCTCGGAGGTGAACACTTTTTAGCTACTGCTGCTGCTAAGGTGATTACTCCGGGAGAAATGCTTCTTTTCTGTTGGCTAATTAAATGTAGTGAGCGAGTTATAACATATCGGGTAACAGGGACTAGCGGTTATGTAGCCCTCACCTTAGTTAGGTCATTTAATGATTATAGAGCCGGTCATCCATATCTCTGGAGAAGTGTAGGCATCAGTTAGCAGCGCTGGCGACTCGGGAGCTCGCGACCGGACATCTTAGTCGGCCGCCATCTTCCTCTCCCCAGCAGTTGGTTTTATTAGCGTCATAGTTACAAAGTGACTCTAGAGCACTCTATTGTCACTTTTCTACTGCGAGTGCCTTTTTTTCATCACTAGTTCGGCTATGAAAATTATATGCAAAGTAGGCATTTCCTCGGAAAAACAACCACAAAACTGACGCTACCATATGTACAAGGATTTTGCTAAACATTGCTAACTTTTCAAAACTGCCACTAGGTCCCATTAGTGGCAGTTTTTTTACCACAAGCGAAAAGCTGGTCTTAAAAATTACGCTAGCACACTTGTATGAAAGCAGAACAGACTGAAATCACTTTGACAAGATTAAGTACGCCATGGATCTACAGCTATTGTAGCTAGAAGCACCAAGGAGACCACTACCACCACCACCACCACCGAGGCAGCACAGACGAAGGGAGCGGATACCGCCAGAAGATAACCCTCATTGATCTCAGGGAGAAAGAGGTCATTGCCCATTACAGGCTCAACAGAGAGCCCATTGTCTCTCCTTTTGCACCAGATTGGACCAAGGCTGCAGCCAACATTGCAGCGCTGCACCAACATACCTCCAAAGGCCATGCTACTCAATGTCCTGCTCATGCTGGCGTCTGGAACTTTAAAATCCACCACAGCCAGAGTGGCAGGAGCATCCCAGGCATCCTTCTTAAGGTTCCTCTTCACCGTCCTGGATGCCATCATAAGTCTCATGCCCCAGTCGGTCCACTTACCCAACACAGCGCAGCAACAACAGGAGAATAAGCAAGGCTTTTATGCCATTGCAGGATTTCCACATGTTTTGGGGGCAATGGACTGCACACATGTGCACCTTGTGCCGCCTGCTGATACATCCCAAATCTACAGCAACAGGAAGCACATCTATTCCATGAATGTGCAGGCAATCATGGACCATCTGGGTCATTTAATCAACTTTCTTGCCAAGTACCAGGGCAGTGCACATGGCTCATTCATCTCGGCATTTTTCCATCAATACGTTTTCCAGAATCGGACCTATAGGAATGGCCTTCTGGTCGGTAAGTACACCTCAAGCACTCAACAGATCACAAGGCACTCAATCATGCAGGAATACATTGACTAATCCGTCTTGAGTTGAATGAGACAGTTCATATATTGTTGGTGTGGCCCCATATACTTGTCCCATACTACATGGCAAATGTGCAACACATGACCTACAAGTCACACATGTCGACACTGGATAAGCCATCGTGGCACACACATATGACCTACAAGTCACACATGTCGACACTTGATAAGCCATCGTGGCACACATGTAGAAGTCAAATGTACTGATGGAGTATTTGATATTTATTGATTTGTATAGCGCTGAATCACCCATGAGGATATCTCGGCGCTGAGGACGGTGAGTAACATCAGAGCAATGGGGAGGATTAAAAGAGGTGGGTTTTTAGCATCTTTCTAAATTGGGCCAGATTGAGTCCCGAGCGTAACTGAGAAGGCAGGTTATTCCAAAATAGGGGCGCAAGATCTGAGAATGCCTTGCCACCGCTATGTGCCTTTTTGATTCTGGGAATGGTGAGCAAATGCTCAGTGCTGGACCTGAGAATTCGAGCCGGGGTGTAGGAGGAGAGCTTATTAGCGAGATACAAGGGGCCCTTGCCATTACGGGCTTTGTAAATAATACAGCCTATTTTGAATTTTACCCTTTTTTTATGCGGAGCCAGTGAAGTTGATTGAGGAGGGGTGCAGAGGGTGTTCTTGATGGAGCATTGGTAGTGAGTCGGGCAGCGGTATTCTGCACCACCTGGAGTTTATTAATGGCGCTGTCGTTGGCTGAAAACAGCAGGGCATTGCAGTAGTCAAGCCTACTCAATAACAGGGCCTGCATGAGTGTTTTTTTTGTGGAGGAAGGTAGGAGGGGGAAAATCCTACGCAGGAGGCCAAGAATATAGTAGCAGGAACCTGCAGTAGTATTGGCATGTGTGTTATGGGTGAGTCTGTGATCAATCCTGACACCCAAGTTCTTGACCACTTCTTTGGGGGTAGGGGCGAATCCCAGTTCTTCCGGCCACCATGTAGGTGACCAATAAGTGGCAGCTCCTCCAAACAACATGATTTCAGATTTTCCCCCATTAAGTTGCAAATGGTTGTTACGCATCCAGGCAGCGATTGATTTCATGCCTTCCGAGAACAAAAGTTCGATGTTGGGTGTATTTTTATCAAATGTTAGAAGGAGCTGAGTGTCGTCAGCATATGAAATTGGAGTGAATCCCAAAGATCTCATGAGTCTGGCCAGAGGGGTGACATAAATATTAAAGAAGGTCGGGCTTAGGCAGGAGCACTGTGGGACCCCCTTGCTCACCTTGGTAGTGGCAGATGTAAAAGATCCCATGGTGACTGTTTGTGTTCTATCTGTCAGAAAGTTGGTGATCCACTTCAGTGCTAACCCCCGAATGCCTATGTCTTGTAGTCTTTCCAGAAGGATGTGATGGGAGACAGTGTTGAACACTGCTGACAAGTCAAGCAGCACCAAGAGTGCTGCCTGGCCATTGTCAGCAGCCATGCGTATGTTGTCAGTGACCTCAATAAGGGCGGATTCGGTGCTATGTTTAGCCCGAAACCCTGATTGAGAAATATCCAGAAGTTGGTGTGTCTCCAAATAATCTCACAGGTGTCTATTGATGTGTTTCTCAATGAGCTTTGACTGTAGGGGTAGAAGAGACATGGGTCGATAATTACTGATTTTAGTGGAAGGGATCTTGGGGTCTTTGGGTATAGGTTTAATTTGAGCGGCTTTCCAAGCAGGGGGGAGGTGACCTTTGCTGAGGGAACAGTTAAGAATAGAACAAATTTGGAGGGCCAATTGTTCCGCAAATTTGGCAGAAATCATGGCAGGGATGGTATCCATAGGTGAGCCTGATTTCATATTCTCTAGAAGGGATATGACTTCCACCTGTTGAAGTTGGGGGAAGGTGTGGAGTTGGGCAGAAGTGGTGTGTGTATCAGGAGGGTTGACCTTGAAGGGAAGGAAAAAAGTAGTGGCTGCGATAATTTCCTGGTAGATGGAATCCATTTTAAGAGTGAAATGTGGAGGAGGAGCCAAGATGGCCGACAGGACGGACGTGTAGGCTCCCAGCTCCGCGAACTTTTTACTCCCGCACCGGTATCCTGTTTTAAATCCTGACTACTCTTGCGGTGACACGACGGATTGACCGCGCTGCTTGTGACCGCGTTTTCCCGAGGTCTCTGCTGGCTGGTTTGAGGGTGAACTCGCCGCGCGAGCCGTCTGCCGTCACTACCCCTGGAGCCTGCCCCTATTGCCGCTGTAGAACTTGCTACACCGGGGCCCGGGGGAGGGATCGTGGAGGTGCCGGTGTTTGAGGTGGCGCTTCCGCCTGCAGAGGGAGAGGGTGTGGCCCCCTCCCGACCTGGTGAGACTCCTGCCTTGGTGACGATGCGTGCTGGCGGGTCAGGATCCCTACCCCCGCCGCCTCCTTTGTTGTGATGTGAGTGGACTGACTCGACACCATCTTGCGGTGCCTTCACTGCCGTGGATCGACCTGAGGGTCCGGCGGCAGAGGGGCACTCATGGAGAGCCGCTCTGTACAGTGAGCCGTACTTTCACCGACGCCCCTGCCTGATGCTGTGTGCCACGGATGCCGCCGCTCTCTCTCGCTGGGGTCCTCTTGAGGGAACGAAGATGGCGCCGGTCTCTGAGGACGGGGATGGGAGTGCTTCCCTGTCCCATGTGTGCCCTGTCCTGCCTGCTCTTGCCCATCGCGGCGGACCGCTGACATCGACCCGAGGCTGGCTTTGTGTGGGACCGCGGCGGACCCTGGACTATAGCGATATCCTGGGAGCCATTGCGGACCTACGGACTGCTTGGCAGCGGAATACTTGCCAGCTGGGTCGCAAGATTGACGAGGTGGCACTTGCACTGGGGCGCCTGAGACGACAGGACCCCCTGCTGCCCACAAATGCTCCCCAAGTGGATACTGTGTCTCGGCAGGCTTCTCCAGTACAGCGGGCGATCCCTGGATACAATGACTCGACTCTGCCCGTCGTTGGAGACTCGGCTACATTGTCTCCCCTTGTTCCAAAGCCTGGGGCTCTGCCTCTGCAGCTGCTGCCTCTGCATCGCTCGCCGACTCCTCGGTTGTTGGTCCTCCCTGATACATCTGCTCCCGGAGCCTCTTATCTTCATAGACAAAATGTGCCTCCTCCTGTATGCGTCGATAAGCTGATCCTTTTTGACATTGGACTTATTGATGATTGGGGGCATCCATTCCGTTCTCCTATGTTTCTTCTTCATCGAGGACGGCCATCTTGGTCCTTTGTTCTTCTTTCGGCTTGTTCTCAGCGGTGGCCATTTCTGGAAGGTTTTCGACGTTCGGGCCAGGGTTGACGGCATTCCTTGCGCTGACTTTGTCTGTTTGGCTAGCGGAGACCCGGACTGTACTAATACCTTGGTATTGTTAATGAGATCTGTGTAATGTTTTTCCCACATGAGGTTGTACTTGCTGGGTGCATTTGCTGGTTCATATCTATGGGGTGGGAATTCTGTGGACGGGCGGTCCGATGATAAGTGCTGATGGAGACATCTTCCCTGGGTTTTTAATTGTTGCTGGCTCGTACCTGAACTGTCTTACTCCTTAGATGCAGTGTGTGACTATACTGTTGCTATTATTCTTCATTTACGGATGCAAATGCCTTGTACTTCTGTGGGTTATAATTGCTGGGGCGTGGATTTGGTGCGGGCTGGGAGTCCGGTTTTAAGTGTTCTTGGCCCTCCTCCGAGCTTCTATTTCTTTTTTGGGAATGGTAGAATAGCTTGTTCTTTTCTTCCTCCCGATATTTCAAGAGTGAAAAATCTTTCTTTTTATCGTTTCTCTCTTTCTCTTCTATTCTTGGTCTGTATTTCGGGTTCTTTAATGGGCGACAGGCACTTTGCCGGGGGGGGGGGGTAGGCCGTAGCCTCCGGATTGATGTAGGGTGGGGGGGTAGATTTAGTTTTCCTTATTTAGTTTCTATGGGCCTTATTTTTCTAAACTTCTGCGCTTTCTTGTCCTGTTTTCTGTTCTGGGTCTGAGATAGGGGTTAGTAGGGAGTGGGTGGCGCTGTGGGTGGTACGTAAATGTGGACTGAAGCCCCTTTGTTTTGCATTGTACTGCCATATTGACGGAGTGTTCTCACTACTGTTGTTCTTATTGATGCTGCCTGCTCATGTTGTGAAGCTAATGTACGGACTCAGTTCTCCTTGCTTCTATTCTGCACTGATTTATATTTCGATCAAAAATTAAAAAATTTAACCTTCAATGCTCCTTCTCCTTGGCGACATGACTCTATCCAGTGTAACTGCTACTAATTGTTGCTATCTTGCCTGACGCCGCTGGGGAACCGCATTGCTTGCACCTGTGCTTAAAGTATCGTGGCCGGCCTGACGGTTGTAGGCCCGTATTTGTTCTCCTTTTTATGCACAATAAAGGTTTTCAAAAAATTTAAAAAAAAAAAAAAAAAGAGTGAAATGTGTCACAACGCCATTGCATAGGGATTGCGAGGGGGATTCCGCGGTATCACATGCCTATGGGTTAGAATAGGCCTTCACTATTTTAAATAACGCCCTGCAGTTGGATCCAGCCTGCTCCAGTTGGTTTTAAGTGCGGTTTTAATGTTATTGTGATAGGCTGCTGAGGCGCTTTTGTATCTAGTTTTGTCTTGTTCTAGATGGGAGAGAGAGTCGCCAGGTGCGTTCCAGTTTTTTGCACCCCCTCTTTTCGGTACGTAGGACAGGGGAGTACCATTCAGTTGTAGAAGTAGAGATTTTTTGGGTGTGAGTAGCCAGTTTTAAAGGTACTGCTTCATCCAAGACACAGGAGATGATGTTATTAAAATGGTGTAGTTGTTGTTCGACATTGAAATTGCGAGTGTCAATGTCCCATGTCAAAAAAGGGGAGCCAAGGTGGTGAGTTTTGATTTTATTTTGTCAAAAAAGAAATTCCCTTTGGACACATTAATCAAAGCAGAATGACATAACATACAACAACAATACAGGCAAACTCAGAGCAATGCAATAGTAAACCAAATTCTGAAACAACAAATAAATTCCAAATGCACAGTTTTATTTAATAATTAAAAATGAAGTTAAAAACCAAGTTAAAAAAGTATATCAATCAAGGGAAAACAGACAATATATGGAAACAAATATATTCTAAAGTTCATCACATAAGTTCCTAAAGCTTAAACCAAGGGAGATACTCAAAAGGGTATTATTCAGCGTCAGTCAGAATAGTCCTTTGATTATACAGTGGATTCTCTCCCCCAATCCTCAACGCGTTTCGACGGGCCAAGTATAATATAGCCGTCTTCTTCAGGAGAAATATTATCTGTCTTCCCCAGATAACTTAAAAGGAGGCGTGATTGTCATAAAGGGGATGGATATCTCCCGTCTTTCTAATAGGACGTACTTCCTGTTGCTTAGCAGTCTCTGATAGATAGTATTGCCAATGATAAAATCAGATCGTCTTGCTTACACGCGGTAACTAGGTTCCTTATTTGTTAAAAATGTATTGAATAAGGACACCGAATAGTAACTTTGTTTACAAGCCAGCTCATATACGAATGGGGATGCCTTCGTCTTCCCAGTCGCTAAAAAATGCTGTTTCTTTTAAAAGGGACCAAATCGATTCCCGCGTGTAATCTCCGTGGTGTTCAATAGATAGTGCCAATCTACGGCCCTATATGGAGCAGGACTATGGGGACACACGGACGTTACTTCTCTGCAAATCGCAGAAAACAAGTTTTTTAGATTTATCCTATCCGCCCCCAAAACATCCTCCGTTTACGCCTGCCACTTAGAATTAGGGGCACCATATATAGAAGATCTTGCTAAAATCCAACCACTTCTACTTTGGCGACGTATTTGGGTTTCAGACACTAGTGACCTCACAAAAACAATATTGGCGGATGCAATGTCTCTGCACTACGCTTTTAAAATCAAATGGCTGGCCTATATCCGGACCTTTCTTGGCGACCTTGGATTGGAAAAATATTATCTTAATCCCGAAAAAATTGGAGAACTCGCAAATGATAATTTAAAGAAGCGAGCGTTGGATCATTTGACAAACATGAGACTCCAGGCAGAAGTCGGGAAACAGTCAGTGCAGCATGCTACGTTGGTCCAATCTACTCTTTCAATGCAGCCGTACTTAAAACTTGACATTGGTACCTTTGAACGTTTTCTCCTGATAAGATTCAGACTGAACATATTTCATAAACTGGTGGCCTTTCCAACGCCAAATGTGTGGGACTCAAATTCACCTCCATGCCCATGTGATGGGACATCAAGTCAATCTTCTATTCACACAGTCTTGTTCTGCAAATTTTATCAGGAACACCGCAAACTCTGGCTACTGACCCTTTTAAAATCTTGGGGTCTTAGACAATGCAGAGCAGCCATGTTAAGTTTGCAGCTTTTGGACACCGAAGCTACATGTTACCATGTCCTTAATTTTCTGAAATGTATTTATAGACATCGGAAAAACCTTTAAACAGCACTGTAATTCACTTTCTGTTTTTTATTAACTTTTAAACTTGACCTCTTGAAAGATTTTTTAACTGTAATTGTAATGCTTTTATGGATCGTAATAATCCGAATAAAGTTTATATTTTGGTTTGGTCAATAGATAGTGGGTCTATTGAACACCACGGAGATTACACGCGGGAATCGATTTGGTCCCTTTTAAAAGAAACAGCATTTTTTAGCGACTGGGAAGACGAAGGCATCCCTATTCGTATATGAGCTGGCTTGTAAACAAAGTTACTATTCGGTGTCCTTATTCAATACATTTTTAACAAATACGGAACCTAGTTACCGCGTGTAAGCAAGACAATCTGATTTTATCATTGGCAATACTATCTATCAGAGACTGCTAAGCAACAGGAAGTACGTCCTATTAGAAAGACGGGAGATATCCATCCCCTTTATGACAATCACGCCTCCTTTTAAGTAATCTGGGGAAGACAGATAATATTTCTCCTGAAGAAGACGGCTATATTATACTTGGCCCGTCGAAACGCGTTGAGGATTGGGGGAGAGAATCCACTGTATAATCAAAGGACTATTCTGACTGACGCTGAATAATACCCTTTTGAGTATCTCCCTTGGTTTAAGCTTTAGGAACTTATGTGATGAACTTTAGAATATATTTGTTTCCATATATTGTCTGTTTTCCCTTGATTGATATACTTTTTTAACTTGGTTTTTAACTTCATTTTTAATTATTAAATAAAACTGTGCATTTGGAATTTATTTGTTGTTTCAGAATTTGGTTTACTATTGCATTGCTCTGAGTTTGCCTGTATTGTTGTTGTATGTTATGTCCTTCTGCTTTGATTAATGTGTCCAAAGAGAATTTCTTTTTTGACAAAGTCAATAGTTGGTACCCCATCCCTTTGGTAGAGGGTCCCTCTCTCTTTTATTAGAGAGTTTTGATTTTATGCCAAGGTCTGTACCATCTATCTGTGGGGGGTATGGGAGAGGATGTGATGGAGGGGCTTGTCAGATGGAAGTTTATTAAAGAGTGATCTGACCAAGTAAGAGGGAGAGTATCTCTATTTTCGATGTGTTGAGAGTTAGAAAGAATAAGAGTATCATCAATCATGATGGTCTGTTGGAGCACGTACCCAAATCATGTCAATGTGTCCATGCTAAATATGTCTGCATGACATTGTAAGGCCTCATAGGTATGGAGTACTGCAAGTCCAACAAAGTGTATCTCTTAGTGCTGGCATGGTCCACAATAGAGTTGCTATAGCTCAAATAAAGGAAGTCCCATTTTCCTCTGTATGAACTGGGGTACTTTACCAGCCTCCATAGTTACATGTAATGACTACCAAGTTATCTGTATAGGTAACAATGTGTCCTGATATGGCTCCTTGCCTTATAAATTACTGAATGTTGTGAGGCAAGATGTGCTTTTACGACATTAAACTTCTGAATGTGTGCAATGCTCATGGCATCAAGCATATTGAAGGATGTGCAAGGTTCGCTGTTACACAGCGAAGGTGTGAATGTGTTCCATTGAATGGGAACCTAGAATTTATGTTTAAACACATATGAGCAACATATATTTAAATTGTTTTAACAGACAACATGACCTCTGATGAACTGCTCAATTTCAACAAGTTTAAGGTGTGCTACCACCACATAAAGCAGGTAGCTAAATCATACAGGGCCATGAAGTGAAGATACCAGGCGGAAAAGGGCCAGGTGCAATGGTCTGTGTTTCCCAAGGGCCCACCAGCCACCATTGAAGGCTCGGCCAGCAAGGGACAACCTACTGTCGGGCCCTCACAATCCGCAACACCTAGCACATCAACCAGTGGAGCCTAACAAGGACCAGCCCCACAGATCCACACACCGGAGGGCCCTCAAAGTTTGAATCTGACATGATGGAGGGCATGTCTGACCTTAAACTCCCTATGGCTGTGGTGGAAAATAAGGCAGACCAGGCCTTGTCCCTACTACAGGATATCAAGCAGGCAGTTGGACAGGGCAAACGATGAGACCTGAAGAGACACCTTCTGCCATTCAGCCTACTTGACAGTCAAACATTTCTGATAGGTAGTGTATAGGATAGGTTAGGTTAGAGTAGTTTTAGTGTAGTTTTATGATAGTGGTATCAGGGATTTCATAGGGGTGGGTTGGTTTGTTGTTGGAAGGGGGTAGATTTCATGTGTATTATATGTAAAAATAAATTACAAAACAAAAAATGTAAACATTTTTAAAAAATAACCAAACAAATATATGATTGTTTACATTTCATGTGTTGGTGGTTGATGTTTAGGTGTAGTTTCTGTTGTCATGTGTTAAAATGTGATCTAAGGGGGGGGGAGGTTCATGTCTACAATGGTGTGCTAAGTGTGTAGGGTAAGGTAGTTTTAAATTTAGATAGAATAAGGTAGTGTAGGATAGGTTAGGAAAGGTATTTAGCACAGGGTAGATAGGTGTTGCTATTTAAGCTTTTCCATTAAAACTGCAATTTTGATACATACAGGTGTATGTCTTGATTTACTGTGTGTAAGTGATCTACAGGTACATGCATCAAGGTAGACTTTTGCGATTCCTTAATTGCAATTATTAAGGAATCGCAATTAAAGAATCGCAAAAGCCTATGCATGTAGAAATTGAAAAAAAATAGCGATTTCTAAACATTCCTTAATTGTGACTTGCAAATTGCGAGTCGCAATTAAGGAATGTCTTCCCATTCATTCCTATGGGCCTAGGGGCCCATAGGAATGAATGGGAATTGCATTCACAATTTGTGAGTACCCAATAGGTACTCGCAAATTGTGCATGCAAGTTCAAGGGTGCAAGGGTGTTAAAACGACACCCTGTTGCACCCTTGAAATAGGCATATGAGTACATCATGCACACACACATGCCCCAAGGGCACGTGTGTGTGTAAAATGAAACTTTGAAAAATGCACTTTAGTGCATTTTTCAAAGTTTTTGCAAATTACCATCAAGTACAAATTGATGGTAATTTGCTACTCCTATTAGCGAAAGCACTATTTTTTTTACTTTAATGCATTGCATTTACGGAATCTCAATTTGTGATTACTTAAATGCAATCACAATTTAAGTACTTGCAATTTAGAGATTACTTAAATTGCGATTTTTGCATTTGGGAGGATGCATCCCAAATGCAAAAATCCCGGTTGCAAAGGGGCAGATTCTGAGAATCTGCCTGTTTGCAACTGTTTTTTCTTTTGATGCATGTGCCTCATATACACTTTTTTACTTGCACTAGTCTTAGCTAGCAGTGTCTGGCAACATGTGTGAGTGGGTTTCTTAGCTATGGACAGGGATCTATAAAACTGCCCATGGCTTCACATGATTTGACAATTAGACACTGTTGGTGAGTGGGTGTGGCATTAATGGTTGCATGATGATAGAGTGCTCATTGTGTACTCACATACGAGATCAATGTGTGTAGTGAATGCAACATGCCTTATGGGGATGTTGTGCCCTATGATTTTGCACATATTGTTGATATTTGGACTCAAACACTGATGGCTGGCCCGTAACCTCTCATACTTTCAGTGTGTACTTGCCAGTCTGCTTGCTAGTAACCACGGATGGACCCAGCACTTGCGGTGTGACTGATCACGCCATTCACATCACCTGTATGACATCAGTTGCACTATATTCCAGTAACCTTGAATATAAACTTACTTATCATCACTCAATAGGTACTTCCAACATTTGTAATACTCTAACTTCCTAGCATTGTCCCAGACTCTGCTAACACAATGATATACCCTTTGATGGTATTTTTTGTCGTAGCCTCACTGCTTAGCCAATGGTGACCCTGTCCTGACTCACAGAGACACACAACTCAGAGATAGTTCTAATTGATGCATTTATTTACATGTGCAAATGTAGAAAGGTCTCACAGGTACAGATAATTGAAAAATAACCCCAAAGGATGCTTCAACCTCATCTGCAGGGTGCCAGATATCTCTTTGATCCGATCCATGCCCTTTTATGTGTCCACTGACCCCCTGGCTGTTTCCAAAAAGCTAATTGCAGCCTACTTACTGCCACACAGTGATGGAGCCCTGATCATATGTAGACTCTCTAGTGTCCACACCACCTACATCATGTGTGGCCACCTGCAATGAGCTGACATGGCCGGCTGTTATAGAGTGACATGTGTCAGGCATCACCCCGGATGGTACTGTTGCTGGTAATGTTGACATGTGCCTCCTGAGGGGCATGTTCACATTGTAATAGCACACCACAGCGCAGCAGGCACTTTATCTATACAACGCTGCATAATTGCACATAAACAGGACAGCACCATATTCACAAGGATTGGGCACACCCCATGTGTTTTCCCTTGCGCTGCCAACAATGATGAGAGCAAAGCACAAACACAGACAACCTTGGGCCGTGGTGCAAAGGTGCCTGCATTGGTGCACAGCTGTTCTTTTTGAAGCAGCGCTGGGGTGTGCAAAAGAATGGGACATAATCTAGTGTATAAAGCCCTTTCATGCATTTGTGAAAGGATGCATGTTGGCACTGCTAATATGTATGCATCAACACTCTTCACCTTTTCACTTTAACTATGGCCCATATTCCACTGGTGTACATAAGTTGCGTTTATCCCCACATTCATTCAGTGTTGACAGGGAGGAGTTTAGGTGGCCCCTGCCATGGCAGCTGACCCATACATAGCCTGAGGCTGCATGCCATGACAGCTGTGTGCCATGTAGTTTGCTCTAGGCGAGTATGGTAGTGACAATACATATCCCTATGTGCAGGTACTGGCCATGGCCCACAGATCTCCCTCCTCAAGTATATTGTTGATACTATAAGATACCATATGTATTCTAGTAATTTCTTGCCCACGTTAATGTGCATGAGCCCAGGTGTGACAGAGGGGCATCACTCATTGACATGTGGTGCAGTGCAGGGCAAGAAAGCATATTGCTGCCCCAAATTGTGTGAATAGGAAAGTGCACAGTTATGCAGTGTTTAGGGTGATTGAACACTTCCCTGTGCTTTCCTTCTTGCAGGTGCAAATTCAGCTGAGAAGGATTACTGCAGGGGCCCATTGAACTATGTTTCATGGGTTCCTGCATTGTTCTAAGTTGTACATCTGCTATATGTGCCCCAGCACATGCAGTTAATACAGGAATGCACCGTACCTTGTAGACACAACACATTGCTGCTCTTTCAATGTGAGTTAAGATAGCCCAGCTAAGAAGCTTGTGATGGTGCTCTATGTCAACATTTTGTTCCAAACACCCATGAGCCTTCAGTTGCTGTACTGTCTAAGCATTAAGTACCCAAATGGCTACTCTCTGACCTGCAGACAATGTGGTTGAGCGCTGGCACATAGCTGCCTGGACTGCACAACATTACGTATTTCCGCCCATTGTCCCTTATTAGTACTTACTCTGTTGCTGATGTAGTTGGTCATAATCAGCACTGTCCTGTCCCGCAACTCCAACCACTGACGCCTCAGAGATGACTGCAGACACCTGCTCCTACTAAGGATCGAGTTCCTCCTGGGGCACTGGACCACCAGCTCGGGTCTGAAATGCTGCCCGTAGATTGGTTGCCAGTTTCCCTTAGTTTTGCATTTGGCATTGTGGCAACGTTTATTTCAGTCGGTCACTGTCCTCTTAACTTTAGCTTTGCAGATCATGAAAGCAGGCCACGAATCTGACTGGTAGGAGTATGAACGTCACTTATCAAGGTGGCCCATATGCCTATTTGTATTTATGATGAGAAGTGCTAAGCTTTCGCCCTGAACAATTGGGTGCCTAATGAATAGGAGTCTATCACGCAAACGGGGAACTCCATGACTTTCATATGTACCTCCTGACGGATATTACTCAAGCCCTGATGAAGTTCACATGCCGTGAACGGAAAGCGTTGGCTGTTCTGCTTGTTTTTCAAGAGCAATAAAGAATTTTCTGAACAATACAAGACAGAGTTGGATATATATTCATGAACAATAACTGTTTGTTGCGCTTCAAATAAATTGGTGGAGCAGTTCACCTTGTTCACTATGGACTGCCACATGGCCATTTTGATCCCAAATGACACTTTGAAGCTGACATAGAGCTGGTCTTGATGTTCTGTCGCCTCCACAATCAAGATCTCATTCTCCTCCTGATTGAACCTGCATTTCCTCTTCCTCTTCCCCTTGGACTCCGGATGGCCATCCTGGCTGGTAGTGGGGTTGAGGGTGTGTTGTCCTGTTCTGTTCTCCTTCCTGGATGCTACATTCTCCATTCAGGTAAGTTTAAAATCTTTATTCCTCCCTAGCAGCGTTTTTGTGTGTTTTTTACACTCTTTTTTTTTTTGTTTAAGAAATTTTTATTAAGCATTAAAACAATAATACACGAAACATGTCATGAAAAATTAGGAAAAAGTACATATGAGTATAATAATAATTGAAAGACATCAATCTACAGAAATTTATATAGAGAAAAGAAAGGTATGAAAAGATAGAAAGGAGAAAGAAGAAAGGAAAGAAGCGAAAAGGAGAAAAGAAAAGGAGGAAAGTAGAAGAAAAGGAAAGAGAAGAGGAGAGAAAGAGGAAGATAAGGAAGTAAAACTAAGGGATCATAAGGGACAAGAAGCACGCGGTAAGGGAGAAGGATTAGAAGAGAGATAGGAAGTAAAGGGAAGCCATAATAAATCAGATTTAATTTTCAAAGGGATAGAGGTAGAAGAGGCAATAGAAATTCTATGTTCATCACATATATAATTCCACCATGTGTGGACCGAGAGTTTAGAATTGTCTTTCCAGCACGATAAAATAACTTTAAATGCAAGTGCAATAAAAAGGTCTAACAACTTAGCAGAAGAGGGTGTACTAATATCAATATCATCAGCTAAAGAACCTAAAAATATGTGTATAAAAGACAATTGTGAAGAAAGAGATAACATTTTCATACAAATATTCCAAACTTCAGTCCAAAAAGATAAAACTGGGGGACAATAATAAAGTTGGTGTTGTAGAGTACCAGGGTCTTTAGAACAGGACCAACATAAAGGAGAGGAGGTTGGTGAAAATTTATGGATAGTAACCGGTGTAATAACAACTCTGTGATAAATAAAAAGTAGGGATTGAGTAATGCGTGCAGCAACAGAAACTTTAAAGAGTCGAGACCATAAACGATCCCACAATGCAGTGTCAAAGGAGACATCCAGATCAGTTTCCCAAGCAGTCTCTACTATAGACTTAAAACGGACAGAACAATCAGATAATAAAAGTGAATATACAAGGGCAGCTTTAGGTTGTTGAGTGGAAAAAAGAGGGTAAAGTGGGGTGACAGGAGTAAAAGAAGAAAAAGAATCAGAGGAAGAGGATAATGAGGATAAATGAGATTGAATAGCAGAGATTATAATAGAATATTCAGCAAGAAAAGAGGCGGGTAAGTTAAACTTATTTTGTAGATCCACAAAAGATAGGAGATTAGAATCAAGAAAAAATTGATGTACAAACATTATATTCTTTTCTTTCCAGTGTTTAAAGTAAAATGATTTACCTTTATATCGAAGAAATTTGTTGTACCAAACTACGGATGATAAAAAACATTGTAGAGGGGAAAGGGAAGAGAAAAAAACATTTTGCAAGGTAGATTGGCAATATTTCAAAATAGGATACTTGGATATAAAGGTACAGTTTGACATGAAAGGAACATGTTGAAATGAGAAATCTTTCAAAAAAGAGCGTTCCAGGAGCACCCATTTAGGAACAGGAGTATCAAGGAAATCATATGCCAAGGAGAAGGATTGTTTGATAAGAAAGGCAGAATGATAAGAGTCAAAATCAGGGTAACGAACACCACCTTCATTTTTAGGGCGAACCAACTTATGTAATCCAATGCGGGGATGTTTATTGTTCCACAGAAATTTTGTGCATATGGAATTGATACGGGAAAAATAGGATTTAGGGATTTTGAAGGGGAGCATAGAGACTGTATATAAAACATGAGGGGTAATCATCATTTTGATAGTATCTAATCTACCCCACCAAGAAAGAAATAGGGGAGACCAAATCTGTAGGAGGGATTGAATTTTCCTAAATAACGAATCAAATGTTATTTTAAGGGTATCTTTTAGAGAGGAAGAAAACCATATGCCGAGGTATTTAATTTTAGAAGGACACCATGCAAAATCAGTATTATTAAACATATATTGAAAACACAAAGAATTAAGGGGAAGCACTTCAGTTTTGGATAAATTGAGCTTATATCCTGATATTGAGGAATATAACTGAACTTCATCTAAAAAGGGAGGGAGGGAAGATTCAGGATTGGACATGTAAATGAGGACATCATCAGCGTATGCTGAAAGTTTGGTTTCGACAGAGGGGAATTTTAAACCTGTAATGTGAGGGTTAGAACGAATACGTTGCAAAAAGGGTTCAAGGCATAGGATAAATAATAACGGGGAAAGGGGACAGCCTTGTCTTGTACCTCTTGTTAAAGAGAAAAATCTGGAAAATTGGTTGTTAACAAAAATACTGGCACGGGGAGAGGAATAAAGGAGTTTGATTAACGCTATAAACTTTGGTCCAAAGCCAAACCAGGTGAGGGTTCGAAACATGTATTGCCAATTAATACGATCAAAAGCTTTTTCAGCGTCAAGGGAAAGGGCTGCTAACGGGGTTTTGACATTTTTGCTGTGAGAAAGGACATTGGAAAAAAGACGGGCATTATCCGCAGCAAGTCTGCCCTTAACAAACCCCACTTGGTCTGTGTTGATTAGGCGAGGGATAATGGAATCAAGGCGAGAGGCAAGGATCTTAGCGAAAATTTTACAATCATAGTTTATTAAGGAAATGGGGCGGAAATTCTTACATTGGGAATGGTCCTTATCAGGCTTCGGGATGATGACAATGAGGGCGTCCAAAAACGACCCAGAGGCCTTAGCTTCAAAAATAAAAGAATTAAATAATTGAAGGAGCTTGGGAGCAAAAATGAATGAAAGGAGGAGTAAAATTCAATCGGCAGGCCATCAGGACCAGGGGCTTTTGATTTCTTAAGGGAATGAATAGCTGAGGTAATTTCTTGGAGAGTAATTTCACGCTCTAGGTGTGTAAATTCAACAGGAAGGTCAGGGGGGGGGGGGAAGGCCTTCAAAAAAATTTGTTAAGTTAGCGTCAGAAGGGTGAGTATCATCTGTATATAAGGCTTGATAGTAATTGTGAAAAACTTCAGCAATGTCTTCATCGGAGGTAACCAGCTTGTTGAGTGAATCATTAAAAATTGGGCCGACAGCTTTGCGTTCAGATTTGATTTTCAAGTAGTTGGCCAGCATTTTACCTGCTTTGTTCTGACCCCCATGATACTTAGATTTTATTTTAAGGAGGGTATGACACGCTTCATTAGTTATAATTTTATTGAGATCTGTTTTGGCATGAATCAGGTCCTGAAGGGCAGATGGGGATTTGGAGGAGAAATATGAATGTTCAAGGGTTTTAATATGTTTAAGTTGATCTTCATATTTTTGCTTGTTAAGCTTCTTTTTGGCAGAAACATAGGAAATCGTAAAAGCACGAAAAGAAGCCTTAAAAGCATCCCAAGTGTTGGGAATAGAAGTATCAACAGGGTCATTAAAGGAAAAATATTCATTAAAAAACTCAGTACATTTTTTCATAAAAGTGGCATCAGATAAAAGAAAAGAGTTAAATTTCCAACGACTAAAATTGGAGGGACTAATGGATAAATCCAGGGTAGTGTAAACCGGTGCATGGTCAGAAATAAAAATAGAGCCAATAACAGATTTTTGAAGGGAGGGAAGGAGAGACTTACTGATCATAATGTAATCAATCCTTGAGCGTGTATGATGGACATTAGAGAAAAAAGTATATTCTAGTAAATCAGGATTACACACTTTCCACGAGTCATAAAGAGGACGAGAGGCAATGGCAGATTGGAAGGTCTTATGGGTTTTGTCAGGTTGGAATTTACTTGAAGACAAACGGTCTGAAAAAGGATCTAACCACTGGTTAAAATCACCAGCAACGATGAAATTAGGACAGTCAATGGATGCAATAAGCAATTTAATGTCTTTCCAAAATTTGGGATCTGGACGAACAGGGCCATAAATATTCAGTAAGACCATCGTTTTGTTATGAATAACCACCTTTGCCATTGCCCAACGACCTTCATCATCATTTTGGGAGGAAATAATTTGTGCATTTAAAGACTTGTGAAATAATATAGCAACCCCTCCTTTTTTGTTGACCGCAGGGGAAAACACAACCTGGCCCACCCATTGTCTTTTCAATTTAAGAGAATCAATGTCCGAGCAATGAGTTTCTTGAAGAAAGACAACCTGTGAATGAAATTTGGTTAAGTGAGACAATACCTTCTGACGCTTGACAGGATGACCAAGACCACGAACATTCCAAGAAACAAAATTACACATGTCGGAAGGAGGAAGGGATGGACGAAGGGTGGAGGCAACACACAGCAGGGAGATCACTATATAAGGGGAGACAAAAAATAACGGTTAAACATTGGAGTGGGAAAACGCTCATGTCAAGAAGGGAAAGAGGGATGAAAAAGTGTGGAAGAAAGAAACGGAAAAGTAAATAAAACAGCAGAGGTAGCTTGAGAAGAAGGAAGAAAGGAAAGAAAGAGAAGAGAAAGAAAGAGGAAAGATACATAAAAGAAGGAGATAGGATTAGAAAACAGGTCAAGGCACAAAGGCTTGATCTGAAAGGAGAACAGTAACCAAAATGTATGAGACGCGGGTACACCAGAGAGAGGACAGGACCCACGAGCAATCCATAAACGGACAAATTAGAAAGGATAAGCACAAGGATGTGAGAAGAAAGTCTAGAACAAAGTAGAAGGGAGAGATATGATAAGTGAATATATAGAAATTAAAGCAGTAACGTTGGAAGAGGAAAAACATTGATAGAAGAAAAAGCATTAGCTGGCAGTTTCCATGTTGGACGGTGTGATGCTCATCAGGTAGTCTCGAAGTTTCTGTGGATCATCATACGACTTGGTACGACCATTATGTGTGATCTTACAGAAACAGGGATGAAGAATTCCATATTGAATGTTGAGTTGTCTCATCGTGGGACGAAGGTTCAGGAATTCCTTACGTCGAGCATTGGTAGCAGAAGAGAGATCCTGAGAAATAAAGATGTTGTGGCCAGACCACTGGAGACGACGTTTAGCCCTGGCAGCTTTTAGAACAGCCATGAGTTCTGTGAACTCCAAGAATAGCATGATGATTCCACGTGGTTTGGAAGCGTTGGAATTGATACGACCAAGGCGATGCGCTCTCTGGATGTTGAGAGGATGAGTCGATGGGGAGAGTTCCAAAAGTTCTTGAAGAAGTTTCCGAATAAAAGAGACCATGTCTGACCCCTCCAAATTTTCCGGAACACCATAAACGCGTAGGTTGTTGCGTCTATTTCTATTTTCCAAATCCTCGGTGTGCAATTTGAGTTTGTGGATTTCTTGTTCCAAAAGTGGAATCTTGGTTGAGAGGTCTTGGACATCGCTGACACGTTGCTCTAAGTTCAAAACTTTATTTTCCATGACCACCCAGCGCTCCTCGATCTGCTGAAGTTTAGCGTTGGTAGCAGTCATAAACGGTTGAAGACCACGCACCTCCTCAAGGATTGAATCCAAAACAGGATTAGTCGAAGAGTTTATGGGGGAGGGTGGGTCATTCTTTTGTCTTTTGGGTTTCGTTCCCGTTTGCGATAACTTCGGCGAGGTTGAGATATTTGCCATGATGCTGATTGAAGAAAGGAAGCTTCGTCCAGTAACGCAGTTGAATATGAAATAAAACGTGGATACCCAAACGTGAAAGGGGCACACCTTGTGGCAAAAAAGAAGGCACTGAGACACACTATTTATCAGTGTGCAAGTGAGGAAGCAGCCACACGAGGACAAACAGGAAGCATCCACTGACTCAGAAGCTTGATATTGCGGCAAAACAACATGGCATTATGGAGTATCAGATTAAATGAAGTATAACACCCAGACATTCACATGGAGGCATAGATAGTGCAATAAGGTATTGGAGGAGACTGATGGTCACTAGGGGTGAGAAGAGTAAGAACCCTGTAGGGGCGCTGAGGCATTCATTACATTCCTTGAGCATGAGTAGGAGTTCAGGCATCCAGAAGCACAAAATGGCGGTCGTTCCACCTCAGAGAAAAAATTGCGCTTTTAAAATGAAAAGCGGTAGTGGCACCAACAGTGAAAAGTAGACCACAGCAACTCATGAGTGAAGTAGGATGGTATGAAGTAATAGTGCCACATTAGCGCCAGAGCGCAGGGGGGAAGAGCAGAAATATTGCAGAGAGATAAGCCGGATCGGCAGCATACAAAATGGCGGCCGTTCGCGTTGCGCAGCGAAGGAATATTTACCAAAGCAAATTGTCACTGCAAATGAGCTCTCTCCGGCCAGTAAAATGCTTCATTGCGGAGTCCCCACCTTCCGATGTTAATAGCTGTGAAGAAAACCGCTCAACAAGCGGTTTCGACGGTATCTCACGGCATCCGCGGAATGTCCGAAGCGGAGCTCACGGAGAACACGTCCTCGATCGCCGGCGCGCAAGCCACGCCCCCTGTTTTTTACACTCTAAGCTTAGAAAAATGACATTAGGTCAGCTAGAGGGATTTTTCTTGCCACAAATTGGCCGAATGTTACTTTTTGTACTGTAGCATACTTTGTTTTACTGACTTGATGCTCACAATCACATTGTTTTTTTTCAGCCGCAAGCTTTTCCTAACGCCATATAGCGCTGTATTGTAAATATGACGCTAGCATTGAGTTAGGAATAACTGTACGGCAGCTGTAATTTTATTGACGCTCTGCTGCAGAGTGCCATTTCTTGTAAATATACCCCGTAATTTCTTCGCAAGTTTATTCCATACCCTGCTCTGAGAAAAGAAAAAGATCTTGCTCCTGTCCTAGCTTGGTGAAGGCGTAAGGGGAGAGCATAAATAAGCCAAGGAAAGTGATCTGAGACTTCAGGTGGGGGGTTTAAACTCTAGTCCTGGTCAACAGATAACGTGGGACAAGACCGTGAAGAACCTGGTACACATGGCACAAGAGATTGACTCCACTTTTTTTCCGCTTTGTGAAATTCTGCGTAGCACCACTACTCTAACTCCGCCCAGGCTTAAGATTCCAGACCGCATGCACACTAGCAGCCAATGAAGAGTTTGCAATGTCGGTGCAGATGCTGGTCTGGTTGGTTATCAGCATACCAGTCTTGCAACAGTGTTTTGAACTCTTTGAAGTCGCATTCGGGACTGTTCTCTTCCCACATAAAAGGTGTTGGCATAATCTATATGACTTAATGTAAGTGCCTGGGTGCAGTTCAGTGGCAGCCAGTTAGTGGCTTTATGAAGCATCCACAAATAAGCATGTACCCCAGATAACTCTAACCTGCTCCTTCCTATTAAGTTTCTTCTTTAATTAAAATGCCAAGGTTCCTGGCCTCATTGTAGGAAGCCTCACTGAGTCCCCTAGGCCACCCGTTATCCGAACAAAGTCTGTAATCCCTACATAGCAAAACACTTTGTGGTGGTTTAGGTGGATATGGTGGCACAGAGGACTAATACATTCACTGCAGGAATCTATCTTTGACCTCAAAGGTCAAATCCCAGCGGATCTACTCACCCAGTCATCATTCTGAGGTTGGTAAAATGAGGACAGTTGAGTTGCGCAACAATAAATATCTGTTATTCCAGCAACAAGATACCCTTGAGAGTCAACGTTATGCTTCACAAATACACATGGTAAATAGTAGTTTATTTTTTCAATTGTTTGTAGTGATTTTATCTATCTATGTAAATAAATATATCCGCTCATACATAAGAAATATTACCTCTTTTGTTTCAGATGATCCTGGTTATGCCCTGTCTCCTCATTCCCTCACTCCTTTCAGACAACCAACCACACAGCCACAACAGAGGTACAGTGGGGCACACATTATGTACACAAGCCATCATTTGCTATCCTCAAATCATGCTTTATGTCTTGATCATAGGGAGTGTTTTCCAAAACTATCTAGAAGTAGTGTGCAAGATTATTATGACCTCTTGCACGTTGTAATTCCACAGATCACACATGTAGGTCATACCCATGAACGGCCTCAATCCAGGTTCCCTTTTTGGGAAACAGAACAGAGGTCTTGCCGGTATGTTACCAACTGTAGGTATCATTTTCACTTGATGTGCTAATTTGACTGCTATACATTTGTGGATAAGTTAGTAAGGAATCGTGGACTATGAAAACATCCACATATAACACATGTTTCATCCTGAGACACCACTGTTACACTACCTGGACTTCAGATCCACATTTACAATTCTTAATGTAAAATGCATCTACTAACTGTCATTAATTTATAGTTTACATGTTATGGTTAGAGTTGCCATTTCCAACACAAACAAAATGTAAAGTCACATTCAAAACCCCTCAGTAAGGTATGGACTAAAAATTATAAGTAAAGTAGAATTACATACACACATCTTCATAATAACATACATGTACTTCTAAATGCATTAATAGCATCTATTTTAATTTAGGTTTCATACAGCACTATTGGTCGTCGCAAAACCATAGAGACATGTTTTTACTTTTCTTTACTATCATGCCTATATAATCCACATATGTACCGAATATATTCACCTACACTATGTAGGTGGAGATCTCCATAGCGGGTTTTACTTACAGGAAGTAACCAATTCTGAACCATGCAAGGACCAGCCAACAATACACCTTCATCCACCCTCCTTTTACTCCAGCAATCCCCCAAGTCGCTGAGGATCAAGATGATCGAACCTCCAGATTTTTCCCAGGAGGACCTATGAGTAACTGGGAAATTAATCCTCTAGAAGTATCCTCCGCTGAATGAGGGGCCTGAAGCCAGCTGAGTAAAGAAGCATGGCCTGATATCTGGCAGGCCATTGCCACAGCACTGAAGTGCGTTGGGTTTTCACATCACCGGTGAGTGCCGCTAGCGATGGGAAATTTCTGGTACTTTCCACGATTGAAGGTGGGGGATGTGAAGTTGATATCTGCCCTTCCCCACATGTGGTACCCAATGCTCTCCCCTCAATACCGAGGGTCCTGAAAACAGCATGACTAACTGTATTACAGTATGGCTCTTGGGAGGGAGGGTGCAGGGTTTGCAGGGAGGGTGTTGCGGGTAGGGGGAGTGGGGGGGTTGTAATTGCGTGAGGGAGCTTCACAAAACATAAACAATGTATTATTTAATTTTGCAGCTGTCACAACAAAGACCAGGTCCTGATGCGAACCCCCCCCAACAAGGTGGGGTTTGAAATGCGTTGACTCCAGCTCTTGGGACAAGGCACTAAGCGTGTGCTACGAAGGAATATCTGCATCATCACTTCCCCTACGGATAACACCCTTTAAGATTACAACTCCCAGAGCTAATAAAACTTGCAGGAATTTAAAAGACACTCCGTTAGTGAATTAATATTGTCCGCCTAGTGATCACAAATTAAATAAGGGACTGGTCATATATGTTTTAGCACATTTTGATATGTTATACATGTTTATGATGTTGCTTTATCATTTTTCACTGTGTTGTTTTAGGATATTGGGGCCCGATTCACAGAATGAACTTAAGAATAAATCCTAAACTTACTCCTATTTTGGTATTCACAGAATGCACTTACTACTTTTGGCATTCACAGAATGCACTTACTACTTTCGGGATTCACAGAATGAACTTACTACTTTCGGGATTCACAGAATGAACTTACTACTTTCGGTATTCACAGAATGAACTTAAGGCTACTAAATTTACGTCCGCCGCCGGGCCATATTTTCCGCCTCCGGGGCGGAATTTACGGCACTCCGGCGGAATTTGCGAATATGGCCCGCAAATTACGAAATAGTGCCGTAATTTACGATTACGGACCGGAAATTCCTATTACGGGCCGGAAGATACAGATTTTGGCAGTTGGTCATGTTATACAAGGGTAAACTCCTGTTAAAGTGCCTACCATCCCCCACCAGGGATCAGCTGATACACTGCAATCCCAGCCAACAGTCCCATTTTGCCATGGTGAATGTTGCCAGTGCCTACCATCCCCCACCACAATCCAGCTGAAGCCAATTAGCAATAATTGACCAGCACTAGAAAACACATAAAAGCAGCACACATTGAAGGAACCGGTTTCTCCACAGAGAGTTTGTGGCTACAACGCTCACAGTGACCCTGAAAATGGACATGAGGATGAAAAGGAACTTCACAGCAGAAGAGACCACCATGCTTGTGGAGTTCATAGTAAGGCACCACAAGCGCCTCTATGGCTTACAACCCTACTGCACCAGTGGGGCACAGAAGGCAGAGCTATGGCAGAAGATAGCCACTGCTGTCTCAGCCTTGGGGGTGGAGAGACGCACAGTGCAGGACATAAAAAAAAGTGGCAGGACGAAAGACAGAGGGTGAAGGAGAAATACTCAAGGATTGAGTTAAGCAGGATCCTCCCTGCTGCATGCCCTGGACCCCGCATCCAGCTCACCCCACTGGAGGAGGATATCCTGACAACAACACACCCCAACTTGATCTATGGGCTGCCTGTCAGTGACGTCCGCTATGTGGTACCAGGTAAGTGGAATGAAAAGGAAAAGTGCATGAAAAGATTGTCTGTTTTACACTGTCATTGTTATTAAGGAACTTGTCCAAAGTGTAAATAAAAATATAGGGCCCGATTCACAGAATGAACTTAAGACTCAATCCTAAACTTACTACTATTTTGGTATTCACAGAATGCACTTACTACTTTTGGCATTCACAGAATGAACTTACTACTTTTGGTATTCACAGAAGTTAGGATTTTGTCTTAAGTTTGTCTTAAGACAAACTTAAGACAGACTTAAGACTGACTTAAGACAGACTTAAGTTAGGATTTTGTCTTAAGTCTGTCTTAAGTCTGTCTTAAGTTTGTCTTAAGTCTGTCTTAAGTCTGTCTTAAGTCTGTCTTAAGACAAACTTAAGACAAAATCCTAACTTCTGTGAATACCAAAAGTAGTGAGTGCATTATGTGAATACCAAAATAGTAGTAAGCTTAGGATTGAGTCTTAAGTTCATTCTGTGAATCGGGCCCATAGTCAGTCAGAGACTCATGTGTCACCCTCTTTATATAGCACCACAAGTCCCAGAATCCTTTGCATTAGAAATGGCAAATCCCTTCCCCCCTATTGAAAACATGGACACAGTACTACAGCCGTACATACACAACCCTGCTAATTTAATAACTGTTCATATTGACTGAAAATGTGCAATGCTATATGGAAATGCTAAATAAAGTTACAAATATAAAGTAACATTTGACAGTTGTTAGCAGGGAAGCGCCAGTACCAATATGACATGCAATTCAACTCTTTCGCATACACGGATGCGTTGTGTTTAGATGGTGGTGCACTGTTGCGTAGGGATAGACAGATGTGTGTTGAATCGGATGGTGTGTAGGGGGGCTTTGCTGGAGTTGTGTCGCAAGAGCGATGCAACTCCAATAATGTCCATGCACTGTCCATACCTAACGTGCTGCGCCACTCCTTACGTCTGCTTCAAGCAGGCGTAAGGTTGCGTTGCAGCGGCCTCTGAAATGTGACTCTGTGAAACCTTGTAGATTTCACAGAACCACTTGTACGCTGCTTATCCAAAAGGAATGCCTACCCTGGCTACACCAGAGCTGACGCAGGACATCACCCTGTGCCAGCCTGAATCACAAAGCAGAAGGTGAGAGTATCATCAGATGTAAATATGTAATTCACATATTCTTTTGTCCACTTTCCACTCTGCCATGCCATTACATCCCCAACACACCACTGCTCCTACCTGCCCCGTCTTCGGCAGTACTTCACAACACTGTTAGCACCCAGAAGATATGGGCATTTGTTTACTATTCTCTATTCTCACGCATTGACACATCCAGCTAGAGCACAGAAAACTGCAGTAGCAGAGGTCACCGCATCTAATGGGAGGAATCAGCAATGTACAGAGGAAGGCATGACAACCACACTAACTGCTAAGTCATGCTGGCCAGGAGATGGTCAAAATGCATACAATGTCATGAGACAACAGAGGGAGAAAAAGTGCCCAGCTATGTAAGTCAACCAGTGATGCAAAATTAGCTTCATTACAATTGGAGTTGTCAATGGACATTCACCTTTAACATATGACATTTGTGAACAGCCAAAGACAAAATGTAAAATGTCTTGGCTCATCATACCTTTGTAAATGTGGTACACAACATGTATTTCACCAACAGACCCAGACCGGGGAAACCATTCCTGTAATCGAAGGCCACAACTAGTCAAAAGGGTGTAGCCACTATATTGTCATAGTGTCTGTAGAAGTTGTCAAGAAAGTCTATTTGCACAGATATGGAAATGAAAAACAAACAGTGAGATACCAGTCTCTGTAGTATTGACAATGCATACACTGTTTAACTTCAAATCTTGACAACCTACATTAAATTGCACAGTCCAAGTGATATGTGGGAGCACTCCTTAAATTATGTATTACACACTTCTGCAACGGTGGTGTCCACAACTGCTTGTGCTTGTCCTCTGCGCCAGAAATTGAATGCATCACATGTGGCAGCAGGAATGTAAAGTTGCAAAACACACTTATCATTGTAGGTACAATGCGGTCCTCCCAGATACAAAGACGCACACTGACTCCTGCTACTAGGTTTGAACTTGACATCTGTCCAGGGACCACACACTGCTCCGGTGCTGGGCCAAGATAAGTCAACCTGGCTGAATGCACATCAATTGTGCCTTTCACCTCCACGGTATGTGTTGTATAACACTGTTGTCCTGCATCACAATATGCTCACATAGGACATCTGAACACATGGCAAATGAGAGGCTGACACAAAATGTATGCCAAGTGTGTGCAGAATGGACATACAATAGAACAATGTGTCATATGAACTGACAAAAACACAACAGACTTGCAATTCAATGATAGGATGAATCCGTAGAAAACTGTACATGGTCAAATCAAAATTAAATTGGTATGGCTGAGGCACACACTGGTGCCAGTTGTGTTCCTTTCAGATGGGTGTAGGGGCTGCTAAAGTGACTCTTCATTCATGCAGTTACACCTGCAAAATGAATTGGCTGAAGAGTTACACGATAATCCAGTGCAGGTGGGAAGCCTCAAAGCTTTTCAGCTCATCTGCAATGTGTGATCATAACCAAATGTTGTTTTCTTCTTGCCTCCCTTCTATCGGATTCACATGTATAGGTGAGTGTTTGACATATGAGGTTTGGATGTCTGCTGCACAAGACACCATCCGTTGTCATGTAAGTAGTACCATGATGTTGGAAATGGAGTATGGGAACAGAGAACACTCAAAGGATGGACATTAGTAATCTGTGTTTTCTCATTCAAATATGAGCTGTGTGACCTCATGGGGAGGGAAGCACAAATGGGCAACATCATGTCCCTGACAACTGCACATCTCACACATGAATTCCTTACTGACTTGTTAACAGACAACATTACACACATGATAAAAGTTAGTCTCAATGGTAAAGGTGAAATCAGTGTGATGCAGATGAGTCAGGGTAATTTATCCCCTTCCTTGAAATATCAGTAACCTTCTCATACAAGTTTGTCAGTTGATGTGTCATCCTATTGATGTCAGTGCTGCATGGATGTAACAGCTGTCAAATGCTGCTTGAGAGCAGGTGCCCACATGTAAAGTAAATGAGGTAAACATGCTGCACATCGTCCTTGATTATCCGCAAATGGTTAATGAGATTAACATGTTGGCTCATAGCTACAATCTGTTGTACTGAAATATGGACATGTATTTCTCATCACAGGTGCTGACTATATGAGACCACTGCAGCGGACAACATCCTGAGGGATGCATGACATCCTGGCTGCAGCTGTGAAACCGTTGCGCACCTGTCCTTCCGGTAAATCGGGCATGAGGTGTGTCACCAGCTTAGATTACTTAGCCATGACAGAGATCGAGATCCCCTTCTACATGGAATCAACAGTTGTTGTTTACAAAGTGAAAAACTAACCAGGAGTGTCACATATGCCTATCTGTCAATTGGTGATGCAGATCATTGAGAATGTTGTCTCTACCCTCTACAGCTATGTCTACAAAAACTATGAGGAGACAGGTGCAGCAGGATACACCAGGGTGAAACGCGAAGGGACAGAGAGTTGTGGCTGGAGCTGGTGAGTTTGCTTGTATTATGTACATCTCTGTGTAACACCTCAGTGCTATGCTGTGAGCGGTCATTTGTGGTGGTACTCTGGCCAGATCACATGATGCTCATCTGCTGATGCAAAGTACAGTTAAAACAAACCTGGTGTCGCAGTGCATGTAATACCTGGTCAATCACTGATACGGTTGCAACCTCTGTGTTTCAGATGATGCTGACGGAGAGGTTGACATACCGACAACCAGTGCTGGCTGACGGGGAATCAGAGGGGAGAATCCCCTGATCCTCCAGGCAGTGATGTCGGCAGCAACTCTTGCCCAAGAGGAGGCTCAAGATCAAGAGGACGTTGACTTGGAGGAGGAGGAGCACATATACATTGACTCCGAGGATGACAGTACTGACATCACGAAATACTGAACAGGGGGAGGTAGAGGGAGAGATCAGCCAGGTTCGCCCTCCACGGCAATACTTATTCAAAAAAAGATCTGAAAAATTCAGATCCAGAGAACCTGGCTAACTTCTGGAACATGACACCTTAAGGTCTGTTTCAGAAACAGGGAAAGAAAACTTTTTCTTTATAGTCCCCTCACTCACCGGAGTTTCCTCACGGTGACATGCTTCATCATTGGGGCTTCTCAACCCAGCTGCGGGTTGAGGCGTGCTGCGACTATCGCGATTGCGAAGGAGCACTTTTATCTGAAGACTATGTGTCGTGTAGTGTGAGAGAAAGGGGAAAATGAAGTGGAGTGAAGGAATTAAAAATATTCTGCTAGTGGGCTAAACTAACTTTATTCCGGCCCCTAGTGAATATATTAAAAATGGGGTGATTTACTAGGAAGACTGGCTCTATTATGGAACACAGTGCCTAGTAAGCGTGTCAACTAGTTTCGAGCTGTACCCCACAGCTCTTCTTCAGGACTACAACAGGGTCCAGCCTTCGCCGGTCTCGAAGGGGAGCCGAGTAGGTTTACCGCCGAGATAACACCTCGTAACAAGTAATTACGGGGATATATGTCCTTCCCGCGATTGACCATGAGGTTCAGCGAAACCTTTTAAAAAAGTTACTAAAGAATTGCAAAGATAAGAGTATGTATATTCAAATATTAATATAGGCATACCTTTCACTTTTTGTTTTTGTTTTGGAGTGGTACTCACAGGGCTGGACCCTGTTGTAGTCCTGAAGAAGAGCTGTGGGGTACAGCTCGAAACTAGTTGACACGCTTACTAGGCACTGTGTTCCATAATAGAGCCAGTCTTCCTAGTAAATCACCCCATTTTTAATATATCCACTAGGGGCTGGAATAAAGTTAGTTTAGCCCACTAGCAGGATATTTTTAATTCCTTCACTCCACTTCATTTTCCCCTTTCTCTCACACTACACGACACATAGTCTTCAGATAAAAGTGCTCCTTCGCAATCGCGATAGTCGCAGCACGCCTCAACCCGCAGCTGGGTTGAGAAACCCCAATGATGAAGCATGTCACCGTGAGGAAACTCCGGTGAGTGAGGGGACTATAAAGAAAAAGTTTTCTTTCCCTGTTTCTGAAACAGACCTTAAGGTGTCATGTTCCAGAAGTTAGCCAGGTTCTCTGGATCTGAATATTTCAGATCTTTTTTTGAATAAGTACTGACATCACAGCATCACATCCTCTGCCAAGTAACGCTTGTCTGCCTCCTCTCAAACAAACTGGGCATAAATCAAACCAGCCACGGCTCACACACATCCAATCACAGACATCACTCCTTTACAGCCTTCATGTCCGGGACTGACATGATATTTCCCCTACCCACTCTTCCCTACGCAGTGTATCCCTGACACCCTCTCCACCATCTGTGGGAAGTACCAGTCCTGTTGTGGTATAGGTTTCCCTTGGGTACCCTTCTCCTGCCCACAGTCTTCCACCTGCCACCCCCCTGTTGTTCGACCTACTCATCTCATCCCTGGCAGACACCTGCAGAGGGGGCCTGCACGTGGTGATGGTGGCCAGTGGGAGCAGGACTTCTTCCGACAGCAGGCAGATGTGAGGCAGGACATTCGTGCCATAGGGGCTACACTGTCAGTCATGTCAGGGTTCATGCAGGACATGGTCCAAATCCCTCGGGGGGTGGACAGGGTGTGCCAAGCTTTGGATAGGATGGATAGCACTTGGCAGGAAATGTCTAGGAATATGACTGACCTGATATCCATCCAAAGGGAATAGAGTTCAAGACGCCATGCCTTGGCCATGAAGATGATGGAGGGCATGGTGAGAGTGATCCAAAGTCTACCTTCACGGCCAACGCAGGGAGGGGAACCATCATATCGGCCTGCAGGAAAGCACATCCCCACACCTGTAACACCAACTGCACAGCACCACAGCCAAGGTACACAAACACACCAGCACCCTGAACAGGCACCCCCACCACTTGCACAAACACCAACAACCTCTGAACAGGCACCCCCACCACCCCCACCCCTGCAAAAACACCAACAACCTCTGAACAGACACCCCCACCACCCCCACCACCTGCACAAACACCAACAACATCTGAACAGGCACCCCCACCACCTGCACAAGCACCACCAACCTCTGGACAGGCACCCCCACCACCTGCACAAACACCACCAACCTCTGGACAGTCACTCCCACCAGCCCCACCACCTGCACAAACACCACCAACCTCTGGACATTCACTTCCACCACCTGCACAACCAGCCCTTGTCCAGGTACAGACACCAAATGTGCAGACACCACCTGCACCTCTTGATCACCCTGTAGTACAGCCACATATACGAAGGCGACAAGCACAACCTCACCCCTCACCGCGTTCATCACCTCCACTATTGCGGAAACGCAAACACGGTCGCCAGTGACAATCACTTGGGCAATTTGTGTTGGGGTCCTTAGGTATATCGTGAAAATAAAGATCTACAAAAGTAATATCCTCTTGTGTATCATGTCCTGTCTAACGATGTAAGCATGTGTGTGTGTGAGACAGTTACAAGTGTAACACATCATAGCAACACGTTATTATGTGCATAGCATATGACTCAATAAATATGTGTCCATCTTTGGAAACAGACATTCAAAATGAAGTCAAACAAGTTAAACAAAGTAGAATTTCTCAAAGATATTTATGTAGGCAAAAATAACTGACCGTCCGTTTGGAAGGGAGAAAGGAAAACAAATGATGATCTTAATGCAGAAGGAGAAGGGAACTTGGATTGGGGTGGGGCAAAACAAATATAATACGTCAGGGAGCGTCAGGGAAACCAGTCTATTTACAAGGGGAAAAAGAAATCTTCGTCAAGAACAATGTCTCAGTCCAAAAGTCAAGTGTCTTTCTAGTCATCCTCCAGGACCACAATATCTAGATCCTCAGGGTCTGACAAATCCACACGGTTGGCTTGTGCAGGAACAGGAACCACATGGGGATGTGACACATGAGGAGTACGGGGGTAAACTGTGTGGGGCAACGGACAGGGGGACACATTGACGGTGGTATGGGAGGGCATTTGTGAGACAAAAGACGACAGCTGTGCTCATGGACTGCATGTGGGTGCCGAAGTTGTCCATTGATCGTACAAGGTACGCTCGCATAGACCGTATCTCCAGACACACTTGTAGGAACATGCAAGCAAACCTGTCAGGTTGACCCTCGACCATCCAACCCAAGTACCCTGGCACAGCCACAGGAGGAACAAAACCGGGAAAGGGGGGGGGGGACAGAAGGGATGTGGTGCCTCTGGTCCGGAGCTGATTTGTTCGGCTTTGCGGCTACGAGGAGGGGGACAAGTTTCAGGGGATCGAGCAGGAACCCCCGATGGCATGGGGGACTCTAGAGGTCGTGAGGGGCAGGTGGCAGGCCTAGATTGAATATTGGCCTGCCCCAGGGACATCTCTTCATTACCCACTGGTGAAGAGTGTGTGGGTGTTGAGTAGCTCTCCACCACATCATGGTCCGAGGTGTTCGGTCCTTCCCCCACCCCCACAATGTCCACAGTCTCCACCCGGGACGTAGTACCAGAGTCTTGTTCTGTCTCATCCCGAATGGGCGCAACCCCCTGGCCTGCAGATGTAGAGGGCCCCACCTCCTCCTCTTCCTCGCTGGTGGAAAGAGGGTGTAGCCGCCGGCAAACTGATTTCCTCCTGCTCCGGACTTGTTCCTGTGTATCTTCTGTCTCACCAGCTGTGCCTGCAGAAGTGTAAGCAAAATCCTGATAAGGTGATTGTTTCATGCAGATCGATGCAAATACATAGATGAGCCAAGGTCAGAATTAATTTCTCCTCTGATCACACTCTACAGTTGTCAGGGGCCGATTTACTACTTCTGGCGCATCTCTGCTAATCAACAGAGGTGTGCCAGAAGAGTTGCGGCGCATCTGCTCACCCGTGCGCCACCCCTGAAGCACCGCATTTACAATGCGGCACACCGTGGCGCTTGGGTGTGCAGATGCGTGATGCATCCCCGGTGGAATAGCGGCGCTTTGCTGGAGTGGCGTGGCAAGTGCGACCCCACTCCAGCAAGGCTCGGGGGTGCACGATCGCTGACATGCTGCGTCAATCCTTACACCTGCTTCAAGCAGTCGCAGAATATTGATGCAGCATGGCCCTAAAATTTATGAGAGTGAAATCTTGTAGATTTCACTCAGCCACTTTTAGGAGGCGTTCCAACACCGGATGTGTCTCGTTGTAATTACCCAGCAGCATGGTGCTTTGTCAGCTCCGCCGCTGCATCACAAAAGTGACCCAATGGCTGTGTAAAAGTGGCGCAAGTGCCTTGTAAATCTGCCCCTCAGTCTTTATGGACTTTATGGACTTAATGGGGGTTGGGAGCACACTGCCTCACAATCCCAGCACAGTTCGCCCCTTTGCATCCTGGTAAATGCAGCACACAGTACAAACTTACTTCAAAATCATCTGTGGTTGCTGCAAATGCTGCCAAGTTCCTCCCAGGTCACAGTATCACTCACAGGCACATAGCAAACCCAAATGATTTTTCTTTGCTCTCTAAAACAGCTGCCCTCTACTGATGAAGCACTCAAAACAGAAACACGTGTCTAGAGATGTACAGCAATGTCTGCACCAACTTGTGAATGATTCCAGATTAATTTGAAGTAAGTTTGAACTGTGTACTGCATTTACCAGGATGCAAAGGGGCCAACTGTGCTGGGACTGTGAGGCAGTGTGCTCCCAACCCCCATTCTGTTTATGAACTTACATTACATGTATGTTCACTGTCATATACAGAATTGAGTTTGACTTGGACATCTCATGTGTATTATTGTGCCTTACGCAACGTTATTGGCGAAACCTCAACCTTGGCATTCTTGTGATCTGTGTGTCCTGTCACTGCTACATGTCCATGTTGAAATACCAGTCCACTAAATGGGAACATGAAGAGTCCAGATTTAATAGATTCTTGTCATTGGTATGGATTTTCATCTATTTAATGTCTGGACAAGGGTTATCTGCTTTGGAGCATTGTATGGGACAAGGCGAATGTGGGTCACACATCCACATTGGGTCTGGACTACTTCTATAGCTGTATTGTGAGTTCAGCCTTTTGCCCTCCCCTCACATCATCGGACAATCCAGTGCCACATATTGGCTTTGTTGACTTAAACTGTAGTGCAGTACACTGGTGAACAGTGGTGGGTGGTTGTGACAGCTACCTGTACATGTGAAATGTCATACAGGCCACTAAGTGTAAGACGTCTGTCAGTGGACACACCTGGCTAATTTAGGAACACTTAAGAGTGATGCAAGGATTTCAAAGTCTGTCTTGACTTCATGGCACATGATGATCTGTCTCAATTGGAACCCAACTCTACAGGTGCAATGGACATCACAACATCCAATACCCTATGGCCTGCCATGCGCACACTGGACAGTCTCTGTACCATTGATCATCCAATGCACACATCAGTCATAATTTACTTGGTTCAATGTTAGTGGTGCTGGCAGAGCAGAATTCAATATGAAAGCATGAGTGTGGCTCATTTACCCAGTTGTCATGAAGAAACTACAACTCCCAAAATGCACTCTGCCCTGTACAGTCCACCAGAGTGTGCTACTTCAATCTTGGTGACTGCTGCTTGGACACGGAATTGGTGAATGGAGGTATGGGACACACAATGGTACAGCACTGTTTCACTCACATCATACTCCCAGACACATATTGCATATGATGCACTTACTAGGTCTCTGCTGCTCATGCTCCTCCAGCTGAGCATGGAGGGTCGGCCAGGCTGCTTGCAGGACCCTCCTGTACAGTGGGGACACGTGAGGACGATGCACATGGTGCTGGGACGACAGGCCAGCCAGCTCCGTAGCCTTGTGACCGGCCCATCGCTTTAGGTCTTCCCAGCGCTTGCGGCATGCCCTAGCACTCCTGGTGTACACTCCCACTGTACTGCAGCGCTCGGCAATGTTGGCCCATAGCCTGCCCCGGGCTGCAGTGCTCAGCTGGTGCTCAGGGTCAACATATAGTTGACGAAATTTCTCCAGCACTCCCTCCACCAAGATGTTCAATTCCCTTTCTGAGAAAAGGGGGTGCTCTCTCCTCATAATCCTCAGCCATTATGGGGAAATAAGTATTATGAGAGCAGCAGGATGCCTGAGGATCTGTTCAGTGATAGAGGATGACTCAGAATGAACACAATATGGCTGCCAACTACTTCCTGTGATGTATTTCCTGTCTCCCACTTCCTATATTACATTGTCTGTATGAAATGATGTGTTCCAGTTTATTTTCGGAATTTGCGGGCCGAAATCGTAGTTTCCGGTTCCGGGTCGCAAATTACGCGCACGCGCATTATGACGCGACACCGGAAGTTACGATTTTGCGCCGTAACTTCCGAAAATGACCCAGAACACATTATATCATACAGGAGAGGTCATACAGACAGGAAATGTATACATACAGAGGTCATACAGACAGGAAATGCATCCCAGGAAGTAATTGGCAGCCATTTTGAAATCATCATGGTCCATCCACAATCAGTAATCAAATCCACTGCCATCCTGTTGTTCTGTTGTAGTAAAAAGTGAAATGACAGTGCAGGTGTGAATCATGAATATGTATCTAAAGGGGGAACAAACCATTTAATGACATTTCTGCACAGGCAGGGGGGGCTGACATAACATCAGAGCCCAGTTTCATTTTCTCATACTTTGCATTATGGGACATGTAGTCCACATTGAGTCCTCAGTATCAGAGTTGTGTGATGTGTTACGTAACATTAGTGTGGAGCAGTGTGGATTTGGCACAGACACATGGGGGCAGATTTACGAGCCCTGTATGCCACTTTTGCGCCACAGTTGCGTTAATTTTGTGACACAGCGGCAGCGCAAGGCCAACGCCATGCTGTGGCTTATTTTCAATGTGAAGCATCTGTGAAATGTGTCATATTGTAAGGCCCTGCGCCACAGTTGAGCGTTCTTGCGCAGGGGGATCCAGCACAGGAACGCCTCCTAAAAGTGGCAGAGTGAAATCTAAAACATTTCACTCAGTCACTTTAATGGCCACGCTGGGTCAGAACCCTGCACCTGCTTGTTGGAGGCTTAAGGATTGATGCAGCATGTTGGGCATAGGCTCACCGCTTGCCTTGCTGGAGCTGCATTGCACTTGCAACGCAACTCCAGCAGTGCTTCACCTTCACGCTTCTGTCTATACTTGCCCCATGGCGCGCCACATTGTAAATGCAGCACATCCATGATGGCGCTAGGGGTGTCTGCTGTGAGGCACAATAACTGTGGCATCCCTGCTGATATGCTGGGATGCACCAGTTATTGTAGGTCTGGGACATGGTGCCTGATTCTCCCATGACATCATCACTCACATTCAAGGCCCATCGTTTGTGGTGAAGTCAAATCTGTGGAAGTCACAGGCCTAAGTATGCAACCTTTTGTGAATTGGTGACCCATCATTATGTGGTCCAGGTATGTCTCTCAGGACATGCATTGTTTGTCAACAGCGTGAATAGTTGGTTTTAGGGATGTCCACTACACTGATCGCTGACATGGGCACATGACCTGAGGCACACCCCACCTTTTAACTACTGTCAGCGGATGTGATTTGCATGCAGTTCATATGGCTTGCAAAGTCGTCTCAAGGTGGGATTTATTGACACTGTCATGTCTATCCAAGTGTCATCATTGACAACAGACAGCAAACCACATTTTGTCCATGACACTACAGGTTGCTCATGTAAAAAACTTGGCAACGAGCTGATCACGGACTTGCTCGCCCTGCCGTCGGTCATGTGCAATGACCCGGTTTCCCAGATTCAGAGCTAGCCGAGGTTCCAGAGGCATGTGTAAGCCATGCTTTAGAGCAATGTTGTGCAAAACACAACAGGCTAATATAATCTTGCACACGACTTCAGGGGAGTACTGCAGCACACCCCCTGTACGGTGGAGACATCTGAATCGAGACTTCAACAACCCAAAAGTGTGCTCTATGATGGCTCGAGTCCGTATGTATGCCCTATTGTAACTACGCTGAGGTACAGTGTTTGCACGCCTGTAAGGGGTGAGGAGATGTGGGGAGAGTGCATAGCCAGCATCACCTGAGGAGGGAAGAAAGGGCAGTTGTTAACATTTCCCTATTTTAACTTGCACAGGACATGATCTATACATTTGTACATGTAGTGTCTGTTGGGCCCTGATTCTCATTGTACAATGGCTAATATTGGGGGGCATTCAGATATTTCAATGGCACATATCACTCATTTTCAGTGCTTGGTACTTACCCAGTAGCCACATGCTGCCAAATTCTCCTGCAGCCATACGCTGGGAAAGAGGTGACATGCGGAATATGAAGCTGTCATGCGTACTGCCTGGGAACACTGCATGCACGTCGATGAACCTCCCACTGGCATCACAGACAGCTTGCACATTGATGGAATGCCATCTGTGTCTGTTGCGGAAGATGTGTGCAATGTGGCAGGGTGGCTGAACGGCCACATGGGTGCAGTCAATTGCACCCAGCACACGTGGGAATTGTGCAAGGAGATAAAAATCTCTTGCTGCGGTTTGTCTCATGGCCAGTGTATGTGTCATTTGTATGTAGTTGGGGGCTCTAGCAGTGATGCATCTCAGTACCTGATGCAGGCACCACGACTGGCTCGCCTGGGAAATGCCCACAAGGTCACTGGTGACCCTTTGGAATGACCCAGTGGCAAAGAAGTGTAGGACAGACAGGATCTTGAGATATGCTGGTATTGCATGTGAGCAGCAGGTCACAGAATCAAGTTCCTGCTCCCACTCACAGACCATATCCAAGATGACTTCTTGTGGGAAACGGTACCTGACCCTTACATCTTGGCTGGTCATTCCAAATAGGTTGATCCTCTGCCTGAAAATCCTTTCAGCTCTCCTCCTCCTCCTCAAGTAATTTTGCCGCATGGCAAGGGGCAGTGCTACGAACACAATCAGCGACATCCTGAAAAGGTTTGTTTGTGTCTGCTCTGCATTTATCCATGTTGGTGGGCTGGGATTGGCTGCAGTGTATCAGCTGATCACTGGTGGGGGATGGTAGGCACTTGAACAGGTGTTTACCCTTGTATAACATGACCAACTGCCAAAATCCGTATCTTCCGGCCCGCAATTGGAATTTTCGGCCCGTAATCTTAAATTACGGCCCTATTTTGTAAATTGCGGGCCGTATTCGCAAATTCCGCCGGAGTGCCGTAAATTCCGGCACGGTGGCGGAAAATACGGGACGTAAAGTTAGTAGTCTTAAGTTCATTCCGTGAATACTGAAAGTAGTAAGTTCATTCTGTGAATCCCGAAAGTAGTAAGTTCATTCTGTGAATCCCGAAAGTAGTAAGTGCATTCTGTGAATGCCCAAAGTAGTAAGTGCATTCTGTGAATACCAAAATAGTAGTAAGTTCAGGATTTAGTCTTAAATTCATTCTGTGAATCGGGCCCTGGATGTTTAAGAATGATTTACAGTGTTTGTCACACACAATTGTAAATCTAAAATGACATGAAACTAATGTGACAATCTGATTCTTTCAAAAAGTTTAAAAGAGAAGTGAAAAAAATCGCAACAGGCTTTAAAATTAAGGACTAAGGTTTGTTTTATGTATTTTTTATTTTTATCATTCCTAAGGGCAATGGACTTTTCCACTAAACATTTCCTGAAGATTTATTTTCAAAATGTTAAAAATATTTTATATAAAAACATTAATTTGTCAAGTTTACAAGGCATTGTGTTCATACTTTTGTATGTGTGTATGGATACCTATGAATGACTGTGATTGTGGTGTTATAAGGAGCAATGTTACAATTCAATGATCAGTAACTCATTGTATGATACAATTCTAATCTACACAAATTTATAGCACACAAGGTGAAAGGTAAATACTCTTGATTGTCATTAATATTTATGAAAAGATTAGCAAAATAGGTATTTCCATATGCTTAAAAAATTGTGGGATGGAAGATATAATAACTGCAGTGTATTTTGGGAGGATGACTTATCAAGTGGTAGATAAATAGTTCATGGTAATTGTGGGTATTCCCATGCTAGGGGGATTAAGGGGTCAATCATCTGTTCAATTTCAGAGTATTGGGCTTACTCAAGGTTGAGTTTGTGGTTGTAAAGTAGATCCTGGTAGATTTGTAGATGATGCAGGTGGGTTGTTGTTTGGGTGTGTGAAGTGGTAGGCCTTACTGGCTGTTGTTGTGCCCTAGTTGACTAATTTGTATACCTTGGCTCTGTGTGATGCGGCCTACGTCATATGCATGGACAAAGTATATTGCCTTGCAGCAAATGAAGAGGGGAAGTTCATGGATCCTGTCTTAGAGAGATGTTTGAATGTCTTCTAAGACACTGGTCAGTTTTTACATCAACTTGGATACCTTTTCCTGGCGTGTTAGCATGTTGAGCCATCAAAGAAATATCCCCTTAGGATTGTTCCTGATAAAATCTCCCAGACGACAGGATTTGCCAATACCAACCCCTCCCTTACATATGCATGGCCTTCTCAGCTATGCCAGAAGGCTGTCCATTACAGTGATATCTGGGACTTTGTCAGAGAGATGTCGTTAAATGGGGGAGAGGTGGTTCTCACCAGGGATTTCTTCTCCCTCAAATGAAAGTATGACAAGTGTTGCACTGGCATTGGAAGGTGAAGCAGGGGGGTTGAGGAGAGTCCTGTATAACGAGCGCAAGCATCCATGGAATATTAGCTGTTGGTTAATGGCCTGTCACTGTAGGAGTTGCCTATGGAGGAGACTGCTGGGTTGCAGTACACAGACATGTCAGCTTGGAAGAGGACAGGATTTTCTACCTTGACTGGGTTGTATGCCTTCCTCTGCTTGTCGATGGTTAAGCATCTTCATCTGTCACTTTGTCCCAGGAGCAAAAAACTTCTGGGCAAGATCATTAGTAACTTCCCCTATAGAGTTTGTACATACTCTGAAAACAGAACCACTATGGGGTATTTGAGAACAATACATGACACCTTTTTTTATATATAAATATACAATATATAGAAATATGCATTACAATATTCAGTAATGTTAGTTATTGCTTATTAAATAGGCCAAAGATATGATACAAAGTAATATCCTATCTGCTGTTGCCACAGATGCTTTTTTATAGACTCAGATGGATAGCTGTCAAATGCTGAATCTGGGTCTGGAGAAGCTGGTGAATGTGTGTCCACAGTTCGAGCAATGTCAGGACAGTGAAGACTTACATGAAGGTTTCTCCCTCTGCACCGCTCCACAGGCAGAAGCCATGGAAAAGAAAACATAAATGTTAACAAAGAAGAAGGATCACCTGGAAGTGACGAAAACAAAATGATAGAGACCGGAAAAAAACACCCTGTTTCTACTTTTCCGGAGCCCGGAGGAGGAAGAATAATATGGCCCTATGTCAGAAATTAGAGTATTAGTTGAGTGGGTTAGAATCTGCCTCAAATAATAATCACAGTCCTTTTCATGGTTGAACCACTAAAGTCACTAAACAAATCATTGAGTATCGAAGCAGTACTCAAAAAGTAACAAAGTAATACCACAACAAAGAAAAGTCATAAACCAATTTAGAAAACTAGAGAATATTTAAATTAATGAAATAACTCAAAAACTTAAAAAATGCAGTATTCATGACCTGAGATATGAATTTTTAAATGTCAGATACAGGGGCCAGGTTTGTCCCGGTAGAAACTTTATCTTCTGACTTAGAAACTTTTATGGAGAAAAAAAGTGGTTGCCAATAAGTTATCAGCAGGTCATGCAGGACCCAAAGCAGGGCTCAATGATGGTGGGTTGCTGAAGAGTTGGGTCCCAGTGCAGTCGTTAACAAAAGTGGGATAGCTTTGATGGGTGAAGGCCGAAGCATGAAGTTCGTGCCCAGGAGGGCCTCGATGGCAATCAGATGCTGCTTGGAGTCAGTTCCTATGAAGCCCTCTATGTTTGGACTTAGAAACTTTTCTGGAAGTCAGATCTCCATCAGCGGGGCGAACCAGAAAGCTGAAGACGACCGGTGAATTGACATCAATGGTTCTCCAGGGAGAAAGTGGGCAAACGTTTTCAAGTTCCACTTCTTTCAGTTTGTGGGAAAGGAGGAGTATACTCTGACACGAGTCAACGATCCAGGGGGCACCACTTGGGGGTTAGGACTCACTCCAACAGAGGCCAGCAGCAGAGTCTAGGGCAGGTCCAGTTGGAATTGGTCAGCTGGTCAGTTGCAGGGAGAGAGGCATCTGAAAGCTTGTTAGGTCCCTTTAGCTCAAACAGGAGATCAGCCAACGGACCCATGAAGTCACTTCTGGGGTCTTGGGATCAAGACAAGCATGCTCAGTCTTCCTTCAGGTTCTTCAGACAGCAGGGACATCCTTGTTCTGATTCCTCAAAGGTCCAGGAGTGTTCTGAGGAGAAGTCTGTGGGGTCCCTTTTTTATGCCCAGTACGGAAACATGGCTTCATGCCAGTTCAGGCCCAGATGTGGCCAGCGCCCTCCTACCTGGCTTTGCCATTTCTAGAAGTGACAGAGAAACCAGGAAAGGCGGTGGGATTGCAGTAATTTTTAAATCTATATACTCCTGCAAACTTGAGCCTCAGCCTTTCCCAGATTGTGAAACCGCTTTGTTTAAACTTGCTGTTTCTCCTCAAATGACTTTGTCTGGCATGCTTATCTACCACCCCCGGTAACCCCAAGAAATGGCTGTCCGCCTTTCCTGACTTAGTAGCCCCTTTTGCAATGAAGGCTGACAATTTCACCATCTTGGGGGACTTGAACTTCCATTTAGAAGATCTTCAGAACAGTGGGAGCACTATCCTTCTATCCGATCTTGAAGCTCTTAATCTGCTGTTACAAAACCAGGGGCCCACCCATCAGGCGGGTCACCTGTTGGATCCAATCTTGTCCAACCTTTCGTTTGATTGCAGTTTACCCACTCTTCCTTTAGGGTGGTCTGACCATTATGCTGTCCAATTCCAATTAGCCACCTCTGGGGATACTGAGTCAGCTCCCACAGATGACATAGGCAGCCGGAGGACCTGGAATAAGCTAGATCTAGATTCCCTTAATAGTCTTCTAATGGCGAATCTCCCGGACACCAATCTACCTCTTCGATCTTTAAATTCTTTGGTGGCCAATTGGTTAGCTAGGTCCATTGATTCCTGCCTGCCTTTGGTACCGAAACACAGCTTCACCCACCACCCTTCTGCCCCATGGTTCAACAATGATTTGAAGACCATGAAATCTAAGTGCAAGCACTTGGAAAGAAGATGGCGAAAGACCTATGCCCCCAGTTGTAAGTCCGATTACAAAGCTGCCCTTAATACGTTTCATCTAGCCTGTAAGGCGGCGAAAGCCTCTTTTGTTTCGAACACCATTATTAACTCATTGAACCGTCCACGGGCTCTATTTTCCATGGATAAGAAGCTGGCAGGATCTAGCACTTCACCTGCACCACCCACTTTCGATGAGACTCAATGCAATAATATTGCAAATTACTTCATCACTAAGGTCGAGACCATATACAGCTCCTTAATGACCTCCACTACTGTTAACACTGAGAGTCTCTTGTCTGGTATGACCTGCGAGAGCCACTGTTCTCCAACAGCTAAGATCTTTACATGGTCTTCTCTTGACGACAGATCTTTTTTTGACTGTCTAGCTGGGTAAAATCCAGTTCTCCTCTAGACCACTTACCCGTTAACATTCTGCAACAGCTTTCACCTGATGCCCTTGGAGTTCTTGAACAACTTCTAAACTCCTCTTTACAAGAGTCTTGTGTTCCTCAAGATTGGAAGCGTGCTATGGTGGTCCCCTTTGGTAAAAAAGTCTGGAGCCGATCCCTCAATTTTGTCAAATATTCATCCAATTTCACTATTACCTGTGCTTTCCAAAATTTTGGAAAAACACGTAAACTTTCAGCTTACAGCTCATGTGGAAAGTTGGGGCTTTTTACATCCTTCCCAATCAGGATTTAGAACCCATTTTTCCACACAGACCACCTTGCTGGGGGTAACTGAGAAATTGCGCTCCTGCCTTGACCGGGGGGAGACTACGGCGTTCATTCCACTCGATTTGAGCGCCGCATTTGTTACAGTGTCACATACCATCCTCTTTAAGTCTCTCCAGTCGGCAGGAGTTGAAGGCCCAGTGTTAACGTGATCGGCCTCCTTTCTCAGTGAACATATGTTTCAGGTCTTTTCTTCCAATTCCTCATCCACTGTCAGGTCATCTGCGTATGAAGGGGTCCACTTTGAGCCCTCTGCTCTTTAATATCTATGCGAGGCCCCTGGCGACCATTGTGGAGGATGCCGGTCTATCCCTATATTCATACGCCGATGGCACTCAAATTATTTTCTCCTTGTCTTCTGCTAAGGGAGCTTCTTTATCTTCCCTTCAGCTTGGTCTACGTCGGGTGTCGGAGTGGATGTGTGCCAATCTGTTGAAACTAAATGGAGACAAGACCAAGGTTGTTATCTTAGGCAAACGCAAGCATCTCTGGGGTCTCCAACATTGGCCCCAGGAAATAGGTCCTCTTCCCCAGCCCGTTACCCAAGTTCGTAATCTTGGGTTTATTATTGATAACAATCTCTCAATGCGGCAACAGGTGGTTAGCGTTGCCACCACCTGTTTTACCATCCTAAGGTGGTTGCGGAAGATCATCTGGAGGCTCCCTGACTCCACTAAAAGAACGGTAGTCCAGGCACTTGTCACCTCTCGCCTGGACTACAGTAACGTTCTTTATCTGGGTGGAAGTCAGGAGGTACTGAAGAAGCTCCAGATAGTCCAGAACTCCGCAGCCCGCCTTCTGTGTCACGTTCCAAGAAAAACATCTATTTCTCCTTTCCTTCGGGACCTGCATTGGCTTCGCATTGAAAACCGTATCAAATTTAAGACCCTGTGTTTTGTCTTTAAAATCAAACAAGGGACTGCTCCTATCTATCTTCAGGAACTTATCCATCCTTATGTCCCTTCCCGGCCATTGCGTTCATCCACTCAAGGTGATTATGCAACACCTAGTTTTAAATTAACCAGAGTGGGTGGTCGCTCCTTCTCATGTCTTGGACCTAGGCTTTGGAATTCCCTCCCCAGTTCTATGAAACACAAATCTTCTTACCTCAAGTTTCGCCGAGATCTCAAGACTTGGCTCTTCTCTCAGTGATTAACCCTTCGTTTACTCAGTCTGCAGAAGTGGACATGCCTGCGCCGGGAAACCCTGTCTAGGGTAGCTGTGCGCATTACAAATTTAATTTAATAATAATAATAAATCATACCAGTCTGAGGGTGAAGGATAAGCCTTTGTCCTCCCCATAATACAGTTCTGGTCAGTTCTTCTATTCCTATTGAGTTTGGTGTCAGCCTGACTAGAGAGACAAAGGGAAGGAAGGCCTATGTGTGACCTTCATCCGCCTGTCACAATGTAGTGATTCTTTGAAGCTCAGGAAGTTGTTGGGTACAGCCCCCAGGCCACCCTGTCAAGGAGGAGTTCCCCTTCCCACATTTAGAGCCATTTGTCTGGGAGCAATACCCTGGAAGGAAAGCCTTTTGATTTTAGGCATTTAAATGACAATTTCATAAAAGTATGATTTCCACAATAGTAATTAAAAATCAACTTGAGTATTACGTTGGGTTTTAGATTGCTATTAAAAGGAACCCATGAGCCATTTTTCTAGCCCTTCACAAACTGAATTCAGCATTTATTAAAGGTAATAGTGTAAACCATGGGAGAGCCAGCCTTGCCACAGTGAAAAACTACTTTAAAACGTTAAATATATATGTGCTTCATTTTAAATACCATGCAGTCTGCCCTACGGGCCTTTAGGGACTACCTGATGTGTGACGTATAAGAATTAACAAGCATTGGCATAGCCAATAGGTCTCACCTTTGGGATCTTATAAGTGTTTAGCCATGCAGCACACAAGCTGCGAGGTTACAAACATCAGAAAGTACATTCAGCAGCCAGTCACATTTCATGTATCAGCGGCAGGACCAGAATAATTCCACCCTGCATGTCATGTGAGAAGGATTAAGCAAGAGCATTAACGACAGAGATGTGGTGGATGAGAAGGAGACATGGAAGGCAGCAAGGCAAGGGGTGCCAGCCAAGGCGGGAACCTGGTCCATCAAACGGGAGGTGGTGACTTGAACAATGCAACAGGCCTCATGCACAAATGCAGGCACTCAGTTGATGTGTGGTCTTTGGATTTAGTGGGAAATCAATGGCCATTAATTTACAAGATGGTTTGAGTAAACTAAATTTGGAGTACTCTTTTTTTCAATATTAAATTGATGTGCTTCCAAAGCATCTAGAAGACAGACAGTCACCTGATATGCCAATTGAAGACAACCAATCACCTTGCACCAGCTTCTGAAGGCAGCCAGTCACCCTACTTCTCTGCACTGGCACGGTGGGATGCCAACTAAAGGCAGCCAGTCACCCTGCACCAGCTGCTGAAGGCAGCCAGTCACCCTGCTTCTCTGCATGGTACCAAAAGGGAGCAATTCTAGGAAAGGATACAATGTAGAGAGGGTTTTTCCTTCTCAAGAGCCTGGTAAACGTCTTCTCTTACGAGGGCAAGGAAGACAAAGGGTAATGATTAAGATGATTTTGAGGACAGGACAAGACCGATCTTCAGGGAAAACATGTCCTCAAAGCAGCAGCCACCTGCTCCCAAACAGAAGTCATCATGCTAGATGCCAGATCATAGGGATGCTTCCAATAATGAGGGAGAAAAAATGGAATCTGCTTCTTCAGAACAAAGAGGTAAACATAAAGATGAAAAGGTGCTACCTGAAACCTTTAGAAGAATTTGTCTGAAAATGGGTGACTTTTTCAAGAAATCTCCAGACACTTCCATCAGAAACATGATGAGTAGCTTGCTATACCAGCAAGTTTTGGAACTTATATTACAGCACTGTAAGGCCCTGGTCTGGGTCAATGTTCCCAGGTTCATGTCCACACCCTATTCGTTTGAGGATCTGAAAAAAAGTCAGACTAGTTGACTCCTTGGTGATTAGAAGGATTAGAGAACTGGGTCGAATCCTAAGTCACCTTCTTTGAGAATTTTGAGGACTGGATAATTTTTAAACCATACCTTAAGTTTATACCAAAGATTACTTTCATGGTTCACAGAAATTAAGAGGGAGGTCTTGTTACCAGTCTTTTTTAACTTTTGCTTCTATGTAGGATAACTAGTCACACTTATTGGGTGTGAAAAGGGCCTTCACCATTTATCCTTAATATTTCAAAACCTTTGGGATCTTCAACCATATGTTTGTAACCTGTGAGGATACTGTACATGAATATACAGCTTTTCATATGCGTAGGTTCAACGTGTACCTTTATCAGAGATCTGTAGAGCAGCTTCTTTCCACACTAATATAGAATTGAGGAGTTAGGGATGCAAAGTCATTGTTTTAGGATGAATATGTTAAATTCTGCTTGAGATAATTATCTTCAATTCTCTGCAGATATTAATTTGTTTTCACTAATAAAATTAGTTTGGCATCACTGGTAAACATGTGCAGTAAGTTCTGTTCATTTAACATGTAAAGCTAGCATTACGTTTGTGTTTCTCAAAAATAATGGCTTCGATGAGGGACATAAGGTAAATGCCCCAGTTAATTACTTTTAATTTTCATTATCATTAGTCCTACTTATCCTAAACACAGTCATTATGACCCAACCTCCCACCCTGGCAGATGACCTTCTTGAAGGGTTGGTAAAGTCAGGAACACTGCTGAGAGGTTATACCTTTATAAACGCTCAGTTGGATGAGTGAGAGTAATTGCAGTCATGCTCCCACTTCTTTCTCCTGAGGAGGGTATAGCTCAAAAGTATTGATTTTGGTGAGAAGAGTAGCACTGAGGATAGTAAAGATTACTGGTAGGTAACGTGTTCATATCAGCCCCTGTAGTAAGCGAGTCGGTGTAAGGGAAAACTCGGAGGGCAACATGCACATAAGTGCACAAGAAAACATTGTGTGCTTCTTCATTACTTGCCAAGCGGAGAGTTGATGATCGCTCCAGTCAATCACACCCCACTAAAAAACAACCCCCGTTCTCTCAGACTGATGGTTATTTTCTCTGTTCCCCATTCAACTAGTCCGTCAATCTGTCCAAATAATCACTATCTTCAATTTTTTCTGCAGCCTGGTGCAGTCCCTGTTTCGCTAACTGAATGCCCAGACGACAAAGTTAGACCTAGCTACCGACAGGATCCAATCAGTACATTATTCGGTTGCCTATTTCCATGTGTGCTGGTGACGCCATTTTACCTCTCACAATATAACACAATATACTTTACCAACGATAGGTATATGGTGACCAGTGCCCACTACTTACATGGACTATCCGAAAACCACAGCACAGATTCTCTCATCCGTTGTTGATCTTTTAATGGGTGTCATTTGTCCAGGTGGCCAGCCAATCTCATGGCAGAATATATTCTGCCAGTTTTTAGAGAGCGGGAGGTACTGCTCATGTGTAAGATGATCAAGAATTGGAGCCTCAAATGTACATCTAAGCCAATCCTAGCACGCTACAAAGTGTTATAAATTGCTGATTGGTTGTGGCGTCTGCGCGTGCATCTGCCCAAGTTAGTCGCTGCACTTTTCTGGAGTTTTAGAAGGTGGCTGGAGTCTTGCTGGTCAGCTTGTGTGGGGATGACTTCTTTGGATTGAGTATGGCAACAGCCTATTTCGTCAGGGGGGGGCAGACAAGCCTGGCTGCTGCCTCCTGTACTTTTGAATGGAAGGGTATTGGCAGAGATGGGGATAAGAAGGCTGGCGATCATGGGCGTGATGCTTCAAGTGAAAGCTAATTAGAAAAACAGATGGCCCCTGCGAGCGCCGCTGCTCGAAAAATCACGATAGTGAAAGTTCATTAGAAAAACAGATGGGCTTTGCACGCGCCACTGCTCGCTCCTGCAAAGTGGATGCCGCTACACGCACGAGTGTACAAAAAGAGCAGACCGATTCCAAAAGGTCATCTCCTAGAGCAGTGCATGCGTGCTGCGCTAGACTCGACCTAAAAAGGAAGGTTTAGGCCTGGCAAAAGGTTTGTTTTTCCAGGTTAAAATGGCAGTTTAAAACTGCACACCCAAACTTCAGGGTCACACCTGGAGACATGATTTAAAGTGCTACTTCAGTGGGTGGCATAATGAGTGTTGCAGCCCACTAGTACATTAGTCCAGGAAGGTGACCAGGTCCTGGGGATTAGTTTGATTTACTAGGGGGAAAGTGGATTGCGTTTCCATCAGGGAGTTACTGGAGAAGCAAAATTATTCTAGAGTAGTGTTCATTGAATAAAATATTGTGAACCCAAGTGGGGTTCTTAAAAGTGGTTTGTAAATAAATATATTGTTTTTTTTTCTCTTAACACGATTAATGTCTTACTTTCAGTGAAGAGGCACAGCCAGAAAAATAGGACAAAACCTCAACCCCAAACAGGGAAATCTTTTTCTTTTATTTTATAAAAAATGTTCTGGTGACCTTTCCTGTTTTGTCTACCACCTCCTTCTCGGGATTCCACGCCCTTACAACCAGTGCTTCAAATGGTCAGTGACTGAGTTCCGGGACTTTTTTATTTTGAGTGGGAGAGCACCTGCACTTCTCAAGTGAGACCTAATACTTTTAATTGGAGAGTATCGGCACTTCCCAGTAACAAGCAGCTACTCTGATACAGAGTACCTGCACATTTCAAGCACTGCTTATAACCTCACTACTGTCTTTCTTAGGAGCAATTCTGGAAATGTAAATCAAGGACAGGCTAAGACGAGGGCAAGACACTAAGAGGAATCAATAAAGGAGAGAAAGAAACATGTAGGGGAAGATATAAGAAGCTACCAATCACATAACTCTTACCTGGTACGTCTCTGTTTTTCTGTCTGAGTGCACCCGGTCCGCGGGTCGGATACCAGTTTCCCCAGAAAGCAACCACAAAGGACCATCAGTCAGGACAGAAATAAACATTCCTAGGAACAGCAATCGCAACAAGAATGGAGACACCGAAATTGGAACACTCAGCCCAAGTCTGTCACCCCCTAGTCTACTTTTTTCTCAAGACATTAATTACACTCTTGTAGTTCACTCAGTGCTTAATTTGCAAAAAAAAAAGAAGTGCAGGTGCTGAAAATGTTGCCAATGAGGCCACAGCTCACTTCTTCCTCCGGTGAGCCCCACTTTCAACACTTTCACTGCCTCAGTATCTATCTTCTAACCTTGATCTGTTGTCTGCCCCCTACGTCTTTGCTCTAAGAGTCTATCCTCTCACCTCTCTAATTGTTTTCTATCATCTTTGTCACACCTAGTGTGTTACCTTATTACCTGCACTTCTGATTTGCCCTCTATTCATTCTACCCATGCCCTTTTTCCTCTTCACTTTTATCCATGCTCTGCTCTCTCTCATCTCAATCTTAGTTCTTTACGATCAGTCTTCTAGCAGTGATTAGCTGTATCTCTGTTTTATCATTTGTCTGCTTTATTCCTTTGTCCTGTCCTCTACATCCTTTCATTCTATCTTCTCTATTCTTAATGCTCTCTTCTTCATATCATTGCTGCTTTCTCTTTGTATCTGATTTGCTCTCCTTTTCTTCTACTTAGCTCCGTCTTATCTCTCTCCTCTCCTGTTGTTTCTTTCTCCTCTTTACTCCTGCTCTCTCTCTCGTCTATAACACTGCTGCTGCCTGTGACCCCTGTCGTCAGCCTGTACATGTCCCTGCTATTTTGAACTCTGCGTTTTCCTGTTGTCTTTCCTAAAGAAGAGGAAGATGACGTGTTTTACTTTCTTACCTACACCAAGTGCAAAAACAAAATGTACACAAAATTAAAATTCTTTTTTGCATATATTAATCAGTGCAATATAACTGAGTTATTTGCAGAACAGGTAGCTGCTCGAGAACAGCAGGTGATGTCACTACCAGTGCTGCCTGTAATTAGTAGGTCCAGGGATGGGGACGGCATTGCCATCCACTGCTCAGCTTGCTGTGACCCTGCCTGCTACAGCACAGGCATTGTCCTCAGCTGTAATGCTGCCAATGCCGGTAAGTAAGGCTGTGGTGCCTACTGGACTCATGCACGCTCAGCAATTACCATGCTGGGGTGCAGCACACAGATTCTAGAGGTGCCGCCATGGCACACATAAGTTGTGTTGGGCCACAGCCGCATTGAGCATGTTGAGGATAGCAGAAATGCAGGGCTGCAGGATATGCTACTCTGGCTACACAGCAAGTGGAAAGTCCACACTTTTGTTTATTCTTCCTCAAGAGCCCTCACTCCCAAGTTCCAAATGTGCTCTCGCAGCTTCCTTGCCTCAACTCTGTCTAGAGCCAGCCCCCAGCTACAATTATCCAATGGGAGGCTTAGGCTCAGGCAGTGGCATGGTGCAGCAGACTCTGGTAATAGAATGCAAGACATAGTTTGTCGATGACTTCTTGGATTTGTTATCGGCCAGATGACATCATCACTTACTTGGTGATACACAATCATGCCTGCCTGGACAGGCATATGCTGGCCTGTCTATGAACATTTACCAGCCAGAAACCATGCAATGTATGTCATTTTTTTAATTTTATTTTGAATTTGAACAATTAATATTGAGCCCACCACCTGCAGGGTCAGAAATTGTAGTCCCGTGAAAGAAGTGCAGGTGCTGAGCACCTGAAAGCACCTGCTCAAATTAAGCACTGATTTCACTTCCTGAATACAACAACCGTACACACCTGAGAAAACAGTTATTCTTATTTTTGAAAACTACCACAAGCTGGCGTTTTTTTTCCTGTCTTGTGAACGCAGTGAACTTCGTACTCGAAGGACGCTGTTCACACAGAGCTCCTTAATTGGATGAAAACATACTTTTCGGCCGAACTTTGGCACCTATGGAATTATGATTATTCGAGCTTTTTTAAGGACTAAGGATTCTTCATATATATAATTGTCGTGGTGGCGTTTGAGATTTTTAAAAAGGCTTACCTCTATGCCCTTTTTTTCCATCATATACCGAGCCTAGCTATAGCCCTGAAGAAGTCGTTTGGTTACCAGACCAAGACGAAACACGTATTGGCGGCTAGTGTGTTTTTCCTTTGATGAAGATTGGAAAATAAATCAAGACTAATCAACATATGGAGTTTTATTTGATGGACTAGAATATTTGCTTTTAGCTCAGGATATACCCCCTTTTTTGTGTTATGTTATGATATGTGAATTTGTAAAGCAAGTTATCACCAGTGAGGATATCCTGGTGCAGATCAGGTGTGTCTGCCTAGCCCTGCATAGGGTAGGTTGGTGAATTGAAAAGGACAGCTCTTCAGCTTGTTGCGGAATTCAAGAAGAGAGGAGGAGGCTTTGATGTGGAGTGGCAGGTCATTCCATGCTTTAGGGGCGCTGCAGGAGAACAACAGTCTTTCTGATCAGGTTCTGTGTATGTGTGCGATGTGTGTTGGTATGAGTAATGCGGCGCTAGTTGTCTGGGTGGTTGGTTGAAGGAGATGCGACCGTTCAGGTAGGTGGGGCCTAAGTTGTGTAGTGTCTTGCATGTGTGTGTGAGGAGTGTGAGTCTTGCCACTGACCTGAACTCCAGGAGGGGTTCTGCAGGGGCGATGGTAATCCACTCACTCAAGCCAATACCACCTCTCAATGCAGAAACAGATGCAGATGTTCCTGAATGGAAGAGGGCTAGGGGTGAAAAGAGTAGCAGAGTTGTATGGCACCTCGGTCCTGCGAGGGTTAATAAGAGATTGTCTTTACCTCAAACAACCACTTTCAAATCTGGGTCACTTGATACCTGAGTGCGGAAAGATACACTCAATGCAAATCCACTGAATACTTTCCCCCTTGATGCTTTCTTCTCAAGCGTGGCTCGCCATTGTTCATTGGCGTTCCCCTACTAATAATACTGAGTCTCAACTATTGTTCTGAAGACCTCCCGACCCCCTTTAACCCCTTCGATGCTCATGACGAGCTCAGCTCGTCATGAGGCACGGTTGAGCTGTGCTGAGCTCGTCATGAACAACTGTAATCAAGGATCTGCAGCACAGGAGGGGAATTGCCGCAGCAGCGATGGTGTTAAGGCAGGGGTGAATGCCTCCTGTCCTGGTCTCAAGTTTTGATCACAAAGAAATGTTAAAAATGAATGTCCAACAGGTTATAACCAGGTTAAGTGCACTAACCTATGATGCAGTATAACCTGCACTGCTTTCGCACACTTCATATCTCGTATCTGACACTTGTTTTCTCTTTTCCTTACTGGATTGTTCCATCCAATGTGGCACAGCTGGATCTCAGAAGCTGATCAGAGTCCGTCAACTATTCGTAAGAAGATGCTGAATCTCGGTGTAGGAAATTGGCTCTGTATATACTATACCAAATAAGGCATAGTGTGCACAGAGTCCAGTGGATCCACAGAGGCTTTGCAGAGGCTCAAGTAGATAATACTAATGCTTTATTTTGAGGTAGTGTGGGCGAGCACTTAGGCTTATCAAAGGGCAATACTAATGTGTTGTAAATACACACACATGCAAGAATGATTACACACACTCAATGACTAAATCCGAGCCCAATGATTTGTAAAAATATTAATTTTAGTATATTTATTTCTTAGAACTAAAGATACATTGTTGCAGTGAAATGCATTTTGCAATATCACTGTTTTTCGATGTAAAACGTGGACACTGCATTTTTCAATCAGTACAATGTTATTCTATTGGAGGAAACAGAATCATTAATATGCAGGTAAGTAAACGGTTTAATGTATTGAGCTTTTGGATGAAGAATCAGTACCAGGCAAGGTTCAGGTAAGTGACCTCACTGCACCACCAGCGGCACTGGGGCAGTCGGTTGCAGAGGTCAAACTCTGAATCTGGTGTCAATGGTATCTAATGGAGAAAGAGGGCAATGAAAGTGGTACTATTTGCAGGTGAGTAGCACAGTTTTGTAACCTAGTCTCCGTGGGTTAAGGTGAACACAAGGGAGGCCACTAGGAGGCACCAAACTTACACCTCCGGTGGTAAAGGGGCAGTCGGGTGCAGAGTGCCAACACAGCGTTGGGGGCCCAATGCAAATAAATGGAGAACCTTGAAGCTGGAAAAAGGCTGTAGGCTCAGCCAGGTGGCTGGAAGAAAGACATCTACAGCTGCACAGGTGGGTTGTGGTGGGTTGGAGCATCGGGGCATCATCAGTAAATCTCCACAAGGTCCAAGGGCTCCGGGTGCAGGACTGTCCTTTGGCATCGGAAATCAGCTAACCAGCACGGTTGCGGTGTGGGAGGGGTCATCGTGCAGAGGTTGCAGGTGTCAACGTGGAGTCCGGCAGGGGTCAACACGCAAGGGACTCTTGCTCAGGATCTCTGGGGAATCTTTTCTGGACCGGTGAGCCACTTCAACTCAGGTCGTAGAGCCACTTCAACTCGGGTGCAGAGTAAGCATGGGCGAATTTTGTGAATCTCACGTTCGCGAATTTTGCGGATTTGCAAACTCGCAATCCGCAAAATCCACGAATTCTTGCGAATTTGCGGATTTTTTTTTGTGTTCGCAAGGATTTCTGCCAGTTCACGAGGGTTTCGTACCAGTTCGCAATTGCGAACTTACATTTCGGCGTGCAACGGTCGCGAATTATGTTGTTTCTACGTCTGGTTCATCATCACAGGTTCCCAGCACCCTCTGTTTCACCACTGCAACCCTCTGTTACATCAATGCCACCCTCTGGTTCATCATTACTGTAGATTATGGGGGGGAAAAGCAAGCACAATAGCCCTGCTTCAACTGAGATGAATTAATTTGGGGTTAGTTTATTAATGTGTCACTGTTTTAAAATTCCAGTCTGGCACCTGCTTCCTTATCTGTAATTTTGCTTTCTGTTGCAGTGCATTTTTTTTCCCCAGGACCTTTGAGGCCTACTTGTAGCTATTCTATGAGCCTGCTGTGAGGGTCAGAGCAGGGTCATACAATTGTTGCAACTAGCAACTGAATTCTGGAGGGGCCCCAGTCAGGAAGCACTACCGGGAATTATTACTAATGATGAGTTTGAACTCTTGCCCCTGCCGAGTGCTTTCAGTTTTGAAAAACTTGTTTTTCTGCAATTTCGCGGGGTTCGCGGGGCGCGAACACGCGCGAGATCGGATTCGGAAGCCGCAAATTCGTGCGAATATGCAATTTGTTTTTTTTGCGGCGTGTTAGTTGGCAAGGTTTTGTGCGTTTTTGCGAGCCGCTCGTAGCGCAAGGCGCGAAGTTACCCTCGCGGTCGTTCAAGGGCGCAGCCATCTTGTTTGCCTGACGTATTTCCATTTCCGGGCGCGAAGTGTAATCTCGCAAAGTCCGCGGCTTGCCAGTACAGTTTTGCGCGTGTTCGCAAGGAAAATCTCGCGCGAACTTACCTGCGCGGTCGTGAACGGGCGCGGCCATCTTGTTTCTCATTCATTGCTATGGTTCTGAGCATGGTCTTTGTATCCTCTGTCAATCTCTGCCATCCTTTGCTTGTTTGAAGTTTTTTTTGATCTATTTTACTTATTATCTATCCCTCTATTTTTCTAGCCCTATATTTTTGTGTTTACTGCTACTTTTGGTTAATTTTAAACTACTTTTGTAAACTCTTTTCTTTTCTTCTCTTCCCTATTCTATTTTCTTTATTCCTTTCCGCCCAGACCATGGTGAAGGGAGCCGGGAAGCATCCCGAGAAGGGGAAGGGTCCCGCACCCCGTGTCCGGCTCCCGTGCGGGCGTTTGAGGGGGGAGCTAGTGATGCCACGGGAGATCTTTACCCCGGAGGAGGTGGGCCAACTCGTTTTTTATGTTCAGCGCCGCCTCCCCAGGACCATCATTTGAGGCGGCAAGATCAGTGCCGGGTACGGGGCCCGGGAGCACCGGAAGCGGTGGGAGAAGGTGTGCCAGGCCATTTACCACCACTCTCGGGTCTGGCGCACCTACAACCAGGCCACCCACCGCTGGACGGATGTCCTGACCCGTGAGCGAGATCTGCTCGACCTCCTTGGCCTTGAGATCCCCGGGCTTGGTGAGTAGTAGTAGCTATGTCTTTAGTAATATGTTTTCTCCTGCTGTGTTATTATATTGCAAATTTTTGTTTTTTACCAAGAGCAATAATGCCGCTCATTACATTGTAGGTAAATTATATTTCAAAATCTTCTGTGCATTTCAGGTACACTGCTCTCCTTCTTCTCAGTAGTGTTGCTACTATGCTTATTTGTTTTAGATTTTGTGTTCATTTCATTGGCCTGTGAAATTATGTATGAGTGTAGTTGAAAGAACTGCGTAATGCTACACACTAAGGTTCAGATTTTTAATTACCGGCGCATCCCTGCAAAGTAGCAGGGATGCGCCAGTAATTGTGCGTCATGCCACCATCACCCATGGTGCGCCGTATTTACAATGCGGCGCACCATGGGCCCAAAACGTCACCAAAGCGTTACGCATCTGTGCCGTAAAGGCGGCGCATTGCTGGAGTTGCGTCGCAACGATGGTGCAGCTCCATCAATGCTCTGGGGTGCCCTATCTCCCCAATGCTGCGTCAAGCCGTACGTCTGCTTCAAGCAGGCGCAGGGTTTGAGTCACGCATCATTGTCCTCAAAGTGACTGATTGAAATCTTGTAGATTTCCCTCAGCCACTTTTAGGATGCGTTCCTGCGCAGGAACGCCCTCCCTTGCGCCGGAACGCCCCCTATTGGCGCAGGGCTTTACAGCGTGATGCATCTCCCATATGCGTCACGTTGTTAATATACGCCGCACCATTGCGCCTCTTTTGTGCTGTCGCTGCGTCACAAAAGTCACGCAACAATGGAGCAAAAGAGCCGCAAGGGCCTTCTAAATCAGCCCCTACAGACTCAAGTCCAGTCCTTCCTTTGTACACATGGCGATAAGAAGAAATAGTGGTGGTGGATTAATAGTTTGAGTATTTTAATGACTGGTTAATGTAGTAGGAAACTTTAGTGTTGTCGCTGATCTTCAATCACGATGGACTTTGGCTGTCACTTTGCGTGCTGCGGACTGCTGCCTGCCAATCCTAGGCAAACCTTTTTAGTACTTTGTTTAGTGAGTTACATAGGGTAGTTTCCAATTCGACAGTCCGCAAATCAAGCAATACTAAAGTAATGACGTAGTCGACCACATGAGATTGGTCAATAATATATCCCGTGGAGTCGTTCCCTATTTGCTATTTCGCAAAAATATTTTGTTACTTTGTTAGTTCTTTTGAAATGTTTGATTTGGTTGAGAAATATCATCCATGTTTTCTGTTTTTCTTTCTTTCATGTTGTACATCAGCTTCCCCCAGGGGCAAGAGGAGGACACAGGAGGAGGAGGAGGAGGGTGCTGTTGACGATGCAGGCCAGGACCGGGCAGGCGAGGGCTCCTTTTCCCGCCCCAGTAAGTTTTAATTTTAATATAGAGTACTTATTTTTTCCTAGCGTTCCTCATTCGATTTTTTCTAAATCGTCTTTGATCTTCTTGTAGACAGGATCTAAATTCTTATCCTGCCTCGACTATGACTCCGTGTGGTATTACTAGATTATTCTTATTAGTCTGTCTGTGTAGCTAACTAAGATTGCACATTTGGCATTTCCATTGGACTCCCATTCTAGTCAGCAATAGCTCTATGCACTGAGTGCAGTCCTCTGGGATTGTCCATAATGTCTTTTCAAGTATTCTAAATGTTTATGCTTTGACCATTGCCAACAATAAAAAGGTGAATGACCACCAAGAAAGAATAAGATACTACTTTACTTTTGGTTTGGATAAGAGGACAATCCATTCTACTACTGTTGCAGGGACAAATCTGCACAAACAGAACTATGGACACTAAATAATGCATCGCTTAGCTTATCAATTATAATAGGTGCTGTAACTGTTAGACTTTCCACATACCTCAGTGATAACAGACTTTGTAGTTGAACCCCCAATCTCCTTACTGACTAGATAGTGTGGCAGAGTCATTTAGCTCCCAAAGTCACCGATGGCAGAGGCACGGACTCATGCTTGCAAAAATTCGAAAACCTTTAGCTCATCCACTCTAGTCTAGAGGACCAAAAACCACAGAGTCTATTTAAGTTTAAAAGCTTTAATAAAAGTAAACACGTTTATTAAATTCAAGTTTGTCATAAAAGTGAACGTGTAACTGAAAATGGAAAAGTGCTTAGTGCTGACGATTAATTGGACACATTTCTTGTGGTCGAGCCGAGCTCTCACCTGGTTTGAACTTGATCCTGCTCGTGTTCTTAGAAGTCAAGGTTCTGTCTGTTAGGAGAAAAAGTGGTGTGTGTTAAAAAGTAAAAAGCAAACATTCATCAGTTGTGCCAAAAAGTGCAGCAAGACAACAGCCTTCCCTGGAAAAAGGGACATTTTTACTCTAGAGTACACAGTCATAAATTATTAAATTGTATACTGTTTTTTTTCACATTTCTTTCTTCCTCCTAGACCAAATATTATATAGTAGTGAGTGGTGTATTCTAACATTATTAAATGTACTTTGTAGGTGGAACATCTGGAGACGGGGCCAGCGCGGAGGTGGTGGTGGCATTGGACGAGGAGGACAACTCTGGGGAGGAGGCGGTGCAAGTGCCGGACAAGGACATGCCTGTGAGGGTTCACACGGTGGTGGCGGGCAGAGGTAAGCTATACATTCCTTAGTCATTGAGATTGGAGACTGCAGAGTGTGCTTTCTGCACGGGTGTATTATAAAAAAAGCAGGTAGTAGCCTCCTCTAAATGTACTTCGACTTAGCTGTGAAGTTTTTGGCGAGAAGAATCCCAATCAGATCTGAGGTGAACTTGATGGATGGGATGAACAAAAAGCAAGAGAAGGGTGTAAGTAAGTGTGGAAGCACGAGAAATGTAATGATGACTGGCAAAGAAGAATGATATGTGTTTGCTTGGTCCCCGAGGTGGCTGGGAAGGTAAGAAAATGGTATGGTGCATGGCTGGGTGAATGATGAAGCAAGGATGGGTGGAAGGAGAACAGCCTGGGTGGGTGAGACAGAAACTGTATGTGTGCAATATACTTTGAATGGATGTATGCCTGGATCATTCATGGTACTATCTGACTCTTAGATAGCATATGTGTATCTAGAGAGAGTAGACGGTCACTGGATGAACTAAGTGTTACTTTGAAGAGCATCTAACACCGCACCCGCACGTCCGTTCCAGTGTAGGAAAGGCAAGGAAAAGAAGTTGTAACGTTGTCCAAATACTACCATGAATAGTAGCAGTAGTTTGTATTGCAACTGCAAGCACAGCATATATCCGGTTATTACGGTGGACACTCCCTACCTCTCTTAATAACTTTAGTTTAGTAGTAGTACGTCATTCATGTGTGGGGGTATCACTGTTCACTCAATAATAAGCAAAGCACCTAAAGTCATCCCATATGTCATCAAATACATCCCATGTGAAGTGATAGATAATCAGATAATTTAGCTTCTTCATTTTCCTTTTCTAATACTCATTTGCACTGTAGGGTGAAAGCTAAATTAATTAAGCAGTAGCCCTTTTAACAGAGTATTCTCAGTGCCACCCGTAATAGAAAAGTAAGAGCTTCACCACCTGCATGTACTGGACCGGTACAGTAACGCAAATCTGTCTCACTCACCATGGTGTGCGTCTGTTTTTCTCGGGTGCAAGTTCACTGCGCTGGCATTATGCCGGCTTGCATAAGATAACGTACCAATTTTCCTAAACAAGAGAGAAGAAGAAGAATAAGAGTGGTGTACTGTCATAGTCGACTGTAATGGAAGTCCATAGTGCTCGTAGAATTTGTTCCTGAAACTCCCACTAATGTTAGAGCAACGATGAAGAAGTCGGAGGTTACATAGATACTGTCCTCAATAGTTATGTACTGTGCTTTCAATTTGCTACTTGTACTGTGACAACTTTCTGCTCAATCATTTTGTGTTAATCTTAAGGAGCATTGGTTACAGACTATGTCTTTCTTTTTTCATGTAGTTGCTCCTTCCAAATCCAAGACACCATCAAGGAGGAAGGAGCTGGCTCGAATGGCCCGGCAACGGAGGCTGGATGCCACTGTCGCTGAATATCGGCGGCTGGTGGCCCTGGAGGAGGAGGAGACGCAGTCTGGTACAACAACAACGTCCACTGGGACAGCTGCATCCTCCTCCGTGCGGGCTGCCAGCCAGCGCAGTGCTCCAGCGGTACGGAGCCGGGCTACCAAAGCCAAACGCTACCGCCCAGCAGCAAAGAAAGCAGCTGCCCCTCACAGGATTTGCAAGGCACACCGGCGCCGCTTATCCCTCAGACTGTCCTACCTGGAGCAGGAGGTCCATAACTATAAGAACGCGGTGGAGGGCCTCCGCTTCGAACTTGCCACCCTCCGCAAGGAGCATGATGCCCTGGCTGCTAATTCCAACAGCACCCTGCCATAGTGTCCCTTGCCCCTTTTTTAGAGACTTTTGGGGGGTGGGAATTGGGAGTTGGGATTTTTGGGGACTTTTGAAAGACAATCGTTGGGGTTAGGGAGGGTCTTGCGGGAGATTCTTTTGTTAGGGCTATAAAAATATACTTTTTGAAACTTTATCTGACCATACCTGTTTTTTACTGCTTTTGAGTCTGGTGGGTGGGGGTTTAACAGTAAGTTTGTTTTCCTGAATAGTCCTAGGACTTTAGTAGTACTACCGTCAATCCAATCTCTCGTCTCTCCTAATACTCCATTATACTACCTCCAACCAAACGCCTATCTTACCTGTAATTTCTGTTTGCAAGTAGGGCTAGGCCCAGGGCTGGCTCCACGGGAAACAGCGAATAAGGTTGGCAATCCTGGGCGGATAAAATTTCCTCATAGCGGTGGTACTAGTGGTGTGACACAATCAATCAATCAATCAAAGACACTTATAGAGCGCGCTACATACCCGTAGGGTCTCAAGGCGCTGGGGGAGGGGGGGTGCCGCTACTGCTCGAACAGCCAGGTCTTCAGCTTCTTCCTGAAGGAGAGGTGGTCTTGGGTCAGGCGCAGGTCGGCCGGGAGGGAGTTCCAGGTCTTGGCGGCCAGGTAGGAGAAGGACCTTCCTCCTGTAGTCGCTCTTCGGATGCGGGGGACGGCGGCGAGGGCGTGGTTGGCTGATCGGAGGTGGCGTTTGGGAGCGTAGAAGTTGATGCGGCTGTTGAGGTAGCTCGGGCCTTGGTCGTGTAGGGCTTTGTGTGCGTGGGTGAGGAGGCGGAAGGTGATTCTTTTGTTGACGGGGAGCCAGTGAAGGTCTCTCAGATGTCCGGAGATGTGGCTGGTTCGTGGGATGTCGAGGATGAGTCTAGCTGAGGCGTTCTGGATCCGCTGGAGTCTCTTCTGGAGCTTGGCGGTGGTACCGGCGTAGAGGGCGTTGCCGTAGTCCAGTCGGCTGGTGACGAGGGCCTGGGTGACGGTCTTCCTGGTCTCGGTGGGGATCCACCAGAAGATCTTCCGTAGCATGCGTAGGATGTTGAAGCACGCCGAGGAGACGTTGTTGACTTGCCTGGTCATGGAGAGGGAGGAGTCCAGGATGAAGCCCAGGTTGCGTGCATGGTCTGTCGGTTTGGGTGCGGTGCCCAGGGCGGGAGGCCACCAGGAGTCGTCCCAGGCGGAGGGAGAAGAGCCCAGGATGAGGACCTCCGTCTTGTCAGAGTTCAGTTTCAGGCGGCTGGTCGTCATCCACTCGGCTACCTCTTTCATCCCTTCGTGTAGGTTGGCTCTGGCGGTGGCGGGGTCGTTGGTCAGGGAGAGGATCAGCTGGGTGTCGTCGGCGTAGGAGATTATGCTGAGGTTGTGTTGGCGTGCGATGGCCGCGAGGGGGCTCATGTAGACGTTGAAGAGGGTGGGGCTCAGAGAGGATCCTTGAGGGACGCCGCAGATGACTTCGGAGGCCTCTGACTTGTACGGTGGTAGGCGGACTCTCTGAGTTCTTCCGTCGAGGAAGGAGATGATCCATTCCAGCGCCTTGTCCTGGATTCCGACGTTGCTGAGGCGCTGTACTAGGGTGCGGTGGCAGACAGTGTCGAATGCCGCGGAGAGGTCTAGGAGGATGAGGGCCGCTGTTTCTCCGTTGTCCATCAGGGCTCGGATGTCATCGGTGGCGGCGATGAGGGCGGTCTCGGTGCTGTGATTGGCTCGGAAGCCGGACTGTGAAGGGTCGAGGGATCCATTCGTCTCGAGGAAGGCGGCCATCTGCTTGTTGACGGTCTTCTCGATGACTTTGGCTGGAAACGGGAGGAGCGAGATGGGGCGGTAGTTCTTGAGTTCGGTGGGGTCCGCTGTTGGTTTTTTGAGTAGAGCGCTGAGTTCGGCGTGCTTCCAGCTCTCAGGGAAGGTGGTGGTGTTGAAGGATGTGTTGATGATGTCTCGCAGGTGGGGTGGTGAGGGCAGGGGTCGGTTGGTGATCCGGACTGGATGGAGTTCATCGTGCGGATGGTGTCTTCGGTGCTGATCGGGGTCCAGGCGTGGAGGGTGGTGGTGGGGGGTGGTTGTTCGGTCATGGTGTGCGTTGGTTGGTTGTTGAAGCTGTTGTGTATGTCCGCGATCTTGTTGTGGAAGTATGAAGCGAGGGAGTTGCAGAGGTCTTGCGATGGGGTGATGTCGTTGTTTCCTGCGCTGGGGTTGGATAGCTCTTTCACGATGTTGAAGAGTTCCTTGCTGTTGTGTGCGTTGTTGTCCAGCCGGTCCTTGAATGCAGTTTTCTTGGCGGCGCGGATCAGCTGGTGGTGCTTCCGAGTGGCCTGCTTGAGGGTGGTCCTGTTGTCCGGTGTAGGTTCCCTTCTCCAGACTTTCTCGAGGGCTCGGCAGTTCTTCTTGGAGCTCTTGAGTTCGTCGGTGAACCACGGGGCTTTCTTGCTGCCGGGTCTGCTGGGCGGGGTCCTCAGCGGGGCGAGCTCGTCTGCGCAGTTGCTGATCCACTTCGTGAGGTTGTCGGCGGCCTGGCTGGGGTTCGCTGAGCTGGCAGGAGGGTGCTGGCTCAGGGAGGTGGCGAGCTGGTCTGCTGAGATCTTGTTCCAGCTTCTGCGGGCGGCCTGTTGCTGGTGGTGGTGGGTCGTCGTTCTCTTGAAGGTGAAGTGGACGCAGCTGTGGTCCGTCCATTGAAGCTCTGTGGCGTGGCTGAAGTTGATGTCTGTGCTGGAGGAGAAGACTGCGTCGAGTGTGTGTCCGGCGAGTTGGGTGGGGGTGGACACCAGCTGCTTGAGTCCAAGATTGGCGAGGTTGTCGAGCAGGGTGCTGGTGTTGCGGTCGTTGTTGTTCTCCAGGTGGAAGTTGAGGTCTCCCAGGAGGATGTAGTCAGCGGAGGGGAGGGCATGCGGGTTGACGAAGTCGGCGATGTCCTCGCTGAATGGGGTCCGTGGTCCCGGGGGTCGGTAAATCAGGGTGCCTCTGAGGGTGGTGTTCGGGTTGGTGTGGATCTGGAAGTGCAGGTGTTCGGCGCTGGTCAGGGTGTTGTCGGTGCTGGTCGTGAGACGGATGGTGTTCCTGTGGATGATGGCGATGCCTCCTCCCATCTGGTTGGCGTTGCAGTCCCTCCGGACGATCTTGTAGCCCTCTGGGATGGCGATGGCGATGTCGGGAGCTGAAGAGGCGTTCATCCAGGTCTCCGTGAGGAAGGCAACGTCAGGGGCTGTGGCGTCTAGGAGGTTCCAGAGTTCGATAGCGTGTCTGTGGACGGAGCGGGTGTTGAGCAGGATGCACTTGAGGTGGGTGCTGCTGGTGTTTGACTTGGCGGGTGCTGGAGCGAGGCAGGTCCGGATGCAGGAGAATTTGCAGGCGTGGCAGCTGAAAGGTCCGTGGGTGCGTCGTGGTGTGGCTTGGTGGCAGTCTGGAAGTCGGCCGGTGTTGAGTGCGATGAGGGTGGCGGCGGAGTACGTCAGGCGGGTAGGTCGGGATCTTCGTGGGCCAGGGGTCCTGGTGCTGGGCGCGGTCCGGTCGCGGACGGGCGCAGACGGGCTTACCTTTGGCGCGCCTTCGGCGCACAATCGGCGCGCCCGCTGCGCGCGACCGCTGCGCGTTCGCACGGTCGCCATTTAAGGCGAAGTGCGCGGGTGGGCGGAGCAGCTGGGAGGTGGGAGCGGGGAGGGAACAGAAGAAATAGGGGCGGGCAAATGGCGGTGGCGGGAAGCGGGAAGCGGGGAGGGAGAGCGGAGGGCGGCGAGGTAGGCGGGCAAACAGGAAGGAAACTGAGACACGGCGCAGGGACTATACCAGATAAACACAAGCACAAATGGGGGCGAAACAATGGCAAAAACAGTGAGAGAAACGATCACACGGCACAGGAAAAATGCAAGCACAAATGGAGGGCAAAACAATGGCAAAAACAGTGAGAGAAAAGATCACACGGCACAGGAAAAATGCAAGCACAAATGGAGGGCAAAACAATGGCAAAACCAATGGGGAGCGACCAGGCGGCAGCGAGGCCGGCGGCGAGGCAGCAAGGCAGGCAAGGGGCACACGCAGCAGCTGGTGGCCGTGCGGCGCGGGGGTGTCCCACAGGTGGGTCACACTCACCTGCGTCGCACGGTCGCCATTTAAGGCCAAGTGCGCGGGTGGGCGGAGCAGCTGGGAGGCGGGAGCGGGGAGGGAACAGAAGAAAAAGGGGCGGGGCAAATGGCGGTGGCGGGAAGCGGGGAGGGAGAGCGGAGGGCGGCGAGGTAGGCGGGCAAACAGGAAGGAAACTGAGACACGGCGCAGGGACTATACCAGATAAACACAAGCACAAATGGGGGCGAAACAATGGCAAAAACAGTGAGAGAAACGATCACACGGCACAGGAAAAATGCAAGCACAAATGGAGGGCAAAACAATGGCAAAAACAGTGAGAGAAACGATCACACGGCACAGGAAAAATGCAAGCACAAATGGAGGGCAAAACAATGGCAAAACCAATGGGGAGCGACCAGGCGGCAGCGAGGCCGGCGGCGAGGCAGCAAGGCAGGCAAGGGGCACACGCAGCAGCTTGTGGCCGTGCGGCGCGGGGGTGTCCCACAGGTGGGTCACACTCACCTGCGTCGCACGGTCGCCATTTAAGGCCAAGTGCGCGGGTGGGCGGAGCAGCTGGGAGGCGGGAGCGGGGAGGGAACAGAAGAAAAAGGGGCGGGGCAAATGGCGGTTGCATGCCTATGAAAAAAAAGAAAATGAAATCTAGTTTGTCCTCCTGAGCAATACAACGGTACAATAGAGAATATAGCAGGTGACAGAAGTACACTAGAACAGTGCCACATTGTAGCCTAACAAATGTTAAAGTATAACTAATTCGGTTGAAGTTCTTTGACATTAGCCATGGGTCTTTGTCAATCAGAGTAAGAATATATCCTCGGATTTCTTCACCAGCCTGTTGCTATCACCTTATCCTCCCCAGCAAGTGTGTGGATTTATTGCTGTAATTTAGTCACACATCAATGAAAACCACACAGCCCGGGGGAAGAGGGTTAGGGTTTGAAAAATGAATGGGTACGGGGGTTTTTGGGAAAGGTTTTGGGAGACAAGAAAAAATAGCACAGCATGGACAAACAATTGTGAACATAAACAAATCTTTGGGTACAAACCTATCCATCAATCTTTGAAAGTGCATGCACTACTGGATGCATGTCAGTGAAAAGTAAGTAGTACTTTCGACAACTGTGGAAGAAAGAATGCGACAGTACAGGGCGTGTGTGGAATTATTGATAACTATATTCAACATAAGGTCTCTGTTGCCAGATACCTGAGAGCCTTGCTGGTCACTATAAATCCATTCACAACACTCAATGGGGTTGGTCTGGAAGGTATAGTAGATAGAAAAGGAGAAATTGCTCTTTTTCTAGGTGTCCCCTCACTCACCAGGGTTGCCCCTTGGTGACATGCTTCATCATTGGGGCCATCCCAGTCCTCTACGGGCTGGGGCGTGCTGCGACTTACGAATTACGTAGGAGCACTTACAAATGACTATGTGTGGTGCAGATGTGATAGTGGAGTGGACTAAGTGATGTGTTAAGGGATCAATTTAGAAGCAGAGAGAGATCCAAGAAATGCAGTCACAGTGAGAGAAAAAGACAAAGGATACTGTATCTGTATGTTGTTGTAGTTGTCTTGTTGAATTTGGTAAGTAAGTTGCCTGCAGAAAAAAAATCCTATTATTAGCGGCACTCCTCCATTGCAGCCGACGCTTCGTCCATCGATGTTGGTCACCACCAGAAGGCACTCTGTAAAAAAAGCACAGCATGGACAAACAATTGAACATAAACAAATCTTTGGGTACAAACCTATCCATCAATCTTTGAAAGTGCATGCACTACTGGATGCATGTCAGTGAAAAGTAAGTAGTACTTTCGACAACTGTGGAAGAAAGAATGCGACAGTACAGGGCGTGTGTGGAATTATTGATAACTATATTCAACATAAGGTCTCTGTTGCCAGATACCTGAGAGCCTTGCTGGTCACTATAAATCCATTCACAACACTCAATGGGGTTGGTCTGGAAGGTATAGTAGATAGAAAAGGAGAAATTGCTCTTTTTCTAGGTGTCCCCTCACTCACCAGGGTTGCCCCTTGGTGACATGCTTCATCATTGTGGCCATTCCAGTCCTCTACGGGCTGGGGCGTGCTGCGACTTGCGAATTACGTAGGAGCACTTACAAATGACTATGTGTGGTGCAGATGTGATAGTGGAGTGGACTAAGTGATATGTTAAGGGATCAATTTAGAAGCAGAGAGAGATCCAAGAAATGCAGTCACAGTCAGAGAAAAAGACAAAGGATACTGTATCTGTATGTTGTTGTAGTTGTCCTGTTGAATTTGGTAAGTATGTTGCCTGCAGAAAAAAAATCCTCTTATTAGCGGCACTCCTCCATTGCAGCCGACACTTCGTCCATCGATGTTGGTCACCACCAGAAGACACCCTGTAAAAAAAGCACAGCATGGACAAACAATTGAACATAAACAAATCTTTGGGTACAAACCTATCCATCAATCTTTGAAAGTGCATGCACTACTGGATGCATGTCAGTGAAAAGTAAGTAGTACTTTCGACAACTGTGGAAGAAAGAATGCGACAGTACAGGGCGTGTGTGGAATTATTGATAACTATATTCAACATAAGGTCTCTGTTGCCAGATACCTGAGAGCCTTGCTGGTCACTATAAATCCATTCACAACACTCAATGGGGTTGGTCTGGAAGGTATAGTAGATAGAAAAGGAGAAATTGCTCTTTTTCTAGGTGTCCCCTCACTCACCAGGGTTGCCCCTTGGTGACATGCTTCATCATTGGGGCCATCCCAGTCCTCTACGGGCTGGGGCGTGCTGCGACTTGCGAATTACGTAGGAGCACTTACAAATGACTATGTGTGGTGCAGATGTGATAGTGGAGTGGACTAAGTGATGTGTTAAGGGATCAATTTAGAAGCAGAGAGAGATCCAAGAAATGCAGCCACAGTCAGAGAAAAAGACAAAGGATACTGTATCTGTATGTTGTTGTAGTTGTCCTGTTGAATTTGGTAAGTAAGTTGCCTGCAGAAAAAAAATCCTCTTATTAGCGGCACTCCTCCATTGCAGCTGACGCTTCGTCCATCGATGTTGGTGACCAGAAGACACCCTGTCCACTGCCTGCCTGATGCTGAATTGTGGCTCGCTAATGTGAAGCCTGACTCCATCCTTTTTTCCCCATTGCACAGACTGAAACCCGGCCTGTAATTATTCAACGGAAAACAGGAAGTGATATAATATTACAACACCACTGATAAATAAATATAAGGTATGTAGGCTGTGGAGTGCAAAAAGTCACACTTTGATTTTCCTAGTAGACAGTACTATATTTTTGAAAGTGCGTACTCTGTCAGAGTCACCTTTTGAAGGATGAATAAGTATGGGCAAATTAATGTAGCGGATCTTTCCCCTCAAGCTAGGTGTCCTGTAAACTGTGTTTTAGAACAAAATTAGATCTTCCCAGCAGTGCTCCCACCCAGGCCCTTACTAAAGCCAGTCGCAAAAATGTAGAAGACCCCCAATCAAATCTCAAAAAACTAGGCCTAGCAGAAAACTGGTGACAAAACGTACTTTGAAAGTAAAAGTAGGCCCAAGTACCACCTTACCCACTGTGGATTGCATTCAAACCACTTGCAAGCAACCAAGCAAAAGTATCCATAGCCAGCATCGCTCCAAGACTCGAAAACCCCCCCACCCAAACACATGCAATAGAAATACTGCTAACCCTAACGAACCCTAAGTTAAGAATAGTGGCAAAGGCTTTCTTTAACTATGCCAAATCCCCCCTTTCCCACCATGGATTTTCTTCAAATGACTTGCAACCAAAATTACACATTCTCACGAGTGCTCTAAGACCCCAGAACTCAGTTTCAAAAATCTAGAACACCCCGAAACACATGCAATCCTGCTGCTAGGGCTAACCCTAACAAACCCTAAGTTACAAAAAGTGCCAAAAGGCTTTTCCACGAGGATTTTGTCCCAACCACTTCTACCCGGTATTAGACCTTCCCAGGAATGCCCCAAGACCCGCCAACCCACCCGCCAAGAAGCATAACACCCCCAAACAGGCCAAAAGCAAAATCTCATACTTGCAATATTTCTCGGCCTTCGGTCCAAACGCGCTGCGTAGCTAGGCCATAAGTCGGGGTTGCCACCACGGATTTCCTGAAAAGCAAATGCAATCAAGATTAGAGTGTCCCAGCAGTGCTCCCAGACCCCGAAACTCACCCACAAACACCAGGAAGCCCCACAAACAGGCCCCCGAAAACGCTACATTGAGCAAAATGTCAGAAATAGCAAAAAGAAATTCGGCCTGGATTTTGTCCCAACCACTTCTACCCGGTATTAGACCTTCCCAGGAATGCCCCAAGACCCGCCAACCCACCCGCCAAGAAGCATAACACCCCCAAACAGGCCAAAAGCAAAATCTCATACTTGCAATATTTCTCGGCCTTCGGTCCAAACGCGCTGCGTAGCTAGGCCATAAGTCGGGGTTGCCACCACGGATTTCCTGAAAAGCGAATGCAATCAAGATTAGAGTGTCCCAGCAGTGCTCCCAGACCCCGAAACTCACCCACAAACACCAGGAAGCCCCACAAACAGGCCCCCGAAAACGCTACATTGAGCAAAATGTCAGAAATAGCAACAAAAAAAATCGGCCTGGATTTTGTCCCAACCACTTTTAGCCGGTATTAGAGCTTCCCAGCAATGGCCCCAGAGCCGTCAACCCAGGAGAAAACGAGTAGAAGACCCCCAAACAGCCAAAGAGCAAAAGTACAAAAATGGGGATTTTGTAATTTTTTTTCCAAATTTCCCAAATCACTCCGCGTGCGCTCTGCAGCTAGGCCCTAACTCCCCTCTGCCACCATGGATTTGCTTCAAATCTCTTGCAAAGTAAAGTATATATAGCCAGCAGTGTGCCCAGACCCCGAAACCCACCCACAAACACCAGGAAGCCCCCCAAACAGGCCCCCGGAAACGCTACATTGAGCAAAATGTCAGAAATAGCCAAAAAAAATTCGGCCTGGATTTTGTCCCAACCACTTCTACCCGGTATTAGACCTTCCCAGGAATGCCCCAAGACCCGCCAACCCACCCGCCAAGAAGCATAACACCCCCAAACAGGCCAAAAGCAAAATCTCATACTTGCAATATTTCTCGGCCTTCGGTCCAAACGCGCTGCGTAGCTAGGCCATAAGTCGGGGTTGCCACCACGATTTCCTGAAAAGCAAATACAATCAAGATTAGAGTGTTCCAGCAGTGCTCCCAGACCCCGAAACTCACCCACAAACACCAGGAAGCCCCACAAACAGGCCCCCGAAAACGCTACATTGAGCAAAATGTCAGAAATAGCACAAAAAAAATTCGGCCTGGATTTTGTCCCAACCACTTCTACCCGGTATTAGACCTTCCCAGGAATGCCCCAAGACCCGCCAACCCACCTGCCAAGAAGCATAACACCCCCAAACAGGCCAAAAGCAAAATCTCATACTTGCAATATTTCTCGGCCTTCGGTCCAAACGCGCTGCGTAGCTAGGCCATAAGTCGGGGTTGCCACCACGGATTTCCTGAAAAGCAAATGCAATCAAGATTAGAGTGTCCCAGCAGTGCTCCCAGACCCCGAAACTCACCCACAAACACCAGGAAGCCCCACAAACAGGCCCCCGAAAACGCTACATTGAGCAAAATGTCAGAAATAGCACAAAAAAAAATTCGGCCTGGATTTTGTCCCAACCACTTCTACCCGGTATTAGACCTTCCCAGGAATGCCCCAAGACCCGCCAACCCACCTGCCAAGAAGCATAACACCCCCAAACAGGCCAAAAGCAAAATCTCATACTTGCAATATTTCTCGGCCTTCGGTCCAAACGCGCTGCGTAGCTAGGCCATAAGTCGGGGTTGCCATCACGGATTTCCTGAAAAGCAAATGCAATCAAGATTAGAGTGTCCCAGCAGTGCTCCCAGACCCCGAAACTCACCCACAAACACCAGGAAGCCCCACAAACAGGCCCCCGAAAACGCTACATTGAGCAAAATGTCAGAAATAGCAAAAAAAAAATCGGCCTGGATTTTGTCCCAACCACTTTTATCCGGTATTAGAGCTTCCCAGCAATGGCCCCAGAGCCGTCAACCCAGGAGAAAACGAGTAGAAGACCCCCAAACAGCCAAAGAGCAAAAATACAAAAATGGGGACTTGGTCATTTTTTTTCCAAATTTCCCAAATCACTCCGCGTGCGCTCTGCAGCTAGGCTCTAACTCCCCTCTGCCACCATGGATTTGCTTCAAATCTCTTGCAAAGTAAAGTATATATATAGCCAGCAGTGCGCCCAGACCCCGAAACCCACCCACAAACACCAGGAAGCCCCCCAAACAGGCCCCTGAAAACGCTACATTGAGCAAAATGTCAGAAATAGCCAAAAAAAATTCGGCCTGGATTTTGTCCCAACCACTTCTACCCGGTATTAGACCTTCCCAGGAATGCCCCAAGACCCGCCAACCCACCGCCAAGAAGCATAACACCCCCAAACAGGCCAAAAGCAAAATCTCATACTTGCAATATTTCTCGGCCTTCGGTCCAAACGCGCTGCGTAGCTAGGCCATAAGTCGGGGTTGCCACCACAGATTTCCTGAAAAGCAAATGCAATCAAGATTAGAGTGTCCCAGCAGTGCTCCCAGACCCCGAAACTCACCCACAAACACCAGGAAGCCCCACAAACAGGCCCCCAAAAACGATACATTGAGCAAAATGTCAGAAATAGCCAAAAAAAATTTGGCCTGGATTTTGTCCCAACCACTTCTACCCGGTATTAGACCTTCCCAGGAATGCCCCAAGACCCGCCAACCCACCCGCGAAGAAGCATAACACCCCCAAACAGGCCAAAAGCAAAATCTCATACTTGCAATATTTCTCGGCCTTCGGTCCAAACGTGCTGCGTAGCTAGGCCATAAGTCGGGGTTGCCACCACGGATTTCCTGAAAAGCAAATGCAATCAAGATTAGAGTGTCCCAGCAGTGCTCCCAGACCCCGAAACTCACCCATAAACAGACGGAACCCCCCCTAAGAGCACCTCAAAGGCAAGCAAGTCAGCAAAAACACTAAAAAATTTGCTCCTCGGATTTGGTCCAAAACACTTTTATCCGGTATTAGAGCTTCCCAACAATGGTCCCAGAGCCGTCAACTCACCTGCAAAGAGGTAGAACAACACCCCCACAAGTGCTGAGTCTTTCTTCATTGGGCGTAAACCAGCCCTCTGGTTTGATGGAAATAGGAGTCTGAAGGAGGAGGATAGAGGAGCATGTTCTTCTGAACTTGTGAACCTGAGGAATGCAGACTGCGGCAACTTCAAATCAATTAGCAAACCAGTGAAGACAGTTCTGCTGATGGGCTTGTTTTTGTGATTATCTGATTAAAGTTTGAAATATATTAACTGTGCACAACAAAGAAAGACAGACACACAGGAATAAAAGTGAATAAGGACGAAAAAGAAAGTTATTGATTCGTTTTCTCATTTTCAGGGCTCAGTATCACGGTCCAGGAATGAGAATAAGGCTTCGTCATCATACTCTGCGAATTCAGGCAGGGTGAGCTCAGTGTCACCTGACAGAGTAGAAATTCCCTCATCTATGTTGCTGGCCACCTCGTCTTCACCCGGCGCAATTTCTCGTACTCTGAAATCTGGTGGTATGAGGTGCTGATTCATCTTGATCATTGTTAACCTCTCCACATTTTTGGGCGAGAGGCGGCTCCGTTTGGGAGTTACAATGCCACCAGCAGCACTGAAAACACGTTCAGAAGACACGCTTGCGAGTGGGCAAGACAAGTAGTTTAAAGCCAGGTTGGTGAGCTGTGGCCACAATTCTTTTTTCCCATGCCAATACGCCAATGGGTCAGAATTAACATAGACCTCTGTTGAGTCATTCAGATAGTCCTTCACCATCGACTCAAGGTCCTCATCCAAGGTTCCTCCACTTTGCTTAGCTCTTGCTGTGCCTCTGACCTTTTGAGAACCAAACCCACGCAGAGCTAGCCAATCTTCTTCAGCCTCCAATGTTTCTGTTGTGTCTGGTGCAGATGATCCGGTTGCCGGTGTCTTTAACGGCTGAGAGGTCACTTGTGCCACAGCCAGAGGTGCAGAAGTGGATTGTTTTGACTGGGGATGGCCTGCTGATGTACTGCCATTTCCTTCAATTTTCAGCCGTTCTCTTTCAAACCTCTTGGCTGACAAGGCTAGCCAATGTTTGTACTTTGGAACATGTTCATCATCAAAAGGAAAGAATGCTTGGCCTGCCAGTGCCTTTTTGTAGCGTGGATCCAGAATAGTAGCACAAATGTAATGCTCTTCTGAGTGGATCGTTTTAAGACGTTCATCACCTTGTAGGAGCTCTAATAATTTCTCAGCCAGAACAAAAGAGTCTTGGTTTTTTACATCTTTTCCAAACACAGAACACACCTCCTTCAGTTGGTCCTCCAGCATGTACAACAATGGGATAGCTTTTCCCAAATTACAGTCCTCCTTGCTGACTGCACGCGTGAAGAACTCAAAAGGACGAAGCATGCGTGTCAGGCTTTGAACTATGTTCCATTGCGCCGCACCCATCCTCAGGTCCTCTGTACCCTCTGTCAAGAAATATTGATCGAGTACCGTATACTGCTCATACAGACGCTCAAGCATGTAGAAGGTTGAGTTCCAACGTGTTACCACCTCCTGGATGAGTGCTTTCCCTGGCATTTGACGTTGATATAGCAGGCTCCTCAGCTGCTTCCGGGCCTTAAAAGAATGGCTGAAATGGTTGTACATTTTTCGGCAGGTGTCCAATACTCTGTACGCTGCACTGCCTTTATTACCCAAGAATTTTTGGACAACCAGGTTTATACAGTGCGCCAAACACGGCACTCTGAAATAGTCACCCTTCCTCATGGCCTTAACTATATTGGCGCCATTGTCCGTGGAAACATAACCAACCTGGCGTTTTAGTGGGGACAGCCAGTTAAGGACCTTTGTGTTAAAGACATCCAAAATGTTTTCTGCTGTGTGGCGTTTCTCCAAACCAAACATGGCTAGTGTTGCATGTTTCCGAGCAGCTTTAAAAACAATGTCCGTGTCAACACCTGTGTTTAGCTTTGCTTTAGCCCCTGAAAAAGAGACCCAGTGTGCAGTGATGCACATGTAATCAGCGCCTGCGCCACTGGTCCACATGTCTGTTGTCAGATGTATAGTGTGAACAGCACTCTTCTGCAAAGCTGCCCCAATCACCTTCAGAACATCTTCATGTAGTGCTGGAACCGCAACTCGGGCAAAATAGAACCGGCTAGGAACCTTCCATTTAGGGCAGAGCTCTGCCACTAATTCTAGAAAACCAACCCCTTCTACAAAAGAAAAAGGGAGAAGGTCCAGAGCTAGCATTTTAGCCAGCTTAGTGTTATACAGACGCGTCAGTGGGTGGTTGCGTTCATATTGCGCTTCTGTAAACAACATCTTTTTAATGTTGCCCTGGACCAAGGATTTACGGGATGATGATGATATCTTCGACCCAGTTACGCTCGCTGATGAACTTTTCCGCATTGATGTCTCACTCTCTCCCACACTCTTAGTGTGCCTCACATGGGGTGTGCTGCTGACAGGGGTACTGGGTGTAAGTGAAGTGTTTGAATCGTCTTCTTCCTCCTCGTCATCATCAGATGAAAATTCAACGTTTTCATTACGTGCAATTCCGGCTTCCTTGACCGCCTCTAGGTGCGGAAACCATTGGACAGGGTGCGCTCTCCTAAGATGACCTCTCTGGCCTCCGGTATCATAGTTGGAACCAAACTTACCACGACTAACTCGAAGCTTACAAATGCTACAAATGGCTACGTTTTCCATTTTTGGGCAAACACTAAAGAAGTCCCAAACTGGAGACTTGAAATGTCTTTGGGGGCCGGAGGAGGCGGCGATACTGGTGGTGGTGGTCCTGCTGCTAATGCCAGATGAAGTGGAGGATGTGGGTTGCCGAACTTCAGTACGTTTTGCACTTTCACCACCACGAATTGAGGTCGAGGTGGATGGAGATCCCTTCTTGCGAGGAAGAAATATGGAAGCGGTAGGTGTTGGTGTACTAGTTAACTCCAAATGTAATGATTGTTGTGTTTCCATTTCCATTGCCTCCTCGTCGACATCATCATCACGCTCAGCAGCTTCTCGGGATAGGGTCAAAATGTCTCTTTGCTGCATGCCCGCTGGGCCTGCAGTGACCTTTATGATGACTGGATCGTCGCCGTGAGAGGCTTTATCAGCAGCAGTATCCGCCATTTCTTGTTGAGCCTCATCACACTCCATAGCTATGAGTTTTTCGACGACCTTCCTTTTACGCTTAAGTACCTTTGTCAGATCATGGTGTGCCTCACTCTCAGACGGCCGTGATGGTTCCCAATTTTCATCCAGTTCATCAGAAGGAGGTGGGCTTGAAGAAGATGTAGACACCCCCCTTGATCTTTTCCTTGCTAGGGATGTAGAAGACAATGAATGATCATCAGGAGAAGTGGCTTCCTCAAATGATACCTCGGCTTGATTGTCGATTTCCTGATGTGCTCCAACTTCGGGAGGAACAACTATTGTGGGCACTTGTGACCCTCCATGCACCTCTGCTTGCGCATCTCCTTGCGCTGCCTCTCCTTCCACATGTACTTGGGCTTGTACTTGCACATGTGGTTGTTGTTGCGGCTGTGGTTGTTCAACACTTGTCAGATGAGTTACAACAACCTGTGGTGATTCAGGGACATTGCTGCTACTTTCTTGCGATGAGCCAACATCACTGGTCGATGGTGATTGGAGAAGTAGACTGACTGCCTCTGAAGCACTCAAGGGCTTTGACTTAAGTTGGCGTGGTGGTGGAGGCACTGAACCCAATGGAGCGGGGGTGCTGCTCCCAGCTTGGTCCCCAGCAGATCCTGCTGCTGCAGGCGTACTTTTTTTTTTGCTCCCAAAAAACGTGGCGGTTGGCACACCAGCCTCCTTGGTAACTTGCTTCTTCTGCTCCTTACTAGCAACTTTCTTGCTAGAGGAGCTACCGGGAACTTTTTTTGGGGCCATCTTCTTCAGAGCAGGTCAGACAGCAGGCCACAGTTGCACAAATTGTAGAGTTGTCTGAGGCCAGACGTGACGTCGCGTGACGTTATGCTGCACACACACACCGCTGCAGGACTTCTTCCTGGCACTGGTGGTTCTCTTGAGTCTTGTGCACCTAAAAACAATGGAAGACAGAGGAACATCAGTTCAGTTATACACCCCCAAAAAATCGAAAAAAAACCCAGAAAAATCAGCACAATCCCATTCCATCCATGCCCTCCATGATGTTTAAGTTCAAGACACCCCACAGAAAGACTAGGCCCATGCTAGACTCAAATACCTCTGGTGAAAAGGCCACAAGTACAGCCCCAAAAAGAGAAAATCACTGAAAAATCAGCACAATCCCATTCCATCCATGCCCTCCATGATGTTTAAGTTCAAGACACCCCACAGAAAGACTAGGCCCATGCTAGACTCAAATACCCCTGGTGGAAAGGCCACAAGTACAGCCCCAAAAAACGAAAATCACTGAAAAATCAGCACAATCCCAATCCATCCATGCCCTCCATGATGTTTAAATTCAAGACAACCCACAGAAAGACTAGGCCCATGCAAGACTCACTACCCCTGGGCATAAAGGTTGAAAAGTAGGCAAAATGGTTGCAGGCCTAACAACAAAGCCTGCATTCAAAATGGCCACTTGCCTCCCAGCACATGGCCAGGGCCTGTAGCAGCACTCAAAATGGCCCCCAGCCACATGGCCTGTCCCTCCCCATGAACACTCCCAAAAATCGAAAAACACTGCAAAATCAGCACAATCCCATTCCATCCATGCCCTCCATGATGTTTAAGTTCAAGACAGCCCACAGAAAGACTAGACCCATGCTAGACTCAAATACCCCTGGTGAAAAGGCCACAAGTACAGCCCCAAAAAACGAAAATCACTGAAAAATCAGCACAATCCCATTCCATCCATGCCCTCCATGATGTTTAAGTTCAAGACACCCCACAGAAAGACTAGGCCCATGCTAGACTCAAATACCCCTGGTGGAAAGGCCACAAGTACAGCCCCAAAAAACGAAAATCACTGAAAAATCAGCACAATCCCAATCCATCCATGCCCTCCATGATGTTTAAATTCAAGACAACCCACAGAAAGACTAGGCCCATGCAAGACTCACTACCCCTGGGCATAAAGGTTGAAAAGTAGGCAAAATGGTTGCAGGCCTAACAACAAAGCCTGCATTCAAAATGGCCACTTGCCTCCCAGCACATGGCCAGGGCCTGTAGCAGCACTCAAAATGGCCCCCAGCCACATGGCCTGTCCCTCCCCATGAACACCCCCAAAAATCGAAAAACACTGCAAAATCAGCACAATCCCATTCCATCCATGCCCTCCATGATGTTTAAGTTTAAGACACCCCACAGAAAGACTAGGCCCATGCTAGACTCGAATACCCCTGGTGAAAAGGCCACAAGTACAGCCACAAAAAACGAAAATCACTGAAAAATCAGCACAATCCCATTCCATCCATGCCCTCCATGATGTTTAAGTTCAAGACACCCCACAGAAAGACTAGGCCCATGCTAGACTCATATACCCCTGGTGAAAAGGCCACAAGTACAGCCCCAAAAAACGAAAATCACTGAAAAATCAGCACAATCCCAATCCATCCATGCCCTCCATGATGTTTAAGTTCAAGACAACCCAGAGAAAGACTCAGTCCACCCACCACTGAGTACCCCTGGGCAAAAGGCCCCAAAACAGCCCAAAAATCGAAAATTCCAAAATTTTAGTTGCAGCAACTGTAATGCCCCAACAAACTTACTTGTAAAATTTCTAATCCAACAGTGATCCAAAGAAAGTCAAAAAGGCCTCAAATCCAAATATCCAGCAGCATCCACAAAAAGTAATCCTTCCAGCTCCAGATCCAAATGAAAAGTGACCAGGAGATGGACAAAGCACTGTGAGGAGCCTGCTGGACAGGAACAGGAAGTTGAAGACTGTGGGGCACTTCCTTCCTCCCACCCCCCTCCCCCCTCCCCAAAATGGACTCCTCGCTAAAAAAGTGCAGGCAAATGTCAACCTAAGGAGTTATTCAGATAAAAATCATCATTTCAAGAAGGTTTATGCTGCTTGCTGGTGGATTTCTTGTGCAGAATTGCAAATTTTATATTTTCGCTTGTGCGAGATTGTTGCTGCTCGCCGCATCTCAAATCTCGCAATTGCGAAGTACCGCAAGACGTGATCTCGCCGTACTCGCGTTGACAAACTCTCGCTGTGCAAGTTGGCAAGCCGCGATGACGTAATCGCGCTCGCCAAATTCCCGCGGGATCACACAGCAAGATCCAAAATGGCGCAGCACTTGCAAAATATCGAGAAAAACAACTCGGCAAACGATGATAAACGCCGCGCGCCGCAAAAATTGTATCACCAACGTCGCGCGCCGCAAAAATAATCCGCTGCGTGCTAATTTGCGGATTTTGCGGGAAATTCGCAAATCTCGCGGATTGCGAATTTCCCGAAAATCCGCAAAATCCGCGAGCGTAACGGATTTTCCGCCCATGCTTAGTGCAGAGGGGGTCGACTTTGTGGTTCCACATGCAGAGCACTTGGGGGCAGATTTACAAGCCCCTTGCAACACTTTTACGCCACTGTTGCATCACTTATGTGATGCAGCGGTGGCGTAAACCATGCACCACGTTGCTCCTTATTTACAACATGACGCTTCTAGGCAGATGCGTCACTTTGTATAGCACTGCACCAGATGAAACCTGCGTCAGGTTTCATGTGGGCGTTCCATCGCAGTGTGGGCGTTATGTCAGAGGAAAAGCCTCAGAAAAGCGACGCAGTGAAATCTACAAGATTTCACCCAGTCACATTTCTGACGCCGCTGCATCAAAACCTTAAGCCTGCTTGAAGCAGGCATAAGGCGGGATGCAGCATGTTGGAGATAGGCGGGTTGGAACAGTGCTGCAGTTGCGTCGCGCCCGGGACACTACTCTCGCACTGCACGAACCTTACACCAGCAGATACGTCACACATCTACCTATCCGTGCACCATGGTGCGCCACTTTGTAAATGCGGCACATCCATTGTGGCGCACAGGTAGTTTTGCGCGATGCATCTTTCTTGGCACATTCCTGCTGATTTGCAGGGATGCGCCAGAAGTTGCAAATCTGCCCCCATGGTATTGAAAGCTGGTTTTCCTCTGGACCGGTACACTGTCCAAGGAAGATTAGGACTCTTTTTAGAAGGTAGGCAGCCTTCCCAGGCTTCTGGAGGTCGCTGGGTTGTGGAATGAGTCACTCTTCTTTAGCAGGTCCTTGAGGGCTGGAGACAGGACGGTAGGGATGGGGCCAAGTCAATTGGTGTCTTCACCTTGACCTCGCCAGGTAGGTCGCTCCCCCCCCCCGCTGCAGCTCCACCTGCGCTTGTGCCCTGCACCCTTGGTTTTTTTTGCTGCTCATTCCTGGGCGCTGCTTTCCTCACCCCCGTGCCTACTGCTGCACTTTTCCTGCGGCCCCGCCCCATGCCCATTCGCTATCCCCTGCCTCCCGCCTCCCAGCTGCTCCTCCCTCCTAGTTCCCCGTAAAATGGTGGCAGCTGCGCGGCCGCACAGCGGCCGCGCGCAGCGGGCTTGCCTAAGGCAAGCCCGTCTGCACCCTTCCGCGCCTGGACCACGCCCAGCGCCAGAACCCCTGGACCCCGCGAACGCCACAACCCCAGACTCCACTACGACAAGCAGCCTCCACGCACCCAATGCTGGCCGAAACCACACCTGCTGCCAGGCCACCCTGAAACAGACCCACGGACCCTTCTCCTGCCGCACCTGCCACTTCACCTGCGACAGAACCACCAAGCCCCCAAGGACAGGAACCAACCACCTCCGCTGCATACTCCTCAACACCCGCTCCGAGTGCAAACACGCAGTCGAGCTCTGGGATCCGCTCCACACCTCCACCCCAGACGTGGCCTTCCTGACCGACACCTGGTGGAATGACTCTCCGGCGCCCGACATCGCCATAGCCATCCCGCAAGATCACCCGCAGGGATCACGCCAACGGAACCGGAGGAGGAATAGCCATCGTCCACAAGTCCACCCACAAGGTTGCCACCCACGCAGACAACACCCTTAACACCGCCGAACACCTGCACTTCCGCATCCACACCTACACCAACACCACCCTCAGAGGAACACTCTTCTACAGACCCCCTGGACCCCAGGCTCAGTTCAGCGACTCCATCGCCGACCTCGCCAGCACCCACGCACTCGCCTCCATGGACTACATCCTCCTCGGGGACCTGAACTTCCACCTCGAGAACAACAACGACGCCAACTCCGCCACCCTGATCGACAACCTCACCAAACTCGGCCTCAAACAACTCGTCACTGCACCCACCCTCGCTGCCGGCCACACACTGGACCCCGTCTTCTCCACAGGCACCCACGTCGCCTTCGACCACACCACCGAACTCCACTGGACCGACCACCGCTGCATTCATTTCACCTTCAAGAAACCAACCACACACCACCACACCCAACAGCTGCCTCGCCGCTGCTGGAGCAAAGTCACCGAAGACCAGCTGATCACCACCCTGCCCAGAACCCACCCATCGACCCCACCAACCCAGACGCCGCAGCCCGCAACCTCAGACAGTGGATCGACGACTGCACCAACACCCTCACCACGCTCACAAAACCCTCCAACAGCCACGCCAGCAAGAGAGCCACCAGGTTCACCGACAAGCTCCAGATCTCCAAACGTGCATGCCGGAAACTGGAGAAAATATGGCTTCACAAATGCACACCGGACAACCACGCAGCCCACAAGGACGCCACCCACAGACATCACCACGCCATCAGATTAGCCAAGAGATCCTGCTTCAAAGACCGCTTGGACAACAACGCACACAACGGCAAAGAGCTCTTCAGCATCTTAAAGGAACTCTCCAACCCCATCGCCAACGACATCCCACCCTCACAAGAACTGTGTTACTCACTAGCCATCTTCTTCCACCGCAAAATCGCTGACATCCATTACAGATTCAACACCACAACTGCCCGACTACGCCAGACTCCACCTCCCCTGTGAACACCATCAGCGCCATCCGCCTGACCTCCTGGTCCAACGTCAATGACGACGAGACACGCAAGGTCATGAACTTCATCCACTCAGGATCTCCGTCAGACCCGTGCCCACACCACGTATTCAACAAAGCAGAAGCAGCCATCGCACCTCAACTACGGAAGGTCATCAACATCTCCTTTGAAACAGCGACATTCACGGAAAGCTGGAAGCACGCCGAAATCAACGCCCTCCTCAAGAAGCCCATGGCGTACCCCAAGGACCTCAAGGACTTCCGGCCCATCTCCCTACTCCCGTTCCCGGCAAAGGTCATCCAGAAAATCGTCAACAAGCAATTGGCCCGCCACCTAGAAGACAACAACATCTTGGACCCGTCCCAGTCCGGATTCAGATGAAACCACAGCACCGAGACAGCCCTTATCGCCGCCACAGACGACATCAGGCACCAACTAGACAGTGGCGAAACATCAGCCCTCATCCTCCTGGACCTGTCGGCCACCTTCAACACGGTCTGCCATCGCACTCTAAAGACACGCCTCCTAGAAGCCGGAATCCAAGAGAAGGCCCTTGACTGGACCACGTCCTTCCTCTCCGGCAGAACCCAGAGCGTCCGCCTCCCACCTTTCCGATCCGAAGCCACTGACATCATCTGCGGCGTCCCCCAGGGCTCATCCCTCAGCCGGACACTGTTCAACATCTACATCGCCCCCCTCGCACAAGTGGCCCGCCATCATGACCTCAACATCATCTCCTACGCAGACGACACCCAGCTCATCCTCTCCCTCACCAAGGACCCACACACCGCCAAAACCAACCTCCACGAGGGAATGAAGGCCGTCGCCGACTGGATGAGGAGCAACCGTCTGTAGCTGAACTTGGACAAGACGGAGGTACTCACCCTCAGACTCACCCCCTCAGCCTGGGACGACTCGTGGTGGCCGACCACACTGGGAACGGCCCCAACACACACCGACCATGCACACAACCTAGGATTCATCCTCAATCCTCCCTCTCCATGGCTAAGCAGGTCAGCGCCGTCTCCTCCTCCTGCTACAACACCCTCCGCATGCTCTGCAGGATCTACGAGTGGATCCCGACCGAAACAAGAAGAACAGTGGCACAGGCCCTCGTCAGCAGCAGACTGGACTACGGCAACGCACTCTACGCAGGAATCCCAGCCAAACACCTACGAGGACTACAACGCATCCAAAACGCCTCCGCTCGACTGATCGTCAACATCCCCCACCACAGCCACATCACCCCCCACCTGAAAGACCTACACTGGCTCCCCTTCGACAAGAGAATAACCTTCAAGCTCCTCACCCACGCACACAAAGCACTCCACAACGCCGGGCCAGCCTACCTTAACAGCAGACTCAGCTTCTACACCCCCACCCGCCAGCTACGCTCCGCCAGCCTCGCCCTCCCCACTGTCCCCCGCATCCAACGAACGACCTCCGGCGGCAGATCCTTTTCCTACCTCGCCGCTAAGTCCTGGAACACCCTCCCCACCCACATACGGCAGACCCAAGACCTACTCGCCTTCAGAAGACTCCTCATGACCTGGCTCTTCGAGCAGTAGCAGCAGCCCCCCCTCCCCTCAGCACCTTGAGACCCTCAAGGGTAAGTAGCGCGAAGTACTCTGATTGATTGATTGATTGATTGATTCACTCTTCTCTGCTGCACTGCTCTTCTTTGACTTCTTTGTCATAGGTCATCAGTAATCTGAGGATTAAGGTTTAGTGGTGCCCCTAAATACTAATTTTAGGGGTCTTACAGTGGTCAAAATTAGTCGGTAGCCAATGACCTTCTAATCTTTAGGGTGCTTATACCATTTGTAAGTCCACTCCCTCTGGAGAGGGGGCATATCCCAAACTCTATTGACTCGAACCCACCAAAACAATATGGAGTATTTTCAAAGGAGGAGCTCTGTTGTTTATTAATTTTCCCACCGAACTTGCTGCCAAAAGGGGGGCTTGGTCAGGGGGAAGGACATCTCCACTAGCTGGAGAGGCATTTGGTCAACATAACAAAGGATGGAGTCCTTTGAGGCTCACCGCCTTTCAATGTTGTTCCTGCTTGGGGGTAGGTGTGAAGCACCTCCACCCAGAGCAGACTTTGTTTCTGACCCACAGGAGTAAAAGGCTCACACCCCAGGGGTTCAGAAACATGCCTAGAGGTGGCAGGCTGATGCAGACCAGTCAGGCACACACTAGTGCGTTGGTAGGTTTTCAGGGGCACATCTGAGGTGCCCTTTTTGTGCATTTATCATTGAATCCACCACTGGCATCATCATGGGCTCATTAATCTGATATGCTCTGTACCAAACATCTTGGGATTTGGTAAAGCCATCATGGACTGTGGAACTCGTAATGACAAGCTCCCATCACATGTAATCAGTATGGCTTCACTTTGTACTTATGTCAAGTTTTCTGTCAATGGTGATTCCAAGGTTCTTGGTGTGGGTACCAGGTGTGTGGGGGAATTTGGCTAGCAACCAGTTGGAGTCCCATGGCAAGGTGTTCTTGCTGAAGATCACTTACTCTGACTTGTGGGTGTTGAGCTTGAAACAGTTGGTTTTCAACTAGTTAGCAACTTCAGTCATATGGATGGTGAACTTGTTTCTCGTGTTGGGGGTCTTGTTTGAGAAGGAAAGTATGAGTTGCATATTGTTCGAGGAGGAGAATATGTTGATGTCATGTGCATGGATGACGTTGGCAAGAGGGATTATGAATATGTTGAAGAGGTGTGGCTGAGTGATGAACCTTGAGGCACACCGCAGATAAGTTTATGGACTTCCAACAAGTAAGGTGCTAGGCTGCTAGCTTGTGTTTTATCCACGAAGAAGGAGCAAATCCAGTGGATTGTGGGTTCTTGGATGCCAGTCTCATGCCTGATGAGAATTAGGGTGAGAAACTGTGTCAAATGATTCAGGAAGTTAGGGAGAATGAGGGCTGCTGTGTCTCAGCTATCAATGATCACGCAGATGTCGTCTATGGCTGCAATGAGTGTGGTTTCTATACTTTGGTGAGGTTTGAATCTGGACTGCATGGCACTGAGGTTCAGGTTGTTGAGGCATTGATTGATTACTTTCTCTAAGACCTTGGCTGGATACGGAAGATAGGAGACGGGTCAGTATTTGAAGAGCATGGCTGGGTTAGCAGATCGGTACTTGAGCAAGGGCATGAAAGTGGCATGTTTCCAGGTGTCTAGGAATGTGTCTGAGTCGATGGAGGCATGGAAGCATTGAGAATGAATGTTAGTACTTCGCTGATCAGTGTGAGTCCTTTGGACTCCTAGTGTATTAAGATAACTCTAATCATTATACATTGCAAAGTGGAGTTTAGCCTGTGGGGGAGCGAGATGTTTAAGATGACTGACTATCAGTCAGGGAGATAGTGATATAAGTGTGGAGTAGTACTCTGGGGTAAAGTTGAGGTATGTAGTTTCTTACCTAGCTTTAGGATGGGATTTCCTGTAACAGACAGGCCTCATAAACACGCAGGTTGCAGACATTCATTGTTGGGGTAATATAGATGCGGGATCCGGGCTCAACCACAGAGAGAGCCTTTGTCACTGGGATCCTGGAAAACCACTCTTTCACCCGACTCCTCTCATCCTGCATTATTTTATTAATTACCGCATGGTGCATACCTCCACCCCCAATGCATTGACAGAGTCTGTCACCTCTTGCCATAGGGCCATCTTCTCCACAAGTGTAGAGAGTCCCCGATAGTGTTGTAACAACAAAGGTAACCACAAGGTCTGTCTCCTTCTCAGTGAAGTTACTCTGCCTCTTGATTAGGTTTGGCTGAATGCTGGTAGCTGTAGCTGGTCTATTGGTCTCACTCAAAGAGCAAAGTTATAGGGGAAGAGGGCTGATCACAAGGTATGGGCTGAACTCATGTGTTTGCAAGGTTAGTATTAGTTAGTTTTAATCTCGCAGAGACCTTGTTCACGGTTAACACAGGGCGATGCGTTTAGATCAATTAAATACATTGTAGTTCAGTAGGAACTTACTTGTCATTTCCTGTTACAGCATCGCTTTGCTTTCAATAAAGTGATCCAGTGCAGACAATTAAATTACCAAATGAAAAATGAAAACAATTGTGTATTGCCATCAAGCCACAAGACTAAAGAGGACAAATTTACATGATTATCCTTTGATATGATTACACCATTTTCTCATATCCTTACAGCAACATTATAATCTGTATATACTGATTCTCCCCACAATTTAGTTCCATATGTGGCGGTGATAAGACAAAGGTACACCCTCCAGTGGGTCTTAACCAATGTTTGGTTTCTAATCTTTTTCCCTTCATTGGCGTTTTCATCCCTCCATTGGGTAACATGCGCAGATTTTCACAATACCTTAGTGTCTTATCATTTATTGCGCCTCAATAACAGTACCAATCTTGTTTGCTGTTTTTTTGTTGAAACACCTGTTCCACTCAATTTACCTGCTTGATGACTCAAAAAAACATGCATATGTGATGACAATAAAGATAATACAAACAACGTTTTCTCAGTGCACTCGTTTAAACAATTAAATCCTTTGTTAATGACTGTGCTACTCCACCTGTTGCACTATGTCTGGCAGTGCCAAAGGACAAAAATCAAAAACTGTATGGGTTGGGAACACCCTTCTCTTAGGTGTGTGCACTTTTATCTCAAAACCAAAGAGTTTCTATTCTTCTTTTCATCCAAAATTACTTATTCTTAAATATCCAGAATAATGATTCATCAATATCTGTAAATTTCTTTTGTCATTGGTGCTTTATTGTTCATTGTGAGGTGCTTTCTCTAGCATCAATGTAATTCAAATTATGAAAATCAACAATCCTTAATTAACCCAATGCATTTCGGGTCAAATGAGACCCTTCCTCAGGGGTCTGCAAACAAACACATGAAAAGTACAGATCAGTATCATCAAAAGAAATGCAATGCTCTAATCATTCAACAAACAATAAAAAGAATAACAGCGAATATCATCGCGATCTCTGTTTGTGGTAGCTCGTAAGTGTTTCAGAATACGTTTTTTTAGCTCACAGATGGTACTTCCAACGTATTTAAGAACACCAGGACTTTCAATTACGTAGGCTACCTATTGACTTTTCCATATAATTCGTTTTTGGATGTTCCAGATTTTGTTGTTTACCATTTTGATATATTTGTATTTTTGACAATTTGGCATACTTAGCAATTATAACATTTTATAAATCCCTTTATGTTGAACCACTGAGTTGGTTTACTGGTCGTCTTCCGAAAATGATTATGCTCTAGTTTGTCCTTCCGTTTTTTTCTCTTTGGAATATAACATTTGGATGTTTTCCCATTATCTTGGCTACCGTTGGGTCCAAACAAGATTGGTACTGTTATTGATGCACAGTAAAGGATGATACACTAAGGTATTGTGGAAATCGGTGAAGGCCACCCATTTAATGGTATTTAATTGGTCTAAACGCATCACCCTGTGTAAACCGTGAACAAGGTCTCTGCAAGACAGAAACACATTGGTTTGTTGTATTTAGCCCAGAAAAATATTTAAGGCTGAATTAAAAGAAACCTGAAACCTGTCAATGAGTGCGACCCATTCTTCGTATCTTTACTACTCTTAAACTGAGAAAAATCCTAACTTCAAGACTTTCGGTATTCAGAGTAGGCATTTAGGAGTCCTAAAGTTAGGAGTCCTAACTTTACTACTCCTAAACTGAGAAAAATCCTAACTATAAGACTTTCGGTATTCACAGAAGGCATTTAGGAGTCCTAAAGTTAGGAGTCCTAAGTTTACTACTCCTAAACTGAGAAAAATCCTAACTTTAAGACTTTCAGTATTCACAGGAGGCATTTAGTAGTCCTAAAGTTATGACTCCTAATTTCTGTGAATACCAAAATGAGTAAGAGCCTTCTGTGAATACCAAAATGGTAGTAAGTTTAGGATTTTGTTTCGAGTTAGTTCTGTGAATCGGGCCCATGGACTACAAATACCTGTAGACTGATTCTATTAATCTCATGTCACCAATCACGTAATTCAGTCTCTTACATCTCTCACATTGGGAGTAACTGCAGTCACAGCGTTTGCTGTCAATATGGTAAAAGTTTGAGGGATGGTGTTGTCAGCATCATGGTATTACCGGTCAAACTTTTCACATTTTTGTTTATTTTCAAAAATAAAGTCCCAAAGCAGGATTTTGTACTTGAAAACAGAAAAGCTAATGACCCATGCACAATGGGAGTTTTCTCCCACGGTTTGGGATTAATTTAGCAGTTTTCACTGCCCCTTACCACCAGGCAGTAATGTACATTTGACTGTTCACTCTACATCGGCCAGGTGGTCAAATGACCAAACTTCCAATGGACCTTACACTGTCGGGCGGTTGGAGAAGTATATTAATGACACAGATGGAGTAGTCTCCATTGCTGACATACTGAAGGTCTGCCCAACTCTAAATGAGATGGGCAGACCTTCAGTTTGGTGAAGAGGGTTCTCCGCTGTCTTTGTAACTGACTATCCTCTCTGCCAAACTTTAAATCAGGCAGCTACTCTGTTGTAATTTGTATTTAAGTATTATCGTTAAATATTTGTTCCTTATCTTCCTTCCTCCTTCCCTTCTCCCTTACCCCCTTCTCCTTCCCTGATGGGGTATCATCTAATACCCCAAGGGCTGTTTGTGACAGTTAGAATGTTGATGTTGATGTACTGTCATAGCTGCTGTGGCTGAGAGGCTGCTGTCATATACTACAATAAAGTACTCCTTCAAATCTTTGCTTGTTACTTCATAATATACTCTTCAACCTGGAAGGCTGAAGATTAGGGAGGTGTGGGTGTACAGATTTAATGAGTTGGAGAAGATGTAAGATAATCTGAAGTGGCAGTCCTATCTGGGCTGGAAGGATTACATAAATATTCATGTTTGTGATAAAACAGAAACCACCCACATTCCCATCCAACTTTTGAGCGAATATGTTGCCTTGCACACTACGGTGCTTTTGCAAACAACCATTAAGTGGAGCAATTGCAAACCAGAGAGGAATATGTAAGAATGAAAAAGACAAACTAGTAGGAAAGTCTATGAGTGATATAATTTAATTTAGCAAATTCATTTGCTACAAACAACTAGCACATGATTATGTAGCCCTTCATTGTCTTTCCTTGATCATCAGGGCAGACTGGGAACCGAAACCGGCCCTGGCAAACTGCTCTGACGAACCCCCTGAGGGGGGCGCGGGTTGCGGCCAAACTGTTTGCTAGGGCCGGTTTCAACCGTTTGTATTACAGGGGGCCAATATAGCCGACCCCCGGTAACAATAACGGCCCCCAGGGGGCCAAAACCAGCCCCCCTACCCCTGGGAGATCCACAGAGGAAACGTTACGCCCTATGGATCATATTGAGGGGCAGATTTACTAAAATTTGGCACAATGCAGCAAGATAACTATCTGCGCTGTATCAAATCTAGAAAACAGGAATCTTCCATTACTGGTAAGATATGGCGCTTTCCTGCGGTTCCCCTGCCCTCACTGGCTCACTTAGGACAGCCAAGTATCAATGCAGAGACCCTTGTTCCATGGTTCTTGTGTTGGTCAGTAGTCTCTATGTTCCACATGGACCTTTCAATCCGCTTCTCAATTCTTCTTTGCTAGAAGGGTACCAGAGTTACAAGACAAGATTGTTTTTATGCCGCAAGGGACACCTTCCTGTACAAAAACAGTCCTCTGAAACTTTTCCCTCTTTCTACGTGTGTTGCAGAATGCAGCACACATAGAACATGGAAAATTCATGAGAAATAAACATATTTCTCCTCGTTACACCTCCCTTAGGAAGGCGAACCACTTTGATGCATTTGCAGATTTACTTGTGTTAGGGAATGCGTACAATTAAATGAGTGTGTGTGCGGGAACACCCACCCTCCACCTATGGGACTCCTTCCCAGGGCAGAGTTACACAAGGCAGCGACTTGTGTTACTGCAGATTTTCTATGCCGCGTAGAGCTACAAAAGGTGGCTCCACGTGCATGCTGAATAAAAGCTGCCATTTTTTCGGGAACAGCACAATTTTCTTCAACAATACATTGCAATATCAGGTTTTCCAAATGCCTTTCATGGGTGCGAAATTATTAGCCATTTAATAAACTGTTTTTTGCAGTCTGTACCCTAAACTAAAAACATATGAAATGCAGATGAAAATAATTTATTTGCCTGTTATAGTCATGACAGAATATTGATTTCTGAAACAATTGTTTGCTTTTTTAATGTATCTCACGTTACCGCTCTGACAATGCTGGGTAGAGGTGGGCTGTTCTGCAAAAATAAATCAATTTCTGTTAGCTTTCTATTTACAGCACAGTAATGAGAGCTCAGAAGAATATAATTTGAGCATCAGCAGAATTTTTTTCTAAAGCTGTCATGACTGTAGTTTAGCCATTACAGATGATGTATGCACCCACTGGCCTATTTCGAAAAAATAAGTGGATCCATACAGGCAGTGGCTCATTCGTTTAATGGTATTATAAAATATTTCTTGATCCATGCGATTTCAGAGCCATTTTACACAACCATTGGCTCATAAATTGTGGCATTTTGTACTACATAATATACTTTGGAGTATGTAATACCTTTTTAAATTGGGCCCAAAGCATCTAAAATGGGAAGAATGGTATACAAGCACTAGCAATAGAAAGGACTGTTCTCTCATACTTTAACTAATAGAGCGTTGAATGTTTTGGGGATGATTTACAAAGGCATGAAGGAGTACGTAAAAGACTACTCCTGTAGTACTACTTCCCCCTCCTATAAATGCTTTTTCAGTCGCAGCTGATACATAACAGCAGTGGTGTTAAAAAATAAAAATTAAATTCACATACTTTTCCATAGCCGCTGTCTTCCTCCGTTGTCTGTCCTCGCTTCTCTTCCTGGATGCTCCCAGGCTCCCCTACGCTACTCACGACACTGCTGTCACCACGACAGCAGCATTGTGACTGGTCTGAGTGCTGTAGTTTGGCGCTCAGCCATGTACTATGCATGATTTCCACCCAGGCTGTGCATTAAAGCCTGGTGGAGAACATGTTAAGTGTGCATGATTGTTTGGCTGGCCCAAGACAGCCGGCCAAACCGCCATGTGCATCAAGTGCACTTACAACTTCTCCCCATGCTGGCTGAGATGACAGCCAAGCCTTGTCCCAAAACTGGCTTCAGCAAGGTCAAATAAAATGATAATAACAGTGAGTTATTTTCATTTTATTTTTCCTTTTTAACACTACTGAAAAGCTGTGGGGCGACGCTCCTCCACCTTAGCGGATGAGCCGCCGCTGTAAGCAGCTTTTGTGAATCACCTTTGTTTGTTTTTCAAATATCCCACACTATGGGTGCAGCCCGAATCCCAACATATTGTCAAGTCTTCATTTAAAGTTGTGTAAGCAGAAAGTGAAATTGGTGTATGTGTGTTAAGAATTGAAGACTCTGTGGAAATGGCTTTTGATAAACCTTTGCAGTTCTGTATTTTCTCACTGTGAGTGTACAACAGCTGACTTGAAATTCTCAAGTAATTACGAAACACGGATAGTCAACCAATTGCCATTGAACACTTTGCAAAGTACGCTTCCTTTTATTGACTTATAAAAGGCATTTCCATCTCATGAATGTTATCAGCTAGTGCAGAGGTCTTCAAACTTTTGTAGGTTGAGCCCCCAGCTGAATTTCTTTAGATGTTGGGCCCCACCATCACCTGACAGAAATTTCTGGAATCTGGTACACTACATAATCAACCGCTACACGCATATTCCTGGCATATCCAGCAAATAATATTCAATACAGTAAGAGTGTTTAGTAAACTGTAGGTTTGTGAGTGGGTGTGCTGAAATGACAGAGGCTTATTACACAGCTCAAAACACCATTTCCTAAGATAAAATGTGCACAAATTGTTTATACTAGGATGCTTTGTTTAACACATGACATAGATTGATACTAACACCACCAACATAAATGTGACAGGCGTGCCTGTTTTTTGCCACAGAGACGGTCAATCTGTGGATGGGTTTTTGCTACTGCCATCCTCAGGTTATGCTCCACATCCAGTCTTGAATGGTACTTAGTCTTTAATACCGCAAGTGCTGAGATCCCCATCTCACATAAATAAGACAAGATGAGAGGCAAGAGAGTTTTGATAGCAGTTTCTCTCAAAGCTGAATATTCTGCAGACATTTTCAGCCAAAACAGGGACTGTAAGGGAGACAGTGTTGTCAGATTGTTCGAGCACTCCCTAGCTCAGAACTGGTACATGAGAAATAAATCTTCTCTAGAAATCATTAACAAACGTTTTAGACAGCATTATAATGGGATAATTGACCACCAACCAGTTATGGATCCGAAGACAGTTGAAAGTCCACAGAGAGGGCGCTGAAAGAACACCTAATTGAGAATTTGTTTGTGGTACGATAAGTTGCTTGCCTGAAGCAGTGGAGGTTTAGGTCACGTCGGGCTCATGTTTAAAAAAAAGAGAACTCATAATAAATTAATGATGTTGTGTATTTTACTTCGGAGTAATGTTGTCTGACAGACTTTGTGGTGGCAGGGACATGTTAAGGATTTTGGCTGCCCTGGGTCAAAACTATTTTGGGGGCTCCTGTTCAGTACAGCTTTGAGTTTAAATGATTTACTTTCAGCTCTGCCATACCATCTTTAGCCAGGCTATTAACGATGCACAGGCACTGTAGTCAAAATTCTAAAATCGTTTACATCTGATATTCAGAGATAGTGATGTGTTTTCACTGTTGTAACAAAGCAGCAGCCCACTAATTTTACAACGAATAATATCTGTGATATCCTCCAATTTCTTATATGTGAGGACAGGCTTGGATCAAATTTTTTTATGGTTGTTACATGAAAGCTCCCTACACCCCTATTACTATCACTGTCCTTGCACCACACATAGCCTATCATCAAGAACGTAAAGTGCTCCGCGTAGTTCGTAGGTCGTAGCGTGCCCCGCCCCGTAGAGGGACGGGAAGACCCCTATGATGAAGCATGACACTATGGGATTCATAGTGTGTGAGGGGTATTTTAAAAGCACATAGTCTTCACCAAAATAGAAAATACCAATAAAATAATCACTTCCATCACATTGATAGAATCTCATTGTTTATATACAGCGTTTAGGAGGGTGATTCTATCACTACTGCATCTGTACTTCCTCATTTGTCTTTTGAATTTCTACTGGCAGCGTGCAGCTGCGGAAGTCATACCGATCTCTCCACAGATATTTTCCACACCACTGTGCTTCACCGACACACCTTGCTTCAGAAGTCACTTACGAATGGAGACATATTAAAAAGATGGCCAATGTAGGCCTTGCCTTCACCGAGGAAGAAATTTCCAACCTCATGGCATCATTAGGCACCTTTGAGGGCCTTAATTCTGTAGTGCCAAGTACCAGCAACGATGACTGGGATGAACTGGAAGAACTAAGGAGAACACAAATAAAAACTGCCCTCCATGTTTTACTCATGTCTGAATATCTACGAGTAAACAGAGCCCCACCTGGTTTGGTGGTTCGTAATGAACCTTACATTTTTCTTGACGATAAAACCTTTAAAATTGATTGGTCCCAAATTTCTTGGCGGTGCACAAGAGATTGGATTGTGCTCATAATAAAAACTGCCAGCAGACTAGCGTCCGAACTGAAAGTTGAGATTCAAGCTATCGAGGTTCAACTGAAAAGCTATGAATCTCCGACCGCCTTGAAGAAGCATCTTGATGAATTGAATAAGACTCTGAATGATTTTGAGACTTCGCTCAAATTGAGCAAGTATGAGAAATTCAAAAAAGACACTGGATGGTGGTCCCAAGAAAAAATCTACCCCTATATAAAAGACGATTATAGATCTAACAGAGAAAATATTACAGATGACGATTCATCAGATGCCAGTTCGACTGGCTCCAACTCTAGCAGAGGCAAAAACCAGAGGTATCGAGGAACTCGCCAGAACTATAGGCGACCGAACTACCAAGGAGCAAGAGGATGGTACAATCAACCGCCAATTTGGTCCCCCACCATCTCAGCACCCCCAAGGACCCTACCCCCCATGGGCTTACCAACACGAGTACTGTATCTAACAGCTATCTTGTATTCCTTGACCTCAACATATTTCCAAAAGTTTGAAGACTAATGACTACCACTCACTTTAAAAGTACTTCCAGGAATTGTCTGCTTATGTACAAGAGCTTTCATCCTAAACATCTACGGGACAATCTGCCTTATGGACAATTTCTCCGCCTCAGACAGAATTGTACCGAAATTGAGAACTTTAAACATCAATCAGAAGACTTGCAGAAAAAGTGGAGGTCCATCGATACCCTAAAAGTATAATCAATCAAGCTTTTAAAAGGGCTCGGAATAACTGCAGGGAGAGCTTACTGGAAGAGAAAACATCTAAGGAGGAAGAAAAGAGACCAATATGTATCACAATGTACAATACATGTTCCAACCAGGTCTCCAAGATCGTTAACAAACATTGGAGGATTCTGAATAGCGGAGGACTACAGCTGCCTAAACCAATATTCTCCCACAGAAGAGGTAGGAGTATCCGAGATATACTGGTACATACCAGACCTAAAACAATGAATAACAATCCCAATAATGTCCCAAATTTTGTCTAAGGTCACCACCCATGTGGCAATTGCAGAGTTTGTTGCTTGACCAAAAAGAGCAAAAAACTGTCTTCTAGGAATGGAACACGCTGGGAGCACAGACGCTTCACGACATGCAACAGTAGCAACGTTGTTTACCTAATTACGTGCCCCTGCCACCTTGAATACGTAGGGATGACTAGCAGGGCTGTTAAAATCACGATAGGGGAACATAAAAGCACGATCAAATGTCAGCGAGCTAGCACCAAGCTAAACACCCACCAAGCTAAACACCCACTTTCTAGAAAAGAAGCATAAACCTGAGGAGATCGCATGGACAATAATCGAACAAGTAGAAAGAGAACAACTCCTCCTAGAGAAGGAACAAAGGTGGGTCTTCCGTCTGGACACCAACAATACCGGCCTAAATGACGATATCCAGTGGGGACAACTGTGAGACGACGCCGCATAATACCCGGATTAACAACTGTGAGAAAAACCAGCATGATACCCGATTGACCCTTGTGTATGAGACAATTGACCATGACCACCGGTCTTATACCAAGATTAATGGGCCACCACTCTACAATGAATAGATTACTCCCTCTAGAATAGTGCAAGTATATTGACAGAGTTGAGCTGTAACATCCATTCTGGGTTTTCTGTCCCAATGAGACTGAATATGTAAATATGCTTAGGATTCTCCCTTCCCAATCCCCCCCCCCCCCCCCCCACCTAGGCTTAAGTAAGGTACTGGGCACTTGCAAGAACAGACATTAGATATGAAGTGGCATGATCTGGCAACGGATGTCCTGCCTTGACAATAGTGTACAAGCACTAATGGTGATACAAAGTTTAGGATTCTAAACAGAATCTACATTATCGTTTATACTTCAACATATGATTTATTTTTTCTGGTATAAACATTTCTATAAAATAGAAGGTCATTATCATCTTTGTTTTATACATCAAGTCCATAGCAGAATCCCCATTTGTCTGCTTTATGAGCATAAAAATGGTAGATAGACTTCCCGTCTAGCACACTGATTTCCTCACTATCGTCCGTCAGAGTACGGCCATTTTTGTCAGCTTTCTAGCGTTTTTCAAGCAACGCCGATGTAGCCTCCCAGACGACTTCCGGTACAAATACTAAGGGCTCGGCATACTACCGGAAACCCACGGAGCTGCTGCAGGCAATGGATTAACTCAAAACAGATCTAGCGGTCACGTAAGTCAGACCCAGACCATGGGTCTTTAAAAAACCAGGTCATACATAAACTTGGGGCTGAATGAACACTCGTTTGGCAATATTTCGAGTGAACCCGTCTCATTTTTTATTTTTTACTTTTCCTTACAGTACCCCGCAGACTTAATCCCTAAGACGCAAGCTCATGGGGCACGCAACCATTGAATAAACTGTATGTATTATCGGGGGCATTTACGTAATGAACATATGCTTTGAATCTCAATTCCGATTTTGAAAACACGGGCACATGACCACCCAAGGGCTCTTTCCGTTTACCTATATTATGAATTTAAATGGAACTTTGTAGGGGAATCAACACCATTTCCCTCAACCTTTTTTTAAGCACACCGACCCAGAACTGGTCGGCCGCAGGGTGTATGTGTGACGTATGTCGAGGTGTGTGTTTTATGTCTGTGTGAAATTTTGGAGGGCGACTCTGCCCACGGACCAGAACTATGGATTGGATATTACTGGTTCTATGTTGACAAATACAACTCTTTAATGCATATCAATTGACAAGTGCTTTTAAATACCATAACATAAAGTGATCTACGCAATGAATGGATCTTGAGAATTATGTAGATTATAATTTCTTGTTTAAGAATTATTTTTCTTTGCTTCTTTTTCTCTTTTATCTCCACAGGGACCACAAGAGGTCACATTGTTGCTTTTTAACTCCTCCACTGGGCCCACTCAAGCCCGAGGAAAAAAACAGGCAGCCGATTTTTGCTACCAGGTTTTAGGACTATAGGCATACAACATATACTTACAAATTGAGTATTTTTAGTAGGGACTAACAGAGGTCCTGAGGAATAGGCAGGTCTGCCTATGAAACATGTCATGTCATGACCAAGTAGACAATACGCTTTGATCTGCTTATCCACCCCCTTTTAACTTTTCCAGCTAGCGAAGTCATTAAATCAATTTTTTCGACTAGCCAGGGAAATTTCTATTTTTTCTACATCACTTTTTTAGGTCCCTACTCCCTATCACTATCACTGTCCTTGCACCACACATAGCCTATTGTCAAGAACGCAAAGTGCTCCCGCGTAGTTCGTATGAGGGACGGGAAGACCCCTATGATGAAGCATGACACTATGGGATTCATAGTGTGTGAGGGGTATTTTAAAAGCACATAGTGCTCTCTTTTTGCCAACTGCAGAGAGGGCCTTTCTCACCTATAAGACAGTAGGTCTTCACCAAAATAGAAAATACCAATAAAATAATCACTTCCATCACATTGATAGAATCTCATTGTTTATATACAGCGTTTAGAAGGGTGATTCTATCACTACTGCATCTGTACTTCCTCATTTGTCTTTTGAATTTCTACTGGCAGCGTGCAGCTGCGGAAGTCATACTGATCTCTCCACAGATATTTTCCACACCACCGTGCTTCACCGACACACCTTGCTTCAGAAGTCACTTACGAATGGAGACATATTAAAAAGATGGCCAATGTAGGCCTTGCCTTCACCGAGGAAGAAATTTCCAACCTCATGGCATCATTAGGCACCTTTGAGGGCCTTAATTCTGTAGTGCCAAGTACCAGCAACGATGACTGGGATGAACTGGAAGAACTAAGGAGAACACAAATAAAAACTGCCCTCCATGTTTTACTCATGTCTGAATATCTACGAGTAAACAGAGCCCCACCTGGTTTGGTGGTTCGTAATGAACCTTACATTTTTCTTGACGATAAAACCTTTAAAATTGATTGGTCCCAAATTTCTTGGCGGTGCACAAGAGATTGGATTGTGTTCATAATAAAAACTGCCAGCAGACTAGCGTCCGAACTGAAAGTTGAGATTCAAGCTATCGAGGTTCAACTGAAAAGCTATGAATCTCCGACCGCCTTGAAGAAGCATCTTGATGAATTGAATAAGACTCTGAATGATTTTGAGACTTCGCTCAAATTGAGCAAGTATGAGAAATTCAAAAAAGACACTGGATGGTGGTCCCAAGAAAAAATCTACCCCTATATAAAAGACGATTATAGATCTAACAGAGAAAATATTACAGATGACGATTCATCAGATGCCAGTTCGACTGGCTCCAACTCTAGCAGAGGCAAAAACCAGAGGTATCGAGGAACTCGCCAGAACTATAGGCGACCGAACTACCAAGGAGCAAGAGGATGGTACAATCAACCGCCAATTTGGTCCCCCACCATCTCAGCACCCCCAAGGACCCTACCCCCCATGGGCTTCCCAACACGAGTACTGTATCTAACAGCTATCTTGTATTCCTTGACCTCAACATATTTCCAAAAGTTTGAAGACTAATGACTACCACTCACTTTAAAAGTACTTCCAGGAATTGTCTGCTTATGTACAAGAGCTTTCATCCTAAACATCTACGGGACAATCTGCCTTATGGACAATTTCTCCGCCTCAGACGGAATTGTACCGAAATTGAGAACTTTAAACATCAATCAGAAGACTTGCAGAAAAAGTGGAGGTCCATCGATACCCTAAAAGTATAATCAATCAAGCTTTTAAAAGGGCTCGGAATAACTGCAGGGAGAGCTTACTGGAAGAGAAAACATCTAAGGAGGAAGAAAAGAGACCAATATGTATCACAATGTACAATACATGTTCCAACCAGGTCTCCAAGATCGTTAACAAACATTGGAGGATTCTGAATAGCGGAGGACTACAGCTGCCTAAACCAATATTCTCCCACAGAAGAGGTAGGAGTATCCGAGATATACTGGTACATACCAGACCTAAAACAATGAATAACAATCCCAATAATGTCCCAAATTTTGTCTAAGGTCACCACCCATGTGGCAATTGCAGAGTTTGTTGCTTGACCAAAAAGAGCAAAAAACTGTCTTCTAGGAATGGAACACGCTGGGAGCACAGACGCTTCACGACATGCAACAGTAGCAACGTTGTTTACCTAATTACGTGCCCCTGCCACCTTGAATACGTAGGGATGACTAGCAGGGCTGTTAAAATCACGATAGGGGAACATAAAAGCACGATCAAATGTCAGCGAGCTAGCACCAAGCTAAACACCCACCAAGCTAAACACCCACTTTCTAGAAAAGAAGCATAAACCTGAGGAGATCGCATGGACAATAATCGAACAAGTAGAAAGAGAACAACTCCTCCTAGAGAAGGAACAAAGGTGGGTCTTCCGTCTGGACACCAACAATACCGGCCTAAATGACGATATCCAGTGGGGACAACTGTGAGACGACCCCGCATAATACCCGGATTAACAACTGTGAGAAAAACCAGCATGATACCCGATTGACCCTTGTGTATGAGACAATTGACCATGACCACCGGTCTTATACCAAGATTAATGGGCCACCACTCTACAATGAATAGATTACTCCCTCTAGAATAGTGCAAGTATATTGACAGAGTTGAGCTGTAACATCCATTCTGGGTTTTCTGTCCCAATGAGACTGAATATGTAAATATGCTTAGGATTCTCCCTTCCCAATCCCCCCCCCCCCCCCCCCCCACCTAGGCTTAAGTAAGGTACTGGGCACTTGCAAGAACAGACATTAGATATGAAGTGGCATGATCTGGCAACGGATGTCCTGCCTTGACAATAGTGTACAAGCTCTAATGGTGATACAAAGTTTAGGATTCTAAACAGAATCTACATTATCGTTTATACTTCAACATATGATTTATTTTTTCTGGTATAAACATTTCTATAAAATAGAAGGTCATTATCATCTATGTTTTATACATCAAGTCCATAGCAGAATCCCCATTTGTCTGCTTTATGAGCATAAAAATGGTAGATAGACTTCCCGTCTAGCACACTGATTTCCTCACTATCGTCCGTCAGAGTACGGCCATTTTTGTCAGCTTTCTAGCGTTTTTCAAGCAACGCCGATGTAGCCTCCCAGACGACTTCCGGTACAAATACTAAGGGCTCGGCATACTACCGGAAACCCACGGAGCTGCTGCAGGCAATGGATTAACTCAAAACAGATCTAGCGGTCACGTAAGTCAGACCCAGACCATGGGTCTTTAAAAAACCAGGTCATACATAAACTTGGGGCAGAATGAACACTCGTTTGGCAATATTTCGAGTGAACCCGTCTCATTTTTTATTTTTTACTTTTCCTTACAGTACCCCGCAGACTTAATCCCTAAGACGCAAGCTCATGGGGCACGCAACCATTGAATAAACTGTATGTATTATCGGGGGCATTTACGTAATGAACATATGCTTTGAATCTCAATTCCGATTTTGAAAACACGGGCACATGACCACCCAAGGGCTCTTTCCGTTTACCTATATTATGAATTTAAATGGAACTTTGTAGGGGAATCAACACCATTTCCCTCAACCTTTTTTTAAGCACACCGACCCAGAACTGGTCGGCCGCAGGGTGTATGTGTGACGTATGTCGAGGTGTGTGTTTTATGTCTGTGTGAAATTTTGGAGGGCGACTCTGCCCACGGACCAGAACTATGGATTGGATATTACTGGTTCTATGTTGACAAATACAACTCTTTAATGCATATCAATTGACAAGTGCTTTTAAATACCATAACATAAAGTGATCTACGCAATGAATGGATCTTGAGAATTATGTAGATTATAATTTCTTGTTTAAGAATTATTTTTCTTTGCTTCTTTTTCTCTTTTATCTCCACAGGGACCACAAGAGGTCACATTGTTGCTTTTTAACTCCTCCACTGGGCCCACTCAAGCCCGAGGAAAAAAACAGGCAGCCGATTTTTGCTACCAGGTTTTAGGACTATAGGCATACAACATATACTTACAAATTGAGTATTTTTAGTAGGGACTAACAGAGGTCCTGAGGAATAGGCAGGTCTGCCTATGAAACATGTCATGTCATGACCAAGTAGACAATACGCTTTGATCTGCTTATCCACCCCCTTTTAACTTTTCCAGCCAGCGAAGTCATTAAATCAATTTTTTCGACTAGCCAGGGAAATTTCTATTTTTTCTACATCACTTTTTTAGGTCCCTACTCCCTATCACTATCACTGTCCTTGCACCACACATAGCCTATTGTCAAGAACGCAAAGTGCTCCCGCGTAGTTCGTATGAGGGACGGGAAGACCCCTATGATGAAGCATGACACTATGGGATTCATAGTGTGTGAGGGGTATTTTAAAAGCACATAGTGCTCTCTTTTTGCCAACTGCAGAGAGGGCCTTTCTCACCTATAAGACAGTAGGTCTTCACCAAAATAGAAAATACCAATAAAATAATCACTTCCATCACATTGATAGAATCTCATTGTTTATATACAGCGTTTAGAAGGGTGATTCTATCACTACTGCCTCTGTACATCCTCATTTGTTTTTTGAATTGTTACATGAAACAAACATATTTCTCTGCAAATAGTAATAGACTACCTCACATCAATCACATTAAAAAGAATTGAAACCAATCAGTATTTGCAAGAATCTCTTTAGGAATTATTCCAGGCCATCAGAGTAAAAACAGAACTGTCTCCATCAAGGGGCCCCATGGAAGGCTGGACTGCAGTGCATTTAAATTTCTCCTTTTGTAATTTAGGACGAAAACCTTGATGGGGCACAACATGCTCATACTTGTGTACAGGGGTGAGTGAGGTGACCATATGAATTTTGGTGTGCATGTTAGTGTAGAGTGGGATGAAAGAATGTATGGTTAGTGGTGGGCTTATTTGAGTGAGGTTGCAGATTGAGCAGTGGGGGGACAGGTGAGTGAAGTGTCACATGAGTGCAGGTTGAGTAGTGTGCTTGTGTGACTGCAGGGTGATATACAGGGTGAACAGCACAAGTGCATTGTGAGTGCAGAGTGATCACTGTAAGTGCAGGGTAAGTGGGTTAATGGTGTGAGTGCATCGGGATCAGTGTGATTGCATTCTGATCTCTGTGAGTGCAGGTTGAGGGTGAAAGTGAAGGGCGAGAATGAGGAGCGAGTTGTCTGAATGCAAGGTGCATTCCCAGACACTTGAAGTAACTCATCATGTGATTGACTACAGCGTAGGGTTACAAATGTGTTAAACTAGTGCTATTATGGCAGTAACCAGGGATCAGGGTGGAGGAAATTAATAATGTGCTGATCCCTCAACAAACTCCCAGTCTTGTGATTAGGGTTGCCAGCTCATTATTTTGATGTCACCGGCGGTATAAAAATAAACAATTACCTAAAGCTGTATATTCAGCACTTACCTGTGCATACTTTGAACAGCAAATATAAATAATTTAATGCAGTAATATTGTCAGAAAAGGACAACCAGATCAGATTGACCTAAATCAAATTTCAGTATCAATCATACTTTTACGGTTGTGCACTAAAATGAAATAGTGAACACTTTGTGCTTGTGAAGACATATAAATGGCCCAAGTGAAACAGGTGAAGAAATATAAAGAAAAATGTTACAGCGTATTGGACCAGAATTCAAGCTGGAGTTAGGCAATTGAGAAGAGAGATAAAATCATGTCATGACTCAAAGTCCAAATTTCGTTTGTGCAAGTCAACAGTGTTTCTGAAGAAGGGATATTTGACCTACTTGCTTCGAACCCTGGACACCAGAAGTGTCTCCAAGTATCAGTTAGCTGACGTCCTGTTTGAGCTACAAGGGCACAGCAAGCTTCCAGAGGGCCTACCTTATTTCCAGTTAACTACTACCTCCTTGACGTGACCTGGTCCCTTCTGCTGGCGTCTGTGGAAGTGAGTCCTAACCCCCCCATGTGTTGTACTCAAGCTCCTGGACCCTTGGCTGAAGTCAGAGTGTACTTTTCACTGCCTAACCAAAAGTTCCATCAGATCCAAAGCATTACAAGGCCCCCTAAGCCACAAAGTACCAAATCAAAGGCTGCACCATTACTAATGCGGGGCAATGCAGAGTCCTGCATAGCCTTGCTCCTTAGCTGAAAGCCTTACTGGATCTGATGGCGAGGGACCTAAAGCCTCACAGAGCCACACCACACAGATACTGTTTAAAGGCTGAACAGGATCTAACGTAGAGCTAGTCAGGCCCTGCAGAGTCATGCAGCTCCTACGCAAAGGTTTCATCAGATTGAACGCAAAGCGAAGCAGAGCATTGCCATGCCTCACCATTCAGACTTTGCATCAAGGTCAGAAGGTACAACTCCCAGCAGGTAGAACTTGGTCCTATACCCAGCCCCGCTCCATCTCAGTCGGCCTGAACTTGTGACGTTTCATACCTCTTTGTGCTATTTTTACTTTAAACTCAACCTTTATCTTGCATCAGGAGCTCGGGGTGAAGACATAGTTGATCTAATTAAACTGGCCCCACTACTCCTGTGGTGCCCGATTTGGACTAACCTGCATTCCTCCCTTAATAGGGAAATTGTCATGTGAAAGAGGTTTAAACTTTCCTTGGTCCCACCACATTAAGACGGTTTTGGTAGACCTGGGTGAGTCACACCCATTTTTTGAGCCTGCGTCCATGACCAAACAAGACATGGCATGGTTAAAAACCTCTTTTTAATCGCACGGTCATCAGCTTAGACAGGCCCTTGAGTTTCCGAAAACCTCTATCAGGGAATATATCTCGCTATGTTATATCTCGGTCTGGAATCATATCTAAAGTGGTTTGATCGCTCCTGGGACAGAATGTGACTCACCCATTTCAGACTTGGTTTTGTGCACTGGCTCTTGGAGTTCCCTTTGGGCCAATTCACCCCCTCCAAAACTATGTTGTGTCCTTGTGATGAATCCTCTCCTCAGAGTCTGTTGCATTTCATGTTCTTTTGTAATTTGTATTGTGATTTTTAGCAAACGGTTTTACTACCAAACCAAGGCATCATAAGGTCGAAGGAGACATTTGAATATCTGCAATTGCTTCTAACTGTGTTAATATATGTACTTTTTGAAAATGCGCTGTCTTCCCTTTCTTGTTGATGTGGCCTAGCCATGTAGCTGTCGGCCATTTTGTGAAGGCAGCCAGTGTGCTTTTGTCATAGGCCTGCATTGTCTGTCTTCCCTTTCTTGTTGCTGTGGCAGGCCATGTGGCTGGAAGCCATTTTGGAAAGGAAGCCAGTGTGCTTTTGCCATAGGCCTGCATTGTCTGTATTCCCTTTCTTGTTGTTGTGGCCTGGTCATGTGGCTGACTGACATTTTGGGAAAAGTATGAGAAAGGGGGTTTACCCAGAACAAGTCACTGGGACCTGGGTCATAGCGATGCTAAGAGGGAAGGGGTCCCAGTGGGAATGAGATAATTATATGCACATTGAACTAAATAAAGAAACATTTAATGAGTCTACAATGTTTAATTCACATTATAGAACAAACCAGGATATAGTATCCGACATTATCATTTCAAAAAGGTTGAATAGTGCCCCTGGAAGTGAGGAGGAGGTGATAAAGTGAGGGTAGTGCAGGTAAGGAGTAGTGACAATAAAATCAGATGTGTATCTGATACATTTGAAAATCAATTATAAATGTACAAAATGGTCGTTGATCCAAACGCATTATTTCATCAAGCACATGCCCCACAATAATACATTGTATGTAACAATAGTGGATAGGGGGCTGTATTAAGGCGGGAAGTTGTCAACGTTTCGACCCCAGACAATGCAGGAATCAGTGGAGTCCTTGCGGCGGGGTCTTCATCAGGACAAAGGGGGGACTAGCAACCTATTAAAGTCAAGTGATAGGTACAAATTACTTGCCTAATCAAAATTGCCGTAATCGCATAATTAAGATTAAAATGGACACACCATTAGAGGGCCTACCTATTAAATCGGTGCCTTCTGTCATATAATCACATTGAAAACCTCTGCGAAAAGACCGGGACGTCCTGCGGGGAATTCAAACATTGTATAAATTATTATGAAAAAGGTCCGCGTGGGCGGAATGATTTACATCAAGTACAATTAGATGAGTCAGATAATAAAAAAAGACTTACAATTGGCTTGTAAATGCTGGCGTTAGGGCGAGATTAGAGGGCTGGCCCGGGGACGCTGGGCACTGGAAATCACGCGAGGTATCTGAATGAGTGAGGGATTAGATTAGTACTTATACACAGAGGGCTTGCTAAAGGGAGGATCTTCAGGCAAGACAGTGTTGGCTTACCGGGTTTAATTAGTCACGTAACAATCGTCCCCGAAGAGTCACGACGCTCCGCGTTAATCAGGAGTCGTACGCTGGGAAACGAAAGAGTGGAGCAAAGAGTTAGTGTTGCGTTCCACTTCTAGTTGCTGGACTTAGAATTGGTAGTCGATGGGTCTCTGTGCGGCGAGCAGGCTTACCGATTTGCCACTATCTTGAATATCCGTGAGCTTAAGTGGATGTTTTTCTTTAATTCTATACAATCAGGCCTCAATGAACATGACAGTTCATTTTCCCAGTTAACCACCTTACCCTGATACTCTGTATAGTAATACAATCCGGTCTCACTGATATCTGTATGCTTTTAAGTTTCACCCCCCTTTTATTCCACCATTATACTTCAAATGTGGGTGATAACTAAATGTAATCACCAGGCATCACCGTCATGCGACAGGTACACCTGTGATCAGATTCTTCTTCATTGCTTAATTACATTGGCTTACCACACATGGATACTCCACATACTGTGTATACTTATAACAATGTACTATGGCCTTTACCATCATGCGATAGGTACGCCATTATATATTATGTTCAACATGCATTGCCTCTGATGGAAGATAAAGCATTGTGGTGGGAATACAATATGGCCTTTACCATCATGTGATAGGTACGCCATATGATCGGCTTGCATAGTCCCTGATGTTATACGTTACTTAATTAATTGGCCTCTCAAGTATCACCACGCTGCCTTAGATTGTTCTCTTTAAACAATCCCAATTTTAATTTTTGTCCGGTTTGGTTGCTATAATTGTTTATCTTTTTCGAATCCACTGTGTCCAGTCCTATTCATTAATTGATGGATATCGGTCCGAGTACCTCGGTTTTCCGAGCGTCTCAGAGTCTTTTTATTACCTTTACTCACGGTCATGTGCCTTGGTTTCCCGGGTTACGGACTAAATAGGAAGCGGTGCCTTCAATCCCGACCCTGCCGAGAAGACGCCGGCCATACCGCAAATCGGTAAGCCTGCTCGCCGCACGGAGACCCATCGACTACCAATGCTAAGTCCAGCAACTAGAACTGGAGCGCAACACTAACTCTTTGCTCCACTCTTTCGTTTCCCAGCGTACGACTCCTGATTACCGCGGAGCGTCGTGACTCTTCGGGGACGATTTTTACGTGACTAATTAAACCCGGTAAGCCAACACTGTCTTGCCTGAAGATCCTCCCTTTAGCAAGCCCTCTGTGTATAAGTACTAATCTAATCCCTCACTCATTCAGATACCTCGAGTGATTTCCAGTGCCCAGCGTCCCCGGGCCAGCCCTCTAATCTCGCCCTAACGCCAGCATTTAGAAGCCAATTGTAAGTCTTTTTTTATTATCTGACTCATCTAATTGTACTTGATGTAACTCATTCCGCCCACGCGGACCTTTTTCATAATAATTTATACAATGTTTGAATTCCCCGCAGGACGTCCCGGTCTTTTCGCGGAGGTTTTCAATGTGATTATATGACAGAAGGCACCGATTTAATAGGTAGGCCCTCTAATGGTGTGTCCATTTTAATCTTAATTATGCAATTACGGCAATTTTGATTAGGCAAGTAATTTGTACCTATCACTTGACATTAATAGTTTGCTAGTCCCCCCTTTGTCCTGATGAAGACCCCGCCGCAAGGACTCCACTGATTCCTGCATTGTCTGGGGTCGAAACGTCGACAACTTCCCGCCTTAATACAGCCCCCTATCCACTATTGTTACATACAATGTATTATTGTGGGGCATGTGCTTGATGAAATAATGCGTTTGGATCAACGACCATTTTGTACATTTATAATTGATTTTCAAATGTATCAGATACACATCTGATTTTATTGTCACTACTCCTTACCTGCACTACCCTCACTTTATCACCTCCTCCTCACTTCCAGGGGCACTATTCAACCTTTTCGAAATTATAATGTCGGATACTATATCCTGGTTTGTTCTATAATGTGCATTAAACATTGTAGACTCATTAAATGTTTCTTTATTTAGTTCAATGTGCATATAATTATATCATTCCCACTGGGACCCCTTCCCTCTTAGCAACATGACATTTTGGGAAGGCAGCCAGTGTGCTTTTGCCATAGGCCTGCACTGTCTGTCTTCCCTTTCTTGTTGTGGCCTGGCCATGTGGCTCGTGGCTATTTTGTGAAGGCAGTCAGTGTGCTTTTGCGAAAGGCCTGCATTGTTTGTCTTACCCTTTCTTCTTGTTGTGGCCTGGCCATGTGGCTGGCGGACATTTTTGAAAGGCAGCCAGTGTGCTTTTGCCATAGGCCTGCATTGTCTGTCTTCCCTTTCTTTTTGTAGCCTGCTATGTGGCTGGCGGACTTTTTGTGAAGGCAGCAGTGTGCTTTTGCCATAGGCCTGCATTGTCTGTCTTCCCTTTCTTGTTGTTGTGGCCTGGCCATGGGGTTGGGTGACATTTAATAAAGGGGCAGCCAGGGTGCTTCTGCATTAGGCCTGCAAGCCTTCTTTGTGGTGGCCATGTCTCCTGCTGGTTGTTGTTTTGCCTGATATTTTTTCTTCTTTTATCCAGCAAAAAATGTTGCACAGTTCACTACATTTCTAATACAGCTGAAATATTATTGATTTGAGCTGATTCACTATGTGGCATAGTCAGCCAATGGGGTTTCCAACCAATAGGCCCAGAGCTGCTCATGGGTGCATGAAACAACTGTTTCTGTGGTGTCTGTTGAATTTAAACATATTTTAGGGCATGGATGGCATTGGATTGAAATGCAAAATGTGTTTTTGTTTGGGTAGTTCACTTTTTTCATGTGTGTTAAATAAATGCCTTTGTTGGATGAGTGTGGTTGTAACTTGCAAACCTTTTTTAGCCTTGTGGATTTTTGTTTTTGGCATTGTTGAATTAAAGCTGTGTTGTTTAGCATTCTTCCTTTATCTGGCCAGTGTGTGAGTGTGTTTGTAATAGTGGTCCAGCATTTACCTTGGCTGAACCTCCACTTGTGGCCTGGGGTAATTTTATACTGGCTGTGTCTAACTCCATTTAGGCCTGCTTGAGTTCATTGTTTTTCAGACCTGCTGCTTATTGTGGCTTGTGAGTGACCATGTGGCTGATGGCTATTTTGTGGTAGGCAGTTAGTGTGCTTTACGGCTTTTGCTATAGGCATGCATGTTTTTCCTTTGTTCCTCTTGATTTATTGCTTCCTGAATGCTGCATCCCACTTGATGCACAATGCCAAACTGGGTCCGTTACATTTTTATTTTTGCTGTTGTCCTTCTTCTTTTCTATCCTTCCTGAGTGTACTGTACAGTACACCATGAAAGCCCTTGTTGTTGTCAAAGTCTCACAAACGGCTACACTGTATTGTTATGTTTATTTATTAACTGAGGTAATTAAATAATATTAATAACACTAAGAAGTGTGACCACACACTAAGTTATACATTATATTTGTGTGTTTGTACTAGTAGTAATTGAACCAATGAATGCCACATTTCACTGATATTCTTCTTGCTTCTTTGGTTTTAGGTACACAAAAGAGGAGGAGACAACAGCACCCATTGTACTGCCAGACAGAAGTCCTGCAGCGCGCAGCGTCACGTGACGTGTGACCACAGACATTACTTCAACTTGTGCCACTGCATGCTGCTGGCATCTTCAAGATGCCCCAAAGAAAGGTACCAGGTCCATTACCAAGAAAGTTGGCAGCAAGAAGAAGGCACTGCCACTTATCAAGACTGGTATGTCACCCACAACCTTTTTTGAGAAACCAAAAATTGTGCCTACAACAGCGTTGTCCAGAATGCAAGCTGGGACTCTGGGAGCAGCACCCCTGCATCGGTGGACCCACCCCACCAACCTAGTCCTAAGCCCAAGTCTGTCGCAGAGGAAGCCAGTCTAGTCACGAGTCCAACCCCAACGAGCAGTGATGTTGAAATTGACTTATCGTTATAGCAAAGTAGTACCCAATCAATGCAGAAAACTCATATAAGTGGGCAACATCAGCTGCAAGCACCCCCAATAGTAGTTGTTCCTCCTGTCCCCTGGGCAGATCAGGAGATCAAGCTTCCTGCAGAGGAAGAAGAAGAGCAAGCCACTCTTTCAGAAGATCCATTGTCTTCCACATCCCCAGCAAGGAAAAGGAGAGTAAGTCCATCAACTTCTTCAGCAAGCCCCCTTCTGATGATCTAGATGCTACTTGGAAGACATCTCAGTCTGAGAGTGAGACACTCTATGAGAAAAGGCTAGGAAAAAGGAAGGTTCCAGAAAGCCTTAGAGTTATGGAGGTAGATTTTTGAAGTGGAGAATGATGACAAGCCAGTCATCATGGGCATTAGTCCCGCCCCAGTGGAGACCGACATTACCCCATCCCAAATCTCTGTGAGCGATGTGGGACAGATACCACCAACACCTCCAGCTTCCATATTTCGCTGGCAGCGACCTACATCCATCACAACTACCTCAGTAGAAGTAGGCACTGCAGAGAGTTAAAAGTCACACCCACCTACCAGTTCATCTGACATTGCAAGTGGCACCGGCTGAAAATTGAGCTCCGCAGTTTGGGGCTTTTTTTCGGTTAGCAAGAAGGAGGTGAACATTGCTATATGCTCCATTTGTAAACACGATGTTAGTCGGGGTTAGCTTGGTACAAACTATGGTACCAGAGGCCAAACAACCCCTCTGAAAAAACACCACTTTACCAGTTGGAGGCGCACTTAGCGGCCAAAAAACTGCACTTGTTGTTGGTGGAGGGTATGAAGAAGAAGAAGATCTGATTACGGTGGAAGATGAACAAGAGGATGACATTTTCTCTGTTACACAAAGCAGCCCTGTCCTCACCAGTGCAGTGGCACTGCCCACATCATCATTAGCAATATTGCAATGGCACAAGAGTCAGGCTGAGACACCAAGGGGTCCAAGGAAAGGGAGTACCACAATGAAAAAACATACATTGAGCCTAACATCTGGCGTCAAGAAGTCACCTGCATCAGTGGCACCAGAAAAGACAAAAATCCACACCATCATTCTCAGCATATTTAGGTCGGAGGGGCAGTACAAATGCAACGACCAACGGCATGCTTGTACAACACGAAGCTGGCTAAAATGTTAGTGCTGGACCTCCTCCCTTTTTCTTTTGTAGAAGGGGTGGGTTTTCTTAAATTTGTGTCAGCCATCTGCCCGAAATGGAAGGTTCCCAGCCGGTCCTATTTCACCAGAGTTGCTGTTCCAGCACTACATCATGACATGCTAGAATTGCTTGGACAAGCTATGCAGCGGAGTGCTGTTCACACTATCCACCTGACAACAGACATGTAGACCAGATGCCATGCCACTGATTAAATGTGTATCACTGCACACTGGATCTCTTATGTGGGGGTTAGAGAAAAAATATCTTCAGGTGTAGACACTGCTGAGATTTTTAATCTCGTTCGTAAACATGCATATGTGTAATCCCTGGCTGTCCTCGGGATCGGGTTATGGCATTGGAACCAAGACCTATAACTTATGAGACCACAGTAAATCACCAACAGACCGTAGAGTAAGTGCAAGGCTTTATTGTTACACCATAAAGCCCAAGTAGCACTCCAAATGCAGAGAACTAAGATTACCAGATTACTAGACACCCGTAAACAACAAACGTGGAATCACACCGTCCTCCGCATGAATGCCAGTCCTGCCACTCTCCAACGGAGGGCACCGTGCTAAGCAATGGCCGACAATGCCACTCGAGCCGTGCATGGCACCTATCCCTAGAGATCGGTGAACCTTTTTTGACTAACCGTCCCCCGCATGAATGGAATGTCGGTCCCGACACTCGCCAGCGAGGGGTACAGTGTTACACAGTGGCCGACAATGCCACTCGAGTAATGTTCTCCAACCACCTGAGATGGGCTAATGTCTTGTACTCCCCAACAACCGCTGTCTGTGTGTACCACAAAAGTCTCTAGGTTGTGTGGCTGATAAGTAAACAATACGAGGCTTCCTTCTCTGTTTGTTTTGTCCTGGTTATATTAGCACCAAAAACACCAAGTTCCGGTTCACTAATTCCTTACGGCTCCAGAGTGAGACTAACCTTTGCCCCAAGTTACACACGTGCTAGCCGGGACACGTAGGAGCAGCCGCTCGACTCGCGTGTCTCTCCCGATACTTCCCGCACTTACTGTGTGGGTGTTGGCTGAGACTCTGCTCATTGCCTCGCGGAGCATCCAAGAAACGTCGGCTCGGGCTCAGAATATCTGACGCGGTATATGGCGGACGCCATTGTTTTATCCGTGTCCGGACCTGCGCACAAGCCGTGCACGGCATCCCGGGAATGGTAGTTCGTTCATGGCTGTCCCTGGGAGTTGTAGTTCTATTGTCCGTTATCGTGGATGTATGTTTTCTTGCCGCTACGCTCCGTGCCTACCCCACGAACTATGACAGTACACCCCTCCTCACAAAGGGGCCCCGCAAGGGCCAGGCCTCGCAGGGTACTTCTTGTGGAAAGCCACCACCAGACGAGGTGCAGACACTCCTGCGGCAGACTCCCATGACACCTCCTCCGGACCAAACCCTTTCCACGCAACAAGGTACCACAGCCACCCCCTCTTCCACTTGGAATCGCGAATACCCTCAATCTCGTATTCCCGGTCAGCATCCGCCTGCACGGCCAAGGTTGATGGTGGCCTTCTATAGGCAGAGGGTTTCAGCAGAGATATGTGGAATACAGGATGAACCCGCATGGTAGAGGGCAACGAAAGCCTCATGTTCACTGGACTGACGCACTTCTCGATACGAAAAGGGCCGATGAATTTAGGATGAAACAGACTGTGTTTCCGAAAGTGCAGATTGCGGGATGAGACCCACACACAATCCTCCGCTTTGTACAATGGTCCTGGCCTCCTATGCCGATCCACCTGAGTCTTGTACCTAGCCTTGGATTCCGCCAAACACTTCTGGGTGCGCAGAACCGTGTCCCTGATGTGGGCTGTTCTCCTGGTCGTTTCGGGCAGGCCCGTACTCCTCGCTGGGTGCACCAACGGAAGAAAACATGGATGGTGTCCGTAGTTACCGTAAAACGGCGACACCTTGGTAGAGTTGTGAGTGGCGTCGTTGTAGGCTATTTCGGCAAGCCACAGCTGATCCACCCTTTCCTCTGTACCTTGGTCAATGAAACAGTGCAAGTACTGCTTGAGGGTCTGATTGAATCTTTCGGTCTGACCGTCCAGTTGGGGGTGGTAGCTAGTAGACAACACTGATGTAACATGTAAGGAGGAGCACCATGTTTTCAAAATCTCGCTGTGAACTGTGAACCCCTTTCAGATACGATTACGTTGGGCAGACCGTGTAGCCTCACCACCTCCTTCAGCAACACCGACCGGCCGAAGGTACCCCTTTACAGGCTATGAAGTGCCCCATCTTGGTGAGGTTATCGACCACTACCAGAATGGCGGTACATCCTTGGTCCACTGGCAACCCTACCATGAAATCCAATGAGACATTCTCCCATGGTCTTGAGGGAGTCGGAAGGGTTTGCAGCAGCCCTTGCGGTTTGCGATGATCGGATTCCATGGCAGCACAAACATCGCAGAAATCGACCCATCCCTTCACATCATTTCGTAGATGCGGCCACCAAAACTGTCTAGAGAGGTATTCCGCTGTTTTCTCTGGCCCCAGATGGCCCGCACTCGGTGACTCATGACACCACCTCAACGACTGTTTCCGAAGCCGTGGAGTGAGCAGCAAGATGCAACATCCCTTCCTAGGGATCCCATCCTTACCATGCCACTCCGCGTGGTGTCGTAGCCAGGTTTTCCACTCGAATGAGAGAATACCTTTCTGTACCCATCTAAGGAAGGTGTCAGGCTGTATCGTACCTACCACCGTCCTGGGTTGGATAATTGGTCTCACCCGAGTTTGGAGGGGTGATGGGACCGAAGTCTGGCGTGAAAGGGCATCCGCTTTCCTGTTCTCGGCACCAGGCCTGTATGTTATAACAAAATTGAATCCTGAGAAGAAAAGCATCCACCTCATCTGCAGAGGGGAGAGATGCCGGGCCGCTGTCATGAATTGCAGGTTTCTGTGGTCCGTGAAGACAGAAACCACATGTTTTGCCCCCATCAGGAGATGCCTCTACTCTGAGAATGGGTCCTTGATGGCTAACAGTTCCTTCTTGGCGATGTGGTAGTTCCACTCGGCCACGTTCAGCTTCCTAGACATGAAAGCCACCGGATGGAGCACACCAGTATCTGCATGCCTTTGTGACAGGATGGCCCCCAGAGCCGCGTCCAAAGCGTCCACCTCGACTATGAACGGAAGGTCCGTGTTCGGGTGTGCCAACACTGGAGCAGTCCCGTACGCCTCCTTTAGTGCAGAAAAGGCCTCCTCCGCCTTAGGGGTCCAGAGAAAATCCTGCGATTTCCTCAAAAGCTGTGTGATAGGGGCTACCAATCCAGAAAACCCCTCAATGAACCGTCTATAAAAATTGGCAAAGCCAATGAAGCTTTGTACCTCCTTGACATTTCTAGGGGGAGGCCATTCCTTTATCGGCTTGACCTTTCTTTAAGCCATTGTCTGACCATCTGGGCTCAACATGACTCCCAGGAATTCTACAGTCGTGACATGGAAGTCACACTTGCTGAGCTTGCAGTACAATCGGTTCTCCCGCTGGATCTGTAATACGGACGATATGTGATGTACGTGCTCTTCCACATTGTTGGAATACACCAGTATGTCGTCTATATAAACCACAACATAGACATCCAGGTGTTCGTTTAGTATGTCGTTCAAGAAGTACTGGAATGCCGCAGGGGCATTGCATAGCCCATACGGCATTACCAGGTATTCGTATAACCGGAATCGGGTCTTAAACGCCGTTTTCCATTCGTCCCCCATTCTCATGCGTACAAGATGGTACGCTCCCTTTAAGTCTAGCTTGGTATATATCTTGGCTGCTTTTACTTGTTCCAATAAGACGTTGATGAGGGGCAATGGGTACCGATTTTTGAAAGTTATGGCGTTAAGAGCCCTGAAGTCCACACAGGCGCGGAGATCTCCATTGGCTTTAGGGATGAAGAACAGGGGAGATGCAGCCGGGGATTTAGAGGAGCGTATGAAACCAAGGCTTAGCATGTTGTCCAAGTATGAGTGTAAATGTACGTTCTTGGGTTCTGACAATGCATACAGTCTTCCGCTGGGCACACTCGCCCCCGTTACCAAGTCGATCTGGCAGTCATACATCCGGTGTGGGGGAAGCACTTTGGCTTGGGCGTCGTCGAACACGTTCTTAAAAACTTGGTATGCCTTGGGAAGGCTAACGGTTTTCTCGGCGGTAGTGGCGATGGTTTGTGACGTGTTGCCTGCCATTGCCGACTGCTCTGAGGAGGCACTGCAATGCTGTACACAATATGGAGAGTCCATGCGTATCTCCTGTGATACCCAGTCAATAGAGGGGTTGTGTTTTTGGAGCCAGGGTAACCCCAGGATGCCTCCATACTGGGGTGCTTGGATGATGCTGAAGTAAATGACCACCAGGTGTTCTTTTCCATACCACATATGGACATCCCCGGTGTGTTGCCTGATGGGTCCAGAGACCAACCTTCGCCCATCCACCGCAAAGACGTCCTCCGGTACTTCGTTGGTGAGTAGATTGATGCGGATACGAAGGGCTTCATCTGCATCCATAAAGAGGCCTGTGGCTTCTGAGTTCACCATGGCTTCCACCACAACCCATTCCGCCCGAACCAAAAGGCGAATGGTTATGAACACGGTTTTTTGGCTTAGATGTGTCATCGACTGCAAGGAAGGGATAGAACAACGACTCACAGAATCCCCTTCTCTTTTCCTGGAGTCCCTTAGTTTTTCGCCACGCTGTTGACGGTTGTCGTTGTCATCCTTAGGTTTCTGAAGTGACCTGTCTTTGGTTTGACCGGACACTCCCTTACGAAGCGGCCCTTCTTGCCACAATAAAGGCACAGTCCTTGTTTGCGGTGTGACTCCTTTTCGGTGGTCGTAAGGCTGGCTCTTATTGCCCCTATATCCATGGGTTCTGTATGAGTGGGAGGCTGAGGGTCCATGGACCCCGCAGGCCCATGTAAGGGTAAGGCCTTGTCTTTTTCTTGTGATCGCCCCGGCGCTCGCCCAGCCTATGATCCAGGCGAAGAACCAAACTGATCAGATCCTCACATGTTGCAGGTTGAGGGTCGATTTGGGCTATTATGTCCTTCAGCTTCTCGCTCAGAGTGGTGTGGCTCACTGGTTAGAGGCGGCAGACCCGGAAGCAGAGGACGGCCCGGGACCAGGGTTCAATTCCCGACTCGACCGGGATCCTGGACCAGGGTCATCGGACTTCATAATTCTCGCCTCGGTGCCTACTCTAACCAGGGATCACACTCTGCAACTCTGGGCATTAGCTTGCCTCATCTCCACAACGGCCCCCCCACATACGCCGGGGATGCCTGGTTTCACCCTGGAGATACCCAGCAGGGTCCATCTCACAGGGAAAGCCAGGACGGGTTCCCCAGCAGTCTACAGCGCGGAGATACCCCATGTGGGCTGATTCATGCGCTTTACAAGACATCATTACATTACATCATTACATTACATTGGTGAAAGAGCACTGCTTGTTTTGCTGTAGGCCACCTGGTTTCAGATACCAGACGTCTGAACGAATTCATGTACTGTACAAGACCAGTGCTGCCCTGACGCAGCTCCAGCAGCTCTCTATCTGCCGTATACGAATTGGCTCTCCTGTCAAACACCTTTACGAACTCTTCCTGGAAGGACTCCCAGTCGTGCAGGAGAGGGTCATCTCGGCTCACTAAAGGCACTGCCCATTGGGCGGCATTCCCTGCCAGGTGGGAAATCAGAAAGGCGACTCTCGCTTGGTTGGTGGGGAACGATTTGGGTTTTCACGAAAAGTGCAGGGCTATTTGTGTCAAGAACACTTGAACGGTACTAGGATTCCCGCTGTATCTCTCGGGCGTGGCAAGCGGTATAGACACAGGCATTTTTTTGACTAACCGTCCCCCGCATGAATGTCGGTCCCAGCACTCGCCAACGAGGGGTACAGTGTTACACAGTGGCCAACAATGCCACTCGAGTAATGTTCTCCAACCACCCGAGATGGGGCTAATGTCTTGTACTCCCCAACAACCGCTGCCTGTGTGTACCACGATAGTCTCTAGGTTGTGTGGCTGATAAGTAAACAATACAAGGCTTCCTCCTCTGTTTGTTTTGTCCTTGTTATATTAGCACCAAAAACACCAAGTTCCGGTTCGCTAATTCCTTACGGCTCCAGAGTGAGACTAACCTTTGCCCCAAGTTACTCACGTGCTAGTCGGGACGCGTAGGAGCAGACGCTCGACTCGCGTGTCTCTCCCGATACTTCCCGCACTTACTGTGTGGGTATTGGCTGAGGCTCTGCTCCTTGCCTCGCGGAACATCCAAGAAACGTCGGCTCGGGCTCAGAATATCCGACGCGGTATATGGCGGCCGCCATTGTTTTATCCGTGTCCGGACCTGCGCACGCGCCGCGCACGGCATCCCGGGAACGGTAGTTCTTTCCTGGCCGTCTCTGGGAGTTGTAGTTCTATTGTCCGTTATCGTGGATGTATGTTGTTTTCTTGCCGCTACGCTACGTGCCTCCCCCACAAACTATGACAATATGTAGCCATGTTCGCCATGGAGAAATCTCATACTACGGCTAACATTTTGGAAGACTTTGACATCAAGGTCTTTAAATGGCTGTGACCAAGTAGGCTTAACATTGGTTTTGTTGCCACAGACAATGGCAGTAATATATTTAAGGCCATGGCCGAAGATGGCTATTTAAGGGTCCTGTGTTTGTTGCACTTCATTAATATCATTGTTCAAGACTTTCTGAAAAAAGAAGACAGAGCCAGCAACTTACTGACCACTTGCAGAAGAATCAGCACACATTTTAGCCATTCTTTTAAAGCCCGGAAGCAGCTGAGGATCTCATCCAGGAGGTGCCAACACGTTGGAACTCAACTTATTACATGTTTGGACGTCTGTTTAAGCAGTACAGGCCAAACAATGAATGTGTCATACAAAGAAGGGATGCTACTGTGAAAGGAATGATCATTGAGATGGACCAATGGGGCCTACTTAAATGCCTGCCAGAGATGCTACTTACTTTCGAGGTCTTCACAAGTGAAGTCAGCATGGAGGACTGTACTATGGGCCAAGCTATCTCATTGTTGCACATGCTACAGGAGCAACTGAAGGGGGTGTCTGCAATTTATACAGGTGTTGAGGAAAAAAAAGCATATGAGTTGGTGAAGAGCTAAACATAAAAAACATAACTCATGTATTTGTAAAGCGCACTTAAACCCATTGGTCTCAAGGCGCTGAATAACAGATGTTTATTGTCACCCAACTAAATGGTACTCATTTTGTCGACCTCAGATGGATGAAAGGCTGAGTGGACCTGCCGGGATTTGAACCTGTGACCATGAGGTCGAACACAGGCCCCTGCAGTGGATGCATTAGTCCACTAAGTCACCAGACCAAGCTAATCTGAAAATATAAGGTTGCAAAGAGGCTTGTGTTTTCCAACCATTCCATTTATGCCACAATTCTTGATCCACGGTACAAATCTTTACTATACACTTTCATTCCTTTTTCAAATGGGGATATTGCCAGCTACAAAACTTGGAAAGCTGTGCAAGCCAGTCTGCTAGAAAAGAACGGCCGGGATTTGGAGGCCCCCTCCTCCAGGGCACAAAAAGTACTGTAGGTCAGCCTTCAAGTTCAACTTCAGAGCCTGAGGGCAGTGCGGTTGGCTCACAGCAGCCAAAACTTTGATGAAAACCCATTGCTGTATTGCTATGGGAAAAGGCGACAATTCCCTGTGCTCAGCAGGCTGGCGGTAAACTATCTGGCTTGCCCTGTCACAAGTGACTCTTCTGAGCGTGTTTTTAGTGCTGCTGGTGTCGTTCAGACAGTGAGAAGGACCAGTCTCTTGCCTCAAAACATGAAGGGCCCGATTCACAGAACTAACTTAAGACACAATCCTAAACTTACTACCATTTTGGTATTCACAGAAGGCACTGAAATGTCTTGCAGTTGCATTACCAGGGGTGGCAGCAGTGTTTAAAGAAGTGCGGTGGGCGGCTGCCAGACCCTGGTGCCGTACCCCTGGAGGCACTTGGGGGTCCTGGCTGGGGCCTGAGGCATTAGAGGAGGCTGCAGCTGCTGCCGCCTCCTCCTCCTCCACCAGAACCACTAGCCCCCAATATTCATCACAGATGCCTCCCCCTTCCGTTGCCGGGCCATGGCTGCTCACTCCTTCCTGTTGAGCTGTTGTTTCGGTTGGGAAGGAGTAGTTATATCAAAAAAGAAAAAAGACAATTGTAACCAATACTTTTGGCAAAATAGTAACTCAAAATTAATTATATACATAAAATTATAGCGGCACAGTAGCACTAGCAAGCACAGTATATATCATTTGTGTTATCCTCCCACTTCCTCGGCTTCTAACATATGTGGGAGTATCAGGCATTACTAGGCACTATAGGGTAGACAAGTCTTCTTCTTCTCTCTCTTGTTTAGCTAAATTAACCTTTTAGGCATGCCAGCTGAGTCAACTTGCACCCTACACATGCATACTCGCTTCGCAGACTCACATTACCTTACTACTGTCTGCAGGTGGGGCAGCTGTAGTCTACAACTACACAATTATCTATTTTTCTATTATGGCCATACTCTGTTAAATCAATGGCAACTGCTCAATTTCACTTTCACCCTGACTACTATAACAAGGTGGATGATATCTGATATGAATGATTATATATATATGGGATGACATGAGGTACTGCTATTGTATAACCATGCAGCCGATAGGCTATCCATGACAGACACGTTCAAAATAACATAGGTAGGGAGTGGGCCTCAGAGTCGGAGGGAGGTGATTGATAATGGGTGGGTATGGGTACATACATACACAGTATATATGTTGTGCTTGCAAACTAATGTGAGTCAAGGGAGTATTCTGAAATACAACCTTGAATCAAAAACCTTGAAAAAAACAGTCCTTGTTTCTTCCCAGTAAATAGTCCATTTATTATTGCATTGTTCTTCTAGAATTATTTTTTATTCTAATCTTATTTTTATCTTCATCCTTGGCTTTGTTAATCTCGCATGGTTTCTTTTTCTTACATTCTCTTCATCCAGTGATAGTCTCCACCTATGTTATGATTGAATACCATCCAGGCATCCATCCATTCAAAGTAAACATGGCTAGCATTCTTTTTAATCTCTCAACAAACCTTTCACCAACAACATACATTTTCATTTTTTTAAACCATCACCTATGCATCTTTGCTTGCCTTTGAGTTTAACCCATCCAACCCCCTTGAGAATTCTTAATACCCATACAGTTTCACCCACCCAGGCAGGCATCATTTCTTTCACCTTTTACCCATCCTTCAACCACCCATGCATCCTATCAGCCACCTATGCATCCCTGGCCCCCTTCCTTCACCCATGCATCCTTCTCTGCCAGTCATGTATAACATCTCACCCATCCTTCCTTCCACCATCCTTCTTTCCCTTTTCGTTCAACCCATCCATCAAGGTCGTCTGACTCTTAGTCTTTTTCATAAAACTTTCCCAGCTGAGTTGAAGTCAGATAGAAGAAGCTATTAGTTACTCAACTCCCGCCGCTAATGCTATTGCTAATACTAAGTAAAGGGTGTCTTCTTCCACCGTTGTTCACAACAACTTAGTCTCTCTCAACACTACAGTGTACACCCTTGCAGAGAGTGTGTATTGTCAATAAGTAAGGAATATAATGTACCACCCCCTCCACTGCTGCTGGCTCATCCCCTGTAGCTGCCCCATCTGCTACCTCCTTGCTGGCGTCACCTTTCCCGCTGGCTACGGCACTGGTGGTCGGTATACCTAGAAAAACATCACACATTTTTAGATGCCATGGATGTCTGCCCCTATTTATTTATTTTCACTAGCAAGATTGAAATTACAATACATGCATACACCACATACATCACTAGTACAACGCGGGTACTAGAGTAGAGTGGATTTATGTCATATCTCATCAAAAATAGTAAAATATCTGGTTGGGAATTTTGTTGGTGGCAATTTTTGCAAAAGCTTCTCAAGAAGAGGACTACCAAAAGGACTGGACACAGTGGCTAGAGCTATTGGTGAATCTGAGTTTTAAAACTTTTTAAAAAGAAAAATAGTGGTCAATTGTGTGGAAAGTCTGACATGAGATTTCTGAAGTCCTCTCTTTTGGTTGGAAAATATAATTGTGCCCTCCTCCTCCACATATTTCCTTCCAGCCATGGTGCACCGTAATCACAACTGCTGCTAATAATATTAGTATTAGGCCTAGACGAGAAAAAGTAAAAATACATCACTTTTGGGTGTCCAACGTGACCATCAAATATTTAGTGATTGAGCTTGAGATAGAAAGTAAAAGAAAACCTTCTAATCTCAATAGACATCCCGATAATACCTTAGTTGGGCATGCAATCTACACAACAGAGTAGTAGTACTAGTAGTAGTAAAGGACCAATGTGTTCTCTGAGTCTTACAGTAATACCACCACTAGGCAGTTCACAAAATATAAGGGGAGAAGGAAAGCTGACTGAAAAACCAGAATAAATTATGAATCAAGCTACAGACAGGCTAATAGTAGTACAGAGTCAGAGGCAGTTAGATTGATGCAATAAAAAAACAGACACTAGAAATATAAATGACTAAGTTGGTAGGTAACACAGAGATAACAAGAATTTTGAAACAGATAGATCGAAGAAGATTTGGTAAAAAATTGAATTAGGAAACAGAAACAATTGTTTAAAATAATAAGGTCCAGTAAAAGTTAGGAAAATATAATTATTAATATTATCAACAAGAGGACTTACTGGGGCCAGCAGCAGAGCCATTTGTAGAGGAGCGATCCTGGGAGGCACCTCCAGCTCCAGCCTCGGCAGAACCCGCCGTCTTCGTGCCCCTGGATGCTAATCATGTTAGACATAATAAAGAGACAAAAATGGATTGGTGTGAAACAAAAAATAAATGACAGTAAATGACAATTGCCATAAAATTGCCCTATCTAATCAGATCGACTAGTAGTAGTAGACTAGTATCGCAGTCGTGGGCCGTCCTATCTCTTTATTATTCCACTGTTCTATTTTGATTCCAGAATCCTAATCCTAAATACCACCTAATCCGCCTATTCCAAAGACTTTGGAATGAATTGCCCAAAATTATATTTGCTTCTTATAAATTCCGATCTCATTCGCAATCATCAGTGAATCAACCCCCTTTGACAGGCCAATTCAATAAGTCTGCATTTATTTTAGTCCTCAAAAATGCATAGATGGATACATGCATATTGCATGTTGGTTGGTTGCTGATGTGCTGAGTTGCTATATTATTCACTCACTAACAAACTACAAAAGATTCCACTAAGGAATCAGCAGAAGTGACGGGACCCCGTCACGTGGACCGCTAAAAAATGACCAACTAGTACTTAGTAGGTAAATACTATTTACTATTTACCGATTCTAAAATACTGAATTTTACCGATTCGGTATTTCAGAATCGGTAAATGTATGTAGGCATTGATTTGGTAAATGTTACCGAATCGGTAAAATTCGGTAATTACAGATTCGGTATTTACCGATTCAGTAATTCCCATTTGTTCCTATAGGCCTGGAGGACCATAGGAATCAATGGGAATTACTGATTCGGTAAATACCGAATCGGTAATAGGGGAAGACTTACAAGGGTGGCAGGGTGTCACATTGACACCCTATTGCACCCCTGAATAGTGCATGGGTGCACATGTGGCACACATACATGCCCTAACGGCATGCATGTCTGCCACATGGCACTTTTGGAGAAGCACAAATTTGCTTTTTCAAAGGTTTTTGATATTTACCACCAACTTTTAGTTGGTTTTAAATACCGAATCCTTCACTCAGAAATGCACTCACTTGAGTGCTCCCTACATTAAGGATTCGGTAATTTACCGAATCGGTATTTTAAGGAATCAGTAATTTACCGATTCCTTAAATTACCGATTCCATAAATTACCGAATCCTTAAATTTGGCCCCTACATATAAAATGCCCAATACCGGTCGGTAACGGATGAAATTCAGTAATTTCGGCCGTTATCGACCGGTATTGGGCTACCTACATCTGGCCCTAAGTGACTAACTATAATACCTACCAATATCTTAGTGACAGGACAAAGAAAATGAGTCTCTCTAGTCTGCATTACCTACCTTAAGTTCTTTAACCTCTCTTACATAATTAGCCCAAGCGAGCGCAAACTTGCAAACAAGTAAGATTAGTAGCCCCTTTCACCTGTTGAGAAGAATAACAATCACATAATATGATATTTTTAAACAGTAATTTATCAGCATGTAAGCAGCACCAGCATTCTTGCTATTTGGAAAAAAAATTATATTCGCAATAACAAAGAACAAAACACGCAATGGTAATAAATTAGCTACTCACCAAGCTCCACAACCTCAACACCTAGCAGGTCCAGCAGGTCCTGGTCCCAGTCTAGTATGTCAGACCACTGGTTAGTCAGTTGGTTGTGGGTGCGCCGGACCTCAGAGCAGCGAAACACTGCCTGGAGCACCCTCGCCCACCGGCGGTGACCCTTCTGAATCCCATAGCTAGAATCAGGCCTGATGTCTGCTGCCAAGGTTAAAAGGAGGTGATGATGCACAAAAAAAACTAGCAGTACAAAAGGGGGTGGTGATGGACGGAGCATCTGAATCAATCAAACACTCACACCCAGTCAAGAGATCTGGGTTTAATCCATCACCGTTCTTTAGCCCACTCTGCCACCCCAGTTCAGACATGGCTATATGCAAATCAGTCTGACCCTGTGCCTCATGGGAACAGTCCAGCACGAACTGCCAAGCCATGTCTTCCCTGGACCGGAAACAAGCTTCCGGGGACCGGTTTCTAGGGCAGCCACCTCCACCTCGGAGAAGAAGACCCGGGCTGCACCCCTTCCGTGCGCCACCTTCCACAGTACCCGCAATCGAGCATCGGAACCACCGGCGCGGCACTACATACTTTTCCCACGCCCTGCGGAGCCCCTTGCCGAGATCATCACATCTTGTGTAAATAATCAGATCCCCCAAGCTCAAGCCGGCTCTTGTTCTATCCTGAACCTGCTCCTGTTCATTTACACCGTCCTCACCGAGACACAGGACTAAGTAATTACAGCCAGCCCTCCACTCCTATCCTCCACTACGGGTCGAGTTTGCTGTTCCAGGAGGCATTGTGGTTCTTTCCAGGTAATTATGTTTTGCAGTCCTGATGATGATCCCTCTACCTAATGAACATGGTATCGAAATGTCATCGACAAACTAAATAGTGCCACTTGTTACCAATGTGTATGATTTATGTGGTTACTGTTTTCGGTTAGCTTGTCTTATCCCCTAATTAATCTAAGCTGCCAAGCTCCAGTTTTGCCTGAAATTTTTTATGTTTTATGTTTTTTGTGTATCATGTCATTTGTATCGGATGCAGGACTGTGTCCTTATTATTCTTTGTTGTTTTCCCCATTTTTGTTAATTTGATTACATTGTATATTAAAAATTCCTTGTCTGGCTGGACATCGAATGTATATAGTACCCATTAAGGTCTATATCTTATTTGTTTCTTGCATTTCCCCTCTAAGGACCATTGTTTCAGAAAATAACCTTCCCCAAGGAATGCACCCCCTGGTCACACACTGCGTCATCTTCTTGGTACTCTTAGCCATGGTGCGGGGGGCGGAAAAGAAAACGTAAAAGTAAAAACTACAGTCAAGTAAAGAAGTAGGGAAGTAAAAATAAATAAAAGCAAGTAATAGAAAAACATTACAATAATCCATTAAAAGTAGAAAAACCCCCACAAAATATACACTTAGGAAGAGAGAGGGATAGCTAATAAATGAATAAGATCAGAAGAAAAGTTTTAGAAACAAACAATTGAAAAGATATTGGGAGTATTCAAAACCGGCCCGGAACCATAACATAACATAGAGTAGAAAAACAAGATGGCCGCACCCATTGGGCAACCGTGTGGTGAAGTTTGCACAATATTTCCCCGCGAATACGCAATCTGTCAAATGTCTTGCGAGCCTGCGCCAGCATGCGAAACAAGCAACTCTGCATGCCAGCGGAACCCTGCATAGCACGGCTACTAAAACTCCGCCCCGGCTTAGTCAATATTTTTGCTGGGTGACTTAATGGTGATTGAAGATTTGCCTATCAGGCCCTATGTATTGTTGCCTGTGATGCTTTTTAATTTTATGTATTAATGTTTTATCACTGTGTTTTTTTTTACTCTTGTATTGTACTTTTATAGTTACCTTGGTAACCCAAAATAAAGTTTGACTACTATTACTACTACCGTCAACTTTAAAAACTAACTCTGGTTCTACTGATTGAATTCTTGTCATTTAAGTGTCATGTTATTTCTTAAAATATTCTCTATTTTTCTAAATTGGTTTAGGATTCTTTCTGTGTTGTGTTTTTACTTTATTACTGTTTGAGTACTGCATACATACTTTACACACTGCCCCTATGTTAAGCCGGACTGGTTTGTGCCAAGCTAAAAGAGGGCTAAACACAGGTTAACTTAGTGACTTTGTAGTTCACCCTGAAGAGGATTGTGATTATTACTTGAAGTGGGTGTTTACCCCCGTCAACCAATAATCCAATATCTTACATAGATAATAAGGATTCTCCTGTGATACATGCAGAGAATCAGTACTCCATTCAAACACATCTTCAGACGTTCCTTCGCAACTCCTCTTCCAGGAGAAGCTGAAGACCCATCACTTTAACAAACCAGGGATAGGGCAAAGCCCTCAAACATAATCTGTAGAGTGAACTAAATTATTCATAAATGTAATCTTCTACACCCTCTGTACCTACATTTTCTTCTACTCTAAATCTCTTTACAGAAAGGGTTGAATATTGGTACAAAAGGGAGACACATACATATACACAGCTAGGGAGTAAATCCACTATGAAATACAGCTACCTAAAGTGGGACCTCAAGATTTGAATCTGCTCAATGATCCCACAAGTTGGTATGCAGCCTCTGTTATAGCTATGTTGAATTAGTGAAGCAGACTAGGTGAAGGGAGTCAGAACAAATGAGCAAAGACGGTAGGCAGTGTCACACATGTGAAAGAATATATTTTAGAGGATCCCTTTACCACAAAACAAAGATCTATTCATCTGACCACAAATTCTTTTCAATTTGTGCACCTTTACCGAAGTACATGCTCCATATGTGCAGTACCTGGTGATATTAATACACATTTCTCACGTTCCTACATTTGCTTTTCTGCTTATACTCACCAAGCAGATATAATACTTGAGTCTCAAGCATGTACACATGCTTCAACCGCTAATTTCTGAAAGATACAGCAATTGTGTGTACTGTTGCACCATGGAAATAACCTTAAAAGACATCCTCAGGAATTTCTGATGGATTGCACGTTGATGGAGCTCCAGCGGTGACAATTGTGAAACAGGTGTTCTATGAACCAGGGCTGTCAAGGTGAGTTGACATTCCAACTGTTTCTGTGAATTCTGAGAAAATCCATAAGCATGGGCACAGCTGATTCACCCACAAGGCTTGCAACTTGCAACAAGCACTTTCTCAACAAATGTTCTTGTACATGAGTAGGAATGCCCCAGAATATTATAAGAAAATATTTTTCTTTTGAAATGTAGCTCCTATACTTTTTAATTTCGTTTAAGATAGTCCAGCTACGGGGGCGTGGCTTGGCGCCCGGCATAGAAGGTGGCTCCGATGTGAGCGCTCCAGGTCGTTCGGGGGACTCGTTCTCTCTTGCCTGCTGCCACCACCTGTAAGAAGTACCTACCCCTGCCGGAACATCGGCAGAATGAAGCGCTCCTAATCCGTGGGAGTTTCTGGACATTTTCCTGCTTGCTTTTCAAGTTTGCGAGCGGACACGGCTCCCTGACGGTCGCGACCGCCATTTTGTTTTGGCTTCGCGCGTTCAGCGCGCATCTCCTCACAGTCAATGTTTATCCCCCACAGCGCTCCAGACATCGGAAATCGCTCACGGTGAGCTAATCTTCATAACTTCAAGCTGCCTATGTCTTTAGCCTGCTTGTGCTGACTTGTGCGAGTTTTACTCGCGATTTTCGGGACTTTGGCAGCCATTTTGTTCTTCTGGAACACCTCCCTCACACAGCTTCCTTGTGCTCATTATCAACCTCTGCCCTCTACCAGGCGCAATACAATTTCACTGCTCTCCCTTTCATTTGGAATTTCTTTATTCTGGCAGTTCCTCAAGTCATCTGCGCACTTTCTTATCTGCGTATTCACTTCAGACTGCCCTTCTCTACTGCAATGCTGTGCCTTTCCTGAGGGTTTTTTCCTTCTCTATGACACACCATCCTGCTGAATCTCACTGTCATGGATATTCTTCGTTTTGCTTTTCAATGTGAGGACTTCCTGGCATAAGTATATGGATGTTGTCTCGCGCTCCTAGGTGATCCTTTGGCTTTCCTGAGTGGCTGACAGAGAACTTTCTTTGGACCCTTTTTGGCGCCTGGGTGCTTCTGCTGTCTAAAGCGTTCTTCCACACATATACTATTTCTCGCAGGCACGCACGGAATACTCCTGGCGCTTGTTTTTCCCTTGTTTTCTTTTTGGAGGCGAATTTCATTGTATGGAGAGAAGTGCGAATACTTGTATTTCCAAAACTCCACGGCGTGTTTTCATCAAAAACTCCAGAGTCTTCTCCGCATTAGCACATCTGGAAGCTTCTCAGGAACTTTCTGTCAAAATTTTAGTCCAACGCGGAACGCCCGATTCAATCCTCAGGAAAAGCCATGTCGAAGCGTCTTAAAAAGGATCCTCCATCACCGACAGGTTCTACCTCAGCTGTTTCTATGGAGTTGCTGTTGGAGGAGATACGCGCTCTCCGGCCTTTCATGGAGGAAACTAATTCCAAGCTGCAAGTTCTAACTGACAACAGGTCACAGATGGACACAAGAGTAACTACAATGGAGCGCTCTATAACCTCTCTTCAAGAGTCATCTTCCAAGGTGACACACATGCAGTCGCAGATTTCCTCCCTCCAGAAGCAGGTTGAGGAGCTTGAGAATCGCAACAGACACAACAACCTTCGACTCTACGGCCTGGCGGAGAACTGTGAGGGAAATGATCCCATTGCTTTCTTTAAATCCTTCCTACCTAAGCTCCTTCACTTGCCTGAAGGTACCACGCTTAACATTCAGCGAGCACATAGGTTGGGTCGCATTTCATCAACTCCCTCTGCTTCTTCAAGACCAAGAGGCGTCATCATGTATTTCTTAGAATACACCGATCTTCTCAAAGTCCTCTCAGCGGCCCGTGCCTCCCCTCGCCTTACATGGTCTGGATCCAATCTCTTCTTTGCGCAGGATTACGCCAGAGCTACAGCCAGCCGCCGTAAAGCCTTCTTGGATATGCGACCAGAGCTCCGTTCCATTGGAGCCATATATGGCCTTTGCCATCCTTGCCTGTTCAGAGTTACTCACAACAACAAAACAACGACCTATGAGGATCCTGTTCTCCTGCGAAGCTTCCTGAACTCTGCCCAAGCGTCTGATATGGATCTATCCAGCTCTTCATCAGCCTTTCCTCCATGACTTTTATGAGTTGCTGGTCTGTTTTCTTTTTTAGACTGCACAATTCATGCTGGCTGTCTTCATTGTTTGCATTTTTCATGTTTTTTCGTCCCTCTTCCCCTATATGGTTCTTCTTGCTTCTACTTGCTCCCTTATGTCTCTACAATGTAATCATATGTTATATACTGTTGTTTACTATTTCGTTTTTATTACTTAATTCCCTGATGTTTTCTCTTCTCAAGTTTCATGTTCTTTCTTTTCTTCTACAGGTATTACAACTCACAGTGTGTTTCCCCTTCGGTCTGGTGGTTCGCTTACATTGGATGTCTTGCCTTCTCCAGTTGGTGCTCCCCCTCAGTTTTTTCTTCTCGTCTTCCCTCTCTAGTGATCGTCCTTCCCTGTTTCTCCCTCCGTAAGTATGTTTTCCTCCCTTCCCTCGTTGTTTGCTGTCTCCTTTCTATCCTACATGCTATCATTTTCCCTAGTTCTTCTTTGTTCACAGGTGTCTTTCTATTCTTGCTTCCAACAACTTTTATGTTTCAATTTTTTTCACACCTTTTTCTCTCTCACTTACATTCCTCTACTTTATTTCCTCATTCAACTGGTGTTTATTACCGCCTCTTTACTCCAAGTTCCTTTTCTCTATTTATTTTTTCGATCGCATATTACTTCACTTCTTCTTGCCTCTCTTCTCCTTTTTGATCACCTTTTCCTTCTGGGTACCTTTTATATTAATCTTTTTTTTCTCACTGACTTTTCTCTTCTCACTTTCATGTTATGTCGTTGAAAATAGTTACATGGAATGTTAAGGGTGTTAATTCTCCTATCAAACGACAGATTTTGTCGCACCTTGCATGTTTAAATGTTGATATTGCTTTCTTGCAAGAAACTCATTTGGCTGCTGAAGAGTCTGTTAAACTAAAGAGAAGTTGGGTGGGCGATGTTTACTACTCTCCAGGGGATGGCAAGCGTAATGGAGTAGCCATTTTATGTCACAAAACTCTTTCTCATTCTTTGCTCGCTCAGGAATCAGATGAGGGTGGTCGCTGGACATATGCTAAACTCTCTATTAAGAATGTTCCAATTTCCCTTTTAAATGTCTATGCCCCCACTGCTGGAGATTCTACTTTCTGGCATACGTTCTCCCGTCATATTACCAGATTTATCGATGACAACTTTATCTTAGCGGGAGATTGCAACCAGCCCCTTGACCCCTTTTTGGATAGGAATTCCAAGGCTCACTTTATTCCTAACAAGTCACATAAATCCTTCTCTCAAGCTATTTCTCAACATAAGCTTACTGATGCTTGGCGCTTATGTAACCCAGAGCTGCAGGAATTCACCTTTTACTCTCCTTGTCATCACTCCCAATCCCGTATTGATTACATTTTTGTAACTCACAACATTTCCCAAACCCTTACCCATGCAGAGATTGGTCCGATTTTACTTTCAGACCATGCCCTCACTTTGGCTCAACTTGACATCCTACCTAAATCAGGTGGGCCCAAGCGATGGCGCTTTAATAATTCCCTCCTCTTAGACCCCAAGTTCACTGCATCCTTCACTGAATTCTCGGATGAATCTTTTCTATTTAATGACACTCCCTCTATTCCCAAGCACACCATTTGGGATGCCTTCAAGGCAGCAGCGAGGGACTTTATAATTGGCTTTGTGGCGAAAAAACAGAGGGCTGCTCGTAGGTTTACAGCTGCCATCCTTCTAGACATTAAGAAATTGGAGCATTCTTATTTTAATTCCCGACCGCAGGACAGTTTAACAGCCCTGATTAATGCTAAAATGAAATTTAACAAAAAGTCTACGGATGATGCGTCCTTATATCTACTGAAATCGAGTGCCAAGTTTTATGGAGGCAAAAACAAGGCTGGGAAGGTTTTGGCTAATTATCTGAAGGTAAAGCACAACAAGCTAAACATTGAATCAATCTTTGACACACACTCTATTCTTAAACACACGGACACAGACATTCTTGCTGAATTTTCTGCCTTTTACAGAACTTTATATTCCTCTGAAACCCAACCCTCCTCTCAATCCTTAGATCATTTTTTCTTCAACATCCAAAAGCCAGCCCACTTCCCGCTTGACTTATCTCACTTAGAGCTTAGCATCTCCCAGCAAGAGTTACTTACAGCACTTCAGAATCTCCAAAAAGATAAAGCTCCTGGGCCGGAGGGCTTCACTGTTGAGTTTTTCCTTCACTTTTCAAAACTGCTCATCCCAAAACTACACTCCCTCATCGATGCTTTCCTCACCTTGGGATCTTCCTCAGGCTCTTTCTCCGATGCGCACATTTGTCTCATACCCAAGGAGGGGAAAGATCCTCAACATTGTAAAAATTACAGACCTATCTCCTTGGTTAATATTGATTATAAAATATTTGCGAAGTCCCTTGCAGCACGTCTTGATCTTCTTCTCCCGGATCTCCTGGGTGAGGAACAGTCAGGCTTTGTCAAGGGCCGTTTCATAACCGACAACACTAGACTGCTATTTAATGTCTTATCTAAGTCCCGTCATCTGCCCCATTCCCTTGCGGCCATTGCCCTTGATGCTGAAAAGGCGTTTGATAGGGTTGAATGGACCTATATTTTTCACACTCTTCATTGGTTTGGTTTTGGTCCTAATTTCATTTCTCTGATTTCCCTACTTTATTCTAATCCACGTGCAGCTGTCTGTGCCAATGGTCAAATATCCTCCTTTTTTGATTTGAAAAGAGGCGTCCGACAAGGATGCCCCCTATCTCCTTTTCTCTTTAATTTGGCCTTGGAACCCTTCCTGTCTAAACTCCGACAGAACCCTACCATTCAGGGCTTTCAGATATCAGATTCCCAAATTAAGCTGGCCGCATACGCGGACGTCATCCTTCTTTTTCTCTCTAACCCCACTAATTCGATTCCCGCCTTCCTTGCTGAAGTAAGTGACTATACCCAAATATCTGGTTATAAACTTAACAATGATAAATGCGAGATCCTACCCCTGACGAAATTTACATTTAAACCTGATTTTGCTGCATCTAACTTTACATGGAAATCTTCCCATATTAAATACCTTGGTATGCTTATTACTCCCACCATCCCAGATACTGTTTCCCTCTGTCTGTCCAAATGCATCCAAAAATTAGTGGATCTAATGTCTAAGTGGCATCCTCTTTACCTGTCCTGGTGGGGCCGCCTTGATACTACTAAAATGATGTTGTCTCCCATAGTCCTTTATACTATTTCTAACATCCCAGTCTCCATTCCTGCCAAATTTTTTTTAAAAATTAACTCCATTCTAATGTCCTTTCTTTGGAATAAGAAAAGACCTCGAATGTCTCTTGCTCGACTGATTCGTCCTAAGACGGAGGGTGGAGTTAACTTCCCAAACTTCCCTGCTTACCACAAAGCGTATCAATTACGACAAGCCTCCTTCTGGTTTGAAGATCCCTGCAATCTTTGTCCTATATGGACTAAATTTGAGCGCCTTCTTCTTTCTCCTTTTTCCTTTGCTGAATATCTTTCCTTTTCTCGTAAACCCTCTTCCATTTCTACTCCTATTCACAAATTCACTACTAAGCTGCTCCTCTCTTCTTCGCATTCCTCTCCCACAACCGTTGCTGATTTCCTTTCATCTACCATCTGGCATAACACTGCCCTACTTATCCGTAACAAACCTTTCTTTTGGCAAACATGGCACCACAAAGGACTGATATGGGTTTCCCAACTCTTTTCCCAATCCTCTTTCTTACCTTTCACCACTCTTCGTTCCCTTTATGACTTACCTACCTCCTTTACTTGTAACTATCACTTACTTAAAGAGGCTGCCTTGACAAATTATAATCGGCTCTCTCAATTATATCCTTCTCCCGCTTCCCCCACTTCTATCTCCTTACTTCACTCCTTTCTACGCAACACCCTAAAAGCTTCCGCCATTTACAAACACCTTCACGCCACTGATCATGTTAGACCTAAATCCAAAGTGGAGGAATGTTGGGAACTTTACCTTTCCACGTCCTGGCCAATTTCACTATGGGACAAAGTTTGGATCAAGATCCGTAAATCCTCGAGAGCGGCAACTTTGACACAGTCTTTGTTCTTCATTTATAATAGACTTCTTTATACACCCTTTGACCTCCACAAACGCTTTCCAAACACTGGTCTTGCTCATCCCCACAGGCCACTTTGTTCCACATGTTATTCCTCTGTACCTCTGTTCATGATTTTTGGTTACAGGTTTGGGCCCAAATTAATCTGATTTGTCACACATGTGTTCCCTTTTCTTATATAAACATTTTCTTAGGCAGCCTTTCCCCTTGCTGGGATAATGTTGAATTAAAACCTCAGATTATTGATTTGCTACTAGCTGCTACGTTCCAGCAGATAACGGTAAATTGGAAGGACTTCTCCAATATTTCCTTCAAGGCGTGGTGGTTTAACGTTTGCCATAACCATAGACTTAACACTGCTTTTTTCTTTCCGGCTCGCATGGCTTCAAAGCGTTTGGACTTGTGGCTCCCTGTCACGTTCTACTTGGACACTTGTGCTAACCCTTTGTCTCGTCCACTGCCTTCGCAACAAGAAGTCCCTAAACCTCCTTAAATGCTCATTGCATTCCGTTTTTCTTCATTGTATCATATTTATATTCCTTTCACGTTTTTTTAATGCTTTTTATGATTAATGTTTCAAATGCTCTTTTCTTTTTTTCTTTTTTTTTCTTATTATTCTATTGCCCAGATTTTCCTTTTGATACTATTTTGATACTATTTACAACTGTGTGATTGCTTTATTTATCATAGCTTTCATTGTTTTATATTTCCAATGTACTTTGTTTTGACACCTTGCTTTTCTCTTACCGTTATCAAATAAAATTTTCTTGAACTTAAAAAAAAAAAAAAAAAAAAAGATAGTCCAGCTACTTCTGGATAGACAATCTTCAAAGGGAAAGAGCTAGACTACTGGCACAAAATATGCTCTTCTAAGGCTGGCTTCAGTTCAGAGGATTTGTGCAGCACAAGTCAAATCTGACAAGTAGCCCAATGTCATGCCTTTAGCCAACCAATCTTTTTTAGCTAAGAATTCGGTGGGTTTTTAGCCTCATATGTATAATGATATGTTATTGACTACAAAACCTTGGCTGGATTACATTAACTATAATGACATGGGGTAGAAGACATTTAAGTAAAAAATTGAAAGTCAGAGCTGTACAGAGCGCTACCGCCTAGCACTGCTCGTGAGTCCCGCCCATGAGCCCCCATTAGCCTGCTGTCAGGAGGATTGAGAGGGTACCCAAATGGGACCCATCAATAATCACACTCATTCACCTATTCCAACTGAAATGTAGTATGTGAAAAGTATTTTAATTAGGAACCATGAGAAAATGGTGTAAGTGAAAGACCCTGGAAACATTGATTAAGTACAGGCACTGGTTATCAGCTCAGTACCTTCACGGAATCATCATTTGGTACTCTTTGAAAAGAAACACAGCAAAGACAAATCAGTAATTGCTTAAGATAAATGCCATTTAAATGTGTTTTGGTGTTGAGTTTTCTGGACGTGGATCAGGGCTGTGTCTTTTCGGTAACCAGGACTCAAGCCTATAGTGACCAGGCATTCCAGATTTGCCAGGGGATTCCCGTTTTTTTAATCAGCTATCCCAGCAGATTTCGGCAATTTTGGGTCAGGTCCCTGTTTTCATTGAGAGTCGACTGGAAACAATGGAGGTAGGTTTTTATGTGTTACAAAGCAGTACTAGGTAGCAGCTCTTATTACAAAGCGATTTAAATAACATACATGATACTGGGTTTAAAAACTGACTTTTTATTTATTCCCTTAGTTCCTCGTCTGCCTTTCCATATTGATTAGCGCTGTAATTCTGTGCCCCTCAAATGATGTTGAATTGTGTCCTCCTATTTTAAGCTGCAAGGTTCTGTATACGTCTAGAAGACAGATTCAAGAACAGCTTGATAGTGGTAGGAATCAGGCCATCAGTGCTTTTAGTTCTATTGGTGGAAGCCCAAAGTCACAGTCCACCAGGGGCCGTATTATAGAAAGTGCTCTGGGGGTACAGCGGGCATCTGTACCTACTGTGTACGCCCCGGGGCACTTTGGTATTTGAGATGGAGCCACAGATACTTGTGCAGCCCCTTCCTTAATACAGATAATGCTGGCGCACATGTAGTGCCAGCGTAATCTAAAGAGAGCGTTTCCTCTTTGTATGGGTGCATGGCCCCCTACAAATAAGGGAATCACTTTACCTCTGTGCCTGCTCCATATTATAAATGCGGCGCATAGGCAAGGAAGCTGTCAGAAGGCGCACTGAAAGTGTGCCACAAAAAGCTGGCGCACTTTCAGTGCGCCACCTGAAGGCAGCCTTCTCAATAGATGAAAGGGAGTCTCATGGACTCCCAAGACATCCCCTTGCAGGGGGGTGCAGTTACTCACTGCACTCACCTGTAAGGGGATCTCTAATCCCTTTTGAAAGTGCAGGCGGGCCCCGCCTGCATTGTAATACACGGACAGCTTTGAAACAGCCACTCCATAATTCAGTTGAATGTGCTACCATCAGGGCAGTTTGCAGTTGCCCTGAGTGCAGTCCTTTCAACCCAATATTGTACACTTTCTCTGTTTGAGCATGGCGCACCTTCTTGAAGGTGCACTGTTACGCAAACAGGTAAAGTGCGCCCTGTATGTAATAGGGCCCCAGATTTATGTGGCAGTACTTTGGGGGAATCAGCAACAGCCGTCGATAATTATCGCTAAGGTTGCTTAGCACAAGGATAATTATCGCCGGCTATCGCTGGATTTTATCGCAGAGATAGAGCACTATCAGCAACGCTTATCTCCAAAGCAATAAAAATCCAAGCGATAGCTGCAAAATGTGCGATTATCGCTGGAAATCCAGTGATAATCGCACAGCGATAGGTTGATGATAGGGCAGGGTGGACTCAGCATTATGATCCACCAGCCATAGACCATAATTGCTTAGTCATGTTCAAAGCAGGCATAAATAGACCTGCGATAAGCGCGGTTAGGGCTACATTTCCCGTCGCTACACAGATTAGCGATTGTCTTGGTGATTGGAGAAATGTCTGTTAGCGACATTCTCCATGTTACTATAGCAGGGTACGCCCACTTTGCATCTCATTCACGATACAAAGATGGGCGTTAGGGAAAGTGGCGCTGAGGCATAGGAACACGCGTTAACGTGTCCTTGCTGATAGTGCGATAAAATTATCGCCGCTTTTTGCCTGAAAATGGACACTAAAGCGGCAATAATGTTATCGCGCAGCCTTGATGATATGCCCCTTTGACTGTCCACACTTGGATAGGCAAGATAGTAAACAAAAGAAGAGAGGTCAGTTGTCTCAACAACCACAGAGACGGAGCAACACAAAAACAGGAGGTTACCTGGCCCAACTTAGGTAGGTAAGAAAGCCCTCACACACCGACCTGGTCAGTGTCATGCTTCATCATCGGGCCCCACCAAAGAGGCCGAGTGCCTCTTTGGTGTGCTGCGATGCCAGAAGACTGCGGAGCTGGTTGTGTGAGTAGGCGTGCAGTGAAATTAAAGATAAAAGTGCCTTCAGAGTATCTATAAAAAAAATGTAATAGTAGATCCCTATGACACAAGTAAAAAATATTTATGTGTCTGAAATTACAGCCAAATTTAATAGTTTGGTTATTTCAGAACAGTTCAGATCAGTCAACTTGTTTCTGCCTCTGGAAATGGTGTCAATTTACCAGGCATTCTTCAGCACTTGTGCTAAACCCTGGCGGTATGGGCTCTCTAACGCCCACCCTTACCTAGGGACGTGAAAGTGAAAAGTAAACAAAAAAATGGGGGTGTAAAAAAGTGCAAAATGGAATGAGCAATTGCCCATTCCTTGATACTCCTGATTTAGGAGTGTTACTGCACCTGCAAGAGAAAGTGACAGACAAACACACAAGACAAACACAAAAATAATTCTTGGTATCTGCTATAGCGCTAGTCTGTAGGTGCTCCAATACTGTGGCAAACGATGTGGAGGCGGATAAACACTATTGTTATCACCAGCCATAGTACCCAAAGGGGTACTAGTTCTAGGAAGTGGAGTGAACTACATGTGCATTAAAACTGGCTAAATAGCTAGAGTGATTAAAAACACGAACGAGTATACTCCTCATGAAGGATCAATGGACCAAAGGTCAGTGACCCCACCGATACATTGTAAAAAGCTGTAAAAACGTCTCACTTTTTCTTTTGATGCTAACTGCACCATGGGTCTCGGGAGGGGGGTGGGAGCGTAACTGGCACACCCTGAACAGAAGTTCAAGAAAAGGGTTAAGGGTTTACTTAGCTCAGATGCGGCGATCGTGTTAGTGGTGATGGCGTCAGGAACTCACGCCCTCAACGCTCGGCACCCTCTCTGCACCTAGCTTATCCTCAATACCGGACCCCGACGATGGTGAGCGGGGCCGGTAACAGCGTTTAAAAAGGATCCTCACGTTGTGCGGATACTTCCGTAGTGGGCGTGGTAGGCCAGTAGGTGGGCGTGGTCTAGGAGGGTGGCAAGTCTGAAACTACGTTCGAATTGACGCGGTCATTGTTGCTATCACAACCAGTATAGCAAACTGGAGCGTGGGTGCGCGTCACAAATACAAAACTTTAAGCGAACAAAAACACACACCTTCACTCCTTGATAGAAATGCCGCATTAGCGAAGAAAGGAATGTAACAACTTCGTATTATTAGACATTCATGCGGAAAGCGCCTTCAGGCAAAATTGTCGGGGACGCCTGGATCGGCTAGCGGGAAGGGAATTACCGCATATTATTATGAGGGGTGCTGCAAGAAATGCGCACGATGTGGGAGAAATGCAGTGAACGGTGCCCCAAGCTATTGTTTATAGGCACAATGGGAAAATAATTCAAAGGACATCAAAAACCAGTGTAGGTTAAGGTGTCATTTACGTCATATGACTCAGCATAGCCTTCCTACTGTGCTCAATTCACGGTAGGGGAAAAAATAATTGTTGTTTCAGAGAGTGTAATAGGTAAGTGGTTGGGCTGTTATCATTAAATACACATTAGTGTTGTAAGGAAAAAAAAGCATCTAGGGGTCTCCTTGTGACCAACGCCCCTCGCATCTTTCTTAATGATGCAACGTTCCGGAAAGACTGGGCCATGATCGCGTGGCATTGCACGCGTGATTGGCTCGTTTTAATCATCAAGACAGCACTCAGACTTTCCGAAGCTCTGATGGTTGAAATTAGAGAGACAGAATCCCATTTCAAAGCCACGATAATAGGCTACAAGAAGAAATTGGATGAGATAAATAAAGAACTCAATGAGTACAAAGAAAATCTCATGCAATCAAAGGCAACAAAATTTCAGAAGGATTTAAAGAAATTCGAGTTCGAAAAAATGTATCCTTACTCTGCAGCGAACTACACTCCACCAACAAAGAGTGCTAGTAATACTGACTACTCTGACGATGCTTCATCCAATAGTAGTGGGTCAAGTAATGGCTCCTTCAAACAAATGAAAAGGAGAGGCAATCGTGGTAATCGGAGTAATAGAAGTAGATCTGGTTACCAGAACCAACATCAACAATGGCCAGTGCCACCACAGATGGGTGGGGGCCCCCACCCATTTCCTTACCAACAACCCCCTTACCCATTCATGGGCTGGAACCCAGGATTTATGCCTCCTATGAATTTCCAGAACCAATACAGACCGCCTTTTTCAGAGAGAGGCCGGAGAGGGAGAGGGCCGAAGAGAGGCAACAACCGGGTGTCATGGGAGGAGGACGACTCCGTGGCAAACCACACCCGCAGCAACAACCCCCAACCAGTAACGAGCGGAGTGTGAGCCTCGTTACTAATCTTTCAAAAAGAGTCCTCACACCAATTGAGGTTAGAGTACTTGAAAAAGGCTTGGGCTTTGTACCTACAGCATGTCCGGACAAGTTTAAGCTTCATTGCGAACTTGCCGGTTTCTTTCGCAAGTTGAAACTCAAAGCGTTCTTTGAAGGCGAAACAGATCCTAATGAGTCTATCCGGCAAGGTGACACTGGATTGAGGTTAAACTCAACCTTCACCCCCCCACCACACACTGTACCAGCGGCAATCACGCCTTTGAACAGGCGGTCTTTCAAGACCTTGAGACCTGTCATAACCCAACAACATTTGGCAACTTCACAAGTGCGTAATATCAGGCACTACAACAACTGCAGAATGACACAGAGATAACCATCAAGCCAGCGGACAAAGGTGGGGGAATAGTGATACAGGATACAAAAGACTATGACAAAACCTGTGAGGACCTTTTTTTCAGACAACAGAAACTATACCCCATTAACGAGGGACCCCACGAATGATTTGACAAAGAGAATCACCACCCTGGTGAGACAAGCGGAAGAGAGAGGGCATCTATCCAAGAACGAAGCAGATTTTTTGAATACTGGCAGTGGAGTAATTCCATACTTTTACACACTGCCCAAGATGCATAAAAATAGGCTACCTCCACCCGGACGCCCTATAGTGTCAGGCATTGGCTCACTTCTTGAGCCTTTGTCCCGCTTCTGTGACCAATACTTCAAACCAATTGTGCAGACGACCCCGACTTATCTTAAGGACACAAAAAGCTTACTACAGCTCCTCCTAGACATCACCTTTGCAGAGAATACAATTACACTGGTGACCCTAGATGTCGAGAGCCTTTACACAAGCATCCCCCAGGACGATACCATCAAAGTACTGGAGGAGTCGCTTGACTCCATCAACTGGAATTACCAGACGCCAAAAGCATTCATCATTGAATGTGCTACAATTGCCTTAAAAGAGAATTTCTTCTCTTTCAAGAACCAGCTGTTCCTCCAGTGTTCAGGGACTTCAATGGGCAGCACTTTTGCCCCTAGTGTGGCAGGACTTTACGTGGCAGATTTTGAGGCTAAACACATCCTACCACCATCCGCAGAATTTTCCGCTTCCATATTATTATGGAAGCGCTACATCGATGACATTTTGGTGCTATGGACAGGCAGTGGCTGCGACCTTGAGAGATTTTTGAACTGGATCAATACACTTGACCACAACCTCAAGTTCACTCATACCACCAGTAAGACTGAAATTGTCTTCTTGGACGTTGTGATCTCTGTTTTCGGTACGGGTTTAACAACTAAGACCCACCATAAACCAACAGCCAAGAACAACTTATTGGAGTTTACCAGCTTCCACCCCCGCCCTTTGAAGGAGAACTTACCATACGGGCAATACCTGAGAATAAGACGCAATTGCAGTACCTTACAAGACTTCAAACAGCAGGCCGCTGGACTAACTAAGAAATTACAAGACAGAGGTTACTCCACCACAATCCTTAACAAAGGTTACAAGAGAGCTCGTAACCAGCCACAGGAGGCACTGCTTGAAGAAAGAACCAACATTCAGGAAGAGATTCCACTCACATGTGTGACCACCTATAACAGCCTATCGAACATGATGAAGAAATCCATAAACAAACATTGGAGCATAATTACATCTACTAAGAAGGATTGGGAGAAACCACTCCTCTTTTAAAAAGGGCCGAAGTTTGAAAGACGCTCTGGTACACACTCGCCCTAAGGAGAAGGTTCAACCAGTAATCACCTCTGTTACTGACTCATGGGGTCTACCTCGGATTACAGGACATTACCCGTGCTCAGACTGTAGCGTTTGTCATTTGACGCATCCATCGGAAACACTTACACTGGAACAAGGGAAGGTCTGGACACAGGTTGCACACACCAACTGGAACTCTACGAATGTTGTGTATCTGATCACATGTCCCTGTGCCTTACGATATGTAGGCATGACCACACGGAGGGTTAAACAGCGGATATGTGAACATAGAAGCAATATTAGGTGTAAAAAGACAACAACTAAAATGAGCAGGCATTTCCTAGACAGTAACCACACCACCAATGACCTGAAATGGACTATTGTAGAACAGGTTACTGGTACAACCAACATTGCAAGCAGACTGTTTGAAAAAGAGCTACGTTGGGTATATCGGTTGGGCACACATTTGGTTGGGTTAAATGATGATATTCCGTGGAATAAAGTACAAATGTAGAATGTGTCTTTAACATCTGGCCACGTGATTGCCACGTGATTGGCAGAGGAGAAGGCACAATAGATGGTGCCCCTACAGATCCGGGTGTGATCCCTTCACCTTTTTTTTTTGTTTTTGTTTTTCCTTACAACACTAATGTGTATTTAATGATAACAGCCCAACCACTTACCTATTACACTCTCTGAAACAACAATTATTTTTTCCCCTACCGTGAATCGAGCACAGTAGGAAGGCTATACTGAGTCATATGACACAAATGACGCCTTAACCTACACTGGTTTTTGATGTCCTTTGAATTATTTTCCCATTGTGCCTATAAACAATAGCTTGGGGCACCGTTCACTGCATTTCTCCTACATCGTGCACATTTCTTGCAGCACCCCTCATAATAATATGCGGTAATTCCCTTCCCGCTAGCGGATCCTGGCGTCCCCGACAATTTTACCTGAAGGCGCTTTCCGCATGAATGTCTAATAATACGAAGCTGTTACATTCCTTTCTTCGCTAATGCGGCATTTCTATCAAGGAGTGAAGGTGTGTGTTTTTGTTCGCTTAAAGTTTTGTATTTTTGACGCACACCCACGCTCCAGTTTGCTATACTGGTTGTGATAGCAACACGGACCGCGTCATTTCGAACGTAGTTTCAGACTTGCCACCCTCCTAGACCACGCCCACCTACTGGCCTACCACGCCCACTACAGAAGTATCCGCACAACGTGAGGATCCTTTTTAAAAGCTGTTACCGGCCCCGCTCACCATCGTCGGGGTCCGGTATTGAGGATAAGCTAGGTGCAGAGAGGGTGCCGAGCGTTGAGGACGTGAGTTCCTGACACCATCACCACTAACATGATTGCCGCATCTGAGCTAAGTAAACCCTTAACCCTTTTCTTGAACTTCTGTTTCTGATTACAGGGTGTGCCAGTTACGCTCCCACCCCCCTCCCGAGACCCATGGTGCAGTTAGCATCCAAAGAAAAAGTGAGACGTTTTTACAGCTTTTTACAATGTATCGGTGGGGTCACTGACCTTTGGTCCATTGATCCTTCGTGAGGAGTATACTTGTTCGCGTTTTTAATAACTCTAGCTATTTAGCCAGTTTTAATGCACATGTAGTTCACTCCACTTCCTAGAACTAGTGGTATTCTCCCCTTAGGGTACTTTGGCTGGTGATAACAATAGTGTTTATCCACCTCCACATGGTTTGCCACAGTATTGGAGCACCTACAGACTAGCGCTATAGCAGATACCAAGAATTAATTGTGTGTTTGTCTTGTGTGTTTGTCTGTCACTTTCTCTTGCAGGTGCAGTAACACTCCTAAATCAGGAGTATCAAGGAATGGGCAATTGCTCATTCCATTTTGCACTTTTTTACACCCCCTTTTTTTGTTTACTTTTCACTTTCATGTCCTTAGGTAAGGGTGGGCCTTAGAGAGCCCATACCGCCAGGGTTTAGCACAAGTCCTGAAGAATGCCTGGTAATTTGACCCCGTTTCCAGAGGCAGAAACATGTTGACTGATTTAATGATTGTTCTGAACTAACCAAACTATTAAATTTGGCTGTAATTTCAGACACATAAATATTTTTTACTCGTCTCATAGGGATCTACTATTAAATTTTTTTATAGATACTCTGAAGGCCCTTTTATCTTTAATTTCACTGCACGCCTACTCACACAACCCGCTCTGCAGTCTTCTGGCGTCGCAGCACACCAAAGAGGCACTCAGCCTCTTTGGTGGGGCCCGATGAAGAAGCATGACACTGACCAGGTCGGTGTGTGAGGGCTTTCTTACCTACCTAAGTTGGGCCAGGTAACCTCCTGTTTTTGTGTTGCTCCGTCTCTGTGGTTGTTGAGACAACTGACCTCTCTTCTTTTGTTTATACATGATAACCGGGGACTAAGAGGGTGTCCTTGAATCTCCCTGCCTCTCCTTTTGTTGATTTTTAGGCAAGATAGTAAGCAAGGAAATGTTTGTGATTATGCTGTACACAAAGCTTGCTTTACAATTACTAATACTAGTAACTTATATACTACATTTATGGCACTGTTTTACACAGATGTTAGTGCTGTGAACAATAGTGCACAGCCCATCCTTCACAACTAGCAGGGAAGTCCTCGGCTGGAAAAACAGGAGGGCAGCAGGCTGTTTGCCTCATGCCCTGTGCTTTATAAGAACCCACACTTTTCTTGCAGCATGTATTTATATGATAACAAGAAGACCTGAGGCGCTCTTTTGTGGTCGAGCCAACACAGTAAAACCACTAGGTGGTGGCAAATACTGTACTTTCCCTTTCCCCAAGTATATGTTTCCTTAATTGCAAACTGCTCCTTGGATTGTAAACCAAACAGGGGCCCTGCAATCATGTTGGCTCCTGGCCCAACAGATACTTCTAACATGACTGGAAAGAGTGACTCTAAGAGGCCACTTGAAGGTTACCCCAAATTGCTTTCATGCTCCCAAAAATAAAGATCGACCCACTGTCTGTCTCTCTCATTCATTCCCTCAAACACTCCCTCACAAAGAACTGATAGTGTAAAAAAGTTCTTACTCGGAATTCCAGATTGTCCTTACCTGCCCCAAATGTGGCGCCTTTACCAGCAGTAGAGGATGGGCATACAAAACATCACCACTTCTCACTGAGTAACCTAAATCTGAGTACCTTCGAATGAAGATTAAAACTCTGACAAGCAACTTTTTTCGGCAAACTTGGCACCAGTAAAATGCTATCATTTAACTGAAAAAAACACCACTTGTCTGAAATAGTTTCGGTCTCAGAATTTACTTGCAGCTCAGACTCAGGGCGCTGCATAGCTTTTTTCTTGTTGCTTAGATGTATCAAGGTCCTCTGCATATGCAAAATTAGAAGTTATTTTACATTCAAATTGCCATTTATTTTTTTCGCAGCTCTTTCAGAAAAGGCACACATAATCGTTCTACTGTGCTTTATAAAAGTAGAACATTATATAAAGAACTCAGGGTAGCAGTACTAACGATTTAGAAGACAAACTGAGAAGGCTGGAAAAACTAATGAGACAGGAACAAAGCAAATGGTGGGAAGGGAAATAATCGCTGCAACGTTACCTAGATGTGGGTAGGATCCCACGTGGATTGAGAATACTTAGAGCACCAAGTTACGAAAATCCAGACCCATGTATGATAAAAGAATGGGGGGAGTGCAATTTGGACTCGTCGAGAAAATTAGTCACAATTCTAGTCAAATACGCAGAGAAGGATAGAATCAATTTACAAAATCAAATTGACAACATGAATGAGGAATTGAGCCTAATGGGGCAAAGCAACGAACTTAATAAAATGTGCAAGGAAATCAAGAAAAGACTGCGCAAAGATGAAGAAAAAATAAGAGAAAGAAAAACTTTTAAGTTCCAAAGGAACTAAATAGACTATGAAAATGGACGGATATTTAAGTTTTCAAAAAAGTAGGATTCCCTCAAATTATCCAAATTTAGTGGATCAAATGCTGCAACATCGAGTACAATGACAAATAGGGAAAGACATACCAACACTCCCAATTTTGATCTCAATTCAGCAGTAGAAAGGGGCTGGCAGAGGAGTTCTATTTTTTATGCCAGGATCGAAGGCAAACCCTCCGCCCAAGAACACAGGGAAACAGATCAGAAAAAGTGGAACCAGCAGGTGGCGGGAGAGGAAAAAAGCACACAGAAAATGAGTCCTGTTCCAAAAACAAGTGATACGCAGATGGAAACGAAAATAGTTGGATGCCCATCAAATAATCGCACCACCATTAATTTGGCCAAAATAAATCTCAATAAAGCAGAAGAACAACTTTTGTCCCTGGGACTGTCTTACTGTCCAGAAAGTACTTTCAAATATGGTACCACGAAAATGGATGTATTCAGGTGTGTGCGAAAACTTCAATTGAAGAAATATCATCTACTTCGCAATAAAACAAGTATGGATAGTATTGAGCTCAGCGATTTACCTCAATCACAAATGTTTAATTTGACCATGTCAGATCTACCATTTCTGAGGGACCTTCAAGAACTAGAGGAGGAAAACGCAACATCATATTCTCAGCAATTCAATCATGATACCACAAGGTCAAGGGACAAAGGCAATGACGCAATTACTATTACAACAAATCAGGGCAGAACCAACACGCCCTTCAAACCTAAGTCGTCTTTTAACCCCATTATATCAAGGGACTCGATAGACATATTCCATGAGAAAATAGTGTCTGACATAAAACAAATAAACCACAAAGTACACCGAACCAGACAGAAACAGAGTTAACAAAACTACCAATACCACAAATTAATGTCGAAGTTATGAAGTAATAATCAAAGTGTAATTCGCAACTCAGACAAGGGAGGTAACCATGTAATTTGGCAAAGGATGACTATATGAAAGAAGCCATGGCATACCTCACCAAGAGAACTTGCTATAAGAGAAGCGATGCATTGTCCCTCAGGGCCATCTACATTGAATACTATACAAAACTATTAGCTTGGAAAAGTGCCGGATTGATTACCATGCAAGAATACAAATTTTTGAAAAATGAAAATCCTACTGTGCTGATCATCTACTTTATACCCAAAGTCCATGAAAACCTATCAAAGTCCCCAGGAAGGCCAATTATTTCTTCACGTAACAGCTTACTGTAAAAAACATCACAGTATGTAAACTATTTTTTACAGGAACACCTACAATGCTTACCTTTCTATATTAAAGACACTGGGGACTTCCTGGCGGTATACAGCAGGAATATCGACGGGAGAATATCGACTAGCATAAATATCGAGGTAAGAATATCGAGGTAATAAAATATCGTCAAAGAAAATATCGTTGTTGTAAATATCGATTTAGAAGAATGACATAAATATCGCCAAATAAAAATATTGTTGTATAGAATATAGTTGATAGAAATATCGTTGTATATAATATCGCAACAATAATAGAAAGTGTAATATAAATGTAGAAATATGAATGTTGTATGTTAAAATTATATGAAATAAATTTCTATTGCAATTATTTTAGGAAACAAGTAATAATAAATTAATAAATAATAGTAAATATTTTAGGAGCGGGTTGTTGGTTTTATAGGGGATAAGGGTGGGTAGTAATTTAAAAAAGTTGTGTAAAAATTAATAGAGAAAAAAAAATAATTTCGCAAAATAATAAATGATTTTGAAAAGCGAAATTTTAATTATTTGCGATTTTATAAACAAATTTATTTTTTGAATAATGTAAAAGATTTAGTAGCGGGTTGTTGGTTATATAGGGGATAAGGGTGGGTAGGATATTAAAATGTGTTACAAAATATTTTGTAAATAAAAAATTGAAATTTGAAAATATAAATGTTAATTTTATATTTAGTATATTATATTTTAAATGTAAAATTACGTGTGTGAATGTTTATTTAGAGTGATTAAAGTAAAAAACAAATTGCAAAATAAAATTCGAAATTCGAAATTTGAAATTTGAAATTTGAGATTAGAAAAAAAGTCTAAATCAATTTATCTGAAGTTAAGTGTGTGATATTTTATTTGTGTATTGTATTTTTTATACATGCTAAGATTGTGTAGTAAATAATAGTAATGTGTGTTTGTGAAATAAAAAATTTGAAAACGAAAACATTTTTACAAATAAAATTTAAAATCGAAATTGAAATTTTAATCAAAATGTGGACATTATTGTAGATAGGAGTGGGTAGTAATATTAAAAAATGTGTGTTAATGTATCATAATTACAAAATGTAAAGCGAAAATATTTAGAAATAATTTACAAAAAAAAAGATTTTTGGTTCAAATTTACAAAAAAAGAAATATAAAATTTGTTATGAAATTAAATGTTTTATTATGTATTAGTTCGGTGTATAGGGTGAAGGGTGATTAGGAATTTGTAATTATTGTGCTTTACTGTCCAATACTTTCTTAGAGTGATGTAGGATTAGAGTTAGAATAGTAAATAATTATGGTTTACTGTCCTGCACTTTCTCTGAGTTATGTTGGATTTGGATTTAGAATAGTAAATTATTATGGTTTACTGTCCAGCACTTTCCCTGACTTATGTTGGATTGGAATTAGAATAGTAAATTAGTATGGTTTACTGTCCAGCACTTTCCCTGAGTTATGTTGGATTGGAGTTAGAATACTAAATTATTATGGTTTACTGTCCACTACTTTCCCTGAGTTATGTTACATTTGGAGTTAGAAAAGTAAATAATGATAGTTTACTGTCCAGCACTTTCCCTGACTTATGTTAGATTTTGAGTTAGAATAGTAAATTATTATGGTTTACTGTCCAGCACTTTCCATGACTTATGTTAGATTTGGAGTTAGAATAGTAAATTATTATGGTTTACTGTCCAGCACTATCCCTGACTTATGTTGGATTGGAGTTAGAATAGTAAATTATTATGGTTTACTGTCCAGCACTTTCCCAGACTTATGTTGGATTGGAGTTAGAATAGTAAATTATTATGGTTTACTGTCCAGCACTTTCCCAGAGTTATGTTAGATTTGGAGTTAGAATAGTAAATTATTATGGTTTACTGTCAAGCACTTGCCCTGACTTATGTTGGATTGGAGTTAGAATAGTAAATTATTATGGTTTACTGTCCAGCACTTTCCCTGAGTTATGTCAGATTTGGAGTTTGAATAGTAAATAATTATGGTTTACTGTCCAGCACTTTCCCTGACTTATGGTGGATTGGAGTTAGAATAGTAAATTAGCATTGTTTACTGTCCAGCACTTTCCCTGACGTATGTTGGATTGGAGTTAGAATAGTAAATTATTATGGTTTACTGTCCAGCACTTTCCCTGACTTATGTTAGATTTGGAGTTAGAATAGTAAATTATTATGGTTTAATGTCCAGCACTTTCCATGACTTATGTTAGATTTGGAGTTAGAATGGTAAATTATTATGGTTCACTGTCAAACACTTTCCCTGACTTATGTTGGATTGGAGTTAGAATAGTAAATTATTATGGTTTACTGTCCAGCACTTTCCCTGAGTTATGGTAGATTTGGAGTTAGAATAGTAAATTATTATGGTTTACTGTCAAGCACTTTCCCTGACTTATGTTGGATTGGAGTTAGAATAGAAAATTATTATGGTTTACTGTCCAGCACTTTCCCTGACTTATGGTGGATTGGAGTTAGAATAGTAAATTATTATGGTTTACTGTCCAGCACTTTCCATGACTTATGTTAGATTTGGAGTTAGAATAGTAAATTATTATGGTTTACTGTCCAGCACTTTCCCTGACTTATGTTGGATTGGAGTTAGAATAGTAAATTATTATGATTTACTGTCCAGCACTTTTCCTGAGTTATGTTAGATTTGGAGTTAGAATAGTAAATTATTATGGTTTACTGTCAAGCACTTTCCCTGACTTATGTTGGATTGGAGTTAGAGTAGTAAATTATTATGGTTTACTGTCCAGCACTTTCCCTGAGTTATGTTACATTTGGAGTTAGAATAGTAAAGAATTATGGTTTACTGTCCAGCACTTTCCCTGACTTATGGTGGATTGGAGTTAGAATAGTAAATTATTATGGTTTACTGTCCAGCACTTTCCCTGACTTATGTTAGATTTGGAGTTAGAATAGTAACTTATTATGGTTTACTGTCCAGCACTTTCCCAGACTTATGTTGGATTGGAGTTAGAATAGTAAATTATTATGGTTTACTGTCCAGCACTTTCCCTGAGTTATGTTAGATTTGGAGTTAGAATAGTAAATTATTATGGTTTACTGTCCTGCACTTTCCATGAATTATGTTGTATTTGGAGTTAGATTACTAAGTTGTTGTTGATTACTGTTCAGCATTTTCAATGAGTTATGTTTGATTTGTAGTTACAGTATTAAAAATTGTTAATTTAAAGAAAAAAATATATTAATAAATATATTTTTTAATGTGTAATTATTATTATTTTTTTTCCCAATTTTTTTTATAAAGAAATAAATATAAATATTTTTTACATTTTAACAGTTAGATCACAAGTTACAAAATGTTTAAATACAATAGTAATATAGTCTTGTGAAAACAAGTTTTTTATTAATACTTTAATTTGTAGATGGAAAGATTTACATAATTTTTAAACACAATTTAGAATTTTATCTTCAAATTTTACATACAAATTTCTGTCATATATACATTGTAATATTATATTAATTAGCATATTAAATGTTAAATATTTAATTTAACATTTAATATGTTAATTAATTTACATATAATTGTCATTAGCAAAAGTATAAACATAAAATAGTGCTCATTTTTATATAAATAAAAATACATTTTTACAATCATAAATATATTTTTAATATACAATAATTATTTAATATACAATTATATTTAAACATTATTGTATATTTTACATACATCATATGTTTTATCAAAAATTTACAAAATTATTACAAATAATGGAAACATTTTTGCAATTTATAACACTTTTTTTATTTACTATAATGGGGATTAAGTCCTATTTTTGTTTTTATTATGCTGCCATTTTGTTTTCCGGACTTCACTTTTTACTCTATCTACATCATTGTTTGGGTCATTTCAGAAAACGGAACCTCGCGGTTGGGAGCTGCTTCATGTTGGTGAAAGTAAGTTTGATTTTAATTACTTTTAAGTACATTATAAGACATCATTGAGATAGTTTTCGTGTGTACGTGTTGCTATGTGTTGTATTTTACAGTTTTTGTGAAAAGTATGTGTTATTTAAGGACGTTAGTGATAACGTAGTTTGTTTGATAGTTAATATGGAAGTAATGTTAATGTATGGTATTAAAGTTTTTGTTTATGTCTATTACTGTCTTTTATATGTTATTTTTAGGCTTTGTGGGTTTCATATTTATTGCGGGTGGGTTTTGTTTGTACTTTATTTACAGGTGTTCATTTTGGTGAGCAGATGGATTTCATCTCGTTTTTTTTAAACATACAGGGAAATGTTTAAATACATTTCCTGCTTTTTCAGGATTTTGATGCGTTTTTTATCGTGATTTATTTTCGGGTTTTCTATGGTTCCGTTATCCTGAGGATTGCTACGTTGGACCCGATTACACAGTTGTATTTTTTGCATTTTGTGGGGATTTTTTTTACCTGTGGATTGATTTTAGTTTTATTCGTGTTGAAACCATCTACTTGCAACACATTCTACTGCTGCAGAACCGTAAGTTATTATTTATATTATTTTGGGGTGGATTTTGCCTAATTGTAAAAAAAAAAAATATTTAGTTCTATTATGTCTTGTAATAATACATTACATTTATTTTTACATGACATAATTTAACTAATTAAAAAAAGTCTGTGTCATTTATTGTTTATGCGTTTTGCTTTGTCTTTTGTTGAAGGATAGATTTTGCAATTAGGTCTAAATATTCAAGACCTTGGATACTAGGGTACATTCTCGTTTTTGTTGTAGGTATTCGTACATATTTAATGTTTGTTTACTTAGTTTAGGGCCTATGTTTTATAGAGATTGCTCTATTCTTAGTTCTTGGTAGCTTTGCTCTTTATTGATGCTTTGGATTAGTTTATGGAGTGTTGGTTGTGTTCTTCCTATTGTGGCTTGGAAGGCATTATGCCATCCTTCTACCGCATTGTTGGTTTTGGCTTTCTGTGCTATAGTACTAGCATACACATTCCACCAAGGAATTTGGAATTTAGGTTGTCTGCGGTGACCAAAACGATGTAATCTTCCCACCCAGGTGTCTTCAAAATAGTCTAAGAAGGGCGTTAATTTTTTCTCATTGTTGCGGTAGAAAGGGCTGTCAAGTAGTAAATTGTAATAATTAGCAACTTCTGTTGTTGGCAAAGTTACTGTTTGTTGAATATTCAATCCTTAAAGTAGATTTTTGTAAATGCCTCCATATACTTTGGTTGTAGTGATAATAACACCCTTGTATTGAAGTGTGGGGATATATTTTAAGTATAGCTTGAATCATGGCTATTTCAAAGTCTATAATTATTCTTTGTGGATAGTAATTATCTATAAAATCTTTGATAGTTGTTAAAATTTCTACGTAGGTTGCATTTGTTTTATTTGGCAGCAGTGTATAAATTAAAGGGATGTTAGTTTCCTGGTATTCACCGTGGATGGTGTAAAGTTGATAGAAAGGTTTGAGACAAACTTTAAAAGTTCCGTCCATCATCCATGTTTCACACGATTTTAGTTTTTGCAAATTGCTATTTGTTGAAAAAAGTAAAATTCTTTTATCATGACTTTGGTTATCATACATTAAGGGGTCGATCAGGATCGCGGACGGACTTGCGTCCGTCCGCGACCCCAGAGCAGGAGGGAACCTCCGCATGGCATGCGGAGTTCCCTCCTGTGCAATTAGGATGTGACCGCCACCCTGGCGGTCACATCCTCTATTTTTAACATTGCGGTGGGTGCAGCTTCAAGCTGCACCCGCGGCAATGTTAAAAATGCACGCATTGCTTTTGCATGCAGAAAGAGGCAGGCACCGTGCGGTGCCTGCCGCTTTCTGCATGCAAATGCAGGGGGGTACCATAGGTACCCCCCATGTGCACCCCCCACCCCCCCTTCACCTAGGGAGCCCGCAACGGGCCCCCGCAGTGAAGTTCCGTATGCTTTTCCACGGCGGGAAACGCGCCGCGGAAAAGCATAATTCACTGCCCATCCTAATATGGTGGACGGTGTCTGAGAGACACCGTCACCATATTAGAGCTTTTCCGCCGCGGTTGTAAGCCAACCGCGGCGGAAAAGCTGCGGACGGAAACCAGGACCCACCAGCCATCCTAATGTGGCGGTGGGTCCTTGGTCAGTCCGCTGCGGTTTTTCCGCATCCTCGGGGCCGGCGGTGGCTTCCGCCGGCCCCGAGGATGCGGAAAAACCGCAATCCTGATCGGCCCCTTAGAATTTATCTTCATTGTGTGTAATAGTGTATTCAGGATATATTCTAATCTCTTGAAAAGTTTCTGGTGCTGGTGGAGTTGGATCAGAAGCTCGTTTTGTTTTAGCTATTAATCTTTTCAAGTTGGGATTGAAGGTAACTGTCCTGTAACATGTTCTGGCACTTTGCTTAAAACATTTTTCAAAATAGTGGTGCTTGTTTCTTGTGAGCTTGTACTAGCTTCTCTCAATATCTCTAGTGCTTCTCTTACTTCCACTTCTGTTACATTGGGTGGGTGGTTATGCTCACGTACATGTACAACATTGTTATCAACAGTAGTTGCTCTACCATAGCATGCAGTTCAGTAATATTTACTACATTTCCAATGGGCTTTATTCTCTTTGATTCTTTCTTGGTTGTAGGTATAACCCATGTAGCTCAGCATTATTTTCCCCTTTTGAGAAGTTATAAAAGTAGCTCCTTCTGCCATGTCTAAGGTAGATCTGTGAAGACATATATATGTGTTTTTAGTAAAAGTGATAAACATGTATTTAAATGTCTAGGCCGAAAGGAGAAATTTTAAAATGTACTTACAATGTTGTTTTCCTACTAATCAGAGGTTTTCTGTTCTTATATGTAGAATTTCACTGTTTAATGTTCTGTAGTTGTGGTAGAGAATAGTACAAATTAATGATATACTTTTATTCTTGTTTGATTCAACTTTCTGATTATTAATAGACATAGTTGGTATACTTACTTAATGTAGTAGAAGATCTTGTTTGTGGAGTTGTAGATATGTAGATGATGTTTATATAATCTGCAAAAATGTTTTAATATTTGTTATTTATAATATTAGGATATATTTGTAGCTCATAACATATCACGTTTTTTGGAACTTTTGTTAGCTAAATTTTTAGTTATTTAAGACGTTTCTAAGTAGACATTGATAAGGCAGTTCATATTTGCATTTATTTTTTACTTGTGGCAGTTGTTGACAGGAGGTTTTACTAATATTTTACAAAAATTAGAGAGCATTTCTTTAGTTGTGGTAGTTTAGCTACTTTTAGAGAGGTTTGTATGATACAGAAAATTGGAGTTGACTTACTTGAGTTGTAGTACACTGTGTTGTAGTCGTTGTTGTAGGTGTGTTCTCTTCTCTTCAGCAAAGTAAATGTTTTTCTCCAAGTTTGGGCCAAAAATGGTAATTTTAGTAAATTTTCTAATTGTATTTATATTACAGAGTTAATTAATTGTGCATTTTGATTGGTTCAATTACATGTATTTTAAAATCATTAGTTTAAATTTGAAAACCGTTATATTGTTAATGAGCCTGTAGCAATAATGATTTTGTTCGACTTTATATTAGAAAATGTTTTCTATGTGTCTTATTATAATAGTTAATACATTTAAAAATGTTTAAATGTGTTAAATGTTATGTAGAGTAATCTAAAAAGAGTGTATTATATTGTTTGGTAACGTTTATATAACTAATGTATATTTTAAAAATATATATAAAAATGTAACAAATGTAGTCCATAGATATATGTTAGAAACGCTTTTGTATAATTTAAATAATTATAAAAAAGAAAAATATTTGAAGGTATTGTGTATTTAAGGTTATAGAGAAGATGGCGATATTTTTTGTATATTAAAAGTAGTACAAAGTGACTCGATATTTGTGTTATCGATATTAGAGTAGAAGGTAATGTTATTTAAAGGCTTGTCTATAATGTAGTAGTCGATATTTATGTAGTAGATATTATAGTAAACGATATTAATGTTGTCAATAACAAATTATCGATATTTGTGTAAATCCTAGTTTAGGTATATGGTGACGATATTTTTGTAGGCGATGTTTTGGTGACGATATTTTTGTAGGTCGGTGTTTTTGTAATCGATATTTCATCATGGAACCCTTCCTGGCAAAGATAAATGATTTGAATGGCAAAATGTTTTTTTATTGAAGACTCTCGAAATAACATCATTATACACTAGAATAAACTATCAAGATGAACTAAGGGCATTACAGCATTACTTGAACAACAGACCAATACCGATGATACATCACAACAAAATGCTTATCAGCATGGTAGATTTTAGTTTGAACAACATCTTTATGTTTCACAACGTGTTATACCAATAAAGGCGTGAGATGCAATGGGAGCCAGCTTCTCCCCCCAGTTATGCCTGCCTGCATATGGGCTGGTGGGAGGAGCTGGTTCTTAAAAACACCTATGATATGTATATCGCAAACAATGAATAATTATGGTTGCAATATATAGACGACTGCGATGTAATTTCGCCAGGGACCTTGCCAAGTGTACAGGAATTTGTCGATATGATCAATGTCAATGACATCAATCTAAACTTCACTGCAACTATTAGTGAAACAATAAGTGCAAAAGGTGTTTAAGCACAATGAAGAAATATTTCTTAGAGATGTTGAAGGTCTTCTTTTAATCTTTATTTTCAATAAGCAGTAAAACATATACAGCCGACGCGTTTCGTCCCAAGCTGGGACTTCTTCAGGGCTTTAAATTTATGAAACGTCGCTTATGGGGAGAGTATGAGAGGAACCGGGGTCCAAGGGTCGCCTTCCCGGATACTGTACTCCTGTTGTATATTAGTTCATTCAAATGTTGAATTTGCAAGAATGGACTGTAAGCATGCTAATGGGCGATGAAGGTAGTGCTTATCAGGGTTCGTGGGTGGTGTAGACGGTCTTGCCACCTTAATAATGTGTCTGTCTAAGGCCGTCTACTGAGTAAATTGTAGAACTAGTGGTGGACTGAAGGTCCTATTAGTCCAAGGGAGGAGGGTGTGGGCACTGTGTTCCAGTAGGCCGTTCCAGGTAAAACGGCCGGCGCCCATCCACAATCCTCGTCCCGACGAAACACCCGCAGCGACGTCGTTGCGGGTGTTACAACAGGAGTACAGTATCCGGGAAGGCGACCCTTGGACCCCGGTTCCTCTCATACTCTCCCCATAAGCGACGTTTCATAAATTTAAAGCCCTGAAGAAGTCACAGCTTGGGACGAAACGCGTCGGCTGTATATGTTTTACTGCTTATTGAAAATAAAGATTTAAAGAAGACCTTCAACATCTCTGAGAAATATTTCTTCATTGTGCTTAAACACCTTTTGCATTTATTGTTTCACTTTTTGTGGTGCACCTTTGCGGTTGTTTTATTTGCATTAAAATTCCCTAGGGAATAGGCACAGTGATGATGGGTGCCATTCAGTGTGCACACAATCCCCTTGATTAATTTAAGGGTCAACGAACTTCACGGGGAGAAAGCTAGTCAGGTGCTGACTCTAGGAAGGGTCCATCATTATATTCTGTTTTTTGCAACTATTAGTATTGAAACTGTGAATTTCCTAGATGTCCAAATCTATATCCACAATGATAAGATCGAAACTAAAGTACACAGGAAAGAAACTGCAGGAAACTCAGTGTTGCATGCAACTATTGCCCATCCAAGACATCTAGTGCACTGCATCCCCTACGGGGTGATGCTAAGACTAAAAAGAATCTGAAGCAACACTAATGATTTAAAGGCAGCACAACAGGTCAATAAAATCAGATTCCTAGAAAGAGGCTACTCCAACAAAAGGATTAACATCGCAATTGCAAAAAGCAATGCATTAGCCAGGTCAGACCTACTTAGAAATAAGAAGGAACATGAGCAGACCCCGCCCACAATATTGGAGACACACGCCAAATCAAGAGAAGGTGATGACAACTTTAGAATGAAATTAACCATCAGTAAACAGGAAGGGCAGTTATAAGCATCCATAAAAGAAATTGGCCCATAGTTCTTAGTGACCCAATAATCGGTCAATCTTTGCCCAAGAATTTAGCTATTACAAATAGTAGGGCAATAGCAATGAAGGACTGTCTGGTAAAAAGCAGTCCGGAGAATTATATGGGCATTCATGGCTGACACAACGTAAAGGGTTTTACAAGTGCAAAGCATGTAAAGTATGCCAATATGGCACCAATTAAACATCTTACATGGTCCTATTTGACAACAAAGGAACGTAGAATAATAAAGGCCCTAACATGCAAGACTGATCATGCAATCTATGTGCTGGAGGGTTTGGGTAGCTTACGATATGTGGGGAGTACTAAACTCCAAGGCCACAAAAGGATACTCCAGCACATACGTGCCATAATCAATCAGGACCAATCCTATCAGTGGCGCGTAATTTTAAAGACAGCCATAATTCCACCCCAAAAGACCTTCAGTATTATGTGTTCGATGTTGTGCCTCACAATAAAAGAGGAGGAAACAGGGAAAGGATTCTACGCCAACTAGAAACCCACTACATCCGAGACCTAGATTCCAAGCAACCAGGCGGTCTGAATAGTACGGAAGATCTGTACACCTGTCTGTGAACAACAGCCATAGCCAAAGCAAGGCCTAAAAACCCCACAAATATAAAGAAATTTGGTAGCACTTGACCCATCAAGGATGAGTGTTTAGGGACCTTGAAACAATCGGGGCAAAACACATGTGTGTAACATTAACATCAACATTAACTGCTTCCAATCGCTGTCCTCCCAGAAGTATAAACAGTTTTTAATTAATCACTTTAGTCTTTTTACCTTGGGTGTCAACACACATGCACTTTTATCTATATTGCACTTGCACTTTATTAGTCGAGATGTTTACTATATGGACTTTTGAATAAGAGAAGTCAAAAGTTATTTCTTAATTAAAAAGTAAAATTATTATATATGGCCAATTAAGAACATCAAATGACAATTTTTTTGTTTGACGTTTCACACAAGTAATAGATGTACTTATATACATGTTTTATATTAGATAATGAGACATGTATATTAAAGTACAATCATGGTTTTATTTGTTCATAGATGTATTAACAAATCCCAAATTGAAAATCTACTGTATTTATACAAGGACGTAATCACTGTTTTTTAAATATATTTAAACATGAATTTATAATGTTAAATTGTTATTAATTAACATTTTTTGAAACATCATAACACATTCAACAAAAAGTCTATTGTCGACCTCTATGACTATAATTTATATGCACTTGTCACTTTAAGAAACGGGTTGAAGGGGGGCGTGGCCGAGCGCGGAGCGAGATGGCCGCCTAGTCCGCGAGCTCCGCTCGCCACGGCATTAATCCTTTTAATATCCTGCTCTCCCCGGGTCGCACAAGCTCGGGCCATGCTGACACGGCGTCGGAAGTCGCGAGGATTAGCGGGCGGCGACTCCGGCGCTTGGCCGTTACCGGCAGCCCTTTCATTCACCCTTTTTGCCTGATGCCGTGGCGGCGTCCGACTGCTGGCCGAGGGACCGGATGTTACTGCCGGCCGCGGATGCCACTCGAGGTCGCGGCTTTGCGGGCCAAGAAGCCCATAGCTTGGAGCTGCGGGAGACACACTGCACCTTCCCAGACGGACGTGGTGATTTAGCGCTGCCCCAGACACGGACGCACACGCTGAAGATCCGATTCCACCGCCCAGTAAGACTGTTCCTTTGTTCTCTATGCTGCGTGTGGGTCTATTGGACGGGCTGGGGTCGCCATTTTGGAACGGGCGCAACGTTGCAGGCATTTGCGGATCTGGGGCAGACCTGTACATCGTTTTCGGACCTCGGAGATGTGGAGGTCGGCTCTCCTGCGCACAGTTGGAGGATCTGTCCCTGCTACTAAGACTCTGTGCCACACAGCGCTCATACTGCCCGCGCTTCTTATGGGGCATCCTGTGACTGAGTAAACGGTGTACTGGCAGAGTGTAATGGCGGATTGCTCGTAGCAGCTGGATGTGGCTCCGGCCCCCGCTCTGGTGGATTTTATACCAGCTTTTTGGCTGGGTGGTGCTGTGGGGGCTACTGACACTGGCCGGGGGAGAAGATACCCAGAGTGCGAGAGAGTTTATATTGGCTAAGCAGGATGGAACCTACGGCTCGAGACCTCATTGCTGCTCTGAGCTCCCTGCGTCTTACCTGGGTGGATGGGGCCAGGGACCTTGGACGGCGTCTGGACGCTATTATCATCCAGCCGTGGGAAGAGGGCTCCGGCGATTTGGGGAGAAGTTGTGTCGTAAGCGGATCTCTACCGACACTGAGTGCACCTGCTACGTGTCTACAGGTGGTGCCGTGGAGGGCCCTGGATGATGTTGGTCACAGGTCCAACTTAACCGGCCGCGTGAATGTGACATCGGGGCCTAGTGCTGCAACACATGCGGATTGCCTCCGTGGGCCTGTTCCACCACCCACCCATCTTGCGCTGCCCCTACTGGGTCGCAATCTGAGAGATTTGCCCGGAGCCCTGTTCTTGTGCCTACATGTCTGGAAGAGATCACTTCTCAGCCCCTTGCATCTGGGGTCTCCCACGGAGTTGCTTTTGTTCTACCTGCCTGGCCACCCTATTCGTCTGAGGCGGTGCCCCATTGCGAACTTCCAGTGGCTACGTATTGACGGAAGGGTCAAGTTGGGACAGGGGTGAACTCTTCCTCCACATATCGCAGGACGGATGCCCGGTCACCCATTATGATGTGGACGCTTTGCTGAACTATACTACGACGCCGCCATTGCTTGCCGAACTGTTGGTCTGTTTATGATCGAGCCTGAGCTGCTTTGTGCGAGTGGGTGGGGCGGGAGTTTGGTTGTGTTGACTTTCCCCCGTCTTTTCCCTTATGTGGGTATTCTTGGGGCGACAGGCACGTTAGTTGGGGGGGAGGGCCGTAGCCTCTTCGACGTGCAGGGTGGGGGGGTTGGGGCTTGATTTTCGTTTCTTTTTTGTTTCTATGGCCTTTTCTTCTTGTTCTTTCTCTTGTTTCTCTTCTTCTTTCTTATATATCTTGGGTCAGACGGGGGGTTGGGTTTGGTTCTTTCCGGGACGATTTTTGCGCTTTGCGTCTATGTCTTTCTCGCATGGTTTATTGATTCTACGACCAAGATATCGATTTTAATGCATAGTCACTGAATGATTACATATCCTGCTTTTCCTTCCCTCTTATACTACTGTTTGAGGGCGCCTATCCTGTCACGAATTTTCCCATGTAACAAGTGCCTTTCTTTACGTCGTCGGATCCTTTCATCGCTGCTATAGAATGTTCCCTCTTATATCCTATTATACCGTAGACATGCTAGATTGCAACTCCTGATGTGATATACTGACTGGGCGGGCGCTAACTGGGGCGACATGTACTTCTGCGCTTGTATATCCTTATTGTAATGACTTACGCCAGTATTTTGATAACGATGTTTTACTTGTGGATATCCTTTTATGTGGCTCGCCCTCTCAGCTACCCAGTCTGACTTTAGGATGATTCGTCAAAATTACAAAATGAAACCCTCTTTATCCTTTTCCTGTGGCTCCTTGCCAGTCCATCGTAGTGTTGTTATTTTTGTCATCTATTGCAGCGCAAGGTACCTTGGAAGGTTGTATATTGTCATAGCGGCCGGCCCGCAGTGGTTGTAGGCAGACGCTGTGTACTATGTTTACGATAAATAAAGGTTTTCAAAAAAAAAAGAAACGGGTTGAAAAGGCAAAATGAAGCTGTGGAGCTTGTTATGTGATCAACACCCGTTAGGGCTGAAACACATAATGGCTGACATTCAATAAAGAAACTTTCAAGCACTTAATTTGTGGTCCGTGCTCCGGTCTCTGTGAGAAGGATTGCAGGTTGTGGTTGGAGAGCCCTGAAATAAATATAAATATATAAATATATAGCCGAAATGCATTCGCCGCCACTGGGAACCCATGATTAAAGCGAGCTGTTTGCCCTAAACTCCCCTTGGCCTCCGAGTTCTTCTTTTGAGGAAACTTCTCTGTGATGTATTCTGCGCCTGCCTGCGACGCAGTACGGATGGCCCTGCCACACCAAAGTGTCCCGGAGCAAGCCTGGCACCCCGCTGCTTGCAGCACTTCTTTTGTATCGAGGGATCGATAGCTCCGGTGACCGCCTGGCTTCGCACAGCATCATTGGGGAGACTTTGGTAATTTACCTCTTTGGGAGCCCAGTCCGCATTGACTGCCCCTGCCCAGCGGATTGACTGTGTGTTATTGCGGGCTGTGGCAGTGCGAGGGGACCAAGGGAAATGGCCGTGGACAGTCTCCGGTTCCATGACTGCGCGCCTACCACCACCTACCTGTTTCCAGCACGAACCTACCGTTTGACTCACTCCCCCACGCCACCCACCCGGACTGAGCCGCTATAGTGCATTCTGGGACTTGTGGTTCTTCATGTCACATGAACTACAAAGGGTGTGTCAACTACATTAGGGGGAGGATATCCATGTGCTGGGAGGTATTTTACGCAGGAAGGAGTCATTTGGGGGAGGACATGCCACAGTGATTGGGCGCTGAGGAAGGCCTTTTGAGCCGAAATGCATTCGCCGCCACTGGGAACCCATGATTAAAGCGAGCTGTTTGCCCTGAACTCCCCTTGGCCTCCGTGTTCTTTTGAGGAAACTTCTCTGTGATGTATTCTGCGCCTGCCTGCGACGCAGTACGGATGGCCCTGCCACACCAAAGTGTCCCGAAGCAAGCTTGGCACCACGCTGCTTGCAGCACTTCTTTTGTATCGAGGGATCGATAGCTCCGGTGACCGCCTGGATTCGCACAGCTCCATTGGGGAGACTTTGGTAATTTACCTCTTTGGGAGCCCAGTCCGCATTGACTGCCCCTGCCCAGCGGATTGACTGTGTGTTATTGCGGGCTGTGGCAGTGCGAGGGGACCAAGGGAAACGGCTGTGGACAGTCTCCGGTTCCATGACTGCGCGCCTACCACCACCTACCTGTTTCCAGCACGAACCTACCATTTGACTCACTCCCCCATGCCACCCACCCGGACTGAGCCGCTACAGTGCATTCTGGGACTTGTGGTTCTTCATGTCACACAAACTACAAAGGGTGTGTCAACTACATCAGAGGGAGGAGATCCAGGTGCTGGGAGGTATTTTACGCAGGAAGGAGTCATTTGGGGGAGGACATGCCACAGTGATTGGGCGCTGAGGAAGGCCTTTTGAGCTGAAATCCATTCGCCGCCACTGGGAACCCATGATTAAAGCGAGCTGTTTGCCCTGAACTCCCCTTGGCCTCCGAGTTCTTCTTTTGAGGAAACTTCTCTGTGATGTATTCTGCGCCTGCCTGCGATGCAGTACGGATGGCCCTGCCACATCCAAGTGTCCCAGAGCAAGCCTGGCACCACGCTGCTTGCAGCAATTCGTTTATATCGAGGGATCGATAGCTCCGGTGACCACCTGAATTCGCACAGCACCATTGGGGAGACTTTGGTAACTTACCTCTTTGGGAGCCCAGTCCGCATTGACTGCCCCTGCCCAGCGGATTGACTGTGTGTTATTGCGGGCTGTGGCAGTGCGAGGGGACCAAGGGAAACGGCCGTGGACAGTCTCCGGTTTCATGACTGTGCGCCTACCACCACCTACCTGTTTCCAGCACGAACCTACCATTTGACTCACTCCCCCATGCCACCCACCCGGACTGAGCTGCTACAGTGCATTCTGGGACTTTTGGTTCTTCATGTCACACAAACTACAAAGGGTGTGTCAACTACATCAGGGGGAGGAGATCCAGGTGGTGTGAGGTATTTTACGCAGGAAGGAGTCATTTGGGGAGGACATGCCCCAGTGATTGGGCGCTGAGGAAGGCCTTTTGAGCCGAAATGCATTCGCTGCCACTGGGAACCCATGATTAAAGCGAGCTGTTTGCCCTGAACTCCCCTTGGCCTCCGAGTTCTTCTTTTGAGGAAACTTCTCTGTGATGTATTCTGCGCCTGCCTGCGACGCAGTACGGATGGCCCTGCCACACCAAAGTGTCCCGGAGCAAGCCTGGCACCACGCTGCTTGCAGCACTTCTTTTGTATCGAGGGATCGATAGCTCCGGTGACTGCCTGGATTCGCACAGCACCATTGGGGAGACTTTGGTAATTTACCTCTTTGGGAGCCCAGTCCGCATTGACTGCCCCTGCCCAGCGGATTGACTGTGTGTTATTGCGGGCTGTGGCAGTGCGAGGGGACCAAGGGAAACGGCCGTGGAGAGTCTCCGGTTCCATGACTGCGCGCCTACCACCACCTACCTGTTTCCAGCACGAACCTACTGTTTGACTCACTCCCCCACGCCACCCACCCGGACTGAGCCGCTACAGTGCATTCTGGGACTTTTGGTTCTTCATGTCACACAAACTACAAAGGGTGTGTCAACTACATCAGAGGGAGGAGATCCAGGTGCTGGGAGGTATTTTACGCAGGAAGGAGTCATTTGGGGGAGGTCATGCCACAGTGATTGGGCGCTGAGGAAGGCCTTTTGAGCCGAAATGCATTCGCCGCCACTGGGAACCCATGATTAAAGCGAGCTGTTTGCCCTGAACTCCCCTTGGCCTCTGAGTTCTTCTTTTGAGGAAACTTCTCTGTGATATATATATATATATAAAACCTACTGGAAGTCGCCAGTAGGTAGTTATAGTTAGGACCTAGTGTCCATTGGAAATCCACAACATTCTATTTGGAATAACTTTTGCCCCAGTGGACGAATCCTCGTGAATTTCTCCAAGAAAATGGCCTGCTCGGTTCCGCTCCTTCCCTGAAAGTTTGGGGGTGATTCGTCAAGTGGGGGCCGAGAAAAAAGTGGGTCCCAAAACGTGTTTTCACCATGCAATTTTCCATAGGGACCTTTAGCCAGGGCTACAGCCCGAACGGCTGGACGGAATTACACGAAATTTGGCAGAGAGGTAGAGTTCGGTTCGCAGATTGTGCTTTTTGTTAAATGGTGTAAATCCGTTCTGTAGTTTCTGAGAAAATTGCAAGTAAAATCATAGCGATATCTAGAGACGGAGTCCAGCATGAGTACGGAAATCCATTAAATTACGAGCACGAGCCGCATGCTGATTGGCTGTCAACTGTCTGTCAACACTTGAAACCAGGAAGTGTTGTGGCCATCTTGTGCCTCAGTAGACGCCCCTATACCGTTTGGTTTGCAACCACCAACAACAGGATTTGTACAAATTATTGATTAATCAGCTGACTGATGTTTCAGGAGTACTTTATGTATATATATGTCTGATACATATTGTACCAACGGTATAATGCACTACAAAAAGATGTATTGAAGATGGTAGTGTTTTCTGTTGCCTTGTTTTTGTAATAATTTTTGTAATAACTCTTGACATACATTGTCTAAAGTGTGATATAAATTTGAACAAGAGATACCGTGCTTATTATGTTCCTTTCAATAAATGGTACATATATATGACTTGATGAAAAACGAATAATTGTGTGAAATAATTCCTCAAGGTGCATTTTTCTAATAAGTCAGTAGAACGGAGTCACAAGAAAACAGTAAAACAAAGTAAGGGAAGGGGGTAGGCTAGAAACATTCTGACCCTCTAGGCTTGCTCAGGGGGTCGTACATGGATGTTTAGGCTCTATTTCTTTTTTTTTTTAAAGAAAAATCGTGGCGTACGAGTACGGAAATCTGTACAATTACGAGCACGAGCTGCATGCTGATTGGCTGTCAACTGTCTGTCAGCACTCCAAACCAGGAAGTGTTGCCAGCCATCTTGTTCGTCGCTAGAACCGAGTCACAAGAAAACAGTAAAACAAAGTTGAGAAATAAGGAAAGGGGGTAGGGTAGAAACATTCTGACCTTATAGGCTTGCCCAGGGGGTCATACATGGATGTTTAGGCTATATATTTATATTAAAAAAAAAATTTGAAAGAAAAATCGTGGCGTATTGTACGGAAATCCGGACAATTACGAGCACGAGCTCCATGCTGATTGGTTGTCAACTGTCTGTCAGCACTCCAAACCAGGAAGTGTTGGCAGCCATCATTTATTTTGAAGTATGCGGGGGGCTCACGGCTCTCCTACATTCTTCGGGTATCGCCACCTTCCTGGGGCAGTAATATTTAAAATAGGGGGGTTTGTGATGGCACGGATTTCCCAGCTCCGGGGATTTCCACTTCTCTGGACTTTTTAGTGTTGGGAGGGGGTCGCGCGGCCTCCTTACTGGAACCCTTGATGGCCCTGGGGACCATCATTTCCCAGGGCCGGCTCTTGCAGTGTCTCGGGGTGCCTATCCCTGGGACAATGCTGTTTGCTATGGTAGGGCGGGAGCGCCGCTGCTCCCACTTTAGCACAGCAAACCGGTTTACTATTTGAAAGAGAGAGCAAGTTAATCTGCTGTCTCTTTCAAGTAGGAAAGCAGATTGCTTTTCATTAGAGAGAGCAGCATGTAAGCTGTTCTCTTTGAGAAAGCAATGCCGGCTCTCGAAGGATGCGGGGAGCCGGCTGGGACATTGGGGGCATTGGCGTTCTCTCCACGGTCCCCAATGTTATTTTTTGAGTCCCGGGGGATGGGGTCCCTTTGCAGCTCCTTAAACATTCGTACATATAACTTCTGCAAAAAAAAATTTGTGTCAGGGAACAGAGTATTACTCCAGTGACTTTGTCATCCATGTATCTTTTTTACTTTTTCATTATTTGAATTCCGCTTTATTTACAGTATGTTTCTACCTTTCTTCACAATGAGTTCCACAGCGTAGCATCCGTTGCAGTGTTCTTAGCCTTTTTGTTCTTCTGGTGACTTACCAGTTTGTGTTCAAGATTCGGTGACCTATTTGTGTTGCTTTCCTTTGTGTATCTTTTATGCAGCCTTTTTTGTGTATGTTCTTTTGTATCTAACTTTATTTATTCAGTGCTTCATCCAGTGTTCTAAATATAGGAGTACATCTGTAGACATGTAGGGGCAGATTTATGTTAACTGGCGCATCCCGAGGGATGCGCCAGTTAACATGCGCCACAGTGCGCCACAGCTACGCCACCCATGGTGCGCCGCATTTATGATGCGGCGCACCATGGGGCAAAAACGGCACAGATGCGTGACGCATCTGTGCCGGAAATGTGGCGCATTGCTGGAGTTGCGTCGCAAGCGCGACGCAGCTCCAGCAATGCTCTGGGGGGGCCTATTCTTTCAATGCTGCCTCAAGCCTTACGCCTGCTTCAAGCAGGCGCAGGGTTTTGACGCAGCATTGCCCTGAAAGTGACTGAGTGAAATCTCATAGATTTCACTCAGCCACTTTCAGGAGGCGTTCCTGCGCAGGAACGCCCCCCCTGCGCAGGAACGCCTCCTCATGGCGCAGTGCTGTACAACGTGACGCATCTCCTAGATGACGTAATGGGGTGAGTCAAACTAAGGCAGTGCTGTTGTCATTGTTTTAAGTTTTCAAAACAGTAGGTAGTATAAATAAATAAATAAAGCACTTGACACAATGCAGAGTGACACTGTATTTATTGTATTTAATTTTAGAATATTTTGAAAATAATATACACTCGTGTAGAAAATATTGTAAGATATTTTTAAGATATTTCATATGAATCACCACATATGCTGATATTACAGTGAAGATAAAATTACGTGTTTATGTTTTTGTACAAGGACCTACAACATAAGAAATTCAGTATGGAAAATCAACAAAATTTGAAAGAAGGTTTCGACATTAGTAGCAGTGTCATAGAGAGCTAAACATACTTTTTATAAGTAGGAAGAATGAAGAGGAAGATATAAATGCTGTAGATATCAGCTGTGATTTTCTAAACTAAACTTTAGATGCTGATTTTGTGGAAGCATTAGATGACATCGAGTATGATCATATGAATTTGTGTAATCAAGAAATTGAAGCAAATCATCCCAAGCATAGTTAGCAGAGCTTAGAGTAAGAAACTATGTAGGAGTTTCAAAGTTCCTTAGCATACATTTTTTTGACAAATGGGAAAAAAGGGCTACAGATGAAAGCATCTGGGTTTTTCCCTGCTTAGGTATCAACAAAGGGGTTGAGGTGCAGAAAGCACCATCTTTCCAGCTTTCTGGGACAAGCAGACTTTTGTCAGAAAACCAAAATGTTTTACACAGTTTGGGCATTTTTATGGGACATAGCCTATTTTTGCTATTTTTTGTGCTTTCAACCTCCTTCCAGTTAATGGTATGAAAGCAATGATGGATCCTGGAAAGCTATACATTTCTGAAAAGTAGACACAATTTTGAAATCAGAAAGGGGTCATTTATATAGGTCCTTCAAGGTTTTTGTATAGAATATAACAGATGAAATTCGAAAAAAATGAAAATGAGTTAAAAATACAGCCTTTTGTGCCAACGTTTTCACCTGTAACTTCTACTGAGTATGACAGATATTTAAAATCAATATACCTTTACATTTACTGGACCCTTTTGGTTGTGGGGATATATAGGATGTGCAGGTTCACCAAGAACCCAAGGAACCCAGAGCCAATAACTGAGCAGTGTCTTGCAATGTTTTTTTTATTGTGTACCGGGTATATAGAAATTGATTTGGGAAAATATTAACAGGGAAAAATTGGTATGAAAGTCACCTATGTATTTCTGAAAATGGGAACAAAGCATAGAGTTTAGAAAAAGTAGCTTTTTGCACATATCCAAATTTGTGGGTAGCCATACCAGCATGTGAATTATAGGTAATTTTTTCAAAGTGACTTTTTTTTTTTTTTTTTTTTTTTTTAATCCTCATTTTGCGATTGTATAGATAAGAAGGTTTCTGGAGTCTGATGAAAAATTTTTGCCTTCACAGCCCCATCACTTTCCGAGGTTACCTTTTGGGGTGTATCCCTTTCATTGTTTGATCCATCAGTTTTCCTCCACTTACCCTTTATCATTTCCAATAATACCATTGGTTGGTCGGGGGGAGCTAGCCAATTTGACTACTCGGCAGACATCATTTCTACCTGGTATTATGGTTTATCGCGTATAATCATTGGATTTATTGTTCATGACCCGGTAAGTGGTATTAATTACTTTGGAAATACTGCTCCCAGATTTCCCAGAAATTTGTTCTCTTCGTGTATCCCCTGTTTCTATCGATATTATTGATTTTAATGGTATAATTTAACCAGTTTGTGTAACTTGGAGCGACCGGTTTAACCCAGTTGATACAAATTTCTCTCCGAGCTAGCAGCATTAATACAAAAAGTAAACTTTCCTGTTTTTTATTTAACTTATTTCTGCCATCACCTGTATTTCTGTATATCCCGAAAAATATTAAAGAAGTACTTACAGTTATGTTGGTTTCTAGTATCGTATTCACTGTCTTACCAATCTCTTCCCAATAGTTAGTTATTACAGGGCACTTTTGAAACATATGTATATCATCCGCACTTGCTTCTCCGCATTTGGGGCATAGCTTAACATTGGATCCTTTAAATTTAGACAGTTTCTTTGGAGTCCAGTATGCCAGATGAACTGTAAACAGGTGATTCCTCCTTAATGGTGCTGACTTTATACAGGACCAGCATTTCCCCATGGATTCTTGCCATATCAGTTGTAAGTCTATCTCTTGATCCGGTATGTCTTTTCTCCAAATTTTTTCCGGGATTGTAAAATCTTCCTCTCCTGATTCAATGAGTACCCAATACCACTTTGATATTTCTTTTCTTATTATTGTGGTTCCTATCATTTCGTTTTCAAGTGTTTCATTTCCGGTATTTTTCTCTTTTAATGACTTAGCCCAATTTGATAGCTGGTAGTATTTGAATTTTGATATCTTACCATCTGTTAGTTCATATAACGAGTTCCATGGGATTATCTCATTTCCTTTTAGGATTTGTCCCCATAGCGTAATTCCTGATGTTTTAAGTGGTACTGCTAAGGAATCTTTTAAGCATTCTGGTGACCCTGGTGAGTCCCATATAGGTGCTTTTTCACTGTAATATGGTATATTTACTGAAATTCTTATTTGAAACCACAATTTTGCGGCGTTATATAAAATCTTCAATTTTATTTTTTTTTTAAATTTTGGATGTCCGAATTTAAACAAGAAATGGTCTGTTTTTTCAGTCATGTTTTGCAGAAAACTTGGGTAGTCTTGATACTTCCTCAATAATGGTCTAAAATTCTTGAATTGAAAGGACCTGCAGTACTCAAATAAATCAGGACTTGCTATCCCACCTTGATCTTTCTTCCTCTTGAGTTTACTCCAGGCTATTCTCGTGCTTTTTGAGGCCCAAATAAAACTTGCGATTTCACCCTGAATCTTCTTCAAGAGTTCTTTTTTAAAATCCAATGGTATTGTATTGAAAAGGTATGTAAATTTTGGAATAATAGACATTTTTATTATGTTGGATCTCCCCAAGAAAGTTAATGGTAGGCTTGACCATGTTTTAAGTAGTCTTCTCATTTCTTTAGCTATTATCGTTAAATTTAGTTGCGGGACTTTCTCAACTTCTTTTACCAAGGTAATTCCTAAATATTTTAGTTTGTCTCTGCTATACGGTGTGAGAGGATTACAGTTCCAGCTCATTGCTTCAGTTTTTTCTTTGTTCGTCAAATAGCCTGAGACTTTACCAAAATCACTCATCAACTCATCCAATGCTTGATAGGAGCTTTCATAGCTTGTTGTGAATACCATTAAGTCATCAGCATATAATGCTACTTTCTTTGACCAGTTTTGATATTTAAATGCAGAGATCTGAGTATGATTCCTAATAAGCGTAGCCAGTGGCTCAATATAAAGATTAAAAAGTAACGGTGACAACGGGCACCCTTGCCTTGTGCCACGTTGTATTTTGATGTTGTCACTCAGGTTGCCGTTGATTAGTATTCTAGCTCTTGGGTTCCTATATATTTCTTTTACCACATGGGCGACACTTTCCCCCAATTCGTAATTTCTTATGGCTTCGTTTAGGAAATCCCAGTTTACCCTATCAAACGCTTTGGCGGCGTCGTAGGTAATTATAGTAAGGGGGAGATTTTTAGAAGAGGCGATATCAATTGCTGCGAATAACTCATGAGTGATTTCGTGAATTTGCCGTCCTTTTATAAATCCTTTCTGATCTAAATTAATCAAGCCAGGCATAACTTTTGCAAGTCGTTTTGCTATAACTTGTGTGAAGATTTTATAGTCGCAGTTAAGTAGCGATATTGGTCTATATGACTCACATGTTTTGGGGTTTTTCCCGGGTTTTAGAATAACACTAATTATCGCATCATTCCAGGTATCTGGAATTTTTCCATGATCTATAAGTATGTCGTTCATTAGGTCTGTTAGTTTATTGATTAGGTGCTCTTTTAATGTTATATAGAATTCGTTCGGAAGAGCATCTGGACCAGCGGCTTTTCCTCTTTTTAAATTGTTTATCACTTCTCTAACTTCCTCCGGTTTAATCCTTTGATTTATCTCTGTCTTTTCTTCGTATGTTAGTTTTGGAAGGTGAACAGCTTCCAAGTATTTACCGATTTGCTCTTTAGTTGGATTTGTGTCTTCTTCATATATACCAGAGTAAAATTTTGAGAACTCCTTTCTTATTATATCGTCTTCGGAGGTTTCTTGTGATTGTTCTAATGTCTGAATGCATGGTATATTATTCCTAGATTGTTCGCATTTTGTTTTCCATGCCAATAGTTTCCCGCACTCTTCCCCGTATTCATAATTTGCTAGTTTACTGTTTTCCCACTTTTCTCTCACAATGTTTTCTAAGTAGTTTGCTAGCTTTTCTTTTAACTCTCGATGTTTTTTTCTCTAGCTCTTCTTTTTTGCCTGGGGAGGATTCGTTCTCTAGCTGAAGCTCCGCATTTTTGATGTTTAATTCCATCTTTTTGATATCTAGTTTTTTAGCTTTTGCTTTATGTGCTCCTAAGCTAAGTAATTTACCCCTTATTACGGCTTTGTAGGCGTCCCAAGTTATTTGTTTTGAGGTGCCTATTGCATTGTCTTCAAAATAATGTGATGAAGTAATTTCTAGCTGGCTGATATATTGTTGATTGCTTAGTAAAGATCGATCTACTGTCCATCTAGAAGGAGTAATATCCTTAGGTAAAGATAAAGTTAATTTTACTGCTGAGTGGTCAGATAAGTGTGCTGGAAGGTGTTCAATTTTTTTCACTATATTTTGTAAGGATCTGTTTAAGAGAAAAAAGTCTATCCTTGATTTGTGTCCTAGTTTTTTATTCTGAAAAGTAAAAGGATATACTTTATCTCCTTTTTGTGACCACATGTCTTCCAAGTTTAAGTCGGTTTTGTATATGCTTAGCCATTCCCTCATCTTGGGTAGATTAAGGTGTTTATTTGGGGGTAATCTATCTTTTTTAGGATCCAGTATTATATTATAATCTCCTCCTATTATTATGGGATCAGATGTTGAAAGAAGTTCCGAATATAGATTTTGGAGTGGTACAGGATCATCTATATTTGGGCCATAGTATCCTGCTATATTAACCAACTTGCCTTCCATTCTTATTTTTGCCACAGCCCATCTACCTTTACTGTCTACTGTCTTGCTTATAACTTTAGCCTTTAGGGATTTTTTAACAATAATTGCTACCCCCTTCACGTTACAATCTTGTGTAGTATATATACACGTCTCCACCCAGTTTAATCTTTTTATTATCTGTTCCCACTCAGCACTAACAAGGTGAGTTTCTTGGAGTATAATGATCTCACTCTCTGTCTCCTTTATATACTCCAAGATTTTTCTCCTTCTATTGGGGGTTCTTAGTCCGTTAACATTCCATGAGAGAACTTTTATTAATTTTTCTTTCGTCATTTCTTTTTAAAAAGAATTTTTATACAGGGGATTGTGTTAAGGCAATCTTGTATATACATCCTTGAACTCCAGTTTTTGATTATGAGGATAATTTTTTCTGATTTTTTCCCTAATTTGCTCCCCACCCGTGCATTTCTTTTTACATTATAGTGTTTCTGCGAGGTTCGTTTCTCCCCCCCCGAGGAAGCCTCCCTTCTTCTTTTGGATGGAATTCTCCACCCGATTCGAGCTCCGATTCACCATTTTCTTAGTTGAGCTTATTTTAAGATTTTCTTCCTTCCTTCTTTTACCTTTTTCTAGAGGGGTATCTCTTTGAATTAGTTTGTTTTTTCCCTTTGAATCTGGTCTTTTATCTTGTTTATGAGGTCTTCTACTTCTAGAGGTTCTCTGATATTGTGCATTTTGTTCCGCCACATAATTCTAAGTGCTGCTGGGAATTTCATCTGGACAGTGGCCCCCAAAGTTTTCAACTCCTGCATGAATTGTCCCAATTCCCACTGCCTATCTTGTGTGGCTTTACATATATCTGAGCGGATTTTGAAGGACCAGTTATCTTTGTTTAGAGTTCCATTTTTTAGACCCTCACTCAGAATCTTTTCTTTTAGGGTATAAGTCATGAAGTTGACCAAGATTTTTCTTGGATTTTTCTTTTCTTTATTTTTCCTGAAAGGATCCCTATGTACCCTCTGAATGTCCTCCATCAAATCGCAGCTTTTGGTCCATGGAAAAAATTCTTCCAGAAGAGAGATAATGAATTGTTTTATATCCGATCCTTCCACATTTTCCGGTATATTCAAAATCCTAAGGTTATTTTTTCTCCCTTGGTTTTCCAATGATTCCAGCTTATCTTTAGTTGTTCTCTCGCTATCTCTGAGTTTTCGAATTTCTTTTTGATTCGTGCTGACCTTTTTACTAAGGGTTTCCACTGCTTTCTCTACTGCGGTGACTCTCTCTCCCAGAATATTTAATTTTTGATCCAGACCTTCACATACTTCACGTATTTTGTTCTGATTCTCCTCAGAGACAGAGAATTTCTCTGTCATTGCTGCCATTATTTTTTCAGCGAACACCTCCATGACCTTCTCTGTTGTAACCACTGTCGCTGTTTCTTGCATTGTTGCTATTACTAAAGTTTCTTGCTCTTGTTCTATAGGTTTGTCTGTGTGTTCGGGTTCGGTTTGTGATGGCAGCAATGTAGGTGATGGTAGTCAAGTCAAGTCAAGTCAAAGAATTTGTATAGCGCACTACATACCCAGAGGGTTTCAAGGCGCTTAGGGAAAGGAGGGGGATTACTTGTCAAATATCCAAGTTTTAAGTTGCTTTCTGAATGCTAGGTGGTTCTGGGTAAGGCGAAGGTAAGTGGGGAGTGAGTTCCATGTTTTAGCCGCAAGGTATGAGAAGGATCTTCCTCCCATAGTGGTCTTGTTGATGCGGGGTACAGTGGCGAGGGCTTGGCTGGAAGAGCGTAGTTGGCGGGAGGGGGTGTAGAAGGACAGTCGAGAGTTGAGGCATTCTGGTCCAATGTCGTAGAGTGATTTGTGTGCGTGGGTCAGCAGACGGAAAGTGATCCTCTTATCGATGGGCAGCCAGTGGAGGTCTTTCAGGTGGCCAGAGATGTGTTCATTACGCGGGATGTCTAGTATGATCCTGGCTGAGGCGTTTTGGATTCGTTGGAGTTTCTTCTGGAGTTTAGCGGTAGTGCCTGCGTAGAGGGTGTTTCCGTAGTCCAGTCGGCTCGTGACCAGGGCATGGGTGACTGTTTTCCTTGTTTCGGTGGGGATCCAGCGAAATGTTTTTTTGAGCATGCGAAGAATGTTGAAGCAGGATGAGGATACGGCACTGACTTGTCTGTTCATTGAGAGTGAAGAGTCCAGGATAACGCCTAGGTTCCGTGCGTGGTCTGTCGGGATGGGAGCTTTTCCAAGGGCTTCCGGCCACCAAGAGTCGTCCCAGGCAGAGGGGGATGAGCCTAAGATGAGGACTTCTGTTTTATCTGAGTTCAGTTTCAGACGGCTATGTTTCATCCATTCGGCAACTTCTTTCATTCCTTCGTGTAGGTTGGTTTTGGCGGTGCTGGGGTCATTGGTGAGAGAAAGGATCAGTTGAGTGTCATCTGCGTAGGAGATGATGTTGAGATTGTGTTGGTGAGCGATGGCCGCAAGGGGGCTCATGTATACGTTGAAAAGGGTGGGACTGAGTGAGGATCCTTGTGGAACACCACAGATGACTTCAGTGGCCTCGGACTTGAATGGTGGAAGGCGGACTCTCTGGGTTCTTCCGGTGAGGAACGAGGTGATCCATTCCAATGCTTTTCCTTGTATTCCGATGTATCTGAGGCATTGTAAAAGGGTGCTGTGGCAGACTGTGTCGAAGGCTGCAGAGAGGTCGAGGAGGATGAGGGCGACTGTGTCTCCATTGTCCAGTAGAGTTCGAATGTCGTCTGTTGCTGCGATGAGGGCGGTCTCCGTGCTGTGTTTTGCTCGGAATCCAGATTGTGAGGAGTCGAGGGAATTGTTGGCTTCGAGGAAAGCGGCGAGTTGGTTGTTGACAGCTTTCTCCATTAAATGTGCAGTTATAGGAGTTGCGTTAACTGAGATAGTCGTCCTTTCCCTTCCAGTGCTGTTTAGAGTCACCTCACTACTCACATTACCTAGGTCCTTCCTATATGTAAGCGATCTATTTAGGTGAACTCCGGTGCTTAATGAGAGTTCAACAGGCTCACTCTGTATAGTCGAACGGCCGCCTCTTACTTGCACTGATTGTTGGACCTTAAAATAAGACCGCAATGAAGGAGTGACTTTGACTTTTTGGTTTGCAAGCAGCTTTGTTTTGCAGATCTTAATTTAACATTTTCAGATAGTTCTGCTGATTTAGGTAACACTCTCTGTTTTCGTTTAGTTGTTCTTGGTGATATGCCTTTCTTTTGTGGTTCAAACTGCGGTACTAAGTTGTGGTTCCTTAGGCAATAATGAGACTTTCCCCCTGCTTCCAGATCTTTATCTTTTCCTATCTCAGTTATTGCACTTGTTTCAAAATCTCTTTCTGTTTTCCTGGATCTAGTGTTGTACACCCTCGGTTTAGGCTGTGCTTGGGTGTGCCCCTCTTCTTTACTTTCTCCGGTGTAATCTCGATTAAAACACCCTGCAATTACATCTGGCGCTGTTCTCTCCAAACTATCTGCCCCACCGTTAGGTAAGTTCCTTTTTATAATATCCTCTGATTCCCTGTTGACCTGTGGGAATGAGGGCAATACTTTCCCCTCAATAATCGGTAGTGCAGTGTTCTTCTTAGAGCTCATTAGCCAGAAGTGCTCCGATTTTACAGGTTTCAAGTTGCTGTTAGCGAGTTTTGTTTTGTTTTGTTTGGCTTCCCCCTTCAATCCCTTTAATCCCCTTTCTTTTTTATTTTGATTCCAGCACTCAATCTGGCCAAACGGGGTGCTCTGCTCACTCGGCTCACTAACCTGAAAGTAGCTCTGTTTGTCTTTCTCTCCCTCGCCGATTCTGCCGCTTGTGCCCCGGAACTGGAAAGAGACTCTCTGGAGCGCCTTCCGGCAGTTCCGCGTCGCTCTCCGCGCACACACCCAGGCTCCGGCGCTTGAAGGAAACTGCTGTAGGGGTCCCAGCTTCACCGGCGTGCTTAATATTAGCAGGTAATTGTTTATCATAACTCGTCAAATCCTTCTGTCGAGAAATTTCCTACTTTCTCGATCCCTCTAGTCGAGAGTCCGCATAGTAGCTTTTGAAGGGATTAATCTTCCGTTCTCATGAGCGGTGAGTCGGAGCTCCCGACCGAGCTTGCTAGCCGGCCGCCATCTTCCTCTAGTATGAAAGTCACCTATGTATTTCTGAAAATGGGAACAAAGCATAGAGTTTAGAAAAAGTAGCTTTTTGCACATATCCAAATTTGTGGGTAGCCATACCAGCATGTGAATTATAGGTAATTTTTTCAAAGTGACTTTTTTTTTTACACATTGTCTTACATTTGGAAGACATAAATGCATTGAAAGTCAATAGGTAATAACAGTTGCTCCACAATTTTGTGTTTCCCTAAGACAACCGATAAAAATGGCACCTCACTTTGGGTAGGTCTAGTGCCCGCGACAGGAAACGTCTCAAAATGCAACGTGGACACACCACATTTTCACAGTGAAAACTGACCCTTTTTTTGCAAAGTGCCTAGCTGTAGATTTTGAACCCTAGCTCTGCTGGCACCTAGGGAAGCCTAGCTAACCTATACATTTTTGAAAACTAGATACCCAGGGGAATCCAGGATGGGGTGACTTGTCTGTCTCTCACCAGGTTCTGTTACCCAGAATCCCTTGTGAACCTCAAAATTTGTTAAACAAACAACACATTTTCGTCACATTTCTGTGGTGGAAAGTTCTGGAATCGGCATGGATCCACATAATTCCACCCACCCTGGATACCCCACAGTCTTCTGAGAAAAATGGTAACTTACATGTGTGGGTAGTAATAGTGCCCACAACAGTAAACGGCACAAAATGCAACGTGGACACATCATATTTTTACTGTGAAAACTGACCCTTTTTTTGCAAAGTGCCTAGCTGTAGATTTTGAACCCTAGCTCTGCCGGCACCTACGGACACCTAGCAAATCTATACATTTTTGAAAACTAAACACCCAGGGGAATACAGGATGGGATGACTTGTCTAGCTCTCACCAGGTTCTGTTAGCCAGAATCCCTTGCAAACCTCGAAATCTGTAAAACACATTTTCCACACATTTCTTTGGTGGAAAGTTTTGGAATCTGCATGGATCCACAAAATTCCTCCCACCCCGCATTTCCCAAAGTCTTCCGAAAAAAATGGTACCTCACTTGTGTGGATGGGTCAAGTACCCGCAACAGGCAAGGGCCCAAAACGTGTTGAGGAGACATCAAAATTACCTATCACAAAACAACTTGGTTTTGGAAGGTGGGGATTTTGGCCCGGGCTCGGCGGCCATCTTGGGAAACATACAAAATCCACACATTTCTGAAAACTAGACACCCTGAGGAGTCCAATGAGGCATGGCTGTGTGGATCCCCCAACGTTTCCCTACCCAGAATCCCCGGCAAACCTCAAATTTGTCAGAAAAAAAATTACTTTTTCTATACATTTTTGCATGGGATCACCATGCCAGCACAAATGTCCTACCACCCCTAGTCCCCTAGTTCTCCCGAGTAAAATGATACCTTCCCTAGATGGCGGCAAGCCCTTGGTCAAAAAAACAGGTGCCCCCACAAAACCAGGTAGTTTTGTGATAGGTAATTTTGAAGTCTCCACAGTACGATTTGGGCCATTTCCTGTTGCAGCCACTATGCCTACTCACACAAGTTAGGGACCATTTTTATCGGCAGACCTGGGGGAACACTGGGTGGTAGGAAATTTGTGTCATCCCGGTGATCCTACAACTTTTCCACATGGAAATTTGAGAAAAATTCAAGCAAAATTTGAGGTTTGCCGAGGATTCTGGGTAAGGAAATATTGGGGGATCCACGCAAGCCATACCTCATTGGACTTGATAGGGTATCTAGTATTTGGAAATGCACAGGTTTGGTAGGTTTACCAAGATGGCGACCTAGGCCGGGGCCAAGCACTCAGTCGACCCCCCCTCATGCAAAACCAGGTCCTTTCAAAATTGCTAATTTTTATGTCTCCACAAAACGTTTTGGGCCCTTCCCTATCATGGGTACTTGGCCCACCCATGCAAGTGAGGTATCATATCTATGGGGATACTTTTTTTTTTTTTTTTGGAAAACCTTTATTTACTTAAACAAAGTACACCGCTATTCAGCCGTACATCCCGGAGGCTAGGCAGCATGGTAAAGCAGTTCGGGAATGTGTACAAAACAGAAAAAGGAGCAATCAGGTTTAATTTTATAAATGTTAAAGATGAACTCAATTGAACAAGAAGAATCTAAGAAAGAGGAGAAAAAGAAAGAAAGGGGAAGAAAGAAAAAGAGGAAGAAGAAGATAAAGTTGGCAAGGCAAAGGAGTATAGAAAAACGGTAAGGCACATATCCAGGGGGAGAGGCGGGAGCAGTAGCATCACAAAATAACCAATACATGAAAGCAAGCATATGAAAGGGGAGCAAAAGTCAGGATCGATCCACGTGAAACTTGGGTAAAAGGGGAGACTACGGAGAGAGATGGACCTCCGGTTGAACTGTCTCTGGGGGCACGCAGATGTCTCCTCTATACGAATTCCAGGCACCCCAGACCAGACCCCACATTTTGGGCTTACCTCGGGCTACGTAAACAGTTTTCTCCCGGAGCATGCACCAGTCCATGTTGGTTTTCCAAAGGCTAACCGTGGGGGGGGTCGGGGCACCCCATCTCTGGGCGATGTCCCTCTTAGCAATCATATTACCCAGGGTGACCCAGCGGGTCTGAGCAGTGTTATAATCATTCGGACCCCACACATTCAACAGGCAGCGTCGAGCCTCCGCAGGCAAAGTCACCCCAGTCACAACCCTCATCACCGCATGCACTCGCTCCCAGTAGGAGGCGATGACTTGGCACTCCCAAATGATGTGCATGAAAGTGGCCGTCGCACCACATCCTCTCCTGCAGAGGCCATCCTGGGAGAGCCCCATACGAATCAGCCTGGGGCCAGTGACGTACACCCTGTGGAGCACCTTCAGCTGGACCAAACGCAACCTGGCCGAGATGGCCACCTCCTTAGGGGAGGAGACCGCTGACTGCCAGTCCTCGTCATCCAACTCAATCCCATCATGCACCCAGAGGTCTCGCACTTTCACCAACAAATCCGTCCGTACATTGATAAGTTTCTTATAGGTCAGAGAGATGGCACTATCCGGCATGTGGCCGTCCAGCACTCTGTCCTCAAGAGGGGATGACTCGGGAACTTTTTCACCCACAGGCAAGGAAGACGTGAGGGCGTGCCTCAGTTGCGCATAACGGAAATACTCAGCGGCCCCCAATTGGAATGCCGCCTGTAGGGCAGCAAACGTTTTGATATCCCCCTTGAACATCACATCCGCCACCTTGGAGATACCAATGAGGTCCCACCGGTCAAACCCCTTAGAATGCCACAATTTCCCCAATAAGTCGGAATCATAAAGGGGAGTAGCCATGGTGAGCCTATCTTTCCACCCCAGAGCCTTAGTCACCGCCCTCCACAAGTGTACCGCAGTCCTGGTGGGACCAGTCAGTTTCCGGTCCAGAGATTTAGAGTACAGCGCTCTGTAGTACATCCCGTCGTTCATAAGCCAGCGATCCATGGCGTATCCCGGATTGACCGCCGGCCCATAGAAGCCATGATTAATGGCAGCTAACTGAGAGGCCCAATAATAGCGGCGTATGTCCGGCAATGCAACACCACCGTCATACCACGGAATGGTCAATTTGACGACGGCAATGCGCGGTCTACCTTCCCACAACAAAGCGCGCTGCAGGCTCTCAATCTCCCCGAAGTATTTAGATGGCACTGGGTCTTGTGTGTTTTGAAGCTCATAGAGGAACCTCGGCAGGGACATCATCTTGAACAGCGCCGCACGGCCCAACAGGGACAGCGGCAGTCTCTTCCAACCCTCCACGTCCCGCCGAAGGCGCGCCAGAGGGGGGAGCAAGTTGTTCGCATGCCGTACCCGGGCATCCGTTGAAATATAGATGCCCAGGTACTTAAAGCCCTGGTGCGAGACCTGTATGGCACAACCTCTAGGGAGACGCGGAGTGTCTCCGCGCAGCACATATAAGTAGGACTTAGACCAATTAATGACCAGGCCTGAGTATCTACCAAAGGTACCCAGCATGTCAAATGTCACAATTAAGGACCGACAAGGGGAGGTGAGATACAAAAGAATGTCGTCCGCATAGAGCGAGACGCGATCCTCAAAGCCGGGCGACCATTTGATACCAGTAATATCAGGGTGAGTGCGGATCCAGGCGGCCAGCGGCTCCAGCGCCAGGGCAAAAAGGAGCGGCGATAACGGACAACCCTGTCTAGTACCTCTGCGCAAAGCAAAGGAGGCTGACAAGCGGCCATTGACCGTCACATTGGCCATCGGGGAAGAATAAAGGAGCCTAACCCAACTAATGAAGTCAGGGCCGAATCCAAATTTAGAAAGCACCGCCCAGAGGTAGTTCCACTCGAGCGAGTCGAACGCCATTGTCGCATCAAGCGAGGCAAGGACTGTTGGTTCACTAAGCATGTGCGCTCGCGCCATGACAGCGTGAAGCCGTCTTAGATTAAGGGCGGTGTTCCGATGAGGGATGAAACCAGACTGGTCCGGATGGACCAAGTCTGCAATCACGCCCACGAGCCGATTGGCCAACAACTTTGCCAGAATTTTGGGCTCGGCGTTCAATAGGGAAATAGGACGGTACGACCTACAAAGGTCTCGGGGCTTCCCCTCCTTGTGTATGACCACTATGGTGGCCAGGCGTTGATCAAGCGGGAGTTCACCGGCATCCCGAGCTGCCAGGAACATATTCCGCAGGGGCGCGGTGACAGTGTCCGCCTTAATTTTGTACAGCTCCACTGGGAGACCATTGGGCCCCGGAGCCTTCCCGGAGCGCAACGATCTTATCGCCAACGCCACCTCGTCAACCGTTATGCCGCGGTCCATGTCGTCACGCTCAATGTCAGACAAGCAAGGTAGCTCAACCTCCTCCAAGAAGGAGGCTGAGTCGGATTCGGTCAAAGCGGAGACTGATGTATAAACCGTCTCAAAGTAGTCGGCAAACGCCGTGGCAATAGCAGGAGGGTCAGTAACCACCAGTCCATAATCGCCCAGGATCTCGGGCACCACCCGAGAGGCCAGTTCCTTCTTGTCTAGCCAGGCAAGGAGCTTGCCCACCTTGTCTCCGGCATCGTATATCCTCCCTTGCTGTTCCCTGCCCATCGCCTTGGCCGCATCCGTGGCAGTGGCCCTGTACTCCGACTGCTTCAGGGAGAGAGCATGGAGCAGCTCTGGTGTCGGTCCCGGCGCTAACCGAGAATTCAAGTCCGCAATTTCGGACTCCAACCGCACCAAGTCCTCATCCCGTCGTCTGCGCACCTCGGCTATCAAGGAGAATGCCTCCCCCCTAAGGACAGTCTTGAAGGCCTCCCAAAGGGAAACGGTCGACGTCACCGAGCCCGTATTTTCGGTGAAATACAGGTCGATGGCTTTAGCAAGGAGGTCTCGAGTCTTAGGGTTGCGGAAATACCAGGGGTTGACCGGCGCCACCCTAGTCGCCGCCACAATGCCAAAGTCAAACGACACCCAAACCGGAGAGTGATCCGAGATACCCCTGGCCATGAGACGAGCACTAGAAACAGATTGTGCCTGAGCCGATGGCGCCAGAATATAATCAATGCGAGAGAGACTGCCATGAGCCCCAGAATGGAAAGTATATCGTCGCTGCGCGGGGTGTAAAAGTCGCCAGCAATCAATGAAGCCTATGGTGCTCATGAAGTCCGGGAGCCATGATTGTGCACTGCGAAGATCTCTGGACGGGAAACGATCCAATGTGCCTGAAACAACAGAATTGAGGTCCCCACCCAGTATCAACAGCCCCTCCGGGAGACCCAAAATGGCGCCACCAAGATCCTGGAAGGTAGCCGCTTGCAACCCCGGGGGGACATAAACCGAAACTAAAACCAGGGTGCGCCCCTCCCACCTGCTCACCACGGCTACATAGCGGCCTCTATCATCCACCAGCATGGACCCCACCTCCAGGGGGAGAGACATGCGCATCATTATCCCCACCCCTCGGGACCCGGTAGAGAACCCGGAATGGGCCACCATTTTGAACCCCTTTCTATTCAGAGCCTTACAAGTGTTGCCAATAAGATGAGTTTCTTGCAGGAGAACAATGTCCGGAACACAACGTTTAAGCATTTGTATCACAACACCACGTTTAATACGATCCCCCAACCCATTCACGTTCCAGCTGAGTACATTTAAGGTCTTACCCCCCATCATCAATGATGTCCCGTCCCAGCCATCCCAACCAGAAAACAGCCACCGAAATGATGAAAGCAAAACAGTAATACCTTAGCCATGAGAAAAGTAAGGGGAAAAGAGCAAAAGGAAAGCCCACAACCCAACTACCCCCCACCCTGCACCCCTGCATTAGACTAGAAGCCACCCCAACTAGCAGTGTGCCTGTCGCCCCTTAGAACTAACCTACAAAAAGCCCCCAGAGGAGAAAGGAGACATCCTATCACCCCCCGTTACCCTCCAAATTGAGAAAACAGAAGAAGTAAAAAAGAAGAAATAAATGTCAGTGAATGATGCCGTCCCCAGCGTCCCTCCCAGAGAGAAGCCAACATTATAAAGTTTATTCCTGGGAACCTGGACCTCCTGACGCCCCCTCCGACTGGTCCTCTGGAGTGGTCCGTCGCTGGGGCAAAGTGTCCAGCCAGTCCCCTGCAGCATCCGGTAAATCGAAGAACACCGTCCGATCGCCATGTTCAATGCGCAGTTTCGCAGGGTAAAGCATAGAGTACCTTAGCCCCATCTCCCTCAGCCTCCGTTTCATGCCCATAAAACTCTGACGGCATTTCTGGACAGCCTGGGTGAAGTCAGGGAAGAAGTTGATGTCCGCGTTCTGAAACCGTAGCGGGCCGCCTCTTCTCGACGCTTGCAAGATGGCATCCCGGTCCCGGTAATTGAATAGTCTAGCAATGATGGGGCGCGGGGACGCACCCAACTTCGGTTGGCCACCAGGCAGTCGGTGAGCCCTCTCAACCGAAAAGAATTTACTCAAGCCACCCAGCGCCAAGTGCTTCTCCACCAAGTCCTCCACGAACAAGTCCACCGCCTCCTCCTCCGCTCCCTCCGGCACACCTGTAATACGGACGTTCTGGCGCCGTGCCCGTCCCTCAAAATCGTCCAGCCGGCGAGCAAGTGCCACATTAGCCGCCTTCAGGTCCCGTACCTCGGTCTGCATGTCCGACACATCAGAAGTCAAACTCAACGTCTTAATGTCGAGTGACTTAACTCTGTCGTTGGTTTTGCCGAGGTCGGCCCTGATGAGGTTAAGCTCAATCTTGAGGGTATCCACCTTGCTGGACAGCGCTTCGTGTTGGCTATGCATCTCGGCCTTCACGCCAGCAATGGCTCCCATACGTCCTGGAGGGTGGGTTCCGCATCTTCTGGGGACACGTCTCGTTGCGGATCTTTGGTATGGCTCGATGATCCCAGCGATCCCCTGGAGTGGGAGAAACGCTCAGGGATGGTGGATTGCGAATGGATGGGCTTTCTGCTGACTCGCGGGGGCTTCCCTTTGTCTGGATCTCCTCTGCCCGCCATGTTGAGCAACCGGGTCAATGCGATCCAAAAGGGGGCAAGCCAACTACGCCACCACCACTCGATCAAAGCAAACAGTTCATTCCACCTCCCGCAGTAAAAAGCAGGCTGCCAGGGAGACCAACAGGGCCACCGGGTCCAGCAATTATGTCAGATCAGCTCGAAGTGCACCGAAGCGGGCCCCGTCACAGCCCCAACAATGCCAGGCTACTATGGCGTCATCGCCAGTCGGCTTCACGACGGCGCAACTCGGTCCAGGAAACTCGGATTTTCAATCTGAGACCGGGCGCTGCGTCAGAATCAACAACGCTGTTGATTCCCACCGTCGTGGGACAGGATAGCTAGCAGATCAATACGGAGGATCGGAGGGTCTTCGGAGCTCCGAGCTTACGCGGCCATCTTGGTTGCCCGCGAAGCTCCTCCCATCTATGGGGATACTTGAGGAAATGATGGGTGGTAGGAAATTTGTTGTTTCTTTCTGAAGCGTGAAAGGTTTGGCACAGTAATGCAAGCAAAATGTGACAGTCACATTTTGAGGTTTGCAGGACATTGTGGGTAAGCTAACTTGCTGGGATCCACCAGAGAGACATCACCATGTAATCCCATGGGTGTTTAGTTTACGACAATATCTACAGTTGGAACGTTTTTCTTTGATGGAATGTACACCTTGGCAGAGAGACAAATAAGACAGCTATTACTGCACAACCATCTATTCCTCAAGCACACACACATACTGGTTGGATTTGGCACGAGGGCGAGTGATGGTTCAGTATAAAAAAATGTATTAACAAGAGATTTCGCAAAAGTAATGCACTGTCAATAATTGAAAGGACGAAAAACGGAACCAGTGACTCACAGCTCATGAGCTGTAAAGCCGGGTCAAGGCCCCACCGCTTTACAGCCCATTCACACACTTTTTGTACGTGATACACACAAGACCATTCACACCACCAGGCATGGAACCAACACATTGCAACATTCACAAAAAGGGACTAGGTACACCCTGCTTGAGAAAGACAGAAAAAACTAATATTACTGCAAACCTATTACTAAATCAAACATACATACCGGTTGTATTTGGCACAAGTGTGAGTGATGGTTCGGTATATACAATTGTATTAACAAGAGATTTCACACAAATTAAATACACTGTTAATAATTGAAAGGACGAGAAACTGAACCACTGACTCACAGCTCGTGAGCTGTAAAGCCACAACAAGGCACCAACCTCTTTACAGGCCATTCATACACCTTTCATACGTGTGACACATACAAACCAATTCACACCGCCAGCCGCGGGCCCATCACATTACCACACTCACACCAGCAGACAGTGCCATTCAAGGGCCTATCACTTTCACACGCCCACATGCCTGACACAACAACCACAACAACCACACCAGCTCACAGATTGCGTGGACTGGTGTTTGGCTAGCAGTGTGTGTAGTGACCAGCAGCAAGTCACTACTCACACACCGCCAGCCAAGCGCCAGTCCACACACACCACCCACCAAGCGCCAGTCCACACACACTGCCAGCCAAGTGCCAGTCTAGACACACCATCAGCCAAGCGCCATTCCACGCACACCACCAGCCAAGCGCCAGCCTACACACACTGGCAGCCAAGCTCCAGTCCATTCACACAACCAGCCAAGCACCAGACCACGCACACTGCCAACCAAACACCAGTCCACGCGCACTGCCAGCCAAGCGCCAATCCACTCATACCGCCAGCCAAGCGCCAACCTACACACACTTCCATCACATTTAGGGTTATTTTATACAAAAAAGAAAACACACATTGTAAATAGATACAAATCTACTAACTTAAAATCTGAAACTAAATACATTGCACAAATTCCAACCTTGAAACTGAACAAAAATATAAAACAATAGGGGGGGGGGCAGAAACATGGCAGAGTGAGCCGCGCTTTGACGCAGCTCCGCCAAGCCGACACGATCCGATGAACATATAACCATCCTGCAGCTCTTAAAACCCCCCAAAAGTATAGCAAGCAACGTTTGGACCCTGGAGGCAGCCTTTGGTGACTCCCGAGGGCCGACTTCAGAAAGAAACACGCCCGGGAAGCTGCAGTGCGCCGAATCAAAGCCGAACCCAAGATGGCGGCGCCCGCTGCAACCTATTATTATTATTATTATTATTATTATTAAATGAATTTTATTAAGCGCAGACAACCCGGAGGCCTCGTAGTGCTGACCGGAGACGCGGGCCGGAGCACTCGTGAGCCCGGAGAGGACGAGAGGACCGATATCACAGTGACCGGACTGCACCATCAAGTGAGTGAGCCCCGGGGACCCTGGCTTGAAGCTCCGGGAGAGCACGCTTGAAGACCCGGACGCAGGCGCATGCAGCCCCCACACCCGACACCGGAGGGGAAGGCCTACCGACCTGCCGGTGCAGTCCGAGGGAAGAGACAGGGGGAGCATCTGCTTGCGCCCTCCCATGCCTCGCGCCTGAAAAGAACTCTGCATTTTACCGGAGAGGCACAGAGGCTGGGGAAAAGGCACGGACCATCGCCCCCCACCCCGCCAAACGCCAGCAAGTAGCGGGGGCAGACGGGGCATATGGGGAAGCTCTCCCGCAGGGACAGAAGCGGCGCACGGCAGAGCATGCACCCAGAGCACAGTTAGTGACCTCGGAGCCGGGTGCCATTGATCCCCCTCATATCTCCCTGACCCCCATGGGTGCAACAGCCGGTACTATCCTGACCACATCGCCGGCGTAAGGCTCACGTGAGCCAGTGAGTCACACACTACGGGTGGGCCTAGAGCAGGCTGTGACTGACTACTCCTGCACGTGAGAGAAAGTGACCCTTGGCAAGAGGGGACCGGAGACGAGATACAGACGGGCCCGCACTGCTCACCCCACTGCATTGAGACACCCCAACCCGCGACGGACACGCCGTACTACGTGTCTTGGACGCGGCGAGTAGCTCTGCACGCCACAGCGGAACCCTAGACATCTGGGTTTGAGCTGAAAGACGGATAGGAGCGGCCCTTATAGCTTTGGACGGAGACCACAGAGAGGCGGCACGGTGGAGGGCCGGAGAGGGGACCGGAACGCCGCAAAGGACACAGACCTCACCACCCCGCTTACCTGGCTGCGGGACTGGGCTGGAATGGGGAAGAAGGACGCAATCCCCAAGGCTCCGAAGCATGGACCCATAGATAAGTTTGCAGTGGTGCCTCACACCAACGCTATGGAGGGCTCAGGAGCGAGCTCGGACACGGCTCTTCTGATGGGAGCGATACAGGCGTCCAGGGAAGATATTCAGGCCTCTCGAGCAGCCCTAGAGATGGGAGTGGAGGTCAACCTACTGAGACAGGACTTCCGAAACCTCACTGAGAGAGTAACCACGGCTGAGCGAAGCAGAGGATGCCATACATGCCCTACAGAAAGATGTCAAAGAATTGACGGACTCCCGTAAACAATTGCAATGGAAGGTTGATGACGCGAAAAACAGGGCGCGACGCAACAACCTCCGCTTTGTGGGATTTAGGGAAGGAATCGAAGGGTCCAAGACGGCTATGTTTTTGCGCACATGGCTGATCGATATGCTGCCCCAAGCGACATTCTCCAACTGCTTCATCATTGAAAGGGCCCACAGAGCACTCATGGCCAAACCTCTGGCTGGGGGACGCCCTAGGCCGATCATAGCGAGATTTCTCAAATTCGCTGACAGGGATATGATCTTGCGAGAGGCCAGGAAGCTGGGCGAGATAAGAATTGAGAACTCCCAGATAATGATATTCCCGGACTACACTCAAGAGGTACAGAAGATGAGGCGCTCCTTTGACACCGTGAAAGCCAAGCTCAGACAGCTGAAGATACAATATATGTTCCTATTCCCTGCTAAACTGAAAGTAATATATAAGGAAAAGATGGACTTCTTCAACCATCCGGAGGACGCTTGGCAATGGCTAGAGGAACGTCCACCGACTCGGAGGCATGAGGAGGGTGGGCTGAAAGCAGCGATGAAAGGCCCCCCAACAGGAAATCTTTGGGAGATGGCGAAACCGCAGCGAAGGCGCAGACTACGGGGGACGAGGAAGACACAGACGACGAAGCCGTACCCCCCACGGAATAGGACTCCTGGGAGGAGTCAGTACCCTGCCTCCCTGAGTCGGGACACCCAAGCAGGTTCCAGATTTCGTGTCCTAGCCGCCAAAGAACACTCTGAAGAAGGGGGCGAAACAGGAGGTGCCACGACAAGGAGCGACGAGGAGGAAGATCAGTCCCCTCATCCGCTGGTGGCTGCCATCAACGACCTGGAGAGGGACTCAGTCATAGACAGCGCTCCAGTGCAGGATGGGGGCAAGGACCTCAATAATTGAGCAAGAAAGCAGCGGGATGGACGAGATATTGGCTGGTCCAATTGGCGCACACAAGTGGCTTACACGCCTCTCAATTGTTATTTTTATAAGTATTATTTGGTTGTTATTGTATCTTTTCTCCTCAGATCACGAACTACCACATAGAACTGTGGGAACTGTAGGAAAGTATCCTTACTAGTTTTTTGTTTGTTTAACAAGTTGGGGTAGGTCAGAAGAGGAGAGGGACATCAGGGGGGGCAACAGACCTTTTCCTGCCAATAAGTCCTATCACAGAGGGAGGTGGATTGTGGGACTGATGGGGGAGGAAGGTGGGGAGGGGGGAGCGGGGGAAAGTTGGAATTGTTCAATGCATCTTAATAGTGGGGTTGTAGATATCAGGGGGGGAAGTTGGGGAATCGAAAGAGAGGGGGGGAGCGGGGCTGGGGAGGGAGGGGAACGATCATGTCATGCAAACCGCACACTCGAGTATCCCACGAAACACCTCCATACAAGGGATCGACTACACTAATCTGCACGCACGCCAGACTGTCGGGTGACAATAGGAGAAATCACAGAGACCAGAGGGGATTTAGCGTCCTGACATGGAATATAAATGGGCTCGGCAATAAGATTAAGAGGGGGCTGGTAAATTCCTACATTAAAAGGATGAACCCCGACATAATACTGTTGCAGGAAACACATCTTCAGGGAACAAAGTGCGCATTCCTAGCTATAGGGCAGTTTAAGGTGTTAGCACATGCAGGATACACAATGGGCTCGAGAGGGGTGGCCATAATAGCAAAGAAAACTACACCGTTTCACATAGCTCAAACATTGACAGATACACAGGGGACATATGTGGGGGTGAAGGGGACTTGGAATATACGAAAGTACACAATACTTTCCGTGTATGCCCCCCCGAAACTGCAGGCCACCACGTATAAGAAGATATTAGACATACTCCTTGATACAGCCAACACTATACAGATTCTCGGGGGGGACTTCAATGACGTCATGGATCTAGGGCTAGACCGGACGGGACTGGCGTCCAATGATCGGACCCGGACCCCCCATCCCGAATGATCACGAATATGGGACTCACAGATATATGGAGGTGGCTACACTCAGACTAGAGGACCTACTCCTTTTTCTCGGGCTCCCATAAAGTGTATTCGAGGCTGGATTATATCTTTATGTCCAGGCAGCACTTGGTAATAGATGGCACGGCAGAATATAAGGCGAGAGGGATCTCTGATCATTCTCCACTCCTAGCCAGAGTGGGAATGGGAAGAGGTGGGAATGGAGGGTCCTGGAGATTGACGGCATGGGACCTACAAAATGCGAATGTATTGAAGGGTTTGAGAGCTGACATGAAGGTCTATGTAGCTGAAAATGAAGGGACGGTCCAATCCAAAGTAACTTTCTGGGAGGCTCTAAAAACGGTAATGCGAGATAGGGCCCAAAATCGACTGGCGGCGGAACGGAGGAAACTTCATGCAGACACAGTGGCACTGAAGGCAAGCATTCTAGACCTGGAGAGGGAATATTTGATCTTGAAAGAGACAGGGATCCTCAGGAGATTGACAGACACACAGAGACAGTACCGAGAGCTGGTTACGGGAGAGGCCAAAACCCAGGCACTAGCCACATTGCACCGGCTATATGATGTGGGGGACAAGTCGGGTAAATTACTGGCGTGGCTTAGTAATAAAGAGCCCGCAGCGAGATGGGTGGAGCAAATCAGGGACCCTGCGGGCACACTGATACGACCAGATACACTTATTGCTGAGATATTCGCGGACCATTATGAAAGCTTCTACCGGGCTAGAAATTTGGGGACCTGTGAAGAGGCGCTACGCTACATAGAAACGATTGAACTACCGACCCTGCCCCCGGAAGCCCATCGAAGCGTTGAGGCTGATATTACTTTAGACGACATCACCGAGGCCCTGACTAGGCTCCGACCGGGTAAGACCCCGGGTCCAAACAGGTTCCCGGACGAATTTATTAAAAGTACGGCGGACCTCCTGACACGCCATCTAAAGGGTCTATTCGAAGGGGCACTACAAGAGGGGAGACTTCCCCCAGATCTGAGGATGGCATTAATAGTCCCGATACATAAGGAAGGGAAACCGCAGTACCGCCCCATATCCCTTTTGAATATAGCGGCGAAACTCCTGGCAACTATTCTAGCATTGCAACTTTGCCTGGTAATATCGGAACTAATACATCTAGACCAAACACGGTTTGTCCCGCATAGGGCCACTAGGTTAAATCTCCGGCGCACCCCCACAATTGGTTGCAAGAAGTAGGTAGAATGGACGATCTACACTGGTTCTTATCCCTTGATGCTGAGAAAGCGTTTGACGCGGTCCATTGGCCATTTCTTGAAGGTGTCCTGCAGAAGTTCGGTTTCGGCCCAAAAATCCGGAAATGGGTTCAGCTCCTCTATACAGAACCCAGAGCTAGGGTGAGAGTAAATGGGGCTCTGTCGAGGGAATTCCCAGTCCGACGGGGAACCCGACAGGGCTGCCCGTTGTCCCCCCTCTTGTTTGCGCTCACGATAGCGGTGCTAGCAGCCAGAGTGCGCCAGATCGTAGCCATTAGCGGTTTTAGACGGAGTGAGATGCCGAGGAAAAAATATCGCTTTACACGGATGACATCCTCCTATACATTACACGACCAGAGACCACAATCCCGGAGATGTTCCTGGAATTTGAACGGTATGGTAGGCATGCCGGTTATCAGGTAAACTGGCACAAGTCGGTCCTCTACGATCCTAAGGGACGGGGAAGTTGGCAGGACCTTCCCGGAAAGTTACTGACGACTGTGGAAGGATTTACATACCTTGGAGTGTATGTTACCCTGGACCGTAAACAGTCCTACCAACAGAATGTGGAACGCATCATGTTGACCTTCACGGAGGACGCAAACCGATGGAGGCAGCTCCCTCTTACCATACTGGGCCGGGCGGCCATGTTCAAAATTATTACACTGCCAAAATTTTATATGCCCTGCAGAATGAGTACTACCCTCTTTCGAATAAAATATTCGGGAGAATACACGCGGAGCTTAGGTCCTTCCTATGGCTGGGCAAACAACCCAGAGTAGCACTGACCACGCTCCAACGCCATCAATATAGCGGAGGAATCTCACTCCCGAATCTGGAGGCATACTATTGGACGGAACATATCGCCCGATCAACGATTGGCTGCATGCACCGGCGGACCACCCTACCTATGCCCTTGAGAGGCATAAACTCTCAGCCAGGCCGCTGCTGTACTACCTATATGGGGGTGTGCGACGAGGACTGCTTCCCCCTTCTACGGTTAATACTTTGCAACTGTGGAACGAGGCAATGAGCCGCACGGGCTGGGGAAAGAAACCCACCGACAGACTCCGATCTGGCACTGCGTGTGGCTCACAGAATTGAACAAGTTAAAAGGCTTCCAGAGGTGGGATGATATTGGTATCTCCACCCTGGGGGACATAGTGGCAAGGGGAGAACTGAAGTCATTCACGGCCCTAAGGTCTGAATTCAGACTGCACCGCACACAGTTTCTCAAATAGGCCCAGTTACGACATGCATGGAGAGCGGAACAGATACAACTGGATGGGCTCCCGGAATATGCACCTCTAGAGGGTAGGCTGCTACAGGACCAGATACAGGAAAAAGCAGTATCACTCACATATAGAACCCTAACAAACAACATGCTAGGCGATTTGGAGAAACTCAGTAGAACATGGGAGAGTGAGGTGGGAGGCATAAAAGATATAGATTGGGACCTGGTTCTAATGCACCCTAGGGAGGTGGCCATTAAGTCCCGACTGCGACTTATTCAGTTTAATGTGATGCATAGAACGTACTATGACAGAGTTAGGCTTCATAAAATGGGACGGGCGGAAGACACTAGGTGCCTTAGATGCAGGGACCCGGGAGGAGACTTTTACCACATCATCTGGACCTGCCCAACAATCCACGAATACTGGGGAAACATATTTACAGAGTTTAGCGAGGTGCTGGAGATCCCTATCGACCCGGAGCCCAAACTGGCCCTTCTGGGCATGACAAATGACGTATACCTAGCACGTCCCTTGCTGACCTTCCTGGTCCTGGCGTTGGTAATGGCCAAGAGGGATATAGCTAAGTATTGGGGAGCCCAAAACCACCAGTACTGGAGGAATGGAGGAGAGGGCTCGACCTATATATGGCCACTGAAAGAGTTACTTACAAGGCGAGGGGATGCCCGAAGAAGTTCCGTAGTGTCTGGGGCAATTGGAGAAAATATCATGGGCTGGATGGTGGGGTGTGAAGACTGCATGCCTAGAGAGGAACTAGGAATCTGTCTGCGTCATCTAGGGAGACATCAACGGCCGACTATGAAGGACTATTGCACTATTGCACTTTGGACTATGGCCTACATTGATATGGAACCAGATAGAGAGGTATGGGGGTGGGGGAGCGGGAACTGGGAGACCGAGAAATGTGTGATGAAAATGACATGATTGTATTGTTGAATTACCTTGAAATGTAATTAAAAAATTTTTTTTTTTTTTTTTTTCGCGCCCCGCGCGCACTGAGACCGGCGGCAGCCACGACCCCTTCGGTGCTCCGGGCCCACACGGCGGACTCCCGCCACAGCAACTGCACACCCTGAAGGACTTGGGGGACTAGAGCGAGCGCCGGCGGCAAGGCGGTCCCGCCGGGAAGACCCACGTGGCGCCGGCGGAACCCTGCATTGTCGCGGGCGCTATTACCTCCTGCCGGAGTGCCCAGACTTGCAGCCTGACCGCTTGGAGGGAGCCCTGAGGAGCAGCGGGCGGCTTCGTGATAGTGCACCCCCTGCACGAGCCTTGCACCCCTAATCTGGCTGGGGGTGTCCTGACACCGAGGCGCCCAGTGGGGGGGTGAAAGCGACGAGCGCCTGCCTCGGCCAGTGGCGGTGCTGGGCAGGCAGGCCCGCACACGATAGGAACCTGGACCGTCCCACTGGGGGACCACCGGCACTGTAAGGACTGAGGACGCTGGCCTCCCTATCCGCTGCAGTGATGGGCAAGGGCGACAGGACCCAAACTAAGCTATCGTTTGACCAGAGGAGACAGAAGGTGCCGGACCCTCCGGCGGACCAGTCCCCGGGGGCAGCTGCAGACCCGAGCTCCGCACTGTGCGCAGAAATTAAAGGTATGCTCAACACGATGGAGAAGGGCCTACAGGAGGGCATGGCGGCCATTGGCACCAAGATTGACGCCCTAGCATACCGGATGGATCGAATGACGGAGAGGGTGGATAAGCATGCAGAGAGACTGGACATGGCGGAGCGCAGGCTAACGGAGGCGGAGGAGGCGCAAACAACATGGGACGCTGACCGCAAGCAGTTTGGAAGGCTGCTCCAGGTGATACAGGAAAAATCCGAAGACTTAGAGGCCCGCTCCAGGCGATCCAACATCCGCGTCACGGGTGTGGCGGAGTCGACCCAAACAGGGAAAATTGAACTATTTGTTGAGAAACTACTTAAAACTTTGCTGGGGGACGATATCTTCTCCCCCATGTTCATAGTGGAACGCGCTCACCGCACCCTGGGACCGAGGCCTCCACCGGGTGCGAACCCTAGGCCGATAATAGCAAAACTCCTTAACTACAGGGACAGGGATGCTGCCCTCCGTGCTGCTAGAGAGAAGGGAGATTTGCAGTACGAGGGGATGAACATTTCGTTATACCCTGACTTCACCTCCAAGGTACAGGAGGAGAGACGGCGATTTGTCCCCTACAAGCAGCAACTCAGAGACCTGGGCTTGGACTATGCCATGTTGTACCCGGTGCGGCTGCGCATCAACAGGCAGGGCCACTCGCATTTTTTCACGGACCCCAAGGAGCTGCAGAAATCCCTGAAGCAATGGATCAAGGAGCATCGGGAGGACCGGACTGCGCCTGCGGAGGAGCGTGCTGGCAATGGCGACCTGGATGAGCAGGACTAGCGAGGAGAGGGGGAGTAGTGGTTTCCTCTGAAGGCTCGGCTACTCTAGCCCCTGCGATAATCCTTGTAGGTTGGACTGAGGGGAGCCCACTCGGGGCGCACCACTGCTGTGAACGGACTTCTGGACATGATGCTGCGGGTGAGATCTGCACAAGCCACACGGGTTAAGGTGGAGGGCGGTGATTGCCTTGACACTGTTTTGACTGACCTGGGGTGGTGTTGCTGGGGCCCTGCCACATGGGGATGTCGCTGCGAGCCGGGGGGGGGGGCCCGTTAAGGCGGGTACTATACTGCTCTCATATCTTACAGCCGCACTTGCAATTGGGGGCGCTGGCGTGGGGGCGGCCTATTGATACTGCGCAGGAGGAACGACCGGATTGAGGTCGATTTGGACATCGAGTGCGCTACCTCTGCCCTCGCACTTACAGTGCTTGCGGCTCTTCTTGAGACTGCTTGGGGAAGTTTGATGGCGGGTGGGGGAGGTGGATGCAGGGATCTCGGTCACACCAGGTTGGGGTTGGTTGACTGTGGGCGGAGGGGGGTAACGGGGGTTCTGAATTCGGGGGTGTTTGGGATGTTTGGGGGAAGGTCCGACATGTGCTCTAACAAGTTAAGTGCTGCGGGATGGGTGAGCGGCTGCCGCTACTGGAGGGGGGGGGGCCCTGCCACCATGCTACAAGTGATGTCCCCTTTCAATGTTCATGGCTGACACGGGCAGACTCACTACGGGCTTCGGAGTCCCTCCGGGCTATCACCTGGAATGTGAGGGGATTAAATGATTACCGGAAACTCCGCAAGGTGCTACACTACCTACAGAGGCACCACATAGACTTGGCACTGCTGCAGGAAACACATCTCCCCAACACCAGCAGGATGCTAACTCACAGGGGGCTCCAGGGACACTCTACTTATGCAGGTTTCACCACACACGCCAGAGGGGTCCTCACCTGGGTTAACCCGAAATCTGAGCTATCCCTCGCCTTGGTGAAGGCGGACCCAGAGGGGAGGTTTGTATTGAGCAAGTGCACAGGCAAGGGACACAACCTATTGATCATGAATGTCTATGGCCCGAACTATGACTCCCCTGACTTTTATGCGACGGTTGCGGAACATTGTAATGAATGGTCCGCTGGGAATATGGTTTGGGGTAGGGACTTCAATTTCACCTTCTGCCCTGATCTAGATAGGTCTGCGGGCCCTGCCAGGCGCCCTGCAGAGGCGGCGCAGCGCATGCAGGTAGAAATGCTGAGGCTGGGTCTGGTAGATGTATGGAGAGAAAGACATAGCGCCAAGGGGGGGTACACGCACTACTCAGCATACCACAACATCCATACCAGGATTGACTACTGGCTGGCATCACACTCCCTGTTTTCCATGGTTAGGGGCTGCAGTGTGCTTCCCCGCACTCTGTCGGACCACTCCCCGGTGCTGTTAGAGTTGCACACTCCCCAGCAGAGGATCCCGCCGTTCACGTGGCGATTTCCACCTTACTCGTTGCTAGATGAGGCCTTCAGGGCTGACCTGGGTGAGGACATAGACAATTTCTTTATCACCAATCTGGGCTCAGTGGACAGCTTCGGGACAATCTGGGAGACATTCAAGGTGTATGTACGGGGGGTGGTCATGGCGAAGCACTCGGGGTTCCTCAAGGCGATTAGAAACAGGCTGAAACTCTTGGAGGGGCAGATAGCAGACTATGAACGCCGCCAGCTCCTTGACCCGAGCCTGCCTGGGGATGACACCCTGCAAGAACTTTTGAAAGAGTTCCACGAGGAAGCGGACAGGGAGGTACGACATTTAGGAAAGTATGCGACGGCGCGCACATATGGGGAGGGTGACCGCCCGGGTGCACTGCTTGCCAGGATTATGAAAGGCACTAGGCGCAAACAGACAGTCGCGGAACTGCGCACCACAGGAGGGGAGATACTCACGGAGGAGACACACATACTGGCGGAATTCAGGAGCTTCTACGAGGAGCTATACACCACTAAAATTTCGGGGGTGGAGGATCAAATTGACAATTACCTTAGCTACATCAAGATGCCGTTCCTGGAGAATTGGCAGAGGGAATTCCTGATGTCCCCTATCCACTGCGAGGAGATATCTGATGCGTTGGCCACCATGAGAGCGGACAGTGCCCCTGGGATAGATGGTCTGACGGTGGCCTTTTACAAGGCGTACAAAGATAAGCTGCTCCCCCACCTCTCCACCCTCTTTGACAAAATTTGCGAAAACGGCGCTATGCCCCTCTCTATGCGGGAGGCGCTCATTGTCACTATACTTAAGCCTGGCAAGCCCAGCGACCTGCCAGGCTCATACCGCCCATTGTCCCTTCTCAATGTGGACGCTAAACTCTACGCAAAAGTGCTGGCGACCAGGCTGGCCCTGGTGGCGCCCGAGTTGGTGGCCCCGGAGCAGGCTGGGTTCATCCCGGCTAGGAACCTCACTAACAATATCCGCACGGTCATGGGAGCCATGCAGCACACCAGGCATGATACCAAAGCCATCGCGGTCTTTCTAGACATGGAGAAGGCCTTTGACTCTGTGGAGTGGCCCTTCATGCGCAAAGTACTGCAGAAGCTGGGGCTGGGAGAGATTTTCCTCCAACTGCTGGGCGCCCTTTATCATCAGCCCACGGCCAGAGTCAGACTGGGAGATGCAGTCTCGGAGCCGATCTCCATCAGCAGAGGTACGAGACAGGGGTGTCCCCTTTCCCCGCTACTCTACGCCCTAGTGGCGGAGCCGCTGGCGTGTGCGATTCGGGAATACCACTCGTATGAAGCCATCAATTACCCCACCTACAAGATAGGTATTTCCACTTATGCGGACGACACCCTTCTTTATGTCAGGGACCCGGTCAATAATATAGCATCTGTACTGAGGGAGGTTGTGAGGTTTGGCGCGCTATCCGGGTTGAAGGTTAACTGGGCGAAGTCAGTCGCCTTCCCACTGACCCCAATTACTGTCCCCTTCGAGATGGACTACCCGCTCCAATGGTCCGCTGAGCCGATAAGATATCTGGGCATTATGCTTCACACGGACCCGGACGTCATGCTAAGGGAGAACTACGGGGTTGCCTACAGCAAACTCGTGGATGACGTCGAGCTCTGGATTAAGCTCCCGCTGTCGCTGATGGGACGGATTGCCTTAATGAAAATGGTCATTCTCCCGAGGTTTCTATTCCTCTTCAATAATCTCCCGATTGTCCTCTCGAAAGCCTTCTTTGCAACTCTAAACAAACTCCTGGTGAGATTGGCGTGGGCCGGGAAACAACCTAGGGTGCAATGGAAGGTACTGCAACTACCGTACGAGCTGGGGGGATTAGCGGCCCCGGATCTGGAGCGCTACTACAGGATTGCGCAGGCCTCCCACCTCCACACTTGGATTCACGGCAACCAAGACATTCCGCACGTGATCCTGGAACGGCTGTTCGCAGACCCTACCCCACTTCCTGCTACCATTTGCGGCCCCAAAGACCGCAGGGTTGGCGTTCTGGACTCCTTATCGTCCACCAACCACGCATGGCACTCCATTGTGCAAAGGCAAAACAAGGAGCTGATGTACGCTCCCAACATGCCTATACAATGGGCGCTCTGGCTGCCGACCTTGGCGGAACCGGGTGTCCATAGGGCCCTCCACGAACTAGGTGCACACACATTGGGGGACCTCTTTATGAATGGCAAGGCGAAGACGTGGGCGCAGGTCTCGCATCGGAGAGAGGGCTCCACATTACTCCAACGCTTTCAGTACCATCGAGTTCGTAGTGCCCTCTTGCAACTACTAGGCCCGGACATGGAGGAACCCCCCCGCGGTCCCGGAACTGGTGTATATTATAGACAGCGAATCTCCGAAGAAGCTGATCACTAGGCTGTACAGGATAGGACACGAACACACGGCCCTGCTCTACACGAGGGCGCGATTAGCCTGGCAGACTGACCTGGACACCCACGTCGATGACGACATGTGGGCGTACTGCTCTGCGGCCACTAGGCGCATTTCCCTGAACCGGAGGCACCGTTTGGTCCACTTTAAATTTTGGCAAAGGGTCTACCATACACCGGAACGGCTCCACAGGTACGGTCTCCGCGACTCCCCACACTGCGAGAGGTGCCGGGCACAGGTTGCGGACTTCTTGCACTTAGCCTGGAACTGCCCGGGGGTCCAGAGATTTTGGGCAGGCGTATTCGCTGAAATGAGCACCATAGTGGAGGTGGACCTGGCAATGGACCCTGCCCTTGCTCTAATGGGTTACACGAAATCGATCCCCGTCTCGGTTAGGAAACTGGTGGGCATGGGGATGCTCCTTGCAAAGCGTGTAGTTGCATTATGTTGGATGAGGGGGCCATTACCTACACTCAAGCGGTGGGCTAGCGATATGATGTACTGTAATACACAGGCGGACACCTACAGTGAGCTCCTTCCGCCCAGAAGTCGCCCCAAGAACTTTTGGGGACTATACCAGACCTACTTGTCCTCCAAGCCGGACGAGGTTGTCTCGGAGGAAGAAGATGGGGAGGAACAAGGGAATGTCATGCATGAGCCACCTGATTAGCCTGCCCGAGGTGTTCCCCCGCACGACTAGCGCTCAATAGGCGTAGGCAACACCCCATCCCTAGAACTGTGAGAAGGGAGGGAAGTACCCTGGATTTAGGGAGAGTGGTAGGCTGCACTAGACACAACATGTGATAGCGACGCCTGAGGACTTACTTGGGGAGCGCAAATGAGGGACCAGTTACGGGGAGGGGGGGTGTTTACGGGGTTAGGGATTGGTTGGGCGAAAAACTAAAAACTTACTGCTTTGTTCATTTATTCAAAATGCACGCTACTTGGCAGATAGTACAAGCCTACAGAGGAGGGTCTCCCTCCACAGACCTCCGGCGAGCGCTTCTATTGGACTCTATGATGTTAATGTATCATGGTATATGTCATTGTTGTTGCACGAAGACCTATTGCCGGCCCGAGATGGGTTGTAGGCGAGCGATTTTTGCACTTTGTGAGGTGCTTTTTCCTAATAAAATAAATTTAAAAAAAAAAAAAAAAAATGTTTTTTTTTAAAATATATATAAAACAATACAGACCAGGCGGTTCACTTTACCACCCATGGATGCTCCCAAAAATTCTTATGCATGTGGTAAATTCTAAAACAAGCAGGCACACCCAGCACATGGTGGGAAGGACACTTGAGGCAGAACATACAAGTCTCCTTCAGCGTACCTCTTTGCCAACAGACTCTAGATCTCCTACTGGGAAAGTCCTTTGAGGGAGTGGGAGGAATGTGATTAGGAAAGCGGTGATCTTTTAATCTAGCCACATCCTCCAACACTCCAACTCTAGGAACACTTGCCTGTTCCACTACAACAAGGCTGCCTATTGCAGACTCCTGAAATGTAGCAAACATCAACTTTGACTCAGAACAACAATCCTTAAATACAAAAAAAGCATTAAAGGTTGCCAAGTGGAAAAGATGGATAGCCAACTTTTTATACCAAATGTAAGCCTTACGAAGAGCAGTGTAAGGTTCCAACCGCTGATCTATTCTATCATCACCACTCATGTGCCTATTATAGTCTAAAATGCACACAGGTTTGCGCACTTCAGCAACCTGACCCCAAACAGTCACAGGTAAAGTACTTTCATCATGGATGGTAGTGAGCATGTAGACATCTCTCCTGTCTGAAAACTTCACAGCTAGAAGTTCCTCACTATGCAACGCACTGCACTGTACCCGCACAAGCTTTTGAAAAACAAGTTATTTTCAGAAACCTTTACGGTTAGAGCGAATTGTGCCACAAGCAACAGTGCCCACTTTGGCCAATTCCCTGAACAACTGCACACCAGTGTAGAAGATACCTACATATAAATGGCAACCTTTGTTAAAAAGTCCTCTACCAAGTTCCCACATAATTTTCTCAGTCACTCCAAAAGTGGACGGACAACCAGGAGTCATTCCTGGAATCCCTAGATGTGTATACCCTGAAATTAGAGACATATGCAGTCCTACTGTCACACAGCATATACATTTTAATTTCATATCGTGCCCTCTTAATAGAAATGTATTGCCTAAAAATCAAGCAGCCCTTGAACAAGACCAAAGACTCATCCACAGCTATTTCTTTCCCTGGATCATAGATCTCAGAAAATTGATCTACAAAGTGATCAATGACAGGCCCAATCTTAAAAAGACGGTCACAATCAGGGTGATCTTGTGGCAACGCTAAATCATTATCGACAAAATGCAGCATCCGAAGCAGGAGCAAATACCTATCACAACTCATGACTGCCGAAAATATAACTGTTGCCATCAAGGGACTAGTAGACTAATATGAAGATATTGATGACTTCCTTAGCAAGCCCATCAAAAAAGTGAAAACCAAGAACTTCTTGAACTCATCCAGATTTGTGGGAGTCCACCAGGTAGTTCTAGAGTGGGGCTTAAGGCTGGCACTGTTGGCTCTAAAATACTGTTCATCATACAAATTAGTCTGCTCACCAATCTCTGCCAAAAATACATCGTCCATAAACAACTGAAAAAAAAGTATCTGCAAACAGTTTTCAGTATCCACTCTACACCCTGGAACTCCAGTAAAGTCTGGCAATGTCGGCTGCACCATGCCTGGGGCAATCCAGAGATCAGCACTTCCAACGGGAAGCCTTGCAGCCCCAGGGTACAGCCCACATTCCTCTTGCTGCACTATTGGCACATCAATATCCTGCTCTAAAACAGGTACTTCATCTGCACTGAGAGTAGCTTCATCATCCGATGATTCCTCATGGACAGAAAACCCCCTGCCTGAATTATCCACTCCCTCCTCTGCCTCAGATGCAGAGACAGTCTCTGAACCATGGTCAGAGGAAGACTCAAAAAGCATACTAACAACCTGCTGAGCAGTAATCCTGCGGCTAGCCATAATCCTTACTAAGAAAAGAGACTGCACAAACAAGTCAAGAACAACCAACAGTGTGCAAAATAAGTAAGTAAAAAAAATGTGTGCCTTTATCACAAAGATCTATATACTCAAACAATATACGATTCACTTGCAGGAGACAGCTACACTCACCAGCACCTACTCTGCAGAGACAGAGCAAAAACCAACAATATCCCAATAAAAAGAAGAAAAAAAACAAATTACTCACAAGACAACAAAATACACATCAAGCACAAATGCAAAAAGCTTTCCACACTCAATAAAACAGAAGCTAAACAATCAGCTATTATTACACCATTTACAAAAAGACATTCATGCAGGGAAATGAAACTCATTTAGAGAAAATAGTACAAAAAATATTTTCTTACCAAACACATGTAACTACACAAACTGCAGAACCACCAGTGACAAAACTGCAATCTGAATCATCAGTCAAAAGACTCTAACTAGAATAAAAAGGAGAAGTAAAACATTACAAGCGTAACTCACGAGCAGTAAAACAAAAAAATCGAACACGCTATGTCACTACTCAAATGGCCACTCTACCACCAAGGGGGACAGAGAAACAACCAAAAGTCAATAATAACTAATGCCCCATCCGATTGGGGCAACTCTTACCCAAGGGGCCACGCTGAAACATAAAAATATACACATCCCTGGTGCAAGTGGGTTTTCTACTCCTCCTCCCCCAGTCAGATGGGTCTTCAAATAGGGCTGACCCGCTACCAGAAACTGGACACAAGTACAAAAAAATAGGGGGCAATCTTTTCCTAAGGGATCGCCACCATGCAATATAAAAACAAATCCCTGGATTTAGTGGGGTTTTCTGCCTCCACTGGGGACAGAAAGGCCAAAAAAATGCACTGATCTGTCCCGAGGGGAGGGTGCAGAAAATATATAGACACATTTTACCCCCCCTTCTAAGCGACCCTGCTCAGGGGTCCATTCCATTAAAAAAACAATCACTGGATTCAGTGATTGTGGCTGTTTTTTGCCCCCCCCCCCCACCTGGGGCAAATTGGCCTAAAAAAGAAGCCAAACTGCCCCAAGGTGGAGCATAAAACAGCCACAAGCGCCCCAAAAAATGGGGGTAAAAAAATGGGTGTCAATCCTTGCCTAAGGGATCTCCCCCATGCTCAATATAAACAAATCCCTGACTCTGGTTGGTTTTACACCCCCCCCCCCCCGGGGGCAAAAAAGGCCAAAAACCTGGCCGATCTGTCCCTAGGGGGGGGCAGGAAAGTTTACAAAATATTGTGCCCCTTTAGGAAGCCACCCTTGCCCTAGGGTCGCTTCCATTACAGACAAAGAAATCTCTGGTGCCTAGTGGGGGCAATCCTGCTGCACGATCGCAACGCCATGCGCGATCGTGCAGCAGGAATGCCCTGCTCAGAAACATCAGGAGAGAGGAAAAACTCTTTCCTTTCTCCCGACGCCTCAATGCATCGAGATCTGCCCCCTGCCCACCGGAGCAAGAAAACTCACCTGTTTCCTGCTAGACGGCTGGAAGCAATTGGCTTCCAGCGCGTCCGGCTGCTCCTAATGACATCGGTGGGCGCTATGTGTGCTGACGTCATGGGATTGACCGGGGGTCAGGGGTGGCAGCAGAATCTCTTCTGTTGCCACCCCCCTATGTGGGGGCTAGATGGGCTGCCTGTGGGGGGAGTGCCAGCGCTCCGCCATGAGCACAAGCCCACCGTGGCTCATGACGGACCCGCTCCATCATGAGCATAGAAGGGGTTAAACAATCTATCAATTTACAAAATTGATAATCAATAAACTCGACAAACCCAACAGCAAACACTTATAATGTAACTAATATATACAGTTAGTAAACAATTTATATACTTAATAATCAATTAAATAATTAATAATAAATTAATAACAAATTGTTAATTAATAATTACTCCCTAACTTCGCACCCTATAACCCTACAAACCAAGCAGCCCACGCCTAAAATATAACTAATATAGAAAGCTATTACTCAATTTACATAATTGATAATCAAATAAATAATTATTAATATTTAGATTATTAATTTTTATTGAATTATTACTTAATTAGCTTCCCCCATATGCCCCTACAAACCTAGTGACCCACTACAACACTACAAATTACTATCGCAATTAAAAAAAAGAATTAGAAATCACTTAAAATTATATATATATATATATTTTTTTTAAAACTTCATTTATAGTTTTATTCAACGTAAAGACAGGTACATGAGTAGGGCAACTGCTCAGTCGTCATCCATGCGATATACATAAATACATTTGGATTCCATGTTAGGCGAGCACAAGGCAAGAAAGCAGCTGTAACATAAATACAGTACAAAGCAATTAAAACAAAATGCATTAGAATCAATTACAGCAGGAGTTCAGGAGTCAATGGAAGAAAGCAGGATCTGACAAGAAATGTGGGTTATACAACCTTTAAAGTTATAACTTCCAGCAAAATTGTACGTTGAGAGATAACCTAGCATCACAAATCGTGAAGATGTAATTTGTCCATGGGCAGCAACCATTTAATCTGTTTCGCATTACTTTAATACACTTGTTGCTAATAGTACTGTATGATGCATATGTCATGTATGTTTATCAAAGCCCATATAGACACCATGCATTGAGTCATGCATTAGATTCTCCTGTCATTGGCTAGAGAATGCGTTAGTGTGCTCTTCAGTTACCTCCTCATTACCACTAGGATTATCTGCAGTGCTCAGTAAACATACTTGGAAGGGACCCCAAATATCTTTAGGTCTGCATCTCACTGGCAGTGTTTCTGTGTATACCGCTGTTTGCCCCTGATTATATGTGAGGTCCAATAACCAATCCTTGAATTTAAGTGCCCTTCCTCACCCCCAGCGGCACGCTACTCTTCGTTTTGCTAGCAGCAATGCCAGTGATATGAACTTCCGATGCTGCCTGGGTATCAGCAGTGGGTCTTTTTCAAAGGTACCTCCAGTAATAGTCTGAAGAGCTGTATGGATGTCCGTCCAATAGGCCCATACTTCAGGGCATTCCCATGCCAAGTGCATGAATCCTGCCCCTTCCGGCTTGCATCTAAGACATCTATCATCTTCTGATAATCAAAATCGTAGCTTCAGCACTGGAGTATAATAAAGTTGTTGTAATACTTTGTAATGTATCACTTTTAGGCGACAACTAGCAGATATGTGCGCAGTCATAGCAGAACAGTAGTGCCATTGCTCGTCAGTGATTGTACCTCCTATATCCTTTTCCCATTTCATACGTGCCGGGCTGTCGACCTCTGGGCTGTGTGTTCTTATATTCCTGTATATATTAGACACTAAGTGCCCATCTGTTCCTGAGCTTAACATCTTAGCCAATGGGGCGGTTATTACAGGTTCAACCGGGTAGTTCGGTAATACCTGTCTGAGTCCCTGTGAGAGACGTACATAATAGAACACCTCTAGCGGGGTAACCTGGAGTCCCTGGAACATTTGTTCCCTGTTTTTCAGGCGTCCCTCGTGAAATAAATCTCCCCATGTCATAATCCCTACGTCTGCACATCCCCTTAAACCCCGATTCCTGTAACAGTGGCATCTGTGGATGATAGGCTAGTGGCATAAGCGGAGCATACAGCTGCTCCACTTGCAATTTACGTGGTATTCGTTTCCAGGCATCTACTGTGCATGTGACAGTGGTGTGGATAGTGTTGAGAGCCGGTACAGGACCGTGTATGAGGCCTGACAATGGGAGCGGATGTGCCACCCAATCATCTGCTGCTAATTGTGGCATAAAAGGTGTCGGGCCATCCAATGATATGCATATTGTGCTTGTGCACTCAAGTAGTATACCTCGAAGTCAGGCACATCGAACCCCCCTTTATCATATGGCAGCGTGACTGTAGACCATTTTAGGCGTGCTGTTCAACTCCCCAGAACAGGCATATTAATTCGGAGCGTAATGTACTGAAGAAGAACCGACCTGGGTAGTAGGGTATATTTGAGAACAGATAAAGAAAGCGCGGTAAAACTATCATCTTTATGAGAGACGCCCTGCCCGCCAGCAAGTTCGGCAGCGAGATCCAGTGTGTCACTGTGTCCGTCAGGTTGGTGATTGCCGTCCCATAATTCAGACGCAGTGTGTCTTCTCTGTTCGTGGATATCTGTATACCCAGGTAGCGGAGGTCAGAATCACACCATTCGAGTGGGTAGTCTAGTTGAAACCGTGTGACAGCTGTGGTAAGGGGAAAGAATTGTGACTTTTTCCAGTTTACCTGTATGCCTGACAGTCCGCCAAATACAAGAATCTCTCTTAGTAATGTATTAAGGTTCATTTGAGGGTCTTTAACATATAGTGGTAAGTCGTCCGCATATAGTGACAACCCTATTTGCCTCTGGAAACATCTAAAAGCACTTGCCGAATGCAATTGTCGTATGCGGCAAGCAAGAGGTTCTACTACCATAGCAAACAGTAGAGGGGAAAGTGGGCGGCCCTGTCTGGTGCCTCTTGTGACCGAAAAGTGTGGTGACAGTCGGCCATTAATGAGGACTCTTGCTGTGGGTTGCGTGTATAACAGTTGAATCCATGTTATGAACATCTTGGAGAACCCCATTCTGTTTAAGACTGTAAATAGGTAATGCCATTCGACCGAATCGAATGCCTTAGTGGCATCTAAGAACACAGCTGCCACAGGTAAGTCTGGAGCGATGGTGTGGATTAGCGAGAAAAGGGTACGTAGATTGTGGCTTGTGGTCCGTCCCGGAACAAATCCGGCCTGATCTGGGAGCACTATTTTGGTCATAAGCAAGGAAAGGCGTGTGGTGAGGACCTAAACCAGTATTTTAGCGTCACAATTGATTAAGGATAACGGACGGTAAGAGTCATAATCTGATGGATCTTTCCCTGGCTTTAGGAGTGAGGTAATAATCACCTCTCGCATCGAGCAGGGCAGGATGCCCATTTCCAGGGATTCTTCATAAACTTCTTTGAGAACTGGTGCCATAATGTCTATGTAATGTTTATAAAATTCAGCCGGTAAGCCATCGCTACCGGACGCCTTGCCATTTTTGAGGGACATTATCACCTCCCTAATCTCGTCCAGTTCCAGGGGAGCCGCTAGGAATTGCCTGTGCCAGTCCTCAAGCCAACACAACGCTATTTCTTCAAAATACTGTTCATTACTGATCGTCGGGTGCCCTTGAGTCGTGTACAGCTCTTTATAGTGCGTGTGAAAGGTTCTGAGCATGCCCTCCGTATCTCGGCAGTATTCGCCATCCTTTGTGACTATTTCCTGCCCATTATTTCCAAACCTAGGATGCCTGACAATTTCTGCAAGTGCCCGGCCTGATCTTTCCCCTTCACAGTACCTGCGAGCGACCCAATGTTTCCCTCTGAACTTCACCTCTCTACTCGCTTCGTCCTCGAACGCCGACAGCTTCTCCCTAAAATCTTTGTGAAGTCTACCATTATTAGTTTCTATCATCTGCGTCTCCAAGGCCTTCAGCTCGTGTTCTAATGTCCGTATAGTGTTCCTAATGTCTCTCAATATCCCAAAGCTTTTAGAAATACAGAAACCCCTCACTGTGACCTTGAAAGCTTCCCATATTGTTTCAACACTATTAACTGAACCCCTGTTACGGGGGAAGAAGCTGGTAATCTGCTCTCCCAATTCCGCACTAAAAACAGTATCAAGTAGGGCTGTGGGTTGTAATTTCCATGTGGGCCTAACTCCATCACAACCAGGTAATTTCAGCTGGACCAGTACCGGGCAATGATCTGAGTATGTTCTGGCCAGGTGGAGGGCCTTGCCCATGTCTATGCTTAGACCTTTGGAGATGAGACAATAATCAAGCCGAGTCCATGTGTTGGTAAAAGATGTGAAATGTGTACCTTCCTTCCTACCAGGATGTAGGAAATGCCAGCTGTCAAGCAAGTCTCCCTCTTCTATAATACCACTCAATACATCTCTGGATTTTCTATTATATTGCGCATAGCCATCTGCCCTGTCCATTGCAGGTATTAGCGCAACATTGAAATCCCCGCCCCAAAGTATGTGCTGCGAGCCAATATCAACAATTTTCCCCCACAATACAGTAAAAAACTCTGGCACGTCGGCATTTGGAGCATAACAGTTAACAATGGTAATAGTATCGGTGCCCAATCTTCCCTATAACAAGGCATATCTGGCCTCTGCATCTCTAAGTTCACCAAGTTTCGTAAACTGTACAGCCCTCTGGAATACGAGGAGTAGGAAGCGAACACTCTAACCGCCGCCCATCTGCTCGCAAAAGTATGATTCAATCTAGGCGCTAAATGAGATTCCTGCAATAGTGCAATATGTACTTGCTGGCGTTCTAGGTAAGCTGACATTTCTGCACTTGCGTGCATCATTAAGCCCCCAGACATTCCAGGACATAACAGTGAGATGAGACATTCCATTAGTAACAGCCATTATCGGGTTCCACCCTGAAAAGAACTATAGCATTGATAGCTCCCTGTGACCCATCAACATGGTCCACCAAAAGTGTGATAAGAATGACGCATGCCATGCCCTCTGCTCCATAGCACCTGCTGTCAACCCCGCACTCATCTAAGGACTGATGTAGTTCAATCAGTGTAATTTCCAACGAAACTTGCGCAGATAGGTCTGTATTGTGCCCCGCTGTGCCTAACATCTTCTGACCATTATCCAATAGTCTACGCACTTTGCAGTCCAATCTGTGAGTTCCCTGTCTGTCCTGTAGTGAAACTTTAAAACTTTCCATGTCCCTGACTTTACAATGCAACTCAGGGAAATTCCCTCCCCATCCTCCTCCCACTGAAGCATCCCCAACTTGCCAGAGTTTCTAACCCACCCCCCACCCATAACATTAGAAAGACACCTCGATAACAACGGTGCCGCAATTATCAACATTGGGGTATACCCTGATGGAGGCGTCTGAGGTACGCACATTCACACCCCTTACACCTTCTCCCCTTGTCTCGTGTGACCCATATGGGCTCATTCTAGGGAAGGTGAGTGGTGCCTGGAATACATTACCACCAGCAGTCCAATTGTAGTCCACTCTATTGCGATTCTTCAGCATCCGCCATTCACCTTAGGCACTGATATGCAGTCCTCTCCGCGGGCACCATAAGGATGGCATAATTTCCTGTGTGCCGGTACCTCATGTTAGAGGTCGCCTGCCAGCAGATCGTCATTCTCCTGCACATCTTCGCCGCGGTTGCCATTATTCGTACGAGGTCGTCGCAGAGTCTTCAGGAAGTCTTCTACTTGCTGCGGGTTCATGAAAAAATGCTGATTCGCCTGGCTAGTCACTCTCAATTTAGCTGGGTACAGAAGAGCGGAGCTTCTTTTTAACCTCCAAAAACTTACGTCTTTGTTCCTGTACAATTGGTGTGAAGTCAGGATAAATGGAGAAATTAATGCCGTCGCATGATAGATTTTGGTTGGTACGCGCATATCTTAAATCCACATCACGATCTCTGTAGTTTAGGAGGCGTGCAATGATGGGTCTTGGTGGTGCACTGGGTTTAGGCCACGGCCCTAGCGAACGATGTGCTCTCTCCACGATAAACTGCTTGGAAAAAGCCTCAGGCCCTACCGCAGTCAGGAGGATCTTCTCCACATAATCCTCCATTCACCCTGTGTTGGTGGATTCCGGCACACCTATTACGCAAATGTTGTTTTGCCTACTGCGCGCCTCCAATTCCTCATTCTTGGCGGCAATCACTCTGAGGATATTGTCCATTCTTGTAAGCTAAGTGGCATGGGAGGTTGTGGTATCGTCGTTGATCGAAATGCGTCTTTCAGTTTCCGTGAGTCGTTCTTCGTGGACATCAAGTTTGTGTGCAATAGCGTCCATTCGAGACGTCATGCGATCCACCTTGTCCACAACAGTGGCAAAGCCTTGCCTCATTTCCTGCATAAGTTGATGCATATCCGTGGTGGAGGAGCTGGCTCCTGTCCCCGCCGTCGACGGGCTTTGCGATCCACCTAGGTCAGTTGTGCTCCTTGTCAGTTTTTTGGGAGCCGCGGCATCAAAGGACAGCTTAGTCTGACGATTAACCAATTTACCCATGGTGCGTCCGAGTCCAGGACTATTGGTAGGCAGTAGGGTTATCACACACGTGGCCTCCTGTGAAGATCGGCGCTTGCAATCGTATAGCACAGGTGTCTAATCCTGGATTCGCAGATAAGAAAGGACCCGTGGTTTCTGATTGGGCATCATACAAATCTATATCAAAATATGAGTGGGTCAGGAACACACCAAAGCCGTTCAAAAAGTCTGCATACCCAGTAGGTGCTCGAATTCAGCCGTGCCGGGATCGCTCACGCATGGACACGTGAGCCGCTAGCGTTATATGTTTGTCCACTTCGTAGCGCCACAAATACAATGCTCTGTGAGGGATACAGGTTATGTGTGGATCAGGTGCCAGCGAGCGGTAGCGTTCGGCGAGTGGGAATATCACATGTCTCTGGCCTGTGCTAACTAGACTCCACGTTGCATGCGGGTGCCACAATCAGCAAGTCGTACCGATAGGCTATATGTCCCTCTGCCTCTGTGCGTAGCGTCAGTAAATCCTCACACTCACAGGCTGGGCCGTCTCGAAGCGCAGTCCCACATGAGCCCCGGATTGACTCCCCTGCTCCCGCTGAGCACCGCCACGTCCCATTAATCAATCACACCAACGGTCCGATGCAGCTCTCCTGGCGCGGTGCCCATATCGAAGCAGGGAGTTTCAAGGTTGTTGGTGGCGGGCTCACCAGGCACAACCCCTCATCAGTGACGTCTCAGAGCAGGCCACCACCCTGTGGAATTCTTCTAGAGGCTCGTGCGAGGCTGTAGCCGTCCCTCGCAACTCCGCCGCAGTCACAAGCCGCTCAGGTCTTAATTGCGGTTCAGCCAGCAAAAGCACAGCCCCCAGCTGCGTCGCGTGTGCCTGTCCTCACGCCGTAGCGATCGTCTACTGACGACAATATCCCATTCTCCTTGTAACAGTAGGCAACAGATCTCTCCTGGTCACGTCACCTTGTCTACCTCCAAGCTGCTAAAGCGCGTAAGGCCAGTGCTTATCTGGTTTATGTTAGCGGCGCCATTCGCCAGGCCTGTACTTCCGGTGGCAAGCCAAGAGATCTCGTAGCTCCCCGTTGCCGCACTGTAGCACACTCACTGTTTGGTGCTGCCGGTCAGATGCTTACACGCTGTTTTCTGCGGAATGCCTCTGCGTATTCGCCTCAAACTTGCACCGAGTGTTGGGCTTAGCGTTGTGAACACTCTCATGTGTTCCGAACAGGATTCCAGGCTGGTTTTCGAGGATAATTTAAGGATTATGATTCCAGGCGTGCAGGAGCCTCACTCAAGTGCAGCCATTCTGCATGTGCGCCCTCTAGCGCCTCCCACTTAAAATTATATTTAAAAATATTAACCATTATACAAATAATAATGACATATAAAATCAATATATGAACTGAAACATTAAGATAAATTAAAAACGATGTTCTTTACAAATATGTAATCGAAAATGATATTAACATCAATGATATTCTTAATAACAATATTACATGGCTGAAAAATCGATATTCTTCACATCGATATTTCTGCATCACAATATTTTTGTATCATTATATTTTCTATCTGATATCTCTTCCCCAATATAAAAAAAGAATCAATATTTAGGCAAACATCACTAGTCACATAATTTAGTAGGTGTGCACGGCACGCATACTCGCGTATACACAAGTAATTTTTTTAATACTGATTTGGGTCAGTCAATAAAAAAAGTAATGCAAAAGCAATTTGTTTGAAGTGCAGAATGAGGAAGTAACGTGGATGGCCAGGGTGGGGCAGAGAAACATTGGGGGCTGTGGAAGGACAAATCAACACAGAGGGCTGAGGTGGAATTGTAGACTCCATATTCTTTTGAGCCAAATCTCAAAATTAATATAACGAGCTTGCAAATCGTCCATAAGATGCTTGACCTTTTGTGCTGAAATGTTGAGGCTTGAGAAATAACAGACATCACATGCCTACGTGTCATTCTGCTGCTTTTCCTACAGTTACACATTTTGCAATATCATGTCCGAATACAGCTTGATGTTTGTAGATCATTTTGATTGGATACAATGTTTTGTAACTACCTTAAGACGGGGATATGCCCCTATTGACTGTGTTAATATAGGAAGATATTATGAAAGGTAAAACATCCCCCACAAAATTTATATGGGGGGGGGGTAGCCTCTGTTTGAGTCTGTTCCCAAGCTGCAGCATATTTGATAAATAAAATGCTTTCAACCCTCACTATGATTCTATTTTTATTGAATAGGCTTCTAGAAAAATGTGGAAAATGCCAAAGTGGACCTTAGTCCTGACTGTCTTGGGTGGTTGCCTTCGAATTGGATTTAGTGATGGGACTGCAGAATACTGAAAGGCACCTATTTGAATGAACTCTTTTCCTCCTGAGGCATCTGTCTCACATCACCACACTCTGCTCAACAGGTCATGTCTCTGCTTCCAATGTTGTCCCTCTCCTGTTTGTGGCTGCGTTAAAGCATTATATTTGTTTTCTACTGACTTGGTTCAGGAATTGAAGTGTACACTTGATTTTGAGTGTATTGATATTTACTGTCAACAAAGGTACCTTGGCCATGGTGTTAGTTCAGGTACCAGCAATATTAAATATTACGCCTCAGGGCAACATTAACTTGCTCTCAAAGGGATTGTTTTTCTTATTTTGTAATTGATTTCTGGTTGTAAAACATGGTACTGTTGGTCCTCGTGTGCATTATTAAATGTGTTTATACTTTGAAGTGGAGTGGTGTGTGGGTAGGTTCAATGCACACCTGAGTAGGAACCTTTCCAGGCCCTCACTTCTAAATGTCAGTTCTCTATGTTTTTCTGCTTATTTGAATTACTTGAATAAACTTGACTGCATTTTTGAGTATTTCCATGGGGTCCATTGACTGCTGACCTGATTGTGTAATACTCTACAGTCAATAGCAAGGGTCAAGACCTCCGGTCTTCATATCTCTCGCCCTCCTTTGCATGACGTTTATGGGTCTCAGGCCCGCACCTATTGTGCCTACTTTGTTAGGACATCAAATGCAAAAACAACAAGGCGATGGATGGAAAGCTTGAATCAATCACTCGGGCTGCATGCCAATCCATCCAGATGTGTGTCCCAGGCTCACTGGAACAAAGCTATACCCGGCTGAAGAGCCCTTAACAAGTACAAAACCGGTCCTGGGTTACTTGTGTTCTGGTTCAGGGAAGCCTTGGTATGGCAGTCCGGGCTGGACTGTGTCCTTAAGGAACATGTCAAAACTGATGTACATATGGCTGGGTCCAAACTGAGGTGGCATAGTAGGCAAAAAACGATGGATTGGGATGCGGCCACGAGCGATTGTGAGTGGCTGAGATTTATTCAAGCATTACATCCATCACCTTGTTATTTTTTCATTTACTTTGTTAGGACACTCACACAGAACGTGTGATGAGGAAATGTGTGTTGCTGAGTATTCATTCTGACAGTGCATTTCTTTTCTGAAGGGCTGGGAAGGAGCCCTGGAAACTTGTTCCGGGGACAGCATTACCATCTCTCTTCTATGTTTCTTTGCCTGCCTTGTTCCTAGGGTCGATTAGAGTAAGTCGCCATATAATGGTCTCTCAAAACAGTAACGGTATTGATGAGAGTCGACCTGCCCCTTAACAAGGTACGCCGACCTATCAGATGGCCACTAATGTGGGCCTAGGGACCTGTCTTTGGATGCCAAAATGGCATGCCACAACATCTAAAAAGGAAGAACCTCAGTTTTCTTTAAATGATACCTTTGAATTGTATCAATTTAACAATGTAATGCAAATATTGCTCCTCAAAGGTCAGAAGATTCGACCAACTGAATCAGAAGCATTCAATGAGTGGCATTTAGTATATACAGATCTCCACACAGCCAGCGATATATTAAGGTCAAATACAGAAAGAGCTTCAATTCTAGATGTCCATCAATGTACCCATGCACAAGGAAGGACTCAGAAAAGAAAAAAGTGGTGCAGAGAAAGCAGGTGGGTGCCACTACCAGTATTTACACCTCTCTCTCAGTTCTTAGAGTACCAGAACCAGAAGAAGAGGATAAAGGGGACTAAAAGGTGAAGAACATGCTCCTTGGAAATCCTCCTAGACCACCACCCTATGGTAAACAAGAAGACCCTGGCACCCTCTATGTCCGGTTACCACCATCTGACGTTTTCCCTAAATAAGCAGACAAACAAATTAAGACTTTGTGATTTTCACCAAGTCACTAACATCAAATTTTTACTCCAGGTCCTAGATGCAGCCACTAAAGAAATAGGAAATAGGTACATAGCTCTTAATGACACTATTGAAAAATGTGGAAAGAAAACAGATGTTTCAATTGATGCCATGTAGCAGCTGCAATTTGAAGATAATTCCCATTTGAGTGGCTCACCCTGATACTCTGTATAACACAATTCTAGTAATGGCATAAACGTGTAGAAGTAGGCAGATTAAAACTTACAATTTGTTAGCATCATGGAAAGAGCCTCTTGACAATCATATAAAAGATCAAAACAAGGCAGGAGACTTCAGCCCCCCCCCTTACATTCCAGGACAAACCAATAACCTGCACAGACAAAGATCAGTGTAACGCCTTGTTAGACCACCTTATAGATAAAGACTTTGATATATTTCCCCTACCTTCTACCTTGCATCTAAGCAAGCTAGCTCGTCTTTTGGACTCAGCTTTCTGTGCCTCCACTTTGTTTCATGGTGAATATGAAAAATGTATCCGCACATCTGGAGTAAAACTAGAATCTCCACTGACTGAGCCACATAAGCCTGATAAATATGGTCACATCAAGGGTTTAATAATGCAAAAGGGTTGGCCTAAACCTTGACTAAAGATAAATTGCTCCAGCATATTGCAGAGGTCTTACACATTTTGAAATCCACCAACACAGCCATAAGAGACTTTAATAAACAAAAGATGAAAATGGATTTATCTGCCCTAAAACAAAACCCTTTTAAAGTTCCTACTTACACTGATTCACACAGCAATACTAATGTACACTGCTCCCATTACAAGAGAATCCTGATGGGGAAAATGGATGCACTACTACATTTGAACCTTGGTCGCAGACTGACTTAATATCATTTACCAGAGACATTTCTAAATTACTAGAGGAGCTCCGTTATTGGTATACAGAACTAAATAGGCTCACAGCAATTGGAGGTCTCCTCTGGAAAGATTTAGACATTCTTTTTAGCATTATGGTGCCCAAAGAGTTATGGGAAGACGGTAAAAAAATACAATTGACACCCAGCATAGCCACTGAGAGCCAAGGGAAATGGGCCTAGTGAAGATGTAAATGAGAAAGCAAAAACAGTATTGAAATTTATTACAAAAAAAGTACCAGAACAAAGAGTCAATTGGTCACACAACATGAATGAAAGATTAATCTGTTCATGCCTATTGTGAGAGTTTGTTAAAAATTTACCAGCAACACTGTCGCATGACGAATCCCTTGGGTGAGGGTTTACCAGCATTTGTTCCTACCATTGTAAAGGGTTTACGCCACAACATGAAAACCTATTTGCAGAAAACCTCTGTTTGCTGGCAGCAGGAACCAATAGAAAAAGTATTAGCAGCAGCTAAATATTGTACAGACTGTTAGGATTGGCTCTCTGACGAGCAGGAAGTCAAAATATAAAAAGGGAAGGAGAAGTTGATGTTAGCATGCACACAGAATTACTAGGGGTGAGGCTCAGGAAATGTTGGCAGAGGTGGTGATGTGAGAGGTAGAGGACGTGGCCGAGGTAGAGGAGAAATGGGACATGGAGGTCCACCAGGCAGCCAAGGACAGAAAAGTAACTGTTACTACAGTCATCAACCCTGTCATTGGAGAGATCAGTGCCCATTGTTACAGTCCGCCAACAGAAGAGAGGGAGCAGCCCCCGTGGCCCAGCCTGTTTCTCCCCACCTACCATATGGCTTTGATAATTATACGTCCATCCCCTGAATCCACAATCAGGTGCTACTACCTTCCCGGCTCAACCCCCGCACAGCAACCACTGGCACAACATAGAGATCAGTGGGTTCCTGTTTTGAATGACACAGATGGCTATTACCCACATACCGACCTCCAAGTGGAGAAGTGTGGCTCAATGATTAGAGCGGCAGACCCTGATGCAGAGGTCTAGCCCGGGACCAGGGTTCAATTCCCCGCCTCGGCGGGTCTTGGGCTCAAAATTCCACAGACCTGATAATTCTCGCCTCGGTACCTATTCCAATCATGGAGTCCCACTCTGCAACTCTGGGCAATAGCTTGCTTAATCTCCACAACGACCCCCACAACGCTAAGGATGCCTGGCCTCCACCTTGGGGGTGCCCAGGAGTGGACGCCTCACAGGGAAAGCCAGGATGGGTTCCACAGCGGTATTCGTACAAGCGCCTTGAGACCCTTGCGGGTGAGTAGTGCGCTATACAAGTATCAATTTACATTTACATTTTACACTGTCTGAAACTTTCTAAGACCGTGGTACTTGACTTCTGTGGACCCTCACTTAATCACTGCTACAGCCCAGGGACTCCCCACTGAATCATTACAGGACTGTGGGTACCCCCACTGAATCATTACTAGAAGCAAGGGACCCCAGCCTAAGCATTTTCGAAGATATGAACATCAAAACAATACATAAAAAAAATACAGAAACACGCATTCATCAAACAAATGCACACATAATTAAAAATTCTATTTAATTCACAGACAAATATTTAAAAAAATTCAATATTATAATGGGAAGGTTGAAGCATTTCGAAATTCAATTGAGGTCACTCACCATCATTTCTATATCTTGTTTGATGCACTTGCATTGCCCCACGAATCAATCTGAGGATGCTAACAAAATGTTTTGCCTCCAATTTTACATTTTGCATTTTACTTTTTTACTTATATACATTTTATTAATATGTTAATATTATTTAATTTTCTAAGCAGTCACAGACTCCCTAAGTAGGCTTCACGGACCCCCAGAAGTCCCTGGAAAACAGGCTGAGGACCATGTTCTAGAGCTGCTCAGAAGGAAATGACTGCCTACAAACTCCAGGAATACAGATAGATCAGAAGGGTCCCTATGTTACAGTGTGATGGTAATGGATAAGTCCATACTATTTTTAATGGATACAGGATCAACAATTTCTACATTGAAGGCTTCAAAAGTGCCTTATGCCTCCTTTTCAGGAACAACAGTAAAGGCAGTCAGTCTTACAGGAGAGCTGGTTGAGAAGAAACAAACACAACCTCATTAAATATTGATAAGTCTCTTGACCGAGCAACATCAGTTCCTCTTCATTCACACTTGCCCTGCTAATTTGACTTATTATGTAAATTGCAATATACACCTGACGGTGTTTTCTTGGAAAGCAAAAGCAAGAGAATGTTCTTACAAACATTTCATGCCCCTGCTACCGCCCAGCTACCCCCTGATCTGTAACACTGTGTTCCTGCACACATGTGAGCCCACACCCCAATGATTTAGGATAGTTCATTGATAACCCCTGTTCAAATAACATTACTCCCAGGAGCCACGTTACCATGAATCCCACAATATAAGATCTCCAAAGAAGGTGAACTAAATATCAGACCCTTTATTAGGGACCTTTTACAACAAGGCATCATGAAAGAAATAAGAGGTAACCCGTACAATACCCTGATCCTTCCTGTGAAAATGTCCTCTCCAGGGCATGACGTTTTGACAGGATTTCAGGGAAATTAACAAGATAGTACAACTTTCATGTCCGGTGATTCCAAATCCTGCGACTGTTATCAAATATTCCTGTAGATGCCAAATATTTTATTGTGTTAGACTTAAGTCCGGCCTTCTTCATGATTCCACTGCACCCCAACAGTCAGCATCTTTTCTCACTTCAATTTGACAACAAACCCTTTTGCTGGACACGGCTTATGCAAGGCTATATTGAAAACCTGTCCATCTCTCTCTCCCTCAGCAGGGTCTTGTAAACAAGACACCATTGCACTACTGTATCACCTAGCTACAAAAGGGTACACAGTACTGCCTAAGAAGTTGTAGTATTGTGGCACTACAGTAAAGTACTCAGTTCATATTCTATCTGAAGGATGTAGATGACTAATTTTAGACAGAATATATACAATTACTTAGTTTCCTCTGCCAAATACCCCAAATTATGTTAAGGCCTTCCTTGGGATTGCTGACTAATGCTGCCATTGGATTCCTAATATTTCCGTAATAACTCGACCTCCACAGGCCTCACCCCATAAGACGGTTTGTTAGACATGTCATCCTTAGAGTGGTCTACCCCCAAAGGTTTTGCCTACTACCTCCTCTTGTTGCTATATCTTTTTATTGACCTTAGATCTCTTAGCACTTTACCACGGCTTACAAGTGCTAAAGTGTATGTGTTTCTCCTCTAAATATGATGACATTGGTATATACCCAATTGACATATTTGCCTTACTTCTACGTACCTTATAAAGTGGTATACCTATACCCAAGGCCTATAACTTAAATGCTACTAGTGGACCAGCAGCACTGATTGTGCCACACACATAGGTAGCCTTTCAAACCTGTCTCTGGCTTGCCATTGAAAGGCCGGTTTGTGCAGTTTACTGCCACTTTGACTTGGCATTTAAAACCACTCACCAAGCCTTAATCTCCCCTTTGATTATACTAAAGTCACCCCTAAGGTAGGCCCTAGGTAGCCCTAAGGGCTGGGTGCTGTGTAAGTAAAGGGTAGGACATATACTTTTAAGTTTCACATGTCCTGGTATTGACAAACACCCATATGCATTTTTCACCACCACTGCGAAGCCTACTCCTTTCAAAGGGTAGCATTGGAAATTTCTTAGTACACTTTTAAGATGTACTTCGTGATTAGCAATGAATAGTTGAATCATCTTTCATACCTTTGGATGGTGAGGATAAATCCTCTTTAATGGTAACGTTGGATTTAACATTACTATTTTAGAAATGCCACTTTTAGAAAGTAGGCAGTTAATCTTAATGCGCTTAACGACCGTAACACCATCACCCTGCTCGACAACCTCGCCAACCTCGGACTCAAGCAGCTGGTGACCACCCCCACCCACCTCGCCGGACACACACTCGACGCCGTCTTCTCATCCAGCAAAGACATCGCCTTCAGCCACGCCACTGGACTCCACTGGACGGACCACAGCTGCGTCCACTTCACCTTCAGAAAAACGACGATCCACCACCACCAGCAACTGGTTGCTCGAAGAAGCTGGAACAAGATCACAGCCGACCAGCTCGCCGCCTCCCTGAGCCAGCACCCTCCCGCCAGCTCAGCGAACCCCAGCCAGGCCGCCGACAACCTCACGAAGTGGATCAGCAACTGCGCGGACGAACTCGCCCCACTGAGGACCCCGCCCAGCAGATCCGGCAGCAAGAAGGCCCCTTGGTTCACCGACGAACTCAAGAGCTCCAAGAAGAACTGCAGAGCCCTCGAGAAAGCCTGGAGAAGGGAACCAACACCAGACAACATGACCACCCTCAAGCTTGCCACCCGGAAGCACCACCAACTGATCCGCGCCACCAAGAAAACTGCTTTCAAGGACCGGCTGGACAACAACGCACACAACTGCAAGGAACTCTTCAACATCGTGAAAGAGCTCTCCAACCCCAACGCCGGAAACAACGACATCACCCCATCGCAAGACCTCTGCAATTCCCTCGCCTCCTACTTCCACAACAAGATCGCGGACATACACAACAGCTTCAGCACTCAACTGACGCACGCCACGACCGAACCACCGCCCCCCACCACCACCCTCCGCGCCTGGACTCCGATCAGCACCGAAGACACCGTCTGCATGATGAACTCCATCCACTCCGGATCTCCGACCGACCCCTGCCCTCACCATGTCTTCAACAAGGCCGACGCTGTCATCGCACCCCACCTGCGGGACATCATCAACACCTCCTTCGACACCGCCACCTTCCCGGAAAGCTGGAAGCACGCCGAACTCAGCGCCCTACTAAAGAAACCTACAGCGGACCCCACCGAACTCAAGAATTACCGCCACATCTCGCTCCTCCCGTTTCCAGCCAAAGTCATCGAGAAGACCGTCAACAAACAGCTGCTGGCCGCCTTCCTCGAGACGAATGGATCCCTCGACCCCTCACAGTCTGGCTTCCGAGCCAACCACAGCACCGAGACCGCCCTCATCGCTGCCACCGATGACATCCAAGCCCTGATGGACAACGGAGAAACAGCGGCCCTCATCCTCCTAGACCTCTCCGCGGCATTCGACACTGTCTGCCACTGCACCCTAGTGCAGCGCCTCAGCAACGTCGGAATCCAGGAGAAGGCACTAGAATGGATCATCTCCTTCCTCGACGGAAGATCACAGAGAGTCCGTCTACCACCATACAAGTCAGAGGCCACCGAAGTCATCTGCGGCGTCCCTCAAGGATCCTCGCTGAGCCCCACCCTCTTCAACGTCTACATGAGCCCCCTCGCGGCCATCGCACGCCAACACAACCTCAACATCATCTCCTACGCTGACGACACCCAGCTGATCCTCTCCCCGACCAACGACCCCGCCGCCGCCAGAGCCAACCTTCACGAAGGGATGAAAGACGTAGCCGAGTGGATGACGACCAGCCGCCTGAAACTGAACTCAGACAAGACGGAAGTCCTCATCCTGGGCCCCTCGCCCTCCGCCTGGGACGACTCCTGGTGGCCCCCCACCCTGGGCACCGCACCCAAACCGACAGACCACGCACGCAACCTGGGCTTCATCCTGGACTCCTCCCTCACCATGATCAGACAAGTCAACGCCGTCTCCTCGTCATGCTTCAACATCCTGCGCATGCTACGGAAGATCTTCCGATGGATCCCCACCGAGACCAGGAAGACGGTCACCCAGGCCCTCGTCACCAGCCGACTGGACTACGGCAACGCCCTCTATGCCGGAACCACCGCCAAGCTCCAGAAGAGACTCCAGCGGATCCAGAACGCCTCAGCCAGACTCATCCTCGACATCCCACGACACAGCCACATCTCCGGACATCTGAGAGACCTGCACTGGCTCCCCATCAACAAAAGAATCACCTTCCGTCTCCTCACCCACGCACACAAAGCCCCACACGATCAAGGCCCGAGCTACCTCAACAACCGCATCAACTTCTACGTTCCCAAACGCCATCTCCGATCAGCCAGTCACGCCCTCGCCGCCGTCCCCCGCATCCGAAGAACGACAACAGGAGGAAGGTCCTTCTCCTACCTGGCCGCCAAGACCTGGAACTCCCTCCCGACCGACCTGCGCCTGACCCAAGACCACCTCTCCTTCAGGAAAAATCTCAAGACCTGGCTGTTCGAGCAGTAGCAACACCCCCCCCCCAAGCGCCTTGAGACCCTCCGGGTAAGTAGTGCGCTCTATAAATGTCTTTGATTGATTGATTGATTGTGTGCCTTGAAGCATGTCTCCAATACACATCTGGGGTGGGTGACAGCTACACTTTGTGTATTCCATCCAGACATCCACAACACAGGAAGGGTGGGTGTGAGAAGAACCCATCTGTAATCAACTGCATTCTGCTAGCTCTTCCTGGGCAGGAAGAAAGCGGGGTAGCTGACACTTACACCTGAATAAGTAGTGTCATGTTTCCCACACAAAGGAATGAATACCCCCTACTTATATTCTGGAGCCCGGGCTAGGAAGAAAGGGTCTGTTTTCTCTTCAAAGACTCTTCTTTGAAGTCATCACCACTTCAAAGGCACAACTGTGTATTAGCACTGGGGCTCTGACCCTACCAAGACAGTAGACTACTGGACCTGTGAAGAACTCTGCCAGAGTAAAGACTGCTGTACTCCAAAGATTGCCACCCTGCTTGACTGCTGCTCAGAAAGAACTGCTTTTCTGCGTTGCTGTGCTGCCCTGCTGATCTCTTCCCTGCTGAGGACAAAGACTGGACCCATCTCACTTGAAACCAGAGTGACACCAATGGCTTGCTGGATAACCCCCTTTTCTGAAGTTCGGGGCCATCAAATACTTCCTTTAACCTTGCAGCAGAGCCTTGTGATTCTGCCTGTGAGTCCTGCCCTACCAAGTATTACTAATCCAGTCCTGGGCCCATAAAAGGTGACCACTGCAGTACAGAACAAGCAAAATTAATGCAGTGATAACTTTGCAGGGATCGGAACAGACACATCACGCTTCGACGCCGACGCAGGAGCTGATCGACGACATTGGTGCAATGGACTGCATGGCTCGATGATGTTGGAGAGCATGGCTCGACGATGAAGCATAGCTTCCATTGTAAAGGAGTTAGTCGAAGAATCCTTTATCACCTGTGCGGATTGGAACCGATGCATTGAGTCTTCAATGTCGGTACTGGTTCCATCCAAGGTACTTTTTCGGTGGGAGCTGCGTGAGTCCTGTAACCAGCCTGCCCTTCATCGTGGTCAGACTGAACTTTGGATTTACACAGCGGACGCGCTTGACGAAGGTATTTCAACTTGGCAAAGAGGAGCGCCGGAGAAGGGCTCACTCGTACTTTTAACCTACAACTTTTTAAAATTCACTCTAAGAATCGATCTTTTTCACAAATATACTGCACAATTGAATTTTGCACTGTACCTACCTGCTCCCTGGTCCCCGGTCCACCGCCAATCATTTGGTTTGAGTGGAGGGACGGGGAATGAGATTTTGGGCCCCGGAAGTGATTTACAACTTTCGGGCCCATCCACCAATCAGACACGCCTAGTTGTCAGCCCACACACTACAAGATAGGAGCCTTGCAAGCTGCGCAGCGAACGCGCTTGACGAAGGTATTTCAACTTGGCAAAGAGAAGCGCCGGAGAAGGGCTCACTCGTACTTTTAACCTACAACTTTTTAAAATTCACTCTAAGAATCTATCTTTTTAACAAATATACTGCACAATTGTATTTTGCACTGTACCTACCTGTTCCCTGGTCCCCGGTCCACCGCCAATCATTTAGTTTCAGTGGAGGGAGGCGGGATGAGATTTCGGGCCCCCGAAGTGATTTACAACTTCCGGGCCCATCCGCCAATCAGACACGCCTAGTTGTCAGCCCACACACTACAAGATAGGAGCCTTGCAAGCTGCGCAGCAGACGCGCTTGACGAAGGTATTTCAACTTGGCAAAGAGGAGCCCAGGAGAAGGGCTCACTAGTACAACTACAACTACAACTTTTTAAAATTCAGTCTAAGAATCGATCTTTTTAACAAATATACTGCACAATTGTATTTTGCACTGTACCTACCTGTTCCCTGGTCCCCGGTCCACCGCCAATCATTTAGTTTGAGTCGCGGGACGCTGGACGAGATTTCGGGCCCTGGAAGTGATTTACAACTTCCGGGCCCATCCGCCAATCAGACACGCCTAGTTGTCAGCCCACACACTACAAGGTAGGAGGCTTGAAAGCTGCGCAGCAGACGCGCTTGACGAAGGTATTTTAACTTGGCAAAGAGGAGCGCCGGAGACGGGTACTTTTAACCTACAACTTTTTAAAATTCAGTCTAAGAATCGATCTTTTTAACAAATATACTGCACAATTGTATTTTGCACTGCACCTTCCTGTTCCCTGGTCCCAGGTCCACCGCCAATCATTTGGTTTGAGTGGAGGGACGCGGGACGAGATTTCGGGCCCCGGAAGTGATTTACAACTTCCGGCCCCATCCGCCAATCAGACATGCCTAGTTGTCAGCCCACACACTACAAGACAGATGCCTTGCAAGTCGCGCAGCGGACGTGCGCAGCGGTCGCGCCGCTGGCGCGCCAGCCCATCTGCGCCCGTCCGCGCCCGCCCGGGGCCAGCGGCCATGAACCCTGATAGTCCGACGAGAGGTGTCCCCACTTACAGTACACAGACACTGCGGAGCTTGGCAGGTCCCATGAACCCCAACTGCAGGCATTCAATAGACACAGCAAGCAGCCCCCTTGGCTGCTCCCACTGTAATTTCAAACTACAACCAGGAAACATACCCGCCCCTTGCCCTCCCTTAAAACTGTTTCTGCTAAACTGTCGCTCCCTGCCCCAACATTCAATCGAACTCCGTCTGTTAATAGAAGACCTTAACCCTGATGCATTATTCCTCACTGAGGCCTGGCTACAGGATGAACCCGACCTAGCAGTCACCCATACCCTCCCACCAGGTTACCTGATCCGTAGAGCGGATCGCAAAACCGGCAGAGGGGGAGGATTAGCGATCATCTTTAAGGATCACTTTCAGTGTCGGTCCTCTATAGAGGAGCTGCCAGACTGCGAAAACTTGAATTTCTCTTTGGAATTTTCACCAACCACCACGGTCTCCGGCTTATTGCTCTACCGCCCCCCTGGACCCCAAGGTCAATTTTTCAGTACACTCCCGGCCACAATCGCTAATTTAGCTATCTCCCTATCTAATTACACGATTCTCGGGGATCTCAACATCTACCTTGATGATCACACCGATATCATGGCCAAGGAGCTCGTATCTAGCCTTTCAGCCCTACAAATCACCCAGAAAGGCTTCGCACCAACCCACATAAAAGGCCATCTTTTGGACCCCGTGTTCAGCAACTCACGGAATCTTCTGATCGATACTCCTATCCCCCTCCCATGGACCGACCATTCGTGGGTCCCTTTTCACTGGGAAATTCCACTCAGCATCCTCTGAAGAGGAACACTCGACACAGGACAGAAAATGGGCAAACCTTTCCACCAGCCAATGGTCCAATCTCCTAGAGAACTCACTACCTAATCCTTGCTCAGACCCAGAGAGAGCGAACCATAACTATAACCTCTGGATCCAAGGCTCTCTAGACACGTTAGCCCCCAAAAGATCAATCCAAAAAAGGTCTACCCATAAAACTGCACCCTGGTTCTCCACAAAACTGAGAGAACTTAAACAAACCTGTAGAAAATTAGAACGGAACAGGAGACAAAATCCAACAGAAGAAGGAAAATCAATATACAGGAAGGCAGTAAGGAACTATAAGTCTGAAATAAAAACCGCTCAATCCTCCTTCTATGAGGAGAAAATTTGTGCAGCCGCAAACTCCCCCAAGGAGATCTTTCGCATCGCAAAAAACCTGATCTCTATACCCCAGAAAGAACCTAATCCCGATGAGGCACAAGATCGATGCAACAAGCTCGCAGATTTCTTTTACTAAAAAATTGAGTTAATCGCCAACTCCTTCCCTTTGCCCCTGATCGACACCTCCAAGCTCAACACCAGGAGTCCTCCTCTCATCCCCTTTGACCCCTTCAAGAATTCCCCCCTGTAGATGATGATTCTCTAAAAGCAATTATGCCTAAAGTGACCTCTGGGTCTCCTCTGGACCCTGCTCCTCCCCGATACCTTCCCTCAGTCGCCAATATCATATGCCCTGTCATCTTGGCTATTATAAATGCCTCTATCCTAACAGGTACGGTCCCCCAAACCTGGAAGTGCGCTCAGGTCAAGGCCCTCCTGAAAAAACCCTCCCTGGACCCCTCTAACCTCGCCAACTACAGACCCATATCCCTCCTCCCTTGGCTAAGTAAGCTAACCGAGAGACACATAAACTCTATCCTAGTACAGCATCTAGAAACCAACAAACTACTCCACCCATCACAAACCGGTTTCCGACCCCTTTTAGGGACAGAGACGGCCCTTCTGGCCGTAACAGAAGAGGCTCGAAGACTCATGGACGGGGGCGGCTCAGCAGCTATCATCCTGTTAGACCTCAGTGCCGCCTTCGACTCTCTAGATCACTTGATCTTGATGAGCCTGCTAACTGCTCTAGGAGTGACCCATTCAGCTCTCTCCTGGCTGAAATCCTTCCTTGAGGACCCGGTTTTTCAAGGTCTTTGAAGGGAATACCTCATCAGACCTCTGGCCGCTCAGCTGTGGGGTCCCACAGGGCTCCTCCCTGAGCCCCACACTTTTTAACACTTATATGGCACCCTTATCTGAAGTAGTTCTCCATTCGGCATACGCATCATAACATACGCTGACGACACCCAGCTGGTGGTATCACTGAATCACCCGAAAGGATCATCTTGCTCCCTCAGCTGCGGCCTAGAGGCAGTAGCCAACTGGATGAAACTCTCCCACCTAAAAACTAAATGGCGACAAGACTGAGCTCATGTTCTTAGGCAAACTGCCATCCCCCTTGTCTGCACATTTATGGCCCTCTTGCCTCAACCCTATGCCTCCTCCGAAGCAGCAGATTAAGAGCCTCGGCGTATGGCTCGACAGCTCGCTGTGCTTTGGCCACCAGGCCACTAAGCTAGCTGCTATCTGCTACGGCATACTAAGGATGCTTAGGAAAGTTCTCCCCTTACTCCCCTTCAAAGCCAGAAGAATCATGGTACAGGCTCTAATCCTCTCACGCCTCGATTACGGGAATGCACTGTACCTGGGTGCCCCACAGGCAACCCAACAGAGACTCCAGATGATCCAGAACAGCGCAGCCTGCCTTTTGCTCCAAATTCCCCGGAGACAATCAACCAAACCCGCCCTAAGGATGCTGTACTGGCTCCCTATTCGGGCCAGAGTCCAATTCAAATCTTTGTGCCTGGCTCATAGAACCATGTGGAACACTGGTCCAGCCATCACACACTCCCTGATCACACCTTATCAACCCTCAAGAACCCTCCAAAACCCTCCGGTCCAGCACAGCCTTCCTCGCCAACACCAGGAAAGTCCGCCGCGCTAAATGGGGCGGTCGCTCTTTTTCCCTGAACGCCTCCAAATTATGGAACTCCCTCTCCCCCTTTCTCCGCAGTGAACCAAACATACTAGCCTTCCGCAAGCTCCTCAAAACCCACCTGTTCCGTAATATGCCCTAATTGATCTATCGTCCCTCAGCAGTCCACATGCGCTACGAGTCCTCAGGGTAGAAACGCGCTAAAGAAATATAAATTAATTCATTCATTCACTTGCTGAGTGCTTTGAAAGCAGAGGGAATGAGAAAAGATCGATGTTGTCTTCCATGTGTTTGCGCCTACATCGTCGAGATTTTTGTGAACTGCTTATGTCTGTTACTGTGCCCAAGGGTTTTGTAACTGTTACACCCGAAATACATTCCGAACTACAGAAGTTTGCATAAGTAGAAGGGTGTTTGAATTTGGTTATTTTGCAGCTTCAGGGGACAACTGGTTCTCGATGTGCAGACATGAGACAAATATGTATAAAAAATATGGGGCAGATTTATGATAACTGGCGCATCCCCAGGGATGCGCCAGTTATTTTGAGCCGCTGCTCCGCCACCTATGGTGCGCCGCATTTACAATGCGGCGCACCATGGGGCAAAAACGGCACAGATGTGTGACGCATCTGTGCCGTAAAAGTGACGCATTGCTGGAGTTGCCCCATCTTTACAATGCTGCGTCAAGACCTACGCCTGCTTCAAGCAGGCGCAGGGTTTTGACACAGCATTGGCCTGAAAGTGACTGAGTGAAATCTTATAGATTTCACTCAGCCACTTTTGCGAGGAGCACCTGCCCCGGAACGCCCACTCTGCGCCCGAACGCCCACAAGTGGCGCAGGGCTTTACAACGTGACGCATCTGCCTAGATGCGTCACGTTGTAAATGGGTCGTAGGGATGCGCTACGTTTACGCCGCAGTTGCGTGACGCAAACGTGGCGCATTCCCAACATAAATCTGCCCCTTCATATATTCTGTGATTTCGATATCACCTGGTTGTAGCAGATCTTCAAAAATGAAAAACCATTTCTTCTCTAACAGCGGCTCTTTTGGAGTCGCCAGAAAAACGACAACAAACAGAAATAAGGGATACGTGTTAACTAGCGACATGTGATTCAAACAACTTTGAATCTTAAATAAGACACAATCTTAAATAAAAGACACCCTTAAGCAGGCGACAGATTAGTTAAAATCCACTTCGTGAAAATGATACTTCAAGCCCTCTTACAGTAAATTGTGTCAGACTTGCATTTTTAAAATTTCACCTTGCTTCTTGTTTTGAGCCTTTTGCAACATTTGTGCAGCTGAACCCTGAAAAATGCGCTGGAAGTGTTTTTCATTCTGTTGAGCAGCAGGGTCACAATGTGTAAGCGACGGGGGTCACAATGTGCTGCCCTAGGAGTAAATGCAAATGTCAGTGTCAGCAGAGAAGCTCTCCAACGTGCCGGGCAAACAATAGGAAACAAATCCCCTTGGCAGAGATCGACTGAGTGAGTCTGCAAACTCCTGCCACAGAGTCAATATCCGCGGGCTGCTGAACATGGACGTCAGGGATAGCCACAGTGTTTCATTTGAGCTGACCACTGGCCCTCACATTTCTTCAACAAGCTGATCCAGAGCAAGAGAAAGAAAAAAAAAGAAGGAGGAAGAGAAAGACAGACAAATAGTGACGAAGGGAAAAAGCAGAGATGGAAATAAACCTGTAAAAGTGAGATAAAAATGCACGGTTGGTGGATGTAAAAGGTATGAGGTGTAATCAAGAGTGTGCAGCCTTGGTATTCTGCACCCTCGGCCCCAGTGGCGCCATCCGCACGTTTAAGAAAAAAGTTTGGGGCAGCACTTTTTAAATTTTTTTTTTATACAAATTAAGCACTGGTTAGGACCAGTAAACCCACGAAAGGTGATGGGAAGAATTCTTGCAATTTGTCTAACCACTGGCAATCGCTTGAAAAAACAAGAGACAAGAGGTGTTTGTTTAATAATACGTGGCGGCCAGGAGAACAGTTACAGGCATAGAGTCTAAGGACTGTCTTCATTTACATTTTGTTGGCCTCCTTCTTAAATACAGTTTTCATCAGGTTGTGAAGTTCTTCAGTAAACCAGATAAGGTGAAGAATATTGGTTGCTGCCTTAGAGTCATAAATCAATGGTCAAATGGTTACTTCATGGGGGCTTCGACCTTGCGTGGACACAATGTGGCCACTGGGTAACGTGTCCAGATGTCCGGCATGGGGAGCACGTGATCACTGTGTATGCTGTGTTCTGATTGGCTGTATGTTCCTAACTCATGGGGCATCTGACTTTATGGTGCTTTAGGAGTGCGTGTACCAACCCCTCCGGCCATATGTCCTTTATTGGGGTCATTCTCCCTTGGTCGTTGTAATGTCGCTGGACCTATCTGTGGAAGGGATCTAGGGTTATCTGCTACCGACGCGCCACCCCACCTGTGACCTATAAATCAGTTACCCCGCCTGGATCTCACAGCTTGCCTGGGTATGTATTTGTGAGTCAGGGCTGATGTGGAGTTCACGTCGGGCGATTTTGTTAATAGGGACGTTATTTTGTTTTCAGAAATGAATGTATCATTTTCCATATTAAAACTATCGGTTTCATTATTAATATCCCACCCATTGTTCTTTTGCCCACCATGCAACCTCAGCTTCGATCAGTCATATGCAAATCAGCCTGAACCTTGCTTCTCATGGAAACAGTCCAGTCTGAACTGCCAGGCCAGGCCTCACCGAATCGGAACACAAGCATTCCAGAACCGGTTTTGCACTGATAAGGGCTCATTAGCCAAGTATAGCTTGATTCCAGTGGCACAGTGAAAATGGAAACCACGTCTGGGCATACCATTGCCACTTATGGTGGTACATCAAACACTCAACAGGCGATGGGAGGAATGATTGCAATTTGCCTAACCACTTGTAATCACTCCCGGTAGCATTCCAACCATCGTCCATTTGCTCACCATGCCACCTCAGTTTGGACCCAAGCAAAAGAACATTGTGCTGGAATGCTAACCTGAGTAATTGCCAGTGGTTATACAAATTGCAAGCCTTCCTCCTATCACCTTTTGTGTGCTTTATGTATCGCCCTAAGTGGTATGGGTATGCCCAGACGTGGGTCCCATGCTCACTGTCGCTTGAACCAAGCTGTACCCCGCTGAGGAGCCCATAACTAGGGCAAAACCAGTCCTGTGTTGGTTGTGTTCTGTTTCAAGGATGACCAGGCCTGGCAATTTGGGCTGAACTTTTCCCATTACGAACAGGATCAAAACTGATTTGCATAAGGCCTGATAACCTTGGTTAACTTAGAGAGTCTTGGGAAAGCGAGTATATCGAGGATGGAGGATATCGAGTGGGAAGCGGCCCTAATGCACCCTAGAGAGGTGGCAATGAAGACTAGACTGTGCCTCATCCAATATAAGATCCTTCATAGGGCATATTATGATAGAGCAAGATTGCACAGAATAGGTCGTGTGGAAACTCCAAACTGTCTGCACTGCCACACTGAGGTGGAAGATTTCTTTCATACGATATGGGGCTGCCCACTTATCCAAAAATACTAGGATGCAGTAATTCAGGAATTAAACTGAGTGTTGAAAACATCCCTGCAGACCCAAAGTTTGTTATTCTGGGCATTTCATGTGACATCGATGCCACTAGACCTCAATTGATCTTCCGTGCCCAGGGCCTAGTGGTGGCAAGGCAGGATGTGGCAAGATACTGGGGCACACAAGAAACTCCAACACTCCATAAGTGGAAAAGGGGGATGGACCTCTACACGGCAGCTGAAAGAGTTATGTATAAGAGCAGATGTTGCTCAACGAAATTCTGCAAGATCTGGGGTAACTGGGTAGATTATTATGGGTTGGCTTTCCTGGATGAGGCTAAACAGAAAACAGAGGGTGGGGATCAGTAGTAGTGGCACTCACCTGAACCTAACAAGGGGACGATCTGACGGCGCTGTGAAAGTCTCTGCTCTTTTAACCTCCTGTAATACTCAAAATTCTCTGCTGCTGTGTTAAACAACTGAGACTGTACTATTTGGCTCTATCGTGCTTGCACTTTGTACGTCCTGTTGTTGATATAGTTCTGAAAACTGCGTTTTCTTATAAATCTTGAAACTTAATAAAAAATATTTAATAAAAAAAAGACTGATTTGCATATGCCTGGGTCAAAAATGAGGTGGCATGGTGAGCAAAGGAATGATGGGTTGGGATGAAACCCCGAGCAATGGCCAGTGGTTAGACAAATTGCAAGCATTCCTCACATCACCTTTTGTGTGTAGCCAGGACAAGAGCCTGCTTGAATGCCAGTAAGTTTCTAAGACTCATCCCTGAAATCTTCTATCTTGACAAGACAAAATCAAAATCAACCCCTTATGAATATCTGAAATCCACATAGATGGCTTCATCCCAGGCCTTGTTTTGAAAGTAAAATCCTTCAGTTTCCGGATTACTCTTAAGTTGATCATAAATTCAGATATTGAGAGTTTACTAGAATTTGCTAGATCTCTTCAAAAAAGCTAAAATCTCTTTTACAACCCAAGGATTTTGAAGGAATTTGTTCTTCTGTGCAAAAGTGGTATCACACATTAAATATGATAATGCCACACTATTTGGCCTTCCTGAAACCTCCGTGCCATCGCCAAAACTTTGATGCATTCTGCCACCAGACTCAATTCGGAAAGAAAACAAAAAGACTACATCACACCTCTGCATCATGTTCAAAGCCAGGCTTGATTGCAAGTTGTCCTATATCATTTTTGAAACTCTTTATCACAAACAACCTGCATAGCCTCAACGGTGACAGATATCCCATCCGCCAAAATATAAATCCCATATTATCCTATGGGATTTAGATTTCAGCAGACATCTGTCACTGTTGTGACGGAGTAACCCGTCCACAGATATCTAAATTAGGCCCAAATTTCTCACCTGCCCTAATCTAAATCTTTCTCAAGAGTTCACAGTTCTCGTTGAGACTCCAAGCACAAGGACTCCCTAGAGTTCACACAAAAATAAAGTGCACCTTTTTAATTGTTCTTGCTCACAGTCATCTTTAGCTTTGCTCCCATTAGCTCCCTAATGAAGTATGCTTTTCCACAAGGTCCTGTTTTACTTTAACAGCAAAATAATTAAGGAGGTTTGGCAGTCTCTAAATAGCGAATGAAGATGAAAGAGGTGTTTGAGTTCTACTGTGCATTGTGATTCCATGTTTTACATGTTCAACCTTAGATTGTCCCTTGACTATAGTTGAGTCACACATCATGAGCCCTCTCTAAGCAGTATTACGGTACACAGACAAAATATCGAGTTTTAAATTTCGATATACAATTATATCGAAGTTTAAATATCGATGGGACAAAATATCGAAGGTAAGTAATATCGACAGTCTTAATATCGATATTAGTATGATATCAGTAATATCGAAGTTTTAAATATCGATGCCAATAGTATCGAAAGAAATAACTTCGATGTTACTAATATCAATTTTTAAATAAATTTAGTGTATATTATATTGTATTTATTATGTTTTATTATTTATTTTTAATGTAATTTAATTAAATATTGTCTTTTACTACTGTAGCGGGTTGTGGGTTTATAGGGGAATAGGGTGGAAAGTAATTTAATTATGTTACATCAATTATTAATTAGTAGGAATTATTAATTAATTAATTGAGAATTAATTTGTAATTAATTTTAATTAATTGATTAATTGATAAATATGTTCTGTAGCGGGTTATGGGTTTATAGGGGAATAGGGTGGGAAGTAATTTAATAATAATTAATTAATTAATATATGTTTGTACATATTTTAATTAATAATTAATTGGTAATTAATTTATATTAATTAGTTAATTGATTAATATAATTTTGTACATATTCTTAATTATTAATTAGTTGGTAATTAATTAATATTAATTAGTTAATTACATTAATTAGAGTAATTTTTTTATATATAATTTTTTGTTATTCTTAATTAATTAATTGGGAAAAATAATATTAATTATTAAATTAAATTAATTACAGCTAATGTGCTAATATATTTACTTTATTGTTATTGTTAATTAATAATTAATTGGTAATTACATAATATTAATTAATTTTGGGTAAAGGAGTATTTTTAGGGTTCAGGGTCAGTTTTTAGTTTTTGGGTAAAGGGGTATTTTTAGGGTTCAGGGTCAGTTTTCAGTTCTTGGGTAAAGGGGTATTTTTAGGGTTCAGGGTCAGTTTTCAGTTTTTGGGTAAAGGGGTATTTTAGGGTTCAGGGTCAGTTTTCAGTTTTTGGGTAAAGGGGTATTTTTAGGGTTCAGGGTCAGTTTTCAGTTCTTGGGTAAAGGGGTATTTTTAGGGTTCAGGGTCAGTTTTGGGTTTTTGGGTTACAGGGGTATTTTTAGGGTTCAGGGTCAGTTTTCAGTTCTTGGGTAAAGGGGTATTTTTAGGGTGCATTCCCTGAGGGCAGCCCTTAGGAGGTGGGAAAAAAGAGGTTCTCATGGACCTCCCTGACATCCCCTTGTAGGTGGGTGCAGTCAGTACTGCACCCACGTGCAAGAGGATCTCTGCCGCCCACCCCGTTAAAATTGCAGATTAGGTGCCAACTGCACTATGAAAACTAACCAGCTGCTTCAAACAGCCAAACTGCCTTTCATTAATGCACAGCGACAAGCATAGCCACACATTTGTGTCTGCCCTGTTGGTACTGCATTATCTGCAAAAGGGTCCACTGTTTGTGTTTCTATCCAGCACGCCTCCTTAAAGGTGTGGCATGGCACATACAGGGACAATGTACCCTAAGCAAAGTATATTATGGCCCTCAGTGTCAATCAGATTATCATCTTCCAGACAGATCTGTCTGTATTGCTCTAACATTTCCATTACATTTGTCGGGTGGCATGAATTACCTGAAACATGGTCCGGAGCAAGATTTCAGCCTCCTCCCATGACCACAAGTACAGAGCCTAATTCAATGAACATTCAAGACAACAAAGAGAAGAGTTGATTGTGAATGTTTTAAATATTTAGCATTAACATAGGGGAGTAGTCTTTCCTTTTTATGTAATTGGACAAACTGTTGTGTTTATATCTAGGACCCTAATTCGATATTCCCGATTTATGCCCTTATGAGGTTATAATCAATAATATCCTGATAAAGGCATAAGAATCAGATCCATATTCATTAATAGCCCATGCAGTCCAAAGCACAGCATGGCTATTCCAATCGACTCCTAGAAAGCACAACGCGTTATTTAAACAAACCAAGCCTCCAGCAGCCCGGGAAATCCCCCCCCCTGCTTTTGTTTTGATTTGAACACGAACTCCTGGAGTCCAGCAAGAACTGTTAGTTCTTGGTGATGTCTTATGTCCAACCTTACGTCAAACCCGGCACCTTTTCAGGTATAAAATACCAACAATTGCCTTAAGCAATCACACGGTGGTTTGGAGCAGAGCGGCCATCTTCTTGCCCGAGAGCCCAGCTGATGCGAGAGCCCACAGAAGCCGCCCCTCCTGTTTGACGCACTGAGAGAGACGCTGTCTTTTTCTCCAGCCGAGAAAATCCAGCTCCGGTGTTTCCAGCCTACCCTTGCGGGTTGCTGGGATATCGAGTCCTGAGGAAAGAGATACCAGACCTCCCACATTCTATTACCAAGGTACGGAGCTGACTAAGCCCTTAAGAGAATTCTTGATGCAGATTCTTGGCAAAATAATCTTAACCAACTTAACTTAAATTGCTACTTACTCATCCCTTCCCAAGTATTAGGCTTAGGTCAGATACACCGGGGTAGGCTTAGTTAGAAGCACCAGTTGAGTACGTTTAGTCAATGTATTTATGTATGTATATATTTTATCCATTTTAAAGTAACATATGGCTAAGAAACCATATCAAATCTTTTACAGTATTATTTCCTAATACTACTTTTACTGTACGCACTTTACTTTACTTTAAGTATTGCAATTGTGGCAATTCATTTCTCTTGCATGAGAAGGAAGACTGCTCAATAAATAAACCTTTTTATTGAAAACGCCCGTCTCTCTATTTCTCTGCATTCTGGTGAATCTAAGTATGCACTGCTGACTGAGTGAAATAGCTGTCTATTGTTTTCACACGACTCTAGAGATACACTCGTATTCTGAGGGAGCAAAGTTGTCATGTTTATGCGGTTGTCGGAAACTGAATCCCTTCTTGTCTGAGCCAGGGGAGCTTGTCCCTCCCTATTCATTCAAGAAAGTTTCCAGTGACCTCTGAGCTAGCTGGCACAAACCTAAATTAAGTTTAACATAGTCAGTAGAGACCTAGATGACCTCAGTCCTACGTCTACACTGCTGTTTATGTTATTCCAATGTCCAGAGCCTATTGGGAAAATAGGAACTACACTAAATGGCGCCCAACGTTTGGTAAGGCGATAATCTAACGCAAGACATTAGAGTAACTCAGTCGTGCTTTTTCACACAGACCCCTTTTTCCCGTAAAAACTCCAATAGACGTCTGGAGTGGGTGAAAGGTTAATATCCGCCGGGACTTATAGGATGAGAATCCTATGTATTAGTTTTTGGTTTGATCAACATTGAAGGATACAGTGTTCCAAAATATTGTGCACCTAATCTTTGTTTCCTTGAAACTCGATCTGCAACCAAAACTTTCTGTCAGTAAGAATGGTGGAAAGTGACGATGAAACAGAGAGAGCTAGAATAGCAGCGCAACTAATGGAGGATGACACAGCCATCCAAGAAAATGACCCGAGTGTTATACTCATTCCGGTCAATGTAAGGAGAACTATAACTCTTAAACTTATAAAAAATGGACTGACATCACGTGGTGGTACAGTCATATTCGTGGTAGAGGCCCATGAATATCGGCAGACAGAGGTATTCTATTCATGGATACACTTTCCAGCAGCAAATGCTACAATAAAAGAATTCCACTATTACAAAATAGAGGAACCTCCGGATATATACACTCCTTTCGAGGACGTGGAAATCCCACTAAATTACCAAGAGCACCTGCTCTGGTTTAATGGCGCCCTAAAACATAATGATCACATCACCAGGCTCAGTCTACTAGGTAGACCAGGAGCAACGTGGCCGTTCTAGCCAGCTACACACCACATCCAGACATTGATAAAATGTCAGTTCCTGAACTTTTAGCTCAGCTAAAACTCTTAATTAAAATACATAGACAATTGGTCCAATATGTCATGCGGACTTCAACAGTCCAACCGACAATTCAAGTTCCACAGCTGACCCCTCACCAGGGGAACACAAACAAAATCACACCACAGAACATACAATCATGTCTTGGTAAAGTACCCATAAAACCGTAACAAATTCCATTCCGGTTAGCACAAAAAATTACTCAAATAGAGTCAGTATTTCCAGATACTACTCCTACTGAGAAACACAGAATTCTGACTATCTGTCTCCCAATGGGGATCGCACCACATGTGGAAGACTGTGATACTTAGGGCACAGTCTTTGTTTCGATCTACACAAAAACACATAGTGTCCCGTCTATGGCGGTCATACCAGATGTATTAAGACAGATTCAAAATGAATACGGTCCACAACCTGCTTTAACCCTGGGTATGAAATTACTGAAAGACTTCAAGCAGGTCTCGGCTATATTATTAGCCAATATAAAAGGAGAAGCAGCAACTGTGGCGATCCACCAAAAATTGAAGGAAACAGATATTGCAGCCCAACCATTGGAACTTGCCAGAATCATAGTAAAATCCTATGGAGAGCTAGGAAGAGATAGTTTAGGTGGGAAACCGGTAAAACCCCAACTAACTGAAAATCCTGAAAAAACATTTATTAAAAATAATTTAAAAACTCCAAAAAAGAGTTGGGATGGTAATAAGCAATCCACTCCAAGGGAAAAACATTTTCAGTCCAGAGGAAGGTCTCCTCAGCGTAGAGAGAGATCTCCAAGCCGAGAAGACAAGTCTCCCAAATGGAGCCCTCTGAAAAAAGATATAACCTTAGAGATAGGGATAAAATAAGAAAACCAGACAGATATCAAGCTGTTGATACACGTCCCTCTCGATCCTTCTCACTCAATCTTTCTCGATCTTCCTCACAGAAATTGGAAAGAAGAGGACGATCAGAACACAGAGAAGAGCACGTCAAGTCCAAAGACAAGGAACCTGCTCATCAAAGTAAAAAATCAAAATTTCCCAGAAAGAAGGTAGCAAGTATTAAGATTAAACATGCCGAGGATACTGAGGACACAGCTGAAAAACGGAGAGTGGGCCCAGACAATGCTAGACAGCGGAGCAGAAGTGACCATAGCTCACAAGACCCTGATGAATCTTCTGGAGACAGTGGACACGAATGAATATATTCAAGTGGAAACTGCGGACACACGAGTCAGTGTGCCCCATAAGCTATATGAAATAACATTACGTATAGAGGGAGATAAAACCAGGAAAATAAAAGGTCTCTTTTGGGAAAAACTTTCAAAAGGTTATGACATTCTGTTAGCTGAGAAAGACTGGCCACCAGAGTTTGTCAGGGAGTGCCCTCATGGCGAAGAAATGATTATGCCTGCCTTCTCGAATCATATCCCGATTCATAAAAAATACACATTGGCAAGAAAATGGGCAGTGGCCCAAGCTCCTGCTTTATATAAAAATCATGTAGGATAGGATGAGGATTCACCTCACCACAAAATCCAGTTAAAAAATCAGCCCACTGCACAAAGGCAGTACCCAGTTAAACAAGAAGCTAAAAAACAAGTCAGGGAGATCTTAGATCAACTTGTAAATCAAGGGGTGATCGAAACATGCACCTCTCAAATGAACAATCCTTTGTTTCCTGTCTCCAAGCCAGACGATTAATATTGTCTAGTTTTGGACTACAGACACCTTAACTCCTGTTGTAAAACATTTGCAGTACAAAACTCACACAGTGCTGCACTAATGAATAACATTGTGCGCAAAAAATACAAAACGACATTAGACATCTCTAATGGATTCTTTTGTCAAAACATAGCACCCGAAAGCAGGTATTTGACAGCTTTCTCAATAATGGGGTCACAAAAACACTTCTGTAGACTCCCACAGGGATTCAAAAATAGCCCAGGATTATTCTCAGCAAGGGTAACAGAATTACTACAAATATACGACGATGAGGCATTATCCTATGTCGATGACATCTATCTCACAGATGATGACCTGGAGACTCACTTGAAAAGAGTGAATACCATAATACTTGGGTTCGCTTCAGAGGGTTACGAATTCAACTTAAAAAAGTCACGAATTGCCCATCTTACTGTCCTATTTTTAGGATATGAGTTATCAAGTGAAGGCAAAAGCTTGGCAGACAATTTCTTAGAGAAATGTGCTTTGCTCCAAGCACCAAAAACGCTGAAGAATTTACAATCAATATTAGGTTTCCTGAATTTCGGAAGAACATACATTCTAAATTATGCCGAGAGGGTTAAACCTCTCTATGAATTAATAAGACCTGATTTTAAACCAATAAATTGGACTCAGAAACACACAGAGATTTTGAGATCACTACAAACAGACATGTTAACTAAAACAAAATTGCAAACACATGAAAACACACGCAATCTTGTAATCCGAGTCATCCCAGGAAGATGCGGATTCACATACCTGACCTCTAATGAGGGAGAAACGGTACCTATAGCTTACAAATCTCATTTGTACACTAAAGCTGAAATGAAATCCAGTTCTACAGAAAAGATTCTGTTAGCGGTTCAAACTGCTGTAGCAAAAGAAAGAGCCCTAGCCCAAGGCAGAAGGATAACTGTTTTTACAGCAGAATCAGCCCTTGAGGCATTAACGTGTACACGCAGTTTAAATGCTGTGGCATTAGATCCAGAATGGATACATTGGAAAAATTATCTTGCTGCAGAAGACTTAAAATACTATTTTGACTCGAAACTGAAGAAACTAGATGATCTAGAGTATGAACAAGAATATCCTCTGCCAATCGAAATTCTGCCTCTAGAAAAGTACACTTGTGTAATCTACATGGACAGATTTGCACAACACTACAATGTAGTGGAAAAATCGTACAAAGCAGCGTGCACGATTGTTAAAGGTCGCTGGCGGTCTGGTAAATTCAGACCAATGAATACCAAAACTGAATCAATCAGAAACTGTTCAGCTGAACGAGCTGAAATAAGATCTTTAAAGATGGCGCTTGAAAATGCTGATCGCGAATTCCCAACACTAATAGTCTGCGATTCGTATTTCTGCGTCAAATCATCCAACAGTGACATGCAGACATGGATCAAAAATGGTTACAAAGATGACACAGGTGCCACAATAAAGCATAAATCGCTTTGGGAACAAGTAGTTCTTTTAAAGAAAGAACTACAGAGGACTCACGTGATACACGCAATGAGTCATCAACGTGATGGCGTTCACGTTGCAGGGAATTCATTGGCTAACACAGCCACAGCGGAAGCAGCTCAACCGGCTTCCGTAGCCACTGAAAAGTGTTCAGAAAAACACATAGATGGGGAAACATGCTGGCGGTAAAAGACTCACTAAAAGGCGATTATGCAGCATTACCTCTCAACTATCCACTCAGTAATACATACATAATTGATGCAAACTCCATTCCTTTTGCTCAAATCCCTGGAGTGGGGGATAGAGTAATTCCAAACACGAACAGGAGAGTCTTCCTGATTGAAGACGCACATGTGGGACTAGGTCCGAGGCACCAACAGATCTTAAAATCTTTAATAGAATTACAATCAGATTACTGGTGGCCGGGAATGATCAGGGTCCTGCGTTTAGCTCTCGAGCTTACAAAGAGGCCATAAACAGCATGGGCATCCCATTGCGGTACTCTTCTCCCTTCCATCCTGAGGGAAATGCGGTTGTGGAAAGAAAAAACCGGGACATGAAGCAATCTATAACGGGGAGCGTATTAGGTTCGGGTGATGGGTGGGTCAAACATTAACAAGTGTCCAACGTAGTCTTAATAATCTGCCAAGAAATTCTCTAAATGGTCTCACTCCATACGAACTATTGTTTGGGACTAGAATGCTTATTCAGGATCTTGATAGTCATACTTCAGTGGTAGAAGAAAAAAATCCTTTGATATCAAAGATCGTTTGGCTGTTTTACAGGATTTAAATGAAACAAGAAAAAACCTGAGTAACACAAAGTTGAAACTACAGCCGACAGCCACTGAAGAAAAACCACCTGTCCCAGCAAGACCTGTCTGGATTCCAAAGATTGGGGATCTGGTCAGAGAAAAGATTGCGGTAAAGAAGGAATTTGGGCCTTCTTACAGAAAACCAGTACCTGTCTTAGCTATCAGCGGAACAAGATCAGTTGTACTACCGCCCCTTGCTGGTAAAAGGGAGAACAGAGTTGTATCCATCGACCTGGTAAAACCAAAATCATGTGGCCAATAATAAGTAGTAGGCCAAGTGGACTCCCAAGAAATAGCAGAATACCGAAATTTGCTACAATCCAAGAGGCTCATGCTGAGAGACTAATCAAATTAGATAAAGCTGCAATGAATAAAAAAGGACTATGCAATAATGCCATGGAACTAGTACCTCTTGAAACCCAAATAACAACAGTCCGTCATGAAACACCAATCTACAATGATGTAGCCTCTGACTATTCTAATGAAACAAAGAAAAATGCAAAAGCAAATGAAAATCTGGGAAAAATCCCAACAATTGACAGAACTGCATCTGGCTACTTCATCATTTCTCAGAAGATCCAAGCGAGCATGAAAAAACGCCTCCAACAAAAACTTTCAAAGACAAAGTAACTGAACTTTTTCACCACCTAAAGGAAACATGTCTAATATCACCATGGATTGAAGTTTGGATTGTGTTAGGTGTACTTACTCTCCTGCTTTGGCGCATCATGGTTCTCTGTTTGGGGAAATTCATTGATGGAAAATATAGTACAATGGACACAGCAAGTTAGAACATCAACTTGGTCCTAAAGCCTCACACATCCTCTCACATTGAGAAAAGAGAACTGACATCTGTAAACATCTCAGCCAAACTACTACCCGGAGGGGTAGCATGGGACAGAACTGATTATGACATTTTTGGCCCGGTTGAGCTCTTGAAGTATCCACACCAGTTCAAGGTTTCATTAAGAGACTTTGTGACACCAAGTACTTTCTCTGATGATTGGGACTTTGAAAACATTAATAATATGATGTCAGATTTAGTAATGTCAGCCAAGTTTGCAGAATATGATTACTTGCAGGGTTCATCGAATTATGAAGAGTTATACTGCTACAACCATTATGGTGATCACTATTTGCATAAAACTGCTCAGCCTAGAAATGTTTTATCTTATAACCAGTGGGAACACTGTCCAACTCCACCAAAGGGCAGTTCGAAAACATTTTATGAGAAATTCCAATACTTCTCAGGGTTTAATAACAGTGATCCAAAAACGTTTTACTTCAAAATGTTAAATAGGACAGGAATGAAAACAATGTTGACAAATACTAAACTGATTTATTCTAAAACATTTTATGACAAAATGTCTACATTAGGTTTTGAATTTTAGAAAAAAAACATTGAAATAAAAACGATCTGGGCTCCAAAGATTGGCAAATACAGGGCCTAGACGCACTATTTAGGGCCTGCATGATCCCGGAACAAATAATATTCTTGAATGACACAATTCAACAAACTACTTGTCTTGCCCTAGCTAAGATAAAAGATTTAAATAAACCGTCTATTCCAAAACCCATAACTGATAGTGACAGCACTGCAGATGTGGAGATAGACGTATCCCATATTTTACACCAAAACAGAACACATCCTGATTAGAAAAAGTGGTTGATCTGGCCAACAGACACGAATAACTGTCAAGATAGATTCCTGAACAAAACACAGGGGCTCAAAATGACCAGACCAACCCTAGATACTCCCAGAGACAACATCCAGGGATAGTTACAACATACAGTGTAGGGAAACTATGCCTTGAGTGGCTAGAGAAATCCACACTGGCTGAAATTAAGCAACACTTGACTTTACTTAAAGACGGTGCTGACTTGCGTGATTTCATAATGGGACCACGCAAACAGCGTCAAAAACGCTTAATAGCGGCCGGTATATACGCTGCGTACAACGAAGCATGGAAAGTAATGCAAATTGAGACAGCAGAAAAAATACGAGAAATTGATAGTATAAATTTGGAAAAATCACTTTCTGTTGTGGACAATGGGTTAACAACTCTGTCCTCCAGAATCTATTCACTGGACAGCATTGCATCATCTGCTTTTGATATAATAGAGCAGGACTTACTAATGTTACAACATGGTCAGTCTCAAATACGTTCCATTGTACAGCTTGGTTGGACGTTGCAAAATCTGCGTTCAGGCTACGTACCATGGCGTTTAATCAACACAACGTCATTATTCGGTATCTTTAACCTTACTGATAAACAAATCAGTTTGGCACAAAAAGGAGCAGATTATACGATTCTGAGCATTGAAAAACTCGAGAGATTACCATTGACAATGTCAGAGAGACCTGTCATTGAATAAATAATACATCGAACGATTACAATTCCGATAGCAACTTTCCAGTTTAAATACTGTCAAGAGTATATACCTGTAGGCCAGTATGAAAGGTTGGGTAAAGAATACATCAAATCAACCTGGGATTTACCTTATACACACAGATGTTATAGTGAAGGGAACAAGGAGGTATTTCTTAGTGGTAAAAATTGTAAAAAATCACTAAGCAGTCCACTTCTGTGTCAAGGTATTAATTTGCATGGAGCCTGCGAAGGGTCTTCAAATAACCTTTCATGTCACCTGCATGACACGCCTGCAAAACAGATAGAGCCATTTTTTAGACCACTTTCTAACGGCAGTTACGTTTTAATAAGTGACCACAGCTGTTGTGGCATGCTGCCAGGAAAAGCCTATCTGACAACTGTAACTTTCAGGGCCATTTGCTGTATGCAAGTATTGTATCCACACAGCAATCCAGATATGGGGGCTGCGTTATGGCCTCGGTTGAATATCTCTTCTATTCGAATTGAAACTTTAAGCAGAATGAAGTCTATTCTTTTACAGACAACCGTGCCGTTAACGTCATCAAAAGAAATGTATGATCTGCAAGTGGCAAGGAAATCAGCAGAGATACATTCCCTTTTATCGACAAATTGCCCAGTGCATTTCGTAGAAATACTAAGCCAAATCTTAAACACGTCTGATACCAGTGGCATCGCACATGTATTTAAGACAATTTTTCGGGACTGTTAGCACCCTTTGAAACAGTTCTGGGCATCTTCCCGAATTTTGTCCATTCTGTCTTTGGCGGCCTACCCTTGATCTTGGGACTCGTGGCAGGAATTTTATTTTTGCTTCTTCTGCACCGATATGGCAAGCCAATCCACAGACAAGACTCTAGCAACGATGGAAGAAACGATCCTAGCAATACGATACAGAGACCGTATCACTAAGGTCCTCAGATTGACCCGGCTAAGAGATCTGAGTACAACCTGGTTTCTTTCATTCAGACCGATGAAGAATGCGTGTTGGACATATGTCTTACACTACAATCAGCAGTACCAATGGATATCGACACTTTGCTAGGTCCTGTAACGACTCATGCCTCGTGTTGTCCCCAGCGGCTACCGATTCTGATGACGGCATTCGTTGAGACTTCCCCACTACGAATAGGTGAGGTACGAGAGGAAAGCAGCACCAAACAGGTACAGCCTTCTGTGAGCATTGCTGATCCAACCATCGATTAAAGCAATCACGCAGAGAACTGCACAGTTGCAGTGTTTTCGAACTTGGTCGAACTTTCATCTGAGGTGGTAGACCAATTTTTTGCGGGTCTCTCTGCAATAATGTTCTCTCCAATTAACGAGAATAACTCTTAATAAAAACAATGAGCACACAGCGTTCCCTGAACTCTGAATTTGGCCTTCAGTTTTTTCATTTTAAACAAAGCTACAGAAAATATTTGGAACTCATTTTCCCCTGAAAGCGAAATTAATTTTTGCCTATTTTTCAAAACATTGACTTTTTTTGGGCACATGGTACTCTGCTTAAAGTAGAACTATTCTTAGAAAAGAGAGCTTCTATTTTTAGGATACTAGAGACAATATTTTACCTCAGCCTCTAGCACATATACAGCAATTTGTATAAAAATGTGATGAAATGGTCTCGACCTTCTTTTCTGTATTTAGAGCCATTTCATGTGTAATTTTCGCAATTCATTCAGCTGATATATATATGCATTTATCTGAATGATGACACTTGAAAAGCGTACAGTACTATCACTATTTTTGTGTATTTACTTTATACCATTTCAAATGCGAAATATGTATTTTGGGGTGGGTCGGAAAACACACATGCATCATTGAATGTTTACTATTGCTTAGTTTTTAGTAATGATGGACATCAATCCGTGGAGTGGGTGTTGTGTTTATATCTAGGACCCTAATTCGATATTCCCGATTTATGCCCTTATGAGGTTATAATCAATAATATCCTGATAAAGGCATAAGAATCAGATCCATATTCATTAATAGCCCATGCAGTCCAAAGCACAGCACGGCAACTCCCATCGACAATCCACACCAGATAGTCCCCCCTGCTTTTGTTTTGATTTGAACAAGAACTCCTGGAGTCCAGCAAGAACTGTTAGTTCTTGGTGACGTCTTATGTCCAACCTTACGTCAAACCCGGCACCTTTTCAGGTATAAAATACCAACAATTGCCTTAAGCAATCACACGGTGGTTTGGAGCAGAGCGGCCATCTTCTTGCCCGAGAGCCCAGCTGATGCGAGAGCCCACAGAAGCCGCCCCTCCTGTTTGACGCACTGAGAGAGACGCTGTCTTTTTCTCCAGCCGAGAAAATCCAGCTCCGGTGTTTCCAGCCTACCCTTGCGGGTTGCTGGGATATCGAGTCCTGAGGAAAGAGATACCAGACCTCCCACATTCTATTACCAAGGTACGGAGCTGACTAAACCCTTAAGAGAATTCTTGATGCAGATGCTTGGCAAAATAATCTTAACCAACTTAACTTAAATTGCTACTTACTCATCCCTTCCCAAGTATTAGGCTTAGGTCAGATACACCCGGGTAGGCTTAGTTAGAAGCACCAGTTGAGTACGTTTAGTCAATGTATTTATGTATGTATATATTTTATCCATCTTAAAGTAACATATGGCTAAGAAACATTTTCAAATCTTTTACAGTATTATTTCCTAATACTACTTTTACTGTACGCACTTTACTTTACTTTAAGTATTGCAATGGTGGCAATTCATTTCTCTTGCATGAGAAGGAAGACTGCTCAATAAATAAACCTTTTTATTGAAAACGCCCGTCTCTCTATTTCTCTGCATTCTGGTGCACTGCTGACTGAGTAAAATAGCTGTCTATTGTTTTCACACGACTCTAGAGATACATTCTTATTCTGAGGGAGAAAAGTCGTCATGTTTATGCGGTTGTCGGAAACTGAATCCCTTCTTGTCTGAGCCAGGGGAGCTTGTCCCTCCCTATTCATTCAAGAAAGTTTCCAGTGACCTCTGAGCTAGCTGGCGCAAACCTAAATTAAGTTTAACATAGTCAGTAGAGACCTAGATGACCTCAGTCCTACGTCTACACTGCTGTTTATGTTATTCCAATGCGCAGAGCCTATTGGGAAAATAGGAACTACACTACAAAACCATTGACATTTAATAAGTTTGACCGGGGGGGAATTTGGGATCACAGTATAAGGACTATTAGACAAAGTCATGTGTGAACCAGAAATATCAATGCAGAGTTGGTACAGTATGTCCTGGAGATGTTGTGAGAAATGTTAGATTGAAAGTTAGACTAAGGGTCCTAATCCTCAGCATGTACAAAAGCTATTGGCTGCAAGATTACGAGTGTGGAGTAATGCTTGAGGACAATGAACAATATAGTTAAGGTGAGAGCCCCTCAGGGTGAGTAAGTAGAGATATGTGATGTACTGGGAATGGAAGGGGATACTAATTGAGAACTTGGAGCCTAACTCCTGGGGCTCAGGATACCACCAAATGGGATTATAGTGTACAGTCTGACAACCAACAAGAGGGGAAAAGAGGGGAAAAGAGCACCATGGCATTAGGGACGGGCACCAGGTAAAGGCAGAGCATGGTAGAAAGAGATAAGCCAACATGGTGCGATGCATCTGTATTACAGGGTCAGAGTTATGACCTATCAAATGGCCTGACATCAGACACACATCAAAACATTGGTGCCGGAGAATGAAAGAGAAAAACCAGCACTAGATGGGTAGGGGTACAGCCACAACAACCTTGCAGTGAGCCTTAGTTTAGGGATTCGCTATAAGATATAAGGCTCAATAAAGGGAGACAAATCAGACAGCCATTTCTATGTAATAAAGCTTGAGGAACGGTGGGCAATGACTTTGTATTACAATTTGAGGAATGGCTAATTGGAAGTGCCCAGGAGGAGGGTGCTATCAACAGAACTCTGATCTTAGAGTCTCTCTTCAAAGATGATATTGATTTGTCTCTGTCCGTGGTCAACATTTGCAAAGTTTTATGAAGGCATGCTCTTTGGGGCTGCCTCCAGGTAGATTCATCTTTTTCACTTGGTCCTGCTGTGGGTGCAAAGGTTGAGGGTCCATGGCACTCTCCATGGAGGTAGAGTCTAGTTACTCCTGGCAATCCTCAAGAATATTTCCTGGCCCCATGTATTCAGTAGTCTTCCCATTCAGGGTGATGATGCAGAAACTGCTAAGAACTGTAGCTTGTCCAATCATGTACACACATTTTCCCCACTTAGGAGAGCTGTTATTGATTATAATTTCATATCACTTTGTAAATTCAAATCCATGAGTTTTTTTCAAATTGATCAGAGAATAGAAAGTGATCACAAATCTCAGATAATTGTCATGATACGTAAACTGTAGCAGTTGAAAGCAATAAACATGCTGCAAATGAAAACAATCAAATGTTGTGTCGAAGTAAAAAATAATGTTCTCACCTGGGGAGATTTATAAGAGGCATTTTGCAGGCATGTAATACTCATTTTGTGCAATTGGCTCCCAAATAGATGTGCATTTAGCATAATGGATCCTTGTTGACTCACTTTTGGTAAAAATAATCCAGGGTTACAGAGAAGGAAATACAAAAAGCTAAGAAAACAAAAGAATCTGTGATTTTCTGCAATTTAAAACAGGTGAAAAGAGATATCAACTGGGAAATTGAAAGCTTATGGAGTGACCCACATGTAGTGATGCAACTCAGATAGTAACATTTTTTTAAAAAGAAGATATATAATATATTTTGGGAATATAAAACATTTTAAAAAATCTTACTTTAAAGACCAATGGCTTAGGAGTTATGATAGCTGCAAAATATGCACCTCCAGACAATTCTTGCAATATATACATTTTCTGGAAACAATGGGAATCTGGTTTAAGAGAAAGTAGAAAATTATAAAGTTAAAGTCCCAAATCACCAATAGTAAAATCATAGAAAAGTACCAAAAGACCACACAATATTGTTCTAAGGTTTATATATCACCCTGGTGCACGAAAGACCCAAGAGTTAAATACAAAACAGTTAAGGCCACAGTTGCATAAATCACTTTCCATATCAATATTCAAATTAATTACTGTAACATTCTATCATACGTAAAACAGGGTCCACCAACAATCTGTAAAATTAGAATCAATTAGCCATAAGCTGCTGTCAACACACTCCAGCCAACTATATCTGTTTAACTTTGTGAGTATATATTACCCAAGCATCTCTTGACATAAAGTCTAACGACTAGACATTCCTCACCCTCAAATAAAAAAATCTAGATCTCCTTATATCCCATTTATCTCATGATTCCTAACCATTAAATAGAATAACCTAAAGTGACGCTCATATTCTAGTTCGTTTTCTGTAAGGTAGTTCTGTATTATTCTTCACCCTCAGTATAAATTTAGTACCTATGACAGAGACTATTATTCCAAGTAAGTCAAATCCAATGTTACTAAATAACCACATATAAAACTTCATTTAGTTATCAATCCACATCATATATTACCTAAACGTAATCTAGAAACACTTCCTCAACACATAGCAATCCCTTGTAACACTTCCTTAATATATCGATGATCATTGGTTTCGTAACCATTCCTGTAATACAAAGTGAAAAGTACCCCCATTTGTAAATGATGCATCCTTCAAATACTTGTCAAAATAAGCCAACTTTCTCCATAAAACCCATCAGCTCACCTTATGAATCCTCAAGTCTCCTATGAATTGATCGTTTTAGTCATCATTTGTATCACGAGTACGTGATCTATAAAAGACAGTAAAGATAATCATATAATCAATATGACTGTCGAAGTACCTCAACCTCTGTGTATAAACGTATCTCCATAGAATCCAAGAACTGTAACTCATCAGCTTCCGACGTGTCCGTTTCTTCTCTCCCAACTCGCGTACTACTTATGCGCCATCTTGTTACCCTCTTTCTTTATATACACTCTTCCATAATGGGCGCCATGTTTAAATGGGTTTATACTATGTTAAAACCCCAAAATCTACTATTTACCTCATTTTTCAACTTCCTTCCTCATAATCTCCCTCTCATTTATTGCGATCGCTACATTTTCTTAATGCATCTTGTGATCATCTATTCTATACATTCAATCCAACAATGTTTGACTACCATCATCCATTTCTATTAAACATGCAGCCAACATTCTTAGACAGACGCATCACGTCTTCCATCGTTCAATTCTTGTATCAATCTATTGCGGACAGTCATAATTCCCACTCTTAGTTCTCTAAAAATAATTCAGAAGCAAAATAGGTAAAACTTGAACAAAATAACAATCATTTCATTAAATACACCACCATCCCTATACTGAAGCCAGTATCGAAACCGAAACCAAATGTATGCTGGGCAAAGTCGTAACCACCACACCAAACAGATTTGTCTCTACAACCGTAAATTATTACTCTTATTTAAGAGTTAGTCATCCATACCATTTGATTAGTACAATATACTGTTTCCAACTAAAACCACTTAGTAAAATTTTTATTTTTACTCTCATAATATGTCACTAGAAACAATTTTACCTAATGTTGACATCAACCTATACAGTACAAATACTTTAATTCACATATTCATTCCCACATCTCTAATAATCTATTTTGAGTCTTCTAAAAATATTAACATTTCCTATTTACATTTTTCCTCTCATTGTCGTAGAAAGTATTGCAATTCACTATCAAAATTCAACCCAGTTCAACTGCTTTTAATTTCATGATCCAAATAGCCTCTTTTCGTCTCAATTTCAGAATCCTGTTACCACCTTTTCTATCCATTTTTACATGGTCTATTCCATGATAACTGAATTTATGATTATCACTGTCCTCACAATTTTGCACTGCATGGGCTGAAATAGGATACCCAGTGTCCCCAATCTTCAATGCTCTGAAATGTTTAACCATCCTGTCTCTTAGCCGTCTAATGGGGCTCCTACATAAATTTTAGTACATGTACAGACAATGACATAAATAACGAATGTCGAGTCACAATTAATAAATGTATCAATTGTATACATCCCTGTGTCATTGTAATTAAACACTTTAATTTTCTTTGTTGCCCACCTGCATGAGCTACATCTTCCACAGCAGTAGAAACCTTTCAATTGATTGCTAAGCCAGTTCTCATTAGACGGTACTCGGGATAACTAGGACTTACCATATTTGCCAGTGTAAGTCCTCTTCTGAAAGTTGTACTTGGGGTGTTGTTCAGCAGATTAAGCAGCTTAACATTCCTGAACCTACAGTTAAGAATTATACGATATTGGATGAGATTTTGACAAATTTACAAGCAGATATAAAGAGAAGGAAGGCAAGAAAGCTAAAACGTGACGAAAATTACTATAAAACTGGTTGTATTTTCACGTTTGCGAAACGATTTGACTATCTGATTAATAAAGATCTCTAGTAAGAAGGGAGATACCTTAAGTACTAGTGATATTCATTCCTCATCTAGTAATATCTCTAGTATTGAGAATGAAGATACAGGCGCTATACATGCAGCTGTAACAGTAGAGAACAGTTTTTTACAGGAGGTGCGACGAATTAGAATTGGAAATCGAGAAACAGGGGTGAGTTTCGAGAAATGGGAGGTCAAAGACAAGGAGAGGGACAAGAGAGAAAGGAAGAACAAAAAGTAAGATAAGGAATGAGGACCCAGTCTTGGAAGAACTGAGCACACCAAGTGAGGATAATAATGAAATTGAAATTATTAATCTTTCCTCAATGGAATTGTCTCCAGACATGTTAACTGTATTGAAGAAAGGTTTGGGCTTTTGCCCATCTAAGAAAGTGTATAAATTTGTAAAAATGTTAAAATTAAAGAAATATTTTGCAAATCAACCAACCAAATTTAAACGTGTTGATGTAAAACCAGAATTAAGTAGCATGACAATACAAGAAATGTACTATACTAGATTACTTTTGTCACTGACAGGGAGCGAGGAAGATCCTTTGGCGATTTCTAATTTACTTGAGGATTTGGAAAATAATAAGAGTCCCAGTGCAGGCAGTGGACTTAAAAACAAATCCAAATGGACCCCACAACTTTCACCGGGTAATATGATAGATGCCTTCTACAAGGCGGTCAATTTGGATATTGACAGACTGATTGACAAAAATAAAATAACTAAAAGATACAACAGCAGGGACAATCTTACAAGGAATTAAAGGATAGCCTTGAAAACCTTGACTACTAAACAAGATTTAATTATACGAATGGCTGACAAGGGTGGAAACATTGTTGTGATGAATAAAAGTGATTATAATATGGGAATGTTATCGCAACTTAATAATGACGATTATTATGAACGAGTTACGTCAAATCCCTTACAGATAGTGTCAAATGTGATTAATGGTAAACTTAAAAAATTGTATGATCAGACATTACTGGAGTATGACGAATATATGTTTCTTAAAGTTGAGTTCCCTAGATCTCTTTGCATGTACAGTTTGCCAAAGATCCACAAGAACAGGCAGAAACCACCGGGAATAGCAATTATTTCGGGGATTGGGGGACCCACAGAAAAACGTCCACAATTTATTGACCCGTATTTAAGACCTTATGTACAAAATGTACCCTCTCACATTGAGGATACTAAGCATGTACTAAACTTGATGAATGACATTGTTTGGGAATCAGGGATTATATTGGCTACACTGGATGTAGTCTCCCTTTACACGAATATAGAACACCAACTAGGATTGAAGGCAATTGAGACCAGCGGAATATTTTGAGCATACTAGGATGCTACTAGAAATGACGAAAATAGTTCTAGAAAATAACATCTTTCTATTTGATGACAAGTGGTATAGACAAAGAAGTGGTACTGCAATGGGTTCCAGATTTGCTCCGTCTTTTGCTAACCTCTTTTTGGGTTGGTTTGAGGCGGAGTGGATCTGGGGCCATAAGGGCAGCAAATGGATTGATCAGATCTATTACTGGGGGCGGTTTATAGATGACTGCCTCCTTATTTGGAGAGGTACAGAGGAAGAACTTCATTTTATTTATTTATTTTATTTTATTTCTATTGTTTTATTGAGCACAAACTTGACCCGTAGGGTATCAGAGCGCTTTACAGGGGAACATAGCAGTGTACAATAGGCAAGGAATCACAATAGTTTAGCGGATACGTATGAAACTGTTTACATATAATTAACTCCAGATAAGGCCCCAGATTTCTTGAAGAGGTAGGTTGGTATTCCGAAGGGGGGCGCTAGTCCGTATTTGGTCATGGTCTGTGTATTGGTCAAGGTCTGTGAATCGGCAGGAGGCAGCATTTAGGAGAGAAATTTACCCATAAGGAAGGTTTTGGCCTCCTTTTTGAAGCGTGCCAGAGAAGGGATTCTTCTGATGGCGGGCGGGAGAGAGTTCCATATTCTTGGAGCGGATCCAGAGAAAGCCCAGTTATAAGTTTTTTTTTCTGTAACCATGCAGGTTGGAGAAAAAGGTCTCTTGCGGAATGGGAGTTTCTGCTTCAGCCGGCTACCACATTTTTCTGTGCAAGGTAGGCAGGGGAGTTGGAGTATAAAGCTGAATTCTGGCCTCTAGCGGGATCCAGTTTAAAGCTTTTAGGTGTGGAGAGATATGGTCACATTTTTTTGAGCTTGTAAGAAGTCTGGCGGCGGCATTAAGGCAGGATTTTAGGGGTGCTAGGGAGATCTTGGGTAAGCCTAAGAGAGAGTGGAACATCCGTATTCCAGTCTAGAGATTACTGTCACTTGGACTGCGCTTTTTAGGTCGGTAGTGTCAAGGAAGGGTTTCAGTTTCCAGAGGTAGCTCAGGTGGAATCTGGCTGATTTGGTCATCGAGTTGATGTGGTCTTGCATGTTCAAATTGAAGTTAAGGGTTATTCTCAAAGATTTAGCTGAGTCCACAATGGTCAGTGGGCAATCTAAGGCTGTGACAGCCTTGATCCATATCTGCATCTCGGGATTGGTTTTTGGAGGGGAAATTAGTTGAAATTCTGTTTTCTTGGCGTTAAGTTTAAGTTTATTGGATGTGAGCCAATGGATGGTTGATTTCAGGGCCTCGTTCAGGGAGAGAATATCCTCAAGAGAGGAGGCTTTGATGTAGAGCTGAGTGTCGTCAGCATAAACATGGTAGGAGATAATGGCTGTGCGTAGTACTTCAGTAAGTGGTTCAAGATAAAGGTTGAAGAGGGTAGGGGACTGGGTTGATCCTTGAAGGACTCCGATCTTGACCGGAGAGGGAGCAGATAGTTTGTCGTTAATTAGGAATCGCTGTGATTGGTTTAGGAGGAAGGATTTAAACCATTTTAGAACAGAGCCGTCCAAACCCATCCTCAGTTTGAGGCATTTGATTAGTTTTTCATGGTTGACCATGTTGAAGGCTGATGATAGATTTAGGAGGATTAAAAAGCATGTTTTCCCTTGGTCCAGGGCTTGGAGGGCGTCGTCAGCAAGGAGGTGGATGTTGGAGATAGGTCTGAAATTTTCGGGGATGGCTGGATCCAGCGTTGGTTTTTTCAAAATGGGGAGGACTTGGCCGGCTTTCAAGGAGTCAGGAATGTAACCCTGCTGGAGCGAGGAGTTAATTATTGCGGTCCAGCTAGGGATAATGGAGTAGGCGACAGCCGCCAGGCAGTTGGAAGGGAGCGGATCATTGAAATGGTTATTCAGGTTTAGGGTTGATAAGATTTTAGAAACTGAGTTTTCATCATAGAGGTTGAAGTCAGTCCAGAGTGCTTGATTTTTTTGGTAAATATTGTGGGGCATCGCAGGAGGAGGGGGCCTCAGGCCAGGAAGGGATACAGTGTATGTGGCGGCACTAAGTTCATCTTCTAAGGCTGCGACTTTGTCGGCGAAGGAGGAGAATTACTCAGATGATATTAAAGCCTTGGGGGCTTCTTTCAAGGTTTTGACCAGTTTATTGGATTGGTGTTTGACCAGATCAAAGAGCTTACGAGGTCTGTTCTTGGCGTTCTGAAGTTCGGATCTGAAAAATTATTTCATTGAGTTCAGGATGTTCTTGTTGAAGGCATTTCTGGCCCGGCGGAGACGTTTTAAATGAGCGGCAGAGGGGTCCTGTCTCCAGATTCCTTCTGATTGCCGGAGGCATCTCCTCTCATTGTTGAGCGGTCCAGTGAACCAGGGGTTCCTATCTTTAGTTTGGATTCTTTTTAGCTTTAGTGGGGCTAGGTCATCCATAATGTTCGAGATAGTTGCGGAGTAGTGGTTATTGAGGTCACTGACCATTGAGCAATGCGAGGGGGGGGTCAGATTTGCAGCGAACCTCCAGTTCATTGTGGTCCAGGTTTCTAGTATCTCTAATCCAGTGTTTGGGAATCACTGGTTGAGAGGCCCTAATCTTGTGGGTGCCAGGTAGCAGAAATGCGATGGCGTGGTGGTCAGACCAGTCGCACGTATCTATGGAGTTAAGCTTGACTGTTGATTCCTTAGAAATGATCCAGTCAAGGATGGCCCCTTTTGAGTGTGTTGGGAGAGAGCAGGCTAGGGTCAGGGCTCGATCGGACAAGAGGTCTTTGATGGCGTTGACATGAGGGTCCTTGGGGTCATTCCAATGCAGGTTGAAATCACCCAGGAAGATATCTTTGGAATTGGAGGCAAACTTAGCAGTAATAAGTTCCATGAGGTGGTCAGTGAAGGAGTCATTCATGCCAGGGGGATGATAGATGATGTGTAGGTTGCACAATAGGGTGGAGTTGTTACAAATGGAGAGTGCGAGGAATTCACAAGAGTCGGAGGAATCAGCCAGACGTTCAGTGTCACTGAGGTTAGAGCAGTAGATGCAGGCAATGCCCCCTCCTTTCTTGCTAGATTGTCCAGCCTGGTGATGTTATATCTGGGAGGCACTAAGAGGTCCAGGCAAGGAGATGAGGAATCGTTGTGCCATGATTCTGTTAGAATAGCTAGGTCAAAGTTTTTGTTTAGGATGAGTGCAGCAATGTCAACGGCGTGCTTAAACACTGATCAGCAGTTAATTAAAAGGCCAGACAGAGAGGAATCTGCAGGAGTATCGGGAGTCAGGGTGGATAAGTGTACAGGCACAAGGTTACTTTTGACCACACTTCTGTTGCGAAAAGTAGCCAATCTGTTGGTGTTGATAGAGACTGCGCGGATGGCCTGTTCGGCTCTCATTACTAGCGGGCAAAGGGTGGGTGGGTCAGGGTTGTAGTCGCTTAGGATGGCAAGGATTTCCTCTTCAGTAAGGTCTAGCGGACTAGGGGTGTGCTAGCGAGGGCATAGGTGTCTCAAGGGTAGTGGTAGACGGTGCTTGGGTAACCCTGTGGTGTAAGGGGGGTGGAGTTCCACTGGGTTTTGATGTTGGCGAGGGAGAGTTCAGCAAGGTGAAGGAGGTTTATAAGATCTAGTATGGAGGTATGGATACTCCGAGTTAGTTTGGCTGCTCTGGAGTGCAGTTTTTTAAAATCCCTATAGGAAGGAGACGTTAGCGGGCAGGGTGGCAGTGGCTCTGGGATGGTACTATCGGACTTACTGTAAAGGGGTGCGTTAGGGGGGCGGGAAGGTGGTACATCTAGAGTCTAAGTATCGGGTGTGACGTGGGTTTCCGGCAACTGACCTGTCTCATGGTCAGCATGTTGGACTGGCGGGGAGTGGACCAAAGGTCTGGAGAGAAGACTATTGGCGAGGCTAGCAGATGAGATAGCGATGTTGGGAGGAGCAGTGGTAGAGACTCTTAGAGAGGTGGTTTGTGGGCTGGGTGGGCAGGTTCGGTCTATTTCGCAGGTTGATGGAGGTATGTCAGGCTCACAGTTAGAGTGGAGAGCTGAAGGGGAGGAGATCAGAGGTGCAGGGATGATGATTCTCCTGGTATGGTCAGGAGGCGTGCGAGGGGGGATGGGATGATCTGTGTTGTGAGCCCAAGGGTGACTGGTTGGAGGGTGTCTAGGGGTGCTAGTCGGGCTGGTCGGAGGGTCGTCGGGGTAAGTGGTAGATACTCTGTTGACTCGCTCACATGGTTGCTGAAGTTTGAGAAAAAGCTTGCAAATTTGTTAAGGTTCCTGGATGAAGCTTGGATCAGGACAATGCTGCTTTTGTAGAGGGTGATTTTGAGGTCAGCTCGCAGGGTTGCAGAGGGTGCTATTTCAACTATTTGAATACTAATGACTTGAACATGAGATTTACAACACATTATGATTTTGTATGTCTAACCTTTTTAGATATAAAATTGTTTGTTGAGAAAGAAAAATTATGAAGTAGGATGTTCCGTATAGAAACTAGCTGTAATGCTCTACTGCATGCAGAAAGTTGTCACCCAAAAAGCCAAGTTAATGCATTTCCATATGGGGAAATGTTAAGGGCACGCACAAACTGATCAGAGCAATGCAATTTTGAGATACATTTGGGGGATATGGTATCCAGGTTTAGAGCCAGAGGATACAGTAAGATAATTATAGATCAGGCCAAAGTAAGGGCACAGAAACTGAGGAGAGAAGAGACTCTTAAAACTAAGAAAAAATCTCCAGTATTTGGAGACAGGACAGATAAAATTAGAGTAATCACAAATTTTGGTGAGGGGAGTCATGTTATACACCATACTTGAAAAATACTGGCATCTTCTGAAAAATGACAAAGAATTTCACCATATTTGACTTAGCAATCAATTGAAAGGTTTCTACTGCTGTGGAAGATGTAGCTCATGGAGGTGGGCAACAAAGAAAATTAAAGTGTTTAATTACAATGACACAGGGATGTATACAATTGATACATTTATTAATTGTGACTCGACTTTTGTTATTTATGACATTGTCTGTACATGTACTAAAATTTACATAGGAAGCCCCATTAGACGGCTAAGAGACAGGATGGTTGAATATTTCAGGGCATTTTAAGAAGGCGGACACTAGTTATCCTATTTCAACCCATGCAGTGCAAAATTGTGAGGACAGTGATAATCATAAATTCAGTTATCATGGAATAGACCATGTAAAAATGAAAAGAAGAGGTGGTAACAGGATTCTGAAATGGAGACAAAAAGAGGCTATTTGGATCATGAAATTAAAAGCAGTTGAATTTTGATAGTGAATTGCAATACTTTCTAGGACAATGAGAGGAAAAATGTAAATAGGAAATGTTAATATTTTTAGAAGACTCAAAAAAGATTATTAGAGATGTGGAAATGAATATGTGAATTAAAGTTTTTGTACCATATAGGTTGATGTCAACATTATGTAAAATTGTTTCTAGTGACATATTATGAGAGTATAACTATTAGAATTGTTATGTAGAAAATGTCACAAAAAACTTGTCTGACTTTGTGTAATATACTTCCTATATAGGAGTGACCATTGATTAACTTAGTGCCCTTGTTACAGATGTAAGCATGATGTCTAGAGCACTTACACGGAAGAGCTCTTCCTTTCTGCTCTATTTCAATTCAAAACCTTTGGCAATTTCACTTTGGTGAGGTGGAGGATCTAACGCTTTACTTCACTTCCATAATGTAAAAATAACATTTTTACTGAGTGGTTTCAGTTGGAAACAGTATATTGTACAAATCAAATGGTATGGATGACTAACTCTTAAATAAGAGTTAGTAATAGTTTACAGTTGTAGAGACAAATATGTTTGGTGTAGTGGTTACGACTTTGCCCAGCATTTATTAGGTCCCGGGTTCGATACTGGCTTCAGTGTAGGGATGGTGGTGTATTTAATGAAATGATTGTTATTTTGCTCAAGTTTTACCTATTTTGCTTATGAATTATTTTTAGAGAACTAAGAGCGGGAATTATGACTGTCCGCAATAGATTAGTACAAGAATTGAACGATGGAAGACGGGATGCATCTGTCTAAGAATGTCGACTGCATGTTTAATAGAAATGGATGACGGTAGTCAAACATTGTTGGATTGAATGTATAGAATAGATGATCACAAGATGCATTAAGAAAAGGTTGGGATCGCAATAAATGAGAGGGAGATTATGAGTAAGGAAGTTGAAAGATTATGTAAATAGTAGATTTTGGGGGTTTTAACTTAGTATAAACCCATTTAAACATGGCGCCCATTATGGAAAAGTGTATATAAAGAAAGAGGGTAACAATATGGCGCACGAGTAGTAAACGAGTTGGGAGAGAGGAGACGGACACGTCGGAAGCTGGTGAGTTACAGTTCTTGGATTCTATGGAGATACGTTTATACACAGAGGCTGAGGTACTTCGAGAGTCAAATTGATTATATGATTGTCTTTACTGTCTTTTATAGATCACGTACTCGTGATACAAATGTTGACTAAAACGATCGATCCATTGGAGACTTGAGGATTCATAAGGTGAGCTGATGAGCCATATGGAGAATGTTGTCTTATTTTAATAATAGTATTTGGAGGATGCATCGTTTACAAATGGGGGTACTTTTCGCTCTGTAGTACAGGAATGGTTACGAAACCAATGATCATCGATATATTAAGGATGTGTTAAAGGAGTGTTTCTGGATTACGTTTAGGTAATGTATGGTGTGGATTGATCACTAAATGAAGTTTTATATGTGGTTATTTAGTAGCTTTGGAGTTTGACTTACTTGGAATAATAGTGTCTGTCATAGGTACTACATTTATACTGAGGGTGAAGAATAATACAGAACTACCTTAGAAAACAAACTAGAATATGGGCGTCACTTTAGGTTATGCTATTTAACGGTTAAGAATCATGAGATGGCTGGGATATGAGGAGATCTAGATTTTTTTATTTGAGGGTTAGGAATGTATAGTCATTAGACTTTATGTCAAGAGACGCTTGGGTAATATAGACTCACAAAGTTAAACTGATATAGTTGGCTGGAGTGTGTGGACAGCAGCTTATTGCTAATTGATTTTAGTTTTACAGGTCGTTGGTGGACCCTGTTTTACGTATGATAGAATGTTACAGCAATTAATTTGAATATTGATATGGACAGTGATTTACGCAACTGTGGCCTTAATTGTTTTGCATTTAACTCTTGGGTCTTTCGTGCATCAGGGTGATATATAAACCTTAGAACAATATTGTGGGGTCTTTTGGTACTTTTCTATGATTTTACTATTGGTGATTTGGGACTTTAACCATATAATTTTCTACTTTCTCTTAAACTAGATCCTAGATCAGTGTCTTAAAGTTAAATGAGACTACGTCATAGATGTAAAATTAGAGGTTGATTGTTCTTATGTTATTTATTTTGGGTTGCAGCCCTGATGAAGTAAAAAAATGCATTAAGAGTTGCATGACGAAACACGTGTTGGCTGCACTTTGGATCTGTACACAGCTACGATTGGAAGTACAACTTGTTTTGAATTGTCTGCGTTTTGGATCTGCATATAGCTACTATTAGAAGAATCTGTACCTACAACTGGAAAATATGGACATGTAATACAAGGAAATAAAATACCAAGTGTGGGACTTTACATATTGGGTTTCATTTACTTATAAGTGCTCAGGGAGGAATTGTTTTATGTTACCCTAAGGTGTCCTGGTGCTAGCTACAATCCTCCAGAGAAGCACAATTTGAAATGGGGTGAGCAATCAATCAAAAAATTAAGTGTTTAAGGCCTTTCTAAATTCAAGTAGATCTGGGATATTGTTCAGGTGGAGAGGAAGGCCATTCTAAGCCTTAGCCGCACAAGCACAAAAGCTTTTACCTCCCCACCTGGCTTTTTTTGCGGGTGGTACAATCACCAATTTTGCTCCTGGAGAGCGCAGTGGTCTATTAGGCACATACCACTGAAATTGCTGCTTCATAGTCAGTTCATGTGCCTTGTAGAACCTTAAAAACCAAGCACAGTGATTTAAATTGCAATCGTTTCTTGACAGGCAGCCAGTGGAGTCTACGGATTTCACTGGAGACAGAAGCAAATTTGGATATACCTGAAAGCAATCTAGCCGCCACGTTCTGCAAAAATTGAAGTTTATGCATAAAGCGCTCCTGAATATTCAGATATAAACTGTTGCAGTAGTCTAGCCGTGACATAATCAGTGAAGTAATCACCCAACTCTGACTATCCCTTGGCAAAACTGCAGTATTTTCTTACATGTCCTAAGGTCATGTAGTGCAATTTATTTCTTAACCCCCCACTGATGCTCTCTGCCTCGGTAAAGCGAAAACTCCTATTCTCCTCTTTGCTGATAACACTTTTTGATGTTCAAAATCCCCAGCTGACTTCAACAATTGTTGAACTGCTTTAAGGAGTTTTGCTGCATTTGCGGCTTTGAGATCACAGCAGCAAAGACTAAATGTATGACATTCAATCAGCACAAACCCTGTAAAGGGAGATTTGCACTAGAGGGAGTGCCACCCGCAAAGGGGGATTTGTTTGATTATATGGGTATAAAACTCACCGCTGCTATGACGTGGAAGCCCCATGTCAATAAAATGACTGTAAATCACAGACAAATTGTAGGTGTTATTCTCAAAGAACAGTGTGCATCATTCAGCCAACCAATAGCACCTGCCTTACAGATCTAAGCAAAAGCTATGGATTCAGCCCTTTATGGAGCAGAACTCTGGGGTTTTTCTAACATCAACAAGATGGTAAGATCTGAGAACACATTTTTATGAAATGTAGCCCTCCTAGCACCCCATTATGGTCCAGATGTACAACCATTTGTTGTTGTCCCAAACAGGAAATCGGCCCATTTGAGACCGCAAAATTGGTCTCTCCTATGTACAAACCCTATTTTGCGAGTTGGTAGCCTCTTCCTGACTCGCAAAATAGGGTGTTGCAACTCACTATTAGGAAGGGGCATGCCAAGGGCGTCCCTTCCTAAAAGCGACTCTCACTTCAATGTGCAATTGTTTTGTGACTGCTATGTGACTGCAAAACACTCACAGTTTACCACCTACTTCAAGTAGGTGGTAAGCCGCTCACAAACGGGAAGGGGTCTCCAGGAGACCCCTTACCTTTGTGAATGGATGTGAAAATATTTTTAAGAGCAGGCAGTGGTCCCAAGGACCACTGCCTACTCTTAAAAAATGAAACAGAAATGTTTCATTTTTCTTTTTTAAATGCAACCCCTTTTCCATTAAGGAAAACGGCTGCATTAAAAAACAAATGCTTTATTTAAAAAGTAGTCACAGACATGGTGGTCTGCTGATCCCAGCAGGCCAGCATCCCTGGGAGTGCTAGTCATTCCCAATGGTGTCGCAGATTGCACCTGCCTCATGAATATTAATGAGGCATGCAATTTGAGACCCTATAAGAAAACGCAAACAGTGTCTAAAACGCTGTTCTAAATTTCAATTTGCGAGTCGCAAATTGTAAGGGTCGGACATCTGGCCCTATATCACTTAATAGTTGATCTGGGTAGGAAAGTGATTGAAAATAAAGCCAGGTTGCGCCCACTTTAGTTTTGGAGGAGAACATGGCCTACCGCCGAACTTCTCCACTATGCTGTAGCCTTGCATGAAGCAATAAAATTGGATATATTTAATAAAATCACCAGGCTTTCCAATTGAAAAAGTTGCTGATTTTTTGGACCTGCAAAAGCTTGGGAGTTTCCGCTTCAAGGGTCTATTCCCTCCAAAACGTTGTTAAAAATCACTATTGGCCATGGACAGTGCAGAAAGATGCCCAAGGTGCCATTTGGTATACAAAACATACAATATCAAAGTAACTTATATGTACCCTCAGGACAAAAGAATATATACAATTATATACATACACACCAATTTACATATGTACCTCCTCAACAGTCTAGTGGAGTATACATTTACAAGGTAGTCCCAAACGGTTTTGTTGTTATTAGAGTACCCATGTCCTGATGAAGCCTATATCATCTGGCTGAAACGCGACCGCGACTGCGTCAACACCTTTGGCTTTAAACGGAGTCCCTTATTTAAATCAAAGAAAGATTTGATTTACTCATTGATGCACCTATGTAAATATAAGCTGGGTATATGCGTTAACCTCCTGGTGCCTTTTTCGTTTGGGACTACCTTGTAGTTGTATACTCCACTAGACTGTTGAGGAGGTACATATGTAAATTGGTGTGTATATATATATAATTATATATATATATATATAATTGTATATATTCTTTTGTCCTGAGGGTACATATAAGTTACTTTGATATTGTATGTTTTGTATATTTGTATATAATGTACATGTGATGTGTTGTATATAAATTGTGTTTTTGTTGGGCCTTTTTGGCTGTCCGCCCATATTTGTGTATATGAACTTTGATATATTCTTCTTTGATTTAATCTGTTTATCACAAGATAATTAATTGTTTCTTGTTTGATAATTAAAAAATGGATTGATCCCTTCAGTACCATTTCTCTCTACTTTTTCATCCTTGGATGTCTCCTGCTCAGGTACGGGAGGGTGAGGTGGGCAGAACCCCTAATCATTTTTTCTAGTCAAGGTGCCATTTGGGGCATATTGGCTAGGGAATTTAGGATTTTAAGTTTAATAGTGCCTTGCAACAATATTGGGAAATCATCGTTGTCCGGATGGACAGGAAGCTCTATTTCCAGGTTAGGCCAGGATCAGTACACCTAAAAGTATTCACTTGCAAATGGAATGCTACAGAATATACATCCCTACTGTGTCCAGCTTACAATGCTGTGAAAAAAATGTGCCTCACGTTTATTCACCTGTCCAGCTTATGCCCACTACACACATGGTTAATGCCTATCTGTAGATAGATGGGCACACATAGCCATTACATTGCATTGAGAATCCTAAGAATGGACCCTCACCCTCTCTACGCTTGACCAGTTGCTAAATATTTGGATCCAATGTGGTCCGCAAGAAGAATGGCTTCTCTGTCCCATTGAGATGCGAGGTCGTCTTCATGTAGAGGTTATATTATTTGCACTTTGCACTTATGATACAATTGTTAGTGATATTCAGTATTTAGTCTGGTTAGTTCCCATTTGATTGTCTGATTTGTTTTTGTGATGATTGATCTGACCCTCTGTACATTGTGATTGGCTGTTTGGTTTGTAAGTTTTAGATCTGGAGCCCCTTTGATCTGGTTATCAATTTATTTTTATACATTTTCAGAAAGATGCCTAATCTCAAATTTATATATACACAATATATGATGAATTCCCATTTATGTGTTTATTTTTTAGGAAATATTGCATTTATGATTGATCTATTATGATGATTTGATAGTCATATTTCATCTTGCTGTATTTAATTATGCTTGTATTGTACCTAATGTGCTTTTATTCGATGTTGCAAACTTTTATGGCACTCATTGCTGAAATAAAGTTATTTGACATGACACATTTCTAAATAAAACAAATGATTTTACATTAAATATATAGGCACATATAAAAATAAGTCAAAATAAAATTAATTTACATTATATAGATAACCAATCTATCAAATGTAACTTTAAAACAGTTAACAAATAGAAGCTCTTTTCCAAATAAAAACAGTATAAAAAGGTCACAAAAAAATCAAAAATGCATCTTGAAAAAGAACTACAGCAGGACAACTTCACTTTGTTGGATTGAAAACCTACAAAAGAAGGCTTTAAGAACCACTAAATACTACAAACAAAGGTAATTTTGACAAAATATGAACAGTAGCAAAAGAAATAAATAATGAAAATCTGTTACAATAACACACAATTTAGACTAAGCTATATGTTTATTTTCCTAAATTGTAGGTGAATCCTCTATAACAAAGAAAAAAAACCAAAAAGAAAAGAAAAGAAAGACACAGACACGAAACTATTCAAAATGAAACAAAGATCACTACAAAACTTAGTATTGAAACCAAAGCATGAAATTAAAGTAAAAATGAAATGTTAACAAATTAAAAAATGAAAGTAAAATAAAAACGCTCCTAACTACAGGCTTGATTTAGATCATGGCAAAATCGGTACTACTGTCACTTTTTCGGCGATCTTTCCGTCTGCCTAAGTGGCGGTCTGTTCAACCTATTTAGATGCTAGCAGGTCCAAAGACGAAAGTCTGCAGCATTCCTTCCATTATCGCTATGAAATGTCATCTGCATTGACGGCGGTATAGGCAAAGGCGGATGTCGGAGGAAGGACTGCCAGTTTTCCCGCTAGTGGTGGTCAAAACTTCACACCTGAGTGGACTGAATGGAAGGGACATAAGGATGAAGCTCAACGTTTCTCACTTTCACACTTTCTATTTTGCCATGGATCAGATCTACGAAGTCGTGCCACTGCTGTTGCTTGATGTCGATCAAAACCAACATTGTCGTGGACGCAATGGACAGTAAGCTCCACTGTTTCCTGTTACCTATTGACTTGTATGTTAACATTTGCAGAGGACTCATGCATTTAGAAATCACTCAGACAAGCAATGGCATACCAATGTTCAATGCATATGTCTGTAGTAATGTTGATGTCTTAGAAATGTAAAGAAACACACCTATACCAATACATTGTATGTATGAATTTGGTTCAAGCTGCCTTTCAAACAATGGATGTTTGCACAAAAATAGGATATCCAAATAAAATCTAATAGTCTCCATACAGGTATGTTTGAAGAAATGCGCAACACATATTATAGGGATAAATTTAAGAGTAAAATGAATTTCAATCATGAATTAGTAGTAATCAATATATACATCCATGCAACATTGCCCCTTGTCTAGTGCTAGTCCTGTATTGTATCCAATATCAATAGTCACAATAGAGTTTTAAAGGTGTCATGCATATGTGCTCATACTGACCAGCAATCAAGGTGAAACAAACACGCCTGAAGTAACACATCCAAATAAAATTTGTAACATCAAATAGTTGGTGCAAGTGGCCATTACTATGATAAATGTCTGCATTTAAAATCAAATGACTGTCACATACAATGTTAAGCAGTGTATGCACTTAACAAAGTAGACATTACAAAAATCAGTTGTATCCCCTGCCATCTTGGGAAAGATAAATAAGTACTTCATATTATACTCAGAAACATTCCTAGGAATAAAACAATTGCGAAGGAAATCGAATGCCAAAACAAACTTGGTGAAACGAAAAATAGGTATTTATTCATACCAATGACAGTCTCTCCAAAAAAATGAAGGCAAATGGTAGTCCAATAATTGTCCCAAAAGTCCTGGAGACTGTTGTGCTGTGGCACTCAGCTTGCTTCCTACATAACTGCTGATGGGGACCTCATCAGGAAGGGGCATCTAGTGGACAGAGCAGGCATCTTCAAGATCTCACATGGAAGGGGGTGGTTTGGGAGGATGTCCTTGGGTTTGGGAGGGGGGCCCTTGGGTTTGAAAGGGGCAGTAGTTTTGAGAGGGGTAGTCCTGACTTTTTTAAGGGTGGGTTGGGATGTTGAAGGTGTGGATTTCTTTTTGGCAGGGGCGGAATGAGATGTGGAAGTTTTGGGTTGGGATGTTGAAGGTGTGGATTTCTGTTTGGCAGGGGTAGGTTGGGGTGTGGCAGGGGTAATTTGGTGTTTGCAATGAGTGAGTTGTTGTGTGGAAGGGGTTGGGGCAAGACTAAAACATAGATCTTCCATGGGAAACTTGGTAAGCTGTTGGGGAGTAGGTAGGGTTTGGGAGGTAGTGGGAGTGGCAGTGTCTGATGTGCATGCATCTGTTTAGGGTAGAGGTGCATTTGGGTCTGGTGTATGTTGTGCATGTTTGGGCGTGTCTTGTGTTATAGGTGTCTATTGCATGTTTGATTGAGAACGTCTGTGTTTCTTTGGGTGTGCATTTCGCATGTGCTGTGGAGATGCTGGGTATGGTTATGGTGTGTGTGGAGGGTGTGGTGCATGTGGGTGTGCTTTCTTGGGTGTGCTGTTGGTGGGTGTGGTGCATGTATGTGTGATGGTGGGTGTGCTGACTGTTGGTGTGCTGATGAGGAGCGTGGCACATGTGTGTGTTGTGGTGGGTGTGCTGTCGTCAGTGTGCTGGTGGTGGGTGTGGTGCATGTGTGTGTGGTGGTACGTGTGCTGCCTGGGAGTGTGCTGTCTGTGGTTGTGGTGCACATGTGTGTGTGATGGGGCTGCTGCCTGTATGTTTGGATGAGTGCCTGAGTTTTTTTGTGGTGTTTCTGTTTGTGTGTGTGTGTGCTGCTTGTGTCTGTTTGAGTGGGTGCATCTAAAGATGTGAGTATGCTTTGGACAGGGCTGGGAATAGGAAGTTGGGATAGAGAAGGAATGGGTGGTAGGGAGAAGGTTTGGATAGCTGGAAGGCTGTGGTGAAGGAGGAGGCCGGAGCGTGAAATGACCACTGTAGGACAGATCTACTACTGTGAATGCCTTCCAGGTAAGCCACCATTTGTTGCATATGACAGCAAAGCCCCTGGATGGGGCTGGCCTACAACGATGCTCTGGAGGAGGTCAATAGCCTCCTTGTTCAGCGCAGCAGAGGGGACAGGGGTAGGGGGTAGATGCCTGCAGCAAAGGTGATCACAGGCCTTTTGGAAGCCCTGGGTAGGCCAATGGGTGAGACCAAAAGGGAGGAGAGATGTTGAACTCTGGGTGGAGAACAAGGATGCATGTGCAACTGGAGCAGTAGGCTCCTCCACCACTAGGGAGTGCCCACTAGAGGAGGCCTCCAAAGAAGATGTTGAGTTGCTGGGGGCCTCAGTTGCACTCCCCTCGCCCTCTGGGGCACTGCGTCCCTCGTTGTCAGTGATGTCAGCACTGGAAACACAGTGGCCAGCTGCTTCCCCTTCTACGTTGGCAAATTCTCCTTCGCCTACCCCGGATGATGCTGAAAGGACATATGTAATAGTGTTTTTTTTAAATATGTAAACAGAACAGATCATGAAATTTGACCACAAAACAGCTACCAAGTTTTCATATTTCATCTGCTTTCCGTTCTACATTCGCATATTTCAAATTTCCGTTCTACATTCGCATAAGCACATGCATGTAGGCAACATTTTTAGATCTCACTTGGTCACAGTTATGCCAATCCCCATGGTAGCTCCTATATCATGTATGATGTTATCTATTATCCATTATTAGGTCTCTCCAGGAACTGTTTTACACCTCAAAATGGTTGGCCTTTGTTGTTCAGAATAGTGAACTGATGTCCCCAAAAAGGATATACACCAACAATACCTTTGTACTGTGTGCTCATTAGGCCCTACAATCTGCATAATTATCATTATCAATAAGTAACATTTGAATCAATGTCTGTCACCATAAACTGTAGTACAAATATTAGCACAAACTGAAAGCAGGTTAACTTTGGACATTTCACTACGGGAACATTCACTTCAAGTCACTAAAGTGTACGTCAAGTAAAAAGAATTATACATGAATTCTGTACTGAAGTAGCTTAGCAATGTATCACATACTATGCACGTAACTATGCTGTTGAAGACTGTCTGAAACTAATATTTGTGAGGATTGACAGATGACTTCTACAACATAAGTAAATACATAGCCCTTGAAACATTTCTAATACACTTCAGTACAGCGCAAAAGCATCTTCACATTTGACTCCTAAATATTTCTAGTTATGTGAACTTTGTTGTATCTTTGTGAAACAGTTCCACTAAATAAGCTGGCTTTCACTGTGGTCAAAACGTTGCAGAGCATCACACTAATCATTAAATACAGTGATTCATATATGATATTTACATCTAAGATTGAAATGTGAATCACAATATGCAACATATTACACCATTATGCATTTCAACATTTGCCTAATTAGTCATGAGTTTATCCTGAATCTGAGTTTTCCTAATGAGATACTTATATATATACGTGATGGAACAATCCATCTTTCAAAATGCCTTAAAGTTTCCCATTTTACTCCATCATCGGGACATTACAAAGGATATTGAGGAATGGTTTGGGGTGATTGTTACTCTGTCACCATTGTGCACACATTCCTGTCTGTGTTTCTTCAAAAGGTTTATGGGTATCTCAATTATTTGCCCAAAAGCATACAACCTTACACATGGATTTGTGAAGCAGTAAGACATCATGCAAATCTCTCAATGTTTAACATGTATACAACAGTATTTCTGATGCTGAACACAATTTGGATATGGTGTGATACCAATATGTAGCCATCAATTATGTGGTCACTAGTCATTTTGGATCACACTCTGTCTTCAGTAGAATCCCAACTTACCAATGTGACAGTTGGTACATCCACTGTATCATAAGTGCCTAGTATGCTATGTCACGTGTAATAGGAAAACCATGAAATCATCCACATAAGTGATGGAGTACACCATCTGACACAATAAAGACTACTTGCCTGTTTGATACAACTGTCTCTCATGACATCAAATAACATGACGTATATGTGGAGATTAGGCAGCCATGTGCCTGCTCAGAACAGTCCATTGGTTGTGGACAGGAATCAGGTGGGATCATTATCGAAAATACAATAGACAATCCACATCATCATACACCTTGTAAAAAACTTACAGCTTCAAGAACTCTTCTTAAGCATTGGACATGGGTCACCCTGAATGTTGATTGCAAAAATTGTGGCTGTAACAAAGAATGGGTAATGGAACATGTGTAATTCTGATAAGAACTTACCTCCTGGTTGCTGCTGTTGGGCCCTCAACTGCCTATCAAGCTCCAGATAGACCATGGCAAGAATGTGGGCCTTTAGGGGGGCATGTGCCCCTCAAGCATTGGGAGGACTTCCCGAGCTGGGCTTCAACATCTTAGGTCCTCCCTCCTCTTGCAGCATGGGATGGTGCTCAGCCTGTAGACCCCCAGGGTCGGTACCTTCTTGGCGATGATACTTCCAAAAGTCGTGCTTCTGATGGGAGTTGTCCTGTACGGATACATGAAAGGAAAGAGCAAACAATGGTATTGCAACTTTTTGTTTGTCTGTATGGCTGGTACAAAAATTGTCTACAGCTATCAGTAGCTGAACTCGTAAGTTAGCATACAACATGTATTGTCAAATGCTTCCCTAAACCAATACCCTCATACTCACTTTATTAGTGACATGTTGCCCATCTTCATCGCATGTCATGGTTGAAACACAGAAATCCAGGCCTGTGACATCCTCCAGCCCAGGGCCACTACATAATTTGTGATGTGATCTACTTCTGATCAGTGCAAAAGATTGTGAACTACTGAAGGCTAGACATTAATGAAAGTGGCACAGTAATTAGTGGCCACTGCGAATAAGGTGCCTGAAGTTTGGACATGACATTCTTTAAAATGTGAGTGAATTAAAAAGAACTGTTAGTTCAAGAAGTCAGGGAACACTCCCTTTCAACTGTTGTCCATTTCAAAGCATTCAGTGGCATATTTCAAGCACACCTCACATTTTGAGCTGCAAAGGATATATATTCTTGACAGCTGTACCTCAGTGCTTCAGTTGTATGATCCTGTAACTCAGCCCCAGCCTGGCCCGTGATTCTGAATGAGCAATGCTCAATGACAGGCCTTGCTATCTGCAGGCAGATGATAATAATGTCACTTTAACACTGCCTTTCCTCAACTTCTTCATTGCAAGGGTCTCCTTGTGCCCATCCAATAAGTGACCTCAAGGCTGTGTTCTACTATGAAGGGGTCTGGGAGCTGCGGGTAACTCACAAACTACATTTTGGAGAGACCTTATCTAGGCTGAGTGATTCTTGATACTATGCACATAACTGACATCATTTTCAATTGTTTTTTTACATAGAACATAGATATCTTCAAGTGTAAAGAGTATATCATGGGCCAGATGTAGGTGGCCATTTACCGGCTGGTAACGGCCGATTTCGGCCGTTACCGACCGGTAAATGGGTTTTTGGGATGTAGGGGGCCAATTTTACCGATTCGGTAAATTTACTGAATCGGTAAAATACTGAATCGGTAAAATACCGAATCGGTAACTTCTAGATGTAGGTGGGACTCTTCTGAATCCCAAAGGCCTTTCAGATTCGGTATTTAACCACCCAATCCAATTGGGTGGTAAAATACCGAATCCAGGTGTGCATGCACATGTGTGCATGCACACCTATGCCATGTGACAGACAGACATGCCTTTAGGGCACACATGCCTGTATTTGGGGTGCTAGGGGGTGTCAAAGTGACACCCACTGCACCCTTGCTGGAATCGGTATTTACCGATTCAGTAATGCCCATGGATTCAATGCCCATAGGAATCAATGGGCATTACCGAATCAGTATTTACAGAATCAGTAAATACCGAATCTTAACGATTCGGTATTTACCGATTCTGTAATACCTACATCCCCCCCCCCCCCCCCCTCTATTTTACCACTTCTTAAATACCGAATCGGTAAAATTCGGTATTTAAGAAGTGGTAAAATTAAATTACCTACATCTAGCCCCATGTGTTTACCATTTACCATGATGTTATTTGGCAACTTATCACAAGTACATCACACATATACATGCATAGATCTCTACATACACACAAAATAGATTCCAGGGCTTTAAACAACCAACACACATTTGTGGTGTTGTTTATTTGACATTTGGATTTACAAATCCCTATCAACATTTTCCTATGTAAGGATCACTACACTTCACTCTGGACCTCAAAGGGAAATTGTAGCCTTCGTAAATGGAAATGAGCCTATTAGTTAGATTCACATATGTGTTCCATATGTACCTGTTCCTCTGGTGAGCCATAGACCAAGCCGTACTGGGAAAGGATCTTTGCCAGCAACTCTGACATGATAGCAGGGTCACTTTCACCTGCCTGACCTCACATGGTTGCTCCCATAAGTGACAACGAGCAGCAAAAGTTGAGGAGATCTTGATCGCAGCAGTGTTAGGAGGCAAGTGAGCTTTATTATTAACCGCTGTGTATGCGAGTTACGTAATCTTCAGTGGTGACAGACACAGCCATTGTCCTTCTAGCCAGGGCTGGTGCTAGGCATAGGCAGCATGGAAAGCAGCCCAGGGCCCTGCAATCAGCTCGAAAACATAGTGACCGCTTCCATATAAAAAGGCTGCATTACAGTCAGCCCACCTGCTCCTCCTGTGCCGCCTCCCTCATCCGATCACTGTAATTTTATATTTTGCAAACGAGGTGCCTTAACATCTGCAGTTCTAAAGGTGTGGTGTCTTTACTTGGATTAGGGGTGTGGGGGGGATGGAAAGAATGGGCGGGGTCTTGGGACGGCAGCAAAGATGACATTTTTGTTTGTGTGCGCGAGTGTGAGCTGGTCAAGGGTGGGGCGTGCTCTGTTGAAAAGGTGCCATATGCCGTTTCCACGCAACAAATGCGCCTTTTGTTTTCAGGATCAGCTGAACATTAATGGGTGAGGAGGGGTGGGTCAGTGGAGGAGGGAGAAGCCATGGTTAGGCAATGTTTATAGGTAAAGCGCCACACCGCTTTTAAGTCCTTGGGCTTCGAAACGCTGGATCAGGGCCCAAGTGTGGGGCCTACTTCTCTTGGCTTCGCATCCATTATCCAGTGCTGTGAGGCCCAGAGCAGGAGAGGTCCCTCTCCTTTGCCTTGTAGCACTGGATCAGGCATCAAGGTCCAAGTGTGGGGTCCCCTGCCCTGGGCTGTACAGTCATTATTCAGTACTGTGAGGCCCAGGGTACGGATGCCCACCATCTCCTGAACTTCATAGCATTACAGTATGACTGTGAAGCCCATGGGCTGAAACACTTTCCCCTGAGCTTTGCACCCATTCAGCAGCTTAACCCTTTCGATGCTGATGACGAGCTCAGCTCGTCATGATGCACGGTTGAGCTGTGCTGATGACGAGCTGAGCTCGTCATGAACAATGGGGATTTATAGACTGGCAGCACAGGACGGGAAAACACCTAGCAGCCAAGGTGAAGGAACTAGGTTAGAGTCCCAGCGTCTGCTGAACATTCTATGAGAGTGGGCAAATCTCTATTTCCCTATGCCCCTAAAAATGAATATATATCCTTTTGTAATGTAACTGGTGATCATGTAAAGCTCTCTATTGCCTTAGGGCTGAGTTCACATAGTATGAAACTGCAAATCCCGTCACGTTCTGGAATGGTGAGTCATGCCTGACTGCTTCCAAAGTCCATGAAAAACAGCAGAGTTTTACATTTGTGGGAGCCTCTGCTGTGAAGGCAGTCCAGAGGAGGTCCTTATCCATTGGTAGTAGGGGTGCTACAACACCTCCGAAAAAACCCTGCTCTTTTTCCAAAGGTGAAGAAGCAATAAAGATGCTTTTAAATTATTGCTTTTATCTTGTTACATTTGTTGTGTGTGTTGACATCTGGGTCTGCACTGCACTTTACCCTGCCCTTTAAGGAGATAAGTGGATGGGAGAGTGTGGAGTGAAAGTGTGATGATAAAATATAGCAATAGAGCTAAATTGGGAAGACTTCAAAGGTGAGAGTATGGGTTAAGAAGGGAGGCTGAGAGAGGAGAGCAAATAGGTTAGTGGAGAGAAGTGAATAACAGCAACACACAAGGAAGTGTATATGGGGAAACAGTTTGCTTAGACCAGGAGGAATGAGGAAAAGTGTACAGAAATAAGGTACATGCCTAAGAGAAGACTGTACAGAAGACAAAGAAGGATATAGACACTCAATGTAGGGGTGCAGGGGGAAGCTGCAATACCCCCAACATTAAAATGCTGGAGTTCAGAAACTGAATGAGCAATAAAGATGCCTGTACATTTCAAAGACAGACATCAAATGTCAGGCGATGTGTTCTGACAAATTGCTGCCCATTCTTTTAACATGGAGATTGTTTTCTTTGAGTGCAAAGTAAGAGGACTTTGCAAATTGATCTATGTGACATTATTGCTGATGTAAATGGAAAGGCTATAGGATGTAATTGTTTTATAACACACAATAACATTTAAATATAAAATGGTGTCAGGCGAGAACAGGTTGGCTTGGAGGTTGGTTGATGGTCACTAGGGGGCCAGCCCTTCCAAATTTCCCAGGACCATGCAAAATGTTCTGCTACAGCCCACTTTTTTATTTTTATTTCTGGTACTTATAGTTGTGTTTATTCCAATATAAAGCAAGATAATAGGCCCCAGAAATCAAAGAAAGTAATCTGCACTGGAACAGCACATCATGCATGGACATGAGAATCATAGCGTCTATAGGGGCCTGAAAAAGGTTTATGGGGGGTGTTAGGAGAAAGCATCTTAGGAGCTTTAAGGGTTGTACAGAGTAATTGACGATCAACTACCAGGGAGTCTTCTGAGCCATAGCCACATGAAGTTTAACCATTAACTCAGTATGGGAAATGCAGGTTAGCTTCACTATATGTTTTGGGGCAGGTCTCCTGTTGGTCTAGGACTGCTTCTTTGCAGGGGTTCTTACAATTCTTCCATATTTGCATTAGTGCTTTGAACTGTAAACATCAATACAGCGCGACAGGGCCTTCTTTCAAAATCAGATTTTAAATATTATGGGGCCTGACATCCAGAGGGACCTGCCTCAACGAAAGCCCTGACCCTGGGTTTATGATGTTTACTTTTGCACAGCCCTGCCTTTTACTGAATGTTTATCCTTGGCCTGCACAGTCATAATGTATTGCTACAAAGCCCAGGCAAAAGGTCCTTCCCCTGGGTCTGGCAACCCCGGAAGATGGGTGCCAAGCCCAAGACAGAGGGGTCCCCTACAATAAGCCTCCCTGCAGACCCTGTGAGGCCCAGGAGAGAAGGACCCTCTCCTTGGCATCATACCGCTGCATTATAATTGCAAGGTCCAGGTCAGGTAAAAGCATTCATTAAAAGGCAGCACAAAGCAAGGTGAGCAGCATACACCTAGGATCATCTATATTGTGCTTTACTATCATTTAATTTACAGGGCAAAACACTGGTAGATATTCCACCAATTACTGTAAAAAAACAATATGGTAATCCATGTCAGTCATGCCAGTGAGGTTGCTCCTATTTATATTTCAGGCATGCTTAATTTGCTTCTCTAAGAGTACTACAATTTTCCTAGGTTTGTTTCAATGTGTTTTTAATGCAGCATTTCAATCTTGTACTGTGCCTATGGTGAACTGACTTGCCCATAGGCGTCTATGTGAGTTCAGGTTGAGGGTATGTGTTTCTAGTGGACCATACTTGAGAGCATTGGACTGGAGGCTTGTTTGAAGTTCTCACAAGGGGCTATCAGTGGGTCACAGAGGTGTTTAAAATACGTGCTCATCCAATCATGCTTGGTCCTTCATCAGAGCACACAAAGCAGTGGTAATATGGCAATTGTAATTGTAAATATATGCAAATGCGAGGGAATTAGATGAGGAGAGGTGAGTCAGTAATGGAGGGAGCATCCAGCATGGCAGGGCTCACTCCAGTCTTTATCATTAAAGCAAATCTGCAGCTTCAACTCCCAGGGAAGGAAGCCCCACTCTCCTCTACCCCTCAGCGCTGGATCATGGCTGCGAGGGCCCAGGGGTTGAACCCTTGCCTGGGCCATGCAGCCATTATCTAGTGGTGTGAGGCGAGTGCAGGGAGCCACCCATTCCTTGGCTACACAGTGCTACACTAGGACTGCGCTTCCCAGTGGCTAAAAACCCCATCCTCTGGGCCTCACAGCTCATGGAGTAGGTTGATGTTGTGGACTGTCTTTGTGCAGATATTGATCAGTGTTTTACCCTGTAAAGGATGTGAATATAGAGCTGATTCATATTACTGAGGGGCTTGAGACCCAGAGAAACTGCTTCACTGAAAGCCATAACTTTGGGTTTACACTGCCCACCATGCTTTGGTTCAGCTCAACCTTTTATTGAAGGTTTTTCCCTACCCTGGGTTTCAAGCGCTTGGAGGCCCAGGAGAGGGGCTACCTGACCGTTGACAACACAGCATTAGATCATTGCTGCGATTAAGCCTAGATTGTGGTGGGGGGTTCTCCGGGGCTTGGCACTCATTATCCAGCACTGTGAGGGGCAGGGAAGGGGGCCTTCTCCTGGGCCTCATAGCACTACATTATGCAGTGAGGTCAAGGGCAGCTAACTATATTAATTAAGAGGTAGGGCTTTGAAAGGAGTTTATATTGTGCTCCATTTTGATATCATTTACAGTGCAAAACACTGATGGATATCTCAACAATGGCTGTAAAAAACATTACAATAATCCATGTCAGTCATGACAATAAGGTTGCTCCTATTTACATTTCACATGTCTTGCCTAATTTATTTCCCTAAGAGTGCTCTTTTTTTACAGGATTTTTTTAATGTATTTCTGCCATACAACATATCAACTTGCTTATAGGTGTTTGTGCTGGTTCAGGTTGTGGGTGAGAGAGGAAAATGGGCCATGATTGAGAGCCCTGGAGTGGAGTCTAAAGGTAGTGCGCGGTTCTCACAGTGCCTGCCAGTGGGTCACAAGTGTGTTTAAAATACCTGCTCACCCAATCTTGTTTGGCTCCTCTAAGGAGAGCAGAGGGCCATGGTGGCATGTACTAATTGTACTTATAATTATGTGTAAAAGCGTAAAAAGGAGGTACAAAGCTCCCGTTGAAATATTGACCGGCTAAATGGAAATACAGTGTTCATAAGTGAATGGCTGTATTATGCGCTCGTGGTGGAAAATGGTGAAGTGAAGCAGATGCAAGAGAATATGTGCAGAAGGAGAAAGTGAAAAGAGGGTTCAGAAAGGAAATAGGAGGTCTGAAATGTGTAGATGGAAGATTTCAGAAAGATGTGGGTGGAAAAAAGTGTACGTTTCGCAGAGAGTTGGCAGAGGAAAGTGGTGTGAAGAGGACAATGGGAATTATTCTGTCACTCTAAAGGCCACTACCACATCCACATGCCTATCTGTGCTTGCCCTTGTCCAAATGAGACCAGGGGTGAGGAACCCTGTCTGAATCCCCACGAAGATTGTAACATATTCTGCTCAATCCCGATTCTCACTCAGGCCTAAACCTTCTCTGCGCACCTGCCCCCATTACGGCCAGGGAACGCTGATCTTTGCTGTCCCGTCTGTAGTTTTTTGATTTGCAGACCTGAGGAAGTTAGAGCTAAAATACCTGGGCCCATAAAATGGAACCTCACACTTATCAACTGTAGATCCCTGTCCTGTCATAAGTTTAAGCTACTAACACTAATGGATGATGAATAACTGGATGTCCTGTTCCTAACAGAAACGTGGCTACATGACAGCTCTACACTAGACATCAATCAAGTCCCCCTCCCCGGGATATTATATATGTAGGAAAAACTGCATGCACAAAAGTGTTGGAGGTATCTCTTTCATCCTAAAAGACACACACAGAGGTACATTTAATTCCCTGCCTATCCCAGACTGTGAACATCTTGTTTACTAAACAATTGTCACCCACTACTTCTTTCTCAGGACTGCTAGTGTATAGACCTCGAGGCCCATGTACTAAATTTGCAGAAGCCTTAGCTGAGGTAGTAGCTAGCCTTGACATCGAAAAAACAAAATGTCACTCTTCTAAGGGATCTCAACTTTCATGTGGATGAAATCAACAACCCCACATGTAAGGCAGCTTACATGACCTAGGCTGTCTGCAGCTCAACCAAATAGTAGAAAGTCCCACCCGTGACAAAGGACATCTTCTAGATCTTCTAGATCCAGTGTTTAGTGATGACCCTAGCATAAAAATTAGAAACCTGTGTTCGATGACCTGGACAGACCATGCTCTGACCTCATTCACACTGGAGGGTGTCCCATCCCCTTTGAAAAATAAGACACAAATGTCTCCTCGCTATGGCGGAGGAGCGTCCCCACCCCCTGCCAGCAGCTCAAAAAGTAAATACATAAAAAAGATAATAACCCCGCGCTTATGATAGTTTTATTTTGTTTACATGAGTCTTGGGGGGCAGGGCAAGGGGGATAACAAGCACCCTAGGAGAGTGGTGTGCATCAATGCGCATGACGGTTTGGCCGACCGTTTCAGGGCGGCCAAACCATCTGTAGTGTAGTTCCTATATTCCCAATAGGCTCTGCGCATTGGAACAATATATCCTGTAGCTTAGACGTAGGAATGAGATCTACTAGGTCTCTACCGGGTATATTAGACTTAATTGTGAGTGCCAGCTAGCTCAGAGGTCACTAGAAACTTTCTCGAATAAATAAGAAGGGATTCGTTTCTGACAACCACATAGAACATGACAACTTTGTTTCCCAAGAATAAGAAATCAAATCTCTAGAGTCACGGAAACAATAGATAACTATTTCACTCAGTCAATCGTGCATGCTTAGTTTTATCAGAGGTGCAAGAGGAATAGAGAGACGGGCGTTTTCAATAAAAAGGTATTTATTGAACAGTCTTCTTTCTCAAGCATTGAAAATGAACTGCTACAATAGTAAAGCTTACAATGAAGTACAATGCATATAATACAGACAGTATTATAAAGTAGTACTGTAAAAGCATGATAAGGTTTCTAAGCCATAAAGTGCATAAAATGTATAAAATACATGAAATACATACAGTGATAAAAGGAAGACTGAAAGGTACTCAACTGGTGCTTCTAAAATACACCTACCAGATGTACCTAACCTATGTCTAGTACGAGGGGGGAAGTAGAAGAGGAGTAGCTTAAGTTTTAGGAGTTCTCTGCCAGGAATCTGATTCCAATAATTCTCTAAGAAATGGGTACTCACAAGCTTTTTCTCGGGGGCCAAAATTACAGTTTGGCTTGTGGCCGAGGGCCGCACAGATGGGCCTGCGTGATGGAGGCGGGAGAGGCGGTGTCAGTAGGGGCAGAGCTACTGGGGTGAAAATAAAATCAGCCCCTTTTCAAAACATGACTAGACAGTGCTGTATTTCGAAATGCGATATATGTGTGTATTTAACCCGAATAAATGCTATCAATATTTATTTTTTTATTGGAGTCTGTGTGTTTCTGACCATAGTTTTCCATCTTTGCCTTGTTTTGACAAAAACCCAGTTCCCTGCTCTTTGGCTCTCAGTTGCGCAGATACTTGGACACACCCTTCATTTGTCTCTCAGAAGACACAACTCATACCCCTATGCCTCTTAAAGTCGCTACGAACAACCCTCAATGGGTCTGTTGAGTGTTTGCAGTACCAAGCCCCAAGATCATCCAGCAAAACTCAGAAGCGTAAAAGCAAAGTCCATTGATAGAAGTAGGTTTTCTGTCCTCTGTCCAGCCCTCTGTGCACACCCCAGGTCATGAAACTTACCACATGAATGTAACCGCAGGCAATACAAGCATCAGTGACAGCAGGCAGCCATATTCTTAATGGACCGAGACAGTACATGCATAAATGGCCCCATGCTGTAATGTGCATGCTTGGGCCCACATAATACATGCATTCATGTACTTGGGCTGTAATGCACATTCAGAATGGCACATTGGGCAAGAGACGTGCCGTGTGTCACGCTGCCTTCTCCTAGTCAATGAGCTTGCCCAACAATACAGCAGAGGTATTGTAGTGTCATCTACAAAATGACTATCATCTCAGGTAGGTGCATATCATTTAATAATAATGCATGTATCAGGCAGCACGTCTACTGCTATTCTTCCCTGAGCCCCACACTCAATTACTCTGCTCTTAGGGTCTGCTGTGATCCTCGGTTTTCACTCTGTCCCTGAACTCTGACTCTGACCCTACCTTATGACTGTTTAATGATTGCCATATTCCTCTACTCTACACCCTCATCCCACCACTTTGGCCTTAATAATTTCCCGAGCCGTCCTGCAGCCTGGCACTCTGTCACAACTTTACACCTCTATTGTTTTACCCTCAATGTACACCACTTGTTATGCCTCTCCTCTTACCCATGGTTATTTCTTTATCTAATAAATGCCCCTCACACTGTCCCTACCCCCACTTTCCATTACCATCGTCACAATCTGCCCCCAGTACCTCTTTGCTAAGCTCATAAGCTTCCTCTGTCTGACTCTCCACCTCATGATTACACGCTCTTCACTCTGCTTCTACTCATTTCCTGGTCTTTCTATTTCACTATGCTCACAGCCTGTCACCTTGAGGTTTTAATACTGCTCCTGCTCTCCCTTCATCACAGTCTACCCCTATCTGGTGGCACGCTTTTGGTGCCACATTTGTCTACTTTTTTCAGCATTATTTCTCTCACTCTTCTCATAAGCTATCAAACTGCATACCCTCTAAGTGTGCCCCTAACACCTCATCCTATGCCTAACCTTGCATTGCACGCTAATGCACCACTCTGCGCCTATCCTCTCATTGTGCCCTATTGCTTCACTTAGCGCCTACCCACTCATTGTGTCTGTACACCTTCACTCTACTGAAAGTTCACCCTATTGACTAAGTATGGGCGGAAAATCCGTTACGCTCGCGGATTTTGCGGATTTTCGGTAAATTCGCAATCCGCGAGATTTGCGAATTTCCCGCTAAATCCGCAAATTCGCACGCAGCGGATTTTTTTTTTCTTGGTGATACAATTTTGCGGCGCGCGGCGTTTACTTCCCGTCATTCATCGTTTGCCGAGTTATTTTTCTTGATATTTTGCGAGTGCTGCGCCATTTTGGATCTTGCTGCGGGATCCCGCGGGAATTTGGCAAGCGCGATTACGTAATCGCGGCTTGCCAACTTTTACAGCGAGAGTATGTCAACGCGAGTACGCCGTGATCACGTATCGCGGTACTTCGCAATTGCGAGCTTTGAGATGCGGCGAGCAGCAACAATCTCGCACACGCGAAAATATAAAATTTGCAATTCTGCACAAGAAATCCACCAGCAAGCAGCATAAACCTTCTTGAAATGATGATTTTTATCTGAATAACTCCTTAGGTTGACATTTGCCTGCACTTTTTTTGCGAGGAGTCCATTTTGGGGAGGGGGGGGGGGGTGGGAGGAAGGAAGTGCCCCACAGTCTTCAACTTCCTGTTCCTGTCCAGCAGGCTCCTCCCAGTGCTTTGTCCATCTCCTGGTCACTTTTCATTTGGATCTGGAGCTGGAAGGATTACTTTTTGTGGATGATGCTGGATATTTGGATTTGAGGCCTTTTTGACTTTCTTTGGATCACTTTTGGATTAGAAATTTCACAAGTAAGTTTGTTTGGGGCATTACAGTTGCTGCAACTACAATTTTGGAATTTTCGATTTTTGGGCTGTTTTGGGGTACACAGTGGTGGGTGCACTGAGTCTTTCTGTGGGGTGTTTTGAATTTAAACATCATGGAGGGGCTGGATAGCTTGGGATTGTGCTGATTTTTCTGTGATTTTCGTTTTTTTGGCCTGTTGTGGATGGACAGGCCATGTGGTTGGGGGCCATTTTGAGTGCTGCTACAGGCCCTGGCCATGTGCTGTGATGGAGGGGGCCATTTTGAATGCAGGGAGTGTTCTCAGGCCTGCACCCATTTTGCCTAGCTTTCATCCATTATGCCCAGGGCCCAGGGGTAGTGAGTGGTGCATGTGCCTAGTCTTTCTGTGGGTTGTCTTGAATTTAAACATCATGGAGGGGCTGGATCATGGCATGGGATTGTGCTGATTTTTCTGTGATTTTCAAGTCAAGTCAAGTCAAATAGGCTTTATTTCGACATAAAAATATCTTAAAAAGCGTACATACATGATAAATTCATTTAAAACATTACTAGATAAAAAAAGCCCTTAATATACTAAGACTCAACGTTTTTCTGCAATTTCTGAAGGGGAAATTATTTAAATTAGCTAAAAAAGAAATAGGCCAGAAACAGACCATATATTAAAATCATAATTAAACAATTTGCCTGAGTCTTTTTGACCGTATTCGCCATGCCCAACCTAGGTACTTCGAGGTGGCGCATGCGAAGAATGAACGAGTGTCTGTAAGTAAAATTCGTAGTGCCACATTACAATGTCTGGTGCCCAAGGTGAGGCACATTGGTTTAATCCATTTCTTGCGAGGAACCTTATAGGCAGGGCACTCGAATAACAGATGGGGGACAGATTCACGACGCTGAGGGCAGAATGGGCACCATGGCGCAGTCTGGTATGGAATTTTCCAGTGGCATGTGAGCTCCATTACAGGGAGAAGAACTACTCTAAATTTAAAATACAGGGATCTATCCCATGGGGCAGTAATAATGTCCAGATACAATTCTCTGATGGGGACATCTTTAAACTCCACAAAATTCCTGGTGGACTTACAAGTCGTTGAGGAAGAGTTTCTTTTGCTTGCCACCCATGACCAATAGAGTTGTTTTAGCCTAGATTTTGGCGGGGCTGACTGTTGGTGCCATGCTTCTTCCAGCCCCAGATTGACAAGCAGAGCCTTAATGTCCCTTAGCCATTTTATTTTTGCCCAACCAGTGGAATTAATTATCTCCCGTAGGCCATCCGCGTAGCTTGAAAGCTCTGGCACTCTCCAGATGCGGGACCACAGTAGCAGGGGGCGTAATTTTGCTTGATCTTCAATCGCCCGGCAGCCCATGTCAAGTTGCAAGGGTAGAATAGGGACAGAAGGACCAAGAGACATTAGGCTTCTCAGGAAGGCGTTCTCGGCTCGGGTTAGCTCTTTCATGTTTGACATCCCCCAGAGCTCTGCCCCATAAAGTGCTGCACTCACTCCTCTGGCGGAGTAAATGTCCATTACTGCTGCTATTGGTCTTGTAGATGCTGCTCTCTGCTCTTTCAACAGGGCCCCAGTCACTCTTTTTAGGCTTAGCAACATTTTAGTCAAATGGCAGTCCCATTTCATAGAATCCACCAAGCGGATGCCCAGATAGTCAAACATCTTGGTTCTTTCTAGTGCAACAGGCCCCAATGTTGGAGGGGGGCCGGGTTTTTGTGGGGGGTTCAAAATGAGGTACTTAGTTTTGTCTGTATTGATACAGAGACCTCTCTGCTTGCAGAAGTTGTCAAATCCGGAAAGAAGCTGCTGGAGGCCCATTTGAGATTTTGACAAAAGTAAAGTATCATCAGCAAAGAGCAAGGTAGGGATTAAGCCAGACGGGGCACATCTGCTGGTATCTGGGTCAAGAAGTCCACCACCCCATTTACATATAGGGAGAATAGGGTTGGGGCAAGTACGCAGCCTTGCCGCACACCTCTATTCACCTCTATTCTTAAGGTCTTTTGTCCATTTGGCCCCCAGCGTATTTGGGCGTAGTTATTTTCGTGGAACCTCATGATCAGATGGAGCAAGTAGGGTGGCATACCAAGGTCACACAGCACCTTCCACAAGTTGTTTCTAGGCACCAAATCAAAGGCCGTCCGGAGGTCGATGAAGGCCAGATATAAGGTACCCTTCCCAATTGGGACGACCTTCCATTAGATCATGAGTAGCCTTAGCGATTGTTCTATTGTCCCTGTACCAGCTCTGAACCCAGCCTGAAAGTCCGAGAGTATCTTATTTTCGTCTGCCCACTGCTGGACCCTAGATAAGAGGACCTTACCCGCCACTTTTTGGGAACAATCTATTAAGCTAATCGGTCTATAATTAGCTGGATCGTCTCTTGAGCCTTTCTTGTGCAGGGGGACCACCTCAGCTGCCATCCAGGAAGCAGGGAGGGGGGCGCCTGCCATAGCTGCGTTCAGTAGCGATGCAATCAGCGTGCCCCATTCGCTAATGTCCATGCGGAGAAGGTCGCCAGGTAGGCCATCAGGACCAGCTGCTTTGCGGGGTACCAGAGATTTTATGGCAGTTTCAGCCTCTTTCCTGGAAAATAAGCTCTCCTCATAGCTGCCATCACCTTGATGGATCTGAGGTAGTGGAAAGTCCTTCGCTTCTACAGCAGGTGCAGTATACAGTTTTGAGAAGTGTGAGTGCCACAGATCTTCGGTTATATTACATGTAATGACGGTGTCCAAAGGTCTATGTTTCTTTCGTAACAAGTCCCAAAAGCCTTTTGCATTTTTTTCTGCGCTAGCTGCACCAAGCTCCTGCCAGAAGGCATCTTTCCAGTCTCTCCTGGCTGCCTTTATTACAGATTTGTAGGACTTGCGTTTAGCAGCTATTGCTGATGCATCACCACTCTTTACTGCCATGATTAGGGCTCTCTTTCCAGCACGGCACGCCGGTGAGTACCAGCCTGATTTGCCCTGTCGCTTATCATGGTTTTTGTTTCCCTTAGTGTTTAGTTTAACCAAGAACAAGTCCCCTATCGATGTCGAAACCTCGTTAAACATAGCTGAAATCTTGTGCGGGCTAGGGGGATGCCTTTCCAAAATTTCAGAAGCTGCAGCAATAACGGCTCTGATGCAGGATAGTTTTTCTTCATCAATAGCCACTTTGTCCCATTTTAGACGTCTGAGTCAATTTGAGGGGACCCCCCCCCCCCAATGACCTCTGCTCGAATGCGTCAGGAGCTCCAAGAAATGAACCGCTGTCCCTCCACCAATGTATTAGGGATAATGAAAGTGCATTGTGATCACTTTCCAAGGAAGGCAGAACTATCATGTCCTCCATGTAGGCCCACAAAGGAAAGTTTAAGAGGATGTAATCTATCCTAGATGAGTGACCCACCCTATTATACGTGTGTGCCCCCTCTAGGTCTGACCGTGTTCTCCCGTTGGCTGCTCTCAAGCCATACTCTAGTGTGAGGGAATTCAGTTGGACGATTTTAGGTGTCCATCTTTTGACAATTGGAAGATCAAGGGACGGAACGCCTCTCCTTGAATCTTCGTCAAGCGGATCCAAGGATTCATCGGCCATCAAGGGCTCGAATGTGCAGTTGAAGTCCCCCATCACCAAAATTAGAGAGTCTCCACGGCACTTCCCAAAGGCTGCTTCTAGAGCCAGGAGGGTTGGTGACGAGGCCCTCCCTGAAGCTCCTCGTGTGTAAATATTAAAAATCTCCAGCTTCTCAGCTTTATTTGGGCATTTTGCAGTGAGCCACATCAAATCTGGTGATTTTTGGGGATGATGGTGCACTCGCCATCCTAGTGATATGTCGACCCAGACTAAGAGACCTCCAAATGGACGCCCTCTCCCTGATACTGGGATACCTGCCGGGACAGAGAAGGTAGCATATCCTACTCTATGCCTCGGTTCCACACACCACGTTTCTTGGAATGCGCAGACTGCGTGGGGCTCTGTAAGCGCCACCCAATCCGGGGCATCCAACTTGTTTTTTAAGCCTGCCACATTCCAGCTGATAGCCTTCAGGGTAGGGTGAACCGGAGACCCAGCACATCCAGCATCCCTACTCGGGGCCCCCGGGTTTTCTACTCCTTCCATGGACTCAGTGAACTCGGTCCGACAGCCTGGGGGAGAGGGGGTAGGGGAGGTGGGCGTGGGTTGGGACACAGGGGGGGTAGCTAATATCGAGGAGACCCTCTCAGCTGTGCATGATACATTAACCTTTGGTGGAGGGGCATTTAATACCACTTGATCGCCAAGTCACCAACCCCATCCCTGGGGTGGAGCCGCTTGGGTCGGCGTCCATGCCCTTGCTCTAACATCCAGGGTTGGATAGTGGGGGTGCCATGCACCTCTACCCCCATCCGGCAAAAACTTCTTATACCCAGGTAACGGGAGAGGACGATAGAAGTACCCCAGGTCTCTAGTCTGTATGTCGCAAAAGTTGTGTAGCGACTGCTGACTGCAGATCATACCTGCTGCTCTAGGATCGCTGAAATTAATCAGCACGCAGTCCCCAGTTAAATCCTTGCGTCTATTGCCAATCCACCCCACACGACGGACATAGGCTATTCTGCCATCAATATGCCCTGGGAGGGGTCTATTTGCTCTAAGCCAGGAGAGGGTCTTGTGTTTGAGGTCAGAGTACAACTCACAAGTACCCTCTTCAAGCTCCGGGACCCCCGTGAGGATTACCGCATACGGTTGGCACCTAGGGGGGAGGCTAGCATTAGGTGTGTTTGTTTTTGCCCTGCCTGATGATAATGTAGCTGGAGATTTAGCTAAAGGTTTAGGCGCAACCTGACTGCCAGGAATGGGAATAGATGGAATTATATTTCCATTCGGCGTGGTTGGCGCATTTTCAGCTACTTTAGAGGTTGACGCTGTAGGCTCAGGATTGGGAGCAAAGTTAACCTTGGGGGCCTTCGGGGCTTGAGTATTGGATTTTTTCCTTAGGGGGCCCATACTGGGTCTAAGATTAGAGGCTTGTGGAGCGGGGCTGGTTCCTATATTAGATTGTAGTGTCTGTGGGGCCTCCCCAAGTACAGGCACTTTTTGACGAGACATTGGCTCCGAGGGTACTAGTGTAACAGCACCACTCCTTGACCCTCCATTGTCTTCTCCCTGCAACTTGGAGTGAAATTTGACCAATGACTTCACAGCGTAGAAATTATCCAACATTGATTGCTCAAGGGTGGCTAATTTTCGTGTGAGACAGTCGATCTTATCTGCAAGGGGCATCACCACAGACCTGATTAGGCTCTCAACATCTAGGGGTGGAGTGGCAGTGTCAGTGTGCACAGCCTGGGGAACTGGGGTGGTGCTAAGAGACGCTGACGGGCCTGATGTGCCTAGCGGGCAAACAGGACCCTTGGGTAGTGTGGCTCTAGTGTGGGTGTTAGTAGTTTTTGGGTGTAGAATGTGATTTGAAGCGATACCCCCTTTGGTCACATTGTGCCTACTTACTTTGCTGTGTGGTTTTAGAGAACCCCCCCTGCGAGGGCTAACAGGGCGCTTTCTTTTCCTGGGTGCAGCAAGTCCTGGTGCTGATTTCCCTGGTGGGGTAGTTACTAAAGCCGCTACTAGGGAGGTACTAACTTCAATTGGTGCGGCTGTGGGGGGAAGGTGTAAAGCTTCGTTGGGTGTGACAGAAGGACTTTGGGCATTGTTGATCTCACGATCAAGATCCTGGTTTTGTACCCCCAGCAAGGGATCAATTGGATCAGGTGGGTTAGGGTGTGTTGAGTCATGAGCAATGTCCAGTGCAATGGTCGATACCCTTTCTAAGCTTGCCCTGATCCGACTCACCCTCTCGTCAATGTCTGGAGAGTCAACTACCACAAATGGTGTAGGTGGTACATTTACTGGGCTAGGGGCTAGGGCAAGGGCGCCCAAGGATGAGCGCTTGTGTGACAGGCCCTTGGAGTCCCGGGATAGTCTTCGTTCTGCTAGGATTATCTCCTTTTCTACAATGGAGACAGCCCGAGTTATAAATTGATCCATTGTACCTATGACTACGTCTCCCGCAGCTTTCCTAGATGTGCTTGCTCTAGTGCCTGTGGCCATACTCCCGTAGTTTCCGTGACCGCTTAGCAGAGCCAAGAGATGTGGCCCGGCCCGGCCTCTTCTGGCCCCTGATGGCCAAAGATGGTCCCGCCCTTGTCCCGGGCTTCTCCCGCGATGCTCCCGTGTGCTCCCGCACAGCGGGGAAGGGGCGTCCCTTTATGGGGGCGTGAAGCGAGGGGTGGGAGGGGCAACAGGTCAGCAGGTGTGCCGGAAAGCAGCGGCTCCTGGTTAGGAGAGTCCCTGCAGCGGCGCTGATGGTGCGAGCGTGATCCCTGCTCCCTCGAGTCCTTCCTGAATGCTGTGAGCAAACGTGCTCCCAACAGCCACTCAAGCCCAAAACTGCGACGCGGCACCCGCGGAGCGGGTGCGGCTAGTTGTTGAAAAAAAGCAGCTACAGCAGTAGCAACAGGGACCACAAGAAGACGCCGGTAAGCCCTCGGCGTGTGTGTGTCTGTGATTTTCGTTTTTTGGGCCTGTTGTGGATGGACAGGCCATGTGGTTGGGGGCCATTTTGAGTGCTGCTACAGGCCCTGGCCATGTGCTGTGATGGAGGGGGCCATTTTGAATGCAGGGAGTGTTCTCAGGCCTGCACACATTTTGCCTAGCTTTCATCCATTATGCCCAGGGCCCAGGGGTAGTGAGTGGTGCATGTGCCTAGTCTTTCTGTGGGTTGTCTTGAATTTAAACATCATGGAGGGGCTGGATCATGGCATGGGATTGTGCTGATTTTTCTGTGATTTTCGTTTTTTGGGCCTGTTGTGGATGGAAAGGCCATGTGGTTGGGGGCCATTTTGAGTGCTGCTACAGGCCCTGGTCATGTTCTGTGATGGAGGGGGCCATTTTGAATGCAGGCAGTGTTCCCAGGCCTGCACCCATTTTGCCTAGCTTTCATCCATTATGCCCAGGGCCCAGGGGTAGTGAGTGGTGCATGTGCCTAGTCTTTCTGTGGGTTGTCTGGAATTTAAACATCATGGAGGGGCTGGATCATGGCATGGGATTGTGCTGATTTTTCTGTGATTTTCGTTTTTTGGGCCTGTTGTGGATGGACAGGCCATGTGGGTGGGGGCCATTGAGGTAATTTGAATTTTATGGTCAAGAAATGTCCCCTACCGTGTACCCCACCGTCTCCATGTACGTGCTTCAAGTACATGTAATTTCCCTCCATGACCAGATATGAAGACGCAAATGTATTTGCGTCCAACGTTAACCTGTCCTCTTTCAGATCCACCATGAATGGATCGATAATTCAGTTCCTAAGTATGCCTTGCCAACGTCTTTACATGGTGCACTTTCACGTTTTCCTGGCTCTGTTGAGCTAGGCCCTGATTTCTGCCATCGAATCCCTTCTGCTCTCTGCCTCCTGAAAGCTGCAGCCTGGATCTGCATCCCTGACCTTTACCTTACTCCCTGCGTGGCGAGCGGTGCCCGGCTCAGCCTGCTTACCTGCCAAAGACAGTATTTTGCCTTCAAGTTATCTGCTCCGCTCCTCGAAAATACATTCCTGTCTAGTGACATAGGTAAACATATCCTCAGCTGCAGAGCAAAGGGCCCGGCCTTTCTGTCTCCTTACAAGTAATTCATTGCTTCCGTTACCATGGTAGGCCCATGGCCCCTCGCATCACACGTAGACACGTAGTCACATATGCACGCACTAGCAGTCAGTATAGAATAGCCTCTGCCCGAGAGACCTTTCCTTCTAGATAATACAGTTCTCCAAACACAAGATATCAGATATGATTGGGTTTAGGTTGTTCTGACATCCCAGACTTCTGTCTCCCCTTGTAATGCTAAATGTCAAGTCCCCTGCACTCTCCAGTTCCACGTCAATCACACGTCATGTTGCCTGCGCGCGCATCCCCGCCATATATTTCTGCTGACACTGCAGAATTGCTCTATGGATCCACCCACCTGTGACACTTTCATGTGACGTTTCTAAGCACACACCTCTATGTACGCCCTCGTGCACGCCTTCTGTTACAGCACATGTGTTCTTATCTCGTTTCTTTCAGCTGTTACGCCTTCTGTATCCATCACCATTGTATGCATTTACTATATATATTGTGCACTGTTAATAAAGCATTGTCTATCCCTTCCTGAACCTTCGTGGGGATGGAACATGATACCATGGTTCGAACCATTCCATTACATGGAATAAAACCCTTATAACTCAGACTCCACGGACTCTGCCTCTCATTTTGATTGAGCTATTTATTGAACTTATACCGCATAGAAATTAAGTATACGGTAAATATTTATTTACCACACCATTTTGAGTGCTGCTACAGGCCCTGGCCATGTGCTGTGATGGAGGGGGCCATTTTGAATGCAGGGAGTGTTCTCGGGCCTGCACCCATTTTGCCTAGCTTTCATCCATTATGCCCAGGGCCCAGGGGTAGTGAGTGGTGCATGTGCCTAGTCTTTCTGTGGGTTGTCTTGAATTTAAACATCATGGAGGGGCTGGATCATGGCATGGGATTGTGCTGATTTTTCTGTGATTTTCGTTTTTGGGCCAGTTGTGGATGGACAGGCCATGTGGTTGGGGGCCATTTTGAGTGCTGCTACAGGCCCTGGCCATGTGCTGTGATGGAGGGGGCCATTTTGAATGCAGGGAGTGTTCTCGGGCCTGCACCCATTTTGCCTAGCTTTCATCCATTATGCCCAGGGCCCAGGGGTAGTGAGTGGTGCATGTGCCTAGTCTTTCTGTGGGTTGTCTTGAATTTAAACATCATGGAGGGGCTGGATCATGGCATGGGATTGTGCTGATTTTTCTGTGATTTTTCGTTTTTTGGGCCTGTTGTGGATGGACAGGCCATGTGGTTGGGGGCCATTTTGAGTGCTGCTACAGGCCCTGGCCATGTGCTGTGATGGAGGGGGCCATTTTGAATGCAGGGAGTGTTCTCAGGCCTGCACCCATTTTGCCTAGCTTTCATCCATTATGCCCAGGGCCCAGGGGTAGTGAGTGGTGCATGTGCCTAGTCTTTCTGTGGGTTGTCTTGAATTTAAACATCATGGAGGGGCTGGGTCATGGCATGGGATTGTGCTGATTTTTCTGTGATTTTCGTTTTTTGGGCCTGTTGTGGATGGACAGGCCATGTGGTTGGGGGCCATTTTGAGTGCTGCTACAGGCCCTGGCCATGTGCTGTGATGGAGGGGGCCATTTTGAATGCAGGCAGTGTTCTCAGGCCTGCACCCATTTTGCCTAGCTTTCATCCATTATGCCCAGGGCCCAGGGGTAGTGAGTGGTGCATGTGCCTAGTTTTTCTGTGGGTTGTCTTGAATTTAAACATCATGGAGGGGCTGGATCATGGCATGGGATTGTGCTGATTTTTCTGTAATTTTCATTTTTTGGGCCTGTTGTGGATGGACAGGCCATGTGGTTGGGGGCCATTTTGAGTGCTGCTACAGGCCCTGGCCATGTGCTGTGATGGAGGGGGCCATTTTGAATGCAGGCAGTGTTCTCAGGCCTGCACCCATTTTGCCTAGCTTTAATCCATTATGCCCAGGGCCCAGGGGTAGTGAGTGGTGCATGTGCCTAGTCTTTCTGTGGGTTGTCTTGAATTTAAACATCATGGAGGGGCTGGATCATTGCATGGGATTGTGCTGATTTTTCTGTGATTTTCGTTTTTTGGGCCTGTTGTGGATGGACAGGCCATGTGGTTGGGGGCCATTTTGAGTGCTGCTACAGGCCCGGGCCATGTGCTGTGATGGAGGGGGCCATTTTGAATGCAGGGAGTGTTCTCAGGCCTGCACCCATTTTGCCTAGCTTTCATCCATTATGCCCAGGGCCCAGGGGTAGTGAGTGGTGCATGTGCCTAGTCTTTCTGTGGGTTGTCTTGAATTTAAACATCATGGAGGGGCTGGATCATGGCATGGGATTGTGCTGATTTTTCTGTGATTTTCGTTTTTTGGGCCTGTTGTGGATGGACAGGCCATGTGGTTGGGGGCCATTTTGAGTGCTGCTACAGGCCCTGGCCATGTGCTGTGATGGAGGGGGCCATTTTGAATGCAGGCAGTGTTCTCAGGCCTGCACCCATTTTGCCTAGCTTTCATCCATTATGCCCAGGGCCCAGGGGTAGTGAGTGGTGCATGTGCCTAGTCTTTCTGTGGGTTGTCTTGAATTTAAACATCATGGAGGGGCTGGATCATGGCATGGGATTGTGCTGATTTTTCTGTGATTTTCGTTTTTTGGGCCTGTTGTGGATGGACAGGCCATGTGGTTGGGGGCCATTTTGAGTGCTGCTACAGGCCCTGGCCATGTGCTGTGATGGAGGGGGCCATTTTGAATGCAGGGAGTGTTCTCAGGCCTGCACCCATTTTGCCTAGCTTTCATCCATTATGCCCAGGGCCCAGGGGTAGTGAGTGGTGCATGTGCCTAGTATTTCTGTGGGTTGTCTTGAATTTAAACATCATGGAGGGGCTGGATCATGGCATGGGATTGTGCTGATTTTTCTGTGATTTTCGTTTTTTGGGCCTGTTGTGGATGGACAGGCCATGTGGTTGGGGGCCATTTTGAGTGCTGCTACAGGCCCTGGCCATGTGCTGTGATGGAGGGGGCCATTTTGAATGCAGGGAGTGTTCTCAGGCCTGCACCCATTTTGCCTAGCTTTCATCCATTATGCCCAGGGCCCAGGGGTAGTGAGTGGTGCATGTGCCTAGTTTTTCTGTGGGTTGTCTTGAATTTAAACATCATGGAGGGGCTGGATCATGGCATGGGATTGTGCAGATTTTTCTGTGATTTTCGTTTTTTGGGCCTGTTGTGGATGGACAGGCCATGTGGTTGGGGGGCATTTTGAGTGCTGCTACAGGCCCTGGCCATGTGCTGTGATGGAGGGGGCCATTTTGAATGCAGGCAGTGTTCTCAGGCCTGCACCCATTTTGCCTAGCTTTCATCCATTATGCCCAGGGCTCAGGGGTAGTGAGTGGTGCATGTGCCTAGTCTTTCTGTGGGTTGTCTGGAATTTAAACATCATGGAGGGGCTGGATCATGGCATGGGATTGTGCTGATTTTTCTGTGATTTTCGTTTTTTGGGCCTGTTGTGGATGGACAGGCCATGTGGTTGGGGGCCATTTTGAGTGCTGCTACAGGCCCTGGCCATGTGCTGTGATGGACGGGGCCATTTTGAATGCAGGCAGTGTTCTCAGGCCTGCACCCATTTTGCCTGGGATTGTGCTGATTTTTCTGGGTTTTTTCGATTTTTTTTGGGTGTATAACTGAACTGATGTTCCTCTGTCTTCCATTGCTTTTAGGTGCACAAGACTCAAGAGAACCACCAGTGCCAGGAAGAAGTCCTGCAGCGGTGTGTGTGTGCAGCATAATGTCACGCGACGTCACGTCTGGCCTCAGACAACTCTACAATTCGTGCAACTGCGGCCTGCTGTCTGACCTGCTCTGAAGAAGATGGCCCCAAAAAAAGGTCTCCGTAGCTCCTCTAGCAAGAAAGTTGCTAGTAAGGAGCAGAAGAAGCAAGTTACCAAGGAGGCTGGTGTGCCGGCCGCCGCGTTTTTTGGGAGCAAAAAAAAAATTACGCCTGCAGCAGCAGCAGGATCTGCTGGGGACCAAGCTGGGAGCAGCAACCCCGCTCCATTGGGTTCAGTGCCTCCACCACCACGCCAACTTAAGTCAAAGCCCTTGAGTGCTTCAGAGGCAGTCAGTGTACTTCTCTAATCACCATCGACCAGTGATGTTGGCTCATCGCAAGAAAGTAGCAGCAATGTCCCTGAATCAACACAGGTTGTTGTAACTCATCTGACAAATGTTGAACAACCACAGCCGCAACAACAACACCATGTGCAAGTACAAGCCCAAGTACATGTGGAAGGAGAGGCAGCGCAAGGAGATGCGCAAGCAGAGGTGCATGGAGGGTCACAAGTGCCCACAATAGTTGTTCCTCCCGAAGTAGGGGCACATCAGGAAATCGACAATCAAGCCGAGGTATCATTGGAAGCCACTCCTCCTGATGATCATTCATTGTCTTCCACATCCCTAGCAAGGAAAAGATCAAGGGGGGTGTCTACATCTTCTTCAAGCCCACCTCCTTCTGATGAACTGGATGAAAATTGGGAACCACCACCACGGCCGTCTGCGAGTGAGGCACACCATGATCTGACAAAGGTACCTAAGCGTAAAAGGAAGGTCGTCGAAAAACTCATAGCTATGGAGTGTGATGAGGCTCAACAAGAAATGACGGATACTGCTGCTGATGAAGCCTCTCACGATGACCACGAGCCAGTCATCATAAAGGTCACTGCAGCCCCAGCGGGCATGCAGCAAAGAGACATTTGTACCCTATCCCGAGAAGCTGCTGAGCGTGATGATGATGTCGACGAGGAGGCAATGGAAATGGAAACACAACAATCATTAGATTTGGAGTTAACTAGTACACCAACACCTACCGCTTCCATATTTCTTTCTCGCAAGAAGGGACCTCCATCCACCTCGACCTCAATTAGTGGTGGTGAAAGTGCAAAACGTACTGAAGTTCGGCAATCCACATCCTCCACTTCATCTGGCATTAGCAGCAGGACCACCACCACCAGTATCGCCGCCTCCTCCGGCCCCCAAAGACATTTCAAGTCTCCAGTTTGGGACTTCTTTAGTGTTTGCCCAAAAAAGGAAAACGTAGCCATTTGTAGCATTTGTAAGCTTCGAGTTAGTCGTGGTAAGTTTGGTACCAACTATGGTACCGGAGGCCAGAGAGGTAATCTTAGGAGAACGCACGCTGTCCAATGGTTTGAGCACCTAGAGGCGGTCAAGGAAGCCCGAATTGCACGTAATGAAAACGTTGATTTTTCATCTGATGATGACGAGGAGGAAGAAGACGATTCAAACACTTCACTTGCACCCAGTACCCCTGTCAGCAGCACACCCCATGTGAGCCACACTAAGAGTGTGGGAGAGAGTGAGACATCAATGCGAAAAAGTTCATCAGCGAGCGTAACTGGGTCGAAGATATCATCATCATCCCGTAAATCCTTGGTCCAGGGCAACATTAAAAAGATGTTGTTTACAGAAGCGCAATATGAACGCAACCACCCACTGACGCGTCTGTATAACACTAAGCTGGCTAAAATGCTAGCTCTGGACCTTCTCCCTTTTTCTTTTGTAGAAGGGGTTGGTTTTCTAGAATTAGTGGCAGCGCTATGCCCTAAATGGAAGGTTCCTAGCCGGTTCTATTTTGCCCGAGTTGCGGTTCCAGCACTACATGAAGATGTTCTGGAGGTGATTGGGGCAGCTTTGCAGAAGAGTGCTGTTCACACTATACATCTGACAACAGACATGTGGACCAGTGGCGCAGGCGCTGATTACATGTGCATCACTGCACACTGGGTCTCTTTTTCAGGGGCTAAAGCAAAGCTAAACGCAGGTGTTGACCCGGACATTGTTTTTAAAGCTGCTCGGAAACATGCAACACTAGCCATGTTTGGTTTGGAGAAACGTCACACAGCACAAAACATTTTGGATGTCTTCAACACAAAGGTCCTTGACTGGCTGTCCCCAAAAAAACACCAGGTTGGTTATGTTTCCACGGACAATGGCTCCAATATAGTTAAGGCCATGCAGCTGGGTGACTATTGCAGAGTGCCGTGTTTGGCGCACTGTATAAACCTGGTTGTCAAAAAATTCTTGGGTGATAAAGACAGTGCAGCGTACAGAGTAGTGGAGACCTGCCGAAAAATGTGCAACCATTTCAGCCATACTTTTAAGGCCCGGAAGCATCTGAGGAGCCTGCTATATGAACGTCAAATGCCAGTGAAAGCACTCATCCAGGAGGTGGTAACACATTGGAACTCAACCTTCTACATGCTTGAGCATCTGTATGAGCAGTATAAGGTACTCGATCACTATTTCTTAACACAGGGTACAGCTCAGAAGGAGGACCTGAGGATGGGTGCGGCGCAATGGAACATAGTTAAAAGCCTGACACGCATGCTTCGTCCTTTTGAGTTCTTCACGCGTGCAGTCAGCAAGGAGGACTGTAATTTGGGAAAAGCTATCCCATTGTTGTACATGCTGGAGCACCAACTGAAGGAGGTTTGTTCTGTGTTTGAAAAAGATGAAAAAAACCAAGAGCCTTTTGTTCTGGCTGAGAAATTATTAGAGCACCTACAAAGTGATGAACGTCTTAAAATGATCCACTCAAACCAGCATTACATTTGTGCTACTATTCTGGATCCACGCTACAAAAAGGCGCTGGCAGGCCAAGCATTCTTTCCTTTTGCTGATGAAGATGTTACAAAGTACAAACAGTGGATAGTCTCCTCAGCCAAGAGGTTTGAAAGAGAACTGCAGCAAATTGAAGGAAAAGGCAGTACATCAGCATCAGCAGGCCATCCCCAGTCACAAAAATCCACTTCTGCACCTGTGGCTGCGGCACAAGTGACCTCTCAGCCGTTAAAGAGACCGGCAACCGGATCATCTGCACCACCAGACACAACAGTAACATTGGAGGCTGAAGAGGATTGGCTAGCTCGGCTTGGGTTTGGTTCTCAAAAGGTCACAGCAACAGCTAAGCAAAGTGGAGGAACCTTGGAGGAGAACCTTGATTCGATGGTCAAGGACTAACTGAATGACTCAACAGAGGTCTATGTTAATGCTGACCCATTGGCGTATTGGCATGGGAAAAAAGAATTGTGGCCACAGCTCACCAACCTGGCTTTAAACTACTTGTCTTGCCCACTCGCAAGTGTGTCTTCTGAACGTGTTTTCAGTGCTGCTGGTGGCATTGTAACTTCCAAACGGAGCCGCCTCTCGCCCAAAAATGTGGAGAGGTTAACAATGATCAAGATGAATCAGCACCTCATACCACCAGATTTCAGAGTACGAGAAAGCGCGCCGGATGAAGACGAGGTGGACAGCAACATAGCTGAGGGAATTTCTTCTCTGTCAGGTGACACTGACCTCACCCTGCCTGAATTAGCAGAGTATGATGACGAAGCCTTATTCTTATTCACGGACCGTGATACCGAGCCCTGAAAATGAGACAACGAATCAATAACTTTCCTTTTCGTCCTTATTCACTTTTATTCCTGTGTGTCTGTCTTTCTTTGTTGTGCACAGTTAATATAATTCAAACTTTAATCAGATAATCACAAAAACAAGCCCATCAGCAGAACTGTCTTCACTTGTTTGCTAATTGATTTGAAGGTGCCGCAGTCTGCATTCCTCAGGTTCACAAGTTCAGAAGAACATGCTCCTCTATCCTCCTCCTCCAGACTCCTATTTCCATCAAAGCAGAGGGCTGGTTAACGCCCAATGAAGAAAAACTCAGCACTTGTGGGGGTGTTGTTCTACCTCTTTGCAGGTGAGTTGACGGCTCTGGGGCCATTGCTGGGAAGCTCTAATACCGGATAAAAGTGGTTTGGACCAAATCCGAGGCGGAATTTTTTTTGTGTTTTTGCTGACTTGCTTGCCTTTGAGGTGCTCTTAGGGGGGGTTCCGTCTGTTTGTGGGTGAGTTTCGGGGTCTGTCAGCACTGCTGGGACACTCTAATCTTGATTGCATTTGCTTTTCAGGAAATCCGTGGTGGCAAACCGGACTTATGGCCTAGCTACGGAGCGCGTTTGGACCGAAGGCCGAGAAATATTGTAAGTAGGAGATGTTGCTTTTGGCCTGTTTGGGGGTGTTATGCTTTTTGGCGGGTGGGTTGGCGGGTCTTGGGCCATTCCTGGGAAGGTATAATACCGGGTAGAAGTGGTTGGGACAAAATCCACGCCGTTTTTTTGTTGTTGCTATTTCTGACATTTTGCTCAATGTAGCGTTTTCGGGGGCCTGTTTGGGGGGCTTCCTGGTGTTTGTGGGTGGGTTTCGGGGTCTGGGAGCACTGCTGGCTATGGATACTTTACTTTGCAAGAGGTTTGAAGCAAATCCATGGTGGCAGAGGGGAGTTAGGGCCTAGTTGCAGAGCGCGCGCGGAGTGATTTGGGAAATTTGGGAAAAAATGACTAAGTCCCCATTTTTGTACTTTTGCTCTTTGGCTGTTTGGGGGTCTTCTACTCGTTTTGTCCTGGGTTGACGGCTCTGGGGCCATTGCTGGGAAGCTCTAATACCGGATAAAAGTGGTTTGGACCAAATCCGAGGCGGAATTTTTTTTTGTGTGTTTGCTGACTTGCTTGCCTTTGAGGTGCTCTTAGGGGGGGTTCCGTCTGTTTGTGGATGAGTTTCGGGGTCTGTCAGCACTGCTGGGACACTCTAATCTTGATTGCATTTGCTTTTCAGGAAATCCGTGGTGGCAAACCGGGCTAATGGCCTAGCTACGCAGCGCGTTTGGACCGAAGGCCGAGAAATATTGTAAGTAGGAGATGTTGCTTTTGGCCTGTTTGGGGGTGTTATGCTTTTTGGCGGGCGGGTTGGCGGGTCTTGGGCCATTCCTGGGAAGGTCTAATACCGGGTAGAAGTGGTTGGAACAAAATCCACGCCAATTTTTTTTTTGCTATTTCTGACATTTTGCTCAATGTAGCGTTTTCGGGGGCCTGTTTGGGGGGCTTCCTGGTGTTTGTGGGTGGGTTTCGGGGTCTGGGAGCACTGCTGGCTATGGATACTTTACTTTGCAAGAGGTTTGAAGCAAATCCATGGTGGCAGAGGGGAGTTAGGGCCTAGCTGCAGAGCGCGCGCGGAGTGATTTGGGAAATTTGGGAAAAAATGACTAAGTCCCCATTTTTGTACTTTTGCTCTTTGGCCGTTTGGGGGTCTTCTACTCGTTTTCTCCTGGGTTGACGGCTCTGGGGCCATTGCTGGGAAGCTCTAATACCGGATAAACGTGGTTTGGACCAAATCCGAGGCGGAAATTTTTGTGTGTTTTTGCTGACTTGCTTGCCTTTGAGGTGCTCTTAGGGGGGGTTCCGTCTGTTTGTGAGTGAGTTTCGGGGTCTGTCAGCACTGCTGGGACACTGTAATCTTGATTGCATTTGCTTTTCAGGAAATCCGTGGTGGCAAACCGGACTTACGGCCTAGCTACACAGCGCGTGTGGACCGAAGGCCGAGAAATATTGTAAGTAGGAGATGTTGCTTTTGGCCTGTTTGGGGGTGTTATGCTTTTTGGCGGGTGGGTTGGCGGGTCTTGGGCCATTTCTGGGAAGTTCTAATACCGGGTAGAAGTGGTTGGGACAAAATCCACGCCGATTTTTTGTTGTTGCTATTTCTGACATTTTGCTCAATGTAGCATTTTCGGGGGCCTGTTTGGGGGGCTTCCTGGTGTTTGTGGGTGGGTTTCGGGGTCTGGGAGCACTGCTGGCTATGGATACGTTACTTTGCACGAGGTTTGAAGCAAATCCATGGTGGCAGAGGGGAGTTAGGGCCTAGCTGCAGAGCGCGCGCGGAGTGATTTGGGAAATTTGGGAAAAAATGACTTAGTCCCCATTTTTGTACTTTTGCTCTTTGGCTGTTTGGGGGTCTTCTACTCGTTTTCTCCTGGGTTGACGGCTCTGGGGCCATTGCTGGGAAGCTCTAATACCGGATAAACGTGGTTTGGACCAAATCCGAGGCGGAATTTTTTGTGTGTTTTTGCTGACTTGCTTGCCTTTGAGGTGCTCTTAGGGGGGGTTCCGTCTGTTTGTGAGTGAGTTTCGGGGTCTGTCAGCACTGCTGGGACACTGTAATCTTGATTGCATTTGCTTTTCAGGAAATCCGTGGTGGCAAACCGGACTTATGGCCTAGCTACGCAGCGCGTTTGGACCGAAGGCCGAGAAATATTGTAAGTAGGAGATGTTGCTTTTGGCCTGTTTGGGGGTGTTATGCTTTTTGGCGGGTGGGTTGGCGGGTCTTGGGCCATTCCTGGGAAGTTCTAATACCGGGTAGAAGTGGTTGGGACAAAATCCACGCCGATTTTTTGTTGTTGCTATTTCTGACATTTTGCTCAATGTAGCGTTTTCGGGGGCCTGTTTGGGGGGCTTCCTGGTGTTTGTGGGTGGGTTTCGGGGTCTGGGAGCACTGCTGGCTATGGATACGTTACTTTGCACGAGGTTTGAAGCAAATCCATGGTGGCAGAGGGGAGTTAGGGCCTAGCTGCAGAGCGCGCGCGGAATGATTTGGGAAATTTGGGAAAAAATGACTAAGTCCCCATTTTTGTACTTTTGTTCTTTGTCTGTTTGGGGGTCTTCTACTCGTTTTCTCCTGGGTTGACGGCTCTGGGGCCATTGCTGGGAAGCTCTAATACCGGATAAAAGTGGTTTGGACCAAATCCGAGGCGGACTTTTTTTGTGTTTTTGCTGACTTGCTTGCCTTTGAGGTGCTCTTAGGGGGGGTTCCGTCTGTTTGTGGGTGAGTTTCGGGGTCTGTCAGCACTGCTGGGACACTCTAATCTTGATTGCATTTGCTTTTCAGGAAATCCGTGGTGGCAATCCGGACTTACGGCCTAGCTACACAGCGCGTGTGGACCGAAGGCCGAGAAATATTGTAAGTAGGAGATGTTGCTTTTGGCCTGTTTGGGGGTGTTATGCTTTTTGGCGGGTGGGTTGGCGAGTCTTGGGCCATTCCTGGGAAGGTCTAATACCGGGTAGAAGTGGTTGGGACAAAATCCACGCCGAAAAGCCTTTTGGCACTTTTTGTATCTTAGGGTTTGTTAGGGTTAGCCCTAGCAGCAGGATTGCATGTGTTTCGGGGTGTTCTACATTTTTGCAACTGACTTCTGAGGTCTTAGAGCACTCGTGAGAATGCGTAATTGTGGTTGCAAGTCATTTGAAGAAAATCCATGGTGGGAAAGGGGGGATTTGGCATAGTTAAAGAAAGCCTTTGCCACTATTCTTAACTTAGGGTTCGTTAGGGTTAGCAGTATTTCGATTGCATGTGTTTGGGTGGGGGGGTTTTCGAGTCTTGGAGCGATGCTGGCTATGGATACTTTTGCTTGGTTGCTTGCAAGTGGTTTGAATGCAATCCACGGTGGGTAAGGGGGTATTTGGGACTACTTTTACTTTCAAAGTACGTTTTGTCACCAGTTTTCTGTTAGGCCTCGTTTTTTGCGATTTGATTGGGGGTCTTCTACATTTTTTTTTTTTTTTTGAAAACCTTTATTGTGCATGAATAAAAGAACAAATACGGGCCCACAACCATCAGGCCGACCACGATACTTTTGAAGCACGAGTGCAAGCAATGCGATTCCCCAGCGGCATCAGGTGACATAGCAACAATCGATAGCCGTTACACTGAATGGAATCATGTCGCCGAGGAGAAGGAGCATTTAAGGTTAATTTTGAAAGTTTTTTCGATCTAAATATAAATCAGTGAAGAATAGGAACAAAGGAGAACTGAGTCCGTACATTAGCTTCACGACATGAGCAGGCAGCATCATTAATGAAACAACAATAGAGGTGAACACCCCGGCAATATGGCAGTACAGTGTAAAACAACAAGAGCATCAGTCAGCATTTACGCACCACCCACAGCGCCACCCACTCCCTACGAACCCCTATCGCAGACCCAGAACAGAAAACAAGACAAGAAAGCGCAGAGAATTTAGAAAAAATAAGGCCCATAGAAACTAAATGAAGAAAACTAAATCTCTCCCCCCACCCTACACAAATGCGGAGGCTACGGCCTAGCCCCCCCCCCCCCACCCGGCAATGTGTCTGTCGCCCATTAAAGAACCCGAAATATAGACCAAGAAAAGAAAGAATAGGAAAAAAAGATGGTAAGAAAAAGTAGAAAGAATTTTAACACTTGAAATATAGGGAGGAAGAAAAGAATAAGCTATTCTACCACTCCCAAAAAAGAGGAAGGCGGGGAGGAGCCCACACAATAACAGATCTCCCGGATTCCCAGCCATTTGCAACTCCTACGCCGTGTGAAGCAATAAAGTCGAAGGGCATAGAACCAAAAGAGGAACAGAATCAGGTACACCCAGGTCCCCGAGTCAGCACATGAGTCACCACCCCATCTATAAAAATAGACAACAGGATATGTACAGTTCCACCCCATGTACGAAATTGCCAGAATAAACAACAATATCAGAATAAATGTGAGGAGCCATAACTTCAACACGCGCCAAAGAGGCGCCCCAGTCCGAGATCACACCAGACAGACCAGCAAAAGTTAGCACCCGGAAGCCCCTAGCTCTAACCAGGTCGCAAGCGACCACTACACCATGATACCCGACAGGAGCCCGCCCCAGCTGGAACAAAGGAACAAGATGGCCGCCTTAGGTAATACAGAGACAAAGAAGAGCAAAATGGGCGCCACCCGTCACAAACAGTCCCCCTGTCCCAATGAAATATCGTTGGCAAAGCAGTCAGGCACCGAAGAGAATGTAGCAGAGCCAATGGCTCACAATTCACCAGGATAGCCAGTTATAGCGCCGACTGTGCCGTAGACAAAGGCTGCAATGCCACAAAGGATGCCTTGAATGTGAGAGCAAAGCAGTAAATAGCAATTACAAATACAGATGGGGGAAAGCAAGCCTCATTATGCGTGTGATCCGTACAGTCTCTATATGTAACAGTCTCAACCCAATCCCCGCCAGGCAAGAAAGCAATACCACAAAGAAACTGCCTAACCCTGGCCCGATCTCGGATGCCCCTCTGAACACACCCCTCGATGAATGCCAACCCCCTCTACAACAAAGAGACAAGATGGGCGCAAAGAAGAAGGGGGAGACTCATAGATACAAAATGGTCGGTGCCAAATACCCAATAGTTCGTTGATCGCAGCCAAAAGAGTCTCCAAGTTGTTCTGATAGCACAAATACAACAGGGGAAAAAACGGAGGCTTCAATGAGAGAGTCTTCAAGGGGGCCAGAAGTAGCCTAGCCCGCAGTCTCATTGTTGATAGTGATAGCGAATACAAAGAAACAGTCCCTGAATGTGGAAACAAAATATCACAGGCAGAGTTGGTAAGCGGTCGTATACAGGCGCCAATCCAGTCGTCCCCGGTCTCACCACCGCCGGAAGCCCTTGGTAACACAGTAGCAAACTCAGGCACCAACAGGGGAGTGTGCAATTGTTGCTGGGAACAGTCCCTCCGCATCTGCTCCAAATCGAAGGCTATATCATCGAGTTTCTCACTTAGCCTGTGGGAGCCATGAAACAGCGCCGATCGCAGTTCACCAAGGGCAGACAGACAGGACATCACCATAGGACAGGGTAGGCTGCGGTCCCCCTGTGCCTGGAACACAAGTGGGTATAATCAATTCAGTCCCCGGCCCGGTCATGGTGCCGCAGGCACAGGGCGAGGGCGGGCGATCTTCTCCATTCCGCGAGTCAGCGGGTACATCCATAGCGCCTATAAGCCGGTCGCAAAAACATGGGGGGGTGCGGCATGAATCAGCAGTTGCCCTGTCTCCCATTGCCGCCAGCTGCAGTCCAGCGTCGCCTGCGAGGAGCCCCCGCCGGCTAAGACAGGCAGTCAGGGCGAACGGGCGATCCACCGAGTCCGGGCAAGCCCCGTAATGGAGTCCAAGCAGCCCTCACCCAGCACTGAACAAAGGAGCCGGTCGTGCAGTGCGGTCCACCCTCCAAGCGCGAGGTAGTCGCGGTACACAACACTCCACGGCAACCAGTGCGCTGTGGTCCGCGATCCAGAAAGAAAGCAGCTCCTCCCAGGCTATGGGCGTCCTGCAGGCAGGCCGGCCGTCTCCGCTCCGGCGAGGTCCGGCATCCGGCGGCGATTTACACCGGGGTCAAAGGCGTCGGGACGGGTACCAGGCTATCTCCGCATTCCGGACGAGCTGAGATTCCGGAGGGACATGGGCGAAGTCAGCGCACAGTCCCCGATCGAACAGCCGAGAAATTGAGCAGGATTCCAGGCAGGATAGCAATGCGGGGCTCAAGGGCTGGCGGAGCCGGGAGCTTACGCGTCCGCTCCGGTCGCCATCTTGGCTCTTCCCCCGTCTTCTACATTTTTGCGACTGGCTTTATTAAGGGTCTGGGTGGGAACACTGCTGGGAAGATCTAATTTTGTTCTAAAACACAGTTTACAGTACACCTAGCTTGAGGGGAAAGATCCACTACATTAATTTGCCCATACTTATTTATCCTTCAAAAGGTGACTCAGACAGAGTACGCACTGTCAAAAATATTGTACTGTCTACTAGGAAAATCAAAGTGTGACTTTTTGCACTCCACAGCCTACATACCTTATATTTATTTATCAGTGGTGTTGTAATATTATATCACTTCCTGTTTTTCGTTGAATAATTACAGGCCGGGTTTCAGTCTGTGCAATGGGGAAAAAAGGATGGAGTCAGGCTTCACATTAGCGAGCCGCAATTCAGCATCCGCCAGGCAGGCAGTGGACAGGGTGTCTTCTGGTCACCAACATTGATGGACGAAGCGTCAGATGGAATGGAGGAGTGCCACTAATAAGAGGAATTTTTTTCTGCATGCAACTTACTTACCAAATTCAACAGGACAACTACAACAACATACAGATACAGTATCCATTGTGTTTTTCTATGACTGTGACTGCATTTCTTGGATCTCTCTCTGCTTCTAAATTGATCCCTTAACACATCACTTAGTCCACTCCACTATCACATCTGCACCACACATAGTCATTTGTAAGTGCTCCTACATAATTCGCAAGTCGCAATACGCCCCAGCCCGTAGAGGACTGGGATGGCCCCAATGATGAAGCATGTCACCAAGGGGCAACCCTGGTGAGTGAGGGGACACCTAGAAAAAGAGCAATTTCTCCTTTTCTATCTACTACACCTTCCAGACCAACCCCATTGAGTGTTGTGAATGGATTTATAGTGACCAGCAAGGCTCTCAGGTATCTGGCAACAGAGACCTTATGTTGAATATAGTTATCAATAATTCCACACACGCCCTGTACTGTCGCATTCTTTCTTCCACAGTTGTCGAAAGTACTACTTACTTTTCACTGACATGCATGCAGTAGTGCATGCACTTTCAAAGATTGATGGATAGGTTTGTACCCAAAGATTTGTTTATGTTCAATTGTTTGTCCATGCTGTGCTTTTTTTACAGGGTGTCTTCTGGTGGTGACCAACATCGATGGACGAAACGTCAGCTGCAATGGAGGAGTGCCGCTAATAAGAGGATTTTTTTTCTGCATGCAACTTACTTACCAAATTCAACAGGACAACTACAACAACATACAGATATAGTATCCATTGTGTTTTTCTAGGACAGTGACTGCATTTCTTGGATCTCTCTCTGCTTCTAAATTGATCCTTTAACACATGACTTAGTCCACTCCACTATCACATCTGCACCACACATAGTCATTTGTAAGTGCTCCTACGTAATTCGCAAGTCGCAGCATGCCCCAGCCCGTAGAGGACTGGGATGGCCCCAATGATGAAGCATGTCACCAAGGGGCAACCATGGTGAGTGAGGGGACACCTAGAAAAAGAGCAATTTCTCCTTTTCTATCTACTACACCTTCCAGACCAACCCCATTGAGTGTTGTGAATGGATTTATAGTGACCAGCAAGGCTCTCAGGTATCTGGCAACAGAGACCTTATGTTGAATATAGTTATCAATAATTCCACACACGCCCTGTACTGTCGCATTCTTTCTTCCACAGTTGTCGAAAGTACTACTTACTTTTCACTGACATGCATGCAGTAGTGCATGCACTTTCAAAGATTGATGGATAGGTTTGTACCCAAAGATTTGTTTATGTTCAATTGTTTGTCCATGCTGTGCTTTTTTTACAGGGTGTCTTCTGGTGGTGACCAACATCGATGGACGAAGCGTCAGCTGCAATGGAGGCGTGCCGCTAATAAGAGGATTTTATTTCTGCATGCATCTTACTTACCAAATTCAACAGGACAACTACAACAACATACAGATACAGTATCCATTGTGTTTTTCTAGGACTGTGACTGCATTTCTTGGATCTCTCTCCGCTTCTAAATTGATCCTTTAACCCATCACTTAGTCCACTCCACTATCACATCTGCACCACACATAGTCATTTGTAAGTGCTCCTACGTAATTCGCAAGTCGCAGCACGCCTCAGCCCGTAGAGGACTGGGATGGCCCCAATGATGAAGCATGTCACCAAGGGGCAACCCTGGTGTGTGAGGGGACACCTAGAAAAAGAGCAATTTCTCCTTTTATTTATTTATTTATTTATATGCTTGTAGCGCGCCTGAATCAGCCCCGGAGGGGTATCTCCGCGCGTAGCTTCTGCATGAGTCGAATTACTTAGTTGAGGGGACTGGCAGTGTAGGAGCAAAATAGATTAGTCTTGGGTGAATAGGTATGTTTTTAATTTTTTCCTAAAAGAGGATAAATTAGAGATGTGTCTCAGTTGTGGTGGGAGGGAATTCCATAGCTGGGGGCCTTTGAGAGAGGGTGCTCGGCCACCCTGTCTCGCTCTGGTGACCTTAGGTACCTGCAACAGCAAGGTGTTGCTGGAGCGCAAAGTACGTCCAGGAGAGTAGGGGACAAAAATGTCTTTGAGGTATTTGGGGCCAGACCCATAAATACATTTATGCATTATGCAGCAAAGTTTGAAATTGACCCGTTGTTGCACTGGTAGCCAGTGAAGGTGGGAAAGGAGAGGGCGTGACGGGGTACGGGGGGGGGCATTCAAGATGAGTCTTGCAGCGGTGTTCTGCACCACCTGCAGTCTGCATAGTTGTTCTTGGTTGGCAGAAATGAGTAGACCATTGCAGTAGTCTACCCGTCCGAGTACTAGTGCCTGTACCAGCGTTTTCCTGTGGATGTCTGGCAGGAAGGGGAAAATGCGCCGTAGAAGACCAATTATACGGAAACATGTTCCCGTGACTTGACTGACATGATCTTTTAAAATCAGTGTTTGGTCCAGGCGTATTCCCAAATTTTTAATGGTCTGTTTGGGCGCAGGAACAGGTCCTAGCTCAAGTGGCCACCAATCCGGAGACCAGAGCAGGGTGGCCCCTCCAAACAACATGACTTCGGTTTTAGTCACATTGCATTGGAGGAAGTTCTGGGCCATCCAACCTGCCACAGCTCTCATGCCATTTTGAAAGGATTACATGACTGCAGGTGTGATAGTCTGGAAGGGAAATAACAGCTGAGTGTCGTCAGCGTAGGAGATTGGGGAGAACCCGTAAGATCTTATAATCTCCGCTAAGGGGGCCACATATACGTTGAATAACGTGGGGCTCAGGCATGAGCCTTGTGGCACACCCTTAGTGAGCTGCCTACAGATAGATTTGTGGGAGCCTAATTTGACACCTTGTTGTCTATCTGCAAGAAAGCTTTCAAGCCACGCAAGGGCGGTCCCTTTTACTCCTACTCCTTCCAGGCGGTCGAGAAGAATTTTGTGCGACACCGTGTCGAAGGCAGCGGACAAGTCCAATAGCACCAGAATCACTGAGCTCCCCCTGTCAAGTGACATTCTGATGTTATCTGTCACTGACAAGAGGGCTGATTCGGTGCTATGGTTGGGCCTAAAACCAGATTGTGAGTGGTCTAGGCCGCCCGCTGCCTCGATGTAGCTAGACAGGTGTGAGTTGACATGTTTCTCGGCCAGCTTGCTGAAGTACGGTAGGAGGGAGATGGGCCGGAGGTTGGAAAGCTCCGTCCAGGGGAGAGCCGCGTTCTTGCGGATGGGGTTCACCACCGCTCTTTTCCATTCAGTTGGAACATGTCCCTTCTTCAGAGACTGATTAATTACATCTTGGATGTGCGGACCTAACAAGGTACTGAGGGAGGTTAGGGTTTTAGCAGGGATGAGGTCGTCCGGAGACCCGGATTTTACATGGGTCATTAGTGTGAATAGCTCTTCATTATTGATGGGAGGGGATGTGGTCAGCATGAGGTTAGTGTTGTTGGTGGAGGAGAGAGCAGTCAGCGTATCATTGCCTATTTGAGATCCTAATACTGGGTTTGCCTTGGCTCACCGAGCATAATCCCAGGATAGATTGGTCTCGACGTTCAGTTGAAATGAATTCAAGCTTTTGTCGAGAGCATTGTTTCCAGTCCACGCCAGGGTACACAAACTCCACGTTGTCGCAAAATTTGGCCAATCAAGTTCAAATGGTGTGTGCTTTGGAGGCTCCAGAGATTCCAGAAGAATATCAGGATCTGAAGGAGGTATTCAATGAGAAAGAAGCTAACAAATTGCCACCTCATCGAGAATATGACTGTCGGATAGAATTGGAGCCTGGGGTTTCCTTACCCTGCAGCAGAATCTACGCTCTGTCGGAACCTGAGAACCTCCATTTGAAGCACTTTATTGAACAAAACTTAGCCAATGGTTTCATCCGCCCCTCCCAGTCTCCAGTGTCCTCGCCCCTCTTCTTCATTCCTAAGAAGGATGGGACCTTGAGAACCTGCATTGATTATCGGGCCTTGAACTTGGCCACCAAGAAGAATCGTTATCCATTTCCCCTCATTTCGGAACTTCTAGATCAGGTCAAGAATGCTTGTGTGTACACTAAATTGGATTTACGAGGGGCATACCATTTGGTGCGCATGGCCGAAGGAGAGGAGTGGAAAACTGCCTTTCGAACCAGGTTTGGTTTGTATGAATACCAAGTGATGCCCTTTGGGCTTTGTAACGCCCCCGCTGCTTTCCAGCATTTTGTTAACGACGTGCTTCGAGAGTGCCTGGACCGCTTTGCGGTGGTTTACATCGATGACATCCTTATTTATTCCAACAGTTTAGAGGAACACGTTCATCATGTACGAGCCATCTTGAAACGTCTGCTGGAGAACCATCTGTTTGTTAAACTTGAAAAATGTGTCTTTCATTCCTCCAGAGTGGAATTCTTGGGTTTTGTTTTGTCCCTGGAAGGAGTATCCATGGATGACTCTAAGTTGCAGGCAATCAAGTCATGGCCTGCGCCTAGGTCGGTGAAGGAGATTCAAAGCTTTTTGGGATTCGCCAATTTTTATAGGCGTTTCATTCTGAATTTCTCGGAGAAGGTGAGCCCAATTACCCGTCTACTAAAGAAAAATGTACGATTCGTCTGGGAGCGTGAATCGGAGGAGGCCTTTCAGCAGCTAAAGGAAGCATTTGTGACAGCTCCAGTGCTGCAACATCCTAATTTGAATGAACCCTTCTTCATCGCAGCTGATGCATCCAATTTGGCCATAGGAGGAATCCTGTCTCAGCGCCAGAAGGACACCGGTGAACTTCACCCGGTGACATACCATTCTCGAAAACTTACTCCTGCAGAGATCAACTACTCCATCGCTGATAAAGAGCTTTTGGCAGTCAAGGAGGCATTCAAAGTGTGGAGACACTATTTGTTGGGAGCGAAACATGTGGTCACAGTCTTCACCGATCATCGAAATTTGCAGTTTCTCAAATCAGCTCGCACGCTAACTCCCAGGCAACTGCGCTGGTCGCTCTTTTTTGCAGATTATGATTTCGTTCTAACTTACAAGCCCGGATCCTCTAATGGAAAAGCGGACGCCCTTTCACGTTTGAGTATGGGAGAAGAAGCCAAAACCAAAGTGGAAGGGTTTATCATTCCAGAGGAAAAGATTGTAGCCATTGCAGTCGAAGATGATTTGGAGACTCGAATTAAGGAAGAATTTGCTAAGGCTGAATTTTCTAATTGGGAATCAGAAGGTCCAGATCGCAGTGTGAGAAATGAAAGACCCTTTTGGCAAGAAAAAATGTTTGTTCCCAGTGAGGAGTTGCAAAATGAAGTCATTCAGCATTTTCATGACCACCCATTAGCCGGTCATAGAGGAGCCAAGAAGACTTTGGAGTTAATCAAGAGAACCTTCCTCTGGCCAGGCATGGACGCTCAGGTGAGGCAGTACATCGCCACTTGTGAGCCGTGTGTTAAGGGCAAGAGTTTGAGGCAATCCCCGCAGGGCCTTTTAATGCCTTTACCAGTAGCTCCGTCCCCCCAGGCACACAGTCTCCATGGACTTCATAGTTGACCTGCCTTCTAGCCAGGGTTATTCAGTCATTTGGGTGGGGGTGGATTTGTTTACAAAAATGGGCCATTTCGTCCCTTTGAAGTCTCTCCCCACAGCATCTCAGTTAGCTACCCTATTTGTAGAACACATTGTTAAACTGCATGGGGTTCCTAAAGTGGTTATTTCAGATCGAGGTCCTCAATTTGTTTCTCAATTTTGGAAGGCCTTTCTAACGGGTCTGGGAGTCGACTCTCGTTTGTCCTCCAGTTTCCACCCAGAAACGGATGGACAGACGGAACGAGTGAACCAGGACTTAGAACAATATCTCCGGCTATATTTGATGGATCAGGAGGGGGAATGGCCCTCTTTGTTGAGTACAGCAGAGTTCGCATACAACAATGCAGTCCATTCTTCTACTGGGTTTTCTCCATTCTTCTTGAACTCAGGTCGGCATCCCAATATGCTAGTGGGTCGGGTGGATGTTGAGGTTCCTGCAGTGGGGGAGGTGATACAAGAGTTACAGAAATCCTATCAGGTAGCCTCTTCCAACCTCAAGAAAGCCAAGGATGCTTACAAGGTGCAGGCAGATAAGAAAAGAAAGGAGAGTCCCATGTATGAATCTGGAGAAAAGGTGTGGATTTCCACTCGACACATGCGGTTGAGAGGGAATCGAAAGTTCCAACCTAGGTTTGTAGGTCCCTACCCTGTGGTTCGAATGATTAACCCGGTGAGTGTCAGGGTGGCTCTCCCGAAGTCCTTGAAGATCCACCCAACTTTTCATGTGTCGCTGATTAAAAGAAGCCCACCAAACTTCAGGCGTGTCCAACCACCAGCCCCAGTTCGAGTTCAGAGTTCTGAAGAATTTGAGGTCAAAAGAATCCTAGACTCCAAGCTTAAGAGAGGGAGAATCTTTTACCTAGTGGACTGGAAGGGTTATGGCCCCGAGGAAAGGTCATGGGAACCTAGCAGTAATGTTCATGCTCCAAGACTGGTCACCGAATTCCATAAGACTCATCCTCTGAAACCCAGGGAGGGGGCTTTGGTGGGGGGTACTGTCAGGACCATGCCGGGCCCCATTAAGAGACCTCCGTCTGTCCCTGCGGCTAGGAGAAGATTTCCTGATTGGCAACCGTTTCCACTCTGGGGCTCCATCCAGAAATTAGTCCATGACCACTGTCAGGTTGAGGCTTAGTATGCCTCTGGATTGTGCCACCATTTGATAAGGTTAGCGTTCTAGTCTTTTCCAGCAGTCCGCCATTTCCTAATCCCGCACGTTCTATGTGGCGCACTTCAACTGTCCAATTCCAGCAGTTCGACGCCCTGATTTTGGCTCCCGTCAAATCACCGCGTATTTTCCTAGTTTTGCTCCTTTCCCAGTCAGTATCTACAGAGACTTTATTTCGGAACTTGGGGAGCGTGTTTTCGTTCCCTTCCAGTTGGATTCCTGCATTCCGGAGCGAAAGCCAAATTGCCGCGTGCCAGTGTTCGGCGGTGCGTACTTGTCCTTGTCAGCATTCCCTGTCAGAGTACCATTCCAGTGGGCAAGTGCCTTTCCGCGTATCCTCATATTCGCGGTAAGAACATTCTATTCTCTAAGACTTTGGTGCCGATATCCTTGCCCTGTGCGAGTAGGGTTTTCTTCTGCGTCAGAGTTTTTCCAGTCTGAAGCTAAGCCTGGTTTCCGATAAAGAACTGTAAATGTCTATGACACATTCAGAGTTTCAGAAAAGACTTTTGAGAGTTTCAGTCAGCTTCTGTGGTTCAACAAGTAAATGAGAGTATATATTATATGCATATGGTAATACTGTTGTCTACCACCGCTATTCACCGCATCACCACTTCCCGCCACACAACACAAGCAACTAAGAGTCTTCAACTTTTCAGATGAACTTTATTTGGACTCAGAAAGAGAGCAGCAAATTCCACACGCTAACCAGGTATGAGTGAAGAGAGTTGAGGGAGTGAGAGTGTGTTTTCCCCCCTTAGGGGTTAGAACGTTAGTAATGTTCTGTTAACTGTTGCAGGTGTTCGCCAGCTACTCATCCCAGAGGTACTGACGAAGATACCCGTGTGGAAGTCTCTCTTTGTTGTTTGTTATCCACTTCCCCTTTCCCTTCCATTCCTGGGCTTGGAGCAATCTGGGTGCAGGGGTGATTGGGAATCTGGAAATTAGCATCGTAAGAAGACTTGGCCGCTCGCTCCCACGGAAATCTGGATTATTCAGGTACTGCTTCTGACACCAGCCACCTCGGGGACCAAGCAAACACATATCATTCTTCTTTGCCAGTCATCATTACATTTCTCGTCCTTCCACACTTACTTACACCCTTCTTCCGCTTTTCGTTCATCCCTTCCATCAAGTGCACCTCAGATCTGATTGGGATTCTTCTCGCCAAAAACTTCACAGCTAAGTCGAAGTACATTTAGAGGAGGCTACTACCTGGTTTATTTATAATACACCCGTGCAGAAAGCACACTCTGCAGTCTTCAATCTCAAATGAGTAAGGAATGTATAGCTTACCTCTACCCGCCACCACCGTGTCATCCCCCACAGATTTGTCCGGCACTTCCACCGCCTCCTCCCCAGAGTTGTCCTCGTCCAATGCCACCACCACCTCGACGCTGGCCCCGCATCCAGATGTTCCACCTACAAAGTACATTTAATAATGTTAGAATACACCACTCACTACTATATAATATTTGGTCTAGGAGGAAGAAAGAAATGTGAAAAAAACAGTATACAATTTAATAATTTGTGACTGTCTACTGTAAAGTAAAAATGTCCCTTTTTCCAGGGAAGGCTCTTGTCTTGCTGCACTTTTTGGCACAACTGATGCTTGACTTCTAAGAACACGAGCAGGATCAAGTTCAAACCAGGTGAGAGCTCCGCTCGACCACAAGAAATGTGTCCAATTAATCGTCAGCACTAAGCACTTTTCCATTTCCAGTTAAACGTTTACTTTTATGACAAACTTGATTTCAATAAATGTGTTTACTTTTAATAAAGCTTTTAAACTCAAATAGACTCTGTGGTTTTTGGTCCTCCAGACTAGAGTGGATGAGCTAAAGGTTTTGGAATTTTTGCAGGCATAAGTCCGTGCCTCTGCCATCGGTGACTTTGGGAGCTAAATGACTCTGCCACACTATCTAGTCAGTAAGGAGATTGGGGGTTCAACTACAAAGTCTGTTATCACTGAGGTATGTGGAAAATCTAACAGCACCTATTATAATTGATAAGCTAAGCAATGCATTATTTAGTGTCCATAGTTCTGTTTGTGCAGATTTGTCCCTGCAACAGTAGTAGAATGGATTGTCCTCCTATCCAAACCAAAAGTAAAGTAGTATCTTATTCTTTCTTGGTGGTCATTCACCTTTTTATTGTTGGCAATTGTCAAAGCATAAGCATTTAGAATACTTGAAAAGACATTATGGACAATCCCAGAGGACTGCACTCAGTGCATAGAGCTATTGCTGACTAGAATGGGAGTCCAATGGAAATGCCAAATGTGCAATCTTAGTTAGCTACACAGACAGACTAATAAGAATAATCTTGTAATACCACACGGAGTCATAGTCGAGGCAGGATAAGAATTTAGATCCTGTCTACAAGAAGATCAAAGACGATTTAGAAAAAATCGAATGAGGAACGCTAGGAAAAAATAAGTACTCTATATTAAAATTAAAACTTACTGGGGCCAGCAAAGGAGCCCTCGCCTGCCCGGTCCTGGCCTGCATCATCAACAGCACCCTCCTCCTCCTCCTGTGTCCTCCTCTTGCCCCTGGGGGAAGCTGATGTACAACATGAAAGAAAGAAAAACAGAAAACATGGATGATATTTGTCAACCAAATCAAACATTTCAAAAGAACTAACAAAACATTTTTGCGAAATAGCAAATAGACAACTACTCCACGGGATATATTATTGACCAATGTCATGTGGTCGACTACGTTATTACTTTAGTATTGCTTGATTTGCGGACCGTCGAATTGGAAATTACCTTATGTAACTCACTAAACAAAGTACTAAAAAGGTTTGCCTAGGATTGGCAGGCAGCAGTCTGCAGCACGCGAAGTGACAGCCAAAGTCCATTGTGATTGAAGATCAGCGACAACACTAAAGTTTCCTACTACATTAACCAGTCATTAAAATACTCGATCTATCAATCCACCACCACTATTTCTTCTTATCGCCATGTGTACAAAGGAAGGACTGGACTTGAGTCTGTAGGGGCTGATTTAGAAGCCCCTTGCGGCTCTTTTGCTCCATTGGTGCGTGACTTTTGTGACGCAGCAGCAGCACAAAAGAGGCGCAATGGTGCGGCGTATATTGACAACGTGACGCATATGGGAGATGCATCACGTTGTAAAGCCCTGCGCCAATAGGGGGCGTTCCGGCGCAAGGGAGGGCGTTCCTGCGCAGGAACGTATCCTAAAAGTGGCTGAGGGAAATCTACAAGATTTCAATCAGTCACTTTGAGGACAATGATGCGTGACTCAAACCCTGCGCCTGCTTGAAGCAGACGTACGGCTTGACGCAGCATTGGGGAGATAGGGCACCCCAGAGCATTGATGGAGCTGCACCATCGTTGCGACGCAACTCCAGCAATGCGCCGCCTTTACGGCACAGATGCGTAACGCTTTGGTGACGTTTTGGGCCCATGGTGCGCCGCATTGTAAATACGGCGCACCATGGGTGATGGTGGCGTGACGCACAATTACTGGCGCATCCCTGCTACTTTGCAGGGATGCGCCGGTAATTAAAAATCTGAACCTTAGTGTGTAGCATTACGCAGTTCTTTAAACTACACTCATACATAATTTCACAGGCCAATGAAATGAACACAAAATCTAAAACAAATAAGCATGTAGCAACACTACTGAGAAGAAGGAGAGCAGTGTACCTGAAATGCACAGAAGATTTTGAAATATAATTTACCTACAATGTAATGAGCAGCATTATTGCTCTTGGTAAAAAACAAAAATTTGCAATATAATAACATAGCAGGAGAAAACATAGTAGTAAAGAAATAGCTACCACTACTCACCAAGCCCGGGGATCTCAAGGCCAAGGAGGTCGAGCAGATCTCGCTCACGGGTCAGGACATCCGTCCAGCGGTGGGTGGCCTGGTTGTAGGTGCGCCAGACCCGAGAGTGGTGGTAAATGGCCTGGCACACCTTCTCCCACCGCTTCCGGCGCTCCCGGACCCGTACCCGGCACTGATCTTGCCGCCTCCCATGATGGTCCTGGGGAGGCGGCGCTGAACATAAAAAATGAGTTGGCCCACCTCCTCCGGGGTAAAGATCTCCTTGGGTACAACCTCCTCCCCCCTCAAACGCCCGCACGGGAGCCGGACACGGGGTGCGGGACCCTTCCCCTTCTCGGGATGCTTCCCGGCTCCCTTCACCATGGTCTGGGCGGAAAGGAACAAAGAAAATAGAATAGGGAAGAGAAGAAAAGAAAAGAGTTTAAAAAAGTAGTTTAAAATTAACCAAAAGTAGCAGTAAACACAAAAAATATAGGGCTAGAAAAATAGAGGGATAGATAATAAGTAAAATAGATCTAAAAAAACTTCAAACAAGCAAAGGATGGCAGAGATTTAGAGAGGATACAAAGACCATGCCCAGAACCATAGCAATGAATGAGAAACAAGATGGCCGCGTCCGTTCACGACCGCGCGGGTAAGTTCGCGCGAGATTTTCCTTGCGAACACGCGCGAAACTGTACTGGCAAGCCGCACATTTTGCGAGATTACACTTCACGCCCGGAAACGGAAATACGTCAGGCAAACAAGATGGCCGCGCCCTTGAACGACCGCGAGGGTAACTTCGCGCTTTGCGCTACGAGCGGCTCGCAAAAACGCACAAAACCTTGCGAACTAACACGCCGCAAAAAAAACAAATTGCATATTCGCACGAATTCGCGGCTTCCGAATCCGATCTCACGAGTGTTCGCGCCCCGTAAATCCCACGAAATTGCAGTAAAACGTGTTTTGCAAAACTGAAAGCACTCGGCAGGTGCAAGAGTTCAAACTCATCATTAGTAACAATTCCCTGTTGTGCTTCCTGACTGGGGCCCCTCCAGAATTCAGTTGCTAGTTGCAACAATTGTATGACCCTGCTCTGACCCTCACAGCAGGCTCATAGAATAGCTACAAGTAGGCCACAAAGGTCCTGGAAAAAAAATGCACTGCAACAGAAAGCAAATTACAGATAAGGAAGCAGGTGCCAGACTGGAATTTTAAAACAGTGACACATTAATAAACTAACCCCAAATTAATTCATGTCAGTTGAAGCAGGGCTGGTGTGCTTGCTTTTCCCCCCCATAATCTACAGTGATGATGAACCAGAGGGTGGCATTGATGTAACAGAGGGTTGCAGTGGTGAAACAGAGGGTGCTGGGAACCTGTGATGATGAACCAGACGTAGAAACAACATAATCGCGACCGTTGCGAGCCGAAATGTAAGTTCGCAATTGCAAACTGGTACGAAACCCTCGCGAACTGGCAGAAATCCTTGCGAACACACTCGCTAGAATTCGTGGATTTTGCGGATTGCGAGTTCGCAAATCCACAAAATTCGCCAATACTTACTATTGACAAGACAGTTCCATGTTCTTCCTACAGTTCTGCTCTACACCTTCACTCCACTACTTCCCTTCACTCTGCTTCTAGCTCATAGCTGTTGGTTCCATTGTTGTACCCCTCACTATTTCCTTGCCCATGTCCCTGACTTAGCATATATATCGCTCAGTATAGTCCTTAAGTGTAAATCAGCCCATTCTGCCTGTCCTTTCTCTGCTCCTGCCCCCTCACACTCCTCATAACCGGCAATACCCTTACTCTGCGCTCATATTTCACATTGCTCCTACTTCCTTGCTCTCTTCTGTTAAACCCTAACCTTTCCATACCTCCACATTGCGCTTCTCAACACTTTCTTGAGTAATGCACAAAGCAAGTTGAATAGCCTGAAAGAAATGTGGGGAAGCTGGGATTTATACATAACTATCCGGCTGCTTCTGAGGCATATAACGTTGTGTATGAACTGCATCCCCCTATCCCCAATTCCACCTGCAAACTTTTCCTAGCACCTCTGTTGTCAACAGTGAGCCTGTAGCTATCTCATGGAAAGCCATGCCATAAAACAAAAGGCTATGCTCATCCCAGGGATTGACATTAGGACATTGCTTGATCCTCGTTTTATTTATTTTGTTCACACCACATGCGGGCATTGAAAGCCTGAGCAAGGAAAGGCAGGGCTTGGCTGAAACCTAACTCGGGGCCATAAAAAACATACATTTTAATTACAGAGACAGCTGATTTAGCAGCACCAATTGAGACATTAAGAAGGCCACACTGTGAGCAGCATGCACAGGCACAGAGGCGCCACTAGAGTCAAATTACGGGGGGGGGGCTGATTCTTCAAGAAAAAGGCAGAGTGGAGCTGCAGGGGCTTTAATCAGGGGGCGGGGTGGGACATAAGCCTCATTACCAAACAAATGGTCTTTAAACGACCTGTGAAGTGCTCAGTGTGGTTCGGCTGTGTGCGCTCGGGAAGCTGACTCATCAAAGGCAGGGTGAGCAAGTGACTTCAGCGAGGCAGGTGAGGGAGGGGGCTCCGGGTCAGAAAATGGTGTGGAGTCCATGCCTGCTATTTTCCACGGGGGCCGCATGGAGTGACCTGGCGGGCCGCAACTGGCCCGCGGGCCGTACTTTGAGTACCGCCGCTCTAAGAGGTCTAATCAGCTCCGTACCTTTGGTTCTGGAATGAAGGAGGTCTTGTATCTCGTTCTCGGGACTCGGTTTCCCAGATACCCGCAAGGGTAGCCTGGAAACACTGGAGCTGGATTTCTCAGCAAGAGAAATGACAGAGTCTGCTGGAGGGTCGGCTTCCTTCGGCACTTGCTGCTGCAGGGCGTCGGGCAAGTAGATAGTCGATCTGCTCCAAACCATTGTGTGTTTGTTTAGGCAAATCAAGGCATATTTATACTTTGAAGGTGCCGAGTTTGACGCATGTTTGGACTTAATAACGTCACTCAAAGGCTCATTTCTTGGAAAACGCTGGGAGTTCTAGGAGAACTTAATATTCAAGCAGGGGAAGTCCCGGGCTGCTGAAGGCGGGTTTTTCCAAGAAAACGTTGTTAATTCTTGGAGCTTAGTGGAAGTATCCATGCCGTATTTGGGCTGTATGGTTGAACCCAAATATGGTAATGATTTCTATGCCTATATAAGGAAATTATAGAGTATACCTATATAAGGGCATGAATCAGGAAATTTATACTAGGGTCCGAGATTCATTTACAACACCCACTCCACGATTTTAAGTTCAATAAAGCTAACCTAATAAGCACTGAACATATCTAAAGCTAGTGTTTACAATCCCACCCCAAAATACAAAAAAAAATGTACTCGAAATGGTTGTACATAGGAAATATTGAGCATTTCTACAGTTCGCATTTTTAAGGAAGTGATGACATTTCAAGCATATAGTATGGTATCTAAATATGCAAACTGAATGAATCATGTATTTACATTTATGAAAATGCCTCACAAATACAGAAAGAAACGTCAAGACCATTTCATAACATTTCAATTGTTATATGAGGACAAGGCCAAATATTTTTTCTAGCAGTGTTTCAAAAAGGAAAAAGAATTTCTTGTTCTCTAGGAATAGTTCTACTTTAAGCAGATTAGTCTGTGCCCCAAAAAAATTTCAAGTGTTTTTGGAGAGAAAAATTTAATTGGTTGAGAATAATAGAGTTTTTTTGTTTTTAAAAATTGAAGACGGATTTCAGAGTTCAGGGAACGCTGTGTGCATGAATCAAAAGTTATTCTCGGTGTCAGGAGAAAACATTAGATCATCAAGGCTGGCAAAGAAATCGTCTACCATAGTAGGTGAAAGTGGAACCACTTGATCAAGCAGATCAAAAGTGCACAGATGAGAAGCATTGCTTGTTGATGCATCAGCAATGGTCAGGTCAGATGATACCTGTGTGCCTGTTGAATCTCGTATCTCACCTTCAGTCAGACTTATTGGTGGGATCTCAACGAATGCCGTCATTAGTATTTGCAGCCGCTGGGGACAACACAGTGCATGTGCCGTTACCGGACCTAGCAAAATGTCGACATCCGATAGCAGGACTGATGGAAGTGTAAGACAAATGTCTAACACGCATTACTCTCCGCAAAGCAGGTATCGTAGAACAGGTAAGATGCCATCTTGCCAGATTGGTCTGACGAGAGAAGCCATGTCGTATTCAGATCTCTTAGACGAGCCAAGCCGAGAATCTGTGTTATTCTCTCACGATACCTCTGGGCACAGACCGTTTGTTCCATAAGGTTCTGGGTATCGCCGGTTACTGGACTTGCCATATCGGAGAAGAAGAAATAAAAATAGTATTCCTGCTACGAGTCCCAAGATGAGAGGCAGGCCGCCGAACACAGAGTGCACGAAATTTGGAAAATGCCTAGGCCTGCTTCAAATGGTGCTAACAGTCCCGAAAAAATTGTCTTAAATACATGTGCGATGTCACTGGTATCAGACATGTTTAAGATTTGACTTAACATTTCTACGAAATGTACAGGGCAGTTTGTTGATAATAATGCATGTATCTCTGCAGATGTCCTTGCAACTTGCAGCTCATGCGTTTCTTTTGATGATGTCAGTGGCACAGATTTTTGTAAAAGAATAGACTATAGTCTGCCTAAAGTATCAATTTTTATAGGAGAGATATTCAGTGAAGGCCATATTGCCGTCTCACTGTCTGGCTTTCCAGTTGGATACAATACTTGCATACAACAAGTGACCATGGACGACACACTAACCAGATAAACTTTTCCTGGCACCATGCCACAGCAGCTGTGATCATTCAACATAACGTAACTGCCATTGGATAGCTGCCTGAAAACGGGTTCTATCCGTGTGGAGGGACTACCGTGCAGGTGGCATGAAAGGGTATTCGCAGAACCGTCGCAGGCTCCGTGTAGATTAATACCCTGGCACAGAAGTGTCCCACTTAGCGAATTTTTACAACTTTTCCCACTAAGGAATACTTCTTTCCCCTTATTCCAACATTTGTGTGTATATGGTAAAGTCCATGTTGACTTAATGTATTCTTTACCGAACCTTTCATACAGGCCTTCTGGTATATGCTGTAGACAATACTGAAACTGGAAAATCGTCCCTGGAATCATGATGGTGCCATGAATTATCCATTCGATTACAGGTTTCTCAGAAACTGTCAATGGTAATCTTTCCAGTTTTTCAATGCTCAGCACCGTATAGTCTGCTCCTCTTTGTGCCAAAGAGATTTGTTTATCTGTAAGGTAAACCCAATAAACAATGAGGTTGTGTTGATAAGCCTCCATGGCACGTAGCCTGAACCCAGATTTTGCAGTGTCCAGGCTAGCTGCATTTTAGAACGTAATTGAGACTGGCCGTGTTGTAACATTAGCAAGTCCTGTTCCATCATGTCTATAGCAGAAGATACAATGCTGTCCAGTGAATATATTCTGGAGGACAGTGTAGTTAACCCATTGTCCACTACAGAGAGAGCTTTTTTTCAAGTTAATACGATCAATTTCTCGTATTCTTTCTGCAGTTTCTAATTGTGTTAATTTCCAAGCTTCGTTGTACGCAGCATATATACTGGTGTATATGAAACGTGATTTGCGAGTTTCCAATAAGAAATCTTGCAAATCATTGCTTTCTTTAAGTAAAGTCAAGTGTTTCCCTACACTATATGTTGTTACTATCCCTGGATGTTGTCTCTGGGAGTATCTTGGATCTGGCCTGTTAAGAATTAAACCCTGTGTTTTGTTCAGGAATCTATCTTGACAGGTATTGGTGTCTATGGGCCAGATGAACCATTTTTTCCAATCAGGATTAGTTCTGTTCTTTGTGAAAACATATTGTACGTCTATCTCCCCTTCTGTGGTTTTGTTATTTTCAGATATGGGCTTTGGTATAGACGGTTTATTTAGATCTTATTTTTGCTAACTCCAGACAAGATGTTTGTTGCACGGTGTCATTTAAAAATATTATTTGTTCAGGTATAATGCAGGCTCTGATTAAAGCTTCAAAACCTTTCACCTCTTTTGTGCACCAGAGAGTTTTTGTCTCTATGTTGTCTTTCCAGAAGTCGTAACCTAATGTGGACAACTTAGCATTAAAGTCTATAGAATAAATGCTTTAGTATTGGTCAACATTGTTTTCATTCCTGTCTTATTCATATTTTTGAAATAAAACGTTTCTGGATCTGTAACATTAAATCCTGAGAAATAAGGACATTTTTCAATAAATGTTTTAGAGCAGCCTTTTGGTAGTGTTGGACAATGTTCCCATTGATTATATTTTAAAATATTTCTAGGGTTTGCATATCTGTACAAATAATGATGACTAAAATGATTAAAACAATACATTTGTTCATAGTCTGATGACCCTTCTAAATAGTCATGTTCAGTATATTTCGGAGACATTTCTAAATCTGACATCATATTATTAATTGTCTCAAAGTACCAATCATCAGAGAATGTGCTGGGTGTTACAAAGTCATTCAAAGAAACCTTGAACTGGTGTGGAATCCTCAGCATCTCTACCGGGACCTTGATAGCATAATCAGTTCTATCCCACACTATACCACCTGGGACGGCTGTGATGTTTACTGATGCCAGTTCTCTTTTTTCAACATATGATGATTTGTGCGGTTTTAGGACCAAGTTGATTTTCTGACTTGCTGTGTTCATTGTACTGTATTTTACATCAATCATTTGCCCCAGGCTTAAAACCAATATTAGCCAGAGCAGGAGATAAAATGCGCCTAAACCAATCCAAAATTCAGTCCATGGTGAAACCAGATATATTTTTTTAAGTTCATGAAAAAGTTCTGTCGATTTTTTCTTTGAGAGTTTTCATTGTTGTTGTATCTTCAGGTTCACTTGGATCCTGAGAAAAGTTATCAAAGTTGATGAAATATGCAGATGCAGTTCTGTCAATTGTTTGAATGGCATCGGGGTTTGTTGAAATCGCTGGAACTGATTTCTCCTTTGTCAGGTTAGTGTATTCTGGTGCTACATCATTGTAGACTGGTGTTTCTGGTCAAACAGTTAATTGGGTTTCAAGAGGCACAAGTTCCATTGCTTTGTTGCTCAATCCTTCTTTTCTTACTGCAGGTTTATCAAAGGTGATAAATCTTTCAGTTTGAACCTCTTGGATCGTAGCAAGATTTGGCTGTCTGCTACATCTTTGGAGTCCACTTGGCCTACTACTTATTATTGGCCACATGTTGTGGTTTTACCAGGTCGATGGACACAACTCTGTTCTCCTTTTTACCAGCAAGGGGCGGTAGTAATACTGATCTTGTTCCTTGTATACTTAAGACAGGTACTGCTTTTCTGTAACAAGGCCCAAATTCCTTCTTCACCGCTATCTTTTCCCTGACTAGATCCCCAATCTTTGGAATCTAGACAGGTCTTGCTGGGACAGGTGGTTTATCTTCAGTGGCTGTTGGCTTTTGTGTTGTGTTACTCAGACTTCTTCTTGTTTCATTCAAGTCCTGTAAGACAGCCAAATGATCTTTGATATCAAAGAGTTTCTGTTCTACCACTGGTCTGACAATCGAGATCCTTGATCATCATTCTCGTACCAAATGGTAGCTCATAAGGAGTGATTCCCCTCAGAGAATTTCTTGGCAGATTGTTAAGACTACGTTGGACACTTATTAGATATTTGACCCATCCATCACACAAACCTAATACCTTTGCTGTTATGGATTGCTTTATGTCACGTTTTTTTCTTTCCACTACTGCATTACCCTCAGGATGGAAGGGACTAGAATACCGCAATGCAACGTCCAAACTAACAATGGCCTCCTTGTAAGCTCGAGAGCTAAACGCAGCACTGATCAGAATGTAGCGTGCCGATTGCGTATGTGCCGATAAAGACTAGCAAATCCTTCATAACAGTTCTGGTGTCAGCTGAGCGTTGGGGCCATAACCAAATAAATCTTGTGCAGGAATCCACGGCGACCATGATATATTTCTAGTGACCATCCCGGTTTAAGGGACCACAGTGGTCCAGATAAACGCACGCTAGTGGTTTATCTGAAATCAGAAGGGGCGTTTGGGCAGGACGTTTCACTATAGAGACTTTCATTTTCTAGCAAATTTCACATTCCAGTACATAGTCTCCAGTTTGTTTCCTCATGCGTGGCCACCAGTATCTCTGTTTTAATAATGATACAGTGGCGGAAACACCAGTGTGTGCAGAAGCGAGCCCTTCATGCGCTGCCACGATTAGTCCTGGTATTGCCCTATCCCCCACTCCAGAGATTCGACCAAAAGGAACATTGTTTGCATCAGTTATATATGAGTACTTTACTGGAAAGCCTTTCGGGAGTGTCTTATCACTGTTTTTCATTAAAGCAGTAACAGCTCGCATTATTTCGCTGTCTATTTTTGTTTTTGACCGAGTGATAGCAGCTATGGAAGCTGTTTGCACAACTGACTTCGCAGCTTCATCAGCCAATGAATTCCCTGCAACGTGAACGCCATCACTTTGATGACTCAGTGTATGTATCACGTGAGTCTTTTGTAGTTCTTTCTGTAAAAGAACTACTTGTTCCCAAAGCAACTTATGCTTGATTGTGCCACCTTTAGCGTCTTTGAATCTTTTTTTAACCCAGTTCTGCAGATACTCGTTGTAAGATTGAACGTAGTAATACGAATCGCACACTATAAGTGTGGGGAATTCGCGATCGGTATTTTCAAGCGCCATCTTAAAAGCCTGTAATTCAGCTCGCTGAGCTGTACAGTCTCCGAGTGATTGAGTTTTTGAGACCATAGATCTAAATTTGCCTTCGCGCCAGCGACCTTTAACAATCGTGCACGCAGCACTATAGGCTTGTTTACCCCCAATTGCGGGTTGTGCTGATCCATCTGTATATATTATACAGCCATAATGTTCAAGAGGAAGAATTTCGGTCGGCAGAGGACGTCTGTTGCAGCAAGAGGGTTAACCCATTGTATCCATCTCGGATGTAAAGCTTTAGAATTAGGAATGCTTGCTCTTGTTCCTGCCTCTAAGGCAGGTACAGGTGTAACGATCATTATGCGTTTACCCTGTGCGAGAGCTCTCTCTTTTGCTACAGTAGTTTTAACCGCTGTCAGAATTTTCTCTGTAGAAGTGAACTTCATTTCTGCTTGTGTGTACAAGTGTGATTTGTAAGCTATTGGTACCATTTCTCCATCATTAAAGGTTAGGTACGTGAATCCGCATCTTCCTGGGATGTTTCGGATTACAAGGTTGCGCACGTTTTCGCGTGTGTCTAGTTTAGTTTTTGCTAACATGTCTGTTTGGACTGAACGCAAAATTTCTGTGTGTGTTTGAGTCCAATGTGTTGGTTTAAAATCAGGTTTTATTAATTCGTAGAGAGGTTTAACCCTCTCTGCGTAGTTTAGAACGTAAGTTCTCCCAAAATTCAGGAAACCTAGAATTGATTGTTAGTTTTTCAGTGTCTTTGGAGGTTGGAGCAGCGCACATTTCTCTAGGAAGTTTGCTGCTAGGCTTTTGCCTTCACTTGACAACTCATATCCTAAGAATATGACATTGAGGTGGGCAATTCTTGATTTTTTTAAATTGAATTTATACCCCTCAGAAGCGAACCCAAGCATTATGGTGTTCACTCTTTTCAAGTGTTTGTTCAAGTCGTCATCAGTAAGATAGATGTCATCGACATAAGATAATGCCTCATCATCGTACGTTTGGAGTAACTCCGTTACTCTTGCTGAAAACAACCCTAGGCTATTCTTGAATCCTTGGTGGAGACGACAAAATTGTCGCTGTGTCCCCAAAATTGAGAAAGCGGTCAAATGCCTGCTTTCTGGTGCAGTATTTTGACAGAAAAATCAATTTGAAATATCTAATGTTGTTTTATATTTTTGGCGCTCTATGTTTATTCATCAGTGCTGCACTGTGTGAATTCTGCACTGCAAATGTTTTGCAGCAAGAGTTTAAGTGTCTGTAATCCAATAATAGACAATATGAATTGTCTGGTTTGGATACAGGAAACAATGGATTGTTCATAAACGAGGTGCATGTTTCAATCACCCCTTGGTATTCAAGTTCATTTAAAATCTCCCTGACCTGTTTTTTAGCTTCTTGCTTAACTGGGTACTGCCTTTGTGCAGTTGGCTGGTTTTGTATCTGGATTTTATGGTGAGGAGAATCCTCATCACATCCTGCGTGATTTTTATATAATGCTGGAGCTTGGGCTGCTGCCCATTTTCTGGCATATGTATATTTTTTATGAATTGGAATGTGATTAGAGAAGGTTGGCATAATTATTTTTTCGCCATGTGGGCACTCCCTGACAAATTCAGGTGGCCAGTTTTGTTCAGCTAGAAGAATGCGATATGCCTTAGAGAGCTTCTCCCAAAAGAGTGCTCTTATTTTTCTAGTTATGTCCCCCTCCATCCGGAGTGTTACTTCATATAACGTATGGGGTATACTAACCCTGGTATCTGCAGTTTCAACCTGAATGCATTCATTCAAGTCCACTGTCTTCAGATGATCCTTCAGGATCTTGCGAACTATGGTTACTTCTGCTGCGCTGTCTAGCATTGTCTGAGCCCACTGCCCGTCCTTGAGTTGTGTCCTCAAGATCCTCGGCATGTCTGACCTTTATGCTTGCTCCCTTCTTTTTAGAATATTGTGCCTTTTTATTTTGGTGAACACGTTCTTTGTCTTTGGCCTTAACGCGTCCTTCTTTGTGTTCTGATTGTCCTCTTTTTCCGATTTCTGCGAAGAAGTCTGAAAAGATCGAGAGGGACGTGTATCATTATCTTGATATCTATCAGGTTTTTTCAAATTATCCCTATTTCTAAGATTATATCTTTTTTCAGAGGGCTCCCTTTGGGGACACCTGCCTCCCTGTTGGGGAGATCTCCCTCTGGGCTGAGAATATTTTTCTCTAGTAAGAGACTGTTTATTACTCTCCCACTTCTTCTTTGGAGTCGTGAGATTATTTTTAAAAAACGCCTTTGCAGGATTTTCTGTTAATTCAGGTTTTACTGGTTTTCCACCCAAACTATCTCTACCTAGTTCTTCATAGGATTTTTCAATAATTCTTGCAAGTTCATATGGTTGGTCTGCTTTATCTGTTTCTTTTAACTTCTGGCGGATTGCCACGGATGCTGCTTCACCTCTAATGTTAGCTAATAATATATCTGAAACCTGTTTGAAATATTTCAGTAATTTCATACCTAGATTTAGGGCTGGTTCTGGGCCATATTCATTCTGAATGTGTCTCAGAACGTCTGGTATTACCGCCATGGACGGTACACCATGCGTTTTTGTGTAGATTGAAGCAAAGACTGTACCCCAAGTGTCACAGTCCGCCACATGCGGTGCAATCCCCATTGGTAAACAGATTGTCAGAATCCTGTGTTTTTCATGAGGTGTACTATAGGGAAATACAGCCTCTATTTGAGTGATTTTTTGTGCTAGCCAAAACAGAATGTGTTCCTTTTGGCAGGCAACTTGCCAATTACTGACTGTATAGTCTGTGGTGTAATTTTGTTTGTATTCCCCTGGTACGGGGTGTGTTGTGGAATTTTTATTGTTGGTTGGACTGTTAAAGTCCTCATGACATATTGAACAAATTGTCTATGTATTTTTATTAATTGTTTTAGTTCAGCTAAAAGTTCTCTATCTGACATTTCTTCAATGTCAGGATGTGGTGTATAGCTGGCTAGTACCGGCCATGTAGCTCCTGGTCTACCTAGTGGACCGAGCCTGGTAATGTGATTTTGATGTTTTAGGGCGCCATTAAACCAGAGCTGATGCTCCTGGTAAGTTAGTGGAATTTCAATGTCCTCAAAAGGAACATATTCCTCTGGAGGTTCCTCTGCTTTGTAGTAGTGGAACTCTTTTGTTACTGGATTTGCTTGTGGAAAAGTAATACAAGAATAGAATACCTCTGTCTGCAGATATTTGTGTGCCTCTCTCACAAATATGACTTTACCACCTCTCGATGATACCCCATGTTCTATAAGTTTTATAGTTATGGTTTTTCTTACATTTGCCGGGATGCCCCTAGCATCCGGGTCTGTTTCTAGGAAGGTTGTGTTGTCTAACACTCTTTGAGCTTCTATTCTAGCTCTCTCCCTTTCGTCGTCACTATTTATTTTGAGTTCTGCAGAGCAGGTTTCAAAGAGACAAAGATTTGGTGCACAATATTTTTGGTACACTGTATCCTTCAACATTGAATAAACCGAAAACTAATACATTGGATTCTCGTCCTACTAAGTTTTGGTGGATATTATGCCCTTTTACCCACTCCAGATGTCTATTGGAGTTTTTACGGGAAAGAAGGGTCTGTGTGAAAAGCATGACTGATTTACTATAGTATCTAGCGTTAAATCATCGCCTTACCAAACGTTGGGCACCATGTAGTGTAGTTCCTATATTCCCAATAGGCTCTGCAAATTGGAATAATATATCCTGTAGCTTAGACGTAGGACTGAGGTGTACTAGGTCTCTACCGGGTATATTAGACTTAATTGTGAGTGCCAGCTAGCTCAGAGGTCATTAGAAACTTTCTAGAATAAACAAGAAGGGATTAGTTTCTGACAACCACATAAAACATGACAACTTTGTTTTCCAAGATAAAGAAATCAAATCTCTAGAGTCGCGGAAACAATAGATAACTATTTCACTCATTCAATCGTGCATGCTGAGTTTCACCAGAGGTGCAAGAGGAATAGAGAGACGGGTGTTTTCAATAAAAAGGTATTTATTGAACAGTCTTCTTTCCCAAGCATTGAAAATGAACTGCTACAATAGTAAAGCTTACTATGAAGTACAATGCATATAATACGGACAGTATTATAAAGTAGTACTGTAAAAGCATGATATGGTTTCTAAGCCATAAAGTGCATAATATGTATAAAATACATGAAATACATACAGTGATAAAAGGAAGACTAAAAGGTACTCAACTGGTGCTTCTAAAATACGCCTACCCCGATGTACCTAACGTATGTCTAGTACGAGGGGGGAAATAAAAGAGGAGTAGCTTAAGTTTTAGGAGTTCTCTGCCAGGAATCTGATTCCTATAATTCTCTAAGAGGTCTAATCAGCTCCGTACCTTTGGTTCTGGAATGAAGGAGGTCTTGTATCTCGTTCTCGGGACTCGATTTCCCAGATACCCGCGAGGGTAGCCTGGAAACACTGGAGCTGGATTTCTCGGCAAGAGAAATGACAGAGTCTCGCAGTGCGTCTGCCGGAGGGTCGGCTTCCTTCGGCACTTGCTGCTGCAGGGCGTCGGGCAAGTATATAGTCGATCTGCTCCAAACCACCGTGTGTTTGTTTAGGCAAATCAAGGCATATTTATACTTTGAAGGTGCCGATTTTGACGCATGTTTGGACTTAATAACGTCACTCAAAGGCTCATTTCTTGGAAAACGCCAGGAGTTCTAAGAGAACTTAATATTCAAGCAGGGGAAGTCCCGGGCTGCTGAAGGCGGGTTTTCCCAAGAAAACGTTGTTAATTCTTGGAGCTTAGTGGAAGTATCCATACCGTATTTGGGCTGTATGGTTAAAACCAAATATGGTAATGATTTATATGCCTATATAAGGAAATGATAGAGTATACCTATATAAGGGCATGAAACAGGAAATTTATACTAGGGTCCGAGATTCATTTACAACACATCATGAACATTAATGCTCTCTCCAACCCAGCTGCATTTCTGGGTTGGAGACAGCAAAGCACAGGAGTGTAAATCATAGGTGCTGAGGTCAATCCTGAATCTGCTTTCATGGGTGACAGCAGCTTTAGGATTGGGCACAGGGAAGTCTAGGAGTCTGTGCCTGCAGTGGGGCCACGAGAGGAGCAGAAGATGACGATGTAACAGGTTAGTTTTTTTTAATCCTTTTTTTTGTTGTTCGTCTTCTCTCCACCCCTCCCCTTTCCTCTGACACCGGCTGCTACTGCAATAAGACAACAATCAGCCTAGGATAACGCTGGTCAAAACTGAATAAAGAAATATGGATGACTTCCCTAGCCTCAAATAAGCCTTAAATAAGTCATAGGTAAACATCCCTCAGCTGCAAATTCCATAATAGAAGAGTGGATTAAGGACTCACTAGATGAAATTATCACTACTATAAAGAATGGAAAAAAGAGAAATTGGCACCTTGGTTCACGGCCCACCTGGTTTCCCTAAAAAAAAATTGTAAAATCTTAAAAGGAAAAAAAGAAAAAATAATGAAGAAAACCTAAAACTCTCCTTCCTGGTGGCTATCGGACATTTCCATCAGGAAATTAAAACGGCACAGGCAGCATATGAAAAAGCTGTAAATGAACTTTTCCGTATTGTTAAATCATTTACTATTCCAAAATATGAAAATACGTTACCTAATCCTACAGTAGTACCCTCCAATGAGCTTCCAGCGTACTTCAAAGATAACGTTTCTGTGATCTACAGTAACTTATAACTTATAAAAGACAAAAAAGCCTTGTCTATTCAGCCAGAGACACATGTTCTGCATGAGAAGGTGACTTGTATCTGAAACATGCCCCCTAGCACAGTCACTCCCAGCATTATTTAGCAAAGTTAAATCGGGAACCCCTTTGTACCCAGCGCCACTTCACATTCTGGAGCACAAGATATTCTCCCCACACTTTTGGATATCCATCTATCCCTTTCCACTGGAGTAGTTCCCTTAACTTGAATTCAAGCAGTGGTTAAACCCCTGCTAAAGAAACCCAACCTTGAACCCTCATGTCCCGGGAACTACAGACCTATCTCATTGCTGCCAGTCATGGGGAAGGTACTAGAAAAACATATCAATCAAAACCTCTCCCTGTTCCTGCAGGAGAACTCTCTTCTTAAGCCGACTCAGACTGGTTTCCGTCCACAACATAGTATGGAAACCGCACTATTAGCAATAACAGAGGTGCTGAAAATATTGCCGGCCATTATCCTTCTCCATCTGAGTGCAGTGTTCAACACCATTGACCACGAGACTCTGGTGATCAGGATGAGTGAAATAGTATTAAAAATGTGTGCTCTGAGCTGGCTTTCTTCATTCCTAAAAGAAAGATCCTTTCAAATTTGTAAACCACCCTGCTATTCAGATGTCTTCCCTTTGAAGTGTGGGGTTCCGCAGGGCTTTGCATTGAGGCCTACACTTTTCTACATTTATCTGAGTCCATTGGCAGAAAAAGTCAAGGAATTTTGCATGTTGATGGTCTCCTATAATGACAACACTCAACTGGTAATCTCCTTTTACCCAGGAACAGGTTTACATCAACAATTAACCCCTTGTCTAGAGAAAGTTACATGGTGGATGGCTAACTAAAATGAAGGGAAACAAAACCGAGCTTATGATTTTAGGAAACAAGCCAACACAGCAAACTCTCCTTGGATGGCCAGTGTGGGGGCACCGCCAACCCCTTTCTTCCCCATTACGAGCTTAGGTATGGGGTTAGATAGCTAAGAAGGCCCAAGTAAAAAAACATCTTGCTTTGGCCTTATCAGAACCCTATGGAAAATCCTGCAACTCCTACCTACACAATCTAAGAGAATAGTGGTCCAAGTGCTGATTTTTTACCACTTGGACTATGGGAATTCCCTGTACATGGGCTCAACCTAATATATTACGAAGATACTCCAGTTAGTCCAAAGTGTGTCAGCAAGAACTTTCCTCAATCTGCCCAAGCATACCTCAGCAAAAAGTGCACTGGCTTGAGTGGAGGAAAGGATAAAATTCAAGGCACTTAACTTGGCGCATAGGGGAATCAACCATAATGGACCCTCCTTGATAGTGGCTCTTCTGATACCTTACACTCCTACCGTAACATCCTGCAGTGCTTGATTGCTAAAGGTTCAGTAAATCCAAAGAATCAGATGGGGGGGTGGGTGTATCCTTCTTGCATTTGACCCCTAAGCTTTGGAATGTTATGCCCGCTGAGCTCAGAAATGAACTAAACAAGACCAGATTCAGCAAATGCTTAGAACATGTCTATACTCCCACTAGCCCTAGACACATACCGCCTCAGAAACCCGCTAGTGTATGCTATGACTCATGCAGCACTGGGGAGCCCTTGGGTAGCTTTGCGCTTTATAAATTTGCATAGCTTAAATCCACATAGCATAACTTGAGTAGCACTGTTGAAGAGTGGTATTGAGCGAATTCACCGAGCGCCACCACCCTTAAGCTGGCCCTGGGTGTCGCAAATTAGAGGGGCCTCACTTCTTCCCTTTCGCCCAGGGCCTAAAAAGTTTTAGGACCGGCCCTGCTTCTACCGTTATGTTCACCGACATTAGCCTATGACTTTGTCCGTTGTGGAGGCTACTGCCCACTGTGCGATCGACTTCCGCTGCTGCCATCTGATTCCAAATGTCTTATCAGCGAGGTCAGGCACCCGCCATTTTAGGAGTTCAAACGAATGCGTTAGTGACTGTTAAGTGTGTCACCACCACTCCAAATGGGGGATAGTTTGTTCATATAATCACACTTCGACAGACACTTATGTGTAGTGTGTTACTGTGCTTAAACACAAAATTAGCGTGGTGTTGGAGTATTTTTGGAGGGAAACATTTAAAAATACACGTAAAATGTGTAAATTATACAAATGAAATTTATTATTTACACATCTATTTTTTAAATTTATATCAAGCCTGGATAGATTGTTAAAGGACAAGAAGCAAATGCTGGTACAAAATATGTATTAAACCTTATACATTTTGTCAAAATACTTGATTTTTGTGTTACTCATCAAATATGTTGCTGTGAATGATGTAAAAAATGTTCACATGTTTTTCCAATGCAGACATATGAAAGTGGGAAAGTGAGGAGACGACAGCCTCCGGTCTACTTCCCATTTCTAGACCTTGCCACCATGGAATAGAGGGATATAATCAAGAAGTTCAGGTTGAATAGGCAACCCATACTGGTTTTATGTCATCAGCTGGAGCCAGATCTTCACCCTTACAAAAGGAATCCCACATCTATTACACCAATTGCCAAACTCATGGCAGTACTTAATTTTGTGGCCACATGTTCTTTCCAAAAAACTGTGGCAGTATTTGGTGGTATGTCACAATCAACTTTCAGTGGTGTGCTTTAATCAATTATGAGACACATCAAGAGCTTCATCCAGTTTCCACAGCAGAAGGATTTTGCCAATGTGAAGGGTGACTTTTACGGTTTGGGTCACCTACCACATCTGGTTGGAGCAATTGATGGCACACGTATTGCCTTATTGCCACCACACGTCACAGAACAGGTCCACCTTTGTCGGAAACAGCCCATACCTTTGTACATCACAAGAATCTGTGCCAGTTTCCCCAGCTCTGCCCATGATTCCTTTGTACTAATGAACAGCCCATACCCCTGCAAATGTCACAACGTGGACCTGAGAGGGCCTGGCTTCCTGATAAATACAATCTATCATGTTATTGTTTGGGTAATTTCTAGAGTAATAATCTGAGATGGTATTACATATTTTTGCTCTTTTTTGTCTTACCTCGAGGAGACTCAGCTTATCATAACTTACCATGGCTGTTGGTACCGCTGAGGAATCCCACAACACCAGGGGAAGTCTGCTTCAATGAGGCCCATGGAAGAACACTGTAGCCAGTAAAACTGGCTTTTTGACTCCTAAAGGCTGTCCTGACAAAACAGGTGGAGCCTCCGCTATTCACCTGATAAGGTTTGCCAAACCACCGTGGCATACTGCATGCTCCGCAATATTGCCCAGCAACAGTACATCCCTTCCATCGCAGACGATGGAGACCATGAAGAGTCACCACGTGAGGATCCTCATATGCCAAATTAAGATGATAGTGGTGAAGAGGAAGGAGTTGACTTGCATCAAGATGTCATTGATAACTCACAAGTGTATGTATATATTTACATGTTATCTCTTTCATTGTTACACCAACTATTGATGTGGTGATGAGAGAAGTATGTGGTAGTACATTGTTGGGAAGGGCAAGTTCATGGAAAATCAGACCAAAGTTGTTTGTTCATCAAAGTTTGGAACATTGACTACAGTGTTCAGTTACATTGTTTATCTCTAATCGGTTTGTGAAAGTGAGTCCTCCAAAAGTAGAGTTTCTAATGTGTTTATCATGTTATGCTTGATGGGTAATCTTTTTGTTTTGATCTGTTTTAGACTCCTTCACCATGTTATCTTTATTTGGGCATTTCAGAGTTGTGACATTTGCAGGTATATGGTGCTGTTTTCAAATGCAATAAGTACCATGGGATGCTCCTGGGAAAGACAGACACAGACTTTGGGTGTACAAATCGTGTGATTGAATGGACAATTTGAAGTTTACATTGGACTTGGAATTTGATGTGTGTTGGCATTAAGGCAATATGTGTGCCATCATTGGCTCTAACCACATGTGGTGGTGGAGCTAAATCATGCTACACTTACCTTCACATTGGCAAAATCCTAATTGTGAGTAATTTATATGTTGCTATTGATGTGTGTCATCAATGAAGGACATACTTCTTCTAGCACAACACTGAAATTTGGTTGTAACATTCCACCAGATACTGTAACAGTGGATTGGAATGATCCTGTGACTACAAAATGTAGGACTGCCATGTTTTGGTCTATTGGTGTTATTGATGTGAAATTCCTTATGTCATGCAAAAGATCTGGTTCTAGCTGCGGACATGACTGAATGATCATTTGCCTATTCAATCTGATTTTTCTGAATATATCCCCTTCTTACATGTTGGCAAGATCTGGAACTGAAAATGAGAAAACTGGCACTGAGTATCAGTGACATGTATGGATTGTTAAGTAAGTGCAAATATTGACAGACAATTCTTGGTCAAATGGGATGACCAGAGTAGCAGATGATATAATGGTATTCATCTTTTTGGAGTCACGGTTGGGAGCTTGAGAAATACATAACGTACTTGCAAAGTATCTATGTTCACACAATACTTAGATGTTTGCTATTGTAATGTTATGATGGAAAAAAAACAAATCCATTGATAGAGCTGAGGTATACCGCAACAGTCTATGCATTTTTGCTTAGTGATTTTTATGAACTAAACATGAAAAAATAAACTGAGTGAAAATGAGATATCAAATAAAAAGTGTAGATGTAAGTATTGGTGGATGAAACCATAGTTTGAGAGCCACAATTGCTTGAAGTCCAAAGTCCAAAATACAAGCAGCATCAGAAAGGCAAATGTGTCCAGAAAAAGTCCACATAGTAAATGGTAGGTACACACTTACGGAAATTAGGATTGGTGTTTCTTGCTGGTGGTTTGCATGGTCTTGCCATTCTCACCTCCTGGTAAAAAGCCAGACCAGGTGACAGGGGATCCACAGTTGCATTGACTGGGGGGCTGCAGGTGGCTTTTCCGGTGGCAGGGCCTCCCTTTCTGTGGCTGTGGTCGATGTTGGTGGCTAAGATTTTGTAGGACCCCAGAAAGGGGTAGATGGTGCTGGGAACACCCTGCACATATGGGTGTAAATGTTCTGCAGTACCCCAACCAGGGAGCCCATATTTGATTTATGGGCCTCCATCTGCTGTTTGTGCTCCCTCTGCAACAGCTTCATCTATAGGAGCTCGTGAGTACCTGGCCCGTCATGTCTTGGGACAAATGGCAGGCTCCCTAGATTTGGTCTATGGTGGTTTGGGTGTGAGTGACTCAAGTGGACTCAGTATGCTGGCCCACAAACACCCTCCCATGACCCCTAACCCTCCTATTCTGTGACCTTCCCCAGTGTGCCCCATCCGACTAGTTCCTGGGTGAGCTGAAGCAGGTGGTGGTGTGGGCTCACCATCACCCAGGACATGGGGGGCACACGGTCGGCATCACAGTGGGAGGAACACAGGAAGTGGAGTCTTTGGTTTGCTGAGGTGTTACAGCTGGGATGGGAGGTGTTGGTGTGGGTGAAAGGAGTGTCCCTGAAGCTATCTGTCCAGACTGACCAGATGTACCAGGCAGCCCAAGCTCCTCCATATTACCAGGAGCGCTGTCCTCACTGAAGGCTTTATTCTGCTCTGGAGTAGAGGTTTCTTCAGCGGCAGATTCTTGATCACGTACTCTGCCTGTTGGACCTATTGAGAAATTGAGATTTTTTTTATTAGTAATAGTGTGTATTGTACATGCAAATCTTTTGAGACAAAAATGTAGATACCTAGGAGACAAAATAGGTAGAGATTATTGTGATGACAGCTTTCAGTGATATTGCACATATTACTATGCCATTTAGTAATTTCAAGCGGTACAACTTCAAATAAGCAGGTAATAAGATATCCTGAAATGCTCACGAAGGGATTAGGAAGTAGACCTAACATCTCCGAAGCATTCAGTGGAGAGGAGAAAAGTGTAATTGACAATTCCAAGGCATAGCTGACTTCAAAACAGACATTTCCACAACTAGAATGGATGTTTGTTTGACATTGGTCATCATGTGAACAGTACAGAATCAAATTTTGCAAGTACATCTTATATCCAGCATAGTAAATTCCATACGTTAAAATGTTTGTGTCAACACAGTTGTATTTGTGAAACTCACGACATCAATTCAATTGTTTGAGAAGAACAGTACAACAGTCAGAAAATAACACAAACCATTTTAAGAAGAGACATTGAATAGGTATTGATCACTACATGACACTTCACCATATGTTGAAATCTGTTAGGATAGAGAAAATGAGCAATATGAGATAGTAATATTCTTTTGAAAAACAGAAACAGAGCATCATGGTAGTTGTAGTTATTTCAAAAACAACTTACTAACTCTTACAAAATGGTTAGTGGAACGTACCTGTAGAAAATATGAAGTGGAAGTGGGCCAGACACCTAGAATATGATACCCATGTGGGTAATGGGTTATTTGTTGTTGTAACACTTACATTCACCATACCATCATGTGACATGTAATGGATATTGACACCTTTAATCTTAGATGCTACACAATACATTCACACAAACAATCTAAATGATGTGGTACTGATAGTTCGAGGTTTCTATGTAATGCAAATATGTGCAGAACACATTGGCAACAGCTGAGTTGAGAGCTAGCAGGACATGGAGGTTTAGTGAGACTTTGCAAATTGCAACTTACCGGACTCCACTCCCCCAGGTATTCCTGTCACATCTTCAGTGTGTGGGATCTGTAAGACCTTCTCCTCCCAGGGCATTAATGGTATTGGGACCCTGGGATAATCGCCACCAGTTCTGTTGGCCTCCATGTGATGCTTGGAGGCCAGGGAGTGCACTCTCCTCTCAGGTTGTTCCACTGCTTCCTAATTTCCTTCGTGTGTGCAGGTTGTTAGCTACAGCATTCACTCTGTTGACTATTCTGGACCATATTTGCCTTTTCTGGGATGGGATATTTTGCACTTGGGCTCCAAACAATTGAGGCTCTACTCCTAGGATTTCATCTGCTATGACTGACAAGTCTCTCTCAGTAAAATATGGATTTTTGGGGCCTGGCATTGTGCAAAACATATGTAAAATTTAAATAATTGACCACAAGGCACTAAATGAAAGGGGCTAATGGGGCAGGAGACAGGGAGAATGAACATAAAACACTCACTTGACTGGCAAAGCCTCTGGTAGCAAAATTCGTGGTGGAGCTGGAATGGCAAAGGATAATGGTCTGAGATTGGGTGCGTTTCATAGTGTGGTATCCAGGTGTTTCCATTTGGTCAATTGACATAATGATGGTGCATTGTTCAGAGCGTGGCATGATGGACTCACTCCATCTGGGAACCGCCGCTAGTAGACTGCCAACACAACTGTGAAATCTTAATCTGCTTGACGGAATCCCGCTGCCCTGACGACAGCGAAGTAGTATTAACAACATTGGAGTCTGCCATGTCGGCAGCAGTGTGCAGCGAACGCGGTGGGAAACACACTGTTGACGCAGATGTTGAGATAGCCTGCATGCATCTAAACACGGCAGGTGAAACAGCGTCGACTAGGCAGAGTACTAAGGACCTCTGCTGTGGTAGGATGGCAGTAAGACCACCAAGGTCTAAATTAGGCCCCAAATGTTTTATTAAAGAATAAAGCTATATACCTAACGAATTTCTTCCTCTCAACAGACAGCAACAAAAGATCACTGTACCAAAAACACCAAACAAACATGCAAGGCAAAAATCCACAATTAAAATGAGGTAAAGATGAACTCCCAAATGTGAGTTATAATTGCAAAAATAGTAAAATAAAATGAATATACATTTTCTATGATCAGAAAAAGTCCACAGATAAAATATTAGTGCAAGCAAAATACATCAAATCACAATAAGTGAAGCTGTTATTAAATTATAAAGCATATACTTATGGTAAGGAGATTATCAACAGTGAGGAAACACACTGAAAATGCACCAAATTGTATCCAAACTAATAAGGGCCACCACTAAAAATGAAATAGTTGAAAGAATTAGGCAACATAATCATCCTTCTAACATTACAGGAATAGAAGTCATACATCTTTTACAGGACCGAAACGAGGCCAGTATGAGTTCACAAGAGCCCAAAAGTTCCCAAAGCCTGTACCAGTTCACAAGAGTCAACAAAAACAATGCTGTTTTTGAACAAGCAACAAGCCAACTCTCTGGCATCCTGACTAGGCCTTGGTAAAATTTAAATTACGACAGGTTACCTTACATATTTTCGGGAATTTGTCTGTTATGCTGTTAATGGAAAGTCCTAAAATGACAACATTACACCCATTCACGTAATTATGGGCCTATTGCAGTTAAATATTACTATGAATGCACCATTCACCACAAAACCTGACTGTGACTGGACTGGGACAACTTGATCTGAGTGGTAGTTGTTTGCGGAGGTTATATTGTTACAGTGAGAGATGTGTTCCTGAGTCAAAATAATATGTGAGGATCCATGACAGATTCCCAAAATTGTTTAATTACACATAATGTCACGTAATTTTGCTCAAATTTTGCACAATTATGCAAAATCAGATTGCATGAATTTCACACACCTCTACTACCAATCCTGAAAATATTAATTGTCACAACACGTAGAAGATCCAGGGAACCAGTAACATAAAAAAAATATGAAGAAATAGAAATTCGCTAACGTGTCATACTCATAATCATACATGAAAAGACATCTTTTTGCTGCATGACAACCTCAATAAGAATAAAAGAATTATAATTTATGCTACTAATAACATTTTACTAACTTTAACACAATTTAATACATGGATGATGGTTGGCACTTTTAAGTCATGCCCTCCATCATTTAGTCAGACATACACAATACATGGTCAATATCAAAATATAAAAACCCTATTAGTGTATGCATAGTACCTAATCATAGAATTAAACAGTTTCAATCTGTTATAAATGATTTTCCATGGGTATGAAAGAAAACAAGAATCACTAAATCACTGCTATGTCAAACATCAAGGAAAGGGGGTTTGGACCTCACTAACTTGATAAACTATTATCAGTCTGCATATCAGAATGGCAGGGTTGAGAATCTGAGAAGCAGTGGTGCTTCATCAATGAAATAATTACAGGTATACACTTATAGAATGTAATCTGACTGGAGAAGTAACATGGTAGCTGGGGCCTTCACTCTTCCCAATTACGAGGGTCATACACATGGTGTGAGACAAGGTGGATTTGAAAAAAGGCCTTACAATATTCCCCTCACCATGTGCCCCCTAATAAGGAATCCAAAGATCACACCAACTTTTGAACATTTCACAATCCTAAGATCGTGTAAAAAAATCATCAGTCAGTAATATTGTTTCAATAAGATAATGATGTCTTTTATATCATGGTTTCTTTTATCAAAGGTGAAAATAATCTTTATTTACCATTTTATTTTAATTACTGAATTTAATTTTATGATTTGAAATATTACATATAAAAGTGTTAAGGGGCTTTTAACCCCTTCCATGCTCATGACGAGTCCAGCTCGTCATGAGGCACGGTGCTCGTGTACTCATGACGAGCGGAGCTCATCATGACCACACCCATTTATATTGATCCTCAGCACAGAAGAAGAATATCTCAAGCAGCGATGGCGTTAAAAGTTATTTCTGTTGTTTATTTGTTTTAAAAATGTTTATATTGTATATTAGTTTGATATTTAAGCGTTTTTGGAGAACAGATTGTAGGGTTAGTAGAGGAATTGTGTGGGAAGTATTTTTAAATTTCTTTTAATTTCTAACAATTAAAAAATGAGGACATTTTCTTTTGTTTATTCCAGTTTTTCTGTGTATGCTGTGTTTTAAATTAACTCTTAAATATTCAGGAAAGACATTAAAAATGTGTATTAAAAAATATTTCTAATAATTAATTATTTAAATTAAATTTACACAAGTTTTGGGAATTTATAATCCCATTTATACTTAATATGTTACTAAATTTTAAATGTTTCATAGGTTTCTAAATGTAAGAAACTGGGTTGGCTTTCAGTGTCATTTCTTTTAATCTAACACTTTCCTAAATGTAGTTAAGATTAAATTCAATATAGTTAATCTGTACCCATCAAAGTCCAACACTTTCTCCAATGTTAAGTGCAGATTGGGATTGGTAAATTTGACACTCCCAGGTATAGTTAAGTTTGGGGTGTCAAAAGTAAATATTGGCCTCGTAAAGTCCAACACTTTCCTCAACGTGGTTAAGTTTAGAGTAGGAATGTTAAATCTGAGAGACCAAATGTCCAACAATGTGATTAAGTTTGGGATGGGAAAAATAAATCTGACCACTCGAAGTCTAGCTCCTTCCCCAATGTTGTAAGTGTGGTGTGGGAATAGTAAATCTGACCACCCGCACAAAGTCCATCACATTCTCTGATCACTTTGATTGAGTATGAGGTTACTATTGAGTCTGTAATTATTGTGAGCACTTTTGTATTTGTTGAATATTGGTTTTTGATGCATTAAGCAGTTACACTTTGTGTAATTTCAATTGAGTTTAATAGAATTTTCTTTTGTGCAAGTCAAAACATTGATGTGTGCGGCTCTGTGAGTATGTCTTTTGTTTTCATGCACTTTACACGTTAAATTTATGCACACTCAAGACGGCATCACACACTGCAACCAAGGCTACATGGTAGCCAAAATGCAAATATGTGCATACCAGGTCGTTGCTACATATCAGAGACTTTCACCACTATTCTGGTACAAGTCTCAGCTGTACCAAGAGAAGTGGGATACATTTGGTTACGTTTTTTCAAGACACACACTGTTATTTTTACATATTTGCATTTATATTTTCATTTTCTATATAATACATCATACTGTAAATACATTGTTTTCCATTTTTTAAAAAACTGTTAAGATATATTTGCATTTTTTATAAAATAATTTGTATAGACAATTTTTACACATACTTTAATTTTTTAGATATTGAGTGCATTTTTGTTTTAGAAAAGAAAGATGTTATTTGCATATATTTAATAATCATTTTTTTAATCAACTGGTTTGCATAGTAAGAAGGTATTTTTTTCATTTAAATTATTCCACCATTTTCTCTACAGCTTGCTTTATTTTATAGTTTGACGGATATTCTGTCCCCTGAAATATTACTCCCAATATATCCTATGGGATTTATATTTCGGCGAACGGGATATCTGGCACTGTTGTGAGGGAGTAACCCATCCACCATTTTCTAAAACAGGCCCTAAGTTTAATTTAAACAAATTTCTATAAGTAATATGTCTTGAGGAAGGGGGTGTATGGTTAGGTTAGTGTTCGTATGTTTATGGATTTTTAGGGTAAAGTTAGTATTGGTTTCTCTTATAGTTGTTTGAGGTGCCTGCAGTAGGCATAAATCTGATTTATTGCATACACATATTAATATTAGATCCTATTGGGCCATACTACAATGTTGGGGGGAAGGCATTTGACATTTTTCGGGGGCTGCACACCCGACATCTGAGGCATCAGTCTGACCGCCGTATTAGGATACACAAAAACCTATACCGATGTCTGCAGAGGGATTCTGCTCCACTTCCAACAGGCTCAAGGAGTCCCTCGGGTGGAGAGAGGATTGTAATCCCCAAAATAGAGGCAGTGACTGGTTAGGCACGGCTGTGGGTATCACAATACGTGTTTCATGTTTGTTCTTCTGCCATGAAAAGGCTGGCAGGGCAAGGCCCATGTCTCCCATTGCCCTCAAAAATATTCAGCATTGTGAACGACTTGTGCAATGACGACAGGACAGCCCCCCCACAGTCCCCACACAGAAACTCTGTGATTCATTGAACTAATTTTTCAGTGAAAATATCGCAAAAATAAAACAAAATATAACTAGCTCTCCTACCCCTACCCCTTTAGATGATATTTTTTACAACCCTTCGACACTATACACTTTTCCTATTATTGATCAAAAAATGTTTGTTGAACTCCTCACACGAGTCAAATCGGGGTCGCCCGGCGACATCTGTCCGCCTTACATTTTTAAAGAAATAGGACGCACCATTCCCCAGAGCATCCTTCCCTTACTTAATGAATCTCTTACTCAGGGTAAGGTCCCTAGCAGTTTTAAACATGCACTATTGATCCCGTTGACTAAAAAACCGGGCATTGATCCACTGGACCTCACAAACTATAGGCCTATCTCCCTTCTACCCTACCTATCGAAAATTTTGGAGGCCCATGTCACCAACTGTCTCTCCAATTTTATTGAATCTACTGAATACCTAGAATTCAATCAAGCAGGGTTTCGTCCCTGCCACTCGACAGAGACAGTCATACTTGCAGTCCAGAATACCTTAAGAACCAATGCTGATAACAACTTGCATCAGGCTCTGGTGCTCCTTGATTTGTCGGCGGCGTTCGACACGGTTGACTATTCCATCTTGGTCGACCGTGTCGAACAGACCGGCCTCAGGGGCCCTGCCTTGAGCTGGCTGCAGTCCTTCATATCTGAACGCACTCAATCTGTGAGGTTAGGTATGTTCACAGCCCCCAAAATCAGTACCTCTTGTGGAATTCTTCAGGGCTCTTCCCTGTCCCCTTTATTATTTAATCTGTATCTGTGCCCCTTGTTGTATTCTTTGAAAAATCACAATGTCACGATATACAACTACGCAGATGATTTACAACTTATTTTTTCCCTGAGCTCTCCTGATGCAGTTGTAGAATTCCAAGCCACTATGACCCACATCCAAAGCTGGATGACTTTGAACCATCTTAAGCTCAACCCGGGCAAGACAGAACTTGTCTTGCCCGGGAAAAGTGAAATCAGCTGGGGCCCCCATTTTTGGCCCTTAGACTTGGGAAATCCCCCCAGCAAATCTCACTCCGTCAAGAGTCTGGGGGTAACCATCAGCGAGGATCTCTCACTGAAAAGCCAGATAGGAACGGTAGTCTCTTCTGGATTCTTCCAGTTGAGAAAGATAAGGTAAATCGCCCATCTTTTAACCCACTCGGCTCTGATTCAGGCAGTCATCGCCTTGGTCTTATCCCGCCTTGATTTTTCAAACAGTCTTTATCTGGGTCTTCCAGTTGGTCAGCTTAAAAGACTGCAGTATCTGCAGAATCAGGCAGCCAGGCTTATTTATAAGCAACCTAAGTGGCAGTCCATCAGGCCAGGCTTAGAAGAACTACACTGGCTGCCTGTGGCGCAGAGAGCCGCATTCATGGCCGGATGTATTATTTTTAAAGCTTTGCAAAATAAGGGCCCGAAATTTATAAGGCAGCTGATATGTAAATATATCCCTTCATGCAGCCTTCGTTCAGCCCATAAAGATTTACTTTTGGTACCCCAGTATAAGAAAAAACGTCAGGGAGGCAGCAGCTTTCACTACCTTGCAGCCTCCCTTTGGAACTTCTTGCCACAATCCTTGCGACAAACTGAAAACCTTCTTTCTTTTAGACATGCTTTCAAGACCTGGCTTTTTAAACAGGTATACTCTAAATAGATGACTGCCGAAAATGCCTTGCTGTGTTATGTCTTCAAACCCACTGTTCAATAGCGCCATGAAGCCCATGGGCGTACGTGCGCCGAATAAATAAACAATTAACATAACATAACATAACATAAATGTTCCCATGAAGCACAGGGTCTGACTGATTTGCATATAGCCATGTCTGAACTGGGGTGGCGGAGTGGGCTAAAGAACGGTGATGGATTAAACCCAGATCTGTTGACTGGGTGTGAGTGTTTGATTGATTCAGATGCTCCGTCCATCACCACCCCCTTTTGTACCGCTTTTGGCCGCCATAAGTGTGGCAGGGTATGCTCAGACGTGAGTCCCTTGCTCACTTTGCCACTGGATTCAAGCAAGCCGGGCTGAAGACGGCTGCAATGCCAGAAACCGGTCCTTGAAAGCTTGTTTCCGGTACAGGGAAGACATGGCTTGGCAGTTCGGGCTGTACTGTTCCCATGAGGCACAGGGTCAGACTGATTTGCATATAGCCATGTCTGAACTGGGGTGGCGGAGTCGGCTAAAGAACGGTGATGGATTAAACCCAGATCTTTTGACTGGGTGTGAGTGTTTGATTGATTCAGATGCTCCGTCCATCACAACCCCCCTTTTGTACCGCTTTTGGCCGCCATAAGTGTGGCAGGGTATGCTCAGAAGTGAGTCCCTTGCTCACTTTGCCACTGGATTCAAGCAAGCCGGGCTGAAGACGGCTGGAATGCCAGAAACCGGTCCTCGGAAGCTTGTTTCCGGTCCAGGGAAGACATGGCTTGGCAGTTCGGGCTGTACTGTTCCCATGAGGCACAGGGTCAGACTGATTTGCATATAGCCTTGTCTGAACTGCGGTGGCGGAGTGGGCCAAAGAACGGTGATGGATTAAACCCAGATCTTTTGACTGGGTGTGAGTGTTTGATTGATTCAGATGCTATGTCCATCACCACCCTCTTTTGTACCGCTTTTGGCCACCATAAGTGTGGCAGGGTATGCTCAGACGTGAGTCCCTTGCTCACTTTCCCACTGGATTCAAGCAAGCCGGGCTGAAGACGGCTGGAATGCCAGAAACCGGTCCTCGGAAGCTTGTTTCCGGTCCAGGGAAGACATGGCTTGGCAGTTCGGGCTGGACTGTTCCCATGAGGCACAGGGTCAGACTGATTTGCATATAGCCATGTCTGAACTGGGGTGGCGGAGTGGGCTAAAGAACGGTGATGGATTAAACCCAGATCTTTTGACTGGGTGTGAGTGTATGATTGATTCAGATGCTATGTCCATCACCACCCCCTTTTGTACCGCTTTTGGCCACCATAAGTGTGGCAGGGTATGCTCAGACGTGAGTCCCTTGCTCACTTTGCCACTGGATTCAAGCAAGCCGGGCTGAAGACGGCTGGAATGCCAGAAACCGGTCCTCGGAAGCTTGTTTCCGGTCCAGGGAAGACATGGCTTGGCAGTTCGGGCTGGACTGTTCCCATGAGGCACAGGATCAGACTGATTTGCATATAGCCATGTCTGAACTGGGGTGGCGGAGTGGGCTAAAGAACGGTGATGGATTAAACCCAGATCTTTTTACTGGGTGTGAGTGTTTGATTGATTCAGATGCTCCGCCATCACCACCCCCTTTTGTACCGCTTTTGGCCGCCATAAGTGTGGCAGGGTATGCTCAGACGTGAGTCCCTTGCTCACTTTGCCACTGGATTCAAGCAAGCCGGGCTGAAGACGGCTGGAATGCCAGAAACCGGTCCTTGGAAGCTTGTTTCCGGTCCAGGGAAGACATGGCTTGGCAGTTCGGGCTGGACTGTTCCCATGAGGCACAGGGTCAGACTGATTTGCATATAGCCATGTCTGCACTGGGGTGGCAGAGTGGGCTAAAGAACTGTGATGGATTAAACCTAGATCTTTTGACTGGGTGTGAGTGTTTGATTGATTCAGATGCTCCGTCCATCACCACCCCCTTTTGTACCGCTTTTGGCCGCCATAAGTGTGGCAGGGTATGCTCAGACGTGAGTCCCTTGCTCACTTTGCCACTGGATTCAAGCAAGCCGGGCTGAAGACGGCTGGAATGCCAGAAACCGGTCCTCGGAAGCTTGTTTCCGGTCCGGGGAAGACATGGCTTGGCAGTTCGGGCTGGACTGTTCCCATGAGGCACAGGGTCAGACTGATTTGCATAGAGCCATGTCTGCACTGGGGTGGCGGAGTGGGCTAAAGAACGGTGATGGATTAAACCCAGATCTTTTGACTGGGTGTGAGTGTTTGATTGATTCAGATGCTCCGTCCATCACCACCCCCTTTTGTACCGTTTCTTCTACTGGTATCATACCCAAGCAAGATCTTTTAAAAGCCATTACTGATTGTGCCCAACAAACAGATAAGGATCAGCTAAGATCTTTCCTAGGCCTAAGTGAATATTACTCTTGTTTTGTGCACAATTTTGCCTTGGTAAGTGAACTTTTGAGAAGACTCATTAGAATCAATGTCAAGTTCAACTGTCAAGAAGAAAAAATGGAAGCTTTCAAAAATTTTAAGAGTTTAATTGTAAATGCACCTGCTCTTCAACCGTATAAAGATAATACCATATCAATTGTCACTGTTGATGGTAGCAATTCAGGTCTTCGTGCCATTCTAAAGCAGATGGTGGATGGAGTTGAACATACCGTGGCTTTTGCCTCCAGTAGACTTTAGACTGCTGAAAATAACTATAGCACAATTGAAAAGGAAGCATTAGTCTGTGTCTGGGGTGTTCATCATTTTGCAACCTTTTTGTGGGGGAGAGAAATTATGATGGTCACTGACCACAAACCTTTATTCTTCATGTGAAATGACAACGGTTTAAGCAACACCAGTCCTAGAGTGATTTGTTTGTTTTCCAAATTGTATGAGTACATCTTTACCATGAGACATATCCCAGAAGGAAAATATTTTAGAGCTGATTTTCTTTTCAGATGCCCTTCTAATTTGAGTGATGATGTGTTAGTTCATGAGGACAAGGAATTTGTTGTTGGACTAGTGGATGGTTTTGCTTTGACCAAAGAGGTTTTTTCCTACCAGGATTGGGAAAACGCATCTCTGCTTCTGATCAATGCCAGGTTATCCTTAAGAAGTTTATTTGTTGGTTGACCCAAAGAAGCTCAAGTAGAGGAAAAGTTCAAATCCTTTTTCAAAATTAAAGATGAATTAAGTTTAGAAGGAATTTTCCTCATGAGAGGTTCAGTGTTAATTCCTCTCGCTGGGTTCAGAGCAAGTTGATTGCATTGTCTCACAAAGGGCATGTGGGTGTTACTGGTACAAAAAAGAGACTACGATTATACTATTGGTGGCCTGGCATGGACAGCCTTGTAGAGACCGTGTCCAGAGTTTGCATTGCATATTCCTATCACTGATTAGATCGTGCTTGCCAAAAAACAAAAGGACATGGTCTCCCAAAATGATGTAATTTTGCCTCAATTATTATTTGTAGACCGAAGCGTTCCATCCAGTGTCCGAGTTTTGTGGGAATACAGGCAAGAGACTAAAAATACCAGTGCAGGTCTAGGGTGCCTTGATCTTTTATCTTGTGTTTTCCTATATCTTGTCTGTGATTGATTATTTTTCCAAATGGGTTTCTGCCAAGTTTATGAGAGAACCCTACACAGATAACGTCATTGAATTTTTTAAGCATTTATTTCATACAGAAGGCATTACTGATTTTGTGATCTCAGAAAATGGAGTTCTATTTGTTTCGAATAATATGAGGAGTTTTTTGTTTAAGTTTGGGATTAAACACCTTACTACCATTCTTTATAGTCCTCAAGGCAACCGTTTAGTTGAGAGGTTGAACTGTGTTTTGAAAGACACCATACAACTAGCGGTTTCTCTGGTTTACAGGTGCAGGATGCCGTTGATGAAAGCGTTTGGTTCTACAACAATGCCCCTCATTCTAGTACTGGAGTTTCTCTATTTGTTTTATGTAGGGGTAGAGATTAATTTAATGAGATTTCTCCTTAGTGGGTGATTTCAAATTCTGGTGTGGATGGCGATATTCCCAACAGTGATCAAATCAGACGTTGTGTGGAGTTGAGTTAAGCTTAATCTAAAGTAAGATATGATGATGCCAAGAAAGTCAAGTTAGAGGATTTTGTTGTGAGTGAGTTGGGCCGCATCAGGAGACCATTCAAGAAGGGTGGATCTAAATTCTGTCCTGAAACTAAGATTGTTCAAGTTGACAAACTTGCGGTGAAAGTTATTGGTGGGAAGTGGTGGAGCAAAAGGAGAGTTGCCAAAACAAAAAAATCTGATGTCACTATTTCTGATTCTTGTCAAAGTGTTATTTCCACTGATGGTGAGGTAGTTAGTGGACATCACTTCTTTGATTTTGGGGTGTCTAATGAGATTCTTATTCCTGTTCAGGCTGAGGGGTGTCTATCCTTCACTGAGAAATTGAACATGCAAAAATGTAGTGCTGAATCCACTTCTGTCAATGATTCTTGTTGTTTGCCTGAAGTTTCTTCTGATGTACATGAATCTTGTGTGGATCCTTCTTTGCGTGAAGGAACTCCCTGTCTGCCTGAAGTTTCATCTTGTGATAAAATCATTACTCAAAGTGCACTTACTGATCCCTTTGTATCCATGCGAGGGAGAGTAAGATGTCTGCCTAAATATCTTGGAGATTATATTATTTAATTTTTCCTACGTTCTTGTTTTCAATTTTGTTTCTTCTTGTTTAGTTTTTGTTTGAAGGGGGAAGGTGTGTTATATACTTATGTTCCTTTTATGCTATGTTTCTTCTCTGTTGTAATGGTCTTGGTGCATGTTGCATCATAGCCTTCACTAGTTAACTAGGTGATTAGAATGCCAGCTTCTTGGAAGCTCTAGTGGAGTCAGTTATTGCTGTGGCTGTTGATGGGAGCTTTGTGAGGGTCCTTGTGCTGTCTTCCTGCATTCAAGAATAAATCTGCACTTCTACCTTTACTTATGCATGGACTACCTTCTTTAAGATGTAACAACAGGGCTTCCCTAGTTGCTAAATGTGGCATAGTGTGATAGTTCCACAACATATCACACACTTGCGTCTTCTAACACGTGTTGCTGGTAATGCGGTTGAAGCGTTCCTCTAAACCATTATCCCATGGATAAATTCAACTGACGCAAATTGAGGACCATTGTCCATTATTATGTCAGCAGGGCAATCCTCTGTCCTGAATATGTCTTCACAAAAGCTCATCAAATTTCAGGGTTTTACTTCACTCTTGAATGCTACTTCAGGTCATTTTGAAAAGTATTCTATCATCACAATCACATACCTCTCACTAATGCCCAGTTCCTCGAATGGCCGACATGGGAGTTTGGGCAAAAACACAGGACTGATTTGTGTTTCCTGCATCACATGTGATTCATCGCTGCATGCAGAAGAGATACAGTCCTGGACATGCGTCTTCACCTGCTTGTTCATGCCCGGACACTAGAAATCGACTCATGCTGTTGTCTTCATGGCTGTCATGCCTCTGTGTCCATTATGAAGAAAGGTCAGTAACTTATCTCCCAGGTCAACATGTACCACCAGCCTTTCATTCCTTCTCAAGATCCTGTCCTCTACTGACAACTCATCCCATACATGTTTATACATAGCCAGATTCTCATCTCCCCACTTGGGGACACACTGTACGGCTTCCATCAGTTTGACCAGATTGGGATCAGCCAACAAAGCTTCCTTCCACTCTTCCCTCTTAGGCGCACCACACACATCTGATACCTCCTACACCACCCATTCATCTTCATCATTATCTTTATTTACATCATCAATTGGCAACCTGGACAAACAATCACCATTAATATTCTTTACTCCTGAAACACACTTTACAGAAATTGTATTTGAGACGGCACCACCAATTAGCAATTCTAGGTGTGTCCCTACCAGCTGCTGTTGTGGTGAACAAATCCACCAGCAGTTTGTGGTCCATTCGTAGTTCAAAATGTTTCCCCCAAACATAATTGTGAAAGTGTTGTACAGTCCACCAACAAGCTAGAGCCTCCTTTCCCACCAATGAGTATGTGTTCTCCGCTCCCTTTAGAGTGCATGAAGCAAACGCTGCCCCTCTTTCCTTCTCCTCAAGCATCTGCATAGGCACAGCACCCAATCCACAGTTGCTTCCATCGGCCACAGTTATGGTTTTGTCACAGGGATCAAAAGGTTTGAGAGCTACAGCCCTCACTATCACTTCTTTCACCCTTTCAAATACAGTCTAGCACTCTTTGACCACTAAAATCTCACCCCTTTTTTCATCACCATGTGCAACACATACATTGTGTCGGAAAAATTATGAACAAACTTGGCATAGTATTTCGCAAGACTAAGGAAAGATTAACTGATCCCTGTTTGGCGGAGCAGGAGCCTTCTCAATTGCCTCAACTAAGCTCATTTTCAGTTTTAACCCTTCATAAGACAAACGTGTGACCCGGATAGTCCACTTCCTATATGCCAAATTAGCATTTTTCTAAACCGATGGTAAGGCCCTCACTCTCCAACCTTTGTAACACTTCTTTCAGAATTGCATCATGTTAGTTCTTGTCCTCACCCCACACTAATACATAATCTTTGAACATAAGTACCTTCAACTTGTCCTTCAGCACACTTTGCATGACCCTTTGGAACATTGCGGATGCTGAGGCTAACCCTAAGGGCATGCGGATGAACAAAAAAGCTCCTTCCAGTGCTATGAATGACATCAAATGTCTGGATCCCTATTGCAATCATACTTGATGGTAAGCTTTGTTCAAGTCAAATGTGGTGAAACATCTACCACCCGGTTTACCCAAATACATTAATTTAGGTCTCTAAAGTCCACACACATACGGATTTTCCCACTTGGGTTCCTTGCGATTACAAGGGGACTTAACCATTCCAATGCTTCAATAAGTTCTAGATCTCACTCACCAATGGAATATTCCTTACCTTATGAACCTTGTGATCAATTCTCCTCAGACAACCTAACTGCATACTGAATAATTTTGGAAACATGTTAACCCAATCGTCCACTACTCGTAAGTTGGTTAATAACACCTGCATGGGATGATTGGTATCTAAAATCATCCTTAACGCGCACTAATCTTTCCACCCCCGCAGGAACCTACCCTTCTTCACGACATACACTTTTCCTTGAGCATTTCTATCAAGGAATCCCAGTTCTGTCACACAATATCCAATGACCGGTATTTTTTTCCCCCAGTAACCCTTAGGTTCTCCATCTGCTGGACACAACTCATCAAGACTTAATCCTTCCCATGTGGTTTTGTTGATTAACGTAAATGGAGAACACAAATCTACCCTCACTTGCACCTTTTTCCCATTATTAATAATGCCACATTTTGGGGGGGCAATAAGCTTTCAGCCCAGACTCTGATTCACCAGTACCTCCACATCATTGTTATCACTTTCATCAGACCCTCTTTGGGTGTGTCTGTTCATTCTTGTTCACCCAATTCACAGATTTCTTGTACCCAGCTGGGTGTTTCAACCAGCCTACAACCCTCGAGAAATGACACAATTCCTTACATTTAAAACATCTACTGCTAGCAGCATGTTAATTTCTAGCCTCAGCAGTGTTCCTCGTGCTGCAACATCTGAAACACTCTTTTTTCCGATCGCCTTCTAGGGCCTTTGCTGTTTTTATACTTTCTTGTCTGGGTTTCCACGCCACTTTTTCTACCTCCCACACATTATTTACTTTCTTTTTACCATTGTTCCCTTTGATTCCCACCCCTCCCAATTCCTTAACATCTAGGGAGTGTAGGAAAGTAGGATCTGCTTCTTACGGTTACCACCACTTTTTGCTTGATGTTACACTGTTTTGACTAGTCTGACTGGGATCTTGCTAATCAGGACCCCAGTCTGGTACACAGTCAAAATATCGAGTAGGAAATATCGACCTACCATAATATCGAGTCTGAAATATCGAAGGAGCATAATATCGAAGGCAAGAATATCGTAGGACAGAATATCGACCCAAGGTAAGTAATATCGAAATACTTAATATCGATGTAAGTAATATCGAAGTTAGTAATATCGATAGCATATATATCGATGTTACTAATTTCGATGACACTAATATCGATATTTGTATTATTTTATAGTTTTTTATTATGTATGTGTTATATGTTTAATTTAAGTATTTAAAATAATTACTATTATATGTGTATAAATTTTCTATAATAATAAATAAATTTATAAGTAAATTTTATGTTTTAGTACCGGAGCGGGTTGTGGGTTTATAGGGGAATAGGGTGGGAAGTAATTTAATTATGGTAAATTGATTATTAATTAGTAGGATTTATTAATAAATTATAATTAATTGGTAATTATTTGAAAATATTAGGAAAATTATTTTAATTAATTTATTAATTGATATATATGTTCTGTAGCGGGTTGTGGGTTTATAGGGGAATAGGGTGGGAAGTAATTTAATTATGGTAAGTTGATTAATAATTAGTAGGATTAATTAATTAATTATAATTATTTGCTAATTAATATTGATTAATTGGGGAAAAAATTAATTGATTAATTGATATATATTTTCTGTAGCGGGATGTGGGTTTATAGGGGAATAGGGTGGGGAGTAATGTAATAATAATTAATTAATTAATATATATTTTTAAATATTTATAATTAATTAATTGGCAAATAATTAATATGAATTAGTTAATTAATTAATATAATTTTGTACATATTTTAAATTAGTAATTAATTGGTAATTAAATAATATTAATTAGTTAATTACAATAATTAGAGTAATTTATTTATATATATAATTTTTAGTTACTGTTAATTAATTAATTGGGGAAAAATGATATTAATTATTAAATTATATTAATTACAGCTAATGTGCTAATATATTTACTTTATTGTTATTGTTAATTAATAATTAATTGCTAATTAAATAATATTAATTAAGTTTGGATAAAGGAGTATTTTTAGGGTTCAGGGTCAGTTTTGGGTTTTTGGGTAAAGGGGTATTTTTAGTGTTCAGGGTCAGTTTTGGGTTTTTGGGTAAAGGGTTTTTTTTAGGGTTCAGGGTCAGTTTTCAGTTCTTGGGTAAAGGGGTATTTTTAGGGTTCAGGGTCAGTTTTCAGTTTTTGGGTAAAGGGGTATTTTTAGCGTTCAGGGTCAGTTTTCAGTTCTTGGGTAAAGGGGTATTTTTAGGGTTCATGGTCAGTTTTCAGTTTTTGGGTAAAGGGGTATTTTTAGGGTTTAGGGTCAGTTTTCAGTTTTTGGGTAAAGGGGTATTTTTAGGGTTCAGGGTCAGTTTTCTGCTTTTGGGTAAAGGGGTATTTTTAGGGTTCAGGGTCAGTTTTCAGTTCTTGGGTAAAGGGGTATTTTTTGGGTTCAGGGTCAGTTTTCAGTTTTTGGGTAAAGGGGTATTTTTAGGGTTCAGGGTCAGTTTTCAGTTTTTGGGTAAAGGGGTATTTTTTGGGTTCAGGGTCAGTTTTCAGTTTTTGGGTAAAGGGGTATTTTTTGGGTTCAGGGTCAGTTTTCAGTTTTTGGGTAAAGGGGTATTTTTAGGGTTCAGGGTCAGTTTTCAGTTCTTGGGTAAAGGGGTATTTTTAGGGTTCAGGGTCAGTTTTCTGCTTTTGGGTAAAGGGGTATTTTTAGGGTTCAGGGTCAGTTTTCAGTTCTTGGGTAAAGGGGTATTTTTTGGGTTCAGGGTCAGTTTTCAGTTTTTGGGTAAAGGGGTATTTTTTGGGTTCAGGGTCAGTTTTCAGTTTTTGGGTAAAGGGGTATTTTTCGGGTTCAGGGTCAGTTTTCAGTTTTTGGGTAAAGGGGTATTTTTAGGGTTCAGGGTCAGTTTTCAGTTCTTGGGTAAAGGGGTGTTTTTTGGGTTCAGGGTCAGTTTTCCCTACTGTTGCACTCTCTGGAGTGGGAATAGTAATTTTATCCCTACGCTATCAAACGCTTTCCCTACTGTTGCACTCTCTGGAGTAGGAATAGTAATTTTTACCCTTACGCTATCCAACGTTTTATATAATTAATTGTTAAAATATCAAATGTTTATTTTATTTTTTATATTACTTACATTTTATTTATGTTATTGTTTTATGTTTGTAAATGTATTAGTAAATTAGAATATATTTCATTAATTTATAAATTAGTAAAATAATTATTAATACTTATTGTTCAGTACATATATATTATATATTTACTGTATATATTTAATTAATGTATTATTAATATATATGTATTATTTATTCATTTTAAACATTATTAGATACTTTTAAATATGTATATTTTATTTATTAGTGTTATATACTTAATTTTACATTTATATATTAAAAGAAAAAAAATCGATATTTTTAACATCGATATTTTTTACATCTATATTATTTTTTCGATATTTTTGTACTTACCATGTTGTAGATAGGATGTCGATATTTTTGCCCTCGATATTGTTGACTCGATATTCTTGTAGGTCGATATTTATGAGGTCGAAATTCTGTCAGTGATCCCCCCAGTCTATCTGCTTTCTCCTTAAAATGTTATGCCATGTACTTTGGTACACTCCAGATTGGATACTGGGGTACCCTTATACATCCTTAGTTTTTGGTACCTATATACTCAGTGCATAGGTACCTCAGAGGCCTCCATGGGCTGAAGCTTGTATTATGCCACCCATGAGAGGCCATGCAAAATGGAACTACAGGTCTGCTACTACAGTCTGTGTAAGCGGGTGCTAGCACCACTCATTTTAGATATAGGTTCACTGAACTGGACAGGTAACCTCGCAATACATTGTACTAGCGGTGCTGTGCATGTGTTTTCGCTTTTAAAACCTATTTCTATTTCCCCTGTTTTTATTGTGTGCTCCCTCTTGCCCACTCACCTGCACAGTAATTGGTGATTTCACTGCTGCTCAAGCGGGTCCGGTCCCGGGGGTCTGATTTCACGCTCGCCATATTGGGAGCGAAGGGGACCTTGCTGGGTGCCATTCCTGAGCGTTCTAGCGCTCCTGCATCTTGAGATCCGCCTACTTAAGGCGTTGGTATTCGGGGGGCCTGCCTGGACAGGTAACCTCGCAATACATTGTACTAGCGCTGCTGTGCATGCGTTTTCGCTTTTAAAACCTCCCGTTTTGTATTTGATTTTATTTTATTTCTATTTCCCCTGTTTTTACTGTGTGCTCCCTCTTGCCCACTCACCTGCACAGTAATTGGTGATTTCACCGCTGCTCGAGCGGGTCCGGTCCAGGGGTCTGATTTCACGATTGCCATATTGGGAGCGGAGGGGACATTGCTGGGCGCCATTCCTGAGCGTTCTAGCACTCCTGCATCTTGAGATCCTCCTACTTAAGGCGTCGGTATTCGGGGGACCAGCCTGGACAGGTAACCTCGCAATACATTGTACTAGCGCTGCTGTGCATGCGTTTTCGCTTTTAAAACCTCCCGATTTGTATTTGATTTTATTTTATTTCTATTTCCCCTGTTTTTACTGTGTGCTCCCTCTTGCCCACTCACCTGCACAGTAATTGGTGATTTCACCGCTGCTCGAGCGGGTCCGGTCCCGGGGGTCTGGTTTCACGCTCGCCATATTGGGAGCGAAGGGGACATTGCTGGGGGCCATTCCGGAGCGTTCTAGTGCTCCTGCATCTTGAGATCCGCCTACTTAAGGCGCACTACTCAGCGCGCAGCGGAGACGCGCAGCGGGAGCGCCTTCCCTGCGCCTGAGTCGTGCCAGAGTCCTGCCCGTCTGCGCCCGTCTGCGCCAATCTGCGCCCGTCCGCGCTAAGGCGGCATCAGGCGTGGCGTTACTCTGCTTGTAAGGGTCCCATCTGAAAATGCTGCCGAGGTATGTTTACTCTTGGGCAGACTTGATCAGCATTAGCCATTCTATCCCTCGCTGCCACCATGAGTCAGTTAGTCCCCTCTGTGGCCCGCATACCTGCATTTGTTCGACATTGTCCCTCACTGCCCCCACTCCTATTCGTGCCCTTATAGAGCTTTCCCCGGTCAAATCCCTCCGTAGTAGACCTTTGGTCCCTCAAGGTATTACGGTTTGGAATCTGAACCTTAGATCCCTTCCGAAGCACCACACAGAACTTTATGATCTTATTAGTGAGGAACTACCAGACGTATTTTTTATGACGGAAACATGGCTCCAAGAAGCTGATGCAGCCGCCATTAACCTTGCACTCCCCTCTGATTATTCCATCTTTACACATAATCGGTTATCCAGGGGTGGTGGCATTGCTGTAGTAGTAAAATCCTGTTATCCAAGTGAATGGAGGGTAGTAGACCTAGTGGGGTGTGAAAGCGCTTTCTTTAAAATCTCTATCAGCCATCAGTTCACTCTGTCCGGTCTCCCAATCTATCGCCCTCCTGGCTGTGACACTGCTTTTCGAAAGGCTCTCCCAGAATGTGTTAGCTCCCTGGCACTGGGCTGCGCTAACTTTTGCATTCTTGGAGATCTTAATCTTCATTTTGATTGCGCCCATATGCCCACTATCAGCAATACCTTGGCTGATCTGGAGGCCCTTCAGCTCAATCAACTGGTCACCTTCCCTACTCATCTGGGGGGCCATACTCTTGATCCTTTTTTTACTAATCTAATTGGGGCCAAGGTAACCAGGCCTAGTCCTGTAGCTTGGACTGGCCATTTTCTGGTGAAAATCTCTCTTGTGCTTAAAGAGCATCCGTTTAAGCCCCAAGATAGAGTAGTGATGAAACGTCACTGGAAGAAACTCAAACTGGATGATTTTCATCATCTCCTGGAGGTCAACCCACTAGGCTCTCACCTTAGTGTGGAAGCTGGGTATGACGCTTATTGTGATTGGGTTTCTCGTGCCTTAGATGCTCTAATTCCCGCCGCCTGGACTAAATGCCGTTCCACAGAACCCAGCCCATGGTACGACAGCTCCCTGGCTCTGCTAAAAAAAGCCTGCAAACAGGCAGAAAGGGAATGGCGGAAATCCTATGAGGCTGGGAAAAAAACTGCATATCTCTCCAAAATTATATTATACCACAGAGCGGTATGTAGAGCTCATGCGGCTTATTACGCCCAGGAATTTAGAAATAGCCCCAATCTGTTCAAGTTAATCTTCAAAGTCCTTAAGGACTTGATGGCCAAAAGAGCCACTGCAGCAGAAGTCTGCTCTGTGGATCATTGCGAAAATTTGGCTGCTTTCTTTAGGGAAAAGGTTCAAGCTATTTATCGCGCCTTTCCCACCATTAATCAGGGAGATGAGCCTTCTAGTTCCACACTTATCCAAGGTGAGGTTTTATCCTCTTTACCAAGTTTGTCGATGGAGGCATTTTACAAACTGCCCTCTAAAATTAAATCAGGCTCACCAGAGGATCCACTGAAGCCTGCCCAGTTTAGAGAATCTGCTGCTGTCTGCCTCCCTCCAGTATGCAACCTCATCAATCTCTCCCTCACTTCGGGCATTGTCCCGAGAAAGTGGAAACAAGCCATTGTGACACCCATACTCAAAAAGTCCACCCTGGACCCCCTTAAACTTGAGAGTTATCGCCCTATCTCTCTCCTTCCTTGGGCCGCGAAAATTGCGGAAGCCCATGTGAATGACGTGCTGGCTAAACATCTTGCGAGGGAATGTATTCTGGATCCCTCTCAGAATGGGCTCCGTGCGGGCCACAGCACGGAAACTGCCCTGATACTTCTCGACCTAAGTGCCGCGTTTGACACGGTTTGGCACAAAATTCTACTTCAACGTCTACGAGAGGCAGGGGTTGAGGGCACTGCTCTCAATTGGTTCCTCTCCTTCCTATCTGATCGGACCTTCAAGGTTGCCACTCCACCGTTTGAGTCCAAACTCTATCCCCTGGATGTGGGTGTGCCTCAGGGTTCGTCATTGAGCCCCAGACTATTCAATCTTTATGCGAGGCCGCTGGCTGATGTCGTCAAGCATTGGGGTCTGACCATGGTCTCTTATGCTGACGACACGCAGCTGGCGGTCACCCTGAGTGGGGACTCCGACTGTGATGCCCCCAGATTTCGGGAAGGATGCCTGGCAGTGGCCAGCTGGATGAAAACCAACTGTCTCCAGCTTAACGCCAAAAAAACGGAGGTCATGATAGTGGGTAAGAGAGCGGATCTCTGGGATGATAAGTGGTGGCCCCCTGAGCTGGGTGTAACCCCTACCCCAGTGACAGAGGTAAAGAACTTGGGGGTCTGGCTTGACCCTGCCCTCAACTTTTGTGGCCATACGAAAAAAGTAGCGGCCACCTGTTTCGGCATCTTACGAGGGCTGCGACCTATCCTGAGGTTCTTTGATGCCTCAACCAGGCAGCTGGTCATTCAAGCATCTATACTATCACGGCTTGATTACGCCAACTCATTATTTCTGGGTGCCAACCAGGCTGAAATCGCGCAGATGCAACGTATCCAGAACGCTGCAGCCAGAGCCCTGGTGGGGCTACCGAGGTTCCGCTCTGCTGAGAGTACCATCCGCTCTCTACATTGGCTGCCGTTGGCACATAGGATCCATTTTAAGACACTGTGCCTGTCGTTCAAGATCCACAGGATGGCCCCCCCCGATTCTTGACAATCTTTTGAAGCCTTATGTTCCCTCGCGCCCCATGAGATCCATGGGCCAAAACTTGGCTGTGGTGCCGCGATTCAGATTGTGCAGCGCGGGAGGACGTTCCTTCCGAGTCCTGGCTGCGAAGCTGTGGAATTCTTTACTGTCCCACATCTGCGAAATTGATGAGCTGCTGAAATTCAGGAGAGCCATCAAATTGCATTTGTTCCCCCATTCCTCTTAGGATTCTGTTTTGTGTGCTTCCTCCATCTTTCTGTTGAGTTGTGTCTGGATTCCCTTCCAGAAGCGCCGGGACGCCCCTTTGCTGGGGCATCTGTGCGCTATAGAAGTGTTATTAACATAACATAACATAACTTAAAACTTATAAGTCACCCCTATAGCAGGCCTTAACAATCCTGAAGGCAGGGTGTTGGTTTTACATGAGAGGGTGCCCCGCATGAGCAGGGTGCCTCTGCAGCCTTCGGAGACCATTCTCCTGGGTTGTCTGTGACTCAGCCAGACATATAGGCACAGGTGCTTTATAACTTTGCGGTAAATGTTATCTCGAAACGTCTGAAACAAAACATGTCGTGTTTGATATCAAACGCCTTGGAATCATACCTCCACACCAGTAAACGGTGTGGGAGATATGATTCCACCCTTCTGAAGCAAGCTTCGTGGGGTCACTGTTCTTTCCGGTGCCACCCTTCTCGACCCGGTTAGCACAAAATGCTGCCGACCAGAGACACATTTCTGCCCTCCTGCTGCTGAGCCAAGCTTGTGCAAAGGAAGGCAGCACACTAGGCATCCTGTCACGTGGAGGTGTGACCACCTCACATTCAGGATTTAGTGTATTGGGGCTGGTTGAGTGCACTTCCAAAGTGTCTGAAAGTCTGCACCTGGGGCAGATTTGGTGTCCCTATGCATATTCCAGCTCAAACCAGATCTGGGAGTCGTTGGCTCCTGCTCTGGCGTGAAACTGGACAAAGGAGATGGGAGTAACCTCCCCTCTGTCCTGACCCTCTCCTAGGAGGGTCCCCTGAATCTGTCCAGCCCTCTCCCGTGGGTACTTAAGGGCTTACCTGGCTGTAAGACTTTAGATTTTATGTGGACAAGATTCGGCAACAAGAAACCACTGATCTTCGACCGTCTGGACACTCTGGACTTCGCTGGACTTTGACTGGGCCCAACTTCATCTCCCTCTCCATCCAAAGCTTAGTCTGTGCCTTTGCTCCATACAGGCTCCGTGCAGGACCTGTGGTGCACTAAGGACAACTGAAGAATCTCCTTTGGGGTGAAGTAGTCACTCCACTGCATTCGCAGGCACCATAATGCAACTGACCGGTATACTGATCCTGAGGTCTTGCAGACTCGGAAGGCTCCAGCAATACAGGAGGTGGGTTCTGAAGTTCCTTGAGGTTGAGCTGCCCTCTCATGGAGTTTGAGGCCAGTATCCCTTGTGGGGACCGCATAACCTGAACCCCTGTTTACTATGTACTTCTGCAAGTGCATATACTTGTTGGCAATTCTCAAGCTTGTGCATTGGAATTTGTGCAGTCCTGACCCTGAGCATCATTTTCACTAAAGAACTCCAGCCTCCTTGCACTGAGTGCTCCATGGGCTGGTACTTTGTGATCTTGCTTGAGGTCCCCTCGCAAGTCCTGGTCCTTCAGCCTGTGGGTTCTCCTGAGTGTCATCTTGAATTCTGTTGGGCTTTCCTGGTTGCTCCAGATGTGCCCTAACTCCCCATTACTTGGTGAATCCCCTGGACCTTGCTGGTCCACACAGTAACCTGCTTAACCTTCCTGCATAGGTTGCTGTTGCCAAAGCTTGTTGGTGCTCCAGCCGGACAGTGACCCCTCAGCACTTGACATCATTCGTGGGACAGCTCGTATCTGGCTCCTAGTCATCCTCTATATACCCTGGTCCTTGTGGCTGCAGAGTCAAACATTCCCTCTTCGCAAATGAAGCACCCGACATCAGTGGGAATTCGTCTACTGAGCCCCTGGTCACCCTGAACTGACCCTGCTTCAGATTCCTCCCATCATGAATCTACCCTTGGATTCCTATGGGCACTTTCTTCCTTCCTGGCAGCAGCTCCACTTTGCAACCCTCCATTTAGAACTTTCCGACCCCACTTCCAACCCCACTTCAGACCCCACTTCAGACCTATGCACCCGGCTCCCTTGGGATAGGCAACTCGGATACTCCAGTATCCACAGGTGGGATGGCTCTCCAACCTCCTAAGTTACAAAGGGTTTCCTCAAAGTCCACCTAGAAGGGTCCTTAAACTTTAAAACTCCAACCGTGACTTTCCCATAGAGTTGTACGAGCATGCGGTCGTGATTCCACACTTCACCAGCACTCTGTGGGGTCCCTGTGTACTCATCTTGGGTGGTTCCTTGTGGTCCCAGCGATTCTACGTGCTGTAGGCACTGTCTCTATCCAAGTTGTGGTTCTTATCCCACTATTTTAGTATATGGTTGGGTCTCCCCCTGGAGCCCACTGTATATTGTGCTACTTACGATTGTTTCTTTGATAAAGTATTGTGTACTTTGTGTTGTATCCTCATGTAGAGGATACTAGAGAGTGTTATATCAATAAATACATATTCGTATATCTACTGTGTGGTTCTCCTTTCATTTAATTAATACCAAAGGTGATACTCTAGTAAAACAAGCTGCTTTACATTCCTTTAAGATTAAGCCTGAAGGCTGCCCTCCACAGCTACCACTAGGATAGCTTTCTAAAGGTTATCTTTTGCCAACTCAGTAGTTTTGTCCAGAGAAGGATCTTTGAGACCTAGTAGTTTCTCCTGAATCTTTTTACTGCATGTTCTATTGATTAACTGATCTCTAATAATCTCATCTCTGAGATCCCTAAACCTGCAAGAGACAGCTAAACTTCTCAGTGCTGCAACATATTGATCAATTGTTTCACCTAGTGCTTGTGCACTGGAAAAATATTTGTGTCTCTCGACCAAGATGCTTACTTTCTTCCCATACTTTTCTTCTACTGCACAGAGAGCCATGGCATACACATCTTCCTCAGTATCAGATCCTGTATTTACATTCCTACCCTCCACAGTCTGTCTGGGCAAGGTTTTCAGAACTTTTCTTCCTTCCACCCCTAACCAGTGTTTCGACATTGCCTATTTCCGTTTTGCCACTTAAACTTGACCCCCAATGGCTTCTCAAAACGTTTAGAAAGCGTCTTTCCAATCCTCCCAACCCATGCAAGGCTGACCAGGATTCTCCAAGAAGACTGGTGAAGCAGGTATGTTTTGCGATGCCATGACCTTTAACAAAATACAGCTTAAATATAAATATGTTGTAAACTGTGACCCTATGTATCTCTTTGTGCACGTTATAAATTACCTAAAATTCCTGGTATTTGCTAAAACTGGTGATAACAGCTACTGCAATCCTTAATATGGCACTACAGTGACTTCCGTTTATTGAACATAAGTCTAGTACCTCAACGTTTGTGTTCCTATTACTGAGGAATTACTGCAACGGACTTCTTACCACCGATTTTTACACAAGTATCAGGCCTGTCAGTAAAAGGTGTGCCCATCACTGAACACATAGGAAAGGTGTGCCCGTCGCCGAACACACAGGAAAGGTTTGCCCGTCACCGAACACACAACACATGAATTGGCTCCTGTCAATGCGAAGTTGTAATTCCCGTAATCGTCTACTTGTCCTATTTCTTGATCTGTCCCATGCAGAAATCCTCCTCTTCAAGATGGCGCCGAAACGCAGTGAGTGTAATGATGTCTTCAAACACAAGGAGATGATGGACGGAGTGCTGAAACTTTTCAGACACTCACCCGCAGTCACAGATCTGGGTTGAATCCATCATCATTCTTTAGCTCACTGTGCCACCCCAGTTCAGACCCAGCCATATGCAAAACAGTCTTGACCATGTTCCACATGGGAACAGCTCAGCATGAACTCTCAAGCCAGGAAACAAGCATCCTGGGACCAGTTTTGGGGTAACACAAAGTGAGCACGTCTGGGCATACCCTGCCAACTTAGGGCGAACAAAGCAAACACACGGAGATGATGGACGGAGCCATCCCTACTAGGCAGCTACACGAGCATAAGCGCGGGCCACAAATCACACCCTGCTTTAATATGTCACTGCAGCACTAGCTATGAATTACGGCACAAGGACCAGGTCCAACGGTATCCCAATTGCTCACCGTTATCACTGCAGGTACAGCAAATCCACAAAGTTTACAATAAATCCTTGTTCCATACTGTGCTTAAACACCGCGTCTCAGGGCAAGCTGAAAATGCACTGCACATCTTCCTCGCACCCACACAGCCACCATCAAGGTCTCACCAGTGTCCTTGGAATCATCTTGCGTGATGGCTAGATCCCTGCACAAACAGACACCTTGTCTGAAGATGTCTTCACCACGACACCAAGAGGCTGTATCCAAAGTCCTGTTGAGAAACACCATGTCCCACAGCTAACTGCATTAAAGCATCGTGTCCAGTATATTATGTTCACCCCTCGCCACTTTTACATACAAGTGGTTAAGAAGCTTCCTTCTTCTGATAGAAGTAACGGCCCCTGGTCGGCCCCAGCTCTTTCAGCAACTGGACTCTCCACTTCCAAGAATCCACACGCCGGATTCCGGAAGTGGAAGCTCCATGCCACTAGAGAACAACAAGCAGTTGCCAGGCAACTAGTCCTACAAAGACAGAAAGAAAAGAAGGATATAAAAACAAAGGGTCAGAAGTGAGCACACGGGAAGTGAAGAAAGAGGTGGGAAACAGAGTAAACAGTGGACGTGCATCGGGAGAGAAAGCAGGACAATCAACAGAGATGCCAGCAAAATGCAGGAGACCGGCATAAAGGCGAGTAGATGAGCTGAGGGATGTACACAAGACAACCGAGGACATGAAGGATGACGATTCAGACAGCGGGAACCTCAACTGCGATCCTGATTGGTGGTTCCCTGGGTTCCCTGAGGGGTCAGGAGGATGTCGGTTGCCACTGCATGGTCCGAGGACGGCCTGCGCCAAGTGAGTGTCCAAAGGGATCTTGCTGGGAGGGAGAAGGGCTAAACAAAAAGGAAATTGCTTATAAAGGCCCGTGTTTTCGGGCAGGAAACTGGCCAAGGAAAACTAGTCTAAGAATAGTTGGGAAGAAAGATACAAAATGAAACCTGCCCAATACTATTGCAAATAAATAAATCGCTATTAAGAAAGTAATAGAAGAGATATCTAAAATAACAGGAGTGACTAGAGACCAGATTGTTCAACAGACGTACCTGTATTTTTATTTTTTGTTCTCTCGAAGGTCAACAAAACTTCAGGCCCAGAGGTAAACGTAAACATAAACTAGCCTCAATCTCTAGGAGACCAGCAAAATAATAGAATAAAGATTTTTTTCGAGCTGGGAAGAATATTATTTTATAAACCATGTTTGTAAAATAAATTGGTGAACTCTAGAAAAAACAAATTGGTCGAACCCATTTAAAACTTGGAGGTGTCTCCTGTCCACTCACTGCTTGCATAGCTGGGTTGCATTCTCTCGGGTCAGTCCATATTATAAACTCAAACTTTCCTTGATGGCAAATGCGTTCACATCTGTTAATATTTTGGATGGTACTGTTGATGCAATTGTTTTGCCCCATTAGCCTGCATTTAGGGGATCAGTTTGTTTTAGGTAGTAGCAGCCCTTCACCACCCTGTTCTCGCCATACTCTTTGCTATTTGGATTTGCAACCTCTTTGTTAAAAGAACACTCTATCCCGAAACCTTGCTTCACTTTTTCTCCTTGAGGAGCGCGGTGCACCTAAAGGGTTTTTAAGATTCTCGGATTTGATCTAAAATGCCTTTATGTCAGGCAACCCAGATTCAAAATATTTTGAGATATGCCTCACACCTATCTAATAATACTGCATTACAGAGATCCACAATTCTATGTGGAGGTTGTGTGTTTCAGTCTGGAATGTCTGTGGGGGCTTTAATATGGCTGCATTTCCCCTGCCTACTCGCCGACATATGGCAAGCCCCCCCCCCCTACTTTAATGTGATAATGTCAGTTGGGGATGGAATTTCTATGTGGCTGTGAGTTGGGTTTATCCTGGATGCACTAGAAAAAGCTCAAAATCCCCCGTAGTATTTGTATGTTTCCAGACCTGGTCATAATTCAGTAGAGGCCTTTGATGCACGGTTCCAACGTTTTTGTACCCTTCAGCTATTTTTCAGGGCCCTTAGGCCACAGTTCATCACTTCGTCAGCCACCAGGACATGATACCAAGCCATACCTTGGCTTTTTCTTTATTAAGTTTTGTATAGCGCTAGCTAGACCCGTAGGTATCAGAGCGCTTCACATACACATTGTGAAAAACAGAAGGGCCTTACATTACCTAGGAGGCTGACAGTAAGTAAGCAAACCATGGATAAAGAATACTGCATGAACAATAAATAAATGTGCAACGGAGGGGGAGAAAAAAAGAAGAACAAGGTGATTAGCATCCTCAACAGTTCATCAACAATCCTTGAATAGGAGTCAACTCGGAGTATTGAGGTCTAGGTTAGTAGACTTTGTTCAGGAAAGTATTTGTTAAGGAGATGGAGTTTGAGGTCCCTTTTGAAACAGGAGAAGGAGGGGTTGAATCTGAGGACTCCCGGGAGAGCGTTCCATATCCTGGGAGCGTTGCCAGAAAACGATCGGTATTGGGTGGTTTCCATTCTTCATTTTTGGCGGAATGAGAAGGAGTGAGTTGGAGCTTCTCAGTGATCTGGCTTGACCTGCTCTAACCAGTTTGTTGTTCAGGTAGTTGGGGGCCGGAGAGTGGAGGGTTCTGTGTGTGATGCAGGCCAACTTGTAATCTCCCTTCCATGGGAAGCCATTTCAGGGAGTTGAGAGCTGGAGTGATGTGTTGAAATCTTTTTACTCCAGATACAAGTCGAGCCGCCATGTTCAGCACTGCCCTTAGAGGGACTAGGTGAGCTTTAGGAGTCCCTGTAAGGACGGCGTTCCCGTAGTCGATTTTTGAGAGAATCAGGGATTGAACTACTGTCATGAGGTCATCATTGGGAAGAAAAGGTTTCAATTTCTTGAGGTGTTTAAGAGAGAAAATAGCACTTTTTGCAGAGTTTTTGGATGTGGGCCTCCATTAATAGGTTCTTGTCAAGGGAGATGTCTAGAGACTTAACTGAGTCGGATAGAACGAGGATGCAGTTTAGTTCAATCAGATTCTTGAGCCACTCTTGGATAGCACGATGGTTGCTTTTTGGAGAGAATAGGATCAGTTCCGTTTTATCTGGGTTGAGCTTTAAGTGATTGACGTTGAACTAAGTTTGGATCTCCGTTAGAGTGGTATTGAGGTGTTGGATGTCATCGGGGGCTTGTTTTTGAAATAGATTTGGGTGTCATCCGCGTAAAGGTGGTAACTCACTCCAGCTTTTTTCAAGATGATTTTGAGGGGCTCTATGATGAGATTGAAGAGGGACGGGGAGAGGATCGAGCCTTGTGGTACCCCTAGTGTGTCTTTTGTTGGCTTCGAGAGACAGGAGTTGATTTTAATTTGTTGCAAGCGATGCTGGAGGAAAGAGGCGAACCATTTTAGTACAGTACCATTTATGCCGGAGTGCATGACAAGGTCTCAAGAAGAGCTGGATGATTAACTGTGTCGAATGCCGCAGATAGGTCAATAAGGATAAGTAGGCAGGCATCACCATCATCTAAGGCTTTGGGGATGTCGTCCAAGACGTTGAGTATGTCTGTTTCAGTGCTACAGCCTTTCCTGAATCCCGATTGAAAGGTGTCGAGGAGGTTGAACTCATCAATGTGTTTATTGAGTTGGTGGAGAAGATATGACTCCAATGTTTTTGCAAGGAATGGGAGGTTTGAGATAGGTCTGAGGTTGTTCAGATCATTAGGGTCGGCCCCGGGTTTCTTGAGAATGAGCGTGATTTGTCCTAGTTGAATGGAGTCTGCGACACAGCCTGAGGGGAGAGAGGCGTTGATGATTTGTGTCCAGAAAGGGGAGATGGTGTGGTTAAGTTATTTTATGATTGTGGAAGGGAGGGGGTCCATGGTGTGGGAGGAAGGTTTTAGGTTAGAAATTATCTTGAAGACCTCGATTTCCGCCATTAGCTCAAAGTCAGACCAGTGCGCATTGTTTTTTAGCTGGAGGCCAGTCTGATTGTCCTTATACAGAGCTCTTTCTGCGTGGTCAAGGGAAGTAGAAGGGGGGCATCCTCATCCTATGGCTTTATTTCATCAGCCTTGTGTACCACATGCACATTTCCTTTCTTGTTTCTGTTCTGTTTTTCCTTCTCCTGCTTGTGGTCCGCGCATACACCTGGGCACACAATTTTTACCCAAGCAGAATTCCCTCAAGTTTTGGTATTTCGTGTTTTTTTACGCTTCTGGGTTTTGCATACTTTTTGCATAAGGAAAATGGTTTAAGTAAAAATGTCGTGCTGATCATCTTTAAATTCAGTGAGTAAGTATCTGACGTGTTTTTGTAACCAAGGCCATACTTTGAAAACAGTTGCCATGCAGACAACTACCCTTTACATTGAGCAGGTATCCTTCATGACTTCTGTACAATTTTCAGGCAGATGGTCACTAAATACAGTGAGAAGGTTTGTTGTGAAACTTTGAAAATGTGAAGGCATGCGTCGAATATAGTATAGTTTTCATGCAGACTAATGCCCAAGTATTATGTGTCTAACACAGACAATTTTGGCAAAAAATTAGACATGGAAAAGTTACTCATAGTAATAGTCAAAAAACTTTATTCGATAAAATTACAAGATAAAAGTAGAATAAAACCTATTTACAATATTCATTTTCTTTCTTGGAAATAATATAATTAACTTCATCTGTCATTGAGAAAAATTAAAAACAATCAAGGCATTTCATAATATAAAATCAGTTATTGCTTTGTCAGCCCCCAAAAAGCTTGAAACCATGTTTCAAGCTACAAACCCATTTATTATTTGCATCTACCCCTTTTTTCTTTTTTTCGTGCTAGCCCATAGAAACGAAGCTAATGAAAAACATGTCAAAGGATCAAATAGGCCTTTTAAGAAATATAATGCCACCCGGCATTGATTAAAATTCATTTTCTTTAATAACGGCTTTAGGTACTCGTTCCTTTCCTTCTTATAGAGGTTGCAGAATAAAACTAAGTGCAAATCATTTTGGCTACACAATTTGTCACATGGGCACAAAAATTAAGTCTGCATGCTTATATGATTTGTCAGGGTAACCTAGCAAGAGTGGAATCATATTCAGTTCAAACCTCAACAGTATAAATCTATGTTGTGGATTGGTGACGTCTGCCAGATAAAGGAAACCTCTCTCAGACACTGGGGATTTAAATGATATATTACAACTGCCTGATTCTTTCTATATTGCTCCATTCTCTCATACTCCATCAGTTCCTGAAACATGTTTTTAATCTTTTGCTTTGAAACTTTGTTACATGAGGGTGGATCATTAAACAGTTGTGAGAGGCCGATTTTGTTCAACAGTGTTTCCACATAACCCAACCATCTTCACATCCTAGCGTTGTCCATTTTTAAACAATTCTTTATTACGATTTGTGTCAGTGGCACTGTATCCCTCCTCCATATTGAGTGCTACAAAAGAATAGGGGTCAGTCGTAATGTATCTGATATGTGAGGGAGACCCAGTTCTATATGTAGAAGATAGTTGGAGGTGGAGGTTGGGAGGCCCACTAGAGATTTGAAAAACGCATTTTCAATAGTTTGTAGTGCGCTGGTATTTACAATGCCCCACACCCCTGCCCCATAAGTTACTGCTGCCTTGACTTTAGCCTGATAAATATTTCTTATTGGCACAAGTGGCCTGGCCCCTAGTTTTTTAGCAAACGATTTTGCAGCAGAGCGGGTTCTTTCCATTACCCCCTTTCTTCCTTCAACTAGCCTTGACCACGATAATACTTATCAAAGAGTACCCCCAGATAAGGGAATGAGTCAACCACCTCTATTTTCTCCTGCTCCCCATGTAAGTAGGGAGTTCTATCCCTTTTTCTTGCTCCCACTATTACTGCAAAGGACTTAGTGTGGTTTACTCTGAGGTCTATCGAATCCATGAAGGATACATATGAAGATATCAGGTGTTGTAGACCCCGGCCTGTCCTAGCGATCAACACCGCATCATCTGCATATGCCAGGATTGTTACGAATTGTGAATTAAACACGGGAACATCTATTGTAGCCTTGATTAGAGTGTTTTTTACTTTATTTGTATAACTGGAGAAGAGAGATGGAGCAAGGACGCATCCCTGTCCTACTCCTCTGGCGGTTTTAAATGAACGGGTGCAGTCCCCGTTTTTAGTGTATCGGACCGAGGCCGTCGCATTGGAGTACAATTGTCTGATAAAATTTAATATAGCTGGGTCAACCCCCATTTCCCCCATTAAAGCCCATAGCTTTCATGGACCAAGCAGTCAAAAGCTGCCGACAGGTCCATGAAAGCCATATATATTTTCCCCTCCTTCATCCTGGTATATTTTTCTGTTATAAGCACCAGGTTTAAGTTACTCAATTTAACTTGCTCTGCAGTTTCCAAATTAACAATTGGTCAACGTGCTGGCCTGTCATTGGATCATTCTATCAATTGTGGCTGTCCAGCAGCCACCATTCCCCCATGCTTACGTGCCTTTAAGGCCTCTCTGACTAGTTTAGATGGAGGTGCCACCATCGCTGGTGTTACCCTTTCAATTCATCTTGATGGTTTTTGAGAAAACTCTATTTTCTGGATGCTTAGATATTCCTTTTCACCATTTGTGGTGAAGAGTGGACACTTTGGTCCAGTCAGTTTTTCTTGACCTTGTAGGGTACCACTCTTTTCACTACATCTCAGCCCTTTTGCCACAGTAATGTTGTGGGTTAATGGAATGTTAGCTGAACCCGAGGACATTGTCAGTGTTACAATTCAACACCCTGGATGATACCGCACTCAGTGGCAGTTTTATCATTTAATCTTGCAGCACAATGGAGCAGCCGCAAATGCTGCCCTGTGTGAAAAGGAGAGTGCCATCTGTACAGAAATATGGCACTTCCTCCCCTTTCCCTAGTGCTGGTGCTGAAATGAGCTGGCATACACCACAGAGACACCTTTGTGCCATGGTGCAAGGGTTTCTCCATGAGTCTAGCATAAATTTTGTACTGGAAGGGTACAGTTACAGTGGTCCCATAATGGTCCGACCGCCAAACTCATTATTCAGCAGTCAGACCACAGGTGCGGTGGTCCCCGACTGCCACTGAACCTGCTCAGTGAGTACGTACTCATAATCAGGCCCTAAGTAAGAAACATCGGTTTATAATAAACCCCCCCAAAAAAACATAAACCCCAAATTCCCATAGACATTTTTTCATAGACAAAAACCTATAAAAGAACACCCACCCGCACAATACATTACAGTCCCAAATATGCACTTATATGACATTTAATCATAAAGCATAAACAACATCACATAATTTGACATAAAACATTTATGCATTAATATTATAATCTAAAAAAATCTAAACAATAAAAAAGAACAAAACAATACCAAAAACATATATAAATATACCCAAAACTCACAAACAACACTATAGCCAAACATGCATTCTAAATCCCCTTTACCATAAAAAATGACTTACCTCTTCCAACAAACAGCAACAACTAACCACATCTTGGTGTCTGGAAAACTGACCCAAAATCACCCCAATAGACTACAAAATAGAAGGTAGCAGGTAAAAAAATGGCCACCAAATGAAACAAAAAAAAGACTATCTCCCTATAGAAATGAATGGGAAATATAATGAACATGTTTAATAAATGTAGAAAAATTAAAAAAAATATTAAACATGTTAAAATATGTCAAACAATGTTGTAAACAATTTAAAGAAAATTAAAGTAGAAATGAAATAATAGTATTAAATATATACAAATATTTCATATATACTAATATGAGCTAATAAAGAATATGTTAAACTAATGTCAAACAAAATTGTTTAAAAACAGCTTTACAATTGCTCTTATTTTTGCTTAAAAATATATTAGTTGAAATGTAAAACTGCCCAATAAATAAAAATTGTTTAAAAAAAAAAGAAATTTAAAACTATGAGGTAAATTTCAATGTCGGTCGGATTTGCCGAATCCAATCTGAAGCCCTTATTTCCAACCGACTTGTTCCCAATTCCGAACGACCAAGTACGATGCCTTGAAACTTTAAAGCTGAACAAATTAGTTCTAAAAGACATTCCGACAGGGCGAGCCTTTCCGGAGCCGATTCGTACAGCTCTGTGGACATGGTTTCTGAACGAGCGATATTGATGACGGATTTGGATTGCCTGGATTGAAAAGGATGGCGGAATCGGTATTTGGGGGCCCGAAGCAGGCCCCTTCACCCTGGGCCCTCTGAGTCTGGCCCGTGGGGGTACCCATGAGTCCTCCCTCTCCATCCAAGCACAATGTGGCAGGCACCATGGGGTGCCCGCCACAGCATGCCACAATTTCCCCATCCACCCCTTTCTTTAACAGGAGCCTTTGTTCACGTTCGGGACATAGGCTCCCTTTGAAGTCAATGGGAGACTGACTGAATCGAGAACGGATGCATACGGATGCATCAGTACTTGGTCGTTCAGTAGTACAGATAGCATTCTGGAACCGATTCGATCGGTATGCTTTCCGAACGAGATTGGATTCGGGCCCTATATGTGACATATTTTTATTATAATAAATTAGGAGAAAATTGTGGACACTAAAAAGGTGACACATACTATACCCACTCCAACTTCACCATCTTGGGGAAGGTGCTGGACACAAAAGGGGTGCCCTTTACTATTCTCATTGCAATCTAAACTGATTTGTGGAAGGTGTTGGACACTAAAGGGTTGACATTTACAATTCCCATGTCAATCTAAACCAACTTGCGAAAGGTTACCAACTTACCAACTTTCCAACTTACCGCCAGCCTCTGGAATGACCTTCCCCTCTCACTCCGGTCCAACTCAGATCTTCTTTCATTCCGTAAAAACCTAAAAACATGGCTGTTTGTCAAATCCTCTGTACCCTAGCACCCCTTCCGTCACTTTCTGGTCATCTCAGCGCTTGGACGCCCATGGGCAGCAATCGCGCTCAACAAATACCGTTACAATACAATACAATGTTGGGCACTAAAGGTGTGACATTTACTATTCCAACCCCGATCTAAACCAACTTGAAAACGTTGTTGGCCAGTAAAGGAGTGACATTTACTCTTCACAATCCAACATAAACCAACTTGGGGAAGATGTTGGGCACTAAAGGTGTGATATTTACTACTCCCACTCCAATCTAAACCAACTTGAGGAAGTAGTTGGACACTAAATGAGCGACATTTTCTAATCCCACTCCAATCTAAATCAACTTGGGGAAAGTGTTGGACACTAAATGGGTGACATTTACTATTCCCACACCAATCTAAACAAAAGCAAGGAAGGTGTTGGACACTAAAGGGGTGAAATCTATCAACCCCACTCCAATATAAACCAACTTGAGGAAGGTGTTTGAGACTAAAGGGGTGATGTTTATTATTCCCACTCCAATCTATACCAACTTTAGGAGGTTATTGGACACTAAAGGGGTGACATTTAATAATTCCCACTCCAATCTAAGCCAACTTGGGGAAGGTGTTGGGCACTAAAGAAGTAACATTTTCTGTTCCCACTCCAAACTAAACCAATTTGAGGAAGTTGTTGGGCACTAAAGGGGTTATATTTACTATTCCCATACCAATCTGAACTAATTTGAGGTAGGTGTTGGACACTAAAGGGGTGACGTTTACTGTTCCCACTACACTCTAAACCAACTTGAGGAAGGTGTTGGACACTAAAGGGATGACATTTACTATTCCTATTCCAATCTAAATCAACTTGAGGAAGGTGTTGGACTCTAAATGAGTGACATTCACAAATTCCAGTTTAATCTGAACCAACCTGGGGAGGGTGCTGGACACTAAGGGCCCGATTCCACTGTCGTTAGGAAAGTCCTCCGTACGACTCGGATTTGGAGGTTTTTACTTGCGAATCACGCTCCGGGAGTCCAAGCGACTGATTCAGATGAATCCGTATAGTGATGGACTCGGTTCGCTTGGACTGCCATTGAACTCTATGGGAGCCTGTATACCAAATGCGTACACAGGCTCTCATAGCAAAAAGGGGTGTGTGGGGAAAAGCCTGCACCCTGTGGCAGGCACATGGTGCCCGCCACACTGTGCATGCTTGCAAAGGGGGATCCATGGGTACCCCCACAGGACTGATTTGGAGGGCCTCAGGTGAAGGGGAGCCTGCTATAGCCCCCCGAAGTCCGATTCCCACAGCCATTTTGTCTCTTCAAAACCGATTCGAATTGTGCATTGTACTCACTCATTCGGCAGCCAGCTCCATTGCGCGGCACGATTCAGCTGCGAACGAGTCGGACTGACAGGATTGGGTTCGGAAACGTTTCGGTCAACGCGGACGAGATCTTAGCATCGTACTTGGTCATTCTGAACGGGGGACGATTCGGTCGGAAACATAGTCTCAGAATCGGATTTGCTTGTCCCGGAACCCGTCTGTAGGCCTTCCGAGCGAGATCGGAATCGGGCCCTAAACGTGTGAAATTTACCAACCTCACTCCAATCTGAACCAACTTGAGGAAGGTGTTTGAGATTAAAGGGGTGACATTTACTATTCCCACTCCAGTCTATACTAATTTGAGGGAAGGCGTTGGACACTAAAGACTTAAAATTTTATAGGTCCAGTTCAGAATAAAACTTTTACCTAGAATATTATGAAATGTAAAATACACAGGTAATTCTGCACATTCTCACATTTTTTTAAATTACTAAATTTAAAAAAAATTATATTAAAAGACACTAATTTAAATTACTAACCGTTGCATAAAAATGCAAATTAAAAATGTATATTTAAATTAATTAAAAAAATTACAATATTTTAACAAATAGTTCCTACCATTTATAAACTTTCCAAAATACGATTACAAGAAATCAAATAACAACATTTTCACAAAAATATAGAAAATATTTCTTGTATTTTTACATTGTAAACATTTTGTAAACAATTGTTTAAAAATGTCAAAATAATGTTTTTTTTATTGCAATTATAACAATTTCCTAAAAATAATGTAATTTTTTAAATTTACACATCAAAATAAACCCAAATAACATCTTTTTTTTAAAAGTTATAAAATATATTAAAATTTGCGTTTGAAAAATTCCATGAATATATAAAAAAAATCAAAATATTAACTCAAAATTTAAAATTGGATAACATTTTTTTTTAAATCTCCCCGCCCTGATCCATCAATAACCCAAAAACCTCTAAAAAAAAGTCCATAATAAATTACAAACATTAATGCAATTTAAAATACAAATTCCAAGAATGTAATAAATAAATACTTATCAAAAATAATAAAAAATAAAAAATGATAAAATAAACAATACATTGCATACTAATTAACACTAAAACAAATTATATACAACAATAGTTACTACATCGATATTTTTTACAACAATATTAAAACAACACTTAAAACAATACTTCTGTCCATGATATATTTGAAGTCCAGATATTCTTGACACATCAATCCAAGTCTTTTGTTTGCTTTTGACTTTCTATTTATCTTTTAAAAGAAGTCAATTTTATCTACTTTGCTATAGACTGAATTGTTTTCTTTTGTATTAATGGATTGTTTTGTCAGCTCCATTTACTTAAGATACACATGCAATCGCTATTAACTGTATACCCTTGATTTTCTGACTATTTATTTTTGTAAAAATATAAACAATAATCTTTTTGAAGAACAAACCTTCTCGTGTTGCTTTTACTTTACTTTTTGCTCTTATGTTCAATATTTCATTTATTGTGCATAACCATAATAGTGATTGTGAATCTGTTCAAGTCATTATACTGTTATAGGGCTAGTGTGGTAGCTTCTATAGATTTCTGAAACAGATTGATACTACGTTGTACAGTTGCTGTTTCATTCAGTTGATAAGTCTAAATAATACAGACTTCACGACACTGTTAAACTCATAGCATTAAATAAATCCCTTGCTGGGAACCTTTTCCTTAAACACAGTATTTCTGTAGCACTGTATTTTATCAGCCAATATTTTGTCCAAACACTGTCTGTTCCTGGTGGGTGTGAATAGGCAACAGCGTCACTTATACAACATGCATTCGACCAGGAAACAGAACTGCTGAGAGATGTTTATCAGAACAGTGACTGTCATGTGGAGAAAAGAGGCAATGGGCCCAATTATGATGTCGGTGGGACTGCCACCAACAGGCCATTGGTGGTGGTCCCACCAACATCCAGCATAGCAGTCTAACCACTGCAATACGATGTGGTTGGTCAGACTGCAGCGGGCGGAGGGACCGACTGACAGCTCCGACAGGCTCAAGGAGCCTGTCAGAGCATTGGTCCATGGGGTGATTCCTGCGGAGGCACCACTGTAGGGATTACAATGGCCCTTTCTGTCTGCCTTTTCAAGGCGGGCTCACCACCATGGAAAAGCTGGCAGTGGGGCAACTGGTATTATGCTTGGTGGTGCCGTAGCGGCACCACCAGCATATTGCTCTACCTGACCACTGGTCACTACGGCAGAATCCAGAATCAATGGTGGATGCAGTGGTCTAGTGGGGGTCTAACCACCAATGTCCTGATAGGTCGGGTGTACCGCCAGTCTGGTGGTCTGCGGACCCCTATCCCAAGTTCGGAGGTCCAATGGACCAAACTCATAATAAGGCCCTAAGACACCAATTCACATGTGTCTGGAAATGGATTAAGAAAAGGGGAGCTTGAGCCTCAGATAATTGTGAATTGGAGCTGTACATCAGCGTGGAGAAACTCAGCACTACTGCCTGCTATGATCAGGACTGGGAACTATGGTCTCCCTGAGGAGTGAGGAGACATCATCCAAGAGAATCAAGACCACGCATTCTGGAACCTGGAGTACCAGCATCTGCCTACCTGCCAAGACCAGAGAACCCAGAGAGGAGGAGGTGATCCTCTAATGGGAGCAAGATCTAGTGGAGATCCTGCCAAGTGGATCCCTGAAGCAGAGTGTGAGATTTCGGGTCCGTGTTGAGGAGGGATACACTGATTGGGCCGTCTGCCTGAGTGCTGCTGTAAGTGACTCCCATATGCTAGGAGGGAAGATTGTGAACATTGAGGATCATTTCACTGATTGTCCTGTCTGCTGGAGTGCTGCTGATGGTGATCCCTTTATGCCAGGTAAGGATTGAGGTGATTATAAGGGCCATCACCTTGGTGCATCGCTGTGACACGAAGCGGGCCGGCGCCCCTGCAGTGCTGTGACGAGGAGCGCCCGTCTCCATCCGGGCTGTTTGCAGTTCCCCTAGGCCAGAACTGGGCACAGTGACCATAAGGGGTGATACCCTGGTGCAACGCTGTGGCAAGAGGGCCATCACCCTCATGCTGTGCTGTGACTTGAATGGGCCACCACCCTGTGTGCGCTTCTCATGAGCCCCGTATGCCAGGAGGTGGCCTTCTTGGAGATAAAGGCTGCTGCCCTGGACCAGCATACATCAGAGAAGTGTAGCGGTTTGTGACCCATGGAAGTAGAGCATTGATTTAATAACTGGAATCCAGGAGCATCGGCATCCAGAATACTGCACACTGCCGGCCCGGTGACATGGACCCTATTGAATTGCAGTTCTAGGGAGAGCAGGCAAGACTAGCTGTTGGGCCACAAAACCTCTGTGAAAACATGCTCTGACTAAAAGCACTGCAGCGCTGGGACACTTTGACTTTTAAGAAGTCTCATGGAACTTCTGAGGCTTGTACTTACTACCTGGGCCTTACCTGAATGACCCCCTCACATCAATGGGAATTAACACCTGTCCTAAACAGAAATTGGGACTCAGGCCCTTACCTAAACAAAGCTAGAGAGTCGGTCTTATAAAGTTTGTGTGTATTATTTGTTGTGTGGCCTATTTCACTTTCTGCCATATATAAATACTACTTTTTCATGAAAGCAAGTATCTTGCTAGACAGCTATTTACTCCTATTGCTGAGTGAATTTTGAGTTTTGAGTTTTGAGTTTTGAGTCGGTCTACACCCACCTTTCATCAACCCTCCTGGCCCCTTGGAAGCTGTGGACTGTGCTACCCAAGATACCACTGAGTGTTAAGTCTGGCTACAGGACATCAAGAGTACAAGAACTCAACCACCACTTTTGTGCTCAGTAATTCCTGCTTGCTCCATGGCCCTCAGAAAGCGGTTCTGACAAATTCCTTCGGGGAGCATATGATAAGATGATCCAACAATATTATTCTGAACACAAAGCCAGTTTCAATATCAGGAAATGCTTCAACTGTCTCCATTTTGAAGCAAAACCTAATTTGTGTGTTTGCACTGAGTACTAAGCATTGAAGTGGCATGTACTGCTATAAGAAGAAGACGCAAATCAAAATGGATCCCGCAGAGTCTGGGACAATAGCATGCCGTATCTGGTGGGCAACCTATGTGATATTGATCTAGTTCATAAAACTAGACACACTTAAAAAAAAAACTTCTTTATGGCCCATAGGTTATATTGGACAGTGGAGAAGCTCACTAAATTGGATCCTTCCTCACCGGTGAAGTGCTTCAACTGCAGAGAGGTTAAGGCAGATTCTCTTTATTTGTATATTGGATACTCAAGCCTTCGGGGAAGCCATGGGTAATGCTGTCAGGGAGTCCTGGGAAGAAGTGTTCAGGCTAGTGAGCTTCAGATTTTTTTGTAGTTTCTGAGGACTAAAGAGGGTTGCGTTAAGCCTCAAAACAACTCCCTTTTGAAATTATTTTCTAACCAGAGCTTTGATTAGTAGCTTTGGAAGAAGGATGTTCTCCACCATTTCCAGAAATTTGTGCACAAATTGTTCAGTACAGCTTAAATAGATTAAAAATGATGCTTTTTAATGCAGTTTAATAGTCATGAGCCATTTTTAAATCTCGGTGAGACACATGGAACAGGAGCATTCTTCATTGTGCCCGCTGTTATCCATATTCTGTTTTTTAGCACCCCCCTCCCTGCCCCTCCCCCGCCCGCCTTTCTGCTCCACCACAACTCCCTCCACGGGCCGCAGCTTTTAAAAATGTATATATATGTCATGCTTGTACATTCAAGACAGCTCTCTGTTCACATTAGTGGTTACCACATGGCTACTGCTCTTGTAAGAATTGCTTTCCATGAGCCACATGTGCTTAGAGACAAAGACCTGCTCATGTTTTTAGGAATCCTCTTTCACTCAGATAACTCACTGAATTGATGTGGAAGTGCCTGTAAGGGTTTGTACGTACATACGAATTTCTTAAATTATTTTTCTTCCATAATTTATTGATTATAATATAACTCTCTACTTAAGTGTTCATGGCCTACATGAACGGTAGAATACATAGAAGATAGATCACTGGCACAGGACGTTTCTGTCCCCTGTCAGAACTGTGATCTGCCTTATTCCAGCCCTGAACCAAGCATGACAGGTGTCAGGGAATAGGGTGAATGGTATTTGCAAATTTCACTGCATTTCTTTGAAAATCTGGAATGTATTGACATCTGTCACCCACCATCCACGCTCCCTTAGTAGATCTTACGTATTACCTACTTTCTATAAATACATTAATAAAATGAACATTTGTTTGTATCCTATATTTCGTATTTTATGTGAACATTTTGAATGGAGTTGTATATGGCAGACATATCAGCTCCATATTATGAAAGAGCCCTCCACAATGGAGAATGCAGAATCCTCAACGCAAACTACATTATGAAGTTCAGGGATAAGAGCTGTGTGTAAATTACTACAATACCACAGTTTTCCCCTTACACATTCCGTCAAATCAAACAAACCTGGAAAAATGTCTGGGGAGAAAAGGCCTGTAAAAAATGCAGAATTTGGTGTGTTGAAAACCCCATTCTCCATGATATGCATGTTGAAATCTCAGTAGTTTACCATACATTTTATGGGAGCTGAACCCCAATAATCACCTAAACCCCAATAATTTGAACTCCTCAATCTTTACCTAACAATTCAGTTCCCAACACTCCATATGATGTAGCGGCTAGAGACAACACTCCTCTTCGATGAAATATATACTTTAGCAGAGTAAAACAGAATGAAATATGCAAGCATTTATACCATCGTTCTAAAGGAAAATAAGGCAAACATAGATTTACAGAAATATTAATGAGTGTGTTAGAGAATACAATTATGATTCGTCATGAAGGTTCACATTCAGAAATACAGAGTTATGAAACTTAGATCTTGACAGTCTTACCACTGTCACTCCGCGGTCCCAAGTACTCCACCAAGTTGAATGTCTTTCGCCTTCCTTATTTAGATGCATGCAGGCTGACTTGCCATGTGGACAACAGATTGTTTTCTGCTGCTGTCGCGGCTCACTGCTGCAGCGGACTACACTGCTGGCAGAAAGTACACTGTCGTGTTCTGGGCGGTGGGTTCCCATCAAGCATATTTAGATTTCACAGTTGTGTTGGAAGCCTCCTAGTCTCTCTGAAGGAGGGAGTCGGCTGTGGTACTCGCTCACCAATGCGCCATCACTGTGGCCATTGGATGGATGCTGGTATAACACACCTGATGTCTATTGGCCAAATGGAAACACCTGCATACCACACTAGAAAACACACTCCTTTTCAGACCATGATCCTTTGCGATAACACTGCACCACGAAATTTTGTAGCTGAACTGTTGCTAATTAAGTGAGCTTATTTTGTTGCTTTTCCCTATTTCTTGTCCCTTAATGCTATTTCATTTGTTTACTTGTGGTTAGTTAGTTTGATTTCATCATATTTCTTTGCACAATGCCAGAGTCCAAAAATCCCAGTTTTACTGAGGGATAAGTTTACGTCATGGTGAATGAAATCATAAGAGTAGGGCCACAATTGTTTACAGCCCAAGTTTAAAATACACACCTATCTCAGAAAAGGCTAATGTGGGACAGAATAGTCGATAGAGTGAATTCTGTAGCAAACAACCTGCGCACACAGGAGGAAATTAGTAAGAGGTGGAATGACTGCAGGGAAGAGTGCATTCCCTGGCTTCCAAGCATCATCTAGATGGACAGAGGACTAGTGGTGGTTCTCCCAGGCCCCCCTTACAACTTATGCCCTGGAAGGATAATGTCTTGCAGATTCTACATCCTGAAGACTTGGAAGGAATACCCGGTAGAGTGGAGCCTGGTAAGTTACACTTTACAAAGTCTCACTAAACCTCAATGTCCTGTTTGTTCTAAACTCAGCTGTTGCCAATGTGTTCTGCACATATTTTCCTAACATAGAAATCTCAAAGTATCAGTATAATTTAATTTGGATTGTTTGTGTGACTGTATTGTGTTGCATCTAAGAATACACGTGTCATTCTCCATTACATGTCACAGGACGGCATGGTGCCTATAAATGTTAGAACACTAAATAACCCATTACCCATATGTGTGTCTGTCCCATTTCAACTGCATATTTTCCACCATCATGTTCCATTAAAATTTTTGCAAGTGTTGGAAAGTTGTCTTTGACATGACTACAGCTAGCATGATGCCCTGTTTCAGTTTTGTCAAAATAATATTGCTATGTCATATCGCTCGTTCTCTCTTGTCTAGCATATTTCCATGTGTGGTAAAGTGTCATGTACTGATCAATCCCTATTCAATACTCTCGTATGAAAATGGTTTCTGTTGTTTTCTAAATGTTCTGTTCTTCTCAACCAATTGAATTGATATCTTGAGTTTCACAAATCACGCTGCGTTGACCAAAAAATTGCAAGGTATGAAAATTACTATGCTGAATATAAGTGGCAATTGCAAAAATGTACTCTGTATTGTTCACATGATGACTAATGCCAAACATTAAATCAAGTTGTGTAAATGTCTGTTTTGAAGTCACCTATGCCTTGGAATTGCCAATTATACATTTCACCTCTCCACTGTATTGGGTTGAATGTTTGGGAGATGTTAGATAAACTTCCTAATTACTTTATAAACATTCCAGCATCTCTTATATCTGCTTATATGAAGTTGCACTGTTTGAAATTACAAAACGTTAGGGTAATAGGTTCAATATCATTTGAAAGCTATAATCATAATAATCTCTACCTTTTTTCTCCCAGGTATTTACATTGTTTGTCTCAAAAGATTTGGATATATAATCCACACGTTATATGGTAAATTGTGAGTCATGCTTGTGATAGATGTAGAAAAATCATGTTACATCAATACAGACAAACCATTGTTTTTTCTTTCAATTCTTGTATCCATACAGGTCAACGCCCTTCAGAAATGGGACATTTGGAAGGACGTCGCCAGGAAGCTGCTAACTCTGGGGGTCTACAAGCGGTGCATCACTGATTGCCGCAAGAGGTGGGAGGACCAATGATGCTGGACCAGAAAGTCAGCCGAAGTCCATCTTGGGCAGTCCTCCGAACTTGGGAAGTGTGTGCACAGCACCCTGACCCTCCTAATGGCCCACATTCGTGCAGTGCCTTATCCGTGGCTTGCTGGGCAGTTGAAGGACAAGTGATCGGGCAAGTTCTTATCACAGTTCCACATGTTACATGACTAATTTTTGGTTACAGTCAGGATTTTTCCCATCCACATTAAGGAAGACCCATGTGCAATGCACAAGAAGAGTTCTTGATGATGTAAGTTTTGCACATTGTGTATGATGATGTGCTTTGTCTAATCATTTGTTAGAAAAGATCCCACCTGATTCCTCTTCACAGCCAAAGGACTGTTCTGAGCAAACACATGGCTGCCTAAACTCAGCGGCAGCAGGTGCAGGTATTTGTGGTGGGGTGGTAAGGTGGGGGCAGGGGCTGGGCGGGGCAAGAGAGGGAGAAGTCGACAGACAACGGAATGGGGAAAATTAAATAAATAAATAAATCATATTCCGTCGCCTATCGACATCCCCCCGCTCTGCCCAACACACTTACCTGCCTAAACTGCACATATACATCAGGTTATTTGACGTCATGAGGGACAGTTGTAACACGCAGGCCAAAGGTCTCAGGTGTGATGCTCCTTCACTATTGTGGATGATGTAATGGTAGAGCAGTTACATGAGACATTTCATACTATGCAGTTATGATAAAGTGGATGTTCCCAACGTCACATTGTACTAATTTGAGATATTTTGGAGTCAAATGTGAATAAGTAGTTGCTCTGTATTAAAGTGGATTAGAAATGTATCAAGCCCTATGTGTTTTCTTATGCTATTGGATTCATTTGTCAATCCCCAATGACAATCTGACTACATGTCTTCAACAACATAGGTAAATACATTTTGCATGTTACATTGATAAGCTACTTCAGTACTGAAAGCATATAGTATGTTGTACATTTGTACAATATTTGAGTTACTTGAGCTAACTGTTACCATTGTGAAATGGCCAAACAAAAGATACAGTTTTTCAGTTTCTAAAAATGTTACAACATTGCAGGATTTATTGACACACATTTATTCATATTTTACTTTCAGTGCTTTTCATTATTGCAGCTGTTTGGACCTTTTACATACAGTGTTCAAAGGTATATTTGGTGTATATCCTAATTAGTTACATAAGTTCACTATTCTGGAGGACGAAGGCCTACCATTTAGAGGTGTTCAACAGTTCCTTTAGAGAAATTATTCTGTTGAAGAGACAAGATCATGTTTGATTTAGGAGAGTTCATGGGCAATTACAGAACTGTGAATAAATGGTGTATGAAGATGTTCCCTACATGCATGAGATCATGATGTAAAGAACCCAAAAATGTTTTTTTGCTCAAAGTTGCTGATCAGTTCTATTCAGACTGCTACAATGAAATTGTTGTATATGCCTTTTCAGCATCATCCGGAGCAGGCGGAGGAGACGTTGGCCATGAATGTGGGGTAGCAGCTAGATGCTGTGTCTAACCTAGTGTGACCACCAACACCGAGGGACACAGTGCCACAGAGGGTGAGGGGGTGGCATGGAGGTCTCAAACACAACATCCTCTTCAGAGGTATCCCCAAGCGACCAATCCCTAGTGGTGATGGACCGACTGCTCCTGTTACACCTGAATCTTTGTCCAACACCCATCTCCACACTCCCTCTTGCTCCCCACCATGTTGGCCAACCTCGCCCCCCAAAAAGGGGTGATGTCTCCTTCGCTCCAGGCACCTCACACCCTGTCCCAGTTTCGCCAGCTGCGCTGAGTTAGAAGGCTATTGAACTCCTCTGCAGAATTGCTGTAGGCTGACAGCACTCGTGAATACCATCCAGGGGCTTAGCTGATATATGCAACAAATGTTGGCTTACCTGTAAGGTATTCATAGCGGTATGTCTGGCCTACAGCAGTCTTTTCAAACCATTGCAACCTTGTACCCCACCTCCTGCCTCTTCCCCATCCCAATTCCTTATTTCACGCACTGTCCCAAGCACACTCACACCATTTCACACACCCACTCCAAAGCATACAAGCAGCACACACACACATAAACATAGAGACCCCAAAAACACAGGCGCACAACCAAACATACAGACAGAACAGCCACCACATCCGCATATGCCACCACCAGCACATCCACAGCCGCGGCAGCCACCAGCACACCCACATGCACAACCCCCCACCACCTGCACATCCACAGACACCGCAGTCACAATCACCACCAAATGCAAAGCCCCCTCCACCAGCAAATCCACAGACACCACAGCCACAACCACACCCACATGCACCACTCCCACCACCAGCATAACCACTGACACTGCATCCTCTACCACATCCACATGCACCACCCCATGACCAGCACAACCACAGACACTGCAGCCACTACCACACACAAATGCACTCCCCCACCACTGGCACATTCACAGACACTGCAGTCACAACCACACCCATTGCCACATCCCCCACCACCGGCACACCCACAGACACCACAGCCACCACTACACCCATATGTACCACAATCACACCCAGTACCTCCACAGACACTACAGCCACCTTTGCACCCACATGCATCACAACCACACCCTGCAAACCCATCTACACACACACATTGGAATACACACCCATAAAGCTCAAACACCCACACTCCTCCAAACAACAGCCACTTATGACGCAAGACATACCCAAATGTGCATGACATACACTAGACCCACAGGCCCCTTCATCTTCAGCAGACACATTCACGTCAGACACAGGCTCTCCCTCTGCCTCCCAAACCCAACTCCCTACTGAGTACCCTACCCATTTTCCCATAGATGTTCTTTTTACCCTTGCCCTAACCCTTTACTCACCCCAACTCACCCCTTCCACATCCCTATCCACCCCCAGCAAATGCAAACCCATCCCTTCCACCACGCAACCCAACTCTTCCACATTCCAACCCAAACCATTCCTACCAAACTCAAATATACCCCTTTCACACCACAACCCTCCTCTTCCACATCCCAATGCACCCCAACCAAATGTAGGAGCACCCCTCACAAAATCACAACCCCCATACCAAACCCATGGGCACCCCCCCAAACCTAATCCCTCCTCCCATGTAAGATATTTGAGGTGCCTGCTCTGCCCACTAGATGTCCCTTACCGTTGAGGTTCCCTTTGGCAGTGAATTAGGAGGTAAGCTTTGTGCCACTGCACAACAGTGCAGAATTTTGGACTTTATGGACTGTGATTTTACTTGATTATGATTTTGTACGCCTTATTTCAATTTGTGGAATAAATCCATACTTTTGATTTCATCAAATTAGTACTGGCATTATTTTTCCTTAACAATTGTTTGATTCCTAGCAACATTTCTCAGTAAAATGTGATATACTTATTTTCCTTTACCATGGTGGCAGGGAGTAGAACGGATTTTTTAAATGTCTACTTTCCAGCGTGGCCCATGCAGGTAAGAGTGGTGCGGCAGGGTGGGGGGTAATTGATATACAATGGCGAGGGAAACTTAAATTAAAAATAAGAAAAACCATTGTTTACTGGCCGATATTATAATGAAGTGTTGCCTGTGTGGCCCCCCTCCACAAGACAAGAACAGTTCTGGGGACACCATCCCCTGTGGCCAAAATGTTTGTAAAGAGGAAAGGGGCATGTACCCCCCAAAGCATTGTCGGCTTTTCTACTATGCAGAGAGCCGACTGGAACTGTGGCATAAACAGCTGCTCATGCTGGGTGGGAACAATGTTGGCTGTAGCAGCATGAACAGAGCCGAAAGGGGCCAAAGGGGCCCTGGGGCTACCCCGCAGTCCCCAGCATGCTTCTTGGTGGGTTCCCTGGGTGAGCACTAGGGCACCCAAAGAAAATTAGAACAGGCCCAATGGGCCCCCAGTGGCCACCATAGGATCAGGGATGGGGCCACACAGCCCCCTCCCTTTTATTATTTTAATTGACCCTGGGCAATGGAGTCCCCAGGGCCTATTAAGGCTCGGGGAGGGGACCTCGAAGCACCCACTTGTTTAATGGCATGCAGCCCTGAAAAGATGCGGTCCCCAGGGCCTGATAAGTCCCCCCATTTTTATGATGTTCAGCCCCAGGGGATGGGCTTCTTCTGGTCTGATAAGGCTTGGCGAGGGTGAGCCACATACTGCTTCCCTTAAAAAAGTCCTTCGGGGAAGGGGTTTCCAGGCACAATGTGGCTTGGGCAGCTGGGCTGCGCTGATGGGTTAGAAACAAGCCCTGCGGCCTGTGCCTTGCTGTGTGGCAGTAGTTTGGCTTTACGTATTACTTTATGTTAAAAAAAAATAGAAATTCAATGAAAAAGACAAAGCTAAAAGTAACATGTGTTTTGTTGTCAATTCCAGTGACAATGGCACGTTTTAAATGTACAAAACCACTGGAATTAGCCATTTATAGTTATCTCTGGTAGCTATAACTCATGCCTTAAGCTAACTATAACACACATCCTGAACCACGAGCTGCTACTTACCCCACATATTGCATCACTCATAACATCTTGTATGACACCATTGATAATATCACTGCAACATTTTCAATTAAATTATTTATGTGAAAGCTGTGCATGGCGGGGCATGAGTTCAAGGTTCCTTACACTCCAGGGAGGGTTTGCTGCAGGGCCTGGCCTCCAGCCATGTCCTGCTCCAAAACCTCCATGGACAGCCAACACTTGCAACTCAGAGCCTTTGTTTACAACTGATGTTTGCCACAGTTCCAGATCTCCAGCCAGGCCCTACAACTAACTCCACCAGGGGCAGCCAACTCCTTTTGCTCACAACCTTCGGCCATGTGCAGGGCTCTGCATTTTGCCGCCCACTGCGAACAACAGTCCGTGGCTGGCCAACACCTCTGGCCTTCAGCTGTGCGCAGTTTGGTAAAGCCATACGTCCAAGCATTCACAGAGGACCAAACCTGCTTCTATATACAACAGGGTTTGCCATAGGGCTGTGTCTCTGGTCAGCCCCTACACCCAGCTACCCGTGGGTAGCCAACTATTGCTGAGCATGGTCTTTGGTCATGTGCAGCAGGTGTCCAGCAGACATGTATGTGTGTGCGTCTGTGTGTGTGCGTGAGTATGTGCTTGTATGTAGATGTCTTGATGGTATCTTTTACCATGACCATTTTCGTTGTACCACTTGCCCTGTTACCCTTCATGGCACAATGGAGCTGCAGGGGGTACTTTAAAGTTCCTTCAGTTTAATTCAGATATGTTCATGTGCCACAGAATGAAAAAGCACATGTGAACAGTTCTGGACCTGGGTACATTGACATCCACCCAAAAGGTATAAACACCTTGGACAGCTCAGGAAATGCTGGTTGCCCGAAAAACATATTTTCAAAGTGTGGAAATGCCCTCTTGTGGTCACATGTGTTGGTGCCATTAGACAGCTGCCTATAATAGCCTTAATGCAGCATAGCCGTAGTTGGAAAGAGACTGACATTTTGTTTTCTTCTACAAGAATTTCTTCGAGTGATGTTCTCTCCTGAACAATCAATGATCACTGTATAATCGCTGAATGTAACACATGTATAACAATAAAAACAGAATAACTGAAGGATAATTTCCTAGAATCAGGGTTTTCATGTACTGAAGTGGCCCTTACCATTTGTGATTTAACATCCTGTTGTGAAAAATAGATCATTTCTCAAATGTATAGGAGGACAATTATTTTGTCATCCCGACTGAGAGCTTTTGGGTTTGGTGAATAGATCACACAGAAGCTTTCTTTTCTAAACCATGGAGCATGTGTTATTACCTCAGCTCTTACACTGATCTGAATATGAAATGCTTTATGTACTGGCCACACTCAAGGTTCATCATTTCGTCTCATGTCAAGTACTTATTTTTTAAAGATATACCAGTGTTTTATTATCTTGGCAGTACTCCCTCTGCATACTCGTTCACATTATCATCATCACTTGAAAATATATTTTTTAATACAAAATTTCTATAACACATTTGCAAGTTTTACTATTCAAAAATCAGCTGTACTTAAAATAATACACATTTTGTGTTTTTTACAGACCGTTCACTGACTCTGAAAAGCAGAAACATTACAAATACCTTCCCAATATATTCATGAGGCAGACAATCCCAAAACAGATGATTAAACACTCTATCCCAAGTTTGGGCATAATCTCGATTCAGCCAGTGCCGAGAGTACCCGGACAAATAGAGATCAAAACTCTTGTAGTAAAACCACACTAATCGTGTTTGGAGCTCATGGGCCTTAACTGATTGAAACACTATTTTCACAAATACTATATAATGCAAAATGTTGCTGACTATTTCTCTTGCAAGTTAAATATCGCCAGTCTCAATTTCTTTAAATGTAATTTTAAATGACTGAAATCCTTTTCAGCTATTAGATAAGCTCTTAAGAAAATCAGCGCGCCACCCACTCGACTTTGTTAACACATGTAAATGGATATTTATATTCCACAATCAGATCATAATCAGATTTAATAGATTCAAAGTGACATATTTCACCCAAAAGTGTTTCAGCTCCAGGGGCGGCTCCTCCATTAGGGCGGAGGAGTGTCGCTCCACTGCTTTCTCGCATTGCGAGATGTAGAAACATAAAATGGTAATAACCTCCCGTTATTACCATTTTATGTTTTATTGCGGGCGGGGCTGTGCTACCAGCAGGGGAGCAGTGGTGTGCCCACTCCTGAGGGCACAATGACTGTTTGGTCGGCCCTATGGGGCCGCTCAAACGAGTCATGTGCACTCTACCATTTCTCCACGTAGGCTTCATTGCAGCCTGCATGGACAAACTGGCTTCCCAGTAAGCCCCTGGCTGGGCGGTGTCCCCACCAATCACAGCGCTGCCATTGCAGCATTATGATTGGCTTAGGGGAGGGGAGGGAGGCTGCCTGTTTACTGTTTCCTGCTCCTTCCGGAAACAGGAGAGCAGGAGCAGGCGCAGAGAAAACACGGGACCCGGCCTGCCGGCAGACAGGTACATTTATTTATTATTAAATTATTAGATTACCCACCCACGATTAATGCCTGCTGCGACTGTTCAGCTCAGCTTCCTGAGGAAACAATTGAAACACCTCTTTATTCAGTACGATTTTTTCGGTTGTAATACCCAGTATCTGATTTCTTTGGTTCTTTAACAAACATATCCCTTTAATAGTTTTGAACAAACAATTCTCATTTGCTTTAATTTTTGCTTTCACCCAGTAGGTCTCACTAACATATTTTAACAAGCATTTTCAAAGCAATAGGTCTCGCATTTGCGAACGTTTAAGCTAAGGCATTATCATTTTAGTACAAATAACTCAAACTCTCGCAAATGCGAGACCAAACTAACTGTTGCCCTGCCCCTTTCTTTAGACGGTGCTCGCCTATTCAGGTTACAGCGGGCAGCATGCAAAGAAAGGGGCATGGCCAACATTAAAGTGAAATCAGGTATGGTGCGCTTTCACCCAAAGCGAAAAAATAAAATCTATTTAAAAGGTTCTGTAGCGCGGCCGCTAAAGTGAAAGCGGCCTGCGATGTTAATTAAATAAATAAATAAGTGCACCCGCTAAAAAGAAAGTAGCCTGTGATGTAAATGAAATAATTACATAAGGGCGGCTGCTAAATTAAAAGCGGCCCGCGCTGTAAATTGAATAATTAGATAAACGCAGCAGCTATAGCTAAAGCGAACCGTGCTATAATTTAAATACAAATGTTATAAAAGCTGTCTGCATGCTGCGATGTTGTGTCTGAAATAGGGAACATCATTAAAAAAAATAGTGCTCACCGACTTATAAAGCGGACTGTGTAACAACACAAGTAAAATGTCCAGTCGTTCTAGGAGATTACAAATGCAGACAAGGTGATACCAAGGAGGGACTACTAAGCCTATTCACAAATAAAAACCAAAGATTTCGCAAGGGCAGTAACAGGTGACAATGATAAGATAAGCGGAAAAGGGCGGAGCTTCTATGTCGTACCGCAAAACATCGCTACCCAGGCTCGACCTAAAAACCATAAAGAGCTCTGTCATCCAAGATCAAATCTGATTACTGCTGTTTTAGTGCCGTTCCATAATTCCTTTACCAATACTTATTTGTCACCGCAGTGATCCTAGATTCATAAAACAGCAAGGAGAATACAGTATAATACTGTTGTTTTATTTTGTTTTTATAAAAAATTGCATGGCAACAAAAATACTACACATTATATAAACTTGTTTTCCTTGTAGTATTTGACACCTTATATTCCTTGCATGGAGAATTACACTACCATGTGAAAAGAATTAAATTTCAACATATTCTATTCATTGTGACATACTACAAACAATGATATAAATGAAATGGTGTCATGCGTCGACGTTTCGGTCCTTCGTTGGTTAAGGCAAATCCATAGGACCATCATCAGGACCAGTTGCACATATACATCTAAAAATAGATATAAAAAATTCAACCAATCATCCTTGCCTGTAAGGTATCGTCTAATCACCCAAAAGAGAAAACAAAACATGCAACCCAAGTGCAAAAGGTACACACATATATACCACCACTTATCAAAGTGCAGAACCACCTTACAACATCCAAGTCTAGGACCTATATACAATAAAAGTCTTACCAACAGCCTCCAGCCGGAGGTGATGAAGACCCAAAATAGACAATGCTGTCCAATCAATCTAAAATCCAAATACAATCCCATCAATCAAAATCTGCACGTGTTTAAGGTCAGTCAGTGTGTAAAGACTAATAACCCAGGGCTGTACTTACACACAGTTGCTTCCGATTACAACCACGATTAGACGTCTCAAATTAGTCAAAATCCACAGCGATTTAATCACCTATAACAAAACAATCCTTTAGAACCCATTTAAAAAGCGACCCAGGTCTTAGCAACACCAACTAAATACTTCTTTTATGCTAAAAACCGCATTGTTGTAACTTACTGGAAGAGTGTGGCGTTCGTGATCCTCTCTATGCAATCGGAGTGAGAATGCCGGTCCAGGCTCCCCATCTACATAACCCCTGAACTCGGCAACGTCATGACGTCGAGCCTGCGACCTTGATAGTTGTGGCAAAATTGGTTTCATGGGACTTATTACAATCTGCAATACTGGCCACATTAATATAAAAACGGGTATCAAAACGTGCCAATGCGTGAACAAGCTATTCTGCAAGGGAAACTATCGAACCAGATGGGCTAGTATCGAAGAAAACCACGGCGGCCATCTTGGAACGGGTTACAACGTTATTCTGGGTATTGGCTCGCTATCTTGAAGAAAGGCAGAATTCGTTTTACTAAAATATTTGATTATTTGCCACATTGATGTAAAACGGGTATTATAATGCGTCATAACGCAACCAAGCCCTTCTTCAAAGTCCAACATTAGATCAAGACAGGCTTACAAGACAGAAATCACGGCGGCCATATTCGAACATATTTAGGAAGTTTATCGAGTATTGGGTTACTATACTCATGGATGACAAGTGAGGGACACACACCACCTTGATACTCAATCCGGATCAGATATAAAGCTGCTCACCTAACCAAAACAATGAGAGTGGGGTGAGCCATTAAAAACCCAATTTGGCAAGATTAAAAGTACACCAAATCCTGTGACTAGTCTGAGTCAAAAGGGCCCGTATATTCCCAATGGGGCATTTTTCTGGGTCCAATCAGAATACAGAGAGGCTAGCGTCTAGAAAGAGACTAGGTCTTCATAACAAAGAAACAGCATGCCATTCAATTACAGAGTTTAACCCCATTTCCACAGTGTTGCATGCCCAAATCCATTTGTTCTCCCTTAGGGTGAGGAGTCGATCCACGTTATGATGTATTTTTGTACATTTGACTACATCTATAACAAACCAACACATTTCATTAGGTGCATGCGCTTTTTGATGATAATGTTCAACAAGAGGGGCCGAGGTGACATTACACCGGATACGTGATTGGTGTTGCAAAACACGTTTTTTTAATCTCTTGTGTAGTTTTTCCTATGTTCAGGAGTGAACATGGACATTCTATACAATAGATGACATTTTTTGTATTGCAATTTGAATGATGGAACATTTTGATTTCTTTGCCGTTCAATATACAGCTTTTCATTACTTTGGTTGTTTCACAAGCTGCGCAATTTCCACAGGGGTAATGCCCAGTGATAGAAGCCAAACCCCACTGTGATTGAAGTGTAGTTACTGGTGGTTCTTTGTACGCTTTCACCAAGTGGTCCCTAAGGTTTTTCCCTCTCTTAAATGCAAACCTAGGTTGTACTAGATGAGGTTCCACTTTTTTAATCAAGTGCCAGTTATTTTTAATGATAGTGGTTTGATTCCGAACCGAATGTCATAACACAGGTGACAGGATTTGACAGAATAACATCAGTGTCAGGATTCTCCTTTTTGGTGAGTAGAGCCTCACGGTCATAGTACCAAACGCGCTTCATCGCTTTTTTTACCAGTCTGTGAGGATAGGCACGCATCACTAGTTTGGACTGTAGAACTTTCGCCTCCCGGAAATAATCCTCCCTTCTGGTGCAGTTACGTCAAAGACGTAAAAACTGCCCAAAAGTGAGGTTTTCCCGTAAGCTCCGAGGATGCTGACTATCATACTTTAAGAGTGTATTTCTTGCTGTGGGTTTTGTGTAAAGTCGCATAGATAAGATGTTGTTATCGTTATATATCGATAGATCTAAAAAACTAATCCTAGTCCTGTTGCTTTCTAAAGTGAAGTCCAAGTTCCCATCTTGTTGATTCAACCACGCAAAGAAACTCTCTAATCTTTCTTCAGTGCCCTTCCAGACTAGACATACATCGTCGATGTACCTGAGGTATTGTTGTAAGTCCTCTTTAAATGGGTTGTTGGTGTAAATGACTCTGTCCTCAAAGGCGGCTACATAAAGGTTGGCTATATTTGGCGCAAAAATTGCGCCCATCGCCACTCCTTGTAGTTGGACATAGAATTCTGTACCAAAGATGAAATAATTTTCATTGAGGGCAATCTTTATACATTGAACGATGAAGTCTGTGGGAACTTGATGAGGGTGTGTCCTAGTCTCTAAGACATTGTTAATTCATCTTACAATCCATCTTACAACCGTTAGCTGAATACGTCGACTTCTTCCTGAAACCCTTTGTGCCCCTTACAAAATCTTACACCCAGGACAATAGGGATGTTATCGTGAAACTCGAAGGTCTACCATTTGATCCCCAGTTCAATATTTTGGTGACTATGGACATTGTAAATCTATACACAAGCATCCCACAAAACGATGCTCTTGTGGTAATTAACAATGTCTTAGAGACTAGGACACGCCCTCATCAAGTTCCCACAGACTTCATCGTTCAATGTGCAAAGATTGCCCTCAATGAAAATTATTTCATCTTTGGTACAGAATTCTATGTCCAACTACAAGGAGTGGCCATGGGCGCAATTTTTGCGCCAAATATAGCCAACCTTTATGTAGCCGCCTTTGAGGACAGAGTCATTTACACCAACAACCCATTTAAAGAGAACTTACAACATTACCTCAGGTACATCGACGATGTATGTCTAGTCTGGAAGGGCACTGAAGAAAGATTAGAGAGTTTCTTTGCGTGGTTGAATCAACAAGATGGGAACTTGGACTTCACTTTAGAAAGCAACAGGACTAGGATTCGTTTTTTAGATCTATCGATATATAACGATAACAACATCTTATCTATGCGACTTTACACAAAACCCACAGCAAGAAATACACTCTTAAAGTATGATAGTCAGCATCCTCGGAGCTTACGGGAAAACCTCCCTTTTGGGCAGTTTTTACGTCTTCGACGTAACTGCACCAGAAGGGAGGATTATTTCCGGGAGGCGAAAGTTCTACAGTCCAAACTAGTGATGCGTGCCTATCCTCACAGACTGGTAAAAAAAGCGATGAAGCGCGCTTGGTACTATGACCGTGAGGCTCTACTCACCAAAAGTGTGAATCCTGACACTGATGTTATTCTGTCAAATCCTGTCACCTGTGTTATGACATTCGGTTCGGAATCAAACCAAATTAGGTCTATCATTAAAAATAACTGGCACTTGATTAAAAAAAAGGAACCCCATCTAGCACAACCTAGGTTTGCATTTAAGAGAGGGAAAAACCTTAGGGACCACTTGATGAAAGCGTACAAAGAACCACCAGTAACTACACTTCAATCACAGTGGGGTTTGGCTCCTATCACTGGGCAATACCCCTGTGGAAATTGCGCAGCTTGTGAAACAACCAAAGTAATGAAAAGCAGTATATTGAACGGCAAAGAAATCAAAATGTTCCATCATTCGAATTGCAATACAAAAAATGTCATCTATTGTATAGAAGGTCCATGTTCACTCCTGTACATAGGAAAAACTACACAAGAAACACCAATCACGTATCCGGTGTAATGTCACCTCGGCCACTCTTGTTGAACATTATCATCAAAAAGCGCATGCACCTAATGAAATGTGTTGGTTTGTTATAGATGTAATCAAATGTACAAAAAGACATCATAACGTGGATCGACTCCTCACCCTAAGGGAGAACAAATGGATTTGGGCATGCAACACTGTGGAAAGGGGGTTAAACTCTGTAATTGAATGGCATGCTGTTTCTTTGTTATGAAGACCTAGTCTCTTTCTAGACGCTAGCCTCTCTGTTTTCTGATTGGACCCAGAAAAACGCCCCATTGGGAATATACGGGCACTTTTGACTCAGACTAGTCACAGGATTTGGTGTACTTTTAATCTTGCCAAATTGAGTTTTTAATGGCTCACCCCACTCTCATTGTTTTGGTTAGGTGAGCAGCTTTATATCTGATCCGGATTGAGTATCAAGATGGTGTGTGTCCCTCACTTGTCATCCATGAGTATAGTAACCCAATACTCGATAAACTTCCTGAATATGTTCGAATATGGCCGCCGTGATTTCTGTCTTGTAAGCCTGTCTTGATCTAATGTTGGGCTTTGAAGAAGGGCTTGGTTGCGTTATGACGCATTATAATACCCGTTTTACATCAATGTGGCAAATAATCAAATATTTTAGTAAAACGAATTCTGCCTTTCTTCAAGATAGCGAGCCAATACCCAGAATAACGTTGTAACCCGTTCCAAGATGGCCGCTGTGGTTTTCTTCGATACTAGCCCATCTGGTTCGATAGTTTCCCTTGCAGAATAGCTTGTCCACGCATTGGCACGTTTTGATACCCGTTTTTATATTAATGTGGCCAGTATTGCAGATTGTAATAAGTCCCATGAAACCAATGTTGCCACAACTATCAAGGTTGCAGGCTCGACGTCATGATGTTGCCGAGTTCAGGGGTTATGTAGACTGGGAGCCTGGACCGGCATTCTCACTCCGATTGCATAGAGAGGAACACGAACGCCACACTCTTCCAGTAAGTTAAAACGATGCGGTTTTTAGCATAAAAGAAGTATTAAGTTGGTGTTGCTAAGACCTGGGTCGCTTTTTAAATGGGTTCTAAAGGATTGTTTTGTTATAGGTGATTAATTCGCCGTGGATTTTGACTAATTTGAGACGTCTAATCGTGGTTGTAATCGGAAGCAACCTGGGTTATTAGTCTTTACACACTGACTGACCTTAAACACGTGCAGATTTTGATTGATGGGATTGTAGTTGGATTTTAGATTGATTGGACAGCATTGTCTGTTTTGGGTCTTCATCACCTCCGGCTGGAGGCTGTTGGTAAGACTTTTATTGTATAGAGGTCCTAGACTTGGATGTTGTAAGGTGGTTCTGCACTTTGATAAGTGGTGGTATATATGTGTGTACCTTTTGCACTTGGGTTGCATGTTTTGTTTTCTCTTTTGGGTGATTAGACGATACCTTACAGGCAAGGATGATTGGTTGAATTTTTTATATCTATTTTTAGATGTATATGTGCAACTGGTCCTGATGATGGTCCTATGGATTTGCCTTAACCAACGAAGGACCGAAACGTCGACGCATGATACCATTTCATTTATATCATTGTTTGTAGTATGTCACAATGAATAGAATATGTTGACATTTAATTTTTTTCACATGGTAGTGTAATTCTCCATGCAAGGAATATAAGGTGTCAAATACTACAAGGAAAACAAGTTTGTATATTGTGTAGTATTTTTGTTGCCATGCAATTTTTGATAAAAACAAAATAAAACAACAGTATTATACTATATTCTCCTTGCTGTTTTATGAATCTAGGATCACTGCGGTGACAAATAAGTATTGAAGAAGACTATGTAAATAACTCCTACGGGGACAATTTGTTATTGTGTTATTGATCATACCCAGTCCTTGTGGGATTATTGGGTGGCTCTGTCTTGCTAGAGTTCCATAATTCCAACACTTGCACCACAATGAACCTTCCAGTACATCCAATTTCTTTCCGGCTCTATCATTCTAGATATTTTGGTAAGACTCACATCAAAATTTAAGGCTCTTTTAAAAGCTGTGTTCAGTGCCAGCCGCAACCTTCTGCCAAATAATAAGAGGAATCTTCTGAGGCAGTGGTTCCCAACCTGTGGTCTGGGAACTCCTGGGAGTCCGCGAAGACTCCTCAGTGGGTCCGTGTGTGCTTAGAAAATGTAATAATATTAATAAAGTGCATATAAATAAAGAAGCTAAAATGTACATCTGAAAATTTTAAAATGAACTGTAAATGTGGAGGAGTTTGAAATTGAAGACTAAAAATGTAATTAGTATCCTCAGATTGATTCATGAGAGCAGTGCAAGTGCATCAAACTGAATTTAGGGTCTGATTTAGAGTTTAGTGGACCGGGTTACTCTGTCAAAAACATGACCGATGTCTTGTATGCTCGTTTATGAGCCCATTATATCCTTGTGACACTTGTAATACGGTGAACTGGATATCTGTTACATTTGTGAGTGAATAACCTGTTCGCCAAACTCTAAATTAGGCCCATTAGGTGGATGATGAGAAGCCTCAATTGAATTTAGAAAAGCTCCAACTTTCATAGTAAAATAAAAAATAAAAAATAAATGAATTTATGTCTTTGCAAATTTAATTACATATCATCATTTGTGTATTTGTTCGAATGTTTTTTTCTGTATTTTTTGTGTATTGTTTTGCAATTCAAATCATCTACGGTGCTTAGATTGGAGCCCTTATCCAGCAGTTGTAACTCACTGGGGGTCCCCAGATTCCAATAATGTTTCAGGCAGGACGGGTTCCAGTAATGATTAATATGGGGTCCTCAGAAATCAAAAGGTTAAGAAACACTGTCCTAAGGCCTTTGAATCTACTTTCTTAATGTTGATCTCAATATGAAGATATCTTTTATAGGTGAAAACGTTACATCAGTACAATATGAACTCCAATAAAAATTAGAGTTATGCGAAATTTGTGTCATTTACTTTTGCCTAATTTCGTAATATTTCAGAAAAATTTGGCAAAATTATCGTAGTTACACAGAGTGCAAATTCATCATGGAGAACACATTGGTAAGAAAAATAGCACAAAACATACGTTGTGTGAGTAACAGCCGTTCACCTTCTGGCCATTCATGTTAGTTCTGAACGATTCTGGTAAAATTTAAATTTTGCCAGGCCGAACAAAAATCAGATCAGATACCATTTAGAACTTTTTGCAACTCTGCCAGGCACATAACATTGTTTTTGTGAGATTAAGTGTAAAGATATTTGCTTTAGATTAAATGGCAATTGTGTTTAAAGGTCTTTGTAGTTCCCCTGGAGTATAGTCAAGGGGGACAAAATGGGCAGACAGGGTATAGTGGGAACAATAAAACTATGTGGGACAATAATACCATTCGCTAATCAGGACAATGAGAATAACAGTAGGATTAGACTACACCGTTAAATTAAACCACTAGCAACACCAACATGGCGACTTTTTGAGCCACCACTTTGACTCCTAACCTGGTACCAGGCCACAAAGTACACAAAGTACAAACTCATAATAACGAAAGCCAAAGCACGACTATCCCGTTTCTTCAACTGGGTATGTGACCAGCCTTATCAAACGATGCCTTAGATCAATAAAGCAGCAGTATAAACCATTATTCATTTTGTTGCAACTTGCTAGATATTCTCAAATTGAATACTGATAAATAGTAGAGTAACTTTCAGTCTGATTTGTACCAAAGGCCCTAGATGTTTACAATTTACCCTGATACCAGAGGAGCTAATTTAATTTTGACAAAGTCCTTAGCAAAGCAGTTCATTGCAGAGATCAACCTGTACAAGTTGTGGCCCATGACTGTTTCTCAGGGGTTTTACAATAGCATACGGTTGGGACCCCCTCTATAGTTAATTTATAGCCAGGGAAAAGTGAGGACAACATCTAAGAAAACATAATAAGATTCCCCCGTGGCCTATTCATACTTTCTCATAAGGCGTGGCTCATATAATTGATCAGTAAGCCTTCAGATTAACACAGGTACACAAGTTTTTTATCTAATTTTTAGTATTTTATTATTTTTTTTCCTTTGTAGTGTATCAAAAAAAGCTTTTTTTCTTCTATTTCTACTATTTTTCCATATATATTCATCAATTCATCAATAATAATCATTTCATCGTTAAAATTCAATAAACAGTTCCTTTATCTTTACAAATCAATATATACATAAAAAAGAATTTCTACAATGGAAAGCAAGCACCCTGTCTGACACACACTAATCAACATTCACACTTACTCATTCATACAACTATACACACTTTCTTTTACAACCCAAACAGTTTCTGAGGTTGAGGTAACACGGATATTAATCGTGAATTTCCACGCCAGGTCTACGCGCGTTTCGGTGGGTTTGTACCACCTTCATCAGAACCAACAAAGAAAAAGTTTTTCTCCTTAACGTGTGTGTGTACAGGGTACCTAAAATTACAAATATAGTATAATGTACCTGTGACAAATTTTTAACCAAAGGCCAGTTGAATTAAACTAACATGTTTCCTTTATATAACACTTTGTGATTACTGTGAGGTATCAAGCTACACCAAAGACTCCCAACACAACCCGGGTGTGCAACATTCTCATAAGTGGGGAAGGAAAATGTATTCTAGTTTCAATGGAAGCATCATCAAGGACATTCTGAAAGATCTTGTTGGGCATTTTAATTTAATCAGAAGTGTGTGGAACTCATTATCTCAGAGAATAACGGAATACATATATTCTCACCTTTAATCTAGATGTGACCAAGTATGTAACATCTAGTTCTGTTTATTCACTTATACACTTGGGTCATATATTTTCAGTCATTCAAATAATCGACATTTTTATACCTAAAAAAAAGAATCATAGGATTTTTAGGGCTCATTCCTGGTTTCTATAGAAGTGGGTAATTTCAGTTTATCAAAATTCTATCTTACCCAAAGCTGGAACGAGTCAATAATTTTTAATGGCTATATTTGTCAATTTTCCTCATGTGGACAGCACGAAGAAGGGTTTTTTAGGGAAGGTTCCGATTTGATTCTGAAAGTCAAATTAGATCACATAAATTTTACTATTCTCAGGTCAATGTCACTTTTCTATTATGATGTTATTAATGGTATCATTATAACTGACCTTTTCATCCGTTATTGGCTTGTTCTCTATAACTCACAGTCTTCCAAATTTATCAGATATTGCTGTATGTTCGTTTACTTCCACAGTCTCTCAGTCATAATGATCTAAAAGTGAGGGGTGAATGTATAGGTGGTCAGTGCTAATGGCACATTTGACACCTTACTACCTAAATATTTCACAACATCTTTTTATAATTTGGTTAAGACACAGATTTTCTGCCTCTTATGTCTAGGTATGACATCCGTGGAGCTTCACTGAACTCCCGTTTATTACATTATCGATGTCAAAATTCAAAACCCTACTAAAGTATATCATCCTATTTATTATACTCATACTTGATATGCATATTTATCCTAACTCTATATCTATCTTACAGATAAAGTTTTCGAGATTATGCTTGTAAATATAGAGTTCTTGCCGAATAAATATGCTCCGAGACATTTTCATGCAAATCTCATAAAGTTCATATTTCTGGGCTTATTATGTGGGATATTAGATTTTAGTTATCTCCACATACATGAGGCAATGTTCTTTAAATGCATAATATTTCTGATAGAAACACCGGAACGATCTTAATTATCGGTCGCTGGATAAATACTGTATTGGTGAAATCACGCTGTTTGTTAGACTAATGGAATAAAAGTTCTCTCCTTTATAAAAATGCACTTTGGCTTTCTATTTAAACATGTCTTGCAAAAAGTGCAATCTATTTAGCGATGATACTACCAAAAGACATGCTATATTTAAGTTAATACTTCTAGAATTATAAAAGAAACTCTCGGTCTCTTTAACGATGTAGTCTATTTAACGATGATACTATCAAGACAAACGCTACCTTTCGAGATAATACTTCTAGGGTTATATGAAGAAACTCTCGAGTCTCTCAGACCTATCTAAAGAAAACCAAAAGGTTGAGCTCGTACCTCTCTGTTCATAAATGCGATCGTATAGCCATCACACCGCCTCGTCTGGTCGAAAAACGCGGTGTTGTTTATTTTCCTCTGGGGGGCCATTTTATAGATCAATAAAGACACGGAAGCCTAATGCTCCGGGCACTTTAACCCGGTAGTGACGTAAACCGGAAGTGGTTTACTTTCGATAGCACTAGTTCGTTATTGGAGAACGGGTGCCATTTTTGAATGGGATTGTAAGTTATCCACAGGGCTTTACTGTATGTTCGCTGTTTTAAATTGTTGCATTAATCTTGCACTAGGTTACACTTCAAGGGCCATTTATAAGCCAACCCAGGCACAGAGACCTAATTCTTTGAGTACTTGGACCCGAAAGTAATGTGACCTAAAGTTGGTTTTACTATCGATAGTACTAGTTCCTTGTTGGTACACGGGTGCCATTTTGGAATGGGCTTACAAGTTATCCAGTGGGTTTTACAATATGTTAGCTCATTCGATTTCTTGCATTAGTTTTGCACAAAATTACACTGTATATTGTGAAATGGGGAGAGAAAGTTAGAACAATCTCATTTCTAACTAGATAAAAAAAAATATTCGAGTTTCCACATCTTTCTACGTTTATTCAATTTGTTTGAACAAAAAGTTTAATCACCATACAAAAAATTATATCAAAGAGTTTTTTCGAGAGCGGGATATATTATTGGTAGTCACTCCGCATCTTTTATCTTTTTAAATCTAAAAGTAGATGTAAATCTGTGCTTATGCTGGAAAAACGTTTTAATGAGTGACCATTGTTGTTACAAGAGTATACTAGGAATGACATCTTATAATGATCGAAAATGGTGCCATCCAAGTAATTTAGCTATTAGTTGTTAATTACGGACATAATAGAGGCTTTAAAGGCATAGTTCAATCGGATATAATAAGGTTCTAGGTATAAACATGTACAAATGGTGTGTCACACGCTCTTTGTGACATACCAAGCTATATTTTCATTAAGTCCCTTCCGAACACTGCCAAAATGGAAAATCCAGAAACTCTCACGTTTTCTGCAAGTGTATTCCATCGGTTGTCCTGTTTTATGCTGCACTTTCTCAAGTATACACCACCGTAGTTCCGCCTCGTTGTGATTGAAGTCTAAACAGTGTTGCACAATAGGTGCTGAGATTTTTCTCATTCTTACTGCTGACTTATGTTCACTGAATCTTATGCGGAATTCCCGCCCAGTCTCGCCAATATATGCGAGGCCACATGGACATATGATGGTATAAATGACATTACTGCTTCTGCAATTTGTTAATGATTTTAAATTAACCTGAAAGTTGTTGTAGTTCATTGAGTCGGTTATTATTGCAGCGTCACATGCATGGCATGATCCACACCTATGGTTTCCACAAATCGGGGTCAATCCTGTGATAGATGTCTGGATACTACCTACCTTGCATCTGCTTCTGGTGTGAACTAACCGGTCTTTTAAGTTCCTGTTCCGTCTGTATGCTACTAGAGGTTTCGAAAGATGGATCTTACTATCATCTGTTTCTAAAATACTCCAGTTCCTATTAATAAGGTTTTTGATCTTATAATTCAATGACGAATGATTAATGACACAAGTAATTCTGTCTGAGGGTTTCCATTTGGTACCACTCAGTAAAGAGTCCCGGTCATAATATTTGGCTCGGATCACTGAAATAATATTGAGGGACAAAATATCGACAGTCAAAATATCGAGTTTGTATCTACAAACAGGTAAGTACAAAAATATTGAGTACAAAATATTGTTTACAATAATATAGTTGTAAAAAATATCGACTTTATTAAAAACAGTGTTAAATTAAATTAATATTCAAATTTAATTACTAAAATATACTTAAAAATACTTAAATTATCTTATAATAATTAAATAATAAATGAAAATAATAAAAAAAAATTTTACATTCTTATTTGTTAAAACATATATATATAGTAACATACTATAATTAAATAAGATACTATTATATTAGCGTACGATACCAGAAGTGTAAAAAATACTATTCCCACTCCAAAGAGTGCAAGCGTAGGGAAAGCGTTGGATAGCGTAGGGGTTAAAATTACTATTCCCACTCCAGTGGGTGCAACAGTAGGGAAAACTGACCCTGAACCCAAAGAATACCCCTTTACCCAAGAACTGAAAACCGACCCTTAACCCTAAAAATACCCCTTTACCCAAAACCCCAAAACTGACCCTGAACCCTAAAAATACCCCTTTACCCAAAAACTGAAAACTGACCCTGAACCCAAAAAATACCCCTTTACCCAAGAACTGAAAACTGACCCGGAACCCTAAAAATACCCCTTTACCCAAAAACTGAAAACTGACCCTGTACCCTAAAAATACTCCTTTACCCAAAAACTGAAAACTGACCCTGAACCCTAAAAATACCCTTTTACCCAAAAAACAAAAACTGACCCTGAACCCTAAAAATACCTCTTTACCCAAAAAACCAAAACTGACCCTGAACCCTAAAAATACTCATTTACCCAAAATTAATTAATATTATTTAATTACCAATTAATTATTAATTAACAATAACAATAAAGTAAATATATTAGCACATTAGCTGTAATTAATTTAATTTAATAATTAATATCATTTTTTCCCAATTAATTAATTAACAATAACTAAAAATTATATATATATAAATTACTCTAATTAATGTAATTAACTAATTAATATTATTTAATTACCAATTAATTACTAATTAAAAATATGTACAAAATTATATTAATAATTAACTAATTATTATTAATTAATTACCAATTAATTATTAATTAAAAATATTTACAAACATATATTAATTAATTAATTATTATTACATTACTCCCCACCCTTATCCCCTATTAACCCAACATCCCGCTCCTAAACATTAACTACAATTTATATTACTATTAATAAAAAAAATTTAAAAAATTAACCTTTTTTCTACATATTATCTATATTTTTTACTTTGACTATTTATCAATATTTTGTCTTGTCAATTTTTTTGAGTCGATATTTTTGTACTCGATGTTTTTTTATCATTATTTTATTTGATATTTTGACCAACGATATTTTTGTTCTCGATATTTTATTGTTGTCGATATTTTTAACTCGATATTTTGTCCATTCGATATTTTGGAGTCGATATTTTGTCTGTGCACCATTTGGCTCTTTTAAATGCTTACCTGATCAATCGATGAGGATAACCTCTTAGAAGGAGTCTCGCTTTAAGGGCTTCCCCCTGGCGTTGGTATTCCATCAGATTTGTACAGTTTCGGCGTATCCTGAGAAATTCGCCATAAGGAATGGAATCTTTCTGGCAACGTGGGTGGAAGCTCCCAAACTGAAGGATAGTAGTTTTAGTAGTTGGCTTCCTAAATAAGCTTAGTTCTAATATACCACTTCTTCCACTGATTTCAATATCAAGAAATTCCACCTTGTCACTGTGATAACTGGAGGTGAATCTAAGATTAGGATCACTAGAGTTTAGCCACATTATAAAATCTTCCAATTGTGTCACAGTGCCACGCCAAACAAAAAAAATATCATCTATAATCCTACTCCACAAAAAAACATTTTCAAAAAAAGGAGCAACCTCATTATACATGTTCTTTAGTTCCCATTCGCCCATGTAGGCGTTCGCTACACTTGGGGCGCAAGAAGCTCCCATGCTGGTGCCCTTCACTTGTTTGTGAAGGGCACCATCATAGTCAAAGAAGTTGTTTAAAAGAACAACCTCCAGACATTGCAAAATGAACCTATGAGGTCTATTATCAGGATATCTTTGTAACAGGGAGGCTACAGCAAGTAACGCTTGACACTGAGGAATGTTGGTGTACAACGCCTCAATGTCAAGCGTCACCAGTATGTCAGTAGCTGTATTGAATATTATGCCTTCTGTCTTAGTGATCATGTCCCCTGTATCACAAATGAAAGATTCATATTTCTGTGTCAATGGGCATAGAAACTTATCCACGTACTTCGATAATGGCTCGGTACTTGAACCAATCGTGGAAATAATTGGTCGCATAGGAGGGCTACTTTCATTTGTATAAGTCTTAGGTAGACCATACATTGCTGGAACTACCGGGCAGGTTTTGTTGAGGAAAGTCAGTTCGTCATCGCAAATGAAGCCTTCTTCAAATGCCATATGAGTTATTTCTTTTATGGTTGCATTAAGACGTTGTAATTCTCTTGGATGTGCTGGCCTGTAGTGCTCTTCAACGCTCAGCATTTCTAGCATCTTCCTGTCATATTCACTTTTATCAAAAATAGTGATACCCCCACCCTTATCACAGGGTTTTATTACCAAATTTGAATTGGTTTAGATGTTTCTAAGGGCTAGATTTTCCTGTTTAGATAAATTGAAATTTGATTTGCTAGTTCCTGTCAGAAGACGTGTGATATCTTGTATCACCCTACGCTCAAAAATCTGAACTTCAGGTCCCACCATATCTAGTGTCGGTGTGAAACTAGAAGGGGGTTTACAGCCAGACAAGTTATTGTTTTCCTCTACTCTAGTTTTGCCTTAAAAGAATTTCTTTAGTCTGACCTTTCGGAAGAATGCAAAAAGGTCTTCATGAAGTTTCAATTTATTGAGAGGGGTGCAGGGAACAAAAGATAGTCCACGGCTCAGTAATGTAAGTTCCTCACTGTTTAGGTTAGTGGATGATAAGTTATAAACTGGTATTATGTCACTTTACTTGCTTACATTCTCTTTGTGATTTGAGTCTTCCACCAATATTGTTGGATTCGCGTTTTCACATACTGCTGCTGAGGTTGTGGGCTCATCATCTGTTGTCCCCCTCTGTCTTGTTGCCAATGAACAGTTTCCCCCCTGTATGGGCCTCTCGATAAAAAACCCCGGTTATGGGTATTTTGATATCCTTGTCTGCCTCTAAAGGGTGGTCTAGAATTGTACCGTCCCCTCCCTGGATCTTGGTAGTTATCTGTATCAGAGTCAGAGGAACCTGTATCTGAGAAGTTAGTATAGTTCCTCCTGTAGGTGTTATCATAATTAGGATTGTAGTTACCTTGATTACCACCTTGATAATAATTGGGGTTCAAGTAAGAGTAGATTTTTTCTTTTGTGAACCAACGTACATCTTTTTTTAGCTTTTCAGTTTTTTTATTGGTTAGATATATATCAAAATCTTTCATTTCAGATTGAATCTTATCAAGCTTATTTTTTGCACAGTCTACAGCACTAGAGGATTGAAGTTTGTCTTCTAAGGTTTGAATTTTGACATCGATAATGTAAGAAACAGGAGTTCAGTGAAGCTCCACGGATGTCATACCTAGACATAAGAGGCAGAAAATCTGTGTCTTAACCAAATTATAAAAAGATATCGTGAAATATTTAGGTAGTAAGGTGTCAAATGTACCATTAGCACTGACCACCTATACATTCACCCCTCACTTTTAGATCATTATGACTGAGAGACTGTGGAAGTAAACGAACATACAGCGATATCTGATAAATTTGGAAGACTATGAGTTATAGAGAACAAGCCAATAACGGATAAAAAGGTCAGTTATAATGATACCATTAATAACATCATAATAGAAAAGTGACATTGACCTGAGAATAGTAAAATTTATGTGATCTAATTTGACTTTCAGAATCAAATTGGAACCTTCCCTAAAAAATCCTTCTTCTTGCTGTCCACATAAAGAAAATTGACAAATATAGCCATCAAAAATTACTGACTCGTTTCAGCTTTGGGTAAGATAGAATTTTGATAAACTGAAATTACGCACTTCTATAGAAACCAGGAATGAGCCCTAAAACTCCTATGATTCCTTTTTTTAGGTATAAAAATTTCGATTATTTGAATGACTGAAAATATATGACCCAAGTGTATAAGTGAATAAACAGAACTAGATGTTACATACTTGGTCACATCTAGATTAAAGGTGAGAATATATTCTTACCTTTATTCTCTGAGATAATGAGTTCCACACACTTCTGATTAAATTAAAATGCCCGACAAGATCTTTCAGAATGTCCTTGATGATGCTTCTAATTGAGATAAACTGATCACATGTGACAACTGATCACCCTAGTGTCACATTGAAACTAAAATACATTTTCCTTCCCCACTTATGAGAATGTTGCACACCCGGGTGGTGTTGGGAGTCTTTGGTGTAACTTGATACCTCACAGTAATCACAAAGTGTTTTATAAAGTAAACATGTTAGATTAATTCAACTGTCCTTTGGTTAAAAATTTGTCACAGGTACATTATACTATATTTGTAATTTCAGGTACCCTGCACACACACGTTGAGGAGAAAAACTTTTTCTTTGTTGGTCCTGAGGAAGGTGGTACAAACCCACCGAAACGCGCGTAGACCTGGCGTGGAAATTCACGATTAATATCCGTGTTACCTCAACCTCAGAAACTGTTTGGGTTGTAAAAAGAAGTGTGTATAGTTGTATGAATGAGTAAGTGTGAATGTTGATTAGTGTGTGTCAGACAGGGTGCTTGCTTTCCATTGTGGAAATTCTTTTTTATGTATATATTGAATTGTAAAGATAAAGGAACTGTTTATTGAATGTTAACGTTGAAATGATTATTATTGATGAATTGATGAATATATATTTTTGACCAACGATATTTTTGTTCTCGATATTTTATTGTTGTCGATATTTTTAACTCGATATTTTGTCCATTCGATATTTTGGAGTCGATATTTTGTCTGTGCACCATTTGGCTCTTTTAAATGCTTACCTGATCAATCGATGAGGATAACCTCTTAGAAGGAGTCTCGCTTTAAGGGCTTCCCCCTGGCGTTGGTATTCCATCAGATTTGTACAGTTTCGGCGTATCCTGAGAAATTCGCCATAAGGAATGGAATCTTTCTGGCAACGTGGGTGGAAGCTCCCAAACTGAAGGATAGTAGTTTTAGTAGTTGGCTTCCTAAATAAGCTTAGTTCTAATATACCACTTCTTCCACTGATTTCAATATCAAGAAATTCCACCTTGTCACTGTGATAACTGGAGGTGAATCTAAGATTAGGATCACTAGAGTTTAGCCACATTATAAAATCTTCCAATTGTGTCACAGTGCCACGCCAAACAAAAAAAATATCATCTATAATCCTACTCCACAAAAAAACATTTTCAAAAAAAGGAGCAACCTCATTATACATGTTCTTTAGTTCCCATTCGCCCATGTAGGCGTTCGCTACACTTGGGGCGCAAGAAGCTCCCATGCTGGTGCCCTTCACTTGTTTGTGAAGGGCACCATCATAGTCAAAGAAGTTGTTTAAAAGAACAACCTCCAGACATTGCAAAATGAACCTATGAGGTCTATTATCAGGATATCTTTGTAACAGGGAGGCTACAGCAAGTAACGCTTGACACTGAGGAATGTTGGTGTACAACGCCTCAATGTCAAGCGTCACCAGTATGTCAGTAGCTGTATTGAATATTATGCCTTCTGTCTTAGTGATCATGTCCCCTGTATCACAAATGAAAGATTCATATTTCTGTGTCAATGGGCATAGAAACTTATCCACGTACTTCGATAATGGCTCGGTACTTGAACCAATCGTGGAAATAATTGGTCGCATAGGAGGGCTACTTTCATTTGTATAAGTCTTAGGTAGACCATACATTGCTGGAACTACCGGGCAGGTTTTGTTGAGGAAAGTCAGTTCGTCATCGCAAATGAAGCCTTCTTCAAATGCCATATGAGTTATTTCTTTTATGGTTGCATTAAGACGTTGTAATTCTCTTGGATGTGCTGGCCTGTAGTGCTCTTCAACGCTCAGCATTTCTAGCATCTTCCTGTCATATTCACTTTTATCAAAAATAGTGATACCCCCACCCTTATCACAGGGTTTTATTACCAAATTTGAATTGGTTTAGATGTTTCTAAGGGCTAGATTTTCCTGTTTAGATAAATTGAAATTTGATTTGCTAGTTCCTGTCAGAAGACGTGTGATATCTTGTATCACCCTACGCTCAAAAATCTGAACTTCAGGTCCCACCATATCTAGTGTCGGTGTGAAACTAGAAGGGGGTTTACAGCCAGACAAGTTATTGTTTTCCTCTACTCTAGTTTTGCCTTAAAAGAATTTCTTTAGTCTGACCTTTCAGAAGAATGCAAAAAGGTCTTCATGAAGTTTAAATTTATTGAGAGGGGTGCAGGGAACAAAAGATAGTCCACGGCTCAGTAATGTAAGTTCCTCACTGTTTAGGTTAGTGGATGATAAGTTATAAACTGGTATTATGTCACTTTACTTGCTTACATTCTCTTTGTGATTTGAGTCTTCCACCAATATTGTTGGATTCGCGTTTTCACATACTGCTGCTGAGGTTGTGGGCTCATCATCTGTTGTCCCCCTCTGTCTTGTTGCCAATGAACAGTTTCCCCCCTGTATGGGCCTCTCGATAAAAAACCCCGGTTATGGGTATTTTGATATCCTTGTCTGCCTCTAAAGGGTGGTCTAGAATTGTACCGTCCCCTCCCTGGATCTTGGTAGTTATCTGTATCAGAGTCAGAGGAACCTGTATCTGAGAAGTTAGTATAGTTCCTCCTGTAGGTGTTATCATAATTAGGATTGTAGTTACCTTGATTACCACCTTGATAATAATTGGGGTTCAAGTAAGAGTAGATTTTTTCTTTTGTGAACCAACGTACATCTTTTTTTAGCTTTTCAGTTTTTTTATTGGTTAGATATATATCAAAATCTTTCATTTCAGATTGAATCTTATCAAGCTTATTTTTTGCATAGTCTACAGCACTAGAGGATTGAAGTTTGTCTTCTAAGGTTTGAATTTTGACATCGATAATGTAAGAAACAGGAGTTCAGTGAAGCTCCACGGATGTCATACCTAGACATAAGAGGCAGAAAATCTGTGTCTTAACCAAATTATAAAAAGATATCGTGAAATATTTAGGTAGTAAGGTGTCAAATGTACCATTAGCACTGACCACCTATACATTCACCCCTCACTTTTAGATCATTATGACTGAGAGACTGTGGAAGTAAACGAACATACAGCGATATCTGATAAATTTGGAAGACTATGAGTTATAGAGAACAAACCAATAACGGATAAAAAGGTCAGTTATAATGATACCATTAATAACATCATAATAGAAAAGTGACATTGACCTGAGAATAGTAAAATTTATGTGATCTAATTTGACTTTCAGAATCAAATTGGAACCTTCCCTAAAAAATCCTTTTTCTTGCTGTCCACATAAAGAAAATTGACAAATATAGCCATCAAAAATTATTGACTCGTTTCAGCTTTGGGTAAGATAGAATTTTGATAAACTGAAATTACGCACTTCTATAGAAACCAGGAATGAGCCCTAAAACTCCTATGATTCCTTTTTTTAGGTATAAAAATTTCGATTATTTGAATGACTGAAAATATATGACCCAAGTGTATAAGTGAATAAACAGAACTAGATGTTACATACTTGGTCACATCTAGATTAAAGGTGAGAATATATTCTTACCTTTATTCTCTGAGATAATGAGTTCCACACACTTCTGATTAAATTAAAATGCCCGACAAGATCTTTCAGAATGTCCTTGATGATGCTTCTAATTGAGATAAACTGATCACATGTGACAACTGATCACCCTAGTGTCACATTGAAACTAAAATACATTTTCCTTCCCCACTTATGAGAATGTTGCACACCCGGGTGGTGTTGGGAGTCTTTGGTGTAACTTGATACCTCACAGTAATCACAAAGTGTTTTATAAAGTAAACATGTTAGATTAATTCAACTGTCCTTTGGTTAAAAATTTGTCACAGGTACATTATACTATATTTGTAATTTCAGGTACCCTGCACACACACGTTGAGGAGAAAAACTTTTTCTTTGTTGGTCCTGAGGAAGGTGGTACAAACCCACCGAAACGCGCGTAGACCTGGCGTGGAAATTCACGATTAATATCCGTGTTACCTCAACCTCAGAAACTGTTTGGGTTGTAAAAAGAAGTGTGTATAGTTGTATGAATGAGTAAGTGTGAATGTTGATTAGTGTGTGTCAGACAGGGTGCTTGCTTTCCATTGTGGAAATTCTTTTTTATGTATATATTGAATTGTAAAGATAAAGGAACTGTTTATTGAATGTTAACGTTGAAATGATTATTATTGATGAATTGATGAATATATATTTTTGACCAACGATATTTTTGTTCTCGATATTTTATTGTTGTCGATATTTTTAACTCGATATTTTGTCCATTCGATATTTTGGAGTCGATATTTTGTCTGTGCACCATTTGGCTCTTTTAAATGCTTACCTGATCAATCGATGAGGATAACCTCTTAGAAGGAGTCTCGCTTTAAGGGCTTCCCCCTGGCGTTGGTATTCCATCAGATTTGTACAGTTTCGGCGTATCCTGAGAAATTCGCCATAAGGAATGGAATCTTTCTGGCAACGTGGGTGGAAGCTCCCAAACTGAAGGATAGTAGTTTTAGTAGTTGGCTTCCTAAATAAGCTTAGTTCTAATATACCACTTCTTCCACTGATTTCAATATCAAGAAATTCCACCTTGTCACTGTGATAACTGGAGGTGAATCTAAGATTAGGATCACTAGAGTTTAGCCACATTATAAAATCTTCCAATTGTGTCACAGTGCCACGCCAAACAAAAAAAATATCATCTATAATCCTACTCCACAAAAAAACATTTTCAAAAAAAGGAGCAACCTCATTATACATGTTCTTTAGTTCCCATTCGCCCATGTAGGCGTTCGCTACACTTGGGGCGCAAGAAGCTCCCATGCTGGTGCCCTTCACTTGTTTGTGAAGGGCACCATCATAGTCAAAGAAGTTGTTTAAAAGAACAACCTCCAGACATTGCAAAATGAACCTATGAGGTCTATTATCAGGATATCTTTGTAACAGGGAGGCTACAGCAAGTAACGCTTGACACTGAGGAATGTTGGTGTACAACGCCTCAATGTCAAGCGTCACCAGTATGTCAGTAGCTGTATTGAATATTATGCCTTCTGTCTTAGTGATCATGTCCCCTGTATCACAAATGAAAGATTCATATTTCTGTGTCAATGGGCATAGAAACTTATCCACGTACTTCGATAATGGCTCGGTACTTGAACCAATCGTGGAAATAATTGGTCGCATAGGAGGGCTACTTTCATTTGTATGTCTTAGGTAGACCATACATTGCTGGAACTACCGGGCAGGTTTTGTTGAGGAAAGTCAGTTCGTCATCGCAAATGAAGCCTTCTTCAAATGCCATATGAGTTATTTCTTTTATGGTTGCATTAAGACGTTGTAATTCTCTTGGATGTGCTGGCCTGTAGTGCTCTTCAACGCTCAGCATTTCTAGCATCTTCCTGTCATATTCACTTTTATCAAAAATAGTGATACCCCCACCCTTATCACAGGGTTTTATTACCAAATTTGAATTGGTTCAGATGTTTCTAAGGGCTAGATTTTCCTGTTTAGATAAATTGAAATTTGATTTGCTAGTTCCTGTCAGAAGACGTGTGATATCTTGTATCACCCTACGCTCAAAAATCTGAACTTCAGGTCCCACCATATCTAGTGTCGGTGTGAAACTAGAAGGGGGTTTACAGCCAGACAAGTTATTGTTTTCCTCTACTCTAGTTTTGCCTTAAAAGAATTTCTTTAGTCTGACCTTTCGGAAGAATGCAAAAAGGTCTTCATGAAGTTTAAATTTATTGAGAGGGGTGCAGGGAACAAAAGATAGTTCACGGCTCAGTAATGTAAGTTCCTCACTGTTTAGGTTAGTGGATGATAAGTTATAAACTGGTATTATGTCACTTTACTTGCTTACATTCTCTTTGTGATTTGAGTCTTCCACCAATATTGTTGGATTCGCGTTTTCACATACTGCTGCTGAGGTTGTGGGCTCATCATCTGTTGTCCCCCTCTGTCTTGTTGCCAATGAACAGTTTCCCCCCTGTATGGGCCTCTCGATAAAAAACCCCGGTTATGGGTATTTTGATATCCTTGTCTGCCTCTAAAGGGTGGTCTAGAATTGTACCGTCCCCTCCCTGGATCTTGGTAGTTATCTGTATCAGAGTCAGAGGAACCTGTATCTGAGAAGTTAGTATAGTTCCTCCTGTAGGTGTTATCATAATTAGGATTGTAGTTACCTTGATTACCACCTTGATAATAATTGGGGTTCAAGTAAGAGTAGATTTTTTCTTTTGTGAACCAACGTACATCTTTTTTTAGCTTTTCAGTTTTTTTATTGGTTAGATATATATCAAAATCTTTCATTTCAGATTGAATCTTATCAAGCTTATTTTTTGCATAGTCTACAGCACTAGAGGATTGAAGTTTGTCTTCTAAGGTTTGAATTTTGACATCGATAATGTAAGAAACAGGAGTTCAGTGAAGCTCCACGGATGTCATACCTAGACATAAGAGGCAGAAAATCTGTGTCTTAACCAAATTATAAAAAGATATCGTGAAATATTTAGGTAGTAAGGTGTCAAATGTACCATTAGCACTGACCACCTATACATTCACCCCTCACTTTTAGATCATTATGACTGAGAGACTGTGGAAGTAAACGAACATACAGCGATATCTGATAAATTTGGAAGACTATGAGTTATAGAGAACAAACCAATAACGGATAAAAAGGTCAGTTATAATGATACCATTAATAACATCATAATAGAAAAGTGACATTGACCTGAGAATAGTAAAATTTATGTGATCTAATTTGACTTTCAGAATCAAATTGGAACCTTCCCTAAAAAATCCTTCTTCTTGCTGTCCACATAAAGAAAATTGACAAATATAGCCATCAAAAATTATTGACTCGTTTCAGCTTTGGGTAAGATAGAATTTTGATAAACTGAAATTACGCACTTCTATAGAAACCAGGAATAAGCCCTAAAACTCCTATGATTCCTTTTTTTAGGTATAAAAATTTCGATTATTTGAATGACTGAAAATATATGACCCAAGTGTATAAGTGAATAAACAGAACTAGATGTTACATACTTGGTCACATCTAGATTAAAGGTGAGAATATATTCTTACCTTTATTCTCTGAGATAATGAGTTCCACACACTTCTGATTAAATTAAAATGCCCGACAAGATCTTTCAGAATGTCCTTAATGATGCTTCTAATTGAGATAAACTGATCACATGTGACAACTGATCACCCTAGTGTCACATTGAAACTAAAATACATTTTCCTTCCCCACTTATGAGAATGTTGCACACCCGGGTGGTGTTGGGAGTCTTTGGTGTAACTTGATACCTCACAGTAATCACAAAGTGTTTTATAAAGTAAACATGTTAGATTAATTCAACTGTCCTTTGGTTAAAAATTTGTCACAGGTACATTATACTATATTTGTAATTTCAGGTACCCTGCACACACACGTTGAGGAGAAAAACTTTTTCTTTGTTGGTCCTGAGGAAGGTGGTACAAACCCACCGAAACGCGCGTAGACCTGGCGTGGAAATTCACGATTAATATCCGTGTTACCTCAACCTCAGAAACTGTTTGGGTTGTAAAAAGAAGTGTGTATAGTTGTATGAATGAGTAAGTGTGAATGTTGATTAGTGTGTGTCAGACAGGGTGCTTGCTTTCCATTGTGGAAATTCTTTTTTATGTATATATTGAATTGTAAAGATAAAGGAACTGTTTATTGAATGTTAACGTTGAAATGATTATTATTGATGAATTGATGAATATATATTTTTGACCAACGATATTTTTGTTCTCGATATTTTATTGTTGTCGATATTTTTAACTCGATATTTTGTCCATTCGATATTTTGGAGTCGATATTTTGTCTGTGCACCATTTGGCTCTTTTAAATGCTTACCTGATCAATCGATGAGGATAACCTCTTAGAAGGAGTCTCGCTTTAAGGGCTTCCCCCTGGCGTTGGTATTCCATCAGATTTGTACAGTTTCGGCGTATCCTGAGAAATTCGCCATAAGGAATGGAATCTTTCTGGCAACGTGGGTGGAAGCTCCCAAACTGAAGGATAGTAGTTTTAGTAGTTGGCTTCCTAAATAAGCTTAGTTCTAATATACCACTTCTTCCACTGATTTCAATATCAAGAAATTCCACCTTGTCACTGTGATAACTGGAGGTGAATCTAAGATTAGGATCACTAGAGTTTAGCCACATTATAAAATCTTCCAATTGTGTCACAGTGCCACGCCAAACAAAAAAAATATCATCTATAATCCTACTCCACAAAAAAACATTTTCAAAAAAAGGAGCAACCTCATTATACATGTTCTTTAGTTCCCATTCGCCCATGTAGGCGTTCGCTACACTTGGGGCGCAAGAAGCTCCCATGCTGGTGCCCTTCACTTGTTTGTGAAGGGCACCATCATAGTCAAAGAAGTTGTTTAAAAGAACAACCTCCAGACATTGCAAAATGAACCTATGAGGTCTATTATCAGGATATCTTTGTAACAGGGAGGCTACAGCAAGTAACGCTTGACACTGAGGAATGTTGGTGTACAACGCCTCAATGTCAAGCGTCACCAGTATGTCAGTAGCTGTATTGAATATTATGCCTTCTGTCTTAGTGATCATGTCCCCTGTATCACAAATGAAAGATTCATATTTCTGTGTCAATGGGCATAGAAACTTATCCACGTACTTCGATAATGGCTCGGTACTTGAACCAATCGTGGAAATAATTGGTCGCATAGGAGGGCTACTTTCATTTGTATGTCTTAGGTAGACCATACATTGCTGGAACTACCGGGCAGGTTTTGTTGAGGAAAGTCAGTTCGTCATCGCAAATGAAGCCTTCTTCAAATGCCATATGAGTTATTTCTTTTATGGTTGCATTAAGACGTTGTAATTCTCTTGGATGTGCTGGCCTGTAGTGCTCTTCAACGCTCAGCATTTCTAGCATCTTCCTGTCATATTCACTTTTATCAAAAATAGTGATACCCCCACCCTTATCACAGGGTTTTATTACCAAATTTGAATTGGTTCAGATGTTTCTAAGGGCTAGATTTTCCTGTTTAGATAAATTGAAATTTGATTTGCTAGTTCCTGTCAGAAGACGTGTGATATCTTGTATCACCCTACGCTCAAAAATCTGAACTTCAGGTCCCACCATATCTAGTGTCGGTGTGAAACTAGAAGGGGGTTTACAGCCAGACAAGTTATTGTTTTCCTCTACTCTAGTTTTGCCTTAAAAGAATTTCTTTAGTCTGACCTTTCGGAAGAATGCAAAAAGGTCTTCATGAAGTTTAAATTTATTGAGAGGGGTGCAGGGAACAAAAGATAGTCCACGGCTCAGTAATGTAAGTTCCTCACTGTTTAGGTTAGTGGATGATAAGTTATAAACTGGTATTATGTCACTTTACTTGCTTACATTCTCTTTGTGATTTGAGTCTTCCACCAATATTGTTGGATTCGCGTTTTCACATACTGCTGCTGAGGTTGTGGGCTCATCATCTGTTGTCCCCCTCTGTCTTGTTGCCAATGAACAGTTTCCCCCCTGTATGGGCCTCTCGATAAAAAACCCCGGTTATGGGTATTTTGATATCCTTGTCTGCCTCTAAAGGGTGGTCTAGAATTGTACCGTCCCCTCCCTGGATCTTGGTAGTTATCTGTATCAGAGTCAGAGGAACCTGTATCTGAGAAGTTAGTATAGTTCCTCCTGTAGGTGTTATCATAATTAGGATTGTAGTTACCTTGATTACCACCTTGATAATAATTGGGGTTCAAGTAAGAGTAGATTTTTTCTTTTGTGAACCAACGTACATCTTTTTTTAGCTTTTCAGTTTTTTTATTGGTTAGATATATATCAAAATCTTTCATTTCAGATTGAATCTTATCAAGCTTATTTTTTGCATAGTCTACAGCACTAGAGGATTGAAGTTTGTCTTCTAAGGTTTGAATTTTGACATCGATAATGTAAGAAACAGGAGTTCAGTGAAGCTCCACGGATGTCATACCTAGACATAAGAGGCAGAAAATCTGTGTCTTAACCAAATTATAAAAAGATATCGTGAAATATTTAGGTAGTAAGGTGTCAAATGTACCATTAGCACTGACCACCTATACATTCACCCCTCACTTTTAGATCATTATGACTGAGAGACTGTGGAAGTAAACGAACATACAGCGATATCTGATAAATTTGGAAGACTATGAGTTATAGAGAACAAGCCAATAACGGATAAAAAGGTCAGTTATAATGATACCATTAATAACATCATAATAGAAAAGTGACATTGACCTGAGAATAGTAAAATTTATGTGATCTAATTTGACTTTCAGAATCAAATTGGAACCTTCCCTAAAAAATCCTTCTTCTTGCTGTCCACATAAAGAAAATTGACAAATATAGCCATCAAAAATTATTGACTCGTTTCAGCTTTGGGTAAGATAGAATTTTGATAAACTGAAATTACGCACTTCTATAGAAACCAGGAATGAGCCCTAAAACTCCTATGATTCCTTTTTTTAGGTATAAAAATTTCGATTATTTGAATGACTGAAAATATATGACCCAAGTGTATAAGTGAATAAACAGAACTAGATGTTACATACTTGGTCACATCTAGATTAAAGGTGAGAATATATTCTTACCTTTATTCTCTGAGATAATGAGTTCCACACACTTCTGATTAAATTAAAATGCCCGACAAGATCTTTCAGAATGTCCTTGATGATGCTTCTAATTGAGATAAACTGATCACATGTGACAACTGATCACCCTAGTGTCACATTGAAACTAAAATACATTTTCCTTCCCCACTTATGAGAATGTTGCACACCCGGGTGGTGTTGGGAGTCTTTGGTGTAACTTGATACCTCACAGTAATCACAAAGTGTTTTATAAAGTAAACATGTTAGATTAATTCAACTGTCCTTTGGTTAAAAATTTGTCACAGGTACATTATACTATATTTGTAATTTCAGGTACCCTGCACACACACGTTGAGGAGAAAAACTTTTTCTTTGTTGGTCCTGAGGAAGGTGGTACAAACCCACCGAAACGCGCGTAGACCTGGCGTGGAAATTCACGATTAATATCCGTGTTACCTCAACCTCAGAAACTGTTTGGGTTGTAAAAAGAAGTGTGTATAGTTGTATGAATGAGTAAGTGTGAATGTTGATTAGTGTGTGTCAGACAGGGTGCTTGCTTTCCATTGTGGAAATTCTTTTTTATATATATTTTGAATTGTAAAGATAAAGGAACTGTTTATTGAATGTTAACGTTGAAATAATTATTATTGATGAATTGATGAATATATATGGAAAAATAGTAAAAATAGAAGAAAAAAAGCTTTTTTTGATACACTACAAAGGAAAAAAATGAATAAAATACTAAAAATTAGATTAAAAAACGTGTGTACCTGTGTTAATCTGAAGGCTTACTGATCAATTATATGAGCCACGCCTTATGAGAAAGTATGAATAGGCCACGGGGGAATCTTATTATGTTTTCTCATGAGTTTTACTTCTTTTCTATCACACTAGCTAGATTGATACTAGCAAGATACTAGCAAGATTGTGGCAAGATTGTGGCTTTCTAGCAAAGCTCCAGATCCTTGGATCGGATGGCGGGAATTTTTGAATATAAGTCGGCTGGAAATGGTGTTAATTGAGAACGATCCTCAAAGAAAACGTCTAGGGCGGCTCTGGAATCCAATTTGGGGGTGGTTGATGGAGGCAGATGCTCTTCAGGGCCAGTCCGCTCAGTCTGTAGTGTTTTAGGGTTTCCACAATGCTCCTCTCCATCCATGTATTTATTATTGGCTTACATTTGTGGTCTTTGTATGTTTCTGTTAATTTTGGTATTATGTGTATGTTTTTTTGGTATTTTTCTTCATCTAGACTGCTTTTACTTTTGACTGATAAGTTCTTTTACTTTTCCCCTTGTACTTGGCTTTGGTTATTAAAAATTAAATACAATTCATTAAAAACAACTAAAGAATGCCGATAAAAAGCCTAGGATAACACTAATTGACGTCCCTGTCCAATGGCAGTGCATCTATTTGTCATAAAGCTATCTGCTGCCATTATCCATTTTCAAAGCTAACTTTCACTTTCACACTCCCAAATGCAGCAGAATATGGGAAGCTGTGGCCTCAAAAAAACTATCAACAACCCACTCCAAATATATCACTCTTTCTCCTTCCCTTCCCATGCTGGACTGTTCCTTTTTCCCTGCTCATTTGCTCTGCCACTTAGTCAGGACTTGACTGGGAAGTTCACGACAAACCCCTACCTTCTCCTGAGTCACAAATGCCCCCCCCCCCCAATTTGAGACTCCTGTCCTCTGTATCCCATCTGACGAAGGAAATGGACATCCTAACACAAGCTTTTTCTCTGCTTAGTAATTTGTTTGTAACCCATAAATGTTGACCACAACAGCAGCAACACCCTATCATGAATAACAGTCTACAAAGGCACAGTATTCTTAGAGGCAATCTCTTCCTTAGACCCAATCAGGTATACTTCTCTCTTGATGAGAAAGACCTATGCACTGCAATTGAAAGCTACAAAATCCATATCCCCCTACAAGCAGCCACACAACTAAGTCAAGGCTACCTAACCATTTCCACCATCATCACAAACCTCAGATTCCCTGACACACCTCACATAATCACCCAAAATCATGCATACATTTTTCAAGTGCACATCGCCCACCCCAGACATCCTGTGCCTAAACCCACCAGCTCTTCTCTCAAATACATGGTTCATATCTGCCTTTCAGCAGCTGAACATTGCCTTGACATTTCAGAAACTATCACATGTTTCAACCTCGACATCATGTTTCTCTCTGAATCCTGGCTCAATGATGCCCCAAACAACTGTCAGGATCTTTTTTTGCCTCAACTCTACTCTAGTCTTCACTGTAACAGGAAAGACAGGCATGGTGAGGGTTTAGATGTCGTTCACAAAAACTCGCTGAGTTATAGGCCCCTTCTTTTGAATCGCAATAACTCCGAGTGTATCCACAAATCCCCTCCAGCACTGCTTCCAATCTCAGGGTGAACATTATTTATCACCTTCCAGGCAAAATAAACACTCTTGTCAAAGAATTTATCACATCCCAATTAAAGCTCTGACAACATCATCTTTATGGGTGACTTTTCATTAGGGTACCAATGGTAGTAATCCAATGGACACCTTCCTCTCCTTTCTCAGTGACAATAATCTACTGCAAGAGTTCCAGAAACACACACAGTGCAAAGACTCCACTCTATATCTGATCATATCCAAAGTTCCTTACCTAGCTGCCGAAAAACCCATACCAGTTCATTGACCTGACCACCTTCTAATCTACTGCATAGTGTCCATCACCTGCATTAAAGCCTCTGGTCAACTAAAGAAGGAGAACATCTGTTTTAGGGCACATTGATAGTAAGACTCTGGCAATCAAGGCTCATCCAAGTCTCACCTCTGTAGTTCCCCAACTTGATACCACCTCTGCCACAGACAAATGTAATAACTGCAGGAAAACCTTGATGGAGGAATGTACACCTTTCAAGAGAAAATACAGCTGACCCAGACCACCTCTACCTTGGTTTTCAAAAGAACTTCATGAGGTTAACTTAAACTGAGTTTAATTTTCCCTATGCTTTAATAAAGTTAGATCTCCACCCTTACTGAGAGTCTCCCTATAGAAAAGTATAGGGAATAGTAAATGGTTTATTCAGCTAAAAAAAAAAGGTGCACAAAAATGTTTATGTTAAATATTATTGTAGACCAAAATAAAAAAATATTACAGCACTATTAACATAATTTGGAAATCAATTTTTTTGTTAAATTAAATATATTTAATTACATTAAAAAAATAGAACTTTAAATTAAAGAATACATTCCCTCCTAAACTACAAACATTGCATGTTTTATTATCCACATAATAATTAATAAAATTAATTAAAAGTAATTTGTTTATATTTTAATAACATTGTTGCTTACATTTATAAATTAAAAAAGGTTGTCAAAATACTCTATAAACAATAAATATTGATATTTTTAGATTGTATAACATGAAATCATATTTATTTATATGTTTAACTATTTTAAATAATTTTACTTTGTATTATTTCCTATGGGGTTTTAATTTTATATTTCTACCTCTAGTTTCTATGACAAAGTATTGCAGTACCAGTGGTTGGCCATGTGTGGTGTTGGACTTTCTCTAACTCTGAGCTGGAGTACTTTACTACTGTGTGGGTCTCTTTTTGGGTGTAGCAACTTAAGAAGTGCAGTTTGTTTATAGCAATGGGCTTACTCTTTTATAGGTGAGCGCATGTCCCTCCCTAAACCCCACCCTAACTATGCCTGAACTCCTCGTAACTACTCTTTAAATCCCCCTCACTTACTACTATACTTAGGGTCTTATTGCGATCTTGTTCAGAAAGCATACAGACCAAATCGGTTCCAGATTGCTTTACGTACGACTCGGATCGGGGGAGTTCGACCGACCGAGTACGATGCATCTGGATACGATTCGATCGGACGCCCATTGACTTCAATGGAAACCTGCGTTCCGAACATGAACACAGGCTCTCATTGAAGAAAGGGGTGGCTGGGGAAAATAGTGCACCCTGTGGCAGGCACCTCATGGTGCCTGCCACAATGTGCATGGTCTGAAAGAGGGGACCCTTGGTTACCCCCACAGGCCCTTTTCTGAGGACCCTGGGTGAAGGGGGCCTGCTACGGGCCTCCAAAGACCGATTCCGGCAGCCGCTTCATTGCAGGCAAACCAAATGGGAAATGCTGTCCGAATCGGTCATCGCACTTGCTCGTTCGGAAAACAAGTCCATAGAGCTGTACGAATCAGCTCCGGAAAAGCTTGTCCTGTCCGAATGCCTTCCGGAACCAATTTAGTCAGCCCTAGCAGTTTCCAGGCTTCGTAAGTGGTCGTTCAGAACTGGGAAAGATTTGGTCGGTAACTAGGGCTCCGGATCGGATTTGGCAAACCCAAATCCAATTTGGAGCCCTTCCAACCGACATCGGAATTGGGCCTTTAGTAGTAAAGTATGCCCCTTTTTCCAGCCTCTACCTCTCGTCCCTCCCACCTTTACTAATAACTATTAAACATGGAGATTTACACTCATAGGTTGGGAATATCATTTTGTAGTACTTTAGTAGTACTATTGCAGTACTAATACACGTACTACAACATGCAGTTTGTTAATATGCCCCCTAGTATAAATGCACCATTCATAGACACCTGTGTAAAAACAGCTGGTCATCGGTCCAGGACAGTCAGCCAATGCAAGAGTATTTACAAACCATGCACCCAAAGAAATTGGAAGCATGGACAATGTTACAGTAAAGCTGTTTAATCTTACATAATTGGTCTTACAAGACTGCATTTAAGATAGCTTAAGAGGCTGGAGCATTTTCTGCTAAGACCTGATGTGTATCCAGATGATTTCAGGCTATAATACTGATAGATAACTTAGTTGGTAAATGCACTTGCTGGAGAGAACTGTGTGTAATCAGTGGCCACTGGTTTGAATATCACAGATGTCTCTGCTATAGAGCATTACAAGTAATATGTTGGTCAAAGCTTTGTATTTCATATAAGATAGGTCAGTTGATTAGTGCTTTAATTGAATAGCTCCTTATCTAACCTGCAGGTAATAGCAAAATAGCTCAGTGAGTTATGCACCTGCTGCAAACAGCTGCATGTAAACTGCAAATCATAAATTTGAATCCTTGCAGGTTTTAACTCAATTTTGTGGTGATTCTAAGGTTGATGCAACATGTTCCTCGGGTCCCTTGGATAATAACACACACATTATTTAGTGCCATAAATTGCAGTTTTTAGTATGTACTGTACATATATTTATTCGTGTAGTTGTCCATACTGTCAGGCATACCTGAGAGAGCACACACAACCTTACAAACGTTATATTGATACAGAGCTTGAGAAAACCAAAAACACGTTCTCATTTCAGTTTATCTCTATACAACTTGAAAAGAGGACATGTAAATTGTTACTTTTTTAACTTTTAAAATATTTTATTTAGACAATCAAGTCCATCAAAGTGCATATGTTTCTAAATCATACTAATCCCAGACTTGGTGCCCCTGTTCAATTGCCATAACGAAGATAATTTTTCGCAGGACTACATTGGTACAAAGGAAAAGTTAATTAGTATGGCATCTTTATGAGCTTAAGATGCATACTGCATACTGATCATAGAAACCTCCAGTTTGAGTATACATTTGTGGTAGAGGGGAGAGCAGAACCTAACAAAAGATACAGAGGTGCTAAGCTACAAGCCCTGCCATATGCCTCACAATAAAGAAGCCTAGTGTAAGAAAAGGGGGGGAAACAGCTTTTTTCATTTATCACTGTTACAAGTACTGTGCAAGAATTTTTGTTGTACAGTGTTTTCTCTGTGTTTACTCAGCACCTAACATGATGGAGTACAGGCTAATAATGACCTTTTCATATGTTGCTTCGCACCTGTGTGTAATGTTTTGATCCACACAATAATGTAAAGTTTCAGCAACACCACAGCTGGTGGCTGGGTGTGCCTGTGCTCAGAAACCAATTCTACCTATATTTTCTCCAAGCCAGGATTTCTCAGCATCACATTTTTTGGCTTCAAAAATAGAAAATACATGCTTAGCAGTTGGCTGCAATTAGTGAGGGCAAGCTTTAGGCTGGAGGGCTAAAAAGTTGGCTTCCTTCACTCTCAGTCACCCTTGTTCAATCAATCAATCATATTTTTTGTAAAGCGCACTACTCACCCGTGAGGGTCTCAAGGCGCTGGGGTGGGGAATGCTGCTACTGCTCGAAAAGCCAGTTCTTGAGGAGTTTTCTGAATGTCAGCAGGTCTTGGGTCGGCCGTAGGTGGATAGGGAGGGTGCTCCAGGTCTTGGCGGTGAGGTGGGAGAACGATCTGCCGCCGGAGGTCACTCTTCGGAAGCGGGGAACTGTGGCGAGGGCGAGGTTGGCGGAGCGGAGCTGGCGGGTGGGGGTGTAGAAGCTGAGTCGTCTATTGAGGTACGTTGGTCCGGTGTTGTGGAGTGCCTTGTGTGTGGGTGAGGAGCTTGAAGGCTATCCTCTATTGACCGGGAGGCAGTGCAGGTCTCTCAGGTGGGGTGTGATGTGACTGCGGCGAGGGATGTCGAGGATCAGGCGTGCAGAGGCGTTCTGGATGTGCTGGAGCCGTCGCAGGAGTTTGGCCGAGGCTCCAGCATAGAGGGCGGTTCCATAGTCCAACCTGCTGCTGACGAGGGCCTAGGTGACCGTTCTTCTCGTTTCAGTGGGGATCCACTTGTAAATTCCCTGTAAGTTACTTCTCCACTTGACCAGGGCAGGTCAATCCAAACAAAAGGTGGTGAGGGGGATTTACCTACATGGAATCAAGAAGTTATTCTCTTGTAACTGGAAGGAAATGCCCAATTCTGTGCCCTATTGTCCTTCAAGTCCAGGCAGTAGAAAGGAATTTCACACCTTAGTCACAGACTTCCACACTACAGACCCTGACCGATAGCCCTCCACAAATACATTTAGCTCTGGGCAGTTTAAGATGGCACTGGGGTTGATGCAGGCAGCACTATGCATCTCCTCAGTCTAGGTTGTTATGTTATGTAAATTTGTAGAAAATGGCTAATCACCCATGAGGGTATCCAGGCACTAAGTAGGACAGGCCTGAGAGCGGAGGAGTAGATCATGCCTGTTTCATCTGGAAGAGTAATGTCTTGAGGTTACTTGTATGTCCATGAAGGAGGGGGTGGTTCTGAGGGGTTTCAGGAGGTGGTCTTGGCTGCGAGGTATGAGAAGGAGAATCTGCCTCTTCTAGTCATCTTGATGCAAGGGAGGTGTGCTCTTGCCTTGGGGTGCAGATTTAAGCTATCTTGTGGGTTGGTAGAAGTTGAGTCAGTGGGTGAGGTGAGCTGGGCCAATGTTGTGGAGAGCTTTGTAGAAGCTACTGTCCACGAGGGGCATCATGTAGATGTTGAAGCATGTTGGGCTGAGTGATAATCCTTGAGGGACTTCGCAGATGAGTTTCTTGGGTTCTAAGGTGTAGAGGGAACTCTAACTCACTAAGTTCTGTCTGTGAGGAAGGAGGATATCCACTTGAGGGCCAGTCGGGAAACACCCAAGTGCTGAAGCTTTCTGATGAGTGACTTGTGGGAGACGATATCAAAAGCTGCAAAGAGGTCGAGGAGGATGAGTGCGGCTGTCTCTCATCAGCTGAGGATGCTTCTGATCTCATTGTGGCTGCAATTTCAATAGGGCATTGACTTCTGTATTTTTTCAGCGAGCAGTAAAGGTGGTGGTAGTTATGGAGGTGTTACTGATAGTGGTGTGCATGAGGAGCTGATGTCTCTTCCAAGGTTGTAGATGAACTGGGGGAGCATGGGTCTCACAGGGCTCCTGAGTGGATGGTATTCATCAGGGTGATGGTTTCTTTGTTTGAGAGGGGCTTCCAGTTGTTTAACTGCTGTTTGGAGATGGTCGGGGGAATGTGTATCAGTATACTGTGGATCGAATATGTTGTAGATTTTGGCAGTCTTCTGTTCAAAGAAGTTTGAGAAGTCGTTGCAGAGTGCTTGAGATGAGATGATGTCATTGTTGACAGCTGCTGGACTGAAGAAATCCTGGATGATGGTGAAGAGTTCTTTGACATTGTTGGAACCGGCTTTGAGTCTGAGAGTTAGGGCTTTTTTCTTTGCGTCTCATACTTGTTGGTGGTAGACGTTGAGGGCGGCTTTGTATGCTTAGGAAATTCTACAGAAGCTCTGGCAGAACTGTGGGCACCTTACAGAGTGGAGGCAACTCACAGCATGCCTCGGTAGGCTCTTGGGCGGATTGGTCCTCTAAGGGCTTTCACATTGGGTTAGTCTAGATAAGGATAGTCCTCAGTTGTGAAGGAAGTGGACAGTGTGCTGGCCCAGAATAAGCAATCATATCAGGCAATAGTATGACATGGAGCTGTTACCCTAGGCGAGACTTAGTTTCCTGAGGTGAGCTGTGCAACCATAGATCAGAGCTGCAGTAACAACTTTGTGGCCATATTTACTAAGAAACAATTTTCAAAAAATGGTCACAAATTGTGCACCTAATTTTTGTGAATTAATTCTGCTTTTGCGACCGACCTTTGTATTACTGGGTCATTTTACAAAATTGCCATTCAGCATGGGCCTTAACCTCATTACTTTTTATGAGGTATGTCACAAATTACAACTCACTTCTATTGGATGCCATCACAGAGATGATAGCCTGCTGGGACCAGCAGACCACCATGATTGTGGTCACATTAAATTAACTTTTCTTTTTAAACAAAACCCATTATCCGTAAAGGACAAGAGCCCACTCCCAAATAAACTTTTGTTTGATATTCACTAAGGGGAAAGGTTCCTAAAGAGACGTATTCCCCTTTGCAAGTGGGTTAACACCTCCTTTGAGAAGCTGGTAACCTATCAATGGTGTTCGACCAAAATTGCTGTCACAGATCATGGATACATAACAATCCAAATTGCAATTTGGAAGGGACGCCATACACATGCCCTTTCCAAATTGCAATTCAAAATACATTACTAAACCCATTTTTCGACTCGCAAAAACTTTCCAAATAGCACACTTCATTTAGAACATACAAAAAAACATTTAGGGGTTGCAAATCCTGTGATTTATCGAATTGCAGGGTTTGCAACCTTAGCATAGCGGTAAACCCTTTACCACTGTGTGTGGTATGGCGTGAAAGATCTATAAACAGAAAACTTTATGATTCTGTTAGGCTTTGATCTTTCAAAGTATTTTGGCCCAATTACCAGGTACTGTTTATGCACTCAATGCCAATGTTCTCCACACGTGAGAAGCCAGTTGCATAGCAAGGGTGCCAGAGGCCCTAGTGCAAACAAGGAAAGTCCCCCATCACCACTATTGGTGTCACAGAATACCATATTAATCAGACTTAAATGGGCCGCTCAAGTCTGTAGGCCCCAGTGCCACTGCAATTGCTGCACCATTGATAGGTACTTCCTTGTGTGAAGTGCGTGCCACTCTCCAGTATAATAAAGAAACAAGCATTGGCAAAGCAATAGGGCTCACCTTTTGGATACCAATGCAGACCTACTAGTTTTACCATTGTTTTTTGCCATACCAAGTTACTGTGGCACGGGTCGCCATGTTGTGCATATAGAGTCTGAACACTATGAGAGTTTTGAACAGTTCCTAATTATACAACCGCATGAGAAAATGCACAGCATCGGATTTGGCTCAACTTTCTGGGAAAATCATGTAATCTACCTGTGCACACATGTGAAGCACTTGAATATCTTTGGGTCGAGATTGCGCTATATAATGATGTGGGTTTGAGTCTCGGAGTCGGCTCAACATTCTGGGCAAATCATTTAATCTCCCTGTGCGCTCATGTAAAGCACTTGAATGCCTTTGAGTCGAGATCATGCTATATAATTATGTGGCCGCAATGGTGACAGTCAGCGCATGACAACACAGACATTGAAACAAAAGAAAGACATGACTGCCAATGACATCATGTGACATGCATACTGAAACAGATTAAGGACAAGTGATTACTTTTCTGACAACCTTACCATCAATTGAAAAGTGCAATTCCCTTGGCTCAAGTGAAATCATAGGTACAATAGTCGAGTCAATTTAAAACAATGAATTTTTCACAAGTGTAAAATTACTATACAGTTACATTTATTCAAAAATAAAAAGCGAAAGATAAACACCTTTCAAACATACAAGAAATTAAAAACATTTCATATTATACCTTTCATAAAATTAAGTTATATCCTTCCACAGATATTACAATTCTATCGTAAAAAAAGGCTCTACAATAATGACTTGCAAAATTCTAGTTATGACCAGCATAAAAAGAAGAGTCAATATAACAGTATGACCTGACCCCTTGTCAATTACTAGTACACATTCTAGAACAGTTACATTGAACCTCCTGATCATTGTTTTGATTTCATCAACATTCAACCAGGTAAGGTTAGTCCTTAAATCGTGTAAACCCCAGCGTCGACGCGTTTCAATGGCATCTTGCTTATACTCCCATCTTTATAATAATACTGTGATTTATTAAGTTCAGATTTGCTTCCCATTTCACACCTAGGTTTCGAATAGAGGTGGCTGGGGATAGAGAAGTGCCCATTTCAGCTGGCCACCAAAGTTCTGACTCGGGCACATTGCCTTGCCCAAAAAACAGAACCTCTGTTTTTTCTGCGTTTAGCTTTAATTTATTAGAATTCATCCATATAGCTATATCGCGTAAGCACCCCTTGAAATTTTTGAAGCCATCCACCATCTGCTCTTTAAAAGAGAAAACTAGCTGGGTGTTGTCAGCATAAAAATAGCCTTCACCCACCAGTTGGCAATCAGAGAAAACAGAGGAGCTAGGTAAAGGTTAAAGAGCAAAGGGTTCAATGCTGATCCCTGGGGTACCCCGCACCAGAGTTGATTCGGTTGGGATTCATATGGCGTGAGGGCGACTTTCTGAGTGCACCCGCTCAAATAGGAGGTCAGCCATGTAAAAACATTTCCCTCCAATCCGGCTTCTTTTAAGCACTCACCAAGGATAGTGTGGTCAACAGTATCAAAAGCCGCTGACAGATCCAGGAGCACCAGCAGTGCCAGTGCTCCTGAATCCACTGACCACCTAATCGACTCTGCCACCTCCAACAGAGCAGACTCTGTGCTAAACCCTGCTCGAAAGCCTGATTGAGTATCAGTAAAGACAACAGCGGTCCTATGCAAGGAGGGATATAGTCAATAGGTAAATATAGACACAATGGAAACTATATTGTAAATTGACTTGCCCAGCCGGGCAGAGGTCTAATATTTAATTTAGAACCACAATATTAGGAGATACCTTCAACAATTTCTTGGAGATGGGCACAAGCCTGTGCCCAGACGTTTACAAATTGTCATGGTTAGCGGAGTGGATAGAAGGTAGAGAAAGGTTTTTAGGCAAAAAGCTATTGTTTTCTGTGCATATAGCAATAACAGAATTCACATTCACACCATTACTTGAAATATAGTAACAGATACACAACAGGGTATATGGTGTAGAAGTTGTCGACGGCGTTTCGATCCCATTACATAGTTACAGGGATCGTCATCAGGACTGAGTAAAGCCTAATCATTCCTAGCCATGATAGCCTAAAGGAAAGGGGGGAGAAAAATAAGGAAGTTTGTCCAAGAGAGGACACATTTTAGTTATCGCTGCACACTTACATTTGTAATTTAAACAAAAGTGACATTCAGTGTTGCCTTAAGGGCCTATAACAAGGCTTTGTGCATGAGAAGTGAAGTAAAAGAATTTAAAAACTTTGCTTTAAAGCTAATGCATTCATTCAACGTCCGTGTTTTTTATTGTGCCTGACAGAGAATAATGACCTTCATACTGCCGTGTGCCTAGTTGGTGCCCAGGCCGTGTGCTAAACACCAGAGTTTTGGCGAGATCCTGCAGTAGTGATGGGTGCGTGTCCCAAGGCGTGCATAACATGCATGTGACGCACAGGGACTTCTGCTTCGGCGAAGAAAGAGCGGCACGTACTCGGTACTAAAGAAGTAACTAGGTTACCGGTGAGAAGTGAGGGGTCGCGATCGCCTACCAAGCAATCTACAAGCTTACCGCATTGGGCGAGGCGCACACAGTGGGTGCCGGCCGGTGGCAAAGAGTAGGGGGCAGTCGTTATCTGCAAAGGGACCGGAGGGTCTATAAGTAATCAATTAGTTCTGAAAACAGGAATCAAAAATTGGGCGCTGGCTAAATAACTCACCAGCGGAGGAACCGGATAGTCTCAGTTTAAACGGGCAGCTTAAACGGTGATTACGTTTCTGGCAGGGTTGGGTTTCAGGCAGGTAAGCCACGGAGATCAATCTCCTAAAATTACGAGAGGGACCATTAACAAGGTAATGGGAGTCCAGGTCGTTCGTGGTGAAGCACGTAAGAAAAGAGCTTACCCCGTGGAGTGGTTGAGGCGCTAACAATGGGCTGATTCCTCACGAGCCTGAGGGAATCAAACAAGGGGGAATTTAGGCTTAGTAAGCAAAAGGGGTACAAAAAGCCTCAAGGGATTGGAGAGGGGGTGGAGGGTAGCCATGCGCTTACCTTAACAGACGACTGCAAGTGCTTCCCGGGCCGGTGCACCGGCGAGCAACCAGGAAGTAAATTTATACCTTGGTGATTGGACTTGAAATTTGCTTAACTCAGAACTTCTTCATGTCTGATGGTGAATACTATCAGCAGGTGAAGGGAACTTCGATGGGCGCAATTTTTGCCCCGACCTTGGCCATTCTTTACATGGACTGGCTTGAATGTGACATCATCTTACCAGCCACGAACCCATTCCACCATGGATTGGTACAATGGAAACGTTATATAGACGATGTCTTTATGATCTGGAAAGGCCCTGTTGAAGCCCTTTCCAGATGTCTCTCCCCTGGGGGATTGTGCCATCTCGCTTGCTGTTTGACCCTGCCCCGCTTGGGTTCTTCCCCTCGTCCCCTCCCTAAAAAATGTTGGTTGGGGTTGCGGTTAGAGGTACTTGGGCCTTCACAGGAGTCAGAATTATCTGAAGAGTCAGCAGAGGAATCCGTAAAGCCAACCACCGTGTTTCTTCGGTTGAACCGACCCCAGGGCCTGGGGTTTTGGGGGTTCCGGTTGAAGGATTGGAGAGGGGGGTGGAGGGTAGCCATGCGCTTACCTTAACAGACGACTGCAAGTGCTTCCCGGGCCGGTACTTGCAGTCGTCTGTTAAGGTAAGCGCTTAAGGTAAGCGCCTGGCTACCCTCCACCCCCCTCTCCAATCCCTTGAGGCATTTTGTACCCCTTTGCTTACTATGTGACTGCCCTTCCCACCCATCATGGCCGCCCCATGTCCTTCTTTTATTTTTATTTTGACCATGTGATTTCCCTTCCCAATCAGTGTGCATCCCCTATCGCCACTCCCATCATGTGACGGAATAGGGATGTAAACAATACGCCGTCACTGTGTTGTATACAGAGATTCAGGAAAGGAATGCTAGTTTTACTGTGGGTTAAGGTGAACGTTAGACCATTACAATTATTATTAAGCCAATGTTGGAATAATGGCAGGGCTTCAACAGGGCCTTTCCAGATCATAAAGACATTGTCTATATAACGTTTCCATTGTACCAATCCATGGTGGAATGGGTTCGTGGCTGGTAAGATGATGTCACATTCAAGCAAGCCCATGTAAAGAATGGCCAAGGTCGGGGCAAAAATTGCGCCCATCGAAGTTCCCTTCACCTGCTGATAGTATTCACCATCAGACATGAAGAAGTTCTGAGTTAAGCAAATTTCAAGTCCAATCACCAAGGTATAAATTTACTTCCTGGTTGCTCGCCTGTGCACCGGCCCGGGAAGCACTTGCAGTCGTCTGTTAAGGTAAGCACATGGCTACCCTCCACCCCCCTCTCCAATCCCTTGAGGCATTTTGTTCCCCTTTGCTTACTAAGCCTAAATTCCCCCTTGTTTGATTCCCTCAGGCTTGAGAGGAATCAGCCCATTGTTGGCGCCTCAACCACTCCACGGGGTAAGCTCTTTTCTTACGCACTTCACCACGAACGACCTGGACTCCCACTACCTTGTTAATGTTCCCTCTCGTAATTTTAGGAGATTAATCTCCGTGGCTTACCTGCCTGAAACCCAACCCTGCCAGAAATGTAATCACCGTTTAAGCTGCCCGTTTAAACTGGGACTATCCGGTTCCTCCGCGGGTGAGTTATTTAGCCAGCGCCCAATTTTTGATTTCTTTTTTCAGAACTAATTGATTACTTATAGACCCTCCGGTCCCTTTGCAGATAACGACTGCCCCCTACTCCCTGCCACCGGCCGGCACCCACTGTGTGCGCCTCGCCCAATGTGGTAAGCTTGTAGATTGCTTGGTAGGCGATCGCGACCCCTCACTTCTCACCGGTAACCTAGTTACTTCTTTAGTACCGAGTACGTTCCGCTCTTTCTTCGCCGAAGTAGAAGTCCCTGTGCGTCACATGCATGTTATGCACGCCTTAGGACACGCACCCATCACTACTGCAGGATCTCTCCAAAACTCTGCTGTTTAGCACACGGCCTGGGCACCAACTAGGCACACAGCAGTATGAAGGTCATTATTCTCTGTCAAGTACAATAAAAAACATGGACGTTGAATGAATGCATTAGCTTTAAAGCAAAGTTTTTAAATTCTTTTACTTCACTTCTCGTGCACAAAGCCTTGTTATAGGCCCTTAAGGCAACACTGAATGTCACTTTTGTTTAAATTACAAATGTAAGTGTGTAGCGATAACTAAAATGTGTCCTCTCTTGGACAAACTTCCTTATTTTTCTCCCCCCTTTCCTTTAGACTATCATGGCAAGGAATGATTAGGCTTTACTCAGTCCTGATGATGATCCCTGTAACTATGTAATGGGATCGAAACGCCGTCGACAACTTCTACACCATATACCCTGTTGTGTATCTGTTACTATATTTCAAGTAATGGTGTGAATGTGAATTCTGTTATTGCTATATGCACAGAAAACAATAGCTTTTGCCTGAAAACCTTTCTCTACCTTCTATCCACTCCGCTAACCATGACAATTTGTAAACGTCTGGGCACAGGCTTGTGCCCATCTCCAAGAAATTGTTGAAGGTATCTCCTAATATTGTGGTTCTAAATTAAATATTAGACCTCTGCCCGGCTGGGCAAGTCAATTTACAATATAGTTTCTATTGTGTCTATATTTACCTATTGACTATATCCCTCCTTGCATAGGACCGCTGTTGTCTTTACTCATATGTTCCCCGAGGTCCTGTGCTGACTCGATTGGGTGCCCTTGTTGTTTTTTATAATTTGACTGCGCAATCGATTGATTGCAAGGGCTTAACTTGTCCTTCCACTTCTTGAAGTGGGTCACTTTCCTCACTGCCTTCCCGTCAATCGCCTTGTCATCTATATTCTCCTTCCACTTTCCGACTTGTAATGTCTGACCCACCCCCACTTTATTCTGACGAGTACATCGATAAAATATGTGCTGGACCCTCGCTGTTGACTGACCAAGATGATAGTACAGTCTCTGGTGGCCCTAATCTCCTGGACGATCTAGAAAAACAAAAAAAGAAATTTGTACGCCTCGAACTTATGACCCTTATGCTGACTGAATATTTGAGATCCAAAACGATACCCTTGGGGTTACAGGTACGAAATATTCCGGGGGTCTTCACAGACAACCCCAAATACATTACAGGGTTCAGCCATATCGGAACCACCTGCTCCAGACATTGGCTGGTCCTAGGAATTGAAACCGCAATGGAGGAGCTTGAAAAACTAGCAGATACTATCAAAGACTTAGAAAAGCAGATTAATGAGAACGACACAATCACAGATGTTAAGAAATTACTAGAGAAAATTGAAAAGAATGCTGCTGAGTTCCACCGAATAGAACAGAATAAGAAATCTGTGAAGGTCAAGAAAGATATTAAATCTTTCACCCCAGAAAGAACATACCCTTATCTTAATAAGGATTTTTATACCAACCGTAACTTCAACCGGAACCCCCAAAATCCCCAGGCCCTGGGGTCGGTTCAACCGAAGAAACACGGTGGTTGGCTTTACGGATTCCTCTGCTGACTCCTCAGATAATTCTGACTCCTGTGAAGGCCCAAGTACCTCTAACCGCAACCCCAACCAACATTTTTTAGGGAGGGGACGAGGGGAAGAACCCAAGCGGGGCAGGGTCAAACAGCAAGCGAGATGGCACAATCCCCCAGGGGAGAGACAAACGAGGAGCAAATTCTATCAGTGGTAGCTGAAACGGCTCCTGCCGATTTAACTATTCCCATATTTAACTTGTCTGAGCATAATCTCTCATCACAAGAAATTTCCATCTTAAGTAAGGGACTCTCCTTTGTACCCACAATTTACCCCGACTCTCTAAATCTCCAATCTGAACTGATGGGGTTCTTTAGGAAAATCAGACTTCGAGCCTTCTTTGCTCTCAACCCAGCCAAACCCACAACTGCCCTTACCCCGTTCCGTCCCCTGTCCACTTTCTCACCTACATCTGGTATGATACCTAAAGAGATCACCACCTTCGAGAAGGTTGTCCTAAAGGAAACCACTACTCTGGCCAAATCCCAAATATTCATTCCTTATAACATATCCATTGATGAAAAGAATGCCATTTCCTCATTACGTGATAGGAATGAACTAATCATTAAGCCCGCTGATAAAGGGGGTGGGATTGTCTTACAAAATGTAAGTAACTACAAAACTGAATTGTTACGTCAGGTTTCCAACACAGACCACTACTGTAGGCTTAACACCAACCCCACGAGAGAACTACAAACCCTGATTAGAAAGGTAACGACTGAGGCTTTTGAAACCGGATTCCTCAGCAAACATGAACTAAATTTCTTAAATGTGGATCATCCCCGTATTCCGGTCATTTATACCCTCCCAAAGATTCATAAACGGTTGGAGGACCCCCCCGGCCGCCCTATAGTCTCTGGCTGTGGTTCTGTGTTGGAGCCCCTGGGACATTATGTGAACCATTTTTTGAAAGACGTTGTGCCTTGTACAGTATGCTATGTGCGTGACAGTATGTATATGATCAACTTAATCGAGAACCATCCATTTGACCCAACTACTGAAACTCTCTGTACTCTTGATGTTGAATTCTTGTACACCAACATTCCTCAAACAGAAGCCCTACTAACCATGGAAAGAATTCTCAATACCCGACCACGCCCACACACTGTACCTACCCTTTTCATCATTCAATTACTTGAAATTTGCTTAACTCAGAACTTCTTCATGTCTGATGGTGAATACTATCAGCAGGTGAAGGGAACTTCGATGGGCGCAATTTTTGCCCCGACCTTGGCCATTCTTTACATGGACTGGCTTGAATGTGACATCATCTTACCAGCCACGAACCCATTCCACCATGGATTGGTACAATGGAAACGTTATATAGACAATGTCTTTATGATCTGGAAAGGCCCTGTTGAAGCCCTGCCATTATTCCAACATTGGCTTAACAATAATTGTAATGGTTTAACGTTCACCTTAACCCACAGTAAAACTAGCATTCCTTTCCTGAATCTCTGTATACAACACAGTGACTGCGTATTGTTTACATCCCTATTCCGTAAACCTACGGAAAGGAACACTTTACTGAGTTACAGTAGCTGTCACCCGCGAGCCCTGAAAGATAGCTTACCCTATTCCCAATTTTTACGTCTGAGACGCAATTGTTTTCTCAAGACGGACTATTTTAGGGAAGCGAACGTACTGGCAGACAAACTACGATTCAGAGGTTATCCACATCGGCTAGTCAAAAACGCTATGAAAAGGGCGTGGTACTGCCCGCGTGAATCCCTCTTGGAACCAAAAGAAAAAAAGCAATCGGACCAACTAGTATGTGTCACTACTTTCTCTGCAGTATCTAATAAGATTAGCAAGAGTATAAACAAAAACTGCCACATCCTTAATTCTGGGGACTTAAACTTTGACCCTCCCATGTTTGCTTTTAAGAGAAACAAAAATCTCAAAGACCATCTGGTAAGGGCTGCCCTCCCCTCGCCCAAACCGGCGAACACCCTCAGAGACTTATGGGAACTTCCCCCTCTTAGGGGACACTCTAAATGTGGCAACTGTATGGTTTGTGATTTGTGTATTGAATCTAAAGAATTTACCTTTGGTGAGGTGAAAAATGTTTTGCGCACTTTTACCAATTGTAACAGCTGTAACCTGGTATATGCCATCTTGTGCCCATGCAATTTGATCTACGTGGGACAGACCAAGCAAAAGATTAAACTGAGAATTTCGCAACATCACAGTAGGATCAGATGCAAAACTGAAAAAGCCCCTCTCGTTGAACATTTTATTGACAAAGGACACACCGAGAATGATTTAAGATGGACTGTGATCAGCCAAATCATTCTTCCACCCAGAGGGGGAGATTTGTCTAAGCTTCTCAACAAGGAAGAACTAAAATGGATTTTAAGGACTAATAGTTTGAATTCCGGACTCAATCAGCAGGAGGATTGGACTAACCTTGCATAGATTGTGCTAGTTGGGCTCTGAATAATGAATTGCTAAGTCGAATATGTGGAACTTTGAACTGTGCATGTTTAAATTGTCCTTCACTGGTTTTAGCGTCATGTTATGCTATCACACTCTCACTTTATTCACTTTCACTGTAATCCTAGGAACCCTTAACTCACCCTTCATAGCCGCCCCATGTCCTTCTTTTATTTTTATTTTGACCATGTGACTGCCCTTCCCACCCATCATGGCCGCCCCCATGTCCTTCTTTTATTTTTATTTTGACCATGTGATTGCCCTTCTCAATCAGTGTGCATCCCCTATCACCACTCCCATCATGTGACGGAATAGGGATGTAAACAATACGCCGTCACTGTGTTGTATACAGAGATTCAGGAAAGGAATGCTAGTTTTACTGTGGGTTAAGGTGAACGTTAGACCATTACAATTATTGTTAAGCCAATGTTGGAATAATGGCAGGGCTTCAACAGGGCCTTTCCAGATCATAAAGACATCGTCTATATAATGTTTCCATTGTACCAATCCATGGTGGAATGGGTTCGTGGCTGGTAAGATGATGTCACATTCAAGCCAGTCCATGTAAAGAATGGCCAAGGTCGGGGCAAAAATTGCGCCCATCGAAGTTCCCTTCACCTGCTGATAGTATTCACCATCAGACATGAAGAAGTTCTGAGTTAAGCAAATTTCAAGTCCAATCACCAAGGTATAAATTTACTTCCTGGATGCTCGCCTGTGCACCGGCCCGGGAAGCACTTGCAGTCGTCTGTTAAGGTAAGCGCCAGTAGCGGTCGGCAGTAGGTGTTTCTATAGGGCGGTGACGTGGGCAGGAGGAGGGGCAGGGTGGGGGGAAATAATGTATGGATTACGGAGTTTTACAGGTAAGTAAACATTTAAATACATAAAACGAATTTCGTTGCGCACACTGCATCACATTTGGTGATGCAGTGTGCGCAACGAAATTCGTTTTATGTATTTAAATGTTTACTTACCTGTAAAACTCCGTAATCCATACATTATTTCCCCCCACCCTGCCCCTCCTCCTGCCCACGTCACCGCCCTATAGAAACACCTACTGCCGACCGCTACTGGTAAGCGCATGGCTACCCTCCACCCCCCTCTCCAATCCCTTGAGGCATTTTGTACCCCTTTGCTTACTAAGCCTAAATTCCCCCTTGTTTGATTCCCTCAGGCTCGTGAGGAATCAGCCCATTGTTAGTGCCTCAACCACTCCACGGGGTAAGCTCTTTTCTTACGTGCTTCACCACGAACGACCTGGACTCCCATTACCTTGTTAATGTTCCCTCTCGTAATTTTAGGAGATTGATCTCCGTGGCTTACCTGCCTGAAACCCAACCCTGCCAGAAACGTAATCACCGTTTAAGCTGCCTCTTTAAACTGAGACTATCCGGTTCCTCCGCTGGTGAGTTATTTAGCCAGCGCCCAATTTTTGATTCCTGTTTTCAAAACTAATTGATTACTTATAGACCCTCCGGTCCCTTTGCAGATAACGACTGCCCCCAACTCCCTGCCACCGGCCGGCACCCACTGTGTGCGCCTCGCCCAATGCGGTAAGCTTGTAGATTGCTTGGTAGGCGATCGCGACCCCTCACTTCTCACCGGTAACCTAGTTACTTCTTTAGTACCAAGTACGTGCCGCTCTTTCTTCGCCGAAGTAGAAGTCCCTGTGCGTCACATGCATGTTATGCACACCTTGGGACACGCACCCATCACTACTGCAGGATCTCGCCAAAACTCTGGTGTTTAGCACACGGCCTGGGCACCAACTAGGCACACGGCAGTATGAAGGTCATTATTCTCTGTCAGGCACAATAAAAAACACGGACGTTGAATGAATGCATTAGCTTTAAAGCAAAGTTTTTAAATTCTTTTACTTCACTTCTCTTGCACAAAGCCTTGTTATAGGCCCTTAAGGCAACACTGAATGTCACTTATGTTTAAATTACAAATGTAAGTGTGTAGCGATAACTAAAATGTGTCCTCTCTTGGACAAACTTCCTTATTTTTCTCCCCCCTTTCCTTTAGGCTATCATGGCTAGGAATGATTAGGCTTTACTCAGTCCTGATGATGAACCCTGTAACTATGTAATGGGATCGAAACGCCGTCGACAACTTCTACACCATATACTCTGTTGTGCATCTGTTACTATATTTCAAGTAATGGTGTAAATGTGAATTCTGTTATTGCTATATGCACAGAAAACAATAGCTTTTGCCTAAAAACCTTTCTCTACCTTCTATCCACTCCGCTAACCATGACAATTTGTAAACGTCTGGGCACAGGCTTGTGCCCATCTCCAAGAAATTGTTGAAGGTATCTCCTAATATTGTGGTTCTAAATTAAATATTAGACCTCTGCCCGGCTGGGCAAGTCAATTTACAATATAGTTTCCATTGTGTCTATATTTACCTATTGACTATATCCCTCCTTGCATAGGACCGCTGTTGTCTTTACTCATATGTTCCCCGAGGTCCTGTGCTGACTCGATTGGGTGCCCTTGTTGTTTTTTATAATCTGATTGAGTATCAGGCAAAATCCCATTCTGCTCAATGAAGCTCATCAATTGGCGTTGAACCAGTTTTTCCAGCATTTTTCCTGGAGCGGGAAGAAGAGAGATCGGACACAGGTTTTTTAAATCGCCCGGATCTCCATTTTTATTTTTTTTTCAGTGGGAGAAGCATCGCATGCTTGCATTTATCTGGAAAGGTGCCAATTTCCAAGGAGGTGTTCCAAATATGTGGCAACCCATCCAACAAAGAGGGTGCAAGCACCTTCCATAATTTGGGCGGGCATGGATCATCTGGGGCTCCTGAATGGTATCTCTGACTTACAGTTAGAGCATCCTGTGGCATAATAGGATAAAATTCGCTAAGCCTAGGTAGCTCCCCCTGACATTGGCCTCTAGGGCTCGAAATGACTCGTAGACCTTTATGATCTTGTCGTTAAAATAGTTTGCAATCTTATCGCACAGGGCTGGGGATGAAGTAACTTCTATCTCCATTGCCCAGGGCTTAAGGAAGGATTGAACAACCTTAAAGATCTCGCTGCTCGACTGTTTAGCATTTTGGATGCTTGAGGCAATGTAATTTCTTCTAGCTGTTTTTAACTCCTTATGAAACACTTTTAAGGCTTCTTTATAGTTTGCTTTCATTTTTTGACAATAACCCAGCCTCCATTTGCGTTCCAACTTCTTACACCTACTCTTGTGCTCCCTAAGGGCTTTAGAGAACCATGGAGCAGTGGGGGACAACCTATTTGATTTCCCCACTCTGCCTGGTGCTACCAGCTCCACAGCTGAAGCAATCCAAGGATGTAACGAAACTGCATCAGCACCTAGATTGGCTGATAGATGGAGAGGGTTGTCTAGCAAAAAGGGGTTAAGGGTTGTTTCAGTTAAATTGTTCCAATTTCTTTTAAGCTTAAGGCGTGTTCCTTTAGCTTTCCCTGGTTTGGTAGAGAAATAGAAAAAGGGACCAAATAATGATCTGACCATGTCAGGGGGACAGGCGTCTCCATGGCAATGGCAGTACAATTGGAGAAGACTAAGTCCAAGGTATTCCCCGCTACATGTGTGGGGCAAGAGACCCATTGTTTAAGGTTCACCCCATCTAATAATGTGATTAACTGCATTGCCTGCGGGCAGCTTAAATCATTTACATGCAGATTGAAGTCTCCCAGGGCCAGGAAATTAGAGTACAGGATTGATTTTTGAGCAATTAAATTACAGATTGTATGAAGGGCGCCCACTGCACAATCAGGTGGTCTATAAATAAGAATCCCCCCTAAAGCAGATGTGTGGGTCGGTTGTAGACAAAAACGTAAACCTTCTATGCCCTGAACAAAAACAGGAGCCGAGGACGCCAACTCCCATGTGTCCCTGAATATCATGGCCACACCACCTCCCCTTTTACCTCCTTCTCTGTTAACATGGCTCATAGGACCAAAAGACCATCTGGTCTTTATCAAGACCAAAAAATATTTCTGTCTCCTTTTCTGGTATTGCTGATAGTAATTTTCTTTAATCCTATACAGAACAAATAGATAATCAAATCCAGCACTTTGCAATATGGCATGAACTTACAATTGTCTATTGACATCTAACATTTGTTTATCCAAAAGTATACACTGTGGATGAGAACAACGTATGTACTGTTATATTGTCTCTTCTTCTTTTTATGCTGGTCATAACTAGAATTTTGCAAGTCATTATTGTAGAGCCTTTTTTACGATAGAATTGTAATATATGTGAAAGGATATAACTTAATTTTATGAAAGGTATAATATGAAATGTTTTTAATTTCTTGTATGTTTGAAAGGTGTTTATCTTTCGCTTTTTATTTTTGAATAAATGTAACTATATAGTAATTTTACACTTGTGAAAAACTCATTGTTTTAAATTGACTCGACTATTGTACCTATAATTTCACTTGAGCCAAGGGAATTGCACTTTTCAGTTCAGGTCCGTACCTCACTTCCCTTGACACTTTTAAGGGGCCCCTCTCTTATTTTCAGAGAACCTTACCATCAATGCCGTTAACGTATATTTACATTCTTGCTTGTTATCATAATTTAAACCTCACGTAATCTTTACAGCAGTATTTTCTAACGAAATATGTTTATGTTTTGATGTTCAATCACTTATATTAGCAATATAGTATTTTGCTCATATAACCTGCCTGACCTTAAAATAACTGTCTCCAAAGGTAATAATTGGGAAGAGAATGTGACTTAATGGACTGAGCTGGCTAGTTTGGATTTGAAGGGACCTGGTTTGAGTCTTGGCATGAACTCAACATTTTGGGCAAATCATTTAATTGCCATGTGAGCTCATCTAAAGTGCTTGAATATCTTCAGGTCGCGATTGCGCTATATAATGATCTGGGTTTGAGTCTCAGTGTCAGCTCAACATTCTGGGCAAATCATTTAATCTCCCTGTGTACTAATGCAAAGCTCTTGAATACCTTCAGGTCGAGATTATGCTATATAATGATGTGGCTGTGATGATGACACATGAAAGCGGGCACCGTGTTAACAAAGCATTGAAAAGATCGAGCGCTTGTGTGTAGTGCTCTTGAACAAAGGAAAAATGAGTCCCTTTTATAATTGCTAAAATGGGACAAGTGGAAAAGTACAAGTACTAGGGTGCTGCTCCGTCAGAGAAATCAATTGACGAAAAGGTAGGACAAAGAGGAAAGATTAACCACGTAGAAGCAAGGATTTTTAAAGGACACTGACATAAACAAATAAAAAGCAGTGGACGGGATGTAAGCCCACAAAGTATATAGCGCATGTCTCGGAGAGACAGTACAAGCGCTGTGTAGGCTCGACCTAATAAAGAGGTAGAGAAGAAACGTGATTCTCCAAGAATAACATAGTTGGAGGAAGTGGGAAAAAATTGGATTTTAGAGCAAGATTCCTGGTTTACAGTCTTTACTTTCAACTAATCTTTACACATGTGCACAATAATGTTGTACCTGTACATTTCTAGAAGAGCTAAGGGCCTAACATATCACAGGGTTTTCCCTATTCTGAGCCTTTGGGAAAAGGTGTTAGTACACGTGGACGTAAATTACTACTTTATATTAGAAATCAATACGAGGATGTCAAATATGTTACATAATGTGCAGAATACTAAAGATGCCATGAGGAAAAAGATACTTTGACTTTATTTGTAGGAAATTATACCTTCAAAATGAATTTTAAGTTTCTAACTGACAGTTTAACATGGCAGTTTCACTTTAATAATAATGACATTTTGCATTTTTCTGTAAATAGTGCACCCAAATAAGAAAGTTTATTTACTGACATTAACTTGCAAAGCACACAAAACACATGCTAAAGTGGTGTAACACTGGACTGACAGCCGGTTAACAAAATACATATAGCAGCACCTATAACAGTCAGAAATTCAACAAATGAAACTGAAACTATACTGGCAATCCTATAGTGCCCCTTTGCTCGGGTACTTGCACTTAATGTTTTGAACCATCTCTATAATGCTTTCCTATGCCTCACAAAACCTCAATGTGTATTCTAGGGAATGAGTAAGTAGTAAATCACCTTCAGGTAGAATTGATGAGAGGGAACATGTTATTGAAGAAATTAGTATATTTGAGTTGGCTGAGAAGAAGGGGTAGAGAGGAGAGTAGTGCTTAAGCGGTTAAAAAAGAAAATAAATAAGTGCATTGGTCCAAAGATTTTCTTAGGAACATAGGTTGCTAAATAACAAGGCTGCCTAGTCTGGATTCTGCTTCATTTCTCTTTCTTCCACCACCCTACACTTCCTGTCTTTTTATCTTACTCAAGCAGGTTCTTTTTCATCCCTGCTTTCTCCCTTTATCTCTGTTTCCAACTTTTTTCTTCCTTTTTATCCCTTTCTGTCTGTTGCCCTGAGTCAAGGTCTAATGACGAAAAATAAGTTCTGGTCGCCAAAAATGTATGTCCTTATCCCTTCTGGCAATCAGTGACTCACATTAGGGTCTGGAGTGAAGGGTGGGATGTCCAGGGGTTTTCTCCTACCTGCAATGTCCTTCGCTGGCCTAGCTCCTGCTGTATACCCACTCCTCACAGGATCTCAGATCCTACAAGTAAGATACACTTCTTCAGACTGAAAAGGGTATGTAGTCATGTACACAATCCCCTGGAGAAGCACTTACACCACAATCACCCAGCCTCACCCACTTGAGCCTCTTCAAGCTATTACCCCAGAGAAGACATCAAGGTGGAACCAGGGCTCGAGACGAGGGTAGACGCGAGTAGATGCTGTCTACCCACTAATTTCAGAGGGTAGATGCTGTCTACCCTGCTGCAAAGCTGCCCACTTTCAGCAGAGTGCCATGTATCTTACCTACTTCTCCCGGAATTCACAGAAATATGCTGAACTCGACCCAGTGTAATTTTCTGACACAGGGATACTTTCAGCAGCGCCTGCTTTTATTCCGAGCAGCAGCATACAGGCAGAGAAGGGGCTTATCAGATTTTAGCTCCGCCCATAACAAAAGCCAGAGTTTAGGGGCCATTGGGCCTCTTTTTGTTGGAGTATCCTGGCTGGGAGCTATGGGAGCCTCACGCCTAGATGCCATGGAGGGGAAACAAAGGCTCACATTTTATCACTTCACAGGTACTTAAGAAAGAAATGCTTTTGACTTTGGTCAGTCCCTGTATATGAGAGATATGCATACACTGTAAGAATGTCAGATGTGTTGGTCACCCTAGTATTTACACAAATAACAATTTAAATACCACTATTTTGTTTTGTTTCTTTTACAGCGCCTTAGCATTGCTCATCCCAATGCAAGGTGTCAGAGCGCTTTACATCACACGTACAGATTATTCATTGACAATAAATCATAAGTGTGTACATCAATATAAAGGATGTGTTACATAAGACAGTGAGGGTTACAAGATGTAGGAGTAACGTTTCCTTCATACCTTACTGTGCTATATTAGAAGGATTACAATTTTTGAACTGTAAGTAACAAAATGATGTCTGTCTTAAAAGCAGTCACCCACTTACACATTTACATAAAATAAAAATCTGTCATCTGCATGTTATATAATGTGCTTTGCAGGAGACATATTAACCTTCTATGCTGCTTTATTTAAAAACTTGAACAAAGCAAAACACAGATCTCTCCAGCTAATACGTATCTTCCAGAGTTATCTTACCCTTATTATTATTCCATGAGATTTAGCTGGCACACAAAGATCTCTGCAGCAGCTGCCTTAACCCCATCAGATATGAAATACAGACATTGCAACCAATTAAGCAGAACAGGTTTACTGTCACGTTTCTCCTTGTTGCCACTATCTTTGTGGCAGGGTTAAAAAAATGTATAAGTTGAGGCACAGATTTTGCATTGGGGTTGTGTCAATATTTTGGCGCAACCCCGAAACAAAATCTAATTTGTTATATATATTGTAATGCACTCAAATGTACTCATGATAGACCTGCTACACATTTGTGAAGTCTTAAGATCTGATGTCACTTCCTGTGAGGTCATGGGTTGTGATGTCTCTTCCTGTGATGTCACACATGGTAATGTCACTTCCTGTGATGTTATACACGGTGATGTCACACACAGTGATGTCAAATCCATTCTGCCTAACTTAGTGAGTCCCCCCATTTCTTTTTTTAGGACTTGAGCCCTGGGTGGAATTCATGTTCACACACAGACTCAAGCATATAGCGCTGCCTACCTTCTACAAAAAGGTATAAAAACAGAAAGACACACCCAGTGACACAAACACTTGCAGTCACCCCAGACAGACAGAGAAAAATTGACTCACATACTTACACACACACAAACTCATTCAAACTCTTTACATGGGTGTGCACCCACTAGCCAGCATGCAGACTGACAGTCACACTGAAATGCACACAAAAATAGACTTAGACACAAACACACAAACACACACACACATTCACTAGGGTGAACACATTAATCCAGCTCATTTAGGACACTGTCAGACCTTTTCACCTACAAATAAGTGTTTTCAGGTGCACTCTGCTAACAAGTTTAAGTACAGCAAAATAAGTCTGCAACGTCCAGATTACATCCTGTTATCCCATTAATTTCCAGGTCGGCAAACAGTGCCCGCAATGACCTTGAGGGAGATGGACAGCCCTATGTGTATACAGCAACCACACCACACTCACGCACAGGCATAGCGTGAGTGTGAGCAGCCTATGACGCGCCCCGCTATTTACAGTACCTTGCCACCTTTGCTATATATAACTTATACTGTGGAAAAATAATCGTCAGAGGGAATTGCCACATCAAACGCAGCTAATTGCAGCACACCTTTTAAATTAGGATGTGATGCAGGTGTGCAGTAAAAGACAGTTTAGAATCAGTTTCCGTTTCGCACAAATATGCACTGTTGTGAAACAACAATGCGCGTGTTTGCTGACTCTGTGCCCGTTGCTCTCTTTTGACGACCGTACAATGCAAATCAATCTCAGTTCTTGACACAGGAGTTACCCTAAACTGCGATTAGCATCCCCATCAGTTTTTATTCAAATGTGCCGCCTAGGTCGTCATGGCAACCCCCCACCTACTCGGCATTAGCAGCATCAGCACCATCAGCACCCTTGCTCCCCGGATGTGAATTCTGCAGCTGGCGCGCGCACAGTGTGTGAGGAGAGTGGTGCTGGGCTGACTGGGTGCAGCCCCCCGCCACCCCCTTTCTCACCACATCACCTTCTGCTGCCAGTCCTGATACTTGCAAGGGGGGGGGGAAGCGACGAGAGAACCAAAACAAGGACCGTTGTTTTATCGTCTAGAGGTGCTTGTTTCCGAGGATGGGCTGACGTCCGCGAGAGCTGCCTGGGAGGGGCACCCGGGGAGTTTCTGAGTGTGAGAACCAGGGCTCGTGCCTGGGCGGGTCCGAAGATGGGGGCCTTTGTAAATTGCATGCAGGGTGTTCGTGGCCATCTGCAGGACTTCATCGTCCAATCCCACTGGCTGTCAACAGGTGAGACCCGGGTCTCAATACGATATGTGATGTCAGCATGCGGCGCTCGGGTCGAGGGCGTTACCTGAAAAAATATAGAATGTGTGCCTGCCACCAGCTCTGGGGGCAGAGGGGGGGGGGGCATAGGAGGTGAGCAATTACGTGGATGACAGAGGCGGGTCTGCACTGCACGGGATACACCTATTGGGGGCGCTGCAAGGAGGGCAGTTGAGTGGGCGATATTTTAAGAGGGGCAATTAAGTCTATGTTGCTGTAGACGGGCATCTGAAATGGCAATGTGGCTATATGTTACTGCATGAACAACAACAAATATCTGAACATGTATTGCAGATTGATAATCGCTCAGGTGGCATTGATATGGTTCTTTACTAATCTGGAACATCAGTGGGCAGTTTCTTGGATGATACTGTGGGTGGTTAGTTGTGTTGGCAGTGGGCGGTTGTATGGTTGGCATTGCATGCATGGTTGGCTTGTCCAGAGAATAGTTGGGTGGAGTACATTGAAGGCGGATTGTATTAGCGGGAGGTGTTGTAGGTGGTTAAGTGAAATTAGTGATATTGTAGGTGTGCATGTGTGTGACCTTGAGGTGACCTTGCAGCTCTGTACAAACTGTAAATAAACGAGCAACATTGGAATCGGATGGTTGGGAGGTGGCATTGCTCATATGTAGAAGTGGTACTCTGTGTGGATGGTGGAGTGGACTGTGGGTGGGTAAAGTAACTTATAGGCTGTATTGCCAGCTGACAGTTGAATGGGAGGTAATGAGTGTGGGTACTTAGAGGTATGACTTTGCCAAGGACTAGTTGGGTGGGTTGCATTTGTAGAGGAAAAGTTGTATGATTTTTATTTTAGGTGGATAATTTACGTGGGTGTTCTAGTAAGTGGGGATTTTACATGCCCTTGAGATGATGTGGAAGGTGTGTAGAAGTTCTCAAAAATGTATATATCGGAAAATGGTGCATTGCAAGTGGGTAGTATGAGCAATGGCACTCTAGGTAGATAGTTTTATACGTGGTATTTTAGATGGGCATTTAGATGGGTTTTGTTGCGGATAGGTTCACGCACAAGAGAATCGTTATTTGGTAGGGGGCGACATTGTATCTGGGCAGATATGTGGGTGGTGTTGTCATTTGATGATCAGATGATACTGTAGGGATGGTATTTTACCTGAGTTGGGAAGCTGCATTGTTTTGTTGTTGGTTGGTAGCTGTACTGGAGGCAGCTTTCTTCATTAGTTTCCTTTTTGGGATGTATCTGTGTTACTGATAGTGTAAGTGGGTAGTTAGATAAGTGACATTGTAGAACAGTGATCTTCAAACTTTTTAATGCTGCTCCCCCCTCCCCAGTGGGAAAAAACCATCAGGTCTCCTCAGAATGTTTCTATTAAATTGGCAATGTTTACATATGTTTAGACTTATTTAAACATTGCAGTTAAGTTCTGTTACAGTTTTCAAAAAGCAATCAAATACATGATTGCCATTCTTTTCTGGTCAAGCAGGCCTCACTAATATGTAAAAGTATTCACAGTGTGATCTTTAGAAATGGGGGTGGGGTTTGGAAGAATATTTGGAGTCCCTTCCCTTTTGACACCTTCCCCCAGCCAGGAAATAAATGACAAAAGATGTTAGTGATGGTCCATTACACAGCTGCTTACTCCCTCTCAGTTTTTTCAGCTTAAAACAAACATGATGCATTTTTTTTGCCTGAGCCTGGCACCCCCTGGGATCACTTGAGGCCCCCCTAGGGGTGCCCGCCCCCAGTTTAAGAACTCCTGCTTTAGAGAGAAATGGTTTTATTGTTGGTTGGATTAGTGTTATTGCATGTATGCAGGGCTTTAAGTGGGCCGGGTCTCAGCAGGTCTGAGCACCAGCAGTTTTTTAAAGGGGGCCTCGAAACGGGTCTCTATCGGGCTCTGTTTTGTGCCCTGGCACATGCGGTCCGTTGTTTTCCGGAATGCAGTGACAGCAGGCACATCAATGTGCGCTGCTCACACTGCTCACTTCTCACTAGTGGAGAAGTTACTGAGCATTGTAGGGGAAGGAAAATCCTTGCTTCTTACATCTCCCATGTGTCTGCCTTTTAAAACACAAGCCTCTGAGCGCTGTTGCCAGTGAGGGGGCACCATTGAATACCGCCCACTGCAAATTGCCACTTCTCTTTTTAAAACTCAGGAGCAGAAACATTGTCGTGGTGTCACCAGGGCCGTAAATGTAACCTTCTTCAATATTATATACTAGCCATAGTTGCTGCGTATTTATCTTCTGCAACTACCAACCATTGACGAAGCCAATAGTGCTGACTTGTTGTAGGTATGATGTCACTTGTTGTATCATATATCTGGATGCAATGACAGAAACAGCAAAATACAAGCCGGGTGGCACACTATGCTAGCGCAGATTTTTAGTTTATGTGTTTAAGCCACGCCCTTAATTACATTGGCCACGCCCCTTGGAAAGACCCGCCCCCCCCCCAGTTATTTCATCCCACTTAAAGCCCTGCATGTATGTGGGCCTATGTTGCTTTAAGGGTAGTGCCAAAGTGGGCAGGTCAGTGTGTGCTGTTTCTAGAGAGGTCACTAGCAGGTGGCTTTATGGGGGTAGTTGTAACAATGGCACTGTGTGTGGGTGCTTCCATGGGCGATGCTGTAGGTATTTGTATTGCATAGGTGTCGATGGAACTTGGTATTTACTTGTGCGTTTTGGTATATGGTTATCCGCATGGGTGACTGAAGTGTGGAATTTGATTGTTGTGAAAATGGGGCTGTTGTTAGGTTAATGATAATGCAGGCAGCTGGTTTGACGAGTGTATGCTAAGTGGGTAATTGCGGGTCCCATGAAAGGTGAGTAACTTCATTCAACGTCAATATCTGTGCTCATTCAAGTTTGAAATATTCTTCAAACACAATTAAGTAGAGAATTATTTAATTTTTCACCGATGCCCAAATATTTTAAAAACTGCAAAAATGTTATGATAGTATAAAAAATGCTAATTAAGGGTGGGTAGTTCAAAGTCTGATAGAATGGGCAGCATTGGCCGGTAGTGGCGTGTCTGGTGCTGAGAGCAGTGGGTGGACGTGGTGTGTGTGTTTCTCCGGCTGTCAGTGGTCGGAGGGGAGGGTGTGTGGCCGCAGCGAGGGTGCATCGGGTTGGTCTTACTTGTCTATCCGATGGATGGATGGATGGCTGAACCCTGCCGGGAGGAGAGAACTGGCCGGATACTGGAGGGAAGGGGAGGCAGCGACCGGTGAGAAGCGACAGATTGGGCGGGTGCCAGGCTGGGGAGAGGGCGGGCCGGGGGAGAGCGGGGGCGGGGCGCTGGTGGCGGAGGGCTGGCTGCTGCTGGAGGGAGTTGGCGGCTGAGCGGAGCGCTGCTGAGCAGGTCCATCTCCCGGAGCTCCTGTCCTGGTCTGGCCGGGAGAGGCTGCGCACCCCGCGCGTCCCCCAGCTCCCCCGCCGGAGCACGCAGAGCCAGCAGGTGAGAGCCGAGAGGGGTGGAGGGGGCAGGAGGGGTGGCACTGGCCGTGGTACATCTCCAGACAGAGGAGACAGGTGAGGGCGCACTCCAAGGACAGCATGGGCCCTGCATGCACCCTGGACCGGAGGATGACTGGACCGAAAATACACTCACTGTACCGACGCCACTGCAAGTTGGACGCCAAGTGATGCTCTGTGGACCACAGGCAGAGGGTTTGAGGATTCCCTTTCGAGCCGTGTACTTCTGAGGTGGAGACATCCATCCTTCTCCCAGTACAGGTGAGCACCGGCGCCCGAGGCTGGCGAGGGGAGAGCCGGGAGCCAGCCACGGGGAGCAGCGTGGGTAAATACTCTCTGGGGACCAAGGGCGCCCTCCAGGCACACGACTCTCCAAACACAGGCACCCTTTACCAGACACAGGACACACTCTCCCGACACAGGACAGCCTCACCAGACACAGGACACCCCTCACCAGACACAGGACACCCTTCACCAGACACAAGCACCCTTCGCCAGACACGGGACACCCTTCGCCAGACACAGGACACCCTTCACCAGACACAGGACACCCTTCACCAGACACAGAGCACTCCTCACCAGACACAGGACACCCAGCACCAGACACAAGCACCCTTCACCAGAAACAGGACACCCTTCACCAGACACAGGGCACCCTTCAACAGACACAAAGGCACCCCTCGCCAGACACAGGGCACCCTTCACCAGACACAGGGCACCCTTCACCAGACACAAGCACCCTTTACCAGACACAGGACACACTCTCCCGACACAGGACAGCCCTCACCAGACACAGGACACCCCTCATCAGACACAGGACCCCCTTCACCAGACATAAGCACCCTTTACCAGACACAGGACACACTCTCCCGACACAGGACAGCCCTCACCAGACACCCCTCACCAGAAACAGGACCCCCTTCACCAGACACAAGACCCTTCGCCAGACACAGAACACCCTTCACCAGACACAGGACACCCTTCACCAGACACAGGGCACCCCTCACCAGACACAGGACACCCATCACCAGACACAAGCACCCTTCACCAAACACAGGACACCCTTCACCAGACACAGGGCACCCTTCACCAGACACAGGGCACCCTTCACCAGACACAGGGCACCCCTCGCCAGACACAGGGCACCCTTCACCAGACACAGGCCCCCTTCACCAGACACAGGACACCCATCACCAGACACAAGCACCCTTCGCCAGACACAGGACACCCTTCACGAGATACAAGCACCCTTCGCCAGACACAGGACACCCTTCACAAGACACAGGACACCCCTCATCAGACACAGGCACCCTTCACCAGACACAGGACACACTCTCCAGACACAGGGCTGCCCTCACCAGACACAGGACACCCCTCACCAGACACAGGACACCCTTCACCAGACACAAGCACCCTTCACCAGACACAGGACACCCTTCACAAGACACAGGACACCCCTCACCAGACACAGGCACCCTTCACCAGACACAGGACACACTCTCCAGACACAAGGCAGCCCTCACCAGACATAGGGCACCCCTCACCAGACACACGACACCATTCACCAGACACAAGACACCCTTCATCAGACACAAGCACCCTTCGCCAGACACAGGACACCCTTAACAGGACACCCCTCACCAAACACAGGCACCCTTCACCAGACACAGGACACACTCTCCAGACACAGGGCAGCCCTCACCAGACACTGGACACCACTCACCAGACACAGGACACCCTTCACCAGACATAGGACATCCTCTCCAGACAGAGGTCATCCCTCAACAGGCACAGGACACCGCTCACCAGACACAGGGCACCCTCTCCAGACAAGAGGTCATCCCTCATCAGACACATGACCCCTTCTCCAGATACAGGACACCCTTCACCAAACAGAAGCACCCTTCACCAGACACAGGACACCCCTCATCAGACACAGGACACCCCTCATCAGACACAGGACACCCCTCACCAGACACAGGACACCCTTCACCAGACCTAGGACACCCTCTCCACACAAACGTCATCCATCAACAGGCACAGGAAACCGCTCACCAGACACAGGGCACCCTCTCCAGATACAGGACACTGCTCATCAGACACAGGACATCACTCACCAGGCACCGGACACCCTCTTCAGGCAAAGGTAATCGCTCATCAGGCCCAGGACATCGCTCACCGGACACAGGACACCCTTCACCAGACACCGGACACCCTTCACCAGACACAGGAAACCCTTCACCAGACACAAGCACCCTTCGCCAGACACAGGACACCCCTCACCAGACACAGGCACCCTTCACCAGACACAGGATACACTCTCCATACACAAGGCAGCCCTCACCAGACACAGGGCACCCCTCACCAGACACAAGACACCCTTCACCAGACACAGGACACCCTTCACCAGACACAAGACACCCTTCACCAGACACAAGCACCCTTCACAAGACAAAGGACACCCCTCACCAAACACAGGCACCCTTCACCAAACACAGGACACACTCTCCAGACACAGGGCAGCCCTCACCAGACACAGGACACCACTCACCAGACACAGGACACCCTTCACCAGACACAGGACATTCTCTGTAGATACAGGACACTGCTCTTCAGACACAGGACACCACTCACCAGGCAAAAGTTATCGCTCATCAGGCCCAGGACACCCTTTACCAGACACAGGACACCCTTCACCAGACACAGGACACCTTTCACCAGACACAGGACACCCTTCACCAGACACAGGAAACCCTCTCCAAACAAAGGTCATCCCTCAAAAGGCACAGGATACCGCTCACTGGACAGAGGACTCCCTCACCTGACAGAGTTCACACCGCAACAGGCACAGGACATCGATCACCTTACACAGGACACCCCTCAACAGGCACGGGGCACAACTCACTAGATACAGGACACCCTCACCTGACAGAGGACACCCTCTCCAGACAGAGGTCATCCCTTCCCAGACACAGGACACCGGCCAATAGACACAGGACACTGCTCATTAGACACAGGACACCCTCTCTAGACAGAGGTCATCCCGCAACAGGCACAGGACACAGGACACCGCTCATCAGATACAGGACCCGCCTCAACAGGCCCAGGGCACAACTCACTAGACACAGGACCCCCTCACCTGACAGAGGACACCCTCTCCAGACAGAGGCCATCCCTTCCCAGACACAGGACACCGGCCAAAAGACACAGGACACTGCTCATTAGACACAGGACACCCTCTCCAGACAGAGGTCATCCCGCAACAGGCACAGGACACCGGACACAGGACACCGCTCATCAGATACAGGACCCGCATCAACAGGCCCGGGGCACAACTCACTAGACACAGGACCCCCTTACCTGACAGAGGACACCCTCTCCAGACAGAGGTCATCCCTCAACAGGCACAGGACACAACTCATTAGACACAGAGCACTCCTCACCTGACACAGGTCACTGCTCACCAGACAGAACATTCCTCACCAGGCACAGGATACCGCTTACCAGACACAGACCACTCTTCACCAGACAAAGAACACTTCTCACCAGGCACAGGACACTCCTCACCAGGCACAGGACACCGCTTATCAGACACAGAACACTCCTCACCAGACACAGAGTACTCCTCACCAGACACAGACACTCCTCACCAGGCACAGGACACTCCTCATCAGGCACAGAAAACTCCTCACCACACAGAGCACTTCTCACCGGACACAGAACACTCCTCACCAGACACAGAACACTCTTTACCAGACACAGGAAACTCCTCACCAGACACAGGACACTCCTTACCAGACACAGAACACTCTTCACCAGACACAGAACACTCCTCACCAGACACAGAACACTCTTCACCAGACACAGAACACTCTTCACCAGACACAGAACACTCCTCACCAAACACAGAACACTCCTCATCAGACACAGAACACTGCTCACCAGACACAGAACACTCCTCACCAGACACAGAACACTCCTCACCAGACACAGGTCACTGCCCATCAGACACAGAACACTACTCACCAGACACAGAACACTCTTCACCAGACACAGAACACTCCTCGTCAGACACAGAACACTCTTCACCAGACACACAACACTCCTCACCAGACACAGGTCACTGCTCACCAGACACAGAACACTCTTCACCAGACACAGAACACTCCTCACCAGACACAGAACACTACTCACCAGACACAGAACACTCTTCACCAGACACAGAACACTCCTCACCAGACACAGAACACTCTTTACCAGACACAGAACACTCCTCACCAGACACAGAACACTCTTTACCAGACACAGAACACTCCTCACCAGACACAGGACACTCTTCACCAGACACAGGACACTGCTCACCAGACACAGAACACTGCTCAACAGACACAGAACACTCTTCACCAGACACGGGACACTCTTCACCAGACACAGAACACTGCTCACCAGACACAGAACACTGCTCACCAGACACAGAACACTCTTCACCAGACACAGGACACTCTTCACCAGACACAGGACACTGCTCACCAGACACAGAACACTGCTCACAAGACACAGAACACTCTTCACCAGACACAGGACACTCTTCAACAGACACAGGTCACTCCTCACCAGACACAGGTCACTGCTCACCAGACACAGAACACTCTTCACCAGACACAGAACACTCTTCACCAGACACAGGACACTCCTCATCAGGTACAGAACACTCCTCACCAGACACAGGAGTGTGCTCATCAGACACAGGAGACCTCTTACTAGACACAGGACTTGCCTCACCTGGCACAGGTCATCTCTCACCAGACAGAGACCATCCCTCACCAATCATCATTCTGTCTGAACCACCATCGCAAGGCAGGGGTGAGGCACAGAGACACTGCTTACTGCGCACCTGGACACCCACGCCAGACACAGACCTACCTCTCACCAGACACAGGAACCTCATTCCAAGGCACTGTTCCCCATGTTCACCCTTCCTGAGACACTTTCATGTTCACCCTGCCTCACTCTTTCCTATAAGACACCCTCAAGAAGGCGGACGGGCACCCCTTTTCAGACACAGAGGCATTGTGAAGCAGGTACGGCGACACCTTTCCATGCTGTCGGACGCCCCTTTCATGGCATACGAACACTCCTGGAATTACAGGCCGCATCCCAAGCCACCGCTTAACAGACACGCGGACATTCACGTCAGACACAGGTAAACACCTCACCTTTCACAGGACCCCATTCCGAGGCACATGGACACTGCTCCCCAGTTACTGGCAGCACCTCTCTCGTGAGGCATGTCCACTGTCACAGGATCCCCTCCCTCCCGCAGGCACAGGGAACACCCTCAAGATTTCCGGCAGCTCCCTTCTCCAGGCACAGGGCACCCTTGCAAGGCACAGGGCACCGCTCCAGGTCAGGGACACCCCTTCCCAAGCAGAGGGCACCTTTATAAGGCACAAGGACACCCCTCCCTAAATATGTGCGGACCCGCCTCAGGCACAGGACACCCTTGCAATGCACAGGGAGTGACACCCCTCCCTAATTACATAAAAACCCCTCCCCCCAAGCATAAGGTATCCTTACACGGCAGAAGGACACCACTCCCTAATTACACACAGCACCGTCCCCAGGCACAGGGCACCCGTTCCCAGACTCCTCGACACTCTTGCACAGGACATTTCATTCAGTCTACTGAGGGTCGCCCCCTCAGCACTCACATGGACCCTTCCACGTTTATAGGAACACCCTTCAAATACACAGGCTCAGCACTCCCCTAATACAGGACGCCATTTCGCAGACTCAAGGACAATGTCCCCTACAGACACAGGTTTCCCGAGACACACCTGTCCCTTTAGAATAGAGGGAGCCCTCCCCCCGCCCTGGGCAAGTGGGGGCCTCCTCCTCGGATTTGGGGAAATATAGAATCTCCCACAGAAAGGTCAAAGATTCCCGGATGTATTTCTTGCTCCCCGGTCCTGATGCAGACACCCTGCCTCCCGGAGGCACTGCCCTGCACAGGTACTGATGGGCGCAGGCATGTGCCAGCCTGCTCCTCTCCCAGGCATCCTTCAGCCCTCTCCATGCCAGGGTTGGAAGCGGGCACAGCAGCGCCCTCCGTGACAGGTAGGGTGACCAACTGGCATTGGTGCAAATTCAGGACGGTGAGTGTAAAAATTCAGGACAAAGGGTCAAAATTCAGGACACAAATTCAGGACAAGAGTTCAAAATTCAGGACAATAGGTACGTTTTACAGACACATCAGAGGTCGCGCAATAGTATATAAGTAAGCCCAGCCATTTCCAAACATATTCAACCATTTGCAAACCTATCCATCATGTATCCTTCCATCTATCATTTCACTCATCCATCCCTTCATCCATCCCCTCATCCATCCTTTCACTCATCCTCCATTATCCATCCATCCATCCACCCTTTCACCCTATCCATCTGTACACTTATCCATCCACTCTTCATCCCATCCATCCATTCACTCATCCATTCAGCCATTTACCCTTTCACCAATCCAGCCATCCTTTCACTTACTAATCCTTCCACCCATCCACTCTTTTAGTCATCCATCCATCCTCCCTTTCTCTCTCCATCGACCCTTTCACTTAGCCTTCCTTCCATCCATCCATCCACCCACCCACCCATCCATCCATCCATCTACTCATCCACTCATGAATCCATCCATTGCCCCTATCACTCATCCATCTATCATTTCACTCCTTCACACATCTATTCATCCTTTTGTCCATCTACCCTCCCTTTCACTCACTCATCCATCCTTACACCCACCCTTTCACTCATATGTCCATTCATTCACCCTTGCACTTATCAATCCATCAATCCATCCATCATTTCACTCATCCACCTACCCCCCATCATCCACCCACCCACCCACCATCCACCCACCCACTCATCCATCCATACTTTCACCCACCCACCATCCAATTCACTGATCCATCCTTTCACCCACCCACCATCCACCCACCCACTCATCCATCCATCCTTTCACCCACCACTCATCATCCATCCATCCAACCATCCTTTCACCCACCACTCATCATCCATCTATCTATAATTTCACCCACCCACTTATCCATCCATCCATCCTTTCACCCACTCTCCATCCATCCATCCTTTCACCCACCCATCATCCATCCATCCATCCATCCTTCCCTCATCATCCATCCATCCATCCCCTCATCATCCATCCATCCTTTCATCCACCCCCTCATCATCCATCCATCCTTTCACCCACACCCTCATCATCCATCCATCCACCCTTCCCCTCATCATCCATCCTTTCACCCACCCCCTCATCATCCATCCTTCCCCTAATCATCCATCCATCCTTCCCCTCATCATCCATCCTTTCCCGTCATCCATCCATCCTTCCCCTCATCCATCCTTCCTTTCATCCATCCTTCCCCTCACCCATCCATCCATCCCATCCATTTATCCTGCCCCTCATCCATCCATCCTTCCCATCCATCCATCCTTCCCCTCATCCATTCTTCCTTTCATCCATCCTCCCCCTCACCCATCCATCCATACCATCCATTTATCCTGCCCCTCATCCATCCATCCTTCCCATCCATCCATCCTTCCCCTCATCCATTTATCCTTCCCCTCATCCATCCATCCTTCCCCTCCATCCATCATCCTTCCCCTCATCCATCTTTCCCCTCGTCAATCATCCAGCTACCCTTCCACCCATACATCCAGCTATTTACATGTTCTCTCCATCCTTCCCCTCACTCATCAATCCATCTATCCTCTCTCATTATCCATTTATTCAATATTTCATTCACCCATTCACCCCTTCACTAATTCATTTAGCCATTCACACATTCCTTCACTTACTTACTCGCCCACCTTTCCATATTAATTTTGAGCTGACCCCTTTTGAGAGGAGGCCCATCAAGAACTTCACCCTCGCTGCAGGGGCCGTTCCAGGACTGGGACAGAAGCCACCCAGGGCGGAGACAGGATCCACCACAGGGGCGGACAAGAGCCATCACAGGCAGGGTGGACTGGAGCCACAACATGGGGGACAGGAGCCATCACAGGCGGGGGGGGGGGGGTTTGGACTGGAGCCACCACATGGGGGGACAGGAGCAGGAGTCATCACAGAAGAGGGAACGTGATCCACCAGGGTGGGCACAGGGGTGGGCATGCAGTATTCTAGTATCATCTTGGGCTTCTCGCCCCCTCCTGCACAAGACAACAAGAAGACAGGCTCTCTGTCCAAAATGCCATCCCCCACTGTGATATACAGTACTTACAGGAGATACTCTAAGAGAACTGATTGAACTGATTGTCCTCCATACTTTGTTAATCAGTGTGGGTGCGATTGTGCCATTTCTTTATTGTATTACATTATGCATGTTTGAAGAACCGAGGTTTGCTTACAAATTAGTGACAGTAATTAAGCTAGGTGAAGAGAAGCAGGTGCTGCCTGGGTGTAATCAGGGGTGTAATCTGGCCGAGTCTAGGATGTTTGGGGCCCTTGGTAGAAATGGAATGTGTGAGCCCCCCTCTAAATAGCCGATACAAGACGCATTCAGGGCTGTTTGCATGTGAATGGATGCCCCCTGCTTCTGAACTTGAAGCCCCGCCCTCTGTCACCTTCAAGCACCTCTTAACAGCTCATCAAGGGCTGGAGGTGTGAGGGTTGCCATCCCGCTGTGCCTCTACAGTGCTGCTGGGGGGTCTGAGCTTTCATACAGCATCCGAGTCAAGAAGGGAGGTGGGGGCAAGCTGTGCCCGGTTAAAATTACGGACAAATGGCGTCCGTTAAAGAATCCTTCACGGACAACGGACAGACAGCCAAAATTACGGACTGTCCGTGAAATTTACGGACGGTTGGTCACCCTAGTGACAGGGCAACAGCGGAAATGAACCGTTTGTTTCACCGACAGAGGCGTGCATCATAATAACGGATCTAGACGACGTCCTGTTTATGGCAATGATGAGTTTTCCTCCCACGAGACGCACTTATCTCGGCGATGCGCGGATTGCGCACCTGTGCCCGTCGGCATATACCATCCGCCAACTTCTAGGCGGTTGTTTCTGACAATCGCCAGTCACCAGACACAGAGCGGCTCGCTTGAAATGCCTTAGTCAACTTTTAGAAGACAGAAGCACAGAGCTAATTAAAATGTTTATCTCATTGGTTACGTCAGCGGGATCCAATGTCCTTGCGATTATGAAACTGGGCTCTTCGGGATTAAAGGGGCATCCATCCAGTGTAGAGAAAAACACGCACAGTGCGTTTTGCCCAGTCCTGCACGACTAGCGGCCAGGAGCAGCCTTCTAGAATGTTTGATGATGGCAGCTGTGTTTTGATGTCTATTTCAGTGGGTAGTTTGTGAAAGAACAAGTGCCCGGCCTTGATTTCACCTCTGCATCTGGAGTGCACCACCAGGCGCCCATTGGCTCTTTATCTCTCTCCAGCAGATTCGTTTTCGTCCCTTCTTTCTCCCATTATCACCGTTTTTCGTCTTTCCATTTTCCTGTTTTCTCTCTTTTGTGTTTTATTCTCTCTTGCTCTGAATTAAAGTCGGTTAAGATAAAATGAGTCTTGTTTCCGAAAAACGAGGGCTGGTGGGCCACAGCAGGAGCCACCGGCTCAAATTAAGCACTGTACTGTGACATCTTTCCGGGGGCCACCTCTTTAAATGAATGTCTCCGGCAGCGACTGTAGAAGTGACAGTGGAAATGTCTTTGGGAATGACTGTGGGAGTGACGGAAGGAGCGCTAGGAGGACTGACTGTGGAAATATCTGAGTGCCCATGGGAACAGTCCCGGGATTCTCTGTGGGAGAGACTGCTGAAGTGAGGGTGCGAGCGATTGTGAGACTTATTGTGGAAATGACTCGGAGAATTACTGTCTGAGGGACTATGGGAATGGAGGTGGGATGACAGTGGGGGTGCCTGATGGAGGGACCAGAGGAATGATTTTCGAGAAGTCTGTATGAATGAATTTCTGAGCAGCTGTGGGAATAAATTGAGCAATGACTGTCGGAGAGCGTGTGAGACTGACCTTGAGAATGACTGCGCCAATGGTGGAGCCAGGGAATGGCTCAGATCTTAGTGCTGACCCAGCAATGTTAGACATTGGGCATCAGCTTCACGCTGCCAGGTGAGATGGTTCTGCATTTGTGGGCGTACATTTTTGTGAGCATATTGAGAAACAAATACGTGATAGCGACCTTCCCTGATGGCTGCCGTACCAAAAGGCAAAGGACACAATCCTTTGGCTGATATACTTGGTTTCAGTTTTTTTTTAAACTAAAATAAGAGGAAGAAACGCTCGTTTTAGCCAAGCAAAAGTATTTTTGTGAACAAAACACAATAGAGCAGGATATAATGTTAGGTGGGTAGGTCAGGTGCTGATAAAGGGTGTTGTTCAGCCCTCCCACCAAAATCTCAAGTGATGTCATGGACAATGGTAGCAAAGTGCGACCTTTCCGTTTGTTGGCCTGCTGGTGCCTGGGAACTCCGAAGGGGAAAACTTCACGGTATTGACCAGGAAATTTCCTGCCAGCAATGCACACCACCAGTCACTGTCGCTGGACTACAGTGTTGAGGTGGCTTATTCAGTGCTTAATTTGAGGCGGTGGTTTCCAGTACTGGCACCGGTGCTTAATTGTCAGCACCAGCTCTAGTGACAGCCCCACACATGGTGTCGCTGTCTGTCTAAAATTGAGATCAGCACAACAAGTGAGTTTACTAAGTCAATATAAATTAACAAAGAATAATACCTGCAGCTTACACCATTAATATAGCTTAATATATATTATATGTTAATATAGCTTTGGGCGGCCTGGAATAGTCTGAATTGTTACACTGGTAGGAGTGTGATGATTAGTACTCGTGTTGGTAGTGTCATTGGCAACACTGGCAGGGGCTATGGATGGTGCAGGCCGCAGTGGCCTCCTGAGAAAGGCCCTGGCACTTACGTCTTTTACAAATTAAGCACTGCCGCCTATTTGAATAGAGGGCGTATCCAGGCAAATAAATCCAGCTCCCTTGCATGGCCAGTGCTGGATGCAAAATTGGTGCTAGGGAGACAGTGGTGGAATTATGCACATCATTGAGAATTAGACTGATTATTGGTTGAATTATAGGTGGTGTTCACGGGTTCCCATTAGATAATCCAAAAATGACGAGGGTTTGATGGGTTGTGGAACAAACCACCACCCCATCGTCATAGTAGGGCAGGTGAGAAATTCCTTTGTGTTACCCCACCCAAGCACCGGCAAGAAATTACGTCACGCCAAGTTGAACATACTAATTGGCCCCTCTTGCTGCTCAGACAAATGGGAAGAGGCAAATTGCTTCTTTAATCCCCTTCTACTGCCATGTACCAGTCAGAGAAATGTTACTGTTCATCAAACGTGTATGTGATGATGGCCCTATAGTCCCATATCCAAAAGCCCGGTCATATTTGGATCCAGTAAATACTATTTACAACTGGAATTTACAACAGGGTATCACAAACAGGAACTTGTTTTTTTAAGTGAACATGGGCTCTGTCTCAGAGATACCATTTTTAGATCGAGCCTGGACAGAACATGCTCTGCTGCGAGGCATGCAGCATTGTAGTATGACTTTGAAGTCCGCCCCTATTTCTAATTGGCTTGTGCCATTGTCCTTCGTAAACAATGGCTTCCGAGTCGTTATTAGGCTTGTTAGTCCCTCCTTGGTACCGCCTTGTCTGCATTTGGTACCTCCGATAACGACTGGACCTCTTACTTGCAGGCCCGGTTCTAGCGGGTGGGCCGGGTGGGCCAGGCCCACCCAAACATGAGCCTGGCCCACCCCAACAGGATCCTTGGCCCTCGCACTGAGGGCTTGAAGGCAGGCGTCTTTGGGATCTAAGTGCTTCAACCCTCCCCCATCGCGTGTGTCAGCACGGGCCGAGGGGCGCGCACACACAGACAGTTTTAGAGATTATCGCAGCAACGCCCGAGTACTTCACAAGTCTTTACAAGACCATGTATATGTTAACGAGGCTTTGTTTATTTTGTCACCCATTCATCTCTGGCGACAAACCCTTTCTTTGACAAGGGTAACCTTTGGTAACCTTTGCTTACTGTCCTGCTGCGTTGATATTTATTTTTATATGCAGCGCAGGAGAAAATACGCTTTTTTATTCCTATTCACCTTTCCTGACCTCTGCAGTGGCTTATCACAAAAGACTGTGACACAAACTTTGACTAATGGAGTAGGTAAGAGAATGTGTTACTATATATTTTTCTTTTTAAAATATGCACAGGCCCAGCAGGACACACACATGTGTGCTTCATTTAAACAGTTTTTATCATCATCATGGCCGATGCAGGACAACAATAAGAATACAAAATGCCCAGATAACGCTGGTGATTAATAATCCTGCTGGAGAGCAATCATTTGTCTCTTAGTAGTTGTCAAATGCATATGAACTGTATTTTATGTGGATAGCTCCAGGGCTTTGAGTGGGATGGAAAAACTGGGGGGTCTCTCAAAGGGGCGTGGCCAATGTAATTGAGGACATGGCTTAAAAACAGTACGTTAAAAATCTGTGTTTAACAGTGTGCGGCCCGACTTGTATTTTGCTGTTTCTGTCATTGCATCCAGGTATTTGATACAACAAGTAAAATCATACCTACAAGTCAGGACTATTGGCTTTATCAATGGTTATTAGTTGCATAAGATAAATAACAGCAACTATGGGTTGTATATAATTGCAAAACCTTCCACTTAAAGCACCAGTGACATCAAAACAATGTTGCTGCTCCTGAGTTTCAAAAAGAGAAGGGAAATCCAGAGAGAAAATGACTATCTTTAAAGGATTTGCCTTCCCCCTACAACGCTCACCTGGCATGACGTCATGCCGTAACATTCCACTTGTGAGTAGTGTGAGCAGGGTGCACCGATGTGCCTGCTGTCTCGAAACAGGTCTCTATCGGGCTCTGTTTTGTGCCCTGGCACTTTTTTTCCGGACTGCAGTGACAGCAGACTGCTGTCACTGCAGTTCGGAAAAAAACGGACTACCTGTGACCAGCGCACAAAACAGAGCCCGATAGAGACCCGCTTCAAGGCACCTTTAAAAAAACTGCTGGTGCTCAGACCTAGTGAGACCCGGCCCACTTAAAGCCCTGGATAGCTCAGTGGGTTACTGCCTTTGTCACAGAGATCCTTGTGTTACTTGCAGTTCAGAAGTTACAATCCTAACATAGGACAGTAACCAATGAACTGTCATCAAAGAGCTGCATACAAACATGAATGATATAGTTAGAACTTCGCTTTTTTGGTTTTGTGATATAGTTAGAACTCTCCCAGTCTTTCATTATTCTAATGTTGTTAAAATGAGTATGTTTGGGCAGATATACATTTTTATCAGTAATGCTGACCCCCATGGAATACTCTTTAAATCCTAAGGTTGTGTTTCCCCAGACCAAACCCTCTTAAAATATCCCGCCCACCATTATGGATGACATGTGATTCATAGACCTTGTAATCCTCATTGGCTTTTGTGACATTCCCAATAGACTGATTTACATACTTGTATGATTCATTGTCTCTGTATAATGTGTGTGTGGTGTAAAGCACTGACACACACTACACTGATATGAGTAGCGCTGTACAACAAATGAAATGCATATGAGAGAGGGTCTACGTAAAGATAGGGGGCACTGTTGGAGGGTGGCAGTGAGGGAATCCGAGGAGAAGGTAGTATGAGGGGCTATGGAGCGATGAGGGGCACGGGTGGAGGGTGGGAGTAAGGGAATCCGAGGAAGATGCCATGGGGTGGAGGGGGGGAGTTAGGGAGAGATGAGGGGCACTGGTGGAGAGTGGCATTGAGGCAATCCGAGGAGGAGGTCAATAGGGGGAGGGGCTATGGGGAGATGAGTGGCACTTGTGGTATGTGGCATGGCTTTGAGGGAATCCAAGAAGGAGGTCAATAGAGGGGGGCATTGGGAGATGAGAGGCACTGTTGGAAGGTGGGAGTAAAGGTCTTTACGGAGAAAGAGGTTATTGGTGCAGCGCCAAAAAAGACTCACATCAGCGCTGAAGCCGGCCTTTCTGTTTTTGTTTATGTAATTAGCAGTCGGGTCATAAGGGCTACTGTGGAAAATACTTTAAAGTGCGTGCTAATTATATTCACTGCTATATTCAATGTTTTAGGTTTGAAGGTGATTTTCCTAATGTTTTTACTGGGAAAAATGAAGGTGTAGCCCGATGGTGCCTGATATGGGGCGGGGACTCAAGGTCATTTGTGAGATAAGGTACACTGGAGAGGAGAAGTGGATAATCAAGCCTGTAAGGGAGTGCGTTGCAGAGTCCGTGGTCAGGTGGAGGTAGTGATGAAGAGGGATTTTCCCTGAAGGCTCGCACAGAGTGAGCCCGAAAAGTGTCACTTGCCTGATACTCCCACCTCAGACACCTCCTCTTCCCATCAAAGGGACATTACATGGAAAAAAACACTTTTTGAGAGTGATCACATTTAGAAAAAGATTTGGGAAAGAATGTGTTTTACTTGGCCTTGTAAGACCAAGAAGAGATAAAGGAGCACCCTGAAGCAGGCCTGCCTAGACATATATGCAAAAAATCAAGCTCGCAGTGGCCCACCCAAATGCACCATTGACCCACCCAAATAAAAATTCCTGGAACCGGGCCTGCTTACTTGTCTTGTGACACGGTCTGCTTTATATTGGCTGTGAGCACTATTTTGTGTAATGATTTGCCCCATTCCATACACTACGTCGCCACACACAATCCGCTTTTATTTTATTTACTAACGGCGGTCCGCATTAACTATAGCAGCCACAATTTTTTTATTTCTTTATTTTAGCAGCGCGGTCGTCTTTCAATATAGCGGCTGCGCTTACTTATTATTTTTTGTTTTGTTTGTTTAGTAGCACCCACGCAGCGCTTTCACGTTCATGGAGGTCGTGCCCCTTTCCTTAGACAAACTGTGTCTAAAGAAAGGTGCGCAGCTGCTATTAAAGTAAAAGCGCAGCATGTGCCCTTTTACAAAAAAAAGATCTGTTTGTCAACTTGACAAACAGATGCTTTTTTTTGTCAAAGCGCCAAAAAAACGGCCCACACACTGACCTCTTAGATCAGCCATTCTGGCACTGTCTGATTGCCCTATAGGCCAGTCCGACCCTGCTATCAGCACATCAGTACAGTCAGAGACAGAGACAATGACAACAAAAAAAAAACAACATTTGCAATGCTATAGGTCTTGCATTTGCGAGAGTTTCAGCTATTGAAATGCCAATAGCTCAAACTCTCGTAAATGCGAGACCTATTGCATTGCTCATGCACGTCTTCTGTTTTTGGCAGGCGCCATAAGTATTTGTTTGTGAGCACTAATTAAGACAAAACTTGGCATCTGATTCAGCCAGTGGTGTGGCCAAAAGTTGCCTCATTATTAAAGACAACCGAAGGCTTACTTATAATTAAAAATCTATAAATATATATATGTGGGTATAGATTAACATGTGTTCTCTTTTGACCAAAGGAACCCAATCACTTATTTTAATTACATCAAATTCGTGGCTTAAACAGGTACCATTCCACTAATCAGAGTTTTCAAATTATATTTCCAATTTATACGTACATCTTTTTTTAATTTATTATTTTTGTAGTTTTATTCCAGCGCAATTTCAACCCGAAGGTACTGTAGTGCTATACATGAGTACCAGTTACATTACACAAGTTCATGTTTTTTTTAGGTTTTATGCACGGGGAGAATAAGTGATTTGCCCAGAATCACAGGATGTTGAGCCGACGCCGAGACTCGAACCTGGTTATCCTTTTCCAAAGGCTGCATCTCTGTACATGACAACATCCCTTCAATTTGCTAATTTCCAATAAGTAAATCTGCCAATTGACCCTTTGCTAGAATGAAATTCCATTTGTTTAGCGCGCTTTCAATTAAGATTTGAGAATAGAAAAGTACACAATTATTATCTAAAACAAGGTTAATTTTGTTTCCAGCTTCGGACATTTTTTTTTTAACATAATTACATTCAAAACATGAATGGAAAAAGTTACCAGCCCTAGTTTTACGAGACCAACATAAGTTACTTCTAAAGATATTCATATTATTTATTGAAGCTAGAGTAGTATAAAAACTATGAACCCTAAAATAATCTAGCACATTTTTTTATTGAAGGACCGCAAGGCCATACCCCTTGCTGACGCCATTGCCGCCACCATGGTGACAGTTCTGGATGAGTTTCCCCTTTAACCGTTGCTAGATTTCTTAAAAGGTCCGACGAGCTGACGAAATGGTGAGGAAAGGGGATATCTGAGAATGATTGAGCCAATGATAGCATAAAGAAAAGTAGTTAAGTTAGATAAGTAATTGCCCATGCCCAATCATTCCTATTTTGCATATTAAATTCCCACTCCCACTACAAATTGGCTTTATGCATGACCATATATCCTTCAGGAAGAATCACTGACAGAATATCGAGGAGCTAAATATCATCCTACAAAAATATCGGTGACAAAATACTGACTACCAGAATATCGAATTCCTATCTACAAACAGGTAAGTACAAAAGTATCGAATCCAAAATATCGTTGTAAATAATATAGTTTGTTAAAATATCGAATTTTTAAAAATGTCTTAAAAGTAATGTAAAATAATGAAATAATGAATATAATTAAGTAAAACATACTTAAAAATACTTAAATAACCTTAAAGTTAATAAATAATTAATGTAAATTGAAAAAAATAAACATGCATTTTTATTTTTTAATACATACATATTAACGTAATAATATTAAAAAATATTCAATATTTTTCCCGTTGGATAGCGGGAGGGTAACATTTACTATTCCCACTCCAGTGAGTGCAAGAGTAGGGAAAGCATTGGATAGTGGAAGGGTAAAAATTACTATTCCCACTCCAGTGAGTGTAACAGTGTGGAAAGTGTTGGATAGCGTAGGGGTAAAAATTACTATTTCCAGTGCAACAGTAGGGAAAGCGTTGGATAGCGTTGGGGTGAAAATCACTATTCCCACTCCAGTGAGTGCAACAGTAGAGAAAGTGTTGAATAGCGTAGGGGTAAAAATTACTATTCCCCCTCCAGTGAGTGCAACAGTAGGGAAAGTAATGATTTAATTATTAAATAAATAAATGTAATTATCAATACTAATAAAAAATGAATATAAATTAATTGTCAATTACAAATTATTTAATTATACATTAATTATAAATACCAATACATATTATTTTATTACAAATTAAATACATAATATTAATTAATTAATAACACATTAATGTTCAATAAAAAAATAATAAATAATAAAACACATTTACCAATTAACAATTAATTAACAGTAAATTAATTATCAATACACAAAAATAATTTTAACAATTACTTAATTGCAATTAAATTACTTCCCACCCTATTCTCCTATAAACCGACAACCCCCTCTGAATAATAAATTAATACAATTATTATAATTATCAATTAATCAATTAATAGAAAATAATTACCACGTAATAAAAATTAATTACCACTTAATAATGAATTAACAATAAATTATCAATACCAATAAATAAAAATAAATAATTGCTTAATTACAACTAGATTACTTTCCACCCTATTCCCTTACAAACACACAACCCGCTACAGAACTAAAACGCAAAATTAAATTAAAAATAAGTAATAATTCCTACAAATTATTATTTAATTTACTATAATTACATCACTTCCCAAACTACTTCCCTATAAACCCACAACCCACTACGGAATTAAATTACGCAAAAATTAAATAACATAAAATTCATTACTTTACAAAAATTCAAACATACATTACAAAAATAATTCATACTTTTAACACATATACTAACACTTAAAACACTATAAAAAAATTCGATATTTTTAACAACTATATTATTATATATTACTAACTTTGATATTATGAAAATCGATAATTCTTACCTGAATTTCAATATTCTTCACCACTATATTTTTGTGAGTCGATATTATGTCCCCTCGATATTTAAAACTCAATTTTTTGCCATTTCAATATTAAAAATTAAATTCGATATTGTGACTGTTCACCCCTTCAGGAGTCCTCTAAATACATCTCTGTCTGCACTGGCTGCGCCAACATTGGTGACTACTAAAGACTTTCAGCTAAATCGAGTGTTATCCTGCACTGCATTTACCACAATGCATCTGGGTGAATTGTGTACCGGTATGACAGGCAGTGTGCTTTCGCTCCCCCTTTCTTGATTGGCTCCTTGTTCCATTATTGGGCTGACAAGATCATTAGGATGCACCTGTGCTCTGGGAGTGGTACAGGGACCTGAGAGGACTGTGAGCAGTATTCCCAGCACCCTAAAATTAAAAGTTACTCTCTACTGAAAACAACAAATATCCTTAAACACGGGTCTAGAGATACTCATCACTTGCTGTGTCAACAATGGTGACTACTAAAGAAATTCAGTTAAAGAGAGTGCTATCCTGTACCACATTTACCACAATGCAACAGACAATTATGCCAGTACATATGGTGCCATAGTTAACATCAGACAGGAGCGGTGTCATTTGCATTGATTGGGCGGACATTAAATCAGTGTTCTTATGAAAAGAAAAACAGCCAATCCTGCACATGGACTTTATTGCAAGCAAAACTTGATTTGGTGTCATGACTGAATTGGGGTGTGTGGCTGGGACTTATTCTTAGCTCCATGCCTTTGCTTCTAAGATGAACTCTATCTAATGGAAGGATTGTAGTGCTTCTGGCCCCATCAGAAAGAGTCTATTACTGTGAATGGGCTGATTATTGCTACATTGTCACACCGTCTATGCAGAGGGAGAGGGTTTGAGGGTTAGAGTCCAGAGATTGTCTTTTGCAATTATAGTAGAGTATGGGCCTTTTGCCACCCACCCAAGAGTTTATATAGATCAATTTAGCTAGTGTTATCTTTAAGTAGTACCCAACACCGTATCCAAGGGTACATAAGGTCTTTCATTTGGAACTGGACAGGAAATGTTGTGTAGGGTTCAACCACCTATGGAAGCAAGGGCTCTACCAGATGAATCACAAAGGTTCCCGCACACCAATACTGCTCCTATCTGTCACCGTTGGTCACAGATTTCAGAATCTTGCTATTACATATCAAGACTGTCCTCTAGTGCAGCTTTAGCTTGATATCCCTGAAGTCCCCTCTCCGTCACCTGGAGGTAGGTCCACTAATATTTAATGCAACACAACACAGCAGGTCAACTTGCTTCTTTGTGTTGCATGACAGGAAAGAGAGCAAAAATGCACCATATCTACTAAAACATGGCACACTTTTGCTCCCCTCTAGTGCTAGCGGACTGTGTGCTGACTAGCACTAATCAGGGCACTTGGGGCTGTGCTGCAAGCACTACCTTCCTGTACAAAACATTCTTTAGAGACAATTCACTCTTAATTATCTGCCCAATCAATGCAAATTACACAGCTCCTGTCTGATGTTAATCATGGTACCGTATGTACTGGTACAATTTTCTGTTGCCATGTGCTAAATGCAGAGCATGATAACACTCACTGTAACTGAGTGCATCACGCATAAAGATCCTCGTTATGCTTCTCTGTGGCAGGGACCATTTTGGCTCAATCTCAGGTTTGCTGTCTTTGCTAAATCTGGCACTGCGTCAGCATTCCATGGGTGGATGGCCATGAGTAGAATGCCCATGTTCCACCCAGGGACCTCGAAGCCGTTGCATTGCATTACATTTCTTTACAAAGTCACGAAAGGCAGTGCACATAATACCCGGCGTGATTTTGTAAATCCCATTTTTCAAGGACTTGCATTGCCATGCAAGGACTTGCGCCACACAAGGAATACGCAAGTCCTTAGTAAATCTGCCCTCTAGATTATGACTTTAAGTTGGTTGCACTTAAATATCCAGATTTTGATCAAGCATTGAGAAAGAAGATAAATGTGTTATGGCAAATGAATTATAACCTCAAGGTTTATTTGCAAAATCCAGGGCTACCCTTGAGGCATTAGTCGGGGGTAAGGTTATATATTTAGGGTCTGCTAAACAAAAGTGATTTTTTAACCTAAACTACCCCTCACAATGTAGATAAGCATGCTTAATGACTCTGGTAAGAGTGGAAGGTCCGGAGAAGCTCATGTCGATAAAAGATCAACTCAGTGACTTTCCCCCCAGTTAGAGAAATACTTCTTTAACCCCTCCCATGCTCATGACGGAACCATTCCGTCACGAGCCTCGGGTGGGCTGTGCTGGTGACGGAACGGTTCTGTCACGGCCCGCTCGCCGCGCCTGCGTGGCGCGAATTCTGCTCCTGCGCTGGACGTTCTGAAGAGCGGGCGGGGCCGTGACGGAACCTTTCCGTCACAAGCACAGCTCACCCGCGGGCCGTGACTGAGCGGTTCCGTCATTAGCACGGGACCGCCGCGCTGCCCCGCCTCCCCCTTAGCGCTGCGGCGGAATAGCCGCCACAGCGAAGGGGTTAAGTGCTGTCAAGTGAATTTTGAGAAGGGTGAGGACTATCTATTTGCTGTTCTGTTACTGGGGAATTGTGCTGTAGACCTCACAAATGAATTTCAAATTTGATTTTTTTAACCGTGTTTAAATGCTGAGATAGTGACCCTTCTCTGCAGCACACCACAATGCAGGCTGTGGTTGTCCACCACTTCTTTTTTGAACTCAATGGACTTTTCTTAGATCATGCATTCTGACATGGCCAATTGTCCATGTCAAGGGACTGGTTCCAGAATGTCACTGTCAGAATGCCATCTGACCCAAGTATTATGTCCAAAGATTGTCTACAAAAATATCACATCATTTGTGTAGAAAATCTACACCCAATGGAAAGATAGGTTTGTAAATTATATTTAAAGCACAATATGTATGTGAGACAAAATGTATTTATAGTACATTCTGACAAATAACCCAACCCAACCAAGGTCTAACAGCCCTAACCTTGTTGCTCGTGCATCTGTCGGTTCTGTGGAGATTCTCTTAGTTTTTGTCTTGGATCTTGGGCATGTCCTCTTTAAATTCTCAAAATCTGACCTTTTGCTAGATGTTGATCTCAGTTCCTCAGTGTGTGCCAACTAACATTTCTGGATGTGCTTTTCGTTTTAGTTTCGCAGTAGTGCCTGCATGTGGGAATGGGACAAAAGAGAGTCTCCTGATATCTAATAGTGTAAGGATTTCGTAACTGGATACACAGTGTTCTCTCCTTTTCCTCTTGCTAGGTATTTCCTTTGTTAAAAACACACCACTCCAAAGTCTTTAAACTGCATGTGTACTTCATACTTGCCCTATCATACATCCCTATCTGTTTCAATGAGATGGGAATTCTATTTCTCAGGTATGGGGTTCTCTGCTTTTCAGGTAAAAATGTTTCCGCTGATTCTGGCCATTTTAACAGTGACACTGTAAGGTGTGAATTCTAAACCTGAGAACAAGCCTACTTGCCCAGGCCTGTCATAAGAGGGGGCAGAGGGATAATTTGTCCACATGCAGCACTTTTTTTGAGGAGTCGCACACTCATTCTGCAGTATAATTATTTATTGATTTATTTGTAGATTTTTTTTAAGCTGCCATCTTTATTTTCGACGACGCAGCATCTAATAAGACTAATGGTCTAATGGCTAGAGCAGATGTTCTCAAAGTTGGGGGACCACATTCAAGTCTCAGCAGGGACTCTCCGCATTCTGTGATTCTGGGCAAATCACATCATCTTAATCTCAGAAAATTGGGTGGTGAATCGTAGGGAGGTGGCGTCTCAGAGAAATACACAAGAAATATATTTGTCTATATGAAATAAAGGAATGCAGTGCTTATGAGATAGGGAGAACCACCCCAATCCCTAATATGTTTGTGAAACAACATAACAATATACAGATCAACCACCAGCGCATGCTAACATATCACGTCGATAATAATAAAGATTGCAATAGTATTCTTCTTTTTTTCTTCTTCTGTCCAGTTGTTGAATTCTTTGGCCTCATAAGCCAACATGTGTTTAGTCACTCAATGGGAAAATATCTTGCAACTTCTTGAGGGCTATAGTCTCTTCCAAAATTCCTTATGATCAGTTGTAATTATGTACCGCTCTTTTAGCTTCATAACATACAATACTCTTTGTCACTATGTCAGTATAGGAACCGTCACACTTTATCAATGTATAGGTTCATCAATAACTTGCTCCACGTGTAAAG